>NC_134278.1:65774639-68174639 GCF_949628215.1 Phalacrocorax aristotelis
TGCTGTCTGAAATGACTTGTAAAACCTGTCATGATCAAGCAATGAACTAACCACAGATTAAGGTGTTTTTTGAACAACAATGAATGTCAAATATATAATAGATTAATATAATTCATGAGCCATTTGATAATAAGTCACAACTAGGGAAAAGGAATAATTTGATGAATAAACCATTCACAGTGCAGGTGCTTCTCCAAAGCAGTTTCTCAGCAGAAACCTAGATAGAATTCGGAAGTAAACCATCATTATCCACTTTGCTCTTTCTTCCTTGTATTCAGTTCCTGACATGAGAGAAAATATCTCCTCTCAGACTGCTGTGGTTTTCTTACAAGTAGTGAGGTCTTCTGTGAATCATATGCCTTCGGATAGTTAACAAGGAAATCTTAAAGCCTTTGCATGTATATGGGAAGGATGTCACCTTCTTTATTCTAATTTCCGGAACTCAGCAAACTATGAGGTTAAATTCTAAAAGTGTTCTCAATTATAAAGTAATTAAAAAACCCCCAAAAAATAAAAAACAAACAAACAAGACCCAAAACAATGGAGAAGGAAATACCTTACAATCAATTTTTTCAGCTGATGATGGTTTTTCCATTGCTTAGTATACTCTTTCTGGGACACTGTAGGGTGCTCAGAAGAGGCCTGCGGAAGACACATGATTTTCCTTAGATTGCTTAGTTCATTTCCAAAACACTGTGTTGAACCTCTTAGCTCATTCCCTTGTTGCCCTTTGTAAGTGGATGGGATCTATTGATGGGAAGAGATGAATTCTCTCTAAAACAGAGCAGACCTTTGTGAAAATGGATCCCCTTATAAATGGCCCAATCCCCTCCCTGAAAAACAGATGCCAGAAGCAGTTGAGGGACATTATGTTTCAACTCTAGAGACTTCCACTCCTAAGAATAAAGTAAAGGAGTCATTATTTATCTAAACAAGGCCTTTATGTTATGGTTCAGCGGCTGCTGGACAGCCGTGTGATCTGTCTTGTGTAATGCCCTCACCCCCTCCTTTCCCCATTTGGAGAAGAGAAAAAAAGGCTTGTACTAGCTCTGAACATACTTACGAAGCTCACTGTCTATTGTGCTTGGTCACTCTGTCTATTATGGTCCATTAGATAAACATGGTGTTGAGCAGCCACTCAGCTGCTGATATGTAAGGCGGTGCTGATAACATGCTCTATGTTTAGAAGGGAAGCAGTGTATCACAGACTATGCAGGATATGTTTACGTATATATGTGTGCTTTCTCCTCAACAACAGAGGGCTTCCATCGCAAAACCCTTCTCTGTGAGGAAACAGGCAGTTTTTGAAGCGATAGCCTTTTATCTTTTGTGATAGTTCTTTTCATGCTTCTTCTCAAAATATTGCCGTGTGTTTCTGTGTCTGATGGTAAATGAAGTGAGATAGAGAGTCCTAATTTTTCACCTTTCCTGTTGGAAATTGTACTTTAAATACAGAAGGGATGAGGCAGCTGGCTAAACATGCACTTTCCACGTGCTACTGAGTCTGTCAAAGTTTCTGTGTATACGAGGCAGCTGACCCCTTTCAGGAGCCAAGCGGTCAAACAAGTTACATTTTACAAAAGCACCTAATCATAATTTTTCAAAACTGACTTAGGCACTTCAGAGCCAAGATCTCTTTATTTGAGAACGGGGCTTGGGGCTTATCTATTCAGGGAGGCATACCGCTTTGCTGTGTTCGGTGTTGACCTCCAGATATGTACACAGCCTGACACAAAAGCTCCTCTTGTGCATCTGAAAATGTCACCCAAAGCACACAGTGCTCTGAAACCATGTTCTGTGGTGGTTTGGTCCAGGATCAGCGAGTACAAACTTGCAACGAGCAGACAGACCAGGAAGGGCTCGCCAGTGTGAAAGGGCAAATGATCAGGAGATACTTCCTCCTTGATTATACAAAGCAACAAACCGAGCGCTGAGGCTGCCCTTAAAATATAAGAAGTTGGGTGTTATTCTCATTCTGCACATGGGAGAAGATGGGGATTTTTCTTTGGGCCCAAGGTAATGGGCATTGCAATGAAGCACGAGCCCAGCATCACCGTTCGCCGGTCAGTCTTTTATTGAGCAGACATCACTATGAGACCATCACTGCGGAAACAATGACAGTGACCAACCTGACGTGATCATGGTCTGTTTCTTGCCATGTGCTGGATAAGCTGCACACAAGGTGCATGTTAAGAAGTGTAAAAGTTCTGCTGACTCCTCTGAGGCTTCATGAGCAATGATCAGATTCTT
Source organism: Phalacrocorax aristotelis (assembly GCF_949628215.1). NCBI lineage: Eukaryota > Metazoa > Chordata > Aves > Suliformes > Phalacrocoracidae > Phalacrocorax > Phalacrocorax aristotelis. The sequence continues at coordinate 65,776,890 of NC_134278.1, forward strand.
TCCGAGACAGCCCAGCATGTGGTAATACAAATATAAATATAAACATACAAACATACAAATATAAACCAATACAAGGTAATAAAATATGTCCATTGAGACATACCTTACATAGTATCCAAGTACTTATTTTAAAACACTCAGACTGCGCGCTGCTATGCTCACACCAAAAATTGATTGAAATAGTATTATTCATTACAACAGAATAAGTTAGCTTCTTTACCTGAATTGTCCTATTGCAAGACTCCTTTTGTAGTGTCATGAGGAATCATATTAATAGCATAACTTAATTTCCAGTAAAAATTTTGGTCACAACTGCAGACTTCAAAAATCTGTGCTTTTAACTTGGTCATATTTCCTGATATTAATAATTTTTCTCTTCCTTTCATCTACTCTGCTTTCAGTGTCAAAATATGTCATAGTTTTTCTGGTAAAGCATAATAAAAATAAAAAAAACACACGACAAATACATAAATAGTGAAATTCAGTCCATGATCTGAGTGGCGCAGCATTTACACAGAAGCCCCAGAGAATGCAGGGTGTATATCAGGTATTTTTACCAATCAGAAATGTTCTTACTGTATTAAAGGTACTTTTGGATATCTGTGCAAGTAAACAAAGTTGAGGATGAAGGTGATTTCTGCTATTTATTAAAAAATGTCTGTATCTGTGTCTATACTTATATACAGTCTGTCTTCCTTACATATTAATTTTACTACATAACCACCTACAGCAAATCTGGCTTATAACATTTCCATCTCAATGTTTTTTTATTTTCATGTGAAAATTACATCAATCGCAGTGCAGGTGTGTACATTAGGTGCCCTTCTGAGTGGGAAGCCTAATAAGAGAAATGAGAAGCAGAAGTTTCTTGCGATTCCTGGTGCTTATCTCAGCTTATGTCAGATAGTACAAACACCAACCAGTGGACAAGCACAGAGAGGCTCACAGACTGCCAGCTCTGCTTTATTCCCTGCTTGCAAACAATGTATAGGGGAGACTCTGCCTCCTGCGGCCCATGCTGTGACAACAGAAAGGCCCTGTGGAGCTGGGGATTCAGGAAGACAGGTGTTAGGAATGTGTTCAGATGTGGATCTGGATGCTCCCTTCAGTGCCCTAGCTACATATATCTCATTGTGGAGGGCTGTAGGCTGGCTGAGCCAGGGAAGGCACCAACTCTGGGATGATCGGTCCCTGTGAGCATGCATCATGTGAGTCATCCTGGGTTTTTTTCCCAGGTTACAGGTGTTACTGGGATGCTCCCACTAAGCTATAGAGAGCTCAAGACAGAACTGGAGAAAGGAGAAAGAAAAGAATGAGGAAAGTACAGGAAATGTGACAGAAGAGTGTGTCTTAACCTAAGCACTGAAGTCTCACTTGGCCCTGCATTTAGCCCATGTAGAACTTATATTAATTCTGCTCATTTTAAGCACACTATTCAAGCTAGGGGAACCTGCTTCCTGATTCCATGAAATTATCAAAGTATCTTCAACTCAGTATGTATTTTGCTCTTATTCCTTGATGTCCATCCAATCAGATGTTTCTTTTATCTGATGCTCTCTGCTGTAGGAAAAGTTATTTTCTGTAGAATGTTCTTCCCAAGTGCAATTAGCATTGATAACTCTATTCAGACTCTGCCTTCTTCAGCTGACCTCCTGCAATAGTTATAAAGTTTAGGCAAGGAGAAAAGGCACTCACACGTAAGAAATAACTCAAGTGTAATCCCCAGTGAACGTCAAGTTGCACGGGATGCCTATTCCCCTTGCATGCCTTTCTGGCAACAGTATATCACTCTGTAATAATAGTATACAGTAAAGCTAAACTGAGTCATTCATGCACAGAAGTGCAGTCCTGACAGAAGCAAGTGATCTGGAGTGCTAGTGTACGTATGCAGTCAAATAGGATGAATCTTGTTTCTCTGCAGTAATCTGAGTGAAGAAGGGTTCAGCTCTTCAGCTCAAATACATTCGGAGTATATGATACTGTTTAGATACAAGCAAGTCAGTAAAACAGTGTATTAATTCTGGTTTAGACATTAATGCAAGATTTCTCCTGATCATTAGGCAGTGGCAGCTATTGGAATAATTTCTAATTTGTTTTCACATTATAACACTTTCTGCTTTTATACAGCACATTTTCTTTAGGGCTGCACAAAATTACTACTGTTCATTAGAATGGAATGAAGGTAGAGGAGGGAGTGGAGTGATGGGGTGGTGTAGTGGCAAAATACAAGCCAAAATAAATAATGAAGTATTTTCCACTCTACAAGTTTATGGAACGCTACACTGGGATTTGAGTTCCCAGCATCCAGTTCCCACCTTCTTGCACTCATATGGGTATGCACTCTCTTCATTCCTTTCTCCTTGACCATGTCAAATGAAGATCAGCAGCAGGAAGGAAATATTTCTCTTTGATGCTGCAAAGTCTACGTGACCACCATGGAAATCTGATGAGACCTGATATGTGATTGTCTGGAAAGGTCAGTAGTAATGCCAGGAACATTAAAAGCCTGGTCTGTTTCAGTGATAAATGCAATATGTTGTTGATTAAATGCATATATGAAATCATAAATTGTTTTGATGATAACTATAGCTACAGCTGTTATAGTTCTGGGTGACTCTACTTATCTCCTGTGTCCTTTTCCTGGTCTAAACTGTCCCTATGTGCCAGTGGAGTCTATATTTTTAAGACCAAATATTTGATAATGGTGACTCTTCTGAAGATTGCTGCTTTCATGCAGTTTTTTAGCTGTTTTGTACAAACATCTGCAGTTGGAAAGACAGAATCTTGGAGATATTTGGAGAAAAAAAATATATATTAATAGTGGCAATTGAAATGCATTCTTCAGGCCAAAAAATCAGAATCTCAAGTGCATAGATTTGTCTCCTGTGCATTTACCACTAGGTGAATAGTAGCATCTTGACAGCAGTGAATAGCTGTGTACTCTGGTGTGAAACAACCCCTGGTTCAAATTAAAAATTTCAGGATTTGTCCTCAGGAGAGTTTTTCTTGACTGAGGACTTTGAGATCTGATTAACAAAAGCCAAGCATTAATCAATAAATTGTCAACTTTCATTAAATAATGTGTTTGACAGATCAGTTATTCTGGTATTCAAGCAGCTTTTTAGGCTGTTCATCAAATGTGTTACTTGACATGCAAAACATTTGTCAGACAAACATAGTTGATAAATTTCTGCAATATTGTCTCATGTTGTCTTCTGGCTTACAGTTTTGCCTTACAAAGATTCCTCCGTTCCTTATGATCCCACCTTCCTCTCTGACCCACCCCCCCTCCCTGCCCCAGTGCAGCAAGAGGAAAAAATATTTTCCTTGTCATCACTTCAATGTTTCTTCATAAAGCTTTGGAAGAGGAAATAATCATCAAGGGCAAAGATCAGAATGTTTTATCTTTCACTGCAGCAGTTCCTTGTGAAAACACCACAGTTTTAAACAGAAATTTATTTATCACTTCAAGAACCATTGGAGATGCTGATGGAAATGGAGAATCAATTTAAGTCCATTATAAATTAGTGGTAATATATACCACAGTGTTGTGATAGGGTCACATGTTGGAGATAAGTTTACTACAAGCAAGAGACTCAGGGAAATAAGCACGTATCTGATTTGCCTCTGGGGATGGGGCAGGCAAAGGATGAGCTAGATGATACCAGCTGTTCAAAGGAAGCCTGACAGGGACTAAGGAAAGCAGTTCAATCTTACAAAACAGAGCTTTGTTCCCTAAGGGCTGTTTCTGCTGAAGAGCTCTGAAATATGCCCTGTAACTTCAGCAGGCTGAATTTTGAGGGAGGGTGTTCTCTGGGTGTTTCTGTTTGTGGAGGTGGTGACGGGAGTGGTGGTGAAAGTCTTTCCAGTGGAGATTTGTGAGTTCCTTATTCCTGCATGCTGTGCAAAAAACCTGAAGTCCCTACTTAGGGTTTTCCGTCACTGGATTAACACATTTGTCATTACTGTGTATCTTTGTCTATAGAGAACATACAAAAGAGACCTTGACCTGTCCGCTAGGAATCCTAACTTTAGTGAGAGTAGAAACTGTCATCGATACTTTATGCAAAGTCTTTGTCTACAGGGTCACAGCTGACTCCTTTAGGCAGACCATCTGACACTAGCCATTTCTGATGGAATCTGAGGTCAGCAGAAGATAGTATATAGCCAAACCAAAAAAGACACAGGGCCAATTGCTATCCAGTGTGGGTACAGTCAAGTCAAGCCACTTAGACTCAGTGAATGGTCCTGTTTCATTTGGCAGTATAGGTGTACCCCCACATTAACTTCTGAAGAATGTCTTTAAAGTGTAATAAAGAAATATGCTTTCTTCAAGTGCCTAGGCCCTTAGAAAAGGATCATCATCAGGAAGAAGAAACATGATCTTTTACTGGCTTACGTATTTAGCCTTGCTTACTGAAGAAATTAGCTTATCAAATCATGTTGTCTGTTCTGTCTGTCACTTTCCCTTTAGCTTCTTCCCAACAGCCCACACCTTTCATGCCCGGTAGGTGTGAAACCCATTCATCAATTTAGGAAATGCTGGTAGAAGAAGGATGAAAAAAAATTCAGCCAGGAGGGATGGCATGCAATGGCTAAGTAGAAACCATAATGAATGTTCTGGGGAGAAACCCTGCTAGAATTCAGTCCATTATCCATTATAAGAGAGGGCATGTAAGTGGCCAGTCAATGTATGTGTACTGACTAGCTGATCAATGCAGCATAGCTCTGAGCCAGGCAAGCTGCACAGTGCTTCGTGTGCAGCAGAAGAAATAAGGAGAGCAGTATGTGAAAGATGATGGTTTGGGGAAATGGAAGGGTCTGAAAGTATTAAAAGAGAGAATTAGGGACACACAGACTTCAAGTTTCATTATGAAAGGAACAACATGTTTTTAAAGAAGCAACAAGTTATGTGTTGTGAATCATCCTGTTTATCGTTGCTGCTGTTGCATGCAGCCCTCCCACAGAAATGGTTACTTGCAGGGTATATTTAGATTACAGCAATCAGATTCCTCCACACCACTCTACAGTACAGGCCAAAACTGTACTGCTTGTTTAATTTTCAGCAGAAATGTTAAACATTTTGTATGTGGATGTATAAACTCTTCGTATACAACTAAGGATATAAACAATAATATCTCTTCCCCAAAACTTTTTTTTGTTTTGGGTTGTGTTGTGTTGTGGTTGTTTTTTTTAAAAAAACCTAATAGTCCTCTAATTCAATATTACAAGCACTGACTTTTGGCATGGGATCAAAGCTATACAGCCTTATGTAATGGTGACTGGAATAGCTCTGTACTGACAATATTCACTCCAGCCTTGACTTCAGATGCCTCCCATCATTAAATGTCTTACATAGTTTACAAATCTTGCTTGACTAATTGGTTCCTCAGATGGAGAAACTTGTAAAGGTCTACAGAGCCTGCCTGGTAAATAGCTTTGCTCAACTGAGTGTTGGGACAAACCTCATTGCAGGTTTTGACCATCAGGCAATATCAGAGATTTACTGTGATTGTCTCTTCATAAGTTGCTCAGAAAGTGAGTTGCTCATGCTAATAATCTCCTAAGACCTGCTTCCAAAATCCTAGGGGGTATATCTGTAGCTGACACAATTTCCCATAGTCTTGTAGGAGGGTCTGAAGATAAAATTTCTGTGGCTGCTGCTTTGGCTGTTAAGGGGACTATCCTGGAAGTGGCTGGAAGGGCTACTGGCTGATATGGGGATCTCAGGCTCTGTGTAAGGAGCAAATGTTGATGGCAGAACACAGTGCATATGAGCAGGAAGACCTCTGAGGAGTGGTTCACCTCCCAAGCCTCATCCCAGAAGTGTAAGCATTAGAAATCCCTGTCTAACCATGTGTATAGGACACTGGCAAACTAGGCTGTCCAGAAGATGCCAAACAGCATGGTCTGGCCTGATTATGACTGCAGAATGATCAACACACACATAACTAGTGTGGTCAAGACTGTGTCTGCTGCATGAAGTACCTGGCTTCTGGAGGCACATGTAGCTTCTTGTCCACGCTGCACATCGGCAGTGAAGATTTGGGCTGATTCTAGCAATCACTTCAAACTGCCATTGATCGCTTGCAGCTTGCAGACTTTGCTAGGTAATTGAAGGATCTCTTGCTAAGTCCCTTGGGGAGTTTCTGAGTTCTGGGCCATGACTGGAATTATTGCTAATAAGAATTATGCACTGCTGTTAAAGATGAGGGCAAATCCATCATACAACAGTGACTCTAGGTGGTCTTGGACAGTCTTGAGAATGGGCCAGTGATTAAAGACCAGTGGTAGCACACTGTGGGTCTGGGGTTGAATTTTCTCTAAGCCAGCTTGTGTCTAGGAGCTCCACTGTGAACTGGGCTGGAACTACTAGTCTAGTCACATATGCCAACACCTGCATCCAGAGGGTCACTTGGATCAGTAGAATGCCATCTAGCCAATTGTCAGGCAGGCAGTGGTGAAAAAACTGGAGATCCATTAGCACTGGGTCACACTAGCAGAGACACGCTGGCTTTTCTTCTTGCTTGGATTTGCCAGTTTTCTCTGCTCCTGCAGTCTTAGAGGTGTTTAGAGGTTTTAATACATGCTGAACCTGTGCAATGGGTGGTATTCATCTTGTTTTGACTGTGACCACCTAAAATCTAGGCATATATTCTGATATCCTGCAGTCAATGAAGAGATTAATGCATCCAGCATCTAACTCACCCTGTGCACCTTAGGCACCTGCCCTGGCATGGGTAACCTCTACCAAATCCAGCTGAATTGAGAAGCTGATGAGTGTAAAATATCTCAAAATGTCAGTGATGTTTTCTGCCATGGCCTGTACTAGTGTCTGTGAAATGGCTGTAGTGAGATATAATGATGAAACTTATTTTCTCCTTGATCAGTAGAAACCTAGCTAAATACTGCTACTGTGTGTGGTGACTGAGGTGAATGCTGAATTCTTGGTCAGGAAAATCAACCCACACAGGATCAAGAAAGAGACTTTATATGTTGGGGACCATCTGGTGGATGTTGTATCAGTGTTTTGAACTACAGTACAGTCTTATACCACATTTCTGAGATGTAGCATATGATTAGTAGTTATTCAGGAGGGCAAATGTGAGTACAGGCTGGCCTTACTTCACCAAATGTATTCCTGACTGTAACGAACTGTCACTGAGATTTCTTGTACATGTGTAGGTGTCCTCAGTTTTCTAAAAAATTGCTTTAATTTAGTTCCAGCCTAATCAAGTGTGCAGACTATATGGAGTGGGTGTGTCTCCAGTCAGGTTGGTCCCAGACCCAAAATGTAGGATGCTTTTGTTGAAAACCTTTGGTGTGAGGTAGGCTTAGACTAATAGAGTGGGACTGGTGCAGGTGGGTGACAGTCAGCACAGAATAGTCAGTCTTTTGGCCAAGCATCCAGGACTTAACTGAATCCCCAGAAAATTACATTAAAGCTTCCTTTCCAAATTACCAGAAAGAAGGCTTCATTTTCTAGCCTGGGACAAGCTGATCAATTGTTTGATCCTGGTAGTAGATAATGGCAAACATCCATTCTCTGGATGGCCCTGTCATGGTTTTTGGGATGTCTCTCTTCCTTGGGTGTAATTAATTAACATTAAAGGGCATCCTCAGGTGCTCTGGAGTGCTTCCTACTAGAGGTATGTTAAACATGCAGCCCCTGATTGTCTATTCTTCGGGTTTGTTTGCAGTCTCCTGTAGAGCCCAGTTTTGGCCTGTCTTGTTCCAGGTCACTTTGTAGCCCACACTGAAGCATCTGTGCAGAAAGGAATGGCAGACCATTTCCTAATGTGCATTGCCAGAGCTCTGGTACGGCCAACAGCTCCTGTTCAGATCCGAAAGACAGAACTTCAGGAAAAGCAAAGCCACCAAACAGACAAAAGCAAAGCCATGAAAAGGACAAACTTAGGTATTGTTTGTGTCAGCTGCTGGGTTTTGAACATGTAACTACTTAGAGCTGGAGCAGAAGTCCGTGATCAGGAAAGGTTCAACCACAGTGAGAAACAAAGATGGAAATACAGCCAAAATGGAAGCTCTAAGATCATGTTTAGTGAAGGCGTTGACATCCAGAGTCTTCTGAAGATGCAGAGGAGGAATGGCAGGACTAGGCCAAGTGGGGAAGTCCAGAGAAACTCTTGCATGGACCAGATGTTAATGGAAAAACATACCTGCGTGGAAGCAGCCTGTCAGAAAAAAAAAAGGGTAATTTTTATGCAAGATTGTGAGTTTCAGACAGAGCAGGGCCATGCTTCACATTGCCACACCATTAAGTTGGAGACCTCAAGACAGATTTATAGTGCCATCAAACCACAGCCTTAGTTTTACTAACTACTCTGTCTTTTTAATGGTACTTAAGGGCTTTACTGCAGTTGGGCATTTTATTGTGTTTAGGCATGGTTTTAACAACTGAGTTAGCTCTCATGACGCTGCCAATTGCAGTCTGTGCAGAGAAATAGAAGTCTTTTTTCAGCACTGTAACCTAGTAGGCAGGGTTATATTTTGGTCTTGCAGAGTTTAAGAATGACTATAGACCATTATGTTGAACACAGCTTCTCCCTGTATGTGCTGACATCAAGTTCATATGGTGTCAACTAATTTAATTTGTTAAGAATTTTATTTAAACAAGCTAAAATTTTTCTAAAGCAGCAAACCTTAGAGGTTTTATCCAGCCTTGAATGACTCCCATGGAGAGCAGTGAGCTGGGAGGAGGAGTCAAGGGGAAAAAGGAAAATACAGGCAGATCCAACCTAAAATCAAAACTGTTGCTTCATGCTGAGAAAAACAACCAACTGTTCTCTTCTAACCTTTCTTTTAAAATAGTTTAACTTGTTTGAAAAGTAATAATGTGGCTTGCTTGACTTTTAAAGCACAAGATCATTTCAATTTTAAAGGGCAAAAACAAAATCTAAAATTCATGAAAGGGAGAGAGAAAATTTAGTTGCTGTCCCACTGCTTCAGTGTTAACACAGGAGTGATATGCCCTGCAGGAGACTGACTCAACTTTTTTATGAACCATCAATGATTTATTAGAAATCTTGATGTTGTTTCACAAGAAGAAAATATCTTTCATTAGGTGGCAGGAGATGACATAAGGAACTGATCTGCCATGCTATTCTCCCTCTTACCCCATTCTCCCTTCACAAAATACAGTTATTATTATGCAGTATTAGGTACAGAAATATGGTGTACCATGGTACCATGGTCCATGGTAATGGATATTATTTGGTGTCCTAGCACAATACAAGGGTTTGCTAAAATTGGATGGGAGGAGGCATACCTTAGCTACTTTAAATAGAGCAGAAACATCCTAAATTTATTTTGAAAAATTGATAGCATAAGGTTACTATTCATTGTTAGTAATAGCTGATTATTTCAGAGATAGCTTTGCCTTTATTCAGTGGTAAATTTGCTGTCACCAGCTATGCACTGTGGCCACCCTTTTTGCCAGTAGTCTGCTTTGGGCAGTGGATCAACTGAATGCCTTAAATTCTCTGTTGAACCTTGGCATTATTATGGAAGAAGTCTGCAGCCAATTCATGGGTCCCTGGTATAGCTCCAGCAGCTTAACAGATGGATCACTAGCAAGTCTCTTCTCAATTTCTCTGTTAAATATTCATGGAGCCAGCATGTGCATGGGCCCAAGCATGCCCCTGGAGGTGCCAGCAAGGGTCTCTGATCTGGGGAAGATGTCAAATTGGCTAGTGGGAGTCTGAGGACAGAAATGTTTTCTGCAAGGATCCATCCTTCAGTGCAGAACATGGAGTGACAGCCATATGTGCAACTGTGCTGGTGAATATGTCTGCAGTGCATGCTTATACAATCTATTAATAGGCCGATGGCATACCGAATGTTAATGTGGGGAAACAGGGAGTGAAAGGCAATAAGGAAATGCCTTGGATTAAGTTGAAGCATCAACCAAAGTAAAAGTCTTCCTGTTAGCTTTCTGTGAAGTTGAAGAAAAAAAAATTAAGCTGCATTCCTCACCCCACTTTTAGAATATACTGCTACTATTTTCAGAATGTGCTACCAAAAACATTGCTAAATGCAAGTGATACAGCCCTGAAGATTGCTTAGTGTCTTTAGATCCCAGTCAGGGCTAAAATGATGTTTTCTGTTGATATTATCTAACACCATCATTGAAACAAGGGCCAAATATACGTCTGTAGTATCAGGGTCCATATATGAGTATTGGGCTACCTATTTGGGCAGTACTGCGTATCAGCATCTAGAATCTTTTTTTTTTTAACTCTGCAATACCTATAGAGTCTTAGGAGTGCTCTTTTAAATTTTCTGCTGTGAAAAGGAGGTTGCAGTTTTCTTACTTCGATAAATTTCTCTGTTTCCACTGGTATACTAGAAATAGCATTTATCATTATGTCTCATTAAAAAAGTTGCAGAGAAGTAATTTGTGGTTGTTATAATGGACTGTACTGCATATAGTATGAAGATTTAAAAAAAAATCCTGGGAAAGAACGTACTTATTCCCTCTTGAAAGATTTGCACCCAGTCTTTTGAAATCACAAAATGCTGACAAGCTACTGTATAACCAGTATTCCTAATACCATCAGTTTGAATAAAGGTGAAATATTTCAAGTTAACTCAATGTAAACCTTTTTATAACATGATATTACAGATGGTATGCAATACACACAGCTCGTAATGAAGGAACAAACATTTCTTTGTTTGCCAGTAACATGCTAGTCAGAAGTACAATAAGCATTAAAATTAAGATGGGATGCCTGGAAAAGGCCGTACTGCAGACTCCTGTTTCCTTTTACTCAACAGTGTAAGGCTTTTAATGCTTCTTAGCTTAGGCTAGAAGTCTTTCCTCCTTAGCCAAGAATTCAGATAGCTGCCTGCCTGTGCAAAAACTGCGAGATATTTTAACTGGTACTCAGATACACTTAAGATATTTGTCACAACCTGAATGGTATAGCATGACTCTTCTGAAAGCTGATGAAGTAAACAACACAGTGCAGCTAATATACCATTAAACGTTGTGTCCTACACAGTCTGGTGGTTCTTGTAGCCCAGGATGCTCTTTTCTCTATGATAGATAGAGGTATTTCTGAAAAGATGCTATATAATTTGCAGCAAGAAGTAGCCTCGCAGTCAGCTCAAGAGTAACACAAACCAAATAACTTTGGAAAGCAAGCATAAAGTATGCAGACAGATTTTCATCTACAAAAGGGACTACAGAAATTATTACCCAAAGGTGTCTGTGTAATACCAGGAGATGAAACTGGATGCTTGTAAATGAACATTCTTGAAAAAGTAAATGCCTATTTACTTTAAAGCCAAGAATATTTCTGCTGTGTTTGCAAACAGCTGGATGGGGGAAGGGGAAACAGAAAAGTACCCCAAAAGGAAAATTTTTTTCTTTCAATAAAAGTTTCTTCTTTGTGGTTGATTGTTCAGACCTTCCCTGAAATTCTTTGGTAGAAAGAAATAGTGAACAAAACCTGACTCAAAGTATAGCCAGAGGACTGGTATTTATGTTTAAGATAAGACTGGATATATGATTTCAAAGCATCTGAGCAGTTGTGCCTGATTTCTTTTGCTGTAGTGTACAACTATTTGGCATATTTGACCCACTACCTCTTCAGGATGGACTGCCCTTATTGCTGATTCAATATGTGACCATGATCACTTCACTTAATTCTTGACATTTGCCTATCAGAAAAAAATGAATAATAGTTCTTGCCTGAGTGTTGATTCATTCAAGTGTTGAATCATAAAAGCACAGATTAGTGACTAATTACTGATTAACTGTATTAACATCTTCAGTCAGTATATCCCCCTAAATGTACAAGGAACATATTAATCAAGAACATAGGGCCACATGCTTTTGGGGAGCAATTTCAAAATTATTCTGTTCCTTGTATACTAGCAGTTGAAAACCTGTTTTTCAGAAGTGTTGGGCACCTCATTTTAAACTTTTTAGAGTGTAACTTTGTCCAGCTTTCAAAATCTCGTCGCTTAAACCATTTACAACACTAATAAAGTGAATAGGATGGGTCGCTTCCTAGTGAAAATAAATCCAGTAAGGGAAAATCTCTCTTTGTTCTAGAATATATCCTTGCTCACTGAGTTTTGATGAATTCATCATCTGTTTCTTTTTCTTTACTTAAGTAAGATACCTTTAGCAATGGCTATCGACAGCCTTCTACCAGTATTGGAAAATTCCAGTTAAAACATTAAAAAGCTTGAAACATGTCAGTTAGGTGATCATGAAGTGTTTAATTTTTGATCACTTCTACAAATAAAAATCAAGCATTCCAAAGTAAGAATTAGATTGTAACTGAAGAGTTATTTTCTTTTCGTGGGTATTGAAAAAATTGTTGACGTCTTCAGAATACTTTAAACATTTTTTCCATGTAAAAAATTTACAAAACTGACCTGTTCATGGGAGCAACTTTGGCTTTAGCCAATCAGTTTTTAATAGGGAAGCAAGTTATGGAAAAACTCTCAATGAGTTTTTAGTTTCAGTAGTATTTTTTTAGTATTTATTTCACAGTTTTTCTGTTTGTTAGATAAGCGAGATGTGAACTTCACAAACATGCGTGTTAATTAAAGTATGTTAAGATAAGCAACTGAAAGTTCTCATTTCCACTTTGTCTGATACCAAAATAGCCTATCTTAAGATATTTTGACACATCTCTCTAAAAACCTCTGCTAAATCAGGAAGATAAGAAATAAATCTGTGAAAACAGAGAGCAGAAGAAAAAAAATTTTTAAAGATCTGAGGAGCTTTGAATTAGTTTATTATTCTCATCAATGATTGTGGTTAGTTCTTCAGTAGAGTGGAATTGGTTCAACCACATTATGCCATACTCCATGAATAGTGGCTTGGTACTACCATAGTACTTTTTGGTCTATCTACAATAGGTGATACAACATAAGCACACAGAGAAAGCTGTGTTAAGACAGAAAGTGGGGAGGGGAAATAACACAATAGCAAGAAACCAATGTGCTTACACATTGCATTAAAATAGGTTGTTATTGTTTGTTCTTCCTGGTGGAAGTCCAGCCGCATATATCACAGGGAACTTTATGGATATGGGGGAATTGTGTGGTAAGTGTGTGCTGCAATGTGTCCTGTTGGGTTCTGTTCCTCTCATCATCCAGGTGTGTGGCCTGGACCATACCATGTTAGGCTCTTAAGGCTGCCATACTCAGGTTTCATTCTCAAGGACAGCAATGGTACAGTGGAGAAGCAGCACACAGCATAATTAGATCTCATTCCAAAAGGGATCAAGATATGACTGGACTTGTGCATCTGAGAAGCATTCCCAGGTCCCTGACCTTTAGATGACAATATTTATAAAGGGACCATCTAGATCCTTAATGAAACTCTTAAATTACTTTTAAGGGAACCACTTAAAATTTGGGTCAAGAGGCAACACATATGTCCAAGCACAAAAGCAGTGCTATAGGATTTCTTTTCTGCATTCATTTGCGCCTTGTGAAATTGTTTTCTGTACTGCTGTGATATAGTTCCTTCCATTATTCTCTCAAAGGAATCATAGTCTCATATTTTTTCCCCTTTGGTGTGTTTGGCTTCCTGCTTTAATCTAATTCTCACAGCTCAGGGGAATCATCAGACCTGGCTGAGATTTGTATCTTTTTGGAGAGCTCATCAATAGTTTACATAATGCTGTGGCAGGGCCAGGGTTCACACAGCTGGAGAGGTACTCGGCAAGAGTCCCGAGTTAAGCAGAAAAAGCCTTCTTGAGAATCTTAACTTTGTTTAAAGAGGTTTTTTTTCTTCTGAAGAAGCCAAAACAACACAAAAGCGGTGTGTGCAGGTTTGCTGGCAGCTGGTGTGCTGTGACTGATGATGCTTGTGTTAATTATGCTCTCGCTATTACCATGTGATCCACCCATCTGCTTTTTGAAGCCAGCTGTTTTCCTTTATCTTCCTGTTGAACTACCAGTTATTCAGGGCAGTGACCATCTTTATGTGGTGAGCAAAGAGAAAAGCAAGTGCAGTGAAACTCTGATGTGGGGGTAGCACTGTCATGACTCAAATAATCAAACTAAAAGCTAGTAAAACACAGGCTTAGCCGCACTATTTTTTCCAGCTTGGTGTCTCTAAATATTAATTAGGACTAGACCAAGAATGTGTTGAGAAGATTAAATTGTTTAGTTTTGTCCTTCCTGGAATTCAGAAAATGTCCTTAGCCATCATCAGGTATCTAATAACACAAGTTTCAATAAAAAAATATTTGCCATGCAGTTAATACAAGTGTTTTACCAATTTACTTATCTCTCTCAAGTTTGCAATTGATTGCTTAAGTCCTGCAATATTCTTGCTGCCCTTAATTGGACAAGCCATATCTTTTACCCTTTTGTTCTCATACTCTGACATTCACATGGAGATCAGCCATTCATTTAAAAAAAAATAAAAATCCTGTAATGGAAAATGTGCATGATCATAGTTAAAACAAACAACTATTCAGAACTAAAAAAAAAGTTTGTGAACTCTTGCTTTGCAGTGTTTGTCCAGTTCTTGACCAAACAGTCAGATATATATATATAAACACCCTGAACACAACAGCATAAACAAAGCTGTTCTTATGATTCCAGAATTCCTGTTCTGGCCTTTAACCAGCAAATATGATCTTGTTTTCTCCCTCAGAAGGCCATCCTCCCCCTCTGCCCTGCCTTTAATGGTCCCACATGTTATTTTCTTATCTCGGAAAATATATACCTTTAACAAGCAAAAATTTCCAACCGACCAACCAAAAAAAAAAAAAAATAGTTAACAAGATTTCTCAGAGATCTTACCCGTGTATGAAGGAAGGGCTATACAATATTTAGAATTATCTTAATCTTGCTTTGTGGAAATTTTAGTAATACCATTATTGTTCGGATTAGCTTTAGCTCTCCAGCTTTCCTTCAGCTTTTCACTGATCTCTGTGAGAAGCCTACTTTTGCCTTAAACATCCTTTGATCAAATGGGTTAAAAGAGAGTAGGATTCGAAGGGGAATGATGTTGCATATTGGAGACTGAACTTCTGCAGAATAGACTTGTTCACATTGCACAAACATTTAGGCCTTTCCTTTTAACATATGTGGAAACAATTAAGTAAAAATAGGCTGAACATATAAGATGTGTTGATATAATGACATGTCAGAAACAGAAATTTACAGTTACTAAGTTTTTGTTGTAATTGAGAAGTATCAGAGAAACTTGAGGTTTTCCAAGTTTTTCTTGAAATTTCGTGGCAATATTTGCAAATTTGACTCAAATGCTGTAATTCTTAGTTGAGTCAGTGCTTCCTAGTTTCTGCGAAATAGCCTTGGCTAGCAAGATAGCTTCTGTAATTGGAAAGACCTTGAGTGCACACTTTTAATCAGAATTTTGGAAACACAGAACTTTTAAAATAGAAGAAAGTCTAAATGATACCATGTAAAATTTCAGAATTTTTGTAAATGTATGAAAAATATCTGTCAGTCTGATATTGCCATATAATGATATAATCTTCTTGGGCTACAATTTATTTTCCATCACAAGGAAAATCTTATATCACTGATATACTGTAGTCTGGACTTAAAACTGAGAAGGAAAATGTATTTGAGGCTATGAAGGAAATAATTCTCAAGGGAAAACTGGAGTCCCTCATTTGAAGATCTGGCTTTTATTGCTCTAGCTTACTGCATTTGAGTGGGTATTTGAGGGATTTATGAAGAGTGAGTGATTCCTCTTATTAGCAGTGGATTACAGATAATTTCAGCGAGGCAGCTGAAAGGTGAGGATTCTTCCTGTCATCCTAGTCCTGATGCATATAGCAGGAGCTCTGGCACTTCCCTGGAGCCCAGATTTTAATCTTAAACTTTACTCTGATTTTTCCAGATCTTGATTTTTCATAAATCCGAACAAGTGGAGTAGAGATTTTACTTGTGGTTTTACTGTTCATATCTTTTCTTTAAAGCCCTGGCTTCTTGTTTTTGAGAAAAGTCACTAACTGACATGTCAAATTCCATCAGCTACTGCCTGTCTTCAATTTCTCAGTCACATGTAAACGTTATTCTATGGTGATTCTCCCTGGATACAAACATTACTTTGAAAAGACTGATAACTGGACTACTCTGTGTGCTTCTAATATCTAAAGCAAAATGGACCCTTTAGACATAAGCAATCAACCTTCTTATCATGTGTTTGGGAGCATGCAAGGTGAAATAGCACTCTGGTGACATCATTGTCAGGTCACCCTACAAGAATAATGAAATCATATAGAGAGGTGTGCCCTGAGGCATACTCTGTTGCCGTAATTAGGTTGAAGGCTCCCTTGGAAACGATGCCTTATTGGAAGAACATTTGCAGGAACTAATTGTGGTATGTTTTTGCATCAGTATTGGCGTACTGCATCATTTATGGTCTGAAAATAGCTGTAATTGTGTGCATGATTGAGTAATTTCCTGAATTTAGTATCCTAAGCAGAGTACAAATTAAATGACTAACACGATCTTGACTTTGTCATCTTTTCTATCTCTGGTTGGATTCTTAAAAAGATCTCTTTGTGCTTTTGCATTTTTAAGCCAAATTAGATTTGGTGTATTTTAGTACTGCTGAGACTGACAGCTTAGCAATAATCATTGTTCCCAGACAGAGCGCACACAGGTGCTGCGAGATCTTCCTACCCCCTTGCAGCTCTGCCAGTAGATTTCTGGTCAGCACCACCTTGCTGTGCCAGGGACTGCAGGTTTATTCTGAACAGTAGGCACAGTGAAGTTTTGAAATAGAGAAATGGTCAGCAGGGAACGAGGTTGAGGTCATCACTGCTGTTTCATTTGCAGCTCAAGTTGGAAACAAATGCACTCTCCTCAGGTGCTTCCACCCTTGCATTATATCAGTCTGCATCTCAGGAGGCCCCATTTCCTCTGAATTTTGCCTGTGGTCCTCTCCTACTCCTAAGGGCACTTGCTCTTAGTTGTGAGGCTGCACTCTTGTCTTTTTAACTGGCAGATCCTCCAGAGAGGACGAAATGGCAGTTGTTTGCAGTATCATGAAAGCATAATAAACAACTGGCACTGGTTTTTAAAATAGTGCTAAAGATCTAGAATCCTGCTGCCACTCAGAGGGTGCAGCATATTAATTATGAATCATCAATATTTTTGGTGCCATCATTATCACACACACACACACAAAAGCAACCTACGGTACTTGCATTCATATCAAACCCTTTTATTTCATTTATTTGGACTGCTTTTCTATCCTGTACCAGTTAATCGCTAGCCCTATTTCAACTCAGAATCTGAATGTTATTTACCATCTGTCTCCAAGGGATGCACTTGCCAAGTCCCTTAATTTGCTATAATTGGCAGGTTTTCAGTGTACATAATTTATATTAAAAAAAAAAAAGCCGCAATCCTGAAAAAAAAGAAGATTAATTAAACCATTTCTTCTGGGCCCCTAGAAGTGTTCCAGAAGGATGGCTTTAAGGCCGCTAGGTCTGCTCTGTGTATGTGCTGTCACAGCTGATCACATTAAAAATGTATGTTGGGTTGGTCCCTTGTGCCTCTGCGCTGGTCAGAAGGATGTCACTGGCACCTGGGTAACATCACACATAAACAGTGAATTAAACATCTTGCATTTGCATTTGTGCCTTTTGTTCACACACTAGAAACTCCTAGGCTGCAGTATAATTTATGGATACCTCCATGTAGGCAATTCTGTAGCTGGTATGATAGGAAATGCTATGGAAAAAAAAAACCAAAACCCCAAGCAGATGTACAGAATACTAAATAGAGCGACTGAAAGACCACAAATGGACTGAAAGACATCACGCATGTGGTTTGTAAACATGATTAATACCTTTCTTTCTCTCGCTTCTTCCTCCTGACAGCACCTGGTTAACAAGCACAAGGTGCAGTGATGTAATGCCCTGAGTAGGCAGCTGTCAATCTAGGGGATGTCAGCAGTTCTCTCGAGTTACCCATGTGAGGATACAGCTGACTTCTGCTGCAGTTCTCCCACTGTCCTTTCAAGACAGTGACAGAGGAAAGGTTGATAGAGAAAGGGATGAGGATGATTTATTGTGTTTGGCCTGGGGAAGGGAAGGAAAGGAAAGAGAAGGAAAGGAAAGAGAAGGAAAGGAAAAAGGGAAGGGAAGGAACAGATAATATGGATACTTCCTTGCTCCTTTTACTAGATTATGATGATATCCAAGTGATATGTGAGACCTTCACTAGCCTCAAAAGTTGTTGATGTGACCATACAGCTCTCTTGTGTGTCAGTCACTGTATTGATTTATATAAGCCATCCAAGAAAAGCACAAATTAACTAAATTGTGTGAAAATAAACATGCATAGGTCTGTTCCTATACCTGTTGCATTACAATTTGACATGTACCATTTTAGACTCAATTGAGAGATGCTTTTTCTTCTTGCCTTATTCATTTTCCAGTCACTCAAGCTGCCCCTTTTCCAAACTCAAGTACCCATGTTTGCTAAGACTAACTCTCCTAAGGTACAATGAAAATGTATGTGAAGTTGAGAGGAACTTTTAGTTCTGTTTTGTCTTCATGAAATTTCAGTTTTCTTTTCTTTAGGGAAAACGTATTTTCCAATGTCATGAGATGGTTATGGCTTATAGTATTTCAAATGATAAAACTTAGGCTCTGTAACTGAACACAACTTGTACTGATGATAATGATTTAGGAAGCCATTCTGAAGGAAGGAGGGATAAGGCAGTGGTTGTAGTGTTTGCTAGATTAGATAGTGTCAGTTCTTTGAAATCCACTTTTTAGATTACAGGAAAACACATTTTATTTTTCCTTCCCCAGTGAAATTCTGGAAAATTCCCTTCCAGAGCAAGTTTCTGTGGAAATGAACCCTCTTCCAGTGCAACAGAAAAGTACTCAGATGAATACAGCAGTGGATATGGTATAAATTCCTAGGCACAATAGATCAGAGAAACGCAGCAATACTGTGAAATGCAGCAAACTTGAACAAATTTACATCCTAAACTGCTTCCTTCAGAACCGGGATATTGAAAGCTGCTGAGACTGGCAAAAAAATTAAGACAGGTATCACACTGTGGGACAGCAGAGATCTTGGGAAAGTAGCAAGAACAGAGGGATCACCAGTTCTCCATACCTATGTTGACGTCTGCTGTGAGACTCAACCTTGTAAGATTGTTGTAGCGTCACGGAGTTTTATCCCTTCCCTTAGTTGAAAGGCTTCACTAAACACGATCTTTTCCCTGTCTGGGGAGGAAATGTCTGGTGTTAAGGTCTGGGAAGTAATGTGGACTGTGACTGATGGTTTCCCTGTTCTGCTGGAAATGGGACTAGTTATTCGAGTGCTCTAGGATATTTTAACTATACCATTGTTCTTCTGCAACTGAAACACACTAATTCAGAGCCAAGCTCATTAATAATTGACCTACATCAGGGATGTAATGCTTTTTCCAAATAATATTTTATGTATGTATTGGGGTGTATATTGTCTGTCCAATGCCCAAGGTAAAATTGAAAACTTTAACAGTGTCTTCAAGCACCTAGACAAGATTTGGGCAACTGAATGGCTAAATGAGTATATTAAATATACAAGGGAAGGGACATATTCCCCTTTGTGTTTGTGGACTAATTACAGCAAGAGTTAATTAATATCCTTATACAATATTGAAGTCACAAAGAAGTATGGTCCAAAAAGAGAGGCTAAGCTTCACAAAACGGGCATGCTCTTGTTAATTGCTCAGGCTGTCACAATCATTGACTGCTCAGTGGATTTTGGCAGGTATGAGAGAAGAAGAGGACCACAGTTATTTTGCCCCAACTGTTATAAGCATGAGTGAGGCAGACGGTTATCTTACATAAATCTTGAACCTTAGGAGAAACTGTCCCATACATTATGTGGCATTTCTAGATCCAGTTTTCTTCTTGACTGATGACAAAGTTCATATCACAAATCTGTCATGAGACTGAGAGGACCTGAGGCTAGGGCATTTCAGGGAATTTCATTCCAAGTCCGAGCACCTCTCTGTATCTATGTATCTGTCTGTCTGTCTATCTACCTATCTATCTACCTACCTACCTACCTACCTACCTACCTAATCTCCGCAAGCTATTGTTGTCACTTTTAAACAAGCACCTAACTTCTCATTGAAAGAATTTTTATCAAGCCTTTCTTACAAGCCTGGAAATGTAAACCAACACTAGACAATGAATCAAAAGAACACAAAGTATATTTTGTTCAAGTAGCATGCTTTTGTAGTCAAATGCCTGATTTTGCATGGATCTAATGAATGATTTGGAGTTTTCAGGAATTAGCAAAACACTAACCTTAACAAATTATTTTCCAAAGCACAGAGATTAAGTTTGATAAACAAGTCCTGTTCCCCTATTCTTGTGCATATATCTAAATATCATCTAAATAGGGAAATTCAGTTTTTAGCCATACCCAAAAGACACAGATACAATGTAGCAATTCATATTAATCTTTTGAAGGCAGGACCAACTTCAACTTTCCACTAACTTTGCCTTGTCTGGTGAAGAACAGGCACTTTAAAGTGGAACATGTTTGAGAAAGGCGTTTCCTGGTGTTTTGTTTGGTTTTGGATTTTTTAATAATTTGTTAATATTTTATCCAAATCAGCCATATTCTGGAAAAACATTTACATTTTCATAGCACAACTTTCATCAAAAATGCCTAGAAAAAAAGTTAGTCTGAAATAACCAGCAATGGAAGGAAAGATACAGAATAATTTACAGAATTATTTACAGAGAGTGCCTATGTAGAGGCTACAGAGTTCAGATAAAACCTATTTACTTTCATACTTAGAGTGTAACAAGCTGAATTAAAATGTCTTTAGTTTCTCAAATTTAAAAAAAAATAAATGGGGAAAAGAAGAGGAGGAGGGAGAATAAGGGTAATAAGCACATTCCTACATTTCTACATAGAATGCTCACCATGCTACCTAGCAGGAGGACTTCCTTATGTATAAACTTTTTGTGGTACCCAGGTCTCATCTAAATATCAATGTTAGCCCTCTGGAATAAGGTCTTCTGAAAATCTGGCTTGCTGAGGTCTTTGAAACTCTGATCTTTACTGAATTTCTCTGAGGGGATCTGGGTCCTCTGGGAAATCTGGCCTTTGACGTAGGCATGGTGACATTTGTACACAAGTCAATCGACGGGTAAGATTTCAGTGCTTGGTGTTTTCAGAGCAGTGGCTCTCCTCTAACCCTGGAAGATCTGTACTTTGCACTATAGTGCTTTTATTTTGTTATTTGATTCGTGGAGCTCTCAGTGGCTATTCCAAAGAATGGCTGCAAGGTCATGGGAGTCTTTGCTGATTCAGGAAAGACACGTTTCATTGCAAAAGGCTGCTTTTATTTTGTTTTTGTTTTCCAGCATGTATGCATGGAATGCTGTTGTGGTTGTTTCAATGTTTACAAGATATTTCCTTCAGTGATAGTTTAATTTCTGCCAAAAGAAAAGTTAAAAAAAAAATTCCATTAATGAGCTGACAGTGCTTTTAACACTGCTTCAAAAGGAGAGGGAATGCTTGTGTGCCAAACAAATGTTTGGAACAGTCTCAGACAGCAATATTTGTTCTGCAAGGGAATGATCCACAATAGGACACTTCAGCTGCTGAACATCTAAAAGTACTCAGAGGATGCAGTGCTCAGATGGTCAGCCTGTTTCCAAGTAGCATTTCTGTTAATGTGGCAAAAGGCTGTGCTCTACCTAATGTAAGCACAGGGAAAATCTCCTAACTCAAGGTTTAGGACTTCCCGAGGGAAAAAGTTACAGAGCTTTAGGGAGAAGTGTGAATGTGGGAGTAGTACATGTCTTGGCTCATCAAGAAGGGGGATGCTCTTGACAACATAGAGGCACATTCTTGATGTTTGTCAAACTTTCTGACACATTTTTATCCATTTTGAGACAGTGACAAAAATGTTGCAAGCATTTTGTAAAATGTTAGTCTCGTTCTCTGACCAGAATCTTATAAGAAAATGACAGCAAAAATTGAAAAGTGGGATTTCTTGCTTTCACAGGCACTATGCTGTCTGAAATCATCCCCCAAATAATGAGTACAAGCTAGCAAATAACAAACACCTCACTAGAAAGTTTCTAAAAGTTATCCTCTTTTATTCTTAATTGCTACTCTCTTTTTCAAGCAAGTTCCACTAAACATGGAATTTTGTGTTGCATTTTGAAGATTATTCAAGGGCACAGTTCTTTTCTGGTTTTCACTAGCTTGGGCTAGCAGTCAGGCAATGCAGTTCCTGCGTTTGAAGACCTGAACGCTTGAAGTTGCCGGCTGCATTGTTTTTGTTAATATAATCTGAGTGAACATTTACCTTTTAGATAATTTGACTTTCTCTTGCAGGACGTCTTTAGCAATGAGAACCACTAACTTCCATTAACTTGATGTTCCCAAAAAGCACATGTAGCCACTTACACTTAGAGCACAATGGTGAGGAAATTATACTGCAGACTGCAACAAAGCTGCTCATACAGTCCCACCTAGGAGAAGCATCAGAATATGGCCCTGTGCACTCAGGACAGCTTTGCTATTCCATCAGGACAAAAAAATGTGAATATTCTTACTGATGTTAAGGTAAATTGTGTTTGATTTATGCCACAGTTCATCCTTTGGACCCACATCTCAGCTCGTGTTAATTGATGTAGCTCTGAATTTAATTAAACTTTGGAAGCTCTTGCTGCCTGAGAATCTGTCCTGTAGATTGCTTTTGGAAAAAGCTTATATTTAGCTTGATCTATTCACAATTGCAATTTATGCTTTGACTGAAGGTAAATGATGGCTATTTTGTGATTAATACCCTGTTCTCATGCCAAGTCAACTTAAGATGTGTTGACTTAATTTATCACTAACCAGCAGTTACTATCTAACTAATTATAAGAAAAAGCACATAATTTTGGCCTTTGAGCAATCATGTGGGCAGACCACCCCTTAAAGTTTGCTTCTAATTTTCTATAAAGCTAGCACTTCCTTCTCTGAGGAGACCTTTGCAAATCCTTTGCAAAAAGGAGAATTACAGGGAAGTGGAGGCTGCCGTTTTGAAGGTGGATTATGAAGCTGAAGCTGAGGAGGGACATTTTCAAAAAGATCAAAAGCAGTAGCAAGAGAGTTTTTGTTAGACAAAAAGATCAATTGCTAATTATGACATTATCACAGTGAAGGGGGAGATGTGTGTGGGTGTGGGCATGTGTGTAAGGGGTAGTGGTGGGTATATTGTTGTCAAGCGATGTGAGGATGGGCCAATCATAAATGTCACAAGGTTTAAGTCCTAGGAACCCTTAAGGGAAAAGGCTCTGGGTGCAGTTAGTGCCATCCTCAACTTCACCTCTTTTGGATAAGACAAGAAGTTGGACTGCTTTGAATCTTCTGTGGAGTCCAGCTCTGAGCACTGTTTGCAATGGCATGATTCACCACTTCATTGAAAGAAACTTTTCTGCCACCCAGTTTCAGTAATTGTTTCTAGGGGTTGCAGTGGACCTTGTTGTGCAGCACTGCATCTGAGAGTCATTAAGATGAAAAATCATGTCTGCTCAGATGTACTGTGCTTTGGGGACGAAAATATTCTATATGCATGTTTTCATTTCAAATAACAGGAGAGCTCCTCCAAGAAAACGAAAGCTGCTCGCTTCAACTCAGAAGGGAGCAACGAGGTGAGATTGTCTGCAGTTGGGTGCATGCCTGTCTATTTCCAAAGGCAGGGAAATTATCATTTTTTCAAATTCCCTCAGGCAGCAGTAGCCAAGCCAAGTTGGCTCTAGCCAGCTCTTGTTTCTAAAATGTAATTCTGTGGTAATGAGCTGGTGACAACTTGAAGAAAAGAGTCTAAACATCCTGAAAACAATTCCAAACATGACTAAATATGAGAAGGAAACTTCTAATAACTGCCTCATGGGAATCAAGAGCCCTACATACAAATGCAAACATCATTTATTTTCTAGACAAAAATATATATATTATGATCCTCTTCCTTTCTTTTTCTCCCTGAATATATATGTATGTAAGTGTGTATATCTATACGTATTTCTATCTCTCCAAATGTGGGAGCTAGCAGTGTTGTCATTGTTGGAAACAGCAAAATTTGAAGTCCTAGCCAACACCTGATGTGACCACAGGAAAAGCAAATGGATTAAAGCTGTGTGTGTGATCATGTATCTGCCTAGAGATTTTTATGCTACATTGTTTTGATTTTACAATTTAAGAGATTTGCACTAGGCAACAATACAGAAAAAATAACCAAATAATATAGAAGAATGTTGCATTATTTGTTTTAAAGAATCATGAAATAATCAATATATTGCATACCAAGTAGAACCAAGCCAATTTCTTGTCTCTGAGAGAACCCAATGTATTTCAAAGAAAGTTAGCATCCTCCTGTTCTGTTGTTTTTCACTTACCCTTTTGTGGCCAGCCCACCTAAGCTGGTATAAATTTCTTGTTTCCTAATATGGTAAAATAAAATATCTAAGAGGCAAGGAATTTTATTTCATTCCAAAACACTGTGAAGAGCTGTGGCAGTAGTGCTGAGGAAACCATAGTCTAAAGATATAATTTCTTAGGATTTGAACACTGGTTTTTGGACCTCAGAACCACAGCATCCTCCATGCAGCCTTGCTCCATGCCCAAAACTCTAGACCGCTCGTACTAAGTGTAATTTTTGTCAAACCCCCTTCTTTTTTCTTTTTTAACCTCCTGAGCAGCGAAAACAGGTTTACAGAAAACAAACAAATAAAATTAGCTGGATAAAATTCAGACCAGTGCTAGCCTTAGAGACAATTTGCCAGGTAGTCACATTGTCTGTGTGTGAGTGGAATTGGGTGTGCATTTGCCGTCTTGGCTAAAGCAGGACAGGTTGTAAGACAGCTTGCCAGAGGTTGAATCCTGAGTCTTACCTGTTCATGGATAAGCAGGGCACTACCACTCAAATCCTGTTATTCCAGTGGTAATCACAAGCAAGTGTGTTTATCGTGGAAACCTGAGACTCATCTGAGGCATTCAAATATCGTGTTATTAATGATCACATTTTAAGGAAGTTATTGCATAAAAGAATTACTAAGAGAGCATGTGATGACCCATTAAACAAAAATTTGGGCTTTATTCTGCTTTGTACATCTTGTCTAGTGCCTGTATTCAATGCTTAAGAGTTCTTCCAGAGTAATGGGAATGGAGGGGATAGCATATTTCAGAGTATACTGGCAATCTATTTATTTTACCAAAAGCCATTCTCTGTAAGAATTATGCTAGATGAATCTGATAACTGTTCAGTAACACCAGGCTGGATTTACAGCATGGTAATTACTTTTGTGGTAGTTTGCAGCAGAAGATAATACAATGCAGTGTGTGGCTATTCTATGCCTTTAATATCCATACTATCTTCTCACTCAATATAGTCTTGAAAGGTTTTTATGGATTCTGAGAGAGCAGAAACGTAGCTGAATGTCCTCAAACTTAGAAAAACAAAAGTAAAAAATGAAATTCAGGAAAAATCAAGACTCATTTGTAAGATCCTTTGTAGTAGAGACCGAGTTGGCCTTTATGGCCACCACAATATTACAAGAAATAATAATTCCAAACGTTTAATGATCTGGCATCCCAGGCCTATCATCTTCTCCATGATAGCCAGTAAACTCATTAAGAGCCTCTCCTCAACATTCTGAAATTACCACTTAATACCAAGAGTGATATTAGTTTTTACAGCACTGTGTTACAAATCTATTTAAATTCCAAGTACCTATGCCCACTGTATTTGTAAGCACATGGATTAAGAGGAGATTTAGCAGGCTGTGTGAATGTGTTTTGCTTTGTTTTGTTGCACCAAGGGAGCACATTCTTTGCAAGACTGATATAAGAAATTTTCACTCTCGTTGTCCAACTGGAGAGATGAAGTATCAGTATTTCCTGCTGATGAATGTGTGCCTTCAGCATAGCTGCACTCCAAAATCTGTTGATTGGGTTTATAGACATTGCTTCCTCTTATTCAGGAGTTAAAAAGCTTTTACACTAGTTTGTTAAGTAAGACTCACAGATTCAGTATTAATGCATGTCATGCAGCCAAGCTGGGGGAGCTGCTTGGGGATAGGCGGTGAGTCAGCAGCAGGCTGAAAACACTAAAAGAGCCCTTGGAGGTAATCGCTCTTATCCATTTGACCACCAAACTGCAGTAAGTGCTTGCTTAAGTGCTCAGCTGCTGTTGAACCTTGAACTTTCAAGGACATCGGGGTAGCAGATAAATGCTGAGTAGTCGAGAGCAGACACCCATTTTTCAGCAGAGGGGAATTAGCAGCCAAATGGTTAATGGTATCTGCTGGAAGACTGGCAGCAGCTGAATGCTCACTGCCTCAGCCCTGGGCCTTTCTGTGAGGGGTTTTGGGAAAACAAGGCCAGGGCTCTTTGAGGGAAGCCAAGAAGTTCAAGCACAGAGATTTATTTTGCCCGCGTGGCAAAAATAACTGTATAACCATTTTCATTGTTTGGGGAACTTTTATTTGGTCGTGATTCCAACCCTCTTGATCATGCTGCTAAGTGTTCAGAGGTAACAATTGGAGAGCCGGTGGTGGTCATTGCGGCTGGGTAGTGCCCTGCTGCTGCCAGACAAGAGAAGGGATCCTGCAAGCCCCTGTGGACAGCCTTGGCTTTGTACTGCTGACAGAGATATTTCCTTTATAGAGAAAAATCCTTTTTTTTCCCCCTCTCCTTCATTCTTTGAAATAAGATTTGCTCAAAACCCCTCCCAAGAGATCTGTCTACGTTGAGAGGGCACTGGGTGAACATAACTGAACTGAAGCCCTTGAGTTTGGGAAGGCACGATGTTAATGGCACTACTTGCTGTGCATTAAATTAATCACGTCTTTTGCAAAGCCAAGTCTATGATGAACTGTCAGCCAGTATAAAGCAGAAAAAGGGCAGATTTTACATTTGCTGTGGATGCCTGATATCAGCTTCTCTAGAAACATTCAAGGATATTTTTGGTTCAAGATTAAGAAGTCACCAGATAAATTATTAACCAACTGAATCCTACTTATTTTATTTATATGAGCAAACTGCACTATTGAAACAATATTCTGCACTCAGGGCTGTCAGTGGATATTCACACATTGTTCTTAATGTGTTGTTTCTTTCCTAAAGCAAAATTAGTTTAGATGTTTTAAACATGAACCTGATTTTACATCTTCATTTGCAGCCTTTTTTGCCCAATATTGACAAGATGTGAATTTTCTTTCTACCATAAAGCTGCAGGCCTGGATTCTCAGTCTTTACCTATGCTATTGTAGAAATGTGTCATTATACTGGTCTAAAAAAATGTTAATAAAAGAGTTTTAATGGGGTTTGAGCCTGTGCAGACTGCTTGCAACAGACTAAATGCTGCCACTGAGTTGTCTCCTACAACATTTTTGGGAATCTGGCTCAGATTACCTGAAGAGTTGTTAATTTTAAATTTGATTAGTTTAAAAAGAAAATGCAAACACAGAGAAGACAATGCCCTAAAGTAGAGAAGAATGCCAGGTTATTCATGTTTAAGAAAAACTTCTGTCCCTCATCTCCTTCTCCAGCTGGATCTCTGCGCAGAGAATTGCCAGACGGTTTAAAGATTGTTGAAATCTTTGCTAAGACTGCCCCCACCCCAGCTCCTGAATGCCTTTTGATAATGCTCTGCAGCTTCCTAAAAATAACGAAGCCAAAGAATTCTCCTGAATGCTCCTGAATGACCTACTGTGCTGCACAAGGGAAGGACTGGCTGATTTTATCATGTGATGCTTTCCTTGCTCTTATCTTAGAACATGTAATGTCTCTTTTTTCCACCTACATATTGTTATGGTGATCCCTGGTTTCCTCCCCCCTCCTCCGCCCTTCCCTCCCCCTCCCCAGTGGCAGTAAAGCCAAAAGGAGAAGGAATCTTTAAGAAGTGGTTTAATTATTAACTAATTTTGATCTTGGGAAGGAGGGCAACCAAAGTATTTCCTGTTTCCTATAATTAAGGATGCAAGACTCAGTTCTGCCACACACACGCATGCATTGTTTATTTTTAATGTATTCTCCATGGAATATAATCTGCTGCTTTATTTCTATATCTTAGGCCAAATTCATAATTGGTGTAAACGGCTGCTACTCAACTGACAAGTCCTAAAATGGGGGCAGAGGAAAAATGAGGTTATAAGATTTCATCTGCTTACATCAAGCATGCATTTGTCCTGTTTGTTCTTCCCCTTCACCTCCTAGTGATCTTGGGAATGAGACCAGTGAAGGCATGGGAGTCTCTGAACTATACTGAAGCAGAACAATTTGGCCTTGCAAATTCAAAAGAACTGGGAAATCTGTATATCCATGGGGCAGGCTGTGGACCCTTAGCTAAAGATACTGAAGACAAACAACCCCATACATCTGCTGGTAAAATTTCCCCCCAGTCTGTAAGAGATGGAGTTTGCATAAGGAATCTAAATTTGTAAATACTGGGGTGGAAAAATGAGATGCTATGATTTGGAATTATGTAAATAACTGTATTGGAAGATTCCCATGCAAGTTGCTGAACATACCATTGGAGTGCAATAAACAAGAAAGAACCAGATGTGTGCAGTTTTTGGTGTATTTTATGTGATGTCTGTGTCTTCCTGTGTGTCCAAATACCGCGTTCCTGCTAGAAGGGAAGGCAGGATTGGCTGAACAATTTTTTTAATTGTTCCTCAGTTTTGATCCACACTTGAATGCATTGCTGCTGAGAGCAGTCACATCATTGTACACAGAACGCTGATGTCTTCTGTCGCAGCTAGGCTGCCATTAATGCAGGTTTGGTACTGGAAAGAGTAAAGTGAAACGGTTTTGGAAGTGGGTGCTGATGACTAGCAATCAGAGGAGGAAATAAGTGTGACTGTAAGCTCTCCTCCTACCAGCTTCTTTATGTTTGGTATCCCAACTTTCCTTTTCTGGGACACTGAGGTTATAACAAATAGTAACAAATAGTAGTAAATATTCTCCCCAGTCACCCTTTCCCAACCAAGAAGCCTGAAAAGTGATAATATAGAATATCCACCTCTCATTTTCCCATTTGAGCACTGCTCATATTGTTTTATATTTCGTTTTATTTGACACTGAAGTGTTTGTTTGCCCACTGTGTTGCCTGCAAAGGAACGCATTTCTGAGGTTTACTCCTGAGAGGAGTCGGATTTGCTCCGCAGCACAAATCTTTTTGCAGTGCATAAATATTATTCTGCTTTAGTAGCTCTTTTGCAATAATACTTGTGAGTTTGACTGTCATCTGCCCATATTTGTGTAATTTCTCCTTACAGTATGTATATTCATTTTTTGCAGCTGAAGTAATTTGTTCTTCTTTACCCCCAAACCACTGAAGTTACTCATCAGCAAAACTTAGGCTGCTCTGTCCCATTTAAACTTACAGCATAGCAGTAGCGATTTCATAACAAACAGGAAAAGAAGTTTGAAAGCAGCAAAACCAAGGTGGAGCTCAGTAATTGTGACTCAGCAGCACTAAATTCTGGTGCAAAATTTAAAATCAGCACAGATAAATGAAGTGAATGAATTAGTGCCAGCTTGAAACTTTTAAGTTAATAAAGACAGAGCGATTAGAAAACTTTGGCTACATAGTTAGCAATTTCTCTGCCAGATCTGAAGAGATCTGATTCTGTGTTTCTGTTTGGATTTGATAAGCAATGTGACAGCCAAGGACATGACTCTATCGACATGCTGCTGCCCCGGGACACAGACATGGTGATGGGGACATTCAGGGATGCCTCCAGCAGCTGCATTACTTTAGCAGCACGACTCACAGAGATGCCTGAAATGGAGAAATTTTTGAGCGCACAATGCCAGACAAAGAGATTTACCATCGAGCCGTACCCTCAAATCAAAGGACTTGGCTACAGGGACCTTTCTGAAAGTTAGGCAAAAGGATCACGTTGCTTCAGCTTTCTACTCACTGAATGTTGAAAGATGGATATTGCCCTACTGTAAAAAAGAGTTTCACCTGTTTTAATCTGTGGACCCTTTCCCAACCCAAGAGTATTCACAAGTAGCTTGTCCTTCATAGGATCTCTTTGTAGACCATTTAGCCTGAGGCTTTGTGGTGATCACAGTTTGGAAACTATTGTTTTGGAAAACATGTAGCTGATTCCTCCTCCTATCTGCTTACCTTCTCAGGAGTCTGAAAGGCATGAAATACATTGTAAGAACATTTGAGGATGCTGAGAGGACCTGTACTGTGAAAACTGCCACTATTCTTCATATTTTGTGGTGATTTTTGTTGTTGCTAGAAATTCTGACCATTTGAAAACTGGTTTAGAAGAGTCAGAAAACCAAATCAGGAGAGGCCTCTTCTTTCCAGTATTGATTTACTCTCAGAGGGTCATTCCAGAACACATTCATTACAGACACAATCCACAAATTCACAATAACACATTAATCACTGGGCTGTTTATATTGTAGGACACAACTGAAACTGAACAATATAATTCAATAAAATTGCTAGTCTTTTTATTTATTCATTTAAGCTATAGTCTGCTATGATTCTGCAAGTGGAACTGCTGAAAGATGTTGTAATTTTTTTGCTGTCTCATGCTTGATCTATTTGAAGTTTTGAGTGTTCCTGTTTCACATAAAATTATTTTATTACTGTTACCCCCCCCAGAAAAAAACCCAGAAAATTATTGTGGTGAAGTAGGAATAAAATGCAATCTTGGATCAAAACGGACACCAGTGAGATTGACAGTGCTGTTAGTTTTTTTAAAATTGAAAGCGTGTGTGTTTACCCACATATGTATCCTTCCTCCGGGGGCCAGAAGTTACGTCTCCTCCTCTTTTGGGTGTTGATGTAAAAATACAGTTAGAAAGAAAAGGCCCAAGAAGATGACCTCATTATATTTGGCCTAGCAAGTCCTAGGGAAAGCCCAACTTTTCCTTGGCTGTCCAGGAATGCTGTGCATGTTGCCACTGGTGGGAAGGAGACTGGCAGAGGGACCTGCTGTGGCTCTGCCACCCCATGCAGCTCACCTGCAGCTGTTCTGTCCCCACGCTGGTCCTGTGCTGTGGGACCTACAGTGCCAGCCTGGGGGCCGTGGGGTAATGAGAGTCCCCAGAAACCAAAGGGGCAAACCAGCCTGGCCCATGGAGAGTGGCACCGTGGCTGGGGGGGGGCACTGCAGAGCTCCCTCGAGGCTGCCTTTGGTAGGCAAAATTCAGTTACAACACCCAGGGTGGTGTGCAGGGGTCATGCCAGGGCATGTCCCCTCTGTCATGGGAGGAGTAAGGACACAGCCAGGGGACAAGAAGCAGCAGGGAAAGCTTTAGATAGTCAAGCTTCATGGGGAAATGGGAAGGGAAGGAGCAGCAGTGTTGCTTCTGAGGCATGCTGCCACTTCCTCCCGCTCCCTGCTTCTTCCTTTAGCAGCAGCAGTAGTGGCCATACTATCTTTGTGGAAAAAAAGAACAAACCAGTGGTGCCCTGGTCTTTGTGTCTCCACCTGCAGCTGCCTCCTTTGTGTGTAGCTATAGCTGCACACATGCACACGGAGCTATGTATACAGCTAGGTATTGCTGGCTGAGTCCTGCACAACCCGGCTCCCAACAGACAGGATCAAAGGATGGATGTTTTAATCCCATGTTAGCTACTCCTTGGTTTCCTCTGTACTTACGTCCTCAAGGTGGATGTAGCTCGTTGTCTGGACTATACAGGAAATTTGCATGAGCTTTATATGTACAGATTATTTTGGCATTCCACTCTAAGCTCAGTTCTCTTTGACACATATACTCATGCAAACCTGTTTCACCCTTTCTGGGGATATTTGAGCAAGGAAGCAGAACTGTATTCCTGGAGGGAAATAATACATCTGCTCTCTACTAACACCGGAGCTTAAAGGAACAGTGTTATCTAATGTTAATTCTCTCCCATTTACCGGATATTTTTCTCCTTTTATAATGTTGAAAGAATAATGATTAAAATGTGGTCTTGCTATAAAATAACCATGGAGACTGTATATGGATATTTTGCCTAAGTGTTGTTTTTTTTTAAGCAAACTATAAAACGAGATAAAAAAAAAGTTTCATTTTGCTGGGAATAGTTTTCCACTGTGCAGAGTAATGAATTACGAGTTCCAAAATGAAATGGAGCCCTGGAGCTGCTTCATCTTTGTCCTTGAAACTTCCAAAAAGCTTGAATCAAGGTCTACAGGAAACTTTTTTCCCCTTTCCTTGCAGCTGAGCTTCTTAGAATCGCATACACACTTTTCTATTTTTACTTTCTGACCCGGGCCCATTTCCAAATGTGAAGCTGAGGAATTCCTGCACTCCTACATATGTGAGACCCAGACTGAACTCAAAGGGCTGGCCGGTTTACCCCCCTTTCCTCCCAGACAGCCTACTTTCATCACAGTGCACAATTGAAATTGGAGACCACTTGGGTTTCCTTACTTTGAAAAAGCTCAGAAGGAACCTTTACAACTCCTAATGAAAGGCTGCAGAGAGGAGCTGAAATTAAGTCAACAGAGTTCACGATTTGTCTTGGACCAGAGCCTAATTCAGTTTATAATGCAAGGTCTATGCTGGAGTCCCAGCATCAGGTAGGTTTGGCCTGTCCTCTCTGTGCTCTTTTAGAGCTGTCGAGTGCTTTCGTGTATTTTCACTGCTCTATAAAATTTCAGTAAGGTGGTAAGCTCCCTTCTTTCTCTGTTATTTGAGGAAGAAAGATGCTGTCAATGCCTTTTGCCTTGAAAGGGATGACAAGCTTGATCCACAAGCTGGGCTGATGTGGGGGAGGAAGGAGAGCAGAGCTCCCTTCCCCCAGCTGCTGTTTGTCTGATGCTGAGCTTGTACTTCAGTTGTTATCAGCTGCTTTGGTAAGATCACAGTGTGCTGGGATTGCTCAGAAGGTTAAAATATGTTGACTGAATTTTCTTCAGCTACAAACGCAAAAGGCTAGCTAATAGCATCACAGGCTGTCAAAAGCAGCCAGCCCCTGCATTCCTCATGGTAATGAAACACACTGGAGTTTTTCATGGCTTATATACATCATGATACCTTTGCTGTGTATGTCATGTCAAGGATAGGAACAATAGGCATGCCAGCCAATAGATCCATCAGGGCTTGCAAACAAACATGTGAAATTGCCTCTTTCTGTGAATTACTTGGTTTGTATTGATTTGTGATGATGTATAGAGGGAGATGAGGACTTTTAATTTTGGACCTTTTTCTCCTAGTCTTTCTCCTGTGAATCTCAGCTTCTGTAACAGATACCCTGCTGCTTGCTTCGGTGACCTTCTGACTGTCTTCCAATCCCATTTCAAGAGTGATCTTTTCCCCCTGGCCTCTGAATCCTATAAGTCTGTCTAATAAAACAGTCAAATGGTACTCCTTAATCCTTCCAGTTTCCCATGCTAAATTCTTCTTTCTAAAAACCTCTTTTCTTGTGTCTCAGCATCCGGTATCTGTAGATGCAAGCTACCTAAAAATAGACCTTACACAGCCATCAGCCCTACTCCCTGAAAAGTTCAGCTGTGGGGCATTCATACATGGTATAGGAGACCCCAGCTGAGATCCTTTTGCCAAAGCTGACTTGAAATGATATAATGATATCTCATCTGCCAGGGAAGTGCCTTGACATGCATGCTGCTCTGGGTTGTGTTTTCTTCCATAGTCCGTTTACAATGTTGTACAATTTTTGGGAGACATTTTTTGAGCTGGGACTACAGGCAGAAATACAAGCGTTTAGGTAAGAAGGCTCTTAGAATTTAAAGGACCAAGTACTTAAGCCAGCTTAATTTGTATTTAAAGCCACTCCTATAAATCCATATTCATATTCAAGGCAAATATAGCCTGAAGGAATGTCTTGTCTTTCTTACATCTCCTCTACCCCAGGATACCTTACAGAACAGTCAGAGGGGAAGATGTTTCCTTGGGAGATAAAACACATGCCTTCAAATCTCCTTGTGCTGAGGAGGGATTTTAACCTGAGTTTTGTTCAGCCTCTGTAAAATTCCTAGCAGCGAGTCTACTGTGAAAAAAAAAGTCACTTCTGCTGCTTCCTTCAATGCCAGTGTGGATTTAGCTCTTTATTTCTTTTGTGTTTATTGCATGTGCCTGTAAATGAAGTGCTTCAGAAATGTCAGAACAGTTCACTTAGACTTCCCATTTTCTTTTTCTTTGGTTGAAAGTATTGTGCAAAATATGACCCTTGCTATCAAGTCATTCTGGCTTTCCTGGAACAACTTATTAAGGAGACGTGCCCAGTTTTACCAAGAAACTGTAGTCGTAAACTAGGAAAAAGCCCAGAACAACAACATCTACAAGAGCAAAATCCTGCCAGTGATCTATGATGAAATTTAACCTCATCTCAGCAGAATGATCTTATTGCTCTGAGGAAGGCTACCTGGGCTTTGCCTCACAAAGGTTCTCAATAGATCACTTAGAAATACTAGTTCAAATCCTCCTGGTGCTGGGCTCTGCCCTCATTTGTCTGAGGTAAATACATTGACTTTTGGCCTGTTTTTACTTTGAAAAGTCTTGTATGGAGAAAAAATGTTCAGTGGTCCTTATCGTGATCAACATAGATCAAAGTGTTCTTGACCTAAATTACCTCTTCCCATCAGGTGGAGAGCTTCCTTGGGGCTATAATTGTATGGCAGCCAGGACTTACTCTTTTTCACTGGTGCTGTATGCATATACCACAACATTAAACCGCTTTGGGCCAAAATCTTTCATGGAAATATGAAATATTATTATTTTTGTATTTCAGATCCCTATGATTCAGGTAATATGTATGTTCGTATGGCACCATATAACTCTATGAGGTGTTCCTGGATTTAATAGAGAGCTGCAGAGGGTTTGCTGTGCATTCAAAGCCTGGCCAAACAGGAGAACAAGTGCTGTCTGCACTACTCCCAGGCAGCATCAGTTAAAGTTCAGACATTCACAGTGAGGAAGAACTGAATCATAGAGTCTTGTGTGAGATTCTGAGGGAGGAAAGAGAAATTTTATCTGCTGTTTTTTAGAGATTCAATTAGATACTCTTTTTGGGAGAGTAAGATTTCCAGGCCTCTTATAAATAGAAGGCCGCATCTCAGCTTGATTACTTCAAAACAGCTTCCTGCAACCTCCCAGTAGGAAGATGAGCAATTAGTATAATCACAGCAATAAGTCAAAGATACTTAATGCTGAAACTTGTGTAACAACTTTTCTTTTCTCTGCTGGGCTATAGGCAAAGAACAGTTTAATACATGTTCAGATAGCTAAAAATGCACTGTCCAGCAGTTCTTTCCTCGCCACAGTTAATTTGATGACATGTAATGGTCCAACAAAGTTGCAGGGTACTGTGTCTAGGTGGTGGCCTTTTAATATGAAGTAACATCATGCAGATGGAAGTGTTGTGAACAAAATGGAAAGCAAAGATCCTCACTGTGAGTCAATCTGCTAGCAATAAAGGTGCCGCTGGAGAAGATTCCACTTCATTTTCCATCAGGAATATTCCAATAACCCAAGGTCAGGAAATAGAAACATGTCTTTGAAAACCCTGAAAAAAGGAATGAACTAGCCCCCTCTTTTGGCTAATGGGGAAACAGTAGTAGGAATTGGTATTGGCTAAATTGCAGGTCCTGAAAGTACTCCTCCTCTCACCTATGAGTCCATTATACTGTCAGATATCATTCTTGCATGTAACCACTGCGTCTCCATTGTAAGTAGGTGTTATTTCTAAATGTAGATCTCCCAGTTAAATCAAGACTTTGGGTCTTAGGATCTAGGCGCCATGTCTACTAACACTCTCTGCATCTACTAGTTCTGCAGCTGATACAATTTGCTAGCACAGGAACCTCAGGGATGTGTGCAAGGTCCTCCCAGCACACAATTTACAGGAGTAAATTAACAGTGGGAAGAATTTCCTGGAGACTGTTGTGGGTCTGGGAGGACATTCGATCACTGCATGGGAAGGCACAACTGCATATAACATTTTTAAAAGGGTTTGAGAAGAAATACCTGTTCTTGAAAACCAGAGAATCTTTAACATTAAGCCCACTCTTTGCTGTTTCTGCAAAATGGCATGGATTGGTGACAAAATTTAGCCATGACAGAAGCTATTAATGCTTCCATGTGATTTCTAGAAGTACCTGCAATTTTTTATAAGTAATAAAAGCAGTAGGGTAGGGCTACTGTTCTGCCTCTCTAGTGGAACAGGTTTGAAAAGGCTAGTTACACCTTGCAGAAAATTTTTGGGAAAAATAGTCTTCAAATTTAAACCTTCCAAAATTTTAAAAACATAAAATCCTGAAATAAAAGTGTTTAAAATTTTTCCTCATCAGAAAGAGAAAAGAACCCCTGGTATTAACCAGATTCAATTACCTTTAAATGCGTGTGAGTGTGCATGTATGTTATGTGAAAATCCCAAAACCCAGAGCCTGTAAATTTTTAATAGAAACTGAATTGAATAAATGAGTTATATAGAAAACATAGAGGTATGTAATAATGCTTTTGCTTTCAATTTCTTATAATATTGTCATTCAAAAAGGCATTTCTGCAAATATGCATAGATCTATATGCACTTAGTTACTGTTTAAACACTTAGATAAAGTAGATGTTTCCCGGAAAGGGGAAAATTTTTGCTTATTTGAATTTTGGATTTTGTCACTGAAGTTATCAGTGATAATTTCATGGCCCATGTGCTCATCTAGTATTGGA
Organism: Phalacrocorax aristotelis; assembly: GCF_949628215.1. Lineage (NCBI taxonomy): Eukaryota > Metazoa > Chordata > Aves > Suliformes > Phalacrocoracidae > Phalacrocorax > Phalacrocorax aristotelis. Next base: position 65,813,562 of record NC_134278.1, read on the forward strand.
TAAAGAAGTTATCAATCACCTCCAGTCCTTTCCCCTCCCAAAAGAGACTACCCATTGATCTGCTAGCTGAATTCACCTGCTTCAGTCGAAAGAAGCAAGGTTGCTGAAAAGCCAGTATTTGTACTGTCTAAAATAACACATGTCATTTTGTCTGAAGCAGAAAAAAGCATGAGCTCCAGCAGCAGACTAGAGGTGGTTAACTTGGGAAGTGGGATTATGGCAGTAGTGCTGTTAACCTAACTCAGCCTTTCTGACTTTGGCCTTATAGCTGTAAGTCACCTGGAATTGGGTCTTGGTGAGAGCGCTGTGCTTAAACTACTGGCTCTAGATTTTTTTAAGTGAGCAAGCGGAGCCAGACAAATGTGGTGTCAAGGTAGAAAACCTGATGTAGGAAAGAGAAATAGGGGTAAAAAAGAAAATCAGATGGTAGAAGATGTCAATGTGGGCTTTCTTTTGAAGAGTTCAAGCACTGAAAATGAAATGTAGAAGAACCCATCCAAAGTTTAAATGATCAGATAGTTTAGAGGCTTTTTTGGTGGTATTTTTCCTATGTCACAGCATGCATATTTACAGGACCTGGTGTATCTAATCCTTCATGCAAAAACTTGGGGATTAAAAACTACACCTGGAATCAGTGAGCTTTAAAAACCCCCATCACTGGAGTGCAGACCCCTCCAGACAAAAAGTGTGAAGTGAGGAAGAAACAGTGTGCATACTTGAACTTGATAGAGAATACCCAATAAGCAGAATGCAATGACTGATTTATTGTTTCAGCTAGGAGTCTGGAATTAGCTCCAAGTTACCTGAGAAATGTAGGGTCTGTTTAACGACTGCAAGCAATCAGGACCCTAGTTTTACACTTTGCCTGTAGGATGATGTGTTTGTGTTCTCAAACATTGCTTAGCCATATGTGTTCGGGCAGCTTCCCAGGAATTTTCCTGAAAATGATGCCACAGCTGCTATACCTTCATTTTCGTAACCTCCTTGATATACCAAGTAAAGCAAATAAATGATAGTTTAATAGACTTATGGTCCTACTCTGATTACTAACACACTCTTGCCTTCACCTTCTCCCTTTCCCTCTCCCCTCAGCTTTCCCAAGCTATTCTCTTGACCCAGCCCTGCAAATGTTTTTATTTGTAGGGGAATATCCAGAATTCTTGTTATCACCTGGGTGTTCTTCCTAGTTCTTGTTGTTTCTGCAGTTTCACAGCTCAGCTTTCCCAGCTGTACTTTGCAGTAGAGGATGCTAAAGTCCAAAGAAAACCTAACTTTGTGGTTTTGGAAAAGTGGAGATTCTTCAAGGTTCCTAGTCAGGTGACCCAGCTGGCTGCACCATAGTCACCCTGGGAACCGTAACCACACTGATTAACCAGGGAGCCCAGAAAACACTGGACCAACTCACCTGCTGCGGGGTTACGACATCAGCTCTGGTGCCTACCACCAGATGATACTCAGCTATTGTCATGTCGACAGCTGGGGATAGGTGATCTGAGAAAGGCCAAAGGTGTGTACTTTTTTTTTTTTTTTTGTGTTGCACTGGCTGCTCTACATGACAGGGATTAAGAACCTTTTACAGGTGTATCTAATCCATCCTTGTCCATAATACCACCTTGCATCTGTGTGTAGGCTTGACAGTGAAGAGGACCTTCACTGGAGAGGGGGATGACTCTAATAAGTGTTGCCAGGTTTTTGAACCTACAGACATCATACTGCTGGTAACTGCAGACTCCCTCACTTACTACTCCCAGCACATGTGGCTATGTGCTATAAGGTCTAAACATTTTTAAAGATACTGAGATCCTTTCATATTTTATATCAGTCCTTGCAAACATTTAGGTGAAGGGTTCCCACAGACTTTTGAAGCTTAGCAGCATTGTGATTACCAGGCTACCCCTGTGGAGGACACTGTGTATGTGACATCTCTGCTTGGCTCCTTTGCTGGCACTGGCCTGGTAGGCAAGATCAGCAGCATCTTGCTAGTGTAGCAGGAATTTTTGGGGTGCCTGGAGGAAATATGAGCCACCAGAGCAATAATGAGTTCCCTTGGCACTATGTCCCATGTTTAGACCAACCAGATTCGGAAGCATCATCCTTCATCACTTTCCAGGGGAAGATTAATCTGTTTGATGAAACTAATTAAATGGCCAACATATTTCTTAGTTAGACACCTGTTTCTTTTTAATTTACAAAAAAATTTAATATAATGATTGTGTGTGCAGTTCAAACGCTTGTGCTTTTTTTCCCCACTTGACAACCTGATAGTGTTATTTAAGGCACGTTCCTACCTTGCAGACAAACAGACTAAGCTGTAAGTGTCCAGGTGCTGTTGCTTAGAACTTTTTCATTCAAAGCATGTGAAATGAGTCAGTGAAATACTGATACATGATGGCGTGCAACTGATACCTCCCAAGTCAGTGAGGGCATTACAAGACATTCCCTTGGGCTTTATTTTGGCCATAAGGGTGCCAGTTCATTGGGGCATTCAACCATAGTTAGATGTAATTTGTGGCATGGTAGATGAAGCTAAGTATCTGCTTAAAAATATGGCTTTGATAAGGTATAAATAAACTTCCTGCTTGAAGAAGAGGCTATGCTAGGGGCAGGGAGGGGGCAGAATAATGCTTTCAGGCCTGCCGAAGAAGTCCATTTCTCTCTCCAGAAGTCTCTATAGAAGGGGATGTTCAGTGCAATGGTTGGCATGCAGTGAAATGGTTATTGACCCTATTAGTTGGGAGAACCCTCACAATGACCTCCTTAACTGCAGACGGATTCCTTCCAGAAGTCAGTTATATTTAATAGGGTTAATATGGATGTGGCTGTAATGTGTTGATATCTTTACCAGCTCCTGAGACTGTGAATCAAAATAAGAGAGTTGAGTTCATCAGTTTTATTCCCTTGGTAAGTCGCAATTTCTCCTATATATTTATCTTTGTTCTGCGTGTGCTGAGCACAGAGCAGCTTGTTGCTCTTCCTGCTGACACTAATCCAGAAGGAGCTGGAGGGTGTAATCAGTGGTTTTCCTTCAGGTCTGCAGTTAGGTGGCCCCTTGTAGATGTCAAGGACACTTGTTCCCTCTGCCTTCATGGCTAGACAAAAAGAATCTCAGAAGAGGAATTTCTTCCACAGAAAAAGCCCAAGATCTTCTGCTGTGTAGCAGTATTACTTGTAGATTATATGCTGCAGATAAGGCATAGGACACCTGCCATCAGTTTTACACACTCAGCGTTCAACAGGGAGAGGCAGGGAACTCTGCATGGTGCTTGGAAAATCTTTTGAAAAGGGACAAAAGAATTACAGAAGCCCTCAACCTTCTTGGGGCATTTTCATTTACACTGCTGCTGGTGGGTATGTAGAAGGGCAGTGTTTTTTTCCACAGCCTCATAATTTCTTTGATTTGTTAAAAGGTCCTATCAGAACCCTTGCAGATCCCTCAGTTAGTTTTTGTCAGACAAATGACTTTATTCTGGGCTGTATAATTAGTGTGCTGAATTCAGTGGAAAAAAAACCCAGAGGAGTAAAGTTCCTGTACTTGCACTTTTAAATGAATGCATCTTAATCTAACAGTACATTAACTATCCTGTGAAGAGATGTCATTTTATTCATGTTACCCTACTCTTTCTTGGATTTACCTTCTGCTGCTGTTTGTCTCAGGGCATGCTCCAAAAGAATCAGAAATGGGCCCAACAGATGCCAGCCACTCTAAAGCACACAGCTACTGCCTCTGCCTAGAAAAACATACTCCCGTGTGAATAGGAGCAGGTGGGAAGGGCTAGGGGAGCTTTCATTTCCCCCAGTCAAGGATATGCCTGTGTGCCACATCCCATTCCCTGCCTGCCATGCAGTCTTGCACAAGAAGGTCACCCCTGCTCCATATCCCAGCCTCACTATCCATCACCTGAACTAGCACAGGGCACTATGCAGTGTGACAGGAAGGACTCTGTTGAATCCAGGACTAAACTGAATCCACAGCTGTACAATCTGAATGCTTGGCTTCGCCAACTGTTATTCAGGTGGGTAATTTTTTTCACTTGAGCAACCTCACTAAGTTTAGTAAAACAGAATAACAGAAAGAGAGGATGGAGAAAAAACATGTAGGATAACAAAGGAGAAATGTTTGTTATTACATAAGAATGACTTGAGGTCTTTAGTTTTCAAAAGCTTGAGCATAAGCTTTGAGTGGTAGTGGTGGGGGGCTCTGAGCCAGAGCAAATACGTGGTCATGGCATCCATAGGTCAGAGGTAAATGGCAAGTGACAGACAAAAGGCATCTGTACTCCTCTTTTTATACAGTGAATGGGAATGCATTTCTGGAGCACAGGTACTTGCTTGAATTCATTATCACAAGAAGCTCCACAGTAAGGCAGGATGTAAATTTGATGCTGGAAGCCAGGCCATGAAAAGACATGACTGATAAAGGACAGATTATTTTTGTATTCAAGGTCAAGTGGCATATAAAGAGCCATTTTGCAGATGCAGTGGAAAATTACAGAAGCAGAATTTCTGTTGGCCTCTTCATCCTTTTCAGCTCTACAGAAAAACTGGAAAGAGGTGAAAAATCAGTCCCTGCTTGTGACTGTTCTCTTATCCTGTCAGCGTTTCAGGGTTGTGTTACAGGTCTGCCATTTTCTCTATAATTATTTTAAAGCCTGAGTTTTGTGGGATGTTGAACATGGAGGTTTGTCCACTCTGAAAGGTCAAACTTCGTTATTTCATGATGTATGAGTGGCAATGGTAAGATTAACGCTCAGCCCCTTCCCTGGGCACTGAAGTATTTCTCAACACTGACCTGAGAGACACTCTCACAGAAAGATATGTTCAGGCTCCGTGTTCTCCCAGTCCTTGGCCTTTCAGCTGAGACTGCCAACAAATGATGCTGAACACTTGCCAGACAGCAGTAACTTTCAGTCCCCAGTTTATAATAATGCAAAATCGGTATTCTGCTGTCAACCCCTGGTTTATAATAATGCAAAATCAGTGTTCTGTTGCTGGGAATGTCTTATTCATTATGGGCCACATCCAAATCACTTGAATGTGAAGCTGTGGTGATGCACATCAGCTAATCTGCCAGAAATTGCCTCATAAAGGTGCAATTTGCCATACCAACAACATGTAATTTATGAAGTCTCCTTTTCAGACCAAAATGCAGGTTGGCTTATTCTAAGGAGGGTAAGAAAGACAAACTCTCAACCAACAAAAAAATTCAGAGGGAAATGGGCACCTAATTCTATAAGGCATGACTGAAAAATCCCATCTGTTAATGCTTAAAACAATATATCTTCATAAATGTAAAATGGATTCAAACAGCTAGTTCTAGCTCTGTCATATTTTTCTGTTTCCCTCTCATAGTCCATTTACTTTCTGGAAAGATATGGAGTTGATACCCAGGGTCAGGACTGGCCTTATCCACCCATGCAGTGTAGATTTTGTTCCTGCTCCCACCAGAGTCCTTTTAGCATACATTCAATTAACCTTGGTTAAATATTGGATATGCAATAGTGTGTAGGCAGCAGAAGAGCTCCTCCAGTTATTTAGTACTCTAGCATCAGATGAGGATAAGTACAGGGCATGACCTGACCCTCCAGGGCGCTGGCCTAAATCTAGTAACATACAGACTGGAATTTTTCTGTGTTTGTAGCTGATACTGATTTGATGAGGAAACCGCCTGAATGCTTAAAAAAATAGTTCAACCACTGATAGGATTTTCCCAATATTATTTAACATGGATGTGTGGTTATGCACATGCACACATTCACATACACACTGTATTATATTTTTTTTTAAGCTTCTAAAGGCTTTTGTGGAAAAAAAGTAATGGCAAACTTTGATAAAAAAATGTATAACAATTATCAATGTAATAAATCAATTGACTTCAATGACCCTCTGTAAAGCAGTTTAGCCACTTATGAATCATAGATATACCTGTTGCTTTGTATCTACTTATAAATATTTGCTTAAAATGATTTAACACATGATTTTGTTTTATAGTTTGTAGAAAAGGCTTCATACAGAAGTTTCTAGTTATGAAAGTTATCCAAATGCAGTAATGTTTTTATGTCTGTAGTTTTCACAGGCATGTGTAATGTGACTGCTTCCCTGTAAGTCGCACTTTTACTATATGATGGGAAAATAATTTTGGTGTTCCCTTATAACCATATGGGGAACATCTTACAGTATGTAATACACAGGGCAAATCTCTCTGTGGAAACAGAACCACATACTCCAGTTCATGACCCAGTATATGGTTGATGGGTCCAATACTGCATGAAATGCTATACACTTAGGGCTGTATCCTTCCTGCTTTGGAAAAAAACCAAAAGCCCACTGGCTTGAGTGCAAATACAATTTGAATACCCTACCAAAAAATGGATTAAACAACATGTTCCAAGATGCTTTGTCTTCTCTGGTCCTTTGCTAGCTCTATCTCAATGATGTCAAACTGGTTTAAGTAAAAGGGAAGAATCAGGCTCACTGCAGTCCCTCAAAACAGTACAAGTGTATTGGGAAACCAGGAAAATACATGTAATAATATCAACAACAAAAGTGTTTGTACAGTGCTAAGCTTTACGTCAGGCTGTATTGGTTTTCAAACATTAGCACTTCCAGCAGGCTAGAATCCCTGCTGGTTGTAGTGTAATGAAGTTTACATAAAGCAGGAAGTTAAATTTATTTCCATACCAAAAGACAGTGGGTTGAGAAAAAATGTAAAGTCACTAAAATAATAATGAAACAAAATGGGTGGAAGAACAGCCCCCTGCAGCAGGCCATGTTAATTACCCTTGCAGCTGGGAGATCAATTTGCATATATATTCTTTGAAGCCTGTCAGGTATGAATTGAACCACTGAACTGTTACATTTGATAATCTAGCTCTCCAAAGCATTTTTGCTAAAGATGTTATGTTTCATAGGACTAGTTATTTTTCTATCTCAAAGTAAAGAGCTGTACTTAATTTGTCCCTGTATAAACAATTCTATGTTTGTGACTTCCTGGAGCACCAGGTTAGCAACATAATCTCATCAGAAGCATTGGTACTGCTGATTAAACACAAAAGAGATATAGTCAAATAGCCTTGACAACCAGTGAAAGCAAGGAAATTAAAACTTAAAGCTAGTGGTGACAGGCATGACTCAGGGGATAGTTAATGAGATATGGAGCTTTTCAGCTCCAGGACACATATTCCATTATGTTCTGTACTAGTGGTGACAAAATTGTTGCCATCTGATGGCTGCTTCACGGACTGAATGAACCTAGTGTGTGGTCCCAGGAACTTTGCAAGTCCATTTGTTTTGCACCATCCGTTACTGTAGCATCTTGATGCCGATGCTGCAAAATTGTTTGCAGTGAATGGTAGCAGTTTACCACCTGTTGGCAGCAGTTTCGAGGGAGTAGCTGAGATTTATAGAGCTGTTGGAAAACCCGTTTCTCGGTCTGGGTAATCCAGAGTTGCTCGACTGAAACCAGTAGAGCCCAGGGCTTCCATGGAACAAAACTGGTGCAAAGGGAGAAACTGTGCATGAAAATCAATTTTACGCAGGAACAGGTTATGAACTAAAACTTGCTTGTTTTTGCTTAACAACAGTGTGAGAATTGTGTACAACAGAATTCATACAACTGGCATGATTTCACTTTTTCTGAAGTCTTTTTTTAAAATAAAACAAAACAAAACAACCCTAAAATATGAACCCAGACAAACCAGAAGCAGTACCTTATCTGAGCTTCAGGAAAGCATATGACCCTTAACACATTCTTTTGAACACAGATGAACCATGGTTCTTTCAATACCTCCCAGCATTGAACCTACTGTAATACCTTTTCAATAATATTTACAGATAATATTGAAGTGGGACAAATGCTCCAATAATAGTGATCAAAAGCCTTAGGAACACTGAAAAAGATTAAGAAACCTAGCACATACCAGTCTGTTGCGAGATCTGGTGTGGGGGACTTGGTCTGATGCTTTCCATGCTTTCACTGTCAGGCTCTTAACAATGCTACTTGTCTGAGGTTGCTTCTTAGTATGGTTGCCTTATTTTCTTGCGATTTTGGGGAAAATTTTTGTACAGAAGTCCCTCCCTGCCTGTCTTCACTGACATAATGGGTCATTCCAGGTGATTACTGTTTTCCTGTTTCTGAATGGGAAGAGTTAGGCTAGTCAAGGATCGTCAGGGTAGGGTAAACGGAGAGTACAGTTAATTAGTGTATCCAGTTTGCTTCGAATTAATAGTCCTACACCTCCATCATCCATTTGACACACTTTTCTGGAAGATTTCTTCTAAGGTCCAGGAGAAATACTTCACATTTTTGGAAAATTTAAGCATTGTTGGACGCAAGGTGAACTTTTACAGTCCTTAGTGAACCATACATAGATTTGCTGGCTAACAAATCTAGTTCATGCATCTGATCATCGCTAGCAGTTAGAGAAGGTCGGTTACATTTCCTCCCTTCATTAACAATGTGAGCATCACTGGAAAAATTGGACATTTGTAGCTCCCGTGTTGATCTAGTACTGAAAAGAGAGGTTGGTGCTCAGGTCTCATGGAAAACTAGGTGGAGTTGCATACTGATGGTAGAAACTTAAAAAGCCTCACCCAAAGTCAATGGAATAATTTTATCTGCCAGGGAGGGCTGTCAGGATAGCAAGTGAAAAAATGGAGTTTTTCTTCTGGGGGGGAGAGATAGAGAGAGAAGCTTTTCTTATTATTTATAACTTTGTACATCAGTATTACCGTATTTCCTCACTTCTACACAGACTTTCAAAACAAAAGAGCCGGCTGATATAATTTTAATACTCTTTAATATAACAACTCTCTTGCATGAAAGATGTTTATTTAATGATCATGTATTAAAGACAAGTGTATTCCTTTCCTTTACTGGCAAATAAAACTCTCCAGGTCTAAACTGAACTGCAGGTAGTTATAATGCAAACCATGCCTAGAAAAATAAACCCTTTCTGTATTATCTTAAGCTCTTTAAGATTTAATAAAGTCTTACGTGCGTTGATCAAATGTGCAAAGGGTGTAGTGGAAGAAAGTATTAAATTCATAAGAGGGAGAAAGTTTTGTACAGCAGAAATCTTATATTACAATGGAAATGGCGGTAATTATAACCACTGAATTTAGTTCAAATATTTTTGAAGACTGTCCAGTGAATGAAATAGTCCATATAGAACATCTAAGATGTAGAATTCTTTCCTCCCCTCCATTTTCCTTTATTTTAGCAAGAATAGCAATAGGAAAACAGAATTAATATAGAGGAAGCAGGACATAGATCTCAAAAATATTTGCTGGTGTTGTATTAAACAGGTTTTGAAATTTCATGGAATCATAGAATCATTAAGGTTGAAAAAGACCTCTAGGATCATCAAGTCCAACTGTAAATTTCCATTGTTTATTTCCATTTTTAGAGATAGTCTGATGAATCCTTCAGGAACTTCCCATGTTTTTTCCCCTGCTCTGTTAGGGTCAGTCTTGACCATCTCTGTCCGGCAGAGGCTGTTAATTTGTCACACAGTGTCTTTCAGGTTTACTCACCTGTTGACTTTTTTTGTTGTATGTCATTTATACCACATGTCACAGCAATGTTACTTGCATTATTTATGGCTGAATTTCAACTATTGCCAAATATTTGTAATTGGACTGTTGTTCGTGGGTTTTTTTTCTTTGTTTGTTTGTAAAGCACCATCAGGTGGGGCATTGTGTAAAGCATGTTATATTAGTGATTGGACCAACAATGTAATAAATATCATAACTGGAATGAGCTGCAGAAAAGAAATGTTAATGTGCATAAGAAAGGTAGAAACCATAAAGTTTTTCCTTCAGAAAGGTTTATTAGCTGAAAAGGCTCCTTCTGTTTAGCTTTCTTGTATGCTGGAAATGAACTAGAGGACATGAATCCCACAGGGATGTATGAAATACAGGACATGCCAGATTCTGAAGTGAAGAGTTCAAGAAGAGTTTCAAGTTTTTGTGATATCACCATGAAATCTGGAAAAAGATGAAATAAAACAATCAGCTCACGGGTTTATTTATTTGTTTCATGTTACAATGACAAGGCACAGAGAGAATGTTAAGAAGCTGTGTTTGCTAACCATTTGCAAATAACCTTTACCAAGGGGAACTGAGAAAAAGGGAGGTGTCGTGGTTTAACCCCAGCCAGCAACTAAGCATCACACAGCTGCTTGCTCGCTCCCCCATGTGGGGTGGGGGAGAGAATCGGAAGAGTAAAAGTGAGAAAACTCATGGGCTGAGATAAAGACAGTTTAATAAATAAAGCAAAAGCCACACACACAAGCAAAACAAAACAAGGAATTCGTTCACTGTTTCCTATCGGCAGGCAGGTGTTCAGCCGTCTCCAGGAAAGCAGGGCTCCATCAAGCATAGCAGTTACTTGGGAAGAAAAATGCCATCACTCCAAACATCTCCTGCCATTCTTTCCTTTTTCCCCCAGCTTTATATGTTGAACATGATGTCATATCGGCCCCGATGGGATGCACCCATGAGTGCTGAACGAGCTGGTGGATGTTCTTGCTGAGCCACTCTTCATCATCTTTGAAAGGTTGTTGAGGACAGGAGAGGTGCCTGAGGACTGGAGAAAAGCAAATGTCACTCCAATCTTCAAAAAGGGCAAGAAGGAGGACCTGGGGAACTATAGGCCAGTCAGCCTCACCTCAATCCCTGGAAAGGTGATGGAGCAGTTCATCCTAGAGGTCATCTCCAGGCATGTGGAGGACAAGAAGGTTATCAGAAATAGTCAACATGGATTCACGAAGGGAAGATCATGCTTGACCAACCTGATAGCCTTCTGTGATGGTGTGACTGGCTGGGTTGACAAAGGGAGAGCAGTGGATGTTGTCTTATCTTGACTTCAGTAAGACATTTGACACTCTCCTATCGCATCCTCACAGGCAAGCTTAGGAAGTGTGGGTTGGATGAGTGGAGAGTGAGGTGGATAAACTGGCTCAACAACAGAACTCAGAGGGTCATGATCAATGGGGCAGAGTCTGGATGGAGGCCTGTCTCTAGTGGTGTTCCCCAGGGGTCTGTGCTGGGTCCAGTCCTGTTCAACATATTCATCGATCACCTGGATGATGGGATAGAGTATAACCTCAGCAACTCTGCTGATGATACCAAGCTGGGAGGAGTGGCTGATACGCCAGAAGGCTGTGCTGCCACCCAACGAGACCTGGACAGGCTGGAGAGCTGGGTCAAGGGGAACCTGATGAAATTCAACATGAGCAAGAGCAAGGTCCTGCACCTGGGGAGGAACAACCCCAGGCACCAGTACAGGTTGCTGGCCAGCAGCTCTGCTGAGAAGGACCTGGGAGTGCTGGTGGACAGCAAGTGACTGTGAGCCAGTGACATGCCCTTGTGGCCAGGAAGGCCAACAGTATCCTGGGCTGCATTAAAAGGAGTGTGGCCAGCAGATCAAGAGAGGTTATTCTCCCCCTCTACTCTGCCCTAGTGAGACCACATTTTGAGTACTCTGTCCAGTTTTGGGCCCCCCATTTTAAGAAGGATGTGGAACTGCTTGAGCAAGTCTGGTGGAGAGCTATGAAGATGATCAGGGGCCTGGAGCATCTCTCTTGTGGGGAAGGCTGAGAGACCTGGGATTGTTTAACCTGGAGAAGTGAAGACTGAGGGGGGATTTCATCAATACCTATAAATATCTAAAGGGTTGGTGTCAGGATGATGGGATTAGGCTCTCTTCAGTGGTGCCCAACGACAGGACAAGGGGCAACAGGCACAAGTTGGAACATGGGAAGTTCCACTTAAACATGAGAAAAAGCTTCTTTCCTGTGAGGGTGCCAGAGCAGTTGCACAGGCTGCCCAGGGAGGTTGTGGAGTCTCCTTCCCTGGAGACCTTCAAAACCCACCTGGATGTATTCCTGTGCCCCCTGCTCTGGGTGTGCCTGCTGAAGCAGGGGGGTTGGACAAGATGATCTCCAGAGGTGCCTTCCAACCCCTACCATTCTGTGATTCTATGATATGGTGTGGGATATCCCTTTGGTCAGCTGGGGTCACCTGTCCCAGACGTGTCCCCTCTCGGCCTCTTGTGCACCCCTAGCCCACTTGCTGGTGGGGTGGGTAAGAAGCAGAAAAGACCTTGATGCTGTGTAAGCACTGCTCAGCAATAACAAAAATATCCCTGTATTATCAACACTCTTTTCAGCACAGAGCCAAAACACAGCCCCATACTAGCTTCTGTGAAGAAAATTAACCTTATCCCAGCCAAAACAAGCACAGGATGTTATCTGAAAACGAGTCAGCCTTGATAGCAAATCATGAGGCTTTGTTGAGTTCCTTCTTTCTCTGATGGTACTACTTGTACTGTTGTTTATCCTTCAGGCCACAGCTGCTTTATCAAGGACACTTTCAGAATGAATTATGGGTGGAATGGAGTAGTAATAATAACAACGATGATGATAATGGTGAGTATCATCTCTCTGTTCTTTGCCTGCCCTATTTATTCTGAGCAAATACCATTATCTTTCAGGCCCAGATAATGTCTTCTTACCTTTTAACTTCAAAAAGGTATTAATTTATAAATCAATTTCACACTGCCACAGAAAATGTTGAAGATGACCTCCTGACTCCCCTTTCCATATTACTATTTGTTGACCTCGAACTGGTGGTTGTGGTGATGAAAAGTATTGGCCGCTTTCTAGGTTGCCTTTTTGTCAGCTGGTGTTGTAAACGTACAAGGATGTGGGTTTATAGTCACATTGTTAGAGCTGTGCAGGACATATGCTACTTATAGTGCACTGGGGTCCAAATCTGACATTGTGCTTTTCCCATCTATAAGAGAAATATTAATGTTGTGCAAACTTTTAAATTCTGTGGTTTGTGCACTATCTATAGCAGCATTCTATATTTTTTTTAAGGTTGGTAAAAAAAGCAGAGTAGAAGAGACATAAATTTTAAGGTCTCTAACTTTTTGCATCTCCATCTCTTCCAATTTAAGAAAAAAGAACCATAAAATGAAACTAGTAGGGGACAGGATCACAACAAGCTAAAGCAAACAGCACTATGGAATTCCTTTCCAAAAGGTGTTGGGGATACAGAAATTTTACATGTGTCACAGGAGAGACTGGACAAGTAATTGAGAGAGAGAAGTATTGAGTGTCATTAAATAGACAAATCACATCAGAATCAGGAAATCCCTTGAGCTGAAAATAGCTGGGAAAGTATAATTCATCATATTGTTGTGCTTCCCTTTGCATCATTCTATGGCTATTGTTGCTGACAAAGTTCTGGATTAGATAGGTGCTTTGTTTGCACCAGAATGGCCATTGTATGTTCCAGGATCTTCCCTGTCCCTCTAGTTTCTCCTCTGAACCACAGATACTCTCCTTGTACCCTGTGAAATCAGTTTATTTTCCCCTCATTATTCTCAGGCAGAAAATAAATTCCATTTGTTTCTGTCTGTCCTGCTCTGTTCTCTCTCTGTTTTTATGGGAATTCCTTTTGAATTCTGCTTAAGTTACTATAACTCTGTTCTAAACCCAGGATTAACAGATTTTATTTCACTCTATTTCCCATTCTCCAAAAGTTACTTCTTTCCTCCTCTTTCACGAAGACTAGTTAAACAAGACCCTTTTCACCTTGGTAGTGCCAACACATTGTACCAGAGTCCTCCCATTCGAGTGCAATTCATTCTTATTTAACATACCTCCACCATTTGTGGTTTGTGTGATACATGATACAATTTACTCCATGTACAACCACATTTTTCACTGTTGCAATTCACGTGCAGTATATTGACAAATTACTCAGATTATAGTTCTCATAATCTGAGAAAACAAATTGTATTAGTTCAAGTTGGGACTTGTTCAAATGCTGGAGTTGAGGTCAAGGGTTTCTGAAAGACATGAGCAAGAGCTGAGTACCATCTAGTAATGAGTTCTTCCACACTTGTTACTCAGCTTAGTATGTTATTTCAGCTGTGTTAGTCAGGGAAACTTTTCTCAGAACACTTGATGGCCTCAATTGGCAGGTCAGGGGGGAAACTTCGACTACCTCCAGAGGTTAAAGAGCTTAACAGACCTACTAATTAACTTCAAGCTGTCATTTTGTCTCTGATATGGAGAGCAGAAAGACTGAGGAGTCACTGAGGTAAGCTTTTATATAGTCTTTTTTTAAAATTTAAATAGGCTAGTGGAGAAAAATGACATACAGAGTGATAGTCTTAGAGGATTCCAGGGATGACTATTTTGTATGCTGAAGCTGTGTACCGTTTTGGATAAAGGCAATGGTATTCATATCTGGCTAAAAACCCCATCTATATTCTATTGGGATGAGACCTATGTATTCAAAAACTGGTAGGGGCAAAGATCTCAAGTTTGTCTTGTTTGCAGAGTTCATATCTAAATCTTCAGAAAGAACTGATGCTGCAGTTTTCTCAAATCTTTGGAGTCTAGGTGTACTACAAAGAACATGAAACTGTCTTTGAATAGAACTCAAAGGCAAATGCATTGATATGTTTCCAAAAGACTAAATATGAAAGTGTTATGTAAAAACCTCACATGGAAATATATCTATAACAATGTGAATACTGAGGAGAAATTATCAGTATATTTAATATCTTTGTTCAAGCTTTCTGTCAGTATTCCAGGCATGGTTTAGAATGTTTCATGGCTTTTTTAGTATAGAAGTTGCACTTTGGTGTGTGAAATGTAGTTAGTACCTAATTTCAGGGTTTAAGTTGCTGCACAAAGCATAATTATATTTAATGTCTCAGAAAAGACCAGAGTACTCTCTGCTCCATCAAAGAGTTAACCTGAACTTTGAGAAAGGAGTTTAATAGAGCTATACAAAATATTACCTCAGTATTCCATCCCAGCCAGTTATTTGTGCAGATGTGAATTAATGGACTGTTATAAAGGTAGTGTGATTTCTGTCTTTTCAGTTAAGGAGTGATGATGGCCAAGGTTACTTTTAGTGTGCTACCATTAAGTAATACCAGTGTACTAATAAAAAAAATCTCTGCATATCATTTAAGAACAAATTTCTTAAGAAATATTAGGACAGGTGGAACTTTACACCCTTTGAGAAGCAGAACTGCCCTTGGTCTTCCTCAGACATCATCTGAATCTGTCAGAACCACCAATGGCTGGAAATGTTGAGGCTACCAGAAGTGATACCATACATCAAGCCAGAAAAACCTAATTGTTTGCTTCTAAGCATTTTCTAGTGCATACTGCTCTACTTGAAGTTATATACAAATATTTCGCAGAAGGAAAGATTTCTGACTGCCACCAGTCATCGGTTTCCTTTCTGTGACATAATTCTGAGGGTTGATCTCACTCTCACTGGGTGTCATGACGCCATGGATGTTTCTTCGTGGATATATGTCCCAAGTTTGAACATTTAACTGGCAATTTTGTTTTAAAAATTAACTGGGTTAATGTTGAATAGGACTAATGTGCCTTTGTAATAAATAAAACAATAACAAATTCTTTTTGGTATACAAAAATGTGTCCATTCTTGGAAAGAAATATTTTCTTCCCTGAACAAAGTAGCTCAGACCTTCAGACTTTTGAGCCAAACTTATAAAATATTGTTACGATCAGAGCGCAGCTGGGGGAGTTAGGGCTCCCAAATTCTAATTCAAACATCCTTTGAGGTGAAGAATTTCTGACACTCTCCCCACTCCCCAAATACTCCTATGTCTCCAGAATATAATCTGAAATAGGAATAAGAGGTATATAAACCTTATATGATTCGCTGTACAGGATTAGATATAATTCAGAGTTGTGATAGCTTTGTGTTTGTAAATGTTTTAAAACTGAAATATATTGTGTAAGAGCTAAATCTTTTTTTTATAGCTTTAGTTCTAGTAAAATAACATACATTTTCTCTTATCACTTTAATTACCAAAGGCAATTGATAATCTCTCTGTCCTTTGGGTAGTGAGTGCTTTTGATTTACACTTCTGTATAACCCACTGTTTTTCTAAAAGTTAGCCTGTATAAAGTACAGAAATTGAAAAATCTTTGCTTCAAAGGAACAGCACACACATAGGAGCACACAAACTTTAACGTCAGTGTGACTGTTGTTAATCTTTTTGGAAAACTTACTTTCCAAAAGTAAGGACTTAATTTTTCTAAAGCCCTTAAGAAGTGGATGAAACTGCTGTAGCCTTGATTGAAGTGGTATGACATTATTCTATTACACTATTGCCCTTTGATTCTCTTGGAGAAACCTTTTATGTAAGTGAACTTTGCATGTTTCGCAGTGTGTGATCTCAGCCTGTGCCCCACGCTTTTCTGAAGGATGTCAAAGTATTTAAATACCTGTAGGTTATGCAGATTGTGGAGATAGTACCTAGCAGCAAGCTGTGGACATACCCTGGAACATTACACTTGTGTTTAGGACAGAGATCACAGTGTGCTTAGATATTAAGGTTATGTTCAGAAAAAACTAAAACTTATTCCTTTCACTTAACATTAGGGACAAACAATTTTCATACCTGGGCTTGACAAAGATGGATAATTAATCAGGTGAGGATGGTTGATGACTACCTTTACTGCTTCATGGCAAGGATGAAGAAGGCACGAGCAGGGATGATGAAGACAGAGCAGAGAAACTGAGTGAAATCTGTGCATTGGCACATCTGATGCATTTCTGTAGCAGATTGTCTAGAGGATATAGATCAGTTTGAAGTAAATACACAGGAAGTATTAGACCAGCCAGGCAGGTTAGGAAGGTCACCAGGACCAGATGGCATAAACCCAAGAGTTCTGAATATGAAATTTCCAAACTTCTGGCTAAGGGATATAAAATGTCATTACAAATGGACACTAAGCTAGAGGACTAGGACAGTTGTGTATCTGCCATCTGTCAGAAGGGCTTTAGAGAGGATCTTGAGGATGACAAACTAGTGAGCCTGATTTCCATTTCTGTTCAGATGGTGTATATGTGTATGAATAAACACAAAGTGTTTGGAAGAAGTCACGTAGCTTCCAGAGTTCAGTGATGTTGTCAGTAACAATATGGATAAATGGTATCAAACGGACATAACACACACTGGTTTTTTTAAATTTCTTTGCTCAGGTTCCACACCAAAGGCTTATTTAAAAAATTCTGTTGCCATGGGATTGAAGGAAAGCTTTTTAAAGGAGAGAAGTCAATGGAGAGGCCTTAATAATGGCAATCTTTCAGATTGGAGATTGTTGCTGGCACCAGTTTTAGTCAGCATCTTCATCTGTGGTCTGGGTAGGGCAATGAACAGTGCAATCTGCAAGTCTGTGGATAATAATAAATTCTCTGTTCATGATCAATACCAATGCCCTCAGTAGCAGGGATCTCCAAAAGTACATCATAAAATGGAGCTGACCAAAAGTCAACAGGTGAAGTTCAGTGTGAAGTAATGCATAGAGGAAAAAAAGTATAAACCAGGCTGACATGATGCTGAACTTAGAACTAAAACTGAGAAGGGAACCTCTGACTTTTGTCAATACCTCAGTGTTGAGTGGCAGACAAAAAGCCACCAAAGTGTTTGGCATGTTTAGAAAAGCTAGTGAGGTTATCCTTAGGAACATAGAGGACCTGACATGAGAGGACAACAGGGCATCACTCTAAAAATTGGTGTGCCTGTATCCTGAGCATCATGTGCATTTTGGTCTCCACATCTTATGAAGGGTGTAGCAGAATCAGAAGTATGGAGAAAAACAAGTAAAATGCTCAAAAAGATGGAGCAGCTGCCTTGTGCAGAGATACTAAAAGGCTGGGACACTTTGGTTTGGAGAAGAGAAGGATGAGGGAGGATATGACTGAGGTTCATGGAATCATGTAGGCAATAGATGAACTGAGTATACAATGGTTGCTCACAAACCCCCATATTAGACCTATGGGAACTAAAAACCAGTAGGGGTTTTGTTTAAATCTGGTGAAAGTACTTTTTAACAGAGTGAACTTCTGGTACTGAAGGTCACTGGAGAGGGTGGAGGAAGCCACTACTGGCAGGTTCGGAAAGGGGTTAAACAAAGCCATGGATAACACTCTCACAAAGGTGCCCTTTAGTCCTTTTAATACTGGGCAGTCGTGTACCCCCTGACAATACTAACAAAACCATTCTGGACCCTAAGGACCTGTATGAGTGGAACGGACTACAGAAAGTGGCCAAGCTTATGTTCTCTCCTTGTGTGTCCATTACTGGAGGCAGAATACTGGGCTGGATCAGCACTGACCTGCCCCTGAAGGGCATTTCTTACTTATCCCTGCTTTTATTTGGCCAAAGAGTACTGTATGTGTTTTCTTTCAATGAATAGCCAATCTGCTTTTTAAACAAGATGATTGAAATTTTTATGGCCTCACAGATGAGGACTGCATCTACCTCTGCAGCACCCAGGTTGTCTCAGCCACAATGGAAGGATTGCTATTAGATAATAATTTCTATGCAGAGATCAAAATAGTGTATAGGTTCTGCTTAATCTGGTAAATGAACAAGTAAATGATAAGTCCTGAAAAAATTAAGCAATGCTAAGAATTCAGTATGCACAAATGGCAAAACTAGTGATCTCTTGACTGAAAGGAGAAAGAAGCTTCTTATGCCATTTTGTTTCCCCAGCCAGTGAAATGAGTAACAA
The DNA here is from genome assembly GCF_949628215.1 of Phalacrocorax aristotelis. Taxonomy (NCBI): domain Eukaryota; kingdom Metazoa; phylum Chordata; class Aves; order Suliformes; family Phalacrocoracidae; genus Phalacrocorax; species Phalacrocorax aristotelis. The sequence continues at coordinate 65,832,149 of NC_134278.1, forward strand.
ACACGGACTAGCATCACAGTCATGTATAGCAAATTAAGGGGAAAGTAGAAAGTCAATATGCTTCTGAGTGCATAAGAATAAATATCATAGGCAAATGGAAGTGTAATAAATGGAGTCCATTGTCACACTTTATGCCATTTACTAACTGGCAAGTTATGTTGCCACAGGCCTCTGAAAGAAAGACACCTGTTTATGTGCCTTGGCACCAGGTTACATATTTCAAAATATGGTAGTGCTTCTTTCCAGGATAAGGAATACGTGTGTAATTGAGTTAGAGAACAAATATCGGGGCATAGAAAACCCTAAACTCTCTATGTCAAAGAGATTGTGGGAAAAAATAATGACCATCTGTCAAACAGGAGGAGTATATTTGAATTTCTTCTACCTGGTAGGCATACTAATCTGTCCTTCATTTCAGACAGTTTCAGATTATCAAGCACCTTGTGAAGGTTTTTAGATATCCAGGCTCAGGAAGCCTGTGCTGTACAGGGGAAAGATTTAAATCTTTAAGGTGGATGCTGCTGTGCATGGAGAATATAAATCTTATCAACTAAACATCGCAACAAATGATAAAGTGAGACCTTATTGATTTTGAGCCATTCAAGAATTGCATAGAGTAGTGGTTTCCAAGGGCTCCTGGTTGGAGAAATCCAAGTAAGGGTTTTCCATTCATAAATAGCCTTCCAGGTAATTTATGTTATTTAGGTGTGGATATGTGATCAGATTATTTAATTAGAGAGTGTTTCTTTATTCCAATAATGTGTTTAGTAAATACCTTTGATAATGATAACTTCTAAATTACTCAGTGGCTGCAGTTATGCTCAGCTGGGTAACCTGTGAAATGGATTCTGCATGAAGATTTAAAAATAGTCAAATATTCTGATTTATGGTGCAATTATGTGGAAAAATGGCTAAATATAATTTTCTCTTTCCTGAGAAAATAATTTTTATTCAGGACACTTACATAATACAATTAAATCAATGGATCTTATCTATGTTCTTAAAGATGAGAAAGTGCTTCTGTGCTATTTAGAATAAAAATAAAATTACGAACATGTTTAAGTGTTGTCCTGTAGTCTCCTAAGGGAATACTGGAAAATATTCCTAGAAAATAAATTAATGGTTTTATAAAACCTAATATATATTTATTTAGATTTGGTAGAAAATAATGCTCACGTAAAACACATAGCTAAAATTAGGCTTACAGAGACAAAGCGCTCCCTGTATTAATAGTAATATGCAGATAAATTGACTTAATCTCACACTCTTCAATAATCAGTAGGTAGTAATATTAAACTTCAGTATAACTGAATAGATTGCTAAATTTAAATCAGGTATCTGATTTTTCAATTGACATTCACCTAAGCACAGATCCCTCTCTCTCTCCATGTCCCCCACACCCAATATGGTTTGAATACTTACACAACAAATCTCAGAAGTCATTTCAGACCCAGCATTTTGTGTAGCAAAAAAGATCGTAGTTTTGAATAGTAAACAAATTAGACAAAATTTTCCTTTACAATAGAGAAGAAATTTGTTGAATAAATTATATTTTCTGAATTATTTCCTCTTCTCTAATAAGCAGACTAGATTAAATTGAGGACCCAGTATAAAGCAGCCACTGAGATATCTATTATCTCTTCATCCTTTTATCCTCTTGCAATTCTCTTGGGGAAGTGTACATGTATATGCTGCATGAAATGTTATTAACTGACATTAAGTCTCTCATCCCCTTAGGCCATGGCTTTTTTCCTGCTACTCTACTGACCATTAAGCAGCTCTTGTGGATGTGATCTGGAAATTGTTGTATTTATACCTTCTAGAGCACGTGTATTAAACTGCTCATTAGGTTTTGATATTACATGATTTCGTAAGCCTCATATAAGTTACAGTATCAATTATGTTTTAGTGTAGTGACAAGAAAATGACAGGCTATTGGTTCTTCGCTTTAAGTGTGTGCCTGTGTCTTTTAAAATATTATCAGTCATCTTTCAGGGTATCTATCTTTCACTCTTCTTTCTGTCATAACTACGTATGATTAAGGACAATATAAGACTGCCTACCCTAAGCCTTGGAGGAAGCCATGTGGAACCTTTTTTCTCTGGCTGACTTGTGTTGGTGGAAGGCAATATTTGGTGGCTTGCACTTTGAGTGGGAAAATTCATGTCCAGGCATGCTTCTGATGCATGTTGGCATGTTGATTATTTGAGTTAGTGCATCAAATCATTTACTGAAAGATAGCATGAGAGGTAGCATGGTGAGAAGGAAATTAAAACTATTGCACAGATATCTCAGTTGCATTCTCCACCAATTATACTGAAAGTATTTTGCCTGTTTGTACCTTGCTCCCATATAACAGCACCAGCAGAGCAGCAAGTACACTGATTGTCCTATTCACTTTCCTGTTTGGTTTAAATGTCTCCAGCCAGAAGCTTTCAACCAGGTTTAATATTCATTTGTTCTAAGATATTCCTTTTTTTTTTTTTTTTAAGCTTAAAGGCTCAAAACTTCAGCTCCCCATGGGAAAAGCAAAAGATTGTACCAGTGCAAGAATCTCATTTCACTCTGCACCTGAACTGTCTCTCTATTTTTATATTTTATGGCCCTGCAGTTCTTTCTACAGTCACACTGGCTGCATTAAATTATGTAAAAGCACAGTCTTGTGACACCTCTGAACCAATCTGCAAGAGAATACAAAACCTCTCTTTTGCTCTTTCCCTGTCTCAAAATTAAATTCCAAAAATTATATGCAAATAATATCACCAGTCTAAGTTTAATGAATGGAATCAAGGAAAGACAAGGGCAAAGGCATCAGTTTTATCCTCTACTAGTGTTGAAGAATTAGCACTAGAATTAGTACAAATTTGCATTACTAAATGGTCTTTGAATGACATGATAACTGGGTGCAATTCAAGTTTGTTAATATTTCTAAACAATAGCAGAAGATGAACTCTCTGCCTAAGTCTTAGTGCTGAAACAAGGAGCACTGAGTTCCCAGTCATAGACTTGCAGGGTGACCTTGACAAGTCAGAGAACATACCTCTCAGTGAGAGATGGGGGATATTAAAATATTTCCTAGCTCGCAGAGGTATTGGTAAGGTTCAATTAATCAGTCTTACAAGATCTTCACACAGAAGAGTTTAGATAAGAGCAAAGTATTATTACTAAAGTGGACCTCTCCTGAGCACTTAATTTTTCATATTACATAAACTTTTTTAGCTCATATACACTGTCAGCATGCAGAGCTATAGATCCCTCAGACCTAGCTTGTGTGGATCTTGTCAAAATACAGCTGTTTTTAGCACTACATCCCTATTAGGATATGACACAATACATCATAACAGCTCCATCAGAGCCATTAGGGTGTAAGCTGTCAATGCGTAATAAGATTACTATGCATTACACCTGCTGGTGCTGTGATAATGCTGAACTAGGTACACTGTCATAGAGTCTACAAAGCCTTTGAATATTGATGTTACAACGTCTCTCTAATGAATGCAGCAGCATTATTTTGAAGTAGAATATCTTCTCTAGTGTGTGTAAAGAACTTTTTTTTTTTAAATAAAGGACTTTAACTTATTGCTGTTTCAGAAAACCCCAAAGATGTCCTCCCCAGTATCTTTATATACTAAACATCTGCAAAAGATTCTACTAACAAATGAAGTTGTTTTAGTCTGAAGGAGGGGCAAAACTTGCCAATCTCTCTCTAAATAAAAGCCAAATTTATTCAAACAGATATAATCAGATAACTGGCCTTGGATGCCATGTACTATAGGAAGTTTGTGTTTGGAATGGCTACAGAGATAGGGACTGCTTCCAATGTGCTTTTTGTCTTTTCAAAAAGTTCAATTTTCAGACTAAAAAAAAAAGGAAAAAAATTTATGCTGTTTTCCCCCTAATATTAGTCAGAGTATAATTGAGACAGGCAAAAAGAAACATTCAAATAATTTGAAGTGAGCATACAAAAAACTCTGCTGATTGTCTAACCACAATCTAGGAAAGATATTATCAAATACAATAATCAGCAGAACCTTCTGTTTCAGAGAAAGACTCTATATTAGTAGGTTTGTGCTTCCTGCCAGCACCTGAGCACCAACCAATCAGTGGTGACTTTATCTTTCTCATACCTTTGTGACAGACCTTTTACTGGGAGAACTGAAGTGCTGGCTCGACCAGGGTCACAATAAAGACTTTGCTGATATTTTAATATCATCACCATCTGTAATTCTATGTATGCAACTTTTGTTTGCAGTATTTCATTATTCCTGAAATAACATGCTCAAAGTGAGCAAGGTGACAAAGCTACAGTAACAGATATATGCCCGTAGTTTGCATGAGAACTTGGACGTCCACTTATACGTTGCCTGTATAGGAGGAGGTTGTGACAAGCCTTGAATAAAGGGAGAGGTGAAGGGAAAGTACATACTCTAAGTGCTTACAATATTTTCAAGTCTTCCCAGAGAAGGCTGGGCTGAGTGGCTTCAAAGTAGCTTTAACATAGCACTTGGCCAGCAAGAGCATTTGTGCATCTTCAGTAGGTCCATAGCCTCTTAAACTGGAAGTTATAGCCTCTTCCAATCAGATGTCTTGTGAATGGTGAGCTGTTTGATTTTCTGAACCTGCCGTAGGGGCAACAGGCAGGCAGACCTATGATCAGAAAGGCTTAATAAATATTCTAGGAATATATATTCCAAAAGGTACAGACTCAGTAAGAAGATAAAACAGTACAGTCATTTTTCATAATGTTAAAAAGTCTTGTTCAAAGACTTTCTCATTAAAAATTAAATATCTTTTGGTGCAGCAATAGAAGGTAAATAGGAAATGCATTCAGAGACCTGACAGACACTTATGCTGAATAACAACCAGAAAAACATGCTGTGGTCTTTGAAGGAGACATAGAGCACAACTAAACAAGGAAAAATACAGAAAAGAATAGGTAAAATTAAAAAAAAGCAAGCAAAATGAGGAGGAGTGTCAATGATGTGACAGGTAGCATGAGTACAGGCTTTTTCTGTTATTAAGGTGAACAGGAAGACATAAGAAATTCAAATGCTTTGCAAGCATAGGCTGACACAGGGGAACAATGGGATGAAGGGAAGACTTGCTTACATGGAGAAAGAAGTTGCTAATTTAAAAGAGTAGCTAACAAAATTACGTGGAAATAATCTAGTGTTCTATCTCAGCATTTTTGTCTCTGGCTAGCATAGTCCACACAGAGGAGAGAATGAGAAAAGACAAAGACATGAATTAAATCATCTACTCAGGAACAAAATCCACCCTCATAAATATAGGAGCTTTCACTGAGATGAAAAGACATATAAAATGCTGGGAATGATCTAGAACAGGTAGTGAAGAGCAAGAGCTCTGAGAACAAACCTATCCCAAGTGTGAACACGTCATTTCCCTCTTGCGGACTTCTCAAAAACATGTCATGGGGTTTTGGAAGAGATCCCCACTTCTTCATGGCAAAATGTTCGAAACTCAAAAGTCTTCTGAAAGTGTTAAAATATACATTAACAGATATAATTTTCTTTGCAGATTTGCAGTGTCAAGGACAGAGTAGCTGCAGAGGAAACTTAAAAATGAAGTTGATTCAAAGACCCTCCCAAACTGAGCAAGAGCACCAAAAAGCCTTCAAAAGCAACATTTGCTGAGACAGCAGGAATCAAATTCTTCCAGAAATTAAATACTTCTTTGCTCCCACTACAGGTTTGATTTTTTGCCTGTCTTTTTTCTTTTTTTTTTTTTTGGAAGGCTATTTTTGAACCACAGTCCCCAGATGGTAAGAAAATGTCTTCTGATTTCCAGCCTAAATTTATTCGTAATCAGTTTATAGTCATTTGTCCTTGTGCCAGCACTGTCCTTTTGTTTTATTAGTATATCTGTATTATGTAGCTATTTGTAGATTAAATTATTTAGTATTACAAAAGATAATATCAATTTTTAAGAGAAATCACCAGTGGAGATTATGAAGATAAAATTCATTGTTGAAACAGCTGTTTGATTACGAAGTTATAGCCTAAAAAGCTTATAAATACAATAAGATGTGTTTTCACATCACTTCAGGGGAAAATAACACGTTGTATCTTTTTATTACTTCTTTTTATGATATTCAATAATGAAATACAGTTAAAATAAATTTCAGTAAAACAGATCTTGATTTGAGAAAAAAGCAGACTAGGTGGAGTCATTGTTGGTTCATTAAAGGAAGGAGCCTATTCTTCAAACTTGGTACAAGCGATGTGATGACATTCTCTTTCAGACCTGACTAATTACTTGGTCACAATTGGTAGCAGTATAACAATTCATTGGCAACTGCATAACAACCAGCTATTTTGGAAGCAGATTTGGACAAATGGATGTTTGAGGGAGGGAAGTTGAAAGTGTTGGGCTGAAGGAATAAAGAGTGTCCAGGGCTATGCAAACATATTGTAGAGATTGTATTGCTAGGTTGTAAGCCCTTCTGAGCAGTGATAGTCCCTATGCAGGTGCCTGTGAGTATTAACAGTCCTCGATGCATTACTGCATAAAACCCAACACTAATAATGTTTTCTAGATTTTCTCTCTTTCTTGTGTGAAGGAAGAATGCAGAGTAAACTGCTGTCTGTCAGAACCTCTATGAATAATTACAGGGATTCCCCTGCAGTGCTTTCCCTTCTGTACAGGACAGACTGAAGGTGTGTGAAGCAGAATATCAGAAATCACATTTCTTGGCTGAATGAAACTTCAGATTTACCTTCCTATTCCTATTATTAACTACCTGCAGCCCCTCCAGCAACATCTTGTATCCACAACTGGACATCTCATTCTCTACCCTGTATATGCTTAAGTATTGGTACTCTGTCAATGCTGAGCTGCTGCTTCCTTTCTCTCTATCCCTGTTTTTCCTCCTGTGTATTCTGGCAGCACAGGCCCCTTCTTTATTAACCTTTTACACCTGAATAAGCCAGAACAACACATGACTCCTGGCCTGAAGAAATGCAGACAAGTGAGTAGGCTGTCTGTCTATTTGCACTGCCTTTCTACATGATGTTTCTCCTATTCCTCAGTGGACACAAGGTACTGGAGATGTATCAAAGATGAGGAGAGTGTGTCTGCCTGCCTGCTCACCCTATATAGCTCTGGGAGACAAGTAGGGTGGATATGAGAGCGTAGCAGTTTGCGGCCACACCAGTGAGTCTCCCACAAATAGGGTGAGAGGTAAATGGTGGGTATAACTGCTTGCATTTCAGCTGATCATAAATGCCAACAGGATATAGCAGCCCAAAGGATAAACTGAACTCAAAAGTACTTGTAGTTACTCTGAAGCATGCACTATAAAAAAAATCAGAAGCAAGACATTCATTGAAGTTCTGGCTTTCATGCACTTGTGTTTGGCATTGTTATTTTAATCTCCTGACCCCATTCTGTGTTTCTGTACTGTTTGTCTTCTCTGGAAATGTTTAACTTGCTAGGTTAAAATTAGTCTTGTGTTATGGAGATACTGTGCTAGGCTACTGGGATTTTCCCCTCTAAAGCTAACCTGATCCTAACTCTGTGTCTTTCGTATGTCTAAACAAATACACTTGGTAGCCTGCCAGCTCATGGTGGCAATAGAAACTTCAGATGAATGTGAGAAAAATTTATAGACCACTCAATGCACTTTATCCGTGGCAATTTTTTTTTCAGGTATAAAAAGCCTTTTGGGCTTAATCCTGAAAATGCCTTTCAAAAGGCCCAACTGCTGAGGAGCTGTCTCTTCAAAGCATTCTCTCCTTCACGCCTGTGAGCCTCCAGTGCATTCCACAGAGAGGCTGTTAACATTCATTTTTTTCCATTACTGCCACATAACCTGTAAATTGTTATGTTTGGGGTTTTTTCCCCCCAAAGGGAGGTGGAAAAAAAAGGGGGGGCTGAAAACCCCCCTTCTGCACATTAACTCTTTACCTGCCTACTCTTCATTCACCATCTCCATCTTCCTCTGGGTCCATCCCATGTTTCTGCAGTCTGGACTGGCCACAGAGTAATTTCCCAGGAAGAATGTTGGAGTAATTCTACACTTTAGCCTAAATAAACTCTACCTGCTCTACGTGGTACTTGGAAGATATTTTCCACTGAAAGGCAATGACAAATTAATTCTATCTAATGATAATTTATTTATAAAACAACTTTGGAAATTAACACAAAAGTAACCTCTATCTTCTGTGAGATCACTTTTTGAGAAATATGTGATGGTATCCTATTTACACAGTAATTAAACATGATTGTCCTTATCTTCTACAGCCCCTGGAAAAAGGCTACTTCTACAGTGATTCCCTTGTCTTATGACAAGTTTAGGTAGTCCTGGAAACCTCTTGGTAAATTGGCCATTCATATCTATTTTCAGTCCCTTAACATTAATACTGAAATTAAGTAATGATTATTTAGGTGGGGAAAAACCACTAACAATAAGCAATCCTATTCTTCCTTGATATACAGCTCCTGATCTTCAGTAAGAATTAGGAATATTAACGTTCAAATGCTAACTTTTCTAAAGAAAAGACATTTTTTCTGGAAAAGTCATACTCTTACAGATAAAGTTTGTCCACATGTGTGCAAGTATTGGAACCTTTTTAATTCTGTACTTTTTCTATACAGTGGATCTTAAATATGAGTTTAATTTAATTGATTTCTGGATAATGAAGAACAGTACAAATAAAATCCATATAAATCTGCTTTATACCAACAACACCTTATGCTAATTCTGTCTTGAGTTTTCTATTTTTATTTACAATAAAAGAAATACATTTAATAATAATATATAGACTATGTGAACTGCCATTAACATGTATATGTTACATACTAGCTCCTCTTACAGCACAAACAGATTATTTTGCAGATGTACACAGCCTTTAAAATAGCTGAGAAAATCAAACTGATGCTTGAGACTGCATACTTTTATTACATAGAAAACAGCAAAAAATGTTCAGTATTTATGTCAGTCTTCCTAGAAAATATTCAAATGGCCTAAAAGCAAAAGTTGTTACTTATGAAGCAATAAGGTGAGATTCTCTTCTTATGCCCCCTGTCCTAATCGTCTCTGTTCGTTACAAGCATTTCTTATTCCTGCCACCATATTGGACTGATCTGGCAATTTCCTGCTCTTGGGCTGAACGCTTAATCAAACAAGTGATGCCACTAGAGCCGGTGGGTATGCTGGAAAGAAATTATTTTTGTCAGAGTACATGTTCACAGGACTGGCTCTAGGATGCTCAGTAGCAAGGCAAAGATATTAAATGTAATCAGTATAGTGAAGAGTTTCAAGAGCCCGCATGACCTTCGTTTGGAGGTGTACAATTTCAGAAAGTGATGTTTGATATCTAGAGATCTTAATCGCCATCCATTTGTTTCCTCAGCTGGTACCTTGGAGATGCCATTCCTAGGCAGATCAGCCCCTTAGAAACTTAAATTTTCAGTCCCATGCTTGTCCATAGTTCCCTCCTAGGTTCATTCACTGGTGCTAGCTGTGCTTAAACACCATTAAAATGAGTACAGCTAGGTAGGAAATATCTAAATAGTGATAGAGATGGGGCTGCTTAATCATTTTCTGGCGCTGAGCACAGGAATGTAAATCTACAGTGTAGATGCATAGCGCTGAGGCCATGCACAAAGGCCCTGTCTGTCCAAGCTTGGAGTACAGGGCTACTCCTGCCCCAGAATTCCTACATTAAAAGCAAACAAAAAAAGTACATATTTAGATCTCTAGAATGCTTGCTTACTTCAAGTTTCATGAGAGACTACAACCAGAAGAGACTTAAATAAATCAGGAAAGCTGGTGGGAAAGAAAGCAGAGCGGAATGCACACACCTCTGGTTCTCATTAATGATATCTCCAGGCCAAGATTTGAGAAGGATGATGAGAAAGAGTAGTTCTTTTCCCTTTTTCCTCAGAGACAAGCTCATCATTATAGTAACACACCTGATCTCGGCCATCCAAAAAGAAAATCCTGAGGTCACCAGATTCACCCATGGGACACTGAGTAAATTGAATGGAGTAGAAATTTCATTTTGATCAACTAGAGTTGTCATGCTTTTTTAAAATTAAGAGATATGCAACCAGTATCTATTGCTTGATGTATTATTGGCAGGAAGTCTAAAATTATTGGCACATATTATCTAGTAGCAATGAACATTAAAAACTAAAGCCTGTCTTTTAAAAAGACATCAGGAAGATAAGGTTCTGAGTCTTATAGAAATAAAATATTTTCTCATGTAATATTTTGTGGAGCTACAGTAGATCTTCTTTGATGAAACTATTTGCAAAACTTTCAAGAACATGTGGATTTTGAGAAGTTTTTGCCAATGAGAGAAAGGCCAGTTGAGTGTGTTATCAGATTCTGTTTTTCTAGACAGGGAGTTACGGTAGCTCTAGCACTCTATTTTTTATTTGTCCTGTGTGGCCCTGTCTAGACTTTATGAATATGGGATTTTGTGGCAAGAACATTCCTTTAAACATCCTCTTTTTGTACTATTTTGCTACAAGCTGTGGGAAAAACTTATTCTGAGATTTTTGTGGACAAATTACTTTTCTTGTGTTATATTGGTTACCTGTTGTAGCAACGATGATTTTCCAAATGTTATGAGCTCAAAGGCATTAATATATCTTATTTATATTAGGCTATCAAGTGGATTAAAAACATAGGCACCATGTATAAGCACCACATGAGAGTATTTCTGTAAAGAGAAATGAGAAGAATTGCAGTTGACTTTGGGATTCCCTTGGATGTGCCCTCTTGAGATACATTGTCAGCGCAGTGGTGTTGCCAGCAAGAGTATAAGATAGGTTCTCCTCCTGAATCAAAATCCACACAGAAAGTTCATGTATCACCTGTGTCTTATGCTCAAGTTATGAGAAGATCCAAGTTAAAGAACCCCATTAATTAAACATTTCCTTACCCGTCAGCTCAATTTTGCAGAAATAGCCATAAACAGGAACATTATTTATCTATTAATTTATTTTAGAATCAGGAAAATATTTTAGAGATGTTCAAACATTCTTTCAGGTTGGAGAAAACTTAAAGTACTATGCGAGAACATAAGGAATTATATGAAAACTTGAAAACTTAAGAAATTAAAGTTAACAGGAAACAGAAATTTAGATCTGATTTTATTATTATCTGAGCTGAATAATATGTGACATGTAAGTGCTATTAAAAACTGATCATTGAAGAGATTTTAACATTCATTCAGTTCCAGCTAGTTGTGGCAGCAATTTAGTCACTATATTTCTTGGATCACTTATTACATGATACTGACCTCTATCTTATTTCCCAGTAGCTTAACATCAAAATATACTGCTATAATAAATGCAAAGTATGTGTATAAGAAGCATTCTCTAATATTTTCAAGGTTTCTATAAACTTCACAGAGTGAAGAGGGTCCTTGCACAGCTATTTATAGAGAGGACTCTGCTCTTTCTACCATGACTTATCTACACTGAATCAACCCAGAAGGTTAGGGCAACAAGATGTATTAAAAGAAGCAATCACTTGATTTCTGATTGTAAATGGGTTTCGTATTTGAAACTGCAGACGGTATGAAACTCTCCACTTCCAAAGGAAAAAGGTATTAACTTGATGAGGCTGACCAGAGAAGAAATTAAAGCAAAATAATTATTATTATAAAACCAAGATGGACACTTAGAGTGTTCCCACTGCTACAGTGCAGTTGGTACTTAAAAGATTCAGTGGATAGAGCACATGGTTGGAAAGCAGTGACAAATTCTGGATTTTTATCATAACGTTTATCCTGGAGAATTTTTTAAATGTTTAATTAATGACACATTAGAAAAGCTTGATATGTTAATAAAACATCAACGTTTTGCACTGAAGTACATTAGGTGCCTTAAACTGCCAAATAAACAGTGACTATTCTGCATGGCAACTGTGTGACATGTTGGTTGTTTAATCATTAAGAGCTAGGCAAATACTGTAAAATATCTTTTGTGCAATTTTGATTGAGTTCCACATCCATTTTCTATTCCTTCTGCACTTGCTTTCCACAAAAGCTAGAGCAAACAGGCTTTATTTGAAGAATTTTACACAATAGGTGACATTTATTCCTGTACAGAGGAAACACAGAAGCAGCATATCTGAGTGCAAAACTGATTCAAAAAATAGCTTTTGCATTATTAGGGATTTACTGTAAGCACTTGAGAGACTGCAGTCTCTTCTCCAACTGGATTAACACTGCCTGCTACAGTGCGGGTTTGATGTCTCAAGATACAAGAGTAGCTTCAGCGATGTGGACCGCTCCCAGAGATGGACAACAGCTGCATCCAACCTTCCCACTGAAAATGAATGGGTGACTTCTACAGACAAGGAGGTAGCAATGCCATGCATTGGCTGTTAACAGCGGCTTCACACATTTTTTCAGTGTTGCAATGGCAGTGGATATGAGGAAATCTGCGGTCCAAGAGAATGAGGACATGTTGAGTAACAAAACATGGGCAAATGAAAGTGATATACTTCTGTGGGTTTTGGGGGGGTTTCCCTTCTCAAGCTCACAGGAGTCTTATATGCAGAGACTTCACAATGCAGTGAAAGAAAAATTAACTTCAGCTCTGTTTTCAGGAAATATATTCAATAGCATGCTAATTTTGGTGGCTATGAATCCCTGAAAAGCTATGTGGCTGAAGAGGACAAGAATTTAAGTGTTCTAAAATTCCTTAATCTTCTTTATCTACTGCAGCTCCCCAAGAGGTTCAAAACCTATTAGAAACCATGATCAGAGACCCGAAAAAATACACTGAATAATCTGAACTCTTACACTTTAATTCATGAAGCTCAGCATTCTATTGTGATGGACAAATCTCTGACAGAAGCCGTTTGCAATCCATCTAAAGCAATAAAGCAAATAAATTCAGGGAAATCTAGATCTACTTTTGCACATTCTGCAAGCAGAAAAAGCTAGGCTGGATGAATACATTGCTAATTGTGAATTATTCATCTCACTCTAGCAATCAGTAACATCCACATTAAACATTAAAGACCTAGATTCACAAGGAGAGTTTAGGCACATAAATACCTCTTCAGGCAGCCAGGGTTGACATTTAAATGCTAGTGGTATTCAACACCTACCCTCCTCCCCCTCGCCTTTTCATAGGTGCTTAAAACTGCATACATACTCAAGTTTCTGTTGAAAGGCATCAGAATAACTTCCAAAATTTCTGCAGCAAGGAGCTTGTAGATACCTGTTTTATTGCTTTTCCATGTCAAAGTTCACATGATAATACTCTCTCTTATCATACTTCTGGTATCCAATTTTTCATCTCACAAAAAATACACTCTGGAACTCTTTCCCTAAAATATTGTATCATTAGCTTCAGGCCTGAAAGCTGAGTTTCTGTACTCCTACCTGAGTACTAACATAAGGTGCAGAGTCAGTCTCCAACATCAGTGGTCTGATAAATATTTTGATATTACACAGACGACACACACAAAAATTGAGCTTCAAGAAGAGAAATTAATTACATTTTGCTAGAATACTTATAACATCAATACCAAAAATATTCATTTTGTGACTATATGATGATTGTATGACTCATAATGATAACAATTCTGATCCCTTTTCTGAGTTTTAACCCTGAGCTTTGTACCTCTGCTTGGTTTGCAGGGAGTGCTGGCTAATAGCATGGCAATTAGTGATTCCTACTTAATCATTTTAGATTTGGTTCAAGCTCTACTAGAAACAAAAAGGCTGGGGCTTCATATCTCTCCTCCAGGGTGAGCAGTAATCCTCTGGCAGTTCTCTTTGGGAATGACTTGACTTCCTCAGTTATTGAAGAGAAGTCTCAATTTCCCAGATTTAGATGAGGGTTAATGGCTATACACAAAGGAGACCTGGACTTCATAGTAGCTCAGGACTGATCTTCTGTATCTCTTTTTGGGTGCTACTAAAGCCCACAAATATACAAAAACTTCTTTAGATCAAATATGGAATTTATACTATCTTTTGATATCCTTTCTCTGAAATAAAGCTGCACTTGCTCAATCTCTTTCTTATTTAACCCTCTGCCCCTTTTCTAGGGTTGGGTTTTTCCCCTCAAATCTTTTCAATGTGAGTAAAAAAATTCTTCTCACTGATTAAATGCAACTGACTTTTTGGGGATGTTAGGTATAAGGATATGATGACGCTTGTTAAGATCATTTCGACGTTACATATAAAGGATCTGTACATATGTCATCTAATCAAACTCTCTCTCTTTGGTTTATTTTTCAGACAAGGAGCCCAGTATTGAACTTCATGGAAACTGGACTTTCCTCAGAAATTTTTCTTCCTCTTCTCCTTTTGTCAGTTTGGCCTCAAGTCACCACTTAAGGCCAATATTAGTTCAGCATGGGTCAGATCCCCATTGTGTCAACATGTCTGACAGATGCCTTAAAGGAAATGGTGGAAGACAAAAGCTCTTCAGTTGTTTAAACTTACGCTGCATAAACTACTTCAGATTATAGGTATGTGAAAAGTCTCAATCATAGATATTTACATGACTCAAATGATTAAGTTCCATACTAAATGTTTGAATTATGATAAACATCTGATATGAAGCTGAAAAAAGGCAGGAAATACAACGTAAAGTCATCAGTCCTCATTTAGCTTGTGTTGTCCTACAGTGGGGTGAGAAGGCTGGGATGGGGAAAGGGAAGAGTAAGAGAAAAGTATGATGTGACCCAAACCTTGAACTCCCTTTGAATTTTAGCACTTCTAGCACAAATGTGTGAAAGAAATATTTAGTCACATTTGTTTGGACTTTAAAAATATTTCACACAAAAGTTTTTTTTTTAATGTAGGAATGTTTTTTAGTGAATGCCTGTATGTGGTCTCTTAGCAAATAAAGCCTTTAAATTGAAACAAACATTATCGTGTCTGACTGGAGCAACCTGCAGACTTTCCAGTTTTCTGAATAAAACCTTTTATTTATGTATTTGTAGTAATTTTGTTGAAGCAAGAGACTAAAAGGTAGATCCACTTTGTTAGAAAGCATAGCAATGTTGTGAACAAAATCCTTCTAACAAATTAATCTGCAATATTTGCTACAGATGCGCAGTAACTGATTGTTAATTTGCAGGATCTCTGTCACTGTAGAAATAATTAATAATATCACATGAATTGGACCATATTTGAACAAACGAGTAACATGCATTTTAACAGAAGTGTAATGGTAACACAGACAATGTTGGACTTTTTTCTATTTTTAGTATGTGATTAAAACCTCCAGTTAGGTATTCCCGTTGTAACAGAAAAATTGGGAACAGGAAATTGTCCAGCGTACCAACGGCAAAATACATCTCAGTGGAATAATTATTTTGATATTAAGTCACTTTTATTCTGGAGTGCAATATTCACTGAATAGTTTTTCTGGTAGAGCTTATAGGGAGAGCTTATTCTGCTGTAGTTGTAATAGGCAATTTCCCTGTGCAGACATGCTTAAGGTTGTGCAGAATATGGTATTTGGAAATAATGTTCCATGCCAAGACGTTTCATAGAATATTTATTTTTGCTTGTGTTATAAAGCTCTGAAGATACAGATTTGTGAAAGGGATGAATGCCTACATGCTGATGGGCACTTAACAAATATTAATAGCCTGGCTTTAAAATATGAGACAGCTGTTTCAGCTGGTTTCCACATGTGATTCCAAATATTGCAGTGGGATAGGATCCCTATATATAGTTCAGAAACAGACCTCCAGCTCAAAGAATCTCCTGGAAAAGGACTTGTTTAGTTGGGAAGCAGGCACTTAGGGTGGGCAAGCTGCATTAAAGTTTTCTGATTTCTGGTCTTTAAGAGAATTGTATCAAGTTCTTGAACTGTAATATCTTAACTGTGAAGGACTGAGGAATTTTCTGAACTTTTCAGGTCATCTCCTATTTTGAGTCATGATATTCCACTGATGTTTAAAATAGGAAAGCATGGATGCTTTGCTCAGAGCATCAGCTCTCGGCTTTTTTAATGTGTTTGAGCAAGAAGCTATGTGTGATGAGGAGAGAAGACAGTCCAGTTTTTTCACCTTGATCAACCACAAGCAGTCCATTTCAGTACAACTTAAGTTGCATGCACCTCCCTGCATGAACTGCTGTGTGCCTGTCCAGTATGACCAATGAAGCTGTGTTTTAATGGATAAAGAGTGCAGCTATATCTAGAAGGGAACAACTTTGAAAAGTGGGATTTTAGGTTTTAGAGCACCATACTGGTTCCACAAGATCTTCCTTTAAGATTCCTTTATTATTCTTTGTAGGTTAATTTCATCCATTTGCAAAGTCACAGGTCAGGCATGTTTATATTGTGTGATAGGTATTCTGTGTAGTGCTGAAAATCTGGTTCCCCCCGTTACCTCAACATGGATGCACCAAAGTGTACCAAAGCTTCCTTCCTGCTTGGTCTTAGGTGTCCTTGCATAGAAACCTGGGGTTGTGATAAGAAAGAGGAGAGGGCTGGTATTTACCCCCTTTCACCCACAACAGGGCACTCCCAAACCCCACAGTATAACACTGGCCTTTGTATTCAACAGGACTGTCTATATAGAGAAGCAATGAGGAATAATTGCTTCAAGGAAATACGAGGTCAAATCATACAAGCAGCAATGATGTTCAATTACTGAAGGCTGGATCTGTCAGTCCCTGGGTCCCCCATTTAGCCTTATGTATTGTCAGAACTTCCTTCTAGATGTGGTTACTTGAGCAAAGGGATAAAAAGGGGGAACTAGTTTCTGGACAATTATTGTCTGTGTCATGTGCTGTTCCAGCCCTGGTACAAAGCTTCCCATTTCTCATACTAGCTATGTGGTAAATGCCATATGGGCAGGCACTTATAGTGGAATTAGTTTGATGCCTGGGTCTAATTAATCGCACCCATAAACGTTGCCTTAACTAAATTCTGCTGCTGACATCATACTATACAAGCACTTTCTAGATCTGCTTTGAGCAACATGACTGACATCTATGATATGGAGATGAACTCTGCAGTTTTTCTGCTGTGGAAAATCAATGATGGATTTGAAATATATGCAGTTATAATTATTTTTTGTCTGTGCTTTTTAAGTCCTTTTTTTCTGAAAACAAGGCCAAGAAGTATATCCTTTCTTTAGAAAGAAAACTGGTGAGATTTTTTCAGTGCCAAATTAAAGCAAATTATAATGCTTTTCATTAAAAGAGGCTTTTGACACAAGTCATGATCATATGGAAATAGATTTAGCTACAGAAAGATATAGTCCATTTTCTGTAATGGTGATGATATTCTAGGCAAAACCAGGTACACATACACGCACACACATGCACGCACAAAATAGTGTTGAAAAGACTTTTGCACTGGAGTGGTTAAAAGTCAAGGACAACACAGTGTCAAAAATAATTGTATTGAATAAATTTGAAATAGAATACCTCAGATCAATCAAGCAAATCATGTAGGAAATATATTGCAAAGTTAGAGTGAAGGAATTAGAATGTGATGATGTCAATCAGAAGCTTAAGTATTGCATCTCTTTTTCTCAGCCCTTCTGGAACCATAAATTACTTGTTTCCAAGATAAGCAACATGTGTCCACGCAAACTCTGCTCACAAGTGTCACCAGTTTGCATGGGCAGCCTTGCAAAATTGGGCCTTGGAGGTATAACAACCATCCAAGCAAGCTGGGAGTTGAAGGGCCTTTTGGCTTCCAAGGCCCAGATAGCTCTGTATGTAATTTACTAAATGTAAACATTTAATGTTTGCAAGCCCTTACAAGCATTAATCAACAGCCTTTGCACTGTGGTGGCATGTGCTTGTTTTAAAGGTTTGGAGGGTAGCACAGCTTTTCAACAGGACAAGCTTTGGAAAATCAGATAGCTCAGAGCCAGGACACTTGCTGAAGCCAGAGGCTTAGGAGTAGCTGCTGCTAGCCAAAGGCTCTTCCCCAGTAAAGACAGTACTGCCAGAAGTGAGTGGAATGTGACTAATCTTGATTCTTTGGAGAAATCATTAAAAACCTTACAGCCTTAATGATCTGTTGATCACTATTTACAGTTGGAATTAATATTTTCATATAAAGGAGTGCTAAGAACTAGTAGGTTTTTTGTTTTAAAATTAATTATTAAGGTTTGTTGAATTATATAAGGGCTACTTCCTTGCCTTTTAGGTAATTCTTCTGCTTTGGTGCGAAATGCATCTCTGGACTTCTACATTCTACCTTTCTCCTTCTCTTTCTATAATATCATTGTTAATTTAAGCCCTTAAACATTCTGTAGGAGTCTGCCTGGAACAACAACCTCCCTTCACACACATACTTTCTTTCTTTTCCCCTGTCTAAAATTTAATTATGTCTTTTTTTAAATAAATCTTTTTACTAGATTCCTCTGAAGCTGTTGTTGTATTAAACACAGTTTTTGGCTCATTTTGTGAAAATTACACATAAGTTAAGATTTTGACTAAGACTGTTGTTGCTTGCTAAACTTGCAACATAAGAAAAAATAGTGAAGTGTACTGATCAGCACAAATATACATTTGCTCAATATCTGAAAGGTAAATAATTATGTCATTGCTACAGATGTACATGTTCTCTGTTCTTTTTGTGTTTATTCACTTAATTGCACCTGCAAAGGCTCAGAATCATTTAATGTATATTACTATTGCTTAATGCTAAATATAGAAAAAAAAGAGTGTTGAAAGGAAAATGTGTGATCAGCTTCTGTGATGGTATTCACACGTGCTCTTAATCTAGCACTTGCATTTTGTATATTTTGACACAAGAGTTAAGATTCTGAGTCTTTACTTACATGCGTAATCATGTAGGTATGGTGTGTCAAGAGCAAATGTTCTAATTCTTTATAGACTGAATTCAAGAACTGAATTAGCGTTTCTGAAAAAAATTGTTAAAACTTTAGAATCGAATTAAGGCCAGCTTAAAATATCTTTACACTGAAGAGCTCAAGAGCTGCAAAAGAAATAGGATGGTGTCCCATTCAAGTGGAGGTGTAAGAACTTGTTCCATAATTAATAAATCTCCAATTGCTGTACGTATGAGGGCACCTCTTTGCCTCTAGCTCTTGAAGGGTCCATTGAGTTCAATGGAGCTATGCAAATTCATGTTGACCAAGCATCTAGCTCTTAGGGTCATGTAAATTAGATATTAACAACAGCATAAGGCCATTTTGTCCATTTTTCTGCTACGCCAATATTATTACCTACAGCATATCGCCCAATTCAGGTTATTAAAATAATGAGATTTCTCTTACTTCCTAGGAAAAACTGTTAATTCCAGACTTTAATTATGCTCACAATTGCAGACTATTTCCTTGAGGTGCAAAAATATTTTTAGTTTCCTTTACATTACCTAATTTTTTTCTTTATTTTTTTCTTTATTTTTTTCCCATAGACAGCTAAATACTTTGTTCCGCTCTGCAGAATTCTCTCTTATTGGCTGAGCAGGCCACTGTGTTTGAGCTGTGGCCTATTAAAATTAGAATAAATGTTTCAAGGCAGAGGAACCTAACAGTACTGTTAAGTGAATGGGAATTTTTCTTATCAGATTATATTGGGTTGTTGTTTTTTTTTTTTTGTAAATGCTCTACTGTCATAACCTAAATCCTCTTCTACAAACTTAGATTTGTGAAGGAGCACTTGGAGGAGAATGAAGGTTACCTTGGCACAAGATCAAACACTCTGCAAAGTAAATTCTGGTGAAGCACTTCAGCTAAATACTTGGTAGTTTTAGGCACTGGGTTTGAACATTCTTTTCTAGGTTCATATGTCATTATCTTACGTGGACATTCCAGTTTCAAGGTTTTCATGGCCTCTTTTGCACACTTTCTAGACAAAGGCTCTTTCCCCAGCTTATAGAAATGGGAATTCAGAGCTTCAGCTGTCCAAGACTAGCTGGTATCTAAAAGTTCCCAGATTCCCAGTTCACTCTGTCACAGCTCTGGCTTACAGCTCATTGCTTTTTTGACATTTGATGGTGAAAACAGACGGACCTAGTAGCTTTGCGGAGCCACCTACATTTTAGTTAGTGAAAAGAAAAATCCAGAAAGAAAAGAACTAGACAAAACAGAGGAATACATCAGTTTTCTTAACACACTTGAATATAGATCATTGAGGAATCCAGGAATTTCAGTGTTGTACATACCTTCATATATTCTGACTAGCCTTCTTTGAATAGTAGATTTCCTTCTTACCTTTAACATTTCCTTCCTTTGTTGCCACCTTCCCACTTTCCCACATGCTGATACTTGAAAATTCTCTGTCTGCCAGAAAAAACTCTTCCAATGGTCCTTCTATTCTGCTCAAACTTCTTCCTCTTTTATGCCTCTTAGGCATTTCTGACATAAGGTTTAACTTATTCTAATGTGAACACTTCAGAACATTCAAAACCATAAATCTGAAAGTGACTTTACCCTCTCTGTTAATTATAAAGAGAATCCAGGATGACTAGCTCACATGCAGGTATCTTCATAGCAGCTACCTAAACTTGAGTAGAAGAATTTTGTACCTGGGCTGAGTGTTGATCAGCTGAAATATGTCTGAAAAGTTTTCTCAGTCCTGGTGGATATTTGCTGAGATTAAAGGCAGTGACCAAATTGACCATGTTTGGGAAGCTCTTCAAAGAAATGTTGAAGGCTAGTAGGGATGATACAGGGCTGAGCCCGTGAGAGGATGGTGCATGCCTATTGCCTGCAAGTGGAAGCGTCTTTCCCCTTAGTACAGTTAGCTGACCTTTCAGGAGCAGAGGAATTGCATGGAACCTAGGAAAAGCCATAAGTCTGAATTACAATTTTGCCTAAAAGAATAGAAAAGCACAGTGCAATATGAAGTATAGAGTATTAGATATGTGTGGGAAGCCTGCATACAAATCACACCAATAAAAACAGAAGACCACCATTTAACACCAAAGTTGAATTAATTTACTGTGTAGTAAGTATAGTCTTTGAAAATAGTATTGTCCACCACAAGTGGAAGTTGCCCACATACTTTCTTTGTAATTTTTTTTTGTGTGGATTTAGATTCTTAGCTCTGCCCCCCCTTTATCTATTTTGAATGTGTTTTGAATTAGTCACATGACATGGCCCTCAAGGTTTTTTCCCAGATTTTAAATTCTCTTTGCATCTACGAGTGTGGGGGGCTTAGGAACAGATATGAAGGTCTAAATAGATACGCTTAAGTACTAAGTTAAGTTCTGTAATAGATGTTTGACATTTTTTATATCTAGCCAATTAAATGTTAGAAAAAAATGATAGATTTGAAAGGAAAACTATAAAAAAAGCTTTTATAGTATTAAACTGCAACTGTGCTGTTTCTTCTTCCTCTTCTTTCCGAATACGATGTTTGATTTCAGAGATGCTGATGGGAGTCTGAGATTCAACAGATTGCCTTCACGTCAATAATTTTGTTTCTGGTTTTGTTTCACCCACAGAGTTTTTCTTCAATGTAAAACTGAAGAGTACCAAGTTCTTAAAATGGAATCAAACTGGCAACAGTATTTTTGTAATGTTTAGTGACTAGAATAATTTTAAACTGTACAATTTTAATAGTTTCCATAACTTGAATCAAGTTTGCTCAAAACACATCTTGATTTTCTTGAAATTCAGCTGAAGTTTATTGAAGTTTATTGATGCTCTATGGAGAACCTCTAAGTATTTTAAATTGCCCAATTTATACTCCTAGGAGACTATAATTAGAGCTAAAAACCAAAAACATTTTAGCAGAAAAAAGTGTTATTTTTCATATACCTCAGAGTCCATTCCTACTCTCATCACAAATTAAGTAGCTGCTGTTTAAAACGTCTCATTACATCTTCCATTTTCAGTACGAATTACTAACGCTGATTTAGACAGGATATAATTTCATTCACAGCTTTAACCCTTTCTTATTTTAATAATTTTGTTCTCGAATGTCCAGTATACAGTGCATTTTGCATTTGATTAGTTGCTTAGTTGACTGATTATCATTCCAGTGGAATGTAATTCCCTAATGTGCAGGCAACAATAGAAGAATCTTTGTATGTGCTACAGAACGGACAGGCAATACAGAAATATCCTGCACTTCTACAGTATGGCTGTCTAAATGTCTAGAACATCTGCTCTCTAATCTAAACACTATCTTACACATATGGATTGAGCGGCTGTGTATCCAAGCCCACAGTGTGTTACCTATTCAAAATCATGACAGTTACCATTTGTTAGGAATCTAAGAGAGGAACAGGAGAGTGGACGACTGATTTTTCTTGTGGATCCTCAAAATGAGGATTGAGGCTTTTTTCAGGGAAAGTGTTAGTAACTCCTCTTGCTGCTGCTCTAACTTTACAGATGATGAAGGCAGTAACTAATTCCCATAGACAATTATTCTATCACTTTCTACAAGCATCAAGTTAACATGAAATGAAATAATGGAATTAGAAATTATCCTGTCTTCATTATTCTTGGAGCAAACTTAAAACTATCATGCCCACCTTTGGAAAGCACAGGATTCTGCTTGCAAGAATCTATATTATTATATTATTATTATCTGCTTGCAGGAAAGCTTGCCACTTTATTCTATAGCTTTGGGGGGAACAGAGATTGACAGCAAACATATAAGTAGTGTGGAGGTTTTGCTTAAATAAACAATTGTTAAAGGTCACTGACAGCGTCAGTTTAATTTCAAATTCTCAACAAAACCTGGGTATTTCAGATCTTTGACCATACAAAAACTCCTTGCCTAACAAGAACTGCACTCATTGACAGAAAGTATTAAGAAAGTGGAGTAAAAGACCTGTATCATCAAATGAACATAAGACCATGGCTATGGGGACCAAAAATCTGACATGGGAGGTACATGACCAATAATTCATTACATGATTGTAATTAAGAAATCCCAGCTACATCTGCATCTGGATGCATTTTACTGTATCCATGCTGTGATTCATCTCCCTCTAGGTGAAACATAAGTTGATGTGGCAGAGTGCCATGTGAACCAGAGGTTAGCCATTATAGGAACTAGAGATTGATTATAGGTTCAAATTAAGATCTGTGTGATGGAAAGACAGTTCTTCAATACAAACTGAAATGCACACAATATTTCTAAGTGAGATGAAATCATGAGCAATGTTTTCATCCCAGCATTTGACACAACCTTTCTTTAAGAATAAAGAAATTGCTTGGGGAATACTGAGAATTCAGGTTTAATGAGTCATCTCTTGTATAAAACCTTGAATTTATCCAAACAAATCAACATTTTAGAAAAAGACTCACAGTCACAGATCCAACTACTTTTGCTGCTGATGTTCTAGGGCTTATCAATTTATTCTCTTCAGAATAACAATAGTATGTTGCTCTTTTGTAAAACAAGCTCATTAGAAGTGTTAGCAACTCCATTTTTCACACATAAATTAGTGAGAATTCTAAGTCTGGCTTAAATATGGTGTGCACACATGTTTCTGGGTGTAACCTAGGCCATGATTATTTCCAGAGCTGGCAAATGCTAGGAGAAACATACTGTGAACATTCATTTGCAATTTTAAATGAATTTTATTGACTTTGTAGATAGATCTATTTTATTCACTTTCCATCAATAGCCACTCTTACAAACAAGTTTCCTGGCAGAGTGTTTTCTAGAGCACAGGGTTTTACATGAAAAATATAAATTGTTAGCTACAAACAGATTTTAAATTGATAATCAAGAAGATATATGGACAAAAATGCATATTTTAAAAGTCACAGGCCTCCAATCAGCAAACAAAAAAAACACCATGTGATTATTTCTTCAACCAAAATAGCCTGGATTATGAGTTTCAGTTCTTCACAATGAACTATGAGTGAGCTGCAGACCAAGAATTACAGAAATTAGTTGGCAAATCATTTCAAATAACAAATAAATTAGAGTGAATCATGATGCATTTGTGAAAATGTCACAATTACTATGCTAATAAGTTTAAATTTACATAGTGTCTTTCATCCGAATGGATCCTAATGATGTATAATCTCAACATCCGGAGGAGGCATGATGTGACAAAGGCTGAGAAAAAATGTCTAATATTACTTTGTTAATACACAGAAATTTATACTTTAGTTTTCAAGCAGTATTAATGTATTTAATTGCTATCAATAAAAAAATCAAATGCTTTTTGTTTCTTTTCCTCTACTCCTTGTTTCTTTTTCTCTACTCCTTGTTTCTTTCTTATTGTGGTTTTTTTTCAGTGTTTCTTTTGCTGCTCTGTTTTTAACATTTATTTTTCTTTCATTTCTACTGTATTTTTTTGTTTGTTTTCTGATACTGTTTTGTTTTAAATTTATTTTCTCATGCCCATAATTTTTTTGTATTTGCTTTATGCTTCGTCTCTTCCATCTGACATAGCAAATTCTTCCACAAGCTGCCTTTTTCTCACTATAGGCTTTTTGTACTCCCAGCTAGGAAACAGGAGTACCCCTTTTCCTCTTCCTCCTCTCACCCTGTGGTTTTACTATCTCTATGCCATTCCACTGATTTTAATTTCTGCCTTTCCTTCTTTCCCACTATTGTATACTCCATCAGGATACTGTCTTCTTCTGGCTTAAAATCCCTTCCTTTTGCATCCACAGTCACCCAAATGTCTCCTATTATGCTTGCCCATGATGCATTACAAAAATGTATGTAAGCTATATGAAACTGCTATATATACCTAAATAGCATATGTTTTACATATTGAACTTATGTGAGATCATATATTGAGTCATGAGTGGTTCCCTTTAATTACAGTCCACTCACATACCATATGTTATATATAAAAAACATATGTCAGACTATCTCTGTGTATGAAGCACTCATGCCTTTTCCACATGGGCAGGTCCTGCAGTTATCCTGATCTCCCAAAGTAGAGTTGGTATTACTTTTGCTTTTCCTCCTCAGTCTTCCAAGCCCCCGGGGCTTCCCGTTGACATGTGTACTCGCTTCTCAGCTTTGCCACTGTGTTGCCTTCCTTGCCCCATACGGATATGAATCCTAGTTTTTTTACCAGAAAAGTTTCTTGGTAATTTGATTTACAGAATACCCTTTTCAGAGCTTGTTGATGGATCTTTCTCTATGTGTCCCTTTCTCTTTTTCATATTTCAGGGATCTGCCCTTGCTCTGCACCTCCCTACCTTCTCTTCTCAGAAAAATGTTGGTCTCCAGATCTCATTTCTAAGTTATAGAAAGGGAAAAAAAGGAAAAAAAGCTCAAAAATGAGGAATCTTACTGGAAGTAAATTAAAAGGAGCAGTTATAAGGAGAAAATAGTCACAGGTGATGGGGAAATTTTGAAGATATAACACTGGTGACTCACAGAAGACACTGCCTGTTAAAAGACTTTAGGTGGAAGCTAAAGAAAGCTCTATAGCAGGAGGTGGCAGGCTACCAGAAGTAAGAGAATGACCTTGTGAGGGTCAAGCTGTGTTCAAATAAAAGAATTTCTCACAACAACCGACAAAACAGAAAAAGAAAAAATCACAAACTCTGGTATGTAAAATATAAAAACACTGAGGCAGTTCAAAGTAGATAACATTTTTAGAAAACACTTGGGAAATGCAAACAAGCTCACAATAAATATTCTTTCAAACACATCAGTAGCAGGAAACCTGCCAGAGACTCTGTAGGGCCTCATACTCATATTGGAGTAAAGAAACACTCAGAAACGATGAGACTACATCAGAAGAAATTTTTTTTTTTTTTTGGTCTCTGTATGATCCATGGCTAAACTTAAGAAGGTTTCCATTCCACAGTCTTTATGGGAGAAGCACTGGGTGATCTGTCCCAAAAAGAAGGGTCAGCAGAAGATATTATAGAACAAGCTGGACAAAATAAATTGTCAGATGTCATCAGGACCTGGTGCTACTTTACCAAGGCTTCTCAAACAGCTTAAGAATGAAATGACTGAACAATTAATGTATGGTCTAACATGTTGCTTAAAATTGTCTTCAGCCTGATGTTCATACTAGACAGACTGACAAAACTCTACTAAAGAACAGAATTCCTGGACAAATGGATAAATGTAATTTTATGAAGAGACAGCTGACATTGCTAGTGTGAATGGAGATCATTCCTCACTAAGCCAGTGGAGTTCTTTGAAGGAATTAACAATCATGAGAATAAAAGATTGTACTAGCTGGCATTCTAGGAATCACAAAGTATGAAGAGGAAAGAATATCCAGTAGATATCATTTAGCTCGGTTTCCAAAAGATGAAACCTTCTCACCAAACATTCTTAAAGAAGCAAGCTGATGTAGCGTAAGAAGAAGGGTATTCAAAAAGATCAATATCTGGTTAAAGACTGGAAACAAAAAAAACCCCCACACAACAAAATAACAATCAGTTTTCTTATTGCAGGTCACCAGCGTGTGCCACAGGGATCTGTGTGAGGGGTTATGCTCAGATAAACATTAATGAAAGATCTAGAAATACTGATCATACGCTGTGATGACAGATATTTGATAATATTCAATACTCTGCAACAATGTGGCAGAAGGCCTTCAGAAAAATGAAAGAAAAAAATGAAATGTATAAAACAGCAAATAAAATTTAAAAATTAAAAAAAAGAAACTTAAATCTAAATAAATATCAAATGATGCAAATGGGAATTATAAGCATCAGAATAGTATTTACCACTCCAAAAACCATTTGGGTGTTAGCTCCTCAGAAACTTCTGCTCATTATTTAGTAGCAAAAAAAGAAAAGGTTAAAAAGGAAGCAATGGAAAACATAATCAAAGACCCTCCTATGTTAAAATTCAGTATGTGACAGCATCTCACATTGGCTGTGTAGTTCTGGTCCCATCATCTCAAGAAGATTAAAAAAGAAATATGAAGGTTTCAGGCTAAGGTGATCAAAGGCATGAAACAGCTCCTATAAAATGGCTGAGGACTCTTTATGGGGGGGAAAGGAGAAAACCTGAGTGGGTTTGTAAGGGTGTCAGGGAGGAATGGGAAGTTCAAGGAAGCAGATGTATCAATTGACCCTTCACAATCACAAGACACTGAGCTGGGTGGACCTTTCACCTGCTTTTCTAGTCTTATGAATTATAGAGGGGGTTATCCTCTTTCTTGTGGCCAAGAGATTGAAAAAAAAGCCTCTGATGTCTGTGGTCTTGTAAGTTAGAATTACTTCATGTGCTTTTCATAATTTTTTTTGACTGCTATATTGTGCCAAAAAGGCAGACCAAGGTATGGATGAAAAAGTTTGGAAAAGACAGCCCACCACCACTTTCCTTTGTCATCTCTTTGGTGTTTGTTGAAGTTGCAGGTTCATTCAATGCTAGGTTCAAAATGTTTAGTCATGTTTTTTGGTGCGTGGCAGTACCAAGTAATCAAATCTGCTAGCCATTCACTAATGTGTATGTAAGTGTGCCCAGCTGGTTCCAT
Source organism: Phalacrocorax aristotelis (assembly GCF_949628215.1). Taxonomy (NCBI): domain Eukaryota; kingdom Metazoa; phylum Chordata; class Aves; order Suliformes; family Phalacrocoracidae; genus Phalacrocorax; species Phalacrocorax aristotelis. The sequence continues at coordinate 65,859,479 of NC_134278.1, forward strand.
AGTCATATTAAAACAAGCACTCTAATATTCATAGAAACATGCTCCGCTTTCCTTATGTCTGCAGATGCAGTCCAAGCTTACCTGCCATGCCTGAGAGGTGGGAAAAAATTATTAGGGAAAGGTTTGTCTTAATTAATAAAGCTTTCTCCATTATTTGTTGAAATGCTTTTCAATTACTCTTTTTGCGTCAGATTATTCCTTGACAACTTTGAAATAGTTTGGAATGAAAGTCTCTTGGTGCTGAGATCGCCTGGGGAAATTCATGATTTAGGTGGAAAATGAAGGATGTAGTCACTCTCTTGCATATTGTGAAGAACAGTGAGCCATGTGGCTGATATTTTTTGTGTAACTCAATACAAGAAGATTGTTTGTCATACTAGATAATGCCCTCTATGATACTACTCCCCTCAGAAATAAAATGGTCACTGAAAAAAATATTTTTTTATTTGCTGTTCATTTTGATTTTGGATTTAAGCCAGGCAGCTGTTAAGATCCTCCTGGGAATATGGAATGCTTTCCCCTAGCAAATAATATTGTTTTATATTAGAGGATAAGTGGACCCAAAAGGTGTTTTATATTAGATTGAGAGCCCAATAAGTCAAAAGTAAATATTTAATACATGACACGGAATGTCACACTCCAGGATTATGGAGTAACAGAAACACTGTGCTAAAATACAGACGGACTAGGTTATAATTCTATTAAAAGATTTGTACCATACAAACAATATAGTGTATTATTTCTTTAAGAAATGATTTAGTGTGTTCCCATGGGTTAACATACATTTCAAGATCGTAGTGATGATAATATGCATGTTTTATGTCAAGAATGGTAATTGACCCTGATGAATTATGATAGGGAATGGGATGTATTGTATTCCCATGCATGCATGTGTCATTTGCCATATTTTTTCAATAAAAATAATTCTTAAGCAGCAAACTTTTCTCAGGAAGAATGGCTAGTTAGTGGCATTTATATCCAGATGAGAATCCCAAGGATCCCAGCAGTTGACACAAAGGAAAGCTAGCATCCTTTATGATGAAAATCATCATTGTTATTGCAGGGGCAAACAAGTGGTACATCAGTATGATGACAGTTCTTCATTATCCAACCGTTTCTCTGTGACTGGTAAACCCTGCTGACCCTGTCCTGTACAAAGGTGCAGTAAATGAAGTTCACTATGAGGGTGGTGAGGCACTGGAACAGGTTGCCCAGAGAAGCTGTGGATGCCCCATCCCTAGAACTGTTCAAGGCCAGGTTGGGTGGGGCTTTGAGCAACGTGGTCTAGTGGAAGGTGTCCCTAACCATGGCAGGGGGCTTGGAGCTAGGTGATCTTTAAGGTCCTTTCCAACCCAAACCATTCTACGATTCTAAGATTAATTTTTGTGAAGCTGGGTGGCGGCATATTTTCTTACAAAACAAGGGCAAATTTTAGTGCTCTGGTGGGCCAACCTGTGTCTGTCTCCTGCTGCAATCGTAGTGAAGGCTATGATATAGAAGACATGGTCTACTGTTAATCTACTTCTTTAGTTTTAAGACATAAGGATCTATGCTATGAGCAGACTCACTTGTTCTGTAATCAATACTGCTCTTACCTGCTCAATTCTATAATGTCCAACAGGCCTCTCAGCACAAGTCCACTCTAATATACCTATTGTAATAAAGAGTTCCACTGTAAAAGCTCTCTTTACTTACCCATTGAACAGTATTTTTTTTTTTTTGCTATTTGGGCAATGTTTGTGAGGTCTAATCTCATTTTATTTTACCCAGAAATCATCCCCTTGGCTTCCTTGTATAGTCAGTGAAGGATAGCTTCCCTGTATAACCAAGTTTCCTGGCTTATCAGTCTTTGTACCTGAAGATGAGCTCAGTTTGTCCTGCTTTTAATCACAAATGTTTCATATCAGATGAACCTTGAACTCTCAGAAGTCTTTGGAGGATGGAGCTGAACGATATTCTGTGCTCTTGGGAAAACTGTTTTCTTCTCACCACGTGGAAACATGTAAGTAAAGTATATTTATTCTCTATTTCGGTTATTGTCTCACAGTCCTAGCTTTTGTCTCTGTTGGAAGTTGATTGCTTGCAAGAACAGTTTGTTACTGAAACATGATGCTATAGTCTCCAAGTATTGTTGTCCTTTCTGTTTCTTAGTATTAGCCCTACCTCTAGGTCCACTCCAGGGTCGATCCAGACAGTTCAGCAGTCCTCTCATGAGACAGCTATTTTCTGATGCTGCAGCCCTCACCAGTACCTGAGAGCACCTCACTCCATGGGTGGGGCAGTTTGTTGCTGATGTTAAAACAGATTCCTTCTATCCTGTACTGGGGAGCAAAGCTGCGACGAGAAATAACTGTTCTGGTGAAGTGTAGAGAGAGTATGTTGTGTTGCAAATGAAAACATGTAGAGCTCTAGTGAGGCTCATACCTTCATATGCATGCATGAAAGCTGAAGTAGTGAAGTGGCTAAGCAGCACTCTGTATTCGCTGAGGCCAGTATTTTCTAAAGCATGTGCAGCTACATGGGCAGACATAGGCAGTTCTACCTGAGGCGTAAACAGGATTTTGGTAGCCAGGGGTATTTTCAGAGATGGAGCTTGGCTGTGACCCACTCGTCTGTGCACAAAGTTCTCAATTTTGATTGTCCAAAGGTTATGCGTTAGAATTTTAGGAGTTTCAGTTGACATAAATGCCATATAGGTGAGCAATACATACAAAGTGTTCCCCTTCTAAAGACTGTTAACATAAAGCCAACAGATTGGTTCCTTATTTCAAAAGATAGAGGGGTCAGTGGTTTGATGCCAAAGGTCCGAGGTACAGTGCCTAGTGATGATGAATGTTTGGTATCAATTAAAAAACAAAAAAAGCAAATGTTTTCAGTCACACAATCAATCTCTTTCTGCCTCCAAGTAAAATGTGGTGACCAGATTTTCAAAATCTGCTCAGCTCTTTTGATAATCAGGCCCATAAACACCAAAGACAATGTTTCAAGAGCTTGTGTAAGCAAAAATAACCATTGAAGCATCATCTAAATTCCAGACCAGTAGAATAAGTCTAAATGGTCACTTTGTTGTCAATATACTGCAAAAAACCCTCCATAATGATAAAAATGCAAGAGAATTGCTTCCTTCTGCTAAACTTATTTTGGACCAAGAGTGAGTCTAATTTCAAGATGCTGTCACATCCTGGTTGGAAGGTGGCTGTTTGTTGACAATGAAACTTGTTTCCTACTTCTTAATACGAACCAGAAAATTATCTGTGCACATTAAAACCAAATCTAAAATAGGCAATCTACTAAACTAACAAAAGCCTTTGCAGTATGGTTACTGAGGTTTGGTTTGGTTTTGTTTTTCCTTCCTTTTGCCTTCTTCCTTTTTGCTGATTCAGTTGAAGCAGACTTCTCTTGTTCATCAGCCAGGTTTGTGGAAAGAGGCACTATTTTCTGTGAGAACCACTCATACTGTTGAAAAAGCAGAAATGTTTGAGCACATAAGCTCTTTTGTACTTCACTTAGCTGTCCTTTGAGGGATAAATGCATGCAATGCAAGGACTTTCTTTACGTTACTCTCCTGCTGTTATGTGACAGTGTTTCTATCTGATTCATCTTCTGTCTGCAAAGCTACTTTTAAAACCTTGGTGCTAAGCAGTACTATCTCTCCAGGGCATCCTGCCAGCCAGACTCCTTGGGTGCTCCCCTTGCACTCCTAAACAGGAACAAATGCTAAGCTGACCGGGTGGGAGGGTTTGTGATCTGGTTACCAAGGATTTATTCCTCTCAAGGGGAAGTTTGCAAACAACCATCAAACTAGTGAATTTGCAGAGGGTTTGTATTTGGAACGAGATTTCTTTCATGCCTTTGCAATGTCATTCTTAAACACTGAAAAGGAAAAAACCACCAAACCCAGTGGTTTCATTTTCATCGTAAGAACTGTAAAAGTATATAACAGGCTAAGTGTGGGGTATTATAACCAGACATCCCAACAGGCGTATAATGAGCCAGCTATTCCTAATTATTTATTTATTTTTTCTTTTATTTTTAATAGTGTTATATCCATCTGTCCTGAGAAAAATCTGATGAGAATTTTTCCTGATTAGCTTCATGTCTTAGTCTCTAGGAGAAAACCTGAAGAGCTAGGGTTTTTTTTGTGTGGGCTAGGCTTGTCTGGGCATTTGGTTCACATATGTCTCATAAACAGCCCCACCCCCACCTTCCTCCCTGTTTCCTGACATACTTCGCTGTTGCATCTTTTCAGTGGGAGTGTCTGTTCTTTCAACTGATGGTTGACTTTTCAGCTGAGAATCAGCATAGCTAAGAGTATAGTATTGGAAGATCTGTTATTTAGTTTTTCACACTATTCAGTCATGAGTAGTAGCAGGGAAAAGATGCTCTTGTTTGTTTTAAAGAAACACTGTACAGGGTATTAACAACCTTAATGTATAGGCACTTATAAATAGGCTTCCAATCCAAACTTCAGTAGAGCATCCCTAAGAAAGGATGAGGCTTAGATCCTTGCATCCCTCCACCCAGCTACCGTCTTGTGCTGCTTCAGGAGAAAAAAAGGGGGTTACAAAGAGAGATGGTTACCTCAGATAAGGGGAAAATCTTCGGTGTTACTGTTGTGTTTTGCCTTCCTGGTGGTGACAATTAAGATGAACACATGTGAGAAGAACATTGAGGTAGGACCCCAAAATGCAGAAGTGTAACTTAGATGCTCCAGAGTCCTAGAAGTATTCTCAGCATGAAACTGACCCTCTGTTAGTCCGAGCAATCACTGTGCCATCCTTTCTCCTTTTTTGACAAGGGTCCAGCCACACTGAAAGGTCTCACCTGATAGTGTGAGAAAGGAAGGCAGGAGCAGGGCTTAGCAAAAGTTCCTGTAGGCATAATTGACTGTTTTCTGTCATGCATAAATTAGTCAATTAATAAGGGGAATCACATTATGCTGCACCTGAGAACTACCTGCATATCCAAATGCCAGAATGGATTCTGCACTTTTTTAGGCTTTACATTGCATCCATCACTTTTAACACAATTTAACTTTCCCTGTGCAATAACATGCAGGGCTTTTATCCTGTCATGGGGTTTTTCTTTGGTAATATAAATATAAGCTGTTCTTGAAGCCCCAAGGGCATGTTTTGCCTTCCTTTTTTTTTTTTTTTTTTTAATGGTGGAAGAAAGCAGCTAGGGGAGGTTCTGAGTTTTATAACCCTACTTCCAGGCAGGAATCTTCATTAGCATATATGGAGCTGTTTGTCTAAGAAATCCTGTGCTGGCCTGGAGGGCAGAGGTGGTTTGCACTGAAGAAATATCTTATTTGGGATCTCAGAAAGTGTTGGGGGTAATAAAAGAAACAGTGACTCTCAACCTAGAAGATGAATGAAATAATTACATTTCCTTCAAAGAAGGTGGGCTATCCCCACCTAAAAGCAATGCTTCCACTCTGAAAAGCTGCAGTGCTACAGGAGCAGATTTAAAAAGTATAAATCTTTGCACTGTTGGTGAATGGAAAGTACAACAGTTTGACTACCCGTGTTATTTCTGGAGAGCACTTTGCCTCATTACTTAGCTGCTGTTCACCCTGCTCTTCAGGTGGGATCCCAGCAATAAACATTGCAAGGCCGTGCAGAAAAAGGTTGCACAGTTGTCAGTCTTCAGACATGGGCTTCTCAGTTGAGGGAGGGAAACAAAGGCAGTATTTCAACACACTGCCCTTCCAGGCTCTGTTGCACTCAGACCAGAGCACCACAAAAGCTGTTTTTCATGGAGAAGCTTCTCAGCCCCTGACTAACAGGTATCATGTTTTCTCTTTCAGTCTGAAGAGGATTGTATTGGCTCTATATTGTGCAAAGATAATATGTGAAACACAAAGTACAAAACAGTACTGAACACTAAAGCTAATGAAGTGAAACTCCAGAGCGCTTATTAGGGAATAGTTGTTTATAACATGAGTAAACATTGCATGGTGAGCTAAATTTTCAGGCCAGTGAATGGTCCCCCACAGTACTCTTAGTTCTTTTCCTTTTTGCATGTTTTCTATTTATGACAGTGTGTATGCATATATCCAAATTTCAACATATTGTGCTTCACATTTTTGAGTGAAAATATTTTTATCCCTTCCACATCTAAGCTGTCCAGGGAGGCTGAACTTGGTGAACTCTGTACTGGTGAGTCAGTCCCATAAAAGAGGGGAGAAAATCTCCATGCCACTCTTCTTGATACTAACCTGACTATACTCTGCAGTATATAATGGGATTAGAGACACTTCAAGAAATTTGTTCTCCCAGTTTTCATTCCACCAGTATTGCTCAGCTTCACTCAAGGCTGAAGAGCTCCAGAGGGCCTGGGAAGGCCCTTGATAAAATCCACCCTTAGGGAATACTGTCTACTAATTAAGTCTGTATTCACAGGAAGTTTCCAAAGAAAAAAGGGTGTGTAGATCTTGGAATGGGAGAAGCTGATGGGAATTTCAGGAAAAGCTGATGAAAAAAATGCCACAAATAAGTAAAGAAAAAAGACAAAGTTGTCTAATCTTTATTTACTTCGTATATTCTTAATCCTTCTTGAAAAATCAGATTTTAAACAAACATGTTATTTTTCTTACTTTATAGAAAGAGGGAAAAATAGAGTGTGGAAAGAACAGTTGTAATGGGGAAAGAAATATTTATTTTTATGTGTCCCTTTTAAAATGAGGCATTAAGTACCCTTAAATACAAATCTACTTACACGAAAATAGCAATGAATTGTTTTGGGAATAATCAGGCTTTGGAAAAAAGAAAGAATTACTTACCAGCTTCTTGACCTTAAATTTTTCTTAATGGCAAAAGAGTGGTAAGAGAATAATGCTGGTTAGCAAAAATCATCCAAGATGTGACAAACATAGAAAGCTGAAGAGATCTACGTCTGGGTTTGCAGTGCCTGGACTCCCTTTGGGGGGCAGAGCATGCAACAGTGGACAGAAAATAATGCAATATGTCACTGCAAGCAGCTAGCTGGCCACATAAGCTATAGGCGAAGAAAAGAAATGAAATCTGGATTAAGAGTTCTTAACCCTTCAGTTCATTAATTCATATTACAAGGTGATTTGTAGGAAAGGATCAGAGCCAGGAGTGGTTATGATTGCTGTAACTCTAATTAGAGCAGTAAGCATGATGCATGTGGGGCCATGCAGTGAGTTGCAAGAAAAAAGGGCGTAAAAATTCAAAGGTAAAGTTTTAAAAAATTGAAAGGTAAATCAGGTTTTAGCATACCTCAGCCCACAAGTATCTTAATTTTTGCCAGCTGAGGCTTCCTTTGCTTTCCTGATAGAAATCCTAAGAATGAAATTAGAGCAGCAGAAAGTCCACTGGGCCTGTCCAATTGAATAGACCTGGTCCTGAAATCCTTAAATATTTTCTTCCTCAGTCAGTGGGCCAAATCTAGACACTGTGGATGATTCTGGAAACTTTTTCTGAGTATAGAAGTCAGTATTAGCAGCTTCAGCAGCAGCTAAGATACCAGTGACAAGCTAGGATCTCTTGCTATTAGCGTGTCCTATTTATCATTAGAAATTCCTGTCTGCACCTCATTCCACTTAGAAGGGATTTCCTTAACAGAGATGGGCTGCATTACTCCTACATGCCTTGATATCTTGAAACGGTGTTCCTCATCTGGCACTGAGATGCCAGAGTTTCAGAGGGTGTTGTTATGCAGCAAAATTGCCTTTCTAAAAGGTGACATGTGGGGGGATATTTAAAGAATAGTTCACAGGGATTTAACTGAAGGGTTCCCACTGATGTTAGTTTACCCCCTGCAAGTCTGACAGGGTAGATTAGGCCACATTGGGGAAAATAACATTCATGCTCAGTCAGTCACAAAAGATCACTACTATTGTGTCACTCACTCCTGAGAGGAGACAGTAGGTATTAGCCATTCTGGTCCCAGTTTTGTTGACTTGAAGCTTGTTAAGCCGGTTTTATATTCATTGAAGGAATGCTTGTGGTAATAAGGAACTAAGCTGAAGCTCTGTGATCCTGTAGCTAAGGCTCGTAGAAGAACTAAAACACATCTCTTTAGCTTAGTGCTGAGAGAGGGGCATTTTTTTCCTGCAGTTTATTTGTTAAAGAGAAAATCCAGTTTAATCAGTTTAGAGAGCTGTCCTGCTGTGTTCATACAGAGCATGATGATTTGGGCTGGGTCCAGCAGCACTTCCTTCCCAAGCACTCTGGACAACTTTATGAAGTCCCTGAGGCGGTTAGTCCCTCTCCTTTAGTTGTAGAAACAGTTCTGGATCTCTGATTTCTTCTTCCTGCCTGCCTGACTCATCCTTCCAATCTTTTTTTAGTACTCAGCTGTTTGCTTCACTTCTGCTGTTAGGTACTAAAGAGTTAAAACTGTTTGAATCCACCACAGTCTCTTCTTCTCAGTGATGGGGGAAAAAATGAATGTTCTGTTTCTTTACTTTACTTGAGATATGTCACAGAGGTTGCAGAAAAATACAGTAAGTGACAGCATCTTTCATGTTATTCTGTCATTTTTCTGAAATAAGAAAATTTGAAGCATTTATGAGTTAGGAACACTGACTCATTACCAACAGAAACAAACAATTCCAAGTGTCTGAATAAAAAGAAAAAAAAGATCCCACAATGTGGCTGCTACAGTCAAACAGCAGAAAATAACCTGCTGATAATAGGTCTTTATGGCCTGACTTCCTGAAAGGCAATACAGCCACAGTCCTCTTGAAGTCAATATGGACTGTAGTTGTCTTCTTACTGTAAAAATTAAAGAAATGTGAAAAAAATTGCATAACATTATTGTGTTACAGTAGAGTATATATACATGCAAAAAATATTTTGAAATGAAGATCAAATGCAAAAGAACAGATGAAATGTATGTTAAAGACAGTACAGTACTTAGAATTTATGTATGTCCAGAAATTCATGCTCCGTAGCTTCTCTATAGTTTATTATGCTGTGGATAAGTACTGAAAAACATTCCCATGTACAGTTTAATAAGTAAAGCAACAGTCAGTAATGACAAAGCAAACTTGGTTTTCTTTTTTGGATAACCAGAAAGAATTAATTTTGCACTTGGAATCACCATATCTGAAATCGAAAAAAATTGTCTCCCTCACAGAAAAAATTTGAAGTCAATCATTTATATGACTGCATCCTTTTTTGTGTGTGTGTTCTCTGAAATAGCTGTGCTCAGGTCAGGGTTCCTTTTTTCTTTGAGTGGACTCTGTCTGCCATTTTTCAATATTTATTGCTTGAAGCCATTAATCATAAACCATTTTCTGTGAGTAGTTGATATGCAAACAGCCAAAGTTTATATTGTGTTGCTTAGTTGTAGGTGGTCAGAAACTCACATGATAGAATTTCTATTTCTGGACTGAATGACCATGCATGCTCTGCCAGGGTGAATATTTGCATGGGTGAATTGAAAATCCCATTTCTGTGTATACTTACTTGAAATTCACTTCCACATTTGTGCTGGAAAAATTGGATTGCTGAGAAGGTGAACACAATGGGAATTAATTTGAAAATGGAATGAAGCTCTTTGATTTGATCTAGAACCAACACTGCAAAAAGAATTTTAAGAGAAAAATAAGAGACATAAATCTGTTTACTTTTAGTGGTGATGAACTGTTCTGAAGTATATGCCTTACAGTGTATTTTTCTTGACCTTATTCTTTTCATGGGATCAATTAGATTTCTGCAGGTTTAATTCTTCGCTCTTATTTTAAAGAATTTTAAAAGCATTCTTCTTTGCATCTGTAGATAAGTTCTCATATGTTCCTTCTGACTTCTGCTACGTAGCAGGACTCTTGCTTGTGTAGTAGGAAGCTCAGCTGGGTGCAGAGAAGCATAATGTACTTGCAAAAATGGTGCTCTTCCCTACAGATCTGAATGGTTTATATGCTAGAGGTTTTATCTTTAGCTATCTTGGTTAGCTCTTCTGTGAGTTTAAACTAAAGCTTTTAATAAATAGTCCCTGCTGCCTTTTCAAAACCATCTTTCATTGATTTGTGAATCAATAAACCATATCTAACAAATCTGACCTGCTAATGAATAAGGATTTGCTCAAACTACTGTTTAAAGCCATGGAAATTTTATATTGAGCCCAGGAGTGATTATTTAAATGTTGGTTAGTTAACAGGTCATATTCTTTAGAATGGCACTATTAATTTCAACAGCTCTATTGATTTCCTTCCTATCAAATCTGAATTGATAGCAAGTTCCCAGACCAGTGCTATCAGTTTCAATAGATCCAGCAACTCGGTTTGGCAAAAATATTGTGAAAAATGTGTACTGCTAGTGTGCAATAGCTCCTGTTTCGATGTCAATTTTTGTTTCACTCCAAAAAACCCAGATCAAATATAACAGATATAAACATTCAGACTAAGGGCTTAATTGAATATTATACTTTTGACCTAAATAATATGTGTGACATACACTCCATAATGTTCAGCAGAAAATGCACTGCAAATATTACAGTTCTGTTGAAAGCTTTTTTATTTGAAAATTGAGCTGGAAATCTTTGAGGAGTACACTTCTGTATAAAAACCAAAAGATATACTTTGTGCTGTTTACGGTACTTGAACTTCTTAGTTTTGACTGCAGCTAAGCTGTTCAGAGCAACTGACTTTTCCTCTCTTTTTACCCATATTTCTTTCCACTCCTTTCTTGTTTCCACACAAAAACGTTCAAGCCCATACATCCCAGAGACAGTCCAAAGTTGCTGCGTAAGAATTCTGGATTATTTTTTAAAATGTTTTACAGAAAAATGATAGATTAGTCAGGAGGAGAGTCTTCAAAATCACAGGAAAGTAAAGTGTTAAGTGAGCCAAAAACCTGGTGTGTGCACCTGGCTTAGAAGAATAAGCACTGTGAAGTATAAATTGCAGTGTAAGTGGAACATACAGATTTGCACTGATTCTCTGAAGGCAAATCAGTCCAGTGATCCATATTTTGTGAGCCTGTCTGTGGTTTTTCTCTTCCTTCTACGTATCTGCTCAGTGCTGTCAGTACTTATTTCTGTGGCACTGGTAAACCTCCACCAGCTGCTGGGCTTGGATTCTGTATTTCCAAATATCTGGGAACTGGGTGCTTTGAGTTTTCTCTGGTATGAGTAAACTGTATCTTTCCTGGTTGTCTCTGAAAGCCTTCCAAGAAATAGGAAGGATGTTAGCCTTCATAACAAGGGGATGTCTCAGCCCAGTGTTGCTAATATCCTTGTTTCTTATGCCTGTCTTCCCTATACACCAACACAGACATACATGCACAACCTTCACCCTCCTGTTTTAGCTCTCCAGGTACCTATGACAGGGAAAGAAGATTTAGTTCCTCACTACAGATGCTCTTTCAAATCACATCACTCTTTATCTGCTTCTTCTGCAGCCATCTCCCTCAGCTTGATCCTGCAGCTCTGGAACAGTCATACTGGAAATTAAGATAGTTATCTGTCATTTATATTAATCATCATTATAGCTTTATGCACAAACCCTACTTATTTGCCATTGAGCTCAATAACATTCCATACATTGCCAAGACTGGAAATAAAGAGTGATGAATCAGGCTTTATCTATCACACTGATTCTTTCTTAGAAACCTTGGCATGTACTTTGAAAGTATAAGGTTAGGGGATGTTAGTCATATAACAATTGACCCGTACTTAGAAACACTGGAGGAGATGTCAGTCATAGAGTGGAATTTGGAAGTAGTGATCAATAATTTATACTAGTGATCACTCGGCCCTTATCTAATAACACATTCTGTACTTTCCACAATCTAATTCCATTTGGCGTTAGTGATCACTGCTTTTCCACTTAAAGTGATCTGATTAGACCTTGAAATATTTCCATTTTTCAAGATATAGCACATCTTCTGCAACTCTATGTAACATATATTCAGGTAGAATTTGATTAGACTGGCAATTTACTTGTGATTCATGCTTAGTTTAAGATACAGAAGCAGGCAGGAAGGCGCCAGTACAATTTTAAGCCATTCAGGGCACCAGTTAAAGAGCCTTTCTATGTCCTTGATACATAATGAACATTTTAGTTACTTTCAAAATCACATCATATTTGCTGATTGTAAAAACAAAACTCAAACCAACCTGCCAGGAGCACCTTGCATGTATGATTTTATTCCTCTTGTCAGAATTCTAGCGTGCAGGAGAAACCTGCACAGATTACCGTACCAGGGAGGACTACCATGAGGCTATTTTGGGTGGCGGGGCTAGGAGGGGTTTGTGTATTTGAGCCATGGATATAGTATAATTAGTATAAATTAGCATTGGCATAGGCAGATGTCATCTGTTTTTTTAATAGATCTTAGCTCCACAGTGGTATTCATTAGTGGCCTAGCTAAACATACATGTATTTATCTATATATATATGTATATATTTGGTGTGTATTTGTATACATGTATACAATGTGTATACACCTATACAGATGTATGTAATATGGGTGTGAATTTATATACTTACTTATACACCTGTCTATATGACATATAAATACACAACAGATGGTGCAAGAGGATGCTGGGCCAAATTGCGACTAGGGCTAGAACAGGATCAACGAGCAGAATCAGCCAGCACGACCTGTGCCTACTTTATGATCTCTGGCTATGGAAGTGGTCTCCAGGTTGAAATGAAGGCCAGAGAGGGTTCGGGGTTAACATCTGGGCCACCCTTAAAGTTAAGCTTCAAGCCCTGAGAACCAAAGGGTAAATGTTAGAATGGGAAAGAGCCAGCATAATATATAAGGGCAGATAGTTAATGTTACCCCCGGAGACTAACAGGAATGTTGGACTTATGCCACCAGGAGTTACCCTGGGGTGCAAGTGGGTCTATATACTTGGGCAGGTACCAACATGGGCTATCTTTTCAGTTTTATCATAAGACCTGGCAGCCTTTGATCTGTATTAAGGAATCAGTTCATGTCTTGCATAGTTACAAGAATTCAACCTTGGGATGGGTTTAGTGAGGAAATCTCAGTCCACTTGCTTCACTTTTAGGCTTCTGCCCAGAGGGGTCAGACAGACAGTGTAAATAAGTTGCTAGCACTAAGGTGACCCATGACGACCCTAACACTTATTTTAAAGTGAGATGGAGTGTCACTTTAATGAACATGTCACCACCTCCATCTCAGATCTTTTTTCCTTGTTTTTCTCTGTATTTAATAGGTTGGAATGGAATTTACTATACGAAGGTATGAAGTAAACTCAACTTATGCAGCTACTGAAAGCAAACTTCATGTTTCTTCATGTTTCAGTTTGTTTCTCTCTTCTACAGGACTTTAGCTTGCTCTTTCCCTGGAGTAAGGCTTAATGTTAAGCTTCATTAATTTCAGAGGAACCCCAGAGTGGACTGGGACATAGAATAACCCCTAGTCCTATTTTTTCTTGGGATGGGTGAAAATTAATTAACTGAGGCTTATGAAAGTGTATAGCTTAGTACATTCATATAACTCTTTAAGTGTTGATTTCATTCTGATTCCACAATTTTCATAAATTCCCTCTGCTTTAAAAAGGTACATTGCAACATTATAGCATGTAGTAATATTAATTGGTGTCATATCTGACATGGTCTAGCATGAAGATAAAGAACATCTGTGGTGGTTCTCTGAATTGATGTTCAAAATCTCAGGTCTTTTACTCCAACTTTTCAATGTGAAGTCAGTCAAGAAAACAACAAAATGAATTAATGATTTATTATGCATCATCAATCTTCCTTTGGTGTGCAGAAGCAGGGATGTTTTTAGTATTCCTTTCAGTCATGTGAGCAGAATCCAATAAGAAGTAAATACCTTGATGAAAGTAATATACTATGTTCTTATTCCATTGATTTGGTCTCTTTACTAAAGCACTGTGTATAGTTTAGTTGGTATTGATGATGTCCATAGTATGCAGGCAGAATTGTGTGTCCAGAGGGAGAAGTTATCTGCCACAAATTATCACAAGTTACCTATTGTAGCCTACTATGGTATTTTGGGTTTTTTAAAGTATTCTCAGAATTGTTATGTCTTGACTGCAGTTGTACCTCTTGACACTCTTTACCTTCAAAAATCTTTCACTTTTCTGTGGGTTTGATTAACTCTTTAACTTTTACTCCAAGTTTAATTAGCTCAACCTACACCAAAACCAATAAGCATTATGGAGCGGAGTTCAGGTATCATTAAATGATGCTCTTAGCTTTTGCTTCAGTCATTTAAGGCCTTTAACTATCACAGAAGTATGTAAAAGAGCAATGCATAAAGTACACATTTTTGCTAATATTATTAATTATGGTTTTTTTGTAGGGTAGGGAGCTCTTGCCTATGATTAATTAAAATGGAGCAACTAATGTCCCAAAAGAACAGAACTTCCTGCATTAGGAATCTCTCTGCTCACAAAACTGCCACAAAGATATATTTGAAACTGTATTTCCATTGATATTCTCTTGGGATTTGCAATTGGTAGGTTGGAAAAACTTCATATCCTTACATTAACTGATCCTAAATCTTCTGAAATCAAGTCAGCAGTGATCTAAAGAGGGATCTTCATGTCTTCTAAGTCAATCAATGTTTCAACTAAAAAACAAACAAGCAAACAAAGAACAACTTTAGAGAACAGCATAAGATCAGTTACCAACCAAATAAATGTAAATGAACTACAATGGACAAACCCCTTTGTAGTATGGTTTAGCTGCTTTTTATTGCACTAATAAAGGTCTGAAAAAGGTTGCTAATCTGTTGCACTACAGATACACCCAAAGACTTTGCAATTTAAACAATCAAGAAAAATCTGTAAGAAGGAAAACATGGGGGTAGATAAGCTGGTTTGCCTGAGGGTGAACGACAGGTCCCATAATGAACACAGGGTTTCCCATTCTAAGTACCCCTCCGGAGTTCATAGTCTGTTAGGTCTTTCATCCCTCACAGTCCTTTAAAGTGAAAGAAGATTGAGAGGTGACTTGATTATAGCACAGATACGAGTAACTTCACAGGGAGAAAACACTGGCTACTGAAGTGTTCTTTAATCTAGGAGACAAAGGCATTACAAAGTATAATAGCTGGCAGCTGAAGTCAGACAATTGCAAATGAGAAATAAAGTAAGCATCCTTACACGGAGAAGGTGATTAAGCGGTGGGAGAAAAACATATCAGAAGAATTCTCAACTTTCCCATCAATTAAAGGTTTCCTTGGCGTTTTCAGATGAAACGAAAACCAAATTTTCGAAAGAAAATCTTTGTCTGGAAACATATGTGTTTTGATGAAAGCAGAATCATTCATCTGTGAAATTTTGTTTTGTTTACAGTTGTTTAGATTTTCTTTCACCAGCTGTTACACTCAGACTAAAGAAAGAGAGAAGATATTGCAACTGTATTATGAATTTTATTTATCAGTATAGAAATTATGTCAGACACCCAGCCTCAGAACCTTGAAAAAGCCTAAAACCATAAGCTTTCAGCCTTTTGGCTGGAGAGGAAACTACAAAAGTGACTCATTATATCTCAAAGGCTCAGAAACCAAAATACAAAAAAAAAAAAAAAAAAAAAAACAAAACCCAAAAAGTAAAATTAATGTTTAAAATAATATGAAAATGTTGTTTACATTCATGATTTGTTGGACACTTGAAATAAAAAGAAACTGGGTTACAGGTAAAAGAGGGAAGATAGGGTGTCTGAAAATATTTGAACTTATTTTTTTGTTTAGCATTTTGGTGGTATCTTTTTTTTTTAAGGAAAATTATTAAATTCTCCATTTTCAAATAATGAAGAAACTCAGAATTACTCTTGTTAGGAAACATCTGAATTATTGTAAATTTAAAAAAAAAGATACCTCTACTTTTCCATATCTTTCCGCTGTGATTTAAAAATTTTGTTCTACCCTCAGAAAATAGCAGCTTTGATCCTTCTGAGGAAGTTTTCACCTTCTGAACTCTAAAGCTGGCTAGATCTTAAATACCACTAATGGAGGGTTTGTGGCATTGGATGGGCATAAGTCTTGCTTCTTTTATTTTAACATTTATAATTTTCACTGGACTCCATCCTATGGAAGATCAGTCTAAAGATAGAACCAGAAAAAGCCTGAAATGCTCCAATTAACTTCTTTTATACCAAGAAAACATTGGTCTCGGATTTGACTGCTTCAGTGGCTCAGATAAACACAAGTCATTCTAGTGCAGTGTCCTGAATGAAAGTGTGAACCTGATCCCAAGCTGTTAAAAGGCTACAGCCATGTTATTTTTCTGTGTGCTGCTGGGGAAGGATGAGAAAGGAGGTGGAGGGAGGAAAATTGCTCTGTGGTGCCTCTGCTTCCATTGTTCTCCTGTTACAGCATTATCTCAATGTCCGAATAAAATGTCAAAGGCTGCAAGAGAAATGCAGAAGCAGACTGGTCTGAGAGTGACAGCTGTCCTCGGTGCAGGCAGACGGTAGGGAAGGGTAAGGTCATATCTTATTTTACAGTGTTCATGGTCACTATAGCTGCCCACAGCTCCTCAGGCTTTGTTAAGAGAGTATGTTTAGCCAGCATTACCAGACTTCTAGGGGAATAAATTACCAATCCTTTTCTTATATAGTGCCCTGCTCATTAACTCATTCTGAATCTCAAAGGAAAACAGCCTGTTGTGCGTGGAAAGTCAGAATTCTTCTCTTGCATCTGAAAAGTCTGGACCTCTGCTGGCAGTATGTAATTTAGGCTGCAGACCCTGCCACAGTCGTTCCTGCCCACCTCCTGTTCCTGGAGCCATATTTTTGCTCTCATGGGAAAGGATGGCTCTTGTGAACAGCTTGTTGTTTCCAGGACAGCATCCCTAGCACAAGGCAGCTGTTGAAGGGGGTACCAGAACGGCTATGTAGGAGATGGCAGGTGAAGTATTTTGAAAATCTACAGCTATCTTTTTCTCCCTGTTAAGAAAAGGGTCATAAAGCATTCTTCTGTCTTGCCCTGATGGACTTAACTGCCCACTTGAATCAATATCATAGAAATGATTTTCAAACTCAGCCTACCATTCCAGTTTCTCAGGCAAAAATACAATTTCTGCATTCATAGAAAAGCTGACTTTAGTTTATTATCTAGTAAATTGCTTGCCAAAGTTGTGTAGAATAAAATGTAGAGTAGGAGGACCTTTCAGACCTAGGTGCACATTGCCTGTGACCAAATAGTCCATGCCCAGGACTCACAAGTATTAATAACACAAGAATAAGAAGGCATAATTATCAGGTATTGATTGAACTGAATGGAAGAGACCTTTCAATGTGTTCTTTAGCTGAACGAGAAGGGAAGAGAAAGAAGGAGAGATTGCGAGGTTATAAATTTTAACGTGGTTCATGTAACATATTTGTAGGTATGCAAGAAAGTGTAGCCTTTCCGCTTGATGGCCAAGCGTGTCTCTCTCTCTCTCTTTCTCTGTGTCTGCCTGTCTCCTTGTTATGTCATTGTAGACCTCTTATCATACAGCTTTTTTTCTGCTTAGGTTTGTTTTCTGATATAGTCAGGAAAGTCATACAATGACATCTCAGGCTTTAATTTTCAAGACAAATCAATGAGAAATCCTTATGTTGGGGAAAAATGATTGACATAATATAGCTACTGAACAGAGTGAAAGGTTGTGGCCACCACATACATTTGCTTCTGTAGTGTATTTTGTCTGACTAAATAGGCATGAGAATTTTAAGATTATAAAGCTGAAGCATAAATAGTTGGGGTTTATGAGGACTCCTGCTAGGGTTGTTGGCATTTGTTGATTTTTTTAACACTTCTGAAGTTTTGGCAATGATGTTAGACACTAAAGAGATTCCCACAGAGGAAAGATTAATATGTTAATATCCCAATCAATTAGCTTCCAAACATTAAAAAAGAGAAAGACTAGGGAAAAAGGCTAAGGGACGGTGAGAGCACAATGCATTGCACAAATTGGTGGCACTGCCACCCATTCCCTTTCACACACAGCTGAGGTCTCTTTCCAGACATAGGGGTGCAGATCACAGCCAGCTGTGGGCTTGCTCTTTTAGGTTGTCTCTCTTTGTATTATTTGACTCTTTCCTATAACATCCCTCCATAACCCATCAGCAAGATAAACAATTATCATCATCTTCTTCATCATCTCCCAGGCCACACGGTGCCTTCAAGGTACTGCATAAGAGGTTCACAGTCTTCTTGACATCTTTTACTCTTTTCCCCAAGACTCAATGGATTGGGTTTTGTTCCTAGTTTCTTCTTCCAGATAAGCTCTTTATGCACCTATTCCTCAATTTATTGGGACTTCTAACACTGCACTGTCCAACAGAGTGTTGGGGAGTCAGATCACAAACATCCTTTTCGCTGGCTGATACTTTATAGTCACATTCAATATCCTATAGGTACACTGCAATTACACTGTAATTTGTCTTTGTATCTCACATTTGTGTGATATATAGTTGTACACTGTAATATGGGTTCTAAAAATGCATTAACTACTCAGCACTGTGATTATGCATGGCTAATTCATCACTTGTATAGTAAACTTTGGTTACAGACTTTTTTAATGTGGTGTTATTAAATGTGCAGTCAGATATACTATAGTGGGATTTCAAAAGCAAACATTGAAAATATCAGACTGTGGGATAAATGCTAAGATATTCTATGCTGTATTCCATTTTTATTAATGGCAACTGTCATATAATTTGCAGTCAAACTGTCACATAAATACGCTCTACTATGAAGTGCATCTTCTTTCAGAGTAAGCTTTGTAGTGATTTTTCCGTAAGGTCTCTGTGCTACTGGTGCTACTTATGATTTTCTGATAGGGTTATCTCCATTCTCATACATTAACTAAATTATGGCAGAGGCATTTCTCTCAATATAACATCTTAAAAAGAGAATGAATTTTATTTTTTTTTCTTTCCTGATATTCTCAAGGAAAACCTTCTCCACTGTTTTCCTTGGGGATGGCTTCATTATAAAATGATTTCTTCTTTTCTCTCCTGTCAGGGGATAGGTGTCTATATTTACCTTTTCATTCACCCTTTTTATCTCCTCCCAAACTTTTATCTTCTGTCCCTTTTCTTGCATTTTTTTACCTTTTCCATCTTCTGTTTCTCTCCCAGCGTAATATGAGCTCTCTCAGCTCTCAATCCCTGTCTTTTCTTAACAAAAAGTGATAAAAGAAGAAGTCTGCTGGTCCAATGGACTGCTGTGTTTACATTTTAAGGTCTTTGTGAAATGGTCCCTTTGTCTTGTGTGTTTTACTAGGTGTAACACAAGAGTCCAGGATCATGATGAGAGCTCCCTTGTGCTACCAAATTACACATAAGTAATGATAGGATATGCGTATGAGATCTGTGGTTGAAATCTCCTTATCAACAAGGGTGAAGCAGCTCTTTTGAAAAACTGAAGGAGACACAGAGCAGATATCTTCTACTGCTTTTAGGAAATGAGATACTTCCTCATTTAATGACTAATACAGTTCACTGTCCAGTTTTCAACACTAGTCTGTAAGGGTAAGATTAATTTAGCCTGGTTTAAAGATCTGGTTCAGGACACTACATGAGCACTTAACAGTGTATCCTAGGCTATCACACCTGACTTCAGCAGGGTATTCCAGAAGGTCTTGTATCATTATCTGCCAGAATGAAGTATACCTGTTGTTTTATCAGATCATTTAAACACATAAAATGGTACTAGATACCTATGTTTAATGATCCGAATCCCTTCCTTTAGTGAGTTTTTGGACCTTTTTATTTGGATGTCCCTTACTCTGTGTAAAGGCTTTCAGTCAGGATCATATGCACAACTTCTGCATGTACAGCAATTGTTTATTGGCTAGTATGGCTATCAAAGGCTGAAACAAAGATTAAGTTGAATATTTTTAGTTTTGCCACCCTGGTGCAGATATCTGAGGAGTCTTTGTTGGTGACTCAGTAAGGTGAAAGCATTGGCCTCCATTGCTCTTTGAAATGTCTTCATCCTCAGTCTTGCTAAATTGCTTTCTTTTTACTTTCCACCTTTTTCTCAAAGTTTATAGCTTTTCATGCCAACATTTCTCTTTTGAAACTGAGTTCATAGATTCTTATGAGCACAGCCTCACTCCTCCACTCTGTGCTTTCTTAATCTGTGCAACTTCACAGTCAACATATTCTCTTGCTCACAGCTTAATGTTGACAGCTATAGCTCAAAGTTGGCTGGGACGTAGCCACATAGCAGAGTTTTACACAGCTGGTCACACCCTTGACCAGCTGGCTAAAGTTGAGTCTTAAATGACTAGGCTGTCTCTCTGCAATACATGGAGATGACAAACCTTTCTGGAAAGTGATTCAGCTGTTTTAGGGTGGAGATCTGTTCAGCTTTTGTAGAAATTTTAAGTTAGGTGAGATAAATCCCAAAGTTACAGATCAGATATGGAAGTCTGACAGACAGATATATGGTTAAAATCCCCAAATCTACCTGACAACCAGCCACTCTAGATGTATGAGGATAGCATGACCTGAGGTGCAGGGATCCACACTGTGAGGGTGTAAGGATATAAGGACTGTCTTACTGTGTCAGATGAAAACCACACCAAACCTGTCTCTGGAAGTGGCCAGTAGCAAATCCTTATGGAAGACTATATGAATAAAGAGAAAGAAATAAAACTCAGTCTTCCAACTTCTAGCAGATACGTCTATTCTCAAAGTGTTTGCATTTTCTGAAATTAGGACGTTCTTTGAAACTGAAGATGTATTTACTTAATTGCATTCCCTTAGCTGTATTCCCATAAATGAAAATATAGTCCCTTAATAGTAGGGAAGTATGGCTTTTACATATGGTGTTTACATGTATTTATGTTCATATTTTACTTAGAAACAAATTAAGTTGAAAAATAATATTACTGCATCACTCTGTGGCTATTGGTTACAGGAAAACAGCAATTTGGCTTCTGTTCATGTATTTATTATTTATTTACTTATTCCAGAGACTTAAGCAGGCGTGGAAGATGATCATATGCTTGCAGGCCTATGAGCTCTGTGAGCTTGCTGCTCAAGTTATTGCTTTCTGTCTCGAAGCGGTTCATCCTAGCCCTGCTCCATTTGCTCCTCTCACCCAGTTCAATACACTGGAAAGCGATAAAAATTTCACTCACTGCCTATTGTTCCCACAGTAAAAACTCCCATTGATTCCCATAGCCACTGGAAGAGGCCTGAAATGAAGGAAAAAAAAAAAACCAAACCACAAAGCAGGATGAGCTGATGGTTTATTCAAGAGAGCAAATTATAGATGAAGCGAGGGCAATTACTAGAATGAAGAGTCCTGACCTGTGCCCAGCCTTGACTCAGGAGTGACAAAGATTATCTAAACTGATCAGAGCCTGTGTTGGATTAAGATATGTTGAGGCTGGCTGTGGTTTGCCAAAAGGAAAAACAAGCCAACATGGAAATGATTTATAAAAGGAAGAAAGATTATCACAACAAGCAGCAAATGAATGAATTATTAATTATTCAGTCCTGGGAGGAAATTATAACACTCTTTAAAGAAGCAAGCATGCTAAAGAAATGAAGCAGTAAGAAAAGCTGCTCCTAAAGAAACAGCAATACTTATTTGACAAATCTGCCAAGGAAATATGAAGCCAGCCTCCTAAATTAAGGTAGAAAGTGAATAATTTGAATGGGACTATTAATACCATTAAAATTGATTGCCTTAAGATTTGTTGTTGTGCAGTTAGATTAAAAGATAGATCAATGTCAGTTTTGTATGGGAGCCCCTCCCACACCAATCAATCAGTGACTCTACAGCTGCTGCCCTCCATCCCTCCCTGAACATTCTTATTTCTTTTCCACCACTCGAGTTAGAGGATGCTTATGTCCTTAAGCCCTTTGTTTCTCCATGAACATAATCTGCTCCACATGGGGCATGGCAAATAATCCTTACTATAGAGTCTTCCTGCACAGTGCTTACACTATACACTGTGGTTACGTGCAATGTTGCCCTATCTGTGCCCTGAGTTGAAAGAAAAAAGGATACATGAGGGCATTAATAAAGTGCTAAGATAACAAAAGCTGTTGAGAGGCTGAGATTATTAGATTATTAGCACCTGATGGGGCTTTGTCTCTTTTTTTTTTTCCCCCCTCAGTTGTGGACACAGACAGAATCAGTTCATTTGTGTGCAGCACAAGCTCCCATTGAGGTGCAGCATGCGGTGTAAACATACAGCTAGTGAGTGGCTTCTTCAGATGAGAAATGCCAGATATTAGTACTCGTAACTACAAAATCACACTTGAATGAGATTTATATTAGTGATGACTTTGCCTGATGGAAATTTGACCTTGAACCCTTAGCGTGTCCTCCTAAAGCCTGTCAATAGTATCGCTGACAATAATATCCCACAAATTGTCAGTATCACAGGGCTTGATTTGTGCCTTCCTATAAAAGCTCTGTTACATACTGATTGGATTCAGTCTCTGGGTTCATCCTTGTTTAAAGCTGTTCAGAAAACGCCTTGCATTATGTAGGTATAAACCTCAAAAAGAAGAGCATGCGAAGCCATCTACTGTGGCCTCCCATGGGTAGGAGGGAGTTGCTGTGGCTGCCTCCGGGCGTGTTGTGTGCTGTTCAGAGAGTTACTCTTGACAGTCTGCTTCCGCTTCCACGATACCCTTGCTGCTTCCGCCACTGGTCTGAATACTTGGGATAGGAGGAAGTTTACCCTCTAGAGTTCAAATCTACTGCAGAATCTTCTGATACAACGTGAAGGACTGGTTGTCATCTTCTAATGGGCACATTTAGCAAGTACATGTCATATCACTAATGCTTTTTTCCCACATATTTGTGAGATGGTGTCAGGAAGGGTGTCTCAAAGGGCAAAAGCCATTGGAGAGGATGTTCTCAGAGTATCTTTGAAACTGGATTGTAGAATGCAATTCAAGGTATGACTAAACTATATGCAGGCATACCTGATTGATAGGAATTTAATCATAGCAGCACACTCTTTCTGCTTCAGTAGTTTCCCACAGTACTGGACAAGCCTGCCTTGGAGTTCATGCTGCAGTATCTTTAACAGAACTAGTATTTGATATAACCAGAGCAAGCATTTCAAGACTTAATGACAGCAAAACCTTTCCTGAAAATGGTGTTGATTCAGCTTGACAGAGACCTGGAGAATCAGTGGATAATTTGAGCCACGACGACAGAAGATAGTGAAGCCTCTGGACCATATCAAGAGTGCTTCAGACGAACATCTGAACCTCCTGAAAAATGATGGGTGTAAGTCAAGTCCATATGACTGTGGCATCTCTCTGAAACTTTTTCATTCCCAGCAGCACTTTTGAGGGGGGGTGATACAAATATAATGATGTACAATCATATAAATAAATATATGCAGAAATGGTAAGAAGTTGTGAATTATCCACTAAAATATTCCACCAAAAATGTCATCCTTTCTCTTTTTTTAAAAATTTTTTTCTCCCCTGGAGTTTCCTTCTTTCTCATTGTACTGCAAAAAACCCCAAGCTGATCTTAAGGAAACCCAGTGTCAGTGCTCACTGAATTTCTTTATAATGCACTGCATTAGAAGCGAAGCAAAGGGTTACGTCCTTCAGAAATGTTGAACTGCACGAATCAGTATATAGGTATATAGTCCACAATTCTGCAGGAGCTGTTGTATTCTCTTTTTCTCGGTTAGGAAGTTTTGGAAATAGGAAGTTTTTCTTCCTAATGTTAATTTGATTTCACTGTTTGGACTTAGAAGGTATCTGTACGACCATATTCTGCCAGTGTTTCAAGAACCGTGTATGCAGGTCTAATCAATATGGTGCTAAAATGCTGACAGAAGTCAAAATAGGTTTTCTAGTCTAGGTGTAACATTTTCCCTAAAACATCCTTACTGTAGACAAGGTGTGAAGTGCAAGGTACATCCAGAGCATGGTAACAGCCACCTTCAAGTCTTTTAAATTCACTCTTTTCTGGAATACATACTTCCAAGAGAACTGGCCTATTTACAGGAGGAGGTGTTCTGAAAATCCTCTGGGAACTGCCTGCAGTGAATGTGATAGAGCTACATATATTGCTCAAAAATAAGAGGAAGAAAATGTGTCCCCTCAAGATGTTAACCAAAAAGGACACACTTTCCTCATCTTAAACTGTAATTATTCTGTCTGCATTATATCTGTTATGGAGGTTATAGCAACGAAGAAAAAAATCTGCATTTTAGAAGGACGTTTTGACCAGCAATAAGAATGGGAATATAGTGTTTTGTTTTCTTTTCCTTTAATGCTAACATCCACTGATCCTTATCCATAAAATGAGGTAATACACAGCAATAAGTGAGAAAAATTGAAAGGCATACCTGCACCTCTGTTTGGCAGAATCACCTAATTAAATGAATTCAAATTATCGCCTGTTGGATATAGGACCTTATAGTGAAGGACACATATTTTCAAAATACTATGCTAAAAGTAAAATCCCAGAAAAGCTAAACATTGATTATAAATAGGCTGCTCTGTGTCAGAAAACAAATATATGTACATCTTAAAAGAAACCTTTCTAGTTAGATAGTGGTTAAAAAGCTCTACTCACCAAAAGGTTTGTATGGCATAAAGTATTGAAGATTTATTGTTTTATGTGTTCAGATAGTGTTGTTGTCTTGGTAGCTTATGACGTTATTTGGCTCATTGATTTATCTTTCATTGATTTGTATGAATCTAGATTTCCTGAGAATGTACTCTGTCTTAGGAGTTTTTTTGGAAGGTATTAAAATGATGAAAGCTGTTGACGTGATAGCCATGGGGACTGAAGACATCTATTGATGTTCTGCTGTTTAAGAAAACCTGATGTAAATTTCCCCACACTAATCCATTAATTTGTCTCAAATCTTGCTGGGAAGGAAAATTTCTGGGGTGATATTTCATCTTCCATGTCCCTTACATCCATGAGTCTGAAGCTGTCATAAGGTAATGGTGATGACCAAACTTCTGACACATAAAAAAGGATTCAAGCATCACTAACACTGACCCTGAACATCCATCAGATTAAAATATTCCTTTCAAAATATATTTATAGAGTCTAGTGATGAATTAAAGAAAACATTACACTGCTTTCAGAATATCATCTAGCTCTTCCTTGTGTTGCATTCAGCTGTTGATTTAGAGGTGGAAGGCTTGGTAGCCTAGTATTGTTCCCCTGAGTCATCTAGTCTCTGCATCTGTGAACATCTCTAGAGCAGTTCCATGGTCTGTAGCAAAATACTTATCAGGGGAATAAAGCTGATTACCTGCAGACTTCCTTGCTCTGGAATTTAAATACAAAATTTTGTAGCTTTTTTTCTTTCTTCCCAGAAACACTTATATATAAAACCTCAGTTTGTTTTCTGTAACCTTGTTATGAATTTCATTTAGAGGTACATTCTAATATTTCCATCAGTAAACACATTTTTTGCAATAAAAGTGGAAGTTTACTGTCTCTGATAAACTTACTGAACTTCTGTCATATTTCCTTGGGGAAATATTTGCTTTTATTGCAGGTAAAAAATCCAGAATTTTTACAGTAAAATTAGTCTGCAGAGCCAAAGGAGTGAGAAGAAAAATAGCCTTAAAACAATTGTGACAGAAAACATGAATGTTTTTAATTCTCCCAGAATTGCTAATTAATGTGTTTGTATATTTTTAAACCAGCTTTTTAATGTAATATGTAATTTTTTCCATATGTAAATCAAACTAGTGTGTAACATTATGGCCTAAGCATCTAGGTAGAATTTGGATTACTGGTCTCCTATATGGTTTAATATATGAGAGGTTGCTTTGCCCCTTCTTAGGGCAGACCATTACTTAACAAGTGAAAGGATATTGAGGACTAAGGTACTAACTGACTCCTGATTTTTGGAATGCAAAGAGCCTCAGGCTGTGACAGTCTGACTTTTGTGAGGTACTCCAGGTGGAGTTCCTAAGGCCACCGGTGCCTTTGGAAGTTTAATTCAAACAGATTTGTAAAGGTTCAGAGCCTTATTATAATGGAAATACAAATATAGTAAAAAAAAACTCCAAAAATAGGCCTTTCTGAATTCCAAAGGAAATCAGTCCTGAAGAAATTATACTTGAGAAGCTTGATTCAAATGATATCTAGGAAAATGGGTAATAACAACATTATCAGAATTTCTTTTTCCACTTTGCTATGATTTCATTTAGTTAACAAAGGATCTTCATAAACTATGATTTATCTTTCACTGTGCATGCTTTTTTATAATGAGGTTTCTTCTGGTGACTCCTTCCTTCTATGCCTCCACTCCACAATTTGAATCTGTATGCTGCATATCATTTTATGTAATTAGCCTATATTTAGATACCTCTCTGTAATGGAAAGTTCCAAGACATATGCATTTTCCTGGAAAAAAATATTTCTGTTCCAGCTTTTCTGAACTTCATTTGGACCTGATCTGTGAGCAGAGCCTAAATCTATCTATTGTACGATTTGCAACACCATTCTGTGCAATTTTAAATGATCTCAGTGATTGAGAGTCCCTGAATGTATTTTAACGAGAGAGACATAAGCAGCTTGTTTAAGATGACCTTCGGATGTCCTTCTCTTTATAGTCCTGAGCCAATTTCATAGGTGAACAATATAAACTGTATGCAGTCTGTTACTATCGGATACAACAGTGAAGTGGCATTCCCCCTTCCCATGGTTGATGCCTGTCATGCTTCATCAGTGCTGACAAGCAATTATTAGTCTTTGTTTCTTTTATACTATATATTGGCAAAACAATCATTGCAAGGAATTGTAGAGGTAGAAACCATTATCTTTGCACTATAGTAGTAACAGAGCTTTTAGGCTTACTAAAAATATCCATTACATTCTATTCTCTTATCTACAAATGCTTTCTATTTTGCTTTGTGCTATTCCAGCAGTTGAATCACCAACTTTTTCTGCATTAAGAATGGCTAACTCTATCCTTCCATCGGGTGATTTTCATTTTCTACTGGCTTTTGTTCAGGGCTGAAGGCATTCCTCATTTGTTATGAGTCCTGCTCTATTAAATATAATTTGGATATCAGTTTTAGCCTCATTGACTTTGAAGATTTTGTTTTCCTCTTAGCAGCTGTGACATGATATGACATTCCTGTGCAAGTTTAAAAAAGGGAAAAAAAGAAAAGAAGAGAAAACAGATTGAGACAATTTTATTTTCTGAGCTGGGAGGAAGTTTTTTGAACTTCATTCTGTTAGGTGGTCATATCTGTATGACTCACATAAATCACTGTTTTCAAGTACTCTTAATAGCCTTCAAGACCTTAAGCAGGATGCAGCCATGGAGAACAAAGCCTTTTTTGCAGGTCTCTGAGCTACCAGCACACCACAGTTCTGTCCTCCCACCTGAATTAGAACAGACACAAGTTATCAAAGGTCTCATCTCCTGCAGGAATTGTCCTTGGTTGAAGACACATGGTTGCAGGAAAACAAATTGCCAGTGCAGACAAAAGAAAAAGCCTTTTATACCCATAGAATTTGCTTCTGTTCAGCTCTCTGGAGAGGTCCAGCACTGTTTCTGGCTATGGATTTTCATTTTCTCAAAAAACCACATGACTGTGAAACCTCTTCCACCACCCCCATCAGAAATCAGTTCCCTCTACTTGCTTGCTCTTGCCTCTTAAACATCCCTCAAGTTTGCCCTGCTGCCATTCAGGGGTCATCTGTTAGTCTGTTTTGTTGAGCGAGATTGTTCTCGAAGTCTCTTTCATGCTGTCATGCTTAGAAAACCTTTGGTAACCTTAACTGGAAACAACTTCTTAAAATCTTTCCTCATGATTAATCAGTGGGGGGCCTACAAAATGAAATCCCACTTGTGAACGAGAAACATGGGCATCCACACAGACTGAGTTATTTAGAAAGACAGACCCAGAAATTGACTTCAGGACTAAGAAAATTTTTACTGAGGATGGAAAAGGGGGAAAGTATATGCATGTTTCTTGATCTGGTAGCACCCACTCTGTACTACAGTCTTGCAAGAGTTACAGCTCAGTCACTGTACTTAATGTTTAATACAAATTTTAATCAAATACCTTGTGTTACTTAGGATGAGGTTTTCTTCTTGCATTTGCTAAAGCTGCCAGAACTATTCAACTCATATAAAACCGAAAAATTGCTTTTCCACACCTCATTTTTTGACATGGTGTATGGACGGTTTATATAAAAGTAGTTATGGTCAGCCATTGTTACAGATTTAAAGGGTTTATTCTCTTTTATCTCAACTTCTGTTTCTTTTCTCCTCATGTGGAAGAAAGGTTTTCTAATCCTATTAGCTTTTGTACTGTCATTTGACATCTTTGTCTTTGACATTGTCGATGAACAAGGGTCTGTCCAATATATAGTTCCAGTTCATCCCCAGAACTAAAAGGTAAACTGTGGGTTGTTGGTTTTTTTTTGTTGTTTTTCTTTCTTTTTCTGGTGGGTTTCTACTGGCATGTTCTCTGACAGTAGAGGAATGAGAAGACTTAGAGACTTAGGCCCCTTCTGTTACCTACAGACTGAGATGAAAGCTGCTCCAAGAAGAAGGGACTAGCTTGTCAGTGCTTCCTAAACAAGAATTATTCTGTCCCGTCATTCCAATCCTTATCTGTTCAAACACTGTCTGCTGCCTACTCCTTTTCCCAGGCTACTTTTACATCCACATTCAATCCCATTCTCAGCCTGTCTCAAATATAGTTTTTTATTTGCACACAGAAGTAAGTTACTTTTATTTCTTCTGACTTGGGACAGACAGCTCTATTTCAGAAATACCTGTTTTACTTAGCTTTTCTTCAGTTGCAAGGTGCTCTTCTAGTTGCCTTTAGACAGGAAGACAGGAGGCAGTTCAGCTGATTGGAGTCTCTCTACTGTCATCCCCTCGTGTAATTTTGAAGGAAGGCTACTGCCTGTCAGAATTTTCTCCCAAGTGTCCCTTTTCTGGATCACACAGAAGAAGCAGGGAGGCTCATGTCTAGCCACTTCTCTGAGACAGCAGGCCATGCGCTGTGCAGCTGCTCGAGCCTGTGTCAGTCAACCAAGTACCTAGGGGAAGCTACAGACCTGCTTGTCATGAGCTGTACATTCAAAATCCCTCTCACAGGAGACACCTTTCTGCCCTTCTTTGGTCTTTTTCACCCATTATCTGTCTACTTCGTTTAGGTAGCAAAATCTTATACTGCTGTGTATCTCAGTCCCCGCAGCAGTAAGCCCAGTGTCACATCAGGGCCTCTAAACATTCATATTTTACCACTAACACATATATGAATATGGTTCTTATGTGAAGAAAGAAAAATCTGAGTAGTCTCACTTTGTTGTTACTGAACTCCTTTAATGCCTTATATATTGCATGTAAGTACCTGGCATAATGCTCTGAAGCAGTGAACTCTAACCATGTCCCTTTCTTTTCTCTAAATTCTTTTGTGGAAGACAAGAGAAGGTGTTGACTACAAACAAGTTCCCAACAAAGCTTCCAAATTATATCAGGGCTCTGGTGAAGCTGATCACTGGTCCTGCATGAAAAATATAACTGATGAATGTAAACATTAGTCTTTCATAAATGGAGAGACTAAAACTGTCCCTTAAAATGAAGAACATGTACCAAGTAGTTTTGCATATAAAAGATCCCTGAAGTAGCTCCTTTGTATTGAACTTCACTCTGTTTTATTTGAAGCTGTAAATCTATGTCAGCAAAGAAAGTGAGATCCTTTCAGTATTATATTTAAAAATTAGAACAGTTTTTGCTCATATATCAACAGAAAATTAAGATTAAGTCGGTGTTGTGGGACAGGATAGTGTTCTCTAGTTCCCAGGTTTGTGTCTACATCCATGTTCCTGTGCACATTTCCATGCAAAGGAAATAAAGACCAAAGAGTCACAGAGCACTCATTTGTACCAGCTCCTATTTCTGCCCTCACAGATCGCATTCTTCTTTCCTCACACTTTATTGGTTCTGCTTTAAACATCAGCCCTTACAGTACTTTCATTGCTGTGCTGTGTGTGCCCATTCAATTTATGCAAATGCGCTTTACTCACTGAGTCACTGCCCATCTACTGCCTTACTTCTAAGTCACCAGAGTACTTTTTAGCCAACCTCTTTTCCCCATTTTTTGAACTGACCTTTGGTCACATCTTTCTTTAATTCTCATTCTAGAAACAGGAAGGTGAAGAGAACACTGAGGCTATAAAAAATGCAATGTGAGTTTATGAAAGAAACAAGACCAAAAAAGTTTACATTTATTTCCTATTTCCTCTTGCTTGCTTGCTTGCTTGGGTTGTGGGTTTTTTTGTTTGGTTGTTATTTTTGTTTTGTTTTTGTTAATTAATATTCTGCTTTCAACAAACCAAAGTATCCTAAAAATGCATAGGGAAAAGCAGCTGAGGCAGACATTTGTAAATGTAAAAAGGGAAGTTACGTGTGTAACTCTTACCAAAATCTACCAGTGCCTAAATGCCCTCTGTGCTTTAGAAAATCTCTCTCTCATATCCTTGTTTGCCAGGATTGACCCTTCAACCTGTACCTATGGTCATTAGAAAAGCTCTGTGAGCAGGGACTTGAGCTAGGAAAGGCTGACATTCTCTGTAACTCTGGTGGCACTAGCAGGTGCTTCCATAATAAATGCCTTGAAATGTGTAATAGCAGTCCATGCTGAAGTTTTGAGAAATCTTTTCAAGTAGAGAGGGTAGGGGTCTATTAGATTAATATGCTTCCTGCTGACTCCTGCTGCTGTCAGCCAGGCGATTGTATACAATGTTTACTTTCACCTCACCACTTCTAATTACAGCTTTTCTGGAAGCCATTGGATGCACTTTTATTCAAATATTCTCTTGATTTGTCACTGCAGAATAGACTATGGTCCCCTCCTTCATTATCCTACATCTGATTTAGTCATCTTAGACTTTTATGAACCTTACAGTTTAAGATAAGTGCTGACAGAAGCAGCTTGGGCACCTATACGTAATTTTTAACCTTCAGCAGTGTGATTAGTGTGTATCAGTGAGCATGACACTGGTCAATATGGAAATACAAATAACACTTTGTTTTAAGATTTCATGAGCACATATCTCAGCATACTTTCAGCTGGTAGGATCAGCATGGTAAACCACTGTCAACTTTTAGCTGTACAATGTTTTTCTGAGGTTCAGCCATGTAATTTAGCCTGAAGTGGCCTGGGTTACCGCATTTGCTATGATATTATTAGAATGGCTATCCTCACAGTGATACAGTTAACTGAGCAAATTAAGAAGTACTTGACGTGTCCTGACAGATTTTTTTTAGTCTTACATTCACAAAACCCCCTTTTAAAAACATGCTATTTATTTTCCTCCCACACCATCCTCATGGTGCCAATTCCATCAAAACAACAATGGAAAACTGGATATCCAGCAGGGAATGTCAAATAAGCAGGTACGCAGGCTATGAAAAAATGAAAAAAACACTTGATAAACTTGGAAATTTTCAGGATTTTGTACACTATAATATATAATATTTGTGATAGATGGGTGATTTTTCTAATTCGATGGTAAATTTTTAGTAGATGCCCCGATTTCCAAGTTTTCTGTTCCAGAGTGATGCATTTAATGACAGAGGTGGTCTTAAATTCCTGTGCTTGATCTGTCTCATGACACTTCTGTCTAAAATTTTCATGCATAAGAACTTTTATATGGGAAGAGTTTGTGTACTTCTTTCATTTGCCTTAAGCCAACAAATAAACCTGAAAAAAAGAGAATCCATGTTTCAGAACTAAAATAATGAATTAATGGGCTGAATTATTCATGGTTGTTCCACCCCTTGAAACAAAATGAATTTGAGGAGGACATAACTGTCCTCAAGAAGGCAATCAGTAAAAGAATAGACCTGTCAAACAAATACTTCGTGTTGAATAATTCACTGTGCTCTAACATTTAATTAACAGATGAACACAGTTGTTCTTGCTCATGTCCAGTGATAGGAAACTATTACATGCTCCCTACTATGCCTTCTCGCTCAGTTAAATACTGCAGGAAGATCTGTGCTGCAAGGAAGCTGGAGACATAGATGTTTATTAATTCATGAATGGTGCTTGAAACACTGACCACAGAAATAAAGCCATGAATTTGAGAAGGAACTGCCCATGTATTATAGCTGGCCCTAACTGATTGTTTGGTTTTTGGCAGCGTGTTTCTGTTCTCTGTCTGCTGACTGATGTTGTTTTTTAAAAAGAGACGCTAGCATTTAGGAATGGAACAGCCCAGCTGTCTGATTGCTTTTTGGATAATCCGTTTGATATTTTGTCACTGAACAAAACAGTCAGGTGTATGGGCTGTGAATAAAGACATTTCATTTGACACATTGCCGTGTCTGGGATTTTTGGATCCCTGGAATTTGCTTTTCCTTTGTCAATGAATCCTTACTTGTGTCAATTTAGGTTGTTGTCTACTGCAAATGAATTCCATTTCATCCCAACAAATTTTTAACCAGCAGATCTAATCTGAGAAGTCACAGTTTGAACTTGGGACCATTTGCTTCTGAATTGCCACAGAAATGACACACATTCATTCTAAATTGAGAAAAAAAAATTTAAAAGCTTGAAAAATATTAAGCCTCAGGCTACTTGTCCTTTATGTGTCTGGTAGTAAAAGGAAAAGACTTTAGGGGATGGTTCTTTCAGCTTTTGCTGCAGAATGACAGCTAAAAAGGAAATAAACTAGAAATAGACTAGAAATATCTCCAACCAGGCTTGTGATGTGTTTCAAAGAGGTACCATATTTAGGCCAGTTATGATGAAAGTTTACAGTTATCAGGTGACAATTCAGCTCAGCAATAAATATGACCTCTCCCTTTTATTCACTATGCATAGTATTTTTGTAAAAGTATTATTATTATTATTGATATTGAGACATTTGCACACCTTTTAAAGCGCTGAAGTTCTCTTCTTCACATGTCATTTGGCAAATAGTTATGATTCCACCCTGCTTGTATCCTGGATAAGCAACTGAATGAGCCATATCAGGCCCATACTGGATGTCACAGGGAGCATTTAATCAGTGATAATAAGTAATGCATTACAACATACTTTATCATGTGTGTTTCAAAGTATTTTGTTTGACACTGGCAGTAACACTGCAAATATATGTAAAATAGAAGTCAGTTTGGACTCAGTGCTGTCTTGGGAAAACTTTACAATATTTTGGTCTCAGTCAGCTGCAGAACACAGGCACTGAATCCATTGGTGCATGTGAGGGACAACAAAGTGGAAATTACAGTTCCTTAATCCTAATAAATTGTCACAGTTGTGAAACCAAACTGAAATCTTTGTCACAAACACCTAGGGAAGTCAAAGCCTTTCCCATTTCAGATTGCATTAGATTAAAACTAGAATTTTTTAATACAAAATCTCTCCCTGCCAAGGCCCTGAGAGCACTTGTAGTGCTGATGTGGCTCTGCTTGTCCTCAGCCCTGTTGTTCGTATTTCATGGATTAACCTTGGACTCAAGGTGTTACCTTGCTTTTGCCAGAAGATCACTAGACAGTATAAGCTGCTGCTGCTGTCACCCTACCCCAGTCACCCTGCTCCACTGCCATGGGACTGTGCCCATCAGTGAGGGGCTTGGCCCTGCTTGCAAGGAGGGTGCTCCTGGCCTCCCTTCCCATGGGGAACCACTCGCTCTTGATGCTTGTTGGCAATTCTTTCTTGGCTATGCTTATTTCCTTGCTTACTAGGAAATATTTTGTAATTATTCTATCCCTTTTAAGCTTCTTTCACTTTTAATTTTTTTTCAAAGGTAAATAGATGGTGTTACGTATTTAAAAATGCTACATGTTACAAATGCATTGTTGAAATTTGTGAACAAATGCAGGTTCTGCTTTTGAATGGATGGCCTTCTTTCTGTTTTCATGTGAGCTGCATAAACTCTTTCCAGAATGAATTTGGCCATTAGTTCCCAAATGCTGTTATATAGTTTGGAAGATAGATGATGAAACAGCAAGTATGTTTGTTTTCAGATTTCAAATCCAGAAGAGACGACTGTGTCATCTACTTGATCTCCCAGTAGCTCTGCTAAAATCTGGGTTACTGACTGGGTCCTACCTTCATATCTTATGACTGAGATCTTAAGAATGACACTGCAATTTATGTGTATGATTAAATTGGTACAGTCTGCTAAATTTCCCCTTAGTTATATTGGTTACATGATGGGCAGAAACACTTAACTGTAAATACACACTGTATGTGTATTTTCACTGCTTTTCACCCATACTGATTCATCACTGGCAGTTTGACCTGATAATCCTCTACAGTGAACTAGCAATGCAAAGATGTCACATTCATTTAGAAGGTGTTGTCCCCAGGCAAGTCCATCTCTGGTGAAGGCGGACATGGCATGATGAAGTGTCAGTGCTAGGTGATTGAGACCACTTAATGAGCTCTTTGATACACCAGCACAGAAAACAATAAGCACTCTTCAAAGGCTGTGATGTTTAATGGGTTTTTCAGGACACTGGAAGCAAGGGCTTCACCAAATTTCAACATGCAAAGGTGATTACAGGTAAAGAAAGAAATTTTTGTCCTGTGGCCTGTGCCAGATATTTTCCCTCAACTACCTCCAGCAGAACTCTGTGAGATGTCTTAGAGCCCAGTACCTCAGTTTCGCTGCTAGTCCTTTCTGGGAAGCAGACTTTAAGTGCAATATGTGACAGAAGCTATGAAGCTTAGGAAGGCTTATGGAAGAGAGGTGGGTTGGTTTAAGTTGGCCTGGGATTTTGTAGAGGATAACGGCTGAACTGTAGAAGAAGTAAGAGGATATAGAAGTGTGAGAACAGTCTGTTCTATGTGGCACAGGAGCTGTTTTGTATCCTTATTAACACTGTCTTTCAGCTGCTTCTGCAGGCTGGCAGAGTCGAAGTGGTGACTATTTGAACCTGAGCCAGAAGCTCGTCAGTCCCATATTTGTGAAGGGTGAGGCAGGCCAGGATGGGCTGACAAAAGCTGGTTACAGCCAAGACAGATGGGCAGGTACACCTGGTCAGAAATATTCTGTCATTGTTTGCTGTCATCTCAGGCCCAAGCAGACTTTGATCCTGTCCCTTGGTGTTCACCTGGAAGTGTCAGAGCTGGGACCCAACTCCCCATCCCTAAAACTGGGAGACGGATTAGGCAGCTATGCTGACCTGTCTGGGTTGATTTCTACCCAAGACTGTGAGTGTGCTCATGGTGGCACACTTCATTAGTGAAGGGTTCCTCTTTGCTGTGATTGTCATCTTTTCTGTGGTGTATGCAGGCATTATCATGGAAGCAGGGCAGCCCAGGAAATGGTGTTACATGTGGCTGGTGATTTCTGAACATCAGCTTAGAAAGCTACTGCTGCTAAGCTGTAACATGGTTGTGATGATGGTGGTGTGGTGTATGCTTTATGCATAGCTTAAGCACTGGCAGATTCCCCAGGAGACAGATTGTATTTTAAAATTTTCCACTGGCTCTTTAGGGAAGGGATCAGTGTCCCTTCAAGCTAATAATATGGATAGCTGAAAAATTTAATGCTTATGATGTACCAAAGTGTCCTCTTACAGATCAGCTCAGACCTAGCTGTTACACCAAACCCATAGTTTTCATAAAGGAAAACATCTAACAGTTAATGAGAGTTTATTTAAAGAACAAGAGACTGGGTTAAATGTGCAACCATCAGCTAAACAAAACAAACCCCAGACTTTCAGGCTAGGCTTATTGCATTACACTAAAAGGTATTAGGACTTGGATCCAGGCACTAGAAGAAAATATTCCGCACAGAGACATTGCTAGAAAAAAACCCTTTGGATTCTGAGTTCGGCCAACCTGTGCACTCTCAAGTAACTTCTGGGGACAATGTGGGGGTTTTGCAGAGACCATGGATTTTTCCTGGTAGGAAGCTACAGAATGGAAGGGGCCAGACTATGCCATTGATGTCAGGGTTGGGCCCTGACACTGTTTGGTTTAATGGTATGTATATATCCCCAGGATAACAATTTATAGATCAAGGTACTTAAGGAAACTCAAGTATGTTTAGAAAATAAACATTCTCTCATGGACAGGTTTGAACAAACTGTTGTGAACATTCTCAGTCTTTCAGGTTTGGCAAGGTGAAAATACAGTATAAATAGTTTGGGTATTTTTTTGTGGTATTTTGTTATTATGTCTCCCAGAATTTATGCAGAAAAATACATCTGAATAGATTGCTGGGAATGGCTGACCTTAAATGGAATGGGCAGCAACCATCTGCAGACTGTAGTAAGTCTTGCTCTGATTCTCAGTTGGATAGTCTCGGTCCCTCAGTTTCTAACAGGTCTATTCCGCCTCACCTTCTCCATGCTCATAATGTTTATAACACCATACTGTTTCCAAATACTTTAAAAGTAGACATTCAAATTCTCATAGAAATTTAGTGGGTTTGGTTTTTATTTTTATTCAATCCCTAGTGATCAGGCTTTATCACAGGCACAATGGCCATGGCAGTTCTTACTGCATTAAGATAGTGCATGTTAATAATTGGTGTGCATTGTATAGTAACAGCAATAACATTTTGTTTAACCATAGGAAGTATTTTTGCCTTCACAGTTTAGACTTTGAGTCAGATCTGCTTCAAGTTACCAGATTGTCTGTTTCTCCCAGCAAAGACTGTTTGGTTGGAAAGTAAACAAATGCTACATATGGATTTTGAAAAACCTTACATCAAATGGCACAAATTAGTTTGCCTACTGCCCAGTGAAGTGCTTGGATGGTAAACTGCAGTGCTAAGAATTTTTTCTTTTTTTTGTGAAATGTCTGGCATTTACCTAATTTTACAATCAGACAGCTAAGCTTTTTCCATTATAAAGTAGAATTAACAAATGTAATCTTATGGAATGCTTTTTCTTCCTCTCACTGAACATCAAACATCAGGGACCATTCTGTTCAATAATTGGAGACAGAACAAAATGACCAAGGCTGTCCAAGTAATGTAATAATATGGCCTGTGGTTGCTTTGATTCAGAAGCATTATTAAGGGAGACTGATATTATCATGCAGTGCTTCATCTTCAACAGAGTAGACTGCTCAGATGAGGATGGTGCACTGCGTGTCGGCACCACTCATATCTGCAGATTGTACCGAAGTATCAGAAAGGAGGGCAGCTATAATGTACTCATTGCTGAATTCCTGAGAAGCTTTCAGTGCATCAGCCTCTGATATATCTCTTTAAGGCAGCCATGTTCTTAACTGAATACCTGCAAACATGATTCCTTGTCAGCCAGCTCTGGTGCTTGCAGTGAAGGTTCCTGCTGCTCTGCCCCCTTCTCTAGCTGGACACGTGGAGGGGATCTTAATGAGCCACTAGGGGTCCTGTCAGAAAGCCCAATAGAAGAGTGTGCTCCCAACAGCTGTGGTGTAGTGGCATGTGGTAATCTAATACTACAGTGCAGTAAGAATGGTTTACTTCAAATTAGCCTTTGAGCACATTTGATGACTGAATTTAGTAATGATAGAATCATAGAATAATGGAGGTTGGAAAAGAACTCTAGGATCATCAGGTCCAACTGTCAACCCAACACTAACATGTCTCCTAAACCATGCCCTGAAGTGCAATGTCTACATGTCTGTGACGTATATATGATAAAAGTAACTGCAGCTTGCCGTGCATTAAGTAATTAGTTGCTGTTCTGATTTTGGCTGAGATAGAGTTAATTTTTTCACAAAAGCTAGTATGGGGCTATGTTTTGGATTTGTGCTGAAAACAGTGTTGATAGTACAGGTATGTTTTTGTTACTGCTGAGCAGTGCTTACACAGAGTCAAGGCCTTTTCTGCCTCTGACCCCACCCCAGCAGCCAGCGGGCTGGGGGTGCACAAGAAGCTGGGAGGGGGCACAGCTGGGGCAGCTGATACCCCAACTGACCAAAGGGATATCCCACACCATATGATGTCATGCTCAAGCATATGAAGCTGCTGGAAGAAGAAGGAAGGGGGGAACATTTGGAGTAGTGGGTTTGTCTTCCCAAGTAACTGTTATAAATGATGGAGCTCTGCTTTCCTGGAGACAGCTGAACACCTGCCTGCCCATGGGAAGGAGTGAATGAATTCCTTGTTTTGCTTTGCTTCCGCACACAGCTTTTGCTTTACCTATTAAACTGTCTTTATCTCAACCCATGAGTTTGCTCACTTTTACTCTTCTGATTCTCTCCCCCATCCCACTGGGAGGGAGTAAGCAAGCAGCTGTGTGGTGTTTAGTTGCCAGCTGGGGTTAAACCAGTTAAAGCACGGCAGTTGCCTTTCAAATTCTTCAAATGATGTGTATTTTCTAAACAGTTTATTATGTGCTCAGCTTGGCTTTATAGCAGCCAAATGTGCCACATATCTGGTATAAGTGCACAAAAGTGAGGAAATGGAAAACTTTCACCACTGGACACTCTGCTGGCTGTGACCTACTTTAATTTAGCACTTACTCACAGGCCAGGAAATGTACAGAAAGGGATGGTATTTTAGATTTGGGAAGATAACAAGGTCCCCCCTTCTTGTCTGAATAGCAAAATCCTGTAATGCAAGTAACACCAAAGATCACTATGTTAAGCAACCTACCCTATTTCTCTGAACAGAGTAAGAAATGCTGGGTGTAAAATAGATCATAGTATAATTGATAGTCTTGTCCATCATCCACTTAAGAGACTTCATTCTCCAAATTGTATTTCCACGTGCCTTCTCCAGCACACTGTAAAACAGTGCTCACATGAGGATCTTGGTAATTCTCTTGGGAAACTACTGCAGATTCAGCAGGTGAAAGCCTATTGCTTGTAACAGAGTATGGAGGAGAGTGAAGAGGTGCTCAGAGCAGCTGAAGCTGAGAGACATGGGTAGGTAGAGATGAATTCCAGCTCTGTTTGCCCCATATATCTTGAAAGTAGTCCAGCTCCACTTACTTTTAGAAACATTTTGCTGTTTATTTTATGGAAAAGTTGCTTACTTAAAATCTATTAGTTATGGTTATTACTACTGAATTCACAGAAAACATACCTATGTTGCGGGATGAATCAAAAGTGTCAGTATATCAAATATCCTACTAAACAGATGTATCTTAAGATGCTGAAGAACAATAAATAACATTTTCTTGTAACCAATTAAACCCTGAAACAGTGACAGGGAATGAGGCTGTCACCTCCACTGAAGTCTGCTTTCTACTGCTTTGGATGATGTGGGAGCTATGCATATTTTTAATGAATACCATACGCACCTCACTTTCCCTAATTGTTACTGTCTTGCCTGACTGCAAAGGGAAACCCACGTGAAAGACAATAGTGACAGAGTCTGAGGAAAATGTCCAACGTCCTTGTGGGCACTAATAGCAAAGCCCTGAACGGGAAATCGCCTCTGCCTGATACCAAATTGGTGGGCAAGTTTACCCTGTCCAGGCCTAAGCAGGACACTAAAACTTTTCAGATGCTGATTCAAGGGAAGAAGGAAGGTTAAGTGGCTGTCAGCAGCTGCGCAGGGGGGAGATGACTGACTCTGAGGGCACATAAGCAAGCTGAAACAAAACAAACAGTCTCACCTACCCCCACCTAACCTAGAGATGGAAGTAGCAGGATAAAGCTGAATTTACTGAGGCTCAGATGGAAAGATGAAAGCTGAGGTAAGGGTCTTTTGTTTGTTTAAGCCTTTTTCTCTGTGTTTGAGTGAATAATGCTTTGTTTTGGAGAAGCTGGTTTGGGGT
Source organism: Phalacrocorax aristotelis (assembly GCF_949628215.1). Taxonomy (NCBI): domain Eukaryota; kingdom Metazoa; phylum Chordata; class Aves; order Suliformes; family Phalacrocoracidae; genus Phalacrocorax; species Phalacrocorax aristotelis. Next base: position 65,899,073 of record NC_134278.1, read on the forward strand.
CATTTCAATTCATCTGCTGTCATAGGCTCTTGGAAGAAAAGGCATATTGATGACACACACAGTCGGGTCTGTCAGCTGAACATGAGTAGTAAATGAGATATTGCCGCCAGGATTTCCAGTCTGAGAGTGGTGGGACCATATGGCTCTATCCACAGAAAGTTGAAGGTAACAAACCTCTTCTCAGGAAAGTGTGCTTGAGAGGTATGAAAAGGCACTTCAGTGTAGCTTATCTGTAGTTGCAATAAATCTTACAATTCTTTCAGTTTAAGAAAGCACAATATTGTCTATTGGAAATCCTTTCCTTTAATTTAAGCAATCTAAAACCCCCAAACATTTACTTAAAAATATGTAAAATGCTAACATCTTTGGCTTCCTGCCAACAGTTGATGTGCACAACAAATGATCCAGAACTAGCACATCTCAGTTCAGTGCTTAAAAAGGGATATTTGGTAGATATGTTACTATATGGGGTTAAATTTTTGTTCTGAATAGCTGGATTTCTGCTCACATGGTTTAAAAATATTTGAAGAAATGTCATTTGCAATGGCCTTAAAAGAGGAAATTTTTATTTTTATTTAAGGATATTATCTTCCTTGCAATTTTCTTTGAAGCATGACCTGTAAACACCTAGTAGCCAGTATCGATTACATGTTCCAAATTAATGGAACGCTCCTGAAATCAGACACCAGCCCTGGAGGCAGGGGTGGGTGTGCGGCCCAGGAAGGTTTCAAATCACCTTTTTTAACAGCTCAAGATAGATGCCATCATCTGAAATGACAAGTAGGGGAATCTTTTTTCTTTTTATGTGTGTCAATAAACAGGAAGAACAAGAAGGAATCTTAAGTCTTCATTAACATGTATGAGGCATTAGAAAGTCTAGCAGCAAAATTGTTTCAGGTTATTATTAATTGTCTGCTGGAAGGCCACAGACCAGAGATTGTGGGAAAGAAAAGGCTAACTACTTCAACCCAGTCTTACTTTCATATCTGTAATTCAAAGTGACCTCTATTTTTGACTATTATAGAATTAAAATTTGATCTTATTTTGTTAACTTTAAGTTATACAGTTTGTTTCACTGAATCTAGAAATGGACTCTTTTCCTTTTCTTGATAAATACACTGTAAGTAAATGTTTAAACTGGAATATGCAGGGATAGACATTCATATTTCATGTTGTTGCAGATTCATCACTGTATCTCTTATTCCAGGACTGATATGGCAGATAGCAGATTTTTCTTTCCTTTGAAAGGAGTAAGTGAGGTGCAAAAAAACCTTGAAATAAGTTTTAGAGTTCGTGATTAATGTTTAATCTGAAAAAAAGTATTTAACAGCTTCAGAAGGGAAATGATCTATGGTCTGTCTAGAATTAATGTCCTACCGTGTTAACAGAGAGGAAGGGCCACAGACCTTGAAATAAAAAAATGCCATGGAATAGCAAAGGAAGCAAGTAGTTGTTGGACTAACAAACCTGTAAGACTGATTTCTGCAGTTCTGTTTTTTGTTCTTTCTTTTGGTTTTAGGTGCCAAATGGTGGGAGCGTAACAGAGGGGTTTCCTGGAGTTGAAGCTTGTTTAAGAGTTTTCATCCTGTAAGTGTCAGATATCTACTATGACATGACTTGATAATGCAACACATCCTTCAGACCCACTTAATTTATTGGAATATATATCTTTCTCCACTCTATCAAGTTTGGCTGAATCATCAGCTACTAAACCCACAAGTCACTGGAGATGGAGGGAATTCAAGACACACTCACACAGATGTGCATGCAGGTATTTCTAGGGTGATCCCTTGGCCTTTACTAAATTAAAAGAGCTATAAAGGTCTCTTGTACTATGCACCTGGCTGTGTATGGGAATAGGACTTGAAGACCTCTTCCAGACATCTCACTGGTGTTCACTGTTTCCTCAAACAAAAGAACACCTCGAGGTTTCTCTGGAAACTATCTGTGGTACCTGGGGCAGGTCCGAGTTCTAACCTGATGCCAGAGCCCAGACAAAGCCAGTTGTTTTCCTTTCCTGAAGACTGTGGAGAAGTACTGTCCATCATCAGTCTCTGACTTCCTGAGACTCATAGCTCTCTGTCAGGGAGCAAAAGACATTTTCTTAAATATAAGTGTAATTTTAGAACAAGGGTCTTGAACCTTCATGCTCTGAAAGTTTGGAAAATTTGCAACTAAATGCAAAATCTGCCACTAGCTTTTTTTTTTTTTTTTTTTTAAGAGTATGATAGCGTATGTTAGAAAAGAATCATATTAGGAAAGTTAGGCCTCAGCTTACTGCAAAAACTTTGCCCCATGTTCATCTCAAAGGAAGGTGTATGACCTGAAGAACATTTATTATATCCGTCTGTAGCTATCAAGCAACTGACACCCCTGCAGCATGAAAATTGCTGGTTTAGTCCTGATTTGAGAAGCCAAATCATTATTTAGACCCATGTGTCTGGGATTTGGCTGAGTCAAAATAACCAGGACTGCTTTCAGAAGTAAATGTATCTATTATCCCCTCAGGTAGATATAGCTTTCCTTTTGGAATCTCAAGATAAAATGCTTGAAGTTTTTAATCACTTAACCTTGCTTTAAATAGGAGTTAGGCATCTAATACCTTTGAATACAAAGCTTTGCAGTCTTGGGTCACAATGTGTTTCTACTCTCTTCCTGTATCATTAATCTACACATTTGCTACAATACAGGGCTCTGCTGATTTCAATTTTCCTCATACAGAGATAATCTAGTTAGTCCAAGATTTTGCCTGAACTTGCCTTTTTCTGCTGCTAGACTACACAAAATCAATATAGTAGCTTATTTTTTTCCTGTTTTTGCTGTTAACCTGAATATGGATAATTTAAAAAAATTCAAAGGCAAATAAATAGTTGGAGAAGTACAGTTTCTTCCCCCCCCCCCTTTTTTTAATCATTAGACTCTATTGATGATATATTATGATATCCTTGCCCCTTTCCATTCTAAAACTACTTCAGAATAGTAAAGAAAGGGTCGTCTTTGCACACCTGACACTCAACTTTTCCTTGTTGTGGTACATCTCAGTTACGGCATGACATTGTGATGAAATAAAATATTGAAAGAGGACATTTTCTGTCCTTTTTCTTTTTTGTCCCTTAACTGCAGTGCTAGAAGGTATCATCGTGGAATTCACCTGCCTGCTCTTCCCCATTTTACCTATGTCATGTTGAAATAATGAATCCAAGACAAACCTTTTTTCTTCCCTTTCTCACTGGTTAATCATAGTCTTTTCCAGGGACAAGTTGGCATCCTGTAGTTAACTCTTGTGTTTCCTAGGCTGCCCAGAAAGGTCAGCAAAGATGTCTCTGAATATCTTCCTCCAAACTTGGAGGTTTACCACAAAAGTTTGAGAACTGGCTGTTAATTTGTTAGTTTTGGGTTTAATCTCATTTTGAAACTCTGGAGGTATTGTTCTGCACCAGGATGAGAAGGAGCAGGATTCTTTCTAGGTCTCAGTAAGGAAGGCATAACAGCAAGTAAAATAAAGTAGAAAGTTAGAAAAGTAACACGAATAGCAAGCCAATCTTACAATCCTTCAGGTGGTGGGAACCCCACTTCTATGCAGCATCAGGCAGACTCCAGTTGGGCAGCCATGGTATGCTGTGCAGGATTCCCATCTGTGGAGAGGTTCAACCTCCCTCTATATGGTGGCTCCTTATATCTGCTGTAGCAAAACTCCATAAGTTTACTTGACAGGTAAGAATGTTATCTCTTTCTTAATGCCCACCAAAGCACATCTAGCTACCTGTACCTAGGAACTGTATCCAGGAACAGTGTGTACCCAGGGTATTCCAGCACATTCCCTTATATTGTTATATGCCTGAGGTTATACTGTGGTCACTCATGCTAACACACAGGTTTCTCACGCCTTATGTAGAAGGCCCAGTGTCCTGGTTTCAGCTGGGATAGAGTTAATTTTCTTCACAGTAGCTAGTATGGGGCTGTGTTTTGGATTTGTGTTGAAAACAGTGTTGATAGTACACGTATGTTTTTGTTATTGTTGAGCAGTGCTTGCACCGAGTCAAGGACTTGTGCACCATGCACTGCCAGGTGCACAAGGAACTGGGAGGGGGCACAGCTGGGACAGCTGATACCCCAACTGACCAAAGGGATATCCCACACCATATGATGTCATGCTCAAGCATATGAAGCTGCTGGAAGAAGAAGGAAGGGGGGAACATTTGGAGTAGTGGGTTTGTCTTCCCAAGTAACTGTTATACATGATGGAGCCCTGCTTTCCTGGAGACAGCTGAACACCTGCCTGCCCATGGGAAGGAGTGAATGAATTCCTTGTTTTGCTTTGCTTCCGCACACAGCTTTTGCTTTACCTATTAAACTGTCTTTATCTCAACCATGAGTTTGCTCACTTTTACTCTTCTGATTCTCTCCCCCATCCCACTGGGAGGGAGTGAGCGAGCAGCTGTGTGGTGCTTTGTTGCTGGCTGGGGTTAAACTATGACACCCAGTATAGCAGATGTGGCTTGCTGAAGATCTCTAACTCCACAAATACACTGTCTTCTGCAAGACTCCTGATACAGGTACTTATTTATATCCTGAAGGGCTGGTTTCCTAAGGTTAATAGAAACTGATCCAGAAGAAATCCTATAACTGTTCTAAGTGCATTTTTAAAATGTCATCAACTGCTTTTCTGTTAGTGTATCCCTATGAAGATCACTAACTCTGTCATTGTAATATAGTAATAAAAATGTAACAGTTATGTTATTTGAGAATAGATGCCTTCATAAATTTGTAAAAATAATTTTATAAAGCTTTTCAGTCATTGTATATGTTGATGATCAAAACTAATTTCCTTAAAAATATCAAGTAGAGGTTCTGTGTTTTAGAGGGAATATCATTCTCCATTTTTATTTGCCAGTAGAATGGCACCCTGTCAAATAATTACTGCCAAGAAAAATTCGGATTCCTTCTTACCAAATAAAGAAATGATTGATTTTTAAAAAAATCAGAATCTTTTTTAAATTATCACATCTGTTTGTGGTGTGTTTGTGTGTGAGGAGGGTGGGAATGGAAACACATATGAGGTATCTAAAATATGAACCGTTTTCTATGGAGTTACTTCCACTGATGAGATCAGAAAGGGTGAATGCCTTTTTTTCCCCTGTCTGTTTCAATTGTATTTTCAATTGGATACCACTGGCAATTTCACTGTTTTGTCTATTTGTGGTATCACAAGGTAGAGAAGGAGTGATCCACTAGAACAATTCAGTCCTTGAAGGAATGTAGTTTTCTGGTAGTTGCAGGGTGGTTAATTAAAAAAATACCTCTTTCCGTAGGCTGGTGAAGGATGTGTTTGTTGACAGGGGCTTGTGGGAGAGGTGGACTTCAAAGTGACAGCTTGTTCAGACCAGGAAGATCTGCCTATGAGCATGGATATTGTCAGAGTGTAGGGCTTGTGGCTTAAACTCAGCTGAACGGACATGTCACTTTTGCAATGATACAGAAGTGAGAGAGTTCAAGCCTCTTCATCCTTCAGGGGTGGGGGAAGAGAAGGTATTTTTTTCTGAATTCTGAAAACATTTTTTAAATAAATGACTTGAATATTTAAAATTTTATAAGCAGTAGTCTTTTTTCCTTTTCCATTCCCACATTCCTGCTACATATATCTGCCCAGCTGTGCTAGTAAATACGATAAGGTATTTTAAGAGTCAACAGCAAATTACTTACCTGCAGCTTTATCAAAGAGCATAGGTGCAGAAAGTAATCACAGCTTCACATTCTGATGCATAGTGTCATACTTTCTGATAGGTTTTGATACATCATTTACTTAGTTTCATATGTCATTTCTGCAGTTTATAAACTAATTGACTATTTCTTGGGATAAAGAGATCATATTTTAAAAAATTTCTTCTGACATATTATAAGCTACAGTGTGATGCAATTTGTGCATCTTGATGCAGTTATCATGATTGAGCTGCACTCTACTAATTTACAAGATCGCTGGTTGGACACGGGGTGTTTTGGAGATGCTCCTTCTGCTTAGATACTCTCCCTCTGCCGCAAAAATGCTCCATGAAATAATGTGTCACATTTTGCTTTTTGATACACCAGGTAAAACTTGAATATTTTTTTAATCACTGACATAAAAGGGTTCCATTGATTTAAGAGAGTTCAGAACAAAGTCTTAAACCTAAAGACACAATTATTGAATGGAATGTAACGGAATCAGAAGTTGAATTTTCTGTAAAAGCAGTTAACTAGAATTTAAAACAATATCTAGAAGTGCCTGGATAATATTCTCTTGTTTTCCCCATAAAATAGTGTGGTGTTTTATATTATTACAAATCAGCCATACAAAACAGTGCGACAGTTACAGGTAGAGGTAGAACTTCTGATATTTTAATCTCTCAGGGTCCACAACTTCTGCAAAATTTCAGTTTTTACTGTAATATAGAATGATCAACACTCTATAAACATAAAAATCATAAGCCAAAATAGATATTTAACATTTGCCCCTCATTCCTATGTTGATTAGATTTCTAAAGCCAGAAGGAATAATTAATCTGACCTAGTGTGTAACAAGGTCATTTAATGTCACCTGGTAATGACTACACGGTTTTCAATAAGCTGTCTTCCAGAAAAAAACACTACACTAGATGTAAAGACTTTGAAGAGATACTTATTTTACCACTGATCAAAAAGGATTGTCTTTGGCTATTTTTGACTAGCAAAGCTTTGGAAAGGTAGAGAAGAATGTGTAATTTTCATTCAGAATACAAAGTACCTCGGTTTCCTTGTCTTCCCCTGTTAATTTCATGTACATTGCAGCAGGTCTTAGCAAAAAAAATTATGCAATGAAAATAAAGAATACTTTTAAAAAATGATGAAAGATCTCTGTTAATTTTAGACAGAAATTAGTTTTCTAAACTTCAGCCTGGAACACATATATAAGAATGACTTATTAACTTTGGCTATTACTGAAGATAGCAATTTAGAATAGAAATGCTGAACTAATCTTAGGTGGAAATAATATGAATGCCTGCACAGCGATCTGCCTGCAAAGACTTTTTAGAGTGAGCAGAGGAATTCTGGGTTGTTAAGGTAAAGGAAGTGAATACTCTTATTTTACTAAAAATTATCAACACCACTTTTTTCTTTTGCACTTTTTAGGGAATTTCACCAATAAACACTTCCAGCAACAAGTGCACACATTGTCACGGCCTTTTGGGATGATCCAAAGTTTTAAATGATGTTCAGTTGATCCAAATCCATATCCACATTTTTGCATAGATATCTGTTGTTGAGAACCTTGGCAGGGAAAAATCAAAAGTTTTCCAATTCATTGTATGGCCAGACTGAGACATTCATCAAAGCTTTAGTTCCCACTGTCATTCTCCATTTTCACACCAATTAGAAAGTGATACCCAGGGTTCATTAAGATAAATTAAGTTTAAGCATTGTATGTAAAGCTAGACTTTTTTGGGGAATTTTTTTTCTTTTTTCTGCAATTTAAAAAATTTGTTTGTTCATGTGTAACCTATCAACAAAATCATATGGTCTTCCACAGTTTTCCACCTGTGATTCATTGTCTGTTAATGTATGACATGGGACTGCACTGTAATGTGAGTTTCGTTGCAATAGGCACACATACATGTACAACCATTAATTGTTTTGGAGCCTTCATAAAGATACTTAAGTCATCACCAGAGGACATTTTCAGTGATGTTGTCTGGCTAACTCCCATTGTCTGAGTTTCAGTCACACAGTTGAAAACTGACATAATAAGTAATGTTATTACACAATTTAAAATAAATGAAATATAGAAGCCATCACCTTTAGCTCATCTTCTAGTTGTGTAGTTCTAAGTCTCTCTGTCTTTCACTATGTTAATCTTTAAGTAATTTTGTTAGTACTTGCACAATTCATGGATATAAGACTGGTAAAAGTACAAAGTGAAATCTTCCTTCCTGTCTGAAAGAACTCAAACTCTGTGTGAAACTATTTATACATTTACAGAAACATTTCCGTCTTGAAATTTAGTGGATTTCAACAGATTGCTGCGCAGAGGAATCTTCAGCTTTACTTGTTTTTCCTCGTAACAATGCTGAAAGTAATGGTTTAAATGCTTTCCTCATGAATTCTGGTTTGGCTAGTTTTCTTAGGATCCTCTTCCACCAGTCTTGGCACATGCTTGAGAGAGTGCATGTTACCTCTTTTATTTAGGAGGCAAAAGAGCCTTGTAGAAGCCTGTGAATAGGTATTAATTTTTCCAGTTTTGACATGACAATGCTCAGCTATGATTTTTTGTTCTTTGCTGTGGTCAGGCTAGATCTGGCAGATGGAAAATCATGAAGATTCTTCAAATCTAGGAGAATTTTCTTTCAAGAAGGATAAATCCCTTCAGAAATTCACAGAGGAAAACTGACACCCAGTCAAGACTGTAATTTCTGCGTGCCCAAGTATCTTCAGGCAGTGCTTCCTACAGAGCTCTGTGTGGACAGAAGCTCAACAAGCAGAGTATAATAAAATCGAGATTTGATCTTTCCCTTGAAGGAAGGAAAAAAAAATATCAGCTCTTAATTTTCTTTGTATAAAATATATCTTGTCTTAAAGTGTAGTGAAATGAAAAATAATCTCTAAGACACTGAACATGCATAATTCTTATAAATTTCTAATTCCTTTGCTTGTAGATAGGTATATAACCTTTTGTCTTCACAGTATTTTCTGTGCTAATTCCTGGATTTTTAAAAGAGGTCTGCCTTGACTACTTCATACTTTCCTGTTACTTATATTACTGCAGAAGAACAATATGTTTCCTAAGAAATAATCTGAAGTATCGGTGTAACTGTCTGGCAGGAGTCATTGATCTTATTGTACTGAAAAATGATTGTGGAGCTGTGTAATTGAAGGCTGCCAGTGTATTTGCAGTACCAACACCTCCTGTGAAATGATACTAGTACATGGGGAAGATGTGTTACCCTTCTTCCCTGGAGCTATCAGTCTATGTGTGATCTCATGGACGTGAAAAATAACAATTTTCCTTTGGTACTGGCTTTCCCATGAAACAGAAAGATTAGAATGCAGTTGATAGGTGGTTGAATAAAGATGCAGGTCAAATGACAATGTGCTGAGTGTCACTGTAACTTTCTGAGGACTGTCAGTGTAAGGAAGCAGTAGTATTTCCCAGGGTGCACTATGGAGCCTACTGAGCTCATTCCACAGGTGATACAGAAAGAGTTACTGAATTCCTATTTGTTTTATATCCACTTTAGTAGAATTTTACTAAATTGTAATTCCGAAATCTTGTGGTCTGTGGAAAGCAGGCACTGCATGGTTATACAGCTGGTCTATTATCTACATATAACATACACATTTTTCCTCAGGTATTGAGAAGTGATAGTTGTCACTAGATCTGTCTGTGGCAATTCAAATGCAGAAAAAAGAACCCAAAAGCCATTAATGAAGTCATACTCTTCAACTGAAAAATGTCTCCCTGTTTTTCCTTTCGTGAATTCAGTTTTTGTCTCCTTTGCTGCACTGCATCTGTTTGTGCAATATTCAGTATCCATAATGAGTTGTTAATGAGCTGTCGATTATGAATGCAATTTATAGACAAGAGAGATTGAGGACTTGAGGTACTTTTTCAACAAATAGTTCTGTAACTGAGTTCTCTTTCATGTACAAATATACACTGTTTCTGTTACAATATCTCTTATACTAAAATCTTAATCTGAGTCACTCTGAATGTAGTTACACATTCAATGAGTTTCCTTTAGTGATGTATTAACTATATCCTGAATATTGCAATGAACAAAGACTGCAGTATAATGAAAACTCTTTGTTATACCAAGAGTAGACTCAAAGAATTATGCTCATTAAACTGTAATCCTGAACCAATGTATTTAACGGGAAATTTGCCATCAAATTCAATATGAACAGAACCAGAACACAATTTCTTAAAGGCATTCAGAAATATGGTCTTTAATAACAGTTTTGTAATACATCATGATACAAAGAAAATTAGCTACAAGCAACCTAATTATACTGGAGAATGAATCAGCTAATGCTCTGTACATACAGCTAAGACTCCCCTATGTGCAAAACTTGAAGTAATTTGCGTAGTTTGCATTTTTTCACCTTTTCTTTACAGTCAGGGGTAACTGAGGCACAGATGCTAAAGCAGAATTCAAGATTGTATATAAACAATGGTAGAAATGAACCCAGATCTTTCAACCGCTAACCCGTATAATCATGTTTGAACACAGCAGCAAACCCTAGTATAAGAACGGGCATCAGGTGGACTGTGCACTCAACAGGTCTAGTCACTCCATTACCATTAATTACAGTTTTAGTGGTCTGAAATTGAGGCAGATCACGAAACATAACTTCTTACAAAAAAACAACTTCACAGACAGATTACCCTGAATGAACCCTGAGATTTTATGAGCTCCACTCCTCTCTGAGTAGAGGAATTCCAGCATGAGTTTTTGCCACCATCAGAGACTTAAATATTTATTAGAGATTGGATAGAGCTGCTTTGAGAGAAATCAGTTTCTGGTAGTTAGCAGAGAGGATACCAAGGTCCTAACATGGTTACTTAAGGCATGAGATTTAGCCCTCCAAACACCCAACGCAGTCAAATGTCAATTGGGTGTGTTGTGTTTTTTCTATTTATTTCATTTTAATTGATATCCTTCTGCTGGGTCAGGAAATGTTCCTTATGCACAGTAATTTTCCAAAGCTGCAGAACCAGAGATTTTATTTATATTTATTTTTTTGTTTTGCACTAGCTGTATTTCATCCATGTTAAGGTTTTGGAAAAACCTGGTACTTTTTCTCCTGTCAGAATCAACACCTGGCAAGAACCAAGGGTACGGGGGCTTTTAAATGTTTGCTCTGTGTTTGAGAAATGCAGCTGTGGTACTGTACTTACAGCCTTGCACTGCTCTTCTGAAACCTGGGGGGAAAAAAAAAGAAAAAAAAAGAAGCTGTTTAAAATCATATGACAGGTTATTATTTTGTTTAATGTGAAATGTTCATCTGACAAGCTTATTGAGCTTGATTTGTGTATGGAACCCTTCTGCAAATCTACGGTCTATCTGATTTCCCTTCCCCCTCTTCATCACTCCCCCCTCTGCCACTACGCTGACATCAACCATTGTGCCATCTGAGGGAAAAAAAAAGGCACCTGGAGTATTAAAGTGATTTAACCAGTTTGATTTATGTTAATGGTACAGAAGAGAATATTTTTTGGTCCTCAAAAACATAACAGGCAATTGATGTGCCATATTGCAGTATGGTTTTAGCTATCAACATGTCAAGATTTAGTTTTGCTGTTAACATTTTACGATTTAGAAGGCTATAAGAATATGTGCAGTGTAGCAACAACTCAGGCATCATTCCCTCAGCTATATTTATTGGGCTTTCATTTTTTCCTTTTATAGAAGAAATTGAAAAAGAAAAAGAAGAAGGGAAAAAAAGATATTTTCTGTCTTTCATTTTCTTCAGTCTGTCAAGTTGTGAGAATAAAGAGAAAGAAAACTGACTTCTAATGGTTTGTTTTCAGACCAAAGTAGATTCAGGGCAAAAGAATTCAAATGTACAGTTCATTGATTTCTCGCTAAACTAAAGATAACCTGTGCATAAACTGTAGCTTCATTACTTCCAGCCCCTCTATCTATCCCTACAGCTGAAACCCACATGTTTAACATGTTGTGGGGACGGTGATCTGTATAAGTCAATTGTCTGAAATTCTGGAAATACCCTGTGCACTGTACATGGTTATATAAGAATTTATTTTCCTTAGAGACCTTAATTTCCTTCTACTACTGCTGTGGAAAACCAAAAAGATATACTTTTTGGTGTCTAAGTGGGAATCTAAGTTTTTCATACTAGAAGAATGTCACAGTGGCTAGAGCTGCTAAAGTAAGGTCTAAATTTCTCCATGAACTTTAGTGGGTATTTTATTTCCCCCAGGTTTCTAGTTGTGGGCATTGGATAAAAATTGTTGCTGACCATTTAGAACTAGCACTGCAAAGTAAATGAGGCACATAAAAAACTGACCTTCACCTTCTGAAATCTCCATGCTTAAACTTCCAAATTAAAAAAGCAATGTGAAACGTGAGTAGCAGGAGCCAGTACAAAATTTGGAAATCTTTTCAAACTTCTTTCCAAGTATGTTTCAAATTTTAAAGCTCCATGTCAGGAAGGTATTGAAATTCTCTGTGATGGTCTAATTAATACATTTTATTTTTTCAGTTGCTCTGAGTGACAAAGAAATGCCTAGTATTCAGGACATGAGCCCAAGAACTCTATCTTCCCAAAGCTGTGTAAGACGATGTGAAGGTACCCTGGAACTTTGCAGAGTCAGACCAGGAAAGCGTATGTTCCCATTATGTGTTGCTCTGATCTCAAGGCATTCTGCTTTTCCTGTCAACAATAGAAAGAGGACATATATATATTTATGTCTCATCTGTTTCACAGTGGGCTCCACTGAACGGAAAAAACACTTAAAATATCTTTTTAATCCTTTCCTTAATTTCTGTCCTAAATGTTCATAAACAATTGAACATTTTAAAACATAACAACTTAAAGTTATACAGCACCACAGTTTTCCTCATAGCTTCCACTTTTGGTATGGTGGAGCTCAGTTTGGCATGTACTTATCTACTGTTTAGTTTACTGTGGCTGCCTTAAATTGCCTTTGATTTCAGAGGAGAGAACTTTTTGTCTTCAAACAGTAATGATGGTTATGTCATATTTCTTTTATCTGATAATCCAGGGGCTTGAGCTATTGTCTACAAGAGGAAGACCTGGGCAGACTCAAGTTGCATTTCCCATCTTCCAAGACAGTGTACCTCTTTACACTTTTTACCTTCCCCTTTGATTCTGAGTTATTGTCCACCTGAGCTGCTTTGGTGCAATGCTAAAAAAATAGGAATAGCTACAAAAATCTGTTCCCACATTTATGAACATAAAATCAGGGCAAATGTCAGACACTTTGTCTCTGGTCAAGTTTAAACAGTGGAACCCAAAAAAGCTTTCTGGCTGCCAGGTCCAGAGGCATGGCTTCCACACTGAATGGGACCTAGATGTGTGCCACTCCCCCACTTTTTCTCTCCCATTCTGTGGTTTTGATACAAGTCCAAAAACATGGGCCAGAAGGATGGTCAGGAGAAAAAGACTTTCAGATCCTACCAGAGAGCAGTTGTTCCCTAGGTCTTAGTTCTCCAAAGTTTTCACCTACTGAGGATATTGCAAAGATGAATTATCTACCTTCGAACCCTATTGTGGTGACAGCAATATCACAAAGAAGTCTATTGAGAAATAAATATTATTCTGCTGAGTGAAGAGACTGGAATAAATAAGGTCAGAACTGCACAATAAATGGGAGGATAAGAAGAAATATTGATTACCTGCTCATGAAGAGAGAGCCAGTCATCTTGTGCATTGTGTTGAAAAATACTGGGTAATTACGTAATTAAAGATTGTATCACCAATACTCATAAACAGCATAGTTGCATTAATAACATACAGGCAAAATTCTGATGTCAAAGCAGATAAGTATGAAAATGTTATAAAATCTGTGAGGATTTTGCCACTGAAATTGATTTTGTATGGAAGATATTCAGCTCCCACAGTGATAGACTTTGATTTAAAATCTAAGATAGAAAAAACCTAAGTTCCAGCATTTTTTATTATTTAAGGGATTAACCTGCCATCCTTAATGTTCATTGAATATAGTAGTATCTTTTAAATGCAGGAGAGTGTACGTGGTCTTTTATTTGAAAAATAATTTGTATGGGGAAAGGTAAAGTAGGCTATGCAGGATTTTTTTTTAATAGAACATCTGATGCCAGCAAACCTCTTTCGAAAAACTGGAGCTTTGTAGTTATTTAACATTCATGTTTACTGTAAAGAAATTGGTTTACCTTGACTCAAGTCTGTGTTTAAAGAAGTTGTGTGGGGGTAAAATAATCTGTTCTTCATACAGCAACAAAGTTGCCCTTTTCCACACCTCTCAACTCAGCTGATGCTTAGGCCTGAAAGGCAGGATTTTTAGTTGGTTGATAGTTTTTGGAGTATATGCTGCCATGAGGCAGGCTTTTCATAATACCTTTTGTTTATATAAAAAAAAATAAAATGACACAAACACATCACTCAAAATGGAGTTAGCAAAAAGTCTGAATGGATCCAGATGACATAATTGAGATTACAGTCAGATTGGGCACAAAATTGGTGTGATCTAAATTTTAACTAAAAGTCTGATTTAATTCCTCCTCAGTATCATGTTATGGTATCTTCTGTGTATAAAAATAATGGAAAAAAAAGTAGGCACATTCATTTAGAGAAGTTCTTATTAAGAAAATATGCTATTCTTATTCTGTATGGAAATCAGCTTGTATGTTTTGACTTTATGCATGAGATTTGGTACCCTTGGGTATTCTTTAAGGAACAGGAGCAGCTGATTTCTTCATTTGCAAGCCAGAAACCTGACAGCCAGAGATGTGAACTAGTCCAGCTTAAGGTGTGAAAGCTGTTTTATGAAGCCAGAATCCAGGCAATTAAGCAGGTTCCCCTCCTGGTAGGCTGGTGTTTAGCCAGACTGTCAGTACTGAATATGCTGCTCTAGGAACAGAAAGGCCGACTGTGACAGACAGGACACCTAAAGCATTTTCTTGAGAAAAAAAAATAAAACAAATAGCTAGGAATTGAGATTGTATATTACTATAAATGCATTTGTTCCTTTGGTTCCTCAATATTTCTACCAAGATCCTTAGAGGTATACTGCACAAATGACACAAACAGGTTGGAGCGCAAACTCTCAGTGTACTACATAAAAGAGAATCTACACTGAGGCTATTCATAAAATATAAAGTTGTTTACCCAGAGATACATGAGTAATGCAGGGCAAAACAGTCTACCTCAATCCACCTCCATATCACTCCTGCTTATTAAGAAAATGATTCCTCCATTTAATGTGTGCTTTGATAATGGATTTGTTTGTGTGTCTGTGTAACAGCTATATGAATAACCTCTGTTTCCTGTAATTCAGTGTATTTGGTTTAAACGGGTATTAATCTTTCCTGACAAAAGCATTGAAAAGTTAACATGCATACCAGGCAGAACTTTCTGATGGTTGTTACTGTATGCCAAGTGGCTCCTAAACCCTTGCCCCTGCCTTTGGCCCTGGGTCTGAATGTGTATGTAGAATATGTTCCTCTCTGTTCCAATGTATAGGAAAATGTTCTAATGAAAAAGTCTAATGGTGTTATGCCAATGTAAAACAGATGTAGTGAGTGGAATACCACTAATGAATTTAAGGCCTTGATTTTCAGTCCAGCTTAGCCTTTCCACTTATATTCCATATGTAATATTACACCTCATAACTTAAACCAAAGATTGCGAGCACAATGATCCTTACAGCGCTGATTTTCTGAAGTCTTGATGTCTGTGAGTTGATGCACTACATACTGGGGTATAAGAAAAGGACTTCTCCACATGCAGTGTCATCTACGGGGGTTAGCCCAGGTCCTGGACTCTGTGACAGGTGAGAAGCAGATTGCACAACAGACAAGCACAAGATTATGAGTGGGGTGGCATTTTGTTCCTCATGCTGGGGGACACATTCCCTGACCACAAAAGGGATGTAACTCCTCTCTTATTTCAGCCTCCTGCTGCCAGTGTAGCACTTGGATTCCCAAAGAGAAAGGCGATGACAATTCTGTGCTACCCCTACTACCATGGTTTGTTGTGGCTTCCGTAACAGGGGGAGACATGAAGTAAGAACCTTCAAATGAATCACTGCAGGATAGCTGTGCATCCTGCTAAATGCACTGGTGTTGATTTAGTTATTTGCCTTGTCTAGGTGATATGAAGTGCATGACTCCCAACACTAGTGGTTAAAAACTCCTGAAGCCTGAAATACTAGAGTATAGGTATCCAAGTTTTCATCTGGCAGGCTTTCAGATATTATTAGAAACCACATCCAATAAAAACAAAAAGAAAATCCTTAAAATAAAAGTTAGGAAAAAATAAACGAATAGATTAGCTGTGTGATATAGCAGATAGAATGAAATCTAACCCTGACTCATATTTTCTACGTATTTATCTGGATTTCTCCCATAAACCTTCTCTGAAATAGCCTGAGTCAATTCACCCGTGCAAGAGTCTATTGACAAGCCCATTCAGTTTCAAAAGAGATGAGATAACATTTTTAGATGTTAAGAGAGGTTTGTTATCTGAATAGAAATGGATCATTTAGCAAAGCATGTACATCATTTTTATTGCAGTCTCTTTTTCAAGAGCTCCATAGTGGGTCAGAACTAGTGTATACTTTTGCTGTCAGATTAAGGAGTTCATTGTTTCAAAGGATGTTAGAACATAGTTTACTAGATCTAAGATATCTTCTGTCACCTATTTTAGAATGTTTCTTCCTTTGAAACATGTCTAACAAACGTACCATTCTCTTACTCATACAGAACAGTCTTTTCTGGGCATTGTTTTTGAAAGAGGACAAGGCAACCTGGAGACTGGCTTTCCAGGAAGCTTTATTTCTGTGCTTGGAATTCATTGAGGACAGACAAAAATTTGATGGTTATCACTGACAGCTTACTTAATCACCTTAATGTGCATCACGAGCAACTGATGCCCTCTGTGTGTATTACCTCCTCTTCATGGACAGTACGTTTTTGCTGTGTGAAGTTCAGTGGATGTTTGAAAGGAGGCAACTTACATGTTGTTCAGATTATTTTGGAGATAATACATACGGCCAAAGAGGGGTGTGATGACAGACAGGATTTGTTACTGTAGTTGATTTCTTAGTTTGAAAATGAAATGCAGTATGAGCCCGGAAACAAGTTGGACAAACATTTCACAGGTTGATCTTGCTACTCAGAGGTATTTTTTCTTAGGGGGAAACCACTGTTATTGGGTATTGGTGTAAATAAGCACCTTGAGGAATGATAGCCATGGCGACTCACACTTATTTAAGAAGGCTACATCATCATCTCCTACTCTGAGATTTGAATAAGAGCAATCAAGCCACAAAACTTGTTGTAGCAAAAAAGACTGCACTTTGTGAGGACTTCAATAAAAAATATGGTTTAGCAACAGCAATGTCTGAACTGCTGGAAACCTGCAATAGATCTTTAGAGAGTATAAACTGGCATTGGTCCTCATAGCGCTCTGCCACTGTAAGCCAGCTGAGGTAGTGCTATTTTAACTTTTCTGTTGCTTGACATTTTTTTATTTTAATTGTGTAACCTCTATGTTGGACTTCATTCTAGCATTAAAAGCCTCACCATCCCCCTCTTTTGATTGCTGCTTTTTAAAGCAAGAGGAATAAAATTAATTGCCTCTGATCCACCGCGATGGTAATTACATAGTCCCAACTGGGACCTGACCAAGGATGAACTGCTGTTGTTGCTTTTTGGCTGGAGACACTGAACAGGGATAATAGAGAAGTATGTCTGTTACAGCGCACTGGTTGTTTCCTGCAGCAGAGAATGATAGAAGTCTATTGCTGTACAATTACAGTGTAGCATTTGTAGGTTGCAATAGCATCCAAAAAAGACTGGGAAGAAAAAAAACCATGTAATTTCCTTTGTTGTATATCTCACTTTGCTAAGTGTCTCAGTGAAAATACTTGGCCTGCTGCCTCCTTGCTCCTTGAATCTTCATTAAAACATCACACTGGTATTATGAATCTAGCAAAATTATTAAAAACACAGCTTGTACACTATATGGCCTTAGAAGAGAAAATTAAGCAGTGATGGTAAAAAAAGGCTGAGAAAGGTTAGGAAATTCTAGCATCCCAAAGATGCCACAATCACTGCATTAGAATTAGTTGTCTGTTTGTTCTCTTTTTTAGAATCTTAAATTGCAAACTGATTGAAAGCATTAATGTCTTTCTATGTAAATGTGTATACATTCTACCTTCAGTTATTTATACAGAGACCACTAGGAAACCAAACTTGTGTGCATGTGTTTTATACTTCCATATCTCAGGAAAAATAGGAGGAATTTAAAAAAAATCCCCAACACTATATTTAAACAGAAAAAAAGCATGTATCTGAGCAGTATTGTTAAGTGTAAAATTAAAGCGTCACATTGAGTTAGGTCCCTAAATTCATGCTGCAGACTTAGAAATGGTTAGGCTATTAAAGAACAGTACATTTTATTTAACTTTCTTACTTCTGTACCCTCACAGTACAATTTTTTTATTGAGCAATGGTGGTCAGGGAAGTTTTTTTTTCCTTTAAAGCTGATTTTCTAATACGATCTATTGACTTAATTCCAAATCCAAAACTGTGAGACTTACCATTAAATTACAAGGTTGAGCAACAAGAATATGAAAAGCGTTGCCTTGACTATGACCATAACTGGAATAGTTTCTTTGTTCAGCTCTGTGAGTTTTGCAAAGAAACTTCACAGAAAGAATATATAAGATGCAAATGATGGTGTGAAATTTCTTGTTGGCATACAGTCTTCAGAGAAAGCATGATAAAACACAGATATCTAAATGTTTTTATAGCTGAACTAAAGCTTTACATGACATAACTGCATGTGTTTTCAAATACATGCCCTTTGAAGATCTTGGTTTGGATTAGTTAAGATCTATTAAATGTATCAAATTGAAGGCAAGCCTTATGCAGGAAAACGTATGGTGAAATTCCACAAAAATCTTCAAATTATAGTGTAAAAGTGACCAAGGTTCCACAGCGTTCAGTCTCAGCAACCTAGCACTGAAATAAACTTTGGAGATAAATGTCTTCCTTCCTTCCCTGAGATTTTGAAAAGCAATTTTATATTATTAGATTTCCGATTTAGGCACTTTCAAAGTGCATCTGAGTAATATATTCAAGATTTTCTCTGCAACACAAAGCTAGAAATTTGCTTTAAAAATAAAACCTGAATTTTTTATACATTTATTCTGACTGGAGGATGAGCCTTCAAGCAAGGTAGCAAACATTACCGAAGCAAGTCCTCTGAGGTTACAAATTTCATTCAATATCTGTTTTTAGCATTTGGAAGCTGTTTTTGTAGTCTGTGTTTCTCTCATCACATGGCATACATTTATGTGTCTAGAGTAACTGAGGCTTCAGTTAGCAAAGCAAATATACTGAAGCCCTGTCATCTAACAAATATCAACAATTTTTCAAAGTGCAATTCTGGAGAAACCTCCATTTTCACCTGATTACCATGCCATCATAAAAAAATCACAACGTGAGTCATGTCTGCCATATCCCTAATCTCACCTCCATCCTGCTTTACAGACACTTTAAGTTTCAGGCAATTATACATACACCAGGACTTCAGTAGTCAAAACACTCTCTGCTTACATAAAGAATTGGTATTAACTTAGGTTTCTCTTGGTGACTTCACCTTTGCTATGACCAGTTCTTCCCCCTGGAAACTGGGCTACACCTCAGTCCTCAGGTGAATCACCTTTGCTGGACCAGATCACCTCTACCAGAGTCAGTGGCCTGGGAGGTGTCTGAAGCTGTTAGTGTCCTCCCATGCTTATGCCAGCAGTGACTGCAATCTCTGAAATGGTCTTTCAGGCCACCTGCCTGGCTGCCAGAAATAAAATGCACTCCAAAAGTATATAAAGCGAGTTTAGAGGAAACTTGTGTAGAGGTCCCTAAACAGTACATATAATTCAGTGATAGCCATAAATATCCATCTACTTATTACAGAGGCTGAGTGCAGTTCAAAGAGCACACTGGGAGCAAACAGCTTTTTAAGTGGATATGTCAGGATTTGCCAGGGATTCTCAGGGCAATCCAATCCACAACGTGCACGAGAACAGCAGGTGTCTCTGAAGAGTGCCGTTGCTCAGCTTACCAGCATTGCTAAGCCGACGTCAATCAGGAGAGAGTGATATCAATGAAACCTGCACAAATATGCTAAGCAGAACACTTGCAAACATTCATTCCCTGTAAGGAAATACAGAGGAGTGGTTGTGCATTTTATGGTGCATCACTGCAGCGCTTTGAGAAGGTAGGCTGGCATCAAATGCTTTTCTCTCAATATCCTGACTTGGAGATGAAAAGCCCTTCCCTCTGCTGGCAATGCACACAGCTGAGGTGAAGGGGTTATTTGGAGAGCACCTGTGCTTCTGCTGTGCTGGTGATGGCACACATGTAGGCTGGCTGGCTTCTTCAGTTGGTATTCTTGAAGCTGAACATTTCAGGCTTACTCCTGACTTGCTGAGCGCTGTTCAGCTGAAAGGAGAAGGAAGATGTAGTATAAAGCATGCTTGCCTTGCTTTTCTTGGATGTAACTGTAATAAACAAATAGGAGGTGTGAAAAGCATGTGCTATCTACATGATGATAAGGTTCTGTTTAAAAAGTGGTAGGCTCTGGTAGGACTCTGGTTTTCAAAACAAAATCCTGCTAATGTAAAAGAAATATTACAGATGCAAAAATGGATATATAATGAAATAATAATTGCTAGCATGGCTTTACAAGTTTATTATGAAATAATTTCAACTACCATTAACCTGTCCGAAAGACCCACTGCTGTCTATGATTCAGATGCTCATATTTAGATTTTTTACATCATTTTTGCTTCATTTTCTACATTACTGGAAGCATTTGCATGATAACAGGATCTTTGCTTTTAAGAGTTCATCAACTCCTGCCACTTAGTTCCCACTTGAAGTCATAATCTTCTGTTTATAATTTCATAATTGTTTGCAGTAGAGGTGATTAAAATCTCACAAACATAGCATTATTTTGACTTCAGGCAGGGAACAAGCAGCAGATGAACTCTTAAGGAACAAAGATGATGTTTTCATGTAAATAGCCCAACTAGTACAAAGTAAGGGGAAGAAATGAGTAAGTGGAACACATCCAAATGCAATGTTTTTTCCTGTTTTCTTTTAGGCAACAATAGCTCTTTGAAACCCGTACATTTCAGATCCTCACATCTTCCCTTTGAATACTTCCCTCATCTCTTACTAAGTTTTCCTGTTTTCCACTCTAGGTACATGTTTCTAAGCACAGTCAAAATATTAATTAATGCATTAATTAGGAACAATAAACTCTCCTATGCATTCATTAACACTAAGTTCAGAACTCTTCCAAACAAGCCAGCATTTGAATTTCACTCTTGCGGAAATACAAGCCAGTGTAATGTCAAGTGCATTTGGATATTCTAACAGGAGGCACCAAAGTTATGAGTTAGTGCTGCTTGCCTTTGCTCCTATGTGGTCTGTAGGGCAAGCTATTGGGGCTCATACACCTGTTGGTGCAAATGTTTGTTTCTGGCCCCAGCCACTCACTGGTTCTTACCATATGCATCCTGCTGGAACGGGGGCATGTTTCACACTATGTAAGCAGACAGTACTTGGAAATTCAGTACATCTAGGGTCTATCAGATGAGTGAGGCAACAAATTCAGGGTGACTTCTTCCTAGACACACTGTGTCAAGTTTTGGGCCACCCAGTTTAAGAAAGTCCTGCGGAGAGCTACCAAGACAATCAGGGGGCTGGAGCACCTCCTTTATGAGGAAAGGCTGAGAGACCTGGGATTGTTCAGCCTGGAGAAGAGGAGACTGAGGGGGGATTTCATCAATACCTATAAATATCTAAAAGGAGGGTGTCAGTATGATGAGACTAGGCTTTTTTCAATAGTGCCCAATGACAGGACAGGGGACAATGGGCACAAGCTGGAACACAGGAAGTTCCATCTCAATATGAGATAAAGCTTCTTTTCTGTGAGGGTGACAGAGCAGCGGCACAGGCTGCCCAGGGAGGTGGTGGAGTCTCCTTCCCTGGAGATATTCAAACCCTGCCTGGACGCGCCCCTGTGGCCCCTTCTCTGGGTGCGCCTGCTCAAGCATGATGATTTCCAGAGGTCCCTTCCAACCCCTACCATTCTGTGATTCTGTGATACCACCTCTTCAGGTACTAGACTGCAATGGGAAACACAGATGTAATTTTATATGCTGTTTAAGTTTCTGAATACCAAGAAAATTAATTTCCTTCCCTCTCACAAACCCCAAAGGAACTTGTAACCCAATGATAAGTGATTATCTCTCAGAAACAGTAAGTACAGAGGTATTTGCCACTCTTTTATGCATATAATTCACTAAAAGATGTACTGATTCAGCCATCTTATTATTTAAATAGAAACATGGAAAAAAATTGAAAAACAACAAGACATTTTGGTTTTGCTCCTCAGTCATAGTTGTTTTGCATGTGTATTACTTCCCAGAGAAGAACAGGACTGTGAGAATGGGACATATTTCCCTGGGAAATGTACAAGCCCCATCTGGCAGTACCTCCCTCCCCTTGTATTTCAATAATGCTGCACATTTTTTTTCTAAAAAAATCCCCCAAAGATAGAATCTGAGGGCTAAGTAAGTAATTAGAACTTTTAGTTATCCTCTTTGCCTGATGACTCTTCATTTGAAGGTTGAGAGAGGGGTTCACTAGTCACTCAGAGGCAAGACACCTGAAGGGTTATTTCAAGGCACCATAGTAACACAAGCTTCTCCTGGCTGGTCCTGAGTCATGGCAGGGCCTCTTGAATATGAAGATTCTCAGATCCAAGTTCCTTGTAAAATGCCGACATTGGATGCCTAAAGATGGCATTCACAGGAACCAATGGTTTTGGTCAGCAGCTACCTTGGAAAGTAAGAAGTTCCTAAGAGTCCTCAGTATTGTGGACAAGGCCATACCTTCAGGTGAAGAATCAGAGGCTGGAAAGGCTGCCCCTGGTATGGGCAGTGGGTAAGTGTCACTGCACTCCCCAGGGTCCCCACCTGCTGATGTGGGGCTTCTGAGTCCCCACACTCAGTCCTGTGAGAACAAGGTCTGAGTCCCCTCTTGGTCCTTCCTAATCCAATCACCTGGCAGCCTCAGTCCTGGGCCTCGCTTTGGGAGGCTCTGCCCAGGTAGATGTACTTTGTCAATACCAGACTGCCCTAGACCCCAAGGAGGATCAATGAAGGCAGCTCAGCATCCTGCTGGAGGTGCACCAAGGAGCACCTGGGAGTGTCATAAAAGCCCAGAAGAAACATGTCAGCATCAGTGAAAAATTAGGTGCAAGATCAACTTTATAGGCAGATACCGAGGTGTTAAGGCACTGCACTACTGTTCAGTTCAGGATGTTACATCTCTGTGTCAGACAATTCAGTATTGGAAATACTGCCTAAAACTGTAGATAGCTAACAAAGTCCCTGTGTAAATTTAGTAATGAACTCTTAAGAATTTTTTTTCATTCAGAAAATAATTGCTTATTATAACATGCTTTTCCTACATCATAGAATCTTAGAATCATAGAATGTCCTGAGCTGGAAGGGACCCACAAGAATCATCGAGTCCAACTCCTGTCCCTGCACAGGACAACCCCAACTTTACACCATATCTCTGAGGGCGTTGTCCAAGTGCTTCTTGAATAGCGTCAGGCTTGGTGCTGTGACTGCCTCACTGGGGAGCCTGTTCCAGTGTTCCACTAACCTCTGGGTGAAGAACCTTTTCCTAATACCCAACCTAAACCTCCCCTGGCCCATCTTCCTGCCATTCCCTCTGGTTCTGTCGTTGGTCATCAGGATGAGAATTTCCAGGAGAAATTTTGTAACTGGAGAAGTTCCCAAGTTCAGGTTTTTTAGGAAACTTGAAAGTGGGGACTTGGAGCGTTCCTTAAAGTACAATGATTTTAAGTGAATGATTAAAAGAATAGATCTAAGACAATGTGAAAAAAGGGAGTGAGGGATCTTAAGTCTAAATACTGTCTAGGTTGCTTTTGCTTGATTTCAGCTGACTTCATTTTTGTCCCTGAAGAATCATATTGTCCCAGTACACCTTTAGCAGAAAACAACAACTAGAACCGGCTAAGTCTTTACAGTTAGATTTAAATACATGATTAAGAACAAATAGTTAAAAAAAAGAAAATAAAAAATCAGTCAGATGCTTCTGGCAGTGTGTATGTAGAACCATGTCTCACCAAATGTGGGTCATTTTTGGAAGCTGCTTTTCTCTCCTTATTAAAGCAACACACCATTTGTCTGGCATAATTAAGAAGAGAGATATAAATTCTTTCATGCTGAGCTTCTGGTCTGAGGGCCAAATCTTCTGCAAGTGCAAATTGTTGCAGTTTCAAGGACATTTTATGCTGATTTATGTGAGCTGAGGTCCTGGTCTGAGTCCAATATTGTTGCTGGTTGGAACTAATATTCATCTTGGAAATGTGTTCCCAACTTGGTCAGAATAGTTTGGTTTGGGTTGTTTTTTTGGCCCTCTGGGGCACTGCTCAAAAAGATACGTAGAGAGGAAGAAGAGGCTGATGGCCCTGTGTTTCATTATATTTCAACAGGGTGTCACTTATGGAAGAAGGTCTTCCAGGAAGTACAGGTAGACTGAGAAGAGTGAAGACTTTTTGGTTTTTCTTATTGTCATTAATAAGAACAATGGTGTAATATCTATAGTCAGAGATAAAGCTACCTAAGCTTAAATAGCTGATAAATCTAAGGGATAGGATATATTGGCTGGAGCATTATAAGTGAGAAATATGAAAATGTGCAGCTGTTTTGTTTTTGTAACTTTGTTTTAAATATGTTGCAATATTGATGTTAGGGCATGCAGATACATGCATGAACTAATTATATACAATTTTAAGAGGAAGTACATGTAGGGCCTTTCCAGATATTGACTGGGGGTCAATAACTAAGGGGTTTTATGTCTAAAAAGTAGTGACTCATAAAGAGAAAAAAATGTGCTCTAATTTAGTTGGACAGTTTTGCAAAGATCTTTGAAAGTGTGAAAGAAAGGGTAAGAAGGAAATGTCTCCTTTACAATCTGTTTATGGCTTTGGGACTGTGCTTTATCTTGACAAATAAGATAAAGATCATTTGACAGCAATCCACTTACTCTTATCTTGCTAGCAACTTAAAAACTGAATTATTCATCCTCAGTGTGAAATTTTGTGTTTACCATTCTAAACGCAACTGCATAGCTAGCACCTAGCTTCCACAAAAATGTATCCAATGCAATAAAACAGTTCAAATTACTTCTGTAAGACTAGCATTACCAAAAATTATAAGCATTCTATGAATTAAAGAACTTTAATGAACTAGCAACATGTAACAAACATATGAGAGTTACATACAACATGAATATTACTCTGATTTCTTTCAGTATCTTTTAGGTTTGAGGAGGGGTGAGTGAACTCATGAGCTTTGCTACATCATGCAGGAATATTCCTCTTCATGAGAAGTCTTTAAGTGAACTCACTTGCGCCACATGAAGTTGCAAATATATGTTAACCTGGACCATATCACACAGGTATGTGAACATGTATGATTGCTGACTGCCAATCCTAGACCTACAAATCCCATATCACAGATGCAGTTGTACCACAAATTTTATTTTCCTTTAAATATTTGATGAAGACTAAAATAAATTTTGCCAGTGACAATGTTGCATTAATAACACAAATAAATAATACAAATCTTTATTTCTTTAATGAAAGTGGTGCTTTGCAGATACAACATCTCTATAATCTATCTTCAGCGCTATTTAGAACTGATCCAAAATGAGACTTGACTGTCTAAAATGAAGTACAAGAATTGCATTAAATCTTGCTAAGAAGCCTTTCAAGTTTCTTAGTAACGTTGAACCATGTAAGACTTTTCCTCATGAACTCCTTTTCTCCTGCATACTTTTTTTATTGCTAATGTATATATGTATATAGATTGTATATCAGTTAAACATTAGCATCTCTTGAATTAAAATCAATCGGTTAACACATGTAAGGTCAAACAAGTCAAGTAAGAGCAAATTCTAGTCACCGCTGTTCAAAACTCACATCTCTAGCATGTTTGAATGTCTACAGCTCTACATTTCCCCTGTTTTTAATTTAGTGATATGTCTTTGTTAACACATGCTTTCTCAAATAAGTTGCATCCATGCACTGAGTGAAGGTGAGCAGTTTCAGCTCAGGAGGAATGTGGTTTGAAGAGGTATGAGTGGCTGAGGAGGGATTGTCGTGGGTACAGCATTTGAACATGAAATTGGTGGCTATCTTTCCCACTACAATAAAAAGGAAACCGATAACAATGGTGTGCTATAAAAAGCAAAGGAACATTCTTCTTTGTCAAACAACCGCACCTCTCCAGCAGTGCTGCTGCTGCAGTACACTGGCTGACATCCACTCCACGTTTGAACTCTGCTGTTACTGAATTTCAATTAAAACTGAAACCACACAAAGGTAGCAGGTGCAGAGAGTACCAAAAAGAAACAAGATGTTCATTTCCTTAGCTGTTTTTGTTTTAAGGCTTTTCTTAGTCTGATTGGGAAATAATGATCTAAGTTTGATGGTTAGGACCCTGGTATCTGCTGTTTGGGTCAATTTTATCTCATTAAAGAAAGACAAAATTATGGCAAGTTCTCCCAGAACATCAGAGCTGCCATTCAAAAGCAAAAGTCATACTGGGGTGCAAAATCCCTCTAGTTCCTGCTTCAGTCCATTTAAAAAGATATGTATTTGAAGCCTGAGGGAAGAGTACAATTTAAGGGAGATTTTTCCTTATGCAATGAACCCAACAAGGCCTTATGTATGCTGCAGCAAACTGCAGTACCTGCAGGGTGCTCATCTACCATGAAAGTCTTCTATTATCTCATTCTTTACATGAATCAAATGTGAATATAGTTCCTGCTTTCTCAGAAACCATTACACTGATTGGATTGTGTCTAGAAGCAACAGAATAGGTTTTTCCACACAATTATTTTCAACAGATTGAAAATGTATGGCTCTCCTCATAGGCGCTGATGGAAGGTGCTCTGGAGTTTCAAAGACTGTGTGAAAAACAGTAGCTCCAGTAACCTTTAAAAATGTTCTGAGTGGAGGGGAAAAAAGAAAAAAGGAAATCTTTTAAGTGGCTAAAAATACATATTTTTTGCTGGGTATTTTTTTCTGTAATTCACTCGCCTTCATTGCTGTGAGTTATTGGTATTGATTATAATGAGTCCATAAGCTTCACAAACATTCACTCATAAGAAAACAAATACCTTGTGATAAAATTAGGAAAATTGTGGAATGATTATTGATAATAAAAGTCTGATCTAACAAGGTGTTAGAGTAGTCACTCAGGGATACCAGATACATTTTCTTGGAACTGCTGGTTGTATTAACATCATATAAAACCATTTTCTAAGAAATCTGGGTTCTGAGTGAAGGATTATACGCAAGTTTTTAGCTAAACAGTGGCCATTCTGTTACTACATGAAAAAGATGTTAGAAAAAAAGCTGTTTCACATAATCTGAGGACATATATGTGTGTGTGTTTGTGTGCATGTATGCATGTGTGCATAGCTATATGTCTATAAACATATTCATATATTTACTGAAAACTTTTGAAATGGTAGAAAATTGGAAGGAGTGGAAGAAAACTTAGTTTGACTAAAAAGCTGCTCATTTAATTTTTTTGTTTCCTTATCCATCACATCAACATTTTAATCATATCTCATTCCCTACTTTCTTCTCTGGATTGTCTAAAACCTATTTTCTAATTCAGTCCGGCAGCTTATCTTTTAATGTCATTTTAATAGACCTTGTCTTGCTTTCATGGAGTAGTAAAAGCAAAGGTTTCATTGTAAAAGAAAATTGCCTCACTTGCACTGAATTTTCTAATTACTGTATCTGGTACCGCCATTGAATGTGTGGAGAAGGGGAAAAGAGAGAGGAAACAGAGACCGTTATTAATCAACCCTTACTGGTAATTAAGGTCCTCAGCTTCTCATTGATATTTTTCAGTTTTACATACCTTGATGTTGGATAAAGCAAATGACAGGAGAAAAATCTCAGCTGCATAGCCTGGTCCATAGGCAAGTCACTTATTTAAAAAATGTGACCATTTTAAGATGTTGCATGAAGGAGGGTGCAGGACTGTGGACCTGCAAACACACAGTATTTCTCAAAAGGGTTGTATGGAAATACAGGACAGACGAACTCAAGTGACACATGATTTCAGCAAGAACAGCATCACTGAATTAATCAGTGGATTTGCAGTCCCCTCTCATGGATTTTCTGAATTTTATATTTGCATACAGGGTCCTTCAGGTTAGGCTGAATGAACAGTTTGTGTACATCTGATCCAAAAAGACAGAACACCTCCACCCCTCATTTAAGTAGTTTATAAATTTGCCCATGGTCACCGTAAAAGTGACCTTTTGGCAACAGTGAAGATTCAAACTGGTGTAATATTTTCCTGTGGAGTCATAAGGTAAGAGGAAGAATCTGGGAGGAAGTACCCTGCCTATGTGAAGAAATACATTAACACTGGTCCAGGGGGAAGACGGCAGGCCACCTTGATGACAATCACTCATGGGACAGCTGCAAGGGCAGTGAAAAGCTCCATTGCATGATGATTTGCTGCTCCTGGCTTCCTTATTTCACCATTTAAATTATACAGAAGCCCAGCATGTAGTCAGGGGTCTGGTAAAAATTTGCACAAAATTAAATATATGAATTAATTATTGAAGAAAAACTTGGTGTTTGATAAGAAGAGATGAAAGTTTATTAATGCTGGAGAACTACTGATTCTTGCTGTTTAATCTAACACTAAATTTGATCACACTCCTTCGTTTTACCAGGATTACCTGTAGAATGTGGAAGTGTCAGAATATGTATTGCACATCTCTCCCTCCCCCGCAAGTGCTGGGGCCTGTATCAGCAGTTACATTTTTCATCACTTTCTCATGAGATTAAGGCACAGTGAAGAAAAAGTATGACATGAAAAATAATTTGCCTCTAAAGGGAAAAAAAGCCAGGCTATCGCTAGGAAAACATAATTTAAAAACCTACAAAAATGTAAATACAATTTATTTTGGTTTTCTTAATCCTTTTAAAAGAGAAGAATTAAGCACAAGGAGTTGTATAACTGTGTATAGAGATCATGATGGAATTTATTTTGATTGGGTGACCTCATAAAATTATTCACCGCTGCTGTGATTTTTTTGAAGGCAGCTCAATAGAGTTTGACTCCCAGTTCCCATTAGAATTTAATGAGAGCTGGGCCTGTAAGTCCCCCAGATTCCTTTGAAAATAACCCAGCCCATGATAAAATAATGCAGTTCTGTGCATCCTTAATTTTTGACAGTTTGTTCGTGACTGGAATATTGATTGCAACAGCTACTGCCAAGCACACGGTTCTCATCATTCTCGCCTGCTTTTCCATTATGTCATAAATAGATTGCCCAGCTCAATAGATTTTACAAATAGATGGGGCTGGACTACTTGCATGGGTTTACTGAAGAAGAAAGAGAAAAGCCTAATAATAACCAAGTGTCTAAGTTCCTTGAACAATTTAATTGTATGAATTTTAAATGCTCTCAAATGAGTAACTTCAAAGAGCGAATAAGGACCAAAGCACGGCCAGGTCCAACAGTAGTAATTAGATTCCAGTCAAAAGTAAGTCTGATTGGACAGTTTTGAAATGTTTGTGCTATGCAAGAAACCTGGCAAGTGTGTGGTACCGAAAATGGGATTTCAATTAAATCTTCGGAAAGGCACAAAAAACACGCAAGCAGAAACATTCAGTATCCCACTAAGCTGAAAACACAAACTAAAATGAGAACTGAGGTCACTGAATAAATGATAGGAATAAAGGAAGTGAGTTGTCAAAATAAAATGTATTTGGGAATGGCCTGGGTAAAATTTTAATCGATTTAATTTTCTTTCATGTTTGTACATTCGTTCCCAGCAGTAACGGCATTATGACATTTGATAAAAAGGTAAGACAAGGAAAGAAAAGAAAAAGTGTTGATGATTCAGCCTCCAGGCTCTCCATAAAATTTACTGGAAAGCAGAATGCAAAGTTGTGTTTGCATGTCCTACGGTGGTTTGTTTTGTTATTAGAAGTAATTTATTTCCCCACACTGCTGAGGAAGAACTGGGACAACTCAGGATAATTATTAGAACACTTCTGGGCATCATTCTTCCATGGAAAGAAGAAGAAAAAAAAATCTGTGCTTGATACTAGTGGGTTACAACATTGCACCAAGGTTAGATTACATATTCATTTTACTAACAGGACATTACATCTGCATGACTTTTTGCTGGAGTGAGACTAGTGGACTAGTCTGGCAGGTCCTGCTTGTATGCAACAACTCATAGTCTCAATGGGCTGGATTAATTTGGATTCCTGATACCTCAGGGAAGATTTTATAATAGGTTTATTAAGTTTTGGGTTTTATGGGGTGGGGTTTTTTTTGTTGTTTGTTTTTGGGTGGGTTTTTTTTTTTTGTAATTTAAATGTTAACACTATCTAGAAAAGTATCAGAAACGATGATGTCATTGTGTCCCCAGTGTGTGGGACCTGCTATAAAACTGCAAAACCAAAACCACAGTCTGTGTTCCTCGAGCGTGTCTAATAAGGATGAGAAAGGATTAAACTGGGATGCAGAGGGCATGGGTGTCCAAGGAGTCAATGACATTTCTAAAGGCAGTTTAAAGCAAACTTAAATAAGTTTACACAGACTCAGATCACCCTTCTGGACACATTTGGTGAGACAAAACTGGTCACCCTAGAAGTCAGGAGTTTAAGTACAACCCCTAAGTACCTGTTGCCAAAGGGTGCTTGTTTGTTTGTTTCAAAGCTGTTGTGGCAGAATAATGTTAAGCAATGACTTAAAGACTGATAAGATGGTTCATGGATGATGAAGTTGTCTCCAAAGCAGGTGGGCTAGCACAAAAAAAAAAAGCCCAATGCAAACCCAAATATACTTGTTGGAAAATAGAATAATTGCATAGTATTGTAGGGCAGGCAGACGTTAAATTGATCTCCTGAGACCAAATGAGAGATGAAAGACAGATGGAGGCTGACGATGCATGAACTTGACAGTTAAGTTGAGAACCTTATATCTGATGGGTAGAGAAGCAGGAACCTTTGGATGGATGTAGCTATAAGGGTGACAAGATTGAAATGATAGAACTTCAAAATACTGTCTTCCAGTACAGTTATATTTCAAGTCTGTTGACTTGAATAGAGATAGTGGTTGTGAAGTGGAAGATTAGCTTCTACTTGTGAATCAGCTGTAATGGTCCATGATATTGCATTGGACTGAGAGCATTAGTTCAGGAACAGGCTCAGGAAGAATAGTTAAGTTTTCACTCGTATCATGGAGTGTGTAAAAGCACAGAAAATTCTGCAGCATTTTGTACATGTTCAGAAATGCTTCCAGAAAAGTTGGATTTTTTTTTTTTTGAGATTTCTCCCCTTGCAGAAGAAATACTTCTGTGACCATTTATAGTCAGTACCAAGTTCTAAGGCCAAAACCTTAGTTCAAGCTATAGGTAAGTACATGCCAGAGCAGACAGTGCCTCTGTTTCTGAGTATCCATCTAACCAGTGGTGATTTCACATCTGTGGATTTTTTGTGCTTTTTTACATACTTTTGGATATCCTGCATGATGATGGTTCTGATCTTGCAAGCTGCTGCCTGTAGGCAGCCTCTGACACCAGACACTTGCTGCCAGAGCCAGAAGGGCTGAGTGCAGATGGAAAGGTCAAGCTGCACAAACCAGCTTGCAGGTTCAGAGGCCTGGCTGTAAACACTCTTACCTTAGAACAAACCTAAATTGTCTTGTGAGTGCAAGAAGCATTTAAAATGAGACAAAGCAAAAACTGGTAAAAGTTTGGTATGGAACAGTCTAACATAAGCTAGCTTGAGGCTTGAGTAGTCATTAATCAGAGTAGTTCTAACTCCTTAAAAGACTGGCCTATGACATTAGCAAGAGCACCTTTAAAGTTGAAAGGCTCACTCTATGTTTGCTTTATCATTAAACAGTGCCCCATCTCTTTGAGAACACAATTCTGAACTGAGCAGATGTGAATCTAACAATGAAAAAACAGACCTTTTTTTCCCAACAGAAACATTTGTTCATGTTTGGATCCTGGAAAGATTGTAGCTCCCTTTTGACTGTCTTAAGAAATAACATTATTTCTGTTTCTCCAGTTATTTACTTATGAAGACCCCAGAGCAGGTTTGTGGGCTGTGTAATTTGAACCATGATTAATGCTGCACTGTTCACTTCCCTACAAAAACTTTACCTCAAAATCTGCATGGAGACTGCATTTAAAGATATAAAATAAGCAGAATTTAAAAGCTCAGCCTCAGGATAAAGCAGACTTTCAGAATCCTTAGCTGCCCACATTTAAAACTCCCAACTGAAGCATGATCTCTTTAGCTTGCATTTATCTGATACTACATTAAACAAAAAAAAAGGTAGATTATCATGGAGGTATTATAAGGTGACCAGTATAATCTCATTTCTAAAAATAATTATCCCAGTACTGCATAGAGTAGGGATGAAAGAAAGCTTTTTTTGTCTAGCTTCAAATTCACCTCAGCTTTCTGGATTTTGCACATTTAGCACAGACACCCACAGAACTGAATCTGTGTTTGAAATGAAAAGATGTGGAAGAGGGGAAATGTCTGATTGTGAGAAACAGCCTGAAAAATATGGACAACTTATCCTTCAGAGAGCAAAACTAATACAGGCACACTGTGAATAAAAAGAACAGAGACGGTGAAAGAGATATAGATGAAAATAATTAATACAAAGGCAAAAAAAAACCTGTGCCATTTTCCCTATCTATTTAATAATTTGTTGCTGGAAATATGTTTTGTCAGAAATTATGCACTAATAGTTAATTAACTACCTACTTCTAGATTCTCATGTCATTATTCGTCTTTAAAAGTATCTGATACGATGGTCATTAATGAGTTCCATATTTTTCTAATAGCTTTGCCAACCCTGTATTATGACTGCTCATTTATTGACCTTCTTTTTGCCATGTGGTTTGATCAACTTGAATTATTAGCATTTAAATATGCCAACAGAATACTGAAGTCTCATAATACAATGTTGTTTGTAGCAAAATCATTAATGTGATAAGATGCAGATCAAAAGGAGTGTTCACCAAAGTGAATACAAATGATACAATACAGAATTAATATGAAAAGATGAAACACAGGGAACAATAGACTTCCATTAATGTATTAGTGAGCATATTAATGACAAAATTGCTAAAAGATACACTGGAAAGTCTCTACCAAGGAAAAATAAGGAGCATTTCCCTGAATATAAATATGTTCCTTAATGAGACAATTTAAAGGTTGATTTTGTATTTTTTCCTGCAAGTGTGTGTCAAATTTACTCATTCGTCAAAAGCACTAGTTTACATAAATAATAAAACAGATAAATGCTTATGGTAATAAACAGTGTTCCAAAGGCTACTTTAAACTGATTTTGCAGACTACTTTCTTCTGGGCTGGTGAGTCATTCAGGGAGTAATACAAACTTATCCCCACAGATTGAAATCCAAGCCAGGGATTCCTAGTTTGGGGGTTGCTGGATCATGTGTGTTCTTTCAAAGAGAACTTATGAGGAATTCTCTTGATAAGGCACCTTTGCTGGTCCTGATTTAGGTGATGTAGAAACACTTGTGGACGTGGAGAACAGAGTCTTTCCAGTCCCAGCTTGATTTCCAAAGTAGTGAGTTATTAGCTATTGTCTAGTGAATGGGCAGATCTTTCACTGGTGTTTCAAAGAGAGTTCAAAGAGTCTCAAAAGTAGCATTGCCCACCTGCTACAGTTATGTTGTGCTATCAGGAATATTATGATACTGACATCAGCTTCCTGATCCTTTTCCCCCAAAAAATACCCAGGAAAAACATGGAGCATATTAGCCTTTGTAGTTAATGTCACGTGTCTTCATATTCTCTCTCTCTAGCCATCCTCAAAAGAATTCTGTTTGGGTCTGGATCCTTATAGTTGTTAAAGACTTTGTAACAACATATTCAATATGACAGATGTTCTTGTGTGTAGTTGTAACTCAAAACAAAAACAGTATATTGCTGATAAGATGTATTTAGATATAGATAGATAAAACAGAAAGCTCACATATGGTCAACCATAAGGATAACACTAATTCCTACATCTTCTATATTCTGAAATGTAAACTTCCAGCCCTAAATATGTAGCAGAATTCTCACATATCTGCACAAAACTAATATTGCCCCTTCTAAACCCATATCTGGCTTTTTAGTAGTGTAGAATGGTGGAGCAAATAACTAAATTGTGCCATAAAAATTGTTTTGCTTCTATGTGTTATTTCAGACAGAAGGGTGGGTAAAATGGATTTATTCTAATAATGTGAGGCCACTTCATGTATCAGAAATTGCATAGCTGACAACTGCACTTGAATTACAGTAAAGTTTTTCAACGTTGCCAAATGGCACATCATGTGATTTCTGATTTGTTTTAATAAAATGGAAATGTTTGGTAACAATTTATTACTGCTTGAGAGTTTTATATTCTGTATATTTACATTAACATAAAGTAACTGAGGTATGTAAATTTTAGTTCATCTAGAAAGTTATACAGGCTAAGTATAGGGACAACATCATCAGGAATAAAGTCAGCCAGAAGAGAAGAAAGAGGTTTTTAGGGGACTGTTTAACCACAAATCAGTAGCCTCACCGAAGATAACCAATTGCTATCTGGGGTTTATTCGAGTTTCCAAGGCTTAGGGCTAAGAAGGACTGGAAAACTGTTTGAAAATTTTTCAGAACGAGTAACAGCTGTGAGGGGAAGCAAAGAATCTCATACCTAGAGCTGAGGCACACAACCAGTCTTCCTGTGTATCACCAGATACTTAAAAGAGAAAATAATGAACTCTAGAGATGTCTCAATAAAGAGGAAGGACTGATATCTTTTTCTTTGTAATACAAATACTTTGTAATGCAGCTCAACTTCACTGAGATCTTTGGAGATAGATAGACTTACAAATACAGCCTGGAATGCCTCGGAATATCTGATCGTCCCTTTTGTAAAATAATGTTCTCGGCTGCAAATCAGTGTTGATGTGGAAACGGAAAAGTAAGATTTCTTGATCTGTGTTTGTAAAATAGGCCAACAGCATGAACAAGAAAAACCTGAAATATTAACTTTTTAATAAAGAAAAGTTGTTTTTATGATTAGCTTATTTACAGAAATTGTACAGGAATGCATTTGGAGGGCTTGTATTGTAAAGAGAAGATTGCTCATAAGAGCAGTGAGAACAGGGTTTTGGTTTCTCAAGGGGGACAGAATAGTATGGTCCTGGGCAACGTATGTTTATAAAGATTTGAAACTGTAAAACGTGTAGTTCCTGAAGAGAGGGACTAATGAAACCTGGTTTCCTATGGATTTGTGTCCTAATTCTTTTAAACACACACTGCCAACATCACAATTACTCTTCCCCATGGTACCCTCTCCTGAGTAAGCAACAGTATTTGTGGTAGGGAACCTGGTGCTCCAGGTGTGCTCCTGGGCCAGCTCACTCCCTGCGATTAAGCCGGTGTGTCTGCCTGTCCTTTGACTTTCCTCCACCTGATTTCTGACTTTTTCTCACAATTCCTGTAATAACTTATCTTTCAGATTCCAACCTCTCTTTCAGATCTGATAGACTGCAAAGTTATTAGAAGGGGGTTGACAGACAGACAAGCATGATCAAGCAAGCCTTATATCCTTAGAAAACCAGGCTAAAAAATGAAAATGTAACTAGTGAGAAGTAAAGCAGAGAATGATTGATTTCTATATGCACTACTGAGCAAAAAATTATTAAGACATGTTGTTACCTAGGAATGTATTACTAGTCATGTACAAATGAGCCAGAGACTGAATGGCATATACATGAACATATTAAAACAAGTAGGGTAAACCAGGCCAAGGTAAATGAGCATCAACTAACCTTTGTGAGTGAAGGTAATAGGAGAAAGACATGACCAGATACAATGCAAGTAAGAACAAAAAAAACCCCAAACAAATAAAGCCACTGATCTGAAGGAATTGTTCTGTGCTCTTCACTGCTCTACTGAAGTGATACTGTTTTAAATCCCATGTGCTTGGGTCAGCCTTTCAACTGTAACAAATAGAATTGGTGGCCTAGATTCTGATAGTTTTTACATTATTGTCATGGATAAGTAAGCTCCTTGAAGTCATGGAGTTATTTGGATTTGTAGTGTAAACAAGGATCTGGCCTGGGGATTTCTTATACCAGTATCTCTGCTTGATCCTTGTTGTAAAGTTACAGCTGGCATTTTACCGTGCTTTCTTCTTAAACCAGAAAGATGACAGAAATCAGGTAAATACAAAATATTAGAAGTCTTCCAACAATGTAACTGACTGAAAAATAATATGAAATCAGAGCCTTCGCTTTTTTCCGAATCTCTTAGTCAACTTTAAATTGTTCTCTGTTGTCACATGTTTTAAAAAAGTAATCCTCATATAATGCAGAAAACCTTTAAAGTCCGAACTATTGCAAAGCTTTTGTAGGGTTGATTATTTCTGCTGTGTAGCATTTTCACTTTTGGAGGTGTAACTGTGTACAAGCATGCACACACACACACACAATACAGGAAAAAGTTCTTCATTACTCCATTTCACTAGCAGTAATTCTAGGTGTGTAGATACTCTTAGCATATATATATGTGTATAAAATTTATTTTTAAAGAAATAGTGTCCAGTTGAGCAGCTGTTGTTATTTTAGTGAAGATAGGCAGCCTCTTCAGTTTCCAAGCCTCTGTTTTCTATATTTTAGAATATATTATTGAGACAGGTCCTTTCACTGAATATATTTTCCAATGGCTTGTGCTTATTCATGGCCTCTAGTTGCTATGAAGCTACTTCAGAGTAGCATTTTGCTGGAAGTGCAGAGTCTGGGGATTTTCTTAACTCAAATGAACATCAACTGTGCTCTGATCATGTACATACCTGATAGCACATTTGAAACTAGAATGATAAATCTGAAATGTACTCTGGTTGTAAAACAAACTCTCATATCTCAATGAGTTGTTTGCCACGTTGCTATTAATCCAGTGCTGCCTGTTACAATGCACTAGATAGGTGGTATTTCTAGACTGCTCATTGTGTCTTGTTCTTTGTTGATTTTTCTCATTCTGTGTATTTGAACTACTTTAGCTGGAAGTACTTAGCTGAGAGATTCACAGAAAGAACACATAGCATGGGGTGGGTGACCTATGAAGTCAGACATGAAAGGTTCCTGTTTGGCTATTTTTCAATGATGTTTCAGTTGAATCTGAGGCATTACTAGCTGTGACATTGCACAGCAGTCATTTTGTTTCCTCAGAGTAGCTAGACAGATTTATCAATTTCTTTTTTCTTGTTCTTTATGATTTTTCTTCTGTTGTTGTCCTAAAAGGAAAGAGGAAAGAAAATGCAATATTGGAATCTGGAAGACAAATTCATTATCAAATTTCTTTTACTATTGGTGCTCTGGGAGGAGGGTCACACTACAGAAATATTTGAGGTTGGAGTAGAATATCTATTTAATGAGTTCTTTGGCAAGTGAAAAGCATTTGTTGCTAGCAAAACCTTTCATTTTTTTCCTTTTTTCTTTTTCAAAGCAAAAGCTGTGCAACAGAGTGGAACTGAGGGTCAAAGTTTAAATACAGTTTGCTGTGCCACCTGGTTTTGATCTAGAGCTCAAGCGTGTGACTGGCAACACTCACTGTCACAGCAGGGAGACCTGGTAAGGGGGGACAGAGCAACATTTCTCTCTTTATTTCTCAAATTGTGAAAGGTGTGAGATTGACAGCCTTGGAAAAACAAGTCTCTTGTTTTATTCACAAAGAAAAAGGGTGGCAGGACAATCATAATACAATCTTCTCCCACAGTGCTTTGCCCATCTGTTTCAGGCCTGCTTTAGCTGAACTGCCTAGAGAGGGTGAGGAGATCCCTTTTTCTTTTGACCGATTCAGTCTTTGTCCCACTGCTATGACTCCCCACTGGGGTGTCAATTGTGGTTGTCATCTTTTCTTGGGTAGCTTCCACCTGTCCATTAGAAACTGGCCAACGACCAGGAAATCACTTCACACTGGCCACAGAATAGATGTCATAGGCTCAAATTAACATTTTAGACACTGGGTCTGGATTTGAAAGAGCAATTTAGAGATGAAAGGCAATGTATGTCTTCTTCCTCGATTACTTATTTATGGAGTTACTGAGTATTTGAGCTACATCCACTTGACTAGTCTGTGTCTATTGTAAACTTTCTCCACTCAATTATTATTTTTATTTTAAAGAGTCTTTAAAGGTCTGAGGCAGATTAGGACCCATTTTGCTACAGGCTGTACAAACCTTGGTTTGCCTTCCTCAGCTGACGAAAGAAAATTGCCTCTGAGTCCTGTGGCTGGATTAAGGGTGTCTTGCACCGTACAGGTCACAAAGCACAGCCTGACCCAAGGAATTAAAAAGCCCTGAAAACACATCCTTAGTAATCAAAGAGAAAACATTATTATTTTATTGAGGTATCATGACTGTGGGAGAAAGACCACATGAAAAGCAAAAGAGGTCAGTATTAGATATAAGAATAAAGATAAAGATGGGCCAGAACATGAAAACAAAATGAACAGGTATCTGACCAACAAATATGGAGACTGGGTATCTTTTTTCTCATGAGTTGTCCAATTGACTATAAGGGCATTTTTTAGGGGCTGAAATATTTGTCACTCTGTATCAGAATCTACCTGGTGATTTAGAGACTTGTCAAAATTGCACAGCTGTATCCATAAGGTCTATGGTCATAGCAGTGATTTGTCTGTAAGACTGTGGCACTAAAGGAGCTATGATATATAATCGTGTTGGTAATGTACTGTACTGTGGACATCCAGAACAAGATAAAGATGTACTAAATCTACCACTGCTCTGTCACTGGGAATAGCTACCATAATAATATACAAAGCCATAAGCAAGGAGAGAAAATGAAAAAAAACAACCTACCAAAATAAACATTTCTGCCCTATTTGCTCAAAAACAGGCACAGTTCTTCCAGTTCTAGTCAGTAAAAGGAAATTAACATGAACTGGAAGAAAAAATAGCAGTGTTGGCAAAAATGTATTTTCTTGTTATGGAAGATGGAGATGGGGGCACTTCTTTTTTTTAAACCTTTATCAAAAGCTAGGGATTTACAATGATTTATACTTAAGGAACTAAATCTGCAGAAGGACATGGTGCTTTGAAACAGTTTGCTTTGAGATACCTTGCTGACCAGTGCAATCCTTAGGTGTTGTTTCCTGCAGAGTGTCTAAAATGCTACACTGCAATAGCATATTCCTTTGGTTTGTAGGAATTCTGCAAAGTAATGTGCAGCTCTGTGAAGACAGCTCAAAAAAATTACTTAACATATAAATTATAAGAAATATATATTGTGTATTTAAATACCTGTGCTATAATGATATTCTTGAGTGTTATATAATGGACAGTGTTAGTCCACTGCAAGGGTGAGTTGCTTTTTCTCATCTGAAAAAATGGATGTCCAAAGCTGTCTGGCACTACAGTTGTTACCTTTAAGATTATACAACTACAGTCAAGTTTTCAGTTACAGCTTGATCTTCCAGGTTATTTTGTGTTTTATTTTGTAGCCTGCTCAATTGCACAAAGTTGTTCTAATCAAGAAAGAACATCTTGTTTGCTTACTCTAGAAGTGCCCATGCAACCTGCCCACCAGCCAAGGTCTCAGCACTGACATTGATTCCATGTTTGACATCTCTAATGAAATAAAGCATCCCATTACATTCTTCCCAAGGGAAAGAGGTATCCACAGTAACCACTTTTAACTTAAGACTGAAGAAAAATGTTTTATTTTTCTTTCCTTCAGACTATGCATTACTCATGTTTTTTGCTGGAAATCTGATCCCTGTAATTTAAAAAAGAAAATTCTCACTGCAGTGATAGCAACTGGTTAGTTCAGAAAGAAGCAATGTTTAAGACACAGTCATTTCAATGAGATGCTGTATCAGCTTTCCAAACTACATACTTCCTTAGTGCACTCAAGTGCACTCATCACACATGATCAAATGTAATGTTTTGTCAGTTTTTAGACACTTTGCTATTAGAGTTACATCTTCTACTTCATCAAACTAAGGCTCTGCTGAAGGACAGATTGTACAAATAAACATCAGTTGGAATGTTTTTAACGAACAATTGTTTACTGATTGAAATACAAAAACTGTTGCTCATGCTTGGAGATCAAATTACATGCTTAAGAGAAAGCAAGCTACATAATTCATTGACTCATGACTCATAAGAAACATCAGGCAGTATCTTTTGATGTGAAATGCTGCAGAATCTCTTGTCTTTATTAGATGGAGCAGTAGATGACAGATTTTTCTTAAAAACATTGTCACTATATATAGCGATCCCATAGCCACTAAACTGTAATCCCTCTGTGAAGGGGAGCTGTGAAGAGGATGATGTGTAACATTCAGGTTAGGGAGTCTTTTATTTTAAGACAAAGTATTATACTGATGTTAAACTCCACCTGCATTCCCGGAGAGAATTTTTTGCCACACATTGTGTACCATTTTGGGTCACTAGGAACTGGACATGGAGCAGCTCTGCTAAAGTGGGAGAAGAATTTAGTAGATCCTTTTCCCTACACACTGTGAAGCCAGGTTTCCAAATAAAGACAGTGCAGAAGGAAGGATGTTAGAGTGTATCTGAGAAGTATGCAGGGAGTGATAGGCACAAAAGTGATATCAAGTCAGATCAAAGGTCAGCTGGGCCCAGACGCCCATCTCTTGGTAGCTAATAGAGGAAGACTTCAACAAGGGGAAGCACACAGTGATATCTGCCCAAGATTACCTCTGCCATACCATGGTTTGTTACTTGAACTTGAAGTCAGGTATGGTGTCTTTGTCCTTTATAGCCTTTAGTGACTAATGCGACAGCACTCTCCAATTGCCAGCAACACTTGGGAACAAACAGGCCCTAAAGAGATTATAAAGGGTCCTCCCACAGAGGTGTATACGTGTCAATGTTGGCTCATCTTTATCCCTTTCAAAGAGGTCCAAACTGTGGACACAGAGGAAGGACTGGAGTTTCAATTGAGGCTGTTAATGGAAATTAATTGAGGATTGGCTCAGAGTATTTTTCCTGTTCATGCATGTGGATAAATTACTTGGAATTTTTCCGTTATATCTTTATATGTGTAGTTAATAGCGCTGGCTGTGTCACCAGAGCTTTTGAGAGAGAATAAATACCCCTGAGTATGGAACATACAAGATACATAAAAACGCCTCAGGAAAAACTTGACAAATTAAAAATAATTTTCTTGAAATGGATCTACCAGGTAAGACATAACTGAAATTGGCAGTAGTGCTATACTTAATGAAGTAGCATTTCCAGTGCTGTTACCTCAGTCTCACACTGTAAGGGGATGTTCTGAAAATCTCAGATATTGGAATTGTATGACTCCAAGAAGATCTAAAATGAAAAAATAAATAAATCTATTTTTCAAGACTGTAGAAGAAAAACTTGATCTCACATTTTTCAAGGTTCATAAAATGAAGATAGTGAACTCCACAGATGTAACAACCTGTTTTTAATATATTTGACTATTTTCTATGAAGTGGGAAGAAGGAAGTGGGGATTAAATGTGGGAAGAAGGATCTTTGATTAAAGAATCTTGGTGTCTGTGATTCATGATTCAGCCACATGGTCTGACCTCATAGTTGACCTTGTTTTGAGCAGGAGGTTTGACTAGAGACCTGAATTATGCTGTGGTCCTGTGATTCTGCATTTCTGTAGAAGCAGAACAGTGTGTAGAACTCTTGGGAGATAACATTGACTGAATAAAAGCCCAAGTCCCCATACACCTTTCTTGTTATCAAACCTAGAAGATATAGTCAGACATCTGAAATGCTCAGGAGGGATTGTATACTCCTGTTTTGTAAATTTCTTTTTGCATTTGGGAACAAACCAGTATCAAGTTCATGGGTCTATTTTCTAGTTCATTCACCAAGGCCACAGAAAAATACAGTGGGACTGGGATTAATGTGATCAAACAAATATATACTGTACAGTTGTCTACTGTCATGCTAGTCACTTTAGATTACTTTAATAGTAATATAGGAAAATGGATGTGTTTGGGTACTAATGGTATAACCTAGTCTAGATATCTCATTTGAGATAAAATTATTTGCTTGCTAGGAGATCTGTTTCTTCCTCCTGACTAAAAAAGCCAAGGTAAATAGCTCAAATGTAGAATCACATCCTTCCTGACCCAAACCATAGAATCATTAAGGTTGGAAAAGACATCGAAGGTCATCAAGTCAAATTGTCAACCCAACACCACCATGCGTCCTAAGCCATGTCCTAAGTGTCATGTCTACAGATTTTTTGAACACCTCCAGGGATGGTGACGCCACCACCTCTCCGGGCAGCCTGTTCCAATAGCTAACCAATCTTGCAGTAAAGAAATTTTTCCTAATATCCAGTCTAAACCTCCCTTAATGCAAATTGAGGCCATTTCCTCTCATCCTATCATTAATAACTTGGGAGAAGAGACCAACACCCACATCGCTGCAACCTCCTTTCAGGTAGCTGTAGAGAACAAGAAGGTCTCCCCTCAGCCTCCTCTTCTTCAGCCTAAATAAACCCAGTTCCCTCAACCTCTCCTCACAAGACCTGCTCTCCAGACCCTTCACCAGCTTTGTTGCCCTTCTCTGGACATGCTCCAGCAACTCAATGTCCTTCCTATACAGGGGGCCTAAAACTGAACACAATATTCAAGGTGTGGCCTCACCAGTGCCGAGTACAGGGGGTTGATCACTGTCCTACTCCTGCTGGCCACACTATTCCTGATACAAGCCAGGATGCTGTTGGCCTTCTTGGCCACCTGGGCACACTGCTGGCTCATGTTCAGCTGGCTGCCAACCAGCACCCCCAGGTCCTTCTCTGCCAGACAGCTTTCCAGTCACTCTTGCCCAAGCCTGTAGCGTTGCATGGGGTTGTTGTGACCAAAGTGCAGGACCCGGCACTTGGCCTTGTTAAACTTCATACAATTGGCCTTGGCCAATCGATCCAGACTGTCCACATCCCTCTGTAGAGCCTTCATACCCTCGAGCAGATCAACATCCAACATGGTGTCATCTGCAAACTTACTGAGGGTGTACTCAAACCCCTCATCCAGATCATTGATAAAGATATGTTATTACCCCTGAAATAAATGGAAAAAAGAAAGTTAAAAGAACTACAGAAGCCTTTGCATCTTCCAGACAAAAGGTGGGAACTGAATCCTTATCTTCAGAGTCCCATGAGAGTGTATTTCTTGCACAACTACATCCTCTTCTTTTATTCTGCTATAGCAGGCAAAGCATGCAGGACTCAGACCTGCAATAAGAAGATCTGTCTATACAGATCTTCCCACTCACCAAGCAGAGCTGCATCCATTTCAGTCGAGACAGCTGCTAGAGAGGAATGTCTGCTTGGAAGGCCAGGGAGTGGACAAGGGAAGGGGAGAAGGAAATTATTCATTCAAAGAGCAACACAACAAAACATAGAAAGAAGAGATTTACTTTCACTGTACTAGTAAAAAAGAAAGCTCTCTTTTGTATACAATTCACAGGTCATCTGTTAAAAGAAGCTCCCCCTGTTTTACTAGTGAGGTTGTTGATAGATGGGTGAAGGGTAATATGACTAGATTTGTCCTGGAAGACCTTCTACTCCTTTTGCATCTTTCTGACTCCCCAGAACATGCTTCCTTTCCTTACATGGCCTTTCCCCCTCTACTACCCCTACCTGTCCCAGGCTCTGATTCCCCTTTGCTTCTGACTTAATGAGATTATTGAAGGTTTATTT
Source organism: Phalacrocorax aristotelis (assembly GCF_949628215.1). Classification (NCBI taxonomy): domain Eukaryota; kingdom Metazoa; phylum Chordata; class Aves; order Suliformes; family Phalacrocoracidae; genus Phalacrocorax; species Phalacrocorax aristotelis. Next base: position 65,942,707 of record NC_134278.1, read on the forward strand.
TCAAGCACCAGTCTTTTCAAATAAGCATAGTATTATCTGAGCTATGAGTTATGTTTGAAAACAGTGAATAGCCATGGATTTGAATCAAGGAAGGGAAGTATGTGAGATTGAAAGATGAACAAGGGAAATCTGGTGTAATCCTAAATAAACCAACCCACACCAAAAGCAGAAAGCAAAGGTGTTTATAACTTCTATAGAAATAATTGGAAAAGGAACTGAAAAATCCATATGTCCATATTTCCCTTCCTACTGTCGCTGTCCTTTTCATATATTTTGTTAATCAGTTTTGCAGCTTCTCTGTCAGAAAGTCCTGATTGACTTAGAGGTACTGAAATGTATTAAAATACATGGTTTACAGGTGTTAAGACTTTAGCCCTGGACATTACAGCATTCCCTGTGGTATCTGGGATCAGCTGGACTAGGTGTAATTGCAGGATTCGTGGCTAGTCACACAGCCATGAAAGCATCTGTGCTTCTTTGTACGCTTCTGAGCAAGCCCATGAAGTTCAGACAGATGCTAGATGTGCATGAAACGGCATCTGATAAATTCAGCAGAACAGAGATCTGTAAGTTTCTATGTCTGTAAAATGTTTACTACAGTTTTGTGACACCCCAGGGGAAATTACTAGACAACCATGCAACCTACAGAGAGGTAGCTGTATGTGCTATAGGGCAAACACTACTAATAGTCTGTGAGATGAATTCCCTCACAAGGTTTAAAAAATGCCACTGTGAGTCCAGAGATAATGGTTCTACTGTGTAGATAACCTTGTTGAGCAGTTTATTTCTTTTAAACATTTTTACTAAACCATCTAATATTTGAATTACAGCATTACCATAAAATCTATAAGGTTTCTTTTATTGACCTATTATGAAGAAAACCCTGTAAGATAGGTTATATACCCTGGAGGAGTACTGGTCACTAACATAATACAAATAAACACATAAAACTCTGATAGATATAAAATCAAAATAATGTATCAATATGCACGTTTATATCTACCAGCCTATTGCCAACAATTCAGGTATGCAGAGGTACATACCTGCTTATACTGTTGCAGAGCTCAAATACCCAGAAACCCTTCCTCGTTCCCCAAACCATAAATTGTGTTTTTTAAACAAATCTCTCCTAATTCCTAGTTTCAATCTAATTTTCTGTTTCTCTTTTAAAACATAGTTTAAGATTGGTTAAATCTCTTCTCTACCACTATAGATAGATACCGTTATGACAGTGGCCCATTTAAATAAAGTAGGGCTGAGGTCTGTATCACCTGCTGAAACAGTGGATGACACCCCATCAAGTTACCTACTCTTGTTTTCATTTTTATGACTTTGGGGCAACTGTTTCCGAAACTAATTTGTTCTCTTACAGAAGCAGCCTAGTCATCTGAGCATTCAACTCCTTTTGAAATCTAACTGGTTGGCTGGTTACAACCTGATGTACCACTACATTTTGCTGTCTCATCTGCTTTCATACCCAGCTTTGAGATTTGTTCATGAGACCCTCTGCCAGACTGAACCACTTCTCCAAGGCCCATGGTGCTAGTGATGGCTAAAAGCCATTATGGGCCTGTGGATAAACAAAATATCCTTTCCGTTCCAGTGATTTCTCATTAGTTGCAGGCTGCCTTTATGCTGGCTGACAGATAGGTCAGCATGGAAACCATAAGCATGTGGGAGCAGTGGTATCTCAAAGAACTGGAGCAGCCTTAAACATAGACCGGTGGGGTGAGAACTGTAATGGGGAAGTGTTGCTTGAAAGAAAGGTGAATTCTCTCAATAGTCCAGCTCTTCCTCGGTATAGAGGAATATTTTATGTGGCATGTGCCATTGCCAGTAGTCCTTTGCTTTTTCACAAATAGCAATTATTTTAGAAGGGAATTCTTATGACTAAAGAGCTCCTTTCCCCATCTCATTGCCCTCACCCTCATCTTTGGTGGCATTAGAAGACATCCCATGAGTTTAGTTTTACATGTGTGAGTGTGACTGTCTTTATTGCTGTTGAGGCTATGAGAAGAGCTATGCACTTCAGCCAGGAGAGAAAAGGGACAAGCCCAGTGCATTTAACATTTAGGAGTATAAGCAGCTTGCAGTACTGAAAAAAAACAAAGCTCAGGACTTGGAAAATGGCAGAACATGGAGCAAGGTCAGAAAGGGGCAGTACCTGCAGACTGCAAAGGAAACCAATGAAATATCTGACATTGTCATGGAGGATTGTGTGCCATCTGTGCTAGGATGTGCATGAGGACCTTGTGACAATGGCCATCTTGCATGGCCTGAGGCAAGGTGGGTCTAAAATGTACCTAGACCATAGAACAGTGTTGAACAAGGACCAAAGACACTGCACATCCCAGGTGCTCGTCAAGATTCAGATAAAATGGTCCTGGATAAAGCAACAACTCGCTTAAGGTATCAGATTAAAGTATGGTGGTTCCTGAAATAAAGTTGTTACTTGCATGACTGTATCATCCCTGCTTCCCCTTCCCAGTGCTTGACAGCAGGGAGCAAATAAAAGCTCCTTTTGGATCTTGCCAATTTATAAGTACAACTTGCATGGGCAATCAAATGCAAAAAAGAAGAAAAAAAGGAAGATAATATTATTAGCAACCCCAGTTATTCCCAAATGCATGCTTTTGGCAGTGCGAGCGGTTGGAATTTTAGCAACATAAACCAACACATTACTGAAAATCATGCCTAAGCATTCAAATAAAACACACGGACAATTTAAAATTATCCTTGCAAGCTATCCAGTAACCAGTTATTTGGACTGCAGGGTTTTTATGAATAAAATTGTAAAGCAAACCTACAATGTAAATATCCAATCCAAAATGCTCTAGCTTTCCAGCCATAGAGTCCAAAACAAATTATTTGCATGCTGTGTCTGAATTCTGAGGTGGACAGAGAGCTAGTTTGCTGCTGGGTCAGAGGGTGAAGCTTTGAATTGGCACACAAAATGAGACCAGCCTGGCCATCCTTCCTTATTTGCAGAGCTTTGGATTTTTCTTGGCACGGGAGTCCTTTTGTTTCCCAGCATAACCTTGAAAATATTTTCAAGCAGTTTAAACCATGCTTGTGTATTCCTGGGGACGTATCTGCTTGGGACCTGCACACACAGACCTCTGCTCTGAGAAGGGGGGGATGGAGACTTGCCCTGGTGTATCTGTATTAATGTCAATTAGAGCTAGTAGCTGTTGAACTAAGAGCCCCTTGATCCTGGTAATACAGCTTCTGAAACAGAACTGGAGTATGCCTGGCTGTCTAGGAATGTGGGCAGAGACTGCCCCGCACCATCTGCATCCGTGTGGATGTGCTTTCTGTTGGCTGCCTTTTTTCTGTGGATTGGTAGGACAGCTTTCTGTGACCTTCTCCAGTCAAGTCAGAGAGTAGCATTTCTAGGTCTTTAGCAATGCTGGTGGGCAGCTTTCTTTGAGCCTTTAACATCTTCATAAAAGACACATCAGCTAAGATGAACCTTTACCAGAATAGTCTTGGCAATATTCATTCTTATTTATATTCTATTTACTTCACACTTAATGCTTGGAATATCCCGCAAACTCCCATCATCATCCAAAGCTGAGAAAATTAAGAAATTTTGTCACCAATCTTCTTGTATTTGACAAATCTCTAAAACTATCTTTCTTAACCTGTTTTCACCATTGGCCTCATGTAAGATGCCCTGTAAAAGGCATCCTCTCCACAATGAATGAAAGATCAATTTTATGTCAGAAGAAGAAGAAAAGAAGGAGGAGGGAGGTATCTGTCAAATGCCCGAAAGTGTTATGAGCCTATGACCCTTCATACATGGGAGGGAATGAATGAAAGGGACCATAAGAAATGTAAGAAATTGCTTCAAGACAGCATGTAGCTCCTGTGTCAGAAAAAGCAGAGGATCATGTAGAAAAAAAGATGCAAAGATTTGTACCCCAGAAGCCAGTATACAATAAGAAATACAGTGCACAGCTCCTTTGCTGTCCCCAACTTACTTTCAGATGTAAAATAACAAGAAAGCTCTTTCATTCAGCCTCAGAGGAAAAAAAAAAAAGCCACTGGTATAACACTTACAGATGTCCCAGTCAGCAGGAGCTTTTGGAACATACCAACTTAAATGGTTTTCTTTTGAGGCATTTTTGTTTCTTGTTTTGCAATGTCCTATATATATATTAACTTTTCAGAAGTTAATATTTTGCTTTGCTTCGCAAAGTACTTATTCATTCTTCCCGGAAGGACATTTGTCTCATGAAGTCATGCAATATCTTATCAATCACTTAAAATCAAAGTGAAAACCCCACAAAACAGGACAGTCAATATATTCTTAAGGCTGTCTGCAATGAACTCATACTATGATGTGATTTTGTAACTGCCTTTGTAGCTAACTGCTCAAAATTAACAGGCATACCTTCTGTGTCTCATTCACTTCTAAAATCTTTCTTCCCCTCTTTTTTCACAAGTGGTCACAAACTTTAGCAATAATAACAGGGACACTTGAAATGCTTAGCTGGAGCCTTCTCGCAGTGCATGTCCTGAATGCCTTCAGTCTACAAAACTGTGTTTTTGAAAGCAAGCTGTTTCTGCTCCAAGATCGCAGGCTTTCTTCATATTGCAGTTCTAGAGCCTTTTTTAAAGCTTTGTGGGCAAGGGTAGCTCAGAGGGTGCTGATATTCACTGGTGGCATTGTAACTGTACTACCACTCTGCATTCCTTCCCCTGCAGACACCGTCACTGCTTTTTGACCACTTACATTTATTTCTGTGAGACTCCCTTGATGATGAGGGTACTAAAAGGCAAAGGCAAATCTGAGAACTAAGTAACAGTATTAGAATATGGGCAGCCTGTTAAATAATTCTGCTATTCAGAAAAGGATTAAAAGGGTACTGTTTTGCAGGAACCAGTTAATGGTTTTACATAAGAGAGGAAATAGCACGTGCAGCTTAAAAATTAAACAGGATAACTCTTTTATGGACCCTACAGATAAAAGTTTCTGAGTTCTTCTGCATCAAAGAAGTTATGATTTTAGTGTGGCACTGTTATAGTGATGTGGCAAGCTTGTCACGCAATACCAAAAATGTGGCCTTCCCTGTCTGAAGTCAGTAAGTCATCCCATTTTTGCACCATAATTCAGACTTAATTTTTATTTCCTCAGCCCAAAATGACCGTTCTGCCATATACAGATGGTCAGTGAATGTCCTCAGCTTCCATAATTTTCTGTTCACTGTCTGTTTTCCTAACACTCTCATTTTTCTCTGCTATCATGGTATTCAAGTTCCTGACAACTAAATGTGCTATCTCTTCACCAGATACAAACCATGCCAGCAGCCTTAAATCTGATAGGGAGACAGAAGCTAGCCCTGAAGACAAGGTGAAGAAAGACTGAATTATCGACTGAAACAAGAACAATTCACCCTCAAATTCTCATGATTTCTTGGATGTCACAATGGAATCTCACAGTTCACAGCAAAAACATTTCCCAGTGGCAGCAAGCAAAACAGTGGGGTAGCAACAGTGATGTCTGTTCTCCACATGGTACATCTTCACACAGTGACTTGCTACGAGGTCAGTCTGCATGCGAAAACTGCAGTGCTGGTACCTGTATGGCAGTATATCTGCTAACCATATAACTTCTTAATGCAAACACAGGGAAAACAAAAAGTAGGGACTTTCACTTCCTTCTTTTCTGGAGTGAGTTGTGTTTCCAGATGCCAAATCTGTAACAGTAAAATAAACATGTCTGGGACTGTTCTCTGAAGCCAGCTGGAAAGGAGCAGCCCGATCTACACTAACCTGCTCTCCTAGTCCCCCAGAGAGGATGCCTACCTGTTCTGAGTCCCTAATAATGCCTGACCTGTGCCTGAAAACTGATCAAGAGACAGGATCATTGGCCTGCAACAAAACTGTATCAGTGTCAGTGCTAATAATTTAGCCAACAGTATCCTGGTGCATGGGAACATTCCCTTGAGTTATTTAACTTACTAAAGTACATGTGCTCACTGAGACTGAGGGTTATGAGTGCGACTATTCCTTACCCATGGGTTGTTGGCTTTGCCTATTCCCTTTAGTAAGAAGTCTTTTGCATCAGTTTGTTGCGATTTGACCTTATTATAAATGAAGACAGAGTGTGAAGCTGCTGATATTCATCATCAGAAAATGATGTTTCTTTTTAAGGGGTTTATCTCATATTTATTTCATTGCTTCTATAAAAAAGCTAAGTAGAAAGTGGTGGAGTGACTATGATTTTTTAATTAAACTTCTAGTATATCAATTTTTATTATTTAATTAGGGCTTTTATTTCTATAGGCAAGGCTAAGTGGAAATGCTATCAACCTGAATGTTAATTTATAGACTGAATTAATACTAAATCCACCTACATCATGTCTAGAGTTCTTCAGCGAATGTCTATGTTTTGGTGTAGTCACATCTTTGTGTTACAGTACTTAGAAAGCTAAAGACCTGTCAGTGTCATCACCCTCTACTTGTTTATTAATTTTTCCCATTACTTTTTTTCATTTCTCTGAACAGAAATTCCTCTCACCTCTAATGGGCTGTGACCTGCTTTGCACCAATAAAGATGGTATTGACAGGGCTGTTGGTGTCCCCCGATATGAGGTGATTTGACCTGATTTCCTGCTGCTTCTTCTCCTGCTTGTGTTTACTTGTGTGCAGTGATATGTGCCTTGTGCACACAAGCTGAGAGCTGATAGAGCAGGAATAGCATGGGAAGGCAGGTGCAGTGGCATCAGGAGAGCTTGAAAAGCTGTGACTGCAACCCACTGATGACCTAAAGTAGTTGTCATCTGACAACTGCTCAGTGACTTACATGAGGTAAGTTTGGTGGTCTCAGCCTGAATCCTTGTAGACAATTGACTGCATCACAATAACTACTATTGTAACTGGCACTAATTGGCATTACTGGGAGACTCCACTGCCTGCCCAGGCACTGAACAGGCTTCTGGATTTGATCACACCCATGGAGCAGGTCGAGGTTGGGCCTATGTACTTTCCCTGAGCAAGGCTGGGCTCTTTTGTTAAAAAGTTCAGCTATTTCACACTGTCATTGACTCTTAAAAACAAACAAAAAAAAGAGTCAAATATTTAGTGGTGAAAATCTATAGATAATGTAAAACATCTGGCCCTTGATAACCATCTCTGTTTTGCCTCCCACTTTGTTGCCAAAAGTAGATAGATCCAATTTTTCTAAAGAACTATTAGAGTTCCACTACAATCTATTTAACTAATATTTAGTCTTATGAATTGTATTTGGTTGTAGAGCAACAGGCACATTTATTTCCCTGCTCACATTTTAGATGTTGTTTCCTGTCTATTGATTCACTTGGCATTGGTTACTGATCATATAATTCCCAAATGGTGTAATCCAAGCTGTTCATATTATTTGGCTCGAACTTTATTTTGAAAATCTGTAGTAATCTAAGTTAAATAAACATAACGCTAGAAAATATACTCTGGGGAATAAATCTGCATTGACAGAGAGATAGGTAAAATAGATCTTTTCCATCTCTGCATATGACTTTCTGATTAAAGAAGGTAATAGCAAAAGAGGGATGACTGCCTAATTGGATATTAGTAGGGAAAGAGTGATACATGTTATAGGATACTTCTAGAGGATGACTCTGAGGGTTGCAAAGTGAAGTATTTAGGACAAATGAGCCTGTCATATTAGATAAAGTAAAAGAGACAGTCGGGATTCCAAGAGCTTCTCTGACTCACAATTAAGAAAATGTCTCCACAGGAGTCTGTGCTAAGCATATCAAAGATAACAGATGCAATATGTTGAGGACATGTAGCCACCTGTATGGAGGAAGCTGCCTTTCAAAGATGACCAGAAAATGGGAGGAACAGGGCTTGTTCTTGCCCTTTTCAGATTTCTTTCTCATGATACATATCTGAAAGTGTATCTGAAAATGTTGTTGGATAATTATTATAGTTTTTAATGTAAGGATGCAATTTTCCTGTGTGAATGTCTGGTTTTACACTAAGAATCACAGAAAGAACTTGTTTGTGGCAAGAAAAAAATTATGAGAACTTAGGAAAGGAAAATATGGTGAGAACTGAAGAACTGAGTTATTGAGATGGGAAGGGATTTTTAATGAGGAATTGCTGGGTCTTCAGGTTCATTTGGTTTCACTTAATGCTTAAAATATGGAATTGGCAGAAGAACAATGCTTTTAAAACCAATATTTTTCCTCTTTTTTTTTCCCAATGTGATTTTTTAAATTGTTTTCAAATAAAAACATGCATTGGCTGGCTTAATGAAACAACAACAAAAAGGTGACAGCTTTCACCTTTTCAAAATTTTTAAGCCCTGAGTTAGACAACCACTTTGTGTGGAATTTATAGGGCCCTGTTCACTTCAGTGAGAGTGCCCCACAGCCTTTATTATATGCATTGTCCAAATACAAGGCCAATGAAGGGATAGTTTCTCTGAATCCCACTAATATCCTTTCTTGTGGTTAAGTAGCTAGAGACTCTGCAGACTCAAATTCTTAAACTCATTGCTAAAGCAAGGGTACTCTGTTCATTCAAATACTGTTGTGACTTCGGGCAGGACAATTCAGGGAACTGATCTCTTGGTTTCTCAAATCTAGTATCCTAAGCAGTTCCTAAATGGAGTCATCCAAGTATTGGCTTTATTCTCATTTGTTATAAGACAGATCTCAAAAACATTACTGTCACCCTGGAAAGGTCAGAGTCAATACCCTTCTCTCAGAGTGGCTAGCACAATCTGGACACCATTTGCAATTCAGTGTATTTGCAGACACTCCATGCTGCCCCTAGGCACTATTTACTCTGGAAATGAGTAGATGTTTACTTCTGTTCGGTTATCACTTGCACTAAACACTCTGACCACTTGCGATCCCTCTAGTCTTGCAGCTGATCCTGGTAGGTCCCATAGCTTCAGGTAATTCAGAGAGCCTATGAGCCCAATTCTACCAAGGTGACAAATGAAGTACCAGCTGAAAGGTAGGTCACTTGAAATTGCTGCCTGTAATGTTAGAATAATCTAATGGTGTAGTATCAAAATACTTGTAGTATACTTGTAGTATTAAACCAGAAGAATCAGTCTAAAGATGTATAGGAAGAATGGAATATCTCTTTAATAGAAGATTAGCAGCTGGACTGTGATGAATCTGAAAACCTTGCACCAGATACCTTATTCCCCAACTGTCCTACACAATCAATACAATCCTCTATCAGTATGGCCCAGAAATAGAATGTCTATATTCGTTAAGAGAAAAAAAAAAAAAAAAGAGAAAAGATTAATTTCAGATTTTGTTCCAAAGAATGTTTTTATATATAATGCACATAAAGGTTAAATGGCATAAATAAGGTGCATGCATGTAATATTGAGTTAATTATCCGTCGTGGTTTAGCGGCAGCTCAGCCCCACACAGCCGCTCGCTCACTCCCCCACCGGTAGATGGGGGAGAGAATCAGAAGGGTAACGCTCGTGGGTTGGGATAAGAACAGTTTAATAATGAAAATTAAAAGAAACAACAACAGAAGTGCAATGTAAAGGAGAACAACGAGAGGCGCAAAGCCCCGGGGGAGGGGGGAAGGGAGGGGAGAGGGGGAACGAACCGCCGAAACAAACCGCCCGCGCTGCAGCTGCTCGCCGCTCGCCGACCCGTCGCCTCCGCGCTGCCACTGCCCGCCCTCAATATATTGGCCATGGTGTCACATGGTATGGAATGAACCTGCCATTGGCCAGTCGGGGTCAGCCGCCCCCACCATGGCCCTGCCCCTCCCAGGCCCCCCTGCCACGCCACGCGGCAGAGCGCGGGAAGCTGGAAAGGTAGCCAACCCCCACAGTGAGGAGAATTAACCCCTTCTCAGCCAAAACCAGCACATTCTCCACCCCTTATTCCATACCATTTACACCATGCCCAGGTCCCATATGATGCAATACAACCGTACCAACCACCACCCCTCCCCTTCCCATCCTTTAACATAATACACAGACATCATTCCCTCAGTTCATGGACCTTCCCTGTAAAATGTCCACTAAAATGTCCATTGAGTTCACCCAGTCTATGACTCTGGGCTCCATCTGTTGTATCAGTCTTTCCGGGTGGGAGAGATGGTGTGTGGCGTTGGGTTGCTGCATACCGAGTCAGTCATCGTTCCATCACTGCTGCACGGCTTGTTTCATAGTTGATCTTCCATGGGTTGGGAGGCTCGTACTCTGATATCATTGATACAACACAGAGGTGACACACAGTATTATATAGCAGTTCACATTGTGCCATTCAGTTCATTGACTGTTTTCACCCAAAATCAAATCCCCTTGAGGCACACATCAGATTTCTCCATCCTCCCGCATCACCCACCAAGTGCACCCGGGTCCTCGAGCAAAAGCAATCCCACAAATGGGTTTGCCTTTGCCGGAGGCAGGAAGAACCCAGACTGTTTTGCCCAGCATACTTTTTGTGTGCACTGTAGGGACTCTATCCCCTTCCACAGTATGTAGGATTTCTGACTGGGCAGGGCCAGCTCGGTTGGCAGATCCCCTCGTATTGACTAACCACGTGGCTTTTGCTAAATGTGTATCCCAGTGCTTGAATGTTCCACCCCCCATTGCTCTCAGTGTAGTTTTTAACAGTCCATTGTACCGTTCAATTTTCCCAGAGGCTGGTGCGTGATAGGGAATGTGATACACCCACTCAATGCCATGCTCTTTGGCCCAGGTGTCTATGAGGCTATTTCGGAAATGAGTCCCATTGTCTGACTCAATTCTCTCTGGGGTGCCATGTCGCCACAGGACTTGTTTCTCAAGACCCAGGATAGTGTTCCGTGGGGGACAGGATATGTTTCCAGCCAGCCAGTCGTTGTTTCTACCATTGTAAGCACATGGCGCTTGCCTTGGCAGGTCTGTGGGAGTGTGATATAGTCAATTTGCCAGGCCTCCCCATATTTATATTTCAGCCATCGTCCCCCATACCACAGAGGCTTTACCCTCTTCGCTTGCTTGATTGCAGCACATGTGTCACATTTGTGGATAACCTGTGCAATAATATCCATGGTCAAGTCCACCCCTCAATCACGAGCCCACCTGTATGTTGCATCTCTCCCTTGATGGCCTGAGGTGTCATGGGCCCACCGAGCTGGAAATAGTTCACCCTTATGCTGCCAGTCCAGATCCACCTCAGCCACTTCAATCTTGGCAGCCTGATCTACCTGCTGGTTGTTTCGATGTTCTTCAGTGGCCCGACTCTTGGGGACGTGAGCATCCACATGCCGTACCTTTACAACCAGTTTCTCTACCCAGGCAGCAATATCTTGCCACAATGTGGCAGCCCAGATGGGTTTGCCTCTGCGCTGCCAGTTGCTTTGCTTCCACTGCTGCAGCCAGCCCCACAAGGCATTTGCCACCATCCAGGAGTCAGTATAGAGCACTGGCCACTTTTCCCGTTCAGCGATGTCTAAGGCCAGCTGGATGGCCTTTACCTCTGCAAACTGGCTCGATTCACCTTCTCCTTCAGCAGTTTCTGCTACTTGTCGTGTAGGACTCCATACAGCAGCCTTCCATCTCCGGTGCTTCCCCACAAGGCGACAGGACCCATCAGTGAACAGGGCGTATTGCTTCTCATCTTCTGGCAGTTTGTTATACAGTGGGGCTTCTTCAGCACGTGTCACCTCCTCCTCTGGTGATAAACCAAAATCTTTGCCTTCTGGCCAGTCCATAATCACTTCCAAGATTCCTGGGCGACTGGGGTTTCCTACTCGAGCCCGCTGGGTAATCAGTGCAACCCATTTACTCCACGTAGCATCAGTTGCATGGTGTGTAGAGGGGATGTTTCCTTTGAACATCCAGCCCAGCACTGGCAGTCGGGGTGCCAGGAGCAACTGTGCTTCAGTACCAACCACTTCTGAAGCAGCTCGAACCCCTTCATATGCTGCCAATATCTCTTTTTCAGTTGGAGTATAGCGGGCTTCAGACCCTCTGTATCCACGACTCCAAAACCCTAGGGGTCGACCCCGGGTCTCCCCAGGTGCTTTCTGCCAGAGACTCCAGGTAGGGCCATTCTCCCCGGCTGCAGTGTAGAGCACATTTTTTACATCTTGTCCTGCCCGGACTGGCCCAAGAGCTACTGCATGGACTATTTCTCGTTTAATCTGTTCAAAGGCTTGTTGTTGCTCAGGGCCCCATTTGAAATCATTCTTTTTCCGGGTCACTTGATAGAGAGGGCTTACGATCAGACTGTAATTTGGAATATGCATTCTCCAAAAACCCACAACGCCCAAGAAAGCTTGTGTTTCCTTTTTGCTAGTTGGTGGAGACATGGCTGCTATTTTGTTGATCACATCCATTGGAATCTGACGACGACCATCTTGCCATTTGATTCCTAAGAACTGGATTTCTCGTGCAGGTCCCTTCACCTTACTTTGTTTTATGGCAAAACCAGCTTTCAGAAGGATTTGGACTATTTTCTCTCCTTTCTCAAAAACTTCTTCCGCTGTGTTGCCCCACACAATGATGTCATCAATGTATTGAAGGTGTTCTGGAGCTTCTCCCTGTTCCAGTACAGTCTGAATCAGTCCATGGCAAATGGTAGGACTGTGTTTCCACCCCTGGGGCAGTCGATTCCAGGTGTACTGGACGCCCCTCCATGTGAAAGCAAACTGTGGCCTGCACTCTGCTGCCAGAGGGATTGAGAAGAATGCATTAGCAATATCAGTTGTGGCATACCACTTGGCCGCCTTTGACTCCAGTTCGTATTGAAGTTCTAGCATGTCTGGCACAGCAGCACTCAATGGTGGAGTGACTTCATTCAGGCCACGATAGTCTACTGTTAGTCTCCACTCTCCATTAGACTTCCGGACTGGCCATATGGGACTGTTAAAGGGTGAGTGGGTCTTACTGATGACTCCTTGGCTCCTCAGTTGGTGAATGAGTTTATGGATGGGGATCAGAGAGTCTCTGTTGGTGCGATACTGCCGCCGGTGCACTGTTGTGGTGGCGATTGGCCCCTGTTGTTCTTCGACCTTCAGCAACCCCACCACAGAAGGGTCCTTTGAGAGACCGGGCAAGGTAGACAGCTGTTCAGTTTCCTCCGTCTCCAAGGCAGCTACACCAAAAGCCCACTTGTAACCTTTTGGGTCCTTGAAATACCCTCTCCTGAGGTAGTCTATGCCAAGGATGCACGGAGCCTCTGGGCCAGTCACAATGGGGTGCTTCTGCCACTCATTGCCAGTTAGGCTCACTTCGGTCTCCAATACAGTTAGCTCTTGGGATCCCCCTGTCACTCCAGCAATGCTGATGGGTTCTGCCCCTATATAGTTTGATGGCATTAAGGTGCACTGTGCGCTGGTGTCCACTAAAGCTTTATACTCCTGTGGGTCGGACGTGCCAGGCCATCGGATCCACACAGTCCAGTAAGCCCGGTTATCCCTTTCCTCCACCCGGCTGGAGGCAGGGCCCCTCTAGTCCTGATCATGGCAGTCACAACTCACTTCCTGTAAATGTGAATCAGGAGTCCCTCTATTACACTTAGAAATAAAATCTGCGCTTCTACTCCTCTGTCTGGGGACTTGCTCGCTGGAAACTGGAGCAGCAGCTTTCCTGGAAGAGCCTCCCTGAGTGACTGTTCTTCCTTGCAGTTCATGTACTCGTGCCTGTAGGGTCGAAGTAGGCTTGCCATCCCACCTCATCATGTCCTCTCCGTGGTCACGCAGGTAGAACCATAGGGTGGCCCGTGGTGTGTATCCCCTTCTTTGAGCCAAAGGAGGCTTATTCCTAACAGCTGAGACACTGCTCTGTCGAGGTGGGGAGTAGGACAGATCTTCTTTGAGTTGCTGGACCTCTTGGGATAGTTTCTCCACAGCAGAGACAAGCGAGGAAGAGATATTTGTGTCGTAATCCCGGAGTCTATCTATCACCTCTGCCACCGTTGGTGTCTCGTCATCCTTCCAGGACATCACTGCCAATGAGTTTGCATGCGAAGATGGTGCGCTCCGTACAAACTTCCGCCACATGGGTCGTGTGCACTCAGCTTCATCTGGATCTTTGGATGACCGTTGATCGTCCAGGTCACCATAAATCACCTCAAACACAGCTAATTCCCTTAGATACTGGATGCCTTTCTCCACAGTTGTCCATTTTCCTGGGCGATATGTAACATCTTCTTTAAAGGGATACCTTTCCTTCACTCCAGATAGGAGTCGCCTCCAGAGGCTGAGGGCTTGTGGTTTTTTTCCAATTGCTTTGTCAACGCCCCCTTCCCCAGAAAGGGATCCCAATTGTTTGGCTTCTTTTCCCTCTAGTTCCAGGCTACTGGCCCCATTATCCCAGCATCGGAGCAGCCAGGTGACAATGTGCTCACCTGAACGACGGCTATAATCTTTTCGCATATCTCGCAACTCGCTTAAGGACAGGGATCGGGTGGTCTCTATTTCATTTATTACTTCTCCCTCCTCTCCCCGCGATGGCCCTGGTTCTTCATCATCCCGTTCTAAACGGGTTGATGTCCGCTTCCAATATTTCGTCTTGTGTATGGGGGCAACTGATACTGGTACGGGTTTATTTTCTGAGCTAGCTCCGGTACTTGTTGTGGGGGTTTGAGTGGCTGCAGTGCCTGTTGTCAGGGCTGGATTGTCTACAGTGCCAGTCACTTTGCATTTCAATCCAGAGACATTCTCTTCCCCCTGGGGGCACTGAATACTGTTGAGCAGGGCTCGGTATGCATGGGCCAGACCCCAGCATGTTGCAGTTATCTGTGTCTCTCTGGAGTTCCCAGCGTAACAACATACTTTCTCCAAATATTCTACTAGTTTTTTAGGATTCTGCACTTGTTCGGGGGTGAAACTCCAAAACACTGGGGGTGCCCACTGCCCTAGGTATTTGCCCATGCTATCCCACATGCCCTGCCACTCGTAACTATCAAGCCTCGGGGCAGATTTCTGGGTGATATTCTTAAGTTGCTTAGTCAAAACCAAAACAACATGCCCAAAAACTAACAATAAGTGCACCTTAACCACCCAAGGATGTTCAAGATACAAAAACGTTGTTGTAACAAAGGCACAGACATCACAGAACAAAGTTGCAAAGGTATTATTCTGTATTTCCTCCATATAAAATCTCTCAGAGGAGGAGGTATAATTGCTAATTGCCTCAACAAGGTGGTATCCGAAGTACAGTAACGGTTTCAGCAAAAACCCCAAATACCAGATAAAGCTGAAAATGAGTGTTTGTATAACAAATCTTGTAGGCAAAACATTACTAATCACAGCAGAACACAGCAGACTCAACAAACCAACACCGATTTTTAACACCAACTGCAAAAAGGACAACATGGTGCTGTGACCAGCAGCTGTTGTTATCTCCAACCCTTGAGCCCCACGTTGGGCGCCAAAATGACTGTCGTGGTTTAGCGGCAGCTCAGCCCCACACAGCCGCTCGCTCACTCCCCCACCGGTAGATGGGGGAGAGAATCAGAAGGGTAACGCTCGTGGGTTGGGATAAGAACAGTTTAATAATGAAAATTAAAAGAAACAACAACAGAAGTGCAATGTAAAGGAGAACAACGAGAGGCGCAAAGCCCGGGGGAGGGGGAAGGGAGGGGAGAGGGGGAACGAACCGCCGGAACAAACCGCACGCGCCGCCGCCGCTCGCCGCCCGCCGACCCGACCCGACCCGACCCGACCCGACCCGACGCCACGCCACCCCCCCCCCCCCCCCCCCCCCCCCCCGCTGCCACTGCCCCTGCCCCCCCTCAATATATTGGCCATGGTGTCACATGGTATGGAATGAACCTGCCATTGGCCAGTCGGGGTCAGCCGCCCCCACCATGGCCCTGCCCCTCCCAGCCCCCCCTGCCACGCCACGCGGCAGAGCGCGGGAAGCTGGAAAGGTAGCCGACCCCCACAGTGAGGAGAATTAACCCCTTCTCAGCCAAAACCAGCACATTCTCACATATATCTATTAATCCATTCAGATTTTCTCTCCTATATTTTAAAAATGTAATATTTTTAACTTACACTTTCTTTCTCTGTTTTCAAACTCTAGAATTAAAGTCACTATAGAAAAGCATAAGAAGAGAAACAACATAATTTTTCTGAAACATAGGTGGAAAGCTTGAGGGCTTCTGTGAAAATGCCTTTTGAAACTGAAATAGAATTGAAGTCACTGGTGTGACATGGATAGTTATCTTGTATTCTCATTTATTCATCCAGATAAGAGTTTGACATGACATTCCAAAATATACAAAATTTAGTGATAACTGTTTAAAAAAAAAATTGAGAGACCAAGAAACAGGTCTGAGTTTTCTGACGTAACATCTACAGTGTTGAGAGGAGAGGTCATGGGCCATAACTCACTATTGATCAGTAAGATGGAAATGTAATCGTATGATAGGGAGAAAGTCTAGAAAAGATTCTAGTATGACTGATATATGTCTGAAATGAAAGTTTGTACTCTTTCAATGATGATATGGTAACCTGTCTTTGTGCCTTACACGTCTACTTTGAAAGTGGCAACAATACCCATGATACCTGAAAGGGATATTTTTAATTATACCAGCTGGGTCAGCATCTCTAGGATGCCTGACCCACAAAGGCTACTGTGGATTGAAAATGAAGTGCTGCATTTTCAATTTTCCTCTTATAGTGATCATAACTTTTTTCCCAGAAATGCAAAAATTTCAATTTTTCCCTGATATTTACGGCATTAAATAATTTTTTTTTTCTCTTTTTGCTTTACTGGAAAATCTAACTGTAAACAAATGGGAAACATTATTTACCTTATAAGTATTAAGGAAAACAGATTTGTGATGTAGAATTGCAGCAGTATGTGTAGTGAGTGATGTCAGAGTATTTAGGGCTTTTTTGTTATGAAAACAAAGTAATTCTGTTGGGTCTCATTGTAGTATGATGCATATCCACTGCAGTGGATGCATCCACCAAAGTGAACAATACAAAATTTCTAAGCCATTAAGTGAAGAAAAAAGGGAAGATAAGGAATGGTCTAAGAAATAAAAATTGGCAACCAGCAAGACATTTCCATGTTGAAAAATTATTCCAATGATCATTCTGCATATATCATATATCTGCATTAGGCCCTATGGGGTTTGCTGCTAGTGTGTCCCATAACTTCCTGGGAAGCATGGATGGAAAACAGAAGTGGGAGAGAACTTTTTTTCAGTTGATCTATCTGATTTAGTATCTGCTGCCTTTAATAGTTTCCTAAAGGGTATATTCTGCATTCTTAGTACTATTAAGTGAGTAGATCTCTAGTGTGTAAACCCATACCTGAAAAAAATTTCTGCATCGGTATCCATTTTACTGTTTGAATGATTTTTACATGCCATACATTTTTTCCTATGCACGTATATTATTATACTGTAGGGTATTATTTCTATGCAAGTTACTGCATTTTGTATATGTGCCTTGGGACATGTTAGGGCACATTTTCTAAACCAGTCGATACATAAATGAGGCTGTTCAACCATTACTTGTGAAATATCGAGGTAGGTGTTACATAAGGAGGTTATTATCACTAGTGTGGACAATGCTGATTTGCACTCTTGAGTATTAAATATTCTTAGTTTTGGCAGTTGATTTGACCTGCTAATTAGCTAACAAACTGGGAGGTCAGGTATTTGCTATCTGGATAATCTAATGGTTAAATACACTATGAATTTGCCAGAAGATTTTAATCAGTTTTAAAAGTTGTAAGGCAAAGTTTCTAGGTCTAGGAGCTGGTATTTCTGATTTACTGCTCTTTACAAATATCAGGAAGAAAAACTATTATGAATGAGCTGAGATGTTTGTTTGGAAACCAAACACCTGCATTAAACAAAGTGTTTCTTCTTCCCCTGAGGTCATCTGTATGTGTCCCCTTAATGTTCATTTAAGTGTTGGGTCTTTTTGTTTTCTCTTAGTTATATTTTAGCTATGAAGCAACTTAATATACTAACAATTAGATAACTTTTTAATATGTATTCTGGCTGTTTTGCTTTTAGAAATATTGTTATAATATTATGTGCTACAATCAAGCTGCATATATCTGTCTCTTGACTTTTAACTTACATATATGGTTCATTTTCATAATGTTTAATAACATTAGATATTTAATAGCTAAAACTTAACACATAAATGTTCTTAAAAAAAGAATCAGAATAATTATGTGTATGCACAAGTCCACAGCATAAGTTAGTTGTTGTTTAATGTCCGACTTGTTTAAATTTAAATCTCATGTTGTTGTGAAACTCTCCTGTTAATTTCTTTATAACTTTCATAAAGACTTAGCCATTAAAGGATTAACATGAATAGTACTTAATTAGATTTTATTTGCATATAAGCTGATCAGTAAAACTATATTAACTGCGTTTTAAAACATTCTTTGTGTACCTAATGTGTGGCTTTGACTCAATAAAATACTTAAGCATGTGTTTAGGCCTGAAACAAAGCACTTTGGGCCAAGATTTCTTTCCAAATATTCATTAAAGGCAAAGACAAGACTGCCTATGTTTTCAAGGAGCCAGCATTTTTATTTGTAATAAACTGTAGTTGTATATTTGATTTATATATACATTAATGATCTGGATGAAGGGATCAAGTGCACCCTCAGTAAGTTTGCAGATGACACCATGTTGGGCAGAAGTGTTGATCTGCTCGAGGGTATGAAGGCTCTACAGAGGGATGTGGACAGTCTGGATTGATTGGCCAAGGCCAATTGTATGAAGTTTAACAAGGCCAAGTGCCGGGTCCTGCACTTTGGTCACAACAACCCCATGCAACGCTACAGGCTTGGGCAAGAGTGGCTGGAAAGCTGTCTGGCAGAGAAGGACCTGGGGGTGCTGGTTGACAGCCAGCTGAACATGAGCCAGCAGTGTGCCCAGGTGGCCAAGAAGGCCAACAGCATCCTGGCTTGTATCAGGAATAGTGTGGCCAGCAGGAGTAGGACAGTGATCAACCCCCTGTACTCGGCACTGGTGAGGCCACACCTTGAATATTGTGTTCAGTTTTGGGCCCCCTGTATAGGAAGGACATTGAGTTGCTGGAGCATGTCCAGAGAAGGGCAACAAAGCTGGTGAAGGGTCTGGAGAGCAGGTCTTGTGAGGAGAGGTTGAGGGAACTGGGTTTATTTAGGCTGAAGAAGAGGAGGCTGAGGGGAGACCTTCTTGTTCTCTACAGCTACCTGAAAGGAGGTTGCAGCGATGTGGGTGTTGGTCTCTTCTCCCAAGTTATTAATGATAGGATGAGAGGAAATGGCCTCAATTTGCATTAAGGGAGGTTTAGACTGGATATTAGGAAAAATTTCTTTACTGCAAGATTGGTTAGCTATTGGAACAGGCTGCCCGGAGAGGTGGTGAAGTCACCATCTCTGGAGTTATTTAAAAGACATGTAGACACGGCACCTCAGGGCATGGTTTAGGAAACATGGTAGCATTGGGTTAATGGTTGGACTTGATGATCTTCGATGTCTTTTCCAACCTTAATGATTCTATGATTCTGTGATTCTTTAAAATAGCCTCTGTGTGTCCAGATACAATAGCTGCACTGCTTGTGTAGAGTTCCAGTCATGAATTCTGAGCAAATCAAACCATCCCCCTAATCAGTGATATACATCTTGTTAGCTTAAGAAAACTTATACTACCACAGTGGAGGCATTCATGGTATAGCTGCTTTCTGATCTAAAGATAAAGTTAGTAAAATACATGGTGCTGTGCAGGGATGATACACGCAGGGAGGCATGGATGAGACACATTTACTTATACTTTGGTCACATAACTGGGCACACATTTGATCATTCAGAAGAGGAGGCAAACATGCTTAGGAGATGACCTATGCAGTGTGGTCCAGGACAGGACCAAATTTACAAACAGTGGCTTGACACTGACTACATTTTGCCAGGTGACGTCAGATATCTCCTTACTATGGAGGGGCTGTGAAAATGTGTCAAAAAGGGGAGAAATACAGAAATACAACTCATCTGACCTAATTTCTGAAAGTTTCCTTGGAAATGCTGATAGGCAACTTGTTCTGGTGAGCCACTGGTTTTTTTTTGTATGTGGAGGACTTCCTCCAACAACTCTGGAAAGTGTGTATGGCGTTCAGTGGCATTTCAAGAAAGTGTTAGTTTATTCTCCCTTTTCTATTTCCTGCCACATAGTAAATGAAACAAATGCCTCCCTGGTCTATGGTGCTGGATCTCACAAATCTGTAGGAAGTGGCAAATGCTTAGCTGTGACTCCTATTCCAGACAGTGCTGAAAACACAAATCAGTATAAATGTCCTTCTGAGGAGTAAGTAAGCATATTAAAAAAGTGTAATTTTCAAAGATGTCCATATAATTTGAACAGCTGATGTCCTGCATTTGAGAGACATTTGGACACTACAAAATATTGAGAGAGTTTTATAAAGCCTCATTCTGACTTGCAGAATTTTTAATGTGTAGCATAACCTAAACTTAAAGCATTGCCAGATAAAATATGCAGAGCGTTATGGAACTGTTAACGCATGTAATACAGTAGATGAAGTATGGGATGTGGAACTTCATGGAACTTGTTCACCAGACAAGTGTATAACACATGTAGCTGTGCAAGACACCAACTGAGGAAGCAAGCCAACTTTTGGAAGCTAGTTAAAATGTTTATACAAGTTTCTCTGCACCTCAGAATCTTCAGCAATTACATCAAGCTAGAGGGTTTCTAAAGCATAATGAAAATCCCACTATCCAACAGTTTGGTGAATGGAACTTGTTAGCCACTTACAACCTAACCTAAAGACAACATTTAACTATTGCCATTGTTGACCTTATAACACCTTGTTTGGACATGCAAAGCTTAATAAAATTTTGTAATAGAATAGGGATAGAGAACTCCAGAAAGTGTGGAGGAGCACAAAAACTGTAAATGTGAAAATATTTCATTCTGGGGAAGTATATCTCAGACTGCCTCATCTGAATCTTGTTGTGGCTTGACAATACTACAAATCTGGCTTTGAATCTTATAGTAGTGAACAACAAACATCAGTACCATGGCAAGCCAGTATTTATCTGATAAAAACTTGTTCTGTTGGTCCAAATTTATTTAAAATATGAAAGAGTTTAACTCCATGGAAGGATATGTGGGCCATGTGTTGGGGACTCTCCTGAGTCTGATATAAAGCTGACCCCATGCTATATTCTCTTTGACTAATTTAACAGAAATGTAATCTTGTCCTCATGTCAGTTTCAGACTAAAAAGTTTTGCTGGGTGATCTGTCAGCACATAGGACCCAGTCAGTAGAGAGAAACAGTATCTTCTGATTTTTCTGCTGAATGGATTTCTACCTGTTGATTAATCCAATTTATTTGCTTTGTTTCTACCCGGAGCCTGGCTGGCTAGGTTTGCTGTCTATATCTGGGCCCTGTATGATGATGGTGAAAAGTACAAATGAAACATACGTAGTATTAAAGTAAACCTGCATTGTCCCAGAAGGACAAGCATGTGATACACACCAAAAAATTGTCAGAACTTATGTTAGAAATACTAAATCAAGTGATGCATTTGTACATTAAAAAGCATCAGCCAAATTAATTTCTTTACCCTTCTTTGCAGTTAGATGTATCTTAACAGGAAAGAAAGTTTACTACAGTAAAGCCATTACATGGTAGATTAGGAATTTGCTGATTTCATTTTCATTCTGAATACCATAAACTTCATACTATTGATCTTTCTTCACTCTTTACAACGAGGAGCAATTATCAAGTGAAAACTCTGAAAGATAAAGCATATATAAAGAGACAAGCACTTATTCATGTCACATCTCTGAAACCAATGAAACTGCTACCTTTGCTCTCTGATGTAAATAAGGGGTTCCTAAGCTGGCTAAGGTTCATTGTTGTTTTTCTAGTATACTAAATGATAGGAAGGTTTCACAAGTGTTTCCTCTATCATTTGATTGTATACTTTGTGTTGCCTTGTTTCTTTTAGTTTACTTTAACCTTTTTCCCCTGTTCCCTCAAGTGTCTCATTTTACAGGCAAACCCAAGTTTCTTTTAGCACTCTTTGAACCCTCCCCATAGTTACATTTTTACACTTTTTATGTTCTTTTAATATTTATTTCATGCATTTTTCATTAATCTCCTGCTTCCAGAGAGTCTTTTTTTGCCATAACATCATGGATATTTAACCACAGCAACATAATTGTTAGCTTGGAATTAGTCCTTGCATTGAATAAAATAAAATCGAGCATGATAAAAATTTTTATTTTTCTACTATATTTTAAGCCAGCTTTTTGGCATTAGTGTTAAGAGCAAGCCTTCTGCTTTAAAGGATTTGATGATCAGTAACTTACAAATGTTAATCAGTGTAAGATTTCTAGAACACCGTTGACTGCAATGAGAATCTGAAAGCTGAATCTGATATAGTGTTCATCTACAGCTCTGTCATTGTGGCGTTGCCACTCATACATAGAGAAATGGAAAGAAAAAAGCAGTGAAAGAAAGTCAATCTGCCAAGACAGCCCCCAGTGTAGTCTCCTCATCACTGCTCTCTGGGAGGAGGAATGTCATTCCTCTGCAGATGGGGAGTAGCCTAACAAAGAAAGGAGGTGTCTGGTTGAACAAAAAGTCATAGAATCATAGAAACAAATCTGTGAGGAAACAATGAGAACTGAGCAGGGCCAGACCAGTGCTAAAGAACAAAACCAGCAAAAGCTGACTTTTAAGCATCAGGAGCAGGTTCTTCATCAGCTCTCTGGTGTTCTTAGAGCATATAGGTAGTAAGCAGGTCACAGCAGCTTTTAGGTGTTAGTAAAACATTAAAGTGCGATTTAAACCAGTGAAACTAAGTTTGTACAGTAGTGTCTTAGTAAATGCTTTTCGACTTGTTACAGATTCCTCAGTCTGTCCTTACCCTCATTTCAGCTGGTAAGAAACACTCATGTTATTACTATTAACGCCAGCCTATTACTCAAGGGCTGACAGAGGTCCATTAGCATGTATGAGAAGGAGAAGTGAATGCAGTGAAATCTGGACACAAACCTTTGCAAATTTCTTCATCCTGTGTTTTTAACATTCAACGTTAGCAAAAAGATAGCTTGCGCATTCAAGCTGGTCACAGTTTTGTCTCCAGGGTGAACTTTCCAGCTGTCCTTGGCAGAGATTACTAACCTTTTCATTAGCCTTTGATCATAAACCTGGTCAATTTG
This sequence comes from Phalacrocorax aristotelis, assembly GCF_949628215.1. Lineage (NCBI taxonomy): Eukaryota > Metazoa > Chordata > Aves > Suliformes > Phalacrocoracidae > Phalacrocorax > Phalacrocorax aristotelis. The sequence continues at coordinate 65,965,852 of NC_134278.1, forward strand.
CCTTGAGACATCCTTCTGAATTTGATACCCACAGTATCAATTTCTGACAAACAGCTGGAGGAGGAAGAAGCTGAACTGACTGAGCAGCAAGTAAAGAACTTTGTGACAAGACTTTCCTATGCTATACAGACTATTTCATATCTGTGTAGAAGACTTGCAAATTTGTCTGTCAGCATTGCTTTTGAATATTTTTTCAGACAGATAGCACTAGTGACACTTTAATGTCTTTATCAGTCTTGGCTCAGTAAGGGGAAAGCTGAACTGTAACATCGTGTTCCTCTGCTTATTCTTCTGCCAGGATCAAACTGAAACAGGAGACATCCCTTGGGATTAAAAATATACTAGATTTTTTACTAAAATGACTTGATACTGCCACTGAGTTTGCTCTGACCATAGCCAAAATATTTGCATTCTAGAAGAATCATGTGTGATTACACTGAGGCAGAAGATGAAATTTCTGGCATCTGAGAATGACTGAGAACCTTCAGGCAGAAATCAAACTGTTATTAGCTTCTTAAGTACTTGTTGCCGCATTGACTTATATGTGATCTTTGCCACAGTCCCACACACAAGGCATGTTTTCTTCTGAAATACTGGTGCCAGAGAGCTTCAGTGTTTGCATCTCTTCAGTGATGACAGCACTCAGTTCTGAGGTCATGCCTGGGCAGCAATTGCCTACTGGGAGTTGTTGCTGAGCTGGAACATTTCACTTAAGAATAGTAGAAATGATTGACAACAGGAAAAAAAAAGCCAAACAACCTTAGCAGTAATAATGGACTTACTGCTTGCAAAAATACTGTTGAGGAGCCAGATGGGAATTGGCTGGGGGTAAACTGTTTCCAAGCTGATAAGTTAATGAAGAACTAAAGCAGGAAAATAAAAACAAGGTTTGGTGGTTTGTTTTTTTTTCCTGGGTCCTGTGTGTGGGACAAATGCAAATCTTCATGGTGAGGTGCAGTAAAATTAAGGATGAATCAAGGCAGTATTCTTGAAAATTGATAGTTTCTCGAAATGCTGTGAACTACAAAGACCCTTGGAAACAGGGTGGATGATAGATGTTATACATTTCCATTTTTTTCTATCAACATCAGTTTTACCAACATATAGTCTGAATAGACTTCTTTTCAATACCTTGCTGCAGCTTTTAATGACAAGACTGATTTTAAAATCTTCGCCATCTACACTTCAGGCTGCAGTCTCTGTTTCAAGACTTTTTCCCTCCTCCTTGAACTGCCTCACCCCAAAATGACAGTTGAATAGATGTAGTTTTCCAAGTAGGCTATGTAAAGGATTATGGCAATAGAAACTGAATAAACAAGTGGTAAAAGATACGGAAGGTTCAGCTGGGATTTTGAATAGAAAGATAAAGACTCTAACTTGGGTGAAGATGTACTTGAGCTGTAAAGTTCTTTTTTGTCTGCAGCTAGAGAAAGAGAAAGTAGCATGAGGCTTCTTAAAGGACAGACCAAAAATCCCTATGAAACAAATGCAGAGGTGGGTGACCTGAGAGGTATAGCCACGCCTTGCAAGTTTGTGTGTGAAATTGTACTGGTTTTGACTGGGACAGAGCTCTTCATAGAAGTTCTGTGCTTCTGTGGTGTTATGTTTTGGACTTCTGACTAAAAGTGGTGATAACAGCCCCCCATTTTAGCTATTATAGAACAGTGCTTACAGAGCATCAAGGCCTTCTCTGTTCCTCATGCTGCTCTCGCAGTGAGCGTATTGGGGTGTACAAGAGGCTGGAAGGGGACACAGCCAGGACAGCTGCTGACCCCAGCTGATCAGAGGGATACCCAGACCATGTGATGTCATGCTTAGCAATAAAACCTGGGGAAAGAAAGGGAATGTTTGGAGTTATGATATTTGTCTTCCCAAGTAACCATTACATGTGATGGAGCCCTGTTTTCCTGGAAATGGCTGAACACCTGCCTGCTGATGGGAAATAATGAGTGAATGCCTTATTTTGCTTTGCCTACATGAGCAGCTTTTGCTTTACCCATTAGAAGTTGAGTATTTACCTCAGCCTACAAGTTTTCTCACTTTTACCCTTCTAATTCTCTCCCCCATCCCACTGAGGGGAGTATGCAAGCAGATGCACGGGGCTGAGCTGCCTGCTGGGTTTAAACTACAAAAGGAATGAACAGAAATGAGAGCTGCCCACACCTGCATAGGTTTTTCATGTGGCAAAACATTGAACAGAGCTAGGTGGTCTTTTCTGAAAAAAGATGCCAGTAATGGTTCTCTGTGTCTTTTTGCTCAGTATTCATATTTTTTACACACTTTGTCCAGGAAATGAGACCAAGGCCTAAGTTCATTTGAACCTGCATCTCTAGGTTGTTCAAAACCTGACAGACTTTAAGACATTTTGAAAGTTTAAAGTCATCTTCTCCCCCTGCCCTGTCCTTGAGCTTGAGCAGAAAGGAAATCTGGAGAGCTATTTCAGCCTGATAAAAGGGCATCCCACTTTCTCCTGGGAAAGGGCAGCTCTCCAGTTTCAGCCTCTGCTCTTGGAGTGGAAAGTAGGTTCCTTCCTGCATCCCATCCCCATCCTGACCAGACCAACCATTTTCTTTCTGGCTAGGCACTTGCATGGCGTGCAGACCTTTTGGCCTTTTCTGGGGTACCTGAGCAGAATGGGTGGAATTCTTTGCTTGAGCTTATACCTCAAGAACTGCTGCAGAATTTCTGAGCACAGCTAGGTATGTAATTTTAGATGACAATGGCATTTTATAGAAGTGCCTGGAAACCACCAATGGTCTGTGCTTTGTCTTGCCTAAAAAGTTACTGTGGGAAAATAGATTGACTCGTCTCTGGTCAACACGTAGCTGCAGAAAATGGGGGAAGGGGAAGGCTCTGAATTATTTATAATTTTAAAAATAACTCGCCTAATAATCTTTTTGGTTTATCTGAAAGCCAAATGAGAAATAATATTAATCATTGACTTGTAAACTATTGCTTAATAAATAGAAGTGAAATGAAAATCAATTTGTTTCAAATCCTTAGGAATGAACTCAAACTTGAGACTTCAAAATACTGGATGAAAATAATTTTCATTTCTCAACCAGCTGTAATCCTAAGCAATTAAAATCTTTAATAACAACTAGTCTAAATAGAAAGTAGTTAATTTTAGTCAATATCTTTTGTTGACCTGAAAGCCAGATATGGCCTGATTTTCAGAAGTACTAGCAGCTGTAGGTATTCAGATATTCTGAATGCTGGACCATGTTTTTCATATCTAATATTTATATCCAAGTTGAAAAGTGTTAATCTTTGTGATTGTGTCCCTTTTATGCCACCTTCTCTGGAAAACTGAATAATAGCCATTTTAAAAATATTTTGAGATTCTTTGATAGAAAGCATTATATGGATGCAAATTATAACACTTTTAACATACTGGCTTTCAGTTTATTCTTCTCTGTGTGGGAGTTATCAAATCTGATTTTACTTTAGAAAGTAATAATTTTATTAATACAATACAAGGAACTAAATGGAAGGAGTGTTCAAGATCTGGTGCAGTTCTATGACAGCAAGGATATTTTCACAATGATGAAATCCATACTAAATTACCACCTTAAATATCTTTGTACATTTCTTTCTTTTATGCTAAGGATCTGTAAACTGCTGTTGGAGGTTCACGGAACATGATTCTTCGTGTCAGTAAATGTATTTCTACTGAGTATTTATCTTGGGTATGAGACAAAGTCTGGTGACTGTCCCTGGGCTCAGTGTTCACCAGACTTTAAATACAAAACTTGACTAATATTTGTGGAACTGTCATTATCATGTCCTTAGTCACCTTCCAAAACGGCCAAGGCGACAAGGTGGGACGAAGCTTAGATCCTCATGCTATGTGAACAGACTATGAAAGATGAGTTTCCAGAACAGTTAGTTGTTGACCTACCGCTAAAACGGGTACCAAAGATGTGAGCAATTCTGTTGCTCTGCTTCAGTTCAAACAAACGAGGTAAGACCACCTAGGACTCAATTTCTTTGTCTTCAGGTGAAAATAGAAAGACTCTTCATACTTACAGCACACATAATAGCTAGCCATGGAAACATACATCCTATGTATTAATTTGGATAAAATAGTGGGTCAGAATATGGTTGGGCCAAAGCCCAGGCTGAGGCATGAGGTTACAGATGCAGAGTAAATAGATACCTTGACTATATCTGACTATATGGTTTTGAGACCCCTTCATTCAAACAGCTTAATTTTTAATAGATATGTAAAACAAAGAATGCTGTAAGCATTATCATTCTTTAATGTTTCCTTTCTTCTTTCTATAATTTTCCCTTCTGTTCTGCTTTCTTTCTTCATCCTCACTTCTACTGAAATGTCTTGGGTGGATTTCCGTGTCTCCAGAATCTGTTTATTTATTTACTTATTTTTCTGTTCTTCTCCCTTTCTTTTCTCTTCCTGGATTCTGACACCATTCCTATTACCAGGAGAGGGGGCAGAGAAAGGCAAATCCCACTTACTCCATACGGCTTTTTACCTCGCTTTCCCTAGTAGCAGTGGTCAGAGAGAGGATACTGGATTAATCATAACCACATAGCATGACCATTGTACTCAGCATTGCCACGCTGTGCCTAGACCTGGACCCAAGTGACTTGACCCAAGTTAGTCAGTAGGTTTGTGGCAGGATGTAGGATTTGCCTAAGATGAGTGCTAGCACTGAGAAAGATAAGCAGCTCAAGAGAGCCGTAATGGGATATAAACACTGATGCACTGCCAATCTTTTCACAATGGGTACCAACAAAAATTTTTCCCACTGGCTTGTGACAGAAATCATATCAGGCACATACACTTGCAGAGGAGCATCAAGGGACTGGCAAATGTATTCCTTTGCTTTTGCAAGCAAACAAAAATGCTCTTTAATAACCAAAGAAACAGACAGAACCTCCTGAAAAACTTCTAGTAAGTGTACTTCTATTTTGCGTGGTATTCTATTTGTGTCACTTCATAAAGAAGGAGGTTGAAGATATTTTAGGAAACAACTAATGATAAAATCTGCTGTAATTCAGAGCCAAGAAGATGATCTATATGAGCTCCGTGAATAAAAATCAGCTTGACAATTTTGATTTAGCAATAACTAAAAGGGCAGTGAAATACAAAAAAGCTAGAAAAAGTAACCCTTGCTGTCCTTTTAGCTTTGACATTGGTGTCCAAAGGGCGTTCCTGAGTGCATAGAGACCTTCATATCTATGTAATGACTCTAAATTTTGGAAGGAGCGACAAAATATGGGAGGCATCAGCTGGGTCACTGAATCCAGTTTCCTTTCTGCAGAGACAGAAGGACATATAATGAATGTTTTAGAGGGACCCACTAGAAAGTTTATCCTTTTTCCCCTCTGTGTCACACTCTTCAAATTGTCTTTTGTCTCCTAACACTCTATTGTAAACCAAAGGCTTTAGGCAAAATTCTGCAAACACAGAAAGATCAATATTTAGGAGAGAACAGAACTATTCCTGTCTTATCACTTTTTGGAGTATTTTATGTGAACAGTGCAATGGACTTAGCGTTTTGGTAGTTTGTACAAAATTATGCTATTCATGTGCTCTTCTTCATTTCTTTCTGCACACTGATACCCCACTATTTTGCCATGCATGGCAAAATACCCTGCTATAATTAAATTAAAAGTGTAAGATGAGATACAAAACTTGGATCTCCACAATGAGGGCTGAAATATTAGTGATCAGTATAATAAGCAGTGCACACAATATCCCAGCTGCCTAGTTAACCAAGTTCATTGCAGGAATCAGGAGACACGTTTAAAGGAAAAGTTTGAGAACAGTTCTTTTAACGTTTTTTTTTTTTTCCTGGAAAGCCTAGTCACTGCCAAGCATTCTGTCCTTTTAAAGGGGAATAAATGGGCCTGTGACAGAACCCATCCTCTCTTGACAGTCACTTACAGCTGGTGCTTAAGAGGCAGGGCTGATAGACAATAGCACACTGGGGGCACTTCGCTGTTGCTTGTCCAGATGGTATTTGTCTTAATCATCCGTCAAAATCTTCAGTGATGCCAATCTAAGGCCTTTCAAAAACAACTTTCTGTTTCAGAAATATAGCCCTATTCTTAGACTTTTTTCCATGCTCCTCTGGTTAATGGCTCCTGAATGGTGCTGACAAGGAAATTTTCTTGTGAAACTCCAGAGATATTTTGACTGTTTTTCTGAATGTTTGGAAAGCTGATTGCTCCTTGCAACTCCAACACTACATTAAAAAAATATACTGCTCAATAAGTATTGAGTGAAGAATGTAAAAATGTACTTAAGTAGACAAGAATGTAGCTGGCCTGACTTTTGCATTACATTATACCTCATATTTCAGGCATTTTGTTTGCCTTACAAGGTATTACAAGCAACACTGTAAATGCAGATCAGAGCTGCAGTAGCAGAACACAACATAGCTAAACAGCTGATTTAATGAGGTAGGAATTTGACACAGTGCTTTATTCATAGAATTTGAGTGTTAAAGGCCAGATGGTGTCAGCAGTATTTCCCTCTGACTCCAGATCCAGGATTAAAACAAATTTCTGTATTATCTTAAAGTTTTCAGCCTAAATCTCTCCTACTGCTTCCAGGTAACACTTTCTTGGATTCATTTTTCCCTTTGCATTTCTACAGTACATGCTGAGTAATTAGTTCATCAGCCACAAAAATATCTGGTGCTCAGTACACCAAAGATCAACGTAATCAAGGGACTGTCATGTTAGGGACTTGGACAGCACAGCATGCTAAATGAAGTAGATGTTCACTCCTGCCAGGTGAACCTTTCATGGGAAGACAGAGTTCAGGGCCTTTTTTCTTTGCAGGGATATATATATCTCATATACATATATCCATATCATATATGTATATGATATGTGTATATCTCATATATACATATATAAGGTATTCCTACAGGAAGAAAACATATTTCAATACATGATTTTCATTGTAGAGAGCTGCAGAACAAACCTAGAGACTCCAAAGAACTAGCTCTTAACAATTTTGACTGTGAAATAAAAATCAGTCACTGCAAGCAGGTCAAAGTTCCTCACAGTCTGCTGAAGACAAAAGACTTGCATTCACTGGATTTGATTTCAACCAGAAACTAGATGACTCACTACTCACTGGAAGTTTAAGAATCTTATTGCCATGACACAAGAAGTCAGGGTGGATTTCTCCTTATCCTGTATTGATTTCCTCTGACAAATCACTGCAGTGGTCAATTCTTTGTAGGCAGGCATTTTCAAAACAGTATTTTAATCTGAGAAAGTGCATGAAGTTGCCAGGCTAGCAGGAAAAAAAATTGCATGATCAGGTGTCCTCAAATACTGTGGTCCTAGTTTGTTTGTATCAGTAAATGTTTTCCCACTCAACAGTGCTAATTCATCTGGCTTTGTTGTGGGATATGGATGTAAAAGTCTAATTCTGGTAACTTTTCTGGGTTGTAAATAATGCCACCAAAATAGTTCCCAGTGTCTGAGATCTATTCTGGTAACTGAACCACTTTCTGTCCCAGAAAGCAAAATGAAGTCTCTGGAAATTCCCTCAAGACAGGTTTTGTCTTTGCAAAAATCTCCATCTTCCCCTTAGAGGCTTCAGTGAAGAAGCTGCAATTATCTTCTCACCTGTGCTCTTATTCTGTCCCTTCTTATTCAGTCACACACAATCTTTTTATATTTCAAAGTATTTGCCTAGCTTGTTGCTTCAGCAGTTGTGCATTCACTGCCTGCTGTCACAGAATAAGCAGTCCAATCTGGTCCTCAACCCAAAAGTTCAAGGACTGGAAAACACTGCTTGTCTAAGGGACTTGGATAGAGAGACACCAGGATGGAGGAAGGAGCTGGCCAGATGTTTCTGGGGAGTTTTTTTCTGCCTGAATCAAATCACCTTGGTTTTCTTTTTATTTGGGCTTTACAGTTGTTACCTTGTTTCCATGTTCCAGCAGCAATAAGCAGAAAATATAATCATGCCCTGAAGAGAATTGAGTGGGTTGCAAGTAGCTGGAGTGAAATTTCTTGCCATTGCCAAGAACAGAACAAAATATGGGGGTTTGGGGATATGATCATCTCCTCCATGGCCAGAAGAGTAACAGTTTGCCACTGCACCTCCTAAAAGCATTACCAGTATGTGAGTAAGTGTGAAGAGGCTGGAGGATGATAAATAACACTTTCAAATTGTTTTAGTGTAAAGCAGAAGAGCTGGGACATACTGAAGAAATCTCTTTTACTCTCATAATCTTTAAATATTTAATTATATTCAGATAAATAAATATTAGAATCCTTGACAATTATATCAACACTACCAATTCCTAACAACTGTGATTTACTAACTTATTATACAATCATAGAATAAGCCACGTTAGAAGGAACGTCAAAAAATTATCTGGTCTAAGATTTCATGGAAAAGGCAGCCTAGATGAGATTGTCTATCACCCAGTCCAATCATATCTTGAAAACCTTCAGCAATGGTGACTCTACCACATCCCTGGGGAGGTTGTTCCAGTGAATGGTTGTTCTTACGGTAAAAAATTTTTTTCTTATGTCAAGATGAAACCAATCCCAGTGTACTCCCTTGTCTTCTCCGTGTAGCTCCTTGTGAAGAGAGACCCTCTGTACACTTTGAAGCTGCACTTTAAGTACTGGAATACTGTGATGAGGCCCCCCCCAAGCCTTCTCTTCTCCAGGGAGAAAAAACCCAACTCCTTCAGTTTTTTCCTCACAGGTCAGGTTCTCCAGTCCTTTGAACAACCTCTTTGTACTCTTTCTAGTCTGCCCGTGTCTTTCTTGAATTGTGCGGACAAGAAATGGGCACAATACTTCAGGTGCAGCCTGACAGGTGCTGAGTAGAGTGGGATGATCACACCTCTACCTCTGTTTGTAATGTCCCTTTGGATGCAGCCCAGGATCCAATTTGCCTTTGTTGCTACAAGAGCACACTGCTGACTCATGTCCAGCTTTTTGTCCAGCAGGACCGCCAGGTTCCTTTCAGCAAGGCTGTTCCCCAGCCACATAGTTCCTAGCCTGTACTGGGCTTTTTGGTTATTCTGACCCAGGTGCAGCACTTTGCACTTTGTTAAAATTCATGCTGTTCTTGGGAGCCGCTCTTCAAGCTTGTCAAGCTCTCTCTGTAAGATGGTTGTCCCTTACCTCACCACCCAGTTTGGTGTTGTCAGCAGGATCACAGAGTCACAGAATGACAGAATGGTAGGGGTTGGAAGGCACCTCTGGAGACCATCTCATCCAACCCCCCTGCTTGAGCAGCCACACCTACAGCAGGGGGCACTGGACCGTGCCCAGGCAGGTTTTGAATGTCTTCAGGGAAGGAGACTCCGCAACCTCCCTGGGCAGCCTGTGCCACTGCTCTGGCACCCTCACAGGAAAGAAGCTTTTTCTCAGATTGAGATGGAACTTCCCATGTTCCAACTTATGCCCATTGCCCCTTGTCCTGTCATTGGGCACCACTGAAGAGAGTCCGACCCCATCCTCTTGACACCTGCCCTTCAGATATTTATAAGTATTGATAAGATCCCCCCTCAGCCTCCTCTTCCCCAGGCTGACCAATCCCAGGTCTCTCAGCCTTTCCTCATAAGGGAGATGTTCCAGTACCCTGACCATCTTGGTATCTTTCTGCTGGACTTGCTCGAGCAGTTCCCTGTCCTTCTTAAATTGTGGGGCCCAGAATTGGATGCAGTACTCCAAGTGTGGTCTCACTAGGGCAGAGTAGAGGGGGAGGATAACCTCTCTCGATCTGCTGGCCACACTCCTTTTAATGCAGCCCAGGATACCGTTGACCTTCTTGGCCCCAAGGGCACGTTGCTGGCTCACGATCAACCTGCTGTCCACCAGCACGCCAAGGTCCTTCTCAGCGGAGCTGCTTTCCAGCAGGTCAGCCCCCAACCTGTACTGGTGCATGGGGTTGTTCCCCCCAAGGTGCAGGACCTTGCACTTGCTCTTGTTGAATTTCATCAGGTTCCCCTCCGCCCAGCCTTCCAGCCTGTCCAGGTCTTGCTGGATGGCAGGACAGCCTTCTGGTGTATCAGCCACTCCTCCCAGCTTGGTATCATCAGCAAACTTGCTGAGGTTACACTCTATCCCATCACCCAGGTCATTGATTAATATATTGAACAGGGCTGGAGCAAGTACAGACCCCTGGGGAACACCACTAGTTATGGGCCTCCATCCAGACCCTGCCCCGCTGATCACAACCCTCTAAGCTCTGTTGTTCAGCCAGTTCTCTATCCACCTCACTGTCCTCTCACCTAACCCACACTTCATTAGCTTGCCTGTGAGGATGTTATGGGAGAGAGTGTCGAACACCTTACTGAAGTCAAGATAAACAACATCCATTGCTCTCCCTTCATCAGCCCAGCCAGTCATGCCATCACAGAAGGCTATCAGGTTGATCAAGCATGATCTTCCTTTGGTGAATCGATATTGACTATTTCTGATAACCTTCTTTTGCTCTGCATGCCTGGAGATGACATGGTGTTGCGTTGATGATTGGACTTGATGATCCTAGAGGTCTTTTCCAGCCTTAATAATTCTATGATTCCATGACCTCCAGGATGAACTGTACCATCATCTTTCTGAGGATGGAGGGTCTTGCTTTTTGTGCTCTGGAGAGATTAATTACAACAGAATCAAAAAACCATTTATTGAACATCTGAGAATAACTTGTTTTGGTGTTCTTATGCTTAGATATATCATCTGAAAATTTTAACATTTCAGCATGCAAGTATTTGAACAAAAATATGACTATAGACAGATAAATTAAATGGCTAAACTTGATGAGGATTTTTAAGACATAATGCAGCTCTTTGATAGATTGCTTTCTTCTTATATGAGGTCTGAAAAGCCGTTACAGATTTTTGTACATTAACTCTTCATCTGTAAAAAGGAGTGATGATGTTCAGCTTTCACCTATCTTTTATAATTAGCTTAATTACAAATCTTATTGGGCTGCAACTTTCATTACAGGCATTGTCAGAATTTAAGACCCTGAGCAGTGCTGGGATTTCTAAGAGCCATCACAGCATGGCTATTAGTTTGGAGAATGTCTTTTAAAAACCTGATGTCTCCAAACAACGTTATTCATACTCAGACCACTGTCTAGTTTTCAGCCTTTCCTTGCTAAGGTTGCCTCCCAGTGTTCCCCTACTGACAAAGTAAGTAACAATACAGAAGTTGGGATGCAATAAAAAGTTTCTGAAGAGTTTGGAAACAACACTTCAAACACAGTCAGGTCCCTCCTTGGAAACTGGCTGCTGTAAAAAAGAAATGGACAAAGTACGACTTGGCCTGAAGAGTTTGAATTCTGGCCTTGCTGAAGTCAAGGGCAGAATTCCCATTGATTTTAATGGAGTGAGGATTTTACACCCTGTGAATGACTTTGTGAAGTGAGAAAAGAGCCAAGACTAGGATTTTCAAAGGTACGTAAGGAAATTAGGTACTTCTGGGATGCCTTGAAAATCCCAGCCTAAATCAATCTCATTGTTCCAGCAAATGACTCAGCCATCCTTATTTGATACTGGCTTTCTGCCTGTAGTAAACCAGATGGATTTGGACTGGTGTCCTAGAGGAAAGACCCAGCCTGCATTTAGGCATCATTTGAGTTATCTAGTCTTACGATATAGATATAGCATAATTATTTCTGTAATTCTTTTGTAATATCTGGAAATTAGTTATACTGAAATTATGTATTTTAATTTATTTTCAAAACATTAAATATTAAAAGTGCCAGCACATGACCTGTAGATGTAATTAATATAAGAAATGATAAACCAGGCATATAATTAAATATCCTTTCCAAAAATAGAGTACTGAGGGAAGCAGTCATTAACTAAGATTACATTACCAAAAGGGAAAACATTAGTACAGTCAGTCATCATTGTGAACAGCAGCACAACAAGGTTCCTTCCTATGCCTGTGGATATCTATTTATAGTATAATGACATGAGCTGGAATGGCCACATGACATCTCTTCCAGTATCTGAACTTGTGGATATCTATATCTGGAGAAATAACACAGCAGGCAATATTTACATTCCCCTCTTTTATTTGGCTGAAAATGTGTGAAAAAATAAAAATCTCAGAGAGCAAGAGTGCAGTTTTTATTTCCTGCTTTGTTTGAAGGAGTGTATTTTTAACTGATTCACCTGTTATCAAAACACTTTTTCTTCCACAAGAGAAATAGCGCGTTCTCATTAGAAGGCACAGAGAAAATACAGACTATGCCAGCATGATCTATCACAAAACAGTCAGGAATTTGAATTTAATGCTGTCTAGTTTAAATTAATAACTTTCAAAGAGGGTAGCTGTTGTTTTAACGCAATTTGGTTTAATAAGAATTGTATCGTTAAATTCCCTCATTATTCTGACATACTAGGAAAATAACTAATCATGTGGTAGAGAAGAGAAAGGTTATAGATGCTGTTTCTTAAATTCCATCTCCTTTCAACCAGTCTGTGCAATATAAAGATGGTGCTGGGGAGGGGAAAAAAGAGAGGCTGGACCAATCTGAATTTGGGTAAAATGAAGAAAACTGAACCCTTTGGGAACAAGCATGAAAGCTGGCTTGATTTCAGCTTGGCTATATCTGTGAGGTGGAGGGATAAGAAGGCAGACAAATATGGTGAGGAAAAAGGAACGACAGAAACTGTCAGATCTGAATAGTAAGCAAGAAAATATCCTATCCTGTATTGTTTAGGGAAAAATATACATGTATGTGCCAAATAAATGGAAAAAAAGAGACCAAACCCAATTCAGACTATCTGCCATAAAAGGGTTGAGAGGAGTTAATGTGGTAAAGGTGAGGGGCGAGCTACATCATTCAGTCCTGAGTTACTCTAAATTTCCTGGGATCAGACTGCACTGCCTGGTAGTAGAAGTGGGCTCTGGGAGGCACACTTCTGAAGAGAGATGCTGTTTGCTGTTTACTGTTTCCCTGTTGGGGAAAGGATGTGTAATGTAATATATGTTTGTATGGTGTCCATCTTTTCTGGCATTTTCTGTCTGTTCTGTTGATAAGATAACTTGTCTTCTGGGGATTCCTTTTCTCTGGAAAATGAGCTAATAAAATTCGCAAGTACATTCCTTCCTGTTGGTTAGTTACCTCTCAACATAGTTCTCAGCATCTGAATCCTGGCCAGCTGAAAATATGCTGTTTCTGTGTTAATTTTATTGACTTTTCAAATTAACATGTGAGTAAGCTATGACATAGTACATCTCACCTGGTGTATCAGGAAGACAATGACATCTATAACTTACACTACAGCAACAGATTCTTCAGGAAATCATCAGGACGCATGGGCCAAAAAGTGAAAACCCACTCTATGAAGGTCAGCAGCATTTATCAGTAGTATCACGTTGTTCCTTTCATGACAAGTTGCTTTGGGATCATTGAAGCACTCTACCATCTTCCTTCCCTTCTTTAGAAGATGCTGTGTGTTTGTGTTTCCAGACTTCACACTTCTGCTTTAGTTTCTTTCCTATTTTTATACTTTTGCAGATGTGTATTTTCTCCATGCTACAAGAGTCCACCACCAAAGGTTTCACAGTTCCGTAAGGGCTAAGGGGTAAGTCCACCACTACCCACACATGTGCAGCATAACTGAAATGCAATTGCTTGCAATGTATGCATTCTGAACTGTCAAGTTTTTCAGCCTTCCTAACTAGCTATCTTCTGTTCACTGGAGATATGTACTATTCCTTGTAACCATCTTGGTACATACACTTTTACTTACATGTGCCTATTTATCTTACTTTTTCTTTAAATTTAAATCTCTTAATATACCCAATATTTTACTCTATCTGAATGAAAAAGAATGGACAGTCTGTAAGCTGTGTGTAAGTTTATACTTCTGTAAGCGCAAGATGTGCTTCCACTCAGGCTGGTGATGCATCTTCCTGTTATATTGGCAGCTAGGCAATACAGATGTTTCTTCTTAAATTATATAGGCTCAAAACCACACAGAAATCATATGTTTGATTTTTTTCTGCTAGTGGCTTACTTGCAGGCATGGCATTCAGATCTTCCAGCCCTTGTAGAGCTGAAAAGGTGATCTACTGTTGTCCTAGAGGGAAAAGCACTACTGATTTTTAAATGGGGATTATGGACTGAAGTTTCCATAGGTCTGGAAAATGACAGATTACTTTCCAGAGTTGTAAGACATTGTGTTACTACTAACATTGATGATCTCCAGCAATGCCAAGGTTACAAATTTACTTTACACAGTTAGAGTCCATGAGTGTCCATATTTACTTTATTTTTTTAAAGACCTTTTGTCAATCATTTCTAGGAAATTATAGATATACTTGAAAGTATGTCAGCTTCCTTACATAAAGCAAGGAATTAAACTTTGAAAACTAGAGAAAGCCTCATATTAAAAGTTCACTATTTAGAAAAGTTTTATTGTAATGATAGAGCCAAATGTTTCTAGGAAAGATTCTAGACCTGATACGATCTTCTTTGGTTTTCATGCTCAAATATGTTCTCATCGAAATAAATCTGAGCCAAAGTAATAGATTTGGTTTTTGCTTCAGCTGTGTACCACCTGTAAAGCTTGTGTAGGACTTCCTGGCAGACTTTATGATCGTGTGGCTTTATTTTGTTTTATAATGTGGCTTAGTCTCCCTTCTATTTCAATCTTTCTGCAAGACTTCTGTAGTTAAGTGAAATTTGGAATTGTAAAATACTTATCTTTTTTTTATAAAATTATGTAAACAAATCTTATTGAAACTCTTAATTAGAGAAAGATGACCTAAGTCTTGAGTGAATGACATATTTTATAAAATGAGATAATTAGGTCATGGCCACTGTCCTAATCTTCTAGGGTACATAAGCCCCAAAAGTCAAAATAATAATTAATTAAAACTTTCTATTGCTCAAAAAAAAAAAGGCTTGTCTTGGGAATGCATCTCTTAAAATAGTAAGCAACTGCAGACTGACTTGAGAATATATTAAACATGGCATTTTCATCTTTATAATTTCCATTTGTTCCAGGAAATCTGTGAGTGTGATGTGCCAAAAAGACGTTATTTTTTGTGGTTTGTTTTTTTTTCTATTTAAATATTACAAAATTAAATTAATCATACAGGAAATATGTTCTTAACCTTGTTTAGCTACCACTTAATTCATTTTAAGAAGCCCTGGTCAAAAATACTCTCCCCCCAGAAAAAAAGAATAAAAACATGTGATTCTTTATGTGGTTGTTCAGAAACATATACCCGTTGCAAAGTTATCCTTGTCTGTTAGGTGTGACGCCTGAATTCTGGAAAACATCCATGCACCAGAGGCAGTCTTAGGTAGCAGTGATGTGAAAGCAATGCACCAGCCCTATATGATGTCCTCACCTTCATAACTGAAAGCACATAATGCAAAATATGATCATATGTTCACAGTGTCCTTACCCAAGTCTTAGACCATTTTGGATACTTTAAATCTTTGAAAATTTTATATCAAGAAATTAATTATTAAGTCTGCTCTGTGTCATCTTCCTAAAGACACAATGCAGGTAAGAATAAGAGCTATTTTTCTGTTTCTGGAAGAGAGGTAGTAGCAACTGACTTAAAATATTTTTATTATATTGTCTGACAATATTCTGCTTGGACTCACCAGGAGCTCATTATCAGTCTGGTAGTCTGGACTTTCTAAGATTCTGGATGACACACATATATGAGGTTGCAAAAGCTGTATTTCCTTCTCTTCAGGTGAGAAAAATGGGCCAGGTTCCTCCTCTTTCCTGCCTGCAGCTAGACCTGATTTTGAGGGATTCTGCCACCTGAATATACTTTATGGTTTTTCTCCTCAGCCGTCAGGTCTCTGGCACCTGTGTACTCTTACTGCTGCTGTATAATGAATACTAATTCAGATCCTGCAGATTTCTTCAGTATTCTTTGCTCAGCTTCAGCAAGTCTGGCTGAAATAAAACAGCTGAGTTCTTCCCTCCCCATATTATCAAGATCTTATATTTCTTTTTGTTCTTATGCTAAGCAAATTTGAAACTTATTAATTTTTCAAACTCCTCTCCTCAAAAGAATAAAATCCCACATGCAGGACTCATCTTGGATTCTAATGATCTAGTTAGATTAATCTGGATCTAAGTGACCGACTGTAAAGCTAAAGAGTGGGAAGATGTCACCTGCATTTACCTTTCTGTAGCACATACTGTATTTGAACTAGTGACAACTAGTGACCTAGGGCTCTCTTTACAGTCCCTGGGGGAAAGTAAGAATCTGGTCTTGTTCAATGTCTGATTTAAAGTAGGGTGAACTGTGCTCCTGTTTTCACACTTGGATGGTGCCTAGTATACTTCTTTTTTCATCCATAGTCTGATAATTTCTTTATACAGATGCGATACCTTTAGCTGTAGTGTTTATAAAATATGTGGTCTGTATCTTTTCAACTTGACACTTGTTCAGGCAATACAAAGCCTAGAGTTACATTCCTGCATTAAGTCAGTTGGATTTGAAGTAAGGGCTCTCACTCACAGGTGAACACTGTACACACATTTTAAGCAGAAATTTCATCCTGGACCTAAGTTTCATTAATGTGTATATTTCTATAAAACTATTTTTTTTTTTTTAACGGCATTTTTGAGAGATTGGTATTCATGGATTTCTAATCAGTTTGGTCATTGTTAACCCCCATCTCTTTAGAATAATCCTCACACCTGGTTTACAAATACTTTTACCTCTATGTTACTTCCTGAAGACTTTATTTTGTGGTTCTGTCGTCTTATCACAAGTCATCTTCTGAAGTGATCATATAGTTATTACAAAAACAAGCTAGGTTGGGCACTGAGGTCTAAAGAGGTGAAGCACTGATTAACAAAACCAAGGCATGGCTGTGCTAGTTATTTCTATTTGATCTTTGGTACTTTAGGAGGGAAAAAATGCCAGTATTTTCTCTTTGTGAGTAAACATGAAGTAGACAACTAAGCCTTCAGCAAAACTTTCTTACTTTCTGTCACATGTGGTCCTGAGACATGGAATATATTTTAAGCACAGGAAGTAAAACAAGGTTGAATGTGAGCAAATTCATTATTTTTGGAGAAGATAAGACAGAACAGCAAGCAGTTTTTCCTACATGACCTAGTTTCTAACTTTCTCTGGAGAACAGCGAGTACCCAAATAAAGATGTGATTTAGGCTATGGAAATTATGCTTAACTCTGTTTTGAGCCGTCCCAAAGAAAGATCTGCTGCTCATTTTTCTTTCTAAAATCACTGTAGTGCAGAACCCTAGAGCCCTTATGTACCAGAAGGAATAAAGAGATATTATCAGGAATGATGATGTGCATCTCTAATTGACACCTTGCTTTGTGTGTGGAGAGGGACAACTTCTTGTACCCACACCTAGTGCATCCCAAAGTATTGAAAGACTTGGGAATTTTTAACATTACTCCTACAATATCCAACACAGCTCCTGGGAGCTGGTGAATAATATTCTTATACAAAACTTATTAGCTTTTCTTTTCTTTTTAAATTGTCCTTACTGGTGATTCTGCCCTCCTGAAACTTCTGCAGCTCCTGAGAAGTGGTGGAGAGCCAAAGGAAACCATTTCTGCCCTATCCCATAAGCCTGGCAGAGGGAGGCTTGGGAATGCAGTAAAGACTTCTACGCAAGGTCACAAAATCTTGAAGTGCAAAGGAATTGATTTAAATTCTTTCCATTCATACAGTAAGATTTGCTTTAAGCTTTTTTTTTTTTTAAAATTGTTATGTAGTTGATGTGTATGTTTTTGTCTTTTCCTTCCTGCGCGAGTAAGTGGGGGAAATGCCTCTACAAGGTGTATATTTAGCTGACCCCTTCACTCAGCTCAGCTAGTTCCTTTCTTCTTTTGTCACACTCCCTATGCTTTCTTCAGGTTAGATAGAATCAAATAATTCTGCTTTTCATGACATTTTGAGCTTGGATTTTAAGCCTCCATCCAGCAGCTGAAATGTTTTTAGCATCACTTGAATAGCTTGTTTGCCCTATTCTGTTCCTGGCATCTGAAAGTAAATGTTCTGAGTGGTTTTTGCCTGCCACCTTGGAGCCAGTCCCTCTCTGCCTCAGGTACAATGGGATTCAGTGAATACAACAACTGGACACTCTGTAAGTCTCTTCCATCAGTCATTCTCACCATCTTCTTTTTCTATGCCCATGATTTCTATATTTGGACTTTTTTCCTTCCTGTGGTGTGTTTGCCCAGCTAGCAACTAAGTACCCACCAGCCTTTCACTCACTCTTCACACAGTGGCATGGGGAAAGCATCAGAAAAGCAGAAGTGGAAACCTCATGTGTCAAGATAAGGGCAGTTTAATAAGTGAAAAAAACCCTTCATATGCGAGCAAAGCAAAGGAAGAAGCTAATTCACTACTCCCCATTGGTCAGCAAGTTCCAGCCATTTCCAGCAAAGCAGGGCCTCAGCACACCTAGCAGTTGCTGGGGAAGGCAAATGCTATAACTTGAATTCCCCCTCCCCCCACCTGCCATCCCTTTCCTCCTCCTTTCCCTGAGCTTTTATTGCTAACTTTGTTGTCATATGGTATAGAATATCCCTTTGGTCAGTTGGGGTCAGCTGTCCCAGATGTGCCCCCTCCCAGCCTCTTGTGTACCCCCAGCCTACTTACTGCAGGGACCAGAATGGGAGAAAGAGAAAGCCTTGATGTTGTTCAAACACCGTTCAGCAATAGCCAAAACACTTGGGTGTTATCAACACCTTTTTAGTCACCATGAAAGCTTCTATTAAGAAAATGAACTCCATCCCAGCCAGTCCCAGTATACTTCCTCACAGGTGGACAAGAATTCCAATGAAAGTTCTCCTTTTTAGTCATCTGTCCACCTTTTTTATTAAATAGATTTAACACTGAGATTTCTTCTCCACTTTTGTGAAGGTAATAACTTCTACTCACTCATTTGGCCTACTGAGTTGCCACTGTTGCTACTAAAATGTGGCAACCCTCTATTTGAGGGCTTAGTTTATCTGGAACTATGATCATCGGGGAAATGGATTATTTCCTAACAGGCTTCAGTGGAGTTATATTTTGGACTATTTTTAGGCACTAAATCAGCACAGGATTTAGCATTCTCTGCAAGTGTATCCATTCCTGTTAGGAAATAGTAGCCATACACATTGTGGTAAGAAAGGTAAAATTTTAAGTGTTCATGTGTGTGTTTTTCAGCAGCAGAATATGTTTGCTGAGTATCAAGGTGAGATTACCTGCTGACAGAATTCTGGTCTAAGGACAAAGAGCTTATAAAGAGACCACAGAAGAATTTTGCAAGCTGATGGAGTTTTCTCCTACATTTGCTTACTGGTTAAAATACATCTAATACTGGCCTTTTTCATAAACCATCCCTGCTACATTACATCGTAGCACTCTGTTAAGCAAGTGGTTTAAGTTCTAATTAAACATCTGTGCTAAATCAAAGCCACTGTCTGTAAGCACCTACTGTTATGAGCTGCTATTACAGTAAGTCACAGTTGCTTGCACAGTAACTTATTGTTACCCAGTTACTATTATGTTGTTACTCCGGTCCATTCAATTCTGAGTTATCAGTAGCTGTGCTGATTGCTGCCGAAGAACAGCTATGGAATGATGCACTCTTTCAATTCATAAAATGTGCTTTAATTACACTGCTGATATTAATTGAACAGTCTGTGTTGGGATCAAGGGGAACCAAAGTTTGCTATGATTCTGGTAACCCTTTGTCTGTAGGAATAGTCTGTAAAGTCTCTTTTCCTGCCTATAAATTGGGGCACAAGATAGCAGTAAAGAGAAAAATGTGAATGAGTGATGGACAAGGGAAAATTTGCCTGTACCATGCTGATGTTCAGTAGTGCAAGTGCATAACTCTGGTCTGTCATACTGTGTTTGTTGATTTTAGTGCTTTTACCAAATTTTGTTTGTTAGTTACTGTGGAGCTCTGTAGAAGGTTTAGCTAGAAAAGACAGGCTAAAAACTTTCAGATTCTGCTTAAGGAACTCTAGGAACATTGTTGCTAAGAGGGTTACTTAAGTTACAGAACTTAAGAGAGACCTGTTAATTAGGCGAGTACAGCAAACTCACTAATGTTGCTCCAGCAAAGTTTACTTCACCTGACAATCAACAATACCAGGTAAAATAAGGCTGGTTGAGTAAACATCTCAAGATCATGAGACAGGCCTACATGGCACCTCATTTATGGTATGGGTGTGTTGAAGCCAGTGAAATTTTGCTGTTGCAAATCTGCTGGTGAGGTGGTACCCTCTTTGGCATTCACCACAGCATTAGTTATTCTCAATCACCCCACTTAAATAAAGGCAGTTTGAAAGTTTGATCTGCATGTAAGTGGCTTAACTACTTTGCCAGTTGTAACATCTATTCTTAGCGTCATAGCAAAAGTGACTGAAATCCTACTGAGGATTTGTCTGACCGTTAGTTTATGATCAATGATCTGTTGTGTGGGAAGACAACTAAATGGTTCAGGAGACTAATAATGGGTAATGGAGCCTTTGATATTGCTTTAAATATGGCCTCCTTCTGCCATGACAAGATGTAATTGAACAGTAGGAAAGAGCTGGTGAGTTTGCACTGTGCTTCTCATCAGAAAGCTTTCACAGTTTCCTTACCCTTAAGATACAAAGAAAGGACTGAATATACTTAGACACTTCCCTATTCCTGTTACAGCCTCTAACAAAGCTAACAAAGCACCTGGGATCGACAACAGAAGAGGCAGCAGTTGCTCTGTTTTGTTGTTAAAAAGTGAATTCTAGTCTATTCCTTTATCACTAGCATTCATTTAAAAATGTATGGAACGAAGCACCCTGTTCCTTGTCAGTATCCCTCTTTTTTACCCTCTGCTGTTTCTTTAACCCAGGATGTGGAACACAGGTAACAGTCAAACTTGGAGCAATTGTTTTCAACTTGTTTTTAGCCTTGTAAATTGCTATTTCAGTCTATGTCAGATCTGAAGGAAGGCTTATGTGCTTGAAAGTCTGTCTGTTTTGCAGAAACATCATCTGGCATAGTAAAAAAATACTACCTCTCCCACAGTAATAGATGCTGAAGTCTGACCTATTGCGTATCATGGGTCATTAAATTCCCCCAGATACCCTGTAGCTGAGCACAATAACCTGTGTTTCAGCTGAAGCACACTGTGTTTGGCTAAAGCATAACTTGCTGGAAGGCATCCGATGCTGTTCTTGAGACTGTAGGAGCTAAAGAATCTATTGATTCCTTTGGAGCTTGTTCCAGTGGTTTGCTTTCTTATAGTTAAACGGTGCTTTATTTCTCACTTAATTTGCTTGACTTCAGTTTTCAGCTCCCAGTTTTTGTTATACCTCTGTTAGATTAGAGAGCCCTTGCATTTTCTCCCTGTGAAGGTACTTACATGCTGTAATCAAGTCACCTCTCAATCTTTTTGATAAGCTACACAGATTGAGCTCTTTAAGTCACTTACGGCAAGGGTCAAGAGTTTTTCTGCTAGCTCGAGTATTGAAGCCTGTTGTGGTCAAAGATTACTAATTAATGTCATTAGAAATGGACAATTCTTTGTGAGAGAGTGAGCCTCACAAACAACTCTCAGCTGATGAGTTTAATAACGCAGACTGAAATACCTGTAAGCTGGTTATCTATAATTACACATATACTCATGAAGACAGTGGATGCCACTTCTTCATTTTAAAGTAAGCTGTATAAGGAAAAGGTATTTAGTGAAAAGAATGAGAATTAGAAGCTCTACAGTATCGTTATTCCTTTTTTTGATTTAAATGCTTGCTTCTGTCCTAGCATTTCCTCTTCACTTTAATTTTTTAATGCTACTTTCTGTTAAGACCAAACTGATGGCATAATTACTATGTAGAAATCGTAAGTAGCAAGCAACCTCCTTGAAATCACCTCCTCTCAGTTTCCTTGAAAGCTAGGCTAACTGAATGTATTTAAGATTGACAGACTGTTCAGCTTTTCATGTTTCTGCACCACTGCAAAAAAGTTTGGTGGCAAAACATCCAAGTCCATATTTATGCAGGAATAAATACACTTGTTTCACTGCTTCAATAGCAATATGCTGTGTCTGATTTTATTTCTACAGTAATTAGCAAGCTACCCTTAAGGTATCATTCATCATGAGTAAATCCTAGAGGAATTTAATACTATTTGTGGTTTGAAAGCAAGACTGAGTTATTATTTCCCTAGGTTTTGTCTTCATGACTACCTTAAAGCAGAAACTAACCCACCTATGGTTAAGTCTTTATGATTAACATCTTGTGGAAATACAGAGTCAGTCCTGAACCTGCATCTGCTGCTCGTTTCTCTCCTCAGTGTTGGATACGTTCATGCAAAGTCTGTGATATAGGAACAACCATTCACACCGGGGCTTATTTATTCCCTCGTTCTAATCACTTGGGCTCACAGAGCCAAAACATGTAATGTTACTAGACTCCTATCTGGAAGACTTCTCTTCACTCTAGTCCATTGTTGTTCCCTGTCAGCACCGACCTCTTCATTGTCAGTGTTGTCAAACCTGACAGCACCTGAAGCTGGGGAAGAAGTGGACAGAACAGAATTTGAATGAACTGTCTTCACATTCATTTTTAGCAATGTCAGTTCCTGACCACGTGGTATTTCAGGCTTGCTTGTGACAAGGTTGCCATTAGTATTGGAAATACATTCAAAGCAGAAAGTTTTGAATGACTGGACTGGTTCAGTGCAGTTCCACCTAGTGCAGAACATGATCTATGTGGGTGCACTTCACACAGCTTTATTCTGCCTGCATGTGTGGCGATGGCATGAAGCAAAATGCTGGGCAGGATTACAGTATCATACTGTGGTGGTGATGATATTAGCTCACTTTTTGGCTGACTGCCCTGCAGGGGGGTAGTAGGAGAGTGAAAACACTTTTTGGTTTATTGCTAAGATTAAATTAAAATCAGAATTAGGGTCAATAATGAGCTTTAGACTGTGGTGTCCAATAATAAATAAGAAATATTTACTCTCAAATGAGATGCTTGGAGAGGAAGCAAATATCATGCTATTTTCATCATCTATGTTAAATGAGCTAGAGAGTGACCTGTGTGTAATTTTGGGTGTCCACGCTGAGACAGCTTCTCACCCCTTAAGTTATAGAGCAGGATGCAGGCTGAAGCCACAGCGTTCGCCTGGACCTGGCACCACTATGGTGCTGGGACGGTGCTGTTCTCTATGGGCAAAGCCTCTCCCAACAGGCCATCTGCATCCATCCCTCTCCCAGGCAGGCAATCATGCATATGGTAGTATATTTGTTGTACACTTTTTATAAGACAGCCAGCTCAGCCTAGTAAGTGCCTGCTACTTTCTACAGTTTTATTTTGGTATCTTGATTAAAGTCTCAGCTGATGGAATCCTGTGATTAAATAAGCATCTTTATTCTTCCCATTTTTCTTGTTTTTCCAAGTATGCAAGTATAACATTGTGACCACATCATCAATAAACTGTTTCTGTTTTTCATTTTAGTCTGCAGAGAAGCATGAGTATGTGAGCAGAGTGTACCCTAAAGATACAAAAGCCACACACAAATAAAAAAGAAATACAATACATTATCATTAAAAAAGATTTCCATGACTAGTCGAAATATCATTATTCTTTTGTAACTGGTTCTATGATTTCTGAAACATTTGGGGTTACCTTAGTTGATGCTATAATAATTTCTGTTTGAACCAAATGTCTGGTCTTTTATGAAGCATGACAGTTGTTTCCATTCTTTGTTGCAGTCTTTTGAATCTCCTTGTGTTTCTCTAGTAGTGTGCAGAACACTTTCAGGGCCAAATCATTCAGTGAGAGATAAAATAATTAATTTTTTTCCCCAAAAAAACCTATTGAATATGCTTTCTTGACATTTTGAGATTTCTTCTTTTGTCTATCATGTTGATCTTCTGCTTGTAGTTTGGAGTAGTCTGGGGAGTCTTTGTGCCTTCAAATCACTATTGAAAATGATGGTGCTATGTATTCTGTTCCTAAACTAGGCTTTAGCATATGTGTACATACACTAAGAATGGTACCGAGACACGACTTATATGTTTATTTCTTCCTAGAAGAAAAATATTCCCTGACAGTCAAGAAGCCAGTGAAAGGTATTCGGCAAAAAAAAAAAAAAGGATAAAGATATCTTTGTGAGAAGTGGGTTCACTTTGTTCCAGAAATTACGATGCTGAATTTATTGATGGAGTAGAACAAT
This sequence comes from Phalacrocorax aristotelis, assembly GCF_949628215.1. Lineage (NCBI taxonomy): Eukaryota > Metazoa > Chordata > Aves > Suliformes > Phalacrocoracidae > Phalacrocorax > Phalacrocorax aristotelis. The sequence continues at coordinate 65,990,019 of NC_134278.1, forward strand.
GTTTTACTTGCATACTTGGAAATGGGTGAGGGAGCAGGTTAACAGAACAAATTGGGAGGATCACGTCTGTCTGCTTTCATGTCTGTTTGGAGGGTACTAGTCCAAAAAGACATAGTGTTTGATCTGGAGAAGTGCTTTTCTCAGGCACACAGATAAATAGTTCCTGACATGAATGATTTAACAGGACACAATGCAGTGGTGAGCCCCCCAGAGAAAGGAAGTCTATTTCATATTTTTCTTCAGTTTTAGGGTAGGAAGAATGATGAAGCTGAGCGTTTAGCCAGTACAGGCTTCTAACAAGAAAGAGGAGTGTGTAAGGGGATGAGAATCCAAGGGCTGTGAGCAGCAGTGGGAGGAAAAGCCTAGAAGTGCTGCAGAGGAAAACAAATTTTAAGCAGACACTCAGTGAGAAAAACTGAAAGCTGAGCAAAAAACTCAGGCTTTAATATAGGTGGAACTGTCTACCAACAAACTGTAGTTTCTTCACACACAGTGGCAAGTGACTTCAACAAAAGGTGGGATCTACAATATTTAATCACGTTCCAGAGGAGTCTGGGCAAAAAAGGGTTAACAGTGCCAATGCAGAGAAGTCCAGTTAACAATCCTCTTCATTAGATTTTCCCAAAAGACTGATGCTGCAAGACAGTTTTTGTTATCCTTTCTTGTACTTCTTGTCAGCTGTCTACAGGATTTATACCTTCTAGCAAATATCAGCCTCAGTTAAAGCCCTATCTTGCTTAATATCTGGGTTGATAAGACCTGCTTCCCCATCTTGCCTGAATGCTATGCAACTTGTCAATAGGATTTGTAGGCTGCAAATGAGAATTTAGGAATCTTCAAGTTTTGTCCCCAGAGTACCACTGAGGCAGAGATACGTTTCATTCACTTTTGAATTTGATTCAGGTTATGCAGGAAGTTTATGATTTTACCCACTGTTTTCCAGGGTTAAGCACCCACTTGTTCACAGCAAGAGACTCCATATACTGCAACAGAGACCTCTTAAAACTGATGACAGCCAGGTGTCTGTCTTTTGCTTACTGAGCCAGTCTGTGCTTTTGTAATCTTCTAGCCATGGGCTGTATCTTTGTTTCTTGTTAGGCATATGGTCTAGGCTGTGGTGGGTAGGCTGTGTCTTATTCTTTTGCAAACTGTTTTAGGAGAATGAGTGGGGATGGTGAAATCTAAACTGGGTGAAAAAAAGGAGTTTCTGTAGGTGCTTTGCCAAATGGGTCCATAAATACTGAATGGGTCTGTTTTTGGAAGGAAGCAATCTGCCCTCTATTGTCCAGAAGATGAAGCTTGGCCCGTTTGCTTACTGTAGATGAGGGATTAAGTGTTTGAATCTGACATTGTCTCTTTATCAGGAAAAGCAGATATGAGTCTTTTTATAGGCTGCTACATTAAGAAGTGGTATGAAATTTGGCAAAAGATAAATAAACGAAGATGCCACTATCACATTGTTTAAAATATTTCTCTGATTTTTCAGCCTTGTTGGAAGAGTGATAAAGAAACACAAGAATTTGAATTTTCATTTAGGAGGATTTTCTATTGCGTGCACTTCTGTATTCATTTTATCAGTGTGGATAGAAATCCAGGAACATGAGCAAAACTTAGTGAATACTGTGCTGGGCCAGTAAATGTATAGAAGTGTATGAGCTGTGCTGGTAGTGATTACATACAGTATGAGGGTAAACGTGAGCACAAAACAAACCTGGGGTCATCAGGAACTGGGACCTTTTCATGCTCTGAACTGTATTTCAGTAATTTACTGTACTTGTTGCTTCAAATCACTTCCTTGTGAGCAGAAGTTCCTGCTAAGTCCAGACTTTAGGTGACAGCATTAGGAGACATGCCCACTGAATACTGCAGCAGCTGGTACCTCTGGAAGTGTTGTGTGAAATCTTCATGTTTATTGATCTTTGGAGAGGAAGCTACAATTTACAGGCATTTACAGAGCCTTTCTAAGCAAGCAGAAGCACTGGGCTCAAGTGCTTGTGTGTGTGATGTGCTCCAAGTCCAGTAAATATTACCATTTGATTCTGCTTTATGCTCCTATAACGTACTCTCTTTTCTTCAAATCTTAATGCATTATACTGGTGGAAAACCTAGGCACTGATGTGAGTAAAGAAATGGACTGCATTATCATGTCCAAAGGCGTAATGAACCTCCATTATCCCATTATGCCCCATGTTACTCTCTTGATTTGCAGTAATCTTTAGCAGTGGGAAAAGGCCAGTTTGAATATGGTTCTATCTGTACCTGCCTATACTTCTTTTCTGGATGACAGACAGTAACCAACCATCCTGGATTGGCCAAGAGAGTTTGGGGATTTAGGTTACTGCTCTGGCAGCTTGACAAATGTCTTTAGGACTCTGAAGAGATGAAATGTGCCCCCTGCATAATCCAAGGTAAAGGGCAGATTCCTGAACAAAGGAGAAATGCTCCAGCTGCTTTGTTTTTGCTTCAAATGGTCACCCTACCTTGATGCCTATGCTTGCCTGTCAGTAACTGCCTGGGGTGTTTTTTTTGGGTAAGTTTCTGCATATTTTGTTTTGTTTATATTTGGTGTTAGGGTTTTTTTCACTCCTAAAATTTCCTTGCAAACTGATATTGCCCAGGAAAGAGTGGTGAGGGGTCTGGAAAGGCAGAAGAATTACAATTAGAGGTGAGCTTAGGGTTTATTGACAAATGCTATGTTTCAAGTGTATAACATGCAGTTCTCACTAAAATGATGTTGTCTTATGCACCTAAATTACTTGCAAGTATTGCACAGTTGGAAATAGTTGTTGCTATAGAAGCACTGGAGCTGCTGACAGTGCTGGCAGCAGGAACAGCAGCAACAGCAGAAGGTACATGATTATCTTATGGGTTTGGGAATGAGAGTTTGCATTTTATATCCTATTGCTTCTCATTGCATTGGGAAAACAATGGTTTATTAAAGAAAAAGAGAAGAAAAAAGAAAAGAAAAGATTAAAAGGAAAAGTCTTATTTATTTTTATTTATTATTTTTGGATTTACAAATTTGGTTTGAATTCATCTCAAGTGGATGAAATTAGCTGAATTTGCAAAATGAGGACAGGGTGATGTTCATAAAGGTTTGGGTTTTCTCAAAACTGTTTACAAATGGCTGCCAAATAATTCTGAAGAAGGTGAAAAGTCAAACAGTCCCAACTGGAACTGTAAGAGGCTGTAGCTGTGGTGGGGCTGCGGGGGAAAAGGGAAGAAAGAAGCCTCTACAACAGTAAGAACTGCCTTCAGTCATAAAGGATATCAGATGGATCTACGTATAGACAAGAACTTGAATAGAAAATCACTCCTTAGTTTGTAGTCCTATGCCACGACTTCTTCAAAAATGATGTCTCTTATGTTTGAGAAATCACTGCTGAATAGCTTTGCATGCTGCTCTTCAAGAAAGGTATACTTGCTTGACAGCAGGGATGGGCAGGAACAGTTTTCTACAGGAGCAGGTGAGATTCTGTGTTTCCTCTCCAGATTTCAAGAAGCACTCCCAGAAAGCCACTCTCTGCTCTCCCACCACAAGTGAAGCAGGAAGGTACTCTCCTTCCCCAGAGTTTTGTTATGGTCTTTACTTTCTGGCTGTTTGTCACTCCTCTCCTGCACTGCTGTATCCAGCCAATGGCCTCTCTGCTCCACCAACCTGGCCCATTCCTTCAGGGCAGAGATTTTGCCCAACCTGCTGGGCTAAGCGGGATCCCTGTGTGGCATCCCTTCTTTTCTTTCCATAGGACATGAGCAGGAGAGGGAAGGGGGAAGGACTCTCCTGTCTTCTGCTACCCAGGTTTGAGGGACTTTTCCTTCCTCTCTCCCATATAGCTGGGGAGAAGCCCCAGCCTGAGAGCAGTCTGTGTGCACACCCGGTTTTAGGGCACCGCACACAGCAGGAGAAGGCAATGAGCCTTTAGTGGGAGTACTGAGGAATTCACACTTCCACAGATTAGAGTCTGTTCCTAATTTCTGATTTAACAATAATGTCTGAAAGGATCCAAAATGCTGTGCATTTGTTCTTCATTAGTTTCAAACAGTGAAGCATTAGCATCAGTCAGAATTTCATGCTTTCCTTTTTTCTTTCTTTTTTTTTTTTTTTTTAAGCAACTATAATGTGAGAACGGAGATACTATGAATACTGAGTCTGAATAAAAAACCCATCCAGAACAACAGCCCCAGTGTAAGCTCCGGGTAAGCAAATACTGATCCTTTTGTTGTATGTTCTCCTAGCCTCAGGCCATCTGGCCCAGGAAATTTTTAAGCAAGAGGTGATGTTTTTGTATTTAGTAGTCGCAGATGGAGTACCCTTCTATGAAGTGCTTCAGGTGATTTCCAAATCCATGTAAATGTTTGAATCTACAAGGCTGCAAGCAGGTCCAAGGCTTCAGTATTGTGCTATGGGACAAAATCATGCCTCCTGTTTGTCTGACCCTGATGATTGCAGGCAGGCATTTATTTGATGCCTCCTAGTTTTGGAGCAAAAGAGACAAAAATGTCATAATATAAGTCATGTCTGTGGTGAACTCTATAACAAAGTGTAGGCAAAAGGTAATGATCCGAGGGTTTTGTGTGGGGGAAGAGGATATGATACTTCTGTGTATCTGAACTGTGTATATGCTGTGTATATTTGTGTACATCTGAACTGTATACATCCAAACTGTGATGGACTTCGCCATTACAAGATAACCTTGAAGGTGGCTCCAAATAAATATAACCTCTGTCTTTCAGAACACCTTAATCTTGCATCCTGACAAATATTGCCACACATAGTTCTGTACAGATAAGATGGGAACTAAAGGCTGCTAAAGTTTGCCAAACCCTTTTCCATCATGAAATCCTAAATAAGCTTAGTATAGAAAAGTGTTTTAAGGTATCTTAGTTTCATTCTGTGAGTGGCTTGCAAGGGTTAAATGACAGCATTCTACCTTTTGAAAATACTTTTCATTAGAGGAAAAGATACCCAAGATGAATCCCCCCCTCCGGTTTTTTCCCCATTTGAACCTGCCTAAACAAGGATTTATTATTATTAATGGGATTTTCTTTTTCTTTAGTATCACTAAATAAACTCTACTTGGATAGCAACAACAACAAAAAAAAATGAAGCCAGAAGGGACAATCCTATTGTAACGGAGGATATCACTAATGTAAATAGTCTGCTTGAAAACATCATATATCTTTTTCAAACTGTTAGAAACACTGTAAGCATTTCAGATATTATCCCATGCAGTTAACTAAATGCCTAGGAAAAGAATGAATTTGTTTAAAAAAGGCATTTGTTAATGCAGAAAAAAAATATGCTTTATACATAATAATAAAAATGAAGCTTCTAAGTGAATAGTACACAGCTCATTAGAAAGAATAAACTCCCAGGGTCCCTGAAGGTAAAATACAATAGAATGTAGCCTATTTAAAACTCCATTCAATGAATATGACTTTTGCATACTAAAGCAAATGATATTTCATAACACAATGAATTATTTTAAATGACTCATATTTACTATCTAATGTTCTTATTATATAAGCTGCATTTTCCACTGAACTGTCTTTAAGAAATCATATTTTTTCTAAATATGGTTTACTAAGGCATGCATTTAAAAATGAATCATCAGGCAGTAGTGAGACTTCTCTATTTTTTATTGAACATATAAATGTTTTGTGATGTATTTAATGTATAAAGTCTCCCTGTAGTATGCTGTAGTTATTTACAGCTGCCATGTTAAAAGACAAGTTTTTCAAAGTTATGTACAGAACCATTGGCAGACTAGTGGGCTATGTGAAAAAATACTGACATTCCAATATGCCAATACTTAACTGAATTTCTACGATTTTACACGGTACTGTTTTTTTGACGTTTATACTAGACCTTTTTCTTCAGCTTTGCTTTCAGGCCACCAATATGTTCAGAGAACTTAAGAAGAGGAGATGACTCAAAGTCAAAGAATAACATTTTCATTTGAAGTCAGGTAAAGCAGTAGATGCATTTTGTAGTTGGTCTAGAGTACGGAAGGAAGAGTCCCTTCATGTCCATCATAACATCCATAAAAGGGTGACCCTTCCTGAAAGTGAAGTGCTTGGTTAATCGTTAGTTTGCACCCAGTTCAGAATTCTTATTCTTATAGCATTGTTGACAAGATGACAGTAAAACAGGTAAGGCTTTTCTTTACTGCGGACAGTCAGAAATGATTAAAGGTGTTTAAGGCACAGCCACCACTGACAGGTGGGTGAGCAGTGAAAGGTAAGAGGGTAAGGCAAAGACCCTCAGTGTGAAAAGTCTCCTCCAGCTAATGTACAGTAGCCAATGCTGACTGTGCCAGGTAAGTGTGTATTTCCTGCTCATTTGATTTGCAATTCAGACTGGTCTGCATGACACGTGCCATGAGTGTAGGCTTCTGATGCATTTGAGACTGTCCTATGTAAGCAAGAACTGTATGCTGTGTGGCCAAACTTAGAGGTCAGTTCTGCTGTTCTGCCTGAAGACAGGTGATGTTGTAACTACATTTAGCTATCAACACAGGAGACCATTCTCAATCAACGAGAAGCTGAGGTGCATAGGAATAACAGACTTAGTATTTTTGGAATATTTCATGGCACTTGCATTCCTGTATTTCCATCTCATCTGACATCTTTTGTTTCTCTGAGTAGTTCAGAATTACACAAAGATTTGGATTAAGGTTTTGGATTAAGAAACACACATTCTGAGCCCTAGCTTGGATAATAATGGGATGCAACTGTAATTCAATGAGAAAACATACTGTTTATTAACTTTGTTGGTAGCCTGGGAATCTTACTGAGTGTGTCGATGTGCTGACTGGGCAGAATTGTTCTTCAGTAATTCTGAAAAGTTTTCCCGGGTAAGAAAGCTGTGACCTTTCCCTTTTAACTTTATTGAATTCTAAGTCATTTGCAAGATGAATTACTTCAAAAAACTCAAGACTGTGTTATGACCTTAAACAAACAAAGAAAAGAATCATTTTCACCTAACCTAGGAGGGGCTGTACACCTCAGCAATGATCACAGATGGGTGTGTGATGTGTCAATGAATGGAGCAATTTCAGGTAACCAATTCTTAGATAGTATTAAAGTTGTTTTATCTTTAAAGTCTGATCTTGCGTGGTTACAGTTACCTCAAACACCTTTTCTTTCTGTCTACTGTAAAACACAGCCATCTTGAGATGAAAACGGACAATTGTTGTTAATGGTGGGTGCTTGGCTTTCCTATGTACTTTCCTTGGTTTTGGCTTATCAGAGCTTATGGTCAGTGATTTCCACGTTTTCTGTTCCAGTCTGCTTGATATGTTGCTGTAGGTAGAGGTTTGAGTGAATGGTATGATACAAGAACGAAGTAAGAGGAGAACTGCTTTTAAATCTGGAGAAAGTTACAGTTTGAATGCGTATGTTTTACATGTACTACTCTAATTATTGTATATGTACCTAGAACACAATAGCATATGCTTGAAAGGCTTTGGCTTAGATGCAATTCCTTTAAAATAACTTTTTTTTTTCTTGTAATAATAGTGAGCTGGCTGAACCCAAGGACTCTGGTTCCTTTGCAGAAAAGGCACAAACCAAAGGTGATGTTAAACACTCTCTCAGGTAGCAGCACATTGTCTGTTACCACATAGAGCTAGGGCATTTCTTCTCATGATACCAGCAACAGTGTCCATCTCCGGTAGTAATAATAAGATTTGGAAGAAAATGCCTTTCCACTAGCCATTCGACTAAGTCCCACTAAATTTCACATGACCACATGACCACATGACCCATAAATTTCACATGACCATCATATTGTTGGCTGTTTCCCAGCCACTAGTACAGCCTGCTGACTGGGGATGTAAAACTGGTACACAACATTTTGTTTGTTCTTGGAAAAGTGGTGGGGCTTCCCAGCATTTTAAAACTTTCATTCTTAATAGTTTTAACTGAAACAAGATTTTAGGAATACTAAAATTTTTAAAGCAATCTATTTTAGGAGAATAAGGGAATGGTGGAGATCTGTTTTGTTGTTAATTTTTCATTACCAAAATTTCTCTTGGAATGGGAAGAGAGTATTTTGCTCTCAGTTTCTTATGGGAATAGTAGAAATAGTCAAACATAGGCAAAGATTTAAATAATGTCTTTAAAAGTGTGAGAGAAAGAAATGTTATGGAAATTATGTTTTCAGTTACATTTATTGTTTGTAACTATCATTTATGTGCTAAATGCACTCCTGGGTAATTACTATCCTTTTCTGGTAAGCTTGTGGGCTATATAATAGGTGTAATTTATTAGGCATCATTCATATCTTTAATAGTTCAAATCTCTGGTCACCATCAAAGAGTTGATATTTGGGCTGTTCTTTTATCTGTTTTTTTAAGTCATTGTATTTCACTAGAAAATAAGCGTGAGATTTTCTCCTGTGAACAGACGGTGTGAAATACGGCTAGAACTCAACTAAAATTAATGGCAATTTATTATGATCTCTTGTAACTTATATGATTAACACTGAATGTTCTCAGTTCATTCTCCTCTCCAAAGTCACATTCCCCTTACAGTCACCTGCCACTGTAAGATGACGTGTCTGGATGAGTGGAAGGGAGGGTGTGTGTTTGGATGTAAAATTGTGTGTCTGTCTTTTGCATATAAAACATTATCTGCAGTTCCTTTATAAGAGAGTTTCTACACTACGTGCATGTCCATACCACACAACTGTATTAGCAGACTGCTTGCAGCACTAGGAGATGTCAGGCTAGTCCCAATGTTACAGGCAGGACAGCAGCATAAAAGGGGTGCTCTGCCCAAGTTAATAAGCCTTGTGTTGGGTTAGAGGTCCTGCATAACTCATTTGGTGGCTCCCTGTGCGTGACTAATGCAGCCATTATTTTCATACCACATTGCATACTACTGAACTTCTAACATATGAACCTGGACACCTCTAACTGGCATATGTGTATATTCAGAAGCTTACTTACACAGACTGCATAGAGATGGGGAGGGTAGAGCTGTTGAAGGTGTCTGCTCCGTTTCAGTACACCAGGACGCAGTGTGGATTTTAGGAATCGGACATGTTGATGTGGGTAAAAAGTGACCCCATCACACACGTTTGCCACTGATTTCAGGGACTGAGTGCTTGGGCTAAAATAGTTCAAATTGATGAACGATAGTCAGTTCCTTGGAGCTGCCTGTCCCTGCTACAGCTTGTGTATAAAAGGGATTTGGGACCAGAATGTTTAGTAAATATTTAATTAACTGAGATGTTATTAGAGTGCAATGAATAACTGCAACTTAACTTTTAGCTTCCACTCCTGTCACTCCCTCTGCAGTGTGAGAGATGCAAATTGGGATAAGGAGCCATGCGAGTTTTGTCAGCAAGACTAGCTGTGGCTTTTAAATATATTGTCTAACACCCTAAGGGGAGCCTATAAAAACTTGAACATGAAATCATTACACTGTTTTGTCATGCCCAAATGACAATAACAACCATGAAACCTTTTCTGTAAAATGCCTTTACATAGGCTAACTCGATTTGCAATGATTTAAATACTGAAACAAATTCCCTCTATTTCCATCTTGCATTTAAACAAAATGACAGCATATTGGCACCATCACTGCCTCATCTTACTATAAATCAGCAGAAATGAACAATCTGTCAAGTTCCTTATCTGTGCTCTTTTTAGTCTTGTACAGTATGTGCATCTCCAGAAGAAAAATTATACTTTTGTGCTCCCTGTTCACTTGTTTTTAATGTCCTTGTTACAGCTAAAGCTCTAGAAACCTAGAAAAATCTTATGGGTAGAGGAGTGGTCAAACTGGTGAAGAAAAAACCTGAAAGGTAAAGCAGTAATGGTAATGCTCATCTGGCAGTACTGGTAATGAATACGTATAATTTATTTGACTGGCGATACTTCCTAGAAGTAATGGCATTGTAAAATTCAGCTTTCACAAGTACAGGACACAAAACAATTCTTCTGTGCAGTGACTGTTGGCCAGCTTTGCAAATAAAGAAGACGACTCTCCTCTCTGAATATTCCTGTTGTTTTCAACAGAGAATGTGCAGGAAGCAATAAGCTAATGCATTGTGCCAAGAATCTGGTCAAGTGAGAATATATGATTCAGTCAAAAAGCTCACTTATAAATGGAATTTGAATTTAGGTTTACCTAGGCTGTTTAGATTTACTAAATTACTTAAGCTGATTTAGATACAGATGAGTCAAAGATGACTTGCACAGCATTTGGTAGGATATAAACCATATGTATTGATGGATTGCTTCTATTAATAAATAGATGCAGGTTTTTGTTTTCCATGATGGCATTTGCATATGATACAGAGCTTTAAATGGAAAAGGTGTAGTACTGAATTATGCATATAAATACACATATAATCTCTGTGTAAAATTAACTGAGACATCTTCTTGTATGAAGTAGTCTATCAGATCTACAGTAGTAATCTCTTCTATTGCCTTTGTTGAGATGTTGACAATGTCACTCTAAGGTGGCTGTTCAAATAATCATGAGGATGAAGGCTCATGTTGTCCAGGTAGCAACAAGCATGTTCTGTCTTCTTTTATATTTTCCTTAAGTCCAGTGGAGATGAACAACTATGTGCATAAAGTAATCAAGGTGGTTATTATTCCTGAATTCAAATGGGAGGTATAAAATACATCCAGACTGTGTCTGTACCAGTGTAAAAGGGGCAGAATAGAGGTAAGCATGTTACAAGAAGATGAAGAGAATGAAGGGAGAAAATGAGATTTTGCAATTTATTTTATCATTTCTTCCTAATAGGTTGCTCTTCTAAACTATATTTGAATTAATTGCATCATAATGCCTGAATCTTTGACTTTTCTGCTTATTGTTTGTTCTTTGATAATTGGAGAGTATGTTTCTTGAGAGACTACTTTTATCTGGCTTATATGTGATACACTTCCCACTGTCCCCTTTTGCTGCATGCAAAGCCTACGAAGTAGCACAATTAAACTAATTGTGCTGTACGGAGTTATGCTGTTGTAGAAGGCTACCCTATAGATGCTGTGGAGAAGTGGGAGAAGACACTCTGTAGTTCCAGGATGCTGTAGGAAGAGGGGCTGCAGTAAGTTAATTGTATAGACCTGCTGATAGAAAACATGGTGTTAGTCACAGCAAGAAGGAATACAGCAATTTGTCTGTTCCAGGGTCACATGGGGGCACAAAAAGACTCTGAAGATTCAGCCTAACATCTGAAAATATCAGATGAATAGGCTAGTTTGGGCACCTGACAGCAAAGAGAATTTCTCCTCTTTTGTAAAAAACCAAAACACCAAAGCTGTGAATTTCAGCTTAGAAATGCAAGTAGTAGTCTGGCACATATACATCTAGGATGAGCAAAGAAATGGTCAAAGAACTGACAACCACAGTAATAAACACATGAACAGATAAGGAAGAAATATCTCACAGGAAATGGTCAACCTGGTGAAAAGGTTCAGGAACTCATTAGTGTAAATAACACTTCATGATTATTTATTGAAGGAAGGTGGCATCTAAGGCTCTCACTGAGAATCAAGACTTCATTCAATTACATACTGCACTAATATGCAACGGTTATTGCTGCAAAGGGCTTGAGACCTGCCTAAAAGGGAAGTACTAAAAGGGAAGAGGGAAGTACTGAACATACAAGAAGGAAATAAAAACTAATCGGAAACTATACAGCCTGCAAAAAAGAACATTTAAAAACAGAACATACAGAACATAGTTCTATATTATCCACAACTATGTTCTGCTAAGATTTCTCACCAAGTTGTTACCTATTATTAACATTAGCCTTTCTTTTTCTCCTTCCTCCCCTTCTCCCTCTCCTTTCCTTTTTCCTTACTCCTTCTACCTTCCCTTTTCCCCTCAGCTATTTCTCTTCCCTTTCCACTTCTCTATTCTATGTTTTTAAATATACTTAAAAGACTGGAAGAACTGTTGGCTCCATTTTTCTTTGGAATAAATACATTGGTTTTTATCTTTACATGAAAGTGTTTCCTTTTCCCCTCTCGTGTATGGAAGTGACTTTGCATTACATTAAACCCTCAATAGTGTTGTGAGTTCTGACAGTCCTTGATAGTAACATACTGGAAATAATTTGCACATAGGCTGGTGATCAGTACCAGTCCCATGTCTTACCAAATGACTCCAGTACTCATGACTTATGTGACTTACAGCTACAAAGGTACTGTAGTGTCAAGTATAATATGCAAAGTACAAAAGATATAAAAGCAATGCAGAAAAGTATAAAGTGACAAAGCATTAAGATAATTCTACAAAGATCTTGACAGTCATGCAGTACACTTTCCAAATACTTGGGAGGCACAGAGAAAGGTTTATTAATGGTTCATCATCCTGCCAACACTGCCTACGTTTCTCATATGCAAACATTACTGTTTGGGGAGGGAGTGGGTGGGATTTTCCATGCATCAGATTGTAGCCATGAAAATGACAGTATTTTTCCAGAGTAATTGAAGCATTACCAAGCAAGACAATGATTGATGGTGTCTTTAACAGTCTAAGAACACTGCCTGCTTTTCTTACAAATATGTTGCATGTATATGAAGAAGAAAAAGAGGGTGGGAAAAGGTTTACAGCACTCAAAAAATGCTGCTCACAATATTAACTTGATTTTATTCATTCTAATTTTCACAAACCACTTGTTTGATTTCCCTTTTTTACTTTCAAATCATCATACCATTGCCAGAAAGCAAAATTACTGCTTTGTAATGTATGTGACATAATTAACTGGGTACATTAATGTTTGTGACGGAGGCACTTCTTAAGTTTTTAGGCATTCTGAGAGTTACAAAGATGTTGCTAAAGCTGGCAACAACAAACTAGTTTTCTGTCAATACAAGAAAAATGAGATTGTCTTTACTTCCTGTGCCTAATCAGCTCTAGACAGCAGAGACATGCATATAGGGCGGTATGGCAGAGGATTCTGTTAAGAGCAGTGCACCATTATAACTAATCCACAATCTTGAATTTAGAAGTGAGCAGAAAAATTGGTACATGGCTTTTGTGCTTTCTTCGGCACAGGATTAAATTTCCTTGGCAGAAAGGAGAATTTTAGGGGGGGAGGGAGTAAGTATGGGATAGATTAATTTATTTTCTCAGACCTAGTAATACCATATTGCTTGGCAAAAAAATATATTTTAAAGAAAACATGTATATGTTTCACAGCAAATGTTGCATTAATCCTTTCTGGGGTGGGTGACTAGGAAATCAAGGCCAAAAGATAGGGTCTTTCAAGGAATATTTTTTAAATGTGTGAACTTAGTGCATATGTTTCCCTTCCAAGTTGCAAAAATATTTCAGTGAGACACTACTGAGATTGTCTCTGGGATCACAGAACCACAGAAACACAGAATGGTTGGGGCTGGAAGGGATCTCTGAAAGTCATCTGGTCCAACATGTCTGCTCAAGTAGGGTCACTTAGAGCTGGTTGCTCAGGACCATGTCCAATGGCTTTTGAACATCTCCAAGGAAGGAGACACTACACCTCTCCAGACAACCTGTGCCACTGGTCAGTCACCCTGACAGTAAAAAGTGTTTCCTAATGTTCAGACAGGACCTTCCTGAGTTTCAGCACATCACGTCTGGTCCTGTCACTGGGCACCACTGAAAAGAGCCTGTCTCCATTTTCTTTACACCTGCCCTTCAGTTATGTATATATATTTGAGACCCTCCCTGAACCTTCTATTCTCCAGGCTGAACAGTCACAGCTTTCTCAGCCACTCCTCATGTGAGAGCCTACAGTCCTCTAATCATCTTTGTGGCCCTTCACTGGACTCTGCCTAGTATGTCTATCTTCCTATTGTTCTGAGGAGCCCAGAACTGAACACAGTACTCCAGATGTGACTTTACCAGTGCTGATTAGAGGGGAAGGATCACCTCCCTCCACTTGCTGGCAGCACTCCTCCTAATGCAGCCCAGGATACTATTAGCCTTTGCTACAAGGGTGCACTGCTGGCTCATGTTCAACTTGGTGTCAACCAGGAGCCCCAAGTCCTTTTCAGCCAAGCTGCTTTCCAGCTGGTAGGCCCCAGAATGTGCTGGTGCTTGGGGTTGTTCTTCCCCAGGTGCAGGACTTTGTACTTCCCCTTGTTAGACTTTGTGATGCTCCTGTCAACCATTTCTCCACCCTGTCAAGATCCCTCTGGCTGGCAGCTTGACCTTGTGATACATCAGCCACTCCTCACCATTTCGTGTGATGAGCAAACTTGCTGCAGGTACTCTCTGCTCCATAATCCAGATAATAATGAAGGTGTAAAACAGGATTGGACCCAGTATTGACACCTGGGTACAACACTTGTCACTGGCCACCAGCTAGACTTCATGCCACTGATAACCACCCTCTGGGCCTGGCAATTCTGCCAGTTTTCAATCCATCTCACTGTGTCCTCCAGCCCATGCATCTTCTCTATGAAGATCTTAGGGGAGAGAGTGTCGAAAGCCTTACTGAAGTACAAGGTCATCCAGGGAGGTAGGACCTTAATTAGTGGCAGCTTAAGAGGTGAGGATTCAGCTGTGCCTTTGATGGAGAGGGGCTGTGCAGTAACATACCCTTTTTCACCACAGCAGGCCACCAGTCACCTGCACACTGCCAGCCAAGGGCAGTGGTGGGGTGGCAGGGAGTGCCTGGAAAATCCACCCCAGAAAAATACCTCTGTCTGCTGCTCAGGACTTTAACTTCGGAGCTGTTGATTGTATGTCTTCTTGGCAGCCAGCATAGTAGTGCCTGAGCAATGTGAGTGCTGATTTACAAGAGCCATAAAAGCAGAATAAAAGTAATCCCCAAGATGGCAGTAATGAATAGACAGCTCCTAAAACCAAATTCTTCTTCTCACCTCCTGCACTTTATCATCCTTGTAGAACAATTACAAATCAACAACATTTCTGTTTTCTTTCCTTCCCCATTTCCTCCCCTCTTCTTTATGCTGCCCTTCTCACTATTATATATTTATTAACTTTTCGTCTTTCTACTTCTTCATCAGTCAGTTGTTTCCATGGTCTCTTAGGCTATAAATTTCCCCATATTCCATTTAACCTTTACATAGAGCTCACCACTTTATTAACCCATGATTTTTTTCAGCACCTGCACCACTGTAAATCATAAGTCATTCCTTTGGAGTCAGTGGAGTGACACTACTGTAAAACAGATTCAACTGGGAGAGTCACAGATCCTAACATTTACAATGAACCTATGATAAAAATTTACCCTTTGGATATTGATTCAGCGAGGTTAATAAGATCTACAAGATGAAGACACTAGGGCTGTCAGAGTGATATTAGGATAGTTAATTTAAAAAGAGTTGAGCAGACAGTTAAAAAACACCAAGATCAATCAACAGTTATTTTACCAATTATGGATATGTTAAAAAGCCTAATTTTTCTAATCTTAGTGTGGGTTCCCTTTATTTCTGTTGCCAGGGCAAGGGTGAATACTTTCAGACATAAGATATCATTGCTTTGAGGTTGCCAGGATAACCCTAGCTCTGTGCCTTTTCCAACTTCCCTTTGCAGCTTGCCACTGCAACAATATGGTCTAGTATGTGCTGGAAGTGTGGTTTTACTATTTTGTGCCTTTCTAGTTTCCACAAATAAGCCCTCAAGTTGAGAGCAATTAGAACTGCATGAAGAACAGTGTGTTTCTGGTTGATCAAAGAGAGGGGGTAAATCCTGACTCTCTCACTATTTTCTCTAGCCCACTTAAAAATATCTCTTGTTTAGTGCTGTGGTTGCGGAACTCGCCTTGCTTTAGTGTTCAAAGGTGCACATATTTTGAAGTGGAAAAAATGCTTTGAAGCAAAAAAGCTGACTGGATTTTTGTCATGACTAAGCCAAGTTCTGGAAGATGTTTATTCTGTGAGGAATCAGAGACTCGGAGTTAACGATGTCAACCAGGACTAAAAACACTTTCCTCACAGAAGTATTTCAGGTGCCTTTTAGAAAGACACCTCATCTCATCCATGCAGACACTCCTTATGCCACATACATGTTTGGCCTAAGACATTTTAACAAACTTAGGTTATGTGTGTCAGGATGAGGGTTGTCCATACTGAGGTTTATGCTGACTTCCTATTCTGAATATAAAATAAATACTAAATAAATAAACAAATTAAATAAGGGGTTAAAATGCATGTTTTACCCTTTTCTTTTACATAACTAAATTAAAACTTTCTATTAGCCTGCCATTTGTTTTTCTTTCTCCCTGGAAGAAAAGCTGCAGAAACAAAGGAATATGGTTACAGAAATACATCCACAGACAATTCTAAGAAATTATCTTTAGTTGGTTTTGTGCCAGCCATCTTAAGTACATGTTTTATGCTATAGGCCCAACTTCCCTACTAGACCACTGCACAGGTGGATATATCTGTTTGTGGGACACTGAAGAGTAAATTTCCCCAATGCATCACAATTACAGAAACATCTGTGCAAAACAGCTTTGATCCAGTTCACTGTGAAAATATACATCATTCATGATGGTCTAGTGACTGCAGATTTCCATGCACTGTAAAGCCAGAAACAATGGGAAATTGGTTCAAGACACACCAATAAAGAATTTTCCTTCTGGCACCTGTACATCTCAGCTGTTGTTCCTTGCCTGTACAGTAAGAGTATAATTCCATTTAACGTTAGAAGGGAGACAAATACATTTTACATGCATTAATGAAATCACACAGACAGTATGTAAACACAGGCAGGAAAAGCATCTGAAAAGGTCACTTGAATACAAATAGGTTGGACGCATGAGCCAGGTTTGGTAACATAAAAACCACTTTATGCTGCTACTCGGCTCTTGAGCCAAACCTCAATTGGACCTTGTCTGAAAAGTTCCTGATAATTCACCATTCCTCCCCTGCTTTCTACAAATTGGTTCAGGCTGGGCAGGGAAACAGAATGCCAACATTTAATGAAAAACCTTATTTTAGCTGAAGAAAATAAAGGGGATTTTTTGTGATTCTTATCTGTCTCTTTCTGTCTCTAGAAACTTTGGTATCTGCAGTTTCAGCGAAATCTGCCAGTTTCAACCCAATTTGACAGATGTGGAGTAGGATCTTACTGTCAATGAAAGTGATATCTCTCACTTTCATTGAAATATGTGACTTAGCAGACATGAGAGGCCCTGCTGATGTCCCTTCTAAGGGAAATGCTGCCACATGAACTAATCCCTTCTTAGACACCAGAGAGTCCACAGCTGCAAGAGACTCAGTGAATACCCCATCTGTGGAAAATCTTATTGGAGCACTAATTAGCTACTAGAAGATCAAGCCATGAAAGTCATAAGAAATCAGGTTTCATTAATATTCCAAGCATGGAATTCTCTATTATGAAATATCAAGGATAATTTCATAAATATAAACTTTTATATTACACTAACATCTAGCTGAAGACACGTTAGCTGAAGACATAATCAGTTTAATTTTCTATTGCAGGTAAAGAAAGCAGAGCAGTTGTAGGCTCTGGACACTTCTTTCCTTCAAGCTTTATTTGTAAATTATGTAATCACAGGGGCAGGTAAAAACAAAATGATAGCCCTGAAGGGTGATTTTGATATATTGTTCCATGGATCACCATGTTTATTAATAGCGCTATTCCGGAAGATATGGAATAGGTGTTCACAGTCACTAAAAGTATGAAATCGCTTTTCCATCTATCTATTAATCTCTCAGTCTGTCAAAGTGAATAGAAGCCTAACTGGCCTTCACATCAGTAAGGGCTTTGCAAATTTTAGATTTCTCTGTTAGTGCATCTGTTTTCTCCCCTTTCATCCCTTCCTCTTCCACGAGTAGCATCACTGCCTACAGGACAAAACTTTGTTACCTTTGGGTAGATGTGTGCAGGCTGGTCATGTATGCAAGGAGGGGTGTAAAGCTGACACCTTCAGTTATCATTAGACCTTACTTACAGGAAAGGGTGAAGATCAACCAGTGTGTCTCAAAATGCAATAGGCAAGACGACCCTGCAGAATTTATCTTGTTAGAAGTGAGCTGCAAGTATACATCTTACTGCTTAATTCATTCACTTCCTTATAACCATTCTATTACTAAACAGACCATTTTAAATCGCACCCCCCCCAATATTAATTTCAGAAAACTGAAGCATGAGAGAGGTGGATGATTATATTCCTAATTAAAACACAAATACAGTAATTACAGTTTATATGCCATTATCCTGAATCTACACAGGATGACTTTAAACAGCAAAACAGCCATTAATTTTACTGTTCAAAGAAATGCTCATAATCTTTTAGAAATGTCATATAAAATATTCATTTTGAAATGCCCTACGGTGATTTCTGAATTTATTTAAAGTGGGCTGTTGATAGCTCTTTTATAAATAAGCAATTACAGTACACTAAATATATCATGGCCCATCACATTATACATTCTATAATTTCATGGATGAAAAGCCTACAGCTGATCTGCATAAATGTGGTGCGTCTCACAGCAGGTGAAGAGTTTGATTACACAGGATAATCAGTGTTATTATTTATAGGAACCATTTATACCTGATATTTATTAAAACCCAACAAATCAGATATTGGTTTATTTAAGGAAGTTGCTGTATTGTAGGCTGAACTAGGCATAAGACTATTGCACACATGTAAAATGCACTGTTACATTAGTAGATTGAAATCAGCCAAAGTCAGCAGGGAATGAGAGTTGTTAGTACTTGGTGGCAGCTGAGAAAGCTATATTGAGCGAGCAACTGGGCTCTGTCCAGATCCCCCTGAACAAATATCATCGCTACAAACATCATTGCCCCACTGGCAATATAAGATATCCTTGCTAGCACATTAGATGAAGAAGCCAAGGGCTGATTAACTGCAGAAAAGTTGAAAAAACTTCTGATATATTCAGGTGATTTTTCTAGACCTGAGCTGAAGGATCTTTGTGAGGGTTGCTCTGCACAGCTTACAGTACTGCTACTTAGAGCGTTCATATTCCTCAGTCATTTAAGAGAACTGAACATTTCTTATAAAAACATTGTAAATCAAAGGATAGTAATCTTGATTATTTAAGTGTAGTCACAGGACCTGGAAGATTACACACAGAGAATTTTTCTGCTGGCAATATGCATATGTTTGTCACCTTATGTGGGTAGTGTTATGCTTTCTCTCTCCTGCTTGGCTCCTCATACAAGTGACTGCACACAGGAGACAGAAAGGGTCATCAGCAGGGGCACAGCAAAACAGGTGACATACCCACAGTGGATCCTTTTGGCCTCTCCCTTCTGGTTCTGTGCAGGTGCTGCCAACCTCTGCTGATGGGGGAGAGCAAAGGAGAGACTGGGCCAGCAGTAACCCATTGTCCCAGAGAAAATGGCAGTGCTCTAGATGCTCTTCAGCAAGCCTGTTAGACTTCAGTTTTCGGTCCTTGAGGATGGTGCCTGACACTTCTTTAAGAGTACTTAGACAGAGAGGCGGAAATTTGGGAACTGCCTGTTCTTTGAAAAAGCGAACAATGTCTCTAGACAAAATTCAGACCTATAACTGACAACTGGTGGGATGACAACAAGAAGTTAGTTTAGAACAACAGAAGAAACATATTGAGAGGACAGCCCACCTGGAAAATCACCTACCCTGACAGTGCTGCCATTTTGGTGACAGTAGCATGGCAGATCACCTAGTACTCCCAATTTTTGTTTCTTAACTGAGCATTTGAGTTTGCAGCAGTGAAAATTATCTCAACATATAATTTCTATTCCATTTCTGCAGATACACATTTCATTTTTAAACAGATGTCAGCTCTGAGCTGATACTACTGACTATAGACGTCTAGAACAAGGCCCACTTCACTTCAGGTCTTTTCTTAAAAAAAAACAGAACAAGTATAGGCATGGCTGTACAGGGTAAAAGTGGCCTGGAAAGGAAAATAAACCTGTTGTTTTCTTTGCAGTTTCAGGGAAGGTTCATATGATCATACAATCTGAGCTTGACTGAATTTCATAGGAAGATAAACTGTGTTTCTATTAAACTAAACAGAAGTTTTGTGCATGCACGCATATAGTAACTACGCAGAACAAAGCTGTTATGCAATTGGAAGCCATTTTTCCCTTTGCAAAATTCTGTAGGTTCTCATCATAAATTGAAATAGGCAATTGTAGTTATTGCAGCCAATAGTCAAAGATTTAAGACATATGGTTCATCTATGCCTTTAATTTCAAAGTACAAAAAACTGAGAAGACATAGATAGCCTATTTCAGTGCAACAATAATATAAGCTATTAAAATCTAGTGCTAATAGGGAAAAAAAAAGACTGTGTGTGAAATTCTCACTTCCTGTGAGTACTGGTGTTAGATTTCTCAAACGTAGACAATTAAGTATATGAGAGATGCTCACAAGTATTAAGATTAGGACTAAATATTCAGTACTTTGAAGTGAAACTAGAACATTGAAATTGCTAAGAACCTAAAATTTAACATAGCTATTAATGAACTAAATACAAATTTATAGATAAATCTCAAGTATAGATGGTAATAATATAGACTAATAAATACTAATATATAGAAAAATCTTAAGTATTTTTGTGTTGAAAATCTAAGAACTAGAACTGAACTGAAAATAATAAAACCAAACAATCAAACCAGTGAATAATAATTATTCCCTTTTTCATATAGGAACATTCCTGCATTAAACTTACTGTATTTGTGGATTACCCTGTATTATATAGGAATTGCTAAGCCATAGCACTACAGATAGAAATACCTAAGAGCTTTTCTTCTACTCCACATTTGAAATTTCAAATTATTTAATTTCTGACATTTTTCCAAGTGATCCAAGTCCCTCAGAAGTTCAAGTACTGTTGGGGAGGAATTAGCCAGATAAATAACCTTATAAGTAGATTAAAATTATGAAAAGATAATTTGTTATAAAAATGCATCATATATTGTACTTTTGTGTCACCTATTCATCAGTTACTTACATGTTACAAAGCAGCAAAACAGAAATTGTTTGACACTGACATGATGTGAAGAAGATTTCTGGACATTCTGAGACTGATGTACTGAATCTGAGACTTCTTAGAAGTAGCCTTTGGCACAGAGAGGCTTTGAACTGGAACCAGTTCTTCTGTTCTTTGAATAGCCTGGGTTGGGAACATGATACGAGTCTTAAGATGCCTAAAGAAAAGAGTTTTCGGTTGAGCTCTTTGGTTTCAATGGACAGGAGTTACATCGGGACCAATCTGTGATTCTGTGATTCAATCTGAGTTTCAGTGATATTGTTCCTGGCTGAAAACAATTCAAATACACTCACAACTCTTTTCTATGGAACCATCTTAGATGGCTGTTTTAGGAACAAGGATCTCAATTCTGACTAATAAATCTTCTTAATTATATATGATAACATATAATAAGGCCAAAGAGATGATTAGATCATGTATTCTCATCTCCTGTATTACTTAGACTATACAATGTTACACTGATATGTCTTGCAGAGTGGGATCCAATCTTAATAGGTAGGTATCGACAGATAAAAAACCCCTTGGCAATTCATGTTCATAGTTAATCATGTTCACCAGTAACAATTTGTGACACTATATTCAGGGGTAGGGAAGTAGAAATAGTCAATTTTTCAGTAAGTGATAGTTGATGCTGGAAATTAAAAAAATAAAAATAAAGATTGGAAATGGTGTCAGGTAAGGATTTATTTTCTGTCTAAAGAAACATTTCACTTAAAAACACAGTACTTCCTTTCTGGAAAGTTGTAAGAAAAGCAATGAAAATTATGGGTTTTGTTCATAAATAAGTCATGGTATTTCACCATAGTCCAGTAAGTGAGTCATTCACTAAGGTTGCAAGGGATTTGGTTCAATTTGTACTTTTGCCTGGAAGGGAAATGAACACTCATCAAAAAAGGGTGGAAAGATGAGAGATCTTCTTTTCCATGTTCTTAACCTAAGGCAGGACCAAATGCATGTAAATCCAATAAATATTTCCTATGAAAGAGCTAAATCACCAAATTATCAGCTACTCTGGGAGAGAATGATCTCATTTTTATCTGTTCATACTGTTCTACTTTAAAAAACAACCGACCAACCAAATATCCATTAAACAAGGATTAAGGTAATATTTAGATATCCATTGAAAAGTGGAAGAGATTGATGAGGAGGAACTTGCCTTTCACAATACCTTGTAGGCTGAAAGTTAAGGCATATTTTCTGGGGAGCTCTTGGTGCAACCTTGCTTAGATAGAAAAGGGAACTGAATCTAGGTCTCCTTCGGTTTATGTAACTGCACTAACTAATTTTCTATTGAGAAAACTGGGAAGAAGTCTTACTAAAGCACTGACAAACTCATAAAAAATAAAAAGGATGACTTAAGTACATTGTGGAGGTAAATTTGTCACTCATCTTTATTAAAAAGTTATTTGCCAACCTAGTTTTTTCCTGTAAGGAGAGACTTCCTGTACATTATAAAATTGGCTCTAGAGCTGCTTTTTTAGGTTCTGTGTACATTGGTTTGTTTTACCCTCTGTAAATTTTTTTGGTAATCAGAGTTCTAAATATTAACTTCTGCCATCTTCATACTATACAAAGAGGTATTGTTTGTTGCAGTTTTGTTGAAAGTATGCTGTTTATATACAAGTCTTCCATTCACACATGATTTTCACCTTAATATGTGAATATGAAAGCTTGAAATCCAGCAACTATGTAGACACACATCTAATTGCCTTTGAAAGCAAATGTCTAAGGAAAATTCTAGGTGTTAAATGGAATTAAGTTATAACAAATGTCAAAATTCATCAGGGGTTTTAACAAGTTCTTATCTCCAAAGAGATCCAGAAAAGAAACTGAAAATATCTGGGGTTAGTTGAATGAAACTAGAACATCTGCCTTGGCTGACATGCAACTGAAGAAGACCAGGAACTTGTAGAAAGGGCTGAAGAGAAGAATCTTTCCATAAAGCAGAACTGAGAGAAGGGGTACTTAACATTAGAAAAATAGAAAGCGATCACTGGGGTAAACAGTGATGAGTGCTGATATCTGTGGTGAAGAATAATTCAGATTCAGGTGAGGACACGGCCCTTGATTGAAAACCAAATTAAAAAAGAAAAGAAATTCCAAGATATTTTGCCTTTTTGCTGTGATTTCCCTCCCCTAGAAATCCGGTCATGTTGAGCTAGGGTCTGCACATAGATAATAAAAATGACAGTGTTGGTTCAGGATAACACAGTAACAAGGAAGATGACTAGGCATAGGAGATGAAATGATCACATTTAGTAAGATAAACCTGAGCTGAAAAGAATGGATTTTGCTCACTGGGCCAACCTTGCAGTTTGCTAGTCAGAAGATTTGGAGGTACCAAGAGAGAAATATAGAGCAGGAGACACAACTGTTAAGTGGAAAGACATTGAGAGGGATGTACAGTGGAGAAGACATGGAGCTCCTGAATGTTATGGGAGGGCCATGTAACAGTAAGAGGAAAAATAAGCATGACAATCATACTGGAGGTGAGATACCTGGTATGGCCCAATACTGAAGACTAAATCATAAAGAGAATGTGAGGACACAGGAAATGTGATGTAGATCATATTTATGTACTCAGTGTTTCAGATACTATTTCTTTTTCTTCCTGTAGATGACCCATAAAGATGTTTTAATTCTTTGTCTTTAAATTTTGTCTTAGCAGGAACCTTGTGTGTGTCACAGAGAGTAACTACACAAGGAGCAGACCATAAAACAAATAAGGAAAGGATCCCTACTGTTGCTGGTAGGGCAGCAATTCTACCAGGTATAATAAACTGTAGGGTATAGAAAGCACCTTGGTGTAAGACTTTTCTGTAAAACTCAAAAATAATCTGCTAAAGATGTTTTAATAAAAAATCAACTTTATATCAGTAAGTTAAAAAAAAAGAGCCATAAACAAGTAAGGGGTGTAAAAAGAAAGAAAAAAAATCACTGATATATCAAGATTATTTTTCCAGAGAAGTGTTTAGAAAAATAAATTAGCTCTTTTTCTGGGAATTTTCTAAGCACTCATTATCACAAAGATGATGTGGACAATTTTCCCATGGGTAAAAGAAGTGTTCTAGTACAAAAAATTTTGCTTTTCTTCAGTGCTACCTGGCATTTTATGGACAGCAAAGAGAATAGATTGGAGCACAGGTGCGAGATTATTTATCAGGAGGGTTTTTGTAATAGACAAGAGGTAAAAACTAGGTGAAAGAGGAGTAATAACCAAATGGAAGATTGAATGCTTTCTGCCGAAAGTAGCGATAAGTGGAATATGAAGGCATAGAAAATGGAAAGTAAAGTTGAAGACTAATGATGACAATAAAAATGAGATTTAAATGTTGATTCTAGAATTTTCCATGGAATAAATTTGTAAAAGAATACAGCTTCTAAAAGTTTGATAGTTTTCATAGAAAAAGCTTCCAGTTAATTTTATTTTTTAAAAAGTTTTTCCGTGTGAAAAACCTCTTTCTTTTTTTTTTTTTTTGCAAGCAACAGAAAAAGGTTAGTGTATGAGTTCTACCTGAATGGCAATAAAACAGGAAAAAAACCCACCAAACCCAACAGTAATCTGTACAACCTTTTTAGTACATTGCCTTATGGGTGTAATTCAGGAACCTCTGTGATAATAAGTATGTCATAATACATACTGCACTGAACAAGCTCTGTGGCGTTCCATGATGTGGAAAGCAGTGTCAAAAGTGTAGTATAGCTGGGAATTCTCATATTGCCATTCATGCTGGGAGAACAGGCACCTTCCTGAATAAAAGAAACCAAATCAAAACACTAAAAAAACAAAAAAGAAAAGTAAAATGTAGCCTTCTAAAGGTAAAATCATAGAAGGTTGGAAATAGTGATTTTTAGGGATTGGACTTGTTCTAGAAGTTATCCTGGGATGACTATAGTGTAAGAAGGAAGTCAGACCTGGAAGTGTGTTAAGGTTAGTAGAAAATTTGAATGATGTTTAAAAAAAAAAATCTATTTGTAGGTGTGGATATTTGTGACAAGCTGGTGGTCACAGATAGGATTCATGTAAAGTAAATGAGAACCATACAGTCTAACCTCAGCATCACAGAGGGATCACATTTGAAACTGATTCCCTGGAAGACAGAAATATACACACTGTATTTTTCAGAACAGCAGTTTTATTATTTCTATAGGAGTTTCCCAAGTTATGTGATATCGTATAATACTGCACAAAATTAGTCACTTGTATTTTTGGCTGCTTTATTTTCTAGGAGAGGATTTCAAATCTTCCAAAACTTTGTGTTGCAAAACCAAGATGTTCTATTCACTGTTTTTTTTTATCTACTAGTAATGTTATATAGTGTATTAATTACTGTGTCCTGTTGGAGAGAGCCAACTGTGCTTAAATCTCTATATGTCTTATGTGTTAGCTCTTCATCTGCAGCTGTCAGACCCCACCTTGTCAGAATTGAAGTTAAAATATGTAGCAGAAGCAGCAAGGTGATAAATTTTATGTACATGATGGTTGAGACTTTTCCAGGTTCCTCTTAGGGTATGTAAAGCAGTCAACAGATAAAGACTTAGCTCTTGGCTCAGGTGATATTCAGATCCATAGTGAGAGAAAGGTAGGTTTCAGTTATTAACAGATCCAGATGAATAAAACTAAGATTCCTAGGAATCTCATAATTGAGAGACTGGGTGTCCCTAGATCAGAATTTGTCTGTATTTAAAAATTCTCAAATCTTGGATTTTGTTATGAGATCATTTCAGTTGGTGTTTTTGCACCAAAGCAAAGAAGATAGGTTAGATCATGTGAAGTGAAGCTAAGAGCAAAGCAGATTAGAATTATTTCATCATCATAAGGAAAATCATTCTTCCCATATCGACAGTTTACATCCTTCTTGTCAAATAAGTAGATTTTTTGAAGAGTGGATGCTGGAGTTATTGAACAGTAAGAATTCAGAGAATTTCCCTGATGGATGTATACAATAACACTAACTTCTTATTTGTCACTTTTAAGTCAACCGTCAGAGACTAATGATGCAAACTATGCAGTGGTGGATGTAGAAACGTGAGATAAAAAGATAACATTGACAGGCAGAGGTCACTAAAGTAGTCTGGCAAGGTTATCTTATGATTATGTCTCCATTATCTGTCTATGAATGATCAAGAATTACCATACATTAGGTATGTACCATTGTTGCTGAGGCTATTTGGTACTTCTTTAGCGTTTGAACTAGACAAGGTCAGACAAATATTTGAACAGGTTTTTTGAGATCTTTACTCCAAAAAGGACAGATGATGTAAGATATGGGCTATTTTTATGTTTTGAAGATCCACTCTAACACGCAGCCGTGTTTTTCAGGTCATGAAATATACAGTTATATGTATGCATGTGTGAGAAACCATGGGAATAGAATGAGGAAAATAGCATTTTGACTGCCATAACAGCAATAACAGTGATGATGGGTTTGAAAGACTGTAGTTTTCTTTTCAATGTCTTGCTGGGACTGTTCTAGACAAAGAAGAGTCTAGTTAGGATTTCACTTAGCCTAAACAATGGTATTAAACTTCTGTCTAAGAAGAAGACAGGCTTAGCTAGCTGAGTTAGATGAATATTTACTTTTCTCCTCTCTCTCTCTGTCCCTTACTCTGCCATAACTACACATAGCATTGATGGAAATAAACTGAGATGATGCCACAATCAGTAAAATTAGTTATGCTGTATTGCTGGGCAGAAATGATGAGCTAGTGGCTGAAAGACTTTGTAAAGGCAGGACATACCTTCATAAAAAAAGATATTCCTCCAGCTGGTATTACAGGAAAAAAGAAATAGTGCAGAAAATACTCTTAGAAGGCTGAGGAGGTGTAGTAGCACTGTATAATCCTGCAAGATTGGTAGTGGGCAGAGCCTGAGTATAGTGCAACACAAACTAGCTAGGAGTTACTCAGTTGGGTGCAAGGTGGCAGACACTGGAGTAGCTTCAAGAAAATAATATTGTTAGAAACAATATCATTAATCTGAGCCCTTTAGATGGAATCTGCCTAGGAATGAATGATATGAAAATATCAGAATATCAGAATATGAGAACTTGTGAAAAAAGCGTTGCCATTTTTAGCTTGGAGGGTGGGAAATGATCTAGAGAAGGAACAAAGCTGTTGCAGTAGCTGTGTAGGTTGGTCAATTGCTCCTGAGATGGGGAAGAAACACAGACTGAGGATTCTTGTTAGAAATGGCTCCACCATTGACTAGGAATTTGTTTCTTGATTCCTTTCTTCCTTATCTGGTCTCAATGAGATAACCTTCACATGACACGTGCAGAATTAGCTACTTACATTACAGTGTATGGACATTTAAAGTCTCACTTTCCATTTGTAAATTATACTGAGTGTGCTTAGATATTCACTCACTTCTTGTTTTTAAAGCTATTAAATAAATATCTTATTTCAGTAAATAGATTACTGTGGGGTCTTTAGAATTTTGTGTCTTCACTTCTTCAGTCACTGTTTTTCTCACATCTGCGTATTTCTTATTTTCATACCTGACGGTCCAGACTGCATATACACTTAGTCCTACACAGATTGTTATGCAGATGTTTTCTGGGTTAAAATTTTCTGTATACCTCCCAACTACTTGTAAACTACATTTTCTGCAACCTTTTGAAAACAAGATACCAGTTTCTTGAACAGTGTGTGAAGCACTCCAGCGGTGACCACACCTACTACTATTTTTTTAACCTGGTGATGCTGCAAAGATAGTTTTGCAGCATTTGACCTGTGACACAAGATATAGGGAATGTAAATTATAACAATGATGTAGGGACGAAATTAAAATTTGTCTTGTTACAGCTGTAATGTGCATAAGCATCTGGGACTTGTGTGTGCGTATGCATATCCAGGATACTTACCAATTCCCTGTTAGTCCAGGAACTCTCCAGTTACTGCTTTGTAGGATGAGATAATGGACTGACTTGAAACAAGGTGGTGGACTACACAGGTAGTCAGCTTCAGAGTAAAGCATTTGACTCACTGTTACAGGAACTCTGACAGTCCTGGAGATTTCCCCAGGCAGCTCTTTCTGTCCCCAAACCAACTGATAGGCACAACCTTTATGCTTAAGATGTGTTGATTAACTCCCTGGGTGAATAATCTGCCTATGGCAGTCCCTGCTGTAGAGTTGGCCAAACTGCACATAGGTAATTTGAAATAGTATACACTGTTCCTGCAGATGTAGTAATCGTCACACAGGACAATCTTTTCTATATGGTTAAGACAACTAGGAGATGGTTTGTACATGATTTAAGATATAAATAGAAATGGATCATGCATGCACTGCAGTGGCCATGGAGCACCATGGACCATTTGGGCTCCAGCTCCCAATCTCACTGGAGATGCTCTGGCAATGATCCCTACAATGGAGACTCCTGTCAACATCCCAACAGTAACAGACCACCCTGCACAAGGGTTTTGATTCCCCATGTGAGCATTACCCCATGGAGAAGTCGGATATACTTTGTAAGTGTTTGTGTAACATCCATTTAATTCTCCATTTGAATAATTTGAGCAGGCTAACTTCCAAAGCCTACCAAAGAGACTTCAAAGAGAGAGTATGTTTTTCATGCGGGTAGCAGTTCTGTTTTCAACATCCATCTGAAGCTAAAGTAGCCCAATTCCATGTAATTGAAGAAAGTGTGTGGTCCAGGCTAACACAGAAATAAGCTATAACTGAAAAAATTGGGAGAAAAAAAAATCAAAAATGTATGGAACAAAAACTTGAGACATATAGAATGTGTTAGAGTAATTGTGTTGCTTTTCCTTGCACGCATTTCTTTCTGAGATGTCAAATATATTGCCTGGTGACCTGGAAATGAATTGGGAAGTTATAATGCTAACTGGACAGTTGAACTTATTAATTTCATTTGGTTTGATTAACGGCTTTGCTTTTAATGATCTATTAGGATTTAATTCTGATTTTAGTTACCCATGAGTAAAAATCTACATTGAAGTTTCAGGTTTGTTTAGATTTTACATTCATTTAACAGAGATCTATGACAAAGAGATTACATTCTCAATGCAAATATTGGTACCTGTGTAAAGAAAAGGTGCAAGTGTAACAAATGCAGCAAGGAGAATGCATTACTGCTTTGGAATTTTCTTCATATTTTTCCCCTGTGTCTTCTAGCATTTTCAGATTATTCAATCTTTTATACATAGCAATATTTTGTGGTCTTTTTTTTATATTTTGGTATCTCTTCATCCCCAGGGTGATACTCAAATACCACAAAGCAATAGGGAAAATTTAGTATTTCCTTAACATTTTCTTGACTTTCCGTATATTTTGTAGTTTATGGAGTAATGCTCATTTAGGAGGTACCTTGTTAGGGGCAAAAGAGACTGGTCCAATGGCACCAACGTCCTCTGCAGGGAGAGCTCCACCAGATACACCACTGGGAAGTCAAATTCTCTGCAGTGTCCAAATTTCTCTTATTAAATAAAAAATTTCTAATGTAATTGTTTAAGATGAACTTCTGGAGCTCAATCATCACTGTTATTCTTTTTAATTCCCAGGGAAAAAATGGTGTTCAAAGCTGTTCATTTGAAATAATGCTATGCCAGGGTACAGAACAGTTCAGGTGCAAGGTAGAATGACTGTGCAATTTTCTGGGGCTTTTTATAACCTTAAAGGGACTTACCTTGCTCCATATCACATCATGGGCTGAAATGTTATCCTCTAGAGCAAATTACACATAAAGTGCATAGGAAGAGGGCAAACTTTTTTTTGCTATAAGCCTTGAAAACCAATGAATAAAATATTAACAAGTACAAATCTATACAAAATCCAAACTGTAAACTTTCAGTGCTGTGGGCTTCTTTCTGGGAATACAGGAAGCTAGAACAGGAAAGAAAGCATAGTGAAGTAAAGGGGAAATTGGTACGATATATGTGAGGAACCCTAGGCCAAAATTTTTATCTGAAATTAAGGCTTTTATCCTAATGAAAGCACAGTCGTAAGCTATAATTATTTTTTTTATTATTAAGGGGCCAAGATAGGAACATTCCGAAAGGAAATCTGAAGAAATTAAAAGTTGCTTAGGGATACAATCACAATGTATATACCTACAGGAAAGAAAAGATAAAGAAAAGGATAAAGAAAAAGAAAAGCAAAAGGAAAAGCAAAAGGAAAAGCAAAAGGAAAAGGAAAAGCAAAGGAAAGCAAAGGAAAGGAAAGCAAAGGAAAGGAAAGCAAAGGAAAGGAAAGCAAAGGAAAGGAAAGCAAAGGAAAGGAAAGGAAAGGAAAGGAAAGGAAAGGAAAGGAAAGGAAAGGAAAGGAAAGGAAAGGAAAGGAAAGGAAAGGAAAGGAAAGGAAAGGAAAGGAAAGGAAAGGAAAGGAAAGGAAAGGAAAGGAAAGGAAAGGAAAGGAAAGGAAAGGAAAGGAAAGGAAAAGGAAAGGAAAAGGAAAGGAAAAGGAAAGGAAAGGAAAGGAAAGGAAAGGAAAGGAAAGGAAAGGAAAGGAAAGGAAAGGAAAGGAAAGGAAAGGAAAGGAAAGGAAAGGAAAGGAAAGGAAAGGAAAGGAAAGGAAAGGAAAGGAAAGGAAAGGAAAGGAAAGGAAAGGAAAGGAAAGGAAAGGAAAGGAAAGGAAAGGAAAGGAAAGGAAAGGAAAGGAAAGGAAAGGAAAGGAAAGGAAAGGAAAGGAAAGGAAAGGAAAGGAAAGGAAAGGAAAGGAAAGGAAAGGAAAGGAAAGGAAAGGAAAGGAAAAAGGAAAGGAAAGGAAAGGAAAGGAAAGGAAAAAGAAGGAAATGCAAAGTCCTTGCTCTTTTAGATTGATGTGAAAACTACTATTTTTAATCCACTGAATTTCCTATTGCAGAGGAGCAGAGACCTGTTTCTGATAAGGTGACAGTTTCTAAACATAAATGTTCCACACGGTACTTCGTCTCTCTCTCACCGCCTCTGTCCCAGTGGAGGAACATGGTTAAGCTGCTCTGTGACTCATTTTTATTAAGTAGACTTCAGATACATAGTGCTTAAATAGATGCTATTTTTTTTTCACTTCCCAAACTGGCATCCTCATTTATCTGCCATTTAAGCACACAGCAGTGTTGTTGACTTCAGCAACCTCAATTGGCGTCAGTGGGAATACTTAACATACCTAAAATTAAATTTCTTTAATGCTTTACGAGACTGGTGCTTAGGAGATATACATTTTGTGCATCTTCTTCCATGAATGAGGACTAATAAATTGACATCAGCTGTCATTTTTTGCATACATGTGGCACCACTTTGAAGTTTATTATCGCTGTGCAAGATGTTGATAGTTAGTCACATGAATATGTCTTTGGAAGTAGAAAAACAGCTGGCCTTAGGGTTGAATCAGAGAAGCTGAGCCCGAAAGGCCTGATACAGCATAAATTCCCAGGTTAGATTAACAACTTGCTTCACAGCAAAAATTTTGATATTCCATCTACAGTCATAAGTAATGGGTGTTTTGAAGACAGTTTTTAGGAGAAAGTGTGAAAGTTCTGGAACTACTAACAGATGTAGATCTAATGACACTAAGTTATAACCAAAAAAAAAAAAAAACACCTTAGTAAAGGGACAGCAATTTGTTAACATTGATTTAAATTAATGATCTTTAATGTTTAACCTTTACTGGCAAAGCAGCTCCAGATGTAGTAGCGAAGGCAGTGTTTCTGCCTCAGTTTTGGTAAGAAAAACACAAAGTAAATAATGAAGAAGGCAGTATTTGGAATAAAACTCCCCAAACACTGTATAATTGCTAATATCTTTTGATATTTCTCAGTCTTCACCACAACTTAACTATAGAAGCAATGCAGACACAAGCTATTTATACTGCTTTTCTATTCCTTAGCAGACTATAATCTGTTGTCTTGGCTTTGATTTTTTTTACAAAATCCCACTGATACAATTTTTTCTTCTCTATACAGTGATAAACTCTTTGCCTTAAACCTAATCTGGAAGTCGAATGTTACCAAATTGTAGCATGCTATGTTGTGATAGACTGTTTAACTGACATTATAGTATATTAACTAATAATGATCATTGCATAATTACCTAATAAGGTTACATTGTTATAATAATTTATTTTTATTCTAATGTATGAATATACTATATTAAAAATCAGACAATATACCAGTAAACTGAAATGTAAAACTGGTCTTGACAAACTACATGAATGAGATCCCACTAGGGTATTTGGGAGAAGAAAAATGCTCACAGAAAAGAAATGTATTAGGTGTCTGAAGGTGTTAAAATGCAGCTGGTAAAATTTTTCAGATGGGCTAATTTCAGCTTGTAACCTAACCACCTTGGAGTTTACACTTTAACTAACCCTGGAGAAAAAGCTTTACCTCTTAAGATGCTCTACTATGTCATTGCTACAAAAGGTGAAACAAAATCATTGTGAGTAGCTGCAGCAGAAGGAGAATAAAGTGTACTTTTCCTTATATGATTCTTCTGTTGCATCTAGGACTTTTAATGGGAGATTCTGAATAAGTAATTAGGTGTATACTCTACTTATTTCATTTGGAGATTTAAAGTCCTGTAAATCATTGCAAAGGTCACATTCTATGGATTTGCAATGAGGTCTGAATGTCACAAAATATTTTTTATCTCCATATAAATGGTTGCAGGCAACACCTTTACTTTTTTATGCACTGACTTACATTGTTGATTTTTACCTCATCAAAATTACAGTGAGAATAAATATATTTATGAACTAAAAATAAAGTGAACCTTATGTAAGTAGTTCTACTACCAAAGTATTAGACATATTTAACTATGTTTTTGTGTTTGTTTTACTGTGTGACAGTTTTGGAACTAAGAGCAATGTAGGGTAAAGATGCCTTTCATTTTTAAAGGAAGTAGAATTAACTGAAGTAATTTTACTCTGAAGGGTTTTGTAATACAAATGTGTTTCAATAGTCTGGAGATTCCATCTGCTCAGTTTACCAGTACTGTTATCAATTTGTATGGTGGTCCATTTCTGAAGCCTTAAACTCTTTCTGAGATTTGAAAAAGTAAGCTGTGCTGTGAACTGCATCAGCATTAGTGATGGCTCAAGTGTATTAAACACAGACAACCCAACTTCTCTCGTACGTCCCTAATAATGAGGTTTAGTGGGGGCTAGAATAACAGTGATCATCCACATGCGAAATGTTGCTGGGTTGATGCACAGATCCCAGGTGCCTTTGCTGTTAGAAAAACATTTTAAATTACTCCTTATTAGTTAAAACAAAAAGAAAAGAAATATTTCTTCTGTAGTCTTCAGCCGTCTCCCAGAACTCCTAGGTGTAATTTCTAGTCACAATAGGAATTAATTCTAAAAGATCAGCTGATTAATTATTTTTAGAAACTATATGTCTTTAGTTATGTGTTACTTAGAGTATTCATGTAAAAGCTGATAACAGTTATCCTCCCAGTATGCTTTAAAGGTAAGCTAAGTGCCACAAATTGAAAGCGATACTTCCTTGGCTCATTGATTGATTTTTGCATTGGGTCTTAAGGAGAAGTTTGAAAGAAAGGCCAAGTTCTGTGACATTCCAGCAGATAATGATACTTTCTTCACTTGCTTGGAAGTGGAAAAAGTATTAATACTTTCCAGTTGCATTACTTTAAAATGTATGTGTGTGTGCATATGTAGATAAGGGTACACATTTATATATATTTAGATAACTGATGCATAGGAAAAGAAAACCCAGCATGAACAGTGACATATTTGGGTTGCATACTGATGCTGTGAACATAGGATGGTTAATGCAGCTGCATGCATCAGGGTAAATGTAATTATCCCAAATTAGTGTATCAGAAAATGGAGACAGAAAAATTATTGGAGGAAAAGACCACAGAGGCAGCTAATATGCAGATCTCCCTGCTCTGCATGTATTCTGAAGTTTGTCTGTGAATAAGATGGAAAAAAAAGATAAGTTCTCTTTTCTCACATAGGGACATTTAGGGAACAATTCTAAAGTCCATGGAGCTTCACTTGTGGCCTCACTTAGTGCCAGGGTTTCACCTTCAGAACGGGCTTTTCATAAAGTTCTTCCTAAAGGCTTTTCATCAAGTCCTTCTGAGTCAGAACTTTGGTCCCAGTGAGGCAGAGGCAAATTTTGCTGTTGCTTTCAAGGGGCAGAAAGTAACTGTCAATTTTTTATAAATGCTGTAGAAAGTACCACCTAAAATGCACTTTTTTTACTTCATTCTCAGTTTTGAATAACTGTAGTGTTGGCACAATTTACAGAATAATGGTACAAAAGACAGAAGTTTCTCAGTCTTATAATAATTTTGGCACTGGCAACACAGGTCGTTCATACATTATCCAGCTCTTCTGTATCACAATAATTGTGGGCAAGAGGCTTGGGGAGTCTCTCTGCTTGTTCAGACTCTTGAGACTGTCAGCAGGAGTGCTTGTTTTGATGTGAACATCTGTGCCAGACTAAGAAACACCAGCCTAAAGCTGCTGAGTGGCCATCAGATGGCTTTTAGCCACTTCTGACCTTATCAAGATCAGCCTCTGCCAAGTGAAAGCTTTTACAGCTTTCCTCCAGTGTTTCACAAAGTCTACTCTCTAATTCATTCATAAAGGTTATCTATAATTTTTTAATTTACCATGCTCTCAGAGAGACTTTATTCCGGGTCATTAATTTTTTCCTGAGTAATTGCCACACTCCTCCCTGCACACTGTCTAGTTCTTCTGAAATATTGTGTATAGTCTGTAAAGGATTTAAGAATGCCTAAGCCAAAACTTCCACCCTGAGAAGAGAGGAATATTGCCTTCAAAATTTGAGCAACTTTAAGCCCTTCAGTCTGACAGTAGTAAAAGCAGCAGTAGACATGTTAACTACAGCTTTGAAAATAGAGCTATTTTTTCCAAAATTTATAGCTTGAAATTTTAAAATATATTACCATTTTCCTCCCAGCAGCTTCACTGTCAGTTAGTAAGTAAAACCATCATTAATCACAAGTAGCTATAGTCATGTGCTGATTGTAATTTGGTCACACTGAGCAAAAGACGAATGATATAGAATACTATTAGCAATGATGGTTTTAATGTAGACATTTATCATTGATTCAGGTTCACTTGATATGACTTTGGGATAAAAACAGGGAAAAATTGCCTTGCTGTTGAAAATTTTATTGCTATTAAATCATAATTTTGGCAAAGATGCGCAAATAAGACTGGCAGAGCTTTCCTTTCCCATTTTTCCTCGCCTAAAAGACACAATTACAGAGGACTCAGAAGAACCCAGATGCATTGCAATTAGAAAAGTGAATGCTGATTAGTTGTCATCCATCTAATAGCTAATAATAGAAGCACAGTTTTTGGCAAGCTATCTATTTATAGGAGTCATTTTGCTTACCCAGCTCATCAGAATAGGTAAGAACATATAGCAGAAGGACAGATCTATATGCACTTTCTGCAAAGGTTTTATTTTCCCCCTCGCCTTGTAAAACTCTTTCAGACAGCCCTGCATAACAGTGCCAGTGGCACCAAGACTGATGACACACTTAAGAAAATCTTCATTATCTAACTTTATTCCCAGGTATCAGCCAGAAATACAAGACAATTTTAAGTTTGTGTGACAGAAGAAAAAGAAGAAAAACAAAATAATTATATGCTTTTCTTGTAGAAAATATATTATGCTGTATGTGCTAAGCAACATTTCTCTTCTCTGAGGTAACCTTATAGCTGTAAAACTGACAGGAGCAACACAGCATAGAAATGCATCTATAATTCAAAATTATCATTAAACCTTGAACGTGATCTAGGCCTAGCTGACTTCACAAGTACATAGTCTTGGAACTGAGTCCTAATTCTCCATCAAGAAAGAAATATATCATTTTTCATGTAAAAAGACAGAAAATCAAATGTGTGTCATTCTTGTTTTGGCTTCAACTCTGAGGAGAGAATCCAGAAGGTCCATCTCTGGCTGCAGGAGGGCCAAAATGTAATGGTCCTGAGTCCATTCAAGGCAAGCAGGTGCACACTGGGAAGAAGAGGTTACTGTACAACACAAACCTGAGGTACGTGATGGGACCCTCCAGGGAACTGTCTAAGGGATATTTAAAGCAGATTTGGCGGGGGGGGGGGGGGGGGGGCAGGGAGAGACAGAGTGAGAGAAAGGCTTAGTTAAAGAGTTTGTAAATGTCACAGATCTGCAGGTCACAAATACCATCTGGATTCAAAGACTCACAACTAATACAACCCATGAAGGTTTTTCCTTTGCAATAGTTTTGTTTTGTTGTGTTGTTTTATGCAATGAATGAGTTGCATAGCTGGATGTTGTCCGCAAGTGCTGTGACCTGTGATTAGAGCTCTGCAGAGGCCATGTCCATAGGCCAGCATGTATGAAAGAAACTGTGGTAGTATTTACCCAGAAGAAAAAACTTCACTATTCAGTAGCAAAGTAGGAATCCTTCTCTAGTCTTTTTGGATAACATCTGTTGAGAATTGTGACTCTTTTACATGTTTTTACAGGAAAGTTGTTTTTTTTTACCCAATATTAGGAATTATTTTCTATTAAATTCTGACAGTACTAGGGAATAAAATTTTATTTGTTATTAGCCTAGATAAATTCTTGAGGACTTTTTCTTAAGGGTGTGACCAGATAGTACTTTTGTGATTAAACAACAGCAGTGCACTTCTTGTTTGGTGTCTTAAAGCTGTTACACAGTTACTGAATGATGAAGATGAACTTATCAAATAGCATAGTTAAAATTTATTAGTCTGCTTTTAGTAGATAGGTTTTCCCCATTTCAATATACACAGCACATATTTTTTGTTCTATTTACCAACTCATTTGGAATGCATTTCTACATTTTATAAAGAAAACTGCTTTGTAGGACATGACTCATGGGCACATTTTTAGCTTTGAAATCAGCTGTGTGATGCAATATGTATAGCATAGAATAGTCCTTAAGATTCCTGCTAGCTGGCACTGAAATGAATTTTCAAATTCATTGTTTCCACTTTCCTGAAGGACTCCCTGAAAATTACATGGAAAATAATTCTGTCTTGACATCTAACACGGTTCATATAGAAACTCCAAACCATAGTGACATTGGTGAACTCCAGCAGTATAGTACACTGAATAACTTTGTATATACTGTATATTAATGAAGTTTGAAGAACTTAGACCTTTGCATAAAGCTTTCTAGGATGTCAAGCTGCCTCACTGGGTGTGCAAAGACTGCTAGATAGTGAGTGATGGCATAAGGCAGCACATGTTTTGGAGATACAGTAACTCTTGTGAGAAAATGGGGAGTGGTCTTCTTCATTATACCTTACATAGTTGTAGGAAGTGTCCCTAAGTCCAACCTGGCCATATGCAAAGGTCCCACCAATATTCGAGTCTCATCCAGAACCCTTCACATTTCCAAAGCAAACACAATTGACTTCTACTACTATACTATGAGAGAGAGGTCTGTGAATGGGCAGCAATTCCATTTTTGTTTTTATGTCTGATACACAAATGTCACAAGAGTCTCAAAAAGTAAACTCTTCACCAATCATCAGGTTATTTGAATTTATAATTCCTGAAATGTGTGTTGTTTCTACTGCATATTCTGCAAGTGCTGTTCTGAACCTTGTGCATTTTTTTGAGATCTGGGTTTGTTGGGGGACCAGTATTTGTTTGGGGTATTTTTTGTGTGTGCAAAAATAGGGAAAAGACCATCATATTTCCCATATTATTAGCTGATCCATCTAAGTCTGGTAGAGTAAGACTGGAGTTGTTGTTCAGGAATGATTCTTCTCTATTTGTGTCTGAGTGCCATGTATTTGGAAGTGTAGTTAGAGGTTTTTGCTCTTTAAAAATCACGTTAGGATTGAATTTTAATTTACTTTCCCACAATTATAATTTCTTTTGCAGAAAACACACAAGGAGACCTTTGGATTTCCAGTGATCCAGCTAGAGAATCACTCTGTTTTTGGAAGCTCCTTTGGAGAAAAAACCTTGCCTTGAAAGCATGAATATGCATGTAATTGGCCCAGGTAGAACCTGCCCACAAACATCCAGTTACCGCATTTGCCCTGTACTCTTTATCTGATTACAGGAGAGTCAGCAGCCACGAACAGCACTGAGCTAAAATCCCCGAGCAACTTCAATGCTCTGATGATTTACTAAAACCTTTAACAATACAATTTTATGCTTCTCTATGTTTTTACTGTGACTGCTGCAACTGTGATTGATATAAGGAGCCCCTGTGCCCACTTTGGAAATATAGACTATGCTGTGCAATTGCTTCTGAACTGTTCTGCTCACTGTGTACTTTGATGAATAATACTCACTTTGCACAGAGAGATAATGCAGCAAGCTCAGAATTCAGGAGGGAGAGGAAAAACCCAACCCTGTCCAATTCTAAAATTGTTTCTGTTTTCTGGTGAAGGTAACCACCAATTTGTGTGTGGTGGCACGCTTCCACTGCACACTTCAGAAAGGCCTTGACTGCTGTAGGCTATTGTGCTTTTGCCCTTTCCTCAGCCCACAACAAAAAGACACGTTGCTGGCACCTGTATCTATAATACTAAAGGTCCTATTTGGATGCTAGAGTAAAATAGCCATTGGGATAATATGAGTCTTAAGTGTATTTCAAGGACTTGGAATGTGTTTAACTGAAAGAAGTTGGCAGTGTGATTGACGATCATTACTAACAGGCTTAACCTATACCAAAATTTCTGTTTGAACAGGAACATTGCCTGTACTAAGCTGTCAGCTTGAAAGCCATGGAAAAGTTCGATTAATGTCCTACAGATATTTCATCAGTGGCCATGGACGCTAAGGATCCATACACTCGGAGCTTTTAGAAACTCCCTTCTTTCTTTTGCTATCTTTGTAGGCTCCTTGTACTTATACAGCCTGAATAAAATGATCCTGGCAGAGATGCAACCTAACCCCTGTAATCTCCAGACTCCTCTAATCTTCAGATATAATCTTAATAGTGTTTCCTCTTGTAATGACTCTTCATTTGAAGATGCTACTCGTATCTTCAACTGTTTCATACTCTTCTCTGACTTTATGTTGAATTAATCTGTTCCCTAAAGCATTAAGGTTTATGGTTCTTTCC
Source organism: Phalacrocorax aristotelis (assembly GCF_949628215.1). Taxonomy (NCBI): domain Eukaryota; kingdom Metazoa; phylum Chordata; class Aves; order Suliformes; family Phalacrocoracidae; genus Phalacrocorax; species Phalacrocorax aristotelis. The sequence continues at coordinate 66,029,021 of NC_134278.1, forward strand.
TTTCTTATTATCATCTCCAAGTTAGTAATGGGGGCAGCTAACAGTAATTAGTAATGTTAGATTATTATTATTATTGTTAATAATAATAATATTAAAATTTAAACAAAACCTTTTGTTGTGATTTTCTCCTTTTAGATAAAATCTGAATCTCAGGCCAAGAGCAAAAATATTTTCATTTTCCTGGACTTTAAGGGTTCGTTCTTTCATGGTGGTTGTCATAAGCAAGTAATTAGCTATTAAGCTATCACTGCTGAACTGTATATAAGACACAAAAGAACTTTCCTAATGGAGGAGTTAGATTAAATATGACATCAGTTACTACTGTGTGTTATTTCAAGCTGGCTATAAAACAATAATTCATTTTTGCCAAATCATGTAAAGATTCCTGGGTTTGGTTTTGTCCCACATTGGACAAATCCCAGACCTTTTAAAGCCAGTGGAATGAGAAAGTGAAACTGGATTTCCTACATCCCTGTGCTGTGAGCACCAGCCTGTAAAGTCAGTCTCCTAGAATGTTAGGTTGGCATTGTCCCATCTCATTTACAAACTGACTGGTCATTAGGTTCTCCTCAAGGAGAGATGCCATCACCCTCCAGTAGTAGCCAACGCATGTACCTGGGGAGAGAAACCTCCTGCTTTGATTTTTCTGTGGAGCCAATGGGGAAGTGATTTAATCTTTGATTCTTCTGCATTCTAAGTGAGCACTCTTCTCATGGCTTCTTTGACTCCCACCAAAATCCTTACTGTTGAAGAACAGCAGGCTAGTCTTGGTTTAACTACTGGTAAAAATGTTTCTTTCAATGATGGCAGCAAAGAATCTGCACAATGGTAGGCAGTAGAGAATGTGTTTTCACCATGATAGATGGAAATGTGGGCATGTTAACATGCATTTTCTACCATGACAAGAATAAATTAGACCCTCTTCCTCCCTTCCCCTGCCCGAGCTTGCTTGTGGAAAACTTCCTTGGGATTTTGTGGAAAACTGCTTAATCAGGTATGGGTGTTTCTATTCTGTAAGTCCCTTTTCAGCAGACTTTCAAACTAGATGGCAAGCTATACCACTAAGACAAAGTGAGTGGATTAAGCTTCTGTAAAGAATCCCTATTTAGTGTTCCTTGGGAGCGAAAGCTGTATGTACAAATAATGATGTGAAACACAAAAGGCAAAAAGTATCTTCCACACTGAAGCCGCAGCTTCCTGAGAGCCAGTGGGATTTTGTGTGGGTGATAAAGTTTCCCCAGTTAGAGCTTTCTGAAAACAAACCCTTTGAGAGAATCTGCTGCTGTGACTATAAAGTATGTTAAAGAATCTTTAAAACCATTGAATTCTAAAGATATAATTGAATCAAATAGTGTTATATTTATTTTGGGCAGTACCAATATTTCTGTGTTACCTTCTTTTTAAAAAAGCCCTTGACTTACCTCGTGCTGGATAAATGTCTTTTGTTAAGCAGAAATTTCTTGGTTTGAGACATTATAGAAGTGATAGGACTGTTGTAATAATATTAAATGCCATTACATAATGCAATGTATTGCATGCCACAAAACCTAGTGAAAGGAAAGAGAATACCAGTCTCTTTGGGAGGGAAAAATCCAGTGAATTTGCTGTGTAATAGTTACTGACCATGTATTTATCTTCTTTTTCTAACTCACATGATAGGAAAATGGATCAACTATTTGCTGCTAAATTCTTCCATTTTCTCAATATCTAAGAAGATGTAAAAAGCTACTTTCTACAAATTCCTGATCTGTGGATTATGAAAAAGCTGGAAGAGAAGCATATTCCCTAAAGGCCCCTGGGTTAAGCACTTCTCAGTATAAATATTCTTTGGCTTTTTGCCATTCACTGGCTTTATCAATCATTTGCACTTATATAGCACTTTGCAAACACCATTAAAGTTATGTCTTGCCTCATTCTTGTGTGAAAGGTAAATATCATGCCATATTCATTAGAAAATGTAGACGGATTTATGTTGACACTAGAGAGAATACAGTTAACCAGTAATTTTTCTTATACATATTTGTCTGTGGGTTTTCCCTCATTTTGTACTTTCGCAGAGAACAGGATTGCCGTGTCATTTAACAGATGTGCCTATGCCTGAAGATTGAACCCATTCTAAATTCATAGGAATATATATAAAAATAGTCACAGCATGATGACTCTCGATTTGTGTTGGTGTAACCCCTTTGAAATTATAATGCCGTGGTAGGCCAGGTTCCTCATCTTCTGCCTGGAACATAGTTAGCATTCCTGCAGTAACATTCTAGGCTATTCTAATCACTGAAGTGTATTAAAGTGGTGATATTGCCCGCTGAAGAATGAAACGTGGGTGTCAGGACAGGGTTACGACCTGGATTGGAACCTGTTACTTCCTTGCTCGTATTGGCAGCCTATGGGGCATGTCAGAACTGCCCAGTGTTAATTTATTTAATTTAGCTGCTTCTTCATTTAGTTTATGTACTAGTCTTTGTATGATGTGCATAGACAGAGAGTGGAAGAGAGCATGTTATAGACAGGTAAACATATATGTGTGCATATGATGGAACATATGCAGTATATTCAGCTTTACGCTTCTCTTTGTATACATTTTTACTCAAAGACTGCATTCCAAAATCAATGTGTTACAAAAAGCAAGATTTATTTATTCATATTTATTCTTAACAAATTTTAAGAATTTCTGAATAACTCTTCTTCCCCTCCCCTATTACCCACTGATGCTATTTTCTGGGCTACGTTGAAAGTGGTGTGATACAAGCTTCCCAGCTGAGGGAGGTGTCAAAACGGAGAGACGGGAATCTGGCTACACATTGCATTCCTGCATCCTGTCCTGATCTTCACCAACACACTGCAGCAGGCTTTTCCCTCATGCCCCCATGTGCAGCCTGGCAGCCCCACACTTGTTCCCCAGCAGTCTCACTGGTCCCAGGCTGGCCCAGGTGCTTGCATGGAAAAAGGTGGGAAGCACAGTCTAAGTATTGGGGGAGACAAGGCAGTTACTTTGAGATGCAGGATACCAAAAGGCTTTATTGAGGGAGGCCTCCCAGTTGTTTACTTTGCTGCATCTTCCTCCCTTTTGGGAAGGTTGAGGAGGCTCAGCCAAGAGCATTCACCTTCTGTAAGCTATGACTTTTCATGTTGCTATGGATTTCTCTCATATTCCAAGCATGTTTGCTGGACTCCCTCTACTATCAGGAATTTAAAAGAATCAGTAAGGAAATGAGAGAAGAGAACACGCCTGATGCCAGACCAAAATATTTTTGTTACAGTTCTGACAGCTATGTTTGACCTGTTAAATTGAATACTAAAATGGGGCCAGGTAGGTCAGAAGTCCTGTTTTGCACTTCTGGTTTCTGATTTAGAAGAAATAATGGTAACCCTATCAGTCAAATTCACAATAGCAATGCCATTCAGTAAAGGATCAAGACCTCTTTTCTTTAACCTGCTAGCAATTTGTCTTGTAATAAGTGGTAAATACTACCTAAGATCTGAAAAGTATTGCTTATGATTTTTTTTCCCCTTTGGCATTTAAAAGTTTGGGTTTTTTTGTCTTTTCTCCAGCAAGCTAACTCTTTTAGTAATATATATATTTATTATTTTTATTAATATAAATTCAATAGCACTACTATCTGCCTACAGGGTTTTTTTGATGTATGCCAGTGTAGATAACAGTTATCTCAATTGCTATCTACAACATAATTAATAGTCAGACAGGATTAAGAGAGAGGGCTATCTAGACCTAACATCATTTAAGCTAAATGCTATGATTGAGTCTTAGTGCTTGATTTATATAAAATTAATATGAAATGGTCATTAATTTCACCAAGAATGAAACATCTCTTTTCATGAGGAAAATTAAGATGTCTTATTTTTGAGTTGAGTATTTTATTTTTCAGTTCTTCCAGCAAACCCCAAAGCAGTTATTCATACAGCTTTTGTAGTGAGTATCCTGATCTTGCTTCAGGATCTGACTTTCTTGCATATTTCTTGGAAGATAATAAACTCCATTCTTCAGAGCCAATAAGTTCTCCTCCCCGCTCCCAGCTGCAGAGAAGATATTTATGATTCAGGCTATTGTTGTTCATGCCCTACACATATATTGTTGGGCAAGTGTTTTTTCCTTTTTTTTTTTTTAAGCCAGCCACCCACTCCACAGCAACTTTACAGAATAGACAATAGAAATTCCACACTCCATTTATTTTCTGGGAGTTCCTTTCTCCTGTTCAAACACAAGATTAGGAAACTTATACAACAGTAAAATATAACCTTTATGGGTTTCTTCTGAAAGCAGTTTCAGAGGCCATATTCCCCCCCACCCACCCCTTTGCAGTGTTTCAGGGAACATTTTGATCTTTTTGGAAAGGAAACAATGCCAGTGATGTTGTGTCTTCTGTCTGTGCTACAAGGGCTGGGTAGAGGACATGGGCCTGAAGAAAAGCCCCGTGAGAGGAAAATGCAGGCTGAACATAACACCTAACCGCTTCAGGGGAAAGGAACCACTTGACCAGTTGTTATATGCATCATGATGATTGGCACCTACCAATCAAAACTTGCACATCTCCAGTCAGCTATCAAACAGGTGGGGCTCATGCTGTGAGCAAAAGGGGAGGTTTGCATTATGTGTGAAATACATGAAGGAGAAGTCTTGTGGTAGGGTGCAAGGAGTGCAGCTGGGGAGGCAGGAGACAGGGAAGGGTGTCCTTACCTTGTATTGCTGTGATAAGGGCAGAAGGTACAAACCCACAGGTTTCATGAATTCAGCTGCCTCCCAAAACTGATACCATAAGTTGGCAAATATAAGAAACCTCTAAAATTCTATTTGTAGTTTTAGAGATCCTACCAGCAAAAGTCTGTTATTCCAGATGTTAGAATCTGTGGTTTAATACACTGGTGTCTCCATCAGTAAGTATGTCAGGTATGAAAAAAATGTGTAGCAAAATGGATTTTGCATCTATTTAGTGTGTAGGCTGTACATATGATGAAAGTAAGTGAGCAAGTACAAAGAAGGGTTGATTCTAAAAGGGAACATGGCAAGGCAGGAGTGCTTGCAGGTGTGTGTGGGGTCAGTTACTCTGCCAGGAATCAGATGAAATATACTTTTATCTTGGATCATTTTATATCTTCTCCTTGCATACATTCTTGGTACTACTTTCTTATATATACTCCCTCGCACACCACTTTCATTTATTTCCCTATCAATTTATTGCCATGTGTAACATGCCCTATTGCTTAGTCACCAATTAGTCACAGCACTCCAACGGGATTTACAGCCGCTTACTCCATGGGTAAACCTGGCCCATACCATCCACCCAGCTGGACACGAATAAATTAGGAGTGAATTTATTTTGTGTAGGTGTGAAACAGTACATTTAATCTTAAAACGGGCTAAGAATAATAATAAAATAATATTCCCCAAGTGCTTGATTAAAGCTTGAGGGGTAAATTTTCAAAGACGTGTGTGTGGAGTTCCATGAATAAATCTTATTATTGTTAACAGGATTTGGCTATTTATCTCCCAACACAGCATTTAAAATCTCCCAATAACAATAATAATTTTAAAAGGCCCAGTAATGGAATAAAAAGTGTAAAGAACAGGTTTGCAAAATTATCTTCTCCTGTTCTTTCAGATTTGGATTAACACAGAATAGGTCATTTGCAGTATTTTCCAAATTCAAGGAATGAACTATCATATATTTGCTCTATTCCATGACAATTGGTAACTTTTAATTTGTTATATAACTTTGGAGCAGATCTGTTCCAAATGACAGAATCTTCTTAATTCCCATAATATCACTTAAGCTCTGATCTTGTGACCACGTTTGCACAGATGGACTCCTGTGTCCAGACCAAGCCCATATATATTAAAGAGGCTCCACAAAATGAAGGTATCAGCTCATGGAAATCCAACTCGAAGATCAAGACCTTAATTCCCTTTAGTTTTGTCTCTTCCTAATGAGAGCTGTCAATTACTTATAGTAATTAGGTGGGCAATGGATGTTAATGGGATGAGATTTTAAATATGCTACTTCAAAATTATATGAATAAATCATACAAATTTCTTTGCCTGTCTCATACCATATGTCCTCCTTCAAAACCATTGAATTTGTTTTACATCTGTTAAAAAAGGCACAGAACATACAGGCGCCACAGTTGACTCTGAAGGGCTTTAAAGGCGATGTGCCAACCTTTCAATAATTGTCACAAAAGAGATCTTTTAGCTAACAATGGAATTGTTGGATGTGAAAATAAAGTTATGGATTTGCTAGTAAAGATACTCCATTCTGTTCTTTCTTTTTGATATTGCCAGTACTCACTTGTGAAACAAAACTTTCTACACTAAATTGCTCTTTATTTGTACGTCAGAGGGAATGAGACTGTAATGTTGATTTTGGTTATAAAGGCATGATTCACCCCTCCATTCCTTATGTTTAAGGTTAGTGTCATATATTAACATCAGTAGAAATCTGACGGGGTATCTATAATTTCCTCATAAGGTAGGTATTGTGCAAATTGGCTTTAAAATGCAGATTTTAATCAATTTTCCAGAATTTAATGCAACCTTGTGCAAGTAACATATTATAATATGCATCTTAGTATGCCAGGCAGTGGATGTCTCCTGTGGAGAAAACAAGCTTAAGTTAAGCAGATATGCCTTCACACTGCAGAGTGCTCAGCTGCTGGATCAGGTCAGTGTTAGACAATTACAGGTTCCGATATTTTAAATAGAGTCTTTGCAGAGAGTACCATTAAATAACTGCGCAGATCTGTCCGTTCTTCCAAGCAGAGGCAATAATTGGTAACTGTTGGAATTACGTACAAACACTGTGTTCCTCCAAGAATAGCCCAGTGTGATTAGCTCTCAGTAGATCAACTGTTCTTTTATGAACTCTCTGGAGTGGCTTTTCGTCTATACGCATTTACAGATAAAGCCACTGTAACTGAGCACAGCTGATGAGTCATCTCACTGAGTTCTGTACATCTGTTCCAAAACAGTTCATTGTTTTCTTGAAAAAAGAACAAACTGCTATTTTTAAGAAAGTCTGGGTTCACAACATTGTTATTAAGGAAAAGCTCAGGCAGACATCTTATAATCTTAGCCTGTGACATGAAGAACACTCCCGCTTCAGCCTAACAGTAATACTTAGTCTAAAAATGCCTTTTTGACATTGTTTTTCTATCTGTTGACTTTTCTCTCTCTTACCTAAATGCAGAATTCAAACTGTGTTTTCCTCCCTAAATCACATTTTAGTTCCAGGGATTAGGGATGATTCAAAAGTAATTGAAAGCAGAATGCAGCTGGAGTGCTCATCTAGTTTATGTATAATAAGGACTCTTACCACTTCTGCCCATTCCTGGTCTTTTGAAATGCAATATTTCAGCAGGCTATTTAGTTCACACTTCTTCAAACAGCCATGGCTACACACAGCTAAAAGGCCGAGAGTTTAACCTTTTATTTAAAAATAGACAACTGTGTATGTCTGCACTATTGAGGAGTCTGGAAGGATAATAAAAATGTATATTCAAGCTAAATCATGTACTATGTCTTAGAATTATTAATTACAATGGATAAATTTAGATCTATGGCTACTGGTCTACTATAACAGAATACTTTAACTTGCAGCTCTGGTGGGTAGAACTTAAATGTTTCCAGCTTGTTTAATATTGATTCAGCAATCATCAGAAGAGCTTTAATGCTTACAGATGAAATCGTTTGTTTAAATATTTGTTTAACTCTTGGACACTAATATCAACTTGATGATTGCTAATTCAGTAGTCGAATAGGATCAAAATTTGGGAATTGAAGATATAAAGCTCATTTTGTATCAAAAATGGAGTATCAATGATTCTGCCTTTGAGCCGGGAAATAGGCTTCTTAAGTTCACAAAGTTTCTTGTCCTGCTCTGCAAAGATCAGACTCTCGACCACCAAAACATAACACTTTTGCAAGCAGTAGGACTTTAATTTTCACAGTGAATGTATTATGGATTTATTGAAGCTTTTAGGACAGTAACTGGAGGAAATTTGCTTGGTAAAAAGACAAAAGTGAGCATAAAGACAGAAGTGTTAGTAGTTAACAACATTCTTTGCAATAATAATGAAAAACAACCATAGCTGCAGATGCTTTCTAAAAGATCAAACCAGGTGAAAGGAGAATTATAATGGTGGAATGGAGAACTGGTCTGGAGTTGGATGGAGTCTTCATTGCATCTCCTGAGAGGAGCTGTTAATTGTTTGCAACACAGAGTTACAGGCAAAGAGAGGAGGGGACTTTTTTGGAGCTTAAACTAGAAAATAATATTTTGTTCACACCAATACTGCAATAATTGGACAATTTCTCCTTCTGAAAATGTCCCTTGGACTTTCAGCTGTGTCTTTGGCCTGCTGTAAGAGTCCATAAGATTTCAGAGGAAGATAAGACTGGTGAACGCCACATGCATCTTCGCATTCAGTCTCGTTCTAGGCAAGTGTCCTGGTTTCAGCTGGGATAGAGTTAAATTTCTTTGTAGTAGCTAGTATGGGGCTATGTTTTGGATTTTTGCTGGAAATAGCAGTGATAATGTGGAGATGTTTTAGTTGTTGCTAAGTATCGCTTACACTGGTCAAGGACTTTTTCAGCTCCCCGTGCTCTGCCGGGTACACAAGAAGCTGGGAGGGGACACAGTGGGACAGCTGACCCAAACTGACCAATGGGATATTCCATACCATATGACATCATGCTCAGTATATAAAGCTGGGGAAGAAGAAGGAAGGGGGGGGGGGACACTGGGAGTGATGGCGTTTGTCTTCCCAAGTAACTGCTATGCGTGATGGAGCCCTTCTCTCCTGGGGATGGCTGAACACCTGCCTGCCCATGGGAAGTAGTGAATGAATTCCTTGTTTTGCTTTGCTTCTGCATGCAGCTTTTGCTTTACCTGTTAAACTGTCTTTATCTCAACCCATGAGTTTGCTCACTTTTACTCTTCCGATTCTCTCCCCCGTCCCACCAGGGGGGAGTGAGCGAGCGGCTGCGTGGTGCTTGGTTGCTGACTGGGGCTAAACCACGACAGGAAAGATGTCATAAAATCTCATAAACAGGTCAACTTCCAAGTAAAAGCTGACCTTTTAAAAACCACTGGCCATACAGGAAGGCCATCGAGAATGTCAGTGTTCTTACAGCAAGAAAAAAACAAGCTTAATTTTATTCATGGATGAATGTCCTTGTGTTGACATTGTCCTTTAGCTTAAATAGCTGTCCATCTTGACGTAGTTAGGTATTGTAGACATGGCCCTGCTCAGTATTTACTTCATTAAGCTAAAGAGCTCAAGCTTTTTCCCCTTATTTATTTAATCTTACTTCTGATAGAGTTAGTCTTACTTCCTCTTTTTTCTGAGATCGGAGCATGCTACTCCAGCTGGCATCTTTGCAATGCCTCTCACACAGCATTCAGTGGTTTCCCAAGTCCCTTGGGTATGGTGAATGTGTGTTCATGTTGCTGCTGTTGAAAATGAGAATGCAGGGTTACTTGTTTCAGAAAGCATCTCCAGGTTTTGTTTTTACATTATAAAACCTTCGTCAGTTAGGTACTGTTTTGAGATGTAACACCTTGGCCAGCTTGGCACTCCCACAGCTTTGCACAGCTGAGGGAATTAAGCTGAAGTTTCCTCAGTAAAAATGAGACGTTACTGGTGCCCTTGTGTCAGCAAAGGAGTCTTGAACCTTGGAATTTATTCCCTTCCTGGATTGTCTTTCACCCTTCACAGTCAAGATTTATTAACCTTGCACACTGCAAAGTTTGTATTTCTAATCTGTCTGATGTTAGGGAAAAACATTTGTTGACAGGTATAGAAACTATTAAGCCCAGTAGGCCAAATATCCATTTATTTTATACTCTGGTTTCATAGGAAAACAAGGCTTACATGGTTATGCTCTGTGTGTGGCTGCATGTAACTGCATACACATATCAGCTGTCTGTCCATTTGTCCCCCACACCTACAGAACAACTTTTGAATTAGTTTCCTGATTCCAACCAAATTTGACTGAAGGGTAAAGTTTACACAAATTATTAAATTCCTGCAGGATTTTGTGAAAGTAGGTAGGAGGGTAAATGGTGGGTATGAATTCCCTTCCAACTGTGGGAAAAACTGCACTGTGAATTCAGACTTTATGAGCCACCAAAGACTCTAAGCTCAGGAGAAATGTTTTAAGAATGCTTAACCTTGGAAAAGTTTCAAGAATAAGTTATATCTTCTTAGACTCTGATATCTGTAAGAAACCTAGTTTCCTTTGTCTTGGAGCTTGGGGAGGCACTTTGTAAGCTCTGTTAGAATTAAACAAAACTGTATGTCTTAAATATTTGACTAAGTATTCTGCTCTCGCATCATGTAGGTATGTCTCTGTTGAGTTCTTCTGAACTCTTGCTATTTGTTAGTCTGAGTAATCAATCACAATATATCTAATACTTATACAAAATCACAACTTCCACATCTGGCTGCTTGCCTGTGCACCTGATAATTTCTCTGGAGAAACTGTATAAATTAAAGACAGAAAAGTAGAGGATCTTGTAGAAGTAAAAGCATCACAAATATACTTAAAATGCTCACAGTTCAGAGGAAAAAATGTATGGTCATTACACTTGGGGTTTAGCTGAGAATTTATTTAAGGAGCCAGAAGAGAGCTGACAATAGCATAAGAGGAACAGTAAAAAAGAATCACAACTGTACAGTACAAATAGAGAAGTAAGAATGAATAGAACCATCTGTCAAACTCATGAGTTTTTGTGCCTCTGGAGAATGCTGTGGCCATACCCTTCCCCCAGGCTTGGTCATTAGCTAACTTTTTACTTGTTAAAACAGTAAAAGTCTGTATAGTGGCTACAGTAAAGTGCAAGGCACAGAGCAAGGGAAGTAAGACTTTTAGATCAGCTAGAAAACACACATGTTGCCCTGTGTGCTAGTAATTTTTTAAAAATGTCTGAACTGTCATTACAGAAAACTTTCTCCTGTCAGAGAATTTCTGTATCTCTGACTTCTCCCACCACGTTGTGTGCTTTTGTTAGAGAAAGGAAACAAAGTTCAAATAAAGGAACAGCTCTATCTATGATATTTTAGTTGCGCTGGTGTTAATTGGGCAGGGATTTGGGTTTTTTCTCACCGGTTGTAACTCTGTCTCATGTGTTTTTGTTTTTCTTATTTTTTCTTATTAAGCTTTCTGTTTTACTGGAACCCAGACAGTGGGAATGTTGAACTGCCTCTTATGGCTGAGTTGTATACAAGGAACTGAGGACTGAACTTTTAATGCTTCCCATAGAAACTACTTCAAAAATATTATAGAACAATATTTTTATATAGATATATTTCTAGTACATGTACCCATCCTGTAGAAGTCTTCCTCTGCAAACATGTCTATTCTGTAGTATATCTCTCTCTCCCCTGCCTCTGTACAACCCATATCCCAAGGCTATATTTTGTTCAGTTAAGCTTTTCAGCAAATATGGAATCATCCTGGAATCAGAAGATTAAAAACAAGAAACACAATGGACACTTCTCACAGCAGATTGTTTATTTATTTAGAGAGAAATTGTCCTTTTATTACCTTCCCAGGAATGTTCCTTGGTCGCAAAAGGAGACTGGAACAGAATGTCACTCACAGCCACTGTGAACTTGCCTGATTTATTTTTTACTGTTGAGGCGGGAGTGATTTGCTATGGTGCTGGTGCAATACCTTCGACAGGAATTGTTCTCCCAGCTGCAGGAATGAAGCAGGGGGAAACATTCCCTGTTTTGCATGGTCTTGTCCTCCTATGGAAAAGAGAGACATTTATCCCTATAAATTGCTGTCCATTATAAAAATAACTGGGGCTGGGAAGCAAAAAAAGCTTTGCTTCCAGCATTCAGCATAGGTGAACCACTGCGTGGCCCATATTTATTTATTTAACAGTCTTACCTTTATGTGATTAGCTGCTGTTATTCACTTTTATCCACAGAAATGTTATTTTGGTTTATGAATTAAATCACCAGATGTCAGTTTAAGATGACAGAAAATCGGCTTTTAGAGAAATTGTTCTTTCCCCTCTCAGTTTTGAAGAACTGGTCTTCAAAACTGAGCTTTACCTGCCGTACTCAGGATAACACTATTGTGTTGTTTGTCTGAGATTCTGATGCCAGAAACATTGGTTGCCTGCTTGAACACAAAACCAGAACTCTTCTACAGCCCCTAATGGTATCCTGGTATCTATTTTTGTGACATCTTTGATTTGCATGTGAATCTCAGCTTGTGATGATCTATGCCTTCTTACAGCCAGTGCCAAACCTGTGGGAATGTGATATTGGACTCCAGTGTGATACTGAGACTCAATAACTTGAATACACTTCTGATACCGTTCCAATCCCATTTTAGTTCAACCAGTATCTACTAACGTGTAGATTGTGAAAATTTCAGTTTCTAAACTGATAACTGCTATTGACAACAGCTTTATCCTCAAAACCCAACATTTCTAAATGCTGCTGGGTATATTAGGTAGATGCACACTGCTGTAACAGTTCATTAGAAACAGTCTGGGAGGATACACCATTTTACAACTCCTTTTTCTAGTGACACACTGACAGGGAAGGTTGAGCATTTTGGGAGGTAACAATGTTGGGATTTGTTCAGCTTCCAACTGGAGAAGGTCTGTTTGCCCACAGGATTCATTCCAGAGAGATCTGCACAAACAGCAGCCCTGTTTGGAAATCTGTCAATGGGCAGGCATTTATAGCAATGGCTTGTTTCCTTTACAGACCATGACTGGAGTGGAACAGAGTAAGTAATCCATCAATTCAGTTTGAACTTTTACGTTGGGCACCATTGCCAGGCTCCATTGAAAATACATCTTCAGCCATGGGAATGAAACGGATCATCTTAACATCTTTTTAAGTGTAGAAAGCATAGTGACAATCTGAGGTTTGAACAAAATATTTTCTTCCAGAACACTGAGTGTCTTGCAAAGAACAGGAGGCGCAGTGAGAACACTCCCAGATTTACCAAATCCTGTTGTTATTACTGAATGAGCATGCACACACATGCACAGAGCTTGTGGCCAGCGGCTACTCTACTCTTTCATAAATCAAGACTTCTGAACTATCAGCTACCCTTGACCTGGTGTCCGGCTGGTGGTTTGGAATTGTGGAGAAAAGCATTTGGCATATCTGATTAGAAGCTCGCTGTAGATTGTAAAGTGAATTTCAACTATTCCTTCTAAACCAAATTACTTCACAAGGCACAGGTTTCTTTTAACATTTAAAACATCAGGGGGAAAAATATTGTGACCCTGAGACTACTTGTCAAACATGCCTTGAGAGTTTTGTTATCATTGAAAGTGCATCGAGTTCATGCTTATATAACTTAGTATTTTAAGTACCTAAATGACCTGGGAGACTGTGCCTCATTTTAGGAAGAAAATTGAACCCCAGATTGTTCAGTTTGCTCCCATATTAAAAGATTTCAGATGTGTTAGAAATGCACACTGATTTTAACTGTCATTTATTTTAACTCTTTGACAATTCATGTAAGGATGAGTGATGAAAGAAAGGTATTAGTCCCTCCAGATGTCCTATTTTGTCACAGCTCAGGTTGCTTCAAATGCCATGTCTGCTTACTCCTCTCCCAGCAGTGATTCCTGCCCCAAACTCCTGAGGTCTCCCTTGCTCCCTGTCCTGGGTCCCCTTCAGCCCCTGTCCCAGGCCCTTTCTGTCAGTGCCATTTCCACATCACGTCTGTCCCATCAGCAGCTTTGCCACTGCTGGGAGTGTTTTTCTTACACAGAGGTAAGTGAAGGAAGATCCTTGTGGGAAAGAAAGTGCAGCCTGCCCATGGTGGCCCCTCATCCTCACTGGTGAGAGCGGCAGGTGCTACTGAAGGGGTGAGGGAAGAGATCTGCCTCTCCCTTGGAGCAAGCTCTCAGTCCCAGGGGATGGGACTTTTCCTCTGGCATGCCAGAGTCACTCATTTCTCCAGAAGGCAAGGTTTAGCTCCCGTCAAACTCTTGACATATTCCCCCATGGCTCCTAAAAAGATGAGAGTTTGCACCCTTTTAAGTGAAGGATTTAGGTGTTTTGCAAAATGTGCTAATACTTCCCAGCTGAAGTAGGGAGTTTTTTATGTTGAATATTTCCTTTTTTTCTAAGCCTTTGGAAAAGTTTTAAATTGACAACCTTTTACTAACCAAATAATGCCATGCCACAGATGTACAGTTTGATTTGACAACCCAAATCCTGTGGACAAGCAAAGGGATGCTAGTAAGACTGGGGCAATGGGTGGGGTCATCCCACCAACCAAAAGCAGAGCAGGGCATGCATCCTCCCAGCAAGGGTGCCCATATAGGGAGCGGGTCCAAGGAAGTCCCTGTCCAGCCTTCACTGCTGTGCTGTGCATTCACAGCTCTGCTTTAACACCAGGGAGATCCAGTGCTTCATTAAAACAAACAAGATTTGCCAGACTTTTTTTTAATGTATGTAAACTCAGCAATAACATTAATGCTAATACTGAGATTTAAATTGTCAGCCTTACAACAATCAAACACGGAGTAACGATACTTAGCTCTGCAGGAAAATTTTGATCTTTAGATCAAAATGAAATACTTCTGTTGTAACTTTTATTTTGATCCTAGAAAGATCTTGGAATGAATGGAAAGCTTATTCTTATTTCTGAGTACTATTCAATAAATGATTTTTCTATGGGTGATAATTGAAAGGGTGTTAGCAGTAGCCTTAAAGGTCATAGACCAATAGTAATATAAATTTAATATCTTAAAGAAAATCATGCTGATGTTCTAATGACTTCACTCCTTTCTATTTTAAAGGATATATTTAGTAGTATGTGATGTTCCTTTACATTTAACAAGTACATGTTTTGTTTCCATTTATTCAGGTTTATAGTTTAACATATGCATTTACACATACTGCTTTAAACACAGCAGGAGGGAAACACTTTTCATTTTATCCATCTGAAGGTTTTGCATTTATTTTCATCTCTTCCCACTATGCTAAGAACCTCAGAAACATTAACATTTTTGATCCTGTAATATTAATGAATCACATCAACATCATGTTGCAAGTGAGTATTTTTTCCCCCCATCTCCACATTACCTTGGCTTCCTCCCCACCCTATTAGCTTAACTCACACCCCCAGAGTTGCATTGATTTTATCAGTGGTGTTTAAATATGCTACTGTTACTGAGGGGTTAAGCAGGTAGGATGATTGCACTAATAAAAATTGATAAGTAGTCAGGTTATCCTTCCTAATTTATTGCCATGGCAACAGACAGCACATGTGGCTTGTTGCTGAAGAACAGAATGCTAATAATCAAATGTGTCTTACTCAAATGAATATATAACACAGCTTACTAATACAGTGCCTTGACATTGTATACATTGCTGAACAGCAGCATGCATTAATTCTGGATCTAAGTTACTTGATGCATATGCTCTGGAGAACAGGAAAAATGAAAAAGCACGTCTGCTACATCAAAGCTGTTCATTAAACTAATGTATTTTAAATAGTATATACAGTGAAAGATCCAATTCTCCAACGCTTATCTTGTTTATTTCAGTAGGTGGTTGGTATGCTAGGAAGATGCAGTAATGCATAGTCATTGTGAGATGGCATAAAAATAACCAACACAATTCAATTGTTCAATTAAGCAATAATTGCTGGGAAAAAATGGTCATTTCTAGCAGTTAACGGTTGGTTTGTTAGTTAATGGCCCAAGGCAAAGCTGAAAGCAGTTAAGCGTCTAACAAACTGGTTGTGAATTATGGCAACAATGGTTTTGCTGGGGATTTCTCCCCCCCCTTATATATTACATATGATAGTTTAGAATAGATATAATGTATTTTTAAAGACAGTACTTGTTACAGGATATTATTGGAAATGTCAGGTGTTCCAAGGAAGTAAACAATTGATTTTCTACCAACAAGGAAGGGAAAATATGCACTTTTTAACATATATGTAGTATACATATTATACATATATATATTACATGTATTTCATGTTAAATATAGAAGATATGCTATACATATTATATATAATATATTAGAGACTATATAAAATATATGTGACTACTTGTCCATTTGGAAATTTCTGTATCATTGAAAGTCCACAGGGTATATATGTATATATGTGTACATACACATATATATACACACATATATACATAGATGCATAGATGTACATGCATCTGTGTACTTTACATAGATGTACTTTACACACAACTTCAGGCTCTTGCCCAATGTGCTCTGCACATACCTCAGTGAACTGGTAAGGAAAAGAAAAAGCATGAGAAAAATCTTTCAAAGTCAGCAAATCAGATTGTCCTGGTGTTTTACAAATGTAAAGCCTCTGCTTCACCTGAAACCGTCAATACCATCATTAAGTTTCTTAACCTGAGATCTTGTACCACACTGTTTGTTTTGCACCTTAATCTCAGGATTAATTTCTTTATCAGCCTGCTTTCTATCAAAGGCCACAGAACTTGCTATAACCAGAACAAGCCATCACAAGCTATGGAGCCAAACTTATGAGGCTTGAAACAGTTATGCTGGGGAATGTAATGCTGTGTCTATTTTAACTCAAAGCTTTGTAACATTGAAAAGGATATTTTGCTCATGGAAATTGTTGGAATGGAGTCTACTTCCAGAAAGTGAAATGGTGATGGGGTTTTAATCTACTTCCTGTAGATTTAAAAGTGTCTTGATAAACTGAAATTGTTGGTGAAAATTGCCACGATGCTATAGTAAAACAGCTTCACAATGAATCTGAGGTGAGGCAATTTCAGATAAGACAGGGAGCCATAAAACTGTCATGAACATAAAGCAAACTATATTTACAGTATGAGTACCATAAATTCTTTCTGAAAAATTTCATGAGTACAGTTCAGTGTTAGATCATTTATTTAGTTGCCTCTGTAGGTAGATTGTTAATTCTAGGAGTGACAAATTTGGACTAGATTGGGTTCTGGCATTTGCTCTATTTGTACTTGTAAAATAATTTTAAGTTAGATATGAAAAAAGAGAAGGCCTTCTTCCAAGCATTTGCCAAGAGTGAAAGTTTCCCATAAGATCTTCAATGGGTGGGAATTTATATATGAAGAACCTCAAAACTACTTTTCACTTTTGAAAATTGTTCTTAAATTCAAGAAATGAATGGTCAGCCTTCAAGTATGCGTATGCATTGTCTCAGCTTTGCCTTCTTTTTAAGTTTTTTTTCTACAGGACTACTAGCACCATAAAGCAAAATAAAGAACCACTTCACTGCATAGTCTTTTTGTAGTCTAGGCTGATTTCTGAAAACTGGCAATATTCTGTCCTTCCTGTGACATGCTGTCCAGCACAGCTTTCAACTTCAACTTTGTGATACTTTTCTTAATTTCTTATAATGTGCTTTAGCCCTGCCACTGAGATCTGTTTCTCTGAGCAGGAGTTACTGGGACTGCAAAGGAAGTTGCTGTTGTGTAGGATCCCTTGCAAGTCTGAAAAACAAAGTCATTAACTATGAGTCAGTGGGGAAAAAAAGAAAAAAGGAAAGACCCTTTTTTTGAAGCTACTAAATACCCTTATAGAGACTTGTAGCAAGGAAAGAATTCAAAGATCCTGAGAGATACCAAGCCAGTTCTATAGATGAAGCTAGACCTGATGTACCTTGGAAAAAACAGGCAGGATTGCTGGGCTGAATCACAAAGCTGGGCAGGCACACTTAAAGGACAGGGTCAAGAAGAGACTATTTCTAACATTTCCAGTAAGAATGCACTGCACCACTGCATGTTCCTGCTATATGAGGCTTTACATTGGTCTCAAAACATCAGAAACTGCAATTGTTAACTACTTGAAAACGTTAGAGGAAATATTACCTGCAAGACCAGAAGGTCTATTATTTTAGACAAATATATGTACCAAAATTGCTCCTCACCCAAAAGTAGGGTAGTTTTTAAATTTTTTAAAAAATCATTGAGGTTAGGCGTGACCCACTGACAATCTTTCAATCTTATTTTATTAGAAGAGTGTTACCAATTTTAGTATCTCAAATAATTGCTGAATACAGGTTTGGTTTTAGCTATGTATAGTCTAAAAGGACAGAAAATATTTGGTCTTAGTGAAAAGACTGATGACCCATGCAGAAGGGTCTGCAATATATGACCTAATATAGCAGAGCCTTCCACAGCAGAGCATCCTAGGGAAGTTCTTCATTCATCTTCCCAATGTTTTTGATGTACATAATTGATAATGTGAAATCTACAGATTTAGATAACTTCACTCAAGGTTTCCTGACAGAGGACTTCCAAATCATCACGGTTTATACCTGCAATTATAAAATGGCTGTTTGCTACCTTAAGGCTGCCTATATCAATAGCACAGGGTCAGATTGAAATGTTATATCAGCTGTTAGCTGATTCACCTAACTGAAAACCCTTTCCTCTGAAATACTGAAGAGAATATGGACCTTTTTCAGACAATAGATGTTGGATAAATGAAATTTATATTATGAGGACTGAACTGAACCAACTCTCAGGTGAACTTTGGAATTAAGTGGCCATTCAATTCCATTTAAGTGGCTTTTGGAGTTAGGAACTTTGAGTCATTTGTATTTGCTGTTTATGGTGTTGCTTAGACATCAAGGGCTAAATCCATGAGGGATGTAGGCATTACAAGGATGAGTGCCTAAAATGGGATGGCTCTGCAGGTTATCCACAACATATAGGAAGCACTCAGCATTTAAAAAGGGAATACAGAAAGCCAATGAGGTAAGTGAGCACTGCTGAAGCCAGTCAGCAGGAAATAATGAGAAGAACTTGGGGCATTGCAAGAAGTCCTATACTGGACTTCAAATGGAAAAGGGATCCTCTACCTCTAAATGAGCGTGTGAAACCTTTCCTCATATAAGGAAGGCAAGCCAGAACTGCCTTCTTCTCATGTAAAACAACATACAAGAAAAGCTAACCCAGTTAGGAGTGGTCTTGTAAGATATTAAGAGTCAAGTTTAGCTCCCTCTTTGGAATTGGATTCTTTACCTGTGAGGCTAAATGGTCATATTAATGTTTTCATTGTACTGCCTGATAGGTGTCAAACCTCAGGGGTCAAACTCAAATAAGCAAGATCTTTCACAGTCCAGATGAACACTATAACCATTGAATTATTGACTAAAAACAGACAGTGGGTTTCATATTTGTCTTAATCCTCCTCTGTGTAAGGCTCAAAACTAACAAGCAGTTACGACTTTGCTGTAAAAATTGAAGTGGAAGAAATTGAGGTAACAACATCCCCAGAAACTTAGATTTCAAGAAACTTTATGAACTTAGACACCTAATGTATCAGTTTGAGAGCTGAGCCCTTTTCTGCATACAGCCCCAGGGGCTTGCTGTCCAAACATAAAATA
Organism: Phalacrocorax aristotelis; assembly: GCF_949628215.1. Classification (NCBI taxonomy): domain Eukaryota; kingdom Metazoa; phylum Chordata; class Aves; order Suliformes; family Phalacrocoracidae; genus Phalacrocorax; species Phalacrocorax aristotelis. Next base: position 66,048,402 of record NC_134278.1, read on the forward strand.
AAACAGCAGTCCTACACCCTGGCTTAATACATGTGGTAGTCTTTATAGTTCTGCTATATATATAAATGATATATATATATATACATGAGATTTATATATAAAATGAAAGCTAGAGATTATTTTTGGCAGTATTAAAACACTAATTAGATGGGCTCTCATTTTCAGAAGCATTGAGCAATCACACAAAAAAAAAGCTAAAGTCACTGAGCAACAAGTGCACAGGGCCATTGAAAAATCACTCCCTTAGTGTTTGTAAAGCACTTTCATGGCTAAAGATGCTGTATAAATGTTCAGTATTATTACTGCTATGTGTACATTTTGTTGCCTTAGTTGATTCAGATCATGTCTAATCAGGATTTTTCAAATAATTCCCCTCTGTGTCTGGAGAGGAAATTAAATCAGAAAGTCTTCTGTACATCTGAAAGTATTTTATGTTAGAGTTTGAGAGAAGGTAGAGTCAGACACGAGGATGGGCTGGAGAGGGGGGAGTTGTATTTGTCAGGAGACAATAGCCTTAGGCAGTGAGCTGTTTGTTCAAACAGCAGCGAGAAATAGGAGCAGAGAGTGAGAGCCATATGTACAGAAAGTATCAAAACAGGGGCAAGAGACAGAAACAAAGAGAGACAGAAACATGATTCTGTAAATGGGCAGGGATGGCTAAGAAAGACGAAGCTGAGGAAAGAGCATAGAGGAGGCTGGGAGGGGGAATAGGGCCTTTTGATGGGGCACAGTGTAGGTTCTGAGGAGAAATTAAGCAATCAGAAATCATTACTGAACTGCCTACAATGACCTTAATTTTGCCCTCTTTTGCATGCACAGTATGAGCCTATCATTCGTTATGTAATCTCATGCTATTTTTTTCCCCAGGACAGGCCGTGTCCTGGGGACAACTTGGAGCTGTGAGGCAGAGGAGACAGCTGCCACATGGTGTGGAGCTGAAGGGAGAGCCGCCATTCTTGGGAGTGGGGCTGGACAAAGAGCGGTTCCTGAGCTACCGAAGTGCCTCTTAGATGAGATAAACCAACACCTTTTGAATGTAATCCTGACAGTGTCAGTGATGAGAATTTCAGACTAAAACATGTGCATTCTTCCTCAGAGTATACTTCTCTGGGATGTAAGAGCTATGGGGTAAAGACCTTGGGCTTCTTAGTGGAGAAAAAACATTTTAATCCTGGGCCATTCTAAAATTCACAGGTCAGGGAAATTCAGGGTTCAGTACTCAGAGCTGGGTTTCAGTATACTTCAGAGTGCAACAACATGACACACAACATCACACATCAGCAGAAGAGGATAGACATGAATATTGAATAGCTATTCATTCAGTATATATAATCTGCATATACCATACAAAGTTGTTGTCAAATCTATTTTAAATGCTTTAGGAAACATGAGGATAAGCAGCGATTTTGACTGTACCTTGAGGAAGTGAGGAGAAAAGGAAATACAACTTTTCCCTTGACATGTAGATGTGCTTTGTATCAGGTGATGACAAAAGGGGCTCTAGCCTCCCTAGTTCTGCTAAATTCGGTCTCTGAAAATGATGGATGAGGAACTGTGAGGAAAAAAATGGCTGCACAGGCAGGCTATGGTTTGGGAACATGGGACGAAAGGCAGAAGATGGAAAGGGGAAACAGATCTAACTAGATAAATCATTTAATATGAAATATGTGTGGAGAAACTCAGCCTTAAAAAGCTACAGTTTCTGAGTTGTGAACTGTCCATCCTGCTCTTTAGTATGCCTTCAGTAATTGATGTCATCTCTGCACAGACCAAGGTGTGCATGGTGCAAGAATGACCTATCAAGGTTCAGAGCTGATTTCAGTGACAACCCTCCTTCCTGCATCCTTCACCTCTCTGTCTCAGTCTGCTACCAGGGATGCCAGTCCTTCTTCTTATCTCCCAACTTTTTTTTGGCGTCATGTTTTCCATAATCATCCTCATTTCCTTCTCTCACGTCACATGCCCTTCTGCCTTACTCAGATCCCTATTTTTCCAAATTATAGTAGAGAACTTCCACTTTCTTCCCACTGCCCAGGAGCTGCAGGTTCAGTGTTGTTCTACCAGTACAAGAGAGACAAGTTCTCAATCCTTCTATTCAAGGAAATGGCAGCTCTTGAGTTTTGGGCAGCCAGAATTGGAAGGGAAGCCCTGCTTTACCTTTTACACTCTAAATTGCAAGGTACATAGTTTGGGTGGAATTGTCAAATAATTTTTCTACCAGAATCGAAGCAATTTCTGTTGACTCTCTGAGTTAACTAAGATTTAAGTACATTATTTTGTCGATTTGGGAAAAAAAAGTAGAAGTGTGGAAGATGATACATCACCAACAGAAAGATTGCTCCCCTTTTTCACTTCCCTGCTCCAAAGCCCACATTTGTTAGAGTTTATGTGTGCATATGTGCATGTGTGTACATAGTTCTAAAAAGTGGTTGGAACAATAATCTGAGAAAAAATGTAGCCTCTTGAAGGCACCTGCTATTGCTAAAATTCAGCAAAGTTTTAAGAAATTGAAGAAAATATCTTATAGTGGGAACATGGCAATATCTATGCCACTTATAATTACAAAGTCACAGAGCAATGAGTCAATGTAAGCACAATGATGAACATGATATAAGCATCTACAGTGTATGGAAAGATAGAAACAGACACACAGCAGGGAAGTTAACAGCTAGTTTCTCCCAAAAGATGAACTGAGATTATTAACCAAGATTTTTGAGAGGTTTTGACAGTCTTTTACAGTGTATATTTTTTTAACTGGGAAAAAAATCTCATTCACCTTTTGAAGATGTAGTGTATTTAAGGTTAAGCTGTAATTAATGCATGCATTGCTTTTGTAGTAGGAATTGAATGCTTCAAAACTGAAGCTTTGAGATGGGACAGGGGAGAAAGTGGGACTTAGCAGGAGAATGAAAATGGCTATGCTAAGTATTAAATTTGGAGACAACATTACTAGATAAGGGGAAAGAAAAAAGGTGATGAAGCTTGGAGAACAGCTGGCGCCAGCTGGCTCTTGCTGGACAAGTTTTGATATTGGGAGGTTGAGACTGGAGAATGGGGGAGAGAGGAAAACGAGTGGTGGAGAGAGTCCTGGAGGAGAGGAGGCCAGGGTTGGAAGGTGTGAGGCAGATGGGTTTATCTGATGAGAGGAATACACAAGCAGTAACATACTCCTTTAAAATAGTGTTAAAGTAGCAAAGACTCAAAAAGTTAGAAGGTATACAGACAGAAGTAACCCATGCCAACATCATTTATTGTGGAACTAACTCCCTGGTTGCTCTGCCGAGTACAGAAAGCCTCCTGGACTGTGAGTGGGAGATCTGGGGAAATCACAGTCTTTGAGAAAGGGTCATATGAGTAGCCTGTATTCTTTGTGGTACTTCATCTCTTACCTTCACCTCTTACCTTTCTTTAAGCAGAGTCCAATCTTTTGCCCAGGCCATGACCAGTCTCTCAGATACATGAGAAAGAAACCAGAGAAACCTTTATTTGGCCATCTTTGGTGGATGCTGTGTGCTAGTCTCAGTACTTAAATTATTACCGTGTCAATTCTCTGATGCTGTGATGCTATACCTGCAGCTGAGGTCTATCTTTGTAAGGGAAATCCATGTTCAGCTATGAGCCTCTACAGAAATAATTCAGATGATCTTAGCAGAGAAGGAAGAGCACAGCTGGGTGAGAATTTTTTTAGCAGATGCTGAAAAATGTAGAAACAACTAATGGTCTAAAAGAGGTTTCGCTGTGTCCAGCTTTTATTCTGAGGTATAGAACAACGGCTTTGTCTGGGTTAGGATAGGGAAGAGGGTACGTCTGTGTTGCCTTTTGAAGTTATCCCTGATCCCTATTTGCAGGAGGTACAGATAGTGAAAGGCGGCCAGGGAGTGCCCCCAGGGTATGCAGGATGTTGGAAGGCCAACAGTCTTGTTCCAATGGGTTATATAGAAATTCTACATAATACAACCAGGTGAAAAGGTGTGAGAGGACCATGGCATTTTGTGCATACAGCACTTGTGCAGCCATGGTTCCAGAGCCTGTATGTATAGCTAGACTACCCCAGGTATAGCCTGGGCTGAAGAAGAAGGATGGTGTTTGTGTATAATGAACTTAAATCACTGCTTTACAGAAATTATTTTTAAAAAGGAAGAAATTACTGTTATGTTTGACTGAGAAAACTGAGAATGGCCTTGTGACAAAACATGATGAAAAGGTGGTCTTCAAAATTAATGGGAATGGGGAAAATCCAAAGAGAAAAAGTAATTTAAAGGACAAAGTTATTCATGTGAAGAGGACTGTTGTTTTCACCTTCTGGTTTCATGGATTGTTAAATCTCGTTATTGGTAAGAATCTATAAATGAGAATGAAAAGAAGACCCATCCCACAGACTCAGCCCTCCCTACTGCCTAAAATAATAATAAAAAGAACAAAAAAGAAAGAAAAAAGTAAAGCTTCTGAAGCGAAGAAATGCATCCGTGTGCAAAGGTGTGTTCAGCAGCTCTGTTGTTTTTACTTTGATTTTTCTGAAGGGGACTTCATCTTCTGGAATGCAAGTAAATCTTCAAAAGGGGATTTTTCCTTTGGAATGCAAATTATTATAGTGATGCTTCCCACACCACTGAGGGAGTATAGTAACGATACCATGTACTGATCCAGTTATTTCCATTTAAAGCTATCAAATACTCATAGAATTAGCTTCGTGACCCCCTGTGAAGCAGACAAACATTGCAATTGGGGTTCTGCTATGGCAGAAACTGAGGCAAAGTTTACCATCCGTGATCTTACAGTCACTGGTGAATGTGTTCACCTTCTGTGCAAACCTACTCTTGGACAGTTAGTGAATGGCTTACAGATGTTACACTTGCATTTGTGAGATCAGTAACTACATGAACTACAGGTAAGGGCATGCTTATGTCAGCATAAGCTTGTTCTGAGGATCAACTCTGGTAACTATTCACTTTGCTGACCACTGCATCTTCTTGTGTGAGCTGCTTGGCATTGATCTTCCCTATGGTCAGCAGCACTCTGGAGGAATAGAGCCTTAACATGTTTTTAACACACCTCCAGGCTCATATTCTGGAGTTAAGAATAGCCTTCCTTGTCTACCTGAAGATATCCTTAGGTCAGCTTTTCCTAAGCACTATGTTTTGAGGGAGGTTTTGGCTTGGCTCCAAACACCCCAGCAATATGAGGGAGAAGAACAAGGATTCCAGGTTCACCATGCTCAGGTATGGGTTTGAGCTCACTGTTTATCAGTGAAAACACAGTCTTGTAGTATTGGGACCAAGTCTTAAATCTCCCCATCTCCCTACTCCCAGTAGTCTGCCTTTGCTACAGAAATTTATGGACTTCTTTCTGCTGAACTTTTGGAGGGACCGGAGACCATCCCTCTGGGGACACGTTTTCTCTGTAAGTTTTATTTGTCTATGCCAAGTTTTGAGGCACTTCAGCCAACGATAAATATCTCCAGTTCGAAGTGAGAAGATGCAAGAATATTGCTGGGACATATGTATCCATTGTGTGAAATTAATGCTATGGAAGAACTGCTTCATACATCATGTTTGTGCCTGTAGTTTAAATTAGGGAGTGTGCCAATTTAGCCAGTGCTTTTCATCTTTTTTTGTGCAGTGTTAGAGGAAATCAGCTTTGTGGGAGAAGTTCGTTACTCAGTAGAAGTGCCAATTGTCTGGCACTTAAATCTCCTCATTTATAACCAAAAATGAACTGCTGGAAACCATTCTGACCTTAGAAAGAGCAATGTAACAATATTGGCTACAAGCTTAGTTATTGAAATAACTGTTTTGTTAAACCTGAAAGTGGGAGAAAAGTTCATGTATTATTGATCTGTTGTTCATTCTATTTTTAATTCAGCAGATTGGTACCAACCCTTTATGCAGAGATTGATTATTTAGTAGGACAAGGAGCAAAAAAAAATGTAGGGGCAGGGGGCAGTGTCACAAGTCAGGCTGCTTAAAGAAGTTAAAATACCCACTGAGAAAGTCTGAGATGCCCTATTCAATGGAAAGACTAAGGCATATTTATTTGGAAATGCATATGCTTGATACGTTAACATAGTGTGAATGAGAATTTATTAGAAAGGGAAGACCTAACAGAAATAGAGGTATAAACTGGAAGCAGAAATCCCTTTCAATCTAAAAGACACGGAAAATTATGCTAAATATTTTAAAATATGTTAAGTACTACTTAAAGGAACCCAATAGCTAAAGATCATTATCAATGTTTAGCAATGTTTTTTCCCCTCTTTTTTCATCTCTCCTGTCTTTAATTGTGCTCTTCTGAATAGTTGCCAAGTTAATGAGTTTTCAGGCCTAACCTCCAGATTTTCATAATGCTCTTAAACGAGGAGAAGTATTGATTTCCTTATTTATTGTCTGATTTTACTAAAAAATAGAGTAAGTCAACATAGAGTGAATCTAGAATTTACTGCCACAAGATGCCACCAGGCTCAATGGGATTCAAAGAGTGATTTTCCATTTAAATAGATAATGAAAACTTCCATAGTTCCACTGACTCACTAGAATGATCGTATGATCATACTTCCTTTTCCTTAAAAGATGAAGCATGACCCCTAAGCTTCAGAGCAGAGACCTGGTTTGCATTGTGAAGAGATTTTTCCTATGGGGAGAAAAATCCTTTTCTTGATTTCTCACATTTGTCTTTGAAAGACCACAGATTAAATACTGGATTTGATATATCACCAGTGTGATACGGCTATGAAAATTTTGGTATTGCTGTCATATTACTGTTCATACTCTTTTTTGGAGAACAGTTTGGATTTCTTTGCTCCTACTGATAATATTTCTGACAAGATTTCATAGTGGCTTGTATTCAGTCTTAATGCTACCAATGCAATCCCGTAAACCCGAACTCAATACTCTATACTATGCTCATTTTTAGAGTTGAATCATTTGCACTGATCTTTTACAGGCTACTTTATAGTACTTCATGAAAAATATCAGGGCATACATACACCATGGCAGCAGGGGAGAATCTTGTCCAGTACTCAGTATGGCAATACAGGGGTAAAATCCAAGATTCCCAACTTTTTGGGGGTCTGATTTTCCCTTCCACTTAGTGTATACATGAGGAATTACACGTGGGAGGTAAGGCATCACATTTGAACTCAAACTTTTCATACTCTGTAAAAGCTTATTTGGAGAAAAATAATGTAGATTGCTGAATTTTATGGAATATGGTAGTACATACACCAACAATGACTTTAGAAGGAAAGGTGTCTTGTCAGTGTAGAAGTAAAACAATCTCTTTTTTTTTCCTGTTGAAGAGTTTTCTTTATAGGCCATGTGATTTGTTGCTTTCCTCCATGCAGTTGGGTGTACAGTCAAATGATTGCTATCATTCCTGTATTTGATGGCACAAACATCTTCTAGAGAAGTCAGAGTTCCTAGCTGTACCTTTTCTTTTTGATAAACACATCTCCATATTGTTTCTTTATTTAATGTGTGCAGCAGCTTCCTTTGTTTCTTAGCCAACAATGTTTTTTTTCTATGTTTTCTTTTTTCTGTCTCTTCCCTATATAATAGCCCTACAGCTGTTATGAAATCACCCAGAAAAACAGATGTTATCATGTTGTCCCTGATGACTGTTAGCACTACAGGCACAGGTGAGCTGTGTTATGCCAGGGAAGGGTGTTACGAAGAGCTACTGGTAAAGGACATCCCTCCCAAAATTCCCATGTTGGGGTGCATCATGCAGCTAGCTCACCCCTTTCTTTCTGCTTTACATTCATGAGAGTGGTCTGTGGAAGAATGGGTCTGTACTGTTCTCCCCAGCTGTGTGCATAGTTTTTTCATCTTCTCTCCTCCTGCCTACTTAGGGAGCAAGCTGCTCCTATGAATTGACTCAGTGGCTTGTTCCTGACTACCTAGAACAGAGAAGCTCCTTGTGGTCATATGCTGGTGAGGAAGGAATGGTAATGAAGCAAATGCTGAATTAAACAACAAATTCTGGTCATTGAAAATCAATATTTTTCTCAAGCTGCCATCTGCAGGTGTTTAGCTGCAGACCACTGAAGCACTAGCTGAGTCTTACGCATGAGACTCTGACACACTGCTGGGAATTAATTGGTGAATTAATTAGAATAAAAAATGAGCAAACAGAATGAGGTTCTAGAAACAGGTCTATCTGTGTAGATATTTTCACCACAGGAGTCTCCCTTTACCCTGCTGGGCTCATGGTATCAATCTATAACCTCAGGGTAAGAAAGTTCAGGGCAGGCAATCCTCTGAAATAGCTGCCAGCACTTTATGTAAACACAGAAGACTGGCATAACCTAATTCTTTGCTCGTATGGCATGATTCACTTTCAGGCATGTTGAATAAAGTTAATAGTCACTTACATGAAGGAAGTAGATTGTTCTATAAAGCATAAACACCTATAAATTCAGTTGTTAAATTCCCTTGCAGCTGGTTTACATTTCCTTGTAGAAGACAAATGTAAAAATGTATACATCATGTTGCTAGTTACTTCTGAGAACCATAGCATTACAACTGTAGGTGTGCAGATGCCGATTATGTCTTTTGCGGGCTAGATAAAGGAATAGGAATAGTGCTATGTTTGTGAATGTTTACTGCATTCAATCTATTTCTTTACCAAGTTAGTAATTCAGACTAACAGGCATTTTAAGAGTTTGTGGAAAAGAGGACTTCTTTTTTCCATTTGCTGTTATTCATATGGTTCATCTCTTTCACTTCCTTTTCCAGTATCTGCTTGTCACCTTCACTTACTGGTCCCTGGGCTACATTTCTGACTGCTGTCTGCCAGATTCAATAAGGGTCTTGTGCAGCCTTCAATGTCATGCTCTGCTCTGCCTCTTTCAGGATGTGCCTTATATCCTATACCCAGGGAGCAATCAGCAGGGTGAGGTAAAGTTGGCATTAAGGATCTGCTTGCAATAAGTGGAAAAGGTTCAAAATGCCCCAGTAGTTTAAGTGTCTTGAGCTTCTAATGTCCACATAAACAACAGAAAAACAGTCTTTGGAGGTACTTTAAATGCTGCTTGTAACCAAATGACTGAAAGATGCAGACTGAGAGCATAGACTGAATAAGGAGGAAGGGCTACTAAAGAGCTATACTGATAAACACATAATAATGCACTTCAGTGAAGCAGTATACAAGAAGGTTTTAGAAAGGCAGAAAAAGTGAAGGAGTAGGGAAAGTGAAAATATAAAAGGCTATTTGGCAAAATGAAGAAAATTCCCAGCAATATTTCCAAAGATCTCTTTGCCCTCATCCCCAAAAATACAAGGCCTCCTAGCTGCTCTAGCTGCTATGTGGGCTACAGTAAACCTTTCCTTGGAGAGCAGACTCTAGTTACCTCACATCCAAAAACAGAAAAAAGAAGACAGATCTGCTAATAAATAAAACTAGGGAATTATTTCCAGACAAAGAGTGCCCTCGAGCACATAGATTCTCCAGTCTTCCTTAGCTGTATTAGTAAGTGCGCATACAGTTCTGGAGCCTGCCACTGCTACAAGCCCCTACAGAGGGAATACAGAGTGATCAGACATGTCCAGAAGACATGGAAAAGAGACATTTTGCTATCTTTCTGAATTAATTCACAAAAATAATAGGCACATAAGTCTAAAATTAGAGCTTAAAAATCCTGTGTTCAGCTCAGCATTGGCTATTTGTCATACTCAGACAGAGTATGAGTCTGGTAGGTAAATAACCACTGAGGCCTCCAGTTATGTAGGTTATGTATATATCATGCATGTACTTAAGTATAGCAACTTTTGTGACCAGCATGCAACTGCATACAGTCTGCGGCTGTTGCCTCCAGTTCAGCTGCAAGCATTGCTTAGGAGGATCCAGAGCTGGGACATCTAACATCCAGTTTATGCATGGTCCATCCTAAGCAGTGAGGCAACACTTTGTGAATAACTATTGGGAATTCTAGGGCAACCTAGAAGAGTGAAAAGATCTGAACTTGTGCTGAATAGATGGCACAAGAACACCCCAGCAGGACCTGGGCACTTCTTTCCATAAGCCATAGCCGAATACAGGCTGATTGTCCCCCTGTTACATCAAACAGTTATTGTGCTCTTTATGTGACTCTCCTGTGTTTGACTCATTCTTTACATTGGGCTTTCCCTCTGTGTAGTGTAGGTGTCATTTGCCATAGGAGCTTCTTGACAAAAAATTATCTTCCCCTCACCCAAAGAACTCCTGAGACTATCTTGCTGCTGGGCTGCTCCAAATTATTAGCTACAACAGTCATGCTGTCTGTAGTCATCTTGAAGCTGACAACAACAGTTAACAACTAGTGTCTTCTAAGAAAGACCAGTTCCTGGTTTAGCTTTATAACTTGGTGAATAGTTTGCTTAAGAAGTCAGTTGTATTCCTCACTGTGCCATTAAAATTTTCACAATGGATTCCTTCAAAACACAGTACTTTCTGTATTGCCTGTATCACGGTCAATGCAGCAGACATTACTTTGCGTGAACTATTTTCTGGTCTGGGCTGTGCAGGCAAAGCCCATTAAACAGCCTCCTCAATATGTGCCAGTAAAAATATGAGAATGCTCTTTTTGGCTTCCATCTGACCTACATTCATATGTTTCAAGAAGGCTTTCTCTACCATAGTGACTACACAGGCATTGAAATAACTACACTTCAAACACAGAATTGGAAATAACAATTTAAGAGTTATTCCTATAATGCATTTCGTATTTGAATTGATAGCCACTTTTGATTTTTGATGAGAGAAAATATTTCATTTCCAAACACACCACAGAGATGAAATTTTACTACTTATTATTCTGTTCTTTCTCTTTATCCTTTTCCAGCCGTATTAAAAAAAGAAGAGATAGCATCAGCCCTTTTCCTTGACCCTTCTTCTCATCAGTCATCTAAATCACACTATATTTTGCTTTTTTTTTTTTTAATCAAATGGGTGAAAAGATAGAAGCAATCTCAGAAGAAGCTGTTTCAGTGAGACTGGGAGGTGGGATGTGATGTTACAAGATCCCAAGCCAAAGCAAAACACATGAAAACTCCAGCAATGCCACAACTGCCAGGGGTTGTCTGCAAAGGAAACTCAGGAAAAGCAGACAAAGTTTAAGATCAAATTAATTGCAGTGTTAAGTTTGCTTCTCTAAATTTCCAATCTAGTAATCTAGTTTATTTGACTGCGTCTGTCTGTAAAACAGGCTTTCACAATGTGCTAAGTGACAAAAAACAACCTGGCAAAACCTGAGCCTGCCAGTTGTACCCTATAAAATGATTAAATAAAAATGACATTATAGGGTTCTATATCCATTTTCCTACTGATTTCCAGCTCAAATTTGTTCTGCTTGTCAGCTGAAAGAAAAAAAAATGCTGTTATTCCCCCCTTCCAGTAACCAGCCCTGTGAGCACCCCCTAGATCTGGGAATTAAGCCAAGATTTTGTTTTGGTTTTGGTTTAGATATTGCATTCAACATTATTAGTAAGGCAGGTGCTTCTGGCCAGATTAGGTCTATTGGGACACCTGTACAGTCACTTGTATTTTTATTATGCTCTTAGTAACACCTCTGTGAATGTATAAACCCTTGTGGTTTTAACATGTAGGGAAGGTATAATCGGAAGACTGTGGGTTTGTGTGAATGTAGCCAGTGATTTCACGCAGACAACTCTGTTCAGGTGTTGTAAAACATATGATAAAATGAACCAGCCCTGACCACTAGATTCAGTATTTGTTTGTAAAGGAAAAAGAAATGGAAATCTATTTACCTTGAAATGGTAACTTATCAGACCAAAAAATAAAGAAACCTTGTCTTCCTTTTTACCACCTGTGTTTGTCAGGTAGGAATACAGTTCATATGAATGCTAAGAGGTTATTTCTTGGGATCAATACTTGCTGCATATTGGTTTTTTATTCTACAGAGAACTATTTTTTCTCCTAGATATTAATGCAAATGTTTCCATAGAATCATCTACAGACTGCAAGTTATTTTAATATTTTCTAATTTTCTGATTAGAAATGCTCAATATTTTAACAAATTTTGAAAAAAAATACACTCAGCCACACCAGTTCCATTTGTTTGTAGCTCTGGTCAGATTTCTGTAGATCTGGTCTCTGAATGGCTACTGAAGACATCTAAAACATTAGATGATTTACTTAAAACGCCCTAATCCTGTGTTATTTGCACGTAGTATGTGAATACCCATAATGTCAGTCTTCCACTGTATGAAACAAGATTTTTGCTGCAAATCAAGTTAAACAAATCTTAAATTCTGACAGAAGGGATCACATTGGTCAAACAGTAAAGTCTTGTAGATAAAGTATTAGCTGACAGTTTTGCTACATTGTGTTGACCATATACGTAAAATAATTTGTGAAATATTTATTAGTAAATACTTCAGTTACTCAAGGCAGTAATACCCTTTTGTTTGCCACTACATCATAATCCCTCAAACTGCAACATTTCTGCAAACCTTTCCTTAATTATTCAAAGCATTCAGCTTAACATCACTGAGCCAAGACATTGTTTTAACTACCCATGTGTCATCAACAGTTAAATTCAGATATTTCTGAGGTTTTATTTGCTCAAGTGCAGAAGATACTACCCAGTATCTCCAAATGTTTTCTGAATAAGAGACTCTTAATTCAAAAGACTGTTGACAGAGCTGACATGAGTAGATCACATCAAGCACAATATGTCGTTCCTTATTTGGAACTGTACATATTGTTTTTCTTCCTCTGTGGATGTTTATTTGAAGGATGAATAGGTCACTCTTAGCAGGAGAGCTCATCACATGAGTGCCAGATACAGAAGACAGATGAGTCAGTTCCACACAGACTACAAATTATGCATGCAGGATAAAACTATATTCATATTTGCATTTGACCTAAACTTCAACTTTCAAAAATAGGTTTAAGAGAAATTATTCTGAAATTCAGAAATTGTTTTGCAGAAAGGAAGCAGTTTAAGCAACACTGCTGAAGAACAAAGAAGTCTCTGCTGGTAGGAAAAGAACACATTGAGAATGAAATACTGTATGTCAGTCTGCATGAGCTCAAGCCTGTATTTAATATACACTTTGAAATGTGTTTATCTGATGCATGATTGATTGATACTGCTGCAATGCTCAAATCTCAGCCACTGTCCAGTCATTGCTTGTCATTGTAAAATATGGCTTGGTGTAGAAAAAACACTCTTTTTGTACTGAATGCAGTATAAAATCTCTGTCTTCCCAGTGTTTCTCTTGCATATGGTCCAAAAAAAAAGATTTTTTTCTTTCAATATTTCTTCTTTTTTATTTATTTTTTTTTAACATGCATGATTTGGATACAGGACTGTTACTGCCTGCTTTTTTCAATGTGTACAAATGAACATGAGGTGGGAAAGTCACACAGCTCCTTACAGGAACTGCAGCAGTCTAAAAAAAGAAAGCTGCAGTGAACAAGAGCACAGTGCTGAATACGACACTCATATTTGTATTCCTTCTTCACTGACTTAAGAAATGGGAACTACTGGACATGTGACCCAAAATGTCTCTGTCCGGGGCTGCTGTTTTGCCATAATAGAGGCATTATATTATTTGCAACATGTGCACAGATTTCAGAGTATGAATAGTACAGCAAATGAAGATCGTGAAAGTAGGCGAGGCATATTTGCAGCAGATTTGAAGGCTGATGGGGATTCTAATATGCACATGTTAACCGATTAAAATGGAGCCACATGTACTAATAATCTCAAGAGAAAGGCTAGTGATCTTGCAAATAGCTGCATGAAATAAAAATATGTGCTTAAATGTTGGGGGGGCGTTGTCTAGGGGAGTGAGGGAAGAGGAGAAAGTATTAGTCAGCCTACTAGGTCAGCTAATTATACCCATTCTTATCCCATTCAAATGTTTTTGGGAATGGGAATGTGGGTTCCCTGAAAGACCTACATTAAGAGCAGATTTATCTGTTCCTCCTGGGCAGTGAGCATTTTAATAACTGCAGGATTCCAGACAGTGATGTGACTTCACTAGCTCCAGAGCTGTGATGGCAGGTACCCCTAACAGACTGGCAGTGACCATAACCTAACGTAAGCATACAAGGATCCTGTCTTCTGACCCACTTGCTTATCATGAGTCAGAGTGCTTCATCAGCATGCCATGTAAGTGCTGCTAGCTCACTGTGCCGGATTTTAACGACCCAGAATATTAGGGAGATGGTCTGACCTTCTGGTCAGTGATAATTAGGTGCAACTTGGCAATGCCAGCACCTTCAGGAGAGAACATTTAGACTGAACATCATGGGTATTTTTTTTTAAGTTGCTAATAAAGGCAATTCCGTTCTTTATATTGGTAAGTTTGATTTTATGAAGCATGTGTAATATTAGTTAGGAGCAGGATGAGAACAGCAGCTGCTAATTATAGTTGTGGTTCTTGGGGAAAAAATAATCCCTGACCCTTTTTGTAAGCAGTAATGGAGCCAGCTACCATTCCAGAAAACAACTTATAAACCAGAGAAACACTCCTAGTGGGAGCTTTGGAAGAGGGGTGTTGCTGAGAAAAGACAAGTGGGAAAAGGAATGGGTCTAGTATGATTGCTCTTGAATTCGTAGGGCTGTAAGAGCAAAAAATCCTTGCTGAATCCCATCTGAATCTCCAAGCTGTTGCGCAAACCAGAGTTTGGATTCACTGTCTGCACTGAGGTCAGCAGCTTCTGTAATGTATTCTGGTTTGGCTGTTTGTTTCATTCACACTCACATCCCTAGAGTGGTGTCATCTCTGTATACATCATTTGGTTGTAAATGGTGACCATCTCTGTGTTGCCAGACAATGTCCCCAGAGGGTGTACATCACCATCTAGTTTGCTTTGGTGATCTTATCATTAAAAGAAAAACTGAACAAACCAGTGGGAAGACATATTTTCTGCCTTTTCTTTCTTTCATACTTTTTCTCAACTGAATAACTTGAACTCTATTTTGTATTCTAATTTTAAGCACATATGGGCATGACAGCTTTTTAATGAAAATCTCAGTGCCTGAATACCTGTTTCTGACACTTTCACGCAACATCCCATAGAGAAGAAATAGACCTTAACATATGTTAAAAGCTGTGTAATCCAAAGAGTAAGTGTGAAGACATTCTAAGTGATACAGCTCTCGTTTCCACAGCCGTAAACAAGTTGGGTGTAATCTTAAAGTAAAATACTTCTGCCTCCTGCTTATTTTTTGCATCACTTACTGGTATGACTGGACACTGCAAAGCAGACTTCTTTTCCAATAACCTGTCTCTGACCCCAGTTGTTTACAGAATTTTAAGGGAGATAAAAAAAAAACATAAGGGAGGCAAACATTGTTTTGGCCCTATAGTAAGAACAAAAGTAAGCCTACTAGTCTTTTCAGTTTCTGTGCATATACAAATCTTTCTACACTTTTTCTCCCTTTGGTGTCTGGCTGTAAACATTAACTATTTCTGCCAGGGTATGTAAGACACTCTGCCTTTGCAGTCCTTTAAACTGTAGGAAAAGTAGTCCTTTTAAATTTCTGTTTGCAAGAAAAACTGAACTGTGTGCTAAACTTGAATGTCTGGTTGGATGTGCTTAGTAGCAGTGGCATTTGAAGTGAATAATCTACAGGACTGGTCAGTATCCGTGCCTGTGGTCATTTCTGTCACAGAGTCATTAATTAACCCCAAGTAACAGAATAATTTACCACAGAACTATTATTGCTTTCCTGGTGTTAAAACGGTTTTATTTGGAATAAATTATTGTAACCGCCTTTTTACAAAACAGAGAAGACACTAAGACAGAGGAGAACATGCTTCTCATTGCCCTTTTTTTCTTACCCTGGATTACAGTAGTGCTA
Organism: Phalacrocorax aristotelis; assembly: GCF_949628215.1. Taxonomy (NCBI): domain Eukaryota; kingdom Metazoa; phylum Chordata; class Aves; order Suliformes; family Phalacrocoracidae; genus Phalacrocorax; species Phalacrocorax aristotelis. The sequence continues at coordinate 66,064,216 of NC_134278.1, forward strand.
TGAGGCACAGAGAATAGCTACATTTACATAGTTGTAGAGGATGTCTATGATGGAACCAGGTGCAATTTCTGCATTTGTAAGGAAGGCACAGTGTGCATAGCATAGAATAGGGCTGCTTAAATGGCATAATTTAGAGTGGTTTAAATGGCTAGAATGATCTTAGGGTAGTTTCAAGGACGTTTGGTTCCATACAGCATACCAAGAACTGTCCAGAGTCTCTGCGAAGCTCTCCCCATCTCACCTCCCTGTGCAAATCTGGTGTGAAGAAGAGCTTAATAAAGCCATTTAAGGAAATCTTATATGGTCAGCATGGAGGTAGCTTTCCTTCAGCTTCTTTTGACAAATGGCTAGACCCTATATTGGGTTTTCCTTATGCATTTCTAGGGTCTTTGGAGTCTTGTCTGTTTTATAACACAAAGCTGCTCCTTCTCTGTTTGTCACCATTGGGCATCATCTGTAACACTTCTGCCAGGCTAACCTGGTAGAAACAAACTTAAACTGATGAAGATTCATTTCAACAACACAAAACACTTGGAATAAGCCTCTACCATGATTTTATGCCTAGACTCACATTAAAGTAGGAACAAAGTTTAAACCATTAGCTAGATAATGGATCTGCGGTAAGCAAGTCATTCAAAGTGTTTAAGCTGACTGCTGTTTGTTCAATAGTTTGGTTTATTTTGTTAGGCTTATGACAGCTAGTGAGCCAAAAGCAAGCAAGCAAGCAAAATATTATTCCCTGAACTAATAGTGAGCTCCCGTACACTGCTGTTGGCTGAATTGTTCACTGTATAAAGTAATATTGGTTATGAGATCAATGAACTCAGTAATACTTGCAGTGAAGTCCCAGTTTTTAAAGCTCTATATCAAGTTTTTCAATTTCCTAGGCTTCGGGACATCTAGAAACACCACCGTTTTATTTCAAGCCTCCTGAGGTGAATTTGCATTGAAATGCAGCATCATGGTGTGATGATGTGCATCAGAATGTCACTACACGATGCAAAAATGCAAGGTCATTACCTGATGAGATGCTATGGGGCATATATACAAATGTTATGATGCAGCAGTGCAGAGCTACAGTGCTTTCCCTCTCCCCATAAGATAAATCCAAAAGGTATCACTCATGTTTCGTGCTGAGCACATTGCCTGGAGGATGATGTGGTGACAGTGACGAGAACAGAGTGGAGAAAAGAGCGGAAGACCCATAACAGGTGGCTGATGTGTGTACAAATGTGCTTTGAAAAGACTCGCAATGACTGCTAGATGTTGAAGAACATATTTGAAATAGACAAGGTAGCATTTTCAAAAATGCTGAAATACCTATGCCCCCTTTCCAGCAGGTGCTTAATCCAGGTACATCTATCTTGCATTTGCTGCTGTGAGTGAATTATCCTTATGCTGCTAAAGTGCAAAGCAGGTATTTGCAAGTATTGTCTAACTAGTGCCTTAGGGCTATTGCTAGCCTGAGAGCAGCAACCGAGCTTCTTTAAAGCTAGTTCAAATATAGTGAGCATAACAGAATATTACTACTACTCTGCAGGTGTAAAGTACATAGACATGTTCATAAACTCAGTCATTTGGACAAATAGGACTACAGTTAGTTGATAAAACGCTTTTGTAAAATGTTCCTTAAGATCAGTATTTGTAAGGCTGTTGTGTGAAACGACCTGCCTCACTCTTTGAAGAAATAGAAATGTTTCGTATAAATGTTAATGTCTAGTCTAGAAGTTAAGAAAATAAAATTCTGTGAAATAAGAATGTTTATACATTTTATGATTGCTAACACTGATACGACTAAATCTTTAAGGGGATTGCTCTTTTGAATATATACTCATATATTTGAAAAACTGCAAAAGTGAGTTTCAAATAAGCTTGCTTTCTGGTTTCACAACTCTAGTCAACTTGGAGGATATTTTCATTCTTTCAGAGAAATCTGCCTACTCAGTTGAGTTTTTCCAAGGTCACCAGTTCTAATTAACATGCAGTTTTCATAGTTGGTTGATATAACTGCGAATCATTAAAGCCTAAAAATGTGTAGTATCATCCTTGGTAACTCTTGCTTTTCATATACTTCAAGAATATCTCTTTTGCTTCCTCCTGCTGGAAAAAAATAGGTATGAACATGATGGTAGGGAAAGTGGATACCTGTGGGTGTTTTTTTCTCTGCCACCTTTGCTCCTGCCAAGCTGTTGTTTATGACTGACTTTTCTCCACTTGAAGTTAACATTCTGAACTAGTGTCATCGTCCAGCCAAGCTTATGGCATATCAAGCACTGCCCAACTTCACAAAGGAAATCACAGCTTTTACCCTAAAAATATACAATAGGTTAAGGATGTTACCTGTTCACATTCAATAGACTCTATAACTTAAAAAGATAAATCAATTGGAACAAATTTATGCTTGATCACATTTTTCCTGTATCAGCTGTGGCCATAAGGATTTAGGCTGATTTAACCAGCTATTTAATAGCCTTATGTTTTGCCTTTTTTTTTTTGTTAATTTCTTGATCTTTCTTTCTGCTGTTTTCCAGAGGAAAACATGATTTTATATGGGTTACAGTAAGTACTGTAGAGAATATAAATTTCTTTCTGATTGGGAATAGTGCGTCATATGTGCTTAGGTAGAGCACAGGCATTTTCAATTTTCAGTCATAATGTTGGTCAAGAGTGCCTGCAGATTCATTCTGAGGAGGGTGAGTCAGACGAGCTAAATTAGGTTTCTGCTCTGAATCATCCTCTGTAGGAGACTATCTTACTACACTGACTATAGACAGAGCCTAAAGAGATTAGCTATACTAGGCTAAAATTACACTTTGTCAATACCCATTTCCTAACTGTCCTTTCTTGAAGTCCATTCTACTCTGAACCCTGAGAGCTAATGGATGAGAATAGGTTGGCTGACACTTGACATTTTTTGGTTGTTCTTGAAGGGGGAATAAAGGTGGAATTTATATAATCCTGAAAATATCCTTCTCCCATATTTTTGGTATAGTAATAAGTCTACTTTTTCAGTAGAAGCACTAACTCTACTATCTTGAAATAGCTGTACAATTAGGAAAAAACCAAGTATAGAGATATCAGTTTCAGAAAATATATATATGTTTTGCAACCTACAAAGGGTTCTTCAAAGTTGCAATTATATTTCTAACTTCTCATGTTTATTTTCAAAAAAATTATATAGCTTGCTAGCTAGATTTTTAAAATGGAGGTAAGTAAACAGAGCTGCCCTCAAAATATGAATGCAGACTCCTTAACAAAATGGGCAGACATTCCCCCTGACTCTGATAATAATGCCTTGATATTCAAGGCAATTATCTTTATTTTTGTTGATTGTGTAGTCCAGATGCTGATAAATGGCCAAAGCTGATAGCATTTGAGGTGGATTACAGGTGACCGTTAGTGCACCGAACAAATATTTCATGAAAAGTCATACACCTATGTCTATAGTCTATAGTCATACACCAGTTTTTCTTGCACTCCAACTCTATCTGCAACAACTCATCTTTATCCTTCTATATATCTGTATATTTATCTCTCTCTTTATAAGTAACTTTTAAAATTAAACTTTCAAATGGTTAGCAAAAGCATCATAATTAACATGTTTTACCATGCCAAGCCAAGAATATGTCTTTACTTTTTTGGTAAAATATAAGATATATTCCAGCTAATGCATTTCCAGTTTTCTCCACCTAGTTTGGAGTTTTAGAGCTGTTGGCAAAACTCTTCTTATTTTTCTTTAATGCATTTTTAAACAGTACCTTTTTACCCTAGTCTAGGGGAGCCCACTGAGTTCCTTTGTCCCATTCTCAGGGACAGAAGCAGAAGAACAAGGCAGATTTATATGAAAGGGGCTTGAAGAAATAACCTTCACTAGCCCTGACTCTATGGAGCATATTTTTAATTGAATTGCTGTGCCACCCCTCAGCCTCCCTTCTCCCTGTTGACGTTGCAGTTGTATCCAGCTTTGACAACTTCCCTGTATTACCAGGGTGTTGATGTGTGGCACAATTTTTATGACTTCTTTCAGTTTTCTTTGATCTCTTAGCTCTTATCCTCCAGAGAGAGTTCAATAGCAAGTGAAAATACGGGGCAAACATTTTTCATGTAGCTGGTATAGAACATACATTTGCAACCTGCCTTTCCAAGAATATGTTGTATGTAATAAAGGCAGCAAACAAATAATGCCTTCCACTGCAAAGCATGAGGGAGGGCTTGGGAAGGCTGGTCTCTGTCTGTTCCATTTGAGATTAGTAGTTGGAGAAGTTTGATTTGTGCCACTGACAATAACTGTTCATTTTAATCTGACTAATGCATTCAAACTTCACAATGATGGTGCATTACAAATGCAGCATAAAGAACTGCTGCATTAAGCATTATTCAAGTTGCAAAGTCAAGCATTTAAATGTTAGCAACTACTGGAATTCAAAGGGCCTATGCATCATTAATTTGTTCCTCCTCTACTTGGATGGGTTTAGTAACCCCCATGCAATTTGCAAGGAGATGAGGCTTACTTGTTCATAGGATTGTTGCCCCATTCATAGCAGCAGGACTCATCTCAACTGACCTTCACCAGGGAAGGATCTCAGAGGTGTTGCATTCTTACAAATTTAATGAAAGATAGTCTGTTTGGTGAAATGAGGGAAAAACTCAGAGATCTAGATTAATAAAAAGCCAGTTTTTACCTATTTCATAACTTTTTTTCTACAAGAGTTGCTAGGTAATTGCATGGGATAGGTTTTCCCTGTGGATGCATATGGTTTCTTGTTTTGGTCTCCTCCTTCCCTCATTCTTGCCTAGCCTGTCTAAGCTTTCCCTCTGGGGTCTGAATCCTTGTGTGAGCTCTGTATCCTGTGCCAACCAGATGCCTCTATTGCTGTGTGCCAGCTTTGGTTCTGCAAAGCCTTTTGGACCAATTTGCTTTTCCTGCTCTATGATTCCTCCTATTTTTTTCTGGTTTAGGTCCTACTAGGAGAAATACTTCTGGCTTGGAGGAAAAAATGCTCCCAGCTCCCTCCTGGCTGCTGGTCTCACAACAGCCCTGTGTAGCTGAGAGCAGCTATTGCAGACAATATCTAGTGGAACAGCAGCAGCTCCTTGCTTCAGGAGACCTGGCTGGTTGCTCTGTGAGTGTAAGGCATATACAGTCTCAACACCATTAGGGACTTAATAAAGTTAAGTGACAACAACATCCTCAGAGGTGTATGGCTGTTAAAACTGAAAATACCTCCACTAAGCATGTATACTACTGCAGTTTACCAAGAACATAAGAACTTACCAGATCTGCATGGATTTTCCAGGGCATGGCAAAAAGCTCTTAAAAGATATTTAAGCAAAATCACATTTTTGGAAATTCTTCATGTCATCAAGTCATGTAAATCTGGAAAAAGGACAGTTATCAAGATTTAATGAAAAATAACTTGTCTTAATTTTTAAACAAAATGGCTCACCTGGTTCTGGAACATCTCCCGGAATAGTCAGCCTGGCTATGCATGACATGAGAAATTTAACTACAAGTAGATTAGCAAAATTGAGAGAAATAACGTAGTGGCACTGGAAATTTTGGGCGATTTCTCTAACAGGCACGGCCAGTTATTTCTTATAGGAATGACAGTACTTCATCTCCAACAATTGAATATTGTAGATGATGCCCTCAAATATTATTTTAAAGGTGCCTGCTAGTATATAGATGCATTAATTTTATATTACGGTCTATCTATCAAATACAGATGTCATTACTTCTGTTTTACAGCAGTGTGAGTGGAGTGGTAAAAGAGGCAGTAAGACTTATGGAATGCAGTAATCTAAAAATAGTCAGTATGAATATTCCACATTTACTGTATTATCTTTTATTTATAAATGTATGTTTTTGTATTTATTGCATGGAGCAAGTGTGGTAAAGGTAATGATCTTGCCTCAAGTATCTCAAAAATTAGGTAATTTACAAACACAAAAATGAAAAATGAATTTGGACTAACACAAGAAATACAAATATTTACCATCTGTTTTTTATCTCTCTGTTATTGTTCTTAGCTTACAAAAATCTATCTGTTTTGCTTATTTAAAGGAAATAATTAGTGTTAATAAGCTTTTGAAATGGGAAATTCTTCCAATGAGACCCTGGTTCACTGACAGCAGATCTCAATGCCTGCAAGATAAGCGATGCACAGGAAGAGTCTTAGCTCTTATTAAAGAAAGTATTGGCATCTGTGTTTCTTACTGTGAAAGTGACACAGGATGAAAATATGTTAGGAAATTTGGGGCTACGGTGGATTTTTCCCTCCCACTGTAAAGCCATAAAAATGATAGTGTCAAGAAATACAGCCTATGTAAACAGAAAATTTAATTGCATTTAATTGTAACTCTTCAGTGGTGGAACATTTAAATCCAAAAGAAAGCCTATAATTGTTTAAATTGCATTGACTGACTCTAATTAACATTGAGTTGTACTGTAAAAGTACAAAACTATCGATGACAATGAGTGGACCTTTTTAAGGTGACATGCACTGTACTTAACCACAGTAGTAGAAGAGATTTAATGTGATGAAAATTCAGGAAAAAATAAAACCTTACCCCTTTTTTAGGTTAATTCAAGCAGTTAGGATGTAAGCTTTCCTTGCATCCCTTTTTATTTACTTTCTCATAAGAGAGATGAATGAATTTTTAAAGGATGTGTGCTGCTGAGTTTAACGTTTGTATGCAACAGCTGAAAGAAAGTCTTTTAATTCAGAAATGCATTCAAACTACTTATGCTTTCTTATCTAACTGCATTTAGACTCATATTTGAAATCCACTAAGTCAACTGAAAAATCTCACACTGAGTTTAATGGACAAGGACTCCGGTCCTTATAGTGTGGTCATTACCAGAGTCTCTGATTCTGCAACTGACTCCACGTGGGAGTCAATTGAAGTCAATGAGGCTTCAAGAGGGCAACTGAATCTGTCTATGCAAAGTCAATTGCAGGACTTATGCCTTTGTAACTAAGCATTGTGTTTGCATCAAAAATGCATTGATCTATTCTGCGAAGAACATAATAGAGGCCTCTACTCTCAGGGTAATATTTCTTTTCTCCTGCCATGTTTCATCTTGATTTTTCCTAATTCATGAGTATACATGCTCTGTTTTTTAAAATGTTTTTAATATGATATGAGTTACTATGCTCATTTTTGCTGGTACTTTGAAGATGATGTGCCTGTTTAATGAGATTTTTTAAAAGAAAGTGGTGATGAAACGGAGATCTGTAAATATATTACTACTCTACAAACAACATGTATATAATAAAAATCTATGTCAAAAACACTGTTCTGTATACTAATGGTTTAAAAGGTAGATTCTCTGAGTTTTACCTAATGGGTTAAGGTAATTGAAATGTAAGGGAAATTTGATTTTTTTCCCCTAGTATTTCTCCCTTCTGAGTAAGTGGAGAAGAAATCATTAAATCAAACTTTGTATCTTCCTCTATACAATAGAGAAATGTGCGGTTACCAAAACTTTAAAAAGCACTCAGGATGACAGAGGTTTATTTATACAACAGTACTGGACAATTATCTTTGGTGAATTGTTTTTCAGACATCAGGCTTCAGACTTTAGTTATCACCCAGAGTATTTCATATCTTCCCCTTCTGATTTGTCTAATCCAGAGGTCATTAGACACTTCCCCAGGATGACAAAAACAAGGTTCAATCTCCTCAGTTGCCCGAAAAGTTTTAGAAAAATGGACTAAGGTTGGTTGCTTGGAAAAACAGCATATTGGGAAAGACAGCTAATGCAGAAGGAATTTCCCTGACTTAAAAGTTTGCTGTACTGAACGAGATCCACTAGATAAATATCGAACATCATTAAAAACATGGTTAGTTTGAGCTTTGCCCTGAAATCTGACATTGAGCTACAAAGAACTTTTGAGGAGAGGGGCAGGAGCTGATGAGGATAGACTGGACTGCAGAGACAGTGTAGGAAAAGAAGTCTTTGTTATTACCTTCCCTAGTAATTCCTGACTGGCCTATTGGTCCTTTGGTAGCACTAGGTAGTTGAGCATTCCTGTCACTCGCTTTTTCCCATTTCCATGAAATTGTGTGTCAGGCTGAGTGTAGACAGGGTATAAGTAGAAAGGAGGCTAGAAGAAAGTAGTTGTTGCAGTGGGTATTTATAAGTCTTAAAGACTGCCAGCAGGCTTCTAAATGTTTTCCCAAACACCAGCTTTGATAGTGTCGTTAATATACACCATTTACCATTTTAGCTGTTTGAGTGTGTTTGTTGTCAAATGTAATTGTAAGCAGTGTTTTAGTTGTAACTAAAACGTATTTTAAAAAATATGAGCAAAGATCAGTACAGACCTTTGAGACATCAAATAGGAAAATGTTGGTTCTTTCTCCAACTTCATAACAGAGCCACTGCTAATGACTTCTGCTTGCCACACAACAGCAGGCACAGACGTAAGGGCTGTTTTTAATGGTTGCTTTTCGGGCAGGCAGAATCACCTGCTGAAAAATACCCCGCTGAAAAACCTGCTGAAAAACACCCTGACAGACTGTCCTGGCTGCAGACTCCACCTAGAGCACTGCATTCAGCTCTGGGGCCCTCAACACAAGAAGGACATGGACCTGCTGGAGTGAGTCTGGATGATCAGAGGGCTGGAGCACCTCTCCTATGAAGACAGGCTGAGACAGTCGGGATTGTTCAGCCTAGAGAAGAGAAGGCTCTAGGGATACCTTATTTCAGCTTTCCAGTACCTGAAGGGGGTCTTCAAGAAAGCTGGAGAGGGACTTTTTACAAGAGCATGTAGTGACAGGACAAGGGCTAATGGCTTTAAAGTGAGAGTGGTGATGCACTGGAACAGGTTGCCCAGAGAAGTTGTGGATGCCCCATCCCTAGAACTGTTCAAGGCCAGGTTGGATGGGGCTTTGAATAACCTAGTCTAGTGGAAGGTGTCCCTGCCCATGTCAAGGGGCTTGGAACTAGATGTTCTTTAGGTCCCTTCCAACCCAAATCATTTTATGATTCTATGATAATAGCAGGTTAGGGAGAAAACAGCATTTGGGTGATTGGTAAAGTCTGAAACTTTTTAATGGGATAACACAAAAGAAAATCTCCCAGATCTTGCCACAGAATCAGTGGGGAAGCTACAGAGGAGGAATGAGATGGCAACAGCTGACATTACTAGCAAAGAGAAAGTCCAGCTTCACTTTGTGGATATGAAAGAGCAGGACTCGCTGGCTTTCTAAACGTTGCTTTGCAGGCATTCAAAAAGCCTGCATTTATGGTTTGAATCTGGCCTATTCTAAAATATATGTTAAACAGTATTTTCATGTTAAAATTGAATGTCTGGATACTGACTCTTCCAGCTTGTGTACAGCTTTAGGTACCCATTTGTGTTTAAGTAACTAAATAACTGTGACCAGATGAAGGTCTGCAGTATTTTTTCAAACCGCCTGTAGGATTTTATTAAAAATTGTAAGACTATGTCTTGAAGTGGTTGTCTGCAATTAGGAAAACTAAATTAACAATTTAGTAATTGTGGATCTCCTATATTACGATGTAAACTTTTGTTCATTTTTAGGATTTTATAGCTAGAGATCAGAAAATTTTGCTGAAGAATATGAGAGTGCCATTTATTTTTTTGCTAATATCACAAATTCCTTCAAAATTTCAGTTTAATTTCCAGATGATACAAAGCTTTTTCTGCTTGTTACTGGTCATTAGCAGAATCTTTCCCTCTATCCCTCTAGTGCAAGCTTTTGAAGATAGACCATGCAATTTCTGTAACAGAAAGCCTGCTACAGTGTGGGTGCTCGGGGTACCGTGCTGGGGGTAGCATTTTTGTAGACCTGTATTTTGATTCATTTTACACTTTGTTGACAAGTCTGTTGATGTTACCCATTTATCATTAGGTCTCCATGAATTCAAAGTGAGGATAACAACTTCCCAAAATATTTATATGAATGTCTAAAATAGAGTACATAATTTTAAGTTCATACAAGACCTTAATGTAAAATAGAAATAGTCATAAAATATCTAAGTGAAGTAAATAAAGGCAACCACACCTCATTTACTTAGGAATGTCATGTGATGTTTGGATGACATCAGTTGAAACGGTAGCCAACCACTTTTGGACAACAGATGTTGGAAACTGTCTTTCAAAGGGAGCTGAATATTCTAGGAAACATTTAAACTTGTTTGATATTGCCAGCTTTAAATAGTCCTGATGGGAACAGGGTGACCAATGTTTACCCATTTTGACGTTTGAGTAGTGTATTTCTGCATCTTTTTCAGACCTCTGAAAAAGTCTGCACATATTTTTCACAGCTTTCCTTCCTGGATTTGCTCTGTTGATGGACCTTTTAGTGTCAAACACAGTCTTCAGCCACACGGCCTAGCTTTTTCTTGCTGTTGGAGTCAGTCTGGAGTGTTACTCTGCAGTCTTCCTTCTGGCCCTGTTAATTGTGTTGGTTTTTTTTTTTTTTCTTGAAAGAGTTCACGTATAAAATCAGTTTTGTTCTGATTTTAGGGCAGTTTCTCCTATATCCCATTGCTTTTTCCTTCTTTTAAAAGCACCTACTAACAGGTTCCTTCTTTCCTTTGTGTCAGGCACTGCCTTCAAGGTCTGAAGTTTTCTGTGCTGCATTCATGATGTCCTAAGGTCCCCATGCGTACTCCATCATTGTTTCCAGTTGTAGTTCTTGTTTCCTCTGGCTATTGTCCACCACAGACTTTAGCAAAGAATGCTTTATATAAAATCATGTTCCACCATGTACCTGCTGTAGTATACACATACACACAGCTGCTGTAGCAAGGGATTTTTTGGTGGGAGGGGAAGAGAGAAGATGGGACTCACTCTCCTTGCGTTGCCTCCTGCCTCAGCAGTTGCCAGAAGCAGTGAGAGTAGGACAGCCCCATGAGGAGGCCTGAGCTGGGAGCTGGGGGTGACCCCAAACATAGGCAGGGCCCTCTCTTGCAGGACCCAACCCAATGTGCAGGCAGGGACAGGATCCATCTACAATCCTGTGATCATCAAGCAAATTATAAGTGACAAGTCCGGTCCAAGATCAGGCCAGAAGCCCAAGGAGCAAGTCAAGAATGTCAGGGAACATGTCTCAGGGCAGGCATGGGTGCTCTGATCCAAGCCTGAATGGAGACCCTCATATCATGGGCTGAGAGGGCCTGGCTGGGAGTCCTGGTGGGGCTGGTCAGGGCAAAGGTGCCCGTGGGAGCAGTCAGGCTCCTGACAGTATCCATGGCTGTTTTATTTTCTGAGGACTATCTTTTAAAGGAGGAAAAAAAAGGTATCCTTTCTCCTGAAATCTGCTGCTTTCTGCTTTCTGTGGCCAGGGCTGCTTGGATGCTGAGATCTCTGACTTGTTGTCCCTCATCCATTTAATTTTGACTCAGTAGTTGATTGTCCATCACTAGGCTGTTATTCTGTTTCCTTCTGCTCAATTATCATTTATAATACAACTTCAGACAAATTCTTGCAACTGTAAGAGCAGCTAGCAAAGCACTAAACAACATCCTTATCAACTCTTTCACAGCAAGATTGGCTACATGTTTAAGACAAGTGTTTCACAAACTCTTGTCTCACTGCCATATTTTGTTTGTCAGGTTTTCTGTGTGATAATAAAGAAACTTTCTTCTGAGGAACACAGGCAATACCCAGTTCCTTTATTTGTACCTTTCATGAAAGGTTAGCATTGACAAGTGCTGCAAGAAGTAGAGGTATGTAATGATTGTCCATGCTGCTCATTCAGCTTCTGCTCCACTCACTAGTGTGACAATATTCTTTCTGCATTTGAGAAAATTTGGATGTTTCAGTGGATATCTGCAGTTTTCTTTGTGTGCAACTGACATCTGTCTGTGGGCTTACAAGGCTAGGAGAAAACATGATCACATCAGCATTGCAAAAGGGATATAGAGAAAGTTTTGTTAGTCCAGACTCGGTGATGCACCCTGGATACCTGTGGTACAGCCTCTGATGTGACACAATATATTTGTCTGGAATTGTGTTTTTCCAGATTCACATGGCTGAAATTACAGGAAATTGGATGTTATATATCAAAATCGAATTGAAATGGCATGAATGGATTCTTGAAATACTCTGGGTAATGTGGCATGGCCTATGACTAATAGCAAAGATCAAGCCCTTCACCTGCATTCAGGCAGTCTACTGATGGTTATCTTCTAGGATAAGAAGCACTGGTGTACTAAGATACTGGGTGTGCTCAGATAGGCGAGCTGAATCCTTTTGGGTTCATTTCTAAACAGACATTGATTTTGGCTTTGAGGACAACCTCAAGATGGTTTAGAAGACAGTACTGGCTCAGCCGCTGAGATCCAAAGCATTATCCCCTTCATGCCTTCCTGGATAGGGGAAATAAGAAAAATAAATGGTCTAAAGCACCATGGACTGTTCCATGGAGGTGTCTGTGTCCTGCTGACTTCACTGAAGAGCAACCATCGTCACAACTTCAGCGCTGAACAGTTGGTCCGTAAATACCAGTTCTTTTACCAGGTAGCAGCTAACCTGCAACACGAACTAGTCAAGATGGTTTGCTTTTTGATACTTTCATTCCAAAAGACTGGTTTACTTACTGGAAAATTCTGGACTTTTTTCTCAGTTTGTCACAAAGCAACATGCCTGTGCAAAAACGTGGATGCATTTGTCAGTACATCTGTGCCACAGTCACACTCTTCTTTTGCCTTGTCTTACTCCCTTCTTTCCTTTCTTTTCTTTTCCAGCATGCAAATGCTGTTTTCTTTTTTCTTGGTACCTCTTGTGTTTCCTTATTGCTAATAATGCCTATTTTACTTTTCATGACAGTTAAAAGGATATCTCAGCTTGCTAACTGGTAGAGAACAAAACGTCTGCTTATTTACAGACTCAAATAATCAGATTTGTTTTGTTGTATAAGCACATCCTTTTTTAAGTACATTACTAGACTGCACTGTTTCCCCTTTATCATTGATTGAATTGGTTATTTAGTGACAAATATCATAATGATTCTACTGATGTTTGTGGAGTTGCAATGAAGTATTCAATTTTTTTACTGCCTTAGAAGATGACTTTATTTTAGTTTTACTCTCTGCACAATTTTCTTGGTAAACTGAACAAGAAAAAGAGAAAACAGTAGGAAATCATTAGTTGGTACTGGCGGGTCAATGCAGTGAGATTATTCCTATAGACTCTAGACTTGCTGTGTATTTAAAGATAAAAGGTAACATAATTGCATGTTTTTTTCATGGTCTTACTATCCAAAGATAAAGTATTTTTGTAAATAAGGTAATTTTTTTTTGCTGAATGGGGCTGCCACTGTTCTCAGAAATTGCAGTTGTAGAAATATTTAGGTACTGGCATAAGGTTTTGTACAGGTTTTCCAAAAATTGGGAACCAATCCACCATTCTGCCTCTAAAGTCAGTATGGCTATCTATATATTTTTATTTCATCTCAATTTTCAGATCATTGAAGTATCTGCCAACAAGATACCTCTTTCCAGCAGGTGGAAAATTATTCTCTGAATAAAGCAACATCATGCTGTGCCTCCATGGAATCCTTTGACAGTGAGAGGAAACTTTAATATTGTGATTAAAAATGTTCCCACAATTCAGCGGTTGATTTACCTGTTCCCATTTAATTTTATAAAACTGTGGCCTTACTGAAAATTACATTTGAATTACCAAGAGGTGCCAAACATCAAAAGACATGCAGTGGTGGTGTTCAGGTGCAGATACTAGTTTTACTTTTTGGAACAGTCATCTTTGAGGAATTTTAGTGTTTGTCAATGAAAATGTGCGTTTTGTTGTTTCCTTGCATGGGGTCTGATACAATTCTTTTAAAAAACAGTAAGCTTTGCTAGAGACTTTAATACAGTTTGGAATAGGACCTTCATTTGTGAATGTCCTGTAGATTTTTTGACCTTTCTTTTGTTGCGGATTGTCCAGTGAAAAAACACTGCAGAACAAATCCGCTATTGGAAACAGTGATGTTGTAGCATTTCTCCTAAACAGAAGCATGTTTAATGGTCAATAAAATGAGCTCTTGGCAGACATTCAATTTGATGATTAAAAAATTCCTGCCTTTACAATAACAATGTTATAGTAGAAAATAACATTAGGAAACTGACTGTACTGATTGGTTTGCAATGAGTCATAGCTATGCAATTATGGCTCTGTAATTGCCCAGTCATGACATCATAAAGCAAACTGTCACAATACAGACTTAAAAATTATTTTAAAAAATTATGGTTGGTTAGCTTAAAAAAGGTGAGTGTCCTGTGAGTATCCTGTGTGTTGCATGTCTTTTGCACTGTTAGACGTATCTATTGGCAGGTGATGTTTCCACTGTAAGCTTTAGTGGGTCATTTCGCTGAAATCACTTTTACTGAAGTGAAAAAATAAAATGAAATGAAATTTTAAAAAATCAATGGATGAGAAACCTGTGTGGTCTTTGAGGGCAGAGTGTTTTCTGTGGGTCTAGCTTTTATCTGTTTTCCATCAAAGGCCATGTAAGTCTGAAGTATGTGGCTGGCTCTAGCTGACTGTTTTTGCCATTGGTCTGTAATATGAGAGCTCAGAGCACTGGCAGATTTAATATTTGATGACATCTTCCAATGTACTTCTGAATACCTACATTGGGCTTCTAATTGCCAAATTACATTGCTCAAAATTCCTAGCCTCCTGTTGGCTAAATCCAAAGGCGCAAAATAGCATTAGCTGCTTCATGCTTCACCACATTTCAATTGTTTGACTGTTCCCTGAGTGTGTCCTATGACATTATAAAGTAGAAAAGAATTTATTTTTTCACAAATGAAAAAAAACAACCTAGAAAAAAGGAAGACACCATTATCTCTTAACTCCTCTGTCCTTCAATGCAGAACTTCTGCTTGACCCACTTCAGTCTCTTGCCTGCCTGCCTTGTTTTAAGAAAAACCTGTTAATAGGTTCACACAGCTGACCTGATGCATTTCATATGGGCATAGACATCAGCATTAGAGCCCTGTTGTTCTTCTAGCCTATTCTGAGAAGCTTCCTCATTCTTCCAGTAATCGATCCCTGAATTATTTATGGGTATCCTAAAACCATTTTAAGTGACTGCACTAGCCAGTGACAAGTCAAAGGAATACGAATACCAAAGATAACAGAAGAAATACCTAAGATTTACTTTATTTATGCTCTCTTTCATGTCATTGTTCAAGGTAAAAATGCTAGGACCGCAGTTTTTTCTTAATTCAAAAGGAATCTAAAATTCAAAGGGAAACAACTTTCTAATCCAAATCATGATTTTGAGATTTGGAGGAGAAGAAATAGTTTTCAGTTTAGCCCAAGTGTGGAAGGGAATTTGCTGAAGTTTTTCAGAAAACTGTGAGAGACGGACAGATAGACCATGGTCAAAACCACACTAAAATCTGAACACACTGAAGGTAAGGTACATTAAGTTTAATATCATGCATGAATGTTTTAACCACCAGGATATGTAGCTGGTGCCTCTTTTTAATCACTTAATCCACTAGTATAATTCAACACAAGCTGGGTCAGATCTTGTGGTGTTCCCACTCTCTAGTTTTGACTCTACTTATGAAAAAAAATTCCAGCAAACTGTTCATCAATACCTAGTAAAATTCTGCAGAAGAATAAAAAAACTTGGAAAAAATCTTTGCCATCCCTCACAAGCAACTTTTTCAGTGCTTATCTCCGGCATCCAAAATGACCCCTTTCAGGTTTGATCAAACAATACTGATTTCTTCACTCTTTCTGGATCCAAAAACATCTGAGATAAAGTATTGCTCTGGATTTTTTGTGATGAAAGGGTAGGACAGTAAAAGGAGTCAGCTGGTTTTGTTCCATTTTCTTGTCTAGAAAGGGAACAAGAAAGGGCTCCATAAATAGGATGCCAGGGTCCAAGCCATAAGGCATGGACCTTGCTTGGCATTGAGAAGAGCAAATATGAAGTGCTGGGACCAATAAACATGTCTCTTTCATGCAGTGTCTCTGTCAGGGGTGGGTGAGAAGGGGCAGTGATGACAGGAAAGCATTATATCATACTAGTGAGGTAGATTTCACAGGGCTAGTAAGCCTCAGAGCTCTGAATCTCTCACTTTCAGTCCTAATTAATAGCCTAGGCTTCTGGCTTCTGGCATTTCTCCCTAGAAATTGTAGTTCTGATACTAAATCCTTTACCTCAGGCTTCATGGACCTGTCAAAAAGCTGCAGTCAAATACCTGCTTATCTTCAGGTAAGGATGTATCTGTATGCACTTATACTGTTGAGATTACCACGTATTTTCTGGTTGGAACAGCATATCATCACAGAGCATGCTTTGCTTTGTCAGTACATTTTTCCTTCCTCCTTTTTGTGGTTAGTGAGATGCCTGCTCTGGAGCATGAAAGTTCATCCCTGATCTACCTGGATGATATTTCTATCACAGCCCTCGAAGTAACCTGTCCCTTTTTTATGCTTTAGCCTTGGTTCATTAACTTTTCACCTGGGGAATGTAGTAAACAGAGAAAAATCAATTCTGACTCAATCCAGCTCTCTAAACTTTCTGGAGTTCTTGTTCAACACTGAAACCGTGACCCTGGAGACTCCTCTTTCATAGAGAATATATATTAACTTTGTCAGTCAGTCTGATTAAATCTCTCTCCCCCCACACTCTCTCTCCCCCTCTCTCTCATGTCTTCTAGGCTCTTTTTAGCCCCTTTTTATGCCAGCCCTTGCTGAAATGAGTTATAACAGAACCACATCAGCTTTACCCTTAGGAGACAGCTGCAGATATTACTTGATTGATGGCTGCTCTATTTTCCTTCTGAATTTGTTTTTACTCCTGTCACCTTCTCTTTCCCTGAAACCAGCCCAAGTGTGCTGGTTTTGGCTGGGATAGAGTTAATTTGTGTGTATTGCTTAGTTGCTAGCTGGGACTAAACTACAACACCAAGTAAGAAAAAGGAGACAGTGAGTAAGCTCCATTAAAAATTCACATTGTG
This sequence comes from Phalacrocorax aristotelis, assembly GCF_949628215.1. Lineage (NCBI taxonomy): Eukaryota > Metazoa > Chordata > Aves > Suliformes > Phalacrocoracidae > Phalacrocorax > Phalacrocorax aristotelis. The sequence goes on from NC_134278.1 coordinate 66,081,182, forward strand.
CTCCTCTGCAGCAGTAAAAACTAAAGTATCCCTTATTCTGAAGTATAAATTACCTGGGCAGCGACTGCTATGGTTTCAAGGGAAGTCTGAATAAGACAATACATAGGACCTTCAAGAACAGAGGTAATTAAAGCTTCTCCCAGACACAGCACATCAGAATAGAATTTCTAAAACCCTCAGAGCAGAGCAATAACCTTTTCTCGCATTGCTTTATAACCTACTCCACATAAAAAAGACACAAGACAAAAAAATACCAAACAACAAAATAATGATAGCAAAGCTTCCTCAACAAATATTTAAACCGGTTTAAACTTGTAGGCAAAAAAAAAACAAACCACCCCAAACTGAAATATTAATTCAATATACAAAACGAAGTTATCTTCCAAATGGCAATAGCCCGTCTTCCGACATACGGAATGCCACCTTACATTGTGGCAAAATACATTTTTATTACAGTTCTAGTCCATATTCCTCATGTGATTTCTAGGTGACAGGCAAGATACAAATACACTAGTTTGGGTATCAGTATAGCATAGCCTAGGTTAACTAGCCCTTGCAGAGCTGCACCAGAGTAGTCGCCTATTTCTCCTTGAATCTTACCTGGCTCAGAGGTTTACACATGGCAGCGTGTTGCACCATGCAGGCATACCCCTAATGTACAGATGTTAGTTTGAAAATTTCTATACTTATTACGTAGCAAGCTTCTGGGAGTTCCATATTGATCTAAACAGCATTGGTTTTTGACCACATATAAAAATGGCCAAACTTTTCAATCTAGAATCCTCTGAATTACAAGTTCAATTCGTAGGTAAATAGAGACTCTGAACCACAGCTTAGATATTAGAAAATCCTTTGTGAATGTGAACACAGCCAAGCTGCAGAATGTCTTTGGCTCTTTCTTCTAAGAGGAGTTCTGTGCTGCAAATATTGATCTTAATCTGAACACAATACTGTGTTTGGGATCTATTCTATAAACTGGTGCATTTATGTAAGACACCTGTGTTGTATCACCTCTACGCTTCCTTCCCCATTCATTTTTATGCTTAGTCTACTGATTTCTTAAAATATAAAAAATATGCCAAAATGGAGAACATAAAGTTGGAGGGCCACACCCTCTTAGTTTATCTGGTAGCGATTATAGGTCTAGAAGTATGATGGGAGACCAAATGAATATTGTTGCATTTTCTCTAAACTGGTGGAAATAACATTGGGAATGCACAAGAGGAAAAATTGGTCAATGGGTCCTGCACCTTTAGCAAGCCTGCATTAGAGGGCAAGGTGATGGCCATTTTGCTAGAGATGATACTTTTGCATCCCTTAACTCATTCTATAGGTAAATGCACACAGCAATTGCTACAGCAGAAGAGGCCAGTAGGTCCATACAGTTGACTCCATCTCTACCAGAGGTCAATGCCAAAAGCTTTGGAGGAGGTAATAAAGCCTGTTATGTTCCTAATTTCGTAATAATGAACTATAGGGATACATTTCTTCCTGATTCCAGGTGGTGATCATTTTATGTCCTGAAACTATGTCTGTGAATACAATTAACACTTTTTTTTCTTATTGACAACATCTAATTATTAGAAAGCAAACACATCCAGTGTTTCCTTGTTTAGAAGCACTTCTGAAACACTATACAGCTTGTCTTAAAAAATTGTGGTGAGTTTTTTGTGTTTTGGGTTTTTTTAAAATAATATTACAGATGGCACTAGTGTAGAATTTTCACAACTTAAAGACTGTTTTAATAAACATCTAACATCAATGTCAGCCCTGGAAAGAGCAGTTGTAGCCTTTTATTTGCTTCTTCTGCACCTTAATCACGATCCTCAGCCAGAGATAAGAACCATTGTGTATAATACTGTGAAGCAGGGAAGACAAACCACTGTGAATTATAGTTGATAAACATGTGTTTACAATATAATATGAATTATTTATTCTCCTTTCACAGGATAGAAGTGTTAATATTGTGAAGTGCTATATATTTATAGAATTGATGTTTCCTAATGAAGGTGTTGTTATGTATTAGCAGTGTGATATGTTGTGAGTTCTCAGTAAATAAGTAATGTTACCATTGTATTCATCAGTCTCATGACCTAACACTTCATTCCATTGCAACTTAGCTCAAAAAAATGCGATGGTTCACAGAATGATCCATCAAGCAAAAGATGAACCAAATAATATGGGAGATCTGGAGACACTTTAAGATTGGTACTGTCTTCTGGAGGTAATAGCAGCTGCATATTTTATTGAAACATTTATTTCCAGAATCCTTCTTTTTCTTCCATTTAACCCTCACTCCCATGTACTGTTCATCTCCTCCTAAGGGAATGGCATGTGTTTATACAGGACATTATGAGATGACATACAAAATATATTCTTCCAGTGTTTTTCCCTTTTTTTTTTTTTTAATTAGCTTCCCAAGGAAGGTCTTCACATCTGAAAGAAGTTGGAAGAAAGAGTTATAGATTAAATATTTGGAAGAAGTAGCAATGACTCAGTCTGTATGCTCAAAACTGGGAAGTTAATGACAGCTGCAATGCTTATGTTGGTGAGTTTATACTCTCCTTTCTACCATTATTCTACTTCCTGGACTCCTTCCATATTATTTACTTAGGATATTAAATAAAATACGGTGCTAATGGGAAGTCTGGTGAGACTAACATCAGAAAACAAGAGAACGCTTAATAGGGAAGCATGATTGGGTAGTAGTGCAATTGGATGCATGTCAGGATTTAGTTTCTAGGCTTGTATAAGGATTTCAGACCTCAACATGACCTGTAAGCTTGAAAAAATGGAGCCAAAGTTTTCATTTTGTCTTATAAGTGGTCAGTGAAAAGGTAAGACAGATAATGTCACCAGAAACACTGTAACAAGTGACAAATCTATTTTGATTATTTTGACTTAGAGCAGGAAGGATTTTTTTTTATTAAACAATCTGATTTTAAGATGAGAAATAGATTATGAAACAGTTGTTTATGTTACTGAACTGAGTAATCTACCACTAACCTATAACTTTGGAATGGGATAAAATATTCCTTTTCATTTTCAGAAATCTAACCAGAAGGATGTTTTAACCACAGAAATGGATTTAACCACAGGAAAATGCTTCCAGTTATCAAGAACAGAGAACCTGTTCAGACTCAAAGACAAAAATCCACCCTAAGAACTCAGAATCAAAGCTACTAACAGTAGTATATGTGAACTAGAAAATAGCACAATCTTCTGTGATAATGCTGTATATGCCTTCGTTTGCACAGGAAGCTTTTATATCTGCACTGAAGAAAAAATCTTCCAATAACTGAACAGATAGATTCTGAATACACTTGTACTTAAACCGCTTTTCATTGGTCATATTTACAACCCTGCAATAGTTTCTTATATATAGCTGAAATATTTTATTTGAGCTGGACTGTGAGGAAAGCTGTAATGTAATCCTAGCAATGTTAATGACCCTTTTAGATTGGAAAAATATTTAACTAATACTGATGTTTTGCAATAAAAATCTGAGACTAGATATTGGGGGGGGCGAATACAGACTGTCAAGAAATCTAAAAAGCAATACATTGTCTTTAGAGTTTATAGTACAATAGCTAGGAGCAAAATATACACCTTTGGCAATAATGCATGACAAAAGGAGGAGAACATGAACTGTTGGCCCCATACTGTATCATAACCAAGGAAGGACTTATGACAGGGTGATGGTCTGATGTTAAATTAGCACTCCTACCCATTTGTCCTGGAGGAGCTTATGCAAAAAAATCCCCTAGCAACCCACACAAAACCCCACCTTTTGAAATCAGCATACCTTAGAAAGGACAAGAAAAACTTTTAGCTGACATGAGAGTTTGTGTCAATTTGAATGTAAGATTCAAACAACTAACCATTGAGAAGTCTAGCACTGTAACACAAGATGTAGAAGTATTAAGAGAGTACAATTACTTAACTTTACAGAGTAGAGACCTTTATTTCTTCTGTAGTAGCATCTGACTAAAGCCAAGGAAGAGTCAGTCAAGGACTAAGAATGCAAATATTTTAGTTTGTGGCAACTCCTAGATGAGTATTTGGGACTAGATTGTGTGGTGAAATACAGACAAAATGAAGCTGTCAAAAATGAAAGTCCCTTATGTCAGATGTTTACTGACTAAAGCTGTTCTCAGATAAACAGTCTTTAAAGATATGCCCACATCGAAGAATGCTATGGGAGTCCATTAATGTCTAATGACAGCTAGTTGTCATGCCAGATTCAGATCTATCAAAAGTCTATGAACAGGAATGGTCAGAAATTGTTCAACAAACCTTTTATTCTGTTAGAAAATGCCAGATCATTGTAATCCAGGATTTACTTCAAAACACGGGCTTTAACCAGGCTTGCCAGGCTCTCCTGCCTCTCATATGGTGTGATGGGACTCGTAGTGGTGAGGACCCAACCTCTGCCTGCCTTGCTCTCATGTACGACTCCCAGAACCCCAACCTTAGGCAGAAGCCATCCCTCACTGGTCCCTGACAGATAGCTCAGGTGGGGGCAAAGAGCAATAGCCTTAGCTGCAAAGAGAAGGGGGAGTCAGGCATTGCTGAAGCTTCTTCTAAGTTTCTTCACAGCAGCTGTCCCTGAGACCAGCAGCTGTCTCCAAGGTTACCTGTTGCACTCTCTCTGAGGTGGCCTGGGACCTGCAGCCAAACCTCCAGGAGCGGGCTGCTGTGAAAGATGTATGCAGGGTCCCAATACACCTCCAGCTGGAGTGCAGGAGACACAATTTTAAGTAGAACACAGGTTTGAACCTAGATTTTCTTAGAAAATTCCCTTAAACACTAGGCTTTTGGTGATTGTGGAATTATTCTACCTATTTATCAAAGACTTTATGAAAGTCTGTAACAGTATGCTAAAATAAAGAAGGTCTCTTGTAGGACATATGACTCTCTAATGAAAAAGTAAATACTGTCTTCCACCAAGCCTTAACTGAACCCTGAGACAGTTAACACGCAAGATGTGTCAGGTTACTGGTCATCAGTTCAGGACCTGCTATTTGAAAGAGTAAAGAATAAGGAGTACCTTCAAGCAATAGAGGAGCTACAACCAGGTTGTAATGCTTCAGAAGGAAACCCAGAAAGAGTAATGCTGTAAATCCAGGATCTTATTGGGTGTACAGCCTTAACAAAAAAGGAAACTGTGTAAGCCTAGCTAGAAATGGTTTGGGTTTGATCTGGGAATGAAACAATGTGAGAATGTAACCTACACCTTTGGGTACAAGATGTATATGAAGTTCAACAAGTACGAAGAACTTCTTGAAAGAATTCTTGTTGGAGGAAGCTACTCTTGTGTTCATCTCCAAAACTCAAAAATATACTGACATTCTAGTGCTGAACCACTGCTGAAAGCAGATACACTTAGCAGAGCACACCTTTCAGAGCGTAACACTGGTATTTTCTGAGAATTGTGAAAGGAGTCTGTCAGCATGCTACAGTCCCTTTCTGTTTCCAGAAGAAAGGTCCAATACAGTCTGGCAATTCATGAGGCAGGACTTGGTGGTTATCTTCCAAGAAGCAGCTGATGCTCTGGGCTAAGTCAGGTTGCAAGAAGCAAGTACTGAAAGTACTATTAGAGCATTGTGGACTCTGTGTGCAAGTGTTAAGCGTGCAAAAAACATGATGAACTTACAGAAGAATGAGTCAGGTCTGTTTATTTTAATAACAGGATTGTCACAATCAATTGCTACTTTTATTTCTGGGAAGACAATTTGGCAAGAAATGCGATCAGGAAATTGAAGGCATGCTGTCTTCAGACAATGAGCCACAGTACACTTCAGGAGAATTCAGAAAATTGACTGCCAAATAACAGGAGAGCAGAGCCAGCATTGAAGAACCAAAGAGGCTGATGGGAAGGGTGAAACAAGTGGGGATGGTGCTACCTGGCAATGTTTAACCGTTGCAGCTTCTTCTGAGCATGGAAATTTAGAGCAAGGATTGATGAGATAGAGGACTAAATTATGCTTCTCATACAGGCAGTCTCATACATATTTTCTTCTGTTCAGCACAAAAAATAATGAACAGCAAGAAGCAGCTGAGGAAATACTTGGAAACAGACTGCTTAATGCTGCAGAAGAATTAGCTATCCATGTCTAGGACTTACAAGTGAGCAGGCCTCAGCGCAGTTAAAAACAATTGCAAAAGGAATTTGAAAAGGCAAAGCTCCATATACCAAGGCCCATTGACCTCAGAAGATCTCTGTTGGCTATCAGAGCTCAGAACAATTCTGAAAAATGTTCTGGACAGTCATAGAGATGCTGGAGATATACAGCGTGCCCACATCAACAGTCCATGACCTATACATGTTGTCTCAGGTATTATTGTCTTGTCCAAGATAGGAGAGCCAGGAACTATGTGAAAAACAGGCTGGCCATCATGTAAGGCTGGAATGCTGCAAAAGTAAAATAAAGTCCCTTAACAATAGCATAAACAAAAAGTGGCATTCTGGTCTGATTACTATCATGTTTGAAGGGTATGAATCCCAGCAGACTTCAAAGGATCTGTGATAGAGATTGCAGCTTGGGTTTTAGCTGCTACAGTAGTGTTTAACTGACAGAGCGACTGTTTCGTATCAGTGAAATTTTGTGGGAATTTCCAGTGAATTTCACTTTCACATTCTTGCTTGAAAGCAAGAATATAAAACCTCAGTGCCTGGGTTGCCAGACATTAGTTCCTATGTCAGCTATGTGCTGAAATCTCTAAATCCCCTTTAAAAATCTAGAACCTTTCCCATGAAGTAACCATGGTGCCACTGAGGTTGGAAAATGTTTGTATAAAAGGTGTAATAGGAGCAAAAATACTTAGAAACAAAAAGGGAAAAAAACAAAACTGGAGGGTCTTCAGGGCATCTCCACACTGCTGGCAGATGTGACACGAAACACAAAGGTGATCTGCAATCGCCTCAAGCCACAGCTAGAGACAAAAAAAACCCAAAAACCATACTGAGAACACAAACATGATTCTGATTATTGACAAACAGGGAAACTCAGTTCAAAGCAGTATCAATAATATGTCCCTAACCCTTGCTTCCAACTCCGGGTCTGTCTCCATGGTTAAATGACAGACACATTAGACCCCTGAAAGGAAACAAAAAAGCAGAGATTCAATGCCAAATGATTTTTTTTTCTACTTTTGTATATGTTGCCAGAAAGTTTTAATCATGAAAAACAGAGTAGAAAACCTACTTTGTGAAATCTCAGTAGAGAAACTTTTCTCATTTTTTAATCACTTTTAAAATTAATGGTCTGAAATACAGCTAATAATTATTGTTCTTTTGAAGACATAAAGTCCTTTGGAAGAACAACAGAGGTACTGAATTCAGTATTGTGGGAAAATATATGATAATATAGGCAGTGGATGGTTGCTATTGGATTCCATACTTTCTTTAGCACTCTTATGAACCTTTTGCAGCATTTCTGGTTTTATTGCTTTTGTTTCCTGTTCAATACATTGACCTTTAGAGATTATTTTTTCTCAGTGTAAAAGGAAAGTTGATGTGATTTTTGCCTGAGTTGCCAAGTATTTGTTCATTAAATTGTTTTCCACTTTAAAGATGTGTAAGTAGCAAAGTAACAGATGCAGTCCTACGCTGCTGACTAATTGACCAATTGCAATAACAAAAATATTGTCAGAACTCCTTTGCCTTTGCAATGGGAAACATTTGTAGTGTTATTACCATTATTCAGCAATATGAAGGAAAAAACTTTATGCTCTTTTATTGTAGAAATGCTTAGTCTCTTGAATATTGTGGAAGCAGCAAGTTAGTAAAAGAGCTGTTCTGCATTTTAGGGCTGTGCTAAGAAAATCTGGAGCTGTAAGCAGAATATTATGTAAGTATCCCTACTGGTTCTGTGTCTGGAGAGTTGCTTTTCCTTTTTTTTTTTCACCTAAGGGAGCCATCAGTTTATCTCAGAAATACCTCAGCAGCTGGCATGTGTGTGCATGGCTGGGTAGTGCATGCCAACTGTCCGACTTTGCAATGCAAAAGAAGGCCCATTTTGGGTAGATGCCAGCAGAAGTCCAAATTCTTGAGGTGTCCTTTGAGATGCATAGTGTAATTCACATATTCCTCAGATAGAGCTTCAGGCAGAAGTATGGTATGTTTCACTGGTAGAAAACATCCCACGTACACAAATATCTCCAAGAATACTTTTTTATTAAAAAAATAAAAATTGTTCATTGAAAATCAAAATATTCATTTCAGAATCTTTCTCCACCCTCCTTTCAACCTAAGTTTTAAATCAAACGCCTCTTATCCCTACTCTCTTCTATGGGTGGGGTGTTCCACCTGCATTGCATATCCCATGAATCACGCTGTTCACCCCTATTTGCTAAAGCTATGGTTATTCAAGTAGAAAAAATAATCTATTTTTCTCAGTTGCTGAATGCATTATGCTCAGTTTTTTATTCCAAGTTTTTGCTTTTTTTATTCTAGGCCTTTCCACTGTTTATGAATGATAAAAAATGTTTTCCTAAATGAAAACTGAAACTGTTAACATACATGATTTTACAAAATGCAGTTTGTGTATCTTTGTACAAATGAAGAATGGGCTTGCCTTTCAACAGATTTTTACAATGGTTGAATCTCCTTTGGTTTTAAACTGTAGGAAAAGTAACTTCCATTTCTGAAGTAAAAACTGATTTTCTGACCCATTCTGACTGTCTTTGATCAAATTTAGATTTTGGGACAGAGTATGGGTTGGTTCATGACTGATTAGGAAAGTAAGGAGCTATCAGTTGCCTGTCTTGTATAAGATAAAACCTGATATTCTTTTTAGCTCATGCTGTCCAATACTGAGTGGAATTTATATTAATATTGAAGTGGACGCATGGAAAAAATTTCTTGTACAACCCACTTTCAACTGACACCAGTTCTTTTCCCTTGAAAAAAAGAAGATGTGCCTGAACTAAGGTTGCCAGCCGTTCCATACCCTTAACCCTGGCAGAGAAATACTCTCAGTAGTGGACGCATCATCCTCTTCTTTTCCACTGAAGGTGAAATTAATCCTATTCAAAAATGTTGTCTAGCACCAGCAAGCTGTGGCTGCTTCTGTTGCTGCTTTATTGACTGTTAAGACACCTTTGAGTATGGCTGAGAGAGTGGGGAAAAAATAGAAACATTATTGTGTAATCAATTTAGTGTGTTGCAAGGTGATAATAGAATTGTAACTTACAGCAGCATTTTGTTCTCACAAATCATAAATGTTTCTTAAAGGAACAAACTGCCCACAGACACTTTCACGATTTGAAATACTAATTTTATATTCATTTTAAGCATGTTTACTTCACTGTTAGCTCTGAGTGACTGCCAGATCTAACTACGTTGATTGTCCTCAGTATATACTCCTTCCTGGGGCTAACATCCTTCCTGATATGCCCTGTCAACTTCTGGGCTAGATCGACTTGGGATATGGATCTCCTGTTGTCTTATCTCTACCTATCAGATAATTAATTAACCTCTCTGGTAAGCTTCGTATTCTTCTCAGTCTTGATGGATCTTATAGTTTATCAGAATTGCAATTCATTAATATTGCAGATCCTTTGGTTAAGACTGTGTCCTCAAGGCTCCAAGGTTTTTCTTGCACAGTTTACGTAGGAAAAGAAATATAAACCTGTTTTTCAAATCAGCAAGTAGTGAATCAGTGTTCTTGTCCTTTGTTGCATGTTTACTCCCTAATTCCCTTTTCTTTTTACTGCAGCTATTGATGTCTGTAACTTCGTTATGCTTGCCTATTTTTTTCCTACTGTTCTTTTTAGTTGGACTCTCCTGTAGAAAATGTTCCGAGAACATTGGCTATTTTTATATAATTTTGTTAGATATTTATTAGAGTTTTTTATCCTCTGCATATGAGTTGAAAGCCTGAATTGCTGTGGTCTTTTGGATTGATGCTTGTCACCACTGGAATTTAGGTGTGTGTATTGAGAAGACTGAGGTGACAATTTAGACTAATTTTTCAGCAGAGACCCATGAAACACTAACTCTGCCATTGCAGTTTAATGGTTTGAAGTCAGCTTGAGGGTGATTCTTAGTCTTGCAAGCATGTTCTGCCAGGTCCTTTGTCACCTATTGTGATAGGAATAGACATAAATGTCAGATGCTAATCTCTGAGAGGCCAGAGCACAGTGTCTGCCAATTGGGAAAGATAAGTCTCCAACTGCTACTCACTTAGAATCATAGAATCCTAGAATTCCAGGTTGGAAAGTTCCTCAGGAATCATCTGGTCCAACCTTTCACGGCAAAAGCACAGTCTAAACAAGGCAGCCCAGCATCCTGTCCAGCTGAATCTTAAGTGTCCAGTGTTGGGAGTCCACCACTTCCCTGGGGAGATTATTCCAGTGGCTGTTGTTCTCATTGTGAAAAACTTTCCACTTGTGTCCAATTGGAATCTCCCCAGGAGTAACTTGTACACATTACCCCTTGTCTTTTCCATGTGACTTCTTGAAAAAAGGGAGTCTCCATCTTCTTTGCAGCCACCCTTCAAATACTGGAACATGGTGATAAGGTCTCCCCTAAGCCTTCTTTTCTAAAGGCTGAACAAACCCAGTTCTCTCAGCCTTTCCTCATACGGCAGGCTTCTCAGTCCTTTAATCATCTTAGTAGCCCTTCTCTGGACCTTCTCCAGCCTGTCCACATCTTTTTTGGATATTGAGGACCAGAACTGAACTCAGTACTCCAGCTGTGGCCTGACAAGCACTGAGCAGAGCAGGATAATGACTTAATCTCTGCTAGTGATGCCCTTGTTCATGCAACCCAGCATCCTGTTGGCTTTCTTTGCCAGGACCCCCAGGTCCCTTTCCACAGAGCTGCTCCCCAGCTGGATAGAGATCCCAGCCTGTGCTGCACACCCAGATTATGTTTTCCCAGGTGCAAGACCTTATACTTGTCCTCAAAGAACTTCATAAAGGTCTTGTTAGCCCAGTCTTCCAGCTCTTCCTGCAGGGTGGCTCTCCCTTCCCAAGTGTCCACTTTCCCATTCGGTTCGGTATCATCAGCAATATTCATCAGGGTACACTTGATTCCATCACCGAGATGACTTATGAAGATATTAAATAGCATTGGGCCCAATAATTGTCCCTGGAGCACCCCACTTGTGACAAGTTGCCAGTTTGAAAGGAGCTATTTACCACAACACCTCTGTGTGCAGCCTGTCATCTAGTTCCCCACCCACCACACAAAAGACTTGTCTAGATGGTAACACATCAGTTTCTCTAGGAGAAGGCTGCGGGAAGCCATCCTGAAAGCCTTGGAGAAATCCAGGTAGACAATCTCCACTGCCCACCCACATCAACTGAGCACGTTACTTTGTCGTAAGAGGCAATCAGGTTTGTCAAGCATGATTTACCCTTGGTGAATCTGTGCTGGGTTTTTCCAATCACATGCTTTGTTTGACTTGTGATAGCCCCCAGGAGGATTTGTTCCACAACTTTCCCAGAGACTGAAGTAAGACTGATGGGCCTATAATTTCCTGGGTCCTTCTTTAAGCCCTTCTTGTAGATGGGGGTAACATAAACCTTCTTCTAGTCTTAGGGGATGTCCCCTGATCTCCATGATTTCTCAAAGATTATGGAAACGGCCTTGCAACATCATCAGCCAGCTGTCTTAACACCCTGGGGTGGATAATGTCAGTGCCCATCAATTTGTAGGAGTCGAGCTCCTGTAATAGTTCACACACCAACTCTTCCATCACTGATGGTGGGTCTGTGTTTGCATCAACCTGGATTAGCTTTTCTAACTGCACCTCTGCACACCCTGGTAATGCCCTTGTAGTTCTCACTGGGTATTCATCTGTTCTTCCATCTCTGTTATGCTTCTCTTTTGGTTTTGAGCAGACTCAGAAGCTCACACTTAAGCCAAGGAGGTCTCTTGCTCAGCCCACTTCACTTACTTTTAACAGGGATGAACAGGAGACAGTTCTTGAAAAATTCCCAGCACTCACTAGCTCCTTTTTCCTCCATGGAAGCTTCCCAAGGAATCCTTCCCAACTGAGCTCTGAGTGAGCTGAACTTTAGTATTCTAAAATATAAAACCTTTGTCTTCGTACTAACCTTCAGCATGCTGAGCAGGATCCCAAACTCCACAATATTGGGATCATGGCAGCCAAGACTATCACTAACAGAGATATTACAAAGGTTTTCTTGGTTTGTGAGTGGCAAGTCCAGCAGTGCCTCATTCTTGGTTGGCACGTCTAACAGTTGTATGAGGAAACAGTCCTCTGTGCGTTCCAGGAACTTGCTAGATGACATCTGAGCTGTTGTATTGTTCTTCCAACAAATGTCTGGGTAGTGGGTCATCCGTAAGAACTAGGTTCTGTTGTTCCAAAGTTTGCTTAAGAGACCCAAATATTGCTTCGTTGGCCTTATTGTCTTGGTCCCCAGATCAGTAGCAGATGTCTACTGTAAGATCCCCCTTTGAGACAACCCCTCTGATCTTGACCCAGAGGCATTATATAGGGCTTCCACAATTGCTGTATTTGAATTCTATACATTCAAGGTTCTCCTTGACACAGAGCGTGACGACTCCTCTTCTTCCCTGCCTGTCTTTATGAAACAGCCTATAGCCATTCATTGTGATCCTCCAGTCATGTGAGTTGTCCCACCATGTTTCAGTTATTCCTATGATATTATAACTTTATGACAGGGCATGGAGCTCTAGTTCCTCCTGTTCCTTTGCCAGACTGCCTGCATTGGTATACATACACTTGAGGTGGTTGGTCTTCTGGTTCTCACCTTGGGAGGCAGCTAAGGAACACTTGTTGCTTCTCTGGTTGGCCCAGCTTATTCCCCTTTGGATGCAATGGTGTGAGCATTACCACTTTGGACCTCACTCCCTGAGTCCCTCAGTTTAAAGTCTGCCTCACCAAGTTGGCCAGTCTGCTACCAAAGACAGGTGGGTCCCATCTCTCCCTAACAGGCTACAGTCATCAAAGAATGTCCCATTGTCATAAAAGCCAAAACCTTCACAACAGCACCAGTCACGAAGCCAGAAGTTGACTTGCATTATACATTTATTTCTGTCTGCACCCTTTCCTCTAACTGGTAAAATGGAAAAAAGTTAACTTGGGCAACAATACTTTTTGTTTGCACCCCAGGGCTTCGTAGTTTTCCTCAATTCTGACCAAGTTCTGGCTTGTGGTGTCATTTGTGCTCTTGAAAGAGTAGCAATGGATAATAATCTGTGCTCTTGACAAGTTGTGGCACCCTCTCAGTAACATCTCAGACCTTAGTTCCCAGAAGGCTTCATACCTCTTGTGACTCCCTGTCAGGCCAGCAGATGGGCGCCTCAGTATTCCTCAGCAATCAGTCACCCATTACGAGCACTTGTCATTTCTTTTTTGCTGTATCCACTGTGTGTTGCTGGTACAGTTTCTCCTTGCAGACCTTGCTTGTGGGTGTCTACATCTGTTAAAGCTTGGTATCTGTCTTTGGTTGCAACGCTGGAGGGTGGGAACTGAAGCAGAGTCCTATGTCCTGCTTTTGTGGGCCACGAGGGTCCAAGGTGCCTCATTCTCTGTGGTGTCCGCCACAGGAGCATGGTTCTGAACCACTTACCTACCTCCGTCTCAGCCCTTCTAATACTGCGTAGCCTTTTAACTGTTTCCTGCAACTTGGCCAGCTGATGCCACAGATCATCAACCTGTGTACATCTTTTGCAGGTACTTACCTTTTCTCCAGGAGAAGGGTCTGGGTACTCATTACAACCTACCATCTGTACTGAAGTCTCCTTCCTTACCAGTTCTCTCTGGGTGGAAGCATCGGATGTTTCAGGGGCTTTCTCTGTAGAAACACTGTTTTTAACTCTGAGGTGAGTGCCCACCATTATGGCAGATACCTAGAGCGCTTCCCTGGGCTGTGGGCTTACAAGCAGGGTGCATGGCCCTTCTCACATGCCCTTCTCTGTGAACTGTTGTGCAGACTGCTGTGCCCTCTCAATCCCTGTTTGCACGTCCCGTTTGGACCACTCCTAGATCTCCTGTGGTTGTTCCTGTCATGTCAGCATCTCTGTCAAGAGCTGGCAGTTCCTGGTGGGGCTCTTTCCTCTTTCTTGGGTTTCCCTGGCTCTGGGAACCCCCTCATACTCCTCTATCTAGCTCTTAGCCACAGAACTTAAAATTGCCGCAGCTGCATGACTCACCAACAGAAACTTGAGAGAAGCCTAAATTTTTATTGCTGTAAAAAAGATGGTGCTTTTTCACTTTTTCTATAATTGTAACTTGAGTTCACTTTTTCAGCTTTTAACAAGAAAGTTGCCATCTTATGACAACAACTCATCTGCTGGAATTTTCTAGCTCAAATGAAACTAGATATACCTTCAAGTGGTACGAATCACCTTCTGTCTGGGCTGAACTTGGTGACCAAATGAGTCCCAGTGGTTCTCAGTGGGGCTAGCATTTCCACTGAAGCCAAGTTGGATGGTCCACTCCCATCTCTGAGCAGTTTCAGACCCAGTGATTCCAGCTCATATCCTGCTTTCTCTGGTTATATCTGTAAGTCTTTCAAGAAAAGTAGGAAGTTTTTTTCTTGTGCTATAGGAATAGCAGCTGAAGCTTTGCTAAAAGCTTGAAAAACTTCTCTCTTCTTAACGTGTATGTATTTTAGCATATGTCAAACCCTTGATTCACAGTATTTAATTTAACAGCTGGGCAGAGTTTCCAAAACATCTACTGGTATGCAGTGATATTAGTAGATGGCCAGGAGTTTCAATAACCATGACTATCTACAGTTGCAGCCCACTTAATATTCTCTGTATTCTTATGAGGAATGTAATGTTCCCAATTAAGTTTAGCATTTATACACACTGTAATATGGCCTACTATTCACATCCAGAATTCTTTAGAAGTAATAAACCTGGATTGTACATTAAAGTGTGATATGACTCCCAGCTGTACACTGCCTATTTTTTTGGCACTTGCCACGACACATTATTTTCCACTGGTTCAGATGACAGGCAGAGCCCATCTGAGGCAAAATGAAACAATTTCCAACTGGTGGGCTTGATAGTGCAGGTGACATTAAATAATTAACAAGTTCTCTTTCAGAACCATGCCTCATGCTTTAATTAATATCGCTTCTTAAAATAAGAAGTTGTTTACCATTGCTGCTTCTGCAAGCTGATTGCTGCTTGCAAAAAACATCTGACACGACTATGCCCAGGGGATTGCTTTCACTTCATTGTTTATAATAACTACAAACAAAGAGCTGCAAAAGCTCATCTCGCCATGAGGCGTCCTGACAATCTGCCAGTTTAGTCACCAATAATAATGAGACTGGCACAAGCAATAAGCTCAGCACTAATCTAATGAGGGCCTGTCTCAATCGCCCATTGACATTACAGCAGCTGCTAAGCACCCGATGTTTAGGACATGAAAACAAGAGGTATGCCTCCAACCAGTTGAAGGGTAATTACCCCCTCAATGTAGCTTTGCTCTTATCCAGGACCTGTGTCGCACTTTTTCAAAATTTCCATCCCCCCTCTCAGAGAATTGATCCAGGCCAGCCCTGCTCAGGCAACAGACATAAATCGGATGGGCTCCCTGGGCCATGGAGAAGGCTGGAGAAGAGGCCAAGCTGGAGCTGGAGCAAGTGCCCACGCAGAGCTGAAGGCGCATGTGATTTACCGAGCTGCCTGTGCTGAGCCCAGGTGATGTCACTTCCGTCGCTTAGTTCCTGCAGTGAATGCAATTATGAACAGATGGGCAAATGACACGATTCCACTGCTAATGAACTTCCCTACTGGGGAAGAGGACAGTGCATTACCCTTTTGTACTTCAGACTCTTAATTATCATTCTTAGGATTTGGCATGGTGCTTTGTGTTTGGTTTTTTTTTTTTTTCCCCCCAAGCATAATTATTACACATCTTTGAATTTTAAATTATTTTGGAATTGGTTAACTAGTTCCTGTCTAGTCAGGAAAGTTCTGAGGAAGTGGCAGAACAAAAAGGTTTTCTTTCTAAGTGGAAACAATATTTAAATGCACAGCTTAAGAGAACAAGAAATCTATACTAGCCTGAGTTATTAAATGCCATTTTCTTCTTCCCTCAGTTCCTATTTCCCTCCTTTCCAAAGAGTTTTCTCAAAGCAGCCTTTGCAGCTGAAGAACTCATAGTAGTGTGTTTCACACATCAGTTTAGCCATGTCTGGAGGAATGAGTAGGAAGTGATTGATTTGGAAAGGATTAAATAGCATTTCTACTAAGCCAAAGCACAAGCAAAATGAAACCCAGAAAAGGTTTATGCTCAGGTTCTAAATTTTATATTTCACAGAACTAAACTGATAAAATTGGATTCTGTAGCCACTTGAAATATATATCTCAGCATGAACATATCATGAAAGGAGTGATGCTAAGCATCTAATTATAGATCTCTTTTCCCCATCTTCAGAAATAGTGTTGAGGGGGAAGATGGGACACCTTACACTTCTGAGAAAAAAATGTCAATAGTTCCATCATCCTAGTTTGCATTTCTTCTTAATTTTGAAAAGGCAATTGTAAGCTGCCTGTAAGAGTAAGCAATTTGGATGAAGTGTACCTATAGTCCACTGTGTGATAATAACCTAATGCAAATTAGAAAAGAGAATATTAACTTTGGAGATTCAGACAGCAGACTGTTGTTTCTCTGCATTGTTGCTTGTCAAAATTGTAAAATATATAATTGGATTTCTAAATTTCCCACTATTGGCATGGCAGCACTAATATATAAATCTCTTCTCTATGTCATCTTTTAATCTTATGTTGTTATCATGCATGTAGTGACTTGGCCTAACTTTAAACACTTAAATGGGGCACCTAAGCAAGAAAGTTGATCTCTCCAGATTATTCCGTCTTAGTCACAAGAGGGAGAGTCATTCTTCCACAGAGGATTGAAATGATGAGTTAAGTTAGACATCTTAAAGGTAAACAAAGGTTTGTTATGTCATAATGGAGACTGTAAATGACTCTTTAATAGTGAGAAGCAATTGGCAGAGTTAATGTCCTAATACAACTGCAATGAATTTTAGAAGGTTTAAAATAAGGGTTGGAGGGGAGAAATAACCCTTGAGCTGTAGCTGCTAACATTGGACTCATTCTTGTGAAACCATTGAATTTTGGTGCTGTAACTTCCCAGGAGCACAAAAGGTTTACGTATTCAAAGTACCACAAACTGTTAACGGTTTACCCTGAAACAGATGGCAACATTATGATCATTTTTGCAATTAATGCTGGCTGCAGATTCTTCTTGAGGCTGCATAGTTCTCCATCTTCTGTGTTACCAGAGTATTATTCAATAACAGAATTTATTGTATAAATTTCTGATAACCCCTTCTTTCCCATGATATTGAAAATGACTAATATATTTGGGGATGTTAAGAATTGCCTTCTGCTACTTGCATGTCAAGGGTCTTGCAAATTAAGACATGTCTTTCTCCTGTCACCCTGAAATTTACAGCAAGATGTGATCTCCTTTTTCTTCTGTACAATAAAATTGGTTATTAGAAAACTAAGCACATCTTAAAGATACTCCTCCTGGAACAAGCTATATGGCTGCATATGTCTGGCACAATTACACTTCTGATTTACTGAAAAAGTGAATATTTTCTTCCACTTATTTGGGTTTCTTAACACTCTTTTCATTCCCAGCTAATCTGAGCAGGTATTTTCTTTTTTTTTTTTTTAACCAAGCATGATGGTCTCACACATCTCACAGTTTGAAACTATATTCCTTGCAACCTTTCTTCAGATGTCCAGCAAACTCTGTATAGACCAGAGATCTGCAGCAAAGAAGTCTGCAATGCCTTTGAAAATAAATATAATCATGCAGAAAGTGGCACAAGCCTTTTCCCTCTTGGAAATAGTATGGTGTAAGATGAAAATTGGGTGGATTGTTTTACAATGAACCTAAGCGGAAATAGAATCAGTGCCACTGTCCTCCAAGCATCAGTGAAATGCTTTGTGTCTTTAAAGGGAGATGTGTGGGAAGCAGGCAGGACTATTCTGCAGGCTGGTAGCACAACTTAACATCTGCCATTAGAATTAACAAGCTGAAGATAAAGCAGCTCAAAGGCAAGTTTTCCAGAATAGCTGGAAAATGATCAGCCATTGCTGAGAACAAAATAAAAGAGCAAAGGGATTGTGGAGCACCTCTGCATTGGTCCAGATGGGGTTACAGCCAGTTAATTGTGTTAGTCAGCTGCAATATCTCATCCCCACATCCCCTGCCACAGTACACACATGTGAATGCCCACAGCACGGAAGCTGTGGTCCTCTCCCCGAAGGAGTCAGGCTCAGGTGCCAAGAAGCTGTTGAGATCATCAGGAGTTGGAGCCAGAAACCCTCTAAGGGGCAGCATCTCACTGCAGAGCCTGGCAGCTGGTCTTGCTCCCCGAGCATCGTGTGGGCCATCCTGTGCTAGGAGAGTCGCGTGGTTGGTCTACTCTGAGCTCAGCATTCACAGGAGCATGACATTGATCAAGGACACTCTGCTGCGGCAAAGGAAAGATTTTTTTGCTTGAGTTGCAGTGTTTCCCAGCTCAGTATTTAGTGGGAACTTGGACGTAGGAGCCAGACCTTCCAGAGAAAGAAAACAGTGCTGATGGGCTGCACCTTGCCACTGTGAAAAGCAATTGCTCCTCCAACAGTCTGCTGTGTTTTGGAAGGCATGCCTTCCAAATGCAGCATGGAAAACAGCACAGAGTGGAAAACCTGGCAGAATTCTGAGGTACCTCATTAAAAAGTGAAGAAGTTTTGTGAAATCCAGTTCATTAAAAAAACCTGAGGTTGGGGACTGATTTCTACTTTCAGATCTTATGAAGGTGAACAGTTTAAAGTGACAGGTTAGCAGAGTTCAGATGTTTGGTTTTGTTTTTTTTTTCCAAGGATGGCATTGTACAGTTATAATTGGAACTAGGAATCTTTCATAGAGTCATATCACAATAATAAGCTGATAATTGTACAATTTTTCTTGACACATAACTTCTTGTAGTGGGAAAATACTCTTTTTTCCCCAAGTATTACTGTAAATTGTTGAATTATTTTGCTGTGTAGATGAAGTCTTTGTTTCTTTGAAATTGTTCTAATAAAATAGATAATTTATAACAATGTTACAAAATGATTTTACCATTCAGGAGCTATAGTAAGAGGTAATCATGCTGTATGTTTGTAAACAATTGACATTTTAATAACAGGAAAGTAGTTTTAAAAGGATTTTATTATTACTGCTAGAGAACAACTGAGATTTAATCTACAGTCGTGAATATCAAATGCTGTAAATTTCAGAGTGAAAAAAGGTTGCAGGTAAACTCTTTCCAGTTGAGCAACACTGAAATGATAAAAGACACAATGCATTGAACTCTACCATATGCCTTGAAGATATCTGTTGAAAGATTTTTGTTGATGCTTCAAAGTTAACAGTTTCTGGTTTTCAGGAAACATACTCAACTGGGGCTAAGAATGGTATCTCGTTCAGTTTTATTTTTGCGAAGTAAAAAATATGTTAGCTAAAATAAAGTCAATAAAAACACTTCACAGCCAGAAATCTCATATGGGCCATAAAAGCTTATTGTGACAACCTTAGAAAATGCCAGTAAAGGTTTATCTTAGCATCTAACTTCAGAATTCTAAGTGTAAATCAAACATTAGACCATAGAGTTGCGATTTAAGTGAGACAAAGTGTTTGGAAAGATAGATCAAAATATACAGAGGAAATTTGTTTAGCTTAATGCATTCATAAATATTTAAACTCTTATATGGATTATGGAAAGAAGTTTGGGGGATGCACAAGAAATCTCATTAACATCTGCCTTTTTTTCTCTTAGGAGAGACTAGCTAAAGAACCTTTTGTTTAATCTGGGTATGATCTGATCACTGATACTGTGCACAGGAACCATATGTACTGTATACAGCATACTTGGAATCATATGTATTTATAGAACATATATACTAATAGGGGTTTCCATTTAAATAAAATCAACAAAATAAATCTTGAGTTGATGTATGAGAAGGGTAAACAAATGAATATGAGCAAAAAGGTCCCTAAAGAAACATAATGTAAACACTGCATTAAGTTAATTCATCTGTGCAATGGGTGGATTTTTATCTACCACATAACATTGTGATGCTCTTTTTGTTAGCATTTCTAAAAAGCTTCTTTAATTGAAGAGGTATGCAAGTACCTGGTGGTGTTATTTATCTGTCAAAAATTAACATTCATAAGGATTCAGTTTTCCCTTTCCTCCTTGAAATGGTGTCTTATCCATGACAGAAAAAGTAGAGCTGAATGCCAGGAAGTCACCTAGCTTACCATTGCAGGTGACAAAACAATCTGCTTTTGCCACATCCAAGAGAAATGCTTGCCCAGTTACAGATGCTACAATCCCTCCAGCAAATCTACTATAGTGATTATCTATGCTTACCAGTAGAATCTTATTCTTAACCTCTAGATGTTCATTGCTGCAAAAGAGAGGTTTTTCTTCTTCATTCTTCTTTCTCAGCTGCCTTCTGGGCTATCCAGCCCTTCTTTCTTCCATTTTCCCTTGTGGATCATCTTCTCAGGACCTTTAATCATTCTGATTGCTCTCCATTGGAGTCTATCAGCTTCTTTCTTGACGTGAAGTCTCAAAAACAGCAGGTGAAATTTTACTAGAGGTTTTATTATACAAGCTAAAGCAATAAGATTGCTTCATGTACAGTTTTGCTCCTTATCTCCTCGTATGTATATCCTTGATGTGATTGCTTGGGATGACATTATTGACTCATATTCACCTCATAATTGACCCTAAAGCCCAGAATCCTTTACAGGACTTCCACCCAGCCAGTTGTTACACATGCAGTATTTGCAGCTGATTATTCCTGTCTAAGTGTAGTATCCTGCATTTGACCCTCAATATTTCTTAATAAGAAAACACTGCAAGGCAGAAAATTTCAGATCTGAGAAAAGGTCAGATATCCCTTTTCTTGTATAATAATAGTTTTTTCTGTCAGTTAGAACATACTGCTTGCTTTCATTACTTTTGCCAGTGGAATCATTATTTCATACATTTATTAACTCGAAAAAGAGTGGACTAAAAAATATTGAGCAGTAAGGTCAGCATTCAAACACTGATTAGCTTGAGACTACTCAGAGGAGAAAGTTTGGCTAAAAGGGAGCAGTACAGAGGCATTTGTGTGCTCCTGTGTCTGTATCCTAATTTAATGTGTTCTTAAGTGAGCAAATTACTCTTTATGAACTGTTTTCCATTTCTTTTGACTTTTCAAATCAGCTAAACTCAGTTTTGTAGACATCCAGCTTGAAGTGCTACTTATCTTTCTTTGAGGCTGAAGTAACTAACTACAATGTTGTAAAATTATAGAAATAAGCTAATTGTAAAGAAGAGAGATTCCTCACAGAGCCTTTAAAACAGCTCTTGCACAATATATTGTACAATTCAATTTTATTTATTGTTAGTGGATAGTAGGAGATTAATAGTGCTAGAAAAAACCCATAATATATAGTGTTTAAAGGACACTTTTAACCATTTGGCCTCATCTTTCGTTAGCTGGCAAAAAACACAGACACATAACACTGGTTAGCTATTTTTACATGGCAAATAAATCCATTAAGCCTACTATGTGAGACACTGATGTAACCAAAGCAGTCAGTCAAAGATGAAATGGAGCCGTACAATGAATGAATTAATTCAGAGATTAATAGACAAGAGGAAAAAAGCTTACATCCTGAAGTAGGAGATTACTAGCCATAACAACATAAACAAACACTTCCTGATGCATTTATTTTCCAGTTACATCAGATTATTTACCAAACAGTGAAGCAGATGAGGATGTAGATTACCTTGTAATTGGCTTATTTTTACAACCACTTTTTTGTTAGCATTGTTGATTTCTCTTCCAAATGGCACCCTGCTAAAAGAAATGGTCCACAATCCAGTCATCATGCGTATACACACAGTTAGCAGACGACTCATTGCTGGCCTTTTGTTCTGTTATAACCATAGTGCATTTGAATAGACTGGAGTGAGGAAAAGAAACTTAATATAATGCTTTTGCTCTGAATAGCGCTGCTGATATCCTGAAAGAACTTCTTTTTGGTCTGAATTCTTTACTTTTTTTTAAATGGCCATCTCCTGCAGGTACTCTGTTCGTAAATTTCACACAGTGCTGGAGAGATGAAGCAGCAAACAAACTTGTGTGTGCATTAATATGTTTTGCTAATTCTAAAAAATTAGATTTAATTTTGTAAAGACTATTCCCCAGTAAATGGAAAGAATCCATGTTGATTAAGAAACAACTAAAGGAACCTTAGTTTTCAAGAAGACATGATACTTCCAAGAGAAACCAAGAAGCACGACTGTGTTGTCTTTGGCTGGTCTACAGAGGAATGGGCTTATCACTAGACTAGCAATAATACTGGAGATGTGTTATCTGTTGGGATGTGGTGGAAATTAATGTCTCAGAAAATGCACTGAGAACAGTAAGCATTCAAGATCATGACAAAAAAATCTCACCTTTTTTTTGTAAGCCACCTATATTGGACTATTTATGAAAAATGAGCTGGACCTGTAACATATATGTAAGGTCTGGGTCCTGATCTGTTTTTTTTAACTGACTATAACCTCATTTCTGTGATCCTACCCTTCTAAAGCAAACAAAACCATAATTGTGGTGTATGTCCAAATGAATTTAGGACTCTGATTTTAAATAAAAAATACTCCACAGAATTTTATGTAAAAATTGTTAACTCATTCATCTGCACTTTTTGTAATATTACATCTCTTGTGTTTTTTAATATTAAAGAAACTGTAACTGTCTTGGGGTACGTGATAGTAAGTAATTTTTGTTCTATGATCTCAGTTAGGCAAAACATTAATTACATGTGCAGTTTAATCTCCAGGGTAGTTCCATTTTACTGATTTGTTCACTCAGGGTCTTTATTATTTTATTGCCCTAAAAACTCCACTTGTCATCTCAGGAGCTAGATACTCCATTAACTGTAGCAGGACTTCATAACCACCATTATATGCAGTCTTTCCTCTTTTTCCACTAATCCAGTGACACTAAATTTTTGTTTCTCTGTAGGGACAATGGAATTACTCACGGATTCTGAAGTTGGAATGCTGTGATATTAGGAACACAACGCCTTAATTTATCTGATGTAACTAGAGAATAAGGGCTTATTACCCCCAGTTTTGAATTCTGCAACAAACTCTCTCCCATTCTGTGTTTTAATGGCAGCACAGTTAGAAAGAATAAGAATGCATGGTTTGTAGTGTCATAACACATGGCATTAGCAGAATTAATATTCTTGGAAATGTAAGTCTCATGAGTTCAATATGTTTGCTTTTCTGCATGGTCAAGTTTGCTATTTTTAAAGTTTAAGCGTAAGCTGCCTATATATATTTATACATTAAATACATATACACATTTTATACACACTATATATACACACATTAAACATATACAGGCATTTATATACTTTATTTACATTTAGCATGTATGTTTATATATATAAAAAAAACATATGTATCCGTATATATGTGTTTAGGCCTGCTTCTCAATCCATTGCATCTTTTGAATCTTTGTTGATAACTTACATTCTTTGCCAGTAGTCAGTATATCATACTGTACTAGAACAAATTGTTAAGAATTTTGTTATTTTTTAGCACCTAGAAATATGTTATATTAAGTAAAACTTGAGACAGATCTAGAGCTAACATTTTGTATCAGCTCTTCACCATAGATCACTAGCGCATTTCTTGGAGCTCTCTGAAAGGATTATGTGAAAACCAAGAAATTCCTTCCAAGCTCTGCAGAAGTTTATGGTGTTATGTTGGGCAAGGCATGTTAACGCAGACAGTTTTCCTGTTTCTGGGATAAGTATAATTTTCCGCTTGCTGTCCCCCGTTCTGGTTTCCTCTCCAGCCAGGGTGGGAGCTGTCCCTTTCCTCAGATCACTGACACAATGCGCTACAGCATTGGTGCAGCTCTTTCATATAGGAGGCTGAGGGGAAATCCTCAGATGAGGTTACCATGGCAAGAGGCAGTCCCTGCCCTGTACTGTTTACACTGCATTGTGAATGCCATGCGCGAGCTCCACTTTTTATCTTCATTTGTATAATCAGTGATTAATTTACTGTGACTTAATTCTCAACAATGTATTTAGACTCTGCACACTTCATTTAAAGGCTATACCTTTATTACCTTCAAATCCATTTAAAGATAACTGCAGGGAAAGGGAAAAGTGGCAGGGGTATAGAAGGAGGAGCTACTTTTTTCTTTTCCAGTGGCATTAAATATTTCTATGAGCAAAGTATTTTCTGAACATCTGCACTACGTAGCATACAGCAAAATTTAACTGCGTGATCAGGAGTAAAAGGCAACTGTAGCTACAGCAAGTCCTGTCAGACTGCTGTTTCATACCAATGGATTTGGGACCCTTACTGTGGACTGATGGAGTGCCTGGCTGTACCCCAAGGTGAAAAAATATGCAGGAAGAGGAGAAGGAAACTGACCACGTCACTAGGTAGAAGGGCCTGTCATTCAGCTGGTGAAGCAGCACTGACAGCTGTACAGAGATCTGTTTGCTACTTTTGTACATGAAGGTGAGGTACCAGGAGGGTTGTTGATGACAGGAATGGGGTAGAAGGGGATTTTTCTTGTAGGTGAGACTAGCTGCAAAGGCTACCCTTGATATTTAGAGTTAGCAGAGCTCAGTGCAGCCAACACCACTGCAGACAGAAAAAAAAAAAGAAAACAGATTTTAGGATTCATACTGAATGAGTTGAAAAGGGCAAAATCTAAGAATTAAGCAGTTTGTTTAAAAATCAGTAAACTGAGAAAAACCCAATCACTTTATTAGCTCACTTATTGGATCAGCATACTATTTCACTTCTACACTTTCTGGCCCATGCACTATACTATATAATGCATGGAGTAAAGGGTAAAGAGTAAAGGGATCATAGCCCTCCTAAAGGCAGCTTGGAGTCTTCTGGCAACAGGAGAGTTTCTAACACAATTTTAGTTGTGAAGGGGGAATTTACTTATAGCTTGCATAGTCAGATGACACCAGCAATTATTGCACATTAGAATACCTTTTCTAGCTCTTTTGCAGTGTTTTGCTAACTGACAGTTTTATGTTGGGATCTTTATCAAAAGGTAGTGTTTTATAGTCCTATTGAATAAAAGGGACTTTATGGTGTTTCACACATGAAACAGTACTGAGAGTTACCAATAAAATGAAAATTTCTGAAGGCAATATTTTACAGTATATGTTATAGCTGTTCACATCCTTCTAGACTTACAAAGGAGGTAGCTTTTGTTGTACTGTCCTGTATAAAATCAGGAAATACATAATTGGATTTCCACAGTGACTATAGGATGAAGGTGATTAAATTATTCAGAGCAGAAACCATATGTAGTCTTCAGCACTAGAGAAAGAGAAAGACAGTTTTGTTGGTATCAAAATAACAAAAGACAAATTAGTATCTTAATTTAGAGATCTAGTATATTTGGTTAACATTTTTCTTTCCCCAGTCTTTGGTATCTGAGATTCTTATGGAATGGAAAAGAGCCATATCTGTAAAAGCAAATATTGGGTAAAGATCAGGGAAACAAAAATCCTGCTGGTTCTATTTCCTGCCCATTTCTTCTGCCTAGTTCATTTTCATGGATAAAAATGGCATTGCTGTAATTCTCAGTTTTTCAGCACCTATTCACTGGTTTAAACAGATCCTTTTTACAATACCTACTTAGCAAGCAGTATAAATAGCTAAAACCAACCAAATTTTGTTCATCTGATCAACAGGAATCATAGAATCATTAATGTTGGAAAAGACCTCTAAGATCAACAAGTCCAACCATTAAACTAGCACTGCCAAGTCCACCACTAAACCATGTCCCTAAGCACCACATCTACACATCTTTTAAATTCCTCTAGGGCTGGTGACTCAACCACTTCCCTGGGCAGTCTGTTCCAATGCTTGACAATCCTTTCAGTAGAGAAATTTTCCCTAATATCCAATCTAAACCTCCCATGGAGCAACCTCAGGCCATTTCCTCTTGTCCTATCACTTACTACTTGGGACAAGTAGTAAGACAAGAGACCAACACCCACCTCGCTACAACTTCCTTTCAGGTAGTTGTAGAGAGCAAGAAGGTCTCCCCTCAGCCTTCTCTTCTCCAGCCTAAACAACCCCAGCTCCCTCAGCCGCTCCTCATAAGACTTGTGCTCCAGACCCTTCACCAGCTTCGTTGCCATGCTCTGGACATGCTCCAGCAACTCAAGGTCCTTCTTGTAGTGAGGGGCCCAAAACTGAACACAGTATTTGAGGTGTGGCCTCACCAGTGCCGAGTACAGGGGCACGATCACTGCCCTAGTCCTGCTGGCCACACTGTTCCTGATACAAGCCAGGATGTTGTTGGCCTTCTTGGCCACCTGGGCACACTGCTGGCTCACGTTCAGCCAGCTGTCAACCAGCACCCCCAGGTCCTTTTCCACTGGGCAGCTCTCCAGCCACTCTTCCCCAAGGCTGTAACATTGCATGGGGTTGTTGTGACCCAAGTTGCAGGAGCCGGCATTGAGCCGTGTTGAACCTCGAACCCATCCTTGCACCCAGGCCTTGGCCCATCGATCCAGCCTGTCCAGATCTCTCTGCAGAGCCTTCCTACCCTCAAGCAGATCGACACTCCCACCCAACTTGGTGTTATATGCAAACTTACTGAGGGCACACTCAATACCCTCATCCAGATCATTGATGAAGATATTAAACAGATCTGGCCCCAACACTGAGCCCTGGGGAACACCATTTGGGAGAGGCCTCCAACTGGATTTAACTGCATTCACTCTTTGGGCGCGGCCATCTAGCCAGTTTTTTACCCAGTGAAAAGCACACCCGTACAAGCCATGAACAGCCACTTTCTCTAGGAGGATGCTGTGGGAAACAGTATCAAAGGCTTTACTAAAGTCCAGGTAAACAACATCAACAGCCTTTCCCTCATCCACTAAGTGGGTCATCTTGTCATAGAAGGAGATCAGGTTAGTTAGGCAGGACCTGTCCTTCCTAAACCCACAATGACTAGGCCTGATCACCTAGTTGCCCTGTAATGCCGTGTGATGGTGCTCAGGATGAGCTGCCCCATTGCCTTCCCCAGCACTGAGGTCAGACTGACAGCACTGTAGTTCCCCGCATCTTCCTTCCATCCCTTCTTGTAGATGGGCGTCACATTTGCTAACCTCAAGTCAACTGGGACCTCCCCAGTTAGCCAGGACTGCTGATAAATAACTGGTTGAATGTGGCTTGGAGAGCACCTCTGCCAGTTCCCTCAGTACGCTTGGGTGGATCCCATCTCACCCCATAGATTTATATAAGTCTAAGCAGTGTAGGAAACTACCATATTGGGTCTCTTTAAATATCCTGTCTGTCTCTGACTTCAACTAATAGCAGACATTTATGAAAAAGAATAGGATGTCTGGTATTTGTAGAAAGATCCTTCCCTTCTTGTGCTCTCCAAGCATGTGGTAGTCAGTACTTTGGCTTTTGGAGACAGAGATTTTAGAGTAAAAACACAACTGTGTTTAACAGTCACCTTTCCATCTTATCCATCTTCCTGCCAGTAAGAGTCCTCATTAGCAGCACAGTTGCATACATCAAGATACTGCTTGCCTAGACTGAGAATAAAACAGCTAGCCAATTAATCTGGCAGCAACGATCTCAAAACAACGAACCTCCTTAGCTGTGGGGTGGACATTGCCCAGACTATGTACAAGAAAAGATAGAAAGTAGATAAAAGCAGCCATAGAGGAGGTGGCTGTGACATTCCTGCCCTTTCCACCCTGCATCATCCAAGCCTGTGCTGGAAGCCTCACCCATCCCTGCACTAGCCCCAACTGCTCTGAGAGTTAACAGCCTTTAAATGCAGCTCTGCAACGAATTTTAATGCAGATGCAGTCTGTAAAATAAAGACTGAGATGTGCAAAGGTTGTTCAAATTCAAATTCTAGTTCAGGGCCCATATCTAGTTACACCATTTGTTAGCAGAAATTGGAAGATAGTAAAAGTTAAGAAGTCTCTTGTATTTCTCTGCCCTCCACCATTTAAGCAGTTTCAGCACTGCACAGCTGTCAAATAAAAAGCATTTCAGCCAGAAGAACAGTTAAAGGAGAAAATCCATTCTGCATAATAAATGACCAGTCCCTGTTATGATATTTATCATGTCTTCACTTATGAGGAGATATTGGATAGCACATGTGTGCCATAACAGAAGGATTATCCATCACATATCCTCCTACATATATAGCTGTGAAGTATTTAGGTGTACATTTGCGTACCCACATCCATGTAAAGAGAGATGAAAGCCTTGGCTCACAAGGGACTTCTCAAGCCAACAAGTCCATTCCCTACAATGTAACAAGACTATCCTTATTAAATTATCCCTAAGCTGACTGATGTTATCTATTTAACCTTGAAGACCTCCAGTGAAGGTGATCAAACCTCCCCCTGTGACTTATTCCCTAAAGCCTAGATTTTTCTTATAAAGATTTTGTGTTTATCTAAAGTATACTTTCCTTGCTGTAGCTTCCCTGAAAACCTATTAGTTGTTAGTCAATGAAGACTAAGCAAAAATAATTGCTCACTGTTCCTTTTGTTACATCCCCTAGAATATTTTGTCAGTTATCTTGTCTCCCCTCAGCTTTTTTTTTTCTTTTCCTAGATGGTGTCTTGTGCAACCTGTTTTCTAAATGTTTAATAATTTTTTTGTTTTTCTCTAAACTCCCTAATTTTCACTTTTTTTTCAAATGTGATGCTTAAAATTGTATGTAGGACTCCAGCTGACACTTAATGAGTACCAAGTAGAACACCGTAATTAACTCATTTGGATTTGGATTTATTACTCCTAATACAGCTTAATACACTGTGGCATTTGCTTCTCTTCCACCTTTTTTTTTGTTGTGAAGATGCTGTTTGTTTGACTCATAAGTAATTTGTCACCCAGCACGAATTCCTGTCCTTCTGGTGCATCTATCTCGCTACTTGCCTCGCCTTCTATGTTTGAACACGTGATTATTCTTTCACCTTTACACCTCAGTTACACATTGTCCCTATCGGGGAGGATTTTTTGTTAATTCTAGTTATTAAGTAATTAACACTAGTTACAGCCTATTAAGATGCCTCTGTATGTACCCTCTAAAGAATTTATTGTCTTCCGGCTTCAAATCAGCTGTGAATTGGTTCAGTGTGTGTTCTGCCATATCCCACACAGGGGCTAGCCAAAGTACTGGATGGCTTAGGATGGACTCCAAACAGAAATTCACTTGACATTTGTGTCAGTATAACACCAGATAGGTTAATAATTACTTTCAATATTTGACTTGCTTTGACCAACTGAGGAACTTTTCATTACTTCAACCTTCCTGTTGACTTCAGCTGGACTACTTGTAGAATAAAGTTTAGTGTTAGTAATTCATAATTTCCTTCTTTGCTGTTGCTAATCAGCTGAATAAAGGGAACTGCTGGGGCTTTAAGCTGGCTATTCTATCAAAATATCCCTACTACCC
This sequence comes from Phalacrocorax aristotelis, assembly GCF_949628215.1. Taxonomy (NCBI): domain Eukaryota; kingdom Metazoa; phylum Chordata; class Aves; order Suliformes; family Phalacrocoracidae; genus Phalacrocorax; species Phalacrocorax aristotelis. Next base: position 66,110,721 of record NC_134278.1, read on the forward strand.
TAGCAGGTAGACTTCTGTGTCACACTGACATCTAAGTAGAATCAAAAGTTATGGGGACTTTCTGGCTTGTGGAAGCAAGGCATGAGTTGGGACTTCTGATTCTTGTGTACGTGTGTCTGTGACAGGGAGAAAGTGGCTGGGGGAAGAGGAAATTTGGAGGAATGTGGGAAAAAAAGTACATACTGGCAACTTTTCAACTGCCTGTGGGTTCAAAGATGGCAGGTGTGTTACTCGGGAATTTCCATGTGGCCCAAAGGTAAAAATCAGATTGATTTCACTCCTTTGTGCTCACTTTCTTTTTATCAGACTGCTTAAAGAGTTTAATCCTTGTGAGGAGTGATAGACCATTCATCCCTTTGACAGACTTTTTTATTTCTTTTGCAGGAATGTTAGAAGGACAGTAGGTTTTTCCCTTGGCCTGCCAAGGTCATATTCTGCTATCGCTAGTAAATATTTTTAAAGACAAAAATAAACAGCAGAAAACAATATGTCACAGGCACTTTTAAAATTCATTTAGTCTTCAGCTGCCTCTTCAGTCTCCATGCTGTGATATCCACAATTTTATGGGTATTATAAAGGCACTACTGTTAAACCTTTGGCATTCCAACCTTCAATTCTGTAACTGTATGTAAGTCCTATGAGATAAATATCTACAAAAAGCAAGGAAAATCATAGGCATGGAAAGGATCCTAGGGAAGTTTACCCCATTCCTCTGACATACGTTTATATTAGATTATGTCAACTGATCAAAGTTGTGAAAACATCAGATTTACAAACAGTAGGATCCTAACTGCTTATACTTCCAGTGGCCATAGAAGACAATTAACTGGTAGCCAACAGTAATTTTTATTTGTTCATATAAATATTAATTTATGTTCATGATTTTGAATGTCTATACCAAAAATTGCCCTCAGCATCTTTGATTAAAGGATTGTGAAAGAATTATTAGATTGTGAATTTAATCTTTCATTCCTTCAGGACCATAATTCAATGATTCTGGAGACAAGAAAAGTATGACACCGTTCTTACAGGTATGAGTATATACTTATGACTTTCCCACTGCTAATCTGCATAGTACTGACCTTCTGTACAAGTCTTACACAGTAAACAAACTATAAAGCCTTCTTATAAAGCAGATGGACTATACACTGCCTTCTGTTTGAGGAAAAGACCAAAAATCTAAAGGGTATTTATTTTATCTTATTTTTCAGTGAGGTTGTTTTCAAAGCACAGTATTTTAAGAGACAATAAGCTTATGTGTGTGTTCACTGCTGTAGGAGCACTTAGAAACCATTTCACGCACCCTAAATCTTACACTGTTTGTTTTGTTTTGTTTTGTTTTAATAGATACTATACAAAGTCTATCAGTCAGAAGAGAAATATTAAATTGTTCTCTGTCTTTGTAGTCTGGCTAATGTCAAACAGACTGCATTTTTCAGTCTGCTTTGCAAACAGTATTTTATCCTCTGTCCCACTGAGCTGAAGTTATTGATACTGTGCTGAAAAGAAGCACAAGGGAGAGGGTACTTCTGTTGAAATTTAATGACCGTTTTCAAATTAGGGACTAGCAGGTAGAAAGATTCAAGAAGTGAAGTTGAAGAAAGGCAGGCACTAAACCAACCCTGAGAATTTGGTCTTGCTTCCTCTATGACTCAGTGGAAATGATACTATAAATCCAGGCTCCTTCTGCCATGCCTATTTAAACTGTAAGCTCTGGCACTCAGCCTGTAAAGCAGCACCTAACACTGTGAGTTTATCATCTTTTTGTGGTGGCCTTTCAATCTGCTACTGTAATGTAAACAGCCACAGTACCTTATGCTGCTGCTATTACTGTTTTTTGATTTTAAAGACGAAAAAAAACCCCTTTAGTGTCATTGTTATGGTAAATTTTTTTTTTTGTATTATAAAATTTTAGCCCACAAAAATTGAAAGAGGATTCTGGTTTGTCCAATTTGAGTTTAATTTCTAAACTGGAAATTTCAGTGCGTTTAGATAACTTACCAAAGATATCAATCACCTGATTGCCTCATGCTGAGAAGAATTGTGTTATGAGTTATATAATGTTATTTGATTTTATGAGTGTGAATAATAAATTACAAAAATGTCAGCTGAGTTAGCTGACCAAGCTTACCAAGAAAGGCCCAAATCAGCCTTTAGGAGAACAAAGCACTGCTGCTCATTATAAAAGTTAGAAGACAGTTGTTGAGTTCAGCAGCCTCACTATTTCCTCGGCATGAACATAGCTCAGTGGCAACAGGTTTTCTTAAATAACAAAAAACTTCAGGAGACATTTTGCTAAAGTTTGCATACCATTTTCAGGCATTTGAAAGTGGAATTTTGGCTTCTAAAGGAAAAAAAAAAGGAAAATTTGAAAACTCCATTCCTAGTTCTTAAACTATTTAAACTCCTAACATACTGTTAATTGTAAATTAGATGTACTCAAGAAGAAAAACATATGTGGTTTATTATACAAATATAATCTGGAAGCCTATTGCAGAGCCAAGACTTGAACTTAGATATCCTTTAACACAAATTCTTTAACACAAACTGGACTCCACTTTCCTAACCAGTTCTTTTATTAAAACACACATATGTACATAAAACCTGTGGTTTGTCTTCTGTAGTATTGACAGGGTATTTGTATTTCTAGTAAAGAGTCAAGAGCACTAACACCAAAACCCTTATGTGGAGACATTTGCTAATGCTTTAATTTGATTATGTCACTCTTTATGTAGCTTAAAATGGTCTACAGTCTAGTTTCTAAGGCTTGTTGAAGCTTGCAGCACAGTCTTCAAAGAATGAAATATCATTAAAGAGAAGCCAAGTACAGAAGCGTCTGAAAGTTTTGTCTGAATAGGAAAAAAAATTCCAAATGTTGTTCTGCGTTGCGAAGATCAACTTTTATCTGAGCAACAGTTTCAAATTATTTACTAGTTTATCCATAACTGGTGTAAAACGCCACCAAACAATCATTTCTTCAGGGTCTTTGTGGTATTCCCAGGCAGATTTTGCTATGACCAAATGGCCTTTTCTGACTTAAAAAGACACTTCTTAAAATGTTAATAGTCATAATATTGATTTTTAATATTTTTCTTTTCATAAAAGAAAGCTTTCAAAGTCCTTCTTTTCACAACTTTTCTAGTAAGCTGCCATGTTATTTTTGCTGGTATAATAGCTATATTCAGTCCTGAACATCACTGTTGTTAAATTTACTGGTAATTCTTCTGATGACAGTGACAGAAAGATTGTGCCTTTTTGGTAAGGAAAGCAGATGCCTTGGCATGTTGTAACTCAGAAATTAGTTTCCTCTAGGAAAGCAGCCATGTGAGAACTCTGAGCAGTTGCTTCCCAAGTAGGAATTAATGAACTGATTTATGAAAAAATGAGAACTGACACCTTTCCTTAAATCTAGAGTCAAGCACGAAAAATAGTTTGCAGAAGTATATGTGCATTTTTTTCCCCAGTTGTGTTCTTCTGTTTTCCTCTAGACAGGGTTAGCACAGACTTGTATCAAGGGAGAGGGTCTTAGTATGCAGCTTCAGATATAGATTAAAGGAATAAGTGACCTTAAGTTCACTCCTGTGTTTCTGTATCAAGAAATTTAATTAAAGATGCAAGTGTTTACTGCTTTAGTAATCCACCAAGATTTCTTAGATCCTTTTCAAACATTTTTCAAACTAGACTTAATGATTCAGGAATTGCTTGAAGACACTGGATATTCTGGTTCTGATCCAACAAAGTCCGGGAGGCGGATGAGGCTTTCAGCTGCGCCTGGGATAATTTGCAAACCCAAGAGCTGAGTGTGTGCTGAGGGGCTTTGCTGGAGCAGATGCTGGGGTGCTTAGCAGAGTGATGCTGCCAGGGTAATTGTTCTATTTGTACAAGAAGGAAAGAGCTACTAAAGGCTGTGCGTCCTCTTCACCTATTGTTTGGTCCAAAATCAAATTAAAGACAGATTTGTCCTCTGTTATATATCCTGTGGACTTCCACTTTTCCTGCTAAGTCTATCCACTTCCAGCACTGCACAGATCTATTTGAATAGAATTAATTTAATTTAAGCTTATTGACATATCTTATTTTCATACTAGAGTGACTCAGTGCTATAAAGATGAAAACACATAGACTCTTCTTAACTTAATTCCATGATGCAGTAGATAGGATTGGGCCTTACAGATAGTTCTAATATAAATGTAAACATTTTAATACAAAGTGCTGCTTACTGGAGGCAGCATATTTGCTGGGGTGGATCGCTATTTTAAGCACTTTCAGAAGAGAGAGGAGTCTTTGATTAAAGGTAGAACGCAAAAGAAGATATTGAAGTATATACCAGACATAGTGTGGTGTTCCAAACTTAGGGACAGATTAGCAAAAACGCAAAGAGTTGAGAAAGGAAAGAAATGAAGCCCATAGAGAAGGCAGACGTTATCCCATTACTACATTATCTTTCATATATGAACAATGGGAAGACTATTCAAAGCAGGAAAATGTAAGAAAGATTTTCCCCAATAAAATAGTATATTTAGGAAATAGCATTAAGCTGAGTAAAATACTGGCTAGAAATAGAACCGTTCTGGTGATGAATATTAATTTACTGTTATTTTTCTAAGAAGTTTAGCATGAATGGTGGTTTTTAAGTTCTGTTTCTCAGATTTTGAAAATGCACATCAGAATAGTTTTTCATGGCTTGATGTGTTTCTACATACGGCACAGTACTCGATCTAAAGAAGATCTGTTTTATCAGCTGTAGAGCAGGACTGTATATTTTTGTGAAAAATGTGGCTTCAGAGATGGCTCCATAAGTAACTGCTGAATTCAGCTATGGAAAGTGTCTCTGTTGTGGTTTAACCATGGTAGGCATTTAAGCCTCACCCAGCAGCTCACTCACTCCCCCTCAGTGGGATGGGAAAGAGAATTGGAAGGGTAAAGTAGAAAACTCATGGGCTGAGATAAAGAGAGTTTAATAGGTAAAGCAAAAGCTTTGTGTGCAAGCAAAGAAAAATAAGGCATTCATTCACTACTTCCCGTCAGCAGGCAGAGATGTTCAGCCGTTTCCAGGAAAGCAAGACTTCATCATGCCTAACAGATACTTGGGAAGATAAACTCTGAATGTCCCCCAAATGACCAAAGGGATACTCCTTACCATATGACGTCATGCTCAGCAATAAAAGCTGGAGGAAGAAGAAAGAAATCCAGATGGATGCATGACGCCTGATAAGTAGTGTATGGTGTAATGGTTGGTATAATGCAGGTGTCTGGTTCATAAAAGGGCATATGGCTAACCTTGGCACAGCATCAGTGGCTCTTGCCCCTCGCTAGGGTACTCATTCAGACTTTGGAGGTTCCCCATCCCATCTCAGGTATGACTCAGTTGCTGTGTTTGTGCAGGAGTTAATGGAGAGCAGTAGTTTATAGTGAGGTTTATGAAGGCAACAGTGGCACCAATTTAATCTTTTCTTGCTATGCCAGGCTGTAGACCCCTGAGGTTAAGCAACTGCAGCATTCCTAAATAAAGAACAGACATATCTGAGACAGGAATGGGACAAGCAGCTGCAGCAGAAACCACAACCATGTGTGACTCAAGAATCCTAATTTTTTCTCATTATGAAGTGTGTGCTCCTACAACTAAAGAAAGGTTTTGTCCCTGTTGTGTTTTTTTTTCTTTTTTTATTCCTCTTCTTTTTTACTACTTTTTTTTTCTTTAATGAATGGCGAGAGTAACACAAGAAAAGAGTCTTGAAATACTGTGAGTGAGAGGTGAAACCAGAAGGGAATGCTATCTGTACAATGCATTTTAAGGACTAGCTTCAACTTGCCTCAGCTTTTCAGGAAAACAAGAATATGCATGTTCCTATCTATGATGTCCACAAGATTCCAGAGCTTCGTAGACTCTCAAGCTTTTTTGCCTCTCCTAATATATTTCGTTAAATTTGTTTTTTTTTTTTAAATTGTGTTGAGAAGTATACCCTGAAGGTGAGTGTGATATGCAGTTGGAAGAAATGAAGGCAGCTCTTGTTCCATGTTTGTGTTTTATTTAAAGCAACTCATGATTAATTCTTTTGCATCTCTTATCTGAGATAGCTAAGGTTCTGTAACGAGAGGAGTAGGTGGAAGCAGGTAATTAAATCAGCTATTGGAAAGTCCACAATAAACCATAAAACTTTCAGGTCAACAGCAAGACAGCTATGTTGAAAACAAGTATCTATATTTGTCCAAGTTACCCCTTTGGAGTGGGAGTTTCATTTGGGCTTTGGCTCTCAACAGATAAGGGAGATGGAAATAAGGCATCACTAACAGTTCCATCAGGACCTCACAGGATCTGTGGTGCCTGTGTACAGTAAAGCATTGATAAAGCCAATAACTTCCTGATTTTTTATCTCCCTTTCTTTGTACCAACCTCCTGCATAGATCTACAGAAAAGCATAAGATGCCCTAATTACAATGGCCCTCTCCATCTCTTTTTTTAACTAGGATATATCTTTTCCTGAATGTTTTTCTGTTCAGTTTTTCCCATTGAGTAGAGTCTCTGGGGAAAAAGCCTGAAGTATTCAGCTTCTTGAAATTTAAAATCTGTAATGGAATGATATAAAAGGTGTTTTAATGTTATCTATAGAGTTATCACAAGACAATTGGCTGAAGCTCTTGAATGCTGCAGTATGGAAGTTTCTTTCTAGGGTAGAGCAATATCCACCTGGGTTGCTGCAGGAAATTAATCTCCCTAAATTAATCATGGTTCCTGTGATCAGGGCCAAGAATTTTTTCTCTAGATCTATGCTAATTCAAACTGGCTATAGCTAAGAACCCGTTTTCAGCAGCCCATTGTGCTACTCAGCCGAAGTTGTGATTCACAATAGCCAGCTTCCAGGTGCAGCTTCACCTACGCATGAAAAGGCAAAATACATCTTTGTTGCTTTCTTTCTTCAAGCCCTGTTGGCTGAGAGTTACAGGAGTCTTGACTAAACCTCCTTTACCAACACCTCTACAGTTCAGCTCTTCCCTGATATCTGACCCATCCTCAAGCCCATTCCCTCTCTCTGTTGGCGATTGTAACCAGGATTCCAGGAACTTTATGTGCTGTGAAGCAGAGGCAGCTTTGTTTTACTTCACTTCTCAGTCTTGATTGCCCCCACTGAAGACAGACATGCTCCACTTCTCTGTTAGCTGCTGTAATTGGGCATCTAACGTGCAGAGCTAATATTGCTGGGAAAACCCCTTAGCAAACAAAGCAACAGTCTGTCTCAGTCAGGGAAAGTAACTCATCGCTTTTGCTGTTGTTCACCATAAATGCCTCAGCCTGTTGTTACAGCCTCTCAGTCTGTGACAACCTGTTCTAGGAAAAACATTACTATCTAGCTGTCGTGGTTTAGCCCCAGTCAGCAACCAAGCACCACGCAGCCGCTCGCTCACTCCCCCCTGGTGGGATGGGGGAGAGAATCGGAAGAGTAAAAGTGAGGCAACTCGTGGTTTGAGATAAACACAGTTTAATAGGTAAGGGAAAAGCTGCGCATGGAAGCAGAGCAAAACAAGGAATTCATTCACCACTTCCCACGGGCAGGCAGGTGTTCAGCCATCTCCAGGAAAGCAGGGCCCCATCACGCGCAACGATTACTTGGGGGAGTAGGAGAGCCAATTCTCCTTTTAGAGACCCCTCATCTTTCTTCTTTCTCTTATTTTTGAGAGGAAAAAAAACCAAACCAAAATTCCAGATCAAGTTGATAAACTAGAGAGAGATGGTTAAAATGGTCTAGTCACATTTTTCCCCAAAGCAGCAGCTGAAATATTTGTGTCTCATGAAAATTTTAAGGGATCAGTTTTGTACTGAAACTATGAGCTATTGCTTAGTAATGAATGCAATCAATAATGCATGTATTGACAGAATATATGAAAGTGGACATACCTGCGGTTAAATTCAGAACGGATGTTTCCAGCTGGAGAGCTATCCTTTCAAATTCTTCCTGAGGTCTTCTTCATAATAAAACAGGACATGTGGATTTATTATTCAGTTTAAGCCTGAGAACAAAATGTTTTGTGCATTGTTATGTTGTTTTTTTTTTAAGTTCTGTTTTTAAGTGCAGGTAGTCACATGTGTGGGAGCCTCTTAGCCATATAAAGTCTCACAGATTTCACCACTGGCTCAGATACAGCAATATTAAACATTGCCAAATCACAAAAGGCCTAAGTATGACAGAATAAGACAGGAGAATATTGATTTGCCTTTGGCATTCTGTTTAAACTCCTACAGTATGCAGTACTTAAGACCATTTGAGGATTTCAAATGTTGTCATTCAAAATATACTGTATTTTGCCTTTATCATGAGAAAGAAAGGATTTGTTTTTGTGGGTCTTGTGCAAAAGGAAGGAAGGGAAGGGAAGGGAAGAGAAAGGAGATGAGAGATCTGCATGCTGTAAGTTTTTTCAAAATTATATTTGGAAGGAGATCTTATTATGACCATAATCTCTGTTTAATGACTATATACTCTCTGTCTCATTGGTCACCATTATTCCTCTGTTATTTAATACTGAGATCTTCTTTTCTTTCCTTTTTTTTTTTTTTTTGGTGGCTTTTTTTTTTTAATTTTGTTTCTGGCTCAGCAGACTAGAGCTGGGAATATTTTTTCCTAATTACAGAAAACTACGAATCTTTCTCATGAAAAGTGTTTTCGTTCGAAGATTACTTCTATAATCACTGCTCTTAGAAACAACTAGCCCATAAAACATTTTGACAGGATATTTCCTAGGCTACTTCATTTCTTAGTGTTCAGCAAAGCTTTTGAATTTGCTACTATCTGTTGATTTTACCACTGCTCCTCGGTTAAATTTAATAACAACTTCGGAATTTTAAAGATTTTTTTCCTTAAAATTCACTATGTTTTTCTAGGCTAGTCTAGGATATTTTTAGAGAAATATTTGAAGGTCATTTGGAATTCTAGATTGCTTTTAGGAAAGAGGAAGACAGCATTAAATAATTTCAGAATCTCGCTCACACCTTGAAATTATTAGCCTCTCAGACCTATATACCAAAATCATGTTTGTAGGTGTGAGTTTCCCTGCCAAGGTTTACCTTTCAATTGGAAAGGGTTATTATTTACTGTTTGATACACTGCTTGTTTTTAAAGACAAGACCATTGTCATTGCATTTTGTCCATACAAGAAAATATAAAGGCATAGCAAAAATGTACCAGAGGCTTCTTTCTCCATGTCTGTGAAAAAATGTGCGGTAACTAACGTCTCTGCTACATGTTGTAGCTGAAGTTACTAAAATAAAGTTTAACTGAGACAAATCCCATGGTCTGTATTCAGGCAGAGATCCTGAGCCAATATTTAAGCATCTACAGTTGTGATTTTTCAAGACACTACCTTTTTTGTAATTGCTGTTTCCTTTTTAGGCAGTAATTTCAGACAGTAATTGTTATTGCCTTTTTTGCTTTTGTGTGAAGCAAAATGTAAATGAAAAAAAAAAAAGAGCAGATCAGTGCAAAGATCAGAACAAGGTGGAGGACTTGGGAGAATAGGTTTGGAGTCCAAATATGGATTGTCATGACAACATCAAGAAATATAAAAATGTTTTTGATGAACAGGCATGTTGAACCAAATCTCAGGGTGAACAGTAGGAACTTAAATATCAGAATCCTTTCCCTGAGGTAAATATTATTCTAGGAAAGTCAAGCACACCATTATTTTGCTGTTAGTGTGCTACAGCTAAAATCTAATACAAATTTAATAGGAAACCAATTTTTATAATTTTTAATAAAATTTATTGTCTATTTCAATTGTACCAGGTATCAAACTTGTGCTTATTGACTACCTTGCAAAGATTTGATAGTAAATGTACTGGTTAGTAGTGCCAGTGATCCCACTGAAATTGATTCTTATTAAAAAAATAAAAAAGTGAGGAACAATTCATCTGGAAGTGGTAGAAATCTGAAATTCCTAGGATTATTCATGGGAGTTAACATTTTGTTTGGGAGTGAATACAGGATCAAGCAGAAAAATAACGGTCTTGTTTCTGTCTCTCTCAAAATTCTTACTTTAAACAAGCACTTTAACTTCCCTGTGGAAATAAAATGTTATAGCCTCAATACTGAGAAGTTTCTTAAAGACATGCTGCATTAGACCCAGCAATATAAGGTTGTTTCTTTTAAGAAAATGTAGAGTTTTTTTCCTCTTTAAGAGAAGTAACTTCTTTCTATAGAAAACGTGTTTTAATTTAGGCTATATTAACCATATTTGAACTGGCCTTCAGGCACTTCAGACTTCAGTAGTGCCACAAAGGATTTTCTAATTTAACAAATATTTAACAATCCATAATTCACTGCTGTTTCTGATAATAAAGTGGATTTTTTCTGTTTACACTCGTTTGAGGTCTACCTAAGTTAGATGGCTTACTGGGGAGGAAGGAGGAGGAGAGGGAAAAAATACCCAATTGCTCCCTACAATATTGTTTATTTGTCCTGCAGAACACAAGTACAAGTAGTGACTGCCTCCTGCAAGGTAACCTTCTGCATGTGTCCCAACCTGAACAATGCTGTAACCACCTGCACTCAGGAATCAGAAGTGGGCTGGAAGTGTGGTGAGAACAATGTGGATGAATATGTATTCTCATATTATTTCCAAACTACTGGTTAAGCTGTGATGGAAGGATCAAACAGTACCTTTAGCTACTGATGCAAGTAGGTGGGGTGAGGAATATTATGTATATAAAGGCAAGTGTGTGTATATTTGCACTTGATTCTTGCACAGGACCATGAAGACAGCTCACACTTGCATGAGCTTTCATGCTTTTGTACCTTTCCTCTTGCCGTGGAGCAGAAGCAAGAATGTGGTCGCTTAGTGGAATTCAGCTGCTAGTGACTCAATAGGATACAGAGGTTCCATCCTTTCTTCTCCCAAGCTACAGGCCTGGGAGACAAGGCCAATAAAGAGATCACACAGCAAGGCAGTGGCAAAAGCAGTATCACACCAGAGCTTCCTGTCTACTAAAATATATATCTAGATTATTTCTAGATTATATAAAAATGGGAATACTAGGCTTTTTTTAATGTATGAGATGGGGAGGGAGAGAGTAGGAGAGAGAGCAAGCCAGCCATAGCAGTTCTGGGACTAATCTCTAGTAAATTATGGATTTAGTGTTAACATGTTGTGCAGAGTAGAATAGAATGGGAAGTGGCCATTAAAAAGTGTGCTGAGATACATGGAACAAACAAGTGTACACAGTGAAAGATCACATATAGAAATGCTGCTGACACAGGAAAGGGAAAAAAGGAAAGGGGATTAGGCAGGAATTACATTAATAAGATCCTGTAACCACTAATTGAGATGACAGAGGAATAATAATGGAGGAGAAGCAAAGGCAGAAGCACCACAATGCCACAGTAGTATATTAACATTTGGGAGGGAATTTGCCTGAGCTGTAAAGTTCCACTTGTAGTAAAGTCCAAGGGCAGTGAATCCTCAATTAATTTTTTCATAAAGCCTTAGAGGTACTTCAGGGCTTGCCCAGATTATTAGGATTGCTTAACAGGCCCATAAGAGAAAAATTACAAAGATGACAAATTTCCAAGTAATCCAAGACAAATTCAGTGCCAGATCAGGCAAGAGCTGAATATTAATTGCTCCTAAGCACCAAAAAAAAATTTGATTATTTACCTCTTTCCACCTCAGAAGCAGGTCCAACATCATAAATGCTTTAAAAACACAGTTTTTAAACTGTGAACATGAACATGTCATGTTCAACATGTTCAACTATGAGCATTGAAATGGACAGCAATAATAATTCATCTTCAAATGGAAGCAGAGGATATTTTCTCTTTCCATGTAGAATTGCACTTTGCACATGTTAACAGACAATTGAATAAGTATCTTGTTATACGTGTAATAAGTCATGTAAGTGTTCACCACTAACTGATCCCAGTCTATATATGCCACTGTTTGTCTGCTACATTATGAAGTGACAGAACAATTATTACTTTGAATAGCCCTAGGACACCTAGTGGCACAGCTAATGACACAAACACACAACTGAGACTTGTAGGAATACTCTGCGTTATTAACTTAGGTTATGGTTCAGAAGAAAGACTTCAGAAGAATTTAAGGTTTGTCTGAGGTGGCCTTCTAAAAAGCAATGACCTCTGTTACATATGGAAACTATTCAGTTTTCCAGTACTTTCTCTTCTATTTAAGGCAAAAGCATGCCTTTCACACAGTTCTAGGGTATCCTACGATTGCTCCAGGCTCAATGGTTTCAATGCTTCTCTTGTCCATGGGTTTTCTCTTTTTAGTTATAAATAGCATCCATATAATCTTGATCACTCTCTTGATGTCATCCTCATGTTTCAGAAGACTATGTTCTGTGAATGTATTTTCCCTTCCTCAGCCCTTAGACAAGACCTAGTGAACTCTATTGGTATTTTCTGGTGACAAAGGAACTAAACATTGGTGCCAGCATAGTAAGAGTTTGTATAGTGTTTCTTTAACACAACAAAACATGTTTCTTTAGTTACAGGAAACCTTTCCAAACACTACTGCTTATGGTATTTATGCTCTACAGCCTACAAAGTGCAAGTAGCCTACACCTAACTCCTGGGCCAGAAGACTGATAAAATTTAGGATAATCTGCCTCAGCCCCACTCTTCCACTTGTGGTTCACTAGAGATCCCTCCTATTTCAAGCAGCAAATCAGACTTAAAAATGTACATAACAGTTATTTTAGCAGGTACTGCTCTTAATGAGTGACATTACGACTTGCCTTTTTTTTTGGCACAGCACAGTAAGGCTGCATTTTCTTTCTACGTACAGTAAAAGTAAAGCAGTCCCCACAGATCTTCTGTTCTCCTTCCATTGTGCATTGGAAAGCAGGGTAGGTAGGGCCTGCTACTCTTTCCTTCTCCCCCTTCCCTTGGTGTTCCTGGAGAAAGATGATCTGCAGGAAGAGGGAAGGAGACAGCAAGCAAAGCTGTTTGTTTCCAGGGACTATTCACATCCGTACCGTTTGCTCAGGGCTCATAGCAAAGTTACAACTACAGACTGGCTTGGGAAGATCTTCCCACATCTCAGTCAGAACATGCTACTAAGAGTTAAAGCTGGAGTGGAAAAGGTAAGGTAATTTGCCATATGATGGGCAGATGAAAAGTTAGGATTTCCCAAGAACACAGACTTTCAGTTTTGGAACGTTATAATCTGATATAAAATTATCAACTCCTTGTAATTTGTAGAACAAAGTTTCCAGTATCATGTTCCAGTTGTACCTCACAGTTCAGTCCCATATGGTATAATTATCTACAAACATCTTTTCAGATGAATAGTACTGTCAACAAATATTACTGTTGAATATTCAAGGAAAAAAAAAAACAGAAGGGATGAGAAGACAAAGGAATATTAAAAGAAAAGGCACATATATCAGTAATCATGGAAGTTGCTGGGGTTTTTCCACTCATATTTACCAATTCTTCATAGCTCTACTCCCTTTAACTTCTCTGTCATGGCAATATTTCATTACCAGCAGAACCTGGGCAAGGCTCAGTGAACCACTGGAGAAAACTGTTTATTTTTAAGCTTTAACACTCACAGAGTACAGGTTGAATTTCTGGATATTAATTTTTGTTCTGAATTATGAAGGTTTTTCTGACACTTAGTAAAATGTCTGAAAAAGCTGCTGTTAGGTGTTTTTCCCTAGCTTTCTTGTTGTTCAAAACCAAAAGCACAGTACTTTTGAAGTTGAAACATGGTATGTTATTTTATGGTAAATTGTTTCTTGTATGACAGAAAACCAGCAAGATGCATAATGCATGTACTACATATTAAAATATTTTCAGTTTTTGCCAGTAGTAAAAATTATACTCACACTTTTCTAATTGAAGTGTACCTAAATCAAGTGTAATCTGCCTTATTCTTCACCAGTGTAATTCCTAAGAAAAGGCAATTTTGAACTTCAAACTGTTTTGTATAACCTAATGTAAGCATGTAGAGAATAAATTAACTAAAGCATCATTTTCATTTTATGCATGAATATAATCTTCTAGTATTTGCTTTTGTGCTCTACATCAAGTCAGAGTCATAGTTATCTTCATCTTGATAGCTGTGAAGCGTGCACGTTATCACATTAATTTCTAATACAATTTAATCCTGGTTTTAGGTCCTGATATCCTTATTTGTATCTATAGGACCAAGCTTTTATAGGCAATCTGACAGTCTATGTGGTTATACAATCTGTGGAGAAAGCCACAGGAGCTGGGAGGAAAGACATCATTCCTTTCTGCAATCCAGTTGTCATTATTGCATGTGGATCCTGCGGCTGCTATAGAAAATAGACATTTACTCTGTGTAGATGTGGACTTTCCAGTCATGATACCACTCTCAAAACAGATCACAGAACTAGAGACCTCTTTAGCTTTGAAAGCAGGACAGATTTTGACCAAAACCTCAGTAATGCAGGTCAACATTTTGAGTGGAAGATGGGATGAAATATTTTTGTCTTACTGTTGGCAGAATCAGTTCATGTAACTATCTCTTCTTGATATTCCCTCTACAAGGAAGATACTGAATTATCCGTGAGTTGTGACTTCTGAGGCTTTGTAAGTAACGGAGGTAAGTAACTTATGAAAACAGTGCTAAGGAAAATAGAAATCCAAATCAAAGTCAGGCACTTAAATTATACTCTAAGTTTTATGTGTGGTCCTTTATGGGTAGAGCTTTTTTTGGCAGACACCAACATATGTTGTTTTGCCTGCCTTTATTTATGTATATGTATACATATATAAACACACATACATTTGTAGTAATCAGTGAGCTGACCTACAAAATGGTATAAATAATACCAGCACTTAGTTAGACATGTACTACTGAAACTTTTACAGCTGCATTTTGACCACACAATTGAATAATACTGAGAGACTCCATGTGATCCTGAGAAATGTTATTTATTACAACCACAAGACAAGTTTATATATGACATTACAATGCACTGTGGGTTGTTAAATAGTTGGTGGGCATTTTCCAGAAAAAAAAAAAAAAGATTAACAAGCAGCAAATACTGAATAAATGAAGCTGTACTTTGATTCCAAATCTCAGTTTACACTTAGGATATACTGTAATAGTCTAAACTTGTCATGCAGCCATGAAAGTGCTAAAAGCTTTCAAAAATAAACATATCCAGATGACGGAAGCCACTTTATCCTCAGGGTAATGGATCTCTGTATTAAATACAGTAACATATGTTTAATAAAACATATGGAATATGAAATTTGTAGAACCGTTTACAGAGCACTGTGTACAGGTGTGCAAAGACGATATAAATACCCCAGTCTTGATAGACGAACCCTTACAGAATCAGGGCCACAATTATTGCCTCTGCTGTGTGACTGTATGTGTAAACACACTGGGGAAGGAGGATATTCACATCTGAACTAATTGTAAGCTTGCCAAAAATGTTCTTTGGGAATTCAGATTTAATTGCTTTCTTGAACTCTTGTATAAGAAGTTGTTCTCACCTTGTTCCCTGTGTATTGTTGCAGTTAACTATTAATGGGAGTCCCCCACCCAGAGTGCAGGGAGAGCATCAGTTCGCCTCTCTTCGGGCACCTTCTGCTCCTGCTGGAAACACCATTCCTTTGGATACAGATTCTCGGTTTCTTTCTGGATATGTGCTCACTACTTACCCAAGCAAAGCCCCACTCAGAGAGTTCTGGTGATTTTAATTGCTCACTCTTCATGTTTCTATGACTGTGTCATCTTTATATTTGAACTGCTGTACTTCTGTGAAAAGTGGCTATGTAAAAATAGCACTGCCTAACGCAGCTCTGGTCCCTTTAGGCATTTCGAGCTGCTGAGCAGCGTAAAGGTATTTTTAGTTTTACTCCTTTTAGCCCTGCAGAATCAACAAGGTATGACTGCGGCCTGAGAGAATGTATTTACTCCATAGATCCACTGAAGAAGTTTCAGATGTTTTTCACTCAAGGCATTTCCATCACAACTGAAAACAAAGTGAGTCTTCTTTGATCATGAATGGAGCATGGAACTACTCTGAGTGAGCATACATTGATACACTGTACCAATGCTAAAATTGCACTTAGCTTCTTCTAGCTCCCTACTGCATGATTACTTATAGCTTGATGGCTCAATTTTTTATTACCTTTGGGTTTATTATTGGGTATATTGTTCTTTAGGGTTAGATCCTTGCTTTTGCTGCCTGTAAATCAAAAGGCCCACAAAAATTCTTCCAAATCTGCCAGTTAATCCTGCCTGAGTTACAAGTAAGAGCCTTTGTCAATCTTTTGGGCACCCTCTATTTGGAAAGTCTTCCCCTTTGAGCAGCTGGACACTGTCCATTAGACATATCCATTTTCCAGTAAGAACTGTACTTTAGGATCCTTGGTAATATCATCAATTAAGGTAAATTGAGAACCCTGTGCTGATTTCACTGAAGAATCTGACTCAGAGACACTGCACTTTTATACAGTTGTCACCATGTCACTCAGTCAGATAATACTAAATAATGTCTGGATGTCCCAGGAGAGAAGCAACATGCTAAGAGAAGTAAGTTGCAACGATCTGACTTGCTCAAATTCAAGGGAAACTTCAGAAGTACTTGATGTTTAATGTTAAGCTTTCAGTCACAGAATCCATACTTGTTTAGATCATTGTAACTGCCACTGACCTTGACAATACTACAGGGGGTATATTTTTCTATGTATGAGCTATTTTTGAATAAGCACTTCAGTGCTTTGAACACATGATTTTTAATAGCAGACTTACTGCTATACCTGCCATTTCTCTTTCTGCAAAGTAGTCTTTAAAAAAAACAACCACGGTTATTGTGGAAGATAGTATATATAACAGCCAGGACACTCTTTCTTTCTGTCCTTGCTTTGTGAGTAAACAAAATAAATTTCAATTTTTCCCAGTCTGCTGGAGCTCTTTGGTATTACAGGTCATGGAGGCTGCAGCAATGCCCAGGAATCAAACACAGTGGAGGACTATTAGCGAGATCAGTTAGCCATTTCCTGTATGTGTAATGAGACTCCTTTTGCTCTGACATCACTAAGACAAAGACACTTGTTCAGGAAGATAATGAAAAAACATCTCCCTCCCCATAGACCAGGATGAGGGTCTTTTTCCTCCGTACTGCTGTGGGTGGATGATTCACAGAATGACCTCTCAAAGCATATACTGAAAACCTTGCTGCACTGGAACCCTTCAAAATGCCAACATATTTCTAGGCAAGTGCAGGATGTGTGCCAAGAAAAACCACTGCAAAGGCAGTGATTAGAAATATATCTACAGATTGGGATTAATTTTTAATTAATAACTTAGCACTCATGTCAGATGCTTTAGAGGATCCTGTCTGGAAATTCATACTATTCAGGAACACTGAGTACCTTGAGTTTTAAAGAGGAAATGCACACAAAATCATATGTCTGACATCTCCTTGCACCCTAATATTACTGAAAATTACTCAAGTTTTGGCAATCACAACTGATGATACAGTAGAGCAGAAAAAAATTATATACGGTATGGAAAAGAAAGAGAAGTAGAAGAGCTAGAATAAATAGAATCAAGCTTTGAGGAAAGCCAAAGAGTGCAAAAAACATGAAAGAGATAAATTTAGAAACCTGACAGGCCATCAACACAACAGTATGGAAAGGAAGAGTGAAAAATGACACTTTGAAGATTTGACTGCAACAGCCATAATAAAATGCACAAATGGGCATTCTTCCCATACAGTCTTTCTCCTTCCTACACTCTAGCTCTATATGTCAAGGCCATGTAATTATGGTAGTTTAAAAAAAAAAAAAAAAACAAAGAAGAAAGCCTAGTTAAACTAAAACCTACTCAAGTATATGATATATCTCTCTCAAATGGAGAATTGCACTGTGTAGCAATTTCATCTGAGTGAGTGAGAGTCAAAAGGGAAAAAATGAAATGAGAAGGAAATGAAGCTAAGTAACTGGAGGAAAAAGAGATGTCATGAATTGGAAATGAGTTTTGCTTTGAGGTGCTGACTCAGATGCATAGCTTTCCATAAAAGCTACAGTAAGAATAAAAATAGACCAGATTTTTAGTTATGAATAATAATAAAAAAAGACTTTTATTTGCTTCATGTGCTTCAGAAATACCCAATTCTTCTGCTTATGAATAGGAAAATAGAAAATCTGTGCTATCCTTCTTTCAGACTTTGAGCCCCAGTCTCAAATATGAAACCTGCAAATAGAAAATGAAACATAAAATATCAAGCTCGTTTTATTTCTTCTTTATTTACAATGATTCAAATGCACGGCAAAAGAAATAGGGACATCACGTATAGACATTTTTATACATACGATCCAATAGATAAGTACCAGACCCTTTCTTCAAGCTTCATTTAATAAATTTGTCAAAAAAAGGGCAGTGCACATGAACGGTAAAGAAAATTAGTACTTGGTATCTTTTGCTGTTGTCTTTGCAATATCAGGATTTCTAACACTGCCTTCACCTCTGGGGTATGTTTTCAGACTTTAGTTTCTTTGTTTCTGATTTCTGAATCTTCTTTTCTGAAAGTTCATTATTATTCTTCCATTGTCTGATATTGTGTCTCCAGCTTTTTCTCCATTACTGTTCAAAATTCTTTTTAGTATCTCTCATCTACCATATTCTATCTCTTTGCCACTTTTATCCTAGTCATAGGTCCTATCACACAAAGGATGCTGGGACAGATTCACCTGCACAGAGATACATTAGCAGGGCTCATAGCTGATGGCGCACATGGATTGTTTCTGGTGAAAGTTACAAAGGGGAGGGGGGAAAGGAGAGCTAGAGGTGGAGAGAATGAAGAAGGAAGGAGGAGAGGAAAAAGAGGGCAAAAGGGAGAAAAAGAAAAAAAAGTGGGTTGTTTTTTTTTTTCAAAAAAAGGAAAGAAAAAAGAGAAAATAAAAACTCTCCCTAGTAGCCGGTCAGGAAGAACAGCAATGGGGTCTTCTGGCAGAGTGGAGATGAGTATCCTCATCTGGGTGTCCTCTCCCACACAGCAGGTGATGACGGCTAAAGAAGTAGGGTACATAAGGACCTGTGTAGCAGTCCTTTGCCATTCTTACTAGAATTTAAACCATTTCTTGTCAGATATTTTGGTCTTCCTTGCACCTGCTCAGCCAAAGCGTTAATTGCTCCAGAAGAGATATTCTTTCTTGTGGTTGCCAGGAAGGTTTGACTTCAGAAGGTTGCTAGGCTCTATGAAGTCCTACTGATGAAGACCACTAGTGTCTGGTAAAGCAGAATGGCTTCCAGATATTGTTATCTTTCCCCACTTCCTGCTACTTTTAGTACCGATGTTTCAAAGTTGCTTTTCTCCATCAGCTCCCATACCATATTTTCATTGTCCCAGAGATAACAGAATGAACTCCACTGTAACAATGTATCTCTGTTGTGCTAAGTGCAGCACAAATACAGACAATTTCCTTGAATTGTGTAGAAACATTAGTCAAACTGCCAAAAAACCACATGCCTCAGGAGTTTACTTAAAGCTGTGTTCTTCAAACACTACTTCAGACCTTCTCTGCAGATAGTTCTGGAATAATCTCTTCCTTTGAAATGGAATCAGTGTTGGATGTGATCATGAGAACCTTTTCTTCCTGATTTTCTTCAAAATATCATGTAAGGGGAAAAAAACAAAATGCAAAGTGGAGTACTAATTGATGAGAGTGGGAAACATTTTATTGTTCTCAGGTTCTGATGTTGTCTGGTAAGTGGAGGTAGCTTCTTCATTGGCTGATCTTCTTTTCAGTATGTGTGTTTTATAATAGATATCCAGACTAGGTGGGTATTACACTGTCAACAAATCATTCATTCACTGGGAAACACAGCTCAGAGACAAAACTACCAAGTTGTTATTGTCCCAAATAAGAGTGACAGAGAAGTGAAGACGGGTTATAAGCATTTGCCATAAAATCCAGTTAGTCAAAGTAACTTTTCCCCACAAGTGAGGTGCTGGAATACTGCGAAATCGCAGTTCTATTTTTGGCTGACTCAGAGCAGGGATTTGAATTAATGTATCCTGCCCAGAAGAACACCTGAAAAAGCAGGCCACATAGTCATTTTTATGCTTTCCTCTTGCCCGATGAATATTTAAATAGTCTGTGCAGAATATCATGGGTCTGACAGAAAAGACTGAGAGAGAGCTCTCTCTACCAAATATCTGAGACTGCTTTAGTAACCTCCATGTGCTGTAAATGGTCAGATCCCTACATCAAGAAAGGTCTTGACCCTGTGCACTTCATTCCTTTACATGAATCCCCTGAGCACTAGGTTATTAGATAAAGATGTAAAATCAGGATACATTTTGCCTATCTAAAATGTGGCTTCTCTTGCCTTTTATTTCAAGTATGTCAAAATAAAATGTTCTGTTTCAGACTGGACAAAATATTTTGCATGGACCCCAAGTGACTGGGTTTTCTTTTCAACAAAAAGGAAAAAGGACTATACCTACCTGCCAGAATGAAAAAAAATGACCCAAAATGAAATATTTATATTTCAGTCTGGTCTTTAGATAAAAGATACATCTCTTGAATGACACTAATACATAGGTCTGATTTGAAGAGCTGCTGAATATCTCCTCTCTAATTGACTTTAACCCAGGTGCACCAGTAAAAGCTGAGATACACTACAGCTCTGAGAATCACCACTGGAACATTATAAAGCTGGAGGCACAAATGTCAGCAAGTTTAAGTCAGCAAAGAGAGAGTTATGCTAATTTACACTAGAAAGAGCTCGGCATAGTGTTTGTTGCTAGGCTCAGGAAGGTGTTGCAAGGTTTTGTTACCTCTTGTTTTATGTTATACAGTAAAGGTGCAAGGTTAATAACACCCAAGTTAGCCCGTGGCTGGTACTCATATAGTAAAAGCAAAAGCAAAAATGCACTGTGGCTTTTGCAATTCTAAAGTAATTACTTAGTATTAATAATCCCACAGGTACCTGAGATAGGTGCCTTGTACAGAAAATATGTGCCATAGCTACCACAGAAGAATTTGAATGTTAAAACCAGTATGCCTTTATACCAATATAAATTCTACCTTCAGTTATATCGAAGTCAAAGTTTGGACCTACTGCTTTGAACCTATAGTTGTACAGAAATAGAAATGAATTATTGTGAGTGTGTCAGTGCAGTTTATTGCCAAATAGTAAGTCTGATTAGAGGGAAAAAAGTATCCGCCCAAGCCTAATCTACTGGACCTCCTAAAATCTCATCAGCAGTATAAATGGCATTGAAGAATATGACAAAAATTAGCAATGAAATGTGGAAAAATTAAAGTAATGGGAAAATTAATAATGCTGAAACAGAAGGTGTTGCAAGAGGAAGAGGGAACAGGCTAGGCACAATTTTAAATTTAGGCTGTACAATGTAGATTTTTCAACTTTTACGCAGACTCCTATCCTTTACTGATAGGACATGAATGTCCCTCTATATGATACTTTGGTCACCCATTATATACAGAGGAAGGGTCACCTACTTAGATTTTAATATGAAGAAAGCACTGAAGGGAACAGGGGATATGGGCTAGCATCTAGTCCTGAAAGCACTAAGCTACCTGTTTATCTAATGAAAAGTTGCTCATCTGTGGAGAGCACTGGGAGGCGCAGGTACTGCTGAAAAAGATGTTGGGATTCAGGAACACAAGAGAATTGATGCTAATGAAGACGACAGCATGAGTGTCTGGCTGATGCATAAAAGCAGAGTACAACTGCTTAAATGTCTTGGGTTAAAGCCTTGTCTTATAAACTGTGTTGGACAAATATGACACAGAGTCTGCATGTGATGTGATGTTAGCATCTCCAGAAAAAAAGTCTGAATAATTGAATCTAGAAGATCAGAAGAGAGGTACTTTAAAGCACTCATGATTTTGTGGACGACTTTGAAATGCAATCTGTTAGGACACATAGTTGCATAAATACTTCTAATCAAATAGAGTCTGGGTATCTCTTCCTTGATTTTTCTTAATTAACAAAGGAAAATTGAATGAGGATTTAAATAAATCCCAGACTGTCTCAGTTCTTTCCTTTATCCTAAAAAGGCAATCAAGGATAGATGGAGAAAGTCAAGACCCCCTCAGTTCCTTTGCCTTCCCAATATTATTTTCTTCATCATACCTTATTTGTTTCCAAATGTTTAAGTATGGATATTTTTCTGGTGCCCTGCATTATGGTTTTCATTCTTTCTGTCCTGCTACTTCTCTTTTTATTATCGTTTTTACTTTTTTCCTTCCTTTTACCTTTTTTGCTACAGAGATGCTTGTAGGCACTCCTGAACACAAATGCTATTTGTTTGCTAGCTGCAGTTTGCAACAGAGATACCTGTTAAGTTTGTTAGAAGAACATGGCCTGAACCCTGAGACTATCAAATGACATTTTGGGTGGAGGGGCCACTGGGAAGACTATGTCTGAACATAGCTCCATATATTTGCCTCTCAGGAGCAAAATGCGCAGTTCCCGTCAGATCTCCCTTGAAGTTCTCATTACCAGGCAAAGGTAACAATGAAAAAGATGTGCAGTTATTCTAGAAAATTGAAAGATGATGTTCTTGATTAGAAAATGGTAAACTTAGTTTGAAAAAAACCCAAAGCTAATCTTAAACCCCCCCCACAATCTTGGATAATGCTTCCATGGGAGATAGTACATATCTCCTATAAGGTCTGTCCCCTCATCTTTTTCAAGGGTAGGTTAGCCTTAGTGAGCTAATTTAAATTCTATTTATTTGTCCATAATTAAAATTTTATTTCTTATTTCTTATATCTTCTATCTTATATCTTATATCTTCACACATGTACAAATGAAGCATCATTTGAACTGGGAGCCTTCTACCACTCCATCTTCTTTTATTAAACATGCACCCTCTTGGGGTTGGTCCTCCCTTTCTTCTGGACTGGGGTGCAGTTGGAATACTTCCTGATTTCCCTCATGTTTTCTCATGTTTTCTCATCAGACCTCTTATTCCCATCTCTCCCTCCCCCCCATTTTAGTTTTTAGACCAAGTATGACTGTCATAAATTGTCCTTTCTCTCTCCACTTGGAGTAGCTGGATTACTAATTGCAATTCCTCCTTTGTTCCTGCTTTTTTCATCCAAGAAAGGGAATCTCTGGAGTTTACATTACTGTGACTGTTTTTAATTATCACGTTTTTTCTAGTTCCATATTTGTTTACTATTACAATATTTTCAAGACTCTAGGAAAAATGAATCAATCCCCTGTTCTTTAGGATTATTCATTTTACAGATAAGTTTGCATATCCTGGAAATTCTGCATTTCTGTATACTTCTCAGGGCTGTGAAACTTAGAAGTGTCTTTCAGAAATTGGTCGATACTTCGAAATCACTTTCTGGTCTGGGTTCACATCCCAGATACATGTCGACTGCATATAATAATGATGTGCCTAGCTATATACTGTCCCAATCTTTTTTTTACTTTTTCCACTCCCCATGTAGTTTCCTCTGCAGCCCAGGTTCTCTCAGTATGCAGAGAACTACAGCATTGTCTGCTTGATTCCCTGGCTGGAGGACTGGGGATTGCCGAGAACATTTAGGCATAACCAGAAAAATAGCGCTTGATTTATTCATAACAAGCATGATGCTGTTACCCCTTTGTGTGCTTTATCTTGAATTCCTAACATTATTTGCACTTTTGGGGATCTATGCAAAATGGTCACACTAGTCCAGGTGTTCTTTCCCTTTCCCACTATCCTTCCTCCTTCTCTTTTAGGCTCTCTAAAATAACCTGCTTTTTGACAATAAAATAACCGCACTGGTTTGTAGGACGTAAGTTTTCAGTTTCAGCTGCCAACCAGGCATAACACTATTGTTGAGTATGTTGCTATTGCAGTATTGTTTTTTTTATATTTGTGGATGTTTCTTCACCGAAAACTTAAAAAGGTCAGCCTTGTCCCAGTGAGAAATAGGGAAACTTTTGAAATCACAGTCTGGAAAAACTTTTTCTTGACCATTTCTATTTTTACATAGAATTTCTTTCTCTCTTAAGGTTTTAGGGGCAACTAATCTGAGGTCAAAGGCTCAGATAAACCACCGGCACAACTGTTGTCAGCTGCCTCTTCTGCTAAGACTACCAGATGTGAAGGTGAAACCACATGAGTGAAGATCCAAATGAAGCTTTAGACCCTAAGTGAATATTAGAAAACAAAAAGTCTTGTTGACAAATCTGAATTATGTGCTACTCACCTTGACTTCCTTTTCCTAGAGGTGAGGTGATTAATCACAATAATTCAAGGAGCCCACCACAATGAGTGGAAATGCCCAGTCTTTCATGATCACAGGTGAAAAAGTTGTGCTTGGACAGCTGAAAGAAGTGGTGAATGACAATCAGTGCATAACAGATATACATGGGAAATCATTTGCTATGGCAATATATGTAAAACAAAATCATTATGATTTTACGTAGATTATGTAGGTACAGAATGAAATAAATAACTTTCATTGCACGTGAAATGCATATATGTAATATCAAAAGTAAGATTTAAAAAAACACTAACACGGACATTTCTATTAGGGTGGGAACTTTACATATTTTACTGAAGCTCAGAAATGAAGTTCTAAGAAAATTACAGACATCTTTAGGTGGGAACCTGTGCCTTATCTTAATCCAGGTTTGACTATGATTTTAAGATTTTGTCAGCATCTGAATTAGGGAAAAGTTATATTGGGTACTTGGACTATTTCTTCTAATATTTGCCCGTGAAATGCCCTGACCCTTCTAATTTCTGCTTAACGTAACTAAGGCTAAGATACCAAAGTTGCTTATCGTAATGACTCATACAGTAAACTTCTGCTCATATTAATTACTTAGTCTATCTCTAATGGCTATTTTATATTATCTTATAGTAAGTACTGTACCTAGGCATAATGAAAGAGTATTATGGCTAACTAACAAAAGCAAAGAGTCAGTCGTAGAAAAGGTTTAACTGGACTGCTGAGGTAAGAATTCACTGCAGCACTAACTTTTCCATAATTTCAGAGAAGAAAACCAGACCTTTCACTTCAGAGTGAGGAAGGGAGTCAGATGGAAATAAACAGTAGAAATCTGGAACCTGTCTAGCTTCCACAGAAGTATTTCATATTTGTACTAAAAGTACATGGAGAAGAGTGATTATCTTCACTCACCTCAGTCTTTACTGGTAAAATTTGCCTTCAGCAGTTTCAGGGCCCTCGGTCCAGTGAGGAATCCTGTTTCAAGGAAGACTTACCCTCAGTGGAGGAGGATCATGTCAGGGAACACTTAAACAAACAGGACGTACATGAGTCCATGGGACCTAATGGGATGCACACATGAGAACTGAGGAAGCTGTCCAATGTCATTGCAAGGCCACAGTCAATTATCTTTGAAAGGTCTGAGGAACTACAGGCTGGTCAGCACTTGGGAAGGTGGCAGAGGGAGTCTTCCTCAAAGCCATTTCCAAACATGAAGGATGAAAAGGAAATTGGGAGTAGTCAGCACAAATTTCTGAATTTATATGCTTGACAAACCCAATAGCTTTCTATGATAAAGTGACTAGCTCCGTGGACAAGGGGAAAGTAGCTGACATTGTCAGCAAGGCTTTCAACATTGTCTCCCATAACATTCTCATAAACAAACTGATGGAGTACAGATTAGATAAGTCATCAGAGATGGACTGGAAGTTGCCTGAATTGGACAAGAAAAACAAACCCAGCTACCAAAGTATATAAGGTGGTAAGATGGTTAAATGAAACCTCCATAAACTAGACCTTCAAACAAAGAAGCTGCCACTAAACTGTCAGGCTCAAAGGCTTTCAATCAGCAGCACAAAGTCCAGCTGGAGGCCAGTCACTAGTGGCACACCCCAGCAGTCTATAGTGGAGAAATGTTGTTTAACATCTTCATGTGCGACTTGGGTCAGCAACTTTGCAGGTGATATAAATCTGGGAGGAGTGGCTGACTCCTCAGGTGAGCATATTGTCATGCAGAGGGACCTGATCTGTCTGGAAAAACAGACAGAAAGGAGCTTCATGAAGTCTGCAAAAAGAAGTACAAAGTCCTGCACCTGAGGAGGGATAACCCCATGCAACACTACAGGCTTAGGCCCATCTGGATGGAAATCAGCTTTGCAGAAGATGACCAGGGGTCTGAATGGACACTAAGTTGACCAAGAGCCACCGATGCGCTTTTGCAGCAAAGGCCAAGAGCATCCTGGGCTTCATTAAGAGGTGTCTTGCCAGCACGTTGAGGGAAATGATCATTCCCCTCTGCTTAGCGCTGGTGAGATATATCTGGAGTGCTGGGTCCAGTTCTGAGCTCCCCAGTGCAAGAGAGACATGGATATATTGGAGCGAGTCCATCAAAGGGCCACAAAAATTAAGGTACTGGAGCATCCCTTCTACAAGGAAAGGCTGAGAGAGCTGGCACTGTTCAGCCTGAAGAAGAAAAGGCTCAGGGTCATCATGTAGATGTGTATAAATACCTGACTGGGGGAAGTAAAGAAGACAGAGCCAGACTCTTCTCAGTGGTGTCCAGTAACAAGACAAGAGGTAATGAGCATAAATGGAAATAAAGGAACTTCCCTTTAAATATTAGAAAAAATCTTTACAGAGATTCAAATTAGAAAATGTTTACTGAGAGGATGGTCAAATACAGGTTACCCAGAGAGATTTTAGAGTCTCCATCCTTAGAGATATTAAAAACCCAATTAGATGTGGCCCTGGGAAACCTCTGAGAAGGGGGTTGGACTAGATCATCTCCAAAGGTTTCAACTGTTCTGTAATTCTGTGATACATCAAAGATGTCAGTTTTAAACAGAACTGTGACTGTTGGTAGGACTTGTATAAGCACATATATGAGACTTTGATCCCAGCTAGAAAAACAGTTACAATCTAAACCTTATTTAGTCTGAATTTTAAAAACAAGCTTTTCTCAGGAGGTTTTTAGCATAAGTACAAGTGGTTTGTAAATTCTGGGAATGGATTAGCAAAATTATGCAGGAATTTCAGAGAAACAATGCAACAGACATTTCTCTATGGTGCTGTCTCTGCTTCCTAATTTGGTGTTAGACACTGCCTAAGAACTGTTCAATACATTTTAAGAGATCTTCATCTTCTGTTCTTCCTTTAGCCAACAATATCAGCTTTTAATACTGTTGAAGCCAAGAGTCTTTCTTCATTTCCTAGAGTGTCCTTCTCCATTTCCCAGGACTTAGTAATCTTTACCAAAGTTCCACAGCACAGAAAGTCTTTTACTACTCATTTATACGCCACGTGTATTTCCCCCTCCCCCATTTTTTTGCTTTCCCCAATGAATATATTTTCTTTATATATAAAGCATAATATATAATCTGGTCTGTTCCCCCTTTCCTTCCTTACACACACACACAGAGCATAGTCTTGCTTCCTTTTTTTGTGTTTGAAAGCTGAAAGTAATGTATTCATCTGAACAGCTGGGTAACTTTCATGTTACATGCAAATCAGTTTAAAAAGTAACAAACCTCAGGAAAATGTGACAAAAACCTACAATAGCTCAAATTGTAGATCTGATACAAATCTCTCACTGTTCAGAAAATCGTGTTCATTGTCTTTTATTTTTAGAAAATTCATTACAAGAACATAAAGAAGAGATGTATTCTTTTGCATTGTGACATATTCGGGAATTCCATTTTTATCTTGTAACACTATTCATTTGGGAACATGCAGTGAACCAGCAGGACAAGGTTCATTTCAGAAACTTGGCAAAGTAGGACAGTGTCCTACCAATGACAAAGAAAAAAATAAAAATAAAAACTTTTAAAGAGACATGTACAGCTTTCTATTTACTTGTGTTCTTGTTTTTATAATACTGTAAAATATGTAAATTTGAGATGAGTGCTGGCTAGAAAAAATAAAACTGAACATTCAAATACTGCATTTTAATGCACAAAGCTTATTTCACATGTGGAAATACACATTGAGTATGGACTTTCTCCTTGTTGGAAAACAACGATAGGTCGTTAAAAGTTACATATACAGTAGGTTGGAATGGTGGTTTTGAGTTTGATCTCATTATAGCATTGAAAATGATGCAATTTCCCTGAGTTAATTCTAGTGTAATTTGAATATAGATTAAAATCCTGACACATCAAAAACCTGAAGATAATCTGCCAGAGTGTCATTGTTATTAAGAAAGGTTTTACTGGGCATACAAAACAATTAGCTACTCCTGAAAATCTTTGTATTCTTTCCTAAAAAAAATCCTTACACTAGAAAATGCTAACCTTTCCATTTATTAGTTTCAAGAAAGACATGTTTACCTCCGCCTCTCAGAAAGCAGCATGAAGAACTCTGAATGAGAAATTAAGATAATCCAGTCTAAGGGTTTGCTGTCCGGATATATACCCAGGAGTGTAAATGGCACGTGGAGCTTCTTCTGTCTTGTCTAATCGTCCAAATGACTAATGCTTGCAAATGTGACACTGCTCATAAGGATAGCTGTGTAACATGTACACAAACTCAGGCAAGCTGAAACAGCAGTGGCCTTTTTAAACAAGATCTAAGACATTGGCAGGAACTTAGTTCAATTTTCATGACTTGCACTGTTTAGTGACAGCATAATTTTTAAAGGCCTGGTTTATGGAAGTCTCATTTAACCACCTCACTGTTCTATATACTTTGGTAGGTGGGTTTGTTTTTCTTGTCTGATTCCTGAGGTGGACGTTCAGCCTGAACCCGCTCCACCCAAGTTCCAACATTTCCCTAAACCCAGTTATGAACCTAGATACCCCCAGCTTTCTGCCTCATCCACCTTCTTAAGCAGCCAATGAAAAGACATGACATTGCTAGACAGTGATTCAAGTCCCCAGATGTATTATTTTATTATCTTAAGTTCGGCTGAGAAGGATCAGACTGTTGATTAAGCTACAGGAGAGGTGGTCCTTTGAAAATGAGCCACTGGTGAGCAACTAACTATAAACTTATACAGCATGTAATAAAAACTACATTATTAGTCAGAAGTAGAAACATGATACAGTTTTGCACAATATTTTGGGTTGGAAAATAATAACATTTTGGCAAAAATCCCCTTAAGGTCAAAGTATTCCATTCCACTGTAATAATACATTTGCGCTGATATTACCTAAGTTCATGCCTGAGGACTTTTTGAATAGCAGTGCATGTTCAGTGACAGGGGAATTCGCCTCACTTTTTTAAAGAAAAATAATCAAAGTTTAAGGTATTAACCCTTGACAGACTATGGAGAGATATTCAGAGATGATAAGGCATCTCACCAGTCTTGGACATCTTTGCGTGAGACCAATTGCCTTTTGGAAATGCAAGTTTCTCCCCAAGACAGGAAGATTTTGCAGAAGATATCCTTGAACAATTAGGTTAGATACAGATTACCAACTTTTAGATGTCTATATGAAGTGAGGTGCATCAAATAATAGCCATTTGTACCCTACGGGATCATAACCTCAGGGGGATTTAAAGGCATTTAGAAGATTTGGGCTCCTGATATCTTATTCCTACAAGTTCATAGCTTCTATTCATCACTGTAGCTTGTGAATACCTTCTAGCAACTGTGAACTGAATCACGCTAGTCACGTGCTGACTGATCTTTCCCAAATCCTGGATTTTATTTTAAAATATTATTAAACTTTCAACTTTCAAATTTGTGTAGTGCATCTCAGGAATAATAACGTTTGTCATTGAGTAGACTTTTTACCTCATTAAAATCTGATGCATTAACGTTGGTGGCCCTTTTTTTTTGCATGCAAATAAGAAAGCATAATATATATATAGACATAAAATTGTGGGATATAGTTGATAATCTACTAATCAGTTTATGAACAGTAGTTCTGTACTCAAAATACAGGTCTTAGAGTGTTCAGATTTTTACCAAGGGGTTGCACAGGAAATTAAGACAATCCACTGAAAAAATACCAGAAGGGATTTTTAAAACAAATTGTTGTTATTCTTTTTATTTCAATTTATTTTTCATCAAACCACCATGAAAAATTCAGAAGAATACTTTAGGTTTATATTCTATGTTTCTCTACTTGCACTTCAAATATACATTTTGCAGAATAGAGCTTTAACTCATTTATTAAAACTGACTCTGTCACCCACCCTTCACTGTGGAGCAAGTTCTAGCTGGTAATTTACTGTTGAGGTGGATTTTGTTTGTATATATTTTTAAGTGTCTCTCACATTTCTTTATACCTAAGTCATACACAGTTCATCCTAGTAAAAAGAGAGGAGGAAAAGTACAGCCTAATTCCCTCTGCAAACTGCTGAGAGGGGACTGCAGAGAGAAACTCTTGCTGTGGAGCAGAAACAGCAGCCTGTGGCTGAGATGAAGTTTGAAGGTCTGTGTGATGGGGAGAGTTTGGATGCCATGACAAGAGAGTGAAGTCCTCATTCTGATGAAAAAAACAACACAGGGCCATTAATTTGGGGTTAAAATTACTCCTTGGGAATGTCTGTTTCCAAGCAGAAAGGTCTTCTGGCTCAATGAATGTTTTTTTGACTTCATTTGTTTACCGAAGGAATTTATTAAATCAGATTCACTGTGTCTTAAGACCTTTCAGACCAATGCTTAGTTTGTTTCCTGTTTTGAACACAAAATACACCAGATGCATGTGACAATCTGCTTTATAACAGAAACAACAAAAATGCTCCTGGGTTTTCTGATTCCACACTAATGTGGGAATTTGGAAACAAATAAAAGAAAATAAGAAGTGTGTTTTTTCCAACAAACTGAATTGATACCCTTAAAAACAGGGGGAAAAAAATCAAACCACCTTTAAAAAATGGAATGTTGGCCATATATCAGAAGTTTCATTAAGAACAAAAAATGAAGTGGCTTGTCAATAAATATTAGCAATATAATGATGGGAGTGATAACTAATTAATATAGTATTTAATTAATATGGAATTTGAGTTAACGGATAGAGGCACATATAGATGAGTGTTGAAGATAAAGTAAATTATGAATGAAGATGAAGTAAACCAATTAACTGACTTTAATAAATGTCCAGGGGTCTCATAAAAGTTCAGGAAGCTGGTAGAGTCTTTGACTATCTGCTTGGCTATGGCATATTAATAAATAAACATAGGATCTTTCTGTTTCAAATCTGAAGAGAAGAAATTCACATGAATGCTGGCAGTGGCTCCTGCTGATTCTTTTGACACTACAGCATTTAGAGTTAAGCCAACCTCCCTGCTGCTTTGCAATGCAAACTGAATGGGAAAATTAAGGGTAAATTACCACCAGCACACATGATATTGTAGGCAGTCTCAAAATCTGCTCCTGGATGCAAGATCAAAGCATTTTACTTTCAGCAGATGTAACAGAAGGCCATTATGAACACTTGTCTAATGAACCATGTCCAGGTCCATGAACCATATCCAATTGTGCGGGTTTTGAAAATACTGTGCAGGAGAGTTTGCCACAAAGATATGTTCAAGATGGGATTTTTGCTCCCGGTGATATTCCTTTTTATTTCTGGAATTCTCACCGACCTAAACCTTGCTGAATTATTCCAACAAACTGTGTAAATATTGCAAAATCTGAGTGTGGGGAATCACGAGATGCACACTGCTACTCTTGTGGAGGTCTTAATCTTAAATGCTTTGTTTCTGCTTCTCACTCTCCCCCAGGGAATGGCACCTCCAATTTATCAACACCACAGTGGGAATGTGGGAGCCACTGTCTCGTTCCTAGATCACCTTTCGCTGAACATTTTTGTTGTAATCATATGGAACTACCTTCTTGCAATACTCTGTTTCTACAGTAGGCACTTCTTGAAGCTTCCCCTCTCTACCAAGTAGACAGAATCTTTTTGAAACATGCAGCTGTGCTTTCACAGAAAGCCTTTACACAGGTAACACATTCAAGACTGTATGGCATGGATTGTGCTGCTCTCTGAGGCTGTACTGGACATTTTGGGGTTTTTACCCCAGCAGGGGGGACTGTTAATCAGTTTTTCTTCCCTAAGAAATATGATCAAAGTTCAGAGTTAATTTCTCCAAACAGTTGAATGGGTGAGACTAGTTCTGAAAGGGGCCCACATTTGCTCTCCTTGTACAAATTTCAGGTTCACTGCACACTGACAGGCCCAAATCTGCATGAGAATGTGGCCTTGGCGGCTTGCCCCAGCCCATCAGGACTATGCCGCCATGGCATCCTCTCAGCTCTGCAACCAGGGCATTGTTCTGGGCTGGAAAATCCCTCCCTCCTGCTGAGGCACGGCTCCACAGCAGCCCATGAATATCATTCCACCAGCCAAGCTCCCTCTACAAATGACATCCTTTGCCACCACGCTCTCCGAATGTCCAAGATCCCCAGGAGGTGCACCTGCCTATCCATGGCAACTGCTTCAGTCTAAGTGTCTCTCTTGGCAAGGTCAGCCGGCTCCAAGTGGCCCCATACCTGAATTATCTACTGTCAAATGCTGGTTCGGCTACGAGTCAAGCTGCAAATGGGACTCTATTATGAAGTTTCACATTTTTCCACTGCCGTGCCATAGACTAGAGAAGCTTTCAGAAGACACTAACTGCTGAACGTGGAGCTGTGCAATGCATCAACTTTTCCTCTAAGATAACAAAACTTTGTTTTTAGTCAAGCAAATATTAGTTTCTTGCAGTGAAGTCTGAGGCCCTACAACTGCAGCCTCTTGGCAGATCTGACTGTGAAGAGAATCAGACAATTTCATCACACATTGACTGATTTCAAAATAACACTGCCATTTTTATAGATTTTTTAATGTGACAGACTTCATATGAATAAAATTGAGAGTACTATTTCACTATTTTATTACATTTCTGTTGCTAGTTTCACTCTAAGCCTCTGATTTGTAGTTCAGACATATTTATTTAGTCCTGCAAGAGGTCATTGTTTCTGTGAAGGGACCCTGTTTCTTAAGTGTGAACTCTACACATCCTACAGGAATGGCAAAAAAGGCCTTTATTAAATTTGAAGTGAAAGAAATGTTTCTGGTGGGGTGTTTGTTTGTTTGTTTGCTAGTTTTTTTAACAGTTACCTAAGATTAGGGAAAATCAGGTAAATTATTCAAAATGAGCATGTTATTAAAATACTCTCTTTTTTGTGTGAAGGATTAGAAAGACAACAAGGAACAATTATTTAGCCATCGTCAGGTGGTGAGAGTAAGAAAAGAAAAGGGAGAAACTGACGGTATTTTCTAAAGTTTGAGATTCTTTGGGAATTACTCTTTTAGGACACAGACAAATCTGTGGTGCTTGAATCTATTAGGTATATGTATATATGTATGAGTTCGTGCATGTGTATGTGTATATGTATATGTACATCTGTGTCAGTGTACAATATTTAGTTTGTTTTTTTTGTTTTATAGACCAAATATGGATGCATAACATGAATGTATAATGCATTCTGTTACAGTCCATGCTCATATGCATAAAAAGTGTATTTTCCTGACGAATTAAATTATATTTTTTTAGAGAAAGAAAAAAAGCTGGAAGGAGACATTCAATTTTATTTTAAATTTCATTTATTTCATCCTTATTAAAAGGATGACAAATATGCAGATGGCAAATGTCCTCAAATAAAACTATGTGGGGAATGTGCTATTGATCAAAAATTGCTTGCAGAAAAGATGTGCTTTCATTTTGAAAAGTAATAAAATGCATTGCTTTCTTACAAGGTGAAGATTGAGCAGGACATAAAGGGTAATGTTGACATGAAAATCCTTTTGTCCACTCCAACCATTCTGTAGGGAAAATTACATGACCCCTTTGTACTAGGAGCCTTCTTTTCCATATTTGCAGTCAGAATTTGGAACAGAGAATTGACTTTTAATTCCCAAGGCATATTTTAAAAAGAATGAAATGCTTAATTATTTGCATGGGAAAAATGGCTTTAGAGAATGTACAAAGTGATGAATATTTAGAAAATCATAGCTTTATAATGTCTTGGGTGCCATCCAGATATTTTTTAATGTTATCATCTTAAAATAGCAGCTCTCTATTAAATTTAAGATAAGCCTGTGCCCGAACTTTTAACTTGCATGTCCTTCATATTTGGAGCTTCAGGAGGCCGAATTTTGATTTCCATATCCAAAGGTGATATGACACAATGAAACTGTCTGTGCAGAACATTTGACTTCTGTTTGATACTGGAGATGCTCCATGAGTCTGTGTGTTAGAGACTGTAAAATGCATTTTTTTATGCAGGACCAGTGTCTTTATCATATTTTTACCTCATTTTTTTGAGTGTTTTCCATGCTGCAATATCAAAGGAGGGCACTCCAAGGTGATATCAGAGGGCTGTTAAATCTTGATGAATCTTTTTTCAGGTAGAAGGCCCTTTGGACAAAATGGTGACTTCTGTTCAGGACAAAACAGTTTGTCAAGTCATCATGCCGGGGGGTTGGTAACTAAGCAACAGATCAACTGTTGGAAAACTTTGATCTCCTAATGATGTTCATTTTGGGAACCTCCTGACAGGGAATTCTCTGAGGGCTGGTGAGTCCAGAAAGAAGAACCTAGCATCAGAAATCTTAAAATAAAGTCTGGCAGGACAGACAAGGGGAGGGGAGGTTTTGTGAGGATATTTGTTTGTTTCAAGGTTTGGAGTTGTGTTTTTTTTTGGTTGTGGGCATTTTTTGTTTTATTTTTTTGTTTTATTATTTTTGGTTTTATTTTATATTAAAGGTAAACTTTTCAATTGTATGACCAGTTAAGCAAGAAACAAACTATTTGGAGACACTGTAGGTAGACCTTGCTTTTCAAAAGAAGCCCATGTGTAGGTTCATGACTCCCTGGAAGAGTCTGACCTATCCCATATAGTTCTAATTCTTGAATACTTGGAAGAAACTGAGATATTGAATGCATTTCTTGTTTCTCTTTGTTTTCTATCATCTCAAATTCAGCTGCCTCAATATAGACAGTTAGTGCCATTTGAAACATGTTGGTTTATGAGAGACATCTGCATGGGACTAACACATATGGCACAGGACCTAAAGGGTACTATCGTGCTCCCCTTTTTCTGGAACAGCAACTGGACACCTCAGAGAATGTGCAAGGATGTTTCAAATGGCACTAAACACTTATTTAGGCAACTGAATCTTGCCCTATGTTTCATGGTCTAGTGAAAGTAAATTGTGATAAGCTTTAGCTGCTCAAAACTAGTTATACTATCTGCACCTTCTACTGTACAAACTCTGTTCTATCTCCTTGAGGATGTTACCTGTACAACAGTGTTCCTCAAAGGGATGGATGTCAGTGGAAAGCCATGTTTAAATTTTGGCTCTGACTCAGGACACCAGGATACCTGGGTCTTGGTGTCCCGCTTCCACAAAAGAGGAAAGAACCCAGACAGTGTACCAAATAAGCCATTTATGAAACTTAGATCTATGAAATATAGATATTGTACACAGCTCCAATTCAGTCTAACCACAATGTTAATTTAAACCCAATGCAGGTATATATGAATCAGCTTATTGAGTTATTAAGCTTATTTTTCTTTGGTAAAGAATTATATGGTGTGTATATATATCTATATGCTACAGTTTGGGGGATCAAGCTAAATCCTTATATTTTTATTTTTCCATCATGAATGTCTAACTTATATTTTTATTATTTATTTTATATTTATTATATTTATCATATTTTTTATTTTCTTTAAAATAGAACTCACTCTGTTTGTTGCTTGACAGCAAGCAGTGATCAAAATCATAAGATTTTAGATATGCAGTATAAAATGACTTATATTAATAATAGACTTACATAAATTTTTACAAGGGACGAGACATATGAGAAATTAAAAAAATTGAAAGAGGAGAATACGGTAGATGGGAAGGGATTGACTTAAACAAAATTTTATTATCAAAACACAGCTTTAAAAGGATACGAAATAATTCAAGCTTCCATAGAGACCAGAAAGATAAAAACTGTGAGTGTAGAAAATTCCAAGTAATAATGTTTGTCCCCAAATTTATCTTCTTGTTTTTTCCAGAAATGTCAGTGATCTAAAGGACATATCAACTCTCTGGACAAATTCTTCATTTCCTGTATCCTTAGACTGTGACAGCTGTAACAGATATATTATATTAATCTTGTAAATTGAAGATATATTAATCATTTCAATATCTTATGAAAAGCTATGAAAGCTAGAGAAATTTTGGAAATACAGGACTAAAGGATGTGTTATGACTGCAAGAATAATTAATTTCTAAGACCTAAATAGTCTTGAAAGATCAGGAGAGTTCCTAGTCTCATTCACTGAAGACTTCAGAAAACATGTTTTAAAATACATAAGAAGGATATATTTCAGGGAACAGTAGATATATGACTGTGTGTAGGGTAATTCAAATAGCCAATCTTCAAAACAGCATGTTCTATAGCATGACCTCTAGCTTACACAGAAAGCAAAAAAATGATTGTGTTATCACATATGAAATAGCTTTTAGGACTGCTTGTACATTTCTAAATACAGACTAATATTACTAAATTTATCAATTAATATTTTGCTACATAGATATTGTCAGAAGCTGGTATAGCTTATAATTTGGTATAGAATGAAATGCATAGTAATTTATACCTACATTTATAGAAATAAAGGCATGAAAACTCTATTAGGGAAATGGAAATGAGTCTCATTTTTAGTACAATACCAGATGGAGAACTTTACTGAATAAATTTTGAACCATGTCTATAACTTGAGAATAGAATATATTTATCAAGTTATGCAGTCCTGATTTAGAATGATAGGGACTCCATCACATATTTTGATAGGTTATGCCAGAATTTAATTATCTTCCAGGTGGAAAAATACATCTCTTTCCACTCAGTCTGATTGTGTGCAGGTATGAAAATCTGATCTTATTGTGCCTTTTTATTTCACATGAGAGAACTCTCTCTTACCATAAAACCTCTTTTGAAGCAAACCTTTCTGAGGGGCAAATAGAGTAGATAGATTGATTTGTTTAATTTTTACCCTTGAAGTAATGTTTTATTTGAGTTCTTTATTTTTTCCAAGTTCTGTTGAGTTTTGTGTCATATTTTTTTCTGAATTTATTCATAATTTCTGCTTTTTGTTCTAATTTCTCTGTCTCTGTTTTGAAATGAATCTTCAAGTTGTTCAAACCCTCAGCAGCTGCATAAATGTTTCTAATAACAGTCTTACTAATTTCATTTACAGAAGTAAAGGAAAGAAATACACCGCCTAAATATGGAAGGTCACATTTGCTTTGTAGCAAAGCTTTGGTTTGAAAGTTCCTTGACTATAGGCAATGGCTACTCTCTACAGTAGGATTTCCTTTTTCTGCTTTCAGATATATGACACTGGCTGCATAAGGACCTATTGTTCACAAAGCCTAAGGGGTTCAGTTTGGTCTATCAAAATGGTCCAAAATCATCTTTACTTATCACTCCTTTCTCCTGTAATACATGTTGAGCAACAATATAGCCTATTATTCATCACTAGAGAGTAATTGCAATTTGACAAAAGCAGGATAGCTGAAAAGCCACTTCAGGAAGTGATATTTCCAAAACTTTCCTACTGATCTTGTAGAATATAAATATCTTTGGTAGATGATCAGATGATCAGGTAATCAGAAAGTGTAGATTAAACAGGGAAAGATGGATTGTATTTCTTTTTAAGTGAGTGCAATGCAAGGAGGTCATACAAGATTGTTCTCTTTGCTGCTGGAGGAACAGAGGCATCATGTAGGAAGCAAAGAATACAGTGAGCCTTGGCTCCATTGCATTATGTATTTATAAATGTCTTTGGGAAAAACAGAATAATCGGCAATGAACAAAGGCTGCTTGGCTCTGTATGACTGAGTTGCTCCAGGAAATGTTTCTGTGTCTCATCTCAGTCTCAGACAGCTCTAGCTGGTACGGTGTAACCTTGCTAATTTATTAGCTTTTCTGTTCAGAATTGACTAAACTGTAAAATACTGTAAAATACTGTAAAACAGCCTAATCTCAATTGTGGCATTCTGCTCTAATATTGATGCTTGCTTGATGAAATAATACATGTGTAGAAACAGGACAGCATCCTGTTCCAGAAAATACAAGACAGGAAGAAAGGAGAGATGACAAATATTTTTTAAAAATCAGGAATAAAAAATTTAGTCTGCAGAGATACCCAAGGTCTTCTATTTTGTGATCTCAGGGACCTTAGCCTGAAAGTCCTTCCCAAATCTGTTGTGTCTTGAAAGGTCTGCAAAATGTATGTGAAAGAGGAGAGATCATGGAAAACAAAGGCCAAAAAGTGGCCTTCCACAAGGAAACTAGGTTTAAAGGATTCCTTTTTCTGTGGCTTTTAAAGATAGACAGGGTCTGTTTGTTTATATAAATTCCAAACAGACGTGCTAATTCACCATGCTGATGGTAGTACTGTGAGGTGGTTGCCTGTGAAACCAGGGGAGGTCACCAGCAGTAGAAAAAATTAGGTGACTGAATAGTAATAAACCCCAAAGTGCTGCAAAGGGTTTCAGCTTTTTATATCTGATGTACTAATATCATCAGTGTAGACTCAATGGCTCATCCAACGCCAGTCTGCTAGTCAGAAACAGAAAAGGAAGAACACCCAGGACCAAAAGCAGTCCTGCAAAGACACATTAATCCTCTCAGCAAGGCAGACCAATGCATCTGTGGATTTCCAGCTGTGACACAAGAGGAATGACCAAGTGTCTGTTTTACAGCTGTTTCACTCTTTCACTGTGATTAGCATAACTCAAATTTATTTGGATGTCTAGTAATGCTGCTCTGTGGAATTTTTAATGGTTTCTTTCCCAATAGTTCTCGACGTGTGACTGAGACTATTAACAGAATCTTACACAGGTCCAAAGCATGCTTAAAATGCCTTTTTTTCTGCTTTAAAAAAAACAAACTAAAGTTCTCCATGAATACAGAGTTCCACAATTGCATCATATTCTCACCTACATTTTGGTTCACAAAAGATGCTCTTGCTTTCTAGGTCTTGCTGAATTTGGACTAAACACTGCTTACATCTTCAGCAGCACACTGCTTTTTCGTTGTTCTTTTTGTTTACCTTACTGTTATATTTGCATGTTTTGCTGAAGAACTGCTCTGCACTGCTGTTGTATACTGTAACTCTTCCTTGCTTTATTGCTAACCCCAGCACTATGCATAAAGGACTACTGCACAATGAATAATTAATCTGACAAATGTAGCCTCTTCAGATAGATTTCCATTAATGCTTTAGTTTCACAAAAGTATTTTTGGAATGTGACTGAATTTTACTCTGTATTAATCATGCACCTATGTGAATATTTGCTATTT
This sequence comes from Phalacrocorax aristotelis, assembly GCF_949628215.1. Classification (NCBI taxonomy): domain Eukaryota; kingdom Metazoa; phylum Chordata; class Aves; order Suliformes; family Phalacrocoracidae; genus Phalacrocorax; species Phalacrocorax aristotelis. The sequence continues at coordinate 66,149,951 of NC_134278.1, forward strand.
GTAATCAGAACATGTTGGTTACTTGTGAGAGCCTAGCTAAGTTACGTGTCATTGTTTCTGTTCCCCATTTGGCTGTACACAGAAAAATTGGCAGCCAACTGCTTGTGCGAGCGCCAAATTTCTGTGTTGGCAAAATTCCATGGTTGCACCACCAGAGAATTAAGCCCTTCACATTCAGTTTCTGAGACTCTGTACAGAGTTTAACATTTACTCTCCATTAATGTTTTTGCCAGATCAGCAGGAGTGGAAAGAGATACAAGCAGAGCCAACTACATTTGTCTAAAACTTTGGTTAAGTAGTCATGGACAATTGCTTGAAATAATAAGCCTGTGTACCATTTATCTTCAGTGATCATTAGTAGTATTAATATTAGAATTGTTACTCTTTCTTGTGTCCAGGATCTATTATGTAGTGAGGCCTCTTAACTTTTATAGAAACACTAATGCATAAAAGTGGAGTTTAAAATCTGTATTTTTCCCTTTAAAGCTGGCATTGTCTTAAAGATAATGACTGACTGTGGATATGTACTTGAGTTCAACAACAACTATTAAAGCTTTCAGAGAGCTCTAGAGCTGTAAGTGATTTCTTTTTTAAATAATGACACATACCATTTTACATTGTGGTTTTTTTTCAATTCAGCAGCCCTTTCAAACACTAATTACTCCTTAAAAAACAACCTTGCCAGATGGATCAATCATTATCCCTACCTTTGAGGTAAGAATAGAAAGAAATCTTCAGGCGAAGTTTTCATTTTGGCTGGCTCAATTTGGAAATTGTTTCATAAAACCTGTGTGTGTTTATGGAGTTTTGACCCATTTACTCATCTCCAAATGGAAGCTTGCCATGCATACAAGGTCTTCTGTGTTTTGTGGCTCTGAAGTGATGGAAGTGAGTCACTTAGAAAAGCTGATTTGGGGCACCTGCCCTTAGAATCGTCAAAAGAGAACAATACTTAGGTGTTTATAATTCACAATTCTGGGCGCAGCTTTAGCTTTAATGTGGCTGTCACATAATGTGATCTATCAAATTTTTATGCAATGATTGTTTTGTTAGGTATACAGAAAAATTACACAATGTATGTATATGCCAAAGAAATTTCAAACATTGTATAATATTTCCAAATGTACACATGACATGGCAGGTGGTCACTCTGTCCATTGCATTGCTATGTTTTAAACATATGCTTTTTTTATAATTTGAGTGACTATGTTCAAACATCTCATCAATGGCAACTAACATATACACTAATATGTATAGAAAGGAGAAAAAGATTGACCAAGATTTTAAAAAGTGACTAGTGTTTCCAGACATGTAGCTTGGTTCTCACGGGGTGAAAGCTTAGCATTTTCTAAAAATCTCATGAAGTTCCTTTAAGTGAATACCCAGAAGAATATCAGCTCTCTTCCCCAAAACTGCTCACCGTTTTAGAAAACTATGGTATGGAGCTATGCTTTTTTATCTACTCCATCCATTTCCCCGTCTGGGATCAAGATACCATCCTGGTTGCCTCAGTCTGACTGAACATTCACACATTGCCACAGAAGACAGATCTCTGTGACCTACCAGTATGAGGACTGGTAAATACATATTTAATAAGCTGTAGTTCTATCAGGTTTTATGTTGTTTGCATTGCTTCATATGTAATGCTGTGCTTGTGGCAAGACACACAAATTTGCTGAGGTCTTATTTTTGTAGGGAGTAAGTCTACTCTGGGCCTCAGAGTATGGAATGAAGGGTCTGGCACTACTTCATAGAATCATAGAATCATTATGTTTGGAAAAGACCTCTAAGATCAACGAGTCCAACCATTAAACTAGCACTGCCAAGTCCACCACTAAACTATGTCCCTAAGCACCACATCTACACATCTTTTAAATTCCTCTAGGGCTGGTGACTCAACCACTTCCCTGGGCAGTCTGTTCCAATGCTTGACAATCCTTTCAGTAGAGAAATTTTCCCTAATATCCAATCTAAACCTCCCATGGAGCAACCTCAGGCCATTTCCTCTTGTCCTATCACTTACTACTTGGGACAAGTAGTAAGACAAGAGACCAACACCCACCTCGCTACAACTTCCTTTCAGGTAGTTGTAGAGAGCAAGAAGGTCTCCCCTCAGCCTTCTCTTCTCCAGCCTAAACAACCCCAGCTCCCTCAGCCGCTCCTCATAAGACTTGTGCTCCAGACCCTTCACCAGCTTCGTTGCCATGCTCTGGACATGCTCCAGCAACTCAAGGTCCTTCTTGTAGTGAGGGGCCCAAAACTGAACACAGTATTTGAGGTGTGGCCTCACCAGTGCCGAGTACAGGGGCACGATCACTGCCCTAGTCCTGCTGGCCACACTGTTCCTGATACAAGCCAGGATGTTGTTGGCCTTCTTGGCCACCTGGGCACACTGCTGGCTCACGTTCAGCCAGCTGTCAACCAGCACCCCCAGGTCCTTTTCCACTGGGCAGCTCTCCAGCCACTCTTCCCCAAGGCTGTAACATTGCATGGGGTTGTTGTGACCCAAGTTGCAGGAGCCGGCATTGAGCCGTGTTGAACCTCGAACCCATCCTTGCACCCAGGCCTTGGCCCATCGATCCAGCCTGTCCAGATCTCTCTGCAGAGCCTTCCTACCCTCAAGCAGATCGACACTCCCACCCAACTTGGTGTTATATGCAAACTTACTGAGGGCACACTCAATAACCTCATCCAGATCACTGATGAAGATATTAAACAGATCTGGCCCCAAAACTGAGCCCTGGGGAACACCATTTTTGACCAGCCACTGTTGAATATCTCTGATATAACCTGAGCAGCTGGAAGCACTGACTTGCATTGAAGCAAGCAGATTTTCCAGCAGCAGATTTTAGGGCAGGTATTAGAGTGACTTATGAATTTTCTTAATAGAAGAGTGCAGATTATTACATTCTAATATAAGAAGTGTGTATTTCAAGTGTACAGGGTACATACATGCACATGTAGAAGCATGTTAATGTGGTGATACATGTGCTTGTTAGACCCAGTGCTAAAGGGCAGCACTATCCTGCCTTGTGGACCAAGAAAGTATCTTGTCATGGCTCTGTCCCACCCCATATGCACTTCTGCCAGGCAGAAGCTGCAAAAGGAAACAACAGCCCTTGCAATACAACTTCAGAACAATGGCATGTTGCATGGTGCTGACATGCCCAAAACCAGTGATGTCTCCATCAGGCTATGGCTGTATCCCTTCCTTGGTTCCTATCACAAGCTTCCAGAGCAATTGTGCCTGAATTTCTTAGTAAAATGATGATCAGAACAATTATAAATAAGGCAGGCAACAACCAGACAGAAAACGTGAAGGGTACAGGAAAACTACCCTCATTAGCACTGAAAGGGAATGTGAATGGCTGCATCTTGGAAAACAAAGGAATTGTCTGTCTTGCCACCACAGATAAATAAGGATTATCACACCATTAAGAGAGTCAGGGTACTTGCTCCTTTGATGGCTTCAAATCCAGAAATCAGCAGAAAAATCCTGACTGTGACTCTGCTCTTACAAGTGTATCAGTGTTTTATATCTAGCTTTCCTCCATTTTCACATGTCCTCCTGGTGCTTAAATGTGAATTCAACCATGCTCAAAGATGTGTAACGGAGAAAAAGCAATATTTTCAGCTGTAACCACTCATTCACATGTGAAGCCTGACAATCTTTTGCTAACACTCAAAAATAACCCAGTTATCTCCCCAATTCAGCTTGTAGGCACACTCAAAACCTAGTAGGTTTTTCTGTCTTTAAAACAGTATCTCCCTCCTGCAATCCTCAGTGCACTTTATTTACCTTATTTTATGGAAAACTTGGGTTATATATAAAATCAGTTTCCTCCAAACTGAATATGGTCTTATACATAAAGTTTTGCTTTCCTGCTTTTTTGTTTGTTTGTTTGTTTTCATTTTTAATTTGGAAGTTATGTTGGAAAACTATTTATGTCTCCATTTCAGGAGAATATCTAGTAACTGTATTATGTATTTATATTAAGAGATGTCTTGTCCCTTTGGTCAGCCTTTACTTCTAAGCCCACAGTTCAGCTTCTGTAGCAAAAATACTCCCCTGTTCCTATCAATGGTGTCTTAGAAGTGGTCAGCATCTTCTTTTGGGAAACCTTATATGTTTGGAGACAAGATATTTATTGATGCCCAGCTAACAGGTTCTTTTAGTGGGACAACGATATCCATAAGAAAAATTTGACCCAAATTTCCCTCAAGGAACTCACTCATCTTGTCTGAACAGGTAAAGTATGAGTACTGTAACAAAAAAAGGAAGATGCTCTTTTATCTTGTGGTTGCATCTTGGTGTATCTGAGGTGCAATCTCCATCTGAAGCTTCTGTGCAGTTGGGATTTTCATAGCATCTCTTTCCTTTGTGCAATCTCTGAGAGGCTGTGCTTATAACTGCTGCTTTCCCCACTCTGTTAGTGCATTAATCATGTCTTTCTCTTCTTTGGTAGCCTAGGAACAGAATAGCTTTGAGAACCCTGCATGGTTGGGCTTTATCTTTTTTGAGTCAGGTGGTTGGAGACCTCCACGTGTGTAAACACATGCATAATGTGTGGATCGTAAGACTCATATCCTTAGGAGACCAAGCTACAAAGCACCTGTCCATAGGAATTTAACACAGACAAGGTCTTTACTTGCTTGGACAATTAGGGACATTAAGAAACTCTCTACTGAAACGTAAGTCCTCAAAACGTAATCATAAGGGAAAATAATCAGTGCTTTTTCCTATACTACACAAGAAGTAACACTCTGAGGCTTTTACTCTCAACTCATATGAACTACAGAAATTTTGTATGTGCATTTCTGCTTTATTAAGTTCCCGTTGACAGAAGACATAGGTACTAAGTCAAATAATACCAGTAATCACAGTAATTCAACAGTTCAGTGGTCTGATAGACCAGTCTGCAGGTCGCTTGAGATGCTGCTAATGTTTTACAGTAACACATTAGTTTCATGAAGCTGTTTAAACATTACTGCTTTGTACTTACTACAGATAAATACAAATTTTTTTTATGGTGGGTGATGCTGACAAGAATTAGGGATTCCACAGAAGTGACAAAAAACACTGGATATTTTTTCCCTAACTTCTGATATATAGTTCCAAATAGTTGGGAGTACATATTCAGATGTCCAATTAAAATTATGTATTTATTGGTATGAAACACTGAATTCTGATTGGACCAATTTAAAGACAAAAAGGAAAAGCCTAAGGCTTATTACCAAACAGGACCTATTATATACAGGAACCTGCAGTGCTCCATAGGTTAGTAAAAACTCTTAGAGAGCTCTGGAACTTCAGAAATGGCAACTGCAGACTGGCAATGGTTTTATTATCCTCATTAGTAGAAAATAGTTAGAAACATGGCTTTTAAAAACAGTACCAGAACCTTAGGTTCTTTGTAGTCATAAAAAAATGTTTTTTTCTGCACATTAACTTATTCCTTTTAGATTTTTTAGGGTTGTTATGCTGGAGTTGGTTTGTTAATTCTGTGGTATATAATTAAATAGGAAATTATAGATGTTGCTTTATTTAAAGTATCCTCTGGCAACTTGAAAAAAAAATCTATATTTTTTTAAATGGGCTAGCAAGAAAATGGGACTTTTGTGCCATGCATAGGGTACTCAAAAAAGGGTTTAGGTTCTTGTTCCTCATTTTTGTTTCCCACATATCAGTATAATACTAATTTGAAGCTGATAATTTCAAGGTCTTTTCAGAGTTTGGTCATACAAATGTTACACCTTTGAAAGGATATACACTGATAGTCAAAGCATGTTGTAAGGCTTCAATCCTTGTTGCCAAGGATTTGTCGCATAAAATGTAGTGCAAAATGCAACACTGCAAGACACTACAAACTGCAACAGACATTGCAAGGAAGCCTCCTCAGTAGTTTTTAAATAAAGGTATTGATTTTTCTATTTTAATTGCTTTTTTGCTGGTTGTGAGCATGCTGCAAATCCATACATAAGGAGCATATGACAGAGTGCGGCACCATTAGTTTTTATTTCCTCTTTGTGTGGGATGCTCTTACTACTGCCATTCATGCTGTAAGAGGAGAGCAGAGGACAGGAGGGAAGAGAGAGGCAGATCAAGTTTTTGTTCATCCTGCATGTCTGCTTACTATTTGTTCTGCTTGTATGAAAGGGACAGAAGTATGCTGCAGCCTACTTTTCCCCCTCGTTTGGAATTCTTTGGTTTCTATGGAAACCATGCATTCTATTGTTGTAGTTGTAAATTGGGGGACGGTAGTGCTCCAGCATTTCATAAAAAGCCGTTGTACAAGTTCTCTGTGACTATGTGGAAAAGCTGGTTTGCTCAATGATTCTTCTATATGGAAGTGTATTCTAAACCACAATCAGAAGTTACCTACTGACCCTGGTATTCAAAACCAAGTTATGTATTTTATTAAAATGTCCATAATCTCTACTCAAGATCACCCAACACATGAAGTCTTCAAATACATATTTGCAGTATTTACACCTGCCAGCATTTAATGACCCAAAAATTAATGTCCATGATTTATCAAACCATTGATTTATATTTGTCTGCTGCATTATTTGTGCAGTATATAGTTGCTCCGCAGAAGTGTAGTTGACATTTCTCAAGGATTTTTGGATTTCTGGCCTGGGCTTTTAGACATTTGTAAAATCTGGAGACTAATATTAAAAGCAGTAGGATGGTAAAACAGTGCTAAATTGATAGCTATGACTGAATGCACCCAAAATAACAAATTGATTACTCATGATGCTGTAAATGAGGATGATTTAAAGAAAGAATTTCTTAATCATTTCTCTAAATTACTTTGCGCTGTAAAAAACAGACCGAAGGATAGTCGTAATGGGAAATAACTCCCTTTTCCAGTTCTCAAAGTGTTTATTCAGAATTTCTGGAAGCAGTTGCTGCACTATTTTAAAAATCTCTTTTAGAACTCTTAAAAAGGAAAAAAGAAGTCATAGAGCCTTAAACTGCAGATTGCGTTTTATTTCCATTTTTGCAACAATCTTGCCTTCTTCATTTAAAAACTGAAAATATACAACTCATTTCTATTTACAGGACAAATACTGCAAAGATACCATCATTGTCCAACTGCAAGTTAGCCGTGGCACTCTTCCCTCCCCCTGCCACATACAAGGAGTTTGGTACAAAAATCACAGGACAGTTTGAGAGACTAACACATCTGGGTTTCTTTCTAGACACCTTTTGGTTTTATCTTCTTTATGTTTTATATTTCTTGCAATACAACACGAACATTTATTCAATTTAAGTTTTAGAAAATAAAAATAAAAATGGGAATTTCAGTGAACAAATTGATTAAAAACTAACTCCTTTTCAAGTGCAATTATAAACAGAGAGTCATAATCAAGTGATTGCATTTTAATAGCTCCCACAGGGAATGATTTATGACCCTGTGTTCTAACTTTTATATGGAGAAAGTAGAAAAAGGGTATTCAATTACTTCCAATACAGGCGCAACCAATAAAAGCATGGGAGAAGCTGTCAGTAGTTGTGATCTAGAACAGTTTGTTACCCTGGTAAAAACCATACTTTTTATTAATATATAAGGTCCTATATGTAGCAACAAAAGATGAAGTCCATGCTTCTTCAAGAACAACTTTATTCTGGGAAAAAGTAACTGAAAAAGTGATGGGTACCATAATGGGACCAAAAGGACTGATATAATCCTGATGTATATAAAGATGAGAGTAGGAGAAGACAGAGATTATATTCCTTCTGATCTTGATAATGGCACAAATATTTTAGGAATTCTGTGTTCCTGCCTTATATTGACATGGGAAATTTATTGAAATATTGGACAGAATTTAGAAAAGCACCATGAAATGTATCTAAGTAGAAAGTCAGAACACCTGATTTTTAAAATTATTTATTTTATCAAGAATAAAATGCTGAAGAATATTTTTTGTCAAATAACATAATAATCCTAGTTTATTTATATTTATAAGGAAAAAACCCAATATAACAAGATCCAGTGAGCTGGAAACAGAAGCTAGATGTGTTCAGTAACAAGAAGCAGGGCAAACATTTTCTGCAGCAAAAATAATTAACCACTGGAACAACTTGTCATGGCCTAAGACAGATTATCCCCATCACTGAAAATGTTTATATGAAGCTGAGAGGTTTATTAAAATTTTTTAAAAAATATGGGCTGTATATCAGTTTGGAAGATAAATTAATTCTGGAAACTCCTTTATGAGGAACAAAATAGAAAGTCATAATAGATAACCTCGACAGTTCCTTTTCAGGGTTTAAATCAATGAATCTTGATTGTCTTCACATTCATTGCTTTATGCTTTCTCCTCTTTCATTCACAGTATTATCAATGAGTAAGTATGTGTATGTGTATATGTGTATCTCTACGGTCATGAGTGCAGGTTTTGGAGTTGGCACTCTCCAGCAGTCTCCTACATATGGGCATTTTCTGTTTGAAGAGCATTGTTTTTAATCCTCAGCTTCTGAAGGAAGTCCCTGGAGAAGATGAAGGTGGGTCTGGAAGACAAGACGCTCCAGCATATTCAGCAGCTAAACAGTTTTCCTCTGAAACACCTTAATAGGGAAAGTGTGATATCAGGTGGACAGCGCCAGAGGAGCTAAGGAATTTATGGCAGATGGATACAGACTTCCTTCATTAGGGTCTGATTAAATATTTGTACCTTAATCAGATATAAAACCCAGTGCACCCATGACTGTGTCCAGTCCCACAAGCACAGGTGGAAGCCCTGAGCTGTCAGCAGCCCACGCAGTAGAGTGCCTAATTGTACTAATCTCTTATTGCATCATCTGGACGCTTAATTCCATACTGTTACACACATTAATAATGTCAAATCTTACTCATGGTTATCCAATGGGCCTGTGTGCAAGCACTTTTCCTATGTGGGGAAATCAGCCTCTTCCTAACATCAGCTAGCTAATCTTTAGGAAGTCTTAACTAGATGTATGCACTTCTGTTTTAGTGGTCTAGATAATTCCTCCTCTTTCTTCTTAATAAAATGGCAAATTCTATTCAGAATACCTTAAATATTTATAAATGCATTAAATTCTTCTGTGGTTAGTAGTCTACCTTCAGAATATTTTACTGAGGTTACCCACTGGGTGCATTATTTCATGGGACACTCTGCAAATAATCTATGGGGTTACTGTTTACTGCATGTTTCTGTATTATCTCAAAAGATAATCTTGCTGTCTCAATCCTAACCCTTCTCTTCTTGCTGTCCTTTTCATCTAAGGCTTTAAATACTAAAATCAAAGCTTCATGGTGTGTAACTACTCAGAAATAGGCTCCATTAAGTGAAATTTAAAGGAATTCTCATTTTCCAAGCTGGTGCTTTTATCTCTCCAATGCTGTCGTTTATTAACAGTCCAAAGCAGGTTTTTCAAAACTGTTCCTATAACACTGGTCAGAAATTATCTTTAAGCTTTTGACAGATGAACTGAATTCAAGATATACTTTTCTGATTTCCTTCTGCAGGCAATTTATTTGTCATGGTTATCAGAAAACTTGTTTATTACAGGAACCATTTTTATTGGATATAATGGAGTGCTAGCTTAAAATTTTAACATAGTCATTAAAAGTGGCAAATTTTTGAGCCAATTTGTGTTATAAGATTATTTTAAAAGAGGGCAGCTAAAGAAATGCTGGTACTTTGAACTACAGTCTGAAAAGTTTGAATATCAAGGCTCTCTTGAGGTCCTTTCCTGTGATTTAAAAACATTTAAAACATAAGTGTTCTGTTGGACAGCTAACGGTATGAGTTATCATTTATCCATTCATAAGAAATATTCTCAAAATCAGTAATACTTTATGTGGCAACCCCTTCATGCAATACACTTTTTAATATCTTCATAAAGATTAGTGCTTATGATATTCTGAGGGAAAAAGAAAAAGTTTTACTTATTTCTTAATATAACCAATGTGTAAACAAGACCTCAGGAAAGAAAGAGAAGATGAGAACAGAACACTCTTGAATCTTTTTTCTCTATCTTGTGCCAGTAGGTATCAAGAACAGGTATCTAATGTTAGGTATCTAACATTTAACCTAACCTGAGTGCAACACATTCAGCTGGCCCCCTCAGTTGTTATTAAAAACACCTTTCAGCTCAGCCCTAATATTTTATGGTATGAAAGGTGAGGAGAAATAAAAGCTTTTTAAAACAAATATTTAAGTGCAGCTACATTATTTTTCTCATTTACTTTCCATGTCTGTGGTATTCTGGGCTTTTCTGTCAGAACTCCACTTGATGGAGGCAAGAATATACTGAAACAAGCTGAAAATATGCATCAGCACTCCAAATCACGTAATAAAACCGACAGTTGCTCTTTTCCTTACAGAGCAGACTATTCAAAACAAAGAAGTACCCTATGGAGAATCTTCATTAAGAATTCTCTTCAGCAGCTGAAGCTTGCTGTGTTGGTGGGTCCTTTCCTTGGGAAAAGCAAGGACAGAAGATACTTGTGAAATGACCTCTTGTTTATAGGCTAAGTCACTCACCTCTCCTGTCAGGGCAGGGCTGCTCATAACAACTTTCTCAGACTTCTGTTGAACCCAGCCCTATAAAAGCACTTCCTTAGTGTGGTCTTAGTATTGAACATTAATCGGTTATCTTAAGTTCATCAATTCATCCTCCTACTGTTCTTTGAATAAAATTCTGGCAGTATCAAATCTTCACTTGTTCTACTTTGATATACGTTAACCAAAGACCAAGAAAACCCACCAGTCATCTGCCCAATAACAGGATGTCTTTGAAATAGCCTTTGCTTTGTAACCATCTGATATAATTCACTTTGCTTTCTGCTATAATCCATATATGCTGTATTGTGTCAAGAACAAGAAAGACAACCTCTCAGATAATACAACAAGCCTTAAGACATCAGCTGGAAAAGATACTTTAATGGCATCTAGAGGAAAAGGAGTTGTGTAGGACAGTTATGTACAAGGACTAGGTCTTGAAACACCAGCTGAAGACAAATGAAACATGTTGGTCTCAGTCTGGAATAGACTGGAACCTACTATGTTTGTCTCTTTCTCCTAAAATAAAGTTCTGTGATGTGGCTTCTCAGAGAATAATGTATGTTGTAAATGACACATTCACCACTTCTCCCAAATCTTTATTAGTGAGAGGTTTTAAGTGGAAAAATTCTTAAGAGTTTTTCAATCTCCAGCTCCTTAGAATTCAAGGTTCAAAGCAAAGCCAAACAGAAGCGAAGCTTGACAATCATCAAGCAAAGGTACTTGATTTCTGAACTTAACATATGCACAATACCTTTTCAGGTTCACCATTTTATCTTGATTTGCCTATAGCCTGAGTTGGAAATAGCAGGCAATGAAAAGCTACCCAATAAAAGCTGCCTCTACCTATAGAAAATTTGCTGTAAACCAGAATATATTTATGTATATAGTGTTCTTACTTCAGTCTGAAACAACTGAAAAGGATGCTGGAGGAATATTTTAATTTGCTGCAATGTTTCATTCCATTCTCAAGAAAAAAGGGATTGTTTTTTAGAGCAAAAGTGTAAAAATTGCACATTTCTTCATGGCATCACATAAGAAAAATATAGTTTTTGGAGATATTTTCTACAGTACAAAATAATTAAAACTTCAAAAATATCAGAAAAATATTCAAAAGAATCATAGGGCTGTACTTGCCATGTCATAGCATTCTCCATTGTAAAATGTTGCTTTATAGCACACAGTCTTGTCCTGTTTTATTCACACAGAGTCTAGGCCTCTAGTTCTGCAAAGATTAATGGATGTGTACACTCTTTGTACACTCTGAGGAGTTTCATTGATGCCAATGGAGCTGGTTGCAGCACAGAAAGATAAAACAGGCATTAGTCTTTTCAGGATCAACCTCTAAGCCTATTATATCAGGGCACAAAATTAGGTTAGACTGAACTCTTAGTAAGGTTAGTGAAGCCCTGTTGCCTAAACCATTGTGGCGCAGTTGAAAAGAATAGTAGAATTTGACACAATGGATAAAATAAGGGAAGAGTGCACTAAGAAGGCTTACAATGTCATTATGCAGGATAATGCAGGTTAGGCAATTAAATCATCTCCTTTTTGGTGAAAGTCATTATCCTTTTGAGTGATCATGTGCCAGAACAAAATCTTAATGGCTTATACTGTATACTTGAAAATGGTCTGACTCATTTCAGCCAAGAAGATTCTGTTTATTTTCTTAGTTCTAACATTATCCGATACTGAAAAAATGACCTTTAAGTGGTCCCCAGTGCACTCATACTCTTTGTTCTAGGAATACAAGGAATTTTGAGTATTGTCAGCTGAAACAGGTTTTTTATATACTTTATTTTTAGCAACACCTAAAGTTCATCCTCCTCTGACTGAGAGTATCAAGATTATAGGAAGATCAAAAGCTGAGGCAGAGAAGACTTTAGGAGAGAATAAAAATTTGAAATCTAGCCTGTATATAAATTAAGCTGCCATTCAAGCTGCACTTATTTATGCTGTGGTTTGCAGAAGTGATTATTATGGAAAGAATAATGCATTTAATTTTCTTGCAAATTACTTTGTAGTACATCTTTTCTCTGTGAAGTCTGAATAATCAGAGAGGGGATCGGTTATTCTTTAAAAAAAGTAATGGCAGTCTCCTGTGGAGTTTAGTAGAGGAAAGTTTCCCCAAAATGTACTGTTCAAAATAAAACTAGGGATACACTTGCTGGAATTAGTTTCTCTGCAAACTCTGGCATCTGGCTTCTTCTCCAAAACTGTCAGTGTTGACTGGTGACAGAGGTGGTCCAAGCTGCTGTGGGCCTGGATGGGTCCCTGGCCTTCGCAGCTGTCTTGGGTACATGTTTTCTCTTGTCCAAGGGTCAGTTTTCCTGGAGAAAACAGAGAGTAAAACCACAGGCTTTGTTTTTTCAATGTTTGAAACCAACTAATTAAATATTTTGTACAGGAATTAGGTGATACTATGCACTTCATGTCTCACCTGATGTCTTTGTAACACTCCTAAGAAGTGTGGTAGCATTGTTCTTACTTCATAAAAAGGGAGCTGGTTCAGCCAATTCATCTGTTTCATTTTAGAGATATATCTTAGGTTCAGACAAACCTGGGAGACTTTTTCTTTTAATTGACTCCAAAGGGAGTGTACATAACCAGCTCAGATAGAAATATCTACACTATCAGGTAGACCATCTACTGGTAAACAGTGTCTGTGCTGTTTTTTAAAATGGGACTAGGAAAAGTTTGAAGTATACAACTAGAGTGCACCTGGGAAAAAACAGTGGCAGTAGTTTACTTGTCACCACAGGGGGAATCTAAAGGAGATAAAGAATGTAGCTTTTCAGGCCTTTCCCATCACTCACAAAATCATCCTTCCTCTGCCTTCTGTTCCCTTTCATTTAGTTACAAAATAAAACCCTGTCACAGTATTGTCTGTTTTGGTTTTATTTCATAAAACAAATTCATTTTTTCTCTGCTTAAACAAAGGTTTGCTCTCTCACACGGGAAATCCACAGACAGATCAGACACCACGCTGTTGACCCATGCCATGTGCTTTCACTGTTAAGTTCAGTGCTTGGATTTACAGTGAAATTCACAACAAAATTTTAACTTCCACCAAGCAATTCTTCTGAAGCAGTTATTAGCCATGTAGGGGTATCTTGGGGCTGATCAACCACTGCCTAAGAGATAGCTACTAGGTAACAAAGATCTGGTTAAATCCCCTTTAATCCCAATAGGCTGTTTTAAATATAATAAATTTGTTTTATGTTAACTGAATCTAACCTTTCAGCTCAATATAACTCAATATAAACTTTTTCCTTTTGTGTTCTATGAGATAATATACTTTTTCTATGAACAGCGGAGAAACTACTAAATAATACTTGCAATGCCTTTACACTTATGAGTTGAAAAGAACTGATTTCTGCATTTATCTTTTATTTTACAGTCTTGCCGTAACTGTCTAGTTTTAAGTTTTCTGTAAATTAGATTTTTGTGTTATGGATGGTAGATTAAGATGAAGGGCCATGGTTAATAGCCAATTGTTCTTTAATTCTGTGCACTTCCATCTCCTTTTAGCCAACTAAGTTTTCATGTAACTAAAATGTAAAATCCTATGGAAAGTATTGTAAAAACAGAAATACTAAGTATTTTAATCTTTAATGCCTTGCTGTTAGCAGAGATTTCATTTAATATTACTATTGAACCTTTTGATTCTGTTGGTCTGTTGCCCATCTCTACCCATTATCAGATACTTAAAGAATAATTTATTATGCTCAGAAGAGCATTACCTTCAAGTAAAGAGGCTAATAACATTGTTAAGGTGGTAGATGGTGTCAAAATTTAATGAATGACAAGGTACAATGAATATTTGTAGTCCATTAGACAGGTGCAAACAGGTTTTTATAGCAATTTAAAATGTTTCAGATACAAAAAATTTATGTTCCTTAATCTGAATTCTAAATTGGATGTGGTTTGTGTGACTCATGTAATTGATTAATGAATACCAGCATATGTATAAGGTATTTGTATTGTCAACAGTGGAATCTTTTCAATACCTAGTTTATGAAGTATGTGTACTGAGATAAAACTGCTCATGTTTTTTCTATGTAAGGAAAGTACTTCTGGTCAACACTTGGCAAAATTCTATGTACCTGTAATTATTTTGATCTGTAGCCAGTCTGTAAAATTATGAGATAAATGATTTGTTACTCTTTTTATCAACAGAGAATTTACAGTATACTCCTAACACTCTTCGGAAAGGGTAACAGTCTTAAAATCAAGTCCATATCTAATTGCATGCAACATACAATGCAGATATTATTCAGTAACAACCAGAGTAAGCACTCTTAGTTTTCATTTGAGACTTTCCACTTCAATCTTCCTTTTCTAGTCTGTTGACTATTTGTCTATTGCGGGAGATATTTGGATTTGCTTCCATGCACATTCTAAGGGTGTAGCAATGCCTTTCTCATTTTTAAATTCTCAAAAAAAAAATAGTTATTCTTAAAAATACAAGAAATATCAGAAGCACAGCTGGCAGATTGCTATTTGAGAGGAGGTAAACTGCTGGATGGAAACTCTGTGAGGATATTTAACCTAGCAATAACACATGTGTGCAGGACCCTCACAAAATGTTGTGGAAGCTGATCTTTTTAAATGGTGGCCACAATAGGTTAAGTTGAAGGTGCAAATCATTTAGGGTCACTTAGGCCTTGGAGCCTGGTTATTTAGCCTCAGACTTGACTGTTTTTAGTGGATTTTTATATATGACCAGTAAAGCAACTGCCAAACTCAATATATGTCAGACATACATACAATAGGTCAAAGATCTGGCCTACAAGAATGATTTTTACCTGTAAGGTGATGAAGATCCCAGAGTTAAAAAACAACCTTTTCATATTTATTCTTATTTGTTGTTTAATGGATTGGTTGCATTCAGCACTATGGAAATAATGAAAAATAACTCTTTATAGGTGAATTTCAATCTTAAAATACAATGTATTTTAAGAGAAAATGGATCAATAAAGACTTTTGATATTGAGACATGGTATGGAGGGTGATTGTTTCCTAATATTGCTAATTCTAAATTCCACGGTAAAGTGATCTGTTAATTAATACATATCATACAGTTATTGTTTTATAGGTTTAAATTAACCGCATCAGTGAAATGCATAATTAGTGTAAAAGTTATCCAACATATTTTCCATGTTATCTAAATTGTGTATACTTTTAATATAAGAAATCTTATTCTATGGCTAAGTGAAATTTTGTTTATCTATTCTGTAATCACAGTTTATGTATGTGAAAAGCATAACCAGAGTACATTAATTTAATGTAGTCGAAGTACAACAGAATTGCTGTGGTTTCAAAGTGGTTTCGTGCTTACTGAGTCAAAAGGAAAACCTGCTATGTTCACTAAGCTTGAAGCTTAGTTTCTGATATGACTGAGAATAATTGATCTATTACTTAGAGTGAACCTTGCTTTTATTCCTCCCTATGTTTAGGTTTTGGGTTTCTTGTGTTTTTTTGTGGTTTTTTTGGGCGTTTTTCCCTTCATCTAATGCCATTTCCAACACTTACAGGAGATCATCTCTATTGATCATTGTTTTAAGATTAATACTTCCCATTTGGTTGCTACAAATGCAAGTAGTTGTCTTTTATTTTTGGTTTTGCATGCATAAGGCATAGGTGGAACAACTATTTGTCACTCTTAGGAAGAAGGAAAGAAAAAAAGAAAAAACCCACAATTCCTATCATTTAGTCCTTAAACCTTCACTTCTGTTTTTCAAGTCAATTTCCCATACATAGGTTTAATTGAAACTGAAAATCCCCTTGCAGCCAGCATTCATTTTTTTTCACTATTAATTGCCATTCATTTGAAATCCCATAGGTTAAAAGACTAAAAAAAATTGATTTCTGACTTTGAAATACAGTAGGCTTAATCCTATTCCTGTAACAACGACATATTTCTTCACTACCTGATGGCAGATGAAAAAGACCGTCTCTTAGAAATTATGTGGCTGAGTGTTTATAGTTGTCATTCCAGACCCTTTACTTATGCGACATTTCTACTCTTTACAAAAAAGCTGCAACTTATGTCTCCAATGTCACAGTCCTGTGTACTTAGAAACACAGTGTAAATATTAACAAATAGCAGTTAAATAACTGGACTTAAAGGTATTTCAGTGATTAAAAAAATTTCTGAAGTGTTCTAGGAATTATCTTTTTAGATTTTCTATAGGATTTTCATTAAATGTCTTCTATCTTTAAATTCTCTTAACTTCTAGCACAATTTCTAAATAAGTCTTTTAGCTTCTATAACAGCTCTGTTCATTTTGTCCTTATTAAGCTCTACAAGGTCTTCAGGAACATAATCTAACACAAGCATAATATTGCAGAAGTAAACATGCACCAAGACAGATGTTTTGCATATGACTTTTAATTAAGAAAATATTTGAGCAATTTTATGACCTCCTTATGAGGTCCTCCTTACGACCTTTTTGACAATGTCAGAAAGGAAAATTTTGCTGGAGGGTTAATTAACATCCTAGAGCCTTTATGACATTACATTTATTCATTTTACATTGTTGGATTCTTGCTAACAGTAAAAACTATCTTATATTCAAGTTTATAATAAATTTTTTTTCAATTGAGAAACATCTCATGGATTGTCTTTTACTCAGCTAAGGCATACAGTATCATAGAAGGTATAAAAATACACTGAAGTTTCACTCTATGTTTTGTTATGATAGTCAGAACATTTTTTTTTCAAAAGTAAATGTCTAGGCTTGGTGTATGTATGTTCTTTTACATTTAAAGTTAAGAAATTTTTCATTCTTGTAATCTCAGTTACGTGTTTATGCATTATTCCTCATAAAACATTTTCTAAAAACAATTTTGTAAAATGGTGTGTTATTATGCCTATGCCAGAAAAAAAAATCTTGTATAATTTAAATAAAATTATTCGTATGTGGATAAATAATAGCAAGCTCTATGCATACAAGAGAAGAAGAATACATGTATTCAGAGATAGCAATAGTGTTAGTAAAATTGTTTGAATGTATGTATTTATTTGTTATAAATAATTTAAAAGCTGCCTTATAATAATTCAGAAAAATTTCTTTTCTTTTTTCCCCTTGAGTGCTCAATAACTGACCATAGTCAATAAAAGGACAGGCATAACCTGGTATAGTGTTCAAACAGCTACTTGCTCCTTTCTGAAGGTCATGCTCTTTAAATATACGCATTGTTCATTTGACACTAAATAAAATACATGTAGAAACATACATCAGATATGGTGCATTTGTTCCTTTAAAGTTTTATAATATACTGTAACTTAACCATTTGTAACTTATTTTCCATTTAAAATCTCCTTTATTCCCTATTCTTTAGACATCTGTTGCATTGAGATGGTTTGCACGTGTGTTCATGTAAAGGAGGAACCACGGATATTATGATATTTAATTTGGGATTCAGATCCAGTCAAAGATGTTCACACAAAAGGTAGGTGACTACCTGTCTTCTCATGTATGCATCTACAGGTAGGTGTCTGTGCATGTGTGTCTTAACTGCTATTGTAGTCAAGGGAGAACTGATCAGTTCAGAGCACAGACAGTGATTCAGTCAATCCTGAACAAAATGAACAGCCAGGATGCCTCTCGTGCATGCAGACAGCTACATTGAGATGTGCTGACATCAAATTAAGTCTTACTTCAGTTGCCTAAGCATAGGGTTCAGTGTAATTTTAGAAGCCCTAGGTTAGGCCATGAAGCTTCCACCTGCTGCTTCAGAATTTGTGGATCCTCCCCAAGTCCCATGTCATGACCTCTAGCTCTGTGTAGACACTCCAGAAGTGTTTCAAATGGTGCTAAATCCTAGGCAGGAGCAAGGAGGCCCTGTTCTTTTCCCCGACTGGCAACTGACCTGCTGGTGATTCAGCCTAGTCCTTTAACCGCCATCTGCAAAAAGACATCTATAATACCAGGATCTAGTCAGGAGAAGCATTAGATAAGTGTCCTAAACACTTTTATGTAAACCTCAAGGAACTGCCGTGTGGTAAGGTGGTTTTAACAATACAGCCTCGGCTAGGGAATTCGATTAAATGTCCATGCAACAACCAAATATTGTTATGTGGAAAACACCAATAATACATATTATTCTATTTTCTAATATAGCTACATTACTTCTATAGATATTAATATATTTATATTGCTTATAGGTTTTTGAATCCCAAGCTAGGGAACAAGCTCAGTAAAACAGCTTGGAATAAAGACTTTTGATTTTAACTGAGAAAAGTTGGGAGTGTTGTCTTGTACTGGTATCCAGGCTGTGTGAGGCATAAGTTGAAATGAGTCAAGAGAGACTCCAGGTTTTCTTACAAAATTATCACTTTTATAACTGTTCATAAAAAAGCTTAGTCCAAAAAACAGGTATGTGAACACTCCCATCACAAAAAGCATTTGCATTTTACCTGACCCTCGAATCAGAATCTTTGCTACCTGTGGGATGGGAGACCATCATTTGACCACAATACTGAGGCTGCTGTTAGACTGAAAAGTTACTGACACTCCCTAGCAATGTTTATTGTGGTATTGATGCTCATTAATGAAAAAAGGATATAAGGTCAATTTATTTTATGCAGACCAGAAAACAGTTACTAAGGATAACTATTTTTGATCAGGTACTCCAGATTTTATAGCTACCTCCTAGCAGTCAATGACTCATATTCATGCATGGCTCATAAAAAATAACATCATCCCAGCATAGCTGGAGAGGTCAGGTGAACTGTACTTATGAATGTTTCTCACGTATATCTTCAAGAATGTTAATCACTCAACACTGATTAAAATCAGAGAAGCTGCCCCCTTTGAAAAAATAATATATCCTAGAAGCTTTAAGTATGCATGCAAAACAGTTGCATGAAGATGAACCATTGTTAACTGCAGGTGAGGCCAAACCATTGTCTGTAGCTTTGACTTCTTGGCATGCCTGTCATATATGAATCTCATGTGAAATTGTTTATAAATCTTTCATGTTTTATGACTCAGCGCTCAAAAATTAGAAAAAGCCACAACAAAAGATTCAAACTATGTTTCCGTTCAGGCATTTATTACCTGATTCATGCATTACTTTTTGAGGTAAATTTTTGCCTTTGTACATAAGGAGGTCACTTTGTATTTTCTTTCAGTGAGGTGATAAGAAGTCTGCAGTCCCAGCGTGGGATAGCATTCTGTAAATGCTCTGCACCCTCAACTTTTTACATGCTGCTCCCCAGGGCTGCTTTTCAACCATGACACAGTATAGCTTATTTCAGGATGGCCCTGTGTCAGTGCCCTGAGGGCACTAATAGGTCCGAGTGGCCCTGGCCAACCCCACCTGGGATCCCCCACCCATGGGCCCAGGAGCCCCATTTCAGCTCAGCCCAGGACCTCCAATCCCTGCCTAAGCTATGTTGACAGGGTCTCCAGCTCTCTCTCCAGCTCCTGGATGGACCCCTGGAATGTATGCTGTGGTCTTGTCTCCAGCCCTATCACCTGCTGCTTCTCACTGGGTTCCCTGGCCCTGGTTCATGGCTTGCTGTTGATAGACTCTGTTACCAGCACCTGTCTCTGCCTGCCGTGCTGAGGTCTTGTGGGATAGTGTCCTACCGCTAAGGGCAGAGTCTGCGCTGGGGTCACCCTTGTCTCCCCTTCCCTTGGAGAGCAGCCAGGCCTTGCTGCTTGCTGACACCCAGGTATCTAAGTGTACAGAGGAAAATTACTGTATTTCAACAGCAGCAAGTACCAGCGTCATAAAGATTGGCAGAAGTAAGGTCGCATTGGTAACTCCTGACTTCACAGCTCAAAAGTTTTCTTTCTTAGCTTCTCACTCTGGATTCTTCCTGTGGCACTGATTGTCTTTAAACATATCCCCAAAATAATACAGAAGACTTTCTTGTTTTAGTCAAATAAAGGGTACAAAGTGATTACTACAAATTTTAATAAAACAAAGTACATTCATTTTTCAACTTAAAATTTTAAGACTTCTCCAAAGACACCTCTTCCTTGGCTTATAAACTTTCTAAAAAAATATTTCCTCCATTCACCTTTTTCCTTGGAGGGCATTACTTTTGAAGTTACTAAAGGACCTAGTCTTATGTATATCATGAAGGGTTTAGCAAAACCTTTCCTGAATATTCAGATATTCATTTTAGGCTTGTATTTCAGTGGTAGTTCCTTTATTCCTAGGCCTACGGGGGCTGGAAGTCACTACTGGATTATAGGCAATTATAATCAAATCAAGGTAGAAGGACAGAAAACACATATAGCTTTCTAAATAAACGGGATAAAGCAGCCAGGAATCTTCCAAATGTATAGTGTCTTCTAGTGTAACTTGTGTTGCACTTTAGCAGCCCTCCTTACAAAGACCTCCTAAAAGAAGAGTATAGCTCTTTATATTACACTAGCATTCACTCTACTGTAAAACACACACTTATGACATTAAGTCATAAGCCTGCGTAATTTTTTTTCCACCTAAGATGAACTAGAAAGCAGTGGACTTGCTGACAATAGCTTTCATGTTGCTCAACAGTTCTGACAAACGCCTGTGAAAATTCAAGAGTGTCATGATTTACAAAGCCAACCTCTGGCCTTCCCAATCACAACTTGGCCTTAGTAATGTGAACAGGATGTCTGCCTCACTGCTGCATCATTTTCCTGCATGTCCCGTGTCTCTACACTCAGCTGTTTAAATGCAGTGCACAAATAAATTTCATCCCGCTACACCCTACAGTACAAGGTTCGCCTCCATCACCTATAGACTAAACTCAAGAGCCAGCAAAACAAAATTTGAAATTGGAATTAAAGACTCGGATTTCCTCTTGTTAGAGAAAAATGTTACCCAGTATGGGTTTTATTTCCTTTCAAAAGTCAAGCTGAAATTCAGCTGCTGCAACTGTATTCATCCCTTTGCCATCTCAGCAAGTTTGTCTTCTGTAAACATTGTGATCTTAATAAATAAATACTGAAGCACAGCTGGTGTTGGCAAGATATCACTGTTAGGTTGCTGCAGCCCTGTTACCACCATTGGGTGTTGCTAATTATTCTCAGAACTGGGAAATATAGGGGAAAGGAATGCAGAGGAGAGTCAACAGAGGTCAGAACAGAAATAAAAGAATGTTTGCCTCAGTCCACAACGAGGACACCTGAGCACCATGAAGGCAGGCATGTCACCAAGCTTGGTTCTGAATTGTTTCCTTATCAAAACAAGATTTAACATCCATAGTGGTATAAAGCTGTAGCTACATCTTAGCTGCTTAAATTTCATACCATTTGTTTAAGAGGGAAAGCAACAGAAGTCAGAATACTTAAGATGAAAAAAAAATTAGAATTATGTGTACAAAAGTCTTGAATGAATTACTCACATGGAAGATATACACTTTTTTTTTCTCTTCTGCTTTGCTGGCAGGATGTTAATAATCAACCTTTCGACACAAAAATGTTAAATTTTGCTCAGCTGCCATGAAGAGGAAGCATAGTTTTCAAACATATATGAAGTCATGCAGCAGAGAAACAGTGTGCGAGCTGACACTTTTCTAGCTAAAAAGTAATTTTTATACCTTCAATTTTTTAATAGGTGGCAGCTGATAAGAGTACCACTACACTTTGTGTAGATTGTTCTTGCATTTGCTTTTCAGACTGTTGTTGCCTATCAATACTAATGCTGTTTTGGCTTGCAGATGTGCTATTGCCTAATGGAGCTGTGTGCCAAGTAGTTGAAGCAGTGTACAACCCAAGTTGCTTTGTCTACTTTGAACAAAAGTTTGTTCCAGAATTAGTGAGTAAAATTACTCCAGTATTAAAACTATTGAGCGTGTTAAGCACACTTGATGTTAACTGTGTGACTGACAGTTTTAGAAAGGGTAAATTAAAATTAGATATCTGATGGCAGTCATGGAACACAACTTGCATTTCAAAGTAACTTCAGATCCATCTACTATAGAGGGAAAACCACAACACATTTTCTGGTCATTTCCTTTTTTTATCATTCAAAATGCATTTGAGACCAAACAAGGTGCTGAACTTGGAGTGTCAATGATTTGAATTAACTTTCATAGCCATTCAGAGTCTACTCACTTACAGATGCTCAGAACAGAAATTCTATATGAGGTAACAGTGAGAATACTAGAAGGAACAAAAGTTAACTGAGGAGACAGGAAGGGCTTGGACCATTTTTTATATATTTATTATAATATATATTTATAATAGATATATAACATATAATATTATATATAATATATACAAACATCTATCTTTTTATATATAAAACTATATATATAATATATTACTATATATTTATATTCAGGCTAGCAGTCTGGAAATAGGTGAAGGTAAAGCAGTAAAGACAGAAGTACCTCTGAACTTTGATTGCAGCAGAAGGGAAAAGCTGAAGGAAGAATGTGGAGGAAGCATTACAAATATGAGGGTATATAAATTAGTCATCTAAACCTCCCTCATTTAACTTTGAGAGTATTATGTTACATTTAATACAGATCATCTTAGTTTGAGCAGTTGAGAGAAACTAAGAGTCTAAGTCTTGTGAGCTTTGTATATGCATGTATGGAAAGCCTGCAGGGGCCTTGGTCCATTATAAAAGAAAACTTATAAAAGTGGGTTTTATTTTTCCTTTTTTAAAGAACTTATTTTAACGTGTATATCATGTAGAATATTATTGTAAGACATGATATAGAAGTGTGACTTCAGGTACTACTTAATTCCCTTGCTAGCAGGCACAGAGCTCCTGGTTTGAATACTCTTGTGGCTGCTATAAATAAAAAGTTTTGACTAACTGCTTCTCCACCACTGAGACATGGAAGATTCCCTCAGGCTCTTAATGTGTTTGGAATAGTTAATTAGTGAATGCTACTGAAAAATGAATCCCAAATCTGTGTTATTTCCTGTTTTCCCACTACTGTTTTTTTAAATGGTGTCTGAAGTGATAGGGCTGCAGTTTCAGACCTCATTTGGTAATTGAACATTTTTATTTACTGGTAGGCTGTCGCTTCAAATGAGAACACAGACTGGCTAGGGAGTTACCTAGCCAACATAATGTGCATAGCAGAAAACAATAAAAACAGTTTAAAATAGGCCCAATGAGGAAAGGCTTCATTATGATACCAGAGCTATTAGTCAGAGGGGATGGTTCTCATGAGAAAAGGAGAAAGCTCAGGCATTTAAATTTTTTTCTCAGCTTTAGATGTGGATGAGAGCTTAAAAAAGCCTTTCACTTTACAGCACGCTTAGTAGGGTTTTCTGAAAGCATGTGTGTAAACAGTGTTCTGAAGTTTGATGTATTCAGAGTGGGATTTCAAAGGATATTTTAAATGTTTCATGTTCTCTTTAAATACACTTTTGTGTCACTGTGATACTATGTTATCTATTTGGTTTAGATTTGTGATGCTTTGCCCTTTGCAGCTACAAACCATGAGCATAGCTGGTTCTAAGCCAGGGTCTCAGCTGTAGTGACAGTGAGTTATGTCTTGGCAAATCAAGTTTCCAAGGATGGCCATGAAACCACAGCTTTCTAGAGCTGCTCGCTTATTCCTTATAATGTATCAAGAGACATAAGTCAGTAAACAGTTTACAGGGGAAGCTGGAGAGAAAAGGAAGAGCTGATCTTCAACACACAAGAATCTAGAGTTGCCTGATGATTGCAGCAGAAAGCAAGAAGATAAAAACTTTGAAACATAAGTCTGGTTCAACTACTGTGACAGAGAGAAAGACTTTTAACTTTCAATTGTATGATACTTTTCTCCAGTACTGAACTTGGAAATAGCACTTAACTCAAGAAACAGATTTTGGACTGACAATTGTCTGAAATAACTTTCTTGGCATGCAGCAGTAGCCAAAAATAAATAAGAAAGAAAACTCAACAGAGCTTAGCATCATCAGGAAGGCTACCAAGGGCAGGACAGATAGAGACAGTTTGCCGCACAAGACTTTGATGTACTTACATCTTGAGCAATGTGAGCCATTCTGGTCTCTGCATCTCAACAAAGACACAGTGGAGAAGGCAAAGGTGCAATTAAAATGGTGGAGGTGGTGGATCAGATGGCTTATGAGAAAAGAATAAAATGTCAGGGACTGCCCAGCTAGGAACAAGGTGTGAGCAAAGTTTACAAAATCATTAAGGTGGTACAAAAGAGGAAAGAAGAATCTTAGTACAAACGGCCGCAGTAATAACGCTGGGTAGCACTTCAAGGAAATTGTAGGAGTTTAATCTAAAACAGATAACAGAGCATGCTTCTGCTTGCTGGCAGTGAGCTTCTGGAACCTTTTGCCATAGGAGGTTGTGGTTGCAGATGATATAGACACCTGCAAAAAGGAAGTAGATAAATTATTGGGCAGCAGGTCCATGAAAATATACTGAAAGAAGAGTCAGGGATGTACCCTCCATCATCCTTACTGCAACAATTATGGATGATGGGGGAGTAGGTACAGAAAGCATGCCAGGAAGTGGCCAGGCTTGCATGCTTTCCTTAAGTATCTTCTCTTACAGCTACAATCTTTATCAGATTCAACTTAGACAACAGTCCAACAAAATCTCAAGCCCTCTGAAGGAAGGGATGGGGGAAGGTTACGAAGAAAAGAACAGGGAGGAATCAGGTGACTACATGTGCCAAGAAACTGAAAAGGGAAGAGACTGTGACATTCAAAGGATCAAAAATGGAAAAAAACAGGGAAGTGAGAGTGGAGGGACACCAACAAGTATTTTCACTGTTTCCTGAACACATCCAAGGATCCAGCAGACATTGCCTAGCAGAGCTCTGCCCAGAGATACAAGAAAACAAGGGAATGGAAACAGACACCATAGAAGCTGGCATTCTCCTTGTCAGGCCTCTTCTGCCTGGTGCTGGGAACAGCCAACCTAATCAGGGCCAGCAGGCTGGTGAGAAGGCCACTACTTGCCGGGCCCTTGGATGGGGAGGGAGTTAATAAGAAGGCAATGATGGCATAACCTTTCAAGGCGTATTTAAGAACCAAGGTTGGGAAAGAAAGAGCTCTAGCTCTCCAGAAGGTGAACAGTGGATGGGAAGGGGACAAAAAAAGAAGGTGCAGGGGAAGAGCAGAAAGACTGGTGGGGTGGAGGGAGAATAAGCACAAAAAAGAGGGGGCACATGAATTTTTTTTATTTAATTTTGTTTGAAATCGCTGAGTTGGAGAGGGAGAAAAGAAATGTGAAGCAGGGAAGAGTAGAGCAGTGTGGCTGGATGTGTGGAACACTGCTCTGTCTCCTCCTGCCTCCTTTCAGCAAGCTTTTCTGTGAAAGGACTGTAGTGTACTCAGGGCAGCACGATCCAACTTCCTATAGAAAAAGCTAATGACAGTGCACCATAAAAAGCTACAGCCCACAGTCTTTGGCTCCAGCTGCATGAGTATAGTCTGGATGCACTAGATAATGGTGGTGTTCACAGTGATGGCAATAGCGTGTGGATGTTTTGCAGGGGAACAAGCAGGAATGTGACCAGTGCCATAGCTCTGGTGCCACAGGCAGATGTTGTCCATTGTGGTGACTACTACCATGGTCACTACCCAAACAATGCTGACTGTGGAGGTCTGATGTGAAATGAATATTATACCTCTCTGTAAACCTCACTGTCAAGTGATCTAGAATCAACGAGAAAGCAGGTATTTTCATAAGTTCAAAGCCAGTTTGTGTAAAGAAGGGAAAAAGTCAAATCTTTTTGAAGACTTTAATTGATGTTTTTTAAGCAAGGAGTTGCAGGTGATGAGATAGTAATTATCATACTTGACAGAAATTCCAATCTGAACTTGACAGAAGGGTTTTCTTTTTAGGGTTAAGTCCTAATTGAAGTTCTGAAGCTACTGCATTGCGCTCAGCCTAAGCAGAGTACTTCCAAAACAATCAGTATTTATATCTATTGAAGAACATATCAGCTTCTTTAATACACAATTTTACAGATTTCTATGGCACCTATCCAGTGTCATAGCTGGTTCTTTACTCTTGTCTTGGATTTTTTTTTGAGCTCATGACACAATGATGGCAAAGATCCTCCTTATATTATTTCCTTCTTTGGCAGCAGTTTGGAGTATCTGTGCAAGTCTTGCCTTCTCACCTTTCTTTTCTGCTTCATTTTCCAGAAACTGGAAGATCGGCTTTAAAAAAACAGCAGTTGTTATGTGGAGATGAGGTGGGGTAGGCTTTTAGATACTTCTGGACACAGAGGAAGATGAGGTTATTTTTTCAGGAGTTTGTATTTTAAGGAAAGGTTTGTGGGATAAATATGTGGTTTAAAATTATACTGTGCACATATAGTATCATCCTAGCTACAAGGATTTCCTGTTTTTGAGGAACTGTTTTTATGAGCTAGATAATTGAATGGGAGCCTGAAATGTGTCCTGATTTCAATATAGTTATCCATCTACTCCTTCAATGCTTTTCCTTCATACACAGTAGCTATGAGGCTCAGCTGTTTCAGACTATCTGCCACTGAGTTTAATTAAAATCCTCACTAGCACAATGTGCATCAAGATATTCAAAACTGTGGAGCATCCTGGCTTCTGCAAATCCCCCTGGATGACCTCAGGGGCTGGCAGCCTCCATCCCCAAAGCTCCTTTAAAATATGTGGATGTTCAGGGGAGAGGATAAAAAAAACCCACATATTAGTGACCAGGAAGTATAAATTTCAGCGGTTACAGACAGAAAAGAATCTGATTAATTTTTAGTGTGTTGCATAACTTCCTCTCTTCACAATTCATGTTGCCTTCTTTTAAGGTAGCAGCTATGTCAGTGCCTTTAAAACCTGACACTCTTGAGCGGTAACGTGAACTCTTCAGCTTTCCCCAAAGTTCTAAGAAAGGTGATGAGTAAAATTATGGATATTATGTCTAGCAGTCCTTAGACTTCTTTCACTGTAGCCAGTTTTAGGTGCAGAAATGGTGCAGTCTGTGGGTTTCACTTCATCAAGTCTTGCTGATGGTAATTCTTTCCTTGGTATTGTTCAGAGTCCGTTGACAAGGGCCATCGCTGGCACAGGCAGGAATGAATTCCTGAGCGTCTCTGCTCTTTCATCAAGAAGCCTCAATATATCAGAGCGGACAATTTCCTCCTGTTGGGCATTGCAAAATTCTGTACGTGTACAACTGCCAATATTACAGACATGGATGCTGGTGATAAAGATGGATGTGGATAGGGCCTATAATTTAGCCAGTGGCAAACTAGCAAAAAACCAACTGGATTTTCTGAGTAAAAAGAGAGAGAGAGAAAACCTTTGGAAATCATTAAATCCTAATGAAATTAGATTTAAAGAGAAATCATGGAAATAAAATCACTTAGAGTGAGTAGTTGAACAGATAAATGGAAATGAATAGTGTGGAACACAATTTCTTAAACTACCCTGTAGGTTACAAAACATTTACTTAGAATGTAAGGTGATTTAACTTAATCTGACATTACAGTTTCAGAGAGGAATAAGTATAGAATTGGGTTAAAGCGTATAAGAACACAGCTAGTCTATGTAGTTTTACAACAATTTAATTAATTTAGAGCAAGATATATGAGTGTACATATTGGCCAGTGGTCTAAATGTAGATGTGGTTCACAGTATAACTCTACGTGGTAAGGGAATAAGCTTGGCTAATATCTACGAAAAACAGTTTCATTCAAGTTCTCAGCAGCAGTGGTAAATGCAACAGAAGTTTGCTTTTCTTTATAAATGATTACAGGCAGAAAGAAAGAAAGGTGCGGTAATAAATGAATTGAAACTGTAATGGATACTGACAGTTTGGAATAAAAGCTAGAAAGGTGGCTATGTGCAGTAACTAAGCTATGATTTCACATTCTGTAGATTTTATGCCAGTGCTTGTATGACTTCTGAGATCTGTAAAATCTATCCTTACTGTATCTTTTTTTTTCTTCACTGAAGTTAATCTAGCTATTTTCTTTTGCTGATTGATTGACATTAGCTATTAAGACAAAAATGAAGCTGCTGGGTGAAAGAAGAGAGAACTAGGAATTCTTCAGGAAAGATCTGGAGCAGCTTCCAGTACTGATCTTGCTAGTTAGAAGTATACACATGCACAGAGGGCCACAGGAATGGGGTGGAGATTGCCACAGTGAGGTATAGCATTGAGTGGAGAGGACAAACTGTTTTGGATTACTTTGCTTTTTCGACTATTCTGAAAAAAAATGGAAAAAAAAGGAGTTAAATATCTGTGATTCTGTGATTTGAGTTTTATCATTTATACACACACATACAGACATATATATACACATTATATGTATACGGTACATGGTACTTACAGATTAATAAGAAGCAATGAAATTGTATTTGAGGTTGGATAAAACCTTCATTGATCCAAAACTTAATTAAAATTAAAGTGAGTTTCAAAATAACATATCGTATAATAGTGTCTAACAGAAAACTGCAAATGTTCAATTATCTAAATTGTTCTTAAAAAGGTTAATAAAGATGACATAAATTCATTAATATTTTTGAAAACTTGTTCATCTGAAGTTTTCTGGTGTTTTGTTATGATTGTCTATGGAGAACAGAGAAGAACAAGGCTGGGGAGAAGGGAAGAGATTCCATGTGAAAAAGATTCCTGATTTCTAGCATTTACTGCTAATGAGGCTGCTCATTCATAATCACGGAAGAAGATAAAGTTATGGTTTGCTTTTACTGTGATAGTTTTGAACAAGCATTTTATAATGAATGTCAAATACATCCATTGATTTTTATGGTTGTGGATTGTCTATCAAAAGTTTGTGATGTCCTTAGGCATATTGGTAATTTTTAAACAGACAGTTGCTAAAAGACAAATGAAAAACAAGCAAAAATTCAGGTCTTTATTTTTTTCAGTTTGCAGTGTGCAGTTGAATCGCATTACTTAACTTTCAAGCATGTTATGAGGTGAAGTGATACGGTTTCTTCACTGTGATTTGATGGACCTTTTTCAAATAGCTAGACTGCTGGAACTCAGAAAACCTATCTGATAATTCAGTATTGGAATATTTCAAGTCATAAGCTGAAAATTTGTGTTTTTCTTGGTAAAACTGCTAATTAAATCCAAGCAAGTGAATAGTCATAAAAGATATGGCTGAAAATAATTCAATCCAATAGTTGAGAGAACATCTTACAGAAAACATTTATACTTTTATTTCTCTAGTTCAGAGTTACTATTTTGTTTAAGTTTATTACAAACTAAATACTGTTTTCTACACAGCTTTTACAAAATGTAAAATATTCTCTCCTACAAAGAAAAGTGGCTTGTGTTATGAAATATGTCTTTAGGTTTCTGTAGGCATCAAATCATTATCTATGAAATAGTCCTCTCCATCTGTATGTCAGAAACCTGTGCAT
This sequence comes from Phalacrocorax aristotelis, assembly GCF_949628215.1. NCBI lineage: Eukaryota > Metazoa > Chordata > Aves > Suliformes > Phalacrocoracidae > Phalacrocorax > Phalacrocorax aristotelis. Next base: position 66,179,803 of record NC_134278.1, read on the forward strand.
GCAAAATCAGTCATGATTCCTATCACACTTCCCTGAATCATATCTTTATTAGATTACTTCAGAGCTGGATGAGTCATAGTGCAAGACAATCACTGCAGGGTGGTAGAGCTGCACCCCATGACATTGGCTGGATGCCCTGTTTAGAGCTGTTCTCACTTCTGCTTTCTCCAGTGGTTGGTGTTGGCTACTTCAGGTGTTGCTCTCTTCTAGACAGAGTAGCAAACCTACTGAAGGAATTTCAGTTTGATAAAACTCTCTTTGTCTTTTTACATATTTTATGACCTCATAAAGAGATAACTGCACGCAGCATTGGTTTCTTGATGTCTCTTTTGAGTGACTTCTAAAAGTGTCTAAAAGTTTTGTATTTCACACCTTGGTAAGCTTATGTTTTAATACTTGAAAACTGTGAGCTGTACAAAAGGTATTAGTGGTTCTAATTATGAGACAACCCACAAACTGAGCCATGCTACAAATAAGAACCTGGTTGTAAGGAGTTGCAGCCATGGAATTAGGCTGAGATCAAATTTCATCTGTGTTATATGAAATTAGTGCAAATTTTTAGATATGTTAGGATAAGTGGAATCAAGCCTTCCCCTATACAGTATTTACCCTATTAGATATTCTTTATGTGGTACTTTTAAAAACATAAAAATACCAGTTGTATTCACAAGAGCAGAAGTTAAATGTTCTGAGTGTCTACCATTAAAGCATCTACAACTGGAAAGTCCAATATTTAGAGCATGCTACCATTTTAAGTTATGATACAACTAACTAAAGTATTTTAATTGTTGGGTTTTTTTAAGGATTACTGGCCTTGTTCCCAGAATTCACTATGGTAAGTGAGCTACTGATCTTTCACAGTCATCAAATCTATGTCATAAAATATTTCTGTCAGTGCCGTAGACTTTTCATGTTCTTATTGTACAAAAGTGAGGATGTCTGGTGTATTTAAATTAAAGCCTTGTTTGCATAACATGAATTTACATGCCTTCTATTTACATCCATTTTGTCTCACCTCTCATAACTGCTTTATTTTATAATTTCTCTTCAGGAAGGCATTTTAGGGCTTGAGATGCTGTCTTTAGTTAAACCAGAGCTTGCTTTAGATAAATAGGATTTACTTTTCCTTTCAAACTTAATTACTTTTCAGAACCATGATCAATTTCCCGCCTTGCTTGCTTGCTTGAGGGGAGTGACACTGTAGGAGACCCTTATGCATTTGCTTTGTAATAAGCTTTTATTCATACACTTCAGGCTATACAATCAGCTCCTCCGCACCAGAGCGTGCGCCTGTGTGTGTGGCTGCAGCCGGAGGCCTGCAGATTGGAATGCTGATGACAGGGAGCAGAAGTGCTGAGGAATGAATGTGTGTTCATGGAAAGCGATAATCTGGCTGTTAGTGTCCACAGCTCTTACGATGTAAAATTAAGGTACCTTTGACAGCCTCTTTTTTATTTAAATGCCCTACCTGAGAGAGTTTCATTCTAGTGTTCTCTTTTTCACTTTTTTAAAAAACGCTGTGGAACAAGAAAGTAATATTTTTTCCTCTAATAGGAAGACATACTAATTAGAGATCCTAATAGTTAAAGTAGGGCATTTTCTTATTGGAATGATTGCTTTCATGTCTCAACTTCTGGCTTGTCATCCTTGTCTGGTTTAAAATAAAATGAATTTTAAAGCATAAATTTAGTTCCCAGGGAGTAAAAGTTTATGGAAAACTACAAATATTATCTATAGTTTTGCTATGACAGTAATATTTCACATGGTCAAGGAACCAGTTATATTCATATTAATAGAAAAGCCCTTTTTTTCAGGAGAAGCATGAGGACTTACAGAGGGGGAAAAAAAAAAACATAAAACATATTGCAATCCCACTGGAAAACAATTTAGTTTGCACATTACTGCTTCTTAAAAGTCAGCTTCGTGTCAATTTTACTTGGTATCCAGAGTGATTTTCGTGGTTGGACTTCTTTAAATGGGCCATAACACAACCAGTTAATAGCAGGAATAGTCTTTGCATTTTCACCTAAGTGTCAGCTAAAATAAATGGATAAAACAGACAGGCCCATATTCAAAGGTCTCTTCTTGAACATAGGAAAAGTTCTGACCCTTGTCCAAATATAGTACTTTGTAGACATCTTGATTTAAATGTTAAAGTAAAAGTAAAAATCTGTAAGTATATAGAGTAAATGATCCTTCAGTGCCTCTTCCAAACCTATTTTGAAACTACTTTCTGCAATTTCAGCTGCTTCTCTTCACAATAGGACAGTAAGAGAATATCTTGTGTTTGTTTTATTACAACCTCAGATACAGAAAAATAGCTTTGACTAATTTCTAACATTGTGCAAACCAAATATTAAAAACAAACATTGGACTAAATTAAATTTCCATTGGGATTTCCAACTCAAGAACTGTAGTGTCTTAACTGATGTAAAACGGGTTGCCAAAAGGCTTGGTTTTGAATCTTTCCTGTAATCTGTCTTGTATCTCTCCTGTAATCAGTTATTACAAAAGTATTCAAAGAAGGGCTTCAGATAATCTAGGGATGGAAAGAGAGAATTTATTAATTACAAGTGTTTTTTTCCTACTGAGCCTTTTACACTCATCAAATGTTTAAAAGTTTCTTTATCTATTTAACAATGAGTCTTCTATCACTTCCCTTCAACTAATGGAATACACTGTGACAGGAAGCTGTTCCTGTTGACTTGGTCTAAATTTAAATTACCTCAAATCATGGGGTGTGCTGTCCCAAAAGATCTGACATTTCAGTCCAGAGATTGGGTGGCACATCTGTGAAACTGGATGAGCTGTTTTGTTCTCCAGAGAAGCGTGAGGGCTGCGTAACAGCTTTACTAATTGTCCCTTAAAAACATGCCAACTTCAAAGAAGCAAACATTTCTGCAGGGGGATTATACAGAAATAGACATTAAAGATCAAATTGACTTATAGATACATTCATTTTGTCCATTTATTTCTAGAGCCTGTTAACCTTCACATAGTTTTAAGGATTAGATAGGTCCATACCAGTACCTTTTTGTAACTCCAAGTACAGTAACCTCTCCATATTTTCCAACACCAGATCTACTGATGTTTATGACTGGTATTACAGTTTTTAACCTATTGGTCTCTATTTTCATTGCAGTTGTGCATGTGACATCTGATCCCTGCTGAGAACCGTGTTGCAATAAAGCAAAGAAGAATCCTAGTCCTTGTATAAAAAACAAATGGATTCTGGTCTAACAGACACATATAAACTGTTGCTCATTTGGATTATAACTTGGTTTTTTTCACCCACATGTAAAGCTTTGTAAAGACACTCATGTTTTGGTGAAAAGTTAGTTCTTATATACTTTAAGACAAACTTAACTCTTCGACTTCAAACAAATTAGTATAAAGCAGACTCAGGGATCCTTTCATCGAGGTCCTTAAAATATTTTTCCTGGGTATAACTACATTGATGTTTCCATTTGATAAGTTTATCCAACTTGACAGTCAGTGTGCAACTACTCCTTTCTGTGGCATGATTCAAAAAGGTTTTCATGAAGCGAATAGTAACAGAGAGTGGTTTTTAAATTTGAATGAAATAATGGTGGAAATATGTTCACAGTGACAGCAGGAAAATGAACCACAACCTGCAAAAAAGAATGACATACAAATAAATTCTTGTGATATAGACATAACACAGAAACTTGTCTTACATTGGTTTGCCTTTGTTTCTACATGTGATTGTGGCCTCTTTTCATATTATATGCAAATTCTTTTGATTTCTGTTAAGGTAAGTCAGGTAGACTATAAGGTCATATTAGAAATCAGTGTCAAGAAGTCTGTAGTTTTAAATTTGATACCTTGAATTATTGCAATACACAGAAATACTAGAAAAAACTTAAAACCAAACTCCTTAGTATTTCCATTAAGCAATAATTTCTTCTTTATTTTTGTTTGCAGAGTGGATGCTTTTATTTGCCACTGTTGATTTCATTTTCCCTTCTGTGACTTAGTGTGGAAAAGTAGAAAGGCAAGAGGAAAGAAATCATTGTATTGGTTCAACCTCATCACTGCAGTATGGGAATTCATCAGATTCCTGTTCTCTCTTGTATGGATATTGTCTGTTTAAAATTACTGTTCACATTATAATTACATAAAGATTCTTGTGTAATTTTGACTCAAATAGGGGATCACCTTTCTCTGTGCTATGTAACAGGAGGCTAAAGTGAGGTCCTCAATGAGAGCTTTGTCTCTGGACTATGTCAGTGGGTCCAGGATTCTGTGCAACAAATTTGTTTAGTGAGGATGACAGGAAAAAAATATGAACATGATTATTTTTACAAAGATGTTGGAACAGTTGGCAAACTGAACAGTCATGCATCAGGATGCTGCATGTACTTTAGCATTTGAATCTTGATATATTTGGCAAATGTGTTTTTATTAAATTTTATAATATTATGGAGAAAATGTTGTGAAATAGTCTCTTCTTTGCTGAGTGTTTCTAATGCATTTACTTTTATAATACAGTAGGACTGTAAATAACTTAATTTTTTATATGCCTGTTAGTACACATCTAAATTCTCAAGTATTGTGCTACCGAAGTCCATAGATTTCCTCTTGTCAGCATTTCTGTCACTCAGCATATTTGACATATGACCTTATCCATTTACAACTTTTTCAGTTGTGAGACAAATTGTATGATAATTTGTACAATTACCATTATAGTTAAACAATATTCTTAATGTATTTTTCTCAATAAGACCTGACCTTTTTATTTCTGAATAATGAGGAAGACAAATACGCACTTTTACAGATTATCTATAAAGGCAGAGGTTTATATGAAAAATGGGACAAGACTGCACCTCTCTTTAGTAGTAAGGGAAAAAAATAAATCTGAAATTTCAATTCACAAGTCTCTGTTGACAATTTTCAATGCTCACATTTTTTCTGTGAAATCTCTCACAATTTGCTTATTTTCACTATTTCTGTTTCTCAGTGTTCAAAGTGATATCCAGATTCTGATGCCTTTGTTTATGCTGAAAAGCTCATGCTTATGTTTGTGCACTGGGTGTGGGGAAAAATTACGCCAAAACATAATGAATGCCATAACTGGAATTCATCCAGATGAACTCAAATGTTAAAAGATTCTTAAATGTTTAAATCTCAGTTAATCATCAGAGTTAATGGAAAGGAACAGGAACCTTCTCAGCTGAATCATTTGTTCAATTTTTTATATCTATTTTAGGATAAGATTAATCATTCTCCTGAAGTTCACACATTTCTGCACACTGAATATAAAGACCGTGTCAGATGGCTAATACTAAGACATCTAACTTTTGGACAAATGAAAATTAAGCATGATGAACTGCATCCATAATTGGTTAGAGCTGGAATTGTTTGGAACTTAGGACCCAAAACGTGTTCAGTTTTCAGTCTCCCTATAGGCCACTGTGGGAAAGAATGGCAAAATTGTCCTTCCAGTAAATTGATCAGACCAATAATGAATGTTAAATTTAGTCTTCACAAAAATGACAAAGAGGAAACATGAAGGAATGAGTTGTTGACTTCTCTGAACTGTTTAATGGACTTCAGCTGAGTGTAGCTTGCAATCGCTGTGGCTTACACCAACAGAAATCTGCATGACAGAAATTGTCCATCCCATTTCATATGCTACATAAAACAGGAAAAGATATCTGACAGTGTACCGGAGAAGTATCATCTCCAGCACAGCATAGGCACGTACTTTTCTACTGAGGACTTGAACACAGTGATTGGTCAGATATTTTTTTGTGTGTGTATATATATACTGTACTTGTACTGTGTATATATACTGTACATGTACATATATGTACTATACATATGTATGTGTGTATATATATTTATATATATAAATTGTAGCGGCTCTGGAATTTTAGACAATACTCCAGGATTAGTGTGTTACTTTACACTGGGTTAAATTACTGATGGCATAACTTGGCCATTATACTGAAGATAAAATTTGCCATTCATGTACAGAGCGTTAGTCTTGCTGAACAAATAAGAAGCCATTGAAAATAAGCAAACATATCTGTATGACGTTCAGGAGCCAAGTTAGTAATTTTGCACAACGTTGCAGACCGTTGTTCCCTGTGGAGACCCATATCAGTACCCACAGATATCTCTTACACAGTGTTAAGTGCGATTTGACACTCTCTATAGTGAGGTTGAAGTGTTTCAAAGGAAAAGTTTTCATCAACTTGATGAATTCCACTTCAGTCTAAGCCCAAAGTAAAATTGTGAGTATGTCAGTTATGGCAAATTACAAGTTGCTTTTTTTTTCTTGCCCTATTTTACCATTCAAATCCTTCCTATAACTAGTGTTCTGTCTGAAAAAAAAAGAAAAATCTCTGTTTTTCATCTTCATGAGAAATTCTGAGATTTGCACATACTCTGGCTGCCAAAAGAGATCAACCTAAAGTGACCTTTGGAAAAAGCAACATGAAATTTGTTGTAAATTTGAACTCTTGAGTCTGAGAAAGCAAAGGCTTATGGAAAACATCTGAGAAGAGAGGAAAACCCTCATCTCTGACAATGGACAGGAAGGACAAGGCGCAGTCCCTTCTGGAGGCCAGAGCCGCAGTGTGGGCAGGGCACAAGAAAACACTGTGTGGGAATTGTCCTACCTTAACAAAGTTAAATGCTAAATGTCTTCTGTTTCTGTGCCTGTCTGTGTAAACAACTAGATATGGTACAGGGCAAAACAACAACTTAATCTACACCAGTCCTGACTGTCAGTTTTTCTTTGTTTTCGGTCTCTATGGTATCCCCCAAGCCCCTGCATACTGTGTGGCATGCAGTTGTCTGTTTAAGACAGACAGGCAACAGACATATGGGTTGTCAGTAATAAAATATTTTGTGGAGAGGGTACAGCTGCTTCTAGTTTAATATTTGCCAGCTGAATCTGTATCACGCAGAAAAAGCAGAAGAGAGAAAGGTTATCTCTGGGAATCATAGCAACACTGTTTCTAGCAAATAATTTGTAAATCTAGACATACACTATAAAACTGATGAACTTCCTTTACTTATTGTCCTGAACAGACTAATTCTATTTCAATCTATTCTAGCAGTCTAACTACTTGATTTCACCTTTTGTAACTAAACTCAGCAGACCAACCCAAGAAATCAGAGGTGCCTAAGGTACTCATCTGAAATACATTTTTGTATAATCTAATTCTAACTCTGTGATATTTTCCACCCTTACGTCCTTCTCTTGAAGGGACTTCTGGTGCTTCAGATCTGGGATCTTCCCCTCAGTAACTGATAACATTATAAAGGACATCTGTCGTTCTCTTGATCCTAACCACTGCTAGTGGCTGCTAGCCAAACAGACATCAAAACCAGTAATTTATCATTATCTCGTTATCCTCTCTGAATGCTGAAGAAGTCCTGCTCAAAGGCATGTATTTGGAAGATGTGAATCAAATCATAAACAGAGCATTTCACATTACAGAATATTTTACAACTGCCACGTATTCAGTTAGGGTTAGTTAGGGCTGGGTCAGAAAAGGTCTTATACTCCTAAAATCAGCAGAGACCTACCCTCAGGTGAGGACTGCAGAACAGTTTGTGAGATTTTTCAGCTGTATAGGAAGAGCCAGGTGCCTCAGAGTGAAATGTAAGGAGCCTGCAATGCTGATTTCAGAACTAGCCTAGAGCTTAGCAGTGCAGGGTCTCTGGCTGAAATCCCATCCAAAGCTGCAACCCTAGTACTTCGTTCAGGGATTAGGGGCAATGTTCCTATCAGGTAATTGTTCAGATGCTACAACAATCTTCCAGGATGCAAAAGACCTATTTTATAAGGCCTGCTCAGCCACAGAAAGCATAAACCAATCTCCCCCCATGTTACAGGAAAGCACTACACCTCTGAGGCGATGGCACGGTCTGAATTGCAAAAGAGAGTGCTCTCTGTATTGAACTTGGATGTCACCCACCCTGAATGAACATGCTGATTATGGACCATTACATACTGGGGCACGGATGGATAGAGGTAAGGTGATGCTAGACTTACAGACACAAAAGCTTTAATGCCTTCCTCACCTCCCATCCACCAGCTGTGACTTGCGCTCAACCTTATCCGAGTGGGGCCTTCCTGTAGCTGGGATTCCTGTGCACATACATGCTAGTTACTTGTTTGATGGCTGTAGAAGTCAAATATTCTTCTTTACCTGTGAAACACAGTGTTTTAAAGCTAAATGACAGCCACAGGTTTGGGTGTGCTGGCTGACCCCTACCTTCCATGAGAAAATGCCGCCTGACAGCTCAGGCAGCAGAACTTGCATGTCCTGGCCCCAAAACAGGAGATGGCTGCCTCTCTGAGGAACACTGCCTTGTCAAGTGTCAATGCCATTCCAGGAATAGATATATGCTTCAGCTGTGGTGACCACTTAAAACAGAAAGGCACCTCTGAGCAGGGATTTTTCTGAGATAAGAGGTCTTATCACATTAGTGCCTTTTCAGACTTGGGCTTTAAGACTCTCCATTAGCTGCTTAAACATCTTTATTAGCCAGCTTCTTTGATTCAGAGATTTGCTATCAATTAAAAACTACTTTAAATAAGTGTTATTTATTTTCCTGATCATCTGCCACATTTTGCTTGGCCTTTTATAATACCATATACTTTTTTTTTTTCTTTCTTTCTGTGCCCATTCCTTTTTTCCACCTTTGAGTAGTTTCTTTAACCAAATTTTGATTTTTATAGCACATGAAATAAGCAGTTAGCTGTATTCTGATCAAACTGGTCTCACTGAGAAATTAGGGCTGTCTTTACAGTTGGCAGTGTTGTTGCTAAAATCAACACACTCCCTGCCCTCCTTAATGTAATTGTAGAGGTATTGCTATAAAAATGCTCAGACTGATTCCAGTTCATTACAATGACATCAGCTATATTGGTGTCAAACTGCACCTACACAGATGTGTAACTGTTCCAGTGAGAACTCACAGGAGATAGTGATACAGCTAGGCTGGTAAATGCTATAAATAGATAACATCCAGTTTTTATGCAGCCCTCAGTGAAGAGAGCCGAGCCTGTACAATACTGGAAGCCAGTAAGATTCAATATTTCTGTGTTTATTTGAATTTACCTCCCTCTCATAACTGCCAGTTTTGAAAATTAACAAAGAAAATGCTTTGGGTTTACATGTGTAACTCTGGAAGCCTGTATATTTCATATCTGCTCAGGAGTACAATATTAATGAGAAAATGAACTCAGATTTCTCTGCTGAGGGTAAATGATATTGGTGATGGATATTTTACTTGAAACAGACATATATAGCACTGGCGACCTGAATATTCAATATAGGGACTATAGATTTTCTTTGTCAAAGATAAAATATTAGTTTTATTTCTAATGGGATATGCTGAAAAACAGTAAATAATATTTACTTATTTGAGCTTTGACAAGTCGGTAGCAAACTCTTTCTCTGCTTGCATTGCCAGTCAAGCACTCTGCTCCTATAAGGCTTTCATGGATTGATAGGCTTTAAAGTCAGGTGGCGTACTACATCTTTTGGTCTGACCTCACAGCTGATAGTTGCCAATAACTTGTATTCGACTACAGTATAACTGTTGAGAACAGGTTAATTTTGTATTTGGGTAAACCCACAGTTGACAACTCTCGTTGACCTTGGCCAATCCCTCCTGTTCCCATGCTGGAGATAATTTCTCCCTCTGTAGGGCCCACACAACTGGTAGCATAGCAAGGACCAGGCAGGAAATAGGGACATCGATATTATTTTTCCTCTTTTTCATAACCTGCATAATTTTAGTGATTTTTTAGCAGACAGCGTGGTCTGGCAGCTGTTTATATTGGAGATGGCAGCAAGCTGCAGCACAGGGATGGTGAAGAGCTGCTGGCAGATGAAATATATGAAGAATACAGGAGGTGAGATGAAGAAAAGTTTCTTCTATAGAAAATGCAGCATAGAAGGACACCCTCATGTACCCAGGTCTTTTCTTGAAGGAGAAAAAGGGAAAATAGAGCCCATCTCTTCCTTGGTTGCTCCTTAGGTTAATTGCTGCCACTGTTGAAGGAGTATTTCTTATTTCTGAGTTTAACTGATCCAAATGATAAAGCTGCTCACTAGCAGGGTAGTGTTTCTGTTGTCTTTATAGTACAGGGGTACTATAGGTTAATAAAAACTAATAATTTTAAAATATTTTTTTGATTATGTCAGACCTAATGGGAGGATGTACTTGATGAAAGTTTAGACAGGGAGGCAAGGTTATCGATCTACTATTATTCTTCAAAGAGGATATATTCTAGGCTGTGTCTCTGAGTTAGTATTACTCCATTTTCAAGCACTTTCTAGCTGTTATGTCAGAAACAGTGACCTATATTTCTATTTTATCCTAGTTTTTATACTTTTCTGTTATATTTATACTGATGTTTATATTGTGCATTTCATTGATAGAAGTTTAATAATGTTGTTTTAAAAACCTTCAGCTTTACATAACTAATTACTATGCTGTGATAAAAATAAAATACAAACACAAAAGAGGCAGTGGAAGATATTACAATACTTCTAAAGTGCCCCCGGTAATGAATAGGCATTTGAAATAACTTTGAAACTTATTTGAAAATAAAAAGTATATAGATAAGCATAACCATACAATAGTAATTCGAGCTACTATTGAAAAGACAGTGAGAAAATTAGTAATTCTGTATTTGATGTACATTTGGATGGTGTACCACAGGAGCACTAAATATGTTGCAATGGAGAGGGTTTTTTTTTTTTCGTATTAATCAAGTCCCTGTCTGGAATCGTTTGCTTGTCTCCTTGGTTTTGATCATATTGAAACATTTCATCTTGACTTTGACTTTTGCTTCAAATTATATCGACTTTGCTTAGTCTAATATAAATCATTATTTGTGTTCAGTATTGAGTAAAGACTTATCTGTATCGATGTACGCTGGACAGACCATTACTAAACAATCCATTTTGTAGTTTCTTAGCTGATTGGTTTTCTTTCAGAATGTCCTTATAGTCTAATGTTAACTCTTTGGATTTTAATTATAATTCATAATAAATAGACATTTTGAATTGTATATCTTAATTTTCATTTGGAAGAAGAGTTTTGTTTTCTACTGAGCAGTAAATAAATTATCAAATGAAAAAGGATGGGAAAATAACAACACTTATATGGCTTTAAGATTACTCTGTGGCAAGATTTTCATGGGAACAAATTAGTACCTTGTTGTACTGTTAATGATAATTTTGTAATTTTAATACACCCAGTTAAATTAAACTTACGGAAGCCAGTAAATTTGGACACTTCCTCAAATCTTTTACACTTTTACACTTTGATATTGAAGTCATAGTTATCTTGTTACATAGGACTATCTCATTTTACATGAGTTTTAGAATATAATAAATAGCTTGACAAAGGATGGCATAAATCCACTAATTAAGTGGAAATTCAAACCAGCATTCACAGAAACAAAGGAACTTCCCTGATTCTCGTCTGACATCATCTCCAAATTTCATGTTTGTTCTCCAAAGTACAGGGACAAGGTTTTACTTAAATATATAATTGCTTGTATATTGACAACATGATTCTTACTTTGATCTAATTTTCAGAAACATCTGAGTCATCTCAACAGGAACTATTTTAAAAGTCTACCAGAAGCAAGGATTCAACTATTTCTAACAGTTACCAGAAAATCTGCATAATTGTACAAAGTGAACATGGTTATGTGCTGCTTTTCTGCTTTCTGCCTTATCCCTTTATGTTGGCACCAGAGCCACACATTTCTGCCTCATTCAAGTATATTTTTTTGGAAAAAATCATGTCATTCCCTCCGGTGTGTTCCCCCTCCATACACTGTGGAAGATAATCTTTCTAGGCATCATTCTCCAAAATATTAAATGGCTCTAGGACAGGGTCTGTCTGGTTATTTGTCATTCATCAAAACACCTAGAGACTGCTGTGATTAACCCCTCCTCATGCCTGTGCTTGTAGAGCTGCATGATGCTTTTAAGATCTACCCATGTTTCCCTATTCCCGCTCCATGCCAGCCCTGGTCTCAACCTCACTTTTCTCCAAATGTCTTCTATGGCAAAGGAGTAACAGGAAGTTGGGAAAGACATCTGATTTTAAAACTTTGCTATGGGTCACCAAAGAAGGGGTTTCCAAAAAAGCTGCCAAAAGGTAGATACCACATTTTCCCTCTTTCTCCCCTTAAAAAATTCAGTAAAATTTGGACGCCTTAATCCCTTAGGCTCTTGGTGAAAAAAATTATATTCCAACTCCAGTGGTTTTTAGAGCGTCCAATTTATACAAAAGAGAATTAATAAATAGAAGTGGAAAAGGATTGCTCGCAGAGTATCTCATTTTAATGCTGGGAAGGCTGAGTACTAAACGTATTGTAAATTGATTAACTATCAGAATGATCCATATAAACATCCTCCACTAGTCTGAAAAGTAAATATGCTTGACCATTGATCTGCCAACAGTAGCCTAGAGCTTAAATATTCTGTTAGGAATTGCATGATTTAATTCCTATGATTTGTTTGTGTATTCTTATTTACTTATGCAGTCTAGCAATTTATCACAGGAAAGCCATATGGTAGCCATAAACTTGAACAGATTATCTTCAAAAATTTTCAACTCCAAACTGAAGTAAAGTTTCTATTTCATGCAGATGTATGCTCCAAGTTGTTTAGATTGCTTTCTAGGAAATGCCACGTGTTGTATTTTCCTTCTAATGTAGATTTTGTCCTCTAGTTAGATGTATTGGCAAACTAAACAGACACCTCTTTATACTGCTGTTGAAGAATCTTTTTTCAGTGCTCTCTAAAGTTCTATTCATGCATGGGATAAGGCATCCTCAGCCCTCCTCAGACAACATATTTCCTTTTTAAGTATCTACTTTGAGTATGCAGGTTCTCTTGAGCAATAGCACACTAACAGCTGCTGATAAAATTATACCTATGGAAGAGTAAAAATACCACTTTCGTTTTTCTTTTGTGTTTTTATTAATGTAGATAATGTTGATTTTATACTAGCATGCCTTATGTTCTTACCTTTGCAAAACAACTATGTAGAAACTCTGTAGACTTTTCCCACGCTGTTTAAAAAATCAGTTTCTCTTCCAGCCACAAAGTAACCTTTTTCATATGAGGCTGTTCTTACAAGGTCTGCCAAAAATTCTTACCACAGATAAATCTTTTATATTTTTCCAGTGCCTGAGTATCATCCTTTTAGCAATCATTAAGCTTGTATATATCCTTTTTGATGATGCTTTAGGGATTCCTTTTATTCCCAAAATGTCAGACAAAATGCAAACAGAAGGTTCTGAGCATATTTTACTTCCAATTATTTGACATTATGGACTAAAATAATTTACTTTTTCATTCTGAGAAGATGGTTATGGCCTCTGCTAAAAGTTAAGCATGTAGTGAGTGAGATTTTTGATGTTTTCTCCAGAATATGTACTTTCTTTTCCATTTTGAGAAGCAAATTCCAGAACAATTTCCAAATGATGATAACTGCCTAGAAGACAAACAATACCAGTAGAACAGTAGCATGAAATTTATGCTAGTTTATCTCCATGAATACATTTGTTTTGGATAGGCAGATTAAGTAAAAGTTTAGAAATTTAGTAGAAAGCGTATTTATTTTTTGCTTTCTTTTTCCTGCAGTTTTCTAGCAAAGGAAAGGAAGTCTCTTCCTTCATAGGACTTTCAATGCTCCAGGAGGGAAAATGTAAGGTATAATTCCTTTATATAGAGAGGGCATTAGGAATAATGTACCTCCTCCTGTGAAAAAGCCTATAGTACGTTTAACAAGCACAAAGAATGCATTTCATAAAGGATTATAAACTCAGTACAATATGCCACATACAAAACAGTGAAATGTTGTAAGGGTACACCTGATATATGCTGATAATCCACCTATATAACTTCCTTGCATTATCTCTGTTCATATATTGATACTGCTCCAAACTATGGAATATATGCTGATGTAGCACAGTGCATGCACTTTGCATAGGATTCTTCTGACTAAAGGCAGATTTTCATTTGAACTAGTTATCCTTGTCTTCCATGGAGATACAGTCAATATATTTAAGGGGTCATTACAGTCATGTATCTTACCAGTGTGTATATCTAAACCACACTCTTCAATCAATCACACACAGGAACAGTGTCTGCATCTCTTCCCCAAATATAAAGGGAACCTAATGAGTGAACATATGTCTTAGGTTAGCTGAATCTTTCCTCTTCTCACTAGTGCTATAACTTGCAGTGATTTCATCTGTCCTCCAGCTTCCAAGAACAAAAACAACTATTTGGGAAAGCCAGGGAAAACAAAAAAGAAGATGGAAAAATGAATATTTGGGGTAAACTTCCTGATTGAGAAGCTGTGAAGGACAATGAGCAATGGAATTGGCCAACAGGAATGGCATAAGTCATGTTTAAATCTTCTACTAAATGAAATATTAAGCTAGTGCTGAAAAATTCTAGACTTACTTGGAAATGGACCCCTTATTTATCTCTAACTGCTATGTACCTGAGGAAGAATGAGTAACAGTGGGCTGTCAAGCATTTAACAGAGATAAGCTTTTATAGCTCAATACACTCAATAACCCTTGAAATTAAGTTTCTTTTTCTGTAAGGTAATTTCTGGGTATGTGAAATTAAGTTAAAGACTGAAAAAGTGTCTCTGTCTTCATTACAAACACTACAAAGATTTCTGACTGGAAGTTAGCATGGATGAACTTCCTCTCACAGTCTGGCTTACTTAAGCATTGCACTGCTGAAATGCAACCCTGAATTCTTCACTGAAACAACACACTACTTTCACACTCAACTTAAAAACCACATGTTTCAATATCCAACTGAAGAAAATGGTCTACGATAGTCAGAGAAGAATTTTCTAATAAAAGCATGCAAATGAACACTGTGAGTACATGTGTCATGGAAGCCTGACGTGTGCAATAGAGAGTTTGTTGGACAGGTATGTGAATGCCTGAATGTGTTTAATGATAAGTGATAAATTAACAGGCATGTTAATATGATTTCATTTCATAAAACAGTATCTCTGCATGTTCATGTGGGCATGTGGCAAATAGAAATTACAAGCTTCCCAGCAAAAAAGGAGCAGGGAGCTGAAAATCTTCTCATGAAAGCAAGCGGGAATATTTTGTGTAAGTGAACAGCAGAAAGTCTGTAGGACTGCACACAATTAAAAATAAAGTGCCTTTTTTCTGGCCTAATTACAAGATGTACTCTTCAGGTGCACTGAAAGTCAGAAATGTGTAGAGAAGAACAGTAAAAAGGTTACTATATAGGAAATGCAGATGTGGGATTTGAAGTACTAGGGTAGAATAACACCTTCACAGAAATGGCACTACTGAAACTTAAGCAATATTTCAGCCTGCAATGTGTGGGTTCTTGGCCTCATAGGTTTCAACATTAGGAGAAGAAGGAAAAGAGGCTGACAGATGGGATATTTTACATCTGTAAGGGATGTATCATTATGTCTGAATTAATTAAAAGTTTTTCTGTTGGAAGAAAGATGTGCTTTGAAAGATTTTGGCATTTAACATGATGACTTTTTTTTCGCTGACAAAAGAAACTTAGCTTTGTATGATATACTGTGCTCAAAAGTTTATTTCAGAGCAAAATAAAATGTGAAATTAAATTTGTTTTTTAAATAATTCACTCAAGTAAATGAAGATGCTAAATTATGTAAGAGCATGTGTGTCTTTTTCTCTTGGCAATAAATGAATGGGATTTGTAAACATAAAAAAGTGCTTAGCTTTGAAAATGGAGGGTCCAATTCACAAAAGCCGTTTATATCATTTGTGCAAGTGCTGAGAAAGTGTGCTGAAAGTGATTGTGGTCACAGTTCTGCTGCTGCTTGTGAACTGATTTCTAGGGCTCAGATCAAATGTGTAGACACAGCTTTGTTTATTATTCCCTCTAGTGCCAAACGAAATTTAATAGAGTACCCTACTTGTTTGAGAAAGTGCAGGTCTCTGCTCACGTCAGTGTCATATCTACTTCCCTTGCTAAATGTCTTAGTCATATTAAAACCTCTGGAAAGCAATCTTTAGGCAACTGAATTAAGCTCTGTGGCTCTACAACTCCTCCACAGGCTGAGATTCGGTCCTGTGTAATGAGTTGTCCTAGAGCTTAAACTTTTTGTAGACCCTCAGATCCAGATGTGGGTGGTACTTAAGATGCATATAGATTATGCTCTCTCTATTCAGGAAAACAGTTAGGGTCTGTCTTGACTGACATTTTTGGTTCAGAACTGTGCCTCATTACAAAACCCACAAAATTCATGGATTTAAGCCAAACTTGGATTTCCAAACGCATGTCTACATTGTACTTTACAGGAGCCAGGCTGGCCTCAGAATTACACCTAGATAAATTGAGTCATGAAGTGACTGTGCCATCTCTAAGTCAGCATGGTTATAAGGAGCTGCAATCCTTGTACACACAGTTTGGGGCTTATATAATTCACAATGGACAAACTTGGTTCTAAATACATAACAATGATCAACTGTTATCCAATGAGAGGTGGCTGATAGCCTTATGATTATACTCTGACTGGCATAGCGGTAGATGAAATTTTTACTGTTACTGTAAATCTTGCCTTGTCTTGGATGTAGATATTTTATATTCATTTACACCTATTCTAGGAGAATATAAGCTTGGCATTTTGTTCTGACTTGGTAGCAACTTTGTAACCACCGTATGTTTGCTTGAGTCGTCACTAATGACAGAGGGAAGAAGCAAATCAAGTACTTCATTCTAGTGGATTTGGGGGAGGGGGGTGTTTGTTTGGTTTTTTGTTTTTGTTTTTCTAATAGTGAACCTGGGGCTTGGTCATATGTAATGGTTACTTCTATATTAGTCAACCAAGAAGTGTTAAAGATCATTCCTGGGCTCTGGAACTGGGTATTTACACAACTGAATTGTTAGAAAAGTCCTTGACATCTGTTTTGGCCTATAACAGCTAAAACTCTGAAATAATTATCAGGCATGATTTGAGATTTAGCAGAAAATACTCAACAGAAAAATTAGATCCTATTCTTTTTTGGAGTCTGTGAAAGTTTAATAGGAAGGACACAGGTGCTTGGCAGACACTGGCCTCAATGACAGCAAATAGCCTCAGTCAATCTGCTAGTACAGAAATTGGCAAAAATAGCTAAAAATACAGTATAATTGCTCTTTTGCCTCTGATCATTATTTATTTTTTGGCAGTTTTAGAGTCATTGCCTTTTAAAATTAATCTTAAAGTGCAATGAAAACAGTGACAATCATAAGACCTGTTGTTTTGTCTGCATGTTTCTGTGTTTGCAGACCTTTTCTATGCAATTTTGAATCTGGTTGACCAAAACCAACCATAAATTCCAAGATAAGGGCCTATCACCTCCCTAGATAATAGCATAATAATATTTTCAGTACTGATTTCTATCAATTTTGCTGTATTTGAAAATGCTTACTTTTAATATCCACTATGCCTTTCAAATTTATGCTTTCATGTCAGTACACTTATTAAACATTTCACTTTTCTCCCAGACTACCTGTTTCTCCTGCTAGTACCTTTGGGCCAGACTTTTTCCAGAAGGCCTTTGAGAAGTCCAACTAAATTACATTCAAAAATTCTTTATCCATTACTGTTTCAATTCTTTTGAAAAAGATGAGGTTTAAGCAGTACAATTTCCTTTTACAGAAGCTCTACTGATTTCTATTGTATTGTGTTCATCTGTGTGTTTTATAAGTCTCTCTAAATGTGTTTCAGCTAATTTACCTAATACTAAAGTCATGTTCACTGGTCTATAATTTTGAGGCTCAGCCCTAACACATCATTTAAAGATGGCTACAATACTGGCTACCCTCCAGTTTACTAGCACACTAGTGGAGATTAATGAGAAACTCTGGTTTTTTTGTTTGCATTTCAGTCACTTTGATAGGGATTTTCAAAGGTCTCTAATGCAGTTAGGTACCCAAATCCCATTAACATTTAGTGACAGATGTGCATTGTACTCCCAGAGCTTCTCTGGAAAACTCCTGATTTTCAGTCATAAGTGCTCCTTGGTGAATGCTGTTTCATCCTAGTTACACAATGATATGAATTCACAGTTTGGCATAGCACCTTCCATTTTAATACAGCATCACTTTGGCTACATGAGCAGTGAAGCATAATGCAGAAATCATTAATACCTTCTTGTGTAAAGCATAAAGTGGTAATAATGGTGTGGTCAGTTTAACCCTACCCTGAACCAGCCATGGACTTAGACCTTTCCATTTCTTGCTAATTACTCAGTTCTGTTCAACATACCTGAAAATGTCATTAACTTTGTTAATCTTTTTCATATTCTTCCTTACCTATCAAGGACTTCCTTCCATCCTTTGCAGGCTGTTATTCCCTGTTCAGTTTTTACCATATGATGCCAATATAACTTACATGCACCACAGCAGTTCTAACCTGTTGCCTTGCACTGACTGCTTTTAATTTAATGTTTCTTTAAGATGACTTCAGCTTTGAAGTTTCAGACTACAGCTAGAAACCTGATGTTCCCATTCCACTGTAGGTTTTTTAAAGCTTATTGATAGTTGTCTGAGTTCACCTATGTACTGCATCTTTTCTAAAGAAGCCAAGAGATACTTGAACAACATTACTAGGGTCTTATAAGTCTGTATTAAATAATGAGGTACAGCAGTAGAAGGTAAAATTGGGCAGCCTTTAAACTAGCTTTTACAGTCAAGGAAAAAAAAAGAAAGAAAAAAACCTGTAAAAATAAAAGATTAAACTTTCGCCTGAAGAGCACCTTGCTTCTTCAGAGAACTTCAAAATCATTCGGAGAAATTCTGTTACACAGACAATTGTATGTGACCACTACACTGTAAGATGCAGAAAATGCTGATCAAGGCATATTGGTGGATATTGAAGTTAACTTTGGCATTTCTAAGACCGCATGAGAAAAACCTGCTTCTTACAAACAATACAACACCAGAGGGTAAAATTTGACATGAAATAATCATTATCCTTTGTGACCATTAATAAATCACACAGGAAAAGTGTTACTTCCAGATCTCAGCCTCCATAGTCAGATCTAGAACTGGCAAATATCTTTTTTTTTTTTCTTCTTCCTTAAAGCTATCAGTTTTTGACACAGAGATTCTAAAATGTCCTATCTAGAGCCTAGGAAGAACAGACTTTAATACTGCAACTAGTATGATGTACAATAAACAATATTCAAAACACAAGCTGGTGTTCTTTAAAATAGAGTATAACCATTTACTATTTACATAACAAAAAACATAGAATGACTGTTTTCTGTAAATCAATTTTCAGCTACTTCCACTCCAACAAATCTATCTTTGAGTGGTGGCTGGCTTGGTAAATTATTATTGTGTTGCACCTGGATAGAATAGTGTAATTTTTTCCTCTAATTTACATCCAGTTTGTTTCAGTGGGTGAAAGGAGGATGAAGACTTTTAACTTTTGATCAGGAATAAAGAACAAGTTGTCCTGAATAATAGGGAAGGTATTGTTTTTCTGCCAGTATTCTTCTCAGCAAGAACTGACTGAATCAAAAAATAGTATTTGGTCACAAAATGTTTAACATGGAATGTGTGAAAAAGGTTTCTCAGAGGCTTCAGAGTGTCTGTAAATATATGTTCTTGATCAAAATTTGCATCTTTAATATTTTCATGGCCTTGTTTCATAATGCAGTCAGAAGTATCCCTGCAGCTGCTTTACTGGTTTTAGTACAAATGGGAAAAAAAGTCAAGGAAATAACTTCCTGATTCCTATTATGACTGGAAGGAACTGAAACAACTGTATTTGGAGATGTTTCATGGAAAATTTCTGGCCCACATTTATCAATATTACATGTTGGAAAAAATCCACTGAGTTCAAGAAGATGGGTTTTTACTGTAAATTTTAATAGAAACAGGACTGGGATCTGATCAAGCCAGAGAACACATGAGAGTCAAAATGTGTCGTCTTGAGGACTAGAGGTTTTGCCAAAATAAGTCATTTTTAAAATTTTCCCATTTGTGTGACTCAGCAACTTCTGAGTACGTTAAAGTTGGATTTGAAACTGAGGGACAGTATTTGTCAATCTGAAATTATTTGAAAATTAATCTGTAAAACATTTGTCCACCTTAATTTGTTTTATGAATCTTGTCAAAAACTCTGTGATTTTAGCCTATGGCCATTACGTACAGTATTATAATACTGACTTTTTTTCAAGATCCTTGTGATTTCTAACATTGGAGGATCTAAATTCTACAGAATACCTTTTATTAAAGTGAATGAGGCTTCTAATAGAGTGTTATGGGTTTAGAGATGTGAGATGAAAAAGAACTCTTTGTTTCCTAATTTTTTAATTTATATTTGTTCTGCTCCAACAGGACCAGATTTTAACTCTTTGCTGAAGAAAGAAGATACTGAAAAACCCAACTACATGTGCTCATTACTGCTGAAGTGAAGGCTTAATTAGGGACAAAGCAGTAAAATGAAATTGAATGTTAAAATGTTATTTCTCTACATCAGCTCCCCCGTTTCTATTTTAAATAGTGGTTGCAGAAGCCAAACCAGATATATATCTGCTTTGCATTGCAAACTGACGACACATTGAACAGAGTATTTAATCAGTTTTGGACACGCGGAATGCCAATCACCGTAATACCTACGTGTGGTTGTAATACCTAAGAGTACTGAAGATTTGTGCTATGATGTTTATCCTACTGCATACTGAATTTGTGTTGTAATGTTATTCCACAAAGTAATAGATTGTGTCATACACAAAAGCTTCAGCTCCATGATTGCTATGTCCAGCACCTACATAACGCTTTAGGTTTGTAAAAGCATATGTAAATACATTATTAATGGCAAAAATTATCTCCCTGTTTTGGACATACAAATAACATAGCATCGTGGTCAGACAAAATGTATAGATTTATATAATTTCTCTCCTCTCTCAGGCTGCATGCCTGCAAAACCAGAGAAATCCTGTGCTTGCCTGGCAGACCCAAGGAAGTATCATTTTGAAAGATACCAAGTTTTCTTTCCAGCTGACGATATTAGTGAAAAATTTTGCTTGCTTGCTTGCTTCCTTCCTTCCTTCCTCCCTCCCTTCCTCCCTCTTTTCTTCCTATTGGAGAAATGGAAGGTCAGTTCATAGGTGCTGCCCTGTAAGAATCTTCTCAACAAGTAGTTCTAGCACAGTGGTGGATGAAGTGCTTTTGAAAACGGTTTATCACATGTTTTTCATTTCAGATTCCTTTCACTCTTTCTACCACTTTCTGTTAATGTGGCTTAGGAACACAGAAGTAAAATGGACTCTTCGGGTTGGCAAGTCCCAGCATCCTGCTCGTGAACAACCTCAGCAACACTATCCATCTTATGTTATTTATCTCTATTTTTTCTTTCTGTTACTTCTTTCTTATTTTTCCTATAAGCCTCTTGCTTTGAAAAATAAGAATCTCCTTCCATTGTTTTATGTTGCTTACTCTTTCCTCCATTGTATTAAGTACTTTGGAAGCGGTTTCTGCTATTTTACCACTACTTTTCTTTCCCTTCTATACCCAGTAAGAATACGACCATCAACCCCATGAGGTAATTAAACACTACAGTATCACAGGGTCCTGAGAAACAAATGGCCTAGATGGTTCATCTGAAATTTTATTCCCTTTTAGATATTTCTGCCTGGCTGGTATCAGATAGCAATGACAGCCAAAAGGGTAATTCCAAAAGCAGATTTTGGCTTCAGCAGTAAAGCTGTGCTCTGAAAGGGAAACACAAAATTGACAGTGTAAGTTTCTGTGCTCAGTGTCTCTGTGAATTAGACTATGTGTTATCAGCTAACAGGGAAGACCAGGCTGGACTCACAATTGCACTGAACTCTCTCCTTTTCCTTCCATCATTGTGTGCAGGAATAAAAGGAAGAGGGACACTGTGAGCAGGTGGCTGATATTACAGCTGTTGGTGAATGACTGGGTACCCAGCAAGGTCCTGGCCCACAGTGAAGCTAACTGAGCAGGATGTGGACATGACATGTGAAACTGGTGGACAGGACAAATAACAAATGAGAAAAGGTGAAACTTCAAAGATACCTGAAGAGACACTTTAGGGGAGTAGAATTTTGTGAGGCCAACAGCATCTGTGTTGCAGCATCTGTTGTACCATATAAGGCTGAGATTACCTAGGTAATGGTGCCAGAAATACCAAACTTGGATATGGGTGCAGCAACAGTGGGATCAATGGGAAAAAGTGTGGTTTATTTAGGAGGAGGCTGGGGTGAAGATAAGACAGCAAAGAGCTGGGTCAAGAAACAGGAAGAGGGGTAACAAGGTATGTGGATAATGTGATCAATGGTGTAAGGGTACCAGCGGGCAGCCTCAAGCTTGATCACCACAGCCTAATCAGAACAATAAACCACTCTGTTCTGACAATACCACAAGAGTCAAACCTGCTTTAACAGTCAGAGTGACTGTGGTGATGGTGGTTTCCCTGGCTAGAAGGAGCTCATCCAAGCAAGTGGATCAAACCTCCTGGTATCACCATGCTGGTACCCACACCTGTCCTGGAAGCCAAAGAGCAAAGGTAAGTGATTTGCTTCCCAGCGCTGTCATAAACATCCTATACGACCATTAATATGCTGTTATCTGGACTGCTTTCTCTGTTTCTCATGTTTTTTCTATAATCTTTCAATCAATAGCCCTTCAGTGCATGAACTGATCTCTTTGTAGTTATATGGATCACCAGTAGCTCATGAAACTCAGTTTCTTCATGAGTTTAACATGGATACTGATAAATCAGATACTCACTTATGTCTGCAAATCTATGCCACACCAGATCTTGATCTCAGGTCACCTTTTCAACTTCGTTGTTTTAGATATACTTGTGCAGTTAGAATCTGCCAAAATCCAGCAAACAAATACTCTTCTACAAAAAAGAAAATTAAAAACCTATGATTAGGAATTATTCATCATCTCAATATTTGGGTTATCAACAAACATTTCTCGAAGGCAGTTGTATTTGATAAAAATGTTGATTTTCTGACTTTGAAAATTAGGGCTTTAAGAGATGTTTAAAACTAATCACCCAAAGTGGAGGTATTTAATTATTAGTTTCTGTGTTCTATAATTTAGCTTAATTTCCTAAACACTACACAAGAAAGAAACTAAGACGGATTAAATCACTCTGTTGGTGTCAGCCACATTCTCTTTAAAGTGTAAACAAAATTTAAAAATAATTCAGTATATACTTGTTACTAGTGTAAAAATTTATGACCATGATTCTGAATGCAGATATGGAATTAATTTACTGAGGAAGTCTCACGACCTTTTTATATTCTTACTTTCTAAAGTGGAATTGAGCTTGGACTCGGACTGAAATCACAAAAGAATTTATGCATCAAAACTCGATTTTTTCAGTGCAATGCAAAGAGCCATTTCAGGGTCTCAGTCACCAGAAGGGAGTAAATTTGGAAACTGGTGGAATCATTTGGTCTATACAGATATCTGTCTTACTTAGATCAGCTTTTCAGAGGTAATGAAGAAGATCATTAAAATTGTCTGATCTTCTCCACAAGTGTTTTTATGGCCCTGATTAAGTGACTTGGGAGCATTATGCTATGCTTGAGGGGGTAAATTGACTCTTTGTTGCAATAGTCTTATTAATTAAGCCTGCTAGAAGTCTTGGAGACTTTTACCATATCCAGATTGTTTGTAAATACTTAAATTTATTTGAATGTGTATATGTTTTCAGTGTAAACTTTGTTTCCTTTTCCCTCCTTAATCCTAAAATAGGCATTGCTTCTAGAAAATAAAAAGCAAAAATAAAAAGCCCAGATTTCTGGTTCAATAAATTGTTTGGATAAGTTTATGCAAACTACCCTTCTTCAGCTGGTTGAATTTGGAACAATAATTTGAAACATCTTGGAGGAAAACTGTGGATATTTCCTGTTTGTGGAAAGTCAGATTCAGAAACCTATAAGTTTATACATCTTAAATGTTTTCTGAGATCTTTGACACATGTACGCTTACAAATTGTCATAAAGAAAATTATGACAGCTAAATCTGGAGAGTCTCCAATTTATTTTATTTTATTTTATTTTATTTTATTTTATTTTATTTTATTTTATTTTATTTTTAGTCCAAAATTCAAATTAAACTGAAAACTTTTAGGAGGTAGACTAACTTCAGCATGAATTATATTTCTCACTGAACTGAAAGACTCACTCGGCACAGAACTGTTAAAAGCCTAGGGGTCTGTATGCTTGAATGGGATATAGAAAAGCAAAATTCAAGTCTCTAATTCTGCCTGGAAATCTAAATTATATTACCAAGCACTTGTTGCTGATTTGGCTGTAGAGAGGTAAGCCATACTGAATATTTTCCACTGGAACTTTTTGTATGTGTAAATTAGTAATTATTATTGCAGGATCCATACTGAATCTAACGTTCACACATTACTGTGCTTTTGATCAATGGACATTTTTGTTGTTGATGAGGGCGAGACTTAGGGTTTTATTGAGTGTGTGTGAGATTTTTTTTCTTATTCTGAGAATATTGATGGAAAGGAAAAACCTTTATTCTGTTCAAATCTAATGACAATATGTTAGTCTGTAATAAAGCAGAATACTATCCTGCTGGCTTGTTTTTTTTTTTAATTCTTTTCCTCCATGTCAAATTAGGACCTAGTTGGGGAAATGTGGGTTAAATCCATTCATGGAAAATTCCACTTTAAAATAATATTGAATATCCCATGTAAAATAAAGATAATGAATCAAGGAAAAATACATATGTCAGATGTGAGACTGTGTGGAGAAGAATAAGAGTGGTATAATTTTCAAAAGTACGTTTACGTAAAGTGTAAATAATAGTATAAGTAATAGATACACTCTTAAAGAAAAGTTGCTGTGATTCCATTCCCACAGGATGTTAAACTTATGTGCTCTATAAACCTCCTGTATACGACTGACGTGATGTAAAATGCCATACGGTAAATGTTAAGCAGGCGTCTTAGCCTGTAACTAAAACCCTAAGCTTCTAACAGTATTTTCCATGTTTTTTCGTCTTCTTTCAAAGAAGAGTTTCACATTAACAACCCTGTTTTTAACTTCACTGAAAGTAGAAAAAGACATAGTCCTCTCAGGGAATTACCAATTCAAAAGTTAAACCTTGTAAAAAGGAGGAATGAATCAGGCATCCCTCTGACATCTGGTACTGGTCAAAGATCTCTGCACCAGTTCAGAGGTGATTTGTACATTGGCACAGTCAGTGCATCACATTCTGATAAAGAAGACACTTCAGGAGTTATTTTTATTG
The DNA here is from genome assembly GCF_949628215.1 of Phalacrocorax aristotelis. Taxonomy (NCBI): domain Eukaryota; kingdom Metazoa; phylum Chordata; class Aves; order Suliformes; family Phalacrocoracidae; genus Phalacrocorax; species Phalacrocorax aristotelis. Next base: position 66,205,125 of record NC_134278.1, read on the forward strand.
AGTTCTATGTCTAATTACAGCCTGAAACATTGGGTTTAGGGTTGGGGTGTTTTTGTTTACTTCTATAAATATTCAAGAGAATTTCCAGCTAAGTTGGGAACTCGATGTCTTAGAAGTTCTTCACATAAACAGGGAGCTAGTTGGGACGTTGTGGAAGTCACAAGCCTAGATGAGAGGAATAACCAAGTGGACTGCTGAAAGTCTTTCTGCTTTACATGACCTTCTCCTGGGAGCCACTGCTTCAGGAACTGGGTCTCATCCGTGATTTTGTGAGAATGCAGAGACTGGCCCTGCCCTCATAAACCAGAATAGGGCCCAGTTCTTGTGGGTTAGGCAGCCTGATTTGGGATTTTCATTGACAAAGGTCTGCTGTGTTGACTGTAGAAAGCCCTGTTCCACTTAGCTTGCTGCTTCTCCTCAGATTTAGCAGTACAGCAAAAATCCTCAGATATCTACTACTTGGGAATGATCACCTGCTCACAAGGTATCAGTTAGGAAATGTGAAAGCAGTCTTCCCTGCCTTCATCAGTCTTATTCCAGTTATTTGGGTGCTTCCATCTTTACCCATTCTTTTAGAACAGACATGGTTCTTTCTGATCCTCTTAGGAATCTAAATAAATTAATTAAAAAGTTCCATATTAATTTCTCTGGGATTTGAGTTTCTACTCAAAATCTTATATTCTTCTACTCCAGTTTCTTATATCTCCTCAGAAGAATGTCTTGTCAGTGCAACCATCCTTCCTCTTTCTCCTCTGTCTCTTGTCCAGCTCCTGCCCATCACTTTTTGCTTCCTGTTGCTCTCCCCAACTTTCCTATGGAAGGGCTGGCTGCCCCAATGACAGTAGGCTGTTAGTGATGGTGGGTCTTTTATAATGATCACAGCCAAAGTCAGAATTTGGGTGGAAAAGGAGAACAGAGTGTGAGGTGTTTACCAGCACATTGCCCTCCAACAGAGGTATCTTTGGGATCTGGAGATAAATCAACAATCTGGAGTTAAGACAAATTACTGGCTACTACTGGAATTAAAGTCAGTTATTAAAACTAAGTTACCAGCATTTCTTACCCATATGTTCTATACAGAGTCACCTTTTAATTAAATATCTATCAAAATTATTTTTGTATATGCTGAGCCTTATAAGAACAAAGTGCTCTATATTCTTCACTTTTGTCTTTCCTTTGCCTACAGTACATAACAATTGCTGTTATTAATTTCTATATTCTATTTTAAATATGCTATTATCTATGAAAAGGTGGTTCAAGACCATCCAGGGATGGGTTGCCCTTTCCCTAACCATGGCAGGAGGGTTGGAACTAGATGATCTTTAAGGTCCCTTCCAACCCAAACCGTTCTATGGTTTTAATCAAAAGACTTGATAAAAGGCAACAGCTACTATTTACTGTATAAACCCCTCAGTTCAGTTAGCAACTAATTCACAAGAAGAGAATCTATGTTCAAATCCTTGTATAAGGCATTCTTTAATGTAGTTCAGTTCAAGTGCTCTTCAAACAAAGATGGTTCTTTAACTATGGTGTGTAGGATATAGAGGTTTCCTAACCGCCCCCCGGCCTGGCCTGCTCCCTGGCTGGGTGCTGGTGTCCAAAGGCAGTGGGATGAGTCCTGGCCAGCAGGTCCCTCCCTGCTGCACCCCTAAGGAGCACCTTACACTCATTCCTCAAATACCTGTAAATTAAAAGTAATTTTGGAAAAGAAAATCTTGCTTATTCCAACATAGGAAATGCATTTGCATGCTATGTGCAGATATCAATTTAAAAGAAAAAAAAATCTGCAGCCTGCACAGTATGTTTTCCTTCATTTAAAACAGAATTCTGTGACCAGAGGCATGAAGCGCATTTTTCACTTAGTCGCTTGGTTTCAGTGATGTCAGAGCTGATGGCTCCATCTTTTGTTTCCTCCTTCATTGTTTGCATCCTACCTCACAATAATACACACTTCAATAGCAGTCTCAGTCATTTGGAGAGCCAGTCATAAAGAGAAAATTCTCTTTTTCTTAAGGTAGTGAACATTTTCACATCTCCTTGAGTGCTATTTAAATGAATTGCTGTACTCATTTAATCGTGTTGAAATAAATTGTAGGAGACTCTCTTCCTTCCCCAAATCTAATGCACATTCTATGTACAATAAAGAACTCCACTACTTTCTATTTTATTTTTCTGTTCTTAAGAACTACATGGAAAGTAGTACACTGAACAAAACATTGGCTGTAGTATGTACAGTCCATAACCAAAACAATGAAAGAGATCCACGTATTTACAATGTTAGCCTAAAAATAACCCCAAACATAAATTGTAATTTCAACAACATAGGCAAACTTTAAACAACATGAGATATAGTTATTGTATTAACAACTCTAACTTTTGTGTGGTATTAGGGTTAAAAGGAAGCTAACATTTGCTCTCTGACAGATTTTGCGTCTTCCCTGATTAGGGGTGAGGGGTGTCTGTCATTTTGGCTTTTGTGACCATCCTTCACCCTGTAAGTGAGAGTCATAAATCTCACAATGAATTTTAAATCCCCAACACTGACATCTATTAAGTCTTCTTATTTTAGAAACGAGCTGGCAGTTGGAAGTGTAATAACAGGAAAAATAAATTATTCTTACTCCTACGACTACAACAGACCTTCAAAAAGACTTGTTTTCAGTGCAGGATTATTTGTACAAAACCACAAATCCTTCCCATTTGTGAGGTCGCTGATGTTTCATCAAGGATTACCCCATTTTCTACTCTGGTAACAAAAAGACTCTCGCTGATTTCAGTTAATGTCAGAAATGTTTATAAACGTGCTTTTATTAGACAAAGACCAAATACTGGAAAGGAAGTTGAAAAAAATATCCTTTAAAATGTAAGCATCTGTTCTGTCACTGCAGTAAACTCTCTAGGAGTGTAATATAAATGACAGGGTTTTTGTGAAAGATGTGACAACCCCTAAGTATGTTACAGTAAAATCAGTTCTGATAAATTGCAATAGGATTGAGCAAAGGGGGAAATCATAGTGAAATTTTTGTGAATAGATGACGATTTTCTTGAATACAGACCACTTCAGAGAATACCAGCATGCAATGCAAGTTTCATAAAATCATGTTGCTGACACCCTTTTCAATGGGTTGACTTAGAACTAATGAACAATCTCTCTAAAAGAGTAAATCAGTTCAATTGTTGTCCAATGCTAGGCAATACGGTGGATCTATTAAATGGCAAATTCTTCTCCCTTTATTATACCACAATGCTAGAACTTTGTAACAATATTTTTATTGTAATTTCAGTAGTTTTACCATAGATCAGAAACTTTTCTTACTGAATAAAAGGACCTCTCTTAAAAGTAGGACATTTTTTTAAAAAAAAAAAGAAAATTAGACAGCAGTGTTTGAAGTTATGCACCATTTTATAAAGCTTGAATATTTTCTGGTGAAATAAGAAGTACTGAACTGACAATCTATTTGTAAATATTCTCTGAAGACCAAACTGTTGTGTGAATATTACAGGTGTTTTCCTTACAGTATGGACTGAGAGATGTAATATTTTGCCCTTTCTTTTTTCTCTTTAGTGGTGAAGAATTGGTATTTCTTGGGTTTTTTCATTATAAACTTTTAACATCAGACAGAGCAGCCTTCTGAATTATGCCAATAAACAATCTCCAGCAAACAGTACTGACTCAAAGAGCTCAATCATACATGATTCTGGGTGGAAAGCTAAGTTCAAAATGAGTATACTTAGTTCATTGCCTTTCGCTAAAGAAAAATCCTGAGCTTTTGTGGCTTTGCGAGACCAGAGGAGGTCCCCTGGATATGGTTCCTACTTGTATTAGCATTCTCATTTGCCCTGATGACCTGTAGGTATACAATGTAGGGTTTCTGAGTAGCCAGCTGGTTTCTGCTATGTAATTAAAGGTGGCAGAGATTATTTACTAACACTATCCTATAGAGTCTGTCAGGAAAATACCTTTTTTTCTTGTTATAGTTTACAGAATTCCAAATAAGTTCCATGTATTGAATAAGGAGAAAAAATACAAATATTCAAAATACTCCAGTAAGGTAAAGCAGTATATTTTATTTCATTTTTTCTCTTCTTATTTGTTATTTTTTATTATAAATAAAGTATCTACATGGAAAATAGTTTTCCGATTAATTATGAGCTTCTTGAAATTTCCAGATAATACATTTGAAAGCTTCAGAACATCCTTTCTTTCACACTATTAAAAATACCATCTGTCAAAAGCAATCATTTCCTGCAATATATATCTTTTATCTATATGTGTGTGTGTATATATATATATATGAAAAATTGGCATTGTCAGAGTAAAGCAGAAAAGCAGGTCAAGAAAGGTGATCCTTCCCCTCTCCTCAGCCCTGGTGAGACACACGTGGATTGCTGAGTCTAATCCTAGGCTTCCTGGTACCAGAGTCAGCTGGACATGCTGGAGCAAGTCCACTGATGAGCTACAAAGATTATCAAGGCTTGGAGCATCTGTAATACAAGGGGAGGCTGAGAGAGCTGGGACCATTCAGCCTGGAGAAGAATAAGCTCAGAGGCATCTTACTAGCATGTAAAAATACCCGATGGGTGTATTTCAAACTCAACAGCTCTAGGATTCTGTGATCATAAATATGCATGAAATATTCTTCTAACACAGATGATTAAAGAAAACAAAAGTCCTTTCTAAGGAGAAATACAATGCTCTTCTCTGATGAAGAACTTGACAACAAAAGGTCTTTCTTTCTTTTCATATTTAAACAAACATACAGGTTTGCATAATTAAAAGCAATACCAAAATTGTTTATTTTTTCTTTTTAATTTTCCCCTTGCTTTTTGGTAAGCAAAGGTAAGCCTTAAACTATCTTGTTAGCTTCTTATCTTGGATCAAAAATCATACCCATTTTCCTGAATAGTCATAAAAGTTATTAAAACTATTAACTACTTCATTATTTACTAGTGACAAAGTATTTCCATCTCATCTGTGAGTCATCTTAAGCATTATCCTAGAAATGAAAGCAAAACAGGGTTTATAAGATTTACAATGATATATAGTTATGTCACCACTGCAATGTGATGATCTGCTGTCCTATCTAGAGGCTTTATGCATGTAATTAAACATTTAAGATGTGGAAGAGATTACCAGAAACTTTACCTTCACTGGGACTGAATGATGGTGAGAAGTGGACATCTCCAGACAGCATTTATTCCACCTAAGAATTATTGTTTTAGGATAGGATATATCACCCCTTGGAGATTTCCATCTCTCTCCACTTGCAATTAAGACTATATTCTCTTTATTGATTATATCAGCTTAGAAAAGTTATCTAATTTTATTAGATATAGCTTATGAAGTGATGTGAACTTCATCTTATACTGAAATGTCAACAATCTGCCAAGGAGATGGAGAATTTAATACACAGAAGACTCTGGGCTTACCATACACCTCTCTTTAGTCTTTAATTGGGTAAATGGTTGGACTTGATGATCCTAGAGGTCTTTTTCAACCTTAATGATTCTATGATTCTAATTCTGCCCTGTGGCAACCTTTGTCAACAAGGCTCTGGAAAAGTTCTCAGCAGTCGGGTAATACTGGCAACAGACCAGTGCAGGTATAAGTCTGTTTCAAGTATAGTGTCCCAGCTAAAACCATAACATGCAGCAAGCACAATTTACATCTACTTTCTACTTCTTGAATCAAATCATGACACTGCAGAAGCTTCTTTTCTCCTCACCTATTCTTTCTTTTTAGGTCAGGAGCATTCATACAGTGTTCTTCAAAGAGCTTTTGTCCTCTTCAGTTTCCAGGAGCCACAATGTATGTCTGAATGTGTTCAGAAGTAGAAATCTGTATTTCAAATGTAGCTTCAGAATATGGATGCAAAGTCTTCTGGTATTTATACTGACATATTACTCTCAATATCATTTATTTTATGTTGAACACATATCTTAGTAAGAGATGTCACTGGAACCTGCATTCATCAGAGTTCATTGAACTATTCAGGCATTCATTATGTCTGTGAATTAGTGAATCATTCTGGATTTGACCCTTATTTACTTCTGAATAACATTAAAAACTGCTGAACAGGAACTCAGATTGTAAGCTTTGCTTATTCATATACTGCTAGTCAGCAAAGGCACATTATACTGTTTCCACTAATTCTCTGACTGTAATATTTCAAAGAGAAGATTAAAGAACAAATCCATTATGTCTTTCTCGTAAATACGTTGGCCTCAGAATGAGTTCATACGGCACTTGGGAAGCTTCTTGCATTGTGAATGTTTTCAAGAGTTCTCAGAGAACATTCATTTGATCTTACAAATCTCACAACATATTGGACTGGGAGCTTTTATTTGAGAAAAACAATCACAAATAGTGTTCTCTTCATTCTCTAATAAAGCCAGTACTGAAGCTGTTGACATTTACTCTCAGGATTAGAAGATAGCTATCTTTGGTCCTTCCAAATATGGTTTGAGCTCCTTGGCTGGAAACACTCAGTTTCTTGATTTGTTTGTTTGCTGAGAATAGAATGGTCATAGTGGCTGGGTAATTTAGACACTTTGCTACATCTCCTGAAGCGTTAGTTTGTTTTGGTTCAGAGGCTCAAGACAAAAGCTGCTTCTCCACTAGTATCCCAGCAAAGAAGTCCCACATGGCTGGACATGAACTGTAAAGCAGCTGGTCTTGCATTTGGTCAATTGCCTATAGAAATCAGTGTTCCTTCATCATGATATCCCAATGGGCTAAGCTAACTGAACATGGCATGTCACATACATTTAAATATCATGTGCCAAAATGCCCCTCTTTTTGTCGTAACCACAGTTAAATTTTTCTTAACCATCTACCCAGGTGACCAGCAAAAACTGATTGCATAGTAGCAATGATCTTTAACTAAAGGTTGAACACAACACATTGAAAACCTCAGGGGTGATGAAAGGCATGGGAATAGTGTTGCATATTAGATTCTGTCCTTACTGCTGATACCATTGTATTAATAGCAGCTATAATTCAGTGGGAAAAAAATAAAAGACTTTCATCTTGCAGCTACTTCCTGGCAGGTTTGAAAATATTTCCTTGATTTGTCTTTGTGTTTCTCACAAAAGTACAACAGACCAAGACAGTGGTGTTCTTATTGATTTTTTGCTGCTTGTCAGAAGTGCCGAGTTTCAGTGGCTTTTTGCATACACCTTCAATTAATCATTCAGGTTGATGGTTTCCAGCTGAATATAACCTTACACGGCCACATTTGTTCACTATCTCCTGCCATGTGACAGCATTTATCTGATTTGCAGTAAAAACAGGTATAGACCTCTGACAATAAAGAGAATCACGAAAAGGATTAACTGTTGTATATGCAGTAGTGTTAAATGACATAACAAGCATCCAGTTCTATTTCATTAGCATTTCTATTCAAATCATATTTATTAGCTATTTCTCTTAGCAACTGCACAAGTTACAGTCTCCAGGCAAATTGCTCTATGTTGTATCACCTTGTTTGTTATTACAGATGCTTCTTTACAGTATTGCCATGAAAAAGGCAAAGTTTGCAGTGCAGCTATAACACACCAGTTAGATATAAATGTGCTCATCTGTCTCATCAATGCAAATTATATCAAGGAGTAAGGAGCCAACTTGACCTGACAGGAAAAGGTTTCTACTCGTATGGATATGGTGGAGGGCCATGACATGGCCTGTGGTGGAAGCAGAAACCCTTTAAGTCCTCAGTACAGCCACAGTCCACAGAATCCTTCCAGCCCACAGGCAAGGCAACAGTGGACACAATGCCTTAAATCTTACCCATATGCCTTGTCAGCTTCTTTGTGGTGGTAAGAATTTAGGCCAAACTGTCCAGGAGGATAGCATTTTAAAAAGTTAACGGGTCTAAAAAGACCAAACTGAGTTTGTCAACTGATGTCTGGCCCTCAATCCTAAGACAGTATTCTGAATTCCTCTTCATATAATGTAACCCTTTCTCTGCTCATTTACCTTTGGTATTGGGCCTTTTACCAACCCATGCAGAGCTTACAAGTGTACAGCAATTATTTGTTGGTTAATGTGCTTATTAGATAGGTATGTTGGCTAATACCTGAGACTAATGTGTTACTAGACAGATCATTAGCATGCAGGAGCTTGATGAGTGCTGCTCGGACACCCTCCAGGTGGGGGGGCGGGGAGTGTCAGTCTTTGAACAAGGCTCTTGGTGAGTTCTACCTTTCAGTTCTCTACTTTTTTTTCTCAGCATTTCATATTGTTTTACATTGTTATTTTTCTCTTTACTCCCTGAGCTGGTAACTAGCAGTGTCTGAAAAGTTTCTCCTCTGTCTTTGTTTTTTCTTTCATTTTCTTATCATGCACATCTTCATTGTGGGAACTCTCCCATAGCCCAGCAACGGTTTTTACAGTAGAACCAAGCCAAGGTCACACAGCTGTGTTATGCAGAGCTGGGCCTTGGACTGCAGATAGCTGGACTCCTGGGCTGTGGGTTACAGCAAGTAGACATTTATAACTGTGAGTGTCTGGATGCTCAAACACACTTTACTCACCTTTTAGTCACTATGCCAGTATCTCCCTGAACCATTTGAGAGCTTCAGCCCCCCAGAGGAGCACTGAATTTTCCAAGAGCAAGGTAACATAATCCTAAGTAGTATCTAAAGAGATCCATTTCAACACTGGGATTTTCAAAGGAGACCAGGCAGAAATTAGAGACCTAATTAACTTCTTTTCCACACCTAGTTCCTTTAACCTGCTTTTGAAATTCCATTCAGGTTTTTCAGTTATGGCAAGTCAAAATAAATAAATAAAACCATTAAAAAATTCCCAAGAACCCAAGGCTGGAGAAAGTCTTTGAAATTCTTTAATATATTTTCTCACCTTTTTGAAAACTCATTCATTAATAACCTCTGTCTTCAAAACTATTATTTGCGGGGTTTTGTCCTATCTTTTCCTATTGGAAGACTCTGTTCCAGAACCTGACCGCTCTGAGAGTTGGGACATTTCTTCTAATTTCCCAATAAATTTATTTCCAGCTATTCATATCCATTTCTACCTGTGACAACACTGGCATTTCACTTAAATGGTTCTTTTCTCTCCTGATGTTTACTCTGCTGATATATTTATAGGCTAGCTTCTATTCATTCTCAGCCTTTGTTTCACCAGGCTAAACAAACAGATTTTTTCTAATCTCCTGTTAAATAGGCAACCTAGCCTTCATATCATCCCAGTGTTGCTTCCCCACCTAAAGTCTTTAGCTTCATAGCAAAAAAAAGACCAAATCTCTGAAGACAACTTTCAGAGAGAAGAAATTTAATACGTCTCTAGGTTTATCAGAAGTAGTGCAATAAAAAGTAACAAAATAGTATTTACAATAAAAAATAATCTTTCAGGTGAGTAGTAAAATACAGAAGGAAACATGCTGTTCCCATGTAGAAACTAAAGTTAAGACCGAACCATGTTTCATCAGGTTTTTGTTTCTTTCAATTTTTTTTTTTAAATGCAGACATAATAGCTTCGGGGTAAAAGATCATTTTTGATTATAGTTTTCAAGGTGACTTCGGAATGTCATCCTCTGCCTTTTAAAGTGGTGGTCAGTTTAGCATTTATCTGTATAGCAACTACCATTAAAAAAGTTAACATACCTCAGCAGTTATCAGGGTTGTCTCTCAGCCTGCGTGTGGGAGAAGAGTAGTTAATTTGGTGGCTGTGTGAGGGTGGATGGGTGCACAGGCAAGAGTGAAAGTGTGAGGAGGTAAAATGTGTAGGAGGTAACTGGTATCTCCGGCACTTTTGCTGACAAACACTGATTTCTTTCAAGAGAAGCTGTATAGAAAGTTTTAAACAAAACTGGGCATGGGAAAAAGTTTTTCTGGAAGCGTATTCTGTGTAGTCAAGACAAGTTCTGTTGGTGCAAATGCATTTTGCTGTGTCCACTTTTAAGAGTATAGCTTCTGAAGGTCAGTAAAATGAAAAGGGAATTTGTTTTTAATTTTCTATTTCTGTCTAAACATTGTTGTGTGCTCAGGGGACAGAATGATCTTTATGGCCCAGGGATGCCTTGCTACAAGTGTGGGAAATTGCTTTGAGTTTTCTCAATGGGAGAAGCAAGCTGACTCCCAGGATCCACAGCAGAACAAAGACCCTAATTGTACTTGTAGACAGAGGTGCATGTAGCCACAGGATTTTACTGGGAATAATATCTTACTTTGTCTTGTGAGATCCCCATCATATTCTCTCAGCTGTGTCATATGATCACCAGACATCTGAATGGGATAAGCATGCCATTTTGCTTTTGGGTTTGACCAATTACTTGCTCTCCAAAGAGGAGCTCAGATAGACAGCTGATACATAAGTGGAGCCTCAGCCACACAATAAACAGAACATATCCTTAGTTGGGGGAACAGAGGCGCTTGTTAAATGAAGAAGGCCAGTGGTGAATGGTGAGGCTCAGAAGAAAAAAAATTTAAACGAACAGCCATGTTTGCCTCTGCAGTGTTTTCTGCAGCCTCCATTGTATCCTTCTCTCTCTGTAGCCAAGTGACCTCTAAACCTTGCAAACAGCACACAGGGCTTTTTTTCTTCCTTTTCTGTGTTGACTATTATCCTTTCATCTTGAAAGGTCATTGGGTATCAGCTGAAGAAATATACCACTTAGCTTTGAGTGTTCTCTCTGTTTGAAGTGATTTGCCTGTTTGTTTTATAAATGGGAGTCTGTCCACAAACAAACTGAAAATTAGTTAGTCACCTTTTCCACTTGATATACAGTAGGTGTTGTGCCGTAAGAAGAACAGGTTAATCCCAAAGCAGATTGAAATACTTCATCAGCCACAAGCAGGGTTCAGTGGTCTGGTGCAGCGACAAGGCAGTTGGAGGTTCAGTGCAAGCAGTTCCTGCAGGACTGGGGAGAGTAAACCACCTAGAGAACCTCTTACATTTAAAGGTTAGAAATACCTACTAAAATGAGTTGGAGGGGGATTTTTTGCCTAAAAGATCATGTGCAGATTGTATACATATTTCAAGTATCATACTGGTAAGTCTAGACAAGCTTGAAAAAGTCATTACTTTTATCCCTCATACAGGACAAGACATGACTGGGGAATCTGAAGTATTGCCTGTCATGTTCCAGTCCTGAGGTGGAATCTCTTTCAAGTATTTTTTACCAATTTACAAAAGGTGTTTTACTTTACTTATATGCAGGTGGTAAAGGCACAATGAAGCTGTACAAAAAAGATCAGTTTCTCATCAGCCCACATATGTTACATCCAAGAATTTTCAAATAAAACCCTGGATTTCATGAAATTTGCAGGGAGCATGGGGGTTCATGACAATCCTTTGCAGGATAAACATGTTCCCATGTTTAATTAACTTGTCATTTCAGTGAATTCAAAGAGTGGAAAAAGAAAAAAAAGAGAGAAAAGCTAAAGGGTTAGATAATTGATGGCCATATTTTAGACTAGTAAAAACACGCATATCATTTCAGTAAGTTGTCTTTGCTGAGATTGGGTTTGCATCTGAAAAAGGTGTAGAGCAAAAGCAACAACTTATTTTCTTCTGGTGTGAATCAGAATAGTTGTCTTACCCCTTTTCTTGTGTTACTTACACATACATATTTACTATCAGTTCAACTTTTTATTTAATTTGAAATGAAAATGGAGCAAAAGAAAACCCACAGTGAAATTGCAATGGAAGTTATGAAACGGCAGAAGAGGACTGTGAGAAGGAAGCAGCTGTGGAAGAGAAGACATCTTATACTGATTCCGGAGAAAAACACCAAATTTGACTGAGGAGGTGTGGACATTGGTAGTGGTTGAAGCAGAAAAAGTTGTCTTCATGGCTCATCTATCAAACAGCTTTATCAAAGTAATTAAAAACAAACAAACACTGCTAAGAAATACTAGCAGTTTTCACTATTTATCAGGAACTGACATGTTTTGTCCAGGGCACTGTCACCACCACAGGCATTAGTTGCCAGGGCTTCCTGCAGCCAGGGATAAAGAGTGCATGTTTACAGCAGGCAAAAGGACCCCTCGACTTTAGAAGTGATACTTGCCATTTGGAGGAGAGGTGACTTGGTGGAAGGATATGAGTCATGCTCAAGCTGGGTCTCTCTGCAATCTCTATGTTTTACGGCTAAGTACAGTTTTTCAGTCTCCTGACATGTCAGGCTTGGCACCTTTCAAAGCTCTAGGATCATTATGTTTTTCAGAGAATTGGAACCTATACATTGTGTGCGAGTTTACTGTGAAACAATTAATTCTTAGTTTGATGACAAGCACTTAAGTAATTTTGAAGACATATTGATGTTCCAGCTTGCCATGCTGCACATTGCAGAAAGCTAAAAAATACCATTCACTAGAAAGCTGCTGTGTTTGTTGCTTATTAATCCATGTTTCATACTGCAGCTCAGAAATCATGAAAGAAAAAACTGTCATTGGCACTGCTTGTGCTTTTTAGTTATAACTCTGCTTTTTAGGGCACTGCAAATTAACCATATCTAAGTGTAGGTATAACATCCCTGACTATATAGGATGAAAAAAAATCCCTTAAAATGGAGAAAAGTATCTTTTGTGTCCCTGCTTTTAGGTTATGTTGTTCAGAAAGCCAGAGAATAAAAGATTTTGGATCAATTGAAGCATTCATTTGACTCAAGGCTGCTAAGCAAAATTATGAATTTCACCATAGCAAAGTTATCCTCTAGAATGTTAGACAAATGTGCACTGTTTCCTGTGGCAGCTTGTTTATAGCCAAGAAGAGTAATGATATCTCTGTGGAGGAGGAAAATTTCCCTATATGTAACATTTTTTTTTCAATAAAGAAGAGTAATGACAGCTGAGTTGAACTCCTGCTACTATTTATTTTTGTAAAGGTTTTCTGTGATTTCCATAACTGGTTTTCAAATAGGTAAATTTTATAACTTTTTTTTTCTGTTTTTCTTTCCTTGAGATAATAGTCATAATTAATATTTTTTAGTAGTAACCAGGCTGCTACCATATGAGGAAGTAGAAATACAAAGTGACAGGTGTGGCCCCAAGTAACCACCTGCCCAGGTAGACAGAAAAATGTGGAATCGATGAATTATAATTGATCCAGTTTTACCAAAGAAGAATTGAGTCATGGATGATAATGGTCATTAATTCACACAGACTAGCCAAGGCCATGATATGGTGGAAGGAAGACATTGAAACAATGTCTTAGTTCTCCAAGGGCTGTTCATTACTGAGTTACCCAGGATCACAGAAGGAGGGGGTGGTAGTTATCTTCCAAATATCACAGTAGCATAAAGAAGGCCAAGGGATTTCTAGCAGTATATAAACTCCCATAGTGGGAAAGTATGATTTGTTAAAACTGAGACTGTAACTGAGAAAAGGTCATTTCTGACAAATGTATTTTGCATAAAGAAATCATGCCTTTTACAGTTATTGAAGTGTCCAGCTGACATTTTTCAAAAGGTAATATTTCATTTTTTTATTGTATTGTTTGGATGACTTTGTTTGGAAATTAAGCTAATTTACATCAAAATATTTTAAAGATTGAAATTCAAATAAATAAAATATTTCCTAGCTATTGGAATTGCGCTCCGTTTCAGTCATAAATGGAATAGAATTTAGCTTCAGATTTTCTGAAGTTTTTAGGCTCCTTTTGGATAGGAAAAAACAGTGAGGGATTTAATCAACAGTTTAAACTAGATATGAAAAAATCTACCAGTCCTCAAATCTGCTGCTGTGACTGGTTAAATCAGTTAACAAAAAAAATCTATTTGTTTGCTTAAAAATCACTGTGTCTAAAATAAGATTTTTATTCTCTTTTTAATGATGCCTCCTTTTTTGTCTTCTTTTTGGTTTTCATTAATAGAAATACTGCATAAGTTCTGGCAGGTGTCAAACTGGAGGAACTGAAATATAATGACATGTTCTTCCCTAAAAGTATTTTTAGTGCATGTGGAAGCAGGAAGAACCATCCCAAAAGAATTTTTTTTCCCATGAAATTTCTGACTCAGATGGAAGGCTCAATCATTTGTCATATTATGAATCTGTAATCTTATTTCTGGACAAAAATGCACATTTTAACTAAACTCACATAACGACTATTGAAATAATTTTTAACATTTTCACTGCATTGTTGGGGGATTGGGGGGAAGTAGCAATTACATTCAGCCCTCTTGGCCTAAAAGATATGTGGGTTTGACTTCAATAAAAGTGTATAGTCAGGAGAATGTCACTTAATGTTAAGTAGTCCTTCTAGGTATGTCAGGATTAAGAGAGATTTCAGTAGTCACCTACTGGAAAAGAAAATCGTACCTGAACAAATGCAATATTGGAATTGGCAGAACAATCCTCTTGGCATTCTTAGACAATCAGAGCGCCTCCTGATTACTGTGTAAGACAGATTGGGAAATGAACAGTTGCAGATTTTTTGTAACCATCACAGTAAAGAATATAATTTTTTCTGTGGAAAAGATTGATTTTGAGAAATATGTGTTTTCCATCAGAAAACCATTCTAATGGCAATCTCTTGTCACAGCTCTACCTCTAGGTTATACCAGGTGAGACATTTCTAACAGGGACTGAAGATTGTGAGTGCCACTGTTCAGAAATTACTCAGAACCAACAAGTGTGAGGTTGCTCTGCTACATCTAATGCCTCACCAGCACAGCTGTTGACACCAGGTCCTGTACAACAGGACAAACGCATGGCTCTCCTGAGAACCACTGCAAGATATATTTCTCACCAAACATATAATATGGGTGTGCTCAGGAAAGAGGAAACTCCTACTACAGGGGCTTAGAAGAACTAGGAAATTGAAGTAATTGATGCAAAGCTAGAAAAGCTGTGCAAAATTATTACACCACAAGAACATATGTACATAGGTCGTCAATGGATATCTTTAGTGTGAATATCAGAGGCTTTCAGAGGACTGAGGTTTTGGTTTACGGCTGGACCTTCCAGAAATCCAATTATGTTTAAGATCAAGTACTGCAGATTTATGAACATAGTTCTTCACCATAGTAAGGCAACAAGCTCAACAATTTCCTGGCAGCCCTGGGGTGCATGTTTTCAGTGGAATTGTTAGGGTCAGAAGCCAAATGGTTGGAATGCAATAAGTAAGGCCAAGAAATATTTTAGGGTGCTTATGTGATGGTGTTTGCCTGAATATACTACATTTTGGCCATGAAACTATGAAGGCAGAATAAGTTAGTGGACAAAGCATGAAAAATTACTAGCTGGTTTAATGAAAGACAGATTCACCTCTCCTCAGGTGTAGACAAAGCAGAGGTCAATTGGACCTGTAAAGGTCCCTGCACACTAAGGAAGACGTGATTAATATTCGCTTGCTTTGAACCCCAAAAAAACCAAACTTTAAAAAGTACGACTGGCAAAATGTCCAAGTGTTTTGTAACATTGTAACATGACTAATAACATTTTGTAAGCCAGCTAAGCTTAAATATTAAAATAATAGCCATAGTCCCCAAGGAGCAAACAGAGGTCTCTAGTATAGTTGCACAAGCAGGGAGGAGGAAAACATGTGCAAGCAGTAAAATCTGCCAGAGGAAAGCTAAGGATGTGAAACAGGCAGGGAGGGTGTCTGTTAAAACCAGAATTCTGCAGAATAAGTTAAGCCAGCCTGGGTCCTGATCCCAAAAATAAGGTGTCAAGACCAGATGAGATCACCTCTTTTCTTTTGGGGAAGGGGACAGAGGAGCATGAAATACCAGCAATGAGAGAAAATGGGGAAGAATAAGAAGGCCCACCCTGCATCTGTCTTCCCTTGGGAATAGCCTTGACTGGCCTTGACCGGCCTTGACCTCAGTGATGGAGTACAGCTCTCAGTGCCAACTAAAACCACATCATACTGCACACCCATAGCTGGTTTAGGTTAAGCTTGTTAAGGGCTCATTGTTTTGCCTATGCAGTGATAACGATTGCTAGTGATTAAGATGAAGCCATTGACAGCACAATGTGCATTGTTAACAAGTATCAGCCCAGGAAAGGGTTGTCTTGAAATTTGAAACTGGTCTGATCTGTCAGTCTTTTAAACACTCCCATCACAGTAAAATCCAATTCCCTAACCAATACTTATAGATTTCCTTGTAGTTAGTTGCAACACAGGTAAAAAGCTTTTCTTTCTTTTAATATTTGCGTTAGATTTTGTATGAAAAGCTTTTACAAATCAGCTAATCTAATAAAGTATATTCCCATTAAAGAGGTTGTTTCGCTTTTAAAATCAGGGCAAATTGAATTGCCAAAGGTTAAATGTGCATAAATAATCATCAGTCCCATTTTTGGTGGTCTTTCCTCCCTGTTTTATCTTCCTGTTCATTTTATTTCTGAAGTTTTCTGAAATATTCGAATCTGTGCTGACAAAAGATAGACAGTTGTATCTGTGTTATACAATAATTATTTCCTTGGGAAATATAAAAACCACTCATCAAAGCTATTCTAAACCTTTTTTTATGAACCTGATTCTCAGTTCATGTACTCTGCTAACTCTGTTAAATTCAGAGAGCTACATAATCTGTATTTCTGACCCTACAAGCTTAAAAATCCATTTCTGTATAGAGTAGCTAATGCTTTCTATCTAAGAGAAGTTATTAACGAAAGCTAGTGTGTCAGATTGATATTTCAGGATGCATTTTGGGCTGCAGGACTGTCTCTCAATAAAAATGGCAAGGAAAGTACTTCTACAGAATTTATAAAGAGGAACAATTCAGGCAGATGGTTACTGAAATATTTAGTGTGTTATATATTTGTAAACAAATTATGTAAATTAAAAAGAAAATCTACAAAGTGGTCTTCTAGACATCTGCTAAAAACTGAATTTATTAGACTTAACTGGAGAAAAAGAAAATATGCAACAGTATTCTCAGTTGTCGTTCTTTTTTTTTCCTCTTCATTCTGATATGCCAGGAAGTTGATGAGGCCACAATTAAACTAAGCTGCATGTGGTGTAAGATTCCAATACTAAAATGTGAGCCAGCCATGTCAGTAATAGTATTGTATATTTTATGGCATCACCAAAAGGCTGTGATCAAGATCTAAATTCATTGCACCAGGCCACACTCACATGAAAAATTATGATTTCTCCTCAGCAGCCAATTAAAGAAATGGTAGGCTATACAAAAGAAATTAAATGTAGAGGATGGAATAAGACATCAATTACTAAATATTCAGAAGTTTTTTGTTGTTTACTTTTGGGAGGGTGCTTTAGACAGGCAGTAGGGGAAGAGAAGAATGTGGCAGCATATCAGGGAGGGAATAAAAGGATGAATTTTGGAGAGCTGGATAAAGGTAGTTACCACTAAGAGTATCTGGCAAATGTAAGAGATAAACCTTTGAGGGCTGTGGGGAAGAAAAAAAAAGCAGAATGACTGAAGAAAGAACAAGAACAGAGAAATTAAAAAAGTAGCTGCTCAGTAAATTTTATTCACATTGTCAAATGTGTAGCCTTAGGATTTATGCAGTGCACACTTATTCTGAAGACAGGATGATTAATTTTCTCATGAGCTTCTCTATGATGCCCAAATAGTAATATCAGAGTGCTTAAAAAAAATTATTTAATCTTCATAACACTCTAGTGATATGAAGAGATGGTTTAATTCCCTGTTTTATAGGTACTAGAGAGAGACAAAGAGGTCAAGTACACTCATGGATTTTTAGAGTCCAAGTTGAGGGCATAGAATCTGATTTTCCAGCATGCACCACAGAGCATTTTATAGGTTCAAAGCGCTTTTGTGTTAGGTCCACAAAAGCCAAACACTTCTGCAGACCAGACCCCATGATCTCAGGTCAAGCCCAGAATATGATGAATGCACAGTTAATGACTACTTGTGAGGGGCCTCTTAAATTCATGCAGGAATTCTTTATCAAAGATAAGAATAATTTTGCAGGATGATATTCAATCCCTTTGACCATGGAGCCAACCCTTTTGTTCCCTTTCTTCAACCAATCTTTCATCCCAGTCTCATCTTCCTCAGCAAAAAAGACAAGCCATATGCAAAACAAGCTTCCTCTTAAACAATCTAATCCATCTTGCATGATGAACAGGCTTTGCATCCTATGCAAAGTATCTTAAACACACATAAACTTCCTCAACTGCACAGAACTAGCCTGCCATGACTCCTCTCTAGTTCAGGAAGCACAAAACCATGGAATAGGTTTAGTTGGGTTAAGTGGAAACAATATAAATAAAATATTTCAATGTCATTATTTATATTGCTTTGATTAGTATAAATTACTAAAATGTAAATTGCTGAATTATAGAATACTTGCTATAATGCATTTACTACTACAATAAACCAGATATTTTAGATGTTCTTTCACAATACTTCAGTGAAATTGTTCTATCTTTTATCCTGCAAATGGCTTCCATGCTTCCAAATCATAACTTTTGGATACTGTCTTCAGTAAAAATATGTGTCTTTTTGTCCAGGTTGGAAGAAAACAGGTCTGAACATTTTAATATTTCTGCAGAATAGAACCTCCAGTTTCCTTCCAACCCAAACCATGCTTTGTAAAAAAGACCTTGCCTTATCAGAAATACTGTCCTCACTACCAGTTATCGTATTTTGTACCTTTTCCTTCTACCTACCTGGGAGTTTGTTTATATATGTCTAGCTTCTTTGAATTGTCTCATTACTGGCATATCAGAAACATCCTACAACTCAAGTGGTGCTTTCTAGAGTCTCTGCTCTGTGTTTTTTCATTCCTAGGGTGTTTTGCCTCTTTGCTTTGGGTTAACTCACTGGAATACCTATTCAGCTCCCAACTATTTGAAGGGCCATCCATACAATAATTGTACAGATGGATAATTCCAAGAAAAACTGTGATAATTACAACAATTTGTTGACTCATATATCCCCCCTCTGCCTTCCAACAGCTATTTGCACTGGGTGAAAGTATCTAGCACATAGTTATGTCTGGTAGTACTCAATAAATATGGATTGATTAAAAAAATTAGAAGTTTTATTTTCCTGTGTTCCCAGGCCTTGGAGATTAATTAATGACATATTAAAGATCATTTTTTTTAATTCTAGAAAGAAATTTTTAATCCCAGGGGGAGTTCTACAACATGTGTAAATGTGGCACGGATTTGCCAGTGTTGAATATCTTTCAAGACTACCTTAATTCTCAGTACCTGATCTGCTGTATACTAAGTATGACTCATGCATTATTTACTAATGGACTGCCCCACTTTACTCATTTACCACAATAGTAATCTGAATTATTACTGTGTGGGAACTAAAGCAATTGCTGATTTTCAGAAAGCAATTACCTGAGACGTTTCTTTTAACATTGAACTGTTAGGGGCACTTGGAAGGTG
The DNA here is from genome assembly GCF_949628215.1 of Phalacrocorax aristotelis. Lineage (NCBI taxonomy): Eukaryota > Metazoa > Chordata > Aves > Suliformes > Phalacrocoracidae > Phalacrocorax > Phalacrocorax aristotelis. The sequence continues at coordinate 66,224,428 of NC_134278.1, forward strand.
ATGACTAAGATCTCTCTGTGTAGGATCTTTCAAGTGAGCATAGCATTCTTGATGTAATATTTCATATTTTATTTTACAGGAACCCTGTCAAAAATATTGCTATGATTATTTTTGTTTTTACTGAAGTTGAGAAAAGCATCCACAAACAAGTTCTGAGTTCCTCAAAAATTACTTCAAATAATGGATTGACCCAGTCAGCCACTTTCTTTACCAAACAGCATTTTCAAACAAGAACCATCCTACACATGGGTAAGAGCAAAGTACTGATCTCTCCTTCCTCAAAGCAAGGTGGAATGAAAGGGTCTTACCAGTATGTTAACAAATCCATGTTATTTTGGAACACTGAATTTCAGAGACCTCACTTTCAGCAGGTTCTTTTGCCCGTCTATCATGACATACTATGAAAGCTTATATTTTATTGAATACTCTACAACATCAAGCTGCCTTCACGCATCTTCCCCTTCAATGGGGGAAGGGCAGGTTTCTAGTAGTAAATCTATGTTCTGCTAGGCTTCCATATTTGTGCCATATCTGCTGTAGAATATCATGTCTGTTGCCAGAGCCTATAATATCATACCTCACTGAATGGATGAAGACAAGCATTTACTTAATGCAATAGCATGATAGCATAGTTGGGTGCAACAATTCTGTGGGGCAAAAAGTCCATCTCTGTAAGGAACTGTGTAGGGTTGAACAAACTGAACTCCTGAACCTACTGAAAACTGTTTTCACAATTATTATATGTGGTAACATATATGAATCTCAGACTGGTCTTCAGCATGGGAAAAAATGCAGAAGTTTGTGACTGTGAGTGAACAACTACAGGGAATGATCTGCATTTGTCAGTATAGTTAAAAGTGAGAATGAAAAAATTCTTAAACAATACATTGCCAGGTGGAAAGAGCCTTGAGCTAGTTTTCAGGCAAGTCAGGTTCTTTTACTGGTTTTGACATTGCCTACCCTTTACATGGGATAACTTGTGTTCCATCCACTAAAAAAAAACCAAAACCAAACCAAAGTTCTTTTAGGTCTATTAGTAGAAAATAAAACATATGAATGAGATTTCTTCCTAATGTTTATTGATTCAATTAATAAACATCTTCTTATGCTTACAGGGTGAAGTTAGAATGAACTCATGTTCTTCATGTTAGGTCTTACAGGCACTTACAGGCATTACATTATTATACCACCATATAAGCACTCCCCCTGCCCAAGGTATTGCATCCATATGTTCCTCTCAAAAGCTTTCCACTTTCTAAAAATGTTGCATGGAACCATGAGTGATTCTAATAAAATGCATTTAAAATTACTGAAGTCAGCTGAAATATTTAACTGAATCTTCTTTCAAAGCTAGGAATAATAAGAAAAACAAATATTTTGACCTTCTGTTTGCCTTCAACCAGACCAATGAAACATAATATAACAGTTAATAACAACTGACATGATCTCTTACAAAACAGATTCAGGCTGTTTACTCATTCCCTTTTCCTTCTTTGCCTTTGGCTAAAAGGAAGACGTGGAGATATATAGAAAACACAGTGTGTAAAATAACTTTAAAATGGTTTAAGTTTTCATTATTTCAGCCTTTACTTTTTTAGTTTACAAACAAAAAGATTTATTTTTGTAATTGCTATTCGTGCTTGTGCTGACTGCATTCTGAGACAAACTATGTTCCTGCCTTCTTTCACATTATGGTAATAAAGATCTGCAGGACACACACCACCCTCAATTATAGATGTGCAAAAATCCCAACTTAATTTGAAAACTATGATGTTACACAAATTGTAATCAGTGAATATTTTTGCACAGTTGAATCTTTATCACTGTATTAATATAGACAAAGGAAACAACCAAGTTCTAAGGATGACAGATGAACACAAAGACAACACTGTGCAAACAGTGGATGATTTCTCAGTTCATTGATGGAACCAGAAAAAAACTTGAAAAAACATAACCGCATTAACCTAAAAAAAAATGTAACTTCAGGGGAAAAAATCTGCATTTTTTTGTCATATCCTTTTTATTTAAAAAAAAAAAAAAATTTGAGGGCAGAGAATCCTTACAAAGTAAATGCTGACAGTTCTGAGTCAGAAAGAAGAAACATTGGTTTCATAGAGAGCAATTAGCACAAAATAACATTTTTGAAATTTTTTCCAGCTTCCTTTTGTTAAAACTATTGGCTGAAGTTGCATTAAATTCACAGATGATTTAGGTATTCCTGAAGCTGTTGTATATTTTTTAGAAAAATAAAATAAAATAGGCAAAAGAGTGTCCAAATTTTCTCCACTACCTACTCACCAGATCACCCATCCCTATCGTGAACTGAAGTGCTGGACACACACTGAAACAACACCAAAAGGATGAACTAAAAGAAAATGATACAGAGGTGACCATATATAAACAATACTCTGTGCATTTGGAAACACAGCCAACTTTGATTTGATGTATCTTGAAGTAAATTTGCTATACTTTTATATGGGACACTTTCCTTTTGAGGGCTGTGTCATGAACCAACAGATTTTGTAAACTGCTACTTCTTGAGCATTCCAAGACCTGATGTAGTGTTCTGGTTCTAGGACTTAATTTACACTTCATTAGTTACCAGGGAATGGTGAATCCTGTAAATTAAATGTATGAATATGAAGAAAACCAGGAAGAAAAACAATCCCTGCAGTACTGAAAAATCAAATTACAGTAGAGGAAGTTGACTGGACTATTTGGAGATGAGAACGAAAATATTACCAAAGCTTAAAGTGTCCTAAACTCCCCACCAGCACCACATCCCTCCTCATACCCCACCCCAAAGAAGCAGAAGGGTAATGGCTTGATGCTTTTGTTGTACAGGATGTTTTGCACCAGACACTGAAAAGCTTTTTACTTCTGGAAGCTACCCTCTGTCCTGTTTTGTACTAGCCAACAATAAGTGCAATTCGAAAGTATGCCCTCTCTTCCACTGCTATAGACACACCTGAACTACATCAGATCACAGAGAAACACAGAGAAGAGAAGTCCTTGTGATTTGCTCTGTAAGACCACTACAGAGTGTTTCAGGAGCCTCTGAACTCCAGAGTTTCAAGGAGTATGTAATGCACACAGAAGTCTCTCTGCAATGTCCCGTACTAAGAGACTTGAAGAAGGAATGTCTTTCATTTTTCAGTTGTCGTTAATCTGAGTGCTTTTCTGTATGAATATTTATATTTAATCTGTATTACATGGAGCTTCATAGAAGGAAAGAAACTGCATTCAGGCCATTTTTAATATACTGCCTAATATGAAAATAAGAATTCCTAAGCCAAATTTGACTACTATGTACTAAGCAATATGAACTAAACCCTCTTCACATTGCAGGTGGCTGGAATAGTCAATGAACTGCTGACTCAGCAACAGAGATAAGTAGAATGAAATAACAATTTAGCAGACAATTTGGAAATATCTTTAAATGAGGAAGGGATACAGTTAACTGTTTTTTCCCCAGTGGGGAGATAACAAGTAAGTGGTTATGTACTTTCAGGATTTATAAAATAAAGTGTTGGTTTTGATAAAATTCATTTTTGATTCAGCTTTTTTCTGGGATCAGTTTGCAACAGAACCTGTCTCCTTTGATAATGCTCAAACTGCTCTGTCTTTCATTTTTGAATACAACAGGAAGCTTAGCATGTGTATGAGACTTGTAATTTAAATGCAAGTTATGAAGGCTACCCTTCAGCTTTTACATGGGAACAAAAAAATTAACTGGTTTTAAGGATTACATTCTGATTTCAAGTTCACCACTGAAGAGACTATTTTCCTTCACAATATTACTGTAAATGGGATTAGGCTTGTTTCTTAAGGGTCTTTAGGTCATTCTATTTGCATAACTTATGTGAGATCTCAGAAGAAAAAAAATAGTATAGCAAGAAAACTAATGAAAATAAGAAATTAAAGATCATAAAAACTAGGCCACAAGTAGTTTTAAAAAGTGCAGCCTTGAATCTTATGTTTCCTCAGAATTCCTCATACATCAGCTTTGCTTTCTTTATGCACCATGTTTCTCACTCTGATTTCTATGCACTCAACCCACCCTAGGTAAAACTCACATCATTACTGAATTTACTTCATGAATTTCTATACTTCTTTAGTCGTAGGTATAGGTACTGTTCCATCAGAGTATTACAGATTTGATAGACTGGCATTAGCATTGACATAAAATATAGTGAAATATCTTACCAAGACAGGAAGTAAAGCTGTGTTATCACCTTCATGGACAGAAATAATTTGCTGTCTGAATCTCATATGCTGTTTAATTTGAAACACATTTCTACAGCCCTATATGATTGTGTAATATATTTTAGCTCATATTCCTTCTGGTAATTAACTGTCCATTTGACAGGTCTCCACCCAATCCACGATGTTTACAATGGCTTAGACTATTAAAACAATAGTTTTAATCAGCTCACACAAGACTGAGTTATCTATGGCTGTAGACTGTATTACTAACTCTAGCAATAACCCAAATAGCACTAAAGAAATAGTTACATCCTCTTGTGCTCTTCAAAAATATCACTGCTATTTTTATAAACACAAACGTGTTTATCTGGGAAGTGGACAAAATAATTCTTGAATAATGTGTTATTTTTCTTGAGTAACCTGTTACAGAGATTTTTCTTTTAAAAATAGTGTCTTACTATGTACAAGAGCATGATCCAGGGGGAATAGACATTCAAATTTATTTTTTCCTCAGCATCCTCAGGCAGGTTATTGTATCTCTGGAAACCTGTTTTCACATCACAGAATGGGATATACATTAATTGTTCCATTTAATCCAGACAGCCTGCCAAAATTTAGTCATGTAGATGGATTTAATTAGGTGGAGTTGTTAATGGTGGAGCCAGGTATTTCCTTATTATAATTTTTGCTTAAAAAATAACCAACCCAGCATCCCATTCTCTTGAGTACCAGAGGATTTAAGCAAGTTAAGTTAAGCTCCTTTTTTCATGGAAAAAGTCTCTTCCAACCCATAAGCCTTGATCACCATTTTGAGCCTTTTTTACATGGTCAAACTCCTCAGGTTTCTGTGAAGTTTTAGCTTTTGTTATTTGGATTTATGCAAACATTGCCTGTACTAGGTGTTCCCTTGGAGCATTATGCATAATGCCACTCCATTAGGAGCATAGTGATTCTCAGGTATCCAGCTCTGTCTCTGCCATCCAGATGTTTGGTAAAGAGTTTTACTATCTTAACTGGAGTGTCTCACACAGACTAAAACTTAAATTACTTGCCTCTGGTTGCATGTAGCTCATAGTGAATTGTTTGGCAAACTCTTAAGGTGCACATATTCTGCCTGAGTGGAAGATATAACAGTTTTCAAGCCACTCCTTTATAATGTATTGGTTGTGTCTGAGAGTGGTATTTCTAAAGGATACAAGGTTACTTGGGCACAGTTTTATCATTAGACTGATTTAAGAGTGAAATAACAAATACCTATCTGGGGGTACACCAGACTGAGAACATGGGGGAACCACAAAAAAAGATTTAATTTCTTAATTAAAACTGTATTTTATCTTTAATTTTTAACTGTTCTTGAACCTTATCTTATGAGGGTAACTCTTTAGCCTCTATAATTTAACCCAAGGCAGTGATCTGCAAAGTTCTTCAAGCTACTTCTTTTCTGCATTTTTTAAGAATGTCTATAATAGGTGCCTACCAGAGCAGCCAATGTGGGCAAGGTTCCCAGTAGTCCAAAATGGAAACAATAGTTTTGTTTGCTTACTCATTAATGCAGCTTTTCCATACTTGTTACAGAGCACTCAGATGGCAGCACTGATGGAAATATGTATTGTGGTCCCAGGAAAGATGAGGATGTTTAATGAAAATTAACAAGTAACATAATTTTCTAAGTAAATTCCTATGTGTTTAATTGCTACATATTTGTAAAATTCCTACATTTTTCAAGTATCATAATACTCTCACAGTTTGACCCAACAATAGTGGCAGAACCTTACAAACTGTAAGAAATATAGGAAAATACATCAGGGTCAGCTTGACACAAGGTCCACACTGGATTCATAGTTGAGTTATGAGCAGAACAAAAAACTGATGTGAATATGACATTCCAAGATGGCATAGCCTCTTCCTGCACATATTTTTCAGTTGAGGCTATGGGACAGTCAGTCATAAATACCATTTGTAATATTAGTCTTTTCATTTTATTCAGTAAAAGAATATTCAAAATGTTGTTTATTTTGTGACTTCCGGTAGAGGGGAGAATTCCAGATTTCTGGAAAAGCCAGTTCATTGAATACTGTGAAAGGGTACTAGATTCACTTCAGTGACTTCGAACATAAGGCTGGAGATCTGAAGAGACCTTGACTTATGTTGCAGCAAATCCCTTTTTTTTGTCTTTTTTTTTTTTTTTAATCCGGGTACAAGATTAGTCATTATTATTTTGCTGTCACACAAGGATTGTTATGATCTCCCATACAAAGCAGTATATGTCCATATTATGAGGTATGAAGTATTTTAAATAATCTGATCAGACTTGATTGCCATGAACTGAGACAGTTTAAAGACTAAATTTTAAAGGCAGAGGATGAAGAATAGGAGTACTATGAAGGAGATGGATAACAGAAGCACAAAGAAATTCCACAATTTGTCCAAAGTCACACAAAAAAACTATAAAGCAAGTGGCAATGAAGCCTGTATCTTCTGCCTTATATCACAGTCTTTTACATCCCATATTTCTAAAATAAGGATACTATGTTAAGTCATCCTACAGGTGCTGCAAAATAAGATGATGATCTATTTAAAATCTAAAAGCAAAAATCCACTTTTGGAAGCATTTTTACACAAAATTCAGTATGCTGACCATCTCCTGGGGTCAGACTATGTTACTGAAGAATGTGCATACTCTGCTGACAGGAGGAATAAAGGCTTTAAAATGTGGGATTGTCAGAGATTCAACTTCACATAGAGCAATATTAAACATAAAGTGTCTGTTCCTTCCAACAGGAAAGCAAACTGCATGAAAGTTTGCATGTTGACCCAGCAATCTTGAGCATTCTAAATTTGGGACAAGAGTTTTATCTTCTTCAAATTCCTTCCTCTCTGCATCCATATTTAGTGTTTTTCAATATTGTATTTATTAAATATCCCCACCTTACACCACACTGTGTGTGCCTTTTGACTGCAGTTCATTAAGTTTCATGGTCAATGTTTTTGCTATTATTATAAATTCTTATTTCAAATATAAAGAGGAAAATTACCGTATAATATTCCTGGTTTGTGATTTCTCATTGCCTGGGGTACTGGAATTTTCAGGTTCCAGTTTCAGCACTATCTACCTGTTGAATGGATGGAGAATGGGGATGATGGATCCTTTGGAGATCAGTAACTCCTTTGAGTCTACCAAAGACACTGCCTTGGCCCCTTCCAAAGCAAAAGCTTGGGTTTCCCACTCAGCAATGGTCCAGAACATGTTTTTTCCATTTCATTTCAGAATTTGTCATATTATTATTCTCCCCTGGAATATCAATTCTAGATTTCAGCCAGTTTTCAGTTAAAGCACAAATTTCCAAAGATTCAGGAACAGGGTATAGATATCCTTTTCAGAACACACTGACTTTTCATTTTGTCTCAGAGGACTTCCTTTAGCCTGAAACACTTGCGGCCTCAGAGATGAGTGAGTGGGTACAGTTCCTGGGAAACAGCAAAAACTTTAAAATTTATTTCTAAAACAGCTGGTAAGTCTCAGCTGAACACCACAAGCCAGTAAAATTTCCTCTGAAAGAGAACATTTAGGTATTGAACACAGAACTCTTCACCAGTTTCAGAAGAGATTTACTTACATTGAAGAGGCATCCAACCTCTGTGACTTGATGTAAGTATTGCTCACAGTTAAATGAACTAAAATTGGCTCTTTTTTTCTAATGTGTTTTCCAGACTTGTATCAAAGAATATTGACAGCTTCAACAATGAACTGCTGGTTTTCTGAACAACTCAATTTTCTTCTCCAGGACTGGTTTTTTCCCCTCATTGTTTTCTTTTTAAAGATCATTTACTCATTTTGCAAGAAAGCCCAGTCTAGACCTCTCATTCAAAAAACCCAGCTCTGCCTTCAACTCCAGGTCAAAATTAGTCACCATTTGCTTCTACATTTTTCAGACAATAGCTACTTTTTGTCTTCTAGATTGCATCTTTCCTAGAAATGTTTAACGTCATGAAGATTAACTTTGACCATCTAATAAAATGAATATTTTATAAAAATATAACCACACTTTTTTTTTTTTTTGAATACTGAGTAGCATTTTGTTGGTATTGAAATGGTTAAAGTCTGTTTCTTCCTCTTCATGTTAGAATAAAGTTAATAAGCAACCAGTGACACAGACTGCAGCTACTAAAGCTAAACTTTTAAGTAATCCTAAAAGGAAGGAGGAAAATTGTTCCTGACAAGCTGAAATTACATTATAAAACCTCCCATATTTTGAAGAGCCATGAGTAGTCCGAGGCATGAAGCTTATTTCAGTGCTTAACAAAACCTGTTTATAAAGAAAATATCTCCTCCAATATCAGTTTTCCAAAAGCATGCCCCTTAACCCCTGCTTTTTTGTTTCTATTCGTTGTTGGCATGGAGACGAAGAGGCACTCCACTAGATTGATCAATGCATGGTAACATCAACATAACATTTTCAGTCAAGTTCCCAGGAGCCTTCCTCCTGAATCTGTCATTTTGATTCAGATAACTAAATCAGGCTAAGCACTGCAATGATAACGGATGACTTGCCTCATTAGCTGTCTCCTGCTGCTTTACTCTGTCAGGAAGCACCATAGTGACTGTCTGGGTTCCTGTGAGAGAGAACTGGTTTCCCTTATATTATTTTGGTATATATACCCTTCTCTCATTTCTGTCCATTCTATTGTCTATATTTGTGTACAGAGACAGAAAAATGCAAGCAGTGTTTAATGACTATTTCATTAAGAGGAAACAGTTGAAAAATTCTTTATCAAGAACCCAAATTTAATCATATAAATAAATATATTTCATTGCATCCTGTTAATGCAGCCATATTCTCTTATATTCACGGTATCAAATTTTCCATTTCCTTTAAATGGGATTCTTTTTGTTAAGGCACTTTGCTTATCTGAACATTCAATGTATCAATTACCTTAATTACACCAATATACAATAATTAAAAGCCTAAGAATCATTCCTAGATGAGTAGTTTGAATTTTAAATATGCTGTTGAATAAATAAACTGCATTAAAATAAAACCTGTAGATGACAGGGCAAACAGATTTTCAGTTGTAGCTATTAAACAGACCACAGGTTTACTACAGTATGTACAAGTACAGGTAAAAAATGAACCCATGTGTATATTTAGCCAAGTTGTTAATGCACACATAAAGACAGTAGTAGCTCTGTGTGTTTTTTATCAACTGTGTTTGTCAGTAGGTGCTTAAATACAGAAAAAAAATAAAAATAAAAAAAGATGACATATTAAATAAGCCACTCACAAACCATGGCCTTCTAATTTGTTCTATCACTATATTCCTCAAATATTTGTGCCATATACTGACCATAAACTAATCCAAATTAGTGAAATGAGAATATACAAAAATCATTGTCTTTGTCATAGCTCCCCTTGAAAACAGACAAATTGCTTTGAGTTCTGAAGGCAGAGGTTTATTTCTATCTGAGAAGAAGCCTTGCCCCTGGCATTGAAATAATACCATTCTGTGAGTGTCAGCCAAAGCATCTCAACCACCTTGAGCTTGCAAGGTGGTTATACAAGGCATGAGAGAATTCTGGAATTCGCTATTTATGTCCCTTCCCTAGCACTGCAGGTTTTAACCTTAACCAAAGTGCAACAAAATATTTAAACTGGGCTGGGGAAGCCCAGTTTCTTTTCCATATTCAATCATGGGATTCTTGCACATTTTTATCAAGGCACCTGGGTTAGATCCACTGGTTAGACTAAGAGAGTTTCACTGCAGTATTTGGAGGACCCTGGTCTTGACTGCCAGAGCACTCACAAAAATGTCACTTATCTGAGTAAGTAGGAGTCAGAAATGGGTAACAAAGTCCTAGCATTTCTGTTCCATTGCTGCCTAGTCCTTGATGTCACCTGCTAGCCTGACAGATATATTCTCAAAATTCAGTGGAATTCATAAAGTGCATATTCTCTGGCTAGCTCACTTCTAAAGCTTAATAAATCTTTTATGGAGTATACTTAACATTTATGGGGAAAAAAGGAAACTCTTGGTACATTTTTTCCTCTGTATTGTGTTGGTGTTTGAAGAATGTAAATCAATTACCTCTCCTGAGATTGATTTGAAGAATAGGGTATAGATGCGTACCTGTTCTAAATGTAGGAAGATCTCAGACCACTGAGCATAGATTATTTCAGGATTTTTCTCTTGTTTTCTCTTTAGGTTGTTCCACTTTGGACACATAAATATTCAGTTGTGTAAACCCAGTTCTGTCAGTTTCCCACAGGGGAAGAGCTCTAACCATGGATTTTTTGTTCCAAAGGACTTTCACACACACACATTCCAGGAAGAAGTTACACTTTAGAAAGATGTTACTTCTTTATTTTATTGCAAATAAGAAAAAGTAATCCAGACTACATGCACAATTCCTGAATATGGCTAGCAGTAAGGTCCCTTGTTTGATTTACAAGTGCATTCCTTAATCTTTATACATTGTACAATTACCTGAAGGTGAGTATCACACATGAAGATGATAATCTTCCCTCACCAACCACCATCTCCAGTACTATTTGGCTTTGTGTACTCCTCAGAGAAGTTTGTCATATCCGAACCATGGTACACCAGTCCTTCCTCACTTCTTTATTATAATTATCTCTCCATCCATACGAATGTCTAGAACCACATGGTTCACACATAACTGGAGGATTGAGAGGGAAACCTACTTCTCATCCAAGGAGAAGGTATCTTTCAACTCACATAAATGAAAATCCATCTAAAGTTCAGAAGTTTTTTTCCTAAGCAATTTCTTCTTCACTAAGCAGTTTTCCCTTCTGTAATGTCTCTACAAGTTACAAATTATTTCTTGAAATATTTTGGAGCATATATAAAGGAGTGATTCAGCCTAGTATAATTTCTTATGGCATAACAGATAGAATGTGTTATCTCTAAGTTCACATCTCTTTCTAGCTTTTGAAAATTTCAATCAACACAGAAAGAAACCATGAGCCACAGCTCACTTATCATGCTTGTTAGGGGAAGGGAGTGGAAAGAGACTTGAAACAAATTTTCATCAATTTTTTACTGGATAGGATGAAATTATTTTAATTTTACAATGTGTATGATTCACATTTTAAAATATTCGAACATTTTAAAACTACCCCATATCAATCTGCTGTGTGATAAGTTATTTATGGTTAGCAGTGAAGGATGTGTGGTTATAAATATTCTGGACTTTGTTATGTCTGTAAGTACTATACCATTTCCCTTAATTTGCTCTCATATAGAGAAGTATATCAGAATAGAAAAGAATCCTCTTGCCGCTATTTCTCTTTAGGATACAGAAAACATAGAGCAAAATTGTGTTAAGGTCTTATATGAGGGTTTTTATTCATCATTTATTAGATTGTGTGTATCAGTCATTATTAAAGCATACATATCAAACATTACCAAAACTGGTTTTTAGAGTAAATATTTTACAATCTTTTTGCATAAAATATCTTTGTAAATTGTAAATTTGTTGGAAAATCAAGTTTTTGAGAGACTAAAGTTATTAACCATTCTCAGCAAATTTTGTGAAGAGTTTTGTGGTTTTTTTCTTTAGCATGTTAAACATTTTCCTTTTTCCTTTCTTTCTTTGCAAACTTCTGTCTGAACAGATGCTTACAACTTTTGTTGCCTTCCTCCCTGATCAGCTTAATAGTAGGAGCACACCTTGAGAGATAAAAAAATGTTGTATTGAAGAACATGACTTCAGGGATCTGGGCCATATAAACCATGGCAGAAACACTTATCCTTATGTCGTTCAGGAGGAGGCAAGAAAATCTGGTTTGGGTTTTTTATTTACTCTTCGCATGAGTCTTTTACATTCTTAAAGCTTGTTTTTGTGAACAGCCTCTGCTCTGTTCCCTTGGTCAGATCACACTGTTCAGAGTCTTCTGTTCTCTCCTCCTAGAACAACCTTTTTAGAGATCTCAGATCATTCTCACTGCTCTCATCTGTAGGCTCTTCAAGTGATCTTACTTTTTCCAGAGGTGTGCTGTTCAAATCTATATGCAATACACTTGTTGGGGTACTGACAGTGCTGTATAAAACAAAGAACTATGTCCTGTGTCAGGTTAATTCCTGCCATATACCCTTTTGTCATATTGACACGTTTATTGACTCTTCTTCTCTGATCAGACTTTAGTTTGCTTCTCATTCTGTATTTAGTCTAGTTTTTTCTTCTCAAGTGCTTTGCATTTGTCCCCATTTTCCTGTGTTTTATTGTTTTTTTTGTGTGTGTTTGTTTTATGGACCATTTATCTTTTTTTTATCAAGGATATGTATATCTAATCTAATCCCTTCGACTTTTGTACTGAATAAATCCTTATATTCCCTGTTCCATCACACAGATTATTTATGGAATTTGTATAGGACAAGACCAAGGCTAGATCTCTACTGAATTGCATTCAACACACCTTTATGTTTTGCTAATGATTCTAAGTTCTCTCTGCATAGTTCATCAACCACATTTGCATTCTCTATTCAAAAGCAGGCCACAATAAGGCCAAGATACAGAATATTACTGCTTTTCCCCATATCAACTGTTGCTTTTGGTAAACAAAAGGAACTTTGACTGCTTGGTATAACACTATTTTAAGCTGCCTTAGCAAAGGGATATCAGAGCAGAAAGCTGTATAAACCACATTTGTGCTCCACTCTACCTATGCCAATAAGCAGTTTTGCAATGACTTTGAGTCTGCAGGTTTACATGCACATGTCCTAATGTAGTTCATTCTTCTAGGATTTCTTGTTATAATAAAACCCTGTTTCCACTGAACTGACTTCAGATTTATGCCATGATATTTAATGGCCCATTTTTTCCCTTGCCTGGTGTTTGAAATCTGATGCTCTCCTGCCCCTTTGAAAGAGAACTATTAAATGGGACACAGAAGTGTGTGTGGGAGAGAAGTTACCAGCTTCCTCACTTTTGATACAGAGCTACATTTCCTTGTCCCAATGAAATTGTCCCCATTTCACTGTTCCAATCTGATCTACATTTTACCATGCTGAAACATCTTCCTGACTGCCTGTGAGTTTACCATAAGTGGAAGCATACAGTGTTACTAGTTCCTCACACTGCCAAACCCTGGTCCTGGACCTCTTGAAGCCAGAAGATTGATTTTTAAAATAATGAGGCTTGAAATAGTAAATGCTAAGCTTCCATTCTTATTTTTGAACTTGAAGTTTTTTCTGGCTTCCCTTGCAAATAGGAGAGAACAATGTATACTCATGTTTAAAATGAAAGCTAAGGTGTTTCTCTTGATTTCAGCAGCCAGGGCTTTAAGAGGTACTCCCTCCGTCATGAAACGAATCATGTAACAGAACCAAGTTCATATTTTCAGAATGAATCTTCCTTTTTGTGGTTAGGGCAGTTTCCTAGCAGAGAAAACTGCTTTCCATTAAAAAAAATATAAAAATCCCTGAGCTGTCATCCTCCTACCACTGGATTTACCAGCATAGAGGATTTCTTGCACAATTTTCTGAGCAATTCCTGGAACTAATATTTTGCAATTGCTTTAACCTCTCTACAAAGTGACTTCTTAATGCATATTTCCCCCACACTCTCATAGAAGATTAGTATTCTCTCTTAGCTAAAGAAAGATTAAGATGATCACTGTCTTAAAGTCTTTGATTCCCTCTTTTCAGCTGTAGTTCATCCTAGAGTAAATAATACTTAGTGAATTGAATAAAGTCCCATTATTCTTTGTCAAGATACCGTAGTAAATTGAGCCACAGTGATTTTCTTGACTCAAAACACCTGTTACTTCTATCCTTTGCAATCTAGGAAATACCTATAGTCAGAAAGAGCTTATCCTTGAAATAGTAGGTGTTAAAATTCTGGTGTCTCCTTCCAAATTTTATCAGAGCAAAAAAAGAAAAAATAAACTCTTTGTAAAGCCTCTTGGTGTGCAGGGTTTATGAAACCTCTGAGCTTCTTTGTCTAACATGAATAGAATAGAATAGAATAGAATAGAATAGAATAGAATAGAATAGAATAGAATAGAATAGTTTTGGTTGCCACAATGCTTTTAAGCTCAAGAGTTCAAACACTGTTTCATTTAAGGTGTTTTTCTTTAAAAAAACCCGTTTGGATAAAATCCCAGTCTCTTTAGAGCAGCATAGTTCTGTTAGTTTAAAGATATCTAATATTTCCCGAACTATTTAATCTATCTCCACATTTGATTATTTACTATCTGTGACAAACTATCAATATAATGGTGTGTGCTTCAAAGTAATCTACTGACTGCTGGCTTTAAAGTGCTGGCTTTACCTTGTCTTCCCAAATAACTGACTCTAAACTCCAAAATTACACTGTATGGTAAATGACTCCTGTCCTGTAACTCGCCTGCTATTTCACTCAAATATTTGTAGTGTAGAAATGTATGTGTATGCACTGTAAACACAAAAAAGTGCATTTTTGGTTTCAAGATAAATAAAAACTGTAGCTAGAACACTAGAGATGGCTCTAACATTGTACTACCAAGTGATTCTATTCTGAATACTGGTTCCCATTCTAAATCCACTTCTGTTTTGGGGTAATGGACAAAAATTACTCTTGGGGAGATTCCGATTGGACACCAGAGGGAAATTTTTCACACTGAGGACAGTCAACCATTGGAATAATCTCCCCAAGGAAGTGGTTGACTCAGCCACGTTGGACACCTTCAAGAGTCGTCTGGACAGGGTGCTGGACCATCTTGTTTAGACACTGCTCTTCCAGAAAGGTTGGACTAGGTGATCCCCGAGGTCCCTTCCCACCTGAGATTCTGTGATTCTGTGATTCTGTTTTTTCTGCTGTCTTAAAATTTCCAAGCTTTGTTTTTGTCCACAAAGAGACTGTATTGGAAATCCTGTGAAGAAACAGTTTCTTGGGTAAGGGATATACAGTCACTATTAAAATCAAATCTGTAACTAATGTGTAACTAATTCTTTCACAGTATGGACACTGAGCCAGCTGATGGTAAAACCCTGAAATTTTACAGGGGGAAGAAGATAAGATAATGTGCTATTGGATTAAAATTCCTTTTCAGTTTGGCTGGATTGGGATATTTCCTGTTCTGGGCAAAGTCTGCAGGAGATCTGGTTTTCCCTCTACACGTTTTGGAAGGGTGCCTTAGACAAGATTGCCAGAGTTGAACATTCAAAAGCATCAACAACTACAGCAGAGTTTACATTTGCACAAACTGTGACAAGACTCTGTAGGCTATGAAAAGGCATGCTTCACTTATTTCATGTGTATGCTTTGTACGTTGCACATTAAAAGAGACAACTGTACATTAAATTTGGAGAATTTAAGGAGAACCATGATAGTGGGTCTTCTGAAGTTTAATGGATGTCATAACTCAAACAGTTCTTTAGGGAATACAAGAAAGCTTAATTCTAAGTGCAACGGTGGAAGGAAGAAAAATGTTGAAGTCATATAGAATAACATAAATACTGCAAATTATATTCCTCTTAAACACTTACTATTATAGTCTTTGTTTCACTGTTCAACTCCTTTTCAGCTAGAAAGGTAGAGACACATGAACTGAAAAACCATTTCAAAGTTTTTATTCAGAAAAACCTCAAGAGAAAATGTTTGACTTATTTCTTCCTTTATTCAAAACTGGTTTGCCCCACCTTGATATTAAATAAAACAGCAAAATATCTGTTGGCAAGAAAGAAACACTTATTAAGAATATGTATGCATCTTTCTATACATTTTTGCCACCCCCTGCAGATTACTGTAACAATATTTCAAACTAAAGTGCACAAAAAAATTACACGCTGAGTTTTGTAGTGATACATATTAAACAATTTCAGTACAGAAAATAAACATTGGGCACATGATCATGGAGGAAAGTGCATCCCAGTACTTTCATTCCTAACATCAACAGGACCACATATGTATCACACATTCCTCATCTCAGACTGATTTCACCACCCAGAGGAAACATTGGAGTTAGGAACTATGTTTCTTAAACTCTACCACATCAGGACTAGGCTGGGATTGTTTCCTGGTACTCCTTTAATTATTTTTTTAAGAAAGAGATATTGATACATATGTGGTCCTCTACTTGCTGCATCACGTATCAAATCTACTCCATTATCATTTGCAAATACAAAGAAGAACACAAGGCAAAAGAGTGCTTAAAATCACCTAGAGTTGTTACAGGGGTATGTTTGTTGCCACCCAATTGTTTCTGGATAATGCAGATATTTTGTAAAATTTAAATATAAATAATTTCTTCCCTAAGTCAGAATTTCTGCAAGAGTTCAGAGGAGCAAAACAGTCTCTGAAAATAACCATTATGCAATTAAGAAGTTCTTCCTAGGAATGAAGTGGACTTAGAACGCAAGCAACCACTATGATAAACCAAGCTGTGAGAAATTCTTGCAGGTGTAATTGTGCACATTTGTAGCCACACAGTTCCAGGTACAAAGATCACCATAGCTTTAAGCTTTTCTATTTTGTCTTAATAAAACTCTTTTTTGCTGTTTTATTCAGGAGAGGAGCATGAATAGCTGGAATAAAGAGAGAAGATGGTAAAGTAATGAAAGGGAACCGTGAGTGAGTGTGTATTTACCAATTCACTAACACTGCTGATTTTCTTCAGTAGAAACACTGTAGTAATACATACTAATGTCAACTAGAATATGAGAAGTATTTAAAAGATATTTATTATAAAGCTGCTACTTAATAATCTATTATCTCCTTAACATCCTGTTCCTCAGGATGCTTCAAACACAAAGGGTCCAGGAAAAGATAGAGACGTCCTTTCCTTTTGCATAGCACAGCACTCACTTGACCGTGTTGTCTTGAGAAAATAAAAAGTACTTTGTGCCTAGGATACTCAACTTTACAATCTCTCACAAGCTGTGTGAAGAGTATTTCTAAAGGGAGAACATTGAAGGTGAGTGAATTTCCCTTTAGAGGTTTGTAGGTATCTGTATTTGCCTGTAAATCTAAACAATAGGCAGCAGAGTAGTAAAGAGCAAAAAGTATTAACATTTGCATTTTACTTTAAAATTATTTTGTAGTTTGTAAACTTGTGCAAAGCAAATTGCAGTGGTAATAAGACTTGTAAGGATTTGTAGGATTGTACTAATTTTATACTACTTCATCTTCAAAAGACCTCATTTTCTGAAGATTTTTGGGCTAGACACAAATACTAGAACATCAGAAAAACTGAGCTATGGGTAACATGCATCTAAACAATAGTTCATCTCCTTTTGAGCTTTCAAACATCCACTGTAACATATTATATGGTATATATATTTTTTTTACAAAAAATTTTTTTTTGATCATTTTCCCTGTGGGGGTGTGGGATTCACAGTTACGCAAATCTTGATCGAAGCCCTTGTTCCAGATGTCATTTTACTTGATTTTGACTAAATAATCTACCTAATTTGGAAACAGAGGTTTGAATTTTCTTGAATTATAGGTACTAAAGTTTAGTAGTAATTTTGAACTGTAGGTATGCCAATAGAGAGAGGCTGAAATCCTTTATCTGATAGTTGGTTGTAATAAACTAAGATCCCAATTAAATATTATAATTTTTGCACAGTAAGATGAATATCATCATCTTGTTTGGTTTTGAGATATTAGTCTGACACCCGACCACAAAATTTTATTATTTTGGGAACACTATTGAAAAAAAATATGTCAGAAAGCCAACAATATTTCTTTTAATAGCCCAAGTGCTTTATAATTTGGCATGTAGAGGTTAAAATGGATAATAAATCTGTGTTTTTAACAGTGTGATAATTCTTTCTTGCTTGGTCTGTAGCTAATTAAGTTTCTTCTTGCTCATAATTAGGAATCTATTTTCTTGCAGCTCTCAGAAGTTTCTAGCCACTTGGATCCATACCATATGTAATTCTTGCTGTCTTATACCCTCAGCTATAGAATGTAGTATAATGTTTCATTCACTTTCACTTGTAAAATTCTTTATCTGTTTGCCCTTCTCTTCTTCTTATAGGCATAAAATAAGTTTGTGTTTGACCTTATGAGTATGTTTATTTTCCCATTTTAAAGCTTAAAAAGCAATGGGATTACATGGTTTGTCTATGTGAGCATATGTTTATTCATTGTTTGAGAAGAGCTGCTGTGTCCTGAGTGATATTATCTCTAGCAGTAGGTACAGCAACATCAGCTTTGTAGGACAGACACATGCTAGCTTGTCACTTGTCTTAGTTCTGGTATCCCTTGAGGGTATTTTGGATCATATTGACATTTATTTCAGGTACTCATTCTGATAGTCTTTAATAGGGTTATATATAACTGAGTTACTCAACCATCTTACTCCTGTTTCAATTGCATTCTCTTGCAGATAAAGTTTTCTTTTGGTTAAATACATTGCCCTACCTTTTTTAATACTGTCTTCTTTGCTTTCTTGTATCATGCTGTATTTGTAAATATTTCTGACAAAATTGAACTGTTTTCTATTCCTATATCTCTTCCTAATTACACTCTGTACTAAACAAATTGGAAATGTGCAAATAATGGATGGAAACTAGCTACATAAGCCCCCTGTGCTGAAAGATATTGTACTGTAAGGGTCTTTATTATTACATGGTAATTGGATTCTAACATTCAAAATAAATGTTAGACATCAAAAGGATGTTATTTAACACTGAATAATTACAATTTTCATTTCTTTCTGTATGGACATTTGAGAATAGATAGTATTGCTCATGCATTTCACTTTTTCTGTATTCCTCTGTGGGGATTGTTCCATGAAAACAAATGAATAGGCAGGTAAGTGAAGTATAAAACCACATGAATATGCTCAAAGCTTGTTCAACAAACACAGATGTGAAAAGAAGGCTATCCATTGCTTTTACTCAGCAAATATCAATGCTTTAGATAGTACTTTCCTTCAAAAGCTCTACTGGGCTCTAAAAATACCATCAGACTTTGCAGTACTGCTGTAAAATACCTTTGGTATATATTTCTCCTATTTGGCAAAACACTGAATATTTTGGCAGAAGTACCAATTATATTTGAATCAATTTAATCTTCCTTGTATTTACCAGTATTCTTCCAAACTGGGGTCTCGAAATTCCCACAGACTGAACTTCTTTACTTCTGATCACGTTTAGAAGTGTGACAGACATGGTCCCAGTGTAGTGGGAATATAGGAGAAGGGCAAGTAAAAAGTAGAGTATGTTGGGCTCTACTAAGAGTAAGGTATTGGCCCATCAGACCTCCCCAATAAGTCCATGCTTGTCACTCCTGCACCAGGGCTGAGCTTTTGCCCCTCATGGAACTGGCGGTCGCTGTGGTTGACCAAACTACACCTTTTCTGAGGTCCCTGAAACACCCTGTGCAGCTACCCTTTGACTTCAGTCACACAGCTTAACTGAGACATATTTCTGATGTACCTCAGCTCCACAAATTATTAAAACACAGCAACTGTCAATATTATCAATACCAAGATTATACCAACCAGTAAGAACTCTAATAAGGAAAAATATTGGAAAAACCTTTCATGGTAAGGTTCCAAGGCAATTCCTTGCAAAGGGACTATAATCAGTGGAATATATACGGAAAGAGTTATACAGTTGTGAAAGAAACACTTGCATGTTACAGGCCTGGTACAATCTTTCCATGCTTTCCTTCTCACCCTAAGTCTATATTTATAGTTTTTCTGACATCACCCAGAATGTTTATGTTTTGCTGAATAGAATAGTGTATGGTTACTCTCATGAAATATCCTATAAGTCCTCAGCAATTCAAAACAGGATGCAAAGAAAGGATGAAGGGAAAGAATCACTAGCTGGAACTGAAGTTACATAGGTGTCAGAAACATTATCTGTTACATTTAGGTATTTAGTGAAAAGCAGGTATTGCAATTGACATCTGGAATGTCCAGAAGTTCAGCTTAAGTGCTCTGGAATAAATTTATTTTTGTCAGACTATTTATGAGGAAATATTTATTATTCGTCATCAAAGCTTGGCTTGAACTCCACACTTCTTTGTTTCTACCTAAAATCAACCTAACCTTGCATGGCTTGTAGCAGTGCCAGTTATTTCATTATTAGCACTTCCAAAAAAAAAAAAAAAAGGAAAACAATCTCCATCCTCCTGCAGATATAATACCGATTTATTTCAGATGTTGCTTTCAAAATAACAACCTTCAATAGAGCAGCTGAGTATTTGTAGCAAGTCTCTTTAGCTAAATGAATTTTTAGGCTTTGTTTTCCTTATCTCCTCAAGCATAAGCTGCATATTTGATTACCTGATGAATATATACAATGCATTCAGCCTGAGTTTTTGAGAGTTGAAGTTACATTTTCCCTTGCCACAGTATTCTGTTTTATGTAACAGAGACTATGCAAAAGGCATGATATCCAGCTTTTGAATCATACCTTGAGTGAAGGGAGTACAATGATTTAACAAGTAAATATCTTTATTGTTACTTTTCTCTTGTTCTTTCTTTTCATCTTTTCACTTCAGATATTATCAGTTTTTGAAAATAACAAAAGCCTTACGCCTTATCATCTTCTGATTATAGAAGGCCATACAGTCCATTGTGGCACCATATTAAATTTATTACTGCTTTCAAAGTGACTTTGAAAACCTAATTTTGTTATTCACTTCACTCACTGTATATACCAATATGTATAAAAGCATAGCTTATCCAACTGTGATTTTAAAAAATAATTCACAGAATCACAGAATCACAGAATCTCAGGTGGGAAGGGACCACAGGGATCACCTAGTCCAACCTTTCTGGGAAGAGCAGTGTCTAAACAAGATGGCCCAGCACCCTGTCCAGATGACTCTTGAAGGTGTCCAACGTGGCTGAGTCAACCACTTCCCTGGGGAGATTATTCCAATGGTTGACTGTCCTCAGTGTGAAAAATTTCCCTCTGGTGTCCAATCGGAATCTCCCCAAGAGCAACTTGTGTCCATTCCCCTTTGTCCTCTCCATGTCCTCTCCATCTTCTCTGTAGCTACCCCTTAAGTACTGGTACATGGTGATGAGATCCCCTCTGAGCCTCCTTTTCTCAAGGCTGAACAAACCCAGCTCTCCCAGCCTATCCCCATACAGCAGGCTTCCCAGTCCTTTGATCACCTTGGTGGCCCTTCTCTGGACCCCTTCCAGCCTGTCTACATCCTTTTTATATAGAGGGGACCAGAACTGTACACAGTACTCCAGGTATGGCCTGACAAGCACTGAGTAGAGCAGGTTGATGACTACTTTATCTCTGCTGGCAATGCCTTTTTTGATGCAACCCAGCATCCTGTTGGCCTTCTTGGCCGCAACAGCACACTGTTCACTCATGTTGAGCTTCGGGTCCACCAGGACACCCAGGTCCCTTTCCACAGAGCTGCTCTCCAGCCAGGTGGATCCCAGTCTGTACTGCATTCCTGGATTGTGTTTTCCCAGGTGCATGATCTTACACTTGTCCATGTTGAACTTCATAATGTTCTTGCTGGCCCACTCCTCCAGCCTATCCAGATCTCCCCGCAGAGCAGCTCTCCCTTCTGGAGTGTCTACTTCCCCACTCAACTTGGTGTCATCAGCAAAATTCATCAGGCTACACTTGATGCTGTTACCCAGATCACTTTTAAAGATGTTGAATAACATTGGGCCCAGTATCGACCCCTGGGGGACTCTACTTGTGACAGGTTGCCACTTGGAAAAAGAGCTATTTATCACCTCCCTTTGGGTGCGGTCTGTCAGCCAGTTCCCCACCCACTGCACAGACCACTTGTCTAGGCTATAACACATCAATTTCTCCAGGAGGAGACTGTGGGGGACTGTATCAAAGGCCTTGGAGAAATCTGGGTAGACAATGTCGACTGCCCACCCTATGTCAGCCAGGCAAGTCACTTTGTCATAGAAGGCCACCAGGTTAGTCAAGCACGATCTGCCTTTAGTGAAGCCATGTTGGCTTTTCCCTATCCTATACTTCGTTTGACTTATGATGGCCCTCAGGAGGATTTGTTCCATAACTTTCCCAGGGATTGAAGTAAGGCTGATGGGCCTATAGTTACCTGGATCCTCCCTCGAGCCCTTCTTATAGATGGGGGTAACATTTGCCTTCCTCCAGTCCTTTGGTACATCCCCCGTTCTCCATGACTTCTCAAAGATTATGGAGAGTGGCCTTGCAATGATGTCAGAACCACTTTTAGTTGTATTCTAAGTAAGTAAGCAAAAGTGGTGACTAAAATTTCTGGTAAATAAGGGCAAGAATTTAATTCAATATTGGTAATAATTTAATCTAGGTTATACTAAGTACAACATTTGAACTTCTCTGCTATTAACTTTAAATGAGAAAACAAAACCCATTATACACAAGCAGAAAGAATTGAGAGATGGCAAATAAAAAAAAACCCTTGTCTTTGTGTTTCTTCTATGAAGATGTTCCTCTAGCCTTTCTTTGCAAACACTTGAATACTACTATTAATTTAATGGAACAGGTTAGTCTTTGAGATAGTCTCAGAAGAGTCTCAAAAGAAGATAGGAAGCATTTTTGACATATGCTTTTTGACATACCAATTAATTAATGTGTCATTGTTGCTACCTGTGGAAAGTTTTCTGGAAATTTTGGCTGAATTTTATTTCAAAAAGTAGCTATGACACTGTTGAAATACCACAACAGTATCTAGCGAGTATCTACAGATAACCACAAGTTATCTCACACTTTGCATTATTTTGTTTTAAAATTAATTTAGCATTATTTGAATAATTATATTTTAAGGGTAAATATAAAATAAACCAATGAATAAATATTTTTAAGAGTAAACACAAATAAAATTTATCCTATTGAAATTCTTAAATGAAATAATTTCATTTTATGCTAAGCAATATTTTTGCTTTAGAAGGAGACTTGTGACTCACAATTTGAAAATTGCAACTTCTGAGAATAAATTTTCTACACAGCTCTCAATTTGCACATGATCATAGACTTAAACTAAAAACTAAAACTGAAATGAAATTAAATTAAAATTCCTCATATTAGGAACAGTGAAAACCATCCCTTGGTAATTACCTTAAACACTTAAAAAGCAATTGCTTGCCCCTTTCTTGCCTCTTTGGCCACATTAATAACTTTGGTGTTACATAAATATTAAGAAAACAAATAGTTTTAGCTGCATTTTCCTTTGGTTCAGTACATATTTGTTTAAGTGAAAAAATACTAGTGTTTGCTGATTTTATGGTAATTTTAAAAGTCTCCTTCCTAATCTGTTTCTTCATTTTCCCACTTAATTTGCCTCAGCCTACTCTTAGTCTGAATTAGGAGTGCAATATTGACAGTATATATATTCCTCAACATACAAAGACTATCATATATCTTGACAAGGATTTGTTAGTTTTTAGTTGTTTACACAGGACACTAAGGAGATGCTCTTGACTGTGAAAAAAAATGATACAGTGCTTAATTTTGAAGACATTGGAAATGGCAATTTTCAGATAGCAAAAAAATAAAAAAGAAGGTTGTTCAATTATGCCCTTGAGCTTCACAATAATTTATCTTTTAAGGTATTTGTAAGCTTGAAAGAGAATTGTCGCCCGCAAATGAGTATATACAATGTATTCATACTTCTCTGCATTAGTGACAGTACAGAATTTAGCTGGTTGTTTTGGAATATATGAGCATAAAGCCTCCCAACAGACAACTTCCATGAATTTGTCCAGTGTCGCTCATATCTGCCAGAGCATGATCTTCAGTGGAATCCTGTACATGTTACTGCCACACCAGAGGTTTGCAGTTTAAATCACAAACTCCAATACCTGTATACTGAAGGAATGACAGGATTTGTGGTTACAACAGATAACCTGCTAGATTAAGGGCTGAAATCTGAGAGGCATATGCAGTTCATTATACACGGAACACTTGAGAAATGATCACCATCAGTGAGAGCAAACACAATAGTGCCTTGAAGCTACGTTAGAAAGATAGCAGTGCTGTTAATAATTAATTCTCTCGGTTGTGTCTGGCATCCTGCCTATGATAGCAAAAAATCCAATAGGATATTGCTATATCCCCCAGCTTGTACAAATCCACCAGGGGGGCACTATGTCTGATATGTTGTTGCCCAACAGTACAAAATTAAATCAAGAAGTGCTGTCAGAAACACCCTCCCTCATCTCATAGAAAGCAATCGAATGTGGGAGATGGGAGAGTGTTGAAAGCCCAGAACTAAAGTTGGAAAAATCTATCTATTGCAGCAAGCCTGCTAGCGGTTGTTAAATCATTCCAGATAGCAACATAGCCATGCCTTGCCCTTGAACTTTCATCCTTTTCTGTTTTGGTTTTGTTTGTTTCTTTTTAATTTAAATCAAATTTAGCCCAAGCCCTTTTCAAATGAAGGGTCAGGCAATAAAACAGTCTTGCTAAAACAATCGTATATCCAAAAGCAGATAATTTTTATCTGTTTACATAGCTTGCATCCTTTGATTTATTTCTATAAAAGTTTTCATGAAGAGCCTTTACAATAGAAATACTGTACATGACATGACCTCACCCTCCTTGAAGTTAAGTTCTTCATGATCTTTAACGTGTTTAGACCTACAATGTATATTCTACGTAAATGCTGTTATCCAGGTTTTCAGAAGCACATTAGAGAAGAAAACACAGAAATAATTGATAACAGCAAAAAAAAAAAAAAAAATCATAGAATCATATAATCACTGAATGGTTTGGGTCAGAAAGGACCTTTAAAGGTTATCTAGTTGAACCCTTGTGCCTTGGGCAAGAACATCTTTCATGAGATCAGGTTGCTCAAAGCCCTGTCCAACCTGACCTTGAACACTTCCATTGATGGGATATCCACAAGTTCGCTGGGCAACTTGCTCTAATATCTCACCATGCTTATAATAAAAAAAAGTCTTCCTTATGTCTAATCTAAATCTACCCTTTTTCTGTTTAAAACCTTTGTCTTTTGATCTGTCACTGCAGGCCTATCTGGGAGAGAGACTTTTTTAAATCTTAGGTACATAGAATATGCTTCAAAGGCCCTAGAACACTTTTCCTCTTAGTGTATACAGTTTTCAAGTTTATACCCATTTCAAGTTTAGTTCAAATATTTAATCTACTAGACAACTACTCAATGTCTTGGACTCAGGTAGGTTGGGTGTTTTAAGCTACTGCCTAAAATTTTGTCCCTGAACTGAAGAAATATCTGCTATCAGAAATGTCCACTATTCTCCATGTGTGGTTTAATTTCAAACTGATTATGAATGTCCTTCTTCTAATCCCTAATAATTCTCCTAATCTATAATAGCTCAAATTTAAGGAATGAATTCAGCATTTAACATCACCCAAAAATCATAATACTGCCACGTTGATTGTTCCAAACATTAGTGAATACATTTTTTATTGCCTCTTTAAATTATGCAACTGATTGTAGAATCCTTCTTTTTCTGTAAATGTATTTTTATAAAACACAGATTATTAATTACTAGATGCTAATCAACTTTCCTATGATCAATAGCCAGTGATTTTTACTTTCTTCCTGTGAAATAAATTTCCGCTTTCCATTGCTTACACTGCATTGCTTTGACTAGTTTCCTGAAAAGTTTCTAGTCAATATTACTTGTATATTTTAATATTGAAGCCTTATAGAATAAGACATATTAGTCAAACTTTGAAAACTATCACTGTATAAAGCATAACACAAATAAGTGATAGATGACTCCGTGAGATGGTTTCGCTTTTGAAATCTCTTTTATCATAGTAGCTCTAAATTAAAAATTAAAAAGAATAATCCTGTACAAATCAATTCCAGGTTGGAGATTTTTCATATCTTTATCTTTCAACAGACACTTTGTGTATTTCATTTAAACTCATAAAAATATCCTAGTACCGGTTGCTTGTATGTTTGTTTTCACTATAGTGCTTGGAAATTCTTTTAAAGTATGTGCAATAAAAAAATAGATAAAAATAATTTAAGGAAGAAATACTGCATATTGTTCTGGCACTCTGTGTGAGTGGCAGGTGCAATCACTCCTATTCAATACAGCACTATTAGAGTACAAACACCTAATATATAAAATGATGGATTTTTTGCTATATCTATTAGGAAATTCACAGTTATTTAGGATGCTTTTCTTGCTGTTTATGGAAAAGATACTTGCAACTGACTTCCTGATAATTTTCCTAACACAACTTTTGTCTGTAGATATTTTTTCCTTGAAAAAGATTGCTCACTTGTCAGTTTTAATCTCACAATCTTATTATATTGCATGGACTGGGATGTGCATTGAACACTCAAAAGGTTGCCAGATACATCAGAGAGAGTGAATGAAAATTCTGTGCCTATTCAAGTACGCGCAAGTTGATATTGTAGCATGCTGTGCTCTAGGTGTCTTCAGTAGTTATTGTTAAATGAAGGAAATCATGCCACTCAGCTGTGGCTTTCCTCTAAGTTGAGTGAGCACAAGCACTGTGTATAAACTGGGTATACCGATTTCTGACTATGTGTACAGAAATCTAAACATTTAACACACATTTTTCGTTTAGGAATAGATACCGAAAGTTGATGTTTTCCTTCAGTTCCACTGAAAATTCAGGGTTCTTAGTAACAGTACTGTTCAGAATCTTGCAGGATTATCTGCTAATTTTTAAGATGAAAGACCCAGTTAACAACACTTTTGTTGACACTAAAGAGAAATTCATTTGAATATGGAGCTCAGGCACGAAGTCAGTGGGGTTTTGTCTCTTGGAACTATGGGACACTTCCTGCTGTTTCTTGTGGCAATGAACTCAAATCTCACCAGTTATTTCTCTAAGATTTCCAGAAGACTAAACAGATGACAGTTTCCAAAGTATTGGTGCTTCTTTATCTGGTTAACTTTTCAGGTTCAACATTCTGTTTAGTACGTGTAGCATCATGTGTGCACTCTAGCTTTTAAAAGAGTCAGTATTCAAAGTGGAGCACTTTGGCATGTAAAAGTATTTAGTCGTGTGTTTGGGTATGACAGTAAAGATTATTTAATTGTCTTTGACAAATTTGCCCAAGTTTTGGTTTATCAAGTCTTTTAATCCCTGCTAAATAACTATTTCTATTTTGAAATAATAATCTTATTGGACTGATATATTTAAAAACAGTTCTAGGATGTCTACAATGATAGGCTTAGTTGACATTAGCTTTTAAATATGTGTTTTCTGAATACTTTTATGTTTTTAAACACAATTTTTTTTTCATTAGTAACATGTCTCTATTTTTGAAAATTTCTTCACAAAACATATTCTTAGCCATATTAAATCAATAAACTCCTCTAAAACCCTCACACCTACCTTTTATTTTAAAAGTACATGATATTCTTATTTCAAAATAAATTTTATATAATTTTTGGCTGACAATTTTTTAAATTAAAATATGATAATTACATATTATAATGTCATTATAAGTTGCTTGTTTTCCTGAAATTCAGCCTTAGTGAAAACGCAGGAGATTTTGACAGAGTTTCTGCAGTAATTTATATTGGTCAGTACTTTGCAACCTGCATGGTGCTGTCACATATGCAATCAACTGCCCTGAAAAAATATTGCTAAATTCTGCAATGTGATGTTATTTTTTTTTTACTAGTATCTTGCTTTGGAAAGTTTCTCCTTCTGAAACAATTTTGCACGCAATACAGAATTAGGAAATCGGGTACTTTCTGCCAGAGCCATGTCTAGTTCATTACTAAGCAGAGTTCTTTTTTTTCTTTTGTTTTTCAATTTCCTCTTTCCATCACTGTGTATATTATCTTTTTGTTTGTTTAATTAATTTTAATGTTGTTTTTTCCTGTCATCCTACATCTGATTGACAGTTGTTTTAGGAATAACAACACTGCCCGTTTACAATTACCACTGTAAGAGAAATCTTACTTTTATATGAGTATTAGAGTCTCTGCCTGTGTCTATACTCCTTTTCCTTTTTTAGAAAGAGAAAATACTGATCTATGCTAATCATTAGACTGAAAACTACCTCTGACATCTAGTTCTGCAGCAGAAAGTTGCAGAGCTTTAAAATTCTCTCTCCATGTGCTTTCCCTATGCTCATTTTATGTTGAATTTTCAGTTATATCAGAATTTATCAACAGGTGCCTAATGCATATTGGAGTGGGAAGCTCTGTCTCCATCTTTTTTTCCATAGGACTCAATACTTGCACATGACAGCCTGAAAATTAGTCTTTGACAACCCAAAGGTCTAGAAAACTTGCCACAGTAACTCAGCTTGGGAAGTTCTTCAAGACCACTGCTGTTGTGAAAAGTGACACTTGCCTTTTCCAGACATTCCTCTAATGGCCCTCACACCACGGTGGTCTTACAGGGGTTTGGTGTGTGAAGTCCTTGAAGAGATGGAACAACTTTGATAGTGTTATCATTCTTGGTCTACACTGGCTCTGTTGTTGATGTTATATTATGATAAGAAGTAAATATATTCGTATCTTCTCAAATTCACAATCTTTAAGTTTCTCTTTATGGATCCCCAATGTGGTCTATTAACCAACAAATGACAGATGTCAAGGCTTGAGCTAAACGAGTGCCTACAGTTAGGTTTAGGGATTCAGAAAGTCACAGTATCCTGGAGAACTGTTTCTCTAGAACTCTTCAGATATCTTTAGGGTGTCCGTGTGTACAACAGCAAGAAAACTGTAAGATTGTATTAACTTTAGTTTTAGAGGACAGTGAGACAGTGGTCAGTTTCCTTCAAGCCTTTCCCCACATCCTAATGCCAGCAACCCTGAAATAAATGCAACCTTTTCCTCTTAAACCCTTCTAAAGTAAAAAACCACATGGCTACCCAGTTTCTGAACTAAGGTGGTTTGTATCAAGACAGAATGCAAGTGGGGAAACCTCAATACAATTGCTACCTGCCTGAGGAAACATATCAATCAAGGTATTTATACAAGTTAACGTACAGACAGTGAAATCCAGTCTCGCTTTGGAGCATGCAGGTGCTCAGACATTTAGGAAGGTGCCAACACAAAGGATGGCCAAATTTCAGACATGTAACCTGAAGTTCCAGGCATTAATTCCATTTGCAGGAAACCTGTCTCTGCTTCCCTCAATAATTTCATTGGGAATTCATTTGCCTGATGTCCAAGACTTCGTTGCCATAGCCAATGTATAAAAACTGGACTTTCGTTGACTTTTTTGGATTTAATTTGCAGGCACAAAATCAAGTTTCTAGCTGCTGCAATCCTTAGGAAAGCTGTTGTGCACAAGTTTTTCTTCTATATAATGTAACATTGGCAGCTAATACCTACGGTTACTACATTTTTCATCTGGTGGCAAAATATTTCTCTCCCATTTGAGTTGTTGTTGTTGACGATGATGATGATGATGATGATGATGATGATGTTGTTGTTGATAAGTGACAATCTACTGACAGGTGAACAAGTTTGACAGTCTCTTCTAAAAAACTGTGAGGGAATTGATAGGGTGAGAAGGAAGAAGGTAAAATTGGTCTAAGCAAACTAAGAATGATAGAGAGAGCAGGTTAGAAGTGCATTTTGAAGAGGCTCTTCAACAGAATTCACAGAGCTAACAACTTGTGCAGGTGGTGATAGCTGAACTGTATCTAACGTTTCGGCCAGATATGGAGCAATCTTCCAAAAAGCTCCATCTATAACCAAAGAAGTAACTTGTAGAGTGGGTGTCTTTGAGACTTGCAGAGGGAAAAGCAATGCTATCTGCAGAAGTTCTGACATCAAGTTAGCTCTGTGAGTGTGCCCACCGTATATACAGAAGTTTTTAAAAAGTGGTTTGCACATGTTCAGGCCTCTGTAAAAATACCAGACAAACTCTTTACTTCTTTTTAACTGGGTATAATTTGCACAACCTTAAAACTAAATGCCAGTGCACTCATTTACTTGCAGAAGAAAGACAGACAAGGAAAAAAAAAAAAAAAAAGAACATTGTATCACAGTCATAGTAAAGGTTATGCAAAGCCTGAAATAAGAGAAAAAATATCTACTGCTTAATGGAGATTTTGTGTCTTACATATTTAAGTAAGGACCATTTTAACTGATATTGAATCAGTCTGTCTTGCTTAACTCACTATGCCATTTTTTACTTGCACTGCAGCACACTTTGGTCCTCACCTATATTTTCTTATTACAGTACTTCCTACACTGGTTGTAGGCCACAATAATGGACTTTTTGCTGTGGTCTGACATGAAAATCCAAAGTTGTCAGAAGACTGCAAAGCACATGGCCAAGAAAGTTATCAGTTTCTCAGTGTACAGAGTATGTCAAAGGTGACACAGGCAAAAGTTGGCCTCTGTTTGCTGGCAGAATACACTTTTGTCACGTTCTTGCATGGAGCCACTTTATTACAGCTATTAAGAAACATTGCATGAGATCCTGAAGTTGTAAAGAAGATGAAATGAGATGGCGATGCACAAGCCAGATGTACTTGTAGAGACATTCCAAGTCCTAAATATCAATCTTCTGAATTGCAGAGGCCGTTTATATGTGTGTATCGTTCAAAGAAGAGATATTGGCAACACAAAAATACTGGTAATTCAGTAGTATGTACCCAGTTCATGTGAGGCAATGAAATAATTTTATGGTCTTACTTTCACTTGAGATACTAAAATTCTCATCAGGGTCTAGACAAACATTGTTTGGCTGCCTGTTTCTCATTCAGGGATGATCATAGGCATAGCGTGCTCTGACAATGCAGCTTCAAGGATTGGGAAGAATTTTTATGTTGAGAACAATACACTCCAAATACCTCACCACCATTTGGCTTCTGTTTTCACTGAATTAGAAAGGTTTGCAGTGCTCAGAATGGAAATAAATTCAGAGGTTTGCTGGGTTTGATTCCAGATAATAGTGATAAATGCTTTTTTTCTAAGGGATTTCCTTGGTTCATGACCTACATATCTTGCAGAATAATAGCATAGTCTTCTTATATCTTTCCTCTTCCAAAAGCAAGTGCAAAGTGTATTGAATACAGTATTACTTTTCTTAAAAAATTATCCATAAGTATTTTACAACAAAAGTGCTGCTGTACTTCTGATCCCTGATTTGTGTGTTGTACACAAGCAGTTTACTTTCACAGCAGTCAACATTTAGACGTTAACTGCTTTTCAAGCAACTGCTTATCAGTGTCCTGTGAGAGAGGGACAGGCACTATATGGGGTGAAATTCCATTTCCATGGAGTTAGCAGAAGCTTTTATCACTCCGTAAAGTCAATCATAACTTCACCTCTATGCCTTGGTTAGTTGAATTCTGTGTTTTGGTTGAAGAAACTAAAATACATAAACATACAGGTGTTTCATTCATTCCTGAATCTCCTTTCCAGATTAAAACCACAAATCCTCCTTGTTTTTGTGTGACATTGTTTAAATGAGAAAGTACTCAAGGAAGAGATTGCTCATATGTCATGCTGAGAAGGTCTGTGCCATTTCCAAAATCTCTTGATTTTCTAGGACAGTGAAGAACTAAGTAAAAGTATAAACTGTCCCAGAATAACTATGTGAGGACAAGAATAATCATTGTGCATAGCAGTAGTCTTGCTGTGTTGAATTTTGAAAAGGCCTGCAGTGTAGAAGTCTGGTCCCGTGTAGGCTCAAACACATTCTGGTAGTTCTATGTAAGTTCACTTTCCAGAAATCTTTTTCTGTAACTTTTCTGTGATCAAACAGCTTCAAGTTACTTTAATCTATATAGTCCTTTAAGTCATCTGGGTCTTATCTTGCACGTTTTCCAGAATCAATGCCTTCCTTTCGTTATTTTTGATTTCATGAATTAATAGAAAATTATGCCTTCTCTGACATGTCCAAGTTATTACATTATTTATGGCAACTTTTCTCTCCCATTGCTTTTGTTGAGTCTTAGTTCCCTTCAGAGCCTATTTCATATCTGTTTTGACAATGTACATGAGATGCTTTCTGTATGCTACAATTTTACTTTTCTTTCAAATAAAAATACCTGTTTGGTTTTTTAGTACATTTAGCCATACAATATTTTTTGCAAAAAAATGAAGTAGACAACTGGAAATACACCAGTGCAATATTAGAACTAAACAAATTATTTCCTATTTGCAGCAAATACTTTGACACTTTTTTTCTGCTTTGAACCCTTTAGTTCTCTGTATGTACACATCAATATTTTATTTTATTCAGTGAAACTTTTGGTGTGCAATGTAAGGCTGTATGAATATCTTTGGGGCAATTTTCTGCTATCTGACTGACTGAATGTCTTTATTATATTTTAAGGACAAACTTTAACACTTATTCAATTTTAAATTTTCTGTTCTTATTCTGTAGTGTGTAGAGCGCCCATGCTTTGTACGATTCCTGCATCTTTCAAATTCAGATGAGGAATTTATCTGGTTGCCTCATAACCCCTTGCAAAATTCTCATACCCTCCTCAATGTAAATATATCCTTAATTCAAGGGCTGCTTGAAAACAAGGCAAATGGGATTTTTTTTTTTTTTGATGTCTTACTCATATATGATAAATTTCTCTGCAGCTTCTGTGAGAATATAGCTTCCATTGTGCAATTGTATGTGTGTGTCACTACACAGATGATACAAATGTATTGGACATCTGTTTCATGAACAATGTCTTGTGCTTGACAGAATGCAATATTATGGACATATTCCTTCAAATAGCTTCAAAGTAAAAATAAAATTCAGCAAGGAATGATGACTGTCTTTAGTTCCTTAATCTTCTGCCTCTATGCCCTTGTGGATTAATCTTGAGCTGTGAGCTTGGATAAATATGCCTGGCAAGATGGCAAGAAAATGCTCTCACTCACTTTTTGTTTCCTTTTTTTTTTTTACCTTTTAAGTTCTCCAGACTCTACAGCCTAGAGTGCACATAATTATTTTCAGTGAAGAACTCTCCAGTGAGCTCTTCAAGTTCCATACGCAATTAGATTTGCTGGTGGTTCTGTCAGTCATGCAGGAACTATATTCCTACTTTTAATTTACTCATGGTATGCGAGTCTGATTTGCAAAGTTCATTCAAAAGAAAGTTTTATTTAGCAAGTTTGCAGGGAAGCAAGGGAGATATTTTTGTTGTTTTAGGGATCAGGGTTCAGTCTTGACAAAGAAGGAATTCCATTTGCTCTTCCTTCACTTAGTTTTTATCTAAGCTGATTGCTTGACTGTAGTAAGTAACTCTAAGCTCTTAAGTGGATACTTTGTGGCACATATCACATCATTACTTTTTTCAAAAATAATTTTCCACATGTGCATGGTCATTTACAAGGAACTCTCATAAACCTACCAATGTCAGGATAAATGCTTCTTTTGTTCACCCCACTGTCCCTGAGAGAATCCTCCCGCATCATAATATCCACCAGCTAAACGTAGAGTATCTGAGTATTCTTGGTAATGCCTACTGCTAGATAGAAAATTAAAAGGTAGTTAAAATGGATTAATCATTGAGTTTTCTTTCTCTGAGTACGTGATACACAGGCATCTTCATTCATTTTCAAGGCAAGCAGTACTTATGTATGAAGGTAGATCATAAAGAATATATTTAAATTTAAATACAGATGTTTTCAGACCTGCTGTGGAAATTTCTTATGAAATGAGGCATTGTTCCATGTAGTTTAACTTATCATTGTCAAATGTGAAAACAAAACTGATGATTGCTTGGACAACAAAGATCGGCTTTGGTATAGCTGAACAAAGGAAAGCAATGTGTAAAAGAAATGTGAAAATCATGTATCTCTTCCTACCTTCTCTGAACGGATTGCAGCTCTTTGGCTTTGTCAAGACTCCTGATTAATGAACCAGTCATTCCACTAAGAAGCAAATCATAACATCTTTTAAGGAAGTTGGGGGATATTTTTAAACATTTTCTTGCAGAGAGATAAGGTGGATTTTTTGGACTCAGTGAGCTTTACTTCTTTTATAGTTTTCTGTTTTGTCCAGAATGTGTCTAAACATAATATGCTGCTTCAGTTTTTTTCTTCAGCCTCACAAAGCAGCTCTTACATTTAACAAATTTATGCCAGCCTGTATCAGATATATCTCTCATCCTGAAATTGTAACACTTTTTGAATTAAATGATAAAAAGTTATGGCAATTAGGTGAAAAATTTATTGTCAAACACCCGTTTAATATCCAAATTCAGTTCTTGAATAACTGCAGCACAATACTCATAAACCTAGAGAGTTTAAAACAGAAATGTTCTCTTCATTCTAGAGTAAAATGGAATAAAGGATGTGTTTTTATCTATTTTTGGACATTCCACAAAGAGGAAAATGAGGTTGAATTCATGGAATAAGTTATTCACTGCTAATTATACACTGCTTTAGCATCAATGGAAAAATCAACCACAAATGTACTGCAATAACTTAGCAACGTGAATGGGAAGTGTAGCTGTTCCCTGATGCGCATGAATACAAGATGCTAAATTGTATGAAAATGGCCCCAGGATATTGTTTCAGATTCTGTATTGGTTTCTGTATGAATAACGCTGCTGCAGTGGAAAGCAAAAGAAAACAAACAACTCAGAATTTTTCTGCTGGTAAAAATATGTCAGGTAAAATCCAATATTCTCATGGATCAGGAGTTCAGGTTAAATTACAAATATTCACTTGGCCAGTTGCTTTCTTTTTTACCCTATTATCCTGGGTATTTATTTGCTTGGTAAGAAAAAAAAAAAAACACCAACAAAAAAAACCCAAAACAAAACAAAAAAAGGTTTATTCTTCACATCTCACTTCTCTTTTTGCTTTGATCCTTCAAGTGGACCTAATCCCATGTTTGTAATATCCTAATCCTCTGCTATGGAAATTAATGTGGTGTCACACATATTCAGTATTATGTACTTCCAGTGCCAGAAGGGACAGTGAGCCTTGAAAAGAGCAAGATATTCTAAAAAAAAAGAAATACCAAGCAGGCAAATAAGCAATCTTTTCAATAAATATGTAACATGTGGCCAAAATTGCATAATGTTACTGAAAGCATAATTTGCTCTGCTGGGTTCGAAATGTCTCACTTTTTCGTTTCTTGGGCTAATCAGGAAGGCATATATTTCAATTTCAGATATGAGGGCACTAAAAAGGCATAATCTTCTCAGTGAAAAACTATCAAGGGATGGATTTTTTCCCTAAAATAGTCACATGAATCTTTGGAAGGTTTTTGGAAATAAATCCTTCTAACATTTCCAATACTTCTTTCCACTGGGAAAACACACAAGAGAAGGAGAAAGCAAAGGAAATGCCTCTTATCTTTTGGGAGGATGGGGTGAGGTTCTGAGGCAAACTCCATGGTCTATTCATTATTTCCATAGCTTATGCCTGTGTGAAGGGAAAGCCAACTCTATCTTGTCAAAGGTCTCTTGGACTCTTTGCTGGTTCATGGGCTCCAGGAGACAGATATATTGCTGGAGACCTACTGAGCTAGGTTTTCTGAGGCTGTTAGTAGTCCCAGTAGACCTCTGGAAAAAGAATCTCCACTGCACATGTTTGCATCTATATGTTCAATGCATACTCATGAAACCCCCTCGTTTTCCTCTATGCTTTACCTTTCCTTGTAAATAAAATTTTCTTGTTTCCACTGACCCCTATCTTAAATGTTGTTACCAAGGGAAAAAATAATAATAATTAAAAAAAAAACAAATTAAAAAAAAATCTTCTAATGTTCATTTAGTTAGAGAAAAAGTGTCCATAATTGTTTTGCTGATATTGTAAATCTGCAAACAGACTGAAAGCAACTTTAAGATTTATTTTAATAGGGATGCTGAGGGGAACTGATCTGTAAAATCGTTGTCTGTAAGTCTATTTAAGAACTTGTCCCTTCATTCCACATCTCTCTTTCCCAAAAGCACTTAGAAATGTGTTTTTAATTATCTTGAACATCTGATTAATTTCTACATTGTGAACTGCAGTCCTGGTGGGAAGATACCTGTCAAGGCATAGCACGAATAAAATACATGGCTTCTGAGAAATATGGAATACAGTTAGTCCAGTTTTCAACTCTTGTATTACCGTTCTTAGGCTTATTTTTTTAAAGCATTAATCTCAAAATATTGCTGGCAAGCAGTTTATTTCGTAGTTCATTATACTGCCCAGCAGGCAGTGAAATCAGCAAGAGCATGGGCTTGTTGGGCTGCTCCATATGTTTATTTGCTAGCATGTACAGAAAACAGCCTCACACACAGATCCTGAAAATGCTGAATCGAGTAAATATAGACAGAGAGGCTGCAAGAGACTGAGTGGAGGATGGGGAGAGGAGACTGAAATGTGGATGGGAAATTTGTCTCCTGACAGAGAAGAAAGGTGTCAGGGCCCTATAAACCTATAAAACCTATAAAAAGCTGTGGAAAAATATGTGTCTAAAGTACCAGTCCCCAGAAAAACACAACATTAGCAAACAAGGCAAAATATTCTAAAGAAACATTTAGCAAATAATAGAAATAAAGGCCAACTTGGTGAGGCGGGCTTTAAACTAAAAGACTCAGGGGGTGGAGTCTAAAGTGGCAATGCTAATGCCATCACATCCAACAGAGGAAAAAGCCAGGCCAACCAAAGGAACAAAAAAGGAGCCATAGCTGCCTCATGAGATGACAGTCAGAAGACCAACCACCTCGAGGGTATGTATGGCTATAGTAGATCCTTGTGCACTCCTCCAGGGAAACCTGCATGAAATGAAACCTGCATTTATGGAATTCATGAAATGAAATGAAACCTGCATTACCTCTCTGAAATGCCTGTACACCAAATCACGCAGCATGGGGCATAAACAGGAGGAACTAGAGGTCTGTGTGCAGTCGCAGGGCCACGACCTCATTGCAATTACAGAGACATGGTGGGAGAGCTTGCATGACTTGAATGCTGTCATGGATGGCTACATACTGTTTAGGAAAGACAGGCCAACAAGGCGAGGTGGGGGAGTTGCTCTTTATGTGAGGGATCAACCGGAATGTATTGAGCTCTGCCTACGGGTGGAAGAAGAATGAGTAGAGAGCTTATGGGTGAAAATTGCGGGTCAGGCAAATATGGATGACACTGTTGTGGGCATTTGCTACAGGCCAGATGACCAGGAAGAGGAGGTTGATGAGGCCTTCTACAGACAGCTGGAAGTAGCCTCACAATCGCAGGCCCTGGTTCTCATGGGGGACTTCAACCACCCTGATATTTGCTGGAAAAACCACATGGCAAGTCATGCACAACCCGGGAGGTTCCTGCAGAGCATCAAGGATAACTTTTTGACATAGGCAGTGGAGAAACCAATGAGGTGAGATGTGCTGCTGGACCTTATACTAACAACCAAAGAAGGTCTGGTTGAGGATGTGAGGGTTGGGGGTAGCCTTGGCTGCAGTGACCATGAGATGGTGGAGTTCAGGATCCTGTGTGGCAGAAGCAGGGCAACAAAGTTCAGGAGAGCTAACTTTGGCCTCTTCAAAGACCTGTTTGGAGGAATCCCATGGGTTAGGGCTCTGGAAGGTATGGGGGTCCAAATGAGCTGGTCAATGAGCAAGGACCACTTCCTCCAAGCTCAAGATCATAGAATCATAGAATGGTTTGGGTTGGAAGGGACCTTTAGAGGTCATCTAGTCCAACCTCCCTGTAGTGACATGGGACATCTTCAACCAGACCAGGTTGATCAGAGCCCCATCCAGCCTGACCTTGAATATTTCTAGGGATGGGACCTCCACTACCTCTTGGGAACCTGTTCCAGTGTTTCACCACCCTCATTGTAAAACATTTTTTCCTTATATCCAGCCTAAATCTACCCTCATTTAGTTTAAAACCACTACCCCTTGTCCTGTAAAAACAGGCCTTGCTAAAGGGATTGTCCCAATCCTTCCTATAGTCCCCCTTTAAGTACTGGAAAGTTGCAATAAGGTCTCCCCGCAGCCTTCTCTTCTCCAGGATGAACAACCCCAACTCTCTCAGCCTGTCCCCATAGGAGAGGTGCTCCAGCCCTTGGATCATTTTTGTGGCCCTCCTCTGTATCCGCTCCAACAGTTCCATGTCCTTCTTTTGTTAAGGGCTCCAGAGCTCGATGCAGTACTGCAGGTGGGGTCTCATCAGAGAAGAGTAGAGGGGCAGAATCACCTCCCTCGACCTGCTGGCCACACTTCTTTTGGTTCAGCCCAGAATACAGTTGGCTTTCTGGGCTGCAAACACACATTGCTGCCTCATGTCCAGCTTTTTATCCACCACTACACCCAAGTCCTTCTCCACAGGGCTGCTCTCAATCTCTTTGACCCCGAGACTGTATTGATATTGGGGGTTGCCCCGACCCATATGCAGGACCTTGCACTTGGCCTTGTTGAACTTCATGATGTTCTCACAGGCCCACCTCTCAAGCTTGTCTAGGTCTCTCTGAATGGCACCCCATCCTTCTGGTGTGTCAGCTGTATCACTCAGCTTGGTGTCATCTGCAAACTTGCTGAGGGTGCACTTGATCCCACTGTCTATGCCACTGATTAAAATGTTAAACAGTACTGGTCCCAGTTAAGACCCTGGAGGGACACCAGTTGTCACCTGTCTCCATCTGGACATTGAGCCGTTGACCATTACCCTCTGGATGCAGCCATCCAATCAATTCCTTATCCACTGAACAGTCCACCCATCAAATCCGTATCTCCCCAGTTTAGAGAGAAGGCTGCTGTGGGGGACTGTGTCAAAGGCCTTAGAAAAGTTGAGATATGTGATATCTGTAGTTCTTCCCTTGTCCACTAATGTAGTCACTCCAGCATAGAAGGCCACTAGGTTGGTCAGGCAATCTCAGGGTAAATTCTGTTTACCTTGACTTCAGCAAGGCTTTTGACACAGTCTCACATAACATACAGGGTTGGATGGGTGGACATAGAGGTGCATTAGATGAGTGGACAGAGAGATGGAATGAGAACTGGCTGAACAACAGAGCTCAGAGAGTTGTGATCAATGGTGCAGACTCCAGTTGGAGGCCTGTAACTAGCGGTGTTCCCAAGGGTCTATGATGGGTCCAGTCCTGTTCAACATATTCATCAGTGACCTGGACAAAGGGACAGAGTGTACCCTCAGCAAGTTTGCTGATGATACAACACTGGGAGGAGTGGCTCATACACCAGAAGGCTGTGCTGCCATTCAGTGAGACCTGGAAAGGCTGGAGAGCTGGGCCAAGGGGAACTGAATGAAATTCAGCAAGAGCTGAATCTGGGGCAGTAAAGCTACATGTACCAGTACAGTCTGGGGGTTGACCTGCTGGAAAGCAGCTCCACTGAGAAGGACCTTGGAGTGCTGGTGGACAGCAAGTTGATCATGAGCCAACAATGTGCCCTTGTGGCCAAGAAGGCCAACGGTATCCTGGGCTGCATTAAAAGGAGTGTGGCCAGCAGGTTGAGGGAGGTTAACCTTCCCCTCTACTTTGCCCTAGTGAGGCCATATCTGGAGTGCTGCATCCACTTCTGGGATCCTCAGTTCAGGAAAGATGGGGAACTACTGGAGAGAGACCAGTGGAGAGCTACCAAGATGATCAGGGTACTGGAGCATCTCCCTTATGAAGAAAGGCTGAGAGACCTGGGTTTGTTTAGCCTGGAGAAGAGAAGGCTGAGGAGGGATCTTGACAATGCTTATAAATATCTAAAGGGTGTGTGTCAAGATGATGGGGTCAGACTGTTTTCAGTGGTACCCCATAACAGGACAAGGGGCAATGGGCACAAATTGGAACACAGGAAGTTTCACATGAATATGAGGAAAAACATCTTTACTGTGAGGGTGACAGAGCAGTGGCACAGGCTGCCCAGGGAGGCTCTGGAGTCTCCTTCCCTGGAGACATTCAAAACCTGCCTGGACGCAGTCCTGTGCCTCCTGCTCTGGGTGTGCCTGCTCAAGCAGGGGGGTTGGACAAGATGATCTCCAGAGGTGCCTTCCAACGTCTACCATTCTGTGATTCTGTGAAGCACTGGGATTATCTCTCCCCTGGATTTATCCCTCAAAGTCCTCCAATGGAGAGGACACATTTATGAGAAAATGTCATCCGAAAAGTTTCTTTGCTAAAGAATAACTTAAGCAGTTACTCATACACTTATTGATTTCTAGTGCTTTGGTATGTTAGTGGTGTAGTTCTACAATATTTTCCTAACTGATAATCCTTCTGTAAAATGTAGTTCATTTCCTTTGATATCCTACCCTAATGGCTCTGATTGTTGTTAGAATAAAATGTATCTGCGTATACAGAAGTTCAGGAATCTCAAAAAATATAGGGCACAAGCAAATAGCTAAGGTAACCTGTAGCACCTTGACACTGTAAAGGAATGCTTTGGTATAACAGATACACAAAGACGTAGATTAGTCATACCTGTGGTAAGTTTTATTTTCCTTGAAATCCTTAAAGAAAATCTTTAACAATTTACTTGACGCTTTCTCAGTATCAGGTTTAGGTTTTGAAATGTTTTGTTAACCTGTTAGAGATATTATAGTCAATTATACTATTTTATTCCTTAGGTAATTCCATTGACTTCAGATGATTTTTAAAAATAGAGTAATAATCAGGTGAAAAATGAGAAGTCGCTATTCCACCCCTCCATCTGGTAGCTGTCAGCCCAGCCTTTGGATATGCCACAAATTAAAGTAAGCCCCATTACCTAAATTCCCCCATAAAGCTCTAAAGTGGCTTTCTTTGTGAATCAGCTGCTACGAATAAGAACCAAATGATGGAACACAGAAAATAAATCCTATATTTTTTGACAATTCCCTATTCATCTAAATTACAGAGGAGGATGGGCTGATTTTCATACAGGGCAGGACAAATTGAAATCAAATATATTATTTCACAAAATAATTTGAGTAAAATAAATAATTCAATGTTACTAGATTATTGCAGAATGGCTCCTATGAAACTATTGGCAAGAACAGTCTTCCATGAAGTCAGTTCTGGCACTTAGTTTGATTCATGGAGGTCAGGATGACAAGTCTATCTGCTTGGCTAGTACATCATTCTTGCACACTACAGAAGAGTCTTTGAAGAAATGTGTGCTGAGCACAAAGGTTTAATATTATCACATTCTTTCAAATACAGTTTAGTGTCAGTTTGACTATTTGAATGTGTCTGTGTGTGTAATTGTTCTGTCTAACAATGTGTGAAAGTATGTAAGACTAAATTAGATTAGAAGAAACAGACTGTAACTTTCATGTTACCCTGTTTGGGTACCCTGTTTGGTTTGCCCACCCAACCAAAAATGCAGTAAAGTTTTCTGTCAAATTCTCTGTAACCAGAAAAGTAAGAGTTTTATACCCATGATTTACTTTCCAGCCAGGTTGCAGTAGAAGCTAATTCCTTGGGAAGCAATGCCATTACATGTCAGCTCTAGCTTGACTCAGTGTGGGATTCAGAGTATCTTCTAATAATAGCACAGTGCACTACAACATAGTACTGAAATTATGGATTCCACAGGCCTTAATTTCTCTATTCCAAGATAAGCAAAAGCAAGAGTGATACAAGATACTGCTTTAGCAATATACCGATTTCAGCAGCAGGAAAGATGCTCAGAGAAGGTAATAGTTTTCAACTTCATAAGTAGTGTTAAAAAATTAAGCTGAATTCTTCAAAGTTATTGCAATAAAGAGATGGGGTTGTTTCAATCAGTCAGAATATCCTAAGTAGTTGTTATTTAGATTCATAGCCACAGTTTTATTGACCAGACAGACAATTCCTTATGCTCTTTTTCCAGATGATTCTTTCTTTCAACAAAGAACAGGATAAGGACAGAGATGTCAAAATGTCATAGACCTCTGAGTCTTTTTTGAATATTTCAGTCTGTTTATCTCTCATTAAAAATAACTTTAAAAAATAATAATCTGTGTAAAATGCAACTCTGTCATGGGCCAGGGATGATTTTTCTCTTTTGTAACATTTTAAGTTAACAATGCATAAAAATGCCACTAATAATACAGAGTGTTTT
Organism: Phalacrocorax aristotelis; assembly: GCF_949628215.1. Taxonomy (NCBI): domain Eukaryota; kingdom Metazoa; phylum Chordata; class Aves; order Suliformes; family Phalacrocoracidae; genus Phalacrocorax; species Phalacrocorax aristotelis. The sequence continues at coordinate 66,266,456 of NC_134278.1, forward strand.
ATTCACATTCAATATTCATAGCTTAATAAAAGATATTGTCCCATGTTTTCAAAGAAATTTTGCCTGCTTTAACACAGACATTGAACTTAAGAGCCTTAAAAGGAGTCTGTTTCAAAAGGCAGACATTTACTGTTTCTGAGAATTGGTCCTCTTCTGCATGCCCCAGATTTACTAGTCATATGAAAAAAATCTTGACCCTGGGTCTCTGAATGTTTTCAGAATGAGCATTGCTGATTCCGTTGTCTATGTTTATTAATCATAGCTATGATCATTAGCCCTGTAAAAGGTAAGCATTTTCAGATTATGATTTTAATAATAGTAATTCGGGGTGAGGTTTTAGCTAAACTGTCCAGCTGAAACCAAGGTTATGATCTTTGCATAGCTGAGGTTAATACTGTAAATACCAGTTATGTTCCTTGCTGAAGGACTGCTTCAGTAATTCACTGGAGTGAAATGACCTCAGTCCCTGGAAATTAAGATCCTCTAAAGGTTCTGGTAAGAAATTATATAAAGCAGTAATCAGAAGTCAGTGCCACAGAATGGGATAATGCTATCTTCAGTGTTATTTAATCTTGGGGATATAAAGATTCCTTCCTTCCTAAAAATTCAGATTAAAGGAAGAAAGTAATTCTGTAATTTACACCTCTGACATTAAGCTGAAAAGCAGCACTGCAGACACCTGCTTCAGAATTGTCATTGTTTCCATGGTGCCACTTTCCATCACCTATTTTTAATAGTTTACACAACAAGATCAAGGGTGTCCCAGCTGTTACTGCCACTGTTGCTAAGCAACCTTTAAATCAGAGTTCAAGAAGACAAAGAATCATGCTTGAAAAATTTCTCAAGTGTCTGCTTTCTCCCTTCTTCTTCTGTCTACACTATTTTTCAGATGCCATGTTTTCTGTTCCTTTTTTTGCCCCTTTCAATTTCTGTGTGAATCAACTGTAGTCTCTAAAAAGAATAAGCCACCTTTTAGCTGCAACAGGCATCGCTTTATGCCAAAGAGGAAGCTGTTGCTCTAAATAAAGGGCTTAAAACATTTACATTTTCTTCAATTAAATCCAAATATTTTTAGAGTTCTGTAACCTGCTGCTGCTGTTGTGTAACATCTGTGCATGACTGCATCAGGGACTGACACACCGATCAATGGAGAGAGATTCAGAGCTTGCAGGGAATTTCAATGCCCCCCTGTGCTTTCTGGAATCTTAATGCTGTCACCTGCGAAAGGCTCAGAGACTGAAAACACACAGGAAGAAGAAGGAACAGTTAACATGGATGAATCTGGAGAATTTTGGAGTTGAATCTGTGTTCTAGAATGCCAATATTTTCCAAACTTTGTTGCTCAACCATTAGCATCCTTACCCCTGCACTACTAATTGTATGACAAGCAATAGCATGTCTTTTTAGTTAGATACATTAGTTGTGCTAATGTTAGGAATAAAGCAGAGCTGTGGAATGTAAGAATCAAGGAAAAATGTTAAAATTAAGAGATCCTGCATATCATTTAAAATCTTTGCTTGGTGCAATATCCTTCCTTTTATTTAACCATCCAAACTTTTATGTCTCCATGTGATTTTTTTTCTGTTTTCTCTTAGATCCTCCCTTTTCTGTTCTTTCTTTCAATTCTAAATACTTCATCCCATATCATACCTGCCTGAACCCGAACCCTTACACCCCTCACTGGAAGCCATCAGGACAGTGTTTCTTCTTACCCTCTTCTGTTGTAAATATATTCTGCAGGATTTTTCTTTTAATTGTAAAACACAGTCTTAATAAATGATCTTCCAAATTCTGCAGATGAGAACGACTTTCTGCCACTGCTTATCACCTGTTCACATTTCTAAAGCCACTCTTGTTCCTGCAAATAATGCCCTCTCTGGATTGTTAACCTTCATGTTAGTCCATAGCTTGCCGGTCAGGAAAACAATTCACTCATCTCATACTAAGCATTTCAAATAGATCTTTTCACTCATTTAGAAAAATCCTTTCTGCTCAGCTTTCATCTTGAAAAGCATTTCCCTGCAACTTCAATGTCCATAAAAGGTTGTTGGTCACAGAGACAGGATTGTGGGCAACTCCACCACCTTCCCTGCCACACTGATGGCTCATTAACTATCCTCAACTTGAGAAATGCCTAGAAGGTATAATAGCTTGTTCTCTTTGTCCCTTCAGCCCTCAGCCTTACTGTTTGACCCCTTTATAGAGACTTCTCAGTAAGAGTGCCAGTTGTGATGGTACTTATTTATTTATTTATTTGTTTGTTTGTTTGCTTGCTTATTGTCAGGAAACATTTATCCCCTGGGAACAGGACTGAGATCACCAGATTCATTTAAGGGAGGTTACTGAACTGCTGGATGATGCAAGCTTTAGTTTCTATCTGCCTGGTCTGACTCTGAAGCTGCCACAGAGAAATAAATTACTCAGTCGGCGAAATCATTTGACCCTTATTTTAATTTCATCTATGCTGGTGTAAATTAGAAGAAACCATGTCACAGTTACAGAATGACCAGTGATGTAAAATTGCCGTAAGTGGGAGAGTTGACATTTAGATATTTTATCCAAAAAGTAACTCTACTGCCAGTGTTTAATGTGCTCACTAAAGTCAGTCCCACTATTCCAAGTAAATGAATAGGTCTTGCCTCAGATTTATTTCACTGATTTCTATGCATCCTGCCAAGGAAAGATAGTCTCTTAAAGCTCCTAGGTAGAAACTTACGGATGGCAATATATCTGTCCTCACTAATAGTTTGAAAATATTTTATTGCTTTGCCTGGATTTTATGCATCTCTCTAGATTTTGCTACCCCAAAATTCTGAAGGAATATACCTTGTTTAAAAGAATGCTGTTCCAATAGTATTTCCTATATGAATCCCAAAGCCACAAATAGGAAATTTTCTGGCAGACTAATTTGGAAGCTGTGAAAAGATTTTACTTTTTTACCAAAGAAATATGGGAACTGCACCTCCTTATTATTATTCTATGTGGTATTTTTAGGACCTTTGTAGTTAAATATCTTTTTTTCAGAACATACTGTGTTTAGCAGAATCTTGTCTACAGCCATTAAATGAACAAGCTAATCTAAAAATAGTGACACAGAATAGGTCCAGGTCTAGGGGCTGGCATCTGACTTAAGGGCTGAAGGCAGAATCACAGCCATCAGTCTGTATACCAGCCCTGATGACTGGGGAAGAAAGGTAAATATGTAATTAAGACACACTTGCAGCATGAGCCTGTGCCTCGGCTTACCCTCCAGAGGTGAGTGCAGTTTTACAGTGTGCAGCTGGGTGTTGACGCCAAAAACCAGTGCTCCAGTGTCGGCAGCTGCTACCCCTGCCAGAGCAGGAAGACTTTGCGACAGCAGCACAGGGCAATGGGCATGGTATTGCTCCTGGTCTGCTCCCAAAGAGCTGTTAACATGGTTGTCTCAGTAGCTGGCTGCATGGAAGTGGCTCCTCAGGGTTCAAATTATTGATCAGGTCCTCATTGGGCTAAGCACTGTACAAACCCACAACAAAGGAAGGTTGTTTTTTGCCTTGAAGAGCTGTGTAGGCTCCTGGAATGCACACTCACAGGAGCGTGTCTCTCTCTGAGTGACCATTTCCTCAAACTAACAAGGGGTCACAGGGAATATTGCTGCAAATACATGTGTTTTGCTTTCCCACCTCAAAACCCATGTAAATTAGGATCCAAATAATGTAATGAGAGATTAAATTTACAGTGCAGCATAAGATAAACAAATGAATTGAGGGTGATTTCATCTAACACCACACCATTTTACATGCTCAAAACAGTTCAGCACAGCTATCACTCCTGGAATTTCAATTTCTGTCACCGAGGAATATTAAAGCCATATTACAGCACTGGTATAATACAAATAATCACAACTTAAAACTCATATTTGCCTGCCAGAATTCAAACTTGTTGTAATTTTATCTCATGATTTGGATCGCAGAGGTTCCTCCTGCAGTCCATTACTCACACTACCTGATGGACACAATCCTCTTCACCTCCTACCCTTTTCATGAGAATGTCAACAAAAAGAAAATTAGCATATTAGAATACAGGTGTATCTTGAAGGCACGTTGAAGAGCAGGACAAAGAATTGAAGACTTTAGTCCTCTGATGGATCAAACACTTCTTAAAATTAGTAAGTGTGTAATTTCATTGATGGGATTCAACTTTTTTCATTTATCAAGTCTTCCATTATGAAACTATCACAGAGTAATTTATAAGCATTTGTTCAACTCTTCCATCATGAATCACAAATCATTACCTTAAAGAACCCTTTAAAAGAGGTTTTTACAGCTAAACAGTGTTTAAGTATAATTAGGAGAATCTAAGTATTTTAAGAATAGTCCTGAAGCAAATAAAGGATAGCTAGCACAAACAAACAGAGAAAAGTTAAAACAGTAAACAAAGGATAAACAATTACTTGCTTCTTTCAAAGATGTCATATTGCATTCTTTATTCTGATTGTGGAAAATTAGCCATTGACGACCAGGAACAATTGATTTTCCTTCACAGCTGTTTTCTAATTACATCTGAGCAATGAAAATTCTAGTGCCGCCACTCAGCTGTACAAGGAGTCTCTTCAACTGGTTTTCTTATTACAGCAAGTGCCTAGTTGTCCTGCTACCGACACATGCACCAAAGGTCTGGGGTGCTTTCATTGTAAACCCTGTCTTTTAGGTATGTTGAAAGAGTCAGACATTTTACATTGCAACAAGCGCGAATGAAACACACAAGCTGTTAGTACAGATGCACTTGTAGGACTTTTTCTTTCCTGCACTGTTTGGCTTAGTACTCCTACATTGTAGGTATGGTATATTCTTTAACTTCTTAGAGCTTCATCCTTCTGTATATACATATGCATATACATATACTTATTTACATATGTATGTAAAGGTATAGGAATAGGTATATTTAGAGAGAGACAAACACGTGCATTTATACCTATATCTGCTGTAAAGTCAGGGGTCACAAATCACATTAAGAATGACTTATGGAATCTGATCACTTGGTGTTCTGAACACTTTTTAAGGAAAACATGTAAAAATCTGTCAGGGACATTTCCAGACCTGAAGTTCAGAAAAGGAACCTCAAAGCTGTTATGGACTTCTTCAGGTCTTACATGTAATTACAAAACTAGGGTAGCAGGGAGGGTTGTTTGGTTCTTTTTTGTTCTGCATTTTTATTACCTGACTCCCTTTAATTCCGGCAATTCAGCAACTATTTTGTGCTCAGACATCTTTCACCCTTTATTCAAGTCAAGAGTAAGCCCTTATCTCTGCATACTGTAACTTAACTTACACTTATAAGACACATAGTGCATCTTATATTCTATACACCAATGCTGGTAGCCAAACAGTAAGATTATATTTGTGTTTTCATCTATTTCCACTTCCCTTAAATTAAATAGAAATACCAGACAAATTAAGTAGAAATATAAAGACTCAAGATCTCATTTTATAGTAAATTATGCCTGAAATCTTATGGAAGAAGCTTCCGGCAGATTCTCAAAAGCTCATGTTGCACTGAGTGGATTTCCTACAGTTCAGGAAAGCATTGAGGTGAGGGTTGAGACACATAGTTATAAAGACCAGGGTGCAGCTGAAGTAGGACTGGCAAGGAACTACCAAAGAAAAGCGTTGGGATTCTTTCAGCCTTACTCTATTCATTTAACCTGAAAGAAAGAAAAGGGTATATTTTATGCCAACTAATAAGAAATTCTATTTCTTGTGACCACAAAAGTAAGTGCTATGTGTTTTGTGAGGTATTGGATATAAATACAATTTATTTTATTATTTGTTGACACATAACAGAGAAAAGGCTAAGTAGAGTTGTACTTGTTTTCCTCTGGTTATAGTAAGGAATAAAACTGTTATCAGAAATGTTATGTTGTGCTAGCTGCTGGATTATTTTTTAATTGCAGGTGATTAATATTGCAAGTAACATCTCAGAAACTTCCTCTTTCTCTTTGCTCTATATGAGTTTAAGACTGAATTTGTGGTAGCGTGTCCAACCTCCTATAAAATACTGGATTTAATAGGCTCATCATCAAAAATTAGCAATAACTATACAATTTGTTTGACTCTTTTTCTTTTTTTTCTAGGAACAAACATATCCCCAAATGCAGTTCCTAATGCATTGTGTGAAGAAATCCTCAGTTCTAGTCCTCATTCCATATGCTATATGATCCTGTGACAGCATTTGTAATTTTCTGTAGGCTTCTGTCATCTGTTCAGTACAAGTAGACACGCCATTGTAAGAATCAGATAAATGTTAAGCTTGTTGTCTTCAACCCCATGGTTCAAAACAAAGTACACAATTCAGTCAAGGGAAACTACTGTTGTTGTTCACCCTCACTGGATTTGACTAACGGAAATGGTCTATAATTCCACAAAAAAGGCTTTCCCTGAGAAGATACTCAGTATTTTGGTTTCTATCCCTATTCTCAGCATCCAATAGAATTTTTGGGTTTTTTTACCTCTGTCTCTTTGGAGTCACAAGTAGACCAGAAGGTGTCAAGAACTCAGACACATTTTTGTTGTCAGCATCTGCTGTACCTGAAGACCGGGAGTCTGGAAGCTGCAGTGCCTCTCTCATTCGGATGTACCCATCAGCTACCTTGAGTCTGACAGTGCTGGCCTTCTAAAATTGAGGAAATGTTTTTGGTGTGACTGAAGCATATTTGAATATGGAGGCAAAATTCACTGAATCCTACTACAAAACCCCAAAGGAGGACAAGAAGAATTTGAACCAAGAGTTCCAGATTAATGTTCAAGAACTTTGAAATTAACTTCTAGTTTGGTACCTGTAATAAAGTAAAGCCTTAAACCAAATGAGTTCAGAAAATACATTAAATGTAATTTATTTGCCTAACGATTAGAAAAATGACAAACCTAGTCAAATCAAAATGGCAATTTGGTATTGTCCACAATACCCCTATAGAGGAAACTGAAGCTGTAACTTTGTTCTGTGTCACAAATTCTCAGCTGCAATCCTTTTCCCTTCATGCTCATTCTGTGCTCTGTAATGAGTCACTTACCTTTACATAATTTAAATATTTCAGGCATCCTACTATGATTATTTTTAAAGCGATTGCTGAAATAGAAACGAATGTCTCCCAGCAATGTGTATTCCTCTCAGGCTCTTATAATGAGGATGATCGCTTAATTAGCATGTTTGTTTCCACTAGGGTATACCAATTAAGAGATATAACCACACTGCTGTACATTCCTATTAATGCTTTTCTACATTTAAAGTAAGATCACACATTTCAGCAGGTGTACCTTTTAATGTTAACAGAAGATTTTCCAAAGGATATTGAGCTATTTTGCCATCTGTTTCTTGTGCTGGTATGCTTAAATTACTAGAAACGAGACATTAGGTGGGTTTTTTTAGAGCTGCCAGAATATTAACTTTATTTCATAGTTTTCACAAATGCATTCAAGCTCATATTTTAATAAAAATACAGTTGACATGATTAATGATATCACAGAAACTCTACTTCCACAGATGTGTCATCCCAAGTAATTTTGCTTTTGTGTGCATATTGTGCTTGGTAGTTATGGTAGCAACATTTTTCTGAAGAATTCCTATATTGAGTCCTTTGTTTCTCCTTACTCTGGATACAAACCTCAGCGCTTCTTCTGCCTGTTCTATTTTTAATGCTATAAAATATGTTTGCTTCTGCTCATTATGACTTTGCTAAAAAAAAGAAAGTAATGCAAAGCTGACATTTGTTTCCAATTAATTTTGAATCAGGAGCAGAGTAATCTAAAATTCTTATGCTGTCGTCATTACTACTAAAACTCATCTTGTCACATTCTTATATCTCAATTTAAAATCTATTTTGTACTTCAGTCTTGTTTCTTTCCTAAAAGGACAAAAAAAATTCAAAAAATTAGGTTTTTTACTCACTAAAGTGTTCTAATACATAAAGTTTTCACAAAAGTGTTAATTATTGATGTCTAATTATTCTGAAATTTGCATGCACAAAAGTAGCTGGATTTTATTTGAAAATTCCTTTTAAATATGTGTACACATTCTCCCAGTGTAGATCTATAAAGAATCTGCTTGATTTTCAACTAGACTTCTACTAGTTGATCTGTGCTACACCTGATTAATTAATTTATAATTATTAAGCCTACAGCAAGCACTATTAAAAACTCAATATTGCAAGTCTACCAAGCACAATTTTTGCAATATCTAGATGTCTCATGTGTCCCCCAATTCAGGTCTCAGCCTTAAACAATCATAGTATGTTTTATAGTCTTATTTTTAGCAAACGCAGTGTTGCAATTGCTAGAAGGCTTTTCAAACCTTCTCTTCAACAATGACAGTTTAGTTAGTGGACAGTTCTGTCAGTCTTCTTTTTTTATAGAGGATATCATGCTGATTCAAAAGTAGTGGCAATTTTCACAAATTCACAACTCCATGAGTTGATGTTTCAAGAAGAAACATGAAACAGAGAATTGTATAGCAGAACTGAAGCTTGTCTATAGCTCCAATGCTTAGAAAAGCAATTGCATAGTATCATTATCTGTGTGGAACAGAAAATAAAGAGTTTTAAATAAAATTCTGCAAATGTGCTAACACCAGAACAGCAAATAAGGACTCATGTGAATAATTTTTTCTTATGCACAGTAACTTTAGAATAAAAAAGACTTATAAAAATGGGATTGTATCCGAACATTCCCTTTCCCAATAGCTTTTAATGCATTACAGTCCTTTTATGAAGTACATATATGTACTGATGGCTATATAATTACATTTCTTTAAAGCCTGTCACTGTAAACTCTGTTTTCACTTACTCTTTTGCCAAACTGTAAGCATTAATTTTGGACTAGGAGAAGTTTTCCATGACAGTTGGCTTACATTGATTTCTTCTTGGAAAAGAAAAAATTCTCAGAACAAAATAGAACAAGCAAAATAAAACAATTTAAAAAAATTCACTAAAACATCCTAGAACAGTTCTAGATGCAAAGACTCTGTTCCTGGGGATACTAACACCAAGGCGTACCTCTGAGGATCTTATAAAATGTTTGACCCCTCCCCAAAAATGGGGGGATTTTTCCTCTAAAATATCCACTTGAGAATACTCACTAGGGCCTTGACAAACATATATAGGCTTATTCCATAAGGTTTCCATTTTCAGCTCAGTCTCATGACTGCAACACCTGGATAAGACTTTACCTACAGATGTATCTCAGACAATCAATCTTCTGTCTACCTCCCAGTCCCTAACTCCATACATAAAAGATTTTAGGACCCATTGAAGGAATTTGTATCTATCAAATATGTTTCACCATTTGCACATTTAGTCTAAACAGGCTGGCGATTTCATGGTAATATTGACTTGGATTGGTATTCATTTCCAAATTAAGACTCCTCAGTGTAGGTAAGTATCCATACCATGTGCAATAAGTGATTGACATTCAGTTAATGGAATTAATGGAGATCTAGGGCTCAGCTCAGTTGCTTAAACATCATCTAGTGTCAATAGAGGGAGTCCAGGATATCCCAACAAGCATCTAAATCCTACAGCCACAGATCTATGAAACTCTCTTAAATCCTACGTTGTCTCTGTCATTCCCTTATCAAATACTGTAGGGCATTTCAGATGGCAGTTAAATGGTGTCTCTGGCCTTTATGTGTGTCAGAGCATGAAAAATTACTCAGTTCATCCTAAATTAGAGACCAAGCATCAGCTAGTTTAAGCTCAGGCATACCCTCATTCTTGGTTTCTACTTCTCCAGGATACACCATCATGCAAATAATTCTGTTTTAAACAACAGGCATAGAATCCTTTATGTCTCATTCAGATGCTGTTCATTGTGTCAAACATAGGCCAAAAAATGTCGGATAACAGACACTAAATGGGAAAGAGACAGCTTACATTTTCTAGGAAGAAAGGATTCAACAGCATGCAAAGAAAAAGGCAGAAACCACTCTCCTTGCAGATAAAAAATCATTGCGGGTTTATAAGCGAAAATAGTTTGTTCTGTAAAAATTTGAGGGGTAGTTTTCAAAAGCAATTCATAATGAAAATGAGACAGGAAGATGCTCTTTTTGTACCACTAAAATCCTGAAGATTTCAAGGTCCATTCTGTTCTGAAGCTCCCAGAATTCATACATGTCACTGGCTTCAGAAAAAAAAAAAAACCAAAACGAAACCCAAACCGCATAGAAAAGGCACACTGAAGCACAGAATAGCCACCAGTATTCATTAATATGTAGGAAACAAACACAAGTGCCTTCTTTTAATGAATTAGATGAGGATCTGAGATCTGCAGCTTCAGTTTCTCACAAGCCTGACTCCTCTAGTCACAAAATTTTTTGAGATGAGAGACTCACTCACTCTGAGCAGAAATTACATATGGAACGTGAGAGAACTTTTCCAGCTAAAGACTGAAACTGGAAGACTTTGGTAAGAAGATTCAGTGTAGACAAATTTTGTTAGAAAATTCTCCCACCTTATTTATCCAACATTGGTCTATATTTGCTCTCATTAAAAGCACTGTTCTCTTCACTGTTGTCACCAATTTGTGAGGAGTCAATGTTTAAAGGTAAACTAAGACCAGAAAATATAAAAGAACATAAGTTTTCCAGAACAGAACTTCTCCAAAACTGAGAAAGATTTCTGTATTTCTACTAGTAAACGCTTGAATAAGGATTATGTCTCTGACTGACAACAAATGCTATGCTAGGGTATGGGATGATGTTGTTTTGAAGTGTTGCTTCTAGTGACTGTTGATCTGCATGAAGTCACAGTCAATGTTTCAGTATGGATCTGTAACCTGAGATTAAATATTCACAGGATATGAGGATGACCTTTCTGTGTAATTGCCACTTCTAAGAATGGAAAAGACCATCACAGTGTGTCTCAAACCCTGATCACATTGTCTAAGCAATGCAATAATAAATAAAAGTTTTTCCTGAGGATGTGTAGAGCTGTTGATCTAAAATAGCAACGATATCAAAATAAACACCCAAATCTATGACCAAGGCTTTGAAATATGCAAATGTCTGTTTAATTATGAGAAGTGTTCAGGACTTATTTCACATCACCTTGTACTGACTTTGCCTTGGGGTACCTTTCATTTAAGGCTAGAGTCAGGTTAGAATTAGAATTCAGAGAGAGACAAAAACCACAGGTGCAGCTGGAGTGAGGCTGGAAAAAGGGCTACGAAAAGAAAGTGTAAGGCATCGAGAACTTTGCTGTGAGACACTTTGTCTGGGGACTTTGCCTAAAGCTCAGTCTATGTTTAGGTTTAAGGTTTACATTAAGGATGGGGTTAGGTTTAGGACTAGGTCTGATGGAGAAAGCCAGGAAATACAGCTAGGGGGTGCTCGAAAAGGAGAATTTCCCCCAGCACTTTTAAAACAATTCATAGTGCAGTAGAAGTACAGTTTTGTCTTACTGTTTTAACATAAATTAATAAAAAGTTGATATTTTTACCCTCTTGTTGTCCCAAAACATCGATCAAGTATTCATCTTCTTGCTTAATTCTGTTCAGGATTCACATGCTGATGTTTTTCCATATGTTTAAAACTGCTTGTTGGTTTTAAAAGTTTCTCACCATTAACTCTAACATGTATATCTGAGTTACAGCAGTTTACCTTAAACGTTAGTTGGATTTGGCTTTCTAGGTAATTTTGTTTTCTATTATTTTAATAAGGATGGAAATACATTAATATCTACCCAGATGGAACATTTCATCATACCAAGAAAATGATGAGGAGGGGAAAAAGGAAGAAAAAGAGATGGAACTGGACCAAGAAAGAGATTATTCATAGTAAGATTCCTATTTAGAATCTATCTACAACTATCATTCTGACACCAGCTGTTAAATATTTTGCCTTGTTTCTCATCTGAATTTGGCTGGTTTCAGCTTCTAGGCACTGGCTCTGGATATAACAAAATCAAATGCCTTCACTTACTAAATTAAGGAGGCTGTTGATCCCTGCTATTTGCTTCCCAGGGAAATACAGCTACACTGTAATCAGCTCACATCTCTATCTTGTTATTAGAAGCAGTTAAGCATCCTTTTCAAAAGCTTTAAGAATTCCATTATTTACACCTTTTTTTTTGTGGGACTTCATTGAATTCTGTGCAAATGGTTAAATTTTGCACCATTATTTTAAAAAGTGGAGGCATAAGAACTGTGAATGGCATTCCAATATTGAACCTCTCTAAATCTTATAACAGAAAGAAATTCAGTGTCTTGCTTCTGCTTTTCCTATTAGTCTTTTTGCCACAGCATCTCACTGACAAGAGACATTAAGTTGTTTGTCCACTATGGCTCTTATATCCTCTCTGGAATCTTGATTTTCATTTTACAACCCTGTCTTATGTATAAATTTCCTGCACTGCCTGCTGCAAGATGTTTGACTTCTTATTTGATTCTTTTGAATCTGGCTGTGTGTAAGTGGGCCATCTTACTCAGAAATCATGCATCCACCACATTTCCACGTCATCATCTTTATTACTCATGGCTCCACTTTATGCATCATTCATCAGTTTTATCAATAGTTTTTGTTTATTTCTGGACAATTGCTAGGACTGTTATATAAAAGTTGAATGTCAAATAAACTAATCCCTATGGACCTCCACTGGAAATATATTCAGTGCTCATTCCCGGCTGACACTTACTCCCTTGAGATCCATCTGTTGGTTCAATTTCTTATGTGATCTGTTGGTATTGTGTAATGTTAATCAAAGTTCTGGGTCAGACTGTGTCATATGCCTATCATGGTCTGAGTATACATCTGCACATTTACCTTTTCAGCCAAATTTGTTATCTAATCAAACATTAGAATCAGGTTTATTTGACTAGATCTAATTTATGTAAAATCATTTTGGCTGGCATTAATTGTATTCCTTTCACTGAATTTCTTATCAGTGAATTTTATACCAACATTTCCATTATTGCTTAGGACTGATATAAGGCTTACCAGCTACTGAATATGGCAGATTAACATTTCTTCAGGCTGCTGGAATTTTCTTGTTTGGAAATTTATTAAAATGAACATAAGAGGAACAGACATTTCCTCAGCCAATTTTTAAGGGCTCTTGAATATTATCTTAATTGAATATATTTATTCATGGTAGATGATGCTTGAAGTTCAGCAGTATGCAGTGCTGTGATTTTCCACCAGTTTTATATCCTAAAATGTAAAATACTCTCTCACATTTTTTCTGGGAAATGAAGTCACTAACTCACAGGGAAACAAGATACAGGCATCAGGTCATCTTAGCAGGAGGCAGACTGTTGCCACCACAAATATGAGAATTTAGCTTGGACTTGCAAAAGACGGCAGGTTTAAGCTACTCTGGAAACAACAGGGAGTTGCAGTTTTTCAACAGTATCTTGTTTCAGTATTGCCATTTTGCTGAGTTTGGAACCATAATCTCACTCCCTTTCCCCACTTTGCTTTTTGTGAATTGATAACAGACAGTGCCTGACATTTTTTGTTGTCACTACAGAGCTAGTTTATACTTAATTTTTCTTGTTTCACTTCTTTCTTGGTTGGTGTACTAAGCAGTGCTACTTAATAAATATTTTCTGTTTTAATTTACTGAATAACTCTTATTAATACTTTTGTCATATCTAGATCGCAATGAATGTTGCTCTTAGGTTGTTGTCTCAGCCACAGAATTAGTCTAGTATCCTTATGTTCCCTTACCAGTTTTCAGAATTTCATCATTTCTAATTACTATTGTACTGGCTGTTACCTGTCCTACTCTATATTTCTCATATTTCTATATATATTAGAAATAAATGTATATATCAAAAAAAATTATGTGCATATCATATCTTATATGTGTTATAAATAAAAATAAAATAAAATAAATAAAATAAAAAAATCTATTTCTGCCTCCTGTCTCACCCTATTCCACTAAGGAACTTTTATGAAGTTCCTTATTCTTCTTCATGATTACGGAACCATTACTTTTTCAGGTGCTAACTCATTCTTTTCAAAAACTTTGTATTTTCATTCATATTCCTCTCACAATCTATCATCTTGTAATTCCTTACAGACAATACCTATCACACTTTTAATATTCTTTAAAAATAAACCTATTTAGAGTATCCATCAGAGGGTCTTGAATGCTGAAGTGTGATCATATCAAGACGCTGGTACTACTAATACTATAAGCTATTAGCTTCTTTCCTCTGGGGTACAGTTCCCAAAATCACCTAAAGGTGTTCTTTCTGATGAAAACCCCCAAAAGGCATTTTTGCAGTTACAGTGAAAGGTGTATTCCTGTTTTTGTAAGTTTATGTGCAGTGCACGATAATAAATAAATAAAGTTGTTTTGAACTGACAGCCCGAAGCAACAAGGAGCTTATTTCAGCTTTTTGACATGACTCAGGCCCTGATGAGCCATTTGAACTCTGGCTTCTCTGTTACATAGTGCATCAAATGATAAAGACCTGAGTGCAAGGGCTCAACAACTCCCAGTTTTGTGAAAAACCTAAATGCTTGACTATTTTTCCAAGTGTTAGTAAATTTGAGGAGGGTAAAAAAAGTAAAAGAGTAAAGAATAGCACTGATTAGACTAGCTGGATTTATGAATAAAATTTTTGGTTTTGGAAAACTAAGTAATTTTACCCTTTTTGTCAATGCATTGTCAACCTAGGAAAAAAAAAAAGGGAGAAAAAAATAACATGAACTACCTTCAAGGCATATTTGAGAGGCTGAGCTGAGGTACACATTCTGAAGATGGAAAATGGGTTTAGTTTTTGAGAAGTACTGTACATATCCTGTTGTGCAATTGGTTTACGTTTTGTTTAAATAATAAATATCTTTTACATAGGTTTGTGCAGTTATATTTAGAATCAAATATGTAACCTTGATGGCTATTTAGGAAAAAGTAATCCAGCTGTAACATTCAGATCCTTTTCTATACTGAACTGATGGATCAGTAGATAAAGCTTCAATTACAGTCCCAGAATTGTAATTTTAATTGGAAAATTGCATAGGCAATGTTCACTATGACCATAAAAAATTAGACTAATGAAAGCAACAACTAAGCCATTTCTGAAATTATGCACATGTATTAATTAAAGCAAGAAAACATCTTTTTCATTATAGCTGTAAAAAGGCCTTTCAGGCGATGCATTAGAAAGAGTACCTTTAGATGGTCTGGGAAAGTATAACCTAGAGGAAGGAAGCCAACAGGCCCGTATTCTGGGTTGTATCTATTATTTGACGCAGGAATTTTAGTAATATCAACTAGTGAGCATCATTGCTTGAGTTAGACGCTTTGCAAATTTAGGAGAGCAGAACCTACATAATACCTTACTGCAAATTGGCAAAAATTATTTTTGGACGCTGTGGGAGTGAAAAATGGTTTAGAATTTCCAAAAATGTCTAAGGATTTTGTAAACTAACTCCCATTAAAATTGATACCCCTAGGCAGATTTGAAGAATATTGGGCATAGTAGGTAGTATTATGTCTTTAGATCACACTGAATTTTTAGAAAAAGCTACTGGGGCTGAAACAAGCAAGATGCCTTCTTATGGGATATGAATTTATTACCTATGCTAACAGTTTTAGCATAGCCCACTTGTAATTTATTCTACCATCTACATTAAGACTGTTTGCAGTCTTCAAGAAATCATTTTTGTAGTTTTAGCACCTACATTAAAAATGTTTAAGTACAGGAAGCTGTAAACATTGACAACTCGATTAAAAATTGCAAAAGATAGAAGTGAATCTGGTGACCTCATTAAACATAATCCCTCAGTACAAAGTACAGCGGCTTTGGTGAAACAGTTATACACATGCACATGAATTATATAACATCGATATAACTCAAATCAAACTCCAAAACTTGAAGTCTGGCAGGATAGATGAGAATAAGCTGACATTTAGAGACGTATGGTATTTCCATTTGCAAGCCTTTATGTTTTGGGAATATTTTGATTTAGGAAAAAATCTGAAGTACTAACAGAAGATGAATTAAAGATGGCAAATGCATTTTAAAATTGGGAAGCCAGATGAGAATTTCTGTCTACCAAGGAGAGAGGTCCTAAGGAACTCTTAACTGTGTCTTCCTTTTAATACCATGTTAGCTTTATAGTCAATGCTATAAACTGAGCTGGCTGGTCAACTCCTCACTTTCTCCTCCTGCCCAGACTGACATTGTACCTGGCTCTCTGAACAGAAAGTAAAATAAGATTGTGATCCACAGAGCACCTAACTACTCTTTGTACATTTTTGACACTGTAATCAGCATTAAATAGGTGTTACAGGCCTTTGTGTATCTACTCTTTAGCATGCAAAGAATGCTAGCAATATAGTGTAGACAGTAAGTTCATGATAATTGTACCAGGAAAGGTGTATTAAACACATATTGTACATATTAAATCCGAAAGTCCCTGGGAAGCAGACTCCATTTTAGTATACAAACACTGCTAGATGGATGTTCAGGAGAAATGGAGGGCTAAGTGGTAAGTTTACCATACTAAAAATATGAAGAATGCATTCCCTGTGTTTTTGTAGTTAGAGAAGGAAGCCACCTACTTTTGCGAGTGTCTGTGAAAGCAGCTTCTTTCTGCATGCTTCTCATTCCAGTTCTGTTTACTTATTGTTTATGACAACAAACATAATGGACCTTGCAAGCTTATAATTGCCTTTTTTACCTTTCTTTTTGCTGCATCCTGAAGTTCATGAAGCTCTTCTTGGAAGTACAGTACACTACTTATTCTTTTTCTCATCATCTTCTCCTCAGCCTAACAATTCTATCTCTGTTCCCTGTAACATGCTAGAATTGCTCTGAGTAGGGTTTTGATATAGGAACATTCCCCCTACTTATTGTGTAAACATGAAGGGAAAAATTGTAGGAAAAGAAAGTATGATTTATGGTTTAGACAGCCAGAACTGCCTAGGTGAAATGGATTTATCCCCATCTCCGTAAGACTCCTAACTTAGTGTTAGATAAGTCACCTAGAACTTGATTTTCAAATTGATGTTATTTTTAGTGTCCACAAAGATTTCATATCTAAATATCAGAAATACTATGTTCCTACATCTGTTATTGAATTGCACACAAGTTGTACTTCAGACAAATAATACTGTGATGCAGAAAGTTGTCTAACAAATCAGACTGTGCTGGTTTTGGCTGGGATAGAGTTAATTTTCTTCACAGTAGCTGCTATGGGGCTGTGTTTTGGATTTGTGCTGAAAACAGCGTTGATAATACAGGGATGTTTTCGTTGTTGCCGAGCAGTGCTTACACAGAGTCAAGGCCTTTTCCTGCTTCTGACCCCACCCCAGCGGCGAGCAGGCTGGGGGTGCACAAGAAGCTGGGAGGGGACATGGCTGGGACAGTTGACCCCAACTGACCAAGGAATATCCCACACCATATGGCATCATGCTCAGCATATAAAGCTGGGGGAAGAAGAAGGAAAGGGGGGGACATTCAGACTGATGGCATTTGTCTTCCCAAGTAACCATTACGTGTGATGGAGCCCTGTGTTCCTGGAGACAGCTGAACACCTCCCTGCCCATGGGAAGGAGTGAATGAATTCCTTGTTTTGCTTTGCTTGTGTGCGTGGCTTTTGCTTTGCGTATTAAACTGTTTTTATCTCAACCCATGAGTTTTCTCACTCCTACTCTTCCGATTCTCTTCCCCATCCCACCGGGATGGAGGGGCGGGTGGTGGGGTGGGGAGTGAGCGAGCAGCTGAGTGGTGCTTAGTTGCCAGCTGGGGTTAAATAATGATAAAGGCCATCTTCAGTTGGGCATTCAAAATGACTGTAATCTTTTGAAAAGGTATCCATGGATCTTACCTCCCTGCCTATTAAATGGGAATAATAACATTTCATGTCACAAAAATACTAAGAAGATTATTATCTTATGGCTTTGACACATTCAAATGCTATAGCAGTGTCATGGAAAAACTCATGAGAATATTAATTCTGTATTCAGAAGCTCAATTAAATGGTATGAAGTAAACAAAGCATGGTGCCGAACCCTGAACAAAGGAAGTGGAATGAAATACTGAGCTGTTTCTCATATGCTGAGCATAATAAGCCTTCCTGAGCAATGAAAAATCTAGGAGCCAATCAGAAATAGTACAGTGTTTAATGAACGAAAGATGTATACCCTAAATTAAGTCTTATCAGCATTAATTCTGGTATTTCCTAAGTTTAGAGTTCTTGGCTTTTAACCCTAATAGTCTCTAATATATTTTTGGATACATTCTATTAAAGGTAATCTTAAAAGCTTCAGTCAGTGTGGTACTATTGTACAAGGCTGTACAAAAACACTTAGAGACAATGACTGCCCTTAAGTAGTTTTCTGTATAAATAGGTGCAGTTTTTTGAGAGTGCTTTACTTGTTTGGGGGTTTTTGGAATAAGAACAATGGGGCTTTTTCTCTTGCTAACGCTTTCAAAGTGGCACGGAGATGAGGGCAGCCAAGTGTCTCCACCAAAAGCTATCTAAAGAATTAGCTTACGGTGGGGTTCTCAGCCAGAGGTCAGGGAGTTACAGCCACCCTGCCCTTCTCATGTTGCTGAAAGGGAAATGAGTCTCCTCTAAACCCTAGATAGACGGGGCAGGGTCCTGGCAATGGGAAAGAAGGTTCTGGTATAAAAATTATTGTGGTTTCCTGAGCTGTAAACAATTGAATCATACATGTTTTATTGCAGGCATTTGAATGCTGCTGGAGAAAATATTTTCTGTAGGATTCGGAAGTCTCCACCTTGCCTTTACAGACAGCTCTTAGCCCGGTATTTTGTGCACACAAACTGAGCAGTCTTATTCTTGCTGATTGATTTTCAAATTGATATTGACTTTCCAATTCACATTCCCCTCACTGAGTACCTTCCATTCATCCGTCCATTGTATTTCTAGCATGCTCATCACTGTAGCCTGTCAAGGCCTTACATAAATCATCTGAGGCATAATCATATGTCAGATACCTATGCAAATTATTATTCTGTTTGCCAGTCTATATAATCTAGTATCTTTCAAAAGCACAAAAACTGTAATCCCTTCCTTCCTTTTGGCACTTTGCTATACAATCTATTCATCTTGACCTATTTGTTTATTTTAACCTTCCTGTTTTCTTACTGAGAGTAAAAATCACACTTCAGCTGAAAAAGAGCTAATGGACATTACAGGAGTCCTCATGAAATCCAAAGCAAGGAATATCATCCCTGTGAAAACATCATGTGTTACAATACTGTATTGCGGAGCAGTATATAAAATAGAGCATCTTGACTGGATTTATTTAACTAAGCTTAATGTATGTTTTTGGAAAAAAAAAGCCCAAACCTCACCACTTATATTCCAGACTTTCAGTGCCTAATATTTTTCTGTAAAAGTGAATTAAACTGTCAATAAAAAGCACACAGTGTTATAGCAGTATTTGTGGTAAATTGCTATAAATTCAATTTTAAGAAGAAAAAATTACAGATACGTGAAAAAACTCTATGATTGACTTGAATCATAGTGTATCTTTCAAATTAGAATTACCTAAAAAATAAAATTGAATTCAGTATTTCCTGGTGTGGAAGAATTTTCCTGAGCACTTCTTCATTTATGAATTTAAAAATAAATAAATAAAAGCAGAGTAATTTGAAAAACTGGTTATTTAATAAAAACATTTCCTTTGTCCTCAACATGATAGGTAGATAACCATGAATGTTTAGTCCTTTATCTGTTCCTTTTAATAAAGTAAGTGGTATATTTTAATATAGAGATTTCTTTTACAATGTAATTCCTTTCTTTTGGAGAAGAGAGAACTGTGGTGCAATGATTCACTTTGCACGTCTTCAGCAAAATTGTTACAACAAATTGTTCCTATTTTAAATTTCAGTTAGTACATATTTTACATTATTTTACTGAGCCAGTAAGTATTTGTATTTTCTACTACAATGAAATTTAATAAAAATTTCAGAAAACCTAGTGCACTTTTTGCAAACAGGGACAAAGACTCGCATGTTTGAAAGAAAGTGTCTGGGTTTTCACATTTTTGTCCAAAATTCTGTCATGTTCTCTCATCCTTATAAAGGGAACAATTTTGAGAAATAAAGCTATAGTAGCAGCAGTTCTACTAGTTATCTTAAAATGTAATTAGAATCACCCTTTAATAGTGACATAACTTTGAGAAAAAAGGTAGTAAGACAGAAAGCAGAAGGAGAGAAAACAACAGATTTGCTTAATTACTTTCATGTAAGATTTACTGATATATATGGACTAACAAGAAGTAAACCAAATAACCACAGATGTCCTGAAATAATTCTTTGGTCCCATTAGTTTTTAACTGTTTCATGTCAAGTTTGCAACAAAAAGTGGCTATAGTTTTTGCAATCAAGTCACAATTCTGTAATGCAGTAACAGAGTACTTGAAAAATTGCTAAAGATTTTATTTTCCACCACAGATAGAAATACCAAATTTGACACATATTTTTTGTTTTGATTAAAGGTAGAATTATTCTTGTGTTTTATACATAACAGGCCCTCTCTTAAAAGAATGCCTGGAGGATGCTGGTTGCATGAATCATAGAGGTAGGGTAATAAGCTGTTGTCTAATTAGCAACTGCTACAGGAACAAAATTGTCACAGCTCTTCTATGTGCTTTACCTTTCACCAACCCCTAACATTAGGCTGGGTCATGCTTCTGCCTCTCTTGGATGGACTGGAGGGTGTGGGAAAGTGGCTGCCACTGTAGAAGAAGAGGACTGAGAGGGACAGAGAGAGACCATCCTAGGGGGACAGTCTCTGATCTGTGTCCTGGGAATTATCCCCCACTGCCCATTGTCAGCACCAACAGGAATCAATGGGAAGGGAAACCTGCCCTGCGTGACATCTCTATTCCAGCTCTTCTTTCTCTTTTCATTTCTGTAGTAGAATCAACCCTGACTGGGCTTTTCATCCTGAAGTGGTAAAATTTTATTTTTCCTACACTTCTGATAAGTTTTAACACAGACACTGAGAAAGGAAATGTCACTCCAGGAACTGAAGGGATGAAAGTCTCAGACACTTCTTGGAACTCTTTCTCCTAGGAGAGCCCTTCCACTCAGCAGCCTGATTTTCCCATTCCTATTTCAAGGCATGTAATTTCTGTTGTACGTTATAAAGGGAGTATACAAGCCTTCACAAGGGGCTTGGATCTTACTTCAAGTTAGATACCTTCATCCTTAAGTAGACCTTATTTGTACTGACTAGCTATATCAAAATAAACCAGCGATGGATATAGTGTTCTTATGGCAGCCATATTTATTTGTAACTTATTAAAAAAGGATTAATTCTATTACAATCAGTTCCACCTGACTACCCAGTGGGACTTCTCTGAGGAAGTACTTAAGTCTCTGCAAGATCAGGACTCATGCCTTCAGGAAATGGGTGAAATTCTTATACTGATGACACAGGACATGTTTGGGGTAATATTTTGCCAGTTACACACTCAAGTATTTCTATTTCTGTCTTGGTACATTTTTAATAGTTGTCACTGTCCTTCCACTTGAAGGACGCTGCTTTGATGATTTCACTAAACTTGCTAGGTAGGTGCCTCTTTTGATACATGGTATTCTGGTATATAGTGAATTTATCTACCTTCAGTTTGCATTCCTGTAATGCAGTATCACAGATACTGACAAATGATTGATTAGATTTGGCAGAGGAAAATGAAGTATACTTGACATAAAGTGTCTATACTGCACAGTCAATACTTTTCTGTGTAGCTGGGCAGGTAATTTATCTATCTATTTTCAACCTTATTAATTTATTTCCTGTTTAGAATTATAAATAAACTTCAAATGTATCTCTTTGCTTTGCTTCACCTTGCTTTGCTCTTACCTTTACTACCCTGCCATGCTCTGCACTGCCCTTTTTGAAATATAAATTCAGTAACACTCAGAATTTAATAACCCCCCCAATTTTTTTCCCTAAGACAGTGAGAAATGGAAAATATTTTTTAAAATTCCAAAATATTCAGCATTTCTTGAATAAAGAATAAAACCTTGTTTAGCTAAAATATGTTCACAATATCTGTAAGACTATTGCTTAAAGTAGCAAAAATATTTGTATTGCACACATGAATACGCAGATAGGTTCAGCAGGATGTTGCATATCTATATAGTTGCAACACACAAATGCGAATCAATTTTAAGGCAGATAAACATTAACTTTCTATTAGACATATCTACCCAATATTACACCCATGGAAACAGACTGTTCATGACAATGTATTTGTCAAGAGGTTTCATCCAGTATTAATAGGTAAAGACAGTGTGGGGACTAGGAACTTAAAGTACATTGCATTTCTCTCTGAGATTTCCAAGCTTATTGCAGTTAACAATACCTCACACCTTGTTTTATTGACATGTTCTGTTCAGAGCTTAATTAAATCAATTGGTAACTGGGCATGACACAATGTTCTGGTAAGTTTCAAGCTGAGGAAATTTAAATTGACTACAAACTATTTTGCAGAAAAAGAGAAAACCCAACCTTTCCTAAGGATATAACTCTCTCAGTATCAAAGCTATCACTGAGTTTATTTTGGGTATGGATGGCTGCATCTGTAATGGTTTAGCAGCTTCAAAAAAGATCCTCAGGGTTAGAATTCTGGTCACAAATGTTTAAAACAGAGCTCTTTTTTGCATCAGAATAATTAGGTTTATATATTTTTTTTTTTTCTTTTAATTTTTTTCCTAAAACCAGAAAGAGAGTTCAGTTGTAAGGTCTTTTTTTCCCTTCCTTTTTCATTTTTTTAAATTAATGTTTTTGGTTTTGGGGTTTTTTTGTGGTGGTTTTTGGGTTGGTTTTTTTTGTACTGTATAGTATATCATATTTCATGAGGCATTGCTTGGCCATGTTGCAAAAAGATTTAGATGCAGAACTGCCACTAAGCTAGTGGGAGTTGTCAATTAAATCTAAGGCGTAACACTGAGCGCCTAAGTATCTAAGATTACCTTCAAGTGTTTCCATATGGCAGATGAACCTCCCTGAACCTAAGTAATATATAAATTTGTACACTGTAGTGTTAGGAAAATCCAGGTAGCGTTTTGTTGCTTTATATAGAACATCATTATCCCAGGCAGAATGACTGTTTGCCTGCTCTCTTGGGACCAGAGTTTTAGATCAAGTCTGAGCGTTCAGCTTTCCTAGGTAAAGGGAGCTTATGTGTAATTGATGTTGATAGCATTAAATGAAGCACTCATTGTCTCTTTTTTTACTACCTGACTTCAGAGTCACATTGACCGCAAACAACGAGAAAATCAAGCAACCAACTCCACTGGGTTGGTTAATTGCTTCAACGGAGGACGTGAATGGAAAAGAAAAGGTACTTTCAGTAACATTAACGAATCTAATGTATGTTGTCAACAACCAGAAATAGCAATTTGACAAAATGAAAACTTTTTCACTAGAAAACCAAAAATTCCTATATATTCATCCCAAGACACTGCAAAGATAGTAAATAATTCTACAGTAAGTCTGACAGGCTCTTGCCATAACAAAATTACGGAAGAGTGTAGTTGATTTGAATTTCTCTGAAAATCAAACAAATATCTGCATTCTTCTTTGTTGGATAAATATTCCAGGACATCAGGTAAAATCATATGCCTGATAACCCTGAAAAAAAAAGGTCAGTTTGAACTAATTTCTATCATTCAAAACATTTTTTTTTAATTGTCAAAAAGTTCTCTTCAACAGTTTTTAAAGTATTCTGATTCCCCATTTTTTAAAACAGTTTTGAGCTTAGAAACCATCATTGGTATCATTATCATTAATCATATTCATTAACCATAATTATTGATAATAACTGGTACTGAATAAAATTTTTCAGAATTATTTTTATTTTGTCACAAAACTTTGTTTTATTTTCTTTTACAATTCAATTAGAAAATGTTCCAAAATCCTTCTGTTTTCACCAGATGGAAAACTGTTTTTTTTGTGATTTTATATTTAGTGACGGTAACTTAATCTAAACTAAAAGCATTCTCGAAAATGTTACACTACCTTCAGATCAGTGAAACATTTCCAGTCACTAGTAATGCTGAACCCTTAAATATACATTACCAGCTGCAAACAAACTTAAGCATTATTCAATATGGAACTGTGCTAAGTCCAAAAGGACTGTAAGAATGAAGTTGTTTGGACATATCGCAGCACAAAATTAAACATGAAGAAGCCTCTTCAGGTTCCCATGTGAAAAGAACTACTAGATAGAAAATCATTAAGGGAGCTTCTTTGCCCAGTGATTCCTACTTGAATATTAAAATGGAAAATTTAAACTGTTGAATTTCTTATGCATCTCTACATACCTTATAGTATACCAGTGTTCCAAATCTTACATCTTTTTGTACTGCAGAGAATTCCTGTTAATTACACATAGTTCAGGTGTTAATTGAGTTCTTTAGTGCTTCATTTGTACTATAAAGAGTCTCTGACTGCATACATTTGAATTCCCTGACTACTAAACTACAAGTAATGACGTCTTCAGTGAAAACTAGGAGTCTAGAGGTAAGATTAGAGACAAATGGTAAAGAAAAAGAACAAAAAAGGAAGAAAAGGAAAGTAAATTAAAGAATAAAGAGAAAAAAGCTCATCACTTTACATATTGGAAACTTTGGAATCTGTCAATAGGAAGTTAAAATTCAAACTCTTTGATAATCATGACATATCAAGGCAGGAAAGTTGCCACTCAAGACACCACAACAGAATTAATATATTCTTGGCTGTAATGAATAATACCTTCAATTAAACCAAATGGAACAGCTGGAAAAAATGGACAATGTTATGAGAAAAGTTCTTCAGATCGCCTCTTGTTCCAGTTATACCAATAGATTAAAAAAAAAATATTACCTCCGCCTATAAACATTGCCTTGACTCTGTTCTTAGACTACCCTGGCTACAAAGGCACTACTATAACTGAAGGATAACAGTCAGAAATGTAAGCCATGACTCCCCATAATTCCACTGGTACCACTTATAAATATAATATGAAGCACAAGATATTAAAAATGCAACTATATCAGAAGTTCAGAAAATCAGTTTTATTTAAATGTAAATTAACAAACTCTCCTTTCCTCCAATCTAACAGAATTGCATAGTCCACTGATTTTAATTAAGATGGGAAAACTGTTTTGATAAAATAAGAAATGACCCCAACATGTGCCCAAATCTTAAAATGAAACTACATTTGAAGTGAATAGAAGAGAAAAAGTATTGTTAAAGTTAACTTTTCCTCTATGCTGTTTTTATTCTTTTTTTTTCTCTTTCTTTCCTTTTTTCCTTCGTTTTTCACCCTTTTTTTTTTTTTCTTTAGGTATTTATGAACTGGAAAGCTGAAACTTCTCTAAATCTCTCCTTTTATGAGTATGAATGTTAACAATGTACAAAAACATGGAGATATTTATTGTAGATAAGGAATGTTTTACAAATGTTTTTGAATGTTCTGAATGAACATTTCATTAAGAATTACACTTAGCACATACAGCTGAAGTCACATGTTGAAAATTTCTTCTTGATTTTCACTTCATGTTTAGCATAAAGAACATCCACAAAATCTAACTGACAACACTGGACATGGTTTGGAAAATACAATGGGTTTTCTGCATATTGTTCAGAGGTATGAAAATCATGCTAGAGCAACAGGAAAAATGTCCCTTGAGTGACCTGAATATAAAAAAAAACAACGAACCAACCAGACACCTTAAAAACCCAAAGACACATTGCATTGTGATCCAGCCATTTGTGTTCAAAAACTCTAAATAAATCAGGAAGCTGAAAAGAAATACATGGTAGTTGATAAGCTCAAAACTACCCAGAATATAAGCAAAATTATGTCAACACAGTTTTCACAGGAACAGCTGAATGACACACTGATACCACCAGGTCTTCAGCCATCAGACTTCTTGATTATCAAGCTCTTAATACGTGCCCTGGCTGCAAGGGTATTCTAGACCATGAACATCTCTGCTGTTGTTCCTCAGACCTTTCAAATTACCTGTGGAAGTTTTGTTTTAATCTTTAATGGGTTGTGTGTTTTTTCACTCAGAAAATCGGGCCATGACAGAAAATAGCTACTTAAAATACTCTTGAGGATAATGGCCATAGAGACAATGGCATTCTGCTTATGCAGGTATGGCACAAGCTGATGGCTCAGATAAGAATATAAACTTTTTATTTTGCCTTGCATATGCTCCATGTCAGAACGTGTATTTTTTTTGGAAGAATTAAATACTACATTTTGAAGAAATATGTTGGATAACAAATATTTCCTCAATGAGTCCATCAGTAAAAAGAGGCCTGGATGTTAAAGACATACATAGCTGCATAACTTGTAATTACAGTGGATAATATTGTCCACATATCACAAGCAGGAGAAATGTAGATCTTGCTTTCCTAATATATCTATAAGCAGTGAAATTCTACAAGCATGAATTATCAGGGGCAAATTAAAGTGCAGAGTTCCTGCTGGAAATACACACACCCATATAGCTTGTACTGGTAAGTAGTGTGATATCTACTACCTGGTAAATGATTTAATGATTCATTTTCATAAGATCCAAAACAAATATCTGATGACTACCTAGTTTAGCAAATGACTGCAGTATCAAACTTATGGATTACGCTAGTGGTAGCTGCAGTATAATGCAACTATTGTCATATATAGATCTAGTAATATTTTTTTTTCACTGTGTCAACCTATTGCTATCACTAGTTGTCTCTGCCAAGTCAATACTGTCTTCTCAATTTGAGTCTTTCCTAGAATTAGGGAATCAATTATAATACCCATAACACCCCTCAAAGGTAATTGAATGACGTATATTTAATTCTCATGTATTCTAAAAGACATAAATGTATACTGGGATTCTGGTTTTCAGGAATCTGTTTTCTTTGTGTTGAACTTTGCCCTTTGAGGATCTCTTTAAAGGTGTTTCCTGGGGAAATCCATCTTCTGCGGAATAGGAATACAGTACAGCCTTCAACAGTACCTGTAGTCTCTCCGGCACTCAGTGATGTGTATCCAAATCTCTCTAACACTCATTCTGTACAGTCACTGATGTATTTGCAGTTGTCTACAGCAGCTGCTGACACATAACCAGTTATTTCACAATGAAACCTATAATAACTGTTTCTTTCCCAGTGAAACTTTGTCAAAACTGGCACCTAGATACTATGATTGCTGCGGTACAAATAGCTGAGGGAGGGAAAACTAGCCTGAACACTACACTCATTCTTCTGTAGAAGTATGTGTGCAAAAGCATGAATGACTAAAAATTGTGGTAGTTTCTCATATATTTCAATTTTCTTTTTAAATCCTGAGAAGTGTTATATTTATATCATTTTACAGCTCAATCTGTCTTTGCTGGTCTAATACCAAATGACTCTTCCCTAAAAGGAAGTGTAAGCAGATTTCAACTACATGCATACATAAGTATATATGTCTATATACATATGTATATCCATATTTTTTTAATTATATGGGGTTTTTTTTACTTTTTGAGATGCAGAATGTCACCCCATAACTCTATAGTAATGAGAAGAAAGAGGACTGACCTGTCACCTGCTTGTACCTTACCGCTCCTTTTTTTTTCCCCCAAATAAATCAAGTTCAGCACTGCCCTCTTTTTGTCTTGCCTCAGCCCCTGTGCCACAGACTCAATTGTTTGTAGAACGTTCCCCTAAACTCGTGCACTGAACTGCCATCCAGTGTATAAGTTGCTTTAACTTCATCAACAAAACCTAATATAACCATAAATGTTGGCTGAAAACATACGCTAAACTTTGGTCAAGTAACTGTATTAGCCTATTCTTGTAAATTTTCTGAGGTTTATGATGCTAAGTGATTTTTTTGTGTCTGAAAGAACTATAATTTGTACACATGCATCTTCTAACCTGAAGCCTAACCTGTGGCTACAGATTTTGGATAGAACAGATCTATTACAGAAAACAAGTCCAGACAGTATATTTTATGCAGATGGGAACTTACTGGACTACCAAATAGATCTCCCATTGTCAATGTTAGTGCTGCTCCAAACACAGGCTTATATACCGATCCTTTGGTGAGAATGCAGCTAAAACCACAATTCTAATGAAGAAACATCTAAAGCTGGGAAGCAAAAACTATGGTAGAAACTTTTAAACAGTAAACACAACAAAAAAGTTCTAAAAGGGCTCAAGAACTCTATTACCAGATAGTGGGAACAGGATAAATGATGATAGCTAAGTGGCTTCCAAATTGGCTTCCAAACTCTGAGCTGTGTGGACACAGTAATGTGGTTTGCAACTGGGCAACAAAACGTTATTTCTTTATGAAGCTTTCCAACTAGAATTTCAATGAATAAGAAATGTTCTGGTTCATAGGAAGTGCTGAGGGTTGAAAAACATAAGCTATACATTTGGGAACACCGCTATTTTCTCTGCATGAATATTTCTTCTGTGTAGATATTCTCCACCACTTACCCAATTCCTGTAGTGATGGCCAAGTTCAGAAGAACTAAACACAACCCCAGCACATCCCTTTAACTGGGACAATGTTAAACCTTGCCTCACTGACTAAAGCTACTGTGCCTGTTTCAAGAAGCTATTCAACCACACAGGACTCAAGACCCAAATCCTACCCTTTATCCTCCTCAAACACAGCATTTTCCTCTCAATAGTTTTTTATAGGAACATTATCACTTTGTGCTTCTACCACGGATAATCTTTCTTGTTCTAATATCAGTAATAAGTAGTTATAAATAACAAGACTCTGATTATAATAGCGAATATATCAATCTTAATGTATGTTGAATACCAGGTTATATCTGCAGTATTTGAAGAACTGTGGGAAAAGTCATAGAGCAAGGCACCAGAGCTAATGGCAAGAGATGTAAGAAGCACTGAAGCTCATAGTGAAATGTTGTTTATACCTCACTGCTTGGCTGGGTTGTGTGGTTTTTGCAAATCTTTCTTAAGAAAAGGGTGTCCACAAACTGTTTGCATATGGTCTGTTTTGACTTATTAAGCTCACTTTTATGGACGATAATTTTCCATAAAATGAAAACATAAGTCATCCACAACTGTACCTGATTCTAAAATCAAGGACTGCCTTTTGACATTTTCCACATACTAGGGCAAATTTTTCTTTCAGGATCAGGAACCCAAGACCCTGCTAAAATTCAGGAGCTTCCCTGATTTGCAAGACAGAAGGTCAAAAGCAAAAAAGCCAACAGCTTCTTCTGGACAAGAATAAAAATTAATTGTTTCTAACTTCTGTTTCCAGTGTAATTTATCAGATTAATAAAATTGTCCTTGATTTCAGTGGCCCTGGACAATGTCTGTGAAATACAGCATGTAGGCTGAGCAGGAGAATGGCTGGCTCGTGGGAGAGCTGGGCAGAACACTTACGGCAAGGTGCAAGCTGTACTCAGTGTACCTTCAGCTGGGTGCATTGTGTCAGCAGCAAACTCCCAGGAGCTGGAACAGTACATGAATCAGCTGCCATCACTATTTTTCCCCCCCCTTTTTTTTCTCTTGCTGTCTCCTATTTTGCTTCTATGCATAATAAACATTCCTTAAACTCTTGGCTCTGTCCGACAGCAGTGGCTACACAGCTCACAGATGGCTCATGGAGACTTCAGTCCCCTGTTTCTGTTGACTGTTGTAGGCACTGAGAGTTTTGTCTGTGACTAAGCAAATCTAAAAGTAGCTTTCTTTATATGAGGTGTTGTCAAGGATATTCATTTTTCTCTGAGCCACCGCAGAATATTTTCCCAACTCTCTCACCTGGGAATGGCTGGGAGAGCAAGTCCTTCTCTTTTCCAGTAGCATGATCATACTTTGCAAGGGGAGAAACGCTGACTCTGTGGGTGGCTGGACTGGCAACCTTTGTCCAATAAGCATAGCTCAGTGCTGCTTTTTGTAGTGCCAGCTCTGTAACTAGAACAGTTGATTCCAGAGAAGTGACTGGGTCAGGACATTCTCTCCCTTCACACAAAAAGGACTACAGAAATATTTTTTCCAGTATGCGGAAAGCAGTTCCTGGTTTTTAATGGCTGTTTATATCTACAATGTGCTGCTGTTATGGGAACAAAATGGGCAAGGTATAACTGCATGTCTGAAAACTGCCATGATGTTTCAGTAGGTCCCAATAGGCAGAGTATGATCTACATGTGGTGTTCTATGAAGCTTGCAAATGTCTGCAAAACATCGCATTGGTGGTGTTTCTCGTTTCTGAATGAACAAACAAGCAGAAATTCAATATGGATGTAGCGTCAAGTAGTTATTAATAAGCATAGCTATTTTTAATATGAAAGGGCAGCTGCAAATGCTGTTGTCAAGGGAATTGCCTGTTTTTATCCATTAAAGAAGCAAATCTCTTTTTAGTGCCATTTTTACATGGGTCACATTGTGTCTAGTTAGATCAGCCTGTGTTGTATCAAAAATGCACACTGTGTATGCTGACAAAGCCCAAAGCAATACAGTACAGGATACATTTTCAGCCTAGTAAGTGGGAAGCTACAGCTGTGTCTTCTACCAACAACGACAAGCATTGTATTTGCTTTCCAACATGCATTTTTTTCACTATTGGCTAAATGTGCTGTAGGCAGAATTACCTTAGCAGAATGCAATAAGCCTTGAAAAGAAGTGTGTCACCGCGAATCTGTAATACAGCCAGGAATAATGACATACCCTTATTATATTCAGTATTATTATTATTATTATTATTATAGGTGTGTAATGTACTATTTTATCAGTGTGGTCCAAAGGTAACCATTAGATTCCTGCAAGCTCCCTGATACAGGAAGATACCAGGTTTTGGAGCTGGAGTTCTCACATACTGGATAACATTGCAAATCCAGCTCCAGAAACAACTTTTAGTAAAAAGGATGGAAAAGGGATATAGTCCAGTGAGCTCCAGCCACAAAAGGTATTTTACTCCCACCTGTTTGTCCATGTGTTCTCTCCCTAGCTGTCCCATAGCTCTCCTCTTTCCTTTCCCTCCTAACGATTTCATCATTCTTTGTACTAATTACTTACTCCTTTTCTCTCTCATGCCTTAATCTTACTTCATGTATCACCCAACCTCATAATAATCCAACTTTACAACAAATACTTTACAGAAGACAGAATTGAAAAGGTCTTAACAATAACTCATTTTTCCTAGACTTGAGTAAAGAAATATTTAGCTATTGCTGAGGAAGGAAGCGAACTTAAAGCCCCATAACATTAGTTCCACCTAATAGTGATCATCATCTTTTTACCTCGTGCTTACCCACCATTGTTATTTCTGTCCTATATTTGGACTACAAGCTCATTGTGGAAGGAACTATCTTTATTTTTTCTCTTTTAAGTTACATCTAGCACACGTATGCTGTATCTAAAACTGATGCCAAAGTTCTTGTCCTACCATTACCCTTCCAGTTTTCTTCTTCCAAAGCATGTACTGTCTCACACACAGATCTCTGAGGTCAGAAGCAGTACGAGACACTTACATATGAGCATAACTTAATTGAAGCACGCAGCTAGGAAGAAGATGCCAGGGGGCTCTTCTTCAAAATCCAGTGAAAGGGGCAGTGCTGAATGATGGCAAAGCAAACTCTGACCTGCTGCACACATACACCCATAAGAACACACACACATGCGATCAGCTGCTTTTGCACCTCTTGTGACCAATGGCTACTCACCATTGTTTCCAAAGGCAGCCCTTTAGATGGCTCTTCCCTGAGCAAATCGAGTACCAGGTGTTATTCAGGAAGACACTTAACTTTTGCCTAGAATAATTTTATGTGGTTTATGGTTCCAAACTTTTCCTATAGCTTTTCAGGCATTTTCTGAAACATATATTTTCCTCATCAGCAGGATTTCTTTCACCTATAAAGGAGAAATTCTAGCACATGAAAGAGTGAAACTTGGGCCATCCAAAAGAATTTGGGACCTTTAGGCTAAATGGCAAGGAAAGACAACATAATCCCTTGATCCATATTAAACAAGTGTTCCCAGCAGACAAAGACTTTTCTTCTCAACAAATGGTCAAATTTCTGTGGCTTATAGTGTACAAATGTCCTTCCCTGATCTTCATGAAAAGCAATTTTTTTTAGTCAAAACTTCTTAGTAGCTATTAAAATTTTTTTTTGTTTAAAATCTCCTGTAATTTCATTTTTAAAATAGTGCATTTCTTGCAACATGTTACATTTAGAAAATTTGCTCATCATATGCAAATTTCTGATGATTATTATGAATAAATTAAATCCACCACTGTAAGACTATTTGTTTCCTTCCAAGAGGAAAAAGAAATCCTGCATGTATATTTATGACTATATTTGAGCTTGCTTTGTGAAATGCCTTTACATGAATGCTTGATTTTTTCTGAATTATGCAAGCCAGTAGTTAGAAAACAAAGCAAATTTTAAAAGACTGTAACACTTGTGCTAAGTTTCATTAGAACACCTGCACTGGCTGTGAAGCAGAGTAGTCAATAAAATCAATTACATCTACCTTTAAATAAAATAGAAAGTCAAAATGGATTCATGATGTACCTGATAAAGGTCATGTGCCAGGGGCATTCAATATCTTAAAAATATAGAAAAGAGGGAAAAATCTGTCTCATAAAAGAAAAACCAAGATCTGTTTCTTCTTTTATACCGTGGCTTCCTTTATCTGTCTTTACTGACCTTTCTTTATGTTACATGCGGTTTGGCTGTGTTTGAGGACATTTCTGCACAGCATCACAGCTATGCAAGATTTGTAGGTGTAGTTTATCTGTCTCTAAAAGACAGCCATGTACATTTGCTTGTGATACTGAGGCTTACCTCTTTTCAGTAACTCTGTTTTGTACTCAATACCAGAATTACTTGGGAACCTAGTAACAGAGTTAGTGTGAGGAAGAAGAATTGAGGATGAAAGGGAAAGCCTAAATTAGCCTGTATAATTTTTTGTCCAAATAGTTTTTCTTCATTTGTACAAGAGGATTTTTTCACAAACGGAGATTAGCATGATCCAGTCATGGCCTGCAAGAAGAATACAGCCTGATGCTTTTTCTTCAAGAGGCAAATGAGAACAACTTCTGGATACGCAGATGCTGCAGAAACAGCAAAGGATTGCCTTCTGCCCACCAGAGCTCCACGTGGGAGATGCAGAAACTGGTGTGTTTGGCAGCTGCTGCTGCGTGAGAAGGAAGAGAGCACTATTGGACAGGGAGAGGTAAAGTGGTCCCAAAACCCAGGTGTAACCTCCTTGATTCTTTTGCTTGGATCACCCATGCTTTGGAGGCATGACACCGATTTCTCACAGTGTAAGGGAAACACAGTCCTTGAAATAGCTCAATGCACAGTGAAAGCCTATTAACCTATGCATTTGGGAAACTAGGAGAGAAGGAAATGTCTTCCTACCCTTCAGTAGAAAGTTAACGTGAAACACGAGCTGTGTTTATTGATACAAGAAGGATGTTTACAATAATACAAAATCTGAGGTCTGGCAAAGCAAAGACTTGTTTTTAATTATAAGGCAGCTGGCCCAGCCTAAATTAATTGTAACATCAAAGGTAGTCAACTGCATCAAGGCAAAAATGATCCTTGTTTTGTTTGTAGCGTATGTTCCATCAAGATATCACAGTATAAAATGCATACCCTTTTGGTTGTGGTAACATTGCCTTAGTATGCTACAGCGGTGTCATTTTCTTTCAAGAGGTAGTTATTTCTTATGAACAGTGGTCCTTACCGCAGTATATTGTGCAAAACTGCTAAGCTGCTAAGAGTAAAGAGTCAACTGGTAGTTATTAAATTAAATGGCTCTCCTAGTCAAATAAATATACGTAAAATATTTTATTTGCAATTATAGAATCAGAGGGCCACAGAATCATTCAGGCTGGAAGGGACCTTGAGTGATCTCTATTCCAACTCCAGTCAAGCCCCTTTTTCAACTTCTGTATGTTGTCTCTCATCCTCCCGCCAAGGTCAACACTGTCTTTTTGCTGAACCTCCCCTCCCTGTCCCCCACCCAGATGCTGGGGGGCTACTGTTAGGTCCTTCTGAATCTGTCTCTGCCCCAGGCTGAACCAGCCCTGGTTGCTCAGCCTCTCCTCGCTGGCTGAGTGCTCCAGCCCCAACCATCTTGGTGGACCTTTCTTCAGCTTATCAATGTCTTTCCTGTACTGGGGCACCCAGAACTGGACCAGTCTTTTGGATGCAGTTTAACAAGTGCTAAGTAGAGGGGGATATAGCAGAAAACAAAATGTTGCCAGGCTGTGGTTCCAAGCACTGTCCCACGGCCATCCCTACTTTTGACTCACTAGCATGCAGTTAAGCTAATAAAGGTTTGGCTTACTTTCTAAAACTGATACCCTCAGTATTGACTCATCCATAAAACACCTATTTTCTTCTTTGTTCTGGACAATCCAAGATGCATGCACTTTTCCATTGCTACAGTTAGAAAATCCCCAGATAAAGTAAAAATAATAAATGAAAAATTAAGCTTTGCAATAGTGGTGTAACTGAGAGGGAAACAAAGCCTCATTGTTACTATTCAGAGAGAACTGACCATGAGGAAGGTGTAGGGTGTTTCTCTGGCAATACAGAAACTGAGGTTTCATTCTTTCTTTCAACAAGACGCATCCAATACTTGAAAGCACATCTACAAATATTGTTTTAATAAATGTCTTGTTCCTGAACAATGGTGTAATTAAATAATACAATATCTTAAGTTAAAAAGAAAAAGCTGACATGAACTAAAAACTGATCACTGTTAAATTTATATAATTTTATGACATTTAGATAATGAGAAGTTAGATAAACAGTTTAGACACTGATATTTTTGTGAACTAGCCTTCTGCACTTATAGACAGAGGCACTTACACACATAGTTATTATAGCTTTCTGGAAAAATGACAGAAACCCCTTGCACAATTCATGAAATTACTGTGAATGTCTATAGACTGTAAATATCCCTGTCTGGTGAGGGGAGGGGAAATATAATTGGCTCAGAGGAAAAAAAAAAAGACATTAAATTTGATTCCAGAATTTTGGTACATCCACTGAGGGTGCTAAATGCGGAAGTAATTTCAGTTATGAAGAGAGTAAGAAGTTCTCTGTATGGTAGGTATGTAACAATTTTTGGTGGGGAGTGGCTAGTTGTTGGATGCAAGACAAAAGTTCCTGCCATCCAAAACTTCTTTTTAGTACTGCTTTTCACGGGTTTTAACATTTTTCTTTCACACCTGGTCTTACAGTTACCAGGGACATTTTTGCAACTTGAAAAGTTGATTAAAAAATTTAATTTGTGACTGAGGAATCTAAATTATTTTGGTGTTCATATTCTACTTTTACGCTTTAAAATTCCTCTAATTAGCATTTGATACTATCTAAATACTCTTCTATGGAGATTCAGCTTTTGAGTTTATGTTCAGACATGCTTATATAAAAGACTATCTATATTTAAAAACATTAGAACACATCATACTCAGCCACCTTGACAGATGAAAGGGTTAATTTGATCAGCGTTAAAATATATGTGTGTGTTTGTGTTTTTCAATTGATTTTAACACACTACAACTAAATAAGAATGTAGTTTATTTCTTATTAAACATGTGAAGTGTGACAAATGAAACATCAATGAACAATTACATCAAATGGTGCCAAATGAAAATGACAGCTTCCTGTTCATTACTTTGCAGAAGATTCCTCCAAACAGTGATTTCCCAAAAGATTCTGTAGCTGACTACTCTTTGGGCGCTCCTTGTTTATTTTCTATGTTGTCCTGATGATTGAAAAGAAATCTTTCCAGAAAGCATCAAACATCAGAATGCAACTTTTTTGTCACCCTTAGTCTTCTAAGGCCATTCTTATTCTTCACATGTGGCAGTGAATCTTACTAGGGACATTGTCAAAGACGAAGGTGAGATCTTGATGATGAAGTTTATTATTGGCCTGCCAGTTTAGGGCGTGTATGTGTGTAGGAAAAGGATGACAGTAGCATTAGCTAAAAGCTTCTATTTATAACTACATCTAAAGATCATATCTACATAAAGGATTTAGTTTGGAGAAGAGCTCGGTTCTTACATTAGTCAAACCTATGATCCCAGTGTCTGCAATCCACTTACACTCTCTGTATAAAAATGGTGGTCAGCCTGTGAGAGTGCATCAAGCACAGGGCAAAACAGATGTCATGACTGCTTGTGCAGAAGCGAATTAGAAGTGCTGGAGAACCCCAGGACTGTCTGAACTGTCCAAGCAAGAGAACAGCCCAAGGTGGTCTTGGCCTGTGTGAACTAGCACTCACCTAAACAACCCCTGGGTACACCTGGGAGTCAGCATGGGCCAGGGACCATTCCCAACAGGCACTCTAACTGGAGGGCATGTTGCCTGGAGCTACAAGAGAATTTAATGGTATGGGCATGGACAGTTCCTTGTCAGCTGGTCTCAGTGGAGGAGCTAGTGGCCCTGGGAATATTTAATTTAATTGACTAGTGCATGTTTCACCTCTTCTGGTCTGCCTATGTCTTATGTTGTAGATAGGCATGCCCTGCTCCAAGTTTGTGGAGCACAGGCCAGCACACATATCCTGCCTTTTCCAAAGGTTTTTTAATATGGGCTTAGCCCTGCCATGAAACAGCCATGGCTTTGGGCTGTTTCCTAGAATGGTCAGGATGTGTCCAGATCGATTTTGGCATGCCATGTGTAATGCTTATTATCAGATAATTTCCCAGGCAGCAGGATGACCTGCACACTACTTAGGTATGTTTGACTATTAACAAAATTCAAATCAGAGTTACTCTTTGCTCATGCCATGTCTGATGGCTTTTCCCAAACTCTGACCTTTTAGGAACTATTTTCTTCTCTGAGGAGACATATGCTTTGAATTTGTGCTAGTGTGTGTTCCAGTGATTTACTGTAGACTAATTAGATAATTTAATTGACACAATTAGCAGTAATATTTGTGGAAACAGCACATAATGCCTCACTTCTTGTGTCCTTGTTTTTGTCATGCCAATTATCCTCTGCTTTTCTAATCAAATGATTTTGTGGGAGACTCACAATGAGATACAGAGAGTGACATGAGACTTCTTCTTTATCATTAAAAAGGAAAACTCAACTCCTTGCTTTTCAAGGAGGTATTTTGAGTCTATTCACCCTTTCTTATGCAAATCATATATTACACCATCCTGGCACATAGAACCCCTTTTGAGTTTTTTCAGTTTGAAATAAAAAGTCTAGTGTTCATCAGAAAAAGAGATGTTGGTAGTACTGAATAGAGGGAACAATAGTGCAGCAGGTACTGTTGAAGCTTCCCCACAGAGCTCTGCCGATGGAGTTGAAGTTTGACCTGCAGTACCCTCTGTTATTTTATTGTCACTGGATGCCAATTAAGTTCATCAGTAAAACTGCAGCAACCTGTTCACCACAGTTTGATATCTCTGCTGAACAAACAATCTCATTCCCATGCAGAAGTTCATGAATGAGTGGACCGATATTCACCTGTTCAGCACACAATAAAATTGATTTTGAAATCAAATAACTGTATCTTTTATCAGAAAAGTCCATTTGTTCTACAAATGGAAACTAATACATCTGCTTAAACTGATGTGACAGTCAGAACATGCCATCCCAAAATGTTTGTGCACTGAACAGATTTTCTAGGATAGAAATAGACCTCTGTGCATCTTGAGTCAGGAGCAGCTCAGCTTTGGCATGTAAACTGGTGCCTGCTCCCTGTTGTATATAGTTTTCAGAGTGCTCCTCTGTCATAAGCCTGCACATCCAACAGTGACGTTGGAAGTGATGAGTATATGCACAGCTGGTCATATGATAATTTGGGCATTCATGGATTTGGACAATATCACGAGAGGGAAGGTGTTGAATGTCTACTTGTGATATGTCTGGCATGCACATGTGTACACCAGATCACGAGGCAAGGGGATAACATGTTGCTGAGGAGAAGTTGCAGCATGAGGCACTGACATAGTCCCATCACGGACTGTGTGGCTGGCACTGTCTAAAAGATTAAGCATCTCTGTTTTGAGTTGATTCTCACAAGGAAGCAGAGCACTGAATAGACAATACACAAATTCTTCCCTTACCACAATGATTTTATTCTTATGGGAAAATAGTGGAGATGATGAACCTAAATGCATCTTATTTTGTGCCACTGATTTTGTAACCTCAAACATAGCACTAACCTTTAGTGTGTATCACATAACACAGCTGTAAAATAGAAATTCTAAGCTCTATAAAATTCTTTAAGTGGAAGAAGTAAAATGTATTGCTTTTGTTTAAAAGTAAAACCAAAATTCTTTTCTGTCCATGTGTTTCCTTTTCAACATCTGGACCTCAATTAAAAAGAGAAAATAATGTGTTTATAAGTCTACAGAGTTTTCTTTATCTCTTTTTTTTTTTATTTTTCTGTGCTGCTGCAGTACTTTTCAGTTGTAGCAGTCATTTTATGAACTCATGAGCTAAGCAGTTCCAAATTGGAAAAGTACCAACCACTCCTACTATTCAACAGAATGTTTTCAAGAGCAGTTAAAAATACCAAGAAAAAAAAATCCAAGCCTCGTTCCCCATCATATTCAAGCTTAGTAGTAACAAAAATAATCCTTTTGGGATTTAACTTGTCAAATAGTAAGTTTAGCACTCTAAATCCAGTCAGGTCTTGTTTACACTGAGGATTTCTAAGAAAGAAATCTTGATGATTCTCTTGTTCTGGTATTGTCATTAGAGAGGCAAGAGTCCACTAGGCACATCTATTGTCACCACCATCTTTCACCTTTTCTTATGCTTCTTGAGGCGGTGGTAAAACCAGACCTGTTGGAAGGAATTTAGTCCTCAACATTGCTCATTTTCAAGCAAATATAGGGGTTGAAAAACCTAGTCAACTAGCTTTTTGTGATTTCCAGATCAAACACAAGAAGAGCAACATGTAGATGAAGTCAGCGGTAATATCAGCTGTTGCTGGAGATGGGAAACTGTAGTGACAATGGAGAAATCAATCTTTCTTATGCTTAACAAAATCTTTAGGTAACGAAATCTTTTGTTGTGATTTTACTAGATGTTTTATAGTGGGCTACACAAAAATGAATCCAGTTTGGTAACATCTTAGAAAAAACAGTACGTTTACCCTGTGTCTTTGTTTTTCTCTGAGATAGGCAGTTATAGTTTATACTTGTGTAGTAAGAAGTACATGAGAAATAAAGATGATAGGACTGAGGGAGGATACTATTTTAACACTCTGCTCTTTCATAGCTGTCTCCACCTGAGGGTCTGAATGATACATCTAGTATTAACACATTTAGTCTTTCAGGTTCATGACATCTTTGTGCTGTGATAACTATCATTCCCACCATAGAACACCCATCCACATCTAGAAGGAAAGAATCATGTAATGGATACCAGGACTATGTCAGGCTTTTCCCTCTTCTTGCTTCTTCTGTGAAACTTATTCAAACCTCTGAACTTCACAGCAGAATCTATATGTTAATGTAGCTCGTGTCCTACTTAAATTCATTAACTGCAATAAATAAAATTATAGCCCTAGGTCCAATATAGGACTTCAGTGTCTATAAAAAGAGACACAGCAGTGTCTTTTAGGCACTGCCATTCAATTTGGTATACATGAGGATTTATACAGTATACTGTGCAATGTGGTCTCTCCCAAAATTACCAGGTATCATTGAAAAACACTAAGCAAAGGAAATCCCAGCTCCCATACTTCATTTGAACAAGGGAAATCTGAGTCCATGAAATGCTTTCTTTCATGTACCCTTGCAAAGAGCAGGGTTCACTGCATTGCTTTTAGAAGTCAGGTGATTTATAGAACCTGTGCGCACCATTTACAGAACAGCTTAGTTGTTAGAGAATTCACCTGGAAACTCAGAGACCAGCTCAGGCCTGGGTAAAAAAAGGCAGAAAGAGGGCTGAGGTTCTCCTCACCCAAATGCCTTAAACTACAGACTGATCTCTACAAGTGCTGTGCAGAAATGGGATTAAAAGCATAACTCTGTACGAAAGTAGGTATCACACTCACTTCAAGGTGGGGTTTGGGGCTCCTCCTTTCTAAGTGAATCTGCAAACAGCTAAGCCAGGAATAACCAACCTTCTCAGCTGCACATTAAAAAAAATTCTTAATTTAGACAACAGCCTTACAATACCTTAGAACGCCAAGGGAAAGCCACTTCATGAGTGGTTGTAAACAGGAGATGACAAGGAACAAGGACTTTTCACGGGAGACACTGTCCCAGTGCAGAACAGACCTGGTTCCAGCAGTTCCCACTGGCCAGACCTGAGATTTCCCAGAAATCCTCATACACACTTAATCTGATGCCACTAAAATTCTCCTCCCACTATGGTTACCCATTGCAAGGATATTATAATAACAGTCAACAGAAGAACTACCCTTTACTGTGCTTAAAAACTGAAGTAAATAAAAGTGCATTAAGATCTAATCCTGTCAATGTAAGTTGTCCATATTTAAATAAATTGAATAAATTGGGACTTCCTGGGGATTTAATGAGAGCACTCTACTTATTTTAAATTCCCAGTGGGTTTTAGGTAGGAGTTGCTTACCTAAGCCGCCAAGACAAAACAGCACTGGTAAGCTCCTGGAGAACTGAACAGAGGACTGATCTGAGCTTTCAGAGTTCCTGATCTTAGCAAATCTCTGCAATATCATATTTAAGAATCACTGATTTAGATCTAGGCAGA
The DNA here is from genome assembly GCF_949628215.1 of Phalacrocorax aristotelis. Classification (NCBI taxonomy): domain Eukaryota; kingdom Metazoa; phylum Chordata; class Aves; order Suliformes; family Phalacrocoracidae; genus Phalacrocorax; species Phalacrocorax aristotelis. The sequence continues at coordinate 66,307,108 of NC_134278.1, forward strand.
ATTTCAGATTCTGCCTAAATCATATTTTAGCACCTACACTGTTGTTTATTTTCCTTATTTTTTTGCATCTGTTCCTTTCAGCCAGGTCATCTTCTGTTTTAAGTAAGTCTATATTTCTCCCTGCATGTTTAGGGGTGGAAAGCCTAGAAAGGTGAAGAGGATTATTCCTTTCCCCTGTCTTCCTTTTCCTGAAAACCTCTTCTCTGTCATGTCTTTTGGGAAGTCAAATGCTGCACTGAGGGCAAAATCTGTTCTTATTGAAATCAAAGGGAGGCTTGCATTGACTTCACTGGAAATAGTATCAAGTCCTTAACATGATTTAACCCAGAAAGAACAGCTCTGTGAATCTGATTAAGCACATTCTGTAATAATTGTTCTGACAACTTGTACCTTCTTTTCCACAGCTGACACTGAGCTCTGGGGTAATGTGGCTCCCAGTTAGATGAAGATTAAGTGATGCAGGAGATGTTATCTCATCTTTGACCTTCAGTACCACCTCCATAGTGAGATACATTACTCTGATCCCTGAAAGGGGAAATCAGTCATGTTTTGCTGACTAAAACTGCCTTTTTCATAGCAAAATTACAAAAATACCTCAAGGAAAAAGTGCATGTTATTGCTTTGCACCAGAGCTGGCAAAATTGCACATTTTGCCTGTTTGGATTTGAGATTTAACACACATCTCTGCACAGCCCTCCCCCTCCTCAGTGTTATTCTGAACGGAATATCAATGTCACCAGAGAGGAGTCATCTTTCCTTTTTTTCTCTCCTCCTTTTCTGCCGTTACTCCTCAGTGAGTTTAAATTTCATTTAGTTTGGCAAGAGGGCTATTTTTGCCTTTAAAAGTTTTAATCCACCTTGTAACGCTACCTAAAAAGAAGTGAAATTAAGCTGCAGTGTGTACTAGGAGAGAAAAACCTACTTTATTTATCACCCAGTCCTACTTTACCATACACTGACCTAATTACAGCCCACACCACAAGGGGTAGGAGGAGCAGCAGAAGGAGTGCTTCTGCCACCTAGTGACTCTTGTCCTCCCGCAGTAACCAGCAGCATCCCTTTGTGAGTTTCGCATTTTCATGTCCCTAGCACTTGAGAGCAAATGACCTTCCCCAGCCTGCCTGCATGGATGTCGGGCTTATCTGCATACTGCTCTGTTCTCCTCTTTCACTGATTCAAAACAGCTTTCATGGGGGAATGCTGTACTAAAGCTGGCAACTCGCAGTCAGGCAGGTGGGATTTTTTAAAAAAAATCACGTGAAATGATGTAAAGTATGGCAAAAAACAGTTTGAACAGTGCTTATATATGTCTGAAAACAGAAAATATTTTGTATGCACAGATGTAGGCTTGGGTTTCAAAGGATGCATGGAGAGCTCGATGCCTCTGTCACTGTCACAAATCGGATGCACAAACGATTTGAGTCTCAAGCACTTCTACAAGATTTTGCTTCTCCCTCTCCTGCAGTTATAACTTAGGTAATCTTGCTCCTGTGAAATGACAGGTGATCATGCATCAATTAGCCTATTCTCCATGATACCATTTTCAGTGTAAGCTTTCTGGACTGAAAATGAAAAGGAGAAATATTTTCCTATTGCCATAGACATAAAAACATTACGGAGCAGACCCAGATTTGACTGAAAATCAAGGTCTTTTTCCAGTCTTTCCTTTTCACAGCATTTCAGTAGTTTTTTTCCCCAACTGCTCTGAAGGTCATGTTTCTTAATTGGGATGTTGTTACTAAATTAAATGTACATCATTGGCACCACTTGCTGTGCATGAGTGAGAAGATGTAGGCTCTTAAGCATTCCTGTAAGCAAATCTGAACATTACTCCCAACTTGCGCATACTGAGGGAAACATCAGCTCTTATTTTAAACTGTGTGTGTAAAAACCTTTCAATTTCCATCCTTTTTCAGGTGTTCTAGTGAAGTGGTCTGGTACAACCAACATTTATGTTTTACTTATATTTTCATGTAAATGTATTATAGTGAATGAAAAATTAAGACTTCAGGATGTAACATTAAACAAACAATAAACAAACAAGAATTACTCTGACAATTGTCTCCACAATTTCCAGTAATTTCCAGATATGGTTTTTTTGATATGCAGGGTTCGATGTCCAAAGGCCTGTTAAAAGTTGTCAAATTTATTCTGTAAACCTGCCTTCTGATTATAAGGAATAGTATCACTATCCTTCCCAAAGATTTCATAGCAAGTCACTGACGTTAAAGAGGGATTTAGTAAAATCTGTTCTGCTCCCTGCTGTCACGAGCGCTCAGGTTGCCCAGAAAGGTGCCTGGTTTGAATGTGACATAGTTTCCTTCCAGACCATATTGCCCTGTTGCCTCCCCAGAGTCACCACGACGCTGAGGCAAGGAGGGAAAGAAAGCTTTTGCCACAGAGCCAAAGTACAGCCAAAGGACTCGTGTCCCCACAGGCTTAGACACTCCTTTTGCATTTCTTCTTAGCGTCCACCTTCTCCTTGGGGGTTGCTTTGCAGAAGTGCTGAGCACTCTTGTTTGCAACTAAAGCTGTATTTTGAGTTAATAGACTCCTATGTCACACCTTAAGATGCAAATAGTCAGGTCTGAAACATCTCAAATTAGCTGCTCCACATTAGTGTTCACTTTTCACTTTTATCTCCCTGTGTCCCAGTTCTCTGTGCATAAAAAAGAAGTAAACCTCTCACGGAAGTGTGAAGGTAAATGAATTGCTTACGAAGCACTTCTATATATCAGTGGTAAACACTGTAGAAAAACTCACATGAGCAACAGAACAAAACAGCTTGCTCTAGATAACTTACAGTATACACTGAACAGTGAATAGTTGGCTAAGAGAGCATTATGTGTTCTGTGCATTGACTAGAACAGGGATCCCGTAGAAAGATATAATGTAAATAATACATCTGTATATTATATAATATTCATACTACCCAGAGTGATTAACACTAGTGAAATGGTGTCACTTTTGTCTCACATAGTTAGAGGTCTTACTAAAACTCTAGGATCTGAAACAAGTTTCTGGTTGTCTCACGCCGTAACTGCTGCTGTGGTCTTGTAGGTCCAGTAGAACTGGACCCTTCTTGCACCTTCCACGGGAGTCAATGAAAAGGGAGTATTTGACACTGAAATCTAAAAATGTTCCTTTGATATGTTTTTGGATGCAAAAATAGACATAATTTTGACACCGCTTATTTCCCTGGAATCTTGGTTCTTTTTAGATCATAGAGGAAACACATTTAATATCTGATTTGGGTTACCTGTCAAGACAGGGTGAGGCACTATCTGATCTATGATGTCAGACATGTTATAAACATATCAGAAAATAAATAAGAATTCCCCTTTCACCCATAGAAGTCAGATCAAGAATGTTTTCACTTGTTGGTTTTCGAGTGTATTGCCACTAAGGAAAGGTAGGGTGATAAAAGGTGAACAGGGTGATGTTTCTATTCTGTTATGAGGGCAATCAAAGACAAGGTTAGTCTAAAATGTTTTGAGAACCACCCATGGCTCTGAATCTGTTCCTGGGAAGGGTTTTTCCTTGGTTTCACCTACATGACTGTTTAGTTCAGATTGGGGGCATGCTTCTGAAGCTAAGCAGGCTTGTCACCATTTTCTGAGTTTTGGGTGTGTGTTTTCAGTCTTATGGGTCTTTTGCAGTGGTCTTGGAGAGATTTCAGAGTGCATGAACGGAATTCCTTCCAGGTTTCTATCAGCTGGAAGGAGGACTCTAGGAGTGCACCTGGTGCATTTCAGTCTTCAATGGAAACTCAGTAAATGGGACCAGACTAGAGCAATTCCTAAATATATAATTCTGAGATGTATCTAGGCTGGACATTACATCCTCAGCACAAAGTATTTTACTCTACTTGCTATTGTAAACAGAGCTTTTCAACTACCTGTCCGTGCTGTTCATATTATTGCTTTAGCGGAAGAAACATATATAATTTTCCAACTACATAGAGATCCTTTTAGAAAATGAGGAAAGGCTTCACACGCGATTTGATACTCAGTATAAAACATGCAAGGAACAAAATTAAGTTAGTTTTGAAAATGTTTCTATTATGTCATGGGATAAAGCAAATATTTGAGAGGGAAATCAAAACCTGCCTGTCAGAGAAATTGAAATTTAATTGGAATTTGAGCTTTAAAGATTCAAATATTAATACCTGTATTCTTCCCAAATCCCAGGTGAGTACTCTATTTTACAAAGTATAGGTAACTTGGGGATTACCCAAGATTTTCTATGTTCTGTTGGGGTGATTACTTTGCAAAAATATGTATTAAAAAGTTATTGGGGAAAAGCAATTTTCCTTATGCAAATGTGCCATGGGTATAATCAATAAAAGACTTAAGTGCTTATAAATTAGGCACAGCAGAGTCTTTTGGAACACCTGCTGATGGCCATTGGCACCTGAGTATATCTTGCCCAAACAAAGGAGCACAATGACAGCATCCTCAGCAAAAGCAATTTTCTGTAGTTCCTCTGCAGGGAACTCACTCTTTAGGGAGTAAAAACTCCCTAGACAGGGAAAAAAAAAAAAAAAGCAGATAACTGTGCCAAGTCAAGTGTCTGAAAACACAACAGCTGAGAAGGGGAACTTGTAGGTGAATTCATTGGAGAACATGTCTTGTGTAAGAAGAGGTCTGTTGATTACTGGCCCAGACATGCAGAGGGATGTTGCCTTCAGGGGCCAGAGAGGAAACTGTATTTAAAGCACAGGCCCTAATCTGGAAGGTAAGAGACATTACTCCTTTTTTTTTTTTTTTTTTTTTTTTTTGTAAGGTAAAAGGGTATGCGCCACTAGTTTTTTTTTTAAAGTTTGATCATGTCTCAGAGAATGAGAGCAATGAAAGCAAAAGCAGTGAGTAGAAGCTTAGTGGGTTTGCTCCCACTATTTTCTGTGTATTCCAAACTGAATAGCTGTTGGTTTAGAAGTTTTTTGAAAAGTTTGTGTCTCCTTTCTCCAGATAACATGCACTTGCACAATTCAGAGTCCCAACTAGTAAAGGAAAAAAGAGCATGCAGTCCTTCCCAGAGAGTTTTAGGTTATGTCTAGAGTGCTAAACCTATCTACTCTGACCTCAGTAGCAGGGTGTCAGGACCTGGGAATGAACTGGGGAACTAAGCCCTTTAAGAATGTAGAGGTACCCTTAGGGGACTCAGTGTTGTTTTTATAGTTAGAGATCCATTTCCAAAAAGTGATAGCAGACAGAGACCCTCTACTCTGGAAGCACATTCTGCAAACTGGAGCCAAGGAATGTGGCTGGAGCCCTGTAAAACCTAGACAATCTTAGTGAAACCAGATGGGCTTGGCATATCAGTCTAAACAGCAAAGCTGGGTTGAGTCCAGAAGGAGAAGCGTGTTGGGACACTGCTCCATGGAGTAGGAGAGGGGGTTGCATTTCTTCCTGCAGACTACTCCACAGAAACCTCTTGGGAAATTGTCCCAACACAGTGAGCAGTAAGGTAGACCTGATTTCCCCATTTTAATTAGCAGATTTTATGCCCATCCTAGTTGTGGAGAAACCACTCTTGCCTTTAAAATCACTTATCATTTTGGCTCATAAAGTAAATTACTATTTGTATGATGAAAGCACCTCTTGCCTCCAACCAGATCAGGTCTAACATGACCAGTACTGTACAAACAGAATATCACTGTGTTTGACTTTTGTCTTGGGAACGGAACAGATCATATATCTATAGGAAAAGCAATCTCAGCGGAAAGCATCCCTAGATACAGATAGAAAGACTTAATTAGATCATCCTTAGAATCCTACCACATAAACATCTTCTAAATAACACAATTTTAAAACTACGATGTGTTATGAAGATATTCAATATATTTCTGGTGCAAAGCATAAACATTTCCACCCGAGTGCAGTTGATATAAATTATGTTGCCAAGTGATAATGGATATTAGCTTGCTTGTGACTATACAAAAGTGATTGTGTTTACACAGAAAAGGGGAATACATTTCTCATGCCTTCACTTCCCTGCTGCACAGTCTCAAAAATAGAGTTGATGGTAGATGTGGCAGTGGTGCTCCTTTGTCACAAAATTTATTTTAGTACATCTTGGTTCTAAAATGTTATGCAGAGTTGCATTATATTTTAATCTGCAGGTGGGTTAGATGAAGAATGATCCCCTCCAGGGAAACAGATTTTTTTTTCTTCTGATTTTTAAGAGGGAAAATGGTTTGAGGCAAAGTTCCAGCAACAGTGGAAACTTGCTTAAATCAACAATAAGGTGCTGTAAGGAGCAGTATGTCAGAACCACTAAGCTAGAGTGACACAGAGATTCAATGTAAATCCCATGATCACTGAATGAATCGGCTTATTGCTCACAGCATCTGTGACCTGCTGCTCCGCACCTCTCTCAGCTACAGAGTGACTTTGCTGTCTTCCATTGTGCCCCTGTACACGCTGTATCCTTAGCTGCTCCCACACTGGATACCAAGCATATATGTAGCAAAGAAGCTGTGGAAAAGAACATTTGGGCAGAATATAGTTTTTGGTACAGAAACTACACTACCGATACAGAAAAAAGGGAAAGAAGAAGTGGGGGAGGGGTATCAGATAGTTTTAAATTTGGCTGACACACAGTCAAATACAAATAATTCTGTGGTGTGGTATACTTGTATTACCTGCTACACAAAAGAACTTCAAAATTTTCCTAGGGTGCCAAATTATGGTTCCCTTAATTTTCAGTTTGGTCATTCTTGATCGTTAGAGAATATTTTTGTTATATATATGACTCTTCTAAAATACCAAGTAGCATCCACTTTTCCTTTATCACATCTTGCTGGGGACCTTTGCACTTCCCCCTATTGGAAAGAAGCTTTTTTGATACCTCACCATCCCATTCATTGACTGAAGAGACAGCCTGATGAAATGACAATAATTAAACATCTCTATAACATTTCCAATTTCAGACAAATGTGGAAATGAGAAGGCTTATCCTCTTTTCCTCTACCAGCTTACAATATTTTATGGGTAATTTGGCTTATATTTTGATCTGAAATGTCTTTCTAGCAACTGCATAAAAATCTGTGATCTAAAGACTACGGAATACATACTTCTAAGATGTTTTCAGATCTGTCTAAATAGTGCTGAATGTTGCATCTATTTTAATGTTTTATCATTTTGGAATGACAATGACAGATAATGATTTACTTTAAAGAATGCCTGCAATTAAACTGAAGTCTACATTGGCAACATACAGCTGGGACAACTGAAACAAACATCTCACTTAGGCACTGGCTTTCTGGCATTCAAATCACACCACAATTACACTTTATAAAACTGCGCTGCTTTTTTTCTTTTTTTTCCTTTTGCAGATGTAGGATGAAAAATATAGAGAGATCTGCACTACAGACCTATTCTAATACTTCTCACATACTTCCTATTTTGAAAGGTTTCTTAACAATGTCAAAGAAATGCTGAGACTCCAGTGAACAACTGGAGAGATTTGTGTTTGTTCCCAGTGCTTTAGGGACTATCTTAACTTATTCAGATACTTCCATTACAGTCTGTTTCAGCCCTCCAAAAAGTCCTCGTAAGTCTATCATTTCTGAGTTGGTGTGTATTGACCCATGTCATACAGTAGGGGTAATGGGCTCTCTAAACCTCTCCTTGCCCAAGTATAATACGTTTAATTCATTTTTCCAGCACTTCTGTGAGTCACAATTTTATTGTGTCCACATACAGCACACGTTTTGTTATACTTCATTCTGCAGGTTGAGAAACATTGTATTGTGGTTCACCTTAGTCTCTGTAAAGCCCCAACAAGCAGAACTATTCCAAGTGGTGTGTATCCTCATGAATGGCAGTTTTCTCAATTTGTTGATCTGGTCAAATAATTCCCAGTGAGAATAATTTTCCAACTATTCTGCAGACAAGATTGCCATGATCTTGTCTCTGCCTGAGAGGACAGCAGAAACGGGACTAAGACGCCTTGGGCAGGATTAACCATATTCAGTGAGTCAGGTTAGTCAAGAGACATTATTTGAAAAAACTTCCTATCACAGAAGTCTGTTTTGGAAAAAATATTCCGTTCTAAAAAGGGATTGTTTATTTTTGTGTCACAGCATTTTAGTCTTGGAAAATAATAAGGGTTTGAGTATAACTTTATTATTTCCTATATTTATATCTTATACTAACATTTTCACTTTGCAGTATGGCATACATCATTGCTGTTGAGATGCTCCAAAACTAAACACTGAAGTGTTTTTACTTTTTAAGGCTTTTTTGAGTCATGAGGGCAAGCTGCTATTTAGTACTGATGGAGACATTACCTTTTCTTGTACCAAATTGTTTTATTAGAAAATAAACAAAAGACAATAGTTATTTATGAATGTTTTCTATTTCAAATGAAATGCTCCCTCTTTACTCAGAATTTTAAAAAGTTAGCTGTCTTAAACCTTGCCTAGTCTTCATATTTATAGCAGCTCAGGGTTTCATTTAGTTTCAGACTTTTCCCTTGCAAGGACTGTGGGGAGTGTAGGGGATGAGTATCTGCCAGCATACCTACAGTCTTTCCCTTTCTTAGATTTTCATTATTTTGATTGTCATTTGCCAATGAGATGAGAAGATAGCTATCCCCAGGAAGTCAGGTATTTTTAACAGATATGGGGTATGGAGGAGAAGGTTTCAGACCAAGAAGGTCCCTCTTCTTGGGAAAGGTGGCACTCTAGCAAAGCCTGGAGTCAAGCAGACAAATAAGTCTTTTGTCTTACCAGGAAACAAAGGATCCCCATGGGTTCAAATCCCAAACAGAAAAAATGAAAACATAGTACAAGATCAGTACAATAAATCAGCTAGCCAGGAGAATGAGAGTAGCTGAAACATACTAAGGGAAATCACATCAGGGCAGAAAGAAGTAAGAAAAGGAACATTCAGATGCACAGAGAGAGACACAGTTATATTAACATGGACTCATTAAGACATAATAGGAAAAATACACTTTCAGACACCTGAAATGAACAGTATTATATTCTCACAGGTAAATTTACAAGGAAATAAAGAAACAAGCCAAGTGCAGAGCTTGATTCAAAATCTTATTATCAATGTGTCTGTGATTATAGTGTATTTACATTTACCATTCTTACCAAAGCACAAAAAGTCAAAATATGCACTGCACTAGTGTTTTGCTAAAAGAGAAAATTATGAAAAAGAGAAAAACTTTTAAAGAAGAAATTAAAAAGTACAGTCAGAAGAATGAAATGTACACAGGCGGCATGGAGTGTGTTAAAGCACATATGTATTGGTGTCTCACAAAAGATGTATACAGCCTTAACAAAAAGACTTAAGGAAAGCTAAAATTAAAGCTCTCTGCTTTAGAAGAAGGGTGGAGTTGAGTCCATTCACTTCAGAATCTATTTTTCAGAAAGTTGAAGGTGTGGCCATGTGGGAAAATGGAAAAGAAGCTTCAGTGATGACTGTAGCAGCACAAGAAGGCTGACGTCAATAGCATGGGAACATCTCAGGAACAGGAAGCCTGAATCAGAGTTAATAATATCAGTAGGTGATCAAAGTAAAGAAGAACCTAGAAAACATAGAGCTGCAGTAGAAAATTTAAAATATATTGGACTCATGTTCACCCATTTGGGAAATATTTTCTTTTCTGAGAGATGATGCAGATGAGGCAGAAGAAGCATTTTGCAATGAAGTAGCAGTGGTTGAAACCACTTTAAAAAGCCACAAAATGAACACTATGGGACCAGATAACAGGGAACTTAGGATGAAATGCTTCAATTATTGCAATATATAACCTGTGACTTAAAAGGAATAGATAAAGGAAACAAAGTCATTCAGTAATCTGAAAGGTTTTCCCAAAAAGAAATATAGCCTAGGACTCTTACTGAAGACAAAATACCTGTGGGGGTGTGGTGAGTTGACCCTGGCTTGATGCCAGGCACCCACCAAAACTGCTCTATCATTCCCCTCTTCAGCTGGACAGGGGAGAGAAAACATAACAAAGGGCTCATGGGTCGAGATAAGGACAATGAGAGACCACTCAGCAATTACTGTCCCAGGCAAAACAGACTTGACTTGAGGAAATTAGTTTAATTTATTACCAATTGAATCAGAGTAAGGTAATGAGAAAATAAAAACTAAATCTTAAAACACCTTCCATCCATCCGTCCCATCTTCCCGAGCCCAATTTCACTCCCAATTTCTCTACCTCCTCCCCCCAAGTGGCGCAGGGGTACGGGGAACGGGGGTTACCATCAGTTCATCACACGTTGTCTCTGCCACTCCTTCCTCCTCATGGGGAGGACTCCTCACACTCTTCCCCTGCTTCAGCATGGAGTCCCTCCCATGGAAGGCAGTCCTCCATGAACTTCTCCAATGTGAGTCCTTCCCGCAGGCTGCAGTGATTCATGAACTGCTCCAGCATGGGGTCCCTTCCATGGGTTGCAGTCCTTCAGGAACAGACTGCTCCAGCATGGGTCCCCCACAGGGTCACAAGACCTGCCACAAAACCTGCTCCAGTGTAGGCTCCTTTCTCCAAGGGCCACAGGTCCTGCCAGGAGCCTGCTCCAGCATGGGCTTCCCACAGGGTCACAGCCTCCTTTGGGCATCCACCTGCTCTGGTGTGGGGTCCTCCACAGGCTGCTGGTGGATATCTGCTCCACTGTTAATCTCCATGGGCTTCAGGGAAACAGCCTGCCTCACCATGGTCTTCACCACAGGCTGCTCCGATGCCTGGAGCCCCTCCTTCCCCTCCTTCTTCACTGACCTTGGTGTCTGCAGGGTTGTTCCTCTCACATATTCTCACTCTTATCTCTGGCTGTAGTTGGACAGGGTTTTTTCTCTCTCTTCTTAAATATGTTATCCAGAGGTGCTACCAGCATTGCTGATGGGCTGTCCCGGCCAGCAGTGGTCCATCTTGGAGCTGGCTGGCACTGGCTCTATCAGACACAGGGGAATCTTCTAGCAGCGTGTCACAGAATCCATCACTGTAACCCCCATACACACTGCCAAAACCTTGTCCTGCAAACCCATATAAGGTCATGAATGATATGCAGGACACGAACATGGAATGATTTTTTTTTTTCTCTATATACCAAACACAACTAGCTGGCAGCATGCTTCAGAAAAAGCAAAAGGATGTACTCTTACCTACAACACAAGTAGAGATGGTTGGGGTCCTTGCTACAGGATGTTGTGAATGCTAAATTTTTACAGTAGTTCAAATTCAATTCAATAAATAATTTAATAATAGAAAGAAATGAACAAGAAAATATCTATGAAAGGCATTCAGAACAAAGACACTACTTCTAACTTTGAAAAACTCTGAGTTATGAATGTCCAGGCATTATACAAGAAGAGAAATAATTTTTTTCTCCCCTGTTTTCATAGTGCAATATTGTCATTATTGTTCTATTATCATTAGAGAAGACAGGATACTGGACTAGCTGGAAATATAATCAGAATCAGTGTATCCTTCACTATATAACCGGAAAGAACATAGCAGTACTAAAAACTCTAAATATTCAAATTCTGTGAGTTGGCCTCCCTTATGATGAGTTTTCAATATTAAACTTCATTGATGAATTCTTTTGGTCTCACAGTTCCTTGACCTTTTCTTAATTACATGAACATTTAAGGATACTTTTGTATCACCAGAAACTTTAGGTGCTTGTGTGGCATGGGAGCTGTGGCTTTAAGAAATAAAGATTTGATATTGTTACAAAAGCTTGCAGTGAGAATGGAAGCATGAGAATGCCTGGGGCTTGTGACTGAGAAGACTGAACAACTTCAGATCTGAGACATGTACTCTGCTTGTCCCATGACCATTTTTGGCTATGACTTTTGTTACATGTAAAGAAACAAAATTACAAGTATCACACAACAAGGAAGTCACAGCATTGCTTTCTTTCCATTTTAACAAAGTATATTGATTAATGTGTACACTCCATCTAAACTAAATGTGTTTCTCAGACTTATTACATATTAAAGTAATACTTTACATTCATTATAACCCACTTATTCACACTTAAGAAAAAAAATCTAAACACTTAAGATTTACAGTATCTCTATAGGTTAAATTTAATATTTATATTTTATTTGTGAAACATTTAATAATAAATCTCAATGTTATTCATAAATTTCAACATAAGCATAGGGAAATGGAAACAAAATACATCTCTATCAGCATGTAAGATCTACAGCAGAGGCAGATTCACACAAATTTGGTGTAATTCTGCATATTTTGTTTTGCCCTTGAACAGAACAATATTTCAATATTTTTAGGGTGATAAATATAATTATCCATTGAACATTTATTCGTTCTTTTGCTATTGAGAGAAAGAGCATTTTGAATTGAAAGCCACCTCCTACTGAGTTTGAACTTCCTATCTCTAAATCATATGGTGCTATCAGTGCAATTTTCTCATTTGATATAAACCGTAACAACGAGCCTCAATATTTTTCAAGTATCTATAATTGCTGAGGGGAGACAGAACACTTTAAAATGTAATTTGAAATAAGCAGTTTTAAATAAGGACTCTTATTTGTTACAAACTGATGAAAATTGGAAGACAAGTTAAGTTAAAGCAGATAAATCTCCCATTTCTTCTTTCTGTGCAATAAGAGGGAAGGGAAATCTTGAATTTTGGTGGTGGTTTAAGAAGGGGATACAAGTCTTTTCTAACAGCTTCACAGAAAGAGTCTTTTAAATGCCCTTGGTGTTATTTTGACTACCTTTGTGTGTGTATGTACCATAGGGTCTCTTTCTCTGTTCCTCTGAAACATCTGGTCAGTGACAGTTTATCAAACTACATGGATAACAACTCTGATCTGAGCCTGCAATTTCTCTCTTCTAGTCCCCAGCAGCCTATTTGATTGATCCTAGAGCTCTGCTGCATAAAGACTAATATTCTGTTTGTTGAGTATCAAACAGCAATAACTGATATCCAGCAGGCATCACAGATGAACTGGTGAGCATCCTCAATCTGAAGTTGACAAGATGTGCATGAAACACTATTCTACAGAGTAGTGAGAGAAGAACTGCAGGAGAAGGAGAAGGAAAGAAATACAGCCAATGAGAATGGAGGACCTGTGTAGAGGCTTGTTTTGTGGGATAGGCAGCCATCTGAAATGTCTTCTCATTTCCAAACCAGATTTGCAAAATCCAGTGTTGGGAAAACTGACTCACACAATTATCACATTCCTAGCCCTACTAAGCATTTTTAACCTAGTGCTCCTTCTTTATGGCTCCGTGCCCACAAGACTCCCTCAGTCTAAATAAAGATTTATAATCTGTTGCTTTCTGATTAGGGTGGTATGAGCAGATGTACCTGAAGAAAGTTACTCACCCTTAATACTGTACATTGGACTGTGTCATTCTTGGGAGTGATGTAATTAATACAGTGTTAATGATAACACATTATTTTCTACTATAGCTGCATAAGCTGAACTAACAAATATCAAAAATGAAAGCTAGCAGCAGGTTCTTTATCTCTGAAGAATCTACAAAGTTTTGATCAGTGGATTTCTTTCAAGTGATAAATAGCTTGTATAGTCATGTCTCAGTGAGGGAGCAGCCCCTTTTTTTATGAAGGTAGTTCTGATTTCTTTGTAAAGGAAAGCGAGTTGATCTGGACTGTGCTTTTGTTGGTGTAGAATAGAGTTTCAATGCAATAAACACTTTTACAGCACTCACACTCCTCCTGGCACTTGAGGCTTTAATCCTCTATTAATTGTAGTGATTTTCTACAATACTGTTTATTTTTAAAATTAAAATAAAAAGTTAGAGTGTAACCTAAAACAAAGTTTCAGCTGGAAAGCAGACTGCTCAAAAACAAACTTAGCCTCATTTATTTCAGTGTCTGAAAAGCTACGTTTCCTCTTCCAAGGGAAAACAATACATATTTATAATCCTGTGGACCCCCGAACGTTTGAAGGTAGCAGTTTGAATGTCTCTCTACCATCTAAGTTGAGCATTCAAAATACTAATAGGCAATTGCTTGTCATGCTTCAGTTAGCTGCCCATGGAGCCCCGTGTGCCTCCAGTGGTCTCACCCTGTGTTCAAAGCCCTGAGACTACGACTGCTTTTAGTAGGCTGACTTAATTCTTCCTTACACTACACATATTTCTTCCTTGCTTAGCCATTAAATATCTGGTCATTTGGTAATGTTTGGATGAAACTGAGAAATGACTGTGAGCTAGCTGGTTGAAATATATAATAAATATTTTAAGGAGATAGAAGGATGCCTATCCTAGAGCATGGTCTGGCAGTATTATTAGTACTCTCAACGAAAACCTGATATTGTTGTTTAAGTGACTGTAATCTCTTCTTTGGGATACAGTAAGCATTTGATTTTTACAACAAAGCTACTATTAACTATATTTTCACACCAAGTCCTTCACCTTGATGTCTGCACCACACACAGGTGTCTCTATCAGATCTTGCCACCTTGCTCAGGTTCTTGCTGCAAAAATCTGTATATGCTTCTTTCTGCCCTGCTTCTTGGAGACATTGTTTTCACTCTATTTTCTCTAACCCTGCTTTGTTCCTGTGGCTCTGACTTCTGAGTTGCATGATTAAACTGCTGAATACCTAATAGATAATGACCTTTCCAGCACAACATATGTCACAACATGACTTCAAGACCAGAGCAGAAGACTGGAAGAGGGAAAATGTGATGCTGATGTTTACGAAGGGATCCCAGAGTTACTGGGAAATATGAGCTATTATTTAATTTTGTTAAAAGTGATAAAACTGGTACTGCAAACCATTCACAGTTAAGCATAATATATCAGGGAAGGGTAAAAGTGTTTTTTTGTAAACAGAAGTTATCCCTCAAAAAAATGGGATTTCTTATCTCCAAAAAGCCCATCAGATTTATTTGGAGGTGTCAATGAGCCTGTGGGTTATGGTGATCCTGTTGCTTTAGTACACATAGCTTTCCAAAGATTTGAAGCCTTTCACATTCTCTGATGAATTTACGAGGGATAAAAACATACAAGCTATAGAAAATAGGAATCACAGTCAATTTCACCATCAGGGGAGGTCCTTAAAGTATCTGTGTGAGGACCTGGGCTATCTCACCTTACGTAAACAAGCTTGTAAAAAACCATGAATAAGGGAAGCAACAAATTTGAAGCCAGTATATAATTATTCACAATTGCTTAAGGTGAAGCTGACTACAAAAAGTTCAGACAGACCTCAGCAATGACTCAGTGATAAAATGACAGATGAGGTTTATGGCTTAAAAAATTTTCTTTTATACTGTCCACTGTGGTGGTCTCTACCTAAGCTATAGCCACCTAAGGAAGACACTGAGAACTCATCATGGGTATTTTTCTGTGTTCAACAACTTCAGTGTCAGAAGCAATCAGAAAAACAAAACAAAACAAAAAAACCCAGAATTAGGGATTAATAAGAACTGGCCCAAAGTTAAACTGAAAATAGTATTGAGGAAATAACGGTCATCCACTGAAATTTTCCAGCAGAAGTTTTAAAATGAGGGGTTTTTTTTCATTGAAAGAATAGTTTGACCTGGAATTGATTGATAGGTGGTACTGTAGAGGTCAAAAATGTAAATTGGTTCAGAAAGTTACACGACAATTATATGGAGTATGATTAGTAGACCAATCAATGTCTCTCAAACACAACGATGTACCCCCCTTAGTTTAGCAAGTCCTGAAAATGTAAATTGCTGGAAGCAAAAAGGTTATGCATATTCCTTACATCTTCTGCATAGAATTTGCTATTGACAGAGATGTACAGCATATGGCCCCGAGCGGCCATTTTTATTCCAGTTTTTATATAGGGCCATAGATTTTCACTGGAGCTTTCCCTCAGCCTGATCACAAAACAGATGCTGGTGCAGCACCGAGCATCCCACTCCCCAGGCAGACCATTGTGAAGGAAGCACTTGGAGCTCTGAAGTTCACACCAGCTTTCTGCCTGCAGATGTGTGAGCGGACCCAAATATCCTTGAAGATGTTACGAATTCCTTTATGCTCTGCAGCTGCTGCTACCAAATGTCTTTAGCTTAAACTCACTCAGTATGAAGTAGAGGGAAAGCACAGCACTCTCCAGGGTGTGCATTAGTGAGGGGTTCTATCTTACTAGACACAAGCACACACACACACTTTTCTTGATCTGAAACCACCTGATTCTACTAGTCCCTGGGCACACTGTGAGTCAAAGGGTTTCGTGATGGAAGGCTGATGAAGCAGTCAAGTCATTGACCTGGAATCTGCAACAGACAGGAAAGTACTGATGATTTAATCCTGAATTTCATCATGTTTGATACAGTCCAGGACAGAGAACTGTTGAGGTTTTGTGGGTCTGTTTATTTAATGGAAAATAGCGTTACTCTGAAGAATTAAGCTGTCCAACTCAAAATGCGGTCCCGTTGTGGAGAATTCTGCTTGGTTCTCTCTTCTTTGGAGCAGCCTTCTTTGAGACAATGGTGGAAAAGCATGTACATTTGTTCAGACCAGTCTCACTTTGCAGAGCATACACGTGGTTTCCTTTTTTCTTCTGTGGCAGCGTATTTGTAGATTTGAATGTTAATATTTTCCTTTCTAACCTGGACAGTTATGTACCTATCATAGGAACACTTCCACTGAATTAATTAATTTTGTCTGACGGAAAATTGCTTTTTAACACTTTCCTGAATGAGCCATCAATTAACATGCAGATCTGAATTGATCACAATTTCCTTGGAGTACAGCTCTTTTACTTGGTTAGTGATTAATTCACACTGGTGACCTCCCCGAGCTCTTGGGGATACAGGTTTTGATTTTCTCTTATTAGAGAATAAACACTATACAAATAATAGATTCTGTGATATGAAGTATAGCAAGATTAATAGAGGACAAGCTGATCATCTGTGCTACGTGGCTTGCATTTTGAAACAATCTCTTCTTTGCAAGTCATCTCTGTTTATTAACTTAGTCTATTGTTTAGAAAAGAAATGCAATCACTAACATAGGAAATGCCCTTGAACTTTCCATATCCTACTGATAATACTACAGATAGCATCAGTAAAATAATTGAAATATTAGACAGGAGCGAGTTCTTTGTTTGGGCTGGCTTTTTCCTGGATGGTGAAGATGATGCTGTCTTTAAACCCAGGCCCCTTTACTTTTTAGCTTTCTTTGGATATCTGCTGCTGTTCCCTCTGCATTATACAGATCTGCTGCCTCTCTCCCAGGTCAGAGTCCCCAGTTGTGGTTTAACCCCAGCCAGCAACTAAGCACCACACAGCCCCTTGCTCACTCCCCCCTGGTAGGATGGGGGAGAGAAAAGTAAAAGTAAAAGTGAGAAAACTCATGGGTTGAGATAAGAACAGTGTAATAATTGAAATAAAATTAAGCAAAATAGTAGTAGCAGCAATAATAATGACAATAATATACAAAGCAAGTGATGCTCAATTACTTACCACCCACCAGCTGATGCCCAGCCCATCCCCAAGCAGCAATCACTTCCCCCTGCCCAAGTCCCCCCAGTGTATACACTGAGCGTGACATCACATGGTATGGAACACCCCTTTGGCCAGTTGGGGTCAGCTGTCCTGGCCTTGCCGTCTCCCAGCTTCTTGTGCACCCGGCAGAGCATGGGGAGCTGAAAAGTCCTTGACTAGTGTAAGCACTGCTTAGCAACTACTAAAACATCAGTGTGTTATCAACATTATTCTTATACTAAACCCAAAGCACAGCACTGCTCCAGCTACTAGGAGGAAAATTAACTTTATCCCAGCTGAAACTAGGACACCAGTCTAACAGTTTAATTTCCCTGGATGTATGTGAGTGATGTTGCTAAGCAGAAGCTCTGATTTTCATGCTGTTCATACAGTCCATATACTGGATCCTGAGGTACTGAATGTTTCACTTTGAATTTCTCATTTGCACTCTGCTTTAAATACTCGAGCTGCTGCATCGCTCACATATTTCACTGTGTGCCAGAATTTTCTTTTCATCTAAAGGATGTGCTACATTCCCAGATTTTCACCTAGCTGAACTGGCAAGAGTTTCACATAGCACATCTGATAGCAATTAACCAGTGTAGCAGTCTCTGAAATGACTCTGCAATAATTGAGGCTTTGAGAAAATGGCAGGATTTCATGTAAACTTTAACCAACATGTGTATGAGTTTCAACAGACAAGATATGAATCACATATTTTCATGGTAAGCCCTTATTAAATCTCTCCCTCAGGCTCCACCTCTAGTGGTTTTTCCCCCCCTCAGACAGGCACCTGGCAAGATCACTAATTCCATTCACCTGCTTACAGTAGCTCTTACCACTGTGGGAAAACTATCCCACTACATATTTAACCCTTCTATCCCTAAACTGACTCCACCTTTCCCTTCTGCAGCTGCCTTGAGCCTCTACTAGGCTTTCCTGCTGCTTGAAAAGCCCACATGGAAAATGAGCAGAAGAAGGCACTATCGAATCGTGGTCACAAACTAAGAGTGGAAGAGTCTGTGTATTAATTAAAGGAATGCCTAGGAATGTTTTAATTACATATACAACTTCCTGAAATATTCCCTGATCAAAACTGTGATTTCTGTTGGAAAAGTTTTGTAATTACACAGAGTGGTATTTCTGGACTGATGTTGAGTAAGACCCACAGTCCCATCGAGAGCAAACAAGTGCTCATCCGTGTGAGCTCGGCTCACGTGCCTGTTCTGCAGCTGGGACTCAAACCTGTGTATTTTATATATTGGATGACTTCCATTCTCCCAAGGCTGTTGAATACACAACTGTTAGGGTAGTAGGTGCAATAACATGCCCACTTGCCTGGTTTGCTTTCTTCTTTTTATTTCCAAAAATTCCAGGAAGTTTTGTGTTCTGATACAGAACAGACCATTTAAGCTTAGTCCTCTGTAAAAGAACTGCATATGAAAATGTGTAGCAAGACTTGTATCCTGTTAGGACACTCTCCTGTATCTTCTGGATGCAGATAGATGTAGGTAGGATACTAACTACATACTGAAACCCATGGAGTTTGCCAGACTGAGTGGTGGATTACAACTGAAAGTATAGCATTAGTCCTAGAAGTATTTCTGTCACGTGTTTTTAGTGGCATTTACCTTCTTTTTCTTTTTTTTTTTTTGGGGGGAGGGGTGAGGACCATTTTGGTGGGGTTAAACAGCACGCTAAGTGAAGGCTTGCGGGTGCCCATTTGCTACAAGTTTGAAGTAAGTTGTTAACAGTTCCCATTGAGTGATTCACTCAATTAATATTATAATACAGTATTAGTGGCAAACCCCTGCTGATCTAGGCAGGAATGAGCAAATGCCTGTCTAGCCTGTCTCTGGCTGGGGCTCAGAGCAGCTGCTTTTGGAAACAATGCCAATGCGAAATGGTTCATTCCCTGATGCACTGTGCCAGCTAGCAGCATTCATCGGTTCAGGGACTTCTTCACTGAAGGTCGGCTATGCGCACTGTGTTTATATTGCTAATGAACCCATTCACCATGACTGCCTGTTCCCCTTTAAAAGCCATTTGTAATTTGCCTATTCCAACTCCAGCAAGTAGCATGCCAGGACATAGCTGGTAATGTCCTGATCTAGCCAAAAGCACTGCTAGAAATGAAGAATGCAAATCTAGCATGATGAAGCTCACCGCTATTATCTCAAAAAGGAATGTCCTAAGGACAGTTTTCAACCTGTTCTTCCATATACCACCCTTAGGTTAAGCGTGTTCTGACATGCTATATCCAGCACCTGCCCTTGGAGTTAAAATAGCATTTTAAATAAAATGGTAAGGCTTATCTAGACCTCTTCTTGCATAGCTCAAAAACCTTGCAATATAATTTCTTTTGAAAGCATATTTTACCTCCTGTGCTCTGTGACTTGCCAGGGTAAGTTTCCATTCCTTCCAGTTGAACTAAATACATAACAGGTAAATAACTGAACATTTTCTTATTTATGAATTAATTAATTTTTACAGGAGGAAAATGTTCAAGACACTTGAGGAATAAAACAGTTCTTCTACTATTCCATATTACTAGCACCCAAACAATGATGTCCCCTTCAGTATAATTTTCCATTATCTCCTTAAGTACTTTTGAAGAGCAGAAGCAAAGGGAATCAGATAAAAAGCTTTTTTTTTGTTTTGTTTTTTTAAAAAAATATTTTAAAAATCAGAGCTTTGTTCTGAGAGTTTGGAAGTTCCTATGGCTGATAAGCCAGAGAGCAGTGCCATACAGACTGATATCCCAACAGAATTTGGGATTATCTGGAAAAACTGACTTTTACCTTTGAAAAATATTAATTTTAAAGGAAGTGATTATGTCATCGAGACATAGTTTCATTTTTAAACACCCAGCCATTTCTGGTTATGACTTTAATCTGATTTTGTCTCTGGCACAAGCATTAATTGTGCACTTTTGTAATTGCAAAATTATTTCTGTATTAGGATTTCAATGGAAAAAAAGAAATTATACTTACCTTGAAATACAGACTGTCTGTCTATGACAGCCTCAAGGATCAATTCTCATCTGAGCTGAGACTAAGACTTCCCTTCAGGAATGGTAATTATCCATCTGTATGTAGAAGGCTGCACTATCTAACCTGGGCTTTCTCTATGGTCAGTGAAGAGAAACACAATAATTGGAGACAGTGGAAGATTAAGTGTAGAAAATAATCTCACTCCTTGTACTGAATTAATGGTTTGTTTTTCTTCTTCCTTCTCCATATAAAGGGGCAAAATCTCTCACTTGTTTTACATTATTTCATACTTAACAACAGCTGAGGGCAATTTCACTTTTTACTTCTGCTACTGCAGTTAACATGGGGGTGGAGTGGGGAAGGAAGCAGAAGAGAAAATTACTCTCATACCCAGGAGTTTATCATGGGGCTGAGCTCTGAGTTGTTCGGTGTTTTGGTTTGATGTGTCCCATTTCTCAGCTGCCACTCCAGTTCTGCACATTGCCCAGAACAAGGAGCTTCACAAGTTCATGCCAAGGGCAGAAAGCAAGCTGTATAGCGGGCTGATCTTGCCTAGCCTACAGCAAGAGAAGTTACAAGTGGAAATAGTCACTAAAAGGCAAAGCAACTGATATATGCCATAACTTAATCTAGAAATTATTGTATTCAGCTGCAGCAGTGATATCAGACCAGTTGTCAGAATCTTCCTGCACTGCCACTAAAATCCCACAAACATTTAAAGATGTCATCTCTCTCTTCTATAAACTTAGTACAAATCTTAGCAGAGCTCTAAAGCATTAAAATTTTTTACTGAGTAAATTATGAAGACCTAATATATAATCATTCAGTGATGATAAATATAAATTTAGGGGCTGATGCAACTACTTCCAGTCTCTCAGTAAACCTCACCTTTATTTGCTGGACAACAGGAACTTCTTGGGCTAGCGTAATTGGGAATGGGCATTTGTTCAGATAAAGGAGTTGCCGCCTCCTACCTCTTTCCCCTGCCCTGGACTTCTGTATCCACCCAACTGAAAGCTTTATTTTGTTTCCTTTTCTTCTGTCCCCTTCCCCTCTATACTTCCTCCTCCTTCCTTGCTTTCTGCTTCAATCCCCCAATTTGTCAAAAAGTTTGTTCCAAGTATACGATTTTTTGGTCCGATATCTTTGCTTTAGCACAGTCGTGAGCATGTGAAATTTAGCCAACATCAGAACCATTCTGACAGGTGCTGACAAGTTGTAGTTTAATGATAAACTATCACAACATGAGAAAACCTCCCACAAAGGGTGCATGCCATGTACTTGCACACAATACAGCTCTAGCTGCATCTAGAACTGAATTGTTTCCTCTCACCACTGAGTTTTCAATGAGAATTTATACTTGGCACAGCTTAAAGATGCTGGATGCAATTAAGTCTGGCACAAGACCACTGACATTAGCAGAATTATATCAGAGATTCATTTTGCCTCTTCTGCATTTAAGAGTGTGGTAAATTTCTGGATGATGGATATGTACCTCAGCAAGAAACCAGAGTTATTTTACAGTACCTGTAAAAAAAAAAGAAAAGAAAAAAATTAAACAAACAAAAAAACCCACAACAGCCCAGGTCTACGTAAGCAAACTTCAATATTAAGGATCATTCTCCATCAAAGTAATTTGGTTGGCTCCATTCCGCTAATGGAGCCATGCCAATTTATACCAATAAAACATTTCTTTCTGGCTAGTGATAGCAAGAATGTACTATGCAAGAGCCTGACTTATGGGCAAGGACTGCACTGTGCACAAATGGAGAAGAAAAAAATGTCCTTTTTGAAAGATCTTTACAGTCTACGCATTAGACAAAAGACAAAAGAATGATGCCGACAGGCAAACAGAGAAAAAAGCTTCGGAAAACAACAGCATAATAAATTAAATAAAATGTGAATCTATCAATTTTAACATGCCACAAACATTTACTCTTTGTTTTAAAGTAGTGGTAATATTCTGTTCTTTTTGAAATATCAGGAGTGGAATCCAGCCCCATTGATATTGTTGGAGGCTTACCATTGATTTCTGTGGGAGCTTGGTGGCAAGCAACCTCCCTATTCTGCATGAAGCCTGAGCTATACTATCTCTGGATACAGCATAGCTATCATTAAATAATAATATTTTTAAAAGTTAATTGCATATTTTTTGTGATTTCTTTTTCTCTCCTTATTTAAAAGAAGACTAATTTAAATAATAGCCTTATAAAAATGTATGTTTTCTTTTCTCTCCCTCTGGCTTTTCTATCCCCCTTCTTTGTTCAGAATAAGATGTTCATTATTTGTCCAGTAAATGAGTAATCTGCTAATTAACTGCACTTGTTATGTGATGAATATTCAATTACCATAATGGGAAGAGGAAGAAGATGTATCATACCTAAGTAAATTAATTTGTTGTTGGGCAATGAATTTCTATCCACCTGGTTGCAATTGTTTACTCAAAAAGCTCTCCAGGTTTGCTATATTTGAGAATTAAAGGAGTGCACAGCCCATTTGCAGCCATATACAAAAGGTGAATACCTTTCTCTCTGTCTCTTTTAACATTATTATTAAAACAAATTGAATTTGGAGATAACTTGTGTTCTGCCTAGTGATAAGAAAAAGAAATTACCAAGTAAATTACATTTATTTCCTGTCTTTGAAAAATGGTAGCCCTCTCACATCATTTTAACAATGAAATGAGAGCATCCCCTATGGAAAAACAGGCCAAACTCCTCCTGTACAAAACACTACAAAATATATTTAACATCCATGTCCCATTGTTCTACTCTTCTGGTGGTGTCTAAAGCAATATCAAAAGTATCCTGTATGAAATGTTATAAAGTCAGGTTGATGGTCCAGACTCAAATCGTCAAAGTTTATCCAATTAACACAGTGAAGGACAAAAGGTAACAAAGTTCAGTTCACAGAACAGAGCAGTCCCATTTCTGTTCAAGGATGAGACTGTTTGATGCTCCTGCCCATCCTGTACCCTCAGATTTAGAATGGAGTTATTATTAGTGCAGCATGTCAATGTCCTCCATTTAAGCTACCTGTGACCTGAAACCTTCCTACCACAGCCTCCGCACTACTGCTATACCATATATTCATAGAACAGCTGCTTTCCAAGGATGACTGCTTTTTCTCTATTTACTGCCAATTAAGGATCATTGTGGTACTTAGTATGGCACACAGCAGTAAGACTGGAAATGATCCAAATGCAATACATAACACTTGTCTAACCTAAAGAGAAAGAAAGAAGAAAAAAGAAACCCCAACCAACATCTATAGCAAAAAAAATATACAGTGTTAGGGTAAAGACTAGCATTACTGATGCTATAAATCATCAAGCTCCGTGGCCAAGAGCTGAGGAGAAAATAGCTCATCTGTTCTTCAGGAGGGGGAGGAGAAGCCTAAACAAAACCAAACCTGCTGACATAGATTAATATGCATGAAAATCCTATTTTTAAATCCTAGAGAATCTCTCTACAGGCTTAGATTTTGTGAGTGGTAACCAGCAAGTGTTAGAGAAGGAACGGGAGTGAAGAAAGAGATTGAGTTTTATGACGAAAGTTTAATTCTTGACAGTTGGGATTCAGTGCAATGGTCTTCCACAATTATGACTTGGAGGAGGGTGGGTTTGCTGGAACATGAAATGGTGACAAAGGCTTATGCTGTAAGAAACAATGCAGAGGATGTCTCCAGACACTAGAAAAGATGCCTGGATGCCTATGAACACCCCTCACATGCCCAATACCTTCTTTACCAGAGTCAGTGTGAGGTGGCACAGGGATTAGTGGCAGCACCTCTGAACAGATCAGAAAATAGTTGTTGTAAGGTAGGAGATTCTGAGAGACAAGTGAACTTGCAAGCCACTGACCTCGTCTGGGAGACGAATTGGATGGGAGAGTTGTTTTGTCCCCTGTATTTATATCTTAATCTTGGTGTTCTGTTTTGCCAGGTTCATGTCTGTGGTTTCTTTCCATCTCTACTCACTGAAGAAATGGAATTTGATTTGTTACTGCAGTTGCTTTTCTAGTCTCAAAGTCTGAGGTGCATTTACCCATGTGCTGTCAGCAATGGTGGCAGGCACTGTGGCAGACAACAGAGTACTTCCCCTCACCCTCCCTCTTGTAAAGGAAGAAGGACAAGTGTGCTCAATGTGTGGCAGGCAATGAGTAGCAGTACTGTCAAGGTGTGTCTTATAATTTCTTCTTTCCAGAAAGACTCTTCCTGCTTTGTCACAAACTGACTGCCATGCTCCTGCTTAATATTCTTCAGAGAATGAAAAAATAGTCTGCAATCAGCACAAAGTCAGCAGAGAAATTTCTTTAGTCTGTGCCATTCTCACTTCCTACCTGCACATAGAGAAGCAAGACTGGTGAGGAAAAGCCAAGATTTGACCACATCTCACAACACTGAGCTCAAGGACAAACTGTCGGTGAGGTGGCAAAGAACAAGGAAGCGAAGAGGCAGTTCTGCAGCCCATGTCCTAGAGTAGTACAAGTTACGTTAGAGGTGTAAAACTATTGCCTGCAGACTCACATAGGCAGATGGGAATCTGGAAATACTCTAAGTCTCCTTCTGGAGAGAGGATATTACGAATGGCAAGGATCCTCCCCCTCACTGGTGGCTGGCAATTGCTAAGGACATACAAAGATATGTTGTGGTTGTGTTGGCCGGAAATTTTTGATTAGACATTTTGGGGTTTTTTTCTGAAAATGAGACTCAGAATAAGACAAAGGATCAGAGGAGCTGATTGATCCCGATACATTTCTGACCTAAAGAAAAGTTGAAAGAAGTTTCAGTTGCTGATTAACTTTCATTGCTTTTCTTTTCCAATGGAATAGGTTAGCAAAAGATTTTGAGCTATTTCTTATACTGTTTATATTTTTACAAGTTTTAATTTGCATTTTATTTAATTTCTGGTTTTCATGAAATAAAAAAGATAAAAATCAAATGATCAAATTGTTTCTAATTTAAACATTAGAATTTTTTTTTAGAATGCTGACAATTTAAAAAGAAAGTCTTCTCCAGGAGGAGAAAGGGGATTGGAGAAGGCTTTTATCTTCTTTTTTGTCTTTAAGAAAGATTTTTTTTATGCAGAAAAAATGTCTGCCGGCTATAATGGCAATATATTCCCTTCCCTGTCATTGACTGAGAAATATAAAAATCCCCTAGACAGTTCTGACTCTGTCTCCCAATAGAGGTTAAGTTCCTTGTCAAGAAGTCATTGCATTTACGTGCTATTAAAGCAGCATGCTGCCCAGCCTCACTCACCATATTTAGCTGTTTCAGCTGTAGGTTATGTATGTTAGGATGAGGGTGATAAAGCAGTTGTAGACTGTAACATAAGGTGATTTTCTTTACTGCACAATTACGGTTTATGTTACCATAAAGCTCTTGCCAGGGATGAAAAGTTGGGGAGGATTAAACAAAATGCTATAAAACATATCAAAGTGGATTGCATAAACAATTACCATGCTCTGGGAAATGGCTGATTAATTGACTGAAGTGAGAAGTCTGCAGGATGTAGGCACTATGGATATATCAAAGGATCTCTACTGCCTCGTTTGTTTTAATAAAAGTGGCTTAATTTGTTCCAATAGTCCAAAGCCTCCTGTTACACCTGCTTTTGTCATCCTCATTATTAAGGGAAAGGGCACTACACCTCTAAGAACAAGAGTCTTCTCACAGCCAGATCTACTTGCACATTCCCCAGTGCAGAGACAAGAGAACAGGATTTTCTCAGTACTCATAAATCAAGAGTGAAGCTGAATTTAAGGAATGAAATATGTGTGTGTGAATGCTTGCAAAAACCTTTACCTGCTTCTTTGACTTCTGGCTTTTCTTTGACCAAGATTAAGAAAAGAAAGCTGTTATTGTCCTGTCATCTGTCTTCCAAGCTTATCCAGCCCTTGTGACACCAGTGCTTTGCAATCTTCAGTTAACATCTTCAACCAGATACTGCTATCCCATTTCCCTGACAAGAAACTTAGACACAGAGAAAATGAGGTCCATAATGTAAAGGTAAGACAGTGATCTCCTGTGTAATTGCCTAGCTCTTACTGAAAAACCATACACAGATTAGATATGTAAAAAATCTATACCTAGATTGTTTGCCCATGTCACACAAGAAGCCTGTGGTAAAACAGACAAATAAATCCATTTTTTTTGACTCACTGTGTGTCTGACACCAGAAGAAATCAAGACTATCTGGCTGTCCTGGTTTGAGTCTAGCCATTATAGGGACATCCCATGGGAAGGTTTGCTGGGGCCACTGAACTTGCACCTACCACTGATAAGCTCAGCTCACACTTGGTAGAAAACTGGGTGTATATTTCATTAAACGCGGCTTATTCTTCAAAAGCTAAGAATAAAATAGAATATACAAAGCAAAGTAACTCTTCCTTCTCTGTAGTCGGAATCAGAATTACACTTTCAGAATTAATGGTGTAATCAAAAAGTTACCCTTTTCCCTCAGAATTTTCCTTATTTTGTCATCCTCATCCCATTTTCAAGATAACCTCTTCTTCCTGATTGTTTCTGAGTGAATCTTTCTAGGGGAATTTGTGTTGGGAAGTAAATGTCTGCATGTCACACTTGAGGCAGTCAGCTGTGGGTTACTGGAAGAGGTATGATCACCTGAGGGGACTTGTCTAAACCTTTTGTCTGCCAATAAATGTGCCAGTTAAATCTCTGTGCAAATATAAATGTAGGCAAAGAAATATAAAAATAAAAGGACAAGAGTGAACCTGTTGATTGCAATGCCTACCTCTCTATAGTAGCTATGAGCCACAATCTTCTGCTTTTGTTCCATGCTGAACACTCTCCTATTGCAAAAGACAAATACATTTTTCTCCTAAGCTTTTACGTGCTTTACTTGTTCCTAAAGGTAACTGTCAATGGAACTTCTATTATAAAAATTTGAAATTTAGTATTGCCTCAAAGTTATCTTAGCACAATAAAATATTTCTCTCCATCCCTTCACAACTTCTTTTCTTTATCTGTTATTCTTGCATGCTTCAGTCCTCCTGGCAAACTTCCCAGCACCTTTGCTTGAATCACATAGTCTGCTCTTTCTAACTCCTTCCCCTCATAACAGTATGTCTAATATTCATGGCTTGTTCAAATACTAAAGTCTGATGCCTAAAGATCACCTTTTAACCCAACCTAGTGATCAGTTTTGTTCCAGACATTACAGTTCTTCCCCACATGGCTAAATAACACCTACGTTGTCAGTGAGAAGTGGTCAGCATCGATTACTTGACACGTCTAGTGAGTTGTTCAACTTGATCTCTTGCTTACACTGATCTGCAGAAGAATCCTGCAGGCAGGCCTAAAAATTCAAAAATAAAATCAGAGATTTTATTATCATGAAATTACATATCTGCTTCCAAATAATAAATAAGACTTGAACATTTTATAACATCAGTGATAACTAGCTAATATTCTACCTTACAGCTGCTTAAAATGTAATAGATATTTTGAATAAACTGATGGCTTCCAATAGGGCTTCTTTTCTGTTCTACTAATGCATAAATTGTTACATGCACTGTGTTAACAAACTGGAATTATTATATCTTATCTCTTATTCCTATCACTGTTACTAAAGCAGTATGCATATATATCACAGTAGGATGCGTTCATGAGCTCACCACACCTCCAAGGGCTCAGGTCTCCATAGTCCAAGTGCCAGAAAGATTCTCTTCATGGCATAAGCATTTGGTATATTTTTCAAACATTATTATGATTTCATGTTTTCAGCTGACCTCCAGTTGCTCAGATCCCCTTCCCAAATTTTCAACTACATTGCAGTTGTACCTTTCATAGATACATGACAACAGAAACAAAAAATATGAGGGATTGAACTGAGGTCATTCTCCCAAAGACAAAACACTGTGCACACATCTTTGCAGAAAACATGAACATGTGTATAACACTCCCACTAACCCCTCAACACTCCACGGGGTTGACCTAGTACCTTCACAAGATCAGGTCTCTTTCCCGATCCTTACTGCTTAAAATGAGTTGTCCTCTAGTTCTTCCATGGGTTCAGACATTCTCATTCCTCAGCTCTGTCCTTCTTGGCATGAGTCTGTCCTGGACGGAAGCTCTCTTATTTTCTTGATGTGCTCTGACCAGAAAATGATTCAGGAGAGAGTTCTTTCTGTGGATCTTGACACTATCTTGGAGGCAAATGGTTGATTCTTTATTCTTAAATCCCAGCTGTCATAAGGCATGCGTATACATATGTGTATATGTGTGTATTTCTGTATATAACCTATGGATCTCTCACCATTTGGCAATGATTAAGTACATAAATTATGTAAAATCCAAAGAAGATAAACCACCAATATTGTGAAAGTGAAAAAGCTTGGTCCTAATCCCAGTCCCTTATCATAGGCTGTTATCAGGAGAGATGCTGATCCTCTTCCACATTTTTATTTATTGATTTTTGTATAAACATGAAAGAGAAAAAGGGAATTGCACATGGATTTCCTACTATGTTGTCATCACTAGCAAGGATAACAGGCTTGCTATGAGAGTTTAAAGTGCAGTAAATGTTTCTGTTAATACCCTAGTAAGAAAGGGCAGGGAAGATAGAAGTGTTGGGAATATTTTCCTGGCTAGCAAAAAGATCTATATGCACTAAATTTCTGTGGGATTATTTAACAAATCATTTTGAATAAAAAAAAAAAAACAAAAACAACCCAATAACAAAACAACCATGGAAAAGGTTGAGTAAATTGAAGTAATTTGTATGCAATTATGAGAGTATTTTGCTTACTCTTTCCAAGACCCTACTGATTGCCAGGTTTTTACTTAGATCTGTCCTTACAGCAATGGAAGGGTATTCAGAATCTCCTTTGTTAATATTTTGTAAATTACTTAGGTTCAGCACTATGCTGCTTTCCCTAGCACTTCCCTTCTATCTACTGCTATTTTTAGAACCATTTTAGAAATGCACATACAAATGTATTTACATAACATAAATGTTTGTTAGAATGGTGTGACAGAAAATATTTCTAAATATTTCATAATATAATTCATAATAAAAGGAACTGTGAGGAAAATCTAAAAAATTGGGATGCAATCAACAAACATGACATATTCTAAATGACAATCAAGAAATTAAACCACTGACCTAGAAAACCAGCTCCTAATGATATTGGAGAAGTACAGGTTCTCCAGAGATAGAGTAGAAAAAAAAAAGGTAACACCATAAACAAGAAATTATTTTATATTTTAGAAATAAGGTGTTCTGGTTGTGATAGGCAAATTTCAACCAGTGCTAAGCAAATATTCTCAGTGGCTTAAGATATCCATGATTCCTGTTTCTACAATGCTTAAATTCCCTTGAATTTAAGGGAATATCCATGCTGGTTTAGCTGTGGCAACAGGATCCTTTTCTATAGACACAGGGTATGTTGACAGAAGGAGTTTTTCTGCCTGCATAGTTGTATAACTTCCCCAAGCACCCAGAGGTCAGTCCTTAAAGCTCTCTTTTGTCAGCATAGCTGTGTCCACATAGGGTTTTGGCGGGTGTAGCTATTTGGCAAAGAATATGTGATTTTTCACACTCTTCACTAGCATAGCTGTGAGGGTAAAACAGAAGAAGCATGCACGCACAATATGTCTCTCCCTCCCCAGCCTGCCTTTGCTTTTCATCTCACCACAAATTAATAACTTGAGGCATGGTTTGCTGAAGAAGGGAATAGACAAAAGGAGTTTAAATTAGCACATTACTCTTACTCCCAGCTACTACAAGAAGATCATGAGACAGAGGAAATAGAAGCATGAGTGGTGCAAGTAAAATTTCAAGGTAGTTCTATAATTTTTTCTTGTTATGATGACGTTAGATGCTAAGAAAAGGTAACCTGTGGGCTTGCCACTAGGCATTTTTGAGGATAGGGTCACCATGTCAAATATGCATGGATAGGATAAAGTATCATCAAGGTACTAATGGTCCACCAAAGTATGTTGGAGAGCACAATTTTAAAGAAATGCGAGCCCCACTACTGGGTTCTCTAAACCTAGACTCAGCTGGGCTTCTCTGCTAGCATTCAGGAAACTAACTAAAGGAGAAAAATAAATGTGTAGGCTTTATGTCCAGGGTATCCTGCCAGCCCCAGTTGGCTCCTAGCATCCCATAACCAGGTCAACACTTAGGGGAGGGATTTTCAAAGCACTGCCTCTTAGAGCCAGGCCACTGAAATCTGATGTTCTCATGTAGAGCCAAGTAGATGTCACTACTTGTAACAGCAGGAGGGAAAACAGCAGTATCTTGTCTTCAGCTCCTATTTACCCATGAGAAGTGTTAAAAAAAATGTACTATTCCAACTTTTCTGAACCACACACCAAGTAAATGTTCATGTGTCACCAATGTACTATCCCAAGTGTTCAGCTCTTAAAAGATCTAGGTATTATATTTGCCTTTTTTTATACTTGTCTGCTCCCTTGTATCTCCTGCTGAGACCCCTTTTTTCCAGTGTATGTGGGCTGAGTCATGAGCAGCTGAAATGATTCTGCAGAGTAACAGAAAGTCATAGATACTAGCTTCTAAGACCAGCTGTGCCTCTCTAGGGACAACTCTATTTTATCCACCATGTTACTAAATAACAAGTGGTAGGTAGAAATAAAACAGCTGTTCTACTTGTATGTTGCTAGACACACTCTTCTACTCCTCCCATTTTTTATTTCCTCTCTCATCCATTAACATCATACTTGAACATCTCTCAAATGACTCAATGAAACTGTTAAAGAAGTTACAATATCAATAAAAAGGGGTTGTATTCCAGATGAAGTTTTCCCTTATTCTTTAGCAAGACAATCCTTAGTTTTGTTTCTGGGGAAAAAAGAAAAAAAAAAAAAAAAAAAAAACACAAAAACAAAAAAAAAACCCACCAAAACCTACCACAAAACAAGAACAGGAATGCTCTGATATTAATCAACTATAGTGATCTACAGGAAGAAGAGCTTTCTGAAGAAGCTGAGCAATAAGTATTTACATGAAATATATTTCTGTATAAACCAGGCAGCTAGGAAATCACTCAAATCAATGCCAACAGTTGTTCTGTGTAAATCTTTCTGTTTGGACTAGCTGACCAGCCTGGGGCAGAAGGAAGCAGGAACATCCGTTATCTCATTTATTCATTAGAGTTAATTGACCTCCCTATAAGGGCCAATTATAAATTTATGTGTCATGAACAAAATACGTTAAAAAATAACAACTGGAAGGAAGACTAGAACATCATGAAACAGATTTTGCAGTGTTTCATTTTGCATATTATTTGCATCTCTTACAAAAAGTCTAGTATAACAAATATGAAAAGAAGAGCCTAGAATTCAAAGACAATCTTTTACTGTGATGGGACAACTTCTAAGACAGGAGTGGAGGAAAAGAACAAAAAAGAAGAACAAACCAAGTCTACAAATACTAGTGTAAAAAGAGGAAATTTTTTCAAGTTATCACTTTTTGCACTCTTCTATTCATATTGTGATAACTGAAGTCAAATTCCATTGGATTACTGAGGTCTTATGGACCATAAAAAGCAGTATTTCTGTAGCACGGACTGGAGCTTATGGTATCAATCTCACTATCATACTTGACAGTGATTGCTTTCCAAGCTGGTGGCTGGATGGGAGAGAAAAACAAAGGACAAATTTTTTGCTCAACTAGAAAATGTCAGTTAACAGTCCTGGAGACAAAACTGTTACCTATCTGGATTGTTTTACAATGAGACATTGTAAAATGAGTAAGTAGTGGAGGATCATTTGTTTGCTACCTAAACCCACAGTCAGTCCCTGCAGGTAGTATTGCAACATTTATTTAAGAATGACAACTGATACCTTTCTTGAGCATGGAAGAAAAAAGTGACTAACCAGAGTGAATTAGAATATTATTCAAATTGTAGTGAACTTTGGTCAGTGAAGAATCCAGAAGATGTGACATCATCTAGTATACTAGCATGTGTTTGTGTTTGAAAGCACTCCTTTTCATTTAACTGCAACAGGAGTTGATTTATTTTATACTCTGGCACATAACCTATAAAATACTTGATCTTTTGCTCACCCATTTTTAAGAAACATCTTCAGAAGTTTTGATCATTTCCTGCCACTATCTGGAGAATATTTCAGATGAGGTCAGGAAAAGGTTGATGCCAACTATCAGGTTTTTTAATTGTTCTTAATAATTGATGTCAGGCATGGGAAAAGTGTCAGAGTGACAGCATTTGGCAAGAAGTATCTTTCTTTCTGCACACGAGGAAGCAACATGGGCATCAGTTGTGGAAGCCTTCCTTGGTGTGCCTGGGGAGGACTATCATAGTGCTTGGGGGAATTATGCAGTGCCTGGGTCCTTTCCCTCTTTGGTTCCTTTGATGATAGTAAGAGCACCAACCGGTGGTGATTATATTGCCAATTTCGCTTCATGGAAAAATCACTGGTAAGTTTTATGCTAAAAACAACTGCCTCTTAGGCATAGGCATGAGGTGTGTTTCACATGAGCTACCAAGCAAGCAGCAATGATCTTCAGGCACCTGCTACTAGTGCAGGCTGTACCTAACCACTGACTTCATCCTGAAATGTTGTACACCAGCCTGTTCACACGACTGTCCAAGTCTTCCTTCACTCCTTGCATTATTACTTTATACTTCCTTTTCAGTTTCTAAAGCTAGTCCTTAATTTAGCATGCAAGATTCTTTTATATTTAAGGACTATCCTAACCGTATGCAATATTTTATCATTTATGTTCAGGCAGCATTTCCAAATTCTTTAAACAAAATGATTCAAACTAAGAAATAGGTCACAACCTTGGCAACCATCTGATGTGAGACAATGTAATCTGGTAGCACACTGGTTGTCATGGAAACTGACAATATTGGATTTTTCCTTCAATGCAACCTGTGTTTTATGCATAAATTATTAGCATATTAAATCTAAGGCACTGACATTTCAAAGCAGACCACCCATGTGTTTTATATGTGTTCATGAGTACCTTAAACTCATTCGTATTGGCATTCAGGAGAGAGTTCAGAGCTGATGACTTTCATGGAGGAAGGATTTTTTTTTAGACTGGACAGTACAGTCTTGTGCTTTTGAGCTGAAGAGGTTTCAGGCTCTATCCCTTTTAGCTAATGACCCACTCAAGTGTGCTGTATTACAGTGCTCATTAGTCTTACTTTTAGGGTCTTCACTGTCAATCATCTCAAAGATAAAAATTTGTCTGAAGCAAAAACAACTTTGGGAGATATGTTGAAAATTTATATATTGTTTGTTTTTCTTTCATCCCAGCTGAGATAAGAATAAGATCTTCTGAATTCTTTGAGAAAAAGCAAACAATTCTTTCACTGCTGTCCAGCCCCTCACTCCTCCCTCAATCCCTTCCCTGAACAGTCAGGAGTTAAACTCCCTCTTTTAAAAGCTCAGGGACTAGTGCTTGGGTCTCTCTCCCATCTTGCTGAACTCCCGAATGACTAAATTATGGTCTCTCTTTCCATGACGGTTTCCTTCACCAGTTCTATATTTGTCTGCAGTACATATTGGTTGCAAGAAAATAGCACTTTCAAATGGCAAAAGTTTCACTTCAATTTTTTTTATTGTGCCCAGCCTGAGGCTGTGTGTGTAGTAACTTTCAATGTGGGAAATATCCAGAGGTATGAAATGAGACCATTAACCCATTGCCAAAGAAAAACTGTCATACTGCATATAATCTCAGCTGACATCCATGCCTCTTCCTTCTGTAAAGAACATCTTGCCCTTCTCTGAACATTAAAAAAGTTTGAAAGTTGAGAACAAAGGACTGAAAAATGTACTGAATTTCATCTGTAGACCTTTAAAAAGAGACAGGGTGACAGCCCATCACTTTTTACTTCCTGCAAACCCTTGGCATGACAAAGAAAACATCATGACCTGGAAGTTTTTTCCCATAATGCTCACAACCCAGTTTGGCTTCCCAATAAGAGCTGTTCTTCCTGTTTTTCATGGGATTCAGACTTGATGTGTAAGGGAAACGTAAAGTGTATGTCAGGAGACAGAGGAGGAGTCACTCTGAGTCCCAAAATGCAACATGAATGTCCTTCTTGTGAGCATAAGGGAACATTCATCCTAAATGTATGGTGGATTCACAAGTAATGCAAGTTATCTTTCTCAGTGGAAATGGAAAGCCAGCAATTCGTGGCTGTCTGGATCACATTTCTGTTTTTTCTATCAACAAATCATCCAAAGTCAGTACAGAGACCAAGGAATGTCTATTTTCCTCAAATGTCTCCCCTCTCATTATGAAGTATTTATGACATCTGCAAAATCAGCCGCACAAATTCTGTTCTTAAATTATATGCCGTTTGGACATGGGTAATTTACAGAAATTTCATTTGGTATCATAGTTACATATAATTCCTTACCTTAAAATTGTTACATGCTGTGTCTCGTCATGTCACCTATTTAAGACAGATGATCTCAAGCGCTTGCCCTGAGCAGCTCCCACTGGCCTAGTCCTACTATTGCTGGTGTCAGGGATATATTCCGTATTTGCAAGTTTCATCAAAACTTTCTCTTCCTCCACAGTACTTTGATACAAAAAAAAAATCTGCATTAGCCAAAAAAAAAATGTTTCTTGCTACAAGATTTTTTTTTTTTGAGGAAACATAGAAGGCATATTCCTTTTCTGTTCACATTAATGATTAAATTAGGTAAAAGGATTTGGTTTTTAGCTATGACATTTTTCTGGTAACTTTTGCTGGTGTCTCTGTATAATATCAAATATTAAGGCTCATGTAAATAGGATTCTGTTATGGAAAGTAGAACTCCATTGAATGTATTAGATCTATTTTGACTGTAGATCAGGCCAGATATGTTTTTTTGTTGCTGTTTTTGTTTGTTTCTTTCTTTGTTCTCCCCCCACCCCCACCCCAGACAGTAAGTTAATGAATAGCTGTTTAAAAGCTCCAGGTATGGAGACTAAAGACTGTTCACTTATTTTACTCAATGAAAAGACAAGAAACTTGTTTTCCCTTTTCCTATTTTATCTCTGAAGTGTTTTGGTCTGTGCAGATAGTACCCGACCATGCTGCCTGTATTTCTAAAACTTCCAGTATATCCCTACAGCTCAATAACATGCAGAAGCAGCAGTTCTGGGTAACGTGTTAATGAAGTGGAATAGTTTTTCCTATAATCCTGTAATATGTTACTTTGGCCTTTTCTGATATTGATTTTTCCAATGTAATTAACAAAGATGAAAAGAGTTTTACTGCAGAATCAACATAATGTCCAGATTCTCTTTGTGATCCAGAAAGATGGGATTGTCTTCTCCGTGGTGAGGTCTAGAAATGATGAAGCAGAACGAGATTACGAAGTCAGCTTTCAAACTATAGTTCTGTAAGTATTTTAGGAACAGAAACACTGTTTACAAGAATGTGTTTAAGTAAATATAGTCTCTTACCTAGAGAAAAGTCAGAAGTGACTTGGCTCAGATTGCTTACACATTTAGTCCCTCAAGAGCTTGTTCAAACAGTCTGAGCATATCTGTCAAGCTTCCTCTGAACATTCACCTCACTCATGAAAGTTACCTATCAGTTTTGGATTTGAATGACAGAACATGCAATACCTGATGTTGCCGAGATTTCTCTTTTACTTGAAGAATGTAGAATTCCTTCTGGTAAAACCAAACCCTGAGTAAGTTTATGGTTTTGATAGCAGAGATTTGAATCTTGAAAGCAGGTTTAGAGTTCCTTCTAGACTTAAAACCTAGAGAAAAAGGCAACAAACATCAAATATAACTTTTGTCAAATTATGTTGATTCTAGTTAATGCAGTCTACCCACTTAAAATACCGGTGTTTGGTCACATGAGCCAGTTAATAAAATTATTCAATTTGATAACTCAGTCTGCTGAGCAGATTTATTACTGATTATCAACACGAAACACTTTTAAGTTCATTTGTAGCTGTTCATAAATAGCCCACAGCATGCACACGCAAAACCTAAGGTGCTCAACAGTATTTGCATGCTTCCCATGATGAAGTTGTTACTTTTAATAGGCTCCTGAAAGTGTGAGTTGGAAGAAGCTGTTGTTCATGTGGACATGGCTGCATCCTTGGTAACTGCAGTGACTGTCACTCCTAACCAGTCCTGTGGTGCCACCTCACCTTGCAGCTATTCAGCCCACAGCCCACTCTCGAGAGCCAGGCAAATATCAGTGGGTGTCTGCAGCTATCAGCTATGTGTTTTGATCTCTCCCCTGGGCTCTGGACAATATTCCTTTCTGGCCCTTTGAGTTTTTAAGCTCTGACCTTTTTTCTGAGTCATCCTGGAAACTACTTCATGGGGCAGAATTTTTTTAACTGATAAAGAAGTTCTGAGGGCTTTATCATTTCCCGATCTCACTCTTGGCACAGTATCCTTAGGCATATTAACCAAGCTACTGTATTTTAGTACTTGTTGAGATGTCTCTTAGCTAGATTATTGTGTAGCTTCTCAAGTCTAACTCCCTTTAGATCTAATCTCCATTGCAAATAATCCATCATAAACAAACACACAGAGGCACAGGCCATATTCACGACAAAAGAATACAGTTTTGGTTTGGTTTGGGTTTTTTTCCCACAGTTCTCTACAGTGGTTTTCAAAGCCTTCTTTATTGTCATTGTTTTATCAACATTGATCAGAGACCCTGGTGGCAAGCCAGAACAAAGAGGATTGATCTCAGGTTCGAGTAAGAGAGAATTAGAAATGGGTAAAACACAATGTATTAACATGGATTTCGACTAAATTCAATTCCCAAGTTTTTCATAGGCTGTTTAAATGATTTTGGTATGTTACTGCAAATGGCTTTTCTTACACATTTTAGAGGGGGGAAATTTAGTTTAATTTGTTTTTAATAATTTGGGAAGGTGGTGTACTACAAACATCCAAATTCCATACAACTCCTGTATTTTCATATTTATGCCTAGGCCTGATTATATATAGAAAGCAGAACAAGGAATGGAACAATTATTTGACAGTCAAACACAGAAGATCCTACACCTGAACATCAGAGAGGATGAAATCAAAGCATCACAAAAAGGCTATATTGACACCAGTAGAAAGATTCTTGGCACAGAATTATTCTCACACAGACAAATTTTCTGACAGGTTTATAATAAGTTTTGTTTTGCTTTGGTCTGGGTTGGGTTGGGCTTTTTTTGTAGGTCATTCTGATAGGTGTTCAGCACTGAAGAAACCCGGGCAAACAGAAAATAATGCCCCACTGCTCAGACTGGAGGGTTTAGACTGCTACTTGTGAGTTTAGGTTATTGTCAAGCTTCTCTTGCTCTAGAGGAATATCCCAGACATTCACATATAAGAAATTCTACTTTTCATATCTACGAGTGAGGTGGCAACTCTCTAACCTAATCAGTGCCTTTGGGCAAGGGTGGAGAGGTGAATTCTTGCATGGCTTTCTGTTCCTGAAGCTGACATCCTTGATGAACTCTTACTCACTGTAACTTCAGACCCTGCTACTAAAATATTGTCTTAGTCATCTGTCCCTTTTTATGCTATTGCAGGCTTTTTCCACCAGATGGTAGGCAATAAAAGCAGGAAACACAAGATTATGTGATGCTGTATACTTAAAAGAAATCAAACAAAATTAAATAAAGTGCAACTGTGAAACAATTCTTCATATGCTTGCCTCCTGTTTATGCTTGCAACTAGAAGACAACACTGGAAGAGATCTGGTCAGTGTTTGCAGGTATTTGATTAATAGCACAAATAAGGCCTACATAAACACATGGTACATATGTTATTACATATTGAAAAGATGCTATTGTGTCTCCTATTCTGTTGTTCTCTAGTAGTAAACAAAACTAATTATTATCAGGATATGCATTTTCTGTCAATTCCTTTAAGGAAAACCATTTATTCCACTTATCCTGCTGTAAGCAGATAAATGAAATTGTCTCCCCAATGTGTAAATTTCTTCTCCTGCCTTGTTAGTGCTGTCTTGTACATGAAGTACTCATTTAGTTGCAAAAACCAATTATCATCCCTGTCTGGATACATTAAGAATTTTCCTACAAGTCTTTTTCTCTATATCACATTTTAGGCAACACTGTACATGAATTATTCATATTGCCCATCTTGCAGGCAGGTTTTTTTATTATTAAATTCCATCATAATAATAGTTATTACCACAGTCATGGCAGTTTTATGAGTATTCTTCAATGCCATTACCTGGAAAGATTTCAATCAAATCATATAAAAGATGCAAATCAATTTCCATAATAAAATTAAACTGTACCATCTACTCTTTCATCCTTGCAATAGAGTTGATTGACAACTTCTCCCTGATAGTTGCAGCTGATAACTTGCAGGTATGGTAATGGAGAATGGCAGATTCTCTTGCCCTAATATTCTAAGAAATTCACCATTTTTCTTGCCTTGTCAGTATTTAATGCTCATGTCTTCATTCAAACACAGTGCTTAAGATACAAACATTCAGTTTACAGATTTTCCTCCTGAACAATACAATTATTTCTCTCTGGCAATATGAGATTTGCCTTTTGCTAACCAAAGGCAGTGCAGAATAAATGAAATTCTTTAATGAATATTCTTATTTGTTATGCTCTGAGTAGTACTGACCTCCACAAAGGGATCTTTTCCCAAGGAGGATGTCTTCCAGGTGCTTCCCCTAACTTCATCCTGAACTTTTATTTTAAATCTTTCTCTCTTCCTTGTTTTGCTTCTTTTCTATGCAAGCACTTGATAACTTTTTCCTACTTCCTTGTTTGATTACCACTTCTGCTTCTCTGTATGCTCCCCATTTATCATTTCCTGGTGCTTTAGATCAAAGGTGCTGTCTAAATAAAACGTAAAATGTAATGTCCACTCATGCTGGAATTAACTTCTGTATAATTTTGCTTTTACTCTGGAGGTAGATTAAATCTTGATGAAAGTTTCAAATCATGACCCTTGACTTCAGATCCATTTACATCAGCTG
Source organism: Phalacrocorax aristotelis (assembly GCF_949628215.1). Taxonomy (NCBI): domain Eukaryota; kingdom Metazoa; phylum Chordata; class Aves; order Suliformes; family Phalacrocoracidae; genus Phalacrocorax; species Phalacrocorax aristotelis. The sequence goes on from NC_134278.1 coordinate 66,346,486, forward strand.
AAAGGCAGAGAAATGCATTCATCTTGAAAGAGTTACTCTGGAATGATACCGGAGTAATTAAGATGAGAATATAAACAGCATTAATAGGGATAAATGGGTCTTCTCTTTTCAATTAAGCTTCAAGTAAGGCCAAACAATATGAACCATCAATCAGCCCTAATACCTTGGGAAATAAAATGATCACCATTTAGAATCAAGAAGAAATTTATTTTCATGATACAGAATTGGACAATTCTATGCCTTATGTAAAGGTTAATATTCCCATTGAAGTTTCTGTGTGGCATCTGTTCAAAGTAGACTCCTGGAGTAGAAACGCTCTTGCTCTGTTCTGGTATAAAATCCTTATAATCCCAAGAACTTAATCTCTCATGTTCAAAAATGCTTAAAAAGATAGATTACATCACACTTCAAGAAACTAAACCATGCAAGACTGAACTGATGTCTGTTATGTAATTCAATTTATTACAGCAAGGCTTCAGAATTAATGAGTGAATTACAATTTTTCCCATAAGCAATTTTTTATTCCTGCTAAGGTCATGTTAGCACTATTACTGTTATTTTCAAAGGTGCATGATGAAAAATGAAATAAGCTATACATTTTTCTATATAAATGTTCTATTTTCAAATGTATTTAGAGGTAGTCTAGACTACCATGTAAATTATTCACCAACCTGTGGTGCTACCTGCCTATTATGGCATCTGTCAAAATCACTTTCTGCTGAGAATTAATTGCTTTCTTCACCTGCAACACATCCTGAAAAGTTTGTTGATGTTTTTCCAACTAGGGTATAGCTAAGTATTAGCCGTCTGTAATAGAGCCTTAATTTCTACACTCATAACTCTCCTTCCCCAAGACCATTTTATTAGCTTGGGTCATAGGTTATTCCATCACATTTTCAAAATTATTTTAACTTTGAATATAATGTTTGGGATTGATGGCAGCACACTAGCCCGTGTGTAAAATACACAGTACTTGTGTACAATGCAACACTCAGAACAAATGCCATTGCCATCATTTTGGGATAAACCCTAGCTTTTACACCACAGATTACTAGAAATTCCAAGAGGCCTTCCATGGCATTTTCTGAAGGGCTGAAAGTCCATTTGGATCTTGGTTGTCATTGCCTTTGAAAGAAAAAAGTCCCTGGCAAATGAGTGCTCTCAGTCTAAGGTATCTCCTGGAAGAAAGCATCTCTGTAGCAGAGCTGACTGAAGCAAAATGCATGTGCTAGACATTTCAATCTAGAGGTTAGTGCATTAGTTTGATGGTAAGTGGGAAATGGGGAAAAGTGCCAAGATGTATGCCAAACTGGTTGGAGTACCAGGGTATGCTGCACTCCATGAAATCTGCCAGAGGAATGTTAAGCACAGACAGACAGTTAATATTACAAATTTAGGCTACTGGTGTCTTAAACTGCTGTAGTATTTTCCTTGGCCGTTGAGACAGATAATTAGGGTTTAGACTTTGGAAAGTCCCATACACTACTAATAGTGAAAACCCTTCCCGTGTAGGTATGAAGGATCCATCATCAAGCTGCCACTGTAATTTAATGCTATGTCCACATTAGCAAACTTAACAGGTCTGAAGCCAGTTCTCTGGCTGTGAGAGAAAGTGGTGCAGTGTGACCTGCATCTGCTCAGGTGGATGGGAACAGTTTCAGGTCTGAGGTACTTCTGAAACCACTCTTAGGCTCTCTCTGAGAGAGTTTTATGTGGTACAGACTGAAGTTGTGCCAAGGAGAGGAAAATAATTAACCTGTACAGATGACGATGATGGGTCAGTGTACCTTGATTAATTTACCACTGAAGGTGAAGCAATAGATCACGTGACTTTAGGAAGAAGTAGTGGCAGAAGGATTTAATGAGCAACTTGGTCATCTACAATAGAAAGCCCAAAGATATTTATGGTATTTTCAGATGCCTCCTATAAGCAGGCAAAAAATGAGCTGCACTATTCCTAGGCCTCCCCTCTGCTTAGGAATGCAGAAACAATACAGCAGAGTCTATGAGAATCCACCAGGTGACCATTCAAATTGCCGTTTCCTGTCTCCCCAGTCTAGCAGGACAACACCAGTTTTGCTGCTATTAGTTACAGTGATGCCCTTGTCATGCCTCCTTTTTTATTGTGGGGTGGGATGGCAGAGACTTATGTCCCTTATTGCTCTATTACACAAGCATACAAGTGCTGATCCTTCTGTATTTGCAGAGATAAGGGAAAGATTTGCCATGAAGAGAAAGTACTTTAGTCCCTGCTAACTTGTTTTGGGGTTGTTTTTTTTACTCATCACAGAATCACAAGAACATTAGGTTGGTGGGCACTTCTCAAAATCATCTAGTTCACCCTGCCTTCTCAAGCAAGGACACCAAAAGCAAGTTGCCCAGGACTATGTCCAGTCAGATTTTGAGTAGCTCCACAGATAGACTGCAAAACTCTCTGAGTAAACTGTTCTAGCATCTGATCACCCTCACAGTAAAAGTGTTTTTTTCTTACGTTCAGATGAAGTTTCACATGCTTTAATTTGTGCCCATTACCTCCAGTACTGGCCTGGACACCACTGTGAAGACCCTGGCTCCCTTTTCTTCATTCCCTTCCTAAAAAAGTGATATTCTTCTTAATTTTACTTCTCAATCTATGTTTATCATTTATTACTACTAGCATTGATTTTAGTGCCAATGAAAATTAATGAGGTCTTTGAGTAAGACATAGTATTGTACAGCACAATGCAGAGACATGAGGCGTGGAAAATAAATTGCAGGCATGAAAACTTTCTCCTGGATTGCTACCACAAGGCTAATGGCATTTCCACTGTGATACTGTCATGTCACATGGGCAGGAACTCTGAAAAACACTCCTTGGGAGTTTCATGTGGATTTAGACAGCAGTATATGAAAGGACACCATAAATTTTTTAACAGGATATCCAGGTTATATAAACAGAACTCCACGGATGTAGTGTTTTACAGGGGTTACTTTGTTTTGGTTTTGCAGGTAGTACAGGTTGAAACCCTGTACTACCACTACTGAGTAGACTGGAGGAGAATAAGCTGAGCGACTATTAGATGAGTACTGTTCATGAGGTTCCTATCCACTTTTCTGTTCTTCAGATTTGCCTGAGCCAGGCATACAAAAGAGGCAGATATGCAAAATTCCTCTGTGCATCCAGAGAAGACTGGGCAGTCCCTGGATGTTCCCTTCATTTGCTGGTGTCACATATTAATTGCCAAGTAATTCAGAGCCATTACCTGGCAAAGAAGTAATCATACTTTCCAGGGTAAACAAGTTTCCCTTCCTCCTCCTCTTTAATTCTGCTAGATCTTCAGAAACAGACTGCTGAGGTCAGTAAAGCTGGAAGCTAAACAGTAAACAAGGAATCAGAAAGGCAAATTGCTAATGAATGTTGTGAAGGAAAGCTTGCAGTGACACTTAACCACCTTTAACTAACAGTGGTAGTTTGACAGATCCAGATTGCAATCTCTCTTTTAGTAGCTTATTTTCCTTAAGTTTAAATTTTGAACCTGTTCTCTTATGTTGCCTGAATTAAATATATAACAAGAAGATTTGAGACACCCCTTTCACTCTGTCCGTCACATTTGATATGCTCTGAATTCTTTCAGACTCCAAAAGTACAGTACACCCACCCTTCATTGCCTCATCTGGAACATGTAAACTCTCCCAGTTATCAGTCGTAACTGTTCACAGCTCAGACAAATTCTCCTCTGTCCTTCTCCATATTATTGCAGCTCCATTGGAAATCTGTCAAGTTCACATTTGCTACTGAGAGGTTTACAAAAAAAACCAGTCAGAAATTGGTAATTTACTTTTCTTCTTAAATTAATTTGTTAATTTCCTGCCAGGAAACTTAAATTTAAATAAAATCAATGATTCTCCCACCACTCATTCTTAACTGCATTGTCAGAGAAGGGAAAAATCTAGCTGAAGTCTGCAAGGGGGATGGTGTTCCTATAAGAGGCAGTGACCTTAGCATCTGTGTTATCACCATACATCCTTACATAATTTCAATGGATATAGTGCCTTACTCTGTTATATTTTGGTTCTTAAGAGGACTTATCCTGTTCACTTCCATCACATTGTGTGTCAGAGACCCATCCTTATCTGCCTGTCTATCTATCTATCTGACTACCTTTGTATCTATCTGAAGCCTGGCAGATGCCTAGAAAAGAAGATAAGATTTGGCACAATCTAAAAATTCAACACAGCAAGATAATTGAATTCTTCTGAAATTTATTTGTTTGGGAAAAGAAAAAGCAAAAGGAAGTTAACCATATTTGTGACATTGGATTTTAATGAAATAGTTCAACTACCATCCTAAGTTGTGCTGGCTTTGTTAAAACATCATACTCAGAGAAAGAATGTTCTTCTAAATGGAATTGCCTTGAGTTCAAAATTGGATTTTAAATTGTATTATTCTAATGTAACATTTTTTTCATTGTTTGGTAAAAAGATAACTTGAGATCACACATGTTTTCTGAGGTTCTGCCTCACCCTTTAAAGCCAGTGCGTCTTTTCCATGGCCCAATTTCTAAATACTGCCTTATAAATTCTTCTTATATGCCAGTTAGTGAGAAAAAGTGTAAGGAAGAGACTAAATAGTTTGCTCAGGAGCTCATGACTAAATTGTGGTTTACCTATATGGGCCTTTTCTCCCATATGTTATTGAATATAGGCGTATTAAGCTTCACATTTGCAGCTGAACTCCCTTTGCCTGACCTACTGTAATTGAGATTCTAAGCAGATATAGACCTTGGGTGCTTGCATGTCTGATCCATTCCTTCTGATCCTGGTTCCCCCTATTTCCAAATTGTTAACTCACTATTTCTATTAAAACTTGAAATGACTAACAATATAATTTTCAGAACTAGACTCATTTCTCATGAATGACAGAGATCTCTTTACTTCTGCTGTGAATATAGTGAAAGAGGGAAAAATTAGTGATCTTGAAGTGGTTGCATGGTATCAAAAATTGCACTATGCTTTATAATAGTAATGCTTTGTAGTTATCCATCAGTCTTCAAACACTAATCAATTTTAAGTTATTACAAGGTTTGTAATGGAATATATCATTTGTACTTCTCTTATCTTCACTGGAATTCATTCAAATAATTTTTTTTATTTAATCTCTTACAGCTATTCTTTTGCTCTGACTTAATAACCAGAAAGGTCTGCCCTCATCTTAAAATAGAGTGACAATGGTTATGTCTTCCTGCTCTTACCATCCATTTCACTGTTCCATTTTTTAAAGTGGAATAGACCACACCTTTTCATAGATATCAAAGAAAAGCTTCAGAGAAATATATTTTTAAGATTAAAGGGATGGGATTATGAATGAGTAAGTGTAGTTTCATTTAATAAACCTGTTCTGATGGCAAGATATAGGAGTTCTAAGCAGTGCAATATCTTAAGAAAACCCTTACAACCAGCTGAGACAATGCAAAAGAAGGTGCTGAATTTAAGCTTTTGAATGTAAATGTTCAACTTTGAGGCTACAGCTCAAACCAGTCTCATGTTAGATCTAATATGGATCTTATATGAGTTTTTGGAAGTGAGAGTTGTTCATCTAGGGAGAAAGGCTGGCATTAGATTGTTGACTGTGTTCTGTTTGGCTGTGGAGGTAGAAACCAGAAGAAAATTGAAAGAGTAAATATCTGGGTAGAACAGCAAAACAGGGTGTCTCAGTCTGCATATTGTGCTATGACGTGCATGCCAGTTATGTGGGGAACCAACTGCATTTTAGCAATGCTGTGAAATAGGGTTCTAATGTCATTTAAAGGAGTAATTTCATTAATTATTGTAACAAGCCGGACTGTATATGTTTTGAAGAATAAATCTTGGTCTTATCAGCACAAATTTTGCTAATCTCTGATGACTGGTTATGGTTAAAGCCACCCAGGGACTTCCAAACCTCAGCACTACATTGGATTACCTCAGTCACCACTGCTTAAACACAGATCCTCAAAACCTACACTTACATCTCCTCCTAAACTTAAAGCTGCCTGTGTTTCTGCTGTGAAACTTGCTAAAGCCAGCTTCTAAGACTAAGCCAGTTGGCACCTGAACCCTGACAGGTACGTCACTCTTGCTGCTTCCACTTGGATGTTGTCTGTGAGGTTTGATCCAGTAGGACTAATCAGGGTATAACAGCTAGATTTCCTGTTGCAGCAAATACAGCCAAGGTGAGATGTTTCAGTGCTGGGTGTTTTATGAACATGTTTTATATAGAAGTCCAATGGATGGATCACTTACATAAGGGGTGGCATTTATTTCTAAACCTCTTGCTGCTTGACTGAAACTGATGTTCTTAACTTTCAAGTGCTTCAGTCAGTTGTTTCTGGAGACATTATGATCACTTTCTGTTTCATAAACATTTAGCTACCTGGATGGATTATATTGGAATTCAGCACAGAAGTTTGTTGGGACTATTTTCTCCTTTATAAAAGATGGGGGGATGTGAGGATTTTCAGATTTCACTCCAAAACAGGCATGTTTTAAAACATTTCTGCCAACTCTTGCAGAAAAATTCTCTTCCATAACTATCAGATGAAGTTGTTCTTACAATTATTGCAATATTATTTCTGTTTTGCCAGAAAAAAAGAAAGAAAAGGAAATTATAAAGATTCTCTTTTATTTATCATTTTTTACTTATTGTCTTCACTTATTAGTTCTGTAAGCAAAAAATCAAAACACTATTTGGCCCACTTTAAGGTAAATCCCCAACTGAACCAGCAAACCTGAAGCAAAGACTTCTGGGCAAATCCAACTGAAAGAACTTTTTGCACATATTTATTTTTTAATTTTGTCAACCTTTCTTGAAGAAGGAAAATGATTACTTTTTACTTTGTTCATTTACTAAGAAAACTAGGTCATTTTGTGTGTATGTGTGTATGCATGTGAGCAGAACACTTGGTTTCTGGAATAAGTTCAGTTAATAATAAAATTGGTCTTTTTTGAACCTTGGAATAACGAAAGATTTGAAGTTTTTGAGCTCTGAAACGTTTTACTGCTGTATTGGCTTTGTCTTGGACTTGATCTCCTCACAGGCAAGCATATGATGATCTTAAGGTATGTATGAGAGATCTATGTTAAAAATAATTAGATCCTATTCTAACTAGAATAATTAAAATTATGAAAAATAGACTTAATCCTATCAGTGTTAGTACAAAAATGCATGAATCTTCCCTGGTTGTTTGAACACTCTTGTACAGTAGAAGAACATTGTTCAAATAAGATAATAAGTTGGGGATTGGTTGTTTGGGGTTTTTTTTTGTTACTTTGAGGTAAAGTTAAACTCTAAAACAGGTTAAAGAGACAGAGGAAAAAAAGAATAAATCTTGAAGGAATAATCAGGCAGCAGTCTTTAAAAAAAAATGACCTTTCCTAAATGCTCTCTGCATTTATGTTTAATTATCTTCTAGAATAGATTTTACAGGGGAAGATTTGATAACAGGAGACTAACCTGGTCAATATGTGAGACATTTCAGAATATTCCTTATGCATTACAACATTTCCCCATTTGATGACATATTTATTGGTTCCATTTGCACCAGAAGTAAGGCTTGTTTTGGTGTACTTTTTCCCCTGAGCGGTGGCATCCTCCATGGGAATTCACAGTTTATGCTTTAGGAAAGAAATGTGGCACTGCTTTTCTATCAGCCCCCTCACAGCGTGAAGCTGTGTGGTGTTATAGTGGCTTCGGTTCTGCTAGCACAGTCAAATGCTGCAGGACCTTAAAGCTCAACATTGTAGAAAACACTGCAGCTACTCTGAGTTATCAGTTCCCTTTCCTTCTCACCCAAAAAGATATGAGACGTTCTGCTGCTCTCACCAGAGACCAAAAGAATGACGAAATACATAGAACTCTCAGATGATTCCAGGACACATAATTTTCTCTATTAATAAAAGAAGAAAGGGTGACTAAGAAGATGACTAATGGTGACTAAGAGGCAGACACTTTGCTATGAATCTCCATGTACTTTCTTGGAAGAAGGTATCGTGCATATCTCAGGTTGTATTTTCATAGTTATGTCTCTCCTAAACTTAGATGAAAACATTTTCATCCCCAAAAATGGTAGTAATCTTTAGCAGCTTTTCACTTTTCTGAGACTCTTTAATTCTTGATTTAGTGCAGTCCCACAAGAAATGCTTGGAGTTTGTGTTTTGAGTTTGGGTTTTTGATTTTTTGGTGGTTTTTTGTTTGTTTGTTTAAATATTTATTGTGTTTTTACTAGAAAAGCCAGGTGTGCAAAAAAAGTGTATTCTCATGAGAATGCTAGCTCACTTCTGTAAAACTGGGGTTTGTACAGTGTAAATAAAAAATCCCACGTGTGTTCTCTGAAATAGAATAAACCTCTGATACTCACAGTTTGTACTTTTGCAGGGAGGCTTCCAATGAGTATGTTACATGGTAACAAAGCAATGCTCAGTCACTTTGGACTCTGTTTACAGGGAAATTTCTGGTTACCTGGCATAACTGGTGAATGTTAAGATGTTCTGTTAAACACTGCTTAGTGTCAGATTTGGAGTATTAATATCAGCAATAATATTTTCACTTCAACTATTTTTAGGCTTCAGATTTAGTGAATCTTGAGGGAGACTCATAAATATATAATGTCTGGTATGCTGAGACATCATGAGAAACCCTGGAATGAAAATTTTCTTACTTCAGTTATCCCACTGAACACACATCACAGTTTTGTTCATTATAATTTCAGTTGTAAAATATGTGTGCTGCACCAATGAACCAAATGATAGATATTGCACAATGTATTTAAGAGGTAAAAAATTCTGAAGAATTTACTGATCTTCCATCCAAAACTAGTTTGGGAACTCAGGATGGTTTTTTGTGTTCATGGGGCTGAAAATTAAGATGCAGATTTCTTAGGCTTACTTGGAATACAGTGTTGTAAAAGCTTTCTTGTGGTGTTTTTGTACTTGTCTTTCTAGAAGGGAACACCAGAAACTTCACAGTTCCAAGTGGAAAAAAAACAATGGAAAACTATATTAGCATTCCTGGGGCTTGGGTTAAAGAGGGTTTTCATAGTTTTTGTTTTGCTGTTTAGTTTTGATTCACTACCACATTTTTTTTTTTTTTTGAGTCTGGTTTAAGATTTAGTAAGGTTTGCATTTTGTATTTCATTTGGATGTTAACCAGTTGTTTAGAATTGGCTCAGGACCACTGAGATAAACAACGGCTTAGTGAAGTCGTAATAACAATTGGAGAAAACGGAGTAAAATGAACCAGAAGTGTAACACACACAAACCAGTGCAGCTCAGCTCAGGCTCACAGGCGGTAAAATGGCCCAAGCTTGCCCCCTGCAGGAAGCTCTACCCCATCCAGCCGCTGCTGCCCATTACTCATTGCCACCAGAGCATCCTCATTTTCAAAAGTAATAAAATTACCCTATCCATTATCAAATTGATTATTACACTTTATAATTCAGGTAATAATGAAACAAAAACATTTTCTGCCCAGCTACAGAAACATTTATATAGGAAACGATCATTCTTTGTCTAACCCTGATTTCTTATTACTATATTGATCTTAAACTTCCATAGATTTTACTGTTCTTTTTTTCTAGTCAGTTTAATTTGTACTGAATTAGTTTTATACCTACAGTAAAATATTAGTAAAATGTTCCATAAATTTTCATGAAGTGAGGATTTTCTTCATGTGTTTTATTAGGTAATTTTTAAGGAAATATGTTCTGGACCACCTGTGTCTTCAACTCCTCACTGGTCATTTCACTGGAGTCATAAATGTTATCTTATGCCTCTTGTCAAGTATGATCTGAAGAAGTGTGAGTTTGCTAAAAGAGTTTTTCTGAAATTTTTCTCCCTTTCTGAATCTTCCTGCCCTTCACCCTCACTTTTAGCATATTATTTTAAGCTGTGAAGGACAGATAACTATGAAGTAATGACAGAGTGTTCATGTATTTTCGTAACACAGGAGAAGGCAACTAATTCTCCATTAGCACATGGGCTGGTCCAGCTGTATGCAAATACACCTCTATCAAAACCAGTCATGTAATGCCACATTTGAATATGTTCTTAGATTCTGTTTTCTAAACGCTTTTGTAATTGCAGAAGAAAGCTGTAAGTCATTCCCATTTCCAACATTTTTTTTCTGAAATTAATTACTACATTTGTTATCTACACCTATAAAGTACACTACAGAAACACAAGTAACTGTCCCCTGAAGCAGTGATGAGATATTTCGCTTAACTGCATCAATGGACTTCTGCTGATTTGCTGGTGAAGCCCTCCAAAGCAATGGAGGTGCACAAATGCACATATTTGTATGTGATCGCAAATGTTGGAGACATAACTCAAGTAACTGTTGAGTGCCTCTCCTACTTAGTCTTCCTATCTGCTCTACATTTAGGGCTATTCTAGAATTAGTCAACTGGGGGTGTGTGTGTGTGTGTGTGTGTGTGTGTGTGTGTGTGTATTTTTGTTGTTGGTTGGTTTGCTTTGTTTTTTGAATGGGAGATTAGATGGGAGCCCAATAATGAGTTTTCAATAATATTTCAGTCCCCTTATGAATGTAGAATGGTAACTTTTGAGCTGATATAGTCCTAAATATTGCGATCAGCATACATTGTATAAAATGGTTGTACAGTATCTAAGTATGTGGGTTTACCCAATGTTCCACCTTGTGCTCTCACCTACTCTCTCCTGAGCTATGGCACCTTAAACAGAAGTGCTCCTGTTCAATACTGGGGTACTAAAACATAAGGGAACCTCAGGAAGGAATACGTGATAATAAGACAGATGGCAATGCTCCTTCTAAATTAATACTGACCTTACAGTGCCTCAGTACACTGTAAGGAAGACTGTGATACTGGTATAGCAAATCTGAAATACCAAAGTTCCCTTCTGCTCGTTTTTCTGTGGTTTACGTGCTTCCTCATTGACTTCCCATAAATGTAGAAATCTGCTTAACTGCTATGGTCTTGACAGCTTTCAGATGCAGTAATCTGTCTTCTGTCTATCCTACCTTCTCTATTCATTTAGCCAATTATTCTGCTGTATTTAAGTCCTCAGCTGTCTTTGCTGCTTGGTAAAATGCAGTAAACTTCTGGACACAGTCATTTGCACCTTGAGGAATTAAATGACCTCTCTCGGTCACTTTGTTTCATTCACGTTATTTAGCCAGAGCCAAGTAAATATCTCAATGTGAATTTCTTGGAAGATGTTGCCTGATTCCTCTTCAGCTGCATTGGTTCTCTGTCCACTCAACATTGCACCCCTCTGAGGAGGCTAAAACAGTGATGTCTTTTTAATCCAATCATTGTTGCTCTATCTCTGAGGATAATATAAATTGTCTCTTTAAAAAGTGTATTTAGTTGTCCTACGTTTCATCCGTATGCTCTTTTACAGGAGATGTATTGAGCCATTTAAAAAGTAGAGTACTACCAAATTACTCTCCTGTTCCTGCAACATTTCTTACATTATTAACGATACCAGTACAGATGTTTTGCCACAGTCATTAGCATCCATTAATAAACCTTCCTTTTGCTTTTCAGATTGACTTTGTCCAGTCACCACTGTAAAAATGAAATACTTTTTCTATGAAGATTTTCTTGGGTGCAATTGTGCTGCTGTTGCTGTTTTGGTCGATGTCACATTCTGCTAGTGCTTGTGAAACCTAAGTCACACACGCAAACAAGTACAGGAAGACACACACATCTCAGAGTGATTTGGAGTGTGTTGATTTGCTGGCTTTTAATCCTGAGTATCGCATCAGGCCTCTTTTCTAGTAGTATTACAGATTCCCTGTCATATTTACTATCAGAACACTTTCAGCCTTCATAAACCTGAGTCTGAATTCAGTGACATTTTTTTCTCTTTAAGTTCTTACTAATTTGTCAAGATGAATACTTGGTGTACTAGTAATATTCCTTTGAGTCACTTCTCCCAGAATACTGGTCCCTTAAGTAGGGACCCACTTAACCAGCAAGATTTGTTCTGTAAAATACAAATCTTGCTGTTTTCATCTTTTTTTTTTTTTTTCATACTTTCTGCCTTACAGTATAAATCTTACACATGAAATTTTTATGTTGGATGCTGAAAGTCTTTGACAGCTGCCTAGCCAGTGTCCTTTGACAAAATTAAGCAAGAAATCATAATTCATCAAGGACTCTGAACAAACTGCTGTCAATACAAGCATTACCTCATGGTGATCTGTCTTTCAGCCGGGTACCCTAGTTGGGAATACAGGGTGAAATGTTTCAAACGTCTCTCTTTAATTTCAGCTGTTCCAGAAAGCTTCTAGAGAATCTATTCACTGCTGTGTTCTTCCCCTCAGAGGATTGCCACTGATCCATTTTATGCCAGATATCACATGGATTTCGAATGTTGTTAAAGGCTTACAAAATCTGTAAAGGGACTGCTTCACAATGTGTGGAGTTACACTGGAGAAAACGATGCTTCATAAGCTTAGCCATTAAACAGAGTCACTAGTACAAGGAATGAGACTTGTTCAATGCTGGCTAATGACTGAATTATTCACTTTTGTTCTAAGATGTTCAACAGCATGATCTTCCTGTCTTTTAACAGAAAATTTTGAGGGTTTTTACTGTTTGTCAGCAGGTTCCTTTACTGAACCCTTATAAATAATATAATGCAGCTGCAATCACTTGTCACTTTCCCTTTTGTGTGATCTGCATAATATAGTATATTTGTTGTGCAGGAAAGAGATATCTTTCATTATTTATGTCTTAATGGCTCCACATCACACAGCTGAACACTTTCTGACTCTATGTAATAGGAAAGTCTACCTAGAAAACACAAGACCGTAGCATCGCTATGGCCGTAATAACTAAAGCATGTGAAAAACGGGCTAATATTTGCATTATAATCTGCTTTCCAAACTCTGCTCATGAGAGTTCATACACGTTTAAGACACTCCAGCTTTAGTGCTCATGCCTGGAAAAATGCAGGCTTTTTTAACATATATTTTCTTTGTGCAAAAAAATGTGTGGCCTCATTTACAATGTACTACAAGACCCTCTTTATTGATACTGAAGTACTGGCAGTTACCTGTTTTAAATTAAAGAATAATAATCTTGTCTCTCTGATTTATACCTTATTTTATATTTATATGTAGAGCAGTATAACATGTCTTTTTTACCTTCCAGGAAACCTATTGTGTTAACATCCAAGAATATAGGATAGTAACTCTTATTAATGTAACCATTGGGTAACACTGGGCAGACAACTCTCCCATCATGTTACACAAAAGTGTGAGTTCAAGAGTACATTACAGTTATTAACCACAAGATGGCTCAATAGGAGAAGGAAATGAAGCTTTTTACATCAGAAAAAACAAGTTCCTGCAATTTAAAACTGAACTGGAATCTTGGCTCCTCACACACTAAGATGAAATGCAGCCAATTCAATCCATTATTAAAACACAGAAACACTGTACTGTTAACCCACTTTAGATAAAAGGCAATCATGAGTATTAATCTCCTTCACTAAAAAGTGAAAAAGCTTAGTTTTTTTTTCTAATGTGTGGGAAGGCAGAGTAAGAATGATGGCAAAATTTCACTGAAGAACTGCTGCATGTTTCACAGACTGAATAAGTCCTTAGTCATCATTAATGAAATACTTTAAATGAGTTATGTGAATCATGCTTGTACTTTATTGCTGGGACATAAATGGCTAATTATAATATATACACTGCAGATAACTTAGTTGCCAACGTTAAAACATAGACAATGTTTATATCCCTCTTTCTCTTTTTTGTTTACTGCTGCGTTGCCAGTTATCCATGATTTTACTGAAGATGCAGTTGCATGTAGAATCACCAGCTATTAATATCAAGATACAAGAATCCTTTCTTCATGTATAGAAGAGGTGCTCAGAAACACTTACTTTGGTGGAGAACAGTCTTTACTTCTTCAAACACTTTCCATGTTGCTGGGAAGTTTTCTGCACATTTCTTAATGGCCGGAGCAAAACCATTAAACCCACCTTGTTTGAAGCACAAGGATCAGCTTCTGCATTTTTGCTCTGTAGTAAGATTCTCATTAAAATCTTTATACCCGTTACTGCATTTAAACTTAATTTGTGTGTCAGGTACTTCCCTGATTCTAAGTAAAAGTATGGGTTGTATTTCATGTTTCAGGTAAATTACTTCAATATGTAGATCAGTCATGCAAATAAAGAAAAGGAACAAAATCCACTGTTTAAATAGCAGCTACTGGGAGTCTCTACCACTGCATGTGCCATGCCCAAGTCTATTGGAAACTCTGGGCAGGAGGATAGGTCAGATTAGTGGGAAAGCATTTTCCTTGGGACATGGGATGGTCAACATCCCCAGTTAGGGAACAGAAGAAAAGGGCAGAGGCCCTCTGCCAGCAGCTGATGTTACTCCTTTACTTGACTTGGAGCCCATGCCTGTGTTTAAGAGAGTGGCTATCCAAGTGAACCCTTGCAAACCCCAACTCTTCTCAATCAGTGACTACCCAGCTGGAGTGGCAAATCCCTTGTGAGCCAAACCAGTGCTTGAGTTCCCTGACATCGTCCTCCAAAGCCTCTTTCTGTAAATAGTATGTGTGGGCAACTTGACTGAAGTCTTACAGACCTCTAGACTCTCTGGGTACCCAAACAGATAAACATTCTCTTCTGGTCCCTAGGCCATGACAGCTCTGACTACACAAACCACAAAGCCCACCACGCCATTGTTTTTCAAGCCTTGCTGGACCACCAGGACATACTCATCCTGGTGGGCTTGGCCAAAGCAACTCCTCATGACCCTGGCTTCTGTAATTTCTGTGTCAGAATCATTGGGAGCTCTGGTATTTTCTCTTAAGAATAAATAGACCAATCCAATGTGAAGATGTCTGTGGATATCCTGGTAGATGCATATCCCACCTCATTGGTGGGTCATAAGGCTATCAGTAAACAAATGTCCACACCTATTTTAACCATGCTTTTTCCCCATGAATAGTGGAAATGGAAAGCACATTGCCAGATGGCAGGCCCCATACAACAGATTTAACTTTAATGCATTGCTCCTGAGCGAACACTGCAAGGACTCTAGAGACCCTCTCAATCTACGTTGAACTTCTAGCAGTTCCTGCACTAACTGTATGTGCAGCCCTCCACACCTTCTGCGAGCACTTTGGGTCACCTGAAAAGGTGTTCTTGCATCAAGAATAATTTCTGCTCCCTAGTTATTGAAGACTATGAATGTATATCTAGGAGTGAACTGAGTGCCTCAAAAGGAATATGCATAAATATCAATCCCTTTTCTAGTAGTAAAGTAACTGTGATGAAAAAAATGAAAAAGCATAGCTTTCCAAGGATAAAAGAAACAAGGGTGAGACTAAAGGGTTGATGTCATACTCTCCCTCTCTTTTTAAGTTTTGCCTGTTTCCCCACCCCCCCATTCCAAAGTCCTTTCAAGGCAGGTGTGATTACACTCATCATGTCTCCTCAGACTTTCAAAGCTCTTTTGACTTTTCCTGTATGCTGAGTGATGGCTTTGGTTGTTACCTGCACAGCCCTTGGGAAACAGCCCTTCTCCTGTAGTATGCACACTGTTCTCACACCTTGGTGAGTGTAGTTAACCTGGGAGAGAGCAGATGGTAAGATGATACACTCAGCTCATGAGAAAGGGGAGGATGATACGAGTGGAACATATTTTCTAGTTGCTCATTGAAGAGCCACCAGGGAGGAAGGCAAAGGCAAGGAAGCTTCACAGGAACTATGTGAGCAGCAGCCACCCCTCAAAAGGGGCAAAAATTGATAAAGGGTAGGGAGGCAGCAAGGGGAGGCAGAACTTGCTTATTAGATCCTTGAGTTATGGAAATCAACCCCTTCATCATCTGGCTGAGTTTCTTTTTCCTCCTATATCTGACTCACCAGCTGCTGCCTAGGAGCAGAGTTTTGCAGCACCAGAGAGACAGAAGGCCTCCAGTAAGCACTTTAGCAGCCCCACTACCTCCCCAGAGCATCCTGTGCCTCTGTCAGTCTGCTTCCTGGGCACCCAAACTTCTGCCAGTCCTGCAAGTTGCCCAGTGTCCTACTGCAGTCTCCACCAACTGCTCCACTCTCTTTTTATTTTTTCTTTTTATTTTTTTTTAACAGAGACATCTGCGTGCAAACAGACACTGGTCAACACACTTGTCTGACCAAGCCCTGTACCTGATCATCAGAGTCTGTTCTATTTTTCTTATTATCTCTAACTATTTTTTCTGTGTGGTTTTCCTCATTACTCAGTGTGTGAAAGTGTCCATTTTTGATGCTTCAAGCCAGAGTAGCTGGAGAGTAGGACAAGCTTTCTGGACCAGCTAATGGAGACACTCATTTTTGTGTGAAACACTATCAAAATTCAAGTTGAACTAGCTGGAAAGTAGCTCAGGTGGTTTAGTGGCTGGACATTGAAGGAACTATAAATTTGAGACAGCTACCAGGGAGACTCATGAGTAAGATCTGCTAGCGAGCCCTGAGTCTAATCAGCCTGCAAGACAGAGCAGGATCAGGCCATTTGTACTGTTCATTCTCATATGAGTGCTGTTTATGGATGTGATGCCTGTACAAGAACTGTACTCCTGTCTGTGATTTACCTCTAAAGGGTTGATCATGCCTGTGCATGGGAGGCTGTACAGCAAAGAGGATACTGAGCGAGGGTTGAAGTTGGGAGTACTGGTACAGGGGGTTGCTGATGCAGGCCATGGCAGGGAATGAGTGTAAGATATAGCTTTATGGGTGTCTTCTGCATAAACAGGGCCGTGCACTCTGTTTCTCGTATTTCACAGCCCTGGCACTCCAGTGCAGAAGCATGAATGAGCCGTTCTCTCTGAGTTATGCTTCCAGTCAAAGACTTCTCAAGTGCTTGTCAAGGAACAGGTGTGTCCCTCCAAAGCATGACTTCAAAGAAACTGCCGTCATTGTACTGAGTGCTGTGTACCTTGAAACAGTAATCTTACACACACAGAGGCAATACTGAGGTTACAACCAGTGATACTGCCAAAGGTTCCTTCTTCCTGACCTTTCTGAGTGGTGAAATGAATAGTGTCAACATGGCAGAAACATATAAAAAAAAAAAGTAGAAAATTGATCATTTTAACTGTTAGAAAAGTTCATCTGAAAACTATGAAGTTCAGTGAGATCAGGGGAGAGACAGCAAAATAAAAGTAGATCATATGGCAGTAGAAGTCCTGAAAAAGGATGAGAGCAGATGAATGAGAAAGGAGCAAGAGAGACAGAAGAATGAGCTGAAGTCTGGCAGCAGAGGGCAAGCAGGAAGAAATCCACAGCATCTGTCCCTGTATCTTGCTTTAGAAACCTTCCAGGTTGTTGAGAGACCTCTAGATGGATCAGGAGCCTTCTGCTGCATACATATCTCAGATGTCCTTGGGGGAGCATGACCCACACTGGTTCAGGGACAATGAGCTCATGAATACTGAAGCACTTTAGAGCAGAGCTCCCAACTTAGTTTCCCATGGAGATAATCGAGATCTTCTGCATTAAAACCATCCTGAGAACTCAGCCCCTTGCTTAGTAAATATAGACTGTCAGGGCTTCAAAATCAAGCTCCTGCTCTGAACTAAATTGCTAATGTAGGCACAACCTAATATTGTTTATTCTTTTCTTCTAAAAGTAGTGGGGCCACTGTGTCTGTCAAGCTTAAAGAATCATCACACCAACAGAAAAAAAAGACCTGAAAAATAGAAGTGTGTAAGGGCAAGAAGCTGCATATATTCCTTCTGTCAGCAATGACTCACATCACCACCCCAAGTGAGTGGTGCTTGGGCAGCTACCACTGTGCCATGAAAAGCAGATATATTCAGGAGACAGGCTTTCTCAGTGAGTTTCAAGCCTTACTATGACAGTATCCACCCCTTATTCCATACCATTTACATCATGCTCAGGTCCCATACTATCCAATACAACTTCAATAACCCCTACCCACCTTCTCATCCTTTAACAGAATATACAGATTTCATTTATCATTCCCCTAGTCTATGGACCACCCCTGTAAAATGTCTGTGAAATGTCCATTTAGTTCATTTAGTCCATGACTTTGGGTTTCATCTATTGACGAGTCTTTTAGGGCCAGAGAGATGCTGTGTGTCATGTTGGATTGTTGCATGCTGAAGTCAGCCTTTGTTCCATCACTGCTGCACTTTGCTCGGTTCAATGAAAGTTCATTTTTTCATTAATTTGGGAGATTCCAGCCATGATACCATTGATATGGCATATAGAAACCATAGTAGTGATGACATACAACATTATAGAGCAATTAACAGCATACTATTCAGTTCATTGGCTGTTTTCACCCAAAAGCAAATCCCCTTGAGGCACACATCAGACTCCTCCATCCTCCTGCACCAGCCACCAAGTGCACCCAGGTCCTCAAGCAAAAGCAATCCCACGAATGGGTTTTGCCTTTGCCTGAAGCAGGAATAACCCACGCTGTTTTGCCCAGTATCATTTCTATGTGCACTACAGGGACTTTATCCCCTTCCACAGTACATAAGAGTTCTGATTGTGCAGGGCCAGCTCGATTGGCAGATTCCCTAGTGTTAACTAACCAGATGGTTTTTGCTAAATGTGTATCCCAATGTTTAAATGTTCCACCCCACATTGCTCTCAGTGTATTTTTTAATAGTCCATTGTATCTTTTGATTTTCCCAGAGGCTGGTGCATGATAGGGGATGTGATACACCCACTCAATGCCATGCTCTTTCGCCCAGGTGTCTATGAGGCTGTTTCGGAAATGAGTCCCATTTTCTGACTCAATTCACTCCGGGGTGCCATGTCGCCACAGGACTTGTTTTTCCAAGTCCAGTATAGTGTTCTGGGCAGCGGCGTGGGGGACGGGATATGTTTCCAGCCAGCTGGTGGTTGCTTCTACCATTGTAAGCACATGGCGCTTTCCTTGGCAGGTTTGTGGGAGTGTGATACAGTCAATCTGCCAAGCCTGCCCATATTTATATTTCAGCCATCGTCCCCCATACCACAGAGGCTTTACCCGCTTCGCTTGCTTGATCGCAGTGCACATTTCACATTCGTGGATAGCCTGTGCAATAACATCCATGGTCAAGTCCACCCCTCGATCACGAGCCCACCTGTATGTTGCATCTCTCCCTTGATGGCCTGAGGTGTCGTGGGCCCACTGAGCTGGAAATAGTTCACCCGTATGTTGCCAGTCCAGATCCACCTCAGCCACTTCAGTCTTGGCAGCCTGATCTACCTTCTGGTTGTTTCGATGTCCTTCAGCAGCCTGACTCTTGGGGATGTGAGCATCTACATGACGTACCTTTACAACCAGGTTCTCTACCCAGGCAGCAATATCTTGCCACAATGTGGCAGCCCAGATGGATTTGCCTCTGGGCTGCCAGTTGCTTTGCTTCCACTGCTGTAAGCAGCCCCACAAGGCATTTGCCACCATCCAGGAGTCAGTATAGAGATAGAGCACTGGCCACTTTTCCCATTCAGTGACATCTAAGGCCAGCTGGATGGCCTTTACCTCTGCAAACTGGCTGATTCACCTTCTCCTTCAGCAGTTTCTGTGACTTGTCGTGTAGGACTCCATACAGCAGCCTTCCATCTCAATGCTTTCCCACAAGATGACAGGACCCATCAGTGAACAGGGCATACTGTTTTTCATCTTCTGACAGTTTGTTATAAAGTGGGGCTTCTTCAGCACGTGTCACCTCCTCCTCTGGTGATATTCCAAAGTCTTTGCCTTCTGGCCAGTCCATGATCACTTCCAAGATTCCTGGGCGACTGGGGTTTCCTATTAGAGCCCATTGGGTGATCAGTGCAACCCATTTACTCCACGTAGCATCAGTTGCATGATGTGTAGAGGGGACGTTTCCTTTGAACATCCAGCCCAACACCGGCAGTCAGGGTGCCAGGAGGAGCTGTGCTTCAGTACCAACCACTTCTGAAGCAGCTCGGACCCCTTCATATGCTGCCAATATCTCTTTTTCAGTTGGAGTATAGCGGGCTTCAGGCCCTCTGTATCCACGACTCCAAAACCCTAGGGGTCGACCTCGGGTCTCCCCATGTGCTTTCTGCCAGAGGCTCCAGGTAGGGCCATTCTCCCCAGCTGTGGTGTAGAGCACATTCTTTACATCTTGTCCTGCCCGGATTGGCCCAAGAGCTACCGCGTGAACTATCTCCTGTTTAATTTGTTCAAAGGCTTGTTGTTGCTCAGGGCCCCATTTGAAATCATTCTTCTTCCAGGTCACTTGACAGAGAGGGCTTATGATCGGACTACAATCTGGAATATGCATTCTCCAAAAACCCACAACGCCCAAGAAAGCTTGTGTTTCCTTTTTGCTAGTTGGTGGAGACATGGCTGTTATTTTGTTGATCACATCCATCGGAATCTGATGATGTCCATCTTGCCATTTGATTCCTAAGAACTGAATCTCTTGTGCGGATCCCTTGACTTTACTTTGTTTTATGACAAAACCAGCCTTCAAAAGGATTTGGACTATTTTCTTCCCTTTCTCAAAAACTTCTTCTGCTGTGTTTCTCTACACGATGATGTCATCAATGTATTGAAGGTGTTCAGGAGCTTCTCCCTGTTCCAGTGCAGTCTGAATCAGTCCATGGCAAATGGTAGGACTGTGTTTCCACCCCTGGAGCAGTCGATTCCTGGTGTACTGGACAACCCTCCAAGTGAAAGCAAACTGTGGCCTGCACTCTGCTGTCAGAGGGATTGAGAAGAATGCATTAGTGATATCAATTGTGGCATACCACTTGGCTGCCTTTGACTCCAGTTCGTATTGAAGTTCTAGCATGCCCAGCACTCAGTGGCGGAGTGACTTCATTCAGGTCATGCTAGTCTACTGTTAGCCTCCGCTTTCCATTAGGCTTCCTCACTGGTCATACAGGACTGTTAAAGGGTAAGTGAGTCTTGCTGATCCCTCCTTGGATCTCCAGTCAACGGATGAGCTCATGGATGGGAATCAGGGAGCCTTGGCTGGTGCAATATTGCCGTCCGTGCACTGTTGTGGTGGCGATTGGCTCCTGTTGTTCTTTGACCTTCAAAAACCCCACAACAGAAGGGTCCTTTGAGAGGCCAGGCAAGGTAGACAGCTGTTTAATTCCCTCCATCTCCAAGGCAGCTACACCAAAAGCCCACCTGTACCCTTTTGGGTCCTTGAAATACCCTCTTCTGAGGTAGTCTGTGTCAAGGATGCACGGATCCTCTGGGCTAGTCACAATGGAGTGCTTTTGCCACTCATTCCTGGTTAGGGTCACTTCGGCCTCCAATACAGTTAGCTCTTGGGATCCCCCTGTCACTCCAGCAATACAAATGGGTTCTTCCCCTTTATAGTTTGATGGCATTAGGGTGCACTGTGCACCAGTGTCCACTAAAGCTTTATACTCCTGTGGGGCTGATGTGCCAGACCATTGGATCCACACAGTCCAGTAAGCCCAGTTATCCCTTTCCTCCACCTGGCTGGAAGCAGGGCCCCTCTAGTCCTGATTGCCATGTTCACAACTCACTTCTGGTAAATGCAAATCAGAAACATCCTATTAAGATCAGAAATAAAATCAGTGCTTCTACTCCTCTGTCTGTAGAACTGCTTACTGGAGCAGCATCTTTGCTGGAAGAACCCCCCTGAGTGGTAATTTTTCCTTGCAGCTCATGTACCCATGCCTCTAGGTGGAGGCAGGTTTTCCATCCCAATTCCTCATGTCCCCTCCCTGGTCACGCAGGTGAAACCATAGGGTGCCCTGTGGTGTGTATCATCGCTCTTGAGCAAAGGGACTCATACTCCTAATGGCTGAGATAATGGTCTGTACAGGTGGGGAGTAGGACATATCTTCTTTGAGTTGCTGGACCTCCTGGGACAGTTTCTCCACAGCCGAGATGAAGGAGGAAGAGAGATTTGCTTCATAATCCCAGAGTTAGCAGTCACCTCCGCCACTGTTGGTGCCTTGTCATCTTTCCAGGACATTACTGCCAATGAGTTTGCATGTAAGGATGGTGCGCTCTGTACAAGTTTCCACCACATGGGTCGTGTGCACCGGGCTTCATGTGGATCTTTGGATGACTGTTGGTCATCCAGGTTGCTATAAGTCACTTCAAGCACAGCTAGTTCCATCAGGTACTGGATGCCTTTCTCCATGGTGGTCCATTTTCCTGGACAATACATAACATCTTCCTTGAAGGGATACTTTTCCTTCATTCCGGACAGGAGTTGCCTCCAGAGGCAGAGGGCATGTGTCCCTTTTCCAATTGCTTTTTCAGTGCCCCCTTCCCTAGAAAGGGATCCCAACTGTTTGGCTTCATTCCTCTCTAATTCCAGACTGCTGGCCCCATTATCCCAGCATCGGAGCATCCAGGTGGCAATTTGCTCACCTGAATGACGGCTGAAATAATTTCGCATATCTCGCAGCTCACTCAAGGATAGGGATCTGGTAGTTTCTGTTTCTTGTACGAGTTCTTCCTCCTCCTCTCCTCATGATGGTCCTGCTCTTCCATCATCTCTTTCTAACTGAGTTGATTTTCTCTTCCAGAATTTTTTCTCTTGTATAGGGGCAACCGATACTAGCATGGGTTCATTCTCTGGTTCAGCTGCAGTGCATGTCATGGGGGTTGGAGTGGCCACAGTGGTTGGAGTGGCCACAGTGCCTGTCACAGGGGTCTGATTGGCTGCAGGGCCTGTTGTGGGGGCTGGAATAGCTGTGGTATGTGTTGATGGAGTTAGAGTGGCCTCAATGCCTGTTGTTTTCCTTTTCTTTGTCTTCTTAGGTTCAGAGGCCTTCTCTTCCCCTTGGGAGCACTAAATACTGTTAAACAGAGCTCGGTAGGCATGGGCCAGGCCCCAGCATGTTGCAGTGATCTGTGTCTCTCTGGAGTTGCTGGGCTGAGAACATACTTTCTCCAAATATTCTACTAGCTTTTGAGGATTCTGCATTTGTTCAGGTGTGAAGTTCTAGAATGCTGGAGGTGCCCACCCTGTTAGGTATTTGCCCATACTATCCCATATCCCCTGCCGCTCATAACTATCGAGCCTTGGGGCAGATCTCTGGATAATATTCTTAAATTGCTTATTAGTCTTAGACAACATTGAAACAACCTGCCAAAGAAATACCAATAGATGTATCTTAACTACCCAAGGATGTTCAAGATACTGAGAAGTTGTTGTAGTGAGGAAGGAGGCATTATAGAAGACAGCAGCTAAGGTACCGTTCTGTATTTCCTCCATAAAAAAACTCTCAGAGGAGGAGGTATAATTGCTAATTGTATCCATGAGGTGGTACCCGAAGTATAGTAACGGCTTCAGTATAAACTTCAAACACCAAATAAAACTCAAGGCCAGTCTTTTAAAAACAACCCTCCCAGGCAAAACATCACTAATCACTGCAGAGCACAGCAGACCACAAAAAACAACACCAATCTTTAACAGACACAGCAGATACAAGAGCATGGTGCAGATCGGATAAATTAATATTGAGAACAGACCAGCAACTGTTATTATCTCAAACCCTTTGAGCCCCATGTTGGGTGCCAAAAAAAATTGTCGTGGTTCAGCCCCAGTTGGCAACTAATCACAACGCAGCCGCTCGCTCACTCCCTCCACCCCAGTGGGATGGGGGAGAGAATTGGAAGAGCAAAAGCAAGAAAACTTGTGGGTTGAGATAAGAATAGTTTAATAATTAAAATAAGATAGTAATCATAATAATAATTATTATGATAATAATAATGATAATGATAATGTAATAAAAAGGAAAGGAGGGAAAAAGGAAAGAAAAAAACACAAGTGACACAACCGCTCACCACCCGCCAACCAATGCTGCCGGTCCCCAAGCTGTGATTGCTGCCTGCCTCCCCAGGCCAGCTCCCCCCTGTTAACATACTGGGCATGATGTTACGGCATATGGAATATCCCTTTGGTCAGTTTGAATCTCCTTTCTTAGCTGTGTCCCCTCCCCTCACGGCTTCTTGTGCACCCGGCAAAGCATGGGAAGCTAAAAAAGTCCTTGACTAGTATAAGCACCAGCAACAACTAAAGCATCAGTGTGTTATCAACATAGTTTTCATACTAAGTCCAAAGCACAGCACTATGCC
The DNA here is from genome assembly GCF_949628215.1 of Phalacrocorax aristotelis. NCBI lineage: Eukaryota > Metazoa > Chordata > Aves > Suliformes > Phalacrocoracidae > Phalacrocorax > Phalacrocorax aristotelis. The sequence goes on from NC_134278.1 coordinate 66,370,556, forward strand.
TGCTGCAGTGAAGAAAATTAACTCTATCCCAGCTAAAACCATGACATTGTCTGAGGATGCTTTCATACGTATTTTATCAGCTTGTTTATTAGTTTTTCTAGCTAAGTAAAAATAAGTTGCAAACTCCGACAAGAAGATGGAGACTCCCTTTTTACACGGAGTCACATGGAGAGGACAAAGGGGAATGGACAGAAGTTGCTCTTGGGGAGATTCCGATTGGACACCAGAGGGAAATTTTTCACATTGAGGACAGTCACCCGTTGGAATAACCTCCCCAGGGAAGTGTTTGACTCGGCCATGTTGGACACTTTCAAGAGTCGTCTGGACAGGGTGCTGGGCCATCTTGTCTAGACTGTGCTCTTCCTAGAAAGGTTGGACTAGATGATCCTTGAGGTCCCTTCCAACCTGTGATTCTGTGATTCTGTGAAAAAGAAAAGAAGAAATCAATCCTGTTTAAATATATTTTCTTGCAGTCATTACTTGGATATTGATTTTTATTGAGAGCTTCCAGAACAGCAGGTTTTGACCTGCACATGCCTAACTGCTATAACTTAGAAAGGAGCAGGTGTAACTGAGGCACAGTATGAAATAATTCTCCATTTCTCTTGTTTAAATCCAGATTTATCTCATTAAATGTGGTATATATGGTTTATAGGCTGTGATCTCTCAAAGTTTTATTGAAAGTGGTCATGCATTCAGAAAAAAATAGGAGAATCTTGTTTTATGTATTCTTATGCCCAAATACTAGAAATTACAGCTTCATAATTTAATAATATTAATAATAATAACTTAAATGTATATGCAAATATTTAACAAAAAGCTATCTGATATTTCAAACAGCTTCAGAAGATCTTTAAAGAATCATAATTTTCTGTTCTGGATGATTGTAAATAAATTTCAACTTTGAACTATTACTTACTGAAATAAATGGTCTGGTTTTAGTGTTTAATACAAACTTTTAAAACTTGATTCCTTTAGTTATATAAAAATCCTCACTTTTCTTCTCTCAAAGACAAATCCCCATCTTTCACATACCATTAGAATGATCTATAGGCAATACTCAAGATATATTATGCTTCAGCAATCCATTTTAAAAAAAAAAAAGTGTGTTTGTACTTGGAAAACATTGTATTTAACAAAGGAAAACAAAAATTTTAAATAACTATATAAATAAGTAAATCAATCAACTAACCAGAAAAGCAAAAATTTCACAATTCAGGCTAAGGTTAACTTTAATTACACTGTTCAAAAGGAGAAACAAAGATGTATTTGAATCAGATGGCGAAAAAGAAGTTCCAATACAATCCAAAAAAACCTCCTGGCTTCCCTCAGGCCATGATTTTGATTAAAGTTTTGGGTCAAATTGAGAGTTAGAGCTCTTTTCATGGAAATATTATAGCTGTTTAGATTTTCATGAGCTCAGAGAAGCAGGACTTCATAGGCCATTAGGTACTTGAATGCATCCAGAGGAGGGCACCAAAGCTGGTGAAAGGGCTGGAAGGCATGTCATTTGAGGAATAGCTAAGGACTTTGGGCTAGTCTAGTTTGGAGAAAAGGAGTCTGAGGGGCGACCTCAGCTTCCTGAGGAGGGGATGTGGAGATGGAGGTGCTGATCTCTAATCCCTCATATCCAGCAATAGGATGCAAGGTAATAGTTCAAAGCTGCACCAGGGGAGGTTTAGACTGGACATTAGGAAGCATTTCTTTACCAAGAGGGTGATCAAATGCTGGAACAGGCTTCCTAGAGAGGTGGTCAGAGCTCTGACACTCAGAGGTCAGAGCCTGTCAGTGTTTGAGAGGCATTTGGACAATGCCCTTAACAACATGCTTTAACTTTTGGCCAGCCCTGAAGTGGTCAGGCAGTTGGACGAGATGATCATTGTAGGTCCCTTCCCACTGAACTATTCTATTCTGTTCTGTTCTGTTCTGTTGCACATCCTTGTAAACACAGCTAAGCCAGAGGCACTCAACTTTATGAGTTTCTTCTGCTAATGAGAATAACCTATCAAAAAATTGACCTTTAATATTCATCAGTCCAAAAGAGGTAAAAAACCTATAAGTGTTTTATCATGTGAAACATACAGAGGGAAACACATAAGAATATGCATACTTAATTCTGAAGTCTTCTGGTTGTTAGAGAACTCATTACTTTGTCATACTTAAATGTTCTACATGTTATATTAAAAAAAAAAAACAACACAAAACAAAACAAAAAAAAAACCCCACCATGATATTTTACTGATACTCAGGACTGCTTTGTGGCAGTTTTTTATTCCAAACGCTCTGTTATTTAAACTGCAAGAAAAGAAGTGTTATTAATTATCTAAAAAGAGTTTCTCAGGCAGGAATTAGTACTGTAACAAAATCAATGTTTGGTATTGGTTATATTTAATTTATAAACTGATTGCACATTTCATTTACAAATTCCTATTAATCTGGAATACAGAAATTCAAACTCAGTTGGCAAGAAGAGGGCTTAGAAGAAGGAATGTAACTGAAGGTAATTTAACTCAAAAAGTTATGAAATGGGTAATACAAAATAAAAAAGGCTGTATTAGAAATATATTTTTACAAAATTTCCATACTATAACCCCTCAGGATTTTAAAGACAAATTTAGACAAAAGTCCTTTTTCTTTATTCTTGGCTTCAAATTGACTCTCCACACTTATTAATTCAAATGAATGGGACTAATTCTTGTTAAGAAAACCTTTTATTAATTGAAAGATAGCAATTATTATGAAATTTATATGTTCAGAAATCTGTAATTCTCTGCTTTTTTTTGTTTACTTATTTGTTTTTATTTATGGGCTGCATTAGAAATCACCTTTTCAACAGGTCAAGGAAGGTAATCCTTCCTTTCGACTCAGCACTGGTGAGACACATCAGGAATGTTGAGTCCAGTTCTGGGATTCACAGTACAAGAGAGACACAGACATGGTGAAAAGAGTCCACTGAAGGGCAACAAAGATGAATAAGGGACTGGAACATCTGACACATGAGGAGAGGGTGCAAAACCAGGAACTGTTTGGCCTGCAGAACAGAAAGCTCAGAGGGATGTCATCAATGCATAGAAATAACTGATGAGAGGGAATGAAGAAGAGGGAGTCAGGTTCATCTCAGTGATGCCCAGTGACAGGATAAGAGGCAACAGGCACAAATTAAAACACACAAAAATCTATCTGAACACAACAAAACACTATTTTACTGTGAGAGTGGTCAAACATGGGAATGGATTGCCAGACTGGACACAATGCTGGGAGTCTTGCTCTAGGTGACCTGCTGAGCAGGAGAGATGGACTAGATGTTCTCAGAAGGTCCCTTCTGATATAGAGAATTCTGTGATGCTGTGATTCTTTGATGTATTTCCGTCTTTCTTGGAGAGCTTGCTAGTACACTATTTGAAAGAAGTTCTCTAAGAAGTTTTAAAAGGCATTTTCAAATTTTAGTGAAGTCAGTAAGAACAGCTCAGCTGATGGTAAGCACTTTAAAAAACTCAATATTAGTGTATAAGCAGCTACAGAACTGTGAACTAGATTTTAGTGAAAACTTATTCAGAATTACTTACATATTTATGATAATCAAAAGACAATAATTCATCCCTTCTGTAATTCAACTAGATGTCAATTCAAGAGAAAAAGATTAGTGTATTTATTTTGTCTAGGAAAGCTATCATTTCTTATTCAGAAGAACAATTACTACCTGTCAAGGTTTACTTTGTACATATTCATCCTCAATTTTCTAGTGTTTGAATGGTTAGTAATTGTAAATGTTCAGAAGCACATTTAAGTAGAAAATTTAATGCCTCACAGATGTTTAGTTGTTGGCATTTTTTTTCTTTTAGTTTTTTTTTCCCTTTTTTCCTTTGGTTAAATACTTCAGTTATTCAGTTTTACTCCTGATATTCTGAGCTGGCAAAACTTCTATGCATGGTGTACTGAGTATTTTGTTTGCTTAAAATTTACTTGTAAAGCTTAATGTTAAATGAATTCCAAATGATGCAAAACAACAACTTTTCTATGATTTTACAGAAACTAATTTTGTTTTCTATTACAATACTTGCCATAATACCAGCAACATGATTAGTGTATTCCCAACTGAAGTATAGTTACAAGCTGGAAGTGACTCAAGGTATATATTCCAGCCTAGTTTAACAGTTACTGATTTTCAAGGACTGTGAGCTAATGTCCAACTCATTATTGTAAAGCATGAGGAATAAATGAACTTCATTTGAAGTATTCATCCATGAATTCTTAATTGCATTAGCTTGACTAAAGCCTGGTTGGTGTCTAACTGAGCTTAACAACAGGCTTTTAAAAAGATCTATCAGCCAGTGTTAATTTTTGGCTTTCTTCATGCCACAGGTCTGGAAATTTTGCTAAGAGATACTTGACTTCCTGCCCAACAGCTGATCAGCTGGGTCATGAACCAGGTTGATGTGTCACAAATAAGAGAAAGAGAGTAAGTGTCTTATGTGCAGTAGAAGCATATGGACAAGAAGAGCCTTTTAACAGCAGAGCCTGTTATCTTGGGAAGCTAATTTCAGGCCCAAGATATGAACCATGCATAGCAGTAGATGAGTGCAAAAGGGTTCCATGGCTTGGAAAATTCTTATTTCTGAATTTTGGATGGGAAAATGCAGATTTCTCTTTTCAGCTGGAGACCTTCTAACATCATGCAATGTCAGTATGCAGAAAAAAGGATTTTTGGTATTGAGGATTCTACTTCGGCATTCTCTGATTTTCATAGGATCTGGGGTTGGCTCCAGTTCAGATCAGAAAGCTAAAATAATATCAACACAGTAAACAGTGAACTGGGTGTGAACAGCAGGTCTCTCGGTCCTTGAGATTACAAGAGAAAAAAAGTTAGAATCAACCAGAAATTACAGTTATTGATAAACATTGAACCCAAAAGTTATCTTTGCAATTTTTAAACATGTATTTACAATTAAAAGAAACCCTGAATTATTCCAACTCTACAGATTATATAACCACCGTACACAACCACTGTCATTTCCTGTGATTTTGAATCTGTTGTGGCTTGAAGAACACAATATGTGTTCCCAATATTACTGATCCCTTTTCTACCCTGCAGCTGAAACCTAGGCCCTCTGAATCTAGTGAAAAAACTCCTTGTGATTTTCTTCATATTTCAAAATGTATTGTAGTGAAACTGACGTGATAACCAGAAAACACATTGATTAACTGGTAATTGTTTCCTCAAAGGTATTACACTGTTCCCTTATCCCTGCTGCAATTTATTTCTTAGGCAATATTATCTACTAAACTCAAAAGTGTACAAAAACAACCAGTTTGTGAAGTTTGTTCCCCAGTCGCTCATGCTTTCAGAGTCATATTTGAAGTATAAGGAACATGAGAGTTGTCTCGGTTTTGTGCCTTGGAGGGAGTCTAACATCTCTGAAGTGCAAAGGTCTGCACAGTTGAAGGCAGAATGGTTTTAAAAATTATCTAGAAAAAATACTCTAGAATGTCCATAACTTCTGTAATGTACATGATTACTCTGTAATGTACTCTGATTACAGAGAAGCTGTAATCCTTGTAGAAACTCTACTAGGAGGTAAGACTAGTATAATTCTTCTTCACTATATAAAAAGTGATGCAATACTCCTATAATAAATTATCCTAAATTCTACAGAAGTAAGCTGCCCACATGGTAAAATCAGTACTAAATGACGGTATTTTCAATTTTATGGAAGGAATATTAAAAAGTGTTTCCATCACAGGAATAGTAAATAAAGAAGTAGGATAATTTAGTTCAGTAAACAGATCTCTATCTGAAAAAAACATTTCTGTCTTCTAAGGATTAAGAAACAAGAGGCAGTGTCCAGCATATACCTACACTGTAGAGCCATGTGGCACAATTAGAGCAGATATGAAGAGAGAGGCATTGGATACACGCTGTACATTTTTCAAGGGTTTCACAGACTGGTCCCCTAGAGGAATCACGGACTGGCTGCCCATTCAACAGCACACTAGTTCATGCTCTCTGGGACCACTGCACAGTGTGAAAGGAAGCACCAGAAGGGGGTGTGATCAGAAGAGTCACTTCAAAAGGCCACTCCAGCTCCAAACTAAAACATCACATTTACCTTGTCATGATGTGGGATGGAATCTGCCCCAAGAATGTAAATACAATTACTTTGAGAGTTTTAAGGTGGGAAAAGACTAAATAAAACCCTGGAAATTCAATGAAGGTGAATTAATCTCTTAAGAGTGAGCAGTTCTCTGAGAGGAATGATAAATTGCTGCAGTGAGATTAAATCTTGAGGAGATGGATTAAAATATAAGTAATTAAAAAAGAACCCAACATAAAACCCCTGCCCATGACAGTTCTTTAATTTGCCACTTAATGAATAGCTAGTAAAGGACATGACTCCACTGCTTTGCTTAGTAAAGGGGACAAAGCAATGTTTCTTGCAAATACTGGTTTCTGGACCAGGACACATTAAGTGCAGTGTCCAAGTGAACTGTGAATAGGTTTTAAGCAGGTGAAATCTTATTACAGATTAGCACTGAGCCACTGTCAGTGTCTTTCTGGTTACCTAAATTTTGTTTCTTTATTAAGCATGTGTACCCTTAGGGTAACTTAACTGACCCCAGTGGACAGCACAATCTGAAAGAACATGATCTGGGACAATGTCTTCATTGGTATAAGCAGTTTGTCCTCAAGGTAAGCAAGTTTATGTGAAGCAAGTATGCACTAAGAGTTTTGTAAGGAAGGGATCATTGTCATACTCACAATTTCTTCTTTCATTTATTCAGCATGACTGCACCAGGAGCAGTTTTAAAGAGGAAGACCTTTTGTTCAAGTGCTCTTTCCTGCATTAGCAGTATGCTGCACCACCAGAAGAGTAAAGAACATTCCAATCCAGGGTTAAATGTGATGGAAGAGGTAGATGTACAATACATATTAATGCATTCCATACGTGTTGGAAGCGCTGTGCAGGAGATCCTTACACTAATCACACTCTGTAAATTTTAGTGTTACATTCTTAATCACAAAAATTATCCCATGGTGTAGTGCACTGTGGTGGGTTGACCTTGGCTGACTGCCAGGTGCCCTCCAAGCCACTCTCTCGCTCTCCGTTCTCGGTGGGATGGGGGTGAGAAAATAAGATGAAAAATTAATGGGTTGAGATATAAGCAGTTTAAAAAAAAAAAGCCAAGGCTGTGCACAGATGAAAAAAGAAAAAATATTTATTCCCTACTTCCCAACAGCAAAATGTCTAGCCAATTCTTGGGAAGTAGCTCAGTACACGTAGCTGTTGCTTTGGAAGACAAACACCTTAATAATGAACACATCCATGCCTTTCTACCCTTTCTCCTCCTATATCTTAATTTTTATTACTGAGCACAACATCCTATGGTATGGAATAACCCTTTGGTCATTTTGGGTCAGCTGTTCTGGCTATGTCCCCTCATAGCCTCTTGCCCACCCACAGCCTGCTGGCTTTTAGGGAGGAGTGGGTTGGAAAAACAGCCTTGATGCTGTGTGAGCACTGCCTAGCAGTAGCCAAAACATTGGAGTGTTATCAACTCTGTTCTAGCTACAAATGCAAAGCACAGCACTATGAGGGCTGCTATGGGAAAAGTTAACTCTAGCCCAGTCAGACGCGATACACGCACATTGCTTCTACTCATTCTTGCAAATACTGTTTTTCGAACTGCATTTTTTTATCTTTTTATGTTCCTCATTTCCTGCTATGCTATGTTCAGAAAATTAGTAAAATCAGCCTTCTCTGAAAGAGTTGAAAACTATGTCTATTTTTCCTTGTTGAGACACTCTTACCTTAGGAAACGAAAGATTTTTTTTTCAGACATCAGTATTGTACTTTAACTTTACATGTCAAAGATTAAATTGCAGGGTATTGGGAAAGATGACAGGAAACCAAAAAGGTCTGCAGACTTCACACAAGATGTTCTGCAAATGTTCTGGGTCCTCTAGAGCCTCTGAAATTACATAAATGTGACTAGGAGCTGAATTTACTCACTTTTGGAAAGAAGTGTCTTCTGACATTGTTTCCATCTTATTCCATGTGAGTCTTCTGGTAGGAGTTGTCATGTTTAATTGTTGTTGTTGCTATTGTTTTCTCATTATTTACTATCTGATCTTAATTTCTGGTTACTGAAAGTAACTTTCTTCGTGTTGTATTTTGGCCATAGTAAAACATTCTTTAATAGCATCTATCATCAGCTCTGAAACAAGCGATCCCTGAAAGATGCTTTAGCACATCTTCAGCTGATTTTCTGCTGTGCATAATGAATTACACACTGAAATACTAGTTACACACACTTTTAATCATGACTGAGACCTCAGTAGCCTGTACTTGCTGTCATTACTTTCACATGTTCACAAACGTGAAATTATTTTCCTCTGAATTTCTAATATTTTTGTTTGGTTATGTATTTACAAGAGATAAGTATCATACTAACTCTTTGGTCACTCAATCACCTGAGCAGCCAATGGGTCAGGCAGAACAGGCAGCACCGAAGATTACTCTGTAGCTTTGCTCACTGTTGAATTCAATAATCTGGGTCTGCCTTCTATTTCTTATAGTTTTCTTAAGGATTTATAATATATTTTTTTTTAAGATTCTGATCTGTCTGTTAAATCAGATTGAAATTGTAGCGTGAATTAAGACGTACCCAGGAAGAGGCTGGCAAAAGGTATACTTACCAAACTGTAGGAAACCAGGCAAAAAAAATTACATAAGCCTGTAAATCTGCCTTGTAGAGAATCAGGGGACAGAGAACAGTACAGGATTTGCAATGGTAATTCTTTATAGTTTTCATGGGCATATTTTCAAAATATGAGGAGCAACACTGACAAGTTTTAATTTTAATTTGATTGGCACAACTTTTAAAGCATTGCATGTCCCATTTTAATTCTGACCTTGAATCTTTTCAGAACCAAGTTGTAACTGCACCCCTTATGCTGCTATTTTCTTCATTTTGCTATACCTCATGACTCTCTCACTGTAGCTTTTTGAGCTATTCCTTAGAATAACAGAAGAATACAGAGAAAAATTGAAGTACTGTAGATGGATTCTTCAGCAATAAATAACCACCTTTTTATCTAGTTATATTAAAAAGTGGTTTCAGATAACATGGAAATTCCTTTACAATTTTTCATTTTGTTCATTCTCTCTTTCAGTTTTTCCTTAGGAAGACAAGATTTTTTTTTTTTAAGTTGTCCATTAATTTTAAAAAATATTGATTTAATAAAACTATAATAAAGTGAGAAATGTTGGAAAAGCTCAATTTTTTTTCTTTAAAAAATTAATCACATTCTGTAAACTATTCTATTTACATGAAATAATTTCCCTAAGGAGAAAAATCAGTTCTTTATTGTTTGTTCAAGCATTCATATCACAACTGTTTCCTACTCCTTAAACTTTTACTTAGCATATCGACACTACCTAAAAGCCAACATGGATAACAGGGCTCAAAGAAATAGCAGCAAGAAGTAGAGAGTGAAGTGAGGGATACTTAAAGTAAAATCCCTCTCAGAATTTTATTAAGATCTGGTGTTTCCCCAAAACAACTGAAATTAAGACTGGGAAAAACTAGAAACAGTCTTAAAATTTTAGTAGAAAGACCAATTAATTTCTTCAAAATCCTGTTACCCTCATATGAACAACTCTGTATCCTGCAAAGCTAATGGGAAATTTGCTGTAAATTCAACAGTAGCAAAATTGGTGTCTATGCATTTTCAGCTTTTCTTTCACCTTTCAGTTTGCTTGTTATCTTTGTAAAAGAAATGGTTTCCTCAAGGACAAGCATCTGATGCTGCTGAACTTGGTAAGATTTGTTTTCATTATAAGATTTTCTGTACCTTCTCACTGAACAAAAATACACTTCATCTAAATAATTGTTATGGCTTTATTATTATTATTATTAAATATGCTGAATCCCTCATGTTTCAAAAAAATCCATTAGGATAAAATAGTTATAGACTGTCTAAAATTAGATAAGTATTGAGTGATGGAAATGACTAGCAAATTAGTTAGACTTTAATAGATGTAAGGGAGAAGACATTAAGACCATAACATTTCTGTGATATTGATTGGGAGACGGGCAATGTTTCTTTTCTCTTCTTCTTTTGGAATATGAGTGAGTTCTGGGATTTCCTCTGTGTTTTTACACACTTACAGTCTAATTATTGTGATAGTTTGTTAGGGTCTTTTACTACTTGAATTATTTCCATTCTGGAAAGGAAGAACAAGTGACAGTGAAATGGAGTATTTGCACAGCAGGACCAGAAAATTGCCTGAAGCTATGCCAGCTCCAGCTGTGACAAGACAAGTAGACAAGCAAGTAGAGTCATATCAGTATTTACATAAAAATTCTTTGAAGAACTAGACTTGGAAATTTGTATGGGGTAAGGATCAACTGAGCTTGATGGGAGGAATATCTGGTGTCCTCCCTTTGGAACTGTCTAACACTTTTGAAGGATAGAAAATATAGCTGATGTAGTTGCCAAGCCATTCTCCATGATGTTTGAAAAGTCATGGTAGTCAGGTGAAGTCACTGGGGACTGAAAGAAGGGAAGCATTTTGTCCATCTTTAAAAAGGGTAGAAAGGAAGACCTGGAGAACTACTGACCTGTCAGCCTCACCTCTGTGCCTGGGAAGATCATAAAAGAGATCCTCCTAGAAGCTATGCTAAAGCACATGCAGGACAGGGACGTGATTCGAGACAGCCAGCATGGCTTCACCAAGGGCAAATCCTGCCTGACCAACCTAGTGGCTTTCTATGGTGGAGTGACCGCATCAGTAGACAAGGGAAAAGCAACAGATGTCGTCTATCTGGAATTTTGTAGTGTCTTTGACATGATCCCCCACAGCATCATTCTCTCTAAATTGGGGAAATACGGATCCGATGGATGCACTGTTTAGTGGATAAGGAATTGATTGGATGGCTGCATGCAGAGGGCAGTGGTACAACGGCTCAATATCCAGATGGAGACCGGTGACAACTGGTGTCCCTTAGGGGTCTTTACTGGGACCAGTGCTGTTTAACCTTTTCATCAATGACTTTGTGGGATGGTGTACACCCTCAGCAAGTTTGCAGATGACACCAAGCTGAGTGATACAGCTGACACACCAGAAGGACTGGGTGTCATCCAGAGAGACCTAGACAAGCTGGAGAGGTGGGCCTGTAGGAACCTCATGAGGTTCAACAAGGCCAAGTGCAAGGTCCTGCATATGGGTCGGGGCAACCCCCAATATCAATACAGTCTGGGAGACAAAAAGGGATTGAGAGCAGCCCTGTGGAGAAGGATTTGGGTGTACTGGTGCATGAAAAGCTGGCCATGAGGCAGCAGTGTGCACTTGCAGCCCAGAAGGCAAATCGTACCCTGGGCTGCATCAAAAGAAGCGTGGCCAGCAGGTTGAGGGAGGTGATTCTGCCCCTCTACTCTTCTCTGATGAGACCCCACCTGCAGCGATGCATCCAGCTCTGGAGCCCTCAGCACAAGAAGGACATGGACCTGTTGGAGCGGATCCAGAGAAGGGCCACAAAAATGATCCAAGAGATGGAGGACCTCTCCTATGGAGACAGGCTGAGAGAGTTGGGTTTGTTCAGCCTGGAGAAGAGAAGGCTGCGGGGAGACCTTATTGCAACTTTCCAGTACTTAAAGGGGAACTATAGGAAGGATTGGGACAATCCCTTTAGCAAGGCCTGTTTTTACAGGACAAGGGTAGTGGTTTTAAACTAAATGAGGGTAGATTTAGACTGGATATAAGGAAAAAAATTTTTACAATGAGGGCGGTGAAACACTGGCACAGGTTGCCCAGAGAGGTGGCAGCTGCCCCATCCCTAGAAACATTCAAGGTCAGGTTGGACGGGGCTCTGAGCAACCTGATCTACTTAAAAATGTCCCATCTCACTACAGGGGGGTTGGACTAGATGACCTCTAAAGGTCCCTTCCAACCCAAACCATTCTATGATTCTAGACAATAAAAAAATGTGTCAGTCTCTATCTAACCTGTGATATGAACTTTTCCACCTACACTTCATGCTACAGAAATTTAGTTTTGGTTAGCTCTTTGTTTTTAGAAAGCAACTCTGATGAGATCTGACCCATTTTTTAAATCTCTGAACATAAGAAATTTTCACCAACTGGTAGTAATACAAAGTCCCTAACAGAAAAATGCAATAATTTGTACTGTAAATTGATGGTTCATAACTCTTAACCCATATATAAACTGAATGTTGCTTCACTGTATATAATCCATTATGGTCGAATGAGTATTTGATATTTGCAGTCATTCGATTTATTAAGTGGTTTATATGTCTGAGGTATTCAGCAGAAGAAAGAAAATTCTCCTAAAAATACTGTTGGAAAACACAATTATTAGTGAAAATCAACTCTGAGATTGAAGGACTTTTGATAAATATTTTCCTCAGTACAGATTATTGAGATAGTTAATACTGATATATTAGAGCTGGTTTACGAACACATTTCCTATCTGCACGTGGAACACAATTAATCCAGATCAGCATTTTAAATAAGTGCAGAAAATCCATGCAAAATATACTCTAGTTTGGTACTCAGCAAGGTCATACCTGGTAAGAAAATTTACATAAATGTGCAGCTTTATGCAGGAAAAAGCAGCTAACTTCAAAACAGCATGAATGATTGTTTTGTTAGAATGCTGGCTCGCTGGAGATGAGCCAATAAGACATTTATTTATTTCTGGGTTTGAAGGAGGATAGCCCAAGTGCAGCAGAGAATTGGTGTTGATGTGGGAAACCAGCAGGTGACGCTGGCACACAGGATGAGGGTTGCTGCCGTGTGCTTGCCTAAAAATCACTTTCAAGATGGGAATGAAAACAAATATCAAAGCAATTAGAAAACATATATAAAGGATTAGTCAGCTTCTTTTATCTTCTAAATAGCAACTGACAACATTAAAATGAAAAGTTGGGGCAAGGGTTTTAAATTAAATAAAAGGAAAAACCATTCAAAATGGAGGCAAAGTAGAGGCAAAGTCTTAATAAATTTACATTTTTAATTTAGTTGTGTGATTTTATATGATTTCTCAGAAATCAAATTACCTCTGTTGGGATTTATGTAGCACCTCTTATAAATGTGGATAAGCACTGATGGATGAAATTTTCATGTCCCTGAAGTCCAAGCCCATGGTCCCCAACCTGTGGCTGAAATTCAGTATGCTGCTTGCAAGACTCTCTGGCACTGGTTTGTTGAGAAGCACAAAGCATGATGTACAAGTGTCACACTGGTTCACTACAGGTGCTGCTGGTCCAGAAAATGTGAGGACTTATGAGTAAGCTTCCTGACATGTCTGAATTAGTTAACAACCCAAATTCATTTGTCCTTCAAGATTAGTATGGAAGACATTTGAAATCAGATACATGTAAGCTGACTTTGAGATACACTGACAATATTATTACTCTAATACTGTTATGAGGGATACAATTTTTTCTCCTAGACCTGGTGAATAATTCACTATACATATTTTTCAGCATGCTTCACTATTTTTCTGGTCTCAAATTTGGCTCAGTTTTGAATGATCTGATGATTCACTCTTGATCTGTAATTTATGACCAGTTTTTAATATCTCACCTTTTGAAAGCTGATTCATTATGAGTAGGCATGTGATTTTTTTTTAAAGAGAGAGAGAAATACATATCTTTTTTATGTGGAGACTGAGCTGTTAGACCTTTCCAGAGGAGACTTTCATGTTCAAACCTCTCATAACAAGTAGCTGAAAGAAAAACCCCAGTTTTCCCAAGAATAAGATAAAAGACAAAAAAAGCCCCCACAGATTCAAATAGATTATATTTTTGAATTAGAAATAAGACATTTTTCACTCTGAAATGCTGAATCCTAAGTAGTCATCTCTAGGATATTTTACACTCTACTGCATGTCCTGAATGGAAACTTTCTTAGGATGACCTACTTGGTATCTATAGCTAGTGCTTCTCACTTCTGCAGACTGAAAACAACTCAGGATTACTTATACTAAATATTTTATATTTCCCCAGGTAGAAATGTGTTACTTCAAGTATACATACACTTTCAAAGCTTATCTGACTACGTGAAGAGAATGTCGATTGATTTTCTATAGGAACAGTGTCCAAAAAGCACAAAGCAATAACAGACACATTTACAGCTTCAGCACAAACACAAAAGATTGCATGAAACAAAGATTGATCTATTCCTTTTTCTTTCATTAGACATGTTCCTCTAGGTCACTTCTAAGAAAAATAATGTGGAGGCACCTCTTGATGTTTCTGATACTGGGACTGTTAAGTGAATAAAATGAGGATTTTAGGCTTCACAGCCATAAATCTGGTATATCTGAAGAGCACTGTAATCAATTCTAAATCTTAAGGAAATAAAATACTTCTATATTTCTTCACACAAAGTGTACTTATAAAGCATGAATGAATAAAAAAAAGAGCAGTGAGCTTCAATCACTTCAATACAGATTTACTCTGTGTCAGTTCTTCAAGAAATTTAGAAGAAAAATGACAGTGAGAAGCATACTATCATTTTATCCTCAGTAACATTATTTATGGTTAGTTTTGACCTAGGAGTCAAAATGTTCTTCCCTTACAACATATTTTCTCTTTAACTAGACATAATAACAAAGCTTATATGACATATAAGTAGCCCATAAAAAAAATGTCAGTATTTTTCTCTCACTGGTCTGCTCACGAGTAGAATGAGCTGCTTGGCCCATAAGCAGGCAAAGTGGATACGTATTCTGGCCCCCAGCCAGATACATTGTCTTTTCCTCCAGATGTGCTAAGAAACTCTTCTGTACTTCCCTTTCCCACTCATCCTGCTGTGTACAGTCCATAAGGTTAAGAGAAAACATTTACTTTTTCTTCCTTTTTTAGTATCTTTCCCTCTTTTAATACCATTATTTAAAAGTAATACTACGATTGAAGTGCAATAGACTCACCGCCTTCCCTAACAACTTTGTTACCTCTGCTGTAACAAAGAATGCCAAAAGAAAAATAAATTTACAGATGTCAGTTTACATTGTCTGTAATTCAATTGTAACTGAAATGCAAACTAGCAGATATCCAAATTCAGAATCCTGTTGCCAGAATCACTGACTTTATCATAGATCTATGCATTATCTGCCACAGTACTATAAGTTAAAATGCACTATAAATTAAACTGGATTTCAAAGCAATACAGCCACTAGACCTAACCATAGCACCAGACAGAACTGTAGCACTATTTTTCTATTTTATTGTCCTCCTTTTCAATGTCAAGAACTTTATTTCACATGGGAAAAAAAACATTTGCCTTTGTGCCTCAGTCATGCATACTGAATTTGGTTTTAAGTTAGTAGTCTGATAATCATAATCTACTTAAGGTATATTTGCATGCTACTTTCATATTTCATATGAGTTGAAATATGCCTCTGCAACTAATAGTATGGGTAAAAAGGTGTAAACACCCTCAGCCTCTGGCTTTTACAGTGAGCCTATTCAGGCAGTTTAATATTCTCCTGAATTCCATGAAAGTGGGTATGTCTATACATAAAATCTCTCACCAAAATAATATAGTTTATTACAAACTGATGAAATTAACTTTCTGTCTGAGGTTGTGACAGAATCCACTCCAATTTGGAAAGGCTCAACCTGAGTGTAGACATTCCTTTAACACAGGACACTTTTGCTTCTGTGTATTGCTTGGAAAATAGGTCCTTTTGTGAGAGAGAGTTACCTGCACCAATGCTCTCTACTACCTTATTCCCTTGTTTACCCCATATTCTCTCCTATATGTGGGCAAAAATAAAGGACATACAGACATTCTTGATGAGTCTGGATAAATCTTGACCCAGGAGCCATCAGGCAACAGAAAGTTACCCAGTGCACTTTCAGTAAGAAGCCATCCCCAGCATTTTTTAATGCTGAAGACCTCAACCTCATTTAAATGCTATTTTAACCCAAACTATTTGCAGAATCTCATTGGATCATGTGCCAGATGTTTGTTGTTCATGCGACCAACTAATTGCATGCAGAAAACAGACATCCAAATTCAGAAACAGACAATGTGTATATCTAAAAAGCCAGTACTTACTACTTTCAATCACTGTGATGAGTTTTGCATTTAATGTGTACATGCTTAGAAGAATACACTCCAACACCAGTAATATTTTTTAGCTATTTATATGCTAAAGGTTTTTCAGGCTGAGATATTATTAGTTGAGTGGGTTGTTCTTTTTCCCAGAAGTCACCTGCAGATAAATGTACGAAGACATGTTCTGTTATGAGATATACCCCATATTGATGATCCATAATTCAAACTTATTGAATCATGATGATTCAAATGAAACAGTGCTGATACCAACAACAACATAATAAGATAAAAATTATTCACAGGAAATAAAATTTTAATCTAGTTTTGGCCTGGTTTCAAAAAGGAAATATGTTTGTGCTATCATGCTGTCTGTCAGCAAACCAGCCATAACAGTTTAAGTAATTTTGGTCATATTCAGCCAAATTATTCTTTCAAAAATTAGCAGTTAGGTGGAGGAAAGCTGTTAAATTATCTGAGGCAAGGCTGGCAGAGCTCAGTCATGACGTGTTCAAACTGATAGCAGCTGGCCAGAGAACTGCTGTTGACATGCTGGTGGCAGAGCTCTAGGAGAGCAAAACTGAGCTCCATTTTGTCCAGTTAGGGCATCTTAGAAGATCTGTGCAAAACAGAAGCTTGGAAAACTGGGGCCCTTTGGACAAATATCTGAAAGAAATTAAGCTTTTCTGGTCCAGGAGTGACTTGATAATCTGGGAAGGTTAAAAATACCAAAAATTTCTTCAGTTGACATAATCTTGGCTGTTTAATACGTAGTTACACTTGAAAAGCTGCAAAAATCGTTGTTTGGCATTAGATTTCCTTTTAGAACTCTGAGAGCATGTAACTGAAGTGTTTAAGACCTGCAAGAATTAGGCTATAACAATACAAAAATACCCACAGAATGGTTTAAATTCTTTTCTAAAGAGTTTTCTTTAATGTTAATTTTGGATTAGAGAAAGATACCTGCTAAGTACAACTGTGGTTCTCAGTGAGGGAAAAAGGTTTTTTGGTTCTTGTAGCTAATGACTCCCCAAATATTTGCTTTTCACTTCAAATATATCTGTTAAATAACCTGCTGACTCCACTGGTGACACAACATTGCCTCTTGTCTCCATTCTAAATCAGAGCCTTTTAAAAAGACAATTGTAGATGCAAAGTTATTCTGAAAATAACTCAGATTTAAAAAATCTACATTAAATGGAATGTTTCCCCTTACCTTGCAGTAGGAATTCCAGCAAATATTATTCAGTATAATTTAGGCAAGTAACCATTTGGCATATGAAAATTTTAGAACCATTGTGATACTCAACACACAGCAAAATTTATAGCAAAGGTCTACGTGACACCCTTATTTTCTTCCCACTAATGAAACCAAATTTTCCATTATACCTGTTAATCTTAGTTGCATATAGGGGGCAGACAACTTATGCCAGGCAGGTCTCCACTGTATCAGCCCAAGCATGGAAAAGTCTTTGAAGTACAATGTATGTAAGTAGAAGCTAAACCTGTAAAAGGTCAGAATGATTAAGTGAAACTCTCTGTTTTAATTTAGCAAAGGTGACTCCTGGAGACACTTCTGGTCTGAGAAAAAAAGCCCTTTTGTTTTAAGAAAGCCTCCTATACACTCTGCTTTCCCAAGTCGATTTAGACTTCTCAGAAACATGGAATAATCAAGACTTGGAACTGTTTCAACTGTCTTTTAAAGATTTTTGTTATCCGTTTTATATCATGGAAAGTCCCCAGCTAAAGACAATAGCCCTAATGAGTGTGGGTGCTGTTGTCTTTCGATTTTATAGCTATTGAACCCAGAAGGATTCCATTTCTCTAATGCTGCATTCACTAGGCATTTGCAACTACCCATTACTACTGGCTGAGTCCCTGTTTACGTCTTTCAGCTGGTAATATAATCCTGAGCTGATGCTAAGCTCTTGCGTGCTTTTACCCACAGAGCAAAGTCAATTATTTTGTTGGATCCTCACAGGGCACATATGTTCTATTACAATTTTGTGAGTTTACTTGCTATAAAACTTAATATGGAAAGTTTTGTGTATTAAAAATGTTATGTATAAAATATCCCTTAAGAGTGACATTTGTATTGAATAGGTGGGTGCTACTATTAGATAGTTCTTTATTAGCATGTGTTTAACCTTTAAAGGGACCTCTAAAGGTCCCTTGCAGCCCAAGCCATTCTATGATTCTACAATAATGTGTCAGAAAATTGATTCAAGATATAAGACACCGTCTCAGATTCTATTTTTTCAAGTCTTAATCAGCCCTGCTGTCAGTTAAACATCTGGACAGAGACCAAACTTGTGCAAGGCACACATAGAAGTCCATTGAGCAGCAAGCACAGACCCTCCTAGCAGGATCAAGAATGAGATACAATTAGCAGAAAGTTTTGCAGAACTACCTTTTCTTAAAAACTGAAACACACCCAGAGTGAGGTTGAGATTCTTTATGAAATTTGCAATCAAATATACAACAATTTAGATTGGATGGGATTTCTGGAAGTTACATGGTCGAATCTCCAATGTCTAAGTTCTAAGGTCCAAGTTGGCTGCAAGGCCAGCCATGAAATTAGATCCAACTGCAGCATTAGGTCATGTTGCTCAGGGCCTTGAGTTTTGAAGATGTCCAAGGATGGGGTTTCCACAACTTCTCTGGGCACCTATTCTAATGTTTCACTACCTCAGAGAGAAAAAAACAATTCTTCTGCAAGTGGAGATTAAGGATGAAAATTAAGTCATTGTGCAAGTACTCTGTAAATTCCTTGTATGTGGTTTTATTCACAGAGGGAACTACTTTCATGGTAGAACTCTATGCCAACATATTGTGAGAAAGTCCCCTGTTTTCTATAAAAACCTAACCTTCTCTACAGATATAAATTAGAAAGAATTTTTCATTATGAAAAGATTTTCCAGAGAAATTAACACAGATATACAAATTGCTGTTCTATGTAATGGAAGGAATATTTCCCTCAATGGATCCTTAAAGAACCATTAAAAAACCTCCACTTCATCTGGAAAATTATTACACAGTAATATTTGATAAAATTTTCTAGGACCCTTCTGAATCTTGATCTACAATACAACCAGTGGAAGGAATTTTTCCTAAATTGCAGTTTGCTTCTACGACGTTAATTATTTAAAGAAAAATACTGTTGGTTTGTTATCACAAAATTGTATTAAAACACATACAGAAAAAAAATCCAAACACACTGAATAGAGACTTCTTAGATTGTTTAGGACATTTAGAAAATATCCATATGCCTTTGAATAACAATAGCTAAAGAATGCATTCCACATTCCTCAGCACAAAGATCAACAGTAAATTCTTAGACCTACATTAATGACTCCTGTGTCTGTTACTTTAAAGATCAAATAAATAGAGGCAAGTTCTTCTGGCAGTAATTAGCTTTATTTATTTTTTTATTTATTAATCGATTCCTAAACAGTACAGAAACTTTGAGTACTGTTTAGCATGTGTTTGTTGCAACATGAGTGACATTTAATTTCTGAATTTAACATACAGCCATTATTTCCCCAACTACCAAGAAGTCCAGGGAAAATCTTCAGGTTAAAGAACTGTGCAGAAAATGAGGAGAAACAAAGTTTCCTCACAACAAGGAGTATAACCTTTGCTTAGATTTACCAGCTGGCACATGAAAATGATTTAAGGGCTGAATTACTTCAGATTAGATCATTAATTAGAATAATTTTAGATACCATCATTAACAATTTATGATGTTGTCACTGTGGTCAGAAAGACATTGTACATCATCTAATACCCCTATGCTGAAACCTACTTCTAAACTTCCTTTAGAAATGCTGATTTTTACCAAGCAGTGAAATACATTTTATGTACAATTTTTAAATTAACTTAAAGTACACATTTTGATGGCTTTCTGGATATGATTTCAGAACCTGAAGTAATGGAGATGAGATGACTGCAGGGGTGATACCCATACGTACTTGTATTCACAGGAAAATAAATTTGTGGCCCAATTGCTAAAGGCCCAGAGTGCTGATGACACTTTCAAACAGGAGGACATCTACCGCTGTTTCTTAAATTTCATGGTATTTTCCATAGGATAGTTTTGAAATTTTGTATTTTTAAGTGGCAATGAAATTTGGTCTAAGTAGGAAAATTCTTTCACTGCTTCATATTCAATCAGTATCCTCAGTAGTTTCAACTGACTACATAAATCACAAGCCATTTCAGAACTTGGCTGCTATCTGAAAAATATAGTCATGACTATGTAAGATGGAGTTTGGATTCGTAATGACATCAGGTTTTTATTCACTTGAACAAAAACTTTTATTTTTAAATCTATTCCTCCTCCTCCTAGGTCACACTGTAATTTTGAAGGTTTTGGCCTTTTCGAAGATTCAAGTTTTTCATAGCACAATATATGTTTAAGCAAATATGTTATGGTCAAGTCCGAAATCAGTCCATAAGAACAACTTTAGTCCCTGTACTGGTTTTGGCTTGGGAGACACCATAAACCAAAATATAATCTCTTATGCCATGTCCTAGGTCCATAACTGAACATGTTCATAAAAGCTGTCTCTTTCAATCCTTATTTTCCATAGTACTCCTTGCAGTTGGTGCAGAACTGGATTGGCGAAATTACCTACAAAAATACCACGGAATTAAAATTTTTTAAATATGCAAAATTATAACAGTTATTTTTCTACGTATTCTTTGTCTTCCAAAGACTCTTACATTTGTATCAGTGGTAATTAAAGACACAGTCTGCAGCAGAGATAATTTTGTGGACTTCTCAGCTAACTTTTGGAAATCTGAATAAAGGTGTCTTTTCAGAGGACAGTGAGGGCTGAGATGTTTCACATTTTTGACAGCTAGGATTTTTATGAGTTCAGGCATTTAGCATTTTATTTGGGATTGGAAAGTATGGTTTTGACTCGTTGATAAACATAGAAGTAAAAAATCAATGCTTGCGATTCCTTTGTTACCATGACAATGCTATTACTAGATACTGTGAATGATATCACTGCAACAGTAAGAAATATTTTAATTGGTAAAGTTGTTTCTAAATTATACATAAGCCATTAACAGTAAGACAGAGGAGAAGGTCTCTTCTTCCTGGCCAGCAGGAGGCTAATACCAATTCTGCTTTTCAGGACCTTAGAAGAGGTAATGAGGCAGACCTGATAACGGCAAACCAATAAAATCTGCTGGTCAGATCCTCTCGGTGGATGACTGTGCTGATAGCAGTGGCTGGAAGGAAGGAGAAGCCTGAACTCAGATGTTCTGTGAGCACATGGCAACTGAGGGATCTGAGAGGGCAATGCTAGGTACTTGGGCCACTGTCACAGAAATGGTCTGTAGTTGGGCACAAAAGGCACTGCCTGCCAGATAGCAGTAGCAAACAAACAAGGGTAAGTTATGTCTGACTTCAGACTTGACTATTTATCTTACTTTAATTCAAAATATTTTCTAAAACAATAAAATGCTTGCTACATTCTAGGCAGGATTTAGTCACAGCCAGCAGCTGCAAAAGAAAAGCCTTCAGCTGTGTGACTTCATCTGCGTCCTCTCCTACCTCCTCTCTGTTTTCTCACACCTGGCTTGGCACTATATGTGATCTCAGTACAGACCTGTATTCCCTACCTGTCCAAGCTCTAGTTTCCAAAAGATTCACTGAATATTGGTATTGGGCATTTTATGGAAAATTAAGTGAATGCGATTTTGTTTGATTTTGAGCAGCCAGCAAAACAGGTTCAAAATTCCTTATAAAATGAAGCATTGCAAAAAAAAAGACAGAAGTTCTGAACTGTATTTGTAATTTTCTATACAATAAATTTTGTGTACAATAAGAAATCATAATTGAAAATTTACTAAAACTATAAACCAGAATATTCCCCTTTAAATAAATTATCAAATATTTAAGTCTTGTTGGAGTAGATACTAAACCCCATTTTTTCAGCTATATTTCAATGAATTAAAAAGTAAAGCTTTCCAAATAGAAGTATATGGCCTATAATTCTTAAAGCATACACTGCTGTTTTCTACCCCTCAAAATAAATGCACTCTGTCTAAAACAGCATCATATGTGCTTATTCTTATCTATTTTTTGCCAGAGGAGCCTCAGAGCAAAGAACAAGAGCATACCCGGTTTTGATTTTTTGAAAAGAAAATGAGAAAGAGGGAAGAAATGTAATGTATCTGAAAATGAGTAAGAGGGAAGAAATGTAATGTATCTGAAGAATTGATAATTCACATCTCTAAAAGATGTGAAGAAGAGTGGCCTCTTCGCTACTGAAAAGGAGGGATTCTGCATCAAGTTTGAGGTGATTTAAATTATCAGTGTGACATTAAAAAAAAATCTATATTTTCCTTCATTAGAAAACTTTATTATGTTTTTTGTCTTGAGTGGAAAATCCTAAAAATATTGAATCAAATTAGTTTAGCGAAAAACAACACAACTTTAAGGGACGCTAGGTTTAAGTTTAGTTCTGTCAAATAGTTCTGCTCTGTCAGCAGTTAGTTCCCTTATAATGCAGTAGTTCACAGTCTCCATCCAACACTTCACCTTTTCCAGAAAGATACAGAGGCTCCATAATTCTGACAGCTAATCTCTTCACTTTATACCCATAGTTTGCCTCATGCCCCTGACCAAGAAACAAGCCTGGAAGCATGCTTTGCTCTTGTGTGTGTGCAGCTCGAGTCCAGATGGCCTTTGCTATCGGTGGAGCATTTGATTCCAGTAATCTGAATCACCAATGACTGCATCCTGATTTATGATACAGAAACATGAGGGCATGACAAAGCATTTTAGAGTTATTTTGCACCTAGTTTTTACGGTGACAACCACCATTCATAAAAGTCATGCTGCCCTTGAAAGAATCTGATAATAATTCTCATTTAAATAATGTTGGTGTGACATTATCTAACAGTCTACTCAGAACTGCCCTTAAGCTGTTTCTCCTAATAAAATCTTGATGACTATAAACAAAGTTAATTCAATAATGAGCATAATCTGCCTAGTGAGACTGTTGGATGTGTATAAAAGGTATAAATGGTTGTAACCTCTTTTTAGCAGATAATCAACTTTTGTTTGTAGGATCACTCAGTGGAATGCTATTCTGATCCTTGGAAGATGCTTCCAGTACCAAGAAAACAATCTTCCATTCTTCTGTCGAAAGGATCTTGGACAAAATTGCATAAAAGGACAGTGGAAAAACTCCTGATTAATGCACTGTCATATCCAACATTCAGTAGGAGCAGTCTACCTGTGACAAACAGTCAGCTGATGCTGCATTTATCATCAGAGATGCAGAACCTAATTTGGATTATTGTCTGTAGAAAAGATGCCAGACAAGCAGTGCTGTGAATATTGAGATAAATAAGAAGGAATGGATCTCCTGGGCTGCTTTAGGCCAAGTATTGCCAGCAGGTGGAGGGATATGTTCCTTCCCTTTTTTTCAGCGCTGGTGAGGCCACAGCTGGAGTACTGTGGCCAGTTCTGGGCTCCTCAGTAGGAGACATGGGCATACTGGACAGACTCCAGCGAAGGGCCACAAAGATGATTAAGGGACTGGAGCACCTCTCATATGAGGAGAGGCTGAGAGAGCTGGGGGTGTTCAGCCTGGAGAAGAGAAGGCTTGGTGGGATCTTGTCAATGCGTATAAATACTGGACGGGAGGAAATGAAGGAGAGGGAGCCAGGCTCTTTTCAGCAGTACCGAGTGACAGGACCAGAGGCAATGGGTTCAAACTGAAATGCAGGAGGTTCTGTCTGAACACTAGGAAGCACTTTTTTACTGTGAGGGTGACCGAGTACTGTCACAGGTTGCCCAGAGAGGTTGTGGAGTCTCCATCCTTGGAGATATTAAAAAGCTGCCTGGACATGGTCCTGGGCAACAAGATTTGCTTGAGCAGGGACCCTGCTCAAACAAGGAGGCTGGAGCAGATGACCTCAGAAGTCCCTTCCAACCTCAGCCCTTCTGTGATTCTCTGATGCTATGAAAGTTCTGGCAAACTGTCCAGAAACCTTTAACGAAGTAGGTGTCTGAGGAGAATCTACTATTTAAAACTTAATTGTTTTGTCTGTGTTCTCTAATCTCATTTATAAAATCGAATGGTGTTGTTTTTCCTCCTACACATTAGTATCTTCAGCTACTCCAGAAATGCTTGCTTCATGTAATGAATAAATAGGCCACACTGACCAAAGTGTTTTTATGAACATTTATCCAGGCAACTGGTACCTCCACAGATTATCATAGTTTACTATGGAATCATTCTAGCATAACACTGCAAGAACATTTCATCAATGTGGGATGTAAAATGTAATTGCTCAGTCACTCAACCATACTTTATTATTGTGTGGTTTGCAATAGTTTCAATTTGTTTTAATGGCCAATTGAAAACCTTGGCTTCATCTCCCAGTACAATTTCCATTCACTTCCAATAGGATGTTTTGTCCCAAAATACTGTTTCCTCCCCAAACACTGCTAGTCTTTTTAAAACTTATACTTCAGTGGTAGGCCTTCCCTGTTTTGATAAAATGCTCTGGAGATAGCAAACAAAGGCTGTTTCATCTAACACTTCCTCTTGCATGTCATTACATGATGAGATAATGTTCTTGCTGGGCTGAAATAAATATATGTCAAATGTATTTTGCTCAGCTTATGGAATCTCCTAGATCTCTTTTTTTTTTGTTGGATTTTTTTGTTTGTTTTTGAGAAGGCTGAGGAAGTGGGAGGGGGGACAGCAAATTCATACCGAAGAGTTGAGTAGGGGAGACATCACAAGATATCAGTTGGAACAGTCTATGTACTTCTGCATAAAATGTTTGTTGATATAAGAACAACTGAAATAAATATATGGTTTGAGACCACATTTGGAGTACTGTGTCCAGGTTGGGGCCATCCAGTTTAAGAAGGATGTGAAACTGCTTAAGCAAGTCCGGCGGAGAGCTACCAAGATGATCAGGGGGCTGGAGCATCTCTCTTATGAGGAAAGGCTGAGAGACTTGGGTTTGTTCAGCCTGGAGGAGAGTAGACTGAGGGGGGATTTCATAAATACCTATAAATATCTAAAAGTTGGATGTCAAGACAACGGGACCAGACTCTTTTCAATAGTGCCCAATGACAGGACAAGGGGCAATGGGCACAAGTTGGAACACAGGAAGTTCCGCCTCAATATGAGAAAAAACTTTCCTGTGAGGGTGCCAGAGCAGGCGCACAGGCTGCCCAGGGAGGTTGTGGAGTCTCCTTCCCTGAAGACATTTAAAACCCACCTGAATGCGTTCCTGTGCCCGCTGCTCTGGGTGTCCCTGCTCAAGCAGGGGGGTTGGACAAAATGATCTCCAGAGGTGCCTTCCAACCCTCACCATTCTGTGATTTTGTGATAACAGTGGGAAAGCAAACAAACCCAAGAAAATTCCACAGATAATTTGATTAAAATAAAAATTATCCAATAAATAATCACTCATCTTCTGAAGATCTCCAACTGTTATACACACTAAATATAGCATTTAGTGTGTGTAATGATAATTTTTATCTCAGCATTGCATTAGAGTGCAGTATTTCCTCTGTCACTGCCTCCTTATGCCAGTAAATTAAGTTACTCACATAGTCATGTGCCTTCTCTGAAAGACTAAGGACATTCTTCAAGTTGACTACATAATATTAATTTTATTTAAAATTTATACACTGGGTTTTGTGGTTTGGTGGGGTTTTTTTAATCTTCAAAATGCTTTATCAATACCAACCATGAATTCAGAGCAGACTAGACATAACTGAGTCTGAAGGTTGACCTTTGGCAATTATATCTGGAGACTGAAATGGCCTCTGAGGAAAGATTATGCACTTAAAAAGATTGCTTTTATCTTAACCACTGTCAATTCAGTTCATTTCAAGCCATAAAAATGCAAATTTTCCTTACTTTCAAGATTTGAGACCATCACTAGTAAAAGATCAGTATTAATATTGATGCTGAAATAGTTATTCATATCTCCCACAGTATTAGGGAAATAAATGTGTAATAATTTATGACACTGATTTTCCAAATTCTCTAGTGAATAAAAATAGATATTACACTTGGGAAGTCAGATTTTCTAGAACATGTGTTTTGCAGTCATCAACCTGATTCCAGATATTACAGTGTCTGAGGATGCGGTCCTCAGGCTTTTAGCAGTAAATCATCACATTAATTTGGCCAGTGTAAAATGATACCAAATTAAGTTATTCTACCTACTTGTCTCTTCTCCTATTATTCAACACCAAGCACATGCCTCAAATACTGAAAAGCCAAAAATCACCGGGATTCCTTTGCAGCACTAGAAAAACAAAGCAAAACAGGTACCATTATTATATTATAACAGTGTTATTAGAACATTATAATACCTAGACTCACTTTTGCGGTTTTTTTTTCTTATAGAGCTTATATTCTATATAAAAGAATAGACAGCACCAGTAGAGTAGACATGGCCTTCTCAAGATCACTGACTCCTTGAATACAGTGTCTTCCACAAGGTTCCCAATACATCCTTATTGATCAACAATTCCCTACCTGCTCCATAAAGCCAGTGTTTACGTAGAAGCACAAGGATAAACAACTCTTCACAATACACAGTGAAGTGGGCTACTGGAGACGACTAAAGTAGGCTATTTAATGAATATATAGAAATTTATACATATTTCTTTTCCGGGTTAAGTATGGGTAGCCAGTCCACCTTGGTAAGCACCTGTAATAATAGGTTTTGGCAGGAACTACCAGGTTAAATCATATTAAAAGGAGTGCCATTAATCATCCATGCTAGATAGTCATTGATGGTATATGAGTCTTTTGTTGGCTGAATGTAAAAGCTGTGCCACTTTTCCCCTTGGGTCTTGAGGTCAGTAAGATCACAAAAGACCTCCAATATTTCAATATTTTTCTGCATCCCTTCCCATGAGATGTTTAAGAGATTCAAATTGTCCGCAAAAGCCATCGTTGTTATATTCTTCGAACAGTGTTGGAACCCACTTCCTTCTTCCTCCATCTGACACAGCAGAGGGTCCACAGGAAAGTTAAATAATATTGGATTGCCCACCGATCTGAATCCCAATAGGATCCAACTGTTCATTCTTCAGATCAATCCAGGTGTTAATACTGTAATATGAGTTGGTAATCAGGGTGATAATATGACTATACATGCCCTTCTGCTTAAGAGCCAAAATAATGTGCGAATGGCTCATGATGTCAAATGCTCTTGTGAGATCAACAAAGAAACCCCCCAGGGGTCAATGTTCCCTTTTAGCATTGCAGATCAAAAGCTGTAATAATTTTAGATTTTCCAAACATCCTGCTGACCTTATAAACCCCGCTGTCTTAGATTAATGGAGCATGCCTTAGACAGCCTTGCTGTTAGGATCTTTGAAAACCAACTTAAAACTGTTGAACTGATGGTAATTGGCCACCGACTATTGATGTCCTTCTGGTGGCCTGGCAAGGTGGATTTTGATATTAGCAAAGTCCAACATTCTTACACTGTGTCTGGTATGGTTCCCGACACCAGCCATAGGTTGAAAGCTTCCATTAATTGCGTACAGTGAGGATCGACCTTAATGAGTTCTCTCAAACTAAGCCCATCCGGTCCTGGTGCCATGTTCTTACTCATCTCTTTGATGTTTTTAGACCTTTCTTTTGCTGTAATCATGGCTTTGAATGCCAAGATGTCTGCATGACCAACAGTTCTGAAAGCATTGAGGTCTTTGAATGTTCCCAGGGATTCCCATCTGAACCTAAACATTTTGTGTACTTCAACTAGTGGGATATGACACCTCAGGGATTCCACATCATCCAGGACGATACCAGCAAGTTTCCCTCTATCTAGAAAAAACAGCCACTGGAATCGTAGGAGTTGCCCCAGCTTCTTGGCTCTCTTCTTCATCCGCTCCTTTGGAGGTTCAGAAGGAGCAGCTCTGTGGGCCATTTGGTGTTTCCGAAACTGGCTTGCCTTCAACTTGGTAGACTTCATAAAAGGCATGAATAGTAGTCTTCCACCAACCTCATCAATCAGTATTGATGGGTCTTCCTTCCCTCACATCTTCAGAGTGCCACAGGCCAATAACTTCATTCTGTTCACAAACTTCAGTGTCAGAGTAGCAGTCCTTTTCCTCAGAAACTTTTCAGCCCTTCTGCTGGTGACAGTTTGTCTCTCCCCTCATGTGCCAACACCTCGATTCGTGCATAGCTGTAAAATGGTTATTCAGATGGTGAGCTGCCAGATGACAGACTTGGTGAGATCACCTGAACATCAGTGGAGCAGATGCCATATGCGTCATTCTCACTTGCAAAGAGTCCAGCAACATTTCACTGGAAATTGATTGAGCAGGACCATATTTTACTGGATTAATTACTTTGTCCTGAGTGACATCACAGCATGTTAAAATGCCTGTGAAATAGCTTGTACATAAGCAAATTAGAGTGGAACATTTGTCTGTGAAGAATTGCATTCATTTAGAAAAACATACAGTGGTGTGAAAAAGATAAGCTTTGTTGTTTCTTCAATGTGGGAAGATATAGCTGCTTTTATTGTTTTGATATCTGGAGACTGGTCACAAACGATGTCTAATCTGTCAAGCTAATACACTAGGGCATGGAGTTATTTTACAGATAGAAATGTAAAAGAGTTTTCTAGAAAGATAAGACTGAAAAAAAAGATTTTAAGTTACCCACAATCACTGAATGGTTTACCAAAAAGAGTTGAGGAATTTGAGAAGATTAATTAGCAGATGATCTTACTGTGTTGCCTCTGGAGTTAGAACTCAGAGAGTAAGCAATGCTGTGTTAGTTAGAAAGCAAATTTGGTATTTATCATAATATATTTATAAGTAGTTAACTTTTTTTAAAACCAGTCATTGCAAATCATAGAATCATAGAAGATCCTGAGTTGGAAGGGACCCGCAAGGATCATGGAGCCCAACTCCTGTCCCTGCATAGGACAACCCGAAAATTCACACCACGTGTCTGAGGGTGTTGTCCAAGTTTCTCTGTGTTGGAGACCACTGCACAGAAGCCAGGCTCATGTTACTGCTGTGATAGGCTAAGTACACTGCTCATGTCAAAGACTTTAAATTAATTTCTCACATACTTCCTGAATGCACATCCTTGTTCCCTAGGGACAGGCTGCAACTCCACTTCACTCCTTTCATAGCTTCTCATTCTCATTCACTCTGCCTGAGTGGTATCCTACTCTCTTCCCTAACTGCCCTTTCCTTTCCTTGCTATGGCCTTTGTGCACTTTCCAGAACCAACACCTTTATTGCCACTGTTTCATGTACTTTGCCTATGTGAGGATATTTGCCTGCCTCCTCCTACTCTTACACTTTTCTCACTCCTCACACCAGCAGTTTTGTGTGTCCCATTCTGTCTTTCTCAATAAAACTTTTCTATGAAGAAAAGTTCTATGAAATTGAGTGGAATATGCCTTTGCTCCCACAATGAAAGTCTATATGCATGAGGAAATATGATGTGTTTCATTTTTCTTTCTTTCCTATCTTAGGTTGCATTCTGCCTCTACCTGCCTGCATTCATTCCTCCTACATGCTTGGAGTTGGTATGCCCCTCTTTCCTTAAAATCACTGCTGTGACACTTTCTCTCATATTCTTCATGCCCTTCTTTCTGTCAGGGAAATAATTTAGGCTAACAATTTCCTCTGCTGAAAGGATGGATAAAGGCAATTTCATTATGCTGGGAGATGATATCAAATATCATAAATCAGTTCTTCTGTCTGAAGCCAATTACAAAGATGACTGAAATTATGAGTCTGCTGAAGATATGCCAGAAGTTCCCTTCCAGTTTTTGCAGCAAACTACTGGCATCCAGGGTTTCTTTTGGTATTTTGGAAGTGATTTAACATAGGTGTTTAGTTACATTTTTTCATCCTGATAACAAGAGTAACAGGTAAATGATACCAAGTTTAATGTATGTCCTCTCAGTTTCAACCATTTAGAATTTATCTACTATATTTAATGCTGCAATCTTTTCTTTGACTATAACCTTATTCATTTTGCAATATTATCCTGGCAAATGAAAAGTTTCAACAGTTGCCAATCTAATTCTTTTGATGTGCAAAGTAATTGTTATTGATTTCTTATTTGTAGAGCACTACCAGTGTAGAGCTAATTTCCTTTAGACTAGCAAATTGCTGCTAACAAACTTAAGCAGATAAAACCTTCAGGAAAGGAGGCAGAAATTAATCTACTGCGCAAAAAGCTTCAGCAAAGAGTAGGGAGGTATTGTTTGAAATTAAGTAGACCTCTCACTAGGAGAAAGAATCAATACCTGGTTATGTTCCTTCTCCTGATCTCTATTTTTTCCTCAGGTTTGTTTCTAATGCTGAGATGCTTCATAATTATAACTCCTTCTCTAATACCTTATATACATATCTTTTGCAAATTTTCCCTTGGAAGTTAGCCTTCCAGTTTCCACAGTTATCCTGATGCTTTCTCTGAGATTTCCTCTCTCTAATATTCTTATGATTTTATGACATTACTTTATGAATGAGCAAGAATTTCAGGTGAGTATTGCTCTGAAGGGGAAGCAGGCTGCTTTCTACATCACAGTTGTAGCTCAGTGGCTCATTCCCTCTAAAATAAATACTGCAAAGGCAGCGATACAGTTGAAGATTACTCTTGTTTTGTCCATCACTACTATATGGTAGGAGAGATTCCCCTTACCTATCAGCTGAAAGAGTTATGCTTAAAGAAATATTTATTTTTGTTCTTTCAGAAAAGAAGCTCAAATATAAGATAAGCAGAATAAAAATATCTGAGAAATCCCTTATTGTAAGAACCTGTTAAAAATTTTTCATTTGATGTTGATTAGTATTTTTAATTTGTAAAATCACTAGCAGGGCTTTAAGCTTCATACATCAAAAAAAGAATGAGGTCCAGGCATTTAAACACCTTGTAGTCCTTTAAATTTGTGTATGGCAATTCCAGTGGGAGTTCAGAGCTTTAGAGAATCTGAGGTATAGTAAATAATGACTGTCAATATCTACTAAAATACCTTTTCCTAAGCACATGGCTGGCATCTTTGAATCTCTGCTTCTGCTCTTTGGGAATCCTTTAATGGCTTCTGTGAGAAAGACCATGATAGAAAGCAGTTTTTCAAAATAACTGAAAAAAATTACTCAGTAAATTTATTTATTTCTCCAAGTAAAACAATAGCAACATCCAAGTTTCCTAAAATAACATGTATTAATATTTGCATATTTCAGTACTCCAGCTAACTCACTGTACTAGTTTGTGCATATGACTGCCTGAATGTTATCAAGTTAACATTGCAGTCATCTGTTTTGAGACACGTGCAACACTTACCTATTGCACAGGCAACTATTATACTCTTAAAATCCAAAAATACATGCTCTCAAGCTATGTCACTATGCTCTAACAATTGTCAGTGAAACAGTAATAAACAGAATACTAGTTTGACGAAATGTCCACAAGAATGTACTGTGTTTAACTGAGATTATTGCTTTTTTAGCATGCTCCCTTAAGATGATTAATTTGAATAGTGCTGGTGAATGCCTTTTACAACTAGACATGATCATAACATAGTAGTGAAAAATGCTTTTGAGTAAGCTTATTGTCAAGAGGTTGATGTGATATTCTAAAGTGTTATCTGCATCTTATAGGTCAAGGTAATCAGCTGAATCACTACGAAATGCTAAGATCTCTGTACCTTTTGCTCTCAAAATGCTCAAGTATTTTTCAGTTGGATCTGAGGATTAAGGACTGCATTCATCTGCTTCAAGGAAATGAAAAAAAAGCATTTACAATTCTCCTGTTATCATTGCAACAGGTGGTAATGATGGTAGAAAGAATAGTGTAATCTCGGTGTGGATATTCTTGCATGTATATAAATTATCTTAATTATGACTGTGATAGAAGAACAGATATTCACACACAAGTTTTTTTTTGTATTGGTACGCACTATCATTTGATTGGACACTTTATATTTTATTTGTTTGCAATATCATTTTATTTCTTAAAAATATTTTAGTTTCCATGCCTGCTTCTGGATTAAATGTCTCTGCTTTATTCCAGGTTTCCACTGAAATCGATGCAGTGCTAATTATGAAATTTCTAACAACGTGTAAGCAAAACATAAAATGCACTGACATGAAATACACTAATATAAACACAAAATAAGAAACATTAATATGAAATAAGAAACATTAATATGGATGCTTTAGTTAGCATTAAACTACTATTCATCTCTTTTATCAAATGAATTCCATCCATATTAGGGCACTGAACTGGAACAAAATGAATATTTTTCAGGTCTTAGTGTACAAGTTTAACCAAGAAAATATGTAGTAAATTTTCCAGAAATATAGTTTAGATGATTTGTATTTTCAATTCAAACCTCTGTGAATCCAAGATTAAGTGTCTGTTGATGAACCACCACATTTACAATGAAATATTGAAGATTTCCAGAAGCAGTTTCAAAACCAAAGAATGACACTTCATTGTTAGGAATTCTTGAAAATGTGGGGTTTGACGTGACTATGCAGCACTCTTCTCCACTTGCGAAGATGGAGTGGTCAGTTTGTACCAAAATAAATCAGTATCATTTTTCACCCATACTCACTTTTCAATTGTTCTCCTTTGCATACTACCTAACACATGGCCTACCAAGATAGTTAATGAATTATGCACTATAAAGATATAACATAACCTAATAAAGACCCAAATCAACCTGTAATTATCGTATTAGTATTCCAGATGCAACCTTACATGTAATGTTAGGCAGCACAACATTAAAACAAGCAAATGGTCTAATGATTCCTCTGTCGGAAAGCTGTTCGCTATTTGCATTTCAATGGAGTAAACAAATAAATATGGAAATATTTGCCTTCCACAAGAAAGTAATACTCACTTAAATTTTCAAAGTCCTATGGTAATTAGGATCCTCCTACTCACGGAATTTTGCAGGAAGTTGCAAACTCTCCTCTTTTACATGGCCGCTTCCATTAGCATCCCTCAAAAATGTAGAATGTATTTTCCATGAAGATTTTGACTGCTTGGTTGCTATTTGCATACAGAATTTTATGATGTAGGAGATGATTTTACAGAAGCAGAGTATACTTGAGTACATGGAAACTACCGTGTAACTTTGGAACATTTTAAAGCAGACACCTCAACTGCCATTCCTGTCTGTCACACAGTTTTGTTTGCAGTCAGCACGGAGTATCTTTGATGTGCTGTGTTATAAAACACTGACATAAGTGACATTTGAGATGCTTTGTGATAGAAGCAAGCGTTTTCTTTCAATTTTCAGTGGTTATGTCCCCAGCACTGTAGATTCCCCAATAGCAATAACTTGTGTGAATTCTGCAGTAGAATCAGAGCAGCTGAAATACTTGAGGACTCCCTGTAGATTCAGGTGTCTAATCTAGTTACCACAACTCAGTAGAGTTGCCCTGTGTCCCCTGGTGGAAAGTAACAAGCTGCATGCCCTCCATTCAGCCACTGCAGATGCAGGGCTAGCATTTTCCTTTAAACTGCTTTAACTAAGATTTACGTCTTCGCATTCATTGCAGGCTGACCTATACCACTTAGCTAGCACAGCTCAGCTGAAGTGAATCACATATCTGAGACCTAACTCTATTCAGCTCAGCATGGTTGCAACTCTTTGTAATGCATGATAGCAATAATGTCAGTGCTTTCCGACAGGTACTGTATAGGACATGCGAAATTTATGTTCTGTGGACTTTGAGCCTTCCATAGCAGTCTGTGGTGGTAGAAGGCTGAATTTAGTGGTCCCATGTCTCATTCTAATCCTAGGTGCCTATCCATATGATTGCAAGTTTTCATCTTTTTTTTCATGAGCTGCAAAATATCTAGTTTAGTGACATTCACAAATATAAAAGCAGTATAAATAGGAAAAGTCTTTTTGGTCACATGTCCCAAATGCTTCATTTAAGGAGGGGAAAGAATTACATACACAGTGGAAAGAATGAGTCTGTTGGGGATTATAGATGATGCAACAATCCTACATATGAACAGACTGATGAAAGAATATGTGGAAAAGAAAGCAACCGATGTAACCTAAGAGTTATACTATCTATTTATGCAGACCTACTTGTCTGCATAAATAGTTTCTCTGGTGGTATCTCCTACAATTATCATGTAAACAAAAAATCTTTCTTTTTTTCTACTAGGCTGTAAGCTTCAAGTATTTTCTATACATATACTCAAAAGTTGTGGTGGGAGAAAGGGATTCTCTATGGAAATCAAAAGCATTTTTAGGGAGTCAGTGTTACGATAGTTATGTTCCCCAGCTGCTAAATAAGAGACTAAGGAAAAAAAAAGTCAGTCCTTTACCTTGGAAAGAAAAAAGTTAAAAGTGGAACATTTTGGATCAGGATTTGCAAGCAGATGCACTTATTCATGTGTGATAGAGAGTGCTCGCCCTTCAACGACAGGAAAACATTAAGTCTGGCATATCTCTGATATTTTAATGCTTTCTGTCTGAGCTGTTTTCCAAAAGAGTACTCAGCTGGAATTAAAAGGCATGTTGGCAAACAGATATCATAATGTTTTTCAGACCTGAAATGGCTCATGGTCTCAGAAAATAGCGATAAGATTAGCACTAAGGTGGATATTAAGATCAGAGACTTATTAAGAGGTGTTAAGATGAATGTCATACCCACACACACCTTGGGTGAAACCACCATATGGTGTATCCAATATGGGAAAAAACAGTGATATTGGTAACCATGGACTGAGCTAATAAGGGTTGCTCAGCTGCTAAGCATTTGAGAACTCATTCAAGGAATCGGTGAAATCCACCTTAGTGGTAGAGTCCCATATATAAATCTGAAAGCTTTGAAAATTATGAGTTATGTCTCTCAAAACCACCATATTTTCAAAATAAGACTTCCTACGTTCTTTTGTAGGGAAGGTGAAATTCTTACCGTATTACCTTATTAATACAGCCAGTGATGGGATGCATCAAAAAGCTATTGTGAAACTCACTGAAATTAATATCTGGAACACCTAAAAACATGATAGTTTATAATATAATTTTATTTCAAACTACAGAGAAAAACAGATTATTTCTTGTTGCAAAGGAACCAGTGTACCTTATGGTCAGGAAGGCAGAGTGTGTTATGATGCTAAACCAGTCAAAATACATGTAACACATCAATGTAGGTAGTAAAAACATGTGTGTGATGTATGTATTTCTTTGCACCAGAGATAAAACGGAATCCTTCAGAAAGAAAAGCATAAGCTTTATATCTTGTTCAGAAGTGCCAAAGCTTGACAGTCAAAGAGGGAACAGTAATTTTCTGGATGAACAGAGAAGGGCACTGAAAAATTTTGAATATGGAATATAATAGTATCCAGCTTTTCCAGTATTTTTTTCAGTCACTACAGAAGTTTGAGTCTTTAATAGTTACTATCATGAAAAGAACCAAGCAAATGAAATTCACATATGCAGTCTTTGGGAACTCCCAGAAAATATGTGCATTATCTTACAGTATCACAGATTTATTGAGATTGGAAGGGATTTCTGGAGATCATCTAGTCCAAGCCCGCAGTTCAAAGCAGGTTCAGCTATAACAGATTGTTCAGGTTGGATCCAGCCAGGTTTTGAGCATCTCCAAGGATGTAGTTACCATAAACTCTGGCTTTTCTAACTCGATCACTCCATGCTCAGATAATGTCTCCATACTCTTCCCGGGCCACCTGCCCCTGCTGCTGGTACACTTTCTTTCTATGGTTGAATTTAGTCAGGAGCAACCTGTTCCTCCGTAAAGGCCTCCTGACACCTTTGCTTTACTTCCTACATGTAGGGACAGACCATTCTTGAGCTTGGAGGAGGAGATCTTTGAAGATCACCCATCTATCCTGGACGCCTCTTCTCTACAGAGCTGTACCCCAAAGGATTCTTCCAAGCAGGTACCAGAACAGGTTAAAGTTGGCTCTCCTGAAGTCCAGAGTAGAGATCCTACTATTTGCCTTATTGTCTTGTCTCAAGATCCTGGATTCTTGCATCTCATGATCACTGCAGCCAAGGCCACCCCTGGCTTTAATAGTCCTGAACAAATCTTTCTTGTCTGTAGGTATGAGGTCGAGCAGTGTCTCCCCATGAAGAGTGACTCCATGGTCACCTGTGCAAGGAAGTTGTCATCAATGCACCACAGAAACCTCCCAGATTGCTTTTACCCAGCTGCCTTGCTCTGCCAGCAGATATCAGAATGGTTCAAGTCCCCTGTAAGAACCAGGGAATGCAAATGTAAGGTTTCTCAGTTGTCTGAAGCAGGCCTCACCAAATTCTTGTTCCTGATCAGAGGGTCTGTATCAGACACCCACCACAAAATTTTCTATGTTGATCTGCTCTCTAATCCTAACCTATAAACTCTCAGCTGGTCAATCATCCAAAGGAAAGGTCTACAAAAATTTGCTGCTCTCTCACATAAAGGGCAACTCCCCCTCCTTACACCTTTGGCCTGTCCTTCCTAAAGAGCCTGAAACTATCTAGTGCAGCTCTCCAATTATGTGACCTACACAGCCACCTCTCCACCATTTACGTGCTCACTCTGAGACTCAGTGAGAACACAACACTGTAACTGCACACAGACCTCTAATTTCTCTTCTTTGTTCCCCACGCTTAAGTATTGCAAGGGAGCAATTTTCAACACAGCAATGCTCCCAAGGTCACAGAGTAGAAATGATAGTGTTAGAAAACACCTCTGAACCTAGTTCCACTAGTGTACCAGGAGAAGGGGGAACGGACACAAATTGCTCTTGGGAAGATTCCGGTTGGACACCAGAGGGAAATTTTTCACACTGAGGACAGTCAACCATTGGAATAACCTCCCCAGGGAAGTGGTGCACTCGGACACATTGGACACCTTCAAGAGTCGTCTGGACAGGGTGCTGGGCCATCTTGTCTAGACCGTGCTCTTCCTAGAAAGGTTGGACTAGATGATCCCTGAGGTCCCTGCCAACCTGTGATTCTCTGATTCTGTGAGAAACTTCAGAATGGTTGGAAATCAGGAAGTTAAGACATTAACTTGCCTTGGGTTTTTTCTGTTTGTTTTGATGTATGCAGAAATGGACTTGTATCCAAACTATTAACCACAGTCAATGGCCTAAAAAGATAGCATTTCACTGACAGAAGAAACCAAGTTTAAAAAATGAAATTAGGTGTTTTAACCAACATTTTTCAAGAAATTTGTTTCAATTCTGTAGTAAACCAGAAGAATCATGGCAATTTAATTGTGACACATTAATTGAAAGCATTTTAGAGTGTCAAATAATGTCATTATTTCAAAGAAAGGTCATACAGAAACTTTTTTTCTCTCTATGACAAATGTAATTCACAAAATACGGTCCTTGAGAAAGAATTTTCTTTCAACTCCCTTTCTCCAAAATAAAATAAAAGGAAAAGGGCTCCTCTGTATTTTTATTCCAGAAAAAAAAGACAATTCAGAAAGTCCATATCTTTCTGAGAAATCTACCTATAGGAAGTGTTCAAAAATATGTTTTGTGCCTAGTACCTCAGTGTTGAGGCCATTGTGGCAATGGAGTTCAAGCTGCTTATTGATTCAGTGTTAAATTTTTGGTATATTTATGATACAGGGAAAAAAGGCAAGTATGGATTTTTTTTTTTCTCAGAGTAGTTAATTTGATAGTGATAGACCAGTACTGTTTGTATTATGGTGATAATCATAGTCTGACTGAGATAAAGTCCCATTTTCCCTGTGCTACTTAGGGAAACAAAATATCCTCATCCTGATACATTTAGGTTGAAATGAAAGCTTTCTTCAGCAGTCAACCTGGAAGCCAATTAGGGTACCTTTGTTCTCAATGGTAGATCAGACATCCTAGAGCTACTGGAAACCAGATTAATACTAAAACTCAAACAGAGCAGTGCCAAAACATTAAGCAGCATGCCAGTGATTCAGATGTCTCACCTCGGGAGCCAACACTTCTGCAACACAAAATTGTACAGGTTCTTTCCTGAGGATCACTAACTTGGCACTCCATTGCCTCTGTTTGGTGTCTCCATAAGCTTGTACGTGTCACTGGAAGGAAAAACTAATGTAAGAAAATGCTGGGGTACACAACAGTCACTCTTCTGTTGTTTTGTATTTTTATAGAGGTATCATTAAATAAAAAAACCTCACAGGTGTGGGCCAAAAACCTCATCACATGAGGTTATTCATGATGCAGTCATGATCAACATTCCAGTTCTGTCACCCTGATTTTGCTTCTAAACAAGGCATTCACTAAAGTAAAACCTCTTTGTTTTCATAAGCATCTCGCTCTTTGATCATATTTATTTTTTCACTGGAAACGTTGCTTAGAACCCAATTAACATTTTTATATTGTTTTTTCTAATTCTTCTGATCAGATGATCCATTGTTAAACCATCCTTCTTCAGTGTCCTGGAGAAATCATAGCTTTTGTTGTCTGCAAAGTACTTTCTTGGACATGTTGCAGTATCACTTCAATAATGGGTTAAAGATGGGGGAATGTTAAACTAGTGGCAAAGCACAAAAGTTTAGCCACATTGATTTAAACTTCTCCTCCAAGATTACAAATAAGAAGTATAGTGACAGTTATCTCACCTATGCTGTAAGGTTAGTAACAAGTCCTTTGTCATATAAGAGTGTGAGACTGGAAACTGGGAACTTGATTTAGAGAACCAATCTCAACTCCCTATTGTTACCATCATTGCAATGAAATGACCATATCTATGATCTGCTACAACACACTTCATATGCACCTAATCCACAGTATAGATATTTCCTCTGAATGGTAAATTTACTGAGATTAAAGAAAACAAGCCACAAAAGAAATACCTTCAAAGCTCAACTTCTTTGTGTATTACATGCAATACAGCAAACGTTTACATTTTAATTTAAATGCAGATGAAAAATTTATAGTAAATTTAAGAGATAAACCTCTTGATTTACAACCATTCATTTCTGCATTAAAATATCACCACAAAAGGCGAAATGAGAAGATTTTTTTAATGAACTGGACAGATAATGGAGTAATTTTCTCGAATGGCAAGTTCCTTCATTCTCACAGTGATATAATCATCAGGTTCTTTCAGACGCTGTACTTATTTCATACACACAGATGAAAAGCATATTCCTTATTTGGATGCTTTCTGTCTCTTCAGATAATGCCAGCATTGTGGAACCAGCTCACTCTGAGATATGGATACAAAATTTTGTGCTATTTACTGTTGTCACCTAGAATTGTTAACTTCAAAATAGCTCTGATTGGTTTAGTCCCTGGCTGAATGAAAAATTATAAACCAAATATGTTATATGGAAGTGTATGCAAAATAAATTCATATTATAATGAGTGCTAAAAATAAGGTTTTGAAAATATCTTTCAGGTCTCCTAAACTTTATACATCCACAGAACAACACTTTACAGAAGTTCGTCTATCACATTTTTTAATGCATGTAGTGTAGGAGAGCTATGACAATCTGATTTTCACAATTTTATTACTAACTCATTTGTTATATAGGAGACAGAGCAAAACCAAGCGTATTTTTCCTTCACCTTTACATTTCTTATGCTGCAGGTTAAAGTGGAGT
This sequence comes from Phalacrocorax aristotelis, assembly GCF_949628215.1. Taxonomy (NCBI): domain Eukaryota; kingdom Metazoa; phylum Chordata; class Aves; order Suliformes; family Phalacrocoracidae; genus Phalacrocorax; species Phalacrocorax aristotelis. Next base: position 66,410,236 of record NC_134278.1, read on the forward strand.
AATGTGAGACAAGAATATTTCTCTCCCATAGTGCTATTTGTGTTGACTGGGCTTGAATCAGGGGTATTGCATCTTCTGTCAAAAGCAGGAGGTCTCCTGTTTGACCTTTTACTCCATAAAATACTAGAACAATCTCTAGCTTTTAGACTTCTAAAAGCAAACTCCCTACCAATTACAGACAGACTGGTACATTTCATACCCGTGTAGTTTTCTTCTATTTGTATCTGGTTTTCACTGAAACAGGATGGCTTTTCATCTACATTTTTTTCTTGCTTTTCTAATCATGAACTCCAGATTATTTCAATGCTTATCACTGTTATAGGGTGTTTCACAACTGTAATATTTAGAAACGAAAAAAAGGACTCAGTTGTCATCTACTTTATCTCTTTTTCACTATAAGATTGTATTCTATTTGTATATTTGACAGATGCTGTTTGGTGAAGGTTATAATGCAAAAAGAGTGATGCATAGGAATATGTTGCCACAATGAAATAAAGGTAAATTCTTCCAAACAGGTTATTCCCACTCATGGATATAGACGTTAGGCATACAATAACTAGGATGCAAGACTAGGTAAACCAATTAATTCAGTAATTTCTTTCAAACTCCCATCATCATATCATTGACTTTCATATATTTAACTCTATCTGTCCAGCTCATCTGGGTTCTTGGAGCCTTTGGACTCTCCCATGTATACATACGACCTGTAAGAAGTCCTTAGAGGATGGTCTCCTGGAGCAAGCAGAACTAGCTGGGATGCCTCACATAAGTCAAGCAGTTTTGGTGAACATTCCTCATATGACAAACTTTTTGTTACAAGTAATTTTCATTTATATTCCAGCACATTATAGCTTTTTGTGCCTGAAACAGGGTCTTTGGGATGACTACATACCACGGAGCTTAGCAGTTTTTGAACATACACTGGGAGACAGCTCTGAAACAGAGAATCCAGAAATGTTGATAATCCTATCTCCCAGTCCCAAAGTCTGTAGTTTCCTTTGCATCATTAGGGACTCACAGCATTAAATGGAGTTTTCTCCAGTCTTGGGAAGCACAAAAACAATCTCTGGGTCAAAGGCCTGAAATTTCTGAATACCCACATCTTCTGTACTCCCAAATAGTCTGAACAGGAAGTATACAGAACTAAGCAAAAAGGTTCAGAAGATGAGATTCAAACCAGAGTATTTCAGAGTATTTTTGTTTTGCAGAGTATACAACACTTTGTCATCAGCAGTTAGTACCAGGAATCAAAAACAGTGCATTGAGATCAATAATCTTTCACCTTCCTGTGAAAAATATACGAACAAATATTCCTGTGCATGTTTGTGTGAATTGACAAATTGGTCTGATAGTAGTAGAGACAGGGAAGTGGAGAATTAATATTGTCTCAAAAAAATGAAATTGCTGGTTAGTCCATTTATCACTACAAAGTCCAAAACAACAATTTAAGAAAGTGTGAAGACTAAGCAAAAAGCAGCCTGCATCACAGAAAATAGCCTACGCCAGCACATACTGTTGCAGGAAAGTCTGGACCTCCTGTACTGATATTCCAGGAGGTCATTTCCACAACTACAATATAGAAAAAGAAAAAAAATTACTTATGAAAAGCAATTATGTCTCTCTCCCTTCTGAATTGCTGGTGGTACAGGTATTAACAAGGTTTCAAAAGCAGAGTTCTGTAAGCAAAAATCCTGTACAAACCATAGGATTTCACTTATTGAGATTTCGAGAAAAGGAAGAGGAAAATCATTAGGTTGTTTTAAAGACACATTTAGGGTGAGAATTGTATGTCCTAAGTTTTAATAACTAAACTTTGGTTCTGTCTAGTCCTGCAGCAGTAGGAGGATGATATAACTCACCTGCTGGTAGGTACCTATTCCTCTTGCTTTGCTGAAGTCAAGAGTGACTATCTTAAAATTTGACATTATTCTTTGATTAATGCATATAATGCATTGAAACCCTTCTAGCTTGATCAACCTATTTTTTGAATTTCATTTTAGGCAAAAAAATATATCAATGATACAGAGTAGGAAAAACATGGTCACTTAAAGAGAGTTCACTCGTAATAGAAAGTTCTATATTTTCCAAATAAGATATTCACCATCACTCTGCCATACTTTACAGTGAGTGGAAGCCCTCCATCTTCAGAAATTTCTTACAACATGGAAGCCATGCTTAATTTCTTAAAACCTCTGAGACAGAAACACTACTTTATTTAATTAAACACAAGGGGAAACAATACATGAAATAGTCCATCTGAAGCATCATCCTTATATCATCTATTTTCTAGGCAGTAAGAACATCATCTAGAAAATTTTTTCAATATTCCATTCATCTGGTACAGATTTCTGTTTGTAACATTTGTTAAACAGTTGTTAAATTCACTTGTATCAACTATTGGGTATTTATCTTACAAACATAAATTTTCTATGTGCAATTTTTAAAATACTTTCTACAGGGTTAATATTACAACATTTTCTCACTTTTGAATAATGCAGATATCTTCATTAGGAAGGGTTACTAAGTTCTTGGTCTTGTGGCAGTAATACCACAGATAGATACACAATTTCATTGCCAGATCCATGGGATTCATGAGCTTATGGAGGATGTTATTTCCTCGGGTTTTGGGGCCAGTCTCATTTAACATCTTATTTTTGGGGCCAGTTTAATTTAATATCATTGTCAATGATTTGGATGAGGGGACTGAGTGCACCCTCAGTAAATTTGCAAATGACACCAAGTTGGGTGGGAGTGTTGATCTGCTTGAGGGTAGGAAGGCTCTGCAGAGAGATCTGGACAGGCTGGATCAATGGGCTAAGGCCAATTGTATGACAGTTAACAAGGCCAAGTGCCAGGTCCTGCACTTGGGTCACAACAACCCCATGCAACGCTACAGGCTTGGGCAAGAGTGGCTGGAGAGCTGCCCAGTGGAAAAGGACCTGGGGGTGCTGGTTGACAGCTGCCTGAACATGAGCCAACAGTGTGCCCAGGTGGCCAAGAAGGCTCACAGCATCCTGGCTTGTATCAGGAACAGTGTGGCCAGCAGGAGTAGGGGAGTGATCATCCCCCTGTACTTGGCACTGGTGAGGCCGCACCTCGAGTACTGTGTTCAGTTTTGGGCCCCTCACTACAAGAAGGACCCTGAGGTGCTGGAGTGTGTCCAGAGAAGGGCAACAAAGCTGGTGAAGGGTCTGGAGCACAAGTCTTATGAGGAGAGAGGTTGAGGGAACTGGGGTTGTTTAGCCTGCAGAAGAGGAGGCTGAGGGGAGACCTTCTCGCTCTCTACAGCTACCTGAAAGGAGGCTGTAGTAAGATGGGTGTTGGTCTTTTTCTCACAAGTAACTTGCAGAAATGGCCTCAAGTTGCATCAGGGGAGGTTTCAATTGGATATTAGGAAAAATGTCTTTACTGAAAGAGCGGCCAGGCTTTGGAACAGGCTCCCCAGAGAGGTGGTGGGGTCACCATCCCTGGAGGTGTTCAAAAAAACATGTAGATGTGGCACTTCAGGACATGGTTTAGGAGGTGTGGCAGTGTTGGGTTGACAGTTGGGCGTGATGATGCTAAAGGGTTTTTCCAGCCTTAATAATTCCATGATCCCTCTGAATTGCATGTTAACTGGATTAACAATAAAAGGGACCTCTGAAATGATCTCTGACTGTAACCATGTTAGCATTTAACTTAGCATGCCTTACTACTGTTTCATGTAGTAATTTTGTACAATTAAAAAAATTTCTACTGAAATATATTTCTAGTCTCACAGATATCTTTTTCTTAAAAAGCAACACATTTTATTTTTCTTTACTTTTCAGTGATGTGTTCATTTATTTTTCTCTCCACCACCAATGTATTTCCATCACCTCTGATCTTCTGGCTTTTACAGATGCATAACTGTCTGCTTAAACCTACTGATCTTTGGGGTTTTTTCTCCCTCTAAACTCAGGTAGTTCCCATTCTTGTTTCTGCAGGGACCGTGCACCATATTTCCAGTACACACATGCCTAATGTGCTCCAGATTTTACTTTTCTGACTATTAGTGCTACATAGCCATGTCTACATTCCCCACCTCTTACCTAGAGACAGTAAAGAAATAAAATCATCCAGTGCTATCATGCCATTCAGAAAAGTAGTGCAAGTTGACCTAAGATTAAACGTTTTTCCTCCACTGATGCAGTAATTCTGCTTTTATGGTAAGCATAGTAATAAACTTATGCCTGAAAAGTATTTAGGCTGTTTCTCTTTCTCTGAGGTGGTTTGATCTTTTTACCCTGGAACTATCTGTAACATCTGACTTGAAAAGATTTAAAAAGGGACTGAACTGCCTTCTTACGTGAGTGCTTCTGTAACTGCAGCCCATAACCAAGCTGCCAGACTCATTTGCCCAAGTTGCCCAGACAAAGTAACGAGGTCTTCTGTCATCTGAAGGGTCTTGTTCCTTATATGATATGTTCATTCTCCCTGAGGATAGGTAAAAGCTCATCAAAGGTTTACAACAGAAAGGCAGTTTACCTTCCTCTGTCATACGGGAAAATGTTTCCTAGTAACAGTTTGTCAGAACCGGTCTCAATCCCATATTGCAGGAACTCAGATGGTTTTTTTGTGAGAAAAAGCAAAGAATGAGAAAACATATGAGAAATACAGCACTAAAAATCAAAAAATCTCACTGGTCTTCATGAGGCTTACATGAAACTCACCTGCCGGGGTTTAGCATGATGTATTCCAAGGTCTGGTTTTGATACAGCACAGCTGCATAAACCTGACTTCAATTTCTAAGGATACTGCAAAGTTGAGAAAAAGTAGGGAAAGTATGTAGACAAGAGCCATGCACAATAAGAAAGGCAGAGATGAGATTGTTGATGCGGTACAAGTTATCAACAGACTGAGGGGGAAAATCATGGATGCAGAAGGTGGCAGCTCATCAACACTGAGGATCATTCTCTTCCAAGGAATACAGGAAGGTGATCCCCATCCACCTGGTAGTGATTGCATGGCAGGTAGAATACCACTGGTATCTGATAGGTGGCAGTGAGTGTATTAATGCTAAACTTTGTAGTTTATTAATGATAATTATTCTGTACATTAGCCAATAAATAATTCTTTGTACATATAAACTCTGTACATTCAGCTGTGTACATTTTCTGTCAGACAGGAAGAGATGCACCTCCCTCTCTGGCAAGAATCTGTTCAATTTTGAAAATTAGTCTCCCAGTAACCATGCATCTACTATGTTTACAGAATGCCTGGAGGACCAACAAAACAGACACCTTTAAACAACATGCCAGTCTCATCCCTGAAGAATATCTCAGGGTGGACTACTGTCTACAGTTCAGAAGAAATAACAAATGCATTACACAAAACAGACCTGGGCCTAGACTGTTTCAGCTGTTTGACATCAGAAGACCTTACGTCCTTGCTGTCAGAATTAATACATTTCGTCTGCCCATGTTCATATGGAAAGCCCAAGGATTCAGAAGGAATCACAAGAAATAAGAAAGCTAGCCCCGTGACTGTTCTGCCAAATTTGTCTAGCTTTGTCAATGTTACCTGTCTTTCCTCATGAGAATAAAGGTCAGATCCAACGTAATTTCAGTTTGAATATTAGTTGGCTGATTCTCATTAAGGAAGCTGCTTCACTGAAGCTAAAGCAAAACAGTAATAAAACTCTAGTGGAGTGGAAAACAGTCATTTCCTTTGGAAACTTAAGCACACAGTATTCTGGACTATGTGCCTCTTAGGGCACATTCTGAAGCAAAGTGAAGGAAAAGCTGTGCCTTCCCTTGACAATATCAAACTTGGAGAGAAAGAAATATTTTGAATGATTCTGAAATCTTTATTTTTTAAGTTAACTCTTCCATAAAACTTAAAAATGTTTTTATTTTAAACCAAATTTTGTAATTATTCTGTTTAGAATCAGAGGTGTAAAAGTATTGGAGGTCTGCAAAAGAGTGAGCTCTAGTTGCCTGAGCTTGGATTCTCTGGTGAAAGACATTGAAATATTGGAGCATTATTGAAGATAGCAATGTAATTACATTAAATTAACTAATTTTGCAATTGCTGTTTATAAAGATCTTAACATTTCACTGTCTTACTTCTTCAAATCTATTTCTAGAAAATCTAAATAAAATTTAAAAATGTGCTTGCAAAAAACCCAATAGCACCAACCTATTCAATATGCCTCATTTGCAGCACCTTCTCCAAGAAGCAGCCAGCAACCCCAAAGGCATGATAGCCTGATTTATTATGAGGGATACTGTAGAATGTTGTGTTTACATAGACTTCAATCAGAAAGCATTTTCTTACTGCTTTGCAATTTCTCACATTGCTGTGAGAAATGAACCAACAAGGAATTTTACAAAACGTTCTTGATAATTACCTCATATCAGCCAACTACTTAAAAGCAGTATTTTACAATAACATACAAGAGGTTTTGAATTTACTTTCCTCAAGTGGACTAACTTTATGGGGCAGATAGCAACAGGAAAAGCTGTAGAAGGAAAACTTTGAATACATTGCCCAGGATCTACTATTTCCTTGATAGAGTGTTCATATGTATTTGCAGATATTTTTGTACAGAAGTGTTGGATTGTCTATATACAGAACACATTTATCTGGCCTACTATCACCTAAGAATATCTTCCCAACATACCCTACCATCATTATTCAGCTCTGCTTAGTGCTCTGACACTCTTTCAACAACTGTGTTTACTTTTGCACTTGGGCTTTACTGGTGATAAAGGCCAGTTGATTCCAGACCTTTTTTCTAATTGTACACAGGAGCCTAAATTGCAACCCCCTTCTCCAAATGCTTTTCAGAGTTGCTATCATCCAATTGTACAATTTCTACAAGTCCTTACTACTAAAGGTGTTTCAAATGATAACTTATTGGTTTCTGCAGGACTGAAGGGGCAGATTTTTATGAGCGTCTCTGTAGATTCCAGAAGTCAAGTGGGAATTTAAGCTTTACTCCAGCTGTGCAAAGATGCCCATTCCAGGTCAATGTATTAATAAAAGGATAACTGGACACTCTGAGCGGCAAAACGAAGGCAAATTAACTAGCCACCTACAAGGTGAGCCAGGCTACAGAAAGTGATCTACTTTGCATGCTACTCCACAGGCCAGCTATTATCTAGTCTGGTTGCTGTTGCAGTTTATAAAGTCTAAAATATTGAACAAGATTACTTTGAAGTATATTCCTGCTACGGTGTAAGGCCCAATATAGATGTAAAGATGTAATTTTTATTTAGGGTTGAAATAATAGTGAAAGAAAACAGAATTACAAGGGAAAAAGATGAAAGTAGACTGCAGTCTTGGGCACAATCTGAAATATAGCTCTTTTAAGTTATGGTATGTTTTTCAAAGCATCTGAGTACACAGAGCTTATCACTGAAATACACAATTTATGCAAAACAACCATTTAATTTCATAATAATGACTAAAAATGCCTATACATATTTTGTCAAATTACTTTAGCTATAGAAATTCTAATTTCTGGTTTAGTTTCTGAGGTTAAGATTATTTTATAGTAGTATATTAAAAATGAAGATAAAGAATGGTTAAGTCTAAAAGTAACCTTTTTTATGGGGAAAAACTGTTCTCTTCAGCTTCCTTAATGTGACAGAAGGAAAAAAAAAAGTCACTCTTTTCACAGATGGCTCATTATGAATCCTTTTGTATCTGCCTGGAAAAAGAGTTACATTCTCCAAAATCACTGGAACGGCTCTGTATAATCTTTATCTCCCACTGCTTATCTATTTAGAGCTAAAGCCTCTTGAAAGAGAGACATGAATGAGCATCTGTTTCACAAGAATATTTAGCACAGCAGCAGGAGAAAAAATACATTGAGAGTAGCCAGCTATTTAGCACTCGGCAACTGACAAATATCTATGATTTTTGAAGTGATACCCCCACATCATTATACTGGTTTAATTGCAACCTTTAAACTTTCAAGACAAGCGAACTTCCATACAGAGCCCCAGTGAGCTCTGTTAAGTAAGCTTTTCTTTGTTTGATTTCTTTAGCCCAGTCTCCATCATCCATTTTCCAGATATTCCATCACTGAAAAAGTCATCTTCTAGTCTGTAGAATATTGTTTCTAATGACTTGTTTCTAAAGTGTTTCCTGTCATCTCCCAGATGATATTGCCTAACATAACGTTTGTCATATTTTCTTGAAGTTTTACACTTGTCAAATTGAGTGAAGTCAACAAAATCTAGCAGAAAAGCAAAATTTACTTGTTACATTGACAGAATGGTTGAGGTTGGAAGGGACCTCCAGAGGTCATCTGGTCCACCCCCTCTGCTCAAGCAGGGCTGCGTAAAGTTGGTTGCTCAGGACCATGTTTAGATGGCTTCTGAATATCTCCAAGGATGGAGACTCCACAACCTCTCTGGGCAACCTGTGCCAGCACTTGGTCACCCTCACAGTGAAAAAGTGTTTCCTGGTGTTCAGACAGGACCCTACTGTGTTTGGCTTTGTGCCCATTGCCTCTGGTCCTGCCGTTTGGAACCACTGAAAAGAGCCTGGTTCTCTTTTCTTACACCCTTTCTTCAGGTATTTGTATACATTGATAAGATCCCTCCTGAGCCTTTTCTTTTCTAGGCTAAACAGTCACAGCTCTCTCAGCCTTTCCACATATATGAGGTACTTCCAGTCCTTTAATAATCTTCATGGCCTTTTGTTGGACTCTCTCTAGTATGTCCATGTCTCTCTTGTAGCTCTGATGAGCCCAGAACTTGACACAGTACCCTAGACATGGCCCCACAAGTGCTGTGTAGAGGACAAAGATCACATCCCTCAACCTGCCAGAATACTTCCAATGCAGCCCAGGATACCATTAGCTCTCTTTGCCATAAAGGCACATTACTGACTCATGTTCAAATTGTTGTCCACCAGGATCCTCAGGTCCTTTTTCTGCAAAGCAGCCTTCCAGCTGGGCAACTCCCAAAGTATTCTGCTACATTAGGTTGTTCCTCCAAAGGGCAGGAATTTGCACTTCCCCTTGTTGAACTGCTTAAGTCCTATTTTGTTGGTTTTCTATTCCATTTCTTTCACATTATTCCACACCCTTTGCTTATCAAACTTGTCTGTTTCTCCCTCATGGGGCTGCTGGTAATACTATCCCTCCTCCAGCATTCCAGCTGAAAGCCCTCGTTACCATGTCAGCCATCCTACTGGCAAAGATATCTTTGCCCTGCTTAGCAAGGTGGATCCCCTCTCTTCCAAGAACACACAGATGCCCAGACAGGCTCCCAAGGCCATAGAAACCAGAACTCTGTGGCCAACATTTACTCCACAACCAATTGTTGATAGGCAGTACGAATGCCTTCCTTCTTACACACTTTCTCCCCACCAGCAGGATTGAAGGGAACACCGCCTGCACCCCTATGCCTATTACTATCACCCTTAGGTCTCTGTATTTACTTTTGACACTCTTCAGGTGACTCACCACATCTTCCTGATGATTTTGCATGGCTCAGGGTTAGATGGCCCAGATGCTTTGCTTGAAAGGGCAAAGCTCCTCCTCAGCTTTAAGGGCAGTGAATTTGAAGGCCATCTTTCCCAGCCTCAGGAATAGGCTCCTGGCACTCCCTGCAGCCTAGAACATGAAGGGCTGAATCCACCATCAGAAGCTCTCTCTGTGTCAAAGTCTCTGCCTTGGCAGGGGCAGCTGGTCCATTGCCTGCCTGGGAAGTTGCCCTGTGGCACAACATCATTGTGCCTGAAACTGTTCAGGCTGGTTTGAACACAGACAGAACCCCTTCTGCACACCCTGCTGTATGTGTTAGTTGCACTCTGGGCCTGGTTGTTATACAGATCTGTCCCTAGCACCAACTGAAAGGATGCTTGACCCTCCCTAATCAGGGGGTAAGTGGCAGCAAAAGTTTCAGGTGCCCTGGGTCAAGGGTAGCTGACATTCTTGCTAGAAGGTGCTAGAACTTTCTGATACCCACACACCTGCAGCTCCTTTTACCTTGTTCTAACCTGGCAGCTGCAACATTAGAGCTATGAATGTTTAAGAGCTCCAGCTTTACCCTCACAAATGTTAATACCAGAAAATTATCTAAGTCACTGCTTTAGGAATGGGTAGCCTGTTCTCAGCAACGTCACTGGAGTTTACGTAGTTCAGCATCCACTTTATCTGTGTGATTGCAAAGTGTGTGTGTTACTGTATGTAGCTGTCCCTCTTTAATGAAATTAAGATGTTATCAGGTTTTTCAACTCATTTTCAGGCTGTATTTATGATGGACTCATGATAAAACCCTAGACCAATCAAAGATGATTACAGTTTGGTATGTATTTTAATGAAGCCATAATTTCAGACTCCATCTTCTGTAATATTTCTGTTGTATGAGAACTCCTTCAATTTCTGCCTTATTCTGTAAAACACTTATATCTGAAACACATCAGAAATATCCTTCTAGAAGACCAAAAGGAATCACTTAGGAGTAGCGAATCCATTTGTCTGAGAACTGTCATTCTAGATCCATGATATTCATGATGATGGTGGGCAAATGCTTGCTATTGAGTAAGTATACCAGCTAAACATGCCTCTTTTCTGAGACTGACATAGTAAAATGACTGTAATATTTGACAATCTGTATAATTCCTGGATTTTATGTATTATCTCAGAGTATCTGAGACATCAATTTTCTTATCTTGTCAATAAAAAGATGTTTTTAAATTAAACTTTGAAATCTTAAGATTAATTCTGCAGTTTCATTAAACAGAACATGCTAAGCATGATTGCTTAAAGATATTTACGGTGGTCAGAAATATTCTGAATGAAAAATAAATCTTCTGCAAGCATGCAGCATTGGAAATAACTTCAAAGTGGCTGTCACCGCGCTCAATGTTTCATGATAAATTCACCCAAAACCAATATTTTTGGAAGAATATTTTTTTTTGTGAGACATTTGCCAGCCAGAAACTGTCAATAGAGACACCAGCATGCTATGTCAGTCCTTTCATTTTGTTTATATCATGCCTTCTAAAATATTATTAGAAACTCTTGTTCTTATTTTGAAAAAACAGTCAAGAAAAGTAAGACCACAAAACCAAACCTTTACTTGCTGCCTGCAGGCAAGTTGCCAGTCCCACAGATCTAGCGTGAAATCTTGGAATTAGGCAAATAAAACTGAAAACTTTTTACTTCCTTTAATGGCCTGGAAATAAGAGTCCTATCATGATGTAGACATGAAAAGAGTGTACAGCGCAGCCAGGATTGAAGAATGATGGAATATGTCTTGCTTGGGTATGCAAAAATCTGCAGGATGGATTTCAGTGTATTCTTTTGACTGATAGAAGAGACTGGAGTTTCAAGAAGAAAAGCTGAATGCTTAGGTACCCTTTTGAAAACAAATGCTTTTAAAGAGTTTTGGTTTTTGTTGACAGTTGGTTTTTTTTGCTTCTAACTAATTGAAGGGTATTTGGCCCAAAGTGTAAGGGAAAAGAATCCTGATAGCACCAAAAAAAAAAAAAAAAAAAGGGCAGGAAAAAAGTGCTCTGAACTTTCTAAATAAAAGCCTAAATTTGAGCTAGTTCTAGATAAATCTTTATTAGTGCAAGTCAGGGATAGCTATTATCTCTTTCCCATGAACAGAATTCTTAAACCACAAAAATATGTTTCTATGGGAAAAGATTTATTTTAAAGCTTCTCTGAGGAAAAGACCTTGTTTTGTTCAAAAGTTATTTTAAATTATTCAGAACCTTTTTGTCCTTATGTACTATTCAGATAATCACCCTAAGTTCTTACACTGAAGTCTGTTTTGGAGCCACTGAAATGACTCTATCTATGTGAATAAAATGGAAGCAGACTGGGACATGCTTTAAATGTCAATCTCTTCCAGTCATACCCTGAGTAGAATTTTGGCATTTGTTCTGTAATACGACAAGAATTAAAAATTCTCTGTGTGTTTGCATAGAGTAACATTAGGTTGCATTTGGACAAAATGCAGTAAGATCATGTTATTTTAGCTCCTGGGATGATTTTGAAGGGTCTGTTTCTCCACCGCTGACAAAATAGTTGCAGAGTTTGTTACAAGGTTTCATGATTAAAAGCTGTCTTTTTCTTTAACCTTTTACATGATGCCTGGTACAGTACATTCTTCTTCATTTATGTCCCAATTGCAGTATTCAAGTGTGTCACTGATCAACAGTCACGACAGTATTACTGTGAGTAAAGGGATAGTGGAGGTAGAGAGATTTCTTGTGCCTTTAGGTAAAGAGCCAGGAAAGACTAAGAGCCAGCATGCTGGAGAGCATGAGCTGCCAGAAGAGAAACAGCAGCAAGACCTCTTGGGGCTCTGATTCATTTCGTCTGACAACAGTTTTCCAGGCAGCAGTTTAATTTAACCTGTCTAGGTGAAGTTTGGCTTGGTACATGATGAGGCTTCACTAGAAACCATTCTTTTTTTGCCTTTCTCTATCGGTAACAGCTGAAAGAGAATAGTTTTAGCTCCACAGAGAATGATGAGCAGTAAAGTTTACTATATTGTGTTGAGTGCCTTACAAACACAGAGAAGATAGAGCAGCTGATGCAGAGGTAACACATTATGTGGTTCCATCCTACTTCCCATAATTTTAACAAGTGACCTTTCCCTAGCAAGAAAAATGGAAGAGAAGCATCCACAAGTGGTACACCTTGCTTCAGAGGGGAGACAAAGTGAAGTGAGTTCTTTAACAAGGCAAGAAATACATGACACGTGATTACAACAATTAAGAAAATGTAAATCTGAGACAAAATACTCACTTGGTGTATAAAATGGCAGACCTGCAGAAACATCAGAGATTTTCTGTCCATTTATACAGTCAGATTCAGACACCTAATCAAAACCAAGAATTTATAGCAATATTTTAGAAGGCATAATATAAACAAAACTGAAGGACTGAATTAGTGTGCTAGTGTCCCTACTGACATTTTTTGGCTGGCATATATCTCACAGAAAAAAAGGTTTTCCAAAAAACCTCTTGTGTGGTTGAGCCCTTATTGCCTCACAGCTTGAGAGCACCACATTAAATATAATGAAGTCTTACTGGTGTAAAAAATATATATTGTGGAGCTAGCCATCAAAGAAAGTGACAGATAGGGAATCTGAAGCAAATTCTGAAGCCAAATTATTATTGACCTAACAATATGCTTTACAGCATTTAATAAAAAGGGTGGGTTTTTTTTTTTAGATGGTGTTACCAAAATTTTCTTGGAAATCTGCAGCAATTCTTGTAGTAGAAAAAACTATGTATATGAGTCGTGTGTGATGAATAGCTTTTTTGTAATGACGCTGAATAACCTTCCAAGGGTAAAAGCTGGAATTAATTTGAAATGCATGAACAAAAACCACTAATGCTAAGGTTGAGTGAGAAATTGCAAATAATTTAAGTTTCAAAGATATTCCCAATATGTACAAGTATAAAAACAAGAAGTCATGAAGATTTTAACTTTTTTTTAGAAAGCAAGAAAGGAAGAAAGTGGGAAAGGGAACTGTAAAATAGAAGATTATAGTCTAAAAGTAAGCTTTGTCTAACTTTACAAAAAAATCTCTGACTGTTGTAATAGCCCCTGGCTACTGAGATAGATATCTCATGCTATTCAGATGCTTCACAATAGTTCCAATTTGTATCTCAGTCAGAAGTGATATGAGATTTTTATTTATGACTTTAGATATTCCTTTCTCATGTTCTAAAAATATTTGTAATTTACCAATTACTATTTGATGCTATCACATCATAGTGATGTATGTTTCAAAACATTGATTTGAGCTGACAAGAAATACCATTAAGTGGTAGAGATGATGAAAACAAAAATCATCTGCCAGTAGAAAATATGCTTTTCCCCTAAATAATGTTATTGGTCTTCATTTTTATTTCTTGCACAGATTTGCAAATTAGACTATAGACCAATGCACTAATTGAGCACATACTGGGACCATGTACTTACTAGTATATAATTACCTATATAGAATTAGCAGGCATTGGAAAGAAGAATCAGACAGAAAAACAGTTGAAGCATGTAGAATGAAGTATTGTAATTTAGATCAGAAATGCTCATTCCTTTTCTTTACATAGACTTGTGTTCTGTGCAATATTTCAATTATTGAAAAGAAGATAGCTAGCACTTACCTCAATCTGTCAAGTGAAATGAGATAGAAAATAAAAGATTGCCTTTTCTGCATCTTATGTATAGAAGTTCATTGTCATGCTCATATAATTGCTTCCTGGCTCTTGTCTTATTTAGCAGCTGAAAATCTGCAAGAATGACACGGAAAAGCAAGAACTGGTGCTTTGCTGCAAAAAGAAGGCCGTAAGGCTTTCTACATGTATGAGGTGTAACGGAAGGTCCCTGCTAGCCTCCATACCTGCTAAATACACACACATTATGCATGCACATGGCAGAGCTAAAAGAGATAGAGCCAGGGATAATTAGAGGTTCTTTTCTGTAGCTGGTAAAGCCAAAGCAGATGCTTCCAGCCCTTCTCCCTAAACTTTATTCTCCTCTTAACTTCAGCTGCAGAGGACGTTGCAGATGACTAGTAGGCAAGAAATGAAGAATCCCCCACACCTCTGTCTATATTACTGCCCAGTAACACCAGAAATGCAAAGCTCCTTGTAGAGCATCACCTGGATTCTGTTATGTTTTTGCCACTGGCGGATACAGAAAGTGGTCAGATATTTTTCCACAATAAATCTGTGTTGTTTAGGGGAGGTATAGACGTTGAAGAGTTCTTTTCAGTCCAATAGACCTGAGCAGTAAGATAAAGAACCTACAGGAAGCAGGTACGCAAGGGAAACATGTTTCCACACATTCACATTCACATCTCAACTGTAAATGTTGTTGCTCTAGTTTTGTTAACTGGGATGAAAAATGTTAACCACAAAAATATGCTACGACATGTAGCAAAGCAGCTTTTGTCAAAGAAGAAAAAACAGGACAATTTCACAGCCTCACAGTCAGGAATACAATCTTTTTTATTAATATTTTTGTCTCTTGTGTTGTCTTAGAACATTGACTTGAAATTCAATCATCTTAACTGGTATTTCTACTTTGCAAGCTCCTCATGAGGCTTCATTGCTGGATTTATATCTCTAATTCAATAAATCAGAACTGTCATGAAGCAGTTTTAGTGTTATCACCCTTCATGACTGCATCTGCAGTGTTTTATCACAGCTGGCAGCCAGTCAATGGTTCTTATCAGATATTTTGGTCATTACATTGAAGGATTAAAGCGAAAGAATGTATTTGTTAATCCATTTGTATACTTGAGCTTCTTTTATCCAGGGTATCAAATCAAAGTGGATATAAAACAAATGTCTTCTGCACACGATAATCTGTGTGTCAAGCGAACTAGTCTGTAGAATTACAGCACTGATTACTCCCTTTCATCTTCACATACTCATTTGTGCAATTTCTTAACCAAACTCCCAGCTGGAAAAACATTATTGACTTATACAATTTTGATTCATGATGTTAACAGCAATCTGTTAACTACAGAATTTACATGAAGAAGGCTTGTAAGGACTTGTGTTTTAAGATGTTGCTACCTCACTCACAGATCAGGAAGATAGAGGTCCCCCAAAAAAATTCTGAACAGGATAAACTGAAGACTTTCTTACCATCAAATCACCACAAGACCCACTGAATATGTCAATCTGCCCAAGGCAGGATCAGCCAAGTATACAATTACTAGGAAGCATTTTTAAACTTCTTCTTAAAGACCCTCAATATGGGAGTTTTACGGTCTCCTCATAAGAACTGTAATTGTACTTTAGTCTCTAGCATCAGATAATTATTTCTACACCTCAGCTGAATTTCCTTTCCTTTGGTGTAGTTTAGATATTTTAGAAGTCTAAGCAATAGCTTTTCATGCCCCTAAAGACAAGTATCAGGTCATCTTTATTCCATTTCCTCCTCTTTACACTTAAATGACATTTCGTTCATTCTTTCTCTATGGGTCATTTTAATGCCATATGCCAAGATCCAACAGGTCAAAGAAAACTTTTATTTAAAATAGCAATCACTTCGAACAATCACCTGAACTTCTATGTCTCCAGAAGAAAACCAAGGCTTCTAAAACCCTCTCTTTATTTGTGTTTGTATAATAATCCTATGTAGTTGCCTTGGAGCCAGGCAAGCAAATGACCGTGCTGTATTCTTAACTTTCCGCCAAAGAATACTGATCATACTGTAAAAAAGTGTAGCATACAAATATAAGTAAAAATCCTGTGACTACTTATTTATAGATCTTAGGTACATATATAATGGAGGCACCAGCTGAAGTAAGGATGTGTTCTGTATTCATTGATGATGACAGAATTATTTTTGCTGAGGTTTTTTTTCAGACTTAAATAGCTAAAGAGAAAAAAATGATGGTACTTCTTTCTAAGACAGTGTTACATAGGGTGACAAATGAAAGAGTTTCTAAAATTAGTGTCTCATGCTTACCTTAAAAACTGCACAGAGAACCTTTCAGAATGATACCAAGGAATAATTTTTAGACCAGTCAGACATTTCTCTCCTTGATTTCACATGACCGTTGTATGATTAACAATTACAGAATCGGGACTTACACTAACAAAATCGCTCACCGCAAGCTAGGTTGCTCATTTTTAAATTTCAGCAAATGGCATTTGGTTAGCACAGGAGGAGTATAATGTGTTTGGAAGCAAGACTTCTCAACTGCAGAATAGATGCTGGTTCTTGAAACAGAGTCGGTACAAAATTAAATGTGCATTACAGAAATAAACCTCTACATTTTTCTTCATTTTATCTTTGTGGCATTTGTTATTGTGGCTGTCATTGTGTGGTTTTGATGAACTATAAAACCTAGTGTCTGTTGTCTGAAACTTGGCAAGCTGACAGTCATATACCTAACTAAGTGTTCATAACTAATACTTTGTGAATGCTGAACTACAGAAAAAGCCCTTTTGAAATTCACAAAAAGTCCTGCACAACATGCAATGGATTTATTGTAATTGTAATTATAATTTACAGTAAGCTGCACTTGAGAGTTCTTTGATTGGCAAGGCGATCTGGGGTTAGTGCTACTTGGTTTGTTTGTCTTTATGACATGAAAATGAATCTATTTATCGAACTAATCTAATTGTATACATGTTCCTTTTCCGGGTTAAATATAGGTGACCTACCCACCTTGGAAAAGTCCAGTAATGATTGTCAAATTTGGATGAAAAGATGATGT
The DNA here is from genome assembly GCF_949628215.1 of Phalacrocorax aristotelis. Taxonomy (NCBI): domain Eukaryota; kingdom Metazoa; phylum Chordata; class Aves; order Suliformes; family Phalacrocoracidae; genus Phalacrocorax; species Phalacrocorax aristotelis. Next base: position 66,427,422 of record NC_134278.1, read on the forward strand.
GTCATGAGTACCATGACCTTTTGCAAACCCAGTCCCCACAACGCGGCTCAGAGTTTGTACACAGTTTTATCCGGACTCAGGAAAGTAAAACTAAAGAGGGAGCCCTACAGCTCCTTTTTTCAGTCTTTACCAATAAAAAAAATTTTTTTAAAGTGTCATGAATATGATTAATACATCATGATAATATATTACTAATATACCCACTCTGCACAAAAAAAGATACAGTTTATAGAAAGACACATCTAACTGCACTTTATTGTAGAATTCCTATTTCATCTGCATATTAGCTGTACTGCACTCATCAATGTTTCCTAGAATGAAACAGTTGAGTGAAATAATTTTGAATTGTTCTTGATTTTGGTATAAATGAATTGAATACATGTACTATGGAAGCATCTGTTCATTACTGCATTTAACATACAAAAAATATGCATTACATAAAGTAGACTTGCATTCCTTTGTAGCAGTTTGGTGAATATTAGAATCAAGGCTGAAAGATTAAAAAAAAAAAGGACAGTACATCAAAATGTCAGCTTTACAGAATATCAAATCCTTAGAGACCCTTGTCATTTTAAGTTCTACAGCTGGTAGGTTAACTGCTAGGTGAGTTGGATCTACCTCTTAAGTTCAGGGAGTCTTTGCATCAAGGGCACAGTGAGACATGACTCCACATCACATATGATGGTGACTATGGTCATGCACACAGCTGCACTGCACCCGCAGTGCCCCAAAACCCTGGCACCTTCAGAGAGCCCTGCCTGCAGCCAGATCTAATTTTAATTATGCCAGTTATGGCATCAGCTCCTCTATAATCACTGATTCGTTCATTTCATACTGAGAATTCCTATGGCAGAAGTGCTGCTTTTAGTGTAGTTACAATGCTAAAAGGTGTAAATAAGAGCAGAAGGGGTTTTGCTGATGAAACAACCTCAGTGCTGATTAACTTATACTGAAGGTTTCTGATTTTCTAGTTGCTTGCTAATTATGATGCATGCTTTCTGTAAGTAACAATATGACACAAATATCTGTGAGCTCCCAGAGTCAGGAAGGTAGGAATAAGCTTATTCTCATGTAACCTAAATCCAAAGAATCAGCTTCTACTTTGAGTCACAATGCTGTTAATTTGGAGTAAGTCTGTCAGAGTCAGTGGTGTCTCTTTGGACTTGCAGCAGTCCAACAGAAAACTTTTTATGCCCTTACAGCAGGAAAACATCTGGTCTTTTCTCTTTGGCCCTGAAAAAGCAACATGCACAAAACAATCTCCAGATATTGGCATATTCTTTTTTGAATTATCTTGAAACATTAGATGAGCGTTTTTCTATTCAGCTTAATGTTAGAATAAACACTATTACTTTCTGCTTTGCCTCTAAATGCAAACACACACAAAAAAATCAGTTTTGTTCCAAAGAGAGCTAGAAGGACAATATCACCTTCCTTCTCTGAGAGCGCATTATCATGGCTATGCTATAAAAACAGACCTATGGGAATTAACAAACAAGTGGAGATATGAAGAGAAACACTTAAATAAGACATATTTCTTCATTATTTTATATGTACATGGTATTGCTGTACTCCATTGGAACTTAACTCTCAGAGGATATATTTTCATTCAGATTGGGGTTTCTATTTGCCTCCCTTTTACGCAATGAGACCTGCTGCTAGCATTTTCTTTGCACCTTACTTAGTGAATGTCTTCTTTTATCTGTGAAAAACAGAATTAAAGTGATTCCAATTTTTAAGACATGACATGATACTGGTTTTAACTTGTTATTTAATTTGTTTTAATTTAAGATACTTTTTTTTTAATAGGCTGAGACAGAATTTAGTAATGTAGAAAGGCTTTCATATGGTCCATGGGCTCCAATATTGATAGGCCAGAGAAAACTTAACTCATTTAAACTGGAGTTAAGTCTTTTTCTGATTTTTTTAAAACTTCCATGATTTTCATCCAAAGTTTGTGTACAAGTGACAAATCAGTGCAAACCAGGTGAGAATGCATTGACTGGATCATTTGACTTTTATATCAGTGTATCAAGTATGCTCAGATGCTGGCAGAACTACTGGACTCTCTCCAGTAGTTCCCTATCTTTCTTGAACTGGGGAGCCCAGAAGTGGATGCAGTACTCCAGATGGGGCCTCACCAGGGCAGAGTGGAGGGGGAGGATAACCTCCCCTGATCTGCTGGCCACACTCCTTTTAATGCAGCCCAGGATACTGTTGGCCTTCTTGGCCACAAGGGCACAGTGATGGCTCAGGGTCAGCTTGCTGTCCACCAGCACTCCCAGGTCCTTCTCAGCAGAGCTGCTTTCCAGTAGTTCAGCCCCCAGCCTGTACTGGTGCATGGGGTTGTTCCTCCCCAGGTGCAGGACCTTGCGCTTGCTCTTGCTGAGCTTCATGAGGTTCCCCTCGGCCCAGCTCTCCAGCCTGTCCAGGTCTCGCTGGATGGCAGCACAGCCTTCTGGTGTAACAGCCTCTCACCCCAGTTTTATATCATCAGCAAACTTGCTGAGGGTACACTCTATCCTGTCATCCAGGTCACTGATGAATATGTTAAACAGGACTGGACCCAGCACAGACCCCTGGGGAACACCCCTAGTTACAGGCCTCCAACCAGACTCTGGCCCATTGATCACAACCCTCTGAGTTCTGCCATCCAGCCAGTTGTCTATCCACCTCACTGTCCACTCATCCAATCCACACTTCCTAAGCTTACCTATGAGGATGTTATGGAAGACAGTGTTGAATGCCTTACTGAAGTCAAGATAAAACAACATCCACTGCTCTCCCTTCGTCAACCCAGCCAGTTACGCCATCATAGAAGGCTATCAGGTTGGTCAAGCATATCTCCCCTTGGTGAATCCATGTTGATTAGTTCTGATAACCTTCTTGTCCTCTACATGCCTGGAGATGACCTCCAGAATGAACTGTTCCATCACGTTTCCGGGGATGGAGGTGAGGCTGACCAGCCTACAGTTTCTTTGGTCCTCATCCTTCTTGCCCTTTTTGAAGGCTGGAATGACATTTACTACCCGCCAGTCCTCAGGCACCTCTCCTGTCCTCCATGACGTTTCAAAGATGATGGAGAGTGGCTTAGCGGCAGCATCTGCCAGCTCCCTCAGCACTCATGGGTGCATCCCATTGGGTTCCATGGATTTGTGAGGATCCAGTTTGCCCAGATGATCTCTAATCCTATCCTCCCCAGCCAGGGGGAAGTCTTCCTTTCTCCAGATTTTCTCTCATACCTCTGGGGTCTGAGATGCCTGAGGGCCAGCCTTAGCAGTAAAGACCAAAGCAAAGAAGGCATTCAGTAGCTCTGCCTTCTCTGCATCCTGCGTCACCAGGGCACCCACCTCGTTCACCAGTGGGCCCGCAGTTTCCCCAGTCTTCCTTTTACTACTGATGTATTTGAAGAAGCCCTTCTTGTTATCCTTGACATCCCTTGCCAGATTTAATTCCAAGTGGGCCCTGGCCTTCCTCGTTCCATCTCTGCATACCCTGACAGCATTCCTATATTCCTCCCAAGTGGCCAGTCCCTTTTTCCATGTACTATGGACCTCCCTCTTCCATTTGTGTTTCTCTAGGAGCTCTTTTCTTATCCATACAGGTCTCCTGGCTCCTTTGTTCAACTTCTTCTTCCTAGGGATGCACTAATCTTGAGCTTGGAGGAAGTGGTCCTTGCATATTGACCAGCTCTCTTGGACCCCCCTACCTTCCAGAGCCCTAGCCCATGGGATTCCTCCAAACAGGTCTTTGAAGAGGCCAAAGTTAGCTCTCCTGAAGTCCAAAGTTGGCCCTCTTGAAGTCCAAAGTTGTAATCCAGCTCATTGCCCTACTTCTACAATGCGGTATCCTAAACTCGACCATCTCATGGTTACTGCATCCAAGGCTACCCCCAACCCTCACATCCTCAACCAGTCCTTCTTTATTTGTTAGGATAAAGCCCAGAAAGACACCTCTCCTTGTTGGCTTCTCCACTGCTTATGTTAAAAAGTTATCCTCGATGTTCTGCAGGAACCTCCTGGTTTGTGCACGAGTCACCACGTTTCTTTTCTAGCAAATATCAGGGTGAAGTCCCCCATGAGAACCAGGGCCTGCGATTGTGAGGCTACTTCCAGCTGTCTGTAGAAGGCCTCATCAAACTCCTTTTCCTGATCATCTGGCCTGTAGCAAATGCCCACAACAGTGTCACCCATATTTGCCTGCCCCGTAATTTTCACCCATGAGCTCTTGACTCATTCTTCTTCCACCCGTAGGCAGAGCTCAATACATTCCAGATGCTCCCTCACATAAAGAGCAACTCCCCCACCTCGCCTTGTTGGCCTGTCTTTCCTAAAAACTATGTAGCCATCCATGACAGCATTCAAGTCATGCGAGCTCTCCCACTATGTCTCTGTAATTGCAATGAGATCGTGGCCCTGCGACTGCACACAGACCTCTAGTTCCTCTTGTTTATGTGCCATGCTGCATGCATTGGTGTACAGGCATTTAAAAGAGGTAACTGAGCATGCAGGTTTCCTTGGAGGAGTGCGCAAGGACACACTATAGCCATGCACACCCTTGAGGTGGTTGGTTTTCTGACTGTCATCCCATGAAGCAGCTACAGCACCTTTGTTGCTGCTCTGGTTGGCCTGGCTTATTCCCCCATTGGATCTGATGACATTAGCATTGCCCCTTTGGACCCCACCCCCTGAGTCCTTCAGTTTAAAGCCTGCCTCACCAAGCTGGCCAGCCTGCTGCCAAAGATTCCCTTGCCCCTTATATACAGCTAGATTCAATCCCTCCCTACCAGCTTATGGTTCCTGGGGAAAGTCCCATTGTCATGAAAGCCAAAACCCTTGTGATGGCACCAGCCACATGTCCAAGAGTTGATTTTCATTATTTGTCTGTTATTGGCTGCTTATTTTTCTCCAACTGGTAAAATAGGAGATGTCTTGGGCACCAATATTTTTCACTTGCTCCCTCAGGGTTTTATAGTCTTTCTTGATTCTGCCGAGGGTCTGGCTTATAACATCATTTGTGCCCACATGGGAGAGTAACAGCAGATAGTAACCTGTGTTCCTGACAAGTTGTGGCACCCTCTCAGTGATGTCCCATGTCTTAACCCCCAGAAGTGAGCAAACCTCTCATGACTCCCTGTCAGGTCAGCAGATGGGTGCCTCAATGTCTTTTAACAGAGGGTCACCCAGTACGAGCACTTGTCTTTTCTTTTTAAGGTATCTGCTCTGTGCTGCTGGTTCAGTTGCACCTTGCAGACCTTGCTCATTAGTGTCTACAGCTGTTAAAGCTTCACGTCTGTTGTTGGTAGTGATGCTGGAGGGCGGAGGCTGAAGCAGAGCCCTGCTTTTTTGGGTCACCAGGGTCCAAGATGCCTCATTCTCTGTGGTGTCCACTACAGGTATGTGGTTCTGAAACCACCTATCTGTCTCTGCCTCAGCTCCACTAATACCACACAAACTTTTAAGTGTTTGCTGCATCTTGGCCACCTGACATAACAGACTATCAACCTGTGCACACCTTGGGCAGGTACTTACCTTTTCACCAGGAGAAGGGTCTGGGTACTTGCTGCAACCTACCGCCTGTACTGAAGCCTCCTTCATTACCAGTTCTGTCTGGGTGGATGCATCAGACATCTCTGGGGCTTTCTCCATAGGTACACTGGTTTTAGCTCTGAGGCAAGTGCCCACCACTTTGGCACAGACCTAGAGCACTTCCCTGGGCTGTAGACATACAAGCAGGGTGCAGCACCCTTTCTGCACAAACAGCTGTGCCACACCCAGGCTGACACTGCAGCACTCCTGGCTGCCCACGCTCCCTAGGACCGTTTAAATCCCCGTGGTTGCACCTGGCAACACCCAAGACTCATCAGCCTCGCTCACAAGAGCTGTCAGGAAACTCTGTTCTTCCTTGGGTTTCCCTGGCTCCAGGAACCCCCTTGCCTGCTCCAGTCTAGCACTCAGCTGCAGAATTTACCGTGGCCTCTGCTGTGTTCCCCACTATATTCCCAAGGTCCTTTGTTTTGGTAGCATCTATCCATTTCTCTTAATTAACACGATCTGTCCAGATTTCTCAGGTGTCCCATGCATAAGGAAATAATTCCTAGTAATCAATTTTTAAATAGCTACAGGCTTTCTTTATTCTACAACCCTTAGTTTTCAATTAAAAAAATACTTTGAAAGATTTTCAACATTTGTGCAAATTCTTTTCATACCAATTTTGGTTAAAATATCCAGTAGAGTTCTACACTGTCACTGATTACCCTAATGTCTGATTGTCTTCCATGGCAGTAATCCTTGGAGAAGTATAAAATTTCCTCCACTAACTTTATTTCAATAAGACTTTTTCAAATATGTTTAATTGTACCTAAGTAACAGCAGTTTGAGCCTTAACAGTGAGTTTTAAAATGGTATGTAGTTATATTCATAAAATTTTAGTGACTTTTCCGTTTTATGAATTAAAACAATCAGGTTTCTTTTTAAATTTATTTCAGCATTCTATCCAGTGGGTTATGTAACTGATAACACACTTTATTGAGCTGTATTTTTTACTTCCAGAATCTTTTTTTACAAGCATCTTAATTTCCTGAGTACCATGAAATCTGTCATTTTTACTGCATTCATAATGAGCGTTGTTCACACTCTGTTCATATTGCACCCGCAGGATTCATTGAACTGTCATACTTTAATCAGAGTTGTTTACTGAGATGGCCATATATTGATGTAAACCACTAAAGCCTTTGAAATATTGCTAATTCTATTCTTTGTCAAGGTGCATCACACTTTTAGTCACACTGTAAGCTTTCTGTAATTGCTACTGTTCAGATTTCTTGACAGCCTCTGGTTTTCCTGAGAGGTTTCTGTAAAGAGCTCTTGTGAAGCAGTTGGCTTCTTTCTCTCTTAACCCATACGGAATGGGTAACTGAATAACATAGAGTAAAATAGAAGAAGAAACAATCCTTTTTATTTCAATCTCTTTTCCATAAGAACTTGAAAGCAGTTGCAAACTTAACCCCCTGTAAGTGACCATGAAATCTCCCACTGGTTTCAGTGAGGAAAATTTTCTTTTTTCCTCTGAAAACTCCACAATCAGGTCACCTATGATGTCAGCTGCCTAAGAGGAAAGAAAGGGAGAAAAATCTTGTATAACGCAAGTCCTGAAGAGCTTGTCAATGTACACCCACATGAAGCATTTTGTTGTTTACCTATTGTAGTAGTTAACCAAGTTTGCATTTGTTAATAAATGGGTGAAATGGTGGAAGTACATTGCGATATCCTTCTTGATCCTTTAAAAGAAAGCTGAGGATCTGGGCCAGCCTCTACTAACATGGTGAGGTGGAGGATTCATGTGTTGGAGTTATGGATCAAGAGCTGTGTGAAGTAAACAAAGTGGTGGTAGATAGAGCAAACCAGAGGAGAGAACTTCAGAAAAAAAATAGACACGGAGATCAAAATCAGGCCACAGGTATAGGACAACTGGTCAATCACCACTCTACAAATTTTGGGAGGGTGCAAGGAAGTCCAGGAATATAGGAAAATGCCAAGAAGCAGCAGATGTCCAGATTGCTCAGGGCTGCCAGGAGCTTACAGACCTCTTTGCTGTGGTATCTCTTGGAGAAAGCAAAGTCTGACGGAGTGAGCAAGTGAATGATTTACACTGATACTAAGACAAAGTGGCACAGTGATGAAAAGGCAAAAAGGAGAAGTTAAGTCAGAACTCAGGAGGAGCTAGAGCTGGGTTACAGGGTAGTGAAATGCTAGAAGACTGCACTGTGTTATGGAGCATCTTCTGCTACCAACTATTGGCATTGTATTTGTTTACTGTCCTGTTGACACCTTGAAGGAACTGCTTCTTCACACTTAGCCTGACAGTTATTTTAGCCCACTGCCTGTGCCCACTGCACCCTGAAGGAGACTTTAAAGGCAAGGAGAACCTGAGTCAACATGGCCATAGCTCTCTGCCCGTTTGGTGCAGCAGCTGCAGCCTCAGACAAAAGCTTGCATATTTCAAATGTTCATTAAAAGGGGAAGTATTTTGCCTCTTTGCCATGTTTGAAGAGTACTCTAACACACTGAACAGACAAAAGTGCTATTTTAGACCTAATATTTTTGCTACCCTGCATGTAAAAATGCATGTTGCTGTGTTGTGCCACTAGCTAACTTCTTAGATATTAGCCTTATTAGCTAGCTAAGAGCTCCCTATAGGAAATTTTGATGGGCAGTCAGTAAATGCAGCATAAACAACGTTATGCTTTGTTCTTTTATCGTATTTCCTTCCTTACCAATCTGCAAATAGGAGTGTTAGCCTTTTCTGAATCCTTTCTGGTTTGAGAGAGTATTATTAGTTGAAGCAGTGTTGAAAATCACATTAGGAAAATTTCCTCTGATTATTCTTCCAGCCCAGTTTATAAATACTGAAAAATCACTCATGTTTCGTGCATGTTAGCAAGATGTCCAGAGACAGTAACACTGTTTAAAGTGAACAGAGTGCAGTAGTTACATGCATGATCTTTCTTCACAGTCTGAAGAAATACCAAAGGCTGAAGAACTAATAGGTCGATGAGCCTCTACTTTTCACACTGACAGATGATTCCAAACTATAAAACAGTGCATGGATACATAACAGATGGAAAATGGCTGACCATTGAGATGCCTCAAATCTACACAGACATTAAGCTATGCATTCCTATCAGTTTTTAAGACTGGGGGGGGGAAGGTTTATATTTATTTGATTGAGCCTCTGCCTTGGCTTCTGCATATATCTCCTAGGAGAGCTAACTAGAACTAGTCTCTCACTTTTTGCTCTCTTTTTCTGGTGGAGTGACCTTGTAAGATATGTCTTAGATACGTATCCCACTAGATATACAGAGAAAGAGGTGACAAGCTCCCACTAGAATGATTTCCCAATGGAAAATGCAGTTTTTACTAAATCTTCTTTTCCTCCAAAACAGGAAAACTCATTTTAACTTAATTTTTGATTCCTTCAGGAAGACTGGGAATGAAATGTAGATTTGAAAAAAAGCAGCACATAAATAAAGGAAGAAGAATTTACTAATGGCTTGCAGTAAGTATTAAGGGAAGAATGGAAAACATTGTGTACTCTCACAACACTCTGCAATTCAGCCTTATAATGTAAATCATGGTCTTTCTGATCTCTGTGGTCCAGAAGCAACTGATAACATTTTTACGCTTTCAATTTCTGTGCTGTTTTCCAGATTAAACACTTCTTTATACACAAAAAATTCCTGCTTACAACCCATGTTCCCAAACTGATTTTTCTGAGGCTTCCTTTGTTTCCCAATGGATCGGCACAGCCCTTGGCAAAAAAGGAAAAGCTGTTGTGCAGTGAATTTTAAGCATATTCTGAATTTTTTCAGTAACTTCATATATAAGAAAAGGTTTCCATTTAATATGATACAAAAAAAATTTTGTGTTATAAAATATGTAACAGAATTTTATGATATATAATATTCAATTATTGGTGAACCCATAAACTCTTTTTCTCTTGTCTGCATTGATTATGTGTGTACATAGATTCCTTTGATTTAAAATACAATCCCCATTATACTAACATTGCTCTGACCGTGGTTTGGGTGTTTGTTTTTTCTCTGCTTTATGCTATCACAACTCAGTCTCTATCTCATCTCCTCTATCTGAACAGGTTTTTGCCTCACAATTATTTTTTTTCCTGTTATTTGTCTCCATGCTATTAATAGAGAGTTCAAAGTTTGCAGTTGCAAGCGGAGGGATGTCTTTTACAAGACATTTACTCTATACCTGTTCTAATTTGGATCACCAAAGCACTAAGGAAGATCTTCCAAAAATGAGACTGAGAAGCAAAATTCATAACTCTGCTGGATACCAAAATTCAGTAGAAATACTGCTTTTGTGTAATATTACAAGCTCTCTGACCCTGACTTATCTTTCCATATTCCAAAAAGAGTCAATAGCTTTTGTTTCTCCTTTTCCTCTGGAGAAACAACTTTACTGTGTTTCTTTCAATTCCTGTTCTCATACATAACTGTATTGGGTTTGCATGACAAGGTTTTCATAGCAGAGGGATTACAGGGGTGGCTTCCATGAGAAGTTGCTATAAGCTTCCCCCATGTCTGACAGAGCCAGTGCCAGCGTGTTGTTTGCGACCTGCTGCATCACCTGGACACTCACAAGTCTATGTGGCTGGATGGGATCTACGTGAGAGTAATGAGGAAGGTGGTGGAGGAGCTGGCCAAATCACTCCCCATCATTTATCAGCAGTCCTGGCTAACAGGGGAGGTCCCAGATAACTGGAGGTTTGCCGATGTGACACCCATCTACAAGAAGGGCTGGAAGGAAGATCCAGGGAACTACAGGCCAGTCAGCCTGACCTCGGTGCTGGGGAAGATTATAGAGTGGTTCATCTTGAGTGCGCTCACCAGCCATGTGCAGGATGGCCAGGGGAGCAGGCCAAGCCAGCATGGGTTCATGAAAGGCAGGTCCTGCCTGACCAACCTTATCTCATTCTATGACCACGTGTCCCACCTAGTGGATGAGGGAAGGGCAGTGGATGTTGTCTACCTGGACTTTAGAAAAGCCTTTGACACTGTCTCCCACAGCATCCTCCTAGAGAAGCTGGACACTCATGGCTTAGACAGATGTACTCTTCACTGGGTAAAAAAGCTGGCTGGATGGCCGAGCCCAGAGAGTTGTGGTGAACGGTTAAATCCAGTTGTCAGCTGGTCGCAAGTGGTGTTCCCCAGGGCTCAGTGTTGGGGCCAGTTTCATTTAATATCGTTGTCAATGATTTGGATGAGGGGACTGAGTGCACCCTCATCCAAATAAGTTTGCAGATGACACTAAGTTGGGTGGGAGTGTTGATCTGCTTGAGGGCAGGAAGGCTCTGCAGAGAGATCTGGACAGGCTGGATCAATGGGCTAAGGCCAATTGTATGACAGTTAACAAGGCCAAGTGCCAGGTCCTGCACTTGGGTCACAACAACCCCATGCAACGCTACAGGCTTGGGCAAGAGTGGCTGGAGAGCTGCCCAGTGGAAAAGGACCTGGGGGTGCTGGTTGACAGCTGCCTGAACATGAGCCAACAGTGTGCCCAGGTGGCCAAGAAGGCTCACAGCATCCTGGCTTGTATCAGGAACAGTGTGGCCAGCAGGAGTAGGGGAGTGATCATCCCCCTGTACTTGGCACTGGTGAGGCCGCACCTCGAGTACTGTGTTCAGTTTTGGGCCCCTCACTACAAGAAGGACCCTGAGGTGCTGGAGTGTGTCCAGAGAAGGGCAACAAAGCTGGTGAAGGGTCTGGAGCACAAGTCTTATGAGGAGAGAGGTTGAGGGAATTGGGGTTGTTTAGCCTGCAGAAGAGGAGGCTGAGGGGAGACCTTCTCGCTCTCTACAGCTACCTGAAAGGAGGCTGTAGTAAGATGGGTGTTGGTCTTTTTCTCACAAGTAACTTGCAGAAATGGCCTCAAGTTGCATCAGGGGAGGTTTCAATTGGATATTAGGAAAAATGTCTTTACTGAAAGAGCGGCCAGGCTTTGGAACAGGCTCCCCAGAGAGGTGGTGGGGTCACCATCCCTGGAGGTGTTCAAAAAAACATGTAGATGTGGCACTTCAGGGCATGGTTTAGGAGGAATGGTGGTGTTGGGTTGACGGTTGGGCGTGATGATCTTTCTCAGAGATTTTTTCCAACCTTTATGATTCTGTGATTCCCCTGCAGCCCATGGTGAAGACCACGGTGAGACAGGCTGTCCACCTGCAGCCCATGGAGGAACCCACATCATAGCAGGTGGATGCCTGAAGGAGGTTGTGAACCCATGGGAAGCCTGTGCTGGAGCACGCTGCTGGCAGGACTGATGGACCTGTGGAGGGAAGAGCTCACACTGGAGCAGGTTTGCTGGCAGGACTTGTGACCCTGTGGGGATCTGCACTGGAGCATTCTGTTCTTGAAGGACTGCACCCCTTGGAAGGGACCCCATGCTGGAGCAGGGGAAGAGTTTCTGGAGTCCTCTCCCTCAGGAGGACTGAGTGGCAGAGACAATGTGTGGGGAACTGACCACGACCCCCATTCCCCGTCCCTCTGTGCTGCTTGGGAAGAGGAGGTAGAGAAATCAGGAGTGAAATTGAGCCAGGGAAGAAGAGAGGGGTGGGTAGAAGGTATTTTAAGATTTAGTTTTTATTTTCTCATTACCTTACTCTGATTCAATTTGTAATAAAATAAACTAATTTTCCCAAGTTGAGTCTGTTTGCTTGTGACAGTAATTGCTGAGTGGTCTCCTTGCCTTTATCTTGACCCACATGCCTTTCATCATATTTTCTTTCCCCTGTCTGGCTGAGGAGGGGGAGTGATAGGGAGCACCTGGCATCCAAACAGGGTCAACCCACCACAGTAACAAATTAAACCCTGTGCAATTTTTATTGTCTTGAATATACCTCTGGAGTCTGCTGCTTCTATTTCAGATCTGCAAGCACAAAAGCTTGCCTACTTTTATCATGGCATATCTTGGTCTAGTTAAAGCTCTTACCTCTGCCTGCAAAGGCAGTCTGGTCTGGAGCACAGAACTTGAATTGCACTGACCAGGCAGAGAAGGTGAGGAGGACTATGCCATGCTGCCTCCACTAGTAGTTTTTCTTTCTGTGTCAGATGTAAAGGAGAATATAAACAGTGTCATGATGTGGTTATGTATCTGTGGTACTGATAAACCTAGTAGTGCTGTTTTGTAGCTCCCTAATGTGAATATGTAGTTAGGTGCAGTAGCAGTGTTATTGTCAGATCCGGTCAGACAGATACAAGTGCAATAAGGAGTATTACTTATTAGAGCATATAGTTGGAAAAAAGCAAACTATATCAGGTAAAGACCTTACTACTCCCTGAAACATTAAAGGTGTACTTGCAAATGTAGTTTCTTTAATTTGCATTTATAATTTGTAATTGTCTTTCTATAATACCTCTTACCACTTCATGGTAGCTCCTGTGCTTGGAGCTTAGATCAATCCTACATAAAGTTACACAGCTTTCAACTAGTCAGTTAACGTACTTTTTAAGACCACGAGCAGGGATATAGCTCTAAGATACAAGTGTGTGCAAAATTTTTACTGACTTCTCTGTTTCCTATTTTGTGGAACAATATCTCAGAACATCTGGTTTTTCAGTAGTTCCCCTTTTCCAAGAATGTTACTTCATTTTACTCCCCCAAAAGGAATTAAACTCAAGCCCAATATTGTAGGTGGGTTTGTCATCCACAGTCTACATAATTAACCAAACTAGGAAGAAGGATTAAATTTGTCTGACACATTTATTTCCTATTAAACATTTCCAAATTTCTGCTTCAATACCCCTTGTGTTTTTGAAAGTGGACTATGAAGTCAGTGGGACTGCTTAGGTATAGCATAGGTGTCTTTGAACAAAAGTGCCATTAGGGATCTTTTCTCTACTGTCATTGTTATCAAATAAGCAAATTACAATATTTCACAATAATAAATTACAACAATCAATCTTGCAAGAGTAACAGATTAAATATCTTTAGATAGAAGTGAAAGCTTTAAGTTAATGTGTTATTTTAAAATGAACTCCTATTCACATTTATTTTTGTGTCTCTCTGCCATAGAAATGGGATCTGCCAAGATATGCTTTTTTGGACCGGCTGTCTTGCTGCATATAAAAGACATATTCCATTAAAAAGCAGAAGTTTTCTGAGCCCATTCAAACTTGCATTTCAAAGTTGGCCCCAGAACTGTCATGATCCCAGTTGCTTAACAGAGGAGCTGATGACAGACTGTGAGTTTATTTCTTCCCCATTTTCTATAAGAGAGATTACTTTGGTCATGCAGTAATATTCTTCTCTACTAGTTTCAGATGAGGAACCAGCTCAGAGATTAATTGTTGACCTAGCACAAGGCCCTTGTGCAGATAATAATGCTCCACTGATGCTGTGGCTATTATCTTTTGTTCTGTGTAGCCCAAAATGTCTGAAATCGAAAGAAAGACCCTGCCAGAAAGAGCCAAAAGTTTAACCAGCCAAGAGGAACATAGAGTAGAAGGGGAGAAAGCACAGTGATGGCCTGCAGACCACCTCTGTTTCAATATAGTGCTATGGGAACGCCAGATGCTAGTTTGGGTGACATGCAGGTTGCTGATGCTGCTGATACATTGTGAGTAAGCAATCACTTCAGAAGAGAAAACACTAAAATTCAAACTGGAACTCTCAGAGTTATCTTATTGCACAGTTCAGATTCCTGTTGTTGAGAGACAAAAATGTCCTACTGTCCACAGGCTTAAATTATATATAGATTATATATAGTTAAATACTAGGTATTAGTCATGTAGTTCTGAGTTTCCATGCAGAGTTATTGTAAAACCATACTTAGAGCTCAGAGGGATAAAAACCACAACTATTTAAATATGCCACCCAAATATCATCACCTAGTCTGTCCCATTTGCTTTGGCTGAGTTAGGAGTGACTGAAACTGAACTTGAATGGTTTTACAAGCTGTAGTTAATTTTTAGCAGGCTGAGATGAGATCTTTTTCCATACCAGTATGTCTTCTGCCCTATAATATGTTAGAGCATCTATTCACTATGTTATTTCCCATGTTACATTACAGCTCACAGTGTATTATCAGTGAGATCTCCTATTCTGGTAAATGGAGGATGGTGAAAAGGACTCACTACATCTAGAAAAACTGTGATTATTTTTTTAATTTTATTTTTACAATGTATATGTATTCAGGATAGTTTAAAGCTGGCTACAAATATTTATAGGGTAATAAACCTGTTTTAAAATTTCACTGCTCTCTTACTAATAGTATTAATAACTAAGAACAGTAATAGAGCACTGTAGTAAGATACTCAGGAGCCAGGAAGCCAAGAAAAATTAATTTAGTTGTTGCAGTAATTTGGTTAATGAGATTTTCTTTGCTTCTCTTAATTATTTTCCTAAAAAATATTTTCGTTCTGGTTAAATTAATTCTTTACGTAGATATGTGATTGTGAGAACAGAAAAAAAATGTATTTCACATTAAAAGTCCCTATTCAATGTTAATGAAAATGCATTTTATTTTACATAAAGAATAATACATGTTATTTTCTGTACCATCATGATCTTACAAATAAGTGGGTTGTAAAAAAAATAATCTATTGAATAAAGATAAAATAAGCAGCCTCTTTTCTCCTGCTTTATAGTGACATGTGCTTAGCCTAGTAATGTATAAAGCTTATTTTTTCATTATGGAAGAAGTGATAAAAAAACCCCAACATTTACCAGCTTACATTTTACTACATTTTAAAATTGAGTGTAGTAGTCATAGTGGAAAACATAGCACCAGTACACTAGCATATCTCATCTTTTTTTCTTTTGGGCTAGGTGTTAACACCCAGAGTGCAGTGTTTCCATTATTAGTGGTTTATAATACATTAATTTTCATTCTTTAAAATCCTCATAATTTACAAATTCTTAACAACAGCAAGTTTAAATAACAAAACTCAGGTAATATTTTCTGTATGTCTAATCATCTTTGCTTGTCAGTGTAACATTAGTGCTATTTTATTGATAAGCAAAGCTAAGGCTTATGGTTTCAGAAATTTAAAGGATTCTTCAAGACATGAGAAGTGAGGTATTTAAATTTAGAAATTAAAAATAGCACAAATTGATTTTAAGCATTTATAATTTTCTTTCCTGGTTAAGTGTAAAATAGAAAAAAATATCTGGTGTAAAAAATATTTTAGAAAACAGGAATAAATCTCAGTAAACACATTAAAAAATGGACTGGTTACCTGCAATAACAGAAGATGGGAGATGATGAAAGCTTTCTTAGTCTGTTGTTCTTAGTTTCTCTATTGGAAATGTTGGTTATATTTTATTACCTTTTTTTTTTCCCCTAAATTAAACATGGCAAAGCTTTGGAATATGAAATGAAACATTTTTTACAATATTATATTCGTGAAATACTATGTTTAAAAATGTCACAATAGAACATTTACTCTTTTCTAAATATTTTCTACAAACAAGGTTGGCCAAACTAGTTTAAAATAATAAGAAAATAAACTATTTCCATGAGGTTAAACTGCCTTTATTTACAACAGAATAACAGACTTTAATCTATGTAGAGTTCTACAATGTTCTCGCTGGGATTGTTTCTAAGTGTCCATCCTTACTGTGAAACCAGAATTAGGTTTGGAATAGTTGAATCAAATTCACAGTGAAGAAACAGAGTCCTGGTTTTAAAGTTTTTTTTAGCAAAGGAAGTTGAATCTTCTAGAGATAAATTCAAGGAGTAATGCAACATAAAGGCTAAGTCACTGTCTAAATTAGTGGCTTCAGTTCTGTTCGAACTGTAGTTAAATATCTTCTATTCCCACTGGAAGCATGTATTAAATATGATCGCTAATAGTGCAAAAACTGTAATACAGACTTACAGCTGTGACGGGCTTGCAAGTGTGTTGCTAAGAGGGCAACAGATCTCCATCAGAAGTGTGAGTAGGACTTCAGGGACAAAAGGATAAAAGAAGAAAATGTAGGTCCCCAGTTGCTCAGGCCAGTCGGTGGCATGCTTGTGCTGAGTTTGTGAGAGCGTTGCTGATATTAGCCATGTCCTGTGCAGAAGATGCCCACCTGGATAACTGAGCTTGACATATCTCTGTAACCTTGCTAAGAAGCCCCTTGGAAGCCCAAAGTTATTTATGTTTTTTCCATCACAGTTATATTCAGAACAAATTACTCAAGGATGACAGACCAAGATTAATTTTTTTGCAATGATTTTTAAAAATATCTTAATAGAAAGGACAATATTTTATTATTTGACTTATTATACAGTTATTTCTTGTCATGTTTCTTTTTCTGTTATGTTCCCATTTAGCAGTTATGGCTGCATCTTAAGTAGTAAAAAGCTTTGCCTGGGAATGTTGCTGATTTTTCAGGCTACCTGAGAAAGAATGGCTCACCCCTGTGCTAGTGGACGTTGCTAGTCTTGGAAACAGCCTGCCTGCACACAGGGTACTAATTGCAATTGGTCCTTGCATTATGGGAAGCTGGGAGCAGCACCAGCAAATTGCCGGGGGTGGGGGGAAGGAATGAATGCAGGGAACAAAAAAAGTTCAGCAACATTTGCATAAATCATTAGTATAAGAAATTTTGTTTCAGTACCCAAGAACATTCCTGGGAACACTTTTGTTTACTGATACAGGTGCACACTCGGCACCCATAATTGTAAAGTCTAACACAGATCTTTGTCTGGAGAATT
This sequence comes from Phalacrocorax aristotelis, assembly GCF_949628215.1. Taxonomy (NCBI): domain Eukaryota; kingdom Metazoa; phylum Chordata; class Aves; order Suliformes; family Phalacrocoracidae; genus Phalacrocorax; species Phalacrocorax aristotelis. Next base: position 66,444,642 of record NC_134278.1, read on the forward strand.
TATGGATATAGAAATAACAACTTTTTTGATGAGCAAGACTGAAATCAGCAGCAATATTAACATTTCTTTTACTAGGTCAGAAGTAGGCTCTCTATTTTCAAAGATTTTGTGCCAGCCCAAGGAAGCTGATAGAAATACTTCTCATCTCCTTTCCAAGATGAAGAAGTTTTGGTCCAGAGCCACTCATATTAGTGTTCACCACACATATTTTCATATGCTGTGCTTTCAGCTTTTTATATATTCTTTTACCTGACCAACTAACCTAAGGCCCATTGTGGACTAAGCTATAAGGTCACAAAAGATTTATAAGGAGTGAGATGTCTCAACAGGTGACACATGGACAAAAGCGAGGGCTCTATGTCTGATACAGAAGGTAAGAAGCCACTGGATCATCAGCCACCAAATGCACTAAATTCTGTTATTTGAATGGCAGTAGAGAAATTAATTGGCTGCAGTGAACAGCAAAAACAGAACAATGTGAGCAAAGACATTCTCCTTCCTAAATGTGTTTGCAGAGTTAATGGGCAGAGAGCTACAGTTTTAGCCTTTTTTGTGTATGGGTGCTAATGTCTGGAGAATATTATTTCATGCATATTTAACTAGGTTTTAAATCTCCTTCAAGGCTATTGATTTTAACAAGATATTAATTTTGCTATTTATTGCCACAGATTTAATATCTTCCTTTTTCTGTTTTCTAATGTGTGAACATTTTTTAACACACAGTACATGCTTTTACATGGAGGATTAATACTTATTTTTTTGCTAGTTAAAACGTTTTCTGCCATTTATGATGATGGGTGAGTGAGGTGGAAGAAAGTAAATTAAAATCTGTCATCAAGAACAGCAAGTAAAAAAGAGTATTATGTAGATTTGGGGGTTTTTTCTAGGCTTTTTTTTTCCTAATTATTTGTTGAGTTCCATAGCTCTGAAGTCCTTCTGCCATACAGGAAAAGCTAGTACAAGCTAAGGCAAATTAAGTTATTCTTTTTGTCTGGTACATGTAAGTCATGTTCGGAAAATGACATTTTTTTAAAGTAGAAATAACTGAGTTCTCAAACAATTCAGACGAAGACCAAAGATTACAACTGTCAGAAATGCTAATTACCGTTCTTTGTCTACCTAAAATTAGACTCATGGCACAGAGTTATTTCACACCAACCAAGTATTATTAGCAGTTGAGCTAGTCGTTGATAATATTTAGGCAACAAAAAGAGGTATAATCGTTCTCTCCTCCCATGAAATTCAATTTTGCTAGTTCAGAAACAGTGAAACTTGACCCATTACAGATGACGGTTACTTTTCGTTTTAGACAGAACAAACCCCGTTCAGCTTTCCTTCACAACCACTTCTAAAAGTACCCTGAAATCTGTGTGTCCATGTGGAAAACCCTTGAGGTGACAGTTCCATAGTCCTGTCTTATGTTTTGGAGTGAGAGAATGTAAGACTTGGAATACCTTTTTTAAAAACATTTTCATGAAAGAGATGCAATGAAATAATTTCTTAATCACTTAATACTTATAATGATCCTTTGACCGGATGAATATTTTTGCCTATGAAAATTCAAAGTAGCTGTGGTAATAATTTCCAAATCCTGTAAAACTCTTCTAATTATTCACTTGTTAAATGTTTTTCCTCAGTGAAGGAAATATATAGGGAATGTGTGTTGAGAGTTATATATAAACAATTTTCTGATTACGCTGGAGGCACAGTCTTCACCCTACAGTTTATCATGCTAGAAAAGAAAAGAAGTAATCATACTCATGGGTGTAATTAAAGATTTCATAATGGAAGGCTCAGAGTAGAAGTACAGCAAGCTGCTTTCCAGCCATTTTAACTGTAAAGTATCCCCCATCTATCTTTAGGTTATGGGCTTTTTCATCACTCAGCAGGTAAAATCACTCAATCACTCACCCCTGTATGTGTCTCTTCTGTTAGAAAACACTACAGAAAAGAGCATAGATAGAAAGGTACTCAGTGACTGTTTTGATTGCCTGCATTCTTTCATCCTCATTCCATCCAAACCAGAGAATCTTTTGGTATTAATTAAAGTGTGTCTGAAGACTGAAACACAGTGATATATGTGAAGAGGCTTTTCCTCCTCTGTTTTGACAGGCCATACGAGGCGTAGCTTTTGTGTAAAACAAGTCTCCGCAATCGTTATCTTAATGAAGCTCCAGACCCTCATTTCTCTCAATGAAGTACCAGTAAAACTTAGTCATTTCACCTGCTAGAATCAATAATGAAGGCGGCTGCATTGCCACATCATCAACATGATGGCCATTACCCTTTTTCACAGCGAAAGTCTGAAAAGGAGGAAGTTGCCTCTCTGTGGAATTCACTTGGTTTATGTAAAGGAGAAGTAGGTTTAATATCTTACCCCAGGGAGTGGGAAGGAGCTCCAGACTGCTAAAAGATGTGGCCCTTCTGTCCTCCTCTCCACGTTATAGGACTTGGAACAAAAGCGCCTCACTTGTTTTCTTACAATATTTTAATAAGTATTCGAGAATATGTACAAGCTGTTCTTTGTAAATGAAGACTGGTGGTTTAAAATTTTTAATCTTGCTAAATTTATATGTTGATAAACAGCATCGAGACTTCTTTTTTACCAAACACAGACATTACTTAAAATCTCTTGCAGTGGTGTGTTTCTTGAGTAAAATGGAGAAGGAGGGAGGTTTGGTTTGTGCCTTCTGTCCTCTTTTCCACTTAGGGGACAAAACTACAGTTTTAAGGATTTCATATGCATTGTCAGAACAAAGTAATGGGACATTTGAAGCTGTAGCAATTAAATTTAACATGAAGGGAAAGTTTTTATTGAAAAAGAAATACTAAAATCAATACAAAAGAAATAAAAAGGTGGAAAAGAAATTAAAACCAAAATCCATAGGTCAGAGATAACTGATGGAAATGGTTTCTAGCACAATCTAATGCAGAGTGGGGGGAAAAAAAAAAGAACAAAGTGTTTAAAGAAAATTTTAAATATATATCAGAAGACAAATACCAGTGACTTGGAAGAATGGTTTCTGGAACAATAATATGAAAAATAATATAACTATCTATCTGAAAACAGACAGCAAATCTTTCTCACCTGGATTTTTTCTGAATATAAAAAGTACACTAAACCCATTTCTACTACGAGTCTGGAAAAAGCACATAATAACTAAGAACATAGAAACCAGTAGGAAGAAAGAACATAGAAACAAGTAGGAAGGAAGGAAAAAAAACTGTAGACAAGCAGTATGTGAATGTATATCAAAAGCATGAAATCTTATTTACTTCTGCACAAATCACAAAAATCAAAAATCAGAAAAATATTTTCATTTTGCTTTTCCAGGTTCTACTATGAAAATACAGAACTAAAATTTTATCTGTTATTACTACACTACAAAAAGAATGAGCAAAATATGCTATCCTGCCCTGCGAATTATTCAAATAAGGATATAAAGTGCTTTTTCTTTTTTTGACATTACAAGAGGTCTGATACTTTCAGACTCTCTAGAAGATAAGAATTTAAATATATAATAATCTATATCAAATATTTTATACAAACACATCTAGTAATCACAAAGGTATGCAATCATATAAAATTTGTCACCTGGAAATCATGTCCAAATATGGAAACAATCAGATCAAATCTTTTAGGATTAATCAAATAGTTAAAACCTAATACTTAGAAATATGCAAGGGGCAAGTATGACCATGCAAACAGGCTGTAAAGAGGAGAAGACTGTGTACCTTCAGACTTCCCTACAATGCTGATGCACTTTTCAGGGTCTTATAGGTTGCTCAGATTAAAGAAGAATATTAAACAGACATTTCTTTTTTTGGTTTGTTTTGGGTTTTTACAGATGCTATAGAAATTTCAGCTTCTCTAGATGCAAAAAAACCACATACCCTTGAAAGGGTTTTCTAACTGGCATATGATCCCAAAAGTCTACTCTTCTATTCTCCGAGCTGTATCTGAATCTTCACATCTTTCTGGCTCTTCTTATGTCTCACTGACAGATGTCACACATGATAAAATAAAACTGAAAAGGAAGTTTGTCTTGTTACAATACTTCATGTATATTCTTCTTGATAGGGTGCAAGTAAAAGCTCTCTTTTAGGAAGGCATGCTGTATTCTTGTTTGTTTTAGTTTTAGCATTCCTGGAAAAAGGAGTTGCAGAAGGATGAAGAAAGTTTATAGTATGCTTAATTTGGAATTGAGTCAGCTCAACTCAGTCAAAAAACTAATCTAAAAACAATTGCTAGTCCAGAAGTACCAGAGCAGAGAGGGCCATAGAGCCAAGGGACAGTGAAAAATGCTTCTTTTAGTGCTATTGCAGGTTTAAATTGGCTTACTCTGAACATGGAACTAGAGTAATTCCTGGAAAACAGTGTTTCCCCAAACTCTTTTCAAATTTCTGTTAACAATGAAAATAAATGTTTGGTATCCCTAGACTTGCAGATCCATGAGTTCTTGTCAACTGTACTTCATGAACATAAAGTCAACAACATATGCTTAAAATGATCACTGTGTAGAATCACATCTGTGCTAAATAATATCTTCATCTATATAAAAGATTTATATATCTCTTAAAAAAAGGCATCAATAACTGAAGAAATAAAAAATTGCTTATATGCTTGACATTTGGTATGCAGCATATTAATTACAATATCCTTTGAAGTATATCCTGACTAAATTATGCCTTGTTATATTTGAATAGGTTGATATGCCTCTCAGGTCATCCCTTCAAGTAATAGGAGAACCAGCCAAATCACTACCAATTTTCCCAGATTTACAATGCTATGGAAAATTTCACAAAGTTATTTGAAGAATGGAGTGTTTGTGACTACCAAAGGAATGGAAGCACTGAGTTTTAACTTGCAGCATAAAGAGGTTTTTTGCCTAGGTACTTTATATTCAGTTGTGAAATTATTTTTTATACACAAATTAACTTTTCCAGTATTCATTAATTTTAATTGTAATTTGAAAATTCCATATACCCTCTATTGTGTTTTGATGTGTTGTGTTTCTGTGTGTTAGATTCGCATTGCACGCTCACTCTATTTCTTCTTTTAGCTGTTTGCTAGCTATTTTGGTTTCTAATAGAAGCATATAAGCTATTGCAATTCTTTACTAGAAGATTTTATTGACACATTAGGATAAATTCGCCTTTCTAATAGTCAGCTGCTCATTTTGTCTTCCTTAAGAACAAACAATTCTGCCATTTCATACCGAGATGTTGAAAAGTAAAATAAGCTGACACAGATGTTTTCAAAATAATGAGGGTTTACTGGGATTTTTTCCTAGTAATGATGGCTAATACGTCTTTCCAGACTGAAGAATCCAATCTGCTGGAATATTTTGCTCTCAAAATTAGGTGCAAATTCTCATAAGAATGTAATCTTTGCAAGAGCTTTGATTTGTTGATGGTCATTGTACGTGAAATATATTTTAAAATATATTCTTTTCTTAAATAGTCCAATTCTAAGCACCTGTGATTTTGATAAAGCCCTGAGCAATACATAAACACTTGCTCCCTGGACCTGCACTTGCACTTGGGAGCTGGTGTAAGGGAACAACCCCCCTTGGAAAGAAGAGGTATTGTCTATGTTTAATTAACATGAATCTAAACCCCTTTTTGATAAAGCATTTTTTATGTAGTGTTTGATGTTTTAATATATTTAACCTAAGCTTAAAGACAGGATATCTTGGCTGTCAGCGTTATCCATTAATCAAGGACAAACGCTCCTTTTGAAAGAAAATAAAGGAGAAATGGCAAGAGAAAATCGCCTTGAGTTATCCTTAGGTGACGCATGACTGTACATGGATAAAAAGGGCTAGTGTACTTCATCTGTGAAGACCACCAGAGACCACCAAAGAGAAGAAGACATGTGCAGAAGGATCTGAAGTGGACCCAAGAGGAGTGACTTAATGCCATTATGCAACCTATGTAGATTAGAATGAATATGAATATAGATAGGGGGATCATTGCATCATTAACTGTGTCCTTGGGCATTAGCAGTCAGGTTCGCTGCAAAACATACATTAGGTTACTTGATTGTATAGGAGGCAGATGGTTAGGGTCGATTCCGTGACTGAGGGGTAAACATACATTCAAAAGTAGTTATCAACAAAAACTCTTTTTTTTCCCAGCCCGCTTGTCTGACTAAGGCACAATATTTCTTTTACAGGTCTCCATCACTCCTTTTTCCATTCCTATCTACAATTAAAGCAGTATCCCTAGGTAAACTATTCTGGGATAGGAAATTCTTGTCATCCACTCAGATGAACAGAAGATCAAATCCCACCCATGATCATAGTGAAAGGGACTGATTCAAGGGGTCCCACCTCGGGTATTGAAGACTTTCTGAGCTTGGAAGATGTTATATGTTTAAAATCTTTAGTCATGTCACAGTCTGAAATTGAGTCATTTATGTGGTTAAGAAGCAGCTGAGCAGCAACTTTAAGGTTTTGCTAGTGCCTGAGTATTAGAAGCAGAAAGCTAGAAGCACGCAATCACCAGCATCTGTTTAAAGGTCTCGTCCTCAAATATTAAGGCCATGTGTTCTTACAGCATGTAATATCATTAATTCTCCATTGTCCATCAGTGGGTTATCCAAGTTATGGGTTAATCTGGTCCTGATTTCTCCCAAAGCACCTGGCTGTAACCCAGTATTGCCAATAATGTAACACAAAGAATGCATTGCTGCAACTAGGCCCTTCTCTGTCCAATTTGTAATTAGCAGCTATTACACTTAGTAACAAATATATCTATCTATTGTTAAGCGATCAATTTTTGACAGGAAATTTTTGACAGAAAGTATGTGTAGCTTTTAGCATTACACATCATTAGTACCACCATTAATACTAGTTCTTCTGTTTGATTTCCACCTCTTCTTTCAGAGCTGCTGGATAAGTAGATCTCAATCACTTCAGACTAGATTATTATATTGTTAAACAGGGGCTTATATTATTAAATAGCCAGTTCAGCATCAGCTCCTCTTCTGTTCTACCTAGGGATTTCAAGGGGTTTTCCATATAAGAGATGAACTAGAAAAAAATTGTACAGGCTGCAAAGATAAGGCTATAGACATTTGTCTGAAACAGCGCAGAAAAGGCAGGAAATAATAAACTGAGGTAAAAGCTACATCCTAATATTTTTGGCCATCACTAGTTTTACATTCCACTTAAAGAATTCCATGCAGCTTTCTCCTATAAAGTAGCACAATGAGTTTAATTCCAGTAAAAATGTTGCATACTTTCTAATGAGATGTGAGGTAGAATTTTTTCTTTCGAACTAAGTGTTCTTTTAGGAAACAACATATGGGTTATTGGTTTTTCTTGTGAGCTTTGTTTGGAGGATAGACAGGTATGTACCACTTTTTTCAGAATGAAATGTAAATTTGCTATTTATATGCATAAATTAGCACATATTTTGTCAGCACCCGTAAAGGCTTTACTGCTTTGGATTTAAATGGGTTAAGACATTTTAAGACCAGCTGTATTCTCTAATTCTTCCCTGGATCCACCTGGAGTTTCTCTGGGACATCTTCATTTATTTAATGAAATTCTTTCTGGCAAGATCTGACACAATTCATCATCCACAGCAATTTGTTGCAGATGTTAACTCAAATGATTTAATGAGAATCTCTTAAAAATGCAACAATAACAGACAATGCATTCATTATTAATATGTATTTAAAGATTGTCCTAAGCTCACAAAGACATGCAAAGAGAATGCTGAAATTTCACGTAGATACTACTGTCTATATAAATTCCCTTAAGTGTTGTCCTTCCTCCAGTTGCTGAATGCTAAATGCCAACTGCACCAGAAGTTCAAGCTAGCAGAACTGTCAACAGTTTGGATTGGATGAGTCTAACAAAATTCCTGCGATATCAGTCAAACAAAGCCATAGCAGAGCAGCACTCAAGGGGCAATTCTTAAGGTGAGAGGGGGAACATGTTGATTATACAACTCTCCTCCTACCTGTGCTGTGAAACACAAAATATGCAGGTAATCAATGCAAAAGTGACATACCTTTTTGTTGCTGCCTCCTAAGAGCTGTTCTTTTCCTCTGGAGTGGCAAGCCAAGTGCACACACAACCCCAGGATATTATGTACTGATGCTTCCTAGTTCTGCATGGGCGAACTGTTTTTACCCTTATGGTTTCTTTTGTGGGCCAACAAGCGCAGTTATATTATGGATTCAGTGCTGTCTATAGGAGCTGCTGTCACTTTGCTCTCTGTCAGACCTGCCAGCATCATTCTTTAGCATGTACTAAAGCCTGTAGGCTTTTAGTAACTGGCAATACGGAGTCCAGTGTAATGGAAGGATACTTCAACAGACCCGTTCTGTTCAACGTCACATTCCTTCCCTTACAATATAAATAGGAGATATTTTTAATGATGACAAGAGACATTTCAGTCTGTACTAAATATCACCTATCTTTAATGTTCTTCTCAGAAATAAACCAAAAAATAAACAACATAATGATAGTCAAAATATTCTGATGCCCGAGTACACATATGCTCTATAATACGTATACGTTTAAGCTAGATAAGTTTGTAATGTTGTACTTGGATAAAAGTGAATATCATACCCCAGTAAGCACAACAACTGATGAGATATTATTAAAAAAGGGAAACGAGAAAGCAGCTTAATTTCTAACCAGTCATTTCTTTTCAAATTGCATTCTATATCTATATAGAATTTCCAAAGCATATTTTTTGAAAAGTGAGAAATTTGATAAATATTTCGTTTTGAGTCAAAATACTAGTAATGTTGAATAGCATTTTTCCTGTGTCTCTAATTTATATCTAAGACAAATGTTGTACCTGTTTTCCTTTAAAAGCTTATATGAAATACATAGAGGTATTTGAATTCTAAACCTAGTTCTAATCTGTAGGCCAGTCAATTTTAATATATCCTTTGATCCAATAACTCTTTCACACTAAGCAGCAAATATTCATCATTCGATGTGCTAAAAAACAACAGATGTTTTAAATCCCTGCAGCAAGAGTTTAAACTTCCAAATCAGAACTAAAAAAAAAAAAAAAAAAAAAAAAAAGAAAGGTAAAACAAAACAAAGCACTTTGGAGAATTTAAATTATACATAAAATACAAAGTCAAGGCTCATGGTCATGTAGACTAAACAAAGGCCCTTTACATTCTGTTGCCTGTAGGTGCAGACAGGTTATGCAGCCTTTTCCAAGTATGTCAGCTTTCAGAAATGGAATTGTAGTGTGGAACTAAATTGAATGTCCTTATTTGATATTACTGTGCTGAAGGCAAGTTATCTCAAAGGTCAAAATCTCTCAATGAATAGAAAGTGATTGTATCTTCTAAAGATAAATATATTATGTGTTAATCCCAGAATTTTCATCACTCTTCATAGATGAGTGGAGCTCTGCAAAACACTGCAACTTAGTCCCCACGAGGGAAAGTTACAAAAACAACAGCTCTTGCTAAGATTTGTGCATCCATTGATGCACATCTCATCCTATCTTGGGGCCGTAGGTTGGTAACCAATAATAGGAGAGCAACAAGCATTTGTAAAAACTGTCAGGATGAAGGACTTGTATTTGGTAGTCTGCCAGAAATTTATTTTTGGTCACGTAGCAACAACAGAAATAGAAAATGGTGTATCGAGCAACAAAAAGTACTACCTGTACCTGAAAGGGCAATAAACTAATGGCCTTTCCATATGTATATGAAACTGCTCTGTTAAAGTAATGTATGTGTCTCATAAATGCTAAGTGTCAGGGAAGGAATTTGTACAGTTTACAGTACTCTTGCATTTTCTCATCATGCCTCTCAGCTACATGTGAGGGGTTGTACCCATGTTATTTGGAAGCAGATGTAGGAAAGAATAGCAATTCTCTCTACTGATGATTTAGAAGGTGAATTGCATACATGGAGTTTTAGGATCCTAAAAGTACTTACCCAGGTAACTATATCATGGTAGTACCTACTTCACAAATCTGCTGAACAGTACTTAAATAGTGTGAAAGAAATTTGGTGAGGTAAAATAAAAAATTATTGCCATATTAGCATAAGGGTAAGGATTGACTAGGAGTATCAGCCATGGACAAAAGAATGGAGATACCTCTTTGTACTTTGCAGGGGAATACATGTTTCTGGGTAGTAGAAATGTAATAAAATAGGGTATATTCAGGGACATGATTAGGATGGTTTTTTCTTTATAGCTAATAGAATTAGACAAAGCACTGTTCACGGTGTGTTAATGAGAGACTTTTTACCTAGATTTCAAGTGGAGGAGTGCAGGGCAAAGATCGTCCAACAAGCCCTTGGGTTGTGTCAGATAAAACATTTTGACAGACATACCACAGACAGATAGGGAAGCTGTGCTTGGATGGGTCTGGACTGTCAGAGAGCACCAAAAAGCAATGACTTGAGAAAAGTTCATGGACGAGGAGTATACATGAATTATCAAGAGCACATTTTAAAGATACTGCAGGAAGCAATTATCTAGTCCCCTATGCTTACAGCTCTAGAGCAAGTTGGAACACTACCATTCACAGAAACACTGCTACCTTATGGATCTAACTTCCATATGGACAGTGGTATCCCACACAGAGGCATTGGCTCACACGATTTGTTCTTCCATTTCTGACATGTGAAGCTATGTTAGATACTACACACTTAGGGCTGGGGTCTGGTTTTTTATCTTAGTCTTCTTTTCAGTGTTTTTGCAAAGAGTAGTGCTTCTACTAATACAGAGTACTAGGTGGCAGCAAAATGCTTTTAAATACCTGCTGGACTGTCATCACAGCCTGTATCCATTTATCACACCATGGCTCTGCTCCCACACTCAAAAGAGCATATTACACTTACTGCTGCATTCCTGCTTCCCTGTTTGGTGGCCCCTCTCTCTTCCTGCATCACCCTTATAGCTGTCAGAAAATCTTAGGCTAAGTTTGAATCATCAGGATCACACTGCTGGAAAAATGATGTTTTATATGAGAGATTTCTGAAGTGATTTTTTTACGCTGTCATATTAGACCAGCCTCAGCTGCCAGTTTCAGTCCCTGCATTTCAAGAAAAGGTGGGAGACAGCAGGAAAAAAAGTCTAGAAATCAGCATGTCTGGTCAAAATACATGATCTTAGAGGAAACATTAAGGACATTAGGTGGGTTGGTGTGAGTTGCAATGGGCAAGTACATAAAAAGTAACTAGAAAAAGGAAAGGAGCCCACTTTCGCAGTATTCACTTTGGATACAGCAAGAAGCAATGGGATTACAGTGCAGCAAAGCAGAAAATGGGCAAAGCTTTTTGAGCACAGGGATAGCTTAGCACTGGAATATGTTTTTTGGTGAGATCATAAAAGCAATGTCATTCAAAATTAGACAAATATCTACTGTCATGTTTCAGAAATATATACGTTGAGATCTCACTTGGAGGAATGTGATATCTACATAATGCCTTGAATACTATACCCATTTTGATGAGGCAAATCCATGAGATGTGGCTGGAGATAGCTTAACCCTTCTGAGTTTCTGTTTCTGTCAGGTGGGGGGGGGGAGGGCTAAGGCAATGTAGGTAATTCTCTGTGAAAATGTCAGCACAGTGAAATCATAACGGAGAATAAGCAACCAATATTGAACCCCCTGGCTGCAGATTTCACAATCAATTAATGCATGAAAAGAGGGAGGGCACCATACAATTGCATGGTTCATGCCCATCTGTTACTTCTGTGTAAACAAACAAATGTCTACAGACAGTTGTTTCCTTTGAACTTGTGATTTTGGAGGCAGCAGAGACTGACAACAAGATGTTGTCAGCTTTTTTCCTCATGGGGTCTTTCAATCTGACAATAGCAATGAGAGGTAAATGGCAAGCCTCCCAGGTTACTGAGCTGAAGTACAAAGGCTTTGGAAAGTGCAAAACACTCCATACCATGCAGGCTGCCAGTGCAGCCTAGTAATATCTCTTCTGCTCTTCAGTCTTAGATCACATCCTGCCCTCTGCATTGTGGAAGTTGGTCCAGAGGCTGGGAAACAACACAACAAGTGCTGGAAAACCTGGAATATCTTTTTGGTTTATTGCTGATTTGCTTTGAAAATCTGTTATATGTAACTCCAACAAACTATGAGAATTCATGAGTAAGGATTGAAATCCTACCATGAAAGGAGCTGTGGAAGTAACAGGAGAGTGAGCATGACGATGTATTACTGCTTGCTGTGGAAAGGAATCAGGAACTCTTCCTCTGTGTTTTATGTAGCACTCCACTACAAGCAAGGGTCATTCTTTAGGGCCAGTAGCCGGGATCCTGGTGTGGAAATGTTATTGTACCCCTGTACAGTGATGAAGTTTCAAACTATACTGCTGTCCAGGCTAGGGTACAAGCAAAGGCTCTGAATGTGCAGCAGGTTTAATGTACACAACATCAGTGACCACTTGCTCTCTATGAAGTCAGGATAATCTTTCTTTTCATCTCTTCTATCCTCGTAATTTTTTCATACAGGAAAAATAATGATCCTTCAGTAGCTGTCAAAATTAATGTCATTCAAACCTACCTGGGATTAGGTAGCCATGCCTTATTGTCACTTCTAAGACACTTTGCTCTGGAAAAACTTCACTGGCCTGGGAAAATACAATTCAAGTCTCAAATTGTTTCTGACAAATTCATTCAGTCTGTGCATGTTTCACCTGTTTCTTTAAACAACCATATAAGTCAAAAGTAGGGGAATGTAACTATACCTTTATTTTTTTCCTATCTATTTCTTACCAGTTTCACAAGACATTTTACTGTGTTGTAATAAGAGCAGAAAAGACAATGTTGAGGAACTTGTCTTCTTTCCTTGCAATGGAAAGTGACTTCCTCTGTGCCTCAGTGTCCCAGGATTCAAAAAAGGACTCGGCAGGGGGGGATACGAATGAATAATGAATTCTCTTCTCTTTGATGCCCTATCTGAAGGTCATGTTGGAATGAGACTGTCTGCAGGGACAGCATTTGTTTGCCTGTGTTTATTTTGTGTAGTGACTTGGACTGTCTTCTTACAGCTGCATTAAGCCAACAGCCAGTAGGAGTCAGCACTCTTATTTGGTTTCAGTGATAACTAGACAAGATATCAAGTCACAGAAGTGACCTGAAGTAACTTGAAGAAGTAACTTAAAGTAACTTGAAGAAGTAACATGAAGTAAATAATGCTCAAGTTGTCTGGGCTCAAGCCCTGATGGGATGCACTCACGAGTTCTGAGGGAACTGGCACATGTGATTGCAAAGCCACTCTTGATAATCTTTAATCAATCATGGTAAGTGGAAAAAGTGCACAGAGACTAGAGGAAAGCAAATGTTATCACCATCTTCAAGAATGGCAAGAAGGAGGACCAGGTAACTACAGAACAGTAGGCCTCACCTCGATCCCTGGGAAGGTGATGGAGCAGCTAATACTAGAAACCACTTCCAGGCACATTAAGAAAATCATCAGAAATAGTCAGCATGGCTCCACCAAGGGAAAGTCATGCTTGACCAACTTGATAAACTTCTGTGATGTAGTGACTGGCCTGATACGTGAGAGGTTAGCATTGAATATTGCCTACCTTGACTTCAGTAAGACCTTTGATGCTGCTTTCCGTAGCATCCTCATACAGAAGTTGTTGATGTACAGGCTGGATGAGCGGACAGTGAGGTAGATTGAAAAGTGGCTGAATGGCTGGGCCCAGAGCATGGCGATCAATAGAGAAAAGTATAGCTGGAAACAAATATTGGGTCAATACTGGGTTCAGTCCTGTTTAACTTCTTCATTAATGATGTTGATAATGGGGCAGAGAACACCCTCAGGGGGTTGCAGATGACACCAAACTGGGAGGAGTGGATGATACAGCAGAGGGTCATGCTGCCATCCAGATGGACCTTGACAGGCTGGACAAATGGATTGACAGGAGCCTTATGAAGTCCAACAAAGGGAAGTGCAAAGTCCTGCACATGGAAAAGAACAACCCCATGCACCAGCACAATCTGGGGCCACACATCTGGAAAACAACTTGGCAGAAAAGGACCTGGGGGTCCTGATGGATATCAGGTTGAACATGAGCCAACAGGCTGAGGGATGTGATCCTCCCCCTTTTTTCAGCACTGGTGAGGCCACAGCTGGAGTACTGTGGCCAATTCTGGTCTCTTCAGTGCAAGAAAGACATGGGTCTACTGGAAAGAGTTCAACAAAGGGCCACAAGGATGAGTAAGAGATCAGAGAACCTTGTGTATGAAGAGAGGTTGACAGAGCTAGGAATGTTCAGCCCGGAGAAGAGAAGGCTCAGTGGAAATCTTATTAATGTATATAAATACCTGAAGAGAGGGTGCGGAGAGGATGGAGTCAGGCCCAAAGGCAATGGGCACAAACTGAAACACAGGAGGTTGCCTCTGAACATAAGGAAACACTTTTTTACTGTAGTGGTGACTAAGCACGGCACAGGTTGCCGAGTTCCCTTCCTTGGAGATATTCAAAAGCCATCTGGACATGGTCCTGAATAATCAGTTCTAGGTGACCCTGTTTGAGCAGAAGTGTTGGACCAGATGACTTCCAGAGATCTCTTCCAGCCTCAACCACTGTGATTCTGTGCACAGTGCTGCCCACCTTTTTCTTCTTGTTGCTGAAGAGGTGACTGCATGACAAAAATATTTTGAAATTCTGATAGGATTTTTTGTAGATATAAGGTGGTTGTCGCTATATCTGTATTATCAAAGGAGTATTGAACTGGATTTTGACCTAATTCATGAAAGGATTCTTTACACATCTATTTTAAAATCTTGCCAAGCATATACTGAGTCTCAGGAGAGGTTACAGTGTAGGTTAATCTAAATCAATAGACCGAAACGACTCGCTCCCACAAAACATCTCTGGGGACAGCCTGCATTCATCCAGCAACTTGAAAACCGCTTGCACATTTTCTTGGATGAAACAGAAAAGGAGAAATAACTCTTCAACTGATTGTCTTCTGCTCTTTCTGCACAGTTGGGCAGAAATCTTGTGACTTGCACTTGCAAGTTTGAGAGGCAGAAATCACAGCAGTTGTTTTGTACCTAGTAGACATCCAGTTGACACAAATACATGCAGTCTCAACCTCTACATGAGAGCCAGAGTAAAGTTAATTAGAAAAGACTGTTTGAAAAGATGAGTAAAATGTAGTAAAACCTGATGAATTCACAAGGAAGTTAATTTGCCTGCTATATAAGACAAACCAAAATCTACTGGAAGAGAGGAGTGAAAAAGAGACATTTAGAAAAACACTTTTTTAAAAGAACTTAAAGAATAGCCTATTCCTAACATCCTTAGGTGTCTTGATGTGGAAAAGTCAGTAAAAACACCCCAACCCTTTCAGAACAGGAAAAAACACCATGGGAGTGGAGTAAAAGCTGCTGAAACTTTGGTTCTCTCTTCTTCTCTAACCCTTGATAATAAGCAGAGGGGAATAATCTACCCCAGTAACAGAGAAAGGGTGCAGACATTGTGGAGGAATCCTGCATTAGTTCTAGTGGGGAAAAAAGGGAATATAAAAAAGTGAACAAATCATACACCTAGAAGAGAAAATTCAATTTATTATCCTCTTTTGAGCAATGACAGGATTTTTTTTTCTAGCATAGGTTAGAATATTTTTAAATTAATTTGACAGTGTATGTTCAAATGTCAAGTTGAAAATGGGGTCTTGAAAGGCATTTCTGTCAGATGCTACTAATTTGAGGCATTGGCCTCCTTAATTTATATTAATTAATTAATTTATATTGGCCTCCAATAATTTATAAGAAAGAGAGGTAAAACTGGGAACAGATAAAGTGGAGGACCCTGGGAGACAACACAAGGAAGGCCCAGGAAGGACAGACTGGGAGCCTCCCCCGTCTGCTCTCCCAGTGCAGCTGTAACAGATGCCCCACTAAAGGTTTCTGAACATATTGACCCATAAGGGGGCTGTAACACATGTTGGGCATAGTTGTGTGAATTCTGCCAGAGCCTGACATTTAAAATAACACCATTCAGAAGGCTGATCTGCATCCCATTATTTCCTGTAGCATGAAACATGATAAACAGGTAACCGGAGATACAAAAAAGAAAAAGAAGAGGAGCAACAACACATTCTCTGAGGACAGAAAAATAGATAAAATTTAAAAGAGATAAGCTATATCAGCTATCACATCCTGTTTCCAAGAAGAAAAGATGGAAGTGGGAGAGGTTAAATGATTTCAACATAGAACATTACACCTGGTTCACAGCAGTTAAAATACTTGTTTATTCCACTCTTCATAAGTAGTAATACCAATAGCCAAAATACTGCAAAGCAACAATCAGTTTGAGACAGTAGGATTTTGATTCATAATTAAAAGCAAAGCAAAATCTTTGAAAATATACATCATAGAAAATGGGGGGTTTGAACTGGACCATTTTCCATACCTGTCAAACCATAAATCCTTCTTCTTCATACTCCAAAATCTGAAGATCTCTGTTCTTAATCCAAATTCAGTTTGGATTTTGAAGATCATATTCACTTCTGTCTCAAATTAAAGGCAGTAGTTCTGCACTGCCTGGTAGGTTTTTGTTCTTATGTCTAATTGGGCCTGAAATTCAGGCTAGATATAAATAGTTTCACAAAGTGCATTTCAACTTTTCCTGAGAAACTTAACCACTTTTGCAAAACAGCTTATTTGTAGATCTTTTACAGTTTAGGTCCTCAGAATTAACCCATCAACAGACATTTTCCTGCATATTTTCATTGGCACTGATGTCAAGGGGTGCTTCCAAAATTCCTACACAGGTAAATACCAGAGACTTTGTAATAATATGAAGAAAAGGTATGCAAGTATTCCTCCTCCAGAGCTATCTGTGGCATGATAAGAGGTCCCATTTTCCACCAGGCATAATTTGTGCTTTAAGAATTAGTCCATTCAGAAGTTTAGTCCATTCAGAATATTTTGTTGTCAGGTAGTGGAGATCACCAGAGGGAGCAGTAATCGAATTGATCTTCCCAGGATGAAATCACTTCATTCCCCTAACTGCCTTTGTCCTTGTCACCAGCTTTTGAAACTCAGAACCTGTTCTTTTCTCTAGCGAAGTCATTAGAGACTCCAGAAATACAGCAAGGATTGCTTCCTGCCTTAGCTGTGATGGAGGAGCCTTTGCTGCATAGCTCCAAGGGCATATAAAACATTTATAGCATGGCTTCAGTGGACATTATCTTCTGCTGGACAGATCTTATCCTTAGTATATGTCTTTGGTCTTCTATACCAAACATCAAATCAAATCAAGACTTTTACTGATTTCCCATGAGCCGTTTCCAACTTCATGATGCCACATAGCGGAGTTGATCATTTTACAGCTCACTTAGCTTATTGAAAAAAGTGAAGATTTTTTAGGCCCACATAATCAAGAGATGTTATATTAAAGCTGAAGACTAGGACACATGCTTTTTTCTTGATTTATAATGGCCCTATTTTTCTGTTTTTCATACTGGTAGTTATAGCAAAGACAACTATATGCAGAGTTAAATCCTACAAAAGCCTTATTCTCCACCTAGATTTCCATCAGCTTGTGCCTCTGTTTTCTTGTGTGTGAAATAAGATGGTCATATACCTTGTGCTCTAGGAAAAAGATGGAAAGAGCAAAATTCCACCAACCTGAGTTGGTAAGAAGCTGGAAATAGAAACCCCCTTTCACCATTTAACATGTGAAGATATTCATAGAATCATAGAATCATAGAATTGTTAAGGTTGGAAAAGACCCTTAAGATCATCGAGTCCAACCGCTAACCTATCACTGCCAAGTCTACCACTAAACTATATCCTTAAGCACCACATCTACCCTTCTTTTAAATACCTCCAGGGATGGAGACTCAACCACCTCCCTGGGGAGCCTGTTCCAATGCCTGACTGCTCTTTCAGTAAAGACATTTTTCCTAATATCCAATTTAAACCTCCCCTGATGCAACTTGAGACCATTTCCTCTCATCCTATTGCTTGTTACTAGGGAGAAGAGACGACCCCCATCTCATTACAACCTTTCAGGTAGTTGTAGAGAGTGATAAGGTCTCCCCTCAGCCTCCTCTTCTGCAGGCTAAACAACCCCAATTCCCTCAGCTGCCCCTCATAAGACTTGTTCTCTAGACCCTTCACCAGCTTTGTTGCCCTTCTCTGGACACGCTCCAGCACCTCAAGGTCCTTCTTGTAGTGAGGGGCCCAAAACTGAACACAGTACTCGAGGTGCGGCCTCACCAGTGCCGAGTACAGGGGCACGATTACTGCCCTAGTCCTGCTGGCCACACTATTCCTGATACAAGCCAGGATGCTGTGAGCATTCTTGGCCACCTAGGCACACTGCTGGCTCATGTTCAGCCAGCTGTCAGCCAACACCCCCAGCTCCTTTTCCTCTGGGCAGCTCTCCAGCCACTCTTGCCCAAAGCCTGTAGCATTGCATGGGGTTGTTGTGACCCAAGTGCAGGACCTGGCACTTGGCCTTGTTGATTCTAATACCATTGGCTCCGGCCCAATGATCCAGCCTGTCCAGATCTCTCTGCAGAGCCTTCCTGCCCTCCAGCGGATCGACACTTCCACCCAGCTTGGTGTCATCTGCAAACTTACTGAGGGTGCACTCAATCCCCTCCTCCAGATCATCAGTGAAGATATTGAACCGGACCAAGCCCAACACTGAGTCCTGGGGAACACCACTCGCAACTGGCCGCCAACTGGATTTGACTCCATTCACCACCACTCTCTGGGCTCGGTCAGCTACCCAGTTTTTAACCCAGCGCAGAGTGCACTTGTCCAAGCCGTGAGCAGCCAGCTTCTCCAGGAGAATATTGTAGGAGGCTTTGTCCACCAGGACTCTGAGATTCTTTTCCAGCCTCAAGGTAATACAGTCAGAGAAAAAAATGTTCATACCTGAGCATAAAATCAGTACGAATTTTCTAGACCTTTGAGTCATACACTTCTCCATTCTGTCATGGGCCTCCATCTAGCAAGGCTACCATGTCCCCATCAACAGGGAGAGCTGGAAATAGCCACATAATGGTGTTTGGAGAGGAGAAGAGGTAAGACATCCCAGTAGAGACAAAATTGAAAAGGTCTGTGAACTGCATACCACAAAGTTTTGCAGACTGCAAAGTCTTTGGCTATCAAAATTAGAAATCCTGTTTTGCATTAATATCCATAGCAATACCTTTTTAAAACTAACTTTAATTTTTACAGTGTACAATGATCTGTCTTTTTGTATTTCATTTATTTTGGGCCACAAAAATTATCAGTTTACTTTTAGCCTCAGGTCATTTTATCTCTCTAGCTGATGTATATTTCCACAGTGATTTTGTGTTTGAAATCATGATTCCAAAACAGAGAGCAAACAAAAATGCATTATTGTATCAAAGCAGTGTACAGCAGTGTTTGTTTTGATTAGCTGTCAATTCTCAACCAGCAGAAATTAAGAACAAAGAATCCATGTGGCTTTCATAAAATATGGAATTCAACTCCATGCTTTTCTTAAGAATGAATGATTTGAAAGATGCTCCCCACAAAAAAAAAACAAAACCAAAAACAAACAACAAAAACAAAACATACAAAATATAAAAAACAAACCCAAAAGAACAGCAGCAACAGAATGATAAAACAAGTTTTACAGTTACTTGTTTATATATCTAATCTAATATTCTACCTCCATATGGCCTTCTTTTTCTTAATTAGACAACACTGTACATTCATACAGAAAACTCCTCACACAACCCTATTTTCTGGCAGAATTTAATCAGATTCAGTAGAATTATTGAAGAACTTCTTTATTCTCTACTTCTAATTGTCACTTAATTTCTGTTGCCCCAGAAGATTCTGGCTCCACTGAATTATTGGGAATAATAGTTTCCAAAACCTCTCAAGTTCTATTAACCACCACTCTGGATTTTCAAGGAAGTACATGGGTCAAATGCCTAGTAATATCTCTAAGTGTATTATTTATAGAATGTTATATATCTTTGAAATTTATACGGCATATCACTTTTATTTAATATCTTTACACTGAGATTAAAAGATATAATTTGTTTTGGAAATTTCTTCAAAAGATTAAGAAAAAGATAGCTAAAGATTGATGACAAACTAAGACAATTTAAATCAATATTCTGTAATTAAATCCAGGAATAGTTCCAGCATGATTATTTTATTTGCTACTTTATCTTAATGAAAACTTTTGTATTTATTTAAAGGGTATAAATTAAGATTACAATAATGCTTCATTTTCTCTGACGAGGTTGTCTTTGAGCCATTATATCATCAGGTCAAAAGTAGTTTTTTCCCTATTATAAATAGATTAAACTATTCAAAACTAATATTTTAAAACCCAGCAGAAGACAGACATTTTTTAAAAAATAAACATTTCTGGCTACTTTACAAGAAAAGAGTTGCAGCACAGATCTTTATCTCTGAGGTATTTTGTATCTTTTTAAATGAACACTTATCAAAAGCAACATCAGTTTGATTTCATATAACACTAAACACAGTATATTAATTATTACAAAGAATTTAAAAATTATGCTTAGCTGAATAAATGGATATGTGTTTGATTTAATGATTTCTATCACACATTTATGTGACAGAAACCGGACTTTATCCTTGGACAATGTTCCCATGAAATAACCTGCTTTGAACCAAAGAAGGTTGAAAGAAATAAATGCATGCAGGCTTTGCACACATTCTCAAGACTCAGTCACTCGACCAGACACAGCCACTCCATTTAATTTCTTTCCAAATTGGGATTACTGCAGCCAAACAGATAATTTCCCAGGCAGAAGTGTATCCTGTCAGCTCCATTTGAGAGAGAAAACCATTTTTGACGAAGAACATTTTTTTCTACAGCATCATCAGGATGGTTACAATGAAAGGTGATTCACAAAGTGCAGTTATCTGGACATGAGGGGAACTCAGGCTGGTAAGTGTGAGCCAGCATATGGAGATGTTGATCTGAAGTAAAGACTGGGTTATATCTAGTGGAATCTGCTTTTAAGTAAGACTATATACCCAGAAATACACTCCGAGTCAAGCTTTCTTTTTCAAGCAAGCATAACAAGAGCACTTATGCTCAGAATGCTGTCTCTAAGTAACAAGGAAGCAATACTGGAACAGGTTCACAGCTCTTCAGACTTACATTCATTAAAAAGTTACCTTCTCCCCTCTTGCGGAACCATTCTTAGGTGCAACTTTACTTCTGGTAAGTTAAAACTGCTCACTGTGGAAGATAAGCACTTATCACTGTAAAGTTCAGTAGCATCTGCCCATTAGGCCCAGAGGGGCAGGGTGGGGGGTTGATATTTGCTTTGTCCTCACACTATAACCTAAAATACCAGGATGGTATTTTCTCTTTTGAAAAAGAAGAAACTATGCAAAGTGGCATTCTTCAATCAAATCCCTAGCCATCAGAAATTATGTTAATTTGAAATTCTGTTTGTCCCCTGACCCATGTGTACATATACATTCATTCAGAACTGAACTTTTCCCTTTAACAGGCTGATTGATTGAAGGTCCAGAGGAAAGGGAGATTTATGAGTCATTCTTTAAAAATACAACTCAAAGTAGAAAAAAACCTAATGTTTGGAAGCCTGTGAAAAAAATGCTAGCTAAAATAGTATTGACTGGTAGAAATGTCTCTGAAAGCTGAAAAGCCACCTGAGAAATTCTCAATGGCCTGGGTCTGGCTCTGTGTATGTTTTTTGTAGTTATTGTAAAATCTCAATTGTTAGTTAAAGTTCCCAGACTAAACTGAATTTTAATTATCCACACAGTTTTCAGAGAAAGTTAGAGGGAGAAAAGATAGACAGCAACAGGTAATTTCACTCTTTTTCACAATACTGGTAACAAATAATTTTTGAAAAATATTTATTGGATAGTGAAGACATACTTGGCATGTCTAATGCTCTCCATGTTTCTCTACAAGTTTTTCTGCAGCAAAGAAATAACACAATATCATAATACAAAACACACTCTAGGAATAAACCCCTTACTTCATGAAAGAAGTAATTTCAAAAATTACCCATATTTCAAAGGTAGACATGCTTTTTGGTAATGAATATGATGGAGAGGGGGAAAAAAGATATCCTGGCAAGTATTTTTGTCACTAACTGAAAATTGGAGAAATAAATATGCTTGTTTACTACAAGCACAGTATAAGAATTAGGATGTGTTTAGTTATTAAATGTCCTCTTTTTAAGTGACTGGATTTATGGGTGTCACTGCTAATTGTCATGCCATCATTTAGTAATCTTCATTGGCTTTCTGAGCAAACTTTAAATGTTTGTGTAGTTATTTTGGTTTTGTCAACAAACAGCTCACTTTTTCTCAATTAATCATCATGAGCATTCCTAAACAAGCAGCAGCAAGTACATAATGATACCACTGCTCAATACTTTACAAATAGAAGCTCAATTTAGACCAGCTCCTAGCTGGCAATAGTATGGCAGATGGGGTTCCTCTTGCAAACAACTAGATTAGCATGACAAGTGACACATTGTAACTGCAACCCTGGATATACTGAGAGAAGATAAAGCTTTATCTTTTAAAATTAACTTGAATGACAGGTATAAGTATTAGAGGGGGTGAATAGATGAAGAAGAAATTCTTTACAACCTGGGGTTTTTAAAAGCTCTTCTACCACCAGAAAGACACCTTTTCACTGCATGTAGAGATACATTGCAGAGTCTTCTGTTTCTAAGACCTTCCAACAACTTTAGAAGACAAGGGACACATCGCAGATGTCTTCTAGCGCTCCCCTACACAGACCCTAACTCAGATGTACAAAGAAGGGAGACTTCTGTTGTCACAGAGGAGACAGAAACAGGCTCATAAGAGAAGTTACAGATCCTAAGATGATTTCAGATCCTATGATTTCAGTCACACATGAGGAGTTACATCTTATCTAAACTGAAGTAGGTACAGCTATGTTTTTTCTAACCAGTTCCACACTCCATCTCCAGTATCAAGTGATTGCATTGTAAATGCTAAACTTCATCCATAACATAAATAATGTAATTCCAATTTTCTTCCTAAGAAACTGATTACATGGTTAGAAAAAACCCTACATTTAAAGGCCTGTATCTGCATCAGCTTCTCCATTATGCTACGAGAGAGGCAGTGCAACACATGCTGCTGACCAGCAAGGACTCGCCTTTCCCATTGCTCTGTGGCGTGTCCTGAAGGAGTGCATAGCACTGTCCTGGTACTGCCAGAGGAGAGGAAAATGCCCTCCCTACATTTCCACCAGCCTTGCCTGCCACCCCAGCATCTCACAGTGCTGCTATGACCCTCTGTGTATCCCTATGTGCTTCTGCAGAAGGACTGGGCAGCAATTAAGGAGGTGCCCTCAGAGAAGCAATAGACGTAAACATGAGCAGTCAGCACCACAGAGCATCAGATTCCTGTTGTGGCTAGTAAACTGCAGTCCAAAGAAACAACATTTTTAAATAAAGCAATGTAAGAGATGAATGCAGCTTGCAGTAAAAGGGTGCCTTT
This sequence comes from Phalacrocorax aristotelis, assembly GCF_949628215.1. Taxonomy (NCBI): domain Eukaryota; kingdom Metazoa; phylum Chordata; class Aves; order Suliformes; family Phalacrocoracidae; genus Phalacrocorax; species Phalacrocorax aristotelis. The sequence continues at coordinate 66,468,119 of NC_134278.1, forward strand.
TTCACACTTGCCTAGATGACTTACTAGCCATCAGCCCTTCTGTGTGAAAGGTGCAGCCAGACCTGAAGCAGTTATGCCTGTGCCAACTTCAGAACCAGCCACAGAGACAAGAGCATCTTAGGCAGCAAATTATACTAAATTTACAGGGTTGTGACATGTTCCTTGTGACTTCTGGTATTTCTGAGCAAAGCCACTCACCAGGTTACCCTTTGAGTACAGTCAAGAATACGCCAGGGAGGTGGACCATGTGTGAAGTTTGTCTCACTTCCTATAGTCATGGGTAAGGAATGCCTGGTTGCTATCTACTTGCCTCAACTTATGCCTATTTTTATCAAGTGAAGTGCAAAATTCAGATGAACACCTTTATTCATAGTATGTGAAATAGGTAACACTGATAAGAAATGTTCTTAGAAGAGAAACAACAAAGGGACATGCAAGCTACAGCTCATCTAATCACACTAAGATAACACCAGAAAAGTCTCTGCTTTCCACATGCATCTGACTTTTTTTTCTTATTTGTACTCATCCAATTATTAAACAGGAAATTTTCATAACAAAACTCCATTTTATTCTAAGTCTGTAATATGCATTGCATTTTTATGTAACTAAGTGATAAGACAGTGCAATGAGAAGATCAGACTAGGTGGGCTTTTATCAGAAAGAAGTTCTAGTACTTATCTTTGAATTTGCCTTTGCCTGTGTTGTGACACCAAGCAGTAAAAAATAGGTGGCTAGTGGCACATCTACTTCACACAAGCCAGTGGTTTCCCATCAAATCAAATATCGACACATTGCAAGTGAAGCCAAGTTTGTAGACTGTAAATCCAGAGTAGAAAGCACAGGTAAATAGTCTAAATTATCAGATATGCAGTTATCCAGAGCACCCATAGATGATTAGCTCCTTTTCAAAACTAACAAAAAACATACAGGAATAACGAGAAGCCTTAAAACTTCATGGGAAGACACATGAAAATACTGCTTTAAGGAACGTGGGCCAAGAGGGAAGTGGTAATGCCCAAAGTCCCTTGTGAGGACTGAACAATGACCAGATTTCTCAAAATTAGCTACAGAAAAGATAAGGAACTACTCTGCTAAAATCTTTATGTTCCACAGGGTGATTAATTTTGAAGATCATGCTAAAGTTAGTACTCTCCTCCACCTTAACGTTAGAGCACTTTATTTTTTATTTTTTGTTTCACTGAATAATTTCTGGAATTTTAGTATAACTCTCTTCAGTGTTATGGTTTACTTCCTCTGTGTTTGGTTTTCTTGCAAATGTCTCCCCTCTTGCTCTAGTCTCTGAAATTAATTTACTTAATATATCTGTTGAGGCATTACAACTGGCACTGTTTCTTACAATTTCCCTTTTCTGAACATAAATTTCAGACAGTTTTTGCCCCTTATTCCAGACAGGTTTTCCTCTTTTGTTTTGGATAAATTCCAAATGTTTTATATACTGAAGTATGTAAGTGCTTTGGTTCAGCAGGTTTTACTAGCTTGTTATTTACATTTACTCAGGTTTGCTCTTCCAAAATCTGAACCTTAGTTACAAATCTAATTTTGCTTGCTGCTTTATTTAAAATAAACCTGCTTGTGATCGTGTTTTTCCAAGGTTATTTGGTATCATCAATCCTTTGTAATGTCCTCATTTCTTTCCAAAGATAGAACACAAATACCATCATCTGGTCCAACTGATTTGGTGAGTATTTGATATAGAAAACTTTCAGCAAACACATCTGAGAATTACTGGGCACTAGCACTATTCATGTTCATTTATCAAGCTGCATCTGGGAAGTGAATGTGTCACACAATAATACTGTCCCTGATGGTATATATCTTCCTGATTTCATAGACTTCATTATCTGATACCCTTCTATCCATCTATAGCAGACATACCGAACATAAAGCTGGGTGCAAGGGCAGCTTTTATCATCCATTTGTAAAATGCTTTTGCTCCCAAAAGGTCCAATTTGATCCATATTTTTGGTTTTTCCTTTCTCTGCTATTGTTTAGATCATTCGTATATAATGAAACACCACTCTCTTAGGTTTCCCTTTTCCAGGTAGCAATAGCATATAATCTTCCACACTTTCATTCCAGGCATGGTTGTTAATCATCTCAGCTCTAGAAAGATCAGGGAGACAGAGCTTACTGTCACATGACTATGCCATTAATCTTTTTCTAATGAATGAAAAAAAAAAAAAAACAAAAAATTGATGACTCCATCTCTGCCACTGTATGACTGTATGTGGTTTCATCTAGATCGGGGGGCAGGGCTGTGCAGAGAATGTTTGGTTTTTTCCTCCAAATTAAAGCCTACATTCTGGTCAATAATATCAAGAAATGGAACATAATAAAATTATTCAGTAAGGCCACGTAAGCAACATAAATCAAAATATTTTACACAGTGTAAGTTCTTTGTTGCATAAACTGAGGAACTGTATATCTATTTTTGTTTATTGCTAGCTAAAGATTTATGGAATTTAATATACCCCTTTAAGGAAACTCTCAATCAGCATTGCCATAGCAAGAAGATTAACTATTTAAGTTCATTGAGCAGAAATACAGAACTGGAGGAGGTGGGGGACAATGGACACAAAAAGTATCTCTGAATGTGACATCTTTAAGCATTTTAATGGACATTTCTGGTACAATCTTCCAATTAACATGTTCAATTACATGAATGATGCTCTCATGGAAATATTTTGTCTGTTATTTGTTAATTTCACAAGGTTTCCAGCACCGCCAGAGTTGTAGCCCTTAATCACACCAGTGATCAATACTCCCTGGATATTGTCCTTTTCATTTACTGCAAAAAGGTTTTCAGCTTGCAGCTGAAACTGTTATTGGTATTTATGGATACAGTCCTGTCTGGGTTTGGTTTTTTAACACTTTTTAAAATTTTCTTACTATTCCTGTTATTCCCCACAACAAAGTACAACACAGTGCTTTCGTCGGAGCAAGGTTATCTACTCTTTTTTCTTGAAAATACTTTGATCTAGTGATTTTCCCTTATGGACTTTCAGCTTGTCTGTTACAGTTGTTGAAATGATTCACCAAAATCCACAGAGAAACTTGAACAAATTTATCATAACTTCCTTGATTATGGCTGGATATTAGAAAATAATACTGCCTTTTTCCCAACTAGCTGAAATATAACAGCCCAGGTTTACGCAAAATTTGTCTGCTTAAATATCTTAAATTTTAAAGGGTGAAAAGTAGCTTAAACAAATTGGTCACATATCTCAATGGAACTTTCAACAAAGCTGTAATGAATTTCAGTTGCACACAAAATCAAGTCAGCTTTCAAATTGTTTGGTTTTCTCTGATGGTAACTAATCTCAGTGAATAGGTCTGTAAGCAGTTGTGGGTTGTTTTTTCTTAATTCCTTCAGCAATCCATAATTTTCCATTTGATTAATTGTATGTAGTTGCATATCAATTTTGAATTTTCTTAATATGTAACAATATCTTTTTGTAATTTAAAGTAAAGCATTTACTTAGATAAAAGCATCTACATAGCTAAAACGTTCTTGTAAGACCAATTTCCAGATGATTTTCACAGTGCAAAAATCTTCCCTTTAATACAAAAGAAAATTTTCACTATTGAGTGGGTAGAAATATCTAGAAAAGGAATGGATCTTGCAAGTTTGTATGTAGCTTTATACATAGTGATTTTCTCAGGAAGCTTATATGCAGATCTCATTTCACATGCAAGTAAAGTGAAGCAAGGGCGGGAGGACTGTGTTCTACCTGCTGTTGTCAGAATAATTGCCTTCAGTGAATCAGATAACTTGCTGTCTTTGAAAAGGAAAACTATTATCCAAATGCTTCTAATAAATGGCAAGACTTGTCACTGCTAAAATAAGGTCCAGAGGAGAAAAAAAAAAGTTAAAAAAAATCACTCAACTAACCAACACACTGAGAATAACGAAGTTCAGGGTGTTCATTCAAATGTTCATATTCATTTCCAGTCCTCTTCAAACTCATTTGAAAGACAATCGTCTGTGATGCTTCAACAATACACAGCTCTTCCAAGTCTTTTTTTGACCAGGAATAAATAGACTATTCAGTGTCCATTTGACCCTGTGCAGGGAGAGCCATATAAGAATATGTGCTAGAAAGTATTTAACTTCAGTACTAGGTTAATATTACTACCTTGAGAAAAAACAGCATACATTAATTAATAACTGCATGTCAAGAACTTAGTCAAATAATTTGTCATCTTTAAAAAATGTAAGAGAATTTTTGGATTACATTTTCCTTAAACTTGTGCTCACAATTTTTGTGTTTTAATGATCTTCAAACTTTGAATAATTCCTTTTTTTAAAAATTTTAATTTGAAAGCAAACATTTTATTTTAGTAACAGGTGCAAATCATTGTAAAGTATGTGAAATCAAAAGGAATTTATAATTTTTTGTGTGTGTGTCAACAAACGTATTGGACCACGCTGTTTAGCTAGAGTCTATTAATCTATTTCAGCTTTTAATTATTTACTTATTTTATTACGTTGCTAGTTGGTACCTTAATAGGAAGCTGCAGAGGAAAGAGAAGAGAGCAGCTGAGTTGCACTATCCTAGGAAGTCACACTACGAAGTCAGAAAACACACACTATATATTTAAAGTAAGGCTTGCCTGTACACTAGTGACCCCTACTTTAAATAGACAGTAGCTAGGGTTTGAAAATGAATGATGGTTGTGATATTTTATTGCCACATTGTTTTTCTGTGCTCTGACAAAAGAAAAACAAATAGCAACACATGGTCCAAAGGATACAATATTTCATGACTGATGAAGGAGCACACATCTCTGAGGAATAAATTAAAGAGACAAAAGAGGAGGAAAAAAGGAGAAAAATTATACACAAAAAATCAGGAAGTGTTACAAAAAGCTATTGAAGAAAAACTGCAGAAATCTGCCTACTCTGATGAGATCAGTGAGATCAAGACAAAGAGACGTCAGCTAATGTTTTGATTCAGAATTCTTTTACAATCTGAAAGAAAATGCTTTTAAGGGTAATATGATCCCTGATAAATATTTGATTTTTCTTTTTCCATCTCCAGTAATAAGTATGTTCACAGAGGAGAATGTATGTTTTTGCACACGTAAATAAAAATAATATAGTTGGAATAGAATGCTGTCTTTAACTGCTTTAAGTGCTTTAACTGCTGAGTACTTGGACACAACCAAAATACTCTCGGTTGATACTCTTGTCATCACACAAATAGTGCGTGAGATATGGTTTCCTTTGCAGTACCCGGTTGGGGCTATCAATCTCAATATGCTTACAATGTAAGGGTCCACTTAAAGTTTCGTTGTAAATCTTAAATAGTTCTTGCTTCATCCTCTGTAACGTATTATTAAGGCGATCTTGAATTTGATAGTCATTATTCAAAAAGGTACAAAGTTCTACTATTACTTTTAATTATTATTCTAATAATGTCTTAAATAGTAACAGATATAAATTAGTCTCCTGTAATTTCTTTCACCACAACTTTAGCACAGTTACAAATCAAAGTAGTACTGAGTGTAACAGGCCTGTAAGAGAAATAATACCATAAAACCAAGTTTCCTTCACAAACAATGATGCCAGTAGACCTGTAGTTGGAGCATTAATATTTTGCCTTTAGATTAAAAAAGTCTATGCTTCTTGGATCTCAGACCCCCTCAGTCAATAACCATTTCAAAATGTAGGACTAGCTGTAGTATATATAGCATGCACAGTCTTAAAATTTCATAAGTACTTCTGTCTTTGAAAAAAAACTTCTTAAATAATTCTGCCAACTAATGTTCCATTATAAGATCATGCAATATATATGTTAAAGTGAGTATATTTACATATGTATAAATCTATATAATTAATCCATTGATAATTTTGTAATTTACTGTACCCTTTTTAAAGTTCAAAATTCTTCCTCTGTATTTTGAGGATAATTACAGTCTCACTAGTGTGACTAAGAGCAGTTTCAGCCAAAATTGCGCAACATGTCTCCAGATATTTCCACTGGATTAAAGTGGTTTGCACTGTGATGGGTATTAACGTTCCTAATATACAGTCCCCATGCCCTTCACTACACCCATTTATAGTTCCTAAAAGGCTTTTCTCTTCAGAGAGTAGCATCTGATATTCGGAGGCAGTCTGAAAGCACTCTGTCCAAGTTTTGTAAAGGCATTGAGCTCAGTAGGTCCAACATTGTTCAGACACCTGATCATTTCTGTGTTTGAAAAAGTAATTTCCATCAGACCTCTCAAAAATTTTCCCTCAGCAGTATTCAAATAGCCAGGAATACAATCCTGAAAAAAAAAAATTCACCAAGGCAGTGAGAACAAAAACCCTTTGGACCTTCCAGGCAATGATTCCAGAAATAAAGAGCATCTGAGTGTTCACCTATAACATAAGAACTAGTATAAGTTAGAAAGGGCAATAATAGATATTAATCTTCAGGAATCTTTTATAAATTCACTGCAAGAAAAATGAAGCACACTTTTACAGTTATCATAAATAATGTATCTGAGAAAAGTGTAATAGATTGAACTTCCTTACAGAGATGTTCCATTGCAAAGCTCACAAGAAAAAAAAGATCATCCATTATGCAAGAAAACTCATTGTAATTTCTCCTTGTACTTCAAATAAGTAATGGTCAAACTACACACAGTACTTAAATGCAATTAATCATGTGTTAGTTCAGATAAAATTGAAATGCCTAACATGAGTAAAATAGTTTTTTGTCTTTGTGGGTGGGAAGAAACTATTAAATATTGTTACTGTAAATATTCAATGCATAGTAGACAGACCATACTACCCTGGCTAGATTTGATTGTCTTTTCCCTCATAGCAAACATTGCCTTATTTATGTCTCCTCTCCTTTAGGCCAGGTTTCTAAATGTAAAGGAATTGAACTTAATTAGGTGTCTATAATTTAATTGACTGATAGCAAGGTGTGCTGTGATAGCTAGGAACTTTGATGGCATGTGTAAGCCCTTGTTAAGCAGGCATACATAATCTATTCTTCCTACCCTACACATCCTTAAAGTCTGTCTACTCTTTAGCATGATCTTTTGAATTCATCACTGAAGCTCCAAACGTTGCAAGCAGTTGTCAAAATGCAAAACTACTGATCTGAAAAAAAAATATCTACTTTTGCTTTTTATCTGAATTGGTCTGGAATTGCCTTTTCACCTCTTAGGCTTCTCATTTCAAAAATTTAACATTAAACTACAATACAGCAGACATGGATTTGTGGACAAATACTGTGCTTAGCAGCAGTTTATCAACAGTTCAATGCATAAAGATAAAATAATGATATCTCTCGTCAAGAGTAAAGTTGACCTGTGGATTTGCCCTAATGTAAAAGAAAACTGAAAGCAGGGAAAGTGTTTTCTTCCTCTTCCCAGAAACAAAACATCAAAATTGTATTTGATGCCATAGTCCTGGACTCTCTACTACCCTGGAGTAGCTCTGGAGTCCAAGAACCTTAAACCAGTGAAATTAAAGGAGAAACATCAAAGACTCCTACTTTTGTAGTCTTAAAATAAGAGTCACTGTGCCTGAAGATGAAAGAGAATTTTCTTCACAGTTGACACCTGGCAATTTCACTGTATGTGGCCGTACGGGGTTGCAAAGTTAGAAGCTTAAAAGGACAACATTTCTCATCTTGTCATGCTTAGAGTCATGGAGTTGAATCACTTTTTTTAAGAGATCCAGGTGAAACTTTAGAACTCTGAACTAAGATTTCAGCTCTCGATTCACTTAGGAAAATTGCTCAGAAACAAAAATCTCTATAAGCGTTCAACGACAGTTTGCTCCTAAATCTTTCATGCATGTGTCTGTGATGAGGGGGAAGAGGAAGAATAATGATTTTGCCCGCAGAGAAGGTACAGGTGCTTTGCTCACCTTTTAAAGGGAGATGTTTCCTTACTGTCTGAAGTTATAATCTTAGAGCTCTAATATCATTATTGAAGTGATGCCTCATCTACACGAAGAAGTTATAGGAAAAAGCTGCCGATGGCTATCCACATAAAGAAGGCCTGTGGAAATGTAAAAGGCTGGATTTGGAGATTTTGGAAAGAATTACTGTCTTATGAGAATGCTTTATTTTTTGCAAGGTCATTAGAACTGCCCTCCCTAAGATATACCTTATATCAGACCAAGATATACTTGGAGAAATCCAGATTATCTCTTTCAGTGATTCTTAACTATTATCACTTTAGAAATTTAAAAACTTCCCTGCAGCATTTTCTCTATAGTCTAATAAAATGTGTTTTAAACCACTTAAAATCATATAGTGAGACAAGGAAAAAATACATTGCATAAAGAAGAGTAGTTCCCAAAGCAACAGGCATGTTTCTCTCATTCATCTTCATATCATACATTCCATATAAATAGACCGGGTGATGAAAACCCTGCCAGACTACACATACCTACTTGTGAATGAATGAGCCCATCAGGGCAAGCTGATCCTTTCCACTGGTTCAGAAAGATGTGACACACATCATTACCTCAGACAAATTTAATTTGTGGACCAACCTTCACTTTGCCTTCAGCTCACCAGTTTCAATATCTCTGGTCCTTGAATTTCTCACTTTCTCATAGGATTAGCCTAGGAAGCCTAGGGTAGAATAATCCAAACAACTGTAGTATAAAGCTACACAAAGTGAAGTAGCTGATGTGATATTTTTCAAACATGTAAGAAGAAGAAGGAACCCTCAAAATTACCTTTGTGGTAGGAAGATTTGCTAAAATGCAGGACAACTGGATTTGTTCTCTTCTTTGTCTGGGGAAGCGCAGATTTCCCATAACTCTCCTTTATACTTCTCTCAGCTTTGCAGAAAAGAGCTTGTGTTTCTGGAGACCAGAAAGAGGGAGTAAGCAAAGGTATACCTTTCTAGCTTGATATTTATGACACTTAAATGCAAAAGAAGAAACCCGGCTTTCAGTTCCTCTGAAGGTATTGTTTTTATCAGATGACGTTCATGTAAAATGTTTAACTATCATGGCTGCTGATATTGCCTTCATAAGTCTGTAAATTCATTTTGCTTGCTTTCCTCTTAGTGTTCCAAAATATTTCCCCACCCACACATGCAAACCGACAGGTGTACTTAATTATTTTGCATCTGTGAGCTACGTAAAGGCCCAGTCCTTTGGCACATCCTCTTGTTCCTCTGGCAAAATGATAACATTTGTATTGTCGTACATATACATCTACAGCAAAAGTCAGTGTCCACCTACAAAGCCTTCTCTCTGAAACAACCTCATCTAATAATTCAATTAATTTTTCTGGATTAGTTTTATAATCTTAATAATTATAATAATAAATAATAATAAAATAAATAATAAAATAAAATTTATATTAATAATAATTTGGCTTATAATCTTCCACACATCACCTTCCCTCACGTTCTTAAATATGTTTGTACAATTCAGGATTCAGAGCTTTTTTCTGAGTTTGAGCACAACATTTGTCTCCTGTAACTGCTGTTGCAGCCAGATTTCCCATTCTGTATGCAAAAATTGCACTTGCAGTACCCAAATTATCATTCACACCGAATGTGTTGACTTAATATAACTGTTCAAAGAAGCCCAGCACAATGTCTGCGTGCAGGTAAGGCTTGGGTCTCTGCCAGAAATATACCATTCATTTTTGTGATCCAAATGTGTTTCAGAGATACAAATTGTAAGGGGTTCTGTATTTCACCAATCCATAGGTGGTTTGAGCCACTACTGGCAAAATGAAGCAACAGGAATTTAGTTCACTCTGATTGACTCAAAGTATGGGTTGCTTGGATGGATTAGTGACATGTTTTGTTATGTTGTAATGACATGATGTCATCATTATGTAATTTGCTTGAAGTATTGCAAGTTCTGGTCCTTCTAAGACTGCTGAATAATTGGCATAAACTCCAGAAATAATACGGTCATTAAAAGGAGCTTGTGTGCTTGCATCGTTAAAAGATTCCTACCGAAGTAGATCTCTTGCAACTTTATTAGCAACTGTATATGCACTGCAAAATAAAGTACATGGAACAGTGGACCATCTTATAATGTGTTGCCATTTCTGCAAAAAGCAAATGAGCAAAACAGTTTATCTGATGTTCAAGCAAACTAGTGTTGTGGTTTAGCCCCAGTCAGCAACCAAGCACCACGCAGCTGCTCGCTCACAACCCCCACCCCCCACCCCAGTGGGATGGAGGGGAGAATCAGAAGAGTAAAAGTGAGGAAACTCATGGTTTGAGATACAGTTTAATGGGTAAAGCAAAAGCCGCACACACAAACAAAGCAAAACAAGGAATTCATTCGCTGCTTCCCATGGGCAGGCAGGTGTTCAGCCATCTCCAGGAAAGCAGGGCTCTGTCACACATAACTTACTTGGGAAGACAAACCCCATCACTCCCAGCATCTCCCCACCTCCTCCTTCTTTCCCCAGCTTTATATGCTGAGCATGATGTCATATGGTGTGGGATAATCCTTCATTCAGTTAGGGTCAGCTGTCCTGGCTGTGTCCCCTCCCAACTTCTTGTGCACCTGGCAAAGCATGGGAAGATGAAAAAAGTCCTTGACTACTGTAAGCACTGCTTAGCAACAACTAAATCATCTCCACATTATCACTGTTTCCAGCACAAATCCAAAACAGAGCCCCATACTAGCTACTGTGAAGAAAATTAACTCTAACCCAGCTGAAAGCAGGACAACTAATAAGACTGTTTCTGTGTATTTAATTAATGCTTTTATGAAATCTTATAAATGGCAAGCATTAGACAATAAAATTGAATTCAGGATCTCCAGAACATCTGTCAAAATTGCTATAATTGCCCACGACCAGGGAAATGTATCTTACTGCATGGTTTAATCTCAGATCCACATTCCAGAGGTTATTCAAATTTATTCTTTCTTCAGCCTATACCTTTTTCAAGGGGAAAACTATTAAATGTCCAAAATCACGCCTTTTTGTTATGTCCAGTCCTCCTTCTCTTCCTAGTATGCTATCTTACTCCAATTACCAAATTGCATTTTTAACAAAAGGCAGTTTAAAAAGAGAACCTGTGTGTCATTTCAAAAGTAAAGAGCAATTTTAAAACCATTGTAATACGTATAGTCTTTTAAACTTTCTTAAATGAAACTACAAGTAATTTAATTGCAACATGTGCAAAGAATTTCTAATGAGACTAATTAACATATGTTTATTTCTAATTTTTCCACTTTTCACCTACCCCCAAGGGAATTTTTAAAGGCTTGTTACTTAGCAAGAACAGCTAAGAAAACAAACATCTCTCAGAATTAGCAAGCATCACTGCCCACTCATTTGAAGAATCAATGAGTATGTCTTTGCCAAAACTGCAGAGAGGGGCAACACTGGTCTTACCCCTACAGCTAATTTGTACTGAACTGTTTACTAATTTTTCTTTTTCTCTTGTATCTTCCATCAAGAAGTGCTCCCATTTTCTTTTATCAGCATAATCCTCCTATGGAAATGTTTCACCTCCATATAACGTCAACAGGCATAATATCAACTAGTGTTTTGGAAGAGCTGACTAGAAAGAGGAGTAGTTCACAAGACATTAATTAACATCAGTTCACAGGATGTAGCACTACTGTAAAGCACCAGCTGCCCCATTCAGTTGCTGCTCTGATCCGGTCTGGTTCTCCCTGTTCAGAGATACAGACACCAAGGCAGCAGAGTATGAACCTTTATCATTTCCTGGCTCTTCTGTGTTGGCTAGAGACAAGCCCTTTGTTGGAGCAGAAGGGAGCCCTGGGCTGCAGCCTGGATCTGATGGCTTTTCTGGGCTTACCTTCTGCCACCCCAAAGAAGGAGAGGTGAGAGCAGAGCAATGGAATCCTCAAATTATTCATGGCTAAAACAGGGTTCTTATTCTCTAGGTAAAAAGAGTGGTTTTGTGTTGGAGAGCTGGGAGGAAAAAATGAGACAGTTGGTATATATATGTATGAAAGAAACAGAAAGCATACATGGCATACGTTTTAACAGATCTAAATTTTAAAAGAACTATTTTCTCCAAATTTTAATCATAAAGTGGTTTAAAATATTGCAGGCGGAAGAATCCCTTTACCTGGAAAAATGAGCACAAGTAATTCAAAACTTGCTAAGAATTTAGCAACTGGGTCCCATGCTACTTAACACCACTAAAGAAACCATCAGACTGTGTAGGCAGATTAAACAGCAGGGCATCTGGAGGATGTGAACCTAGAAATACTCTACAGTGGTGTCAAGGTTGGCCTAAGTTAGTAGTTGTCTAAAACAGGCCTCTGCTCTCATACGCATCAAATAGACATCTGCCGTCTCTCAAGATCTGACTGAATGAATCAAATCATCTACCCATCGAATCTGTCAGACTGACCCAGCACTGTGGCAGGTGCACTCACCTCTTAAAGACCCATGCTTTCCAACTGTTGAAGCAAAGCGGCCGCTGATTCTTTTTCCGCCCTTTCTTTTTCCATCCTTATTGCCTTGCTGTGTCTGTTGTCACATATACAGTCACTAATAGACAGAGCCCTCGGCCCATAGGAAATGGACATGACCATATATGACCACAGGTCAGATTCGACTAGGGTACAAATGGGGTCCCACCAGGAGGCAAATTGAGTTGTCCTCCTTGAAGCAGTGTGTCTGCAGTTGGGGAATCTACCCTTGGGTTGGGACGCCACCCAGGGTAACTCCTTGAGGTCGAGAGCCCTCGCCTCATTGAGCGATTGCACATCTTGAGTCATCATTCTAAAGCTTAAGAATTCTTAAATCAGTTGTGTAGTATTAATTCCTGTTGGCATCCCAAAGCTGCGGTTTGCTAATATTCATTGGAGTATCAAAACAATTTTAGTTAGAATAAATATTATTTTGGGTTACATCACCTGCCCAACTTGACTTTGTGTACCTCCGTGACAAGCACAGACGCCTACCGAAACCATTCTCAGGGTATGGATGCACAAGGACAACATTCTATGTCAAGTAATAACAAGAAAAACACTGAGACAAGGCCGGTGGAAGGGCCCCTGCCTTGTAATTGCAAAAGCAGAAATTAGGACTTAGAGGAATGGTATACATTTATCAGAAACTCAGCCTCTATTTAGTAATCAGAATAAATTGCATTTGGAAGCAGACCTGCTCTTAGCTATGTGCAGCGACCAGTTGAAGGTAAGGTTCCTCTGCCAAAGCTGATTAAAACAGAATGATTTTTCAAACAAAATAGCAAGTAATGGAGCAATTACGTATAAAAATGAAAGCAAGCACTGTGACAATAATGCTACCTACCTACAATCACGATTCAGAGGATAATGTTTATGAGAAAGGTGTATACATACAGAAAACATTCTGCAAGGCTGAAAATGGACCCAAGTTGGGAGCAGATAATTTCTTTGAAAATAAATATGAGCTAGAAGTAAAATCAGTTTTAGCACCCTAAACTTACACAGATGTGAATAGATTATGTGTTGTGTTTCTGTTCCTTGGCCATGGTACATATGCAAGGGAACTCAAAAGAGACAAATCCCTGCCTTTTCTGTGAGAGAATCATAGAATGTCCTGAGTTGGAAGGGACCCACAAGGATCATCAAGTCCAAGTCCTTTCCCTGCACAGGACAACCCCAAAATTCACACATATCTCTGAGGGCATGGTCCAAGTGCTTCTTGAATATCATCAGGCTTGGTGCCATGACTGCCTCCCTGGGGAGCCTGTTCCTGTGTTCCACCACCCTCAGGGTGAAGAACCTTTTCCTAATATCTAACCTAACCCTCCCCTGGCGCATCTTCCTGCCATTCCCTCAGGTCCTGTCATTGGTCACCAGAGAGAAGAGATCAGGGCCTGCCCCAACTTGTCCTCTTGTGAGGAAGCTACAGACCATGATGAGGTCTCCCCTCAGTCTCCTCTTCTCTAGGCTGAACAAACCAAGTGACTTTAGCCACTCCTCATATGGCTTCCCCTCTAAATCCTTCACCAATTTCATGGTCCTCCTCTGGACACTCTCTAGTAGCTGTACTGTGACGCCCAAAACCTCACACAGTACTCGAGGTGAGGCCACACCAGCACAGAGCAGAGCAGGACAATCACCTCCCTCGACCAACTGCAATAAAGTGCTTGATGCACCCCAGGATATGGTTGGCCCTCTTTGCTGCCAGGGCACGCTGTTGGCTCATGTTCAACTTGCTGTTGACCAGAACCCCCAGGTCCCTCTCCATGGAGGTGCTCTCCAGCCTCTCATTCCCCAATCTGTACATATATCTAGGATTGCTGTGCCCCAGGTGTAAAATCTGGCACTTGCCCTTGTTAAATTTCATATGGTTGGTGATTGCCCAGCTCTTCAGCCCATACAGATCTCTCTGCAGGGCCTCTCTGCCCTCCAGAGTGTCAATAGCTCCTCCCAGTTTTGTGTCATCAGGAAACTTAATTAGTATTCCTTCTAGTCCTGCATCCAAGTCATTTACAAAGAGATTAAAGAGTACCAGCCCCAAGATGGATCCCTGTGGAACCCCACTAGTGGCCAGCCACCAGCCTGATGTAACCCCGTTTACTATAACCCTTTGAGCCTGACCCATCAGCCAATTGCTCACCCACTGCATTGTGTGTTTATCCAGCTGTATGCTGGACATTTTGTCTAGGAAGATAGTGTGAAAGGCAGTATCAAAAGCTTTACTGAAATTCAAAAAGATCACACTGACTGGCTTTCCTTGGTCAGCTAGGTGGGTAACCTTGTCATAGAAGGAAATCAAATTTGTTAGGCAGGACTTTCCCCTTGTGAGCCCTTATGAAAGGTCAATATGGAAGTTAGAAGCAGGAGAATACCAGGTGATGTAGGCTGGCATGCATAGCCAAGCAGTCACAAGAATTAATATTTCAACCACCTTGAATGAAGGTACTGCTGATGCCAATCTAATTAATGATTGAACTTGGTGTTTATGGACACTTCTGGACACTTGTGATGGTGCTCTCTTAATCCTATCAAAATTAAGAAACCTCACATATCTTATGAGTTTTAAAGGATTAAAATTATTTACCTACTGTTTAGGTAGGCCTCTAGCAAAGTTCCTTGTCCATAGTCTTCATCTATTTCATTTATTATTAGTAATATCACATGATCAGTTAGACAAGATGTCTAGGGTCCTTCCTACACGATCAGGGTTTCTACAAAGTGAAATCAAGATGTCACACCTCAGGTCAACCTGAACTTCAGAGGCTGTCCAGAGATGTCCATATGGCTTGAAGTTATGTGTATATCTCAGACCTGGCAACTGTTATTCATCTGCAATGCAAACATCCCGCTGCATGCATTCCTTGGTTGTCCCTTAGATGGCATTGGCTGTGACCAGCTTCCAGCATGAGGACTGAGACCACTTTTCATTTCACCATTTCACTCCCCTTACATACTGTCTAGTTACCAAACCTCCAGCCCAAAGCTCATAAATGTCCGTGACAGCATGACACTTGTTGAAAGACCATCCTCTGCTGAATGTCCTGCCACCTGAATTGAGGCTGAGCTGAAGTGAGACCACACACCCAAAAGGGTGTAGTTCCAGCCCACTTTCCTAGCAAAAGCCTTCTCATAATATCCTGTATCAAAACCCTAACATACAAAGGAAAAGAGAACAAGTGTTTCATGTATAAGAGATGCATAACAAAATTTACAAACAAATATTTTTATATGAGTGTTAATTGGTTTTAACAATGACAGATACAATAAAACTGGTAGACAAACTTACTGCATTTGAGAAAGAAACCAAAGTAGAATTTAGAGATTAAATTTAATATAAAATATATGTGCAAGTAGTAATAGCAAATTACGTGCTTGATTATTGTTTTTATTTTGGTAAAAAGTTTTTGGGACAAGGTATTTATTACTCTTTAAATTATATGATATAGGCATATTACTATATAAGAGAGTTTGAATTGATAAAAATCCATTATTGCAACAGCTGCATAGAGGATTATTTGCATACAAACTCATAACAAATATTTGCCTGTGCATCAGTTTTACTCTCAAATAATTCCTATGATGATTCATTTTCAACTTAGCTTTGCTATTCATTTCATTAATAGCAAAGAGAAAGATGACTTCAGAAAAAGAAATTTTTTTTGCTTGGAAAATGAATATTTCCTACAGACTGTTGACAAAGACTGCATAGAAATCCACAGCTTCTTTATTTTTCAGTGTAATCACATTTAAAATGTGTCTTGTGTTCTCTTGCCTCCAGAACGATTTGACTGGAGTAGTGATGGATGATAATAAAACAAATTTTGTGCAGTTGAGAGTCACCCCATACCACAAAGGATATCAAATGCACTTAGTAAGCTGACAGCTACAGAGGCTTTTCAGACATACAAAACCAAAACAATCTGCAGTGTCTTCCAATTTTCAAATGTGAGGGATCTACAACTGATTTAAAAAACCCTTATTTCCTGTGCCTATAGGCGTAAAAGTATATAGGTATAAAAATATATGTGTACACACATACACATTTTGAGAAAGTAAACTACTAATATCTTACATATTTTCCTGTATAATAATTACAATAATATTTCTTTAATTCATAAAAACTTTTTTTTAACTAAAAAAGGAAAAAATTGACTAATGGCTAGACGACAGGTTATTAAAAATTGGTTTTTTAGCTGACTCTTGTGTTTTCAGGGCAGGAAACATAGTGTAGAGCTAGCTTCATGTTCAAGTTGTCTTACTGAAAATCACATTTTGAGAAGTCAGCATGAGAATATCTGCCAGTGTTGTCCCAAACTGCCATGAGGAACCACTAAGACCCTTGATAAAATGTGTCTGATGAGCAAACACTGAGCCAGTAGCAGGTGGCCTGTTACAGATGCACTGAAAAGGATAGCAGAAATACACAGCCATCAGTGGAGCCAGCCAGATTTCTCACAGGTATAGTTTCAGGTACTTTTGGGTACTCAGTAGATATTCTCTTTCATTTGAAAACATCTCACAGAGATGATGGAGAAAATGTTAGATCTTCATAAGCCTCACCATGCCTTGCAGAGTGATGATCAGAGTCCCTTCCTTACATGCTCTTCCAGTGTAGTAGGAGATTTAGTGTGAAGACCTCTCTTTTCCTTCCCGTTCTTGTTTCTGGTGAGACTTGGAGACCTCCCTTCTCCCTCAGAGTGGAATAAAGATCATGGGGCAGATCTGAGGACATTAGGCTGCATTATTTTCAAAATACAGATCACCTACTATGCCCACAAAGTTCTGACATATATAGAAATTACAGTGAATATCCTCTCTGGATATAGCCCAATATGCTATCCAACAAGTCAAGGGTGATCTGTGTCTGACTCTATTCCTGGTATTCAAAGGTTTATATTATAATGCTTCTTATATCTTGGGACTTACAGGCTGTAAATCTAGGTGTGTTTGGCAATACAAGACACTGACAGGCAATACTGTCACTTATTCTGACAAAGTAAGTCAATGTCACTATGCAGATTTAAATCAAAATAGGATTTGGTCATTTTTGGAAATCTAAGTAGGCTGAATGTAATGAAAGATCAAGAGATCTGGATACACTGAATCTAATCCATGTGTATTGGGTCTACATGGCAAGGTTTTGGCAGTGCAAGGGTTACAGGGGTGGCTTCTGTGAGAAGTTTTTAGAAGCTTCCCCTGTGTCCAGCAGAGCCAAATGTCAGCTGGCTCCAAGATGGACCCACCCCTGGCCAAGGCCAAGCCCAAGCCCAAGCCCACCAGTGATGGTGGTAGTGCCTCTGGGGTAACATATTTAAGAAGGGGGAAGAAAAAAAAAACAAACTGTGCAACTGCAGCCAGAGATAAGGGTAAGAATATGTGAGAGGAACAACCCTGCAGACACCAGGGTCGGTGAAGAAGGAGGGGGAGGAGGGGCTCCACACCAGAGCAGCCCATGGTAAAGACCATGGTGAGGCAGGCTGTCCCCCTGCAGCCCATGGAGGTTAACAGTGGAGCAGATATCCACCTTCAGCCTGTGGAGGACCCCACATCACAGTAGGTGGATGCCCAAAGGAGGCTGTGACCCCATGGGAAGCCCGTGCTAGAGCAAGCTGTTGGCCTGCTGGAGGCCCCATGGAGAGAGGAGACCACACTGGAGCAGCAGGTTTGCTGGCAGGACTTGTGACCCCATGGGGACCCATGCTGGAGCAATCTGTTCCTGAAGGACCGCACCCCATGGAAGGGACCCCATGCTAGAGCAGTTCTTGTAGAACAGTAGCCATGGGAAGGACCCACATTGGAGAATTTCATGGAGGACTGTCTCCTGGGAGAGGGACACCATGCTGGAGCAGGGGAAGAGTGTGAGGAGTCCTCCCCATGAGGAGGACAGAGTGGCAGAGACAATGTGTGATGAACTGATTGCAACCCCCATTCCATGTACCCCTGCACCACTTGGGGGTAGGAGGTAGAGAAATCAGGAGTGAAGTTGAGCCCAGGAAGAAGAGAGGGGTGGGGGAAGGCGTTTTAAGATTTGGCTTTATTTCTTCTCATTACCTTACTCTGATTTGAGTAATAATATATTAAGCTAATTTCCCAAAGTTGAGCCTGTTTTGCCCATGACGGTAATTGGTAAGTGCTCTCCATGTCCTTATCTTGACCCATGAGCCTTTCGTTATATTTTGTCTCACCTGCTCAGCTGAGGAGGGGAGTGACAGAGCAGTTTTGGTGGGCACCTGGTATCCAGCCAGGGTCAACCCACTGCACCATGATAATGCAGATACTTCCAGGTACTGCCCTCAGTACACCTACACATTTGGACTTGCAAGGCTTCTTCGGAAAGCAGCTGTGCTTGTCTCCACACTTCCTTCGCCAAGGATGGTCATCATCAGTCAGAATTCAGGGCTGCACCATCACTTTGCATAAAAGCAGGGGAAGGATAAGATTTTCATACTAAACACGTCATTAATTTTGCCAGTTTATTCCTCAATGCTGATGCTATCAAATTTCAGAGCTTACCTCTTCCAAATCACCCCCAGCTTTCGGTGGGTCCAACAGGCCCAGCAGCAGTGTGCTAGAACTAAGGCTTGTTAGATTTAACAGTCTCTTTGCTTTTACAAATACTGGATGATAAACTGTATAAAAATGTCCAGCTAGTCTCTGCACTTGTGTAAATAGTTTCGTTAGACAGTTTATGGTCGAAACGATAATCCCAGTTTGGAATACATTAGCTTGGGAAATACTTTTATTGGCAGATGAATGTCGTTTGAAGACTCCTGAAAGTCATAAATCTGGGATTGCTCATACATCCTGATTTAGTTCCCACTAGAAAGTCTGATGTCTCACTGCTGCAGGAGGTATAAGTAACTCCAGAGGAAAGTTATACCCAGTGCTTGCACATGTACACACAAGATTAATTACTTCTCTGCATCAGAGTCAAATAACATAGAGTTAAGCTTCAGTTTAATAGTAGGTGCAACGTTATTTCTGTTCTTGTTTCTGTTGTATCTGTGGTTTAGCGGATAAATTTTTTCCTTTTTAGTAAAATATGATTTGGAAGTGGAGTAAGTCCTCAAACATGCATTGAAAAACATCCAAGAAACACAAAACTAAAAGCAATGTTAGAATATAACTCTTAAGATACCAGAAGCTTTGCCTCCAGCTCCTGAAGGCGGTGGTCTGACTGGCTTCAAATCGCATGCCTGATGGGAATGTTTGGTCCAGGGGACCACACTAAACCTACTCAGAAGCAAAACTTGCCAAAAGAATGTGCTGCATTGGTATAGGGTCCCAAACACTGACTGCTTGTATATACTGATCTGTTCCCTGTGTGCCCAATTACTTGCTCATAAATGAATTGTAGAAGAGAAATTCCTCAGGAAACATTGGTTGCCTATTTTTCACTGTATAAAACATAATTTAAAGCTGGGCAGATTGGAAGAAATGGGTGCTGCCACAATATTTTGAAAGCAGGAGAGGACTTAACCCGTACTGAGGTGCAGGAACCGCAAGTAGGTGACAGCGTCACGTGCTATGGGAGAAAGCATTGCTCCAGTCCCTGTAAATACGTGCAGCTGGAGTAGAGAGGCCTTCTGCCTTTGTAGCTTCTCTGGCAAATGTGTGTCAGCGATACGTGTGCCTCAGATGGCTTTAATCAGCCTGAGTACTGATAGGAAGTTAGATGTGGCATCTGAGAAATTACATTTGAGGTGTTCATTCACTAACATTGGGCCTGATGTGTAAATATTTATGACCTTGAATGAATGATGTGTAAAATATGATTATGGATTGTGTTTTATATATTATGCTTGCTATGATGTAGAATGATTATCTAATAAGAATGATTATCTAGTACAGCAGATGTTTAAAAGAAAGAAAGATACGGGAAACCTCATCATGGAATAGCCTGCCCAAAGGGAAAATTTCTTTTCCCCTCTCAACAATTTATGCCATGATCTTAAACCTCAAACTAAAGGGGTATTATTACTTTGTAGTTCCACTTTCTTTATATATTACTGGGTGTTTAACTGCACATAGAATTGTTACATTCATTTTTATTCAGACTAAGCAGCTGACCTCAGGAATGTCTGCTGGCAATGGATTCTAGGAATCATTTAGGAGTCGTACGAAAATCAGGAATGGGCCTGGTTCTGAAAGAGACGAAGGCATACTGAGCTCTTTCTTCCATCAGAAAAAAGGAAGAAAGTGCACAGCTAGAAGTCCTCTGTCTTTTTCAGTCTACATTTCAAAAATTGTAAGAATTATTATGTGTCCAGAAAAAGTGGCTGATTTGGTGGCTGCCAAGATACTTTCTCAAGATTCAAACTTTCATCAGGTTTTATTCTTCTTTTGACACCCACAGGATGTAAAACAAAGAGAAAATATTTAGTGATTTATACTAATATTTAGTGACATATAAAGTTGCTCTTTATCTGAGGGAGCCACTGGAATGCATTGAGCTCTGCCTAGGAGTGGAAGGAGAACAAGTTGAGAGCTTGTGGGTAAAAACTAAGGGAAAGCCAAATACGGGTGACATTGTTGTGGGCATTTGCTACAGGTCACCTGATCAAGAAGAGGAAGCTGATGAAGTCTTCTACAGACAGCTGGAAGTAGCCTCGCAGTCACAGGCCCTGGTCATCTTGGGGACTTCAACCATCCTGATATTTGCTGGACAAGCAACACAGCGAGCCATGCATGATCCAGAAGGTTCCTGCAGAGCATAGAGGACAACCTTTTGATGCAAGTGGTGGAGGAGACAATGAGGCGAGATGTGCTGCTCAACCTTATCCTAACAAATAAGGAAGGACTGGTTGAGGATGTGAGGGTTGGGGGTAGCCCTGGATGCAGTAACCATGAGATGGTCGAGTTTAGGATACCGCATTGTAGAAGTAGGGCAATGAGCTGGATTACAACTTTGGACTTCAAGAGGGCCAACTTTGGACTTCAGGAGAGCTAACTTTGGCCTCTTCAAAGACCTGTTTGGAGGAATCCCATGGGCTAGGGCTCTGGAAGGTAGGGGGGTCCAAGAGAGCTGGTCAATATGCAAGGACCACTTCCTCCAAGCTCAAGATTAGTGCATCCCTAGGAAGAAGAAGTTGAACAAAGGAGCCAGGAGACCTGTATGGATAAGAAAAGAGCTCCTAGAGAAACACAAATGGAAGAGGGAGGTCCATAGTACATGGAAAAAGGGACTGGCCACTTGGGAGGAATATAGGAATGCTGTCAGGGTATGCAGAGATGGAACGAGGAAGGCCAGGGCCCACTTGGAATTAAATCTGGCAAGGGATGTCAAGGATAACAAGAAGGGCTTCTTCAAATACATCAGTAGTAAAAGGAAGACTGGGGAAACTGCGGGCCCACTGGTGAACGAGGTGGGTGCCCTGGTGACGCAGGATGCAGAGAAGGCAGAGCTACTGAATGCCTTCTTTGCTTTGGTCTTTACTGCTAAGGCTGGCCCTCAGGCATCTCAGACCCCAGAGGTATGAGAGAAAATCTGGAGAAAGGAAGACTTCCCCCTGGCTGGGGAGGATAGGATTAGAGATCATCTGGGCAAACTGGATCCTCACAAACCCATGGAACCCAATGGGATGCACCCATGAGTGCTGAGGGAGCTGGCAGATGCTGCCGCTAAGCCACTCTCCATCATCTTTGAAACGTCATGGAGGACAGGAGAGGTGCCTGAGGACTGGAGGGTAGTAAATGTCATTCCAGCCTTCAAAAAGGGCAAGAAGGATGAGGACCAAAGAAACTGTAGGCTCGTCAGCCTCACCTCCATCCCCGGAAACGTGATGGAACAGTTCATTCTGGAGGTCATCTCCAGGCATGTAGAGGACAAGAAGGTTATCAGAACTAATCAACATGGATTCACCAAGGGGAGATATGCTTGACCAACCTGATAGCCTTCTATGATGGCGTAACTGGCTGGGTTGACGAAGGGAGAGCAGTGGATGTTGTTTTATCTTGACTTCAGTAAGGCATTCAACACTGTCTTCCATAACATCCTCATAGGTAAGCTTAGGAAGTGTGGATTGGATGAGTGGACAGTGAGGTGGATAGACAACTGGCTGGATGGCAGAACTCAGAGGGTTGTGATCAATGGGCCAGAGTCTGGTTGGAGGCCTGTAACTAGGGGTGTTCCCCAGGGGTCTGTGCTGGGTCCAGTCCTGTTTAACATATTCATCAGTGACCTGGATGACAGGATAGAGTGTACCCTCAGCAAGTTTGCTGATGATATAAAACTGGGGTGAGAGGCTGTTACACCAGAAGGCTGTGCTGCCATCCAGCGAGACCTGGACAGGCTGGAGAGCTGGGCCGAGGGGAACCTCATGAAGCTCAGCAAGAGCAAGCGCAAGGTCCTGCACCTGGGGAGGAACAACCCCATGCACCAGTACAGGCTGGGGGCTGAACTACTGGAAAGCAGCTCTGCTGAGAAGGACCTGGGAGTGCTGGTGGACAGCAAGCTGACCCTGAGCCATCACTGTGCCCTTGTGGCCAAGAAGGCCAACAGTATCCTGGGCTGCATTAAAAGGAGTGTGGCCAGCAGATCAGGGGAGGTTATCCTCCCCCTCCACTCTGCCCTGGTGAGGCCCCATCTGGAGTACTGCATCCACTTCTGGGCTCCCCAGTTCAAGAAAGATAGGGAACTACTGGAGAGAGTCCAGTAGTTCTGCCAGCATCTGAGCATACTCGATACACTGATATAAAAGTCAAATGATCCAGTCAATGCATTCTCACCTGGTTTGCACTGATTTGTCACTTGTACACAAACTTTGGATGAAAATCATGGAAGTTTTAAAAAAATCAGAAAAAGACTTAACTCCAGTTTAAATGAGTGTGGCCAGCAGATTGAGGAAGGTTATCCCCGCCTCTACTCTGCCCTAGTGAGACCACATTTGGAATACTGTGTCCAATTTTGGGCCGTCTGGTTTAAGAAGGATGTGGAACTCGTTGAGCAAGCCCAGTGGAGAGCTACCAAGATGATAGGGGACCAGAGCATCTCCCTTATGAAGAAAAGCTGAGAGACTTAGGTTTGTCCAGCCTGGAGAAGACTGAGGAGGGATTTCATCAATACCTGCAAATATCTAAAGGTTGGATGTCAGGACAATGGGACCAGACTCTTTTCAATAGTGCCCAATGACAGGATAAAGGGAAATGGGCACAAACAGAAACACAGGAAGTTCCACCTCAATATGAGAAATAACTTCTTTACTGTGAGGGTGTCCTGCTTTCAGCTGGGATAGAGTTAAATTTCTTCGTAGTAGCTAGTATGGGACTATGTTTTGGAGTTTTGCTGGAAACGGTGGGGATAATGTGGAGATGTTGTAGTTGTTGCTAAGTAGCGCTTACACTGGACAAGGACTTTTTCAGCTCCCCGTGCTCTGCCGGGTGCACAAGAAACTGGGAGGGGACACAGCCGGGACAGCTGACCCCAACTGGCCAACAGGCTATTCCATACCATATGACGTCATGCTCAGTATATAAAGCTGGGGAAGAAGAAGGAAGGGGGGACATTTGGAGTAATGGCGTTTGTCTTCCCGAGTAACTGTTATACATGATGGAGCCCTGCTTTCCTGGAGACGGCTGAACACCTGCCTGCCCATGGGAAGTGGTGAATGAATTCCTTGTTTTGCTTTGTTTGTGTGCATGGCTTTTGCTTTACCTGTTAAACTGTCTTTATCTCAAACCATGAGTTGCCTCACTTTTACTGTTCTGATTCTCTCCCCCGTCCCACCAGGGGGGAGTGAGCGAGCAGCTGCGTGGTGCTTGGTTGCTGACTGGGGCTAAACCATGACAGAGGGTGACAGAGCAGTGGAACAGGCTGCCCAGGGAGGTTGTGGAGTCTCCTTCCCTGGAGACATTCAAAACCCGCCTCAATGCAGTCCTGTGCCCCCTGCTCTGGGTGTTCCTGCTCAAGCAGGGGGGTTGGACAAGATGATCTCCAGAGGTCCCTTCCAACTCCTACCATTTTGTGATTCTGTGATACTGGAAAAAAGTCTTTTGGTTATGTAGTGCTGCATACTTCATGAGTGGGTAACCCCCAGGATATATAACCTACTTGTATTTTACTTTGCTGCTAATCCTGCTGGTAACTTTCCTGGTTAGGCTGGGCTGAATCTACACTTTGTGCTTCCCAGTAAAGGTTTAGATGCTCTAAAATAGTCATAATACCAGGTAATCACCACCTTTAAGAAAAATGAAAAATATTCTTGGGTTTTTTTAAGAGTTTTTGACTTGGTGACCTCTGAATGCTTTGTTACCTGTGTGTAACTACAGGAGGGTCATGAGAAGCTTTTTAATCTTCCTGTGACTGGACTCAGTGAGGAAATCACTGGATGTTTTCCCCAAACATCAAAGTAATAAACCAAAACCTAATGAAAGTTCAATTTGAGTGGCAAAAAAACAAATCCTTGTGAGTGCCTTTAAGTTAACATAAGAAACTTTCCATTGCTTGACAGGAGGGATTTTAAACAGCTCAGCTAAACCAGCAAGGAGTATAGTTAATAGAACTTGAGAGAAGGAAAATAAAAATTGAAACCTACTGGTGGTTTTGTGCACCATTCTCAGGGAAAGTCTTGTAGTAGGAATAAATATTTTCCTAGGGTAACCTCACATAAATGTGTTGGGTTTATGGGAGACTAAGAATTACTGAGAAATGTTGCTTCAGACCTTCCTTTTCCATTCAGTGTCTCCCATTACTCTCTCCATCAGGGTTGCAGCCCTTCTTCCACCTCCAGTTTTTCTTACAAAAAACAAAACAACCCGTAAAACAAAATACTTTTGCTGTAAGTCTTATGTCTATTGGTTTACACAGCAAGTCACCACCTACAGCTAACCCCCTTCCTTTATGTGTGAGAAATCCCCTGAAAATCCCCCAGGTTGCTCGTGAGAGCACAGGCATGCTCAGCACCTTCCTGAGGGCTGGCCAGGCTGAGCATGGGCAGGTCCACCTGTGCTACAGCTGTGACATGAGAGCATAAGCCTGTTTTTCCAAAGCACCACGTGGGCAGCTGGAGCCTGCCCTGTGTAAAGCAACCAGCTGTCTGCTTACTGTCTTGCATTCACATTTCCAACATCTCTATGTGATTTTCTTGCCTTTAAAACAGAGTTTAATTGGCATTGTGTTGCACTTCATAATAGGCTGTCAAAAACTATTGGTTTTTTCGACTGTTCCCTGCTACTTGTTGCCTGAGCCTGTCTGGATATTACAAGTAAATGGTTCCTACTCACACAGGGGAAAGTTTTCACAGCCAACTGTGAAAGTCTGGGAAATCAGAAGGTTGTGCATCTAGTTAGCTTGGCAAAATGCAGAAAATTTTATTGAAACTGCCATGCTCACTGATGTCTGCTAGAAATTAAACTGCAAGATCCACTCTTCTTTCTCATAAATATTTAACCAACCAACATTCTTACAGAGTACAATATCTAACTTTATTAAGGTAAATTAAAAACAAGACTAATTTAAGTTCAGCCCTTAGTAGTAGGAAGGTTTAGTAGCCTATCAGTAATAACCTGTAACATACAGGATGTACAGGTTTTATATATATATATGTCGGTATGTACATACATATATGTAAGCATATATATACATATATACCCATATGATCAGGATGCTACTAATAGATAAAGTATTACTTTACATGTGTATGGATGTGTAAGTGTTATATAAAAACATACACCCGTTTGTGTGTGTGTATATATATAAATATTTTTATATGTGTAGTTACAAAGATACAGATACATACACAGCATATATTCATCATACGTATAGGAGTTATATGCAATATAAGATGCTGCTCTTTTAGGAAATTGTCATCGAGAATAAGCTCACTGCTAGTGGCAGGAAAAAGAAGTTTACTTTAATAATAAGTCTGGATGAGCTTTTCTTATTCTTTGATTTTGACATGGCTCCTTCAATTGCCTTTTAGTTTTCTGTTGTAAATTTTTTGACTCTTTACATCAGTTCATCCTAATGGGAAAGGCTAGCAACAAGGAGTGAGCCTGTCTGTTCCCTGTCACAGTTAGCTGTTAGGAAGCTCTACTTCAGGTAAAATAAGAGGGAATCTTTATTCTGTGATGTGATTTGTCATTTATGTCTTTCTTGGTCGGTTAATATATGTTAGCTTGAACATCCCTGAAATGTCTGCTAAATCTTGCAATGCCACTACTGATGCGTTCAGTATTCGAAACTTTCCAGCTCTCCATGTTGCATTTTGGATTACATAGTATGTTGCTTTAATCTTTGAAAGTGACTTTTGACTGCAAGTTAGAAAAATCTAGTAGAGAATATCAAACTGAAAAGAGTAACAATTTTTTTCTGTAACATTCTCTTTGCCTACAGAAATATGAGTTCATTCAGGTATATAATACATAATTTTTCTGCCGAAGCCTTTAAATATTTTGTCCCAGGCCTTCAGCACTGCATAAAAAGTATTGTTTATTAGATTCTTAATGTGATGCTTCGATTATTCTTAAGAGAAAGAGTAGTTAAATAGTGTCCAAATGACAGGTGAAAACTGAATCTAGAACTTTGAATATTACATATTCTTATTTTTCTTACATTTTTATATAAACTATATTGTATGTAAGTTACTACTTAATTAAATATAAAGTCCAGTACAAATGGACTCCTTATAATGGCATCATAAGGCTGCAAACCCATTTTATTTTCATCCATGGTATTTTGTTATGTCTTCCTTGAAAATTATTTTCTGTGATAAAACCTGGTACTGCTACCAAGTGTAGCTGTTTGCAAAATTTCAGTGTCCCAAATTCTATACTGTAACCTTGCAACTATGTAGAGTGGTTCCAAAACACTACTGAGTCAGAGCTCTCCATTCAAACCAATGGGGACTGAACAAATATAAATCCAAGTAATAAAGTTCTCTGGATTTAGAATCAAAAGGTAAAAAAGTAATCTTAATAAATAATTTCATTTCCTAATTGCATCCTAGACTGGATTTTCGTTAAATGTGCAGTGTGTGTGATCACTTATGCTCATTTAACCAACAATTTTTCTTGAAAGTTTCCTAGTGCTAGACTTTGTAAGTGATTACAGAAATGTAATGACTCACAGCATTTGTTTACTCCTCTTTTTTAGGGAGAAGAAAATACCTGTGGGACCTGTAATTATTGAGAAATATTAGTAATTTCTTTTCCCTTCACTTTTTAAGCAATATAATCAAATGTCTGCTTACTCTGCAATTATGGGAGCAATCTCTGGGTGCTTTGTATTATGAATTTAATTCAATAGCAATTCAGTGAATGTTTTATTTAAGAACAGAATAATTATATGCTTTTTCAATAATGAACTACACCTACTAAATGTTTTTAATGTATCATTACAAAATTCAGAAAACAAGAAAAAGAAACTCAATTTTAATTGCTACCCTTTTCTAAAAACACGTTTACAAGGGTGTAATTCCACAAAAGTAGAAATCACATTTCTCATTGCCGTAACTAGCCATTTCTCATATGATATGTCAACTTTTATATTCCGAATAATATTGTTGGAAAGCATGTTTCAAAAAGCTTAGAATGTTGGGGGTTTTTTTAACAGCAGGTTTTATTGATTGCTGTTTTGCAAATGACTTAATAGTAACTGTTAAGTCACTGGAACAGCACAAGCTGAATAATTAGTGTAAGTCTTTCACAACACACTGCAGGTAAGTACATTTGTATGTAGTAGCGGGGAAGGAGTCAACCAAACTATTTATTCAGCAGTTCATTTTGGCTCTTTTGACTGTGAATCAACTGTATGTGTGTCCTACAGAAGTGTTGGGGATCATGTGCTGACAGTAGGCATTCCTCTCTGAATTTTCCACGTCTATGTCTATGTTGGCATGTTTGACCTCTTGAGACACAAAGCCTGATATCTTTTTCTTTATTATTTGGCATTTGTTTTTCAGACATGAACAGTGTCTGAAGAAATCCTTTGGGTCTATATTTCTCACGGACCTGTGAGAAGAAAAAGAATAGCAGGAAATGAACACAGCTGAGGCACTTCAAGTAACTTCAATAATTTATGGACCAAAAGAAGCTACACGTGCTGATTCTAGGCCTGGAAGGCAGCTATGTCGGTTCAAGAGAAGAAAAACAAATTTCACAGCTTCATATATAAAACTGATCTCTTGTAAATTTGTTTTTACCAATATTCCATTTCAATGGATCTCCAGTTGCTTTTTTTCATATGCAGCTACCACTAGCCCTTGAATCTTGTTGAAAAGGTTTCAGAAGTCTACCAAGAGATAATTCAGTCATTAGGAGTTAAGAGCCAGGCAGCTCAGTTCAAGTATTTGCTAAATTGGAAGTGCTTCTGAAAGGCTAAATCAGTTTCCTTTTCTGATTAACTCAAGGCATATGAGTGCACACCTGCAATTTCAATCTATAATGTTCATGCATGTGACTATGCCACTATCCAACCTATAAATGACGTGAATATATTCTAATTTTCAGAAAGAAACAAGAAAAATGCCCTTGTGACACTGTAGCACAAGTGGATTAAGTTTGTCATACAAACTGACAGAATTTAACATGTTTTTAGAAATGTGTTGTTCTCACTAAAATTATACTACCTGTTCTGAATAGAAATCAACTGAATAAATAACACAGCCTGTATGATATGAATAGAAAAGGGATTAATGGAGCTTTACTGATCACGAATGTGAAAAAATCTTAAAAGGAAAGACTTTGGGCTTTTTAAATGAGATTATAATTATGTATAGTTGGTAAGTCAGCATGGTTTTACTGTTCATAACATTTAGTAAAAATTTTTAACAGTACTTAGTATTTTTTACTTTTTAAAGAAAATCCACAGAATTTTTCCAAACAGCTATCTTATCAGCTACACAAAACTTAAGAGAGAACAGTATCCTCTTTATTTAATGGGATAATAATGCTTGTGAAGCACACGACGGTGATCCGCCTTGTTCATATGAGAAACGGCATCTTAGCTATGAAGCTCCCATCCCATGGTACTTTCTGGATATGAATCCTGTTTCAGATGTGAAGCTGTAACACACAACATGATGTTTGTTTACAGTACATGTACCATAGCACTAACTATACATTATGTGCACTGCTCAGCTGACCTCTTTGGGGTTTTTTTTCACTGACCTTCTGCTTTTGTTAGCATTTTTTTTTTTCATTAAATACTGCACAAGAAGTTACTACAGAAGCTGAGCAAAGTGATGCAAAGACAACTAAAAGCTGGCAAGGATTCAGATATGAATTAGGAGGGAAGTCTCCCCCTGTCAAACGACTGAAATGGATTATCTGGAAGTTCATACCACACTAAAAAAACTACATTCACTGTGGTAGTCAAGTTGCAAAACCTGCAGAAGTCACAAAGATATTTACCTCAGCCAAAGGTGAGAAGTAAAAAGACTCCAGAGCATATTGGAGAGAGTTTAGTGATCTATCCAAATCGGTGCTGTGTCAGTTAAGTACAGGAATATTAACTGTAAACTGCACAGGGTTTCAGAAAAGATTCTGGCCTCTTGACATATCCCGTTTTCTATGATTTTCTAAAAGACTATTTACTAAAGAGTAATGTTTAATCTGCAACAAGGTTAAGAAAGAAAAAAAAAGTACATTTGGAATGGGATGGTGAGTAATACAAAAAATGTTATTATTCACTCGAACAAGCTGACCATGGAGGCTGTGGAATTTCTTTCCTTGCTGGTTTCAAAAAGTCAAGTAGAGAAAGCCCTGAGTAGCCTGCTCTAACCTGAGCCTCATGCAGATCATGAGGTGACCTGCAGAGATCCCTCCTGATCTTCCTTATTCTGTGTTTCTATGCCTTTAATGAAATCAGTGGAGCAACTACATTTGGGCACGAAAGATCTTCCATTCATCTGGAAGAAACTTTTGAATTCTCCAAAAGAAAGGAAGCGATGAAACTCATGGAAGGACTCCATTTAAGAAGTATAAGTACTAGGAAATGGAAGTGGGAATTGTAATCACTCACGCCCTCATACCAACATGCTCAGATACATGCACCAAGATACATATATCCAAGTAGTTTTGTCAGAATTTCACAGAGGACAAGGAACACAAGCTGTCACGTCCTCAGTATGTCTTTTAGGTTCTTCTTAGGTTGGTGACAGATGCTGTGTTTAGATAGACCCTTTTTTGGATGTTGCTTTTTTGTGTCACCCCTGTATATCATTAGGATTTTTTACCTGTCTACCTATCTGAGTCTCCTACCTGTCCGCCTTTCCTGTCTGTCTGCCTGGGTCACTTAAGACTTCAAGCCTCTTCTTTATATTCACTGGCTTTTAATGACTGTAGTCTGTCCCTTGGTTTAAGCTAGTATTGGGCTGCCTGCTTTCCTCCTGATCTGGGTGTCATGACAGGCTGCAAGTAGATGTGACCTTGATGACCTGTTGGTCTAGGAGTCAACAACACAAGTCATTCATACAATTTTTTTTCTGCTATCCCTCTTAAGCTTCCAATCCTGCACCTTCCTATTTGGTCTGTGTTGTTACCAGTCTTTCAATCACAGCTTTGTACAGGTACAGAAGGACAATGAACTAATGGGAGAGTCTGTAGGTTGAAGGCCAAAACAAAGCATCCAAGAAAGATGCTTATGAGCCCTTAATATGAGAGTGGAACTCATTCTGAATGTACTAAATAACGGAGTGCCACTTTCTCTCCTTCTTCCTGGGAAGGGAAGGAATACAACACTAAAGTCCCCTGACACATGCAGATTCTATCCAGGGGGAAACCAAGTAAGAATGACTTTCAAAACTTTAGTCAGACCACAAAGAATACCCAAAGCAACAATCAACCACAGAGTGGGAGAGTTTGCCCTAGGAGAGAGGACTGGGAATGGATGTATTATACAAACAATCATTATGCTCAGATATACACAGTTCATGCTATTTATATGCAATTGCCAATATAGAATTCTGGATGGGAAAAGGTTCAGGGTCAACAGCCTCTGAAACTGAATCTTCTCTGGACAAAGTCCTTACACTGCTAATTCTGTGAACACTTACCTGCAGCTCTTTGCAGAGTTTTCCCCCCTTACAGCTTATTTAAGAAGTGCAGTAGTACAAAGATTTACACACATGATTTATTTTATCCAAAGCAGAAGTGCCACTGGCTTACAGAAGTCTTGCTGCACCTGGGCTCAGAAAAGGCAGAGGTTATTCTTTGATACAAATGTGATATAAGTAGAAAGGAATAAAGCAGGCCTTGTCTATTTGTGCTAGCAGGGAAGTTCCTGGATATTTCAGTACTTACCCTTTTGATTAAGAAAACAACATTTCAATACATATTCCGTCTTTTTCAGTTAGATTACTCTTCCTGCCTACTTGTTCTTCTTTCTCTAAGGAAGATTAAGATCAGCACTCTTATTCCCTACCCACACCTATCTCCAATTCTCCTCCAATTCTCCCTCCTTATATGAAATTTGCAAATGTGAGATAAAAGTCTGTCATCCATATCAAAGACTAAGAGTCACACCCTGTCCCTAAAAACTTCATTATCTCAAAATATATGTTACATAAGAACATTTGTGTTGCTTTAATCTATATTATTATAGTTCCACTTTTAAAAGAAATTGTGAGGTTTTCTGTCATTTATTTCATGTTATTTAGCTTTTGACATGCACCTAATTAGTGTAAAAGTATTTACTTCAAAAAACATATTTGCCTGTCATTTTAATTGATGTGAATGGGGACACAGTATTTAAAAATAATTCTGTGCTTTGTTCCATGCAGTGATCTGATGCCTCATTAGAGTATTAGAATCAGCTTTTCACTGTGCCTCTGTGACTCCTTTGCAGTGTTGTTACACTAAACTAGGACCCAGGAGGCCAAGGTGAGAAAAAGCCTGATATGCCAGGCTCATTCTACTTGCATAGCAGAGAGCAATCCTTTCACCAATTGCTTCCCAGTGTTAAGAGAAAGCCCTGATAAAACATGGAATA
This sequence comes from Phalacrocorax aristotelis, assembly GCF_949628215.1. Classification (NCBI taxonomy): domain Eukaryota; kingdom Metazoa; phylum Chordata; class Aves; order Suliformes; family Phalacrocoracidae; genus Phalacrocorax; species Phalacrocorax aristotelis. The sequence continues at coordinate 66,500,464 of NC_134278.1, forward strand.
AGAAAAACAGCAGATACGGTAATATTTCAACAGTCAGAGGCTGGTATAGAACCGAGAGATCAAGGTTTGTGCCTGCTCTTCAGACTGGGCTGGTTCGGGTCACAGTGCTGAATTTCACTTCAGGAGAATGTCTGCATGTTAAAAAATGGTTGGTTGGTTGGTTTTATTTCACTTATCATCTTCATTAATTGAAAGGGAAGTTTATAGGAGGAACTGTGGCTATCCTTCAAGCAAGGCACTGCATGGCATGATCTAATTGCACCTGCACTGAGCAGGAGGATGGATTAGAAGGCCTCTGCTGGTCCTTGCCAACCCTTCACACCTTCCTGTGAATCCATGAAAGTGCCATATTCTCCAATCAAAGCTGAAAGTGTTTCTTGGAACCACAGCCTTGTCTATATTCACCTGAGCTGTATTGTAGTTTTCCGCATATGGAGCAGTGCTGAAGGCCATTAGCATTATGTCCAAACAATCAATTAAGCAAAACAGAGTTAGCCTGTGAAGCCAGACTTACACACCGCTAATACTGTGAACCTTGCTACTCACATGAAGAATTTACTTTAGGGATGACTATCTAAAAGGAACATACTTTGCACTCTGCCTCTCGTGCTCATCATTTAGTCAGATTAGATACAGATGTAGTCATACACACTGACTGCTAGTTATACCAAGTCTGGCTCGTCCTGAATATAATAAGAATGACCTGAGGCTGAACAATAGCCAACAATGTCAATAAAAGCTTCAGGAATTACCAAATTCAACATGCCAAAATTTGCTCTAAAGCTCTTTCAGATGACAGGTAGACATCATCTCACAGCAAAGCCTCAGAGACTAGCTTGTGTAGAATACAGACACTCTTCTTTCTTGCGGGTTTTTAGTGTCTGAACTATATTTAATCTGTCTTCTGAAGACAACCAGCTTCTGACCATAATTCATGTGTAGTCATGATCAAAAATGACACTGTAAATTGTATGTATGTCATCTCTTTTTTATGAAGAGGTGTTTCTAATGTTGCTATTTTTAAGTGAGTTCTTGTCTGAAAGTTAATACAAGGTTGTTGCCAACAATAGAAAATTACAGACAAAACACTGACGGGAAATATGCACCAAGGCTATGCTGTCACTCATAATATCCTTACAATGAACTGACAGATTTTAAAATTTGTCAGAATTCCAGTGGGATTTTTGTATCCTCTGGAAACTACTTTATGATTTCACATAAGTTTTCAGCCCCAGAAAGATTACATGATAGTTGTACTGTGATCTGTAACACCCTTTCATGTTGTGTTTTTTTTTCTGTTTTTCTCACTAAGCAACTGAAAGAACGAGAGCTCATATGAGTGAGGTTCTCTGTTGGCAAGAAAAAATGTTGAAGCAAAAATGCAACAGTATCCATAATTCAGTACCACTTGCCTAGGTCCTGTAGTCATCATTTTGACACCTGAGCAACGTCTAAACCTGGTACCTGCACAGAACATTAGTAGTTTGCTGACTTTCCTTCCTGCATCAAAGCTATATCACAGTAGTATGGTCCAAACGTACATTATTCAGTTACAACCAAATACTTTATCCTAAAAATTGTCTATTTGCCTTATTGTAATCGTTAATCATATACATGTGAAAAGACTGGTTGCATTTCATTCCTCTTTGAACATTAACAGAGCTAAATGTCAAGCTATCAAGGCTTCCCATAGTGAGACTGTTAAGTGTAACACAGATTGTGTTTCAAAATTACTAAATTACTAAAACTGTGAGCTGCAGTTCAGTACAAATCAAATCCAGCTTTACTGCCAGGAACAAAAAAAAAAACAAAAAAAACCCTGAAACAACCCAATTTAGTTAATTGATTTTTAATTTCTAAAAATCATAGCCCTGGCCAGACAATTGCATGATAAATAGCACTGAACTCTTAACACTTATGAACAGTATCTCAGGTTTTCATTTTCCCTTAGCCAGTCAGTCACTCCCACACAATACTCTCTGTATTGAGCCACCTATTCATACAAAAACTGCATCAAAAATGACAGTCACACTGTACAATCAAAGTATTGGCTTAATAAATGAAGGTTATATATATATTAAGGAACATTTATGTGTCTAATACATTTATACAAAACATAAATTTATATATTTTATATATTTATATAATGTTTATATGTTTAGGCAAAGTTCTTATTAAATTAATTATCACATTTTAATTGTATCTTAGTAGTGGACATCTGGAATAAACATAATGTTGTAGGGCTTTTTCTTTATTCATGATTTCTGCTACAGGAACCAACAAGTTTACAGAGCTAAGCATGTCCCAGAACTGAGGAGGAGAGAGTGTTTATTACTCTGTAATAGAGAGTAACAGAGTAAAAGAGAGTAATAGAGTAGACAAAGCACTGCACAAGCACAGAACAGTCTGTGTTAAACAGACTGCAGTCTAATAAACCTCTGAACTGTTCAATATTACATGATTATTCCTGGCAAGCCACAATACTGAAAGAAACTAGCTGCTGGTTATCTCCTGGAAGAGATTAGTTGCTGTTGATTTGGATCTTTCCCAAATAGATGTGATTTCTTTTTTTCAATTAACACTTTCCTGATTTTTTTTCAATGTAGTAGACAATATCTATAAAGCATTTACTCTGTTTTCAAGCTTCTAAATTCAGGACCTCTAATTTTACCTTTTCTCTGAAATGCTTTTGGATTTAGTTAAAATGATGTTATTACTTCAAATCCAGCAATGGCTTTCGTTTTAAAAAAGGTTGCAGAAAGTTAAACTTAAAGCTGAATGAAATCGTACTGCCAGGGGTCTGGACTGTAACCAGATCCTTTAATCTCAACTAATAGACTACTTTACAGTCATAATTAATGGCACAATGGGTGAGGAAAAGGAACAGTAAAAAAATAAATAAGACCTATCTGTACAACAAAATGGATATCCTAAAGGCAATTTAACCATATGCCACATGGTATGTAGAGAAACAATGAAGCATGCTTTGTTTAAATATCTATTTTGTAAGAAAAAGCTCCATGGAGCATTGAAGTTTCAGAGATACTACAGTTTATGAGGAACCGATGATTGAAGAGCCCTGTCTTAGACTTACTGAATGATGCATGAAAGATGCTAGTGATCTTACTCTGTGGCAATAAGACTCATAACAGTAAATTGTTGAAGTTTCACTCCTATATGTTTCATTCATGAAAGGACAGATCAAGCACAGAAGGCAGAGGTAACAATCAATAGTTCTGTCATTGGAAGGCATTATAAGTTAAATAGAGGCACAATTCCCCACAGATCTCTGTTCATACTTAGGGGCAAATCACAATGTATGTTTTCAGATTATTTCCATTAATACTAACACAGGGAAATATGGATCTGTTTGCCATGCTTGTCTCATTTTCTTTGCAGTAAGAAGCTCCAGTGATAGAAGCATCATAACATCTTCCCTCATCTCTGAGCAATTACTCAGGATACGTTGTGCAAAACTGCATCTGACAAGGCAGCCTCCACACCATTTTCTCTAAAGAAGAAGTTACCAAAGCACAATTGCTAGACATATCTACAACAATAAAATATACTCCTAGCAGTTTCCAAGAAAAATGCATAGATCAGGAGTAACTGAATATGCTCATTAGGCATCATGAGACTGTTAGCAGTTATATATAGCACTGTAGATACCAAACAGATGCAACATTTAGTAAATAGCAGAGTGAGACAATGCATTAAAATAGAGCACATATCATCTTAAGATAAACATTCTCTACTTTCAAAGAGCTGCACGGAATTTTAATTAGGCAGCTACTACCACAGTGGGATATGCGGTAAGGAGTCATTTGACAGTCTCTGGGAAGAGGCAGGAGTATTATTAAGTCTTTTTTTCTTTTACCATTATCTCTGTCTTTTACTGCATCTATTGGGACCCGAGTAAGGAAATTTTTGACTGATATAGAAAAGAACTCAATGAATTTACGAGTCAGAGAGATTATAAAATTATTACTGGAAAAGTGTTAGGTCTGAAAAGTAGATTATGGGAACTGCTGAAACTGGGAGTCTTTATACTGAGATTACTACAGTTTTTTGAGTTTTGGCATCTCTTTTTCTCCCTCCTGTTATGAGCAGCAGACAACACTTCCACTTTTCTCAAGTTCTTTCCTCTGTTTTCAGTAAAGTCCTGACATTAGGTTGGTTGATACTGGGGGCAGCTTGGTCATGAGAGGGGCCAGCTCTGAGCCTGCTCTCCCACGCAGTCCCTGGGTCCCCATTTTCCCTCTTTGTGTCCCTCCATGCCCACTACCCGCTTGCTGCTTTGCATCTGCCCAGCAGTCAGCAAGAGCACCTTACTGTCCTCACTGGCATGTTGGAAGGGTCTCTGCTCAGTATGGCAAGGCTAAGGTATTTCCAAGCTTATAAAATAGTTTTTCTTCCCTAGTTCAAGCTCCTTTTCTGACTGCAACACAAAGCAAGTCTCCCTGCAGCACTTTTATGAGGGGAATCAGGTGGCTGTTTTGCATAGTGGCGGGCTTTGCAAGGTCTCTCCAGAAGGATGGCATCTCCCCGTAGGTGAAGTGAGGTGGCCAGCTGAATTTCTGAGAAAAACAAGTTTAGAAAATAATTATTTTATGGACTATGACAGAGCTTCATGTACTATTAACACAACTCCTTTAGCCTAAAGTTAATCCTTATATTTTAAGAGATATTAAAAACCTAGAATCATATCAAGAGAAAAACTAACCATGGGGTTTCAGCCTTTGAACTAGTAACTGATGGGATTTTTAATTCACTATCTCTCTGCTCTCCTCTCGCTGGGGACAGAATAAGTTGGTAAATTAATCTTCTTTTTACTACACAAAGTTCTTGTGGCAGACTTGTAGTTCCTTTTTTTGTTAAGGTCTCCATACAACCTATACTGTTGTATACTATTTGTATACATACAACCTACAACTGTGCCTATTGTTTTATTTCAAGCCCTACTTAGGAAAAGATTACTTTCAAATGTAGCTAACATTACTGGATTATAAAAATCATGGAGTCTTTTATTTTGGCCTCTATAGGAACTTTTTAATTGAAAAACATTTCTGTTATCAATATTCTCTGAAATTACTTGTGTGAAGATTTCAAAAACAAGCAGCTTAATGCTTTAAGAGACAGTCTTTTACTTAATCAGTAAAGGATTGGAAATATTTTTTTATCGTTACCATTGATAAAGAAATATTTAATTAAATCTCTACAACTGTTGTGAAGGAAGATTTTCACTTTAATTCCTGTGAAACGGACTTCAGAAGATTTGGGATAAGTAAGACTGTTCATGATTACAGTAGTAGTCTCAGGACCACAATCTTCTATCAGGTATTTTATCTTTTGACTAAGAATAAATATAACTATAAAGTTCTTTAAATGGCCAGAAAATTAAGAGTCATTAACAGTCAACAATATATAAGAAAAATGTAGCAGAGAGTTTCAAACACTGTACCTACTCTTGGTATTACTTGCCTCCAGCTATAGAAGCATGTGACTAAGTCAAAATATTTAATATGCTGATATCAGAGTATTCACTCGTGTGGGGATGTCACTGTGCTAGGCAGCCAGCATGCTTCTGAGAACATGACTATATGCACATCTGCATTCAATAAGTAAAATCTTTTCAAAATCTGGCCCCAAATTTAAGATATCTAGCCATCTGAGAAGTTCAGTTCCCACTGAATTTCAAAAGTATCTGTGTGCCAAATTCTTTAACTTCTTTTCCTTTTTTCCATAGTTTAAAGTGATGATAATTTTTAGTAATTGCACTCTCCTTTCATTTGTTTCTGGTCTGGTATTAAGGAGTGGGTTTCTTCAGGGTACTTATAAATGTAGGCAAGTCCTTTTGAGATTTGCTAGGTTAATAATCAGTATTCTACTACTACATGTAACATGGAAACAAGGCAGGTCTTTATTTTTAGGTCTAACACTTGCAGTATTACAACTCAAACACTAGTAGTTCATAGGTGAAAAATATCCTTGCTGATGGATTAAGATTGGCTGGCGGTAACTTGGATCAATGGTATCTTTACGCAGAATAAAACACCAGATGGATATTATTGCTGATTGCATAGTGCTATGAAATTTACTTCAGGAGAAAGAAATTACCATCAGCCTCAGTTAAACTAAAGTACGTGCATTTCAACATACTTGAAATCACATAGCAATTTCTCAGTATTCTGTAGCACCAATAACCCAATACCCATTTATCACGTTCTATGAATAAAACTGAGAAATACATTTAACCCTCCTATAAAAAGCCATCCAAGGGACACACCAAAATATTTTTATTGATTCTCTTATCAAAATCTGCAGTCCTCTAGTGCTTCAGAAGGTTATCGAGAAGTAGAATACAATATGCAGTGTCCACTCACAAACTTCATCAAAATAAGTATTGGGAATACCTTGGCTCACTTTTAAGCATCCAGACTCTTGCAAATAAGAAAAAAGGAGTTGCTTTACACTGAACTTCTTCAGAACTCCTGTGCTGGTATGTTCATTAATAGCAAAACTTTTAAAGCTATTTCGTCTCAGCATCTCTATTCATTTTGAAATCATATAGAAGTGCTCCAGGTGTAGAGTAACAAAAGTGTATTACCAGCGTAATATAAGCAATGCAATATAAACAGCCATTTAAGCTGTTTTTAGATGATACATTTTGCCTTGCATTTCCAGATATGAAAAATTCTGCATAAAACATTAAGTACTTTTAAATTATTACTGTTCTCCTCTGCATAGTTCTAACTATGACGAAGAACAGGCTTTCAAGGAGACTGTCCAAAGTACCTCAGTTTAATCAAAGATCAAGAAAGCTATTTGTGTTAAGTTCTTTTTCACATTTTCCTGCTTTATACTCACTCATTGCATTTTATTTCAGATTAGAATTTAATGCTTTTGGCAGTGCAGCTTACAAAGCCCAGGAAATGGAAAGTGCTGGAAATAAAGCAGCTACAGCTGTGGAACAAGTTTTCTGAAGAGGTTAGGACATGGAAGGATGTGCTGGAAGATCCTGCTTTCTATGGAAAAACCTCACCGTTTCATTACTTTTAAAACTTTTTGTCACCTTCTCCAACAGTAATACATCTAAAATGAAGAAACAAAATGAAATATCCTTCTGCAGTACCAGTGGCCTCAATGCTGCAAAAACTATCAAAATTAAATTCTCCGTGGTCAAACTCCTCTGACCCAACTGATCCAACCTGAGATGCTCTAAGCTCCGTGCTCTCCTCCCAGCCAAGGACACTCTCCTCATTTGTTATGGACATTTATATGTAAAGGAATGCTAGAAGAGGTAACATCATGTTCTTTATTCTGAGTCAAGAGTAACACATAGTGCAGAAATGGTAGCTACTGAGATACAGCTGCACAGATAAACACTGCTCTTGCACAGCGTGCTCTGGGTCCATCACGGACCCAACAGCAGACATAGGATGACATGCTAGCGTATTTGCCACAAGATTTGTACAAGAGAGACAGCAGTCTGGCACTGGCACTGGTCTCTCTGCCTGTTTTCAGATTCAGCTTATTAATAATATCCAAAAAGTAGCTTTTACCCTCCCACCAGAAAGAGGAAGGTGTAAAACTTTCAGGGAATGCAGTTTAATATGTCTGGATACATGCTGTGAAGGAAAGACATAGAGCAGGGATAACATACCTGATACTTCCTTTTCTTGCAATATGAGCCAAATGAAAAACAGGCTGCTTGTCTTTTGAGGAAGGAACTCTCTAAAAACAAATATTCCTAATGTTTCAGGATGAAAGTGTTCACTCCACATCCAGGGAGAAATAAAATTATAGTTATTATCGGTTATATTTTTATTAAAGATTTGGAAAATAAAGTAGGAATTAAATTGAGACATATATAACAACAGTAGAAGATTCCTTTTGTGTAAAATGCACAAAAAAAAAAGAGAAGCTGTTTCAGACTAATACCATGAATACACAAAGAAGCACTTAATTTTTAGACATCTATAGTACACTTCAAATTTATTGCCTGAAAGCAGAAAAAAAAGCCAGAATACATGAATAGAGAATGTATAGTCAAAATGTCATTAAATATAAAGGTGTGAAGTGTTTAATAAATATTTCTGATTTGTACTTGGAAAGAAGCAAGGAGTTATTATATTACACATGAATGTTGAAGTACCTTTCATTATATTAATAATTAAGGGAGGCTTTAACTGCCATCCTGTGTGGATAGTGGAGAGATAATGTAAGCTAAGGAGGGCCAGACAGTTTACCCAGAGTAGCAAAAGCATTGGCTGAGGAGAAAGCTAGTTTGCTGATGCTTATTTTTAGTAAAGTCTGGAATGCTGGGCAAGTTCCTGGCTGCAACTAGCAGCTTATTCAGCAGTTCTGAGCCAGGCTGACCCATGAATTGCTTCCATCTGGGCCCAGTTTTTTTCTCAGGAAAGAAAAGAGATCTCACGCTCCCAAGCACCAATCAAGCTCCCAAGCAGCTGGTACCACCCAGACAACTACATGCCAAAGTGCGACAGTGACACAATGTGCTGCTGCCGTCTGAAGGGGGCTTGGTTTGGGGGGTGAAAACTACTGCTATGGGATGCTCTACTGAGAAAATCCAGATCCAGCTCTTGCAGCAGCTGAAGCTGGAACAGCCAATATTTGTTAGCTCTATCCATGCATCAGAAAGTCAGTATGTAGGCTTGTTGGTCCAGGCATTAAGCCTGTAAGAGTATAAAGAATTAAAATTGTCTCATAAAGAATTAAAGAGAAGGCACATAACTAATATCAGTCAGCACGGTCTTATGAAAAACAGATCTTGTCAAGCAAACATGATATCCTTGGAGAGGATTTCACTTACAGTGAATAAAGACATAATAGAGGCAGAATACAGGCTGAACAAAGACATTCGAGTGCTGCGCAATGGTCTGATTAAAAAAGGAGGAGTAGACACAGCATCCATGAAGCATAAATTTAATGGATTAAAATTTCTACAATTAACTGATGACAAAATGTCATTCTCAAGGGTGAATCATCATAAAATAGACGTATTTCTAGCATTTACAGAGCCTGAAAATAGACTGAAAGCCTCAGTACCTCAGTGATGAGAAGCACATAGAGGCAATCCAATAATATTTACAGATGACACAGAACTGACAAAGTGGTAAATACTGATAAGGATACAGCAATCAGAGAGACTGCTCTAAATCGCTTGGCAAATGAAACTTGCTTAAGCACAATGTTTCAGTATAGCAAATGCAAAGTAATAGATTTATGACAGGAATAGTATTCTGTGTCCTAGAAAGCAGCATACTGTTGGCATGTAGCATTAATTCTGCAAAATGAGAACGTTAACGAGATGACAGTAGAATAAACTTCTGGTTTCCTTAAGTTTAGAATGGTGGTAGAAATGACACAATGCTGAGAACAGCACAGAAAAATTAATAAAGGATTGAGAAAGTACTTGAGTCTTTAAAATTAAAAAAGATTATGAAGATATTTGTTTACAAGGTATAAGTTTTTTTAGAGGGCAAAACAGCTCTCTCATCTAGAGAAAAAGGCATAATAAAACCAACGATTGAAAGAATAAATTCAAACTAAAAAATTAAGCATAATTTCCTGTGACACTGATTAAACCATGAAAATCAATTACCAAGTGTAATACTGCTGCTTCTGTCTCTTGTTATCCTTAGACAAGACTGCCTGTCCTTTAAGAAGAAAAGTTCTAGCTAAATATAGTGTGATGAACTCAGCATGGGGGTAACTTTTTGAATGAGTCAGCCTTGTTCAAAAAAACAGCAGTTCAGATGATCTGTTGTCCCTTCTGCAATAAATTATGAGCATCTTAAGACCTTAATTAAGGTCATTCTGCACAACATTGTTTCTTTTTGCCTTCCAAGTGTGGAATTTTACCCTTCCTTTGTGGTAGATCTCATTTTAGCTCCCATCCAGTGCACAAGGCATATAGTGCAGCCTTTCCTTCAATATTGTTTAGTTTTTAATGTCTGGTCTGGTGCTGAGGCCTCCATCCACTACTCCATTTACTTTAATATTGAAAGGAGAAATGGTCCTTGAAAATGCCTGTACAGAAATACTTTTCTCTCCCAGGACAATCTTTCATTACTGTGTGTTAAAAGCTCGTGAGCACTTGATAAAACCTACAAAGGCATTTCTCCTTTTCTTACCAGTTGACTTCTTTAATCTGACCATTATTATGCTAGCAACCCATAGTTATAAGCTCCAGCACTGTTGCTCATTTTAATCAGTTCTAGTGTTTTTAATACTACCCATTATCCCACAGCTGTTTATTTTGCATGCTGCTTGTGGGTCTGGGAGATCACTCCTTCAAAAGCAAGCAAGCAGGTCATGATGTGGAACTGCTCCCTCCTAAACCCAGAGGGTGAAGGAGGTGCTAGGGACCATTCACACAATAAATTCTGCCACCACCCCTCATCGTTGGGTTTTTGCCTTAAATACACTTCTTGCCTTCTTGCACATAGGTGCAGTGAAATCATTTCTCATGGTCATCAAAAGATCTTCAAAGAGCAAATAGCCTTTCAAGTAACCCCGAAAAATATGGTCGTTATTTTATTTTATCTTTCTAAATATTCCCAGACGATGTGTCTGAGGATACAGACATTCTCCGTTCCATCATAAAGCATTTCCATGTGGTTACAGCAGCTGTGAAACACCCACTTCCCAATGACAGAAATGTTGTGCATGCTGCAAATGTGCTGACATGATACAACCGACCCAGTGCAATTAGGAGGGGAAGCACAGGAGACATGGAGGCACAAGCATGAATCTAGAAAATCGTAGAGCTGCATTGCTGTTGCACTGTGCCTTAAGAACTTGCAACGCTGAATAGGAGGAGCTCACTAGTTTTGGCACAGTGCCATGGGTGAACGACTTACACTTTTGGGGTTGATGAGATAGCGAAGCTGGTGTCTGGGGATCTCTGCATCTCACTGTATTGAGCAATAATTGTCATTTCTATTGAGACTAGAGTAATTGAGTAGAGTAATATTGCCTTCAGTAATCCTGGCAATTCAATGGTAAGTATGCACTATTAATATTTCAGTGTGCACATCTTGTAAAACTGCTTGTGTGGATTGCATTTTTCCACTGGAATTTTGTGAATCATATTTGATTTCACCACCTCACTGCAAAACGACAATTAAATGGTTATAGTATGAAGCTGTAGCAGAGAAATCTTGTTGCTGTATTGTATTTATATTGAAAAAAGCCTTGGTTTTTTTTTTAAATTGCTGAATATCTTTATTTATGTTTGTGTTCCTTTCCTACCCTGTGAACCAAGATGAAGGGGGAAATGTGACACGGAAAATAGGGAAATACGGGAGGCTTTTTGGACACTCAAAAGACAAAAAATTAGCATCACACAATATGACCTTCTAAAATTTTATTAACCTACTCAAATGGCAATGGATATTTATTTAACCCTACTTTTAATCATACAAATCCTCTTTTTTTTCTACTAAAATGATATACTTGACTGCTTTTACCTCAGAGGTTTTTGATCTTCATACATATATGAACCACTTCATTCAAAATCATCTAATTCTCGTCTGAAGGTATAATAGATATTTTTACTTCCATTTGGTTTTAATTTCTTCTCTTTTATATTGAAATAATTTAATTGAATTATATTTTAAGTGAGCAAAGTTAGGCAGGATATACTAGCTGATCCATGTCAGAAACTGACTTTACATCTGAATTTACATTTTGGCATTCTGGTGTGTCAGGGATACTGTGGAAACTTGGACAATATTGGTATCCTTTCCATGAATTTCCATATGGAAAGTTATACAGCTTGTGGTGCTTTTTTCATGTTTTCAAGGGAATAGAACTACAGCTTTATGCTTTTTAAAATAATACTGAGAGATTCTTGCATTTCATTGTTATTGTTACCTTCCTCCTCCTATTCAGCACGTCTAGATTTAACTGTAGTTCATATTGGAAACTCTAGTAGAGCAGTGACTGTTCCTGTGTCTCCACTTCTGTCTTAGTACAATGGGACCCTGGTGCACTGCAAAGGAGCACCAACACACCATAAGACCTGAATGGTTTGGATAGGGCAGTTCATACAATAAGGATATACTGGCTTACTGGAATGTTTAATTATCTACTTTGGTTGAGTTCAGTAGATTAGTGACTTTTAAAAGACTTGTGGCACTGATCCATACTAGTATTGTTTTCCACAAACAGCTTTATTACTTATAATGGTATATACAGCTAAACTGATGGAGTAAAAATTATCATGTTATCACTACTTTTTAAAATTAACAACCTTTAAAGTTGGCTTGGTAAAAAACAAGGATAAAACATAAATAATTTTAGGTCTATTATATCTAGTTAATTAGCTATTCAATACATCAGCAATACTTTTATTCAAGAAAAAAAATAAGGAAAATATTAGAATACTGTACATAGAAGTACAGAGTCTGTTGCAAGCTAATGGGATGTGTCCGCAGCAATGCCTAGTGGTATAGTCTTTTTAATACCGTGCTGTGTCCTAGGTTTATTGGAGCAATACTTTCCAATTGCAACTATTCCAATCTGCAAAAACTTCTTCAAAAATCAGCTTGGTGCAATGAAAGGGTCATCTTCACTTCCATTTTCTGCCCATGGTTTAGATAAATGTACATAGATCCCTGTAAAGCTCAGACAAATTCAAGTTAACATGGAAAACTTCTGCAAGATTGGCATTATTGTGCCTTTTAAAGTTTTAAAATCTTGTCCTTGACATCCACAAACAATCTGGTTCTGTTTGTGTTAGTGAAAACCTAAGCAGATGTTGCTTTCTGTACTAAGGCCAAGGATCATATTCCCAGTATATATAGCAGACACTCATCAGAGGGAGTTAGCAATTTTTAAGCAGAACTGGAACTTCTGAATCAGATATTGGACAAACAGAAAATCCATTGGGAATGAGATGTTGGACTGTGTATATATTTGTAGTTGTTATTCGAAGTAAACTGTTATATGAAAGTAAAAATTGCTTAAAACCTATTTAAAATAAACCCAGCTAGCTAGCTGCAGAACAGTCTTATTAGTTTAAAACTACAAAAGTTAGCTCTTCTATTAAATTGTCTGGGTCACCCAGGAAATCATGTGCATCACTTGAAAGAAAATGAAAATAAATGCACTATGAGGAATTATATCTGTGTTAATTAAAAGATTAGAGAAAAATTGTGTAATCATGATGACACACGTGCAATTAAATCATTCAAACTGCCCAAAATCTAGCCAAGTCTATTTTGTGGAAGACAATCAAAATGAAAATGAAGAGGTTTGTAGCATTCATGGATTATTAAATACAGGGATTCAGAGATTTAAATAACTGATGAAGAAAAACAACAGAAACCTTAGCTCTGCTTAGAATCACACAGACATAGAGAACCAGTTTGGCTTTTTCCATATACCCAATAAATAGGGATGCTGGTGTGCAGATATTCTCTTTGGTAACACCTAAACTATCTGTGGTCTAAATACAGTATAAATATATTTGTGTAGTACCTGCTATGCTGTTATCATGAATCTGCAAGTACATAGCCATTAGCCTGAGGCATATAAGTCTGCATAGTGCTGTACCACACTGTCAAGAAGGGAAGAGAGACAAATTTACTGCCTCAGATGATTTCTACCCATTACAAGTATATCTTCACCATGATGCATTTCATGCCACAAGCATGCTCATAGTTACTGTTCTCCTATCTCCTGGAAAGGCCTCTTTGCTTTTCCAGATACTTGAGGTGGTCTGTGCAGCCCTGTGCATTATGCATCTCATTGGTTGCTCTAGCATGAGGTGTGGGTCTGTTTTATGAACTAGTGGTGCACCATGTACTTCTGTCCTAAAAATACACTGTACAGGAAGCAAGAGAGACGCAGGAGGTATACAGCTATTTAAACTAAAGCTAGCCTCAGCAGTGAACCAGGAATCAAGAATCCTGATTCTAAGACAGGTACATGGGTCTAAATTTTCTAATCCAATGTTATGTATTCAGAGATTGAATGGCTGGATTTCTAGAGATGTTGGACAGCTTTAGCACTCTCTTAAGTCACATACCAAGGACAGTTTTCAAACTATCTTTTGCTAGAATTAGCACAGAAATTTATTCCTACCTAACAATACATTACAAAACTTCAAGATGATCTGTGCAGTCTTAACTTATCCCCTGTGAGTATTTGGACACAATCTTTAATTATATCATCTCACATCATTATTTTAGCTTGTGACTCTTCGTTCCTTCAATACACCAACTAAAGACTTTAGTAACATTATAAGATCTGAAAAGGAATTATAACATCAGAAAATACATTGGGTATGATCTTTGCTATCTACAATAATTATTCTAAAAACTGTATTCATTCAGTCAGAACAGGGACCTGTATTATACCATACATTACTGTAATTCAGAATTAGGAATGACAACATGCTATTTGGTTTCAGCTTCTTTCCAGTGGCAAGGCCAGACCAAGCAGAAATATCTTACTCAGCTCACATACATGTAAGGTGGATCTTAGCAAAGCTGACGGATCTGCTGATCATTGTACAAGGATTCATTTTTCAAAAATGCAGTTCTATCTGTGAGGTCACATTGTATATTGTTGCAAGCCACGGAACTAATTCAGGCATACTAAATTGCCAAAAATCTTTAAAAGAAGATCAGAAGTGTGACACTTCCTGTCACTAGAAAAGTGACAGTTTTGCCACCATAACTAATCGTCTTGTAAAAGAGATCTCCTCAGTGACTTCTGTTGTGGCAAAAGGTACAGTGATAATTTAATCTATATATTGGAAGGCAAAGAATAATGAGTTTTTGCAGTGATCTCTCAGCTGCCTTTAAATCCTGAGGTGAGAAGGAGTAAGAAGGATATTCCTATATCTGGATAGCAGGCACAGCATGTGCTATAAGAGGCCTCTGGAACTGAAAATTTCACCCAGAAAAAGAACTCAGAGGAGAGATTCAGCAATGTAATGAAAAAGAAATTGAGGAAAAATAAGAAATACAGGGGTCTTTTTTATTGTTTCATAAAAACAGAAATCCTCTCTTACCCTTCCCTCTCGCTATCAGTCCAAGTGTGCCTTTAACTCTGGAACAGTGTGAAGAGAAGTCTGCCTCACCTTGGCACAGCACTGGGATGCTCTGGCTCTACCCAAGGCTATTCTCAGACAGCATTACAATGCTGCTTTTCTTTGACCCAGAAAATAACTTGGTTTTGCTATGAAACAGTGAAAACATGTCATGTCATGGATGTTTTAAAACTAATTTGGGAGAGCTGGGAAAACCTCACTGAAGACAAGAGCCTTCTAATCGTGAAAAAAGAGTACAGAAACAAGAGATTTTACTTCTCATGCTTCAGAACACTGCTGCATGCTTCTTGTGCAACATAACTTCACAATGAAGGAGCAGACTTGAAGGGATCACAAGGTTAGTTGTCAAACTAGAAAACACCACTGAAAAGTGAATTAATGTAAGGGGAGAAATCACATAAGCCTTGCAAACACACTGTGCTAAAATGATAGGCAGTAAATGGCACACTCACAGATGAGGGAGATATACAGCAGCCACCTTACTGTGCCAGTCTGAATCTATGCAGGGAGAGAAAGCCAGAGTAGCATCTCTGTAGTCTCAGTGTGGCTCTCCCACTGGAGATGGCTAGAGGTGCAGCCTCTGTGCCATTTATAACTGAAGTGCAAGGCATTCCCTCCACTCTCTCCATTGCCTCTATGTTTTTCATGTCCAGTACTGAGACAGGCCTGTTTAATGGTCTACACATTAAAGCTATGGACATACCATCTTTCCTTTAGTTGCTGTTACTGGTTAGGAGTTAATTCACAAAATGTTCCCAGAGAATAAAATCTCTTGATTATAGAAAGAAATTGCCACTGATATTAAATCTCTATTTTTTGATAAAGCAGTTCTGCTAAAAAGTTTTGCAAGTGTAACCCAGAAGAAGCAATTCAGTCTTTACAGTTTGTCATAACAGTTATGGGAGAATTAAAAACAAGTTAGCGGAAGCTGTCAGGCAGAAGTGCTGTGTGTGCCAGGAAAGCCAGGAAGGTTGAAATAACTCCAATTTTCTCTAGGAGATATTTGAACTAAAATGTGTTCTTTTAATCCATTTTGCCCACCAGAATAGGTTTACAAATTAACTAACAATGGATGCTTAAACTGTTTACAGGGGCTTTTGTTTTCTTTTGGTTTGGTTTGGTTTTTGTAGAAATCCTAACTAGCTGGCTTCTTGGAAAAAAGTGGGAGTAAGAAAACTTTTCTACAAATAGTACTATACCGAAAGCTGCTAATGACTGTGATCCAAGAATCACTTGGATCTATGAGGTTAGAGACTCAACCCAATGAACACATTCGAATTATGCTTTTATCTCAGGAGATGGAGCAGTTAGGACTCCTTAAAAGGGTAAGCATGATGAATGGGCAGGTCAGTGCAGGAATCTGATGGTATGTCAGAGATAAGATGTGTGGGTTTATGGATTTGCCAAGCTGCAGAACTGGAAGGATATATAGATTGAACAGAGGGGCAAGTGTATGAGATGGAGATAGAGAGTCTGGAACAGCAGCTGAAGGTCCAAATAACTCTAGAGGGAAAGAGGCTGTCTAGAGCTGTCAGGTCAAGGTGGACCTCCTTCCTCAAGTGTCCTGTTTTTTATGCTGATGACATGTCTGTAGGTCAGGATTAAAATGTTCACACTGTGCTCATGAAGAGGTAAGTGTCAGATAGCTGGTCTGTGACAAGCCAAACCCACTGATATCGTCAGGAAAAAAATCTCTACTGAAGTTTTTGCCAGACTTTTGCATATGTGTAAATGCGTGAATGACTGGAGAGTCTAGATTTGAGACCAAGATCAAGTATGTTCTAAGTGATAAACCTGGAGTTTCCTGGGTACATAACTGAAAAATCTGATGGATTTCCAACTGTTCATTTTAATGACCATGGACTTGGTGTGCATTTGTGGGAAACAACAACAACAAAAATGGAACAAGTCCCAGGTAGTTCTTGTTGCAAGCAGCTATGGCGATAGCCCTTTTGGTGAATGGATTGAGTTCCATCTGAAAACGTTTGAAGATTTTACCAAAATGAAGGTTGACATATTTGGCAATTCAAAACCTCTGCTGTTTTGCAACGTAAACTTATTGGTTAATACATAGAAATCATGTGTTGTCTTCAATGACATGTAGATTGGTGGTTTTGCAAGTCCCACAATATCCAGTTACCGTATTTTTCAGATATATTTTGTCTTACTCTAATTTAGTGTCTTGTTTTATGAAGTAAGTTTAGAAGCATTGCAGCTGTATATTATTGATCATTATCCCTTTTTTCATTCCCACGGAAGAAGTCATGTAGCTAACTCTATTATTCAGTTTTCTATTACTCTTATGAAGATTCGCACTTTTTCTAGTTTGTTTTCCTGCTGTTTGTTACTCTTTCGTGCATTATTAGTTTTTGTATACCTGACTTTCCTCTTCTCAGGTATAAGTTCCCAACTTCCTGCTTTAGTAGAACTTCCCTATAATCATGTCAGATCTAAAAGGCTCTTTTTCCAGCACTCACACAGTGTTCATCTGCCTAGGGTAGTTCCCTCTGTGAACATACTCCAGTGATGAACATCAAAACCCCCCTCATACTCCTGACATTTAAACTATCTGATCATTCTTTAGCACTTTCATTCTCTTTAGGAACAAGAGAATATCACTGAAGATCACATGAATCTCTGTCTGGGAATAGCCAACCTGTATCTTATTAAATAGGAACATTGAAACAACATTTCTCATAAGACTGATAGGAAAAAAATGTGATTGTAAGGTAAAAAAAAAAAGCTAGTTAGCCCCCTGCCCCCTCCCCCCACCCCAAAAAAAAAAGTCAGTGAAGCAGGCAGAGACAAATCCAAGGATGCCATATGGAAAGTATGAAATAAAAGAAAACATTTTTGTAAATGTATACAGGAGGAAGAGTGGAAAAAGCAGGACTGAAAGTTAATACCAACCTCAGGAGAAAGCAGATTTATGTGAAGAGCCATAAGTCTATTATCAGAGGAGGTCCAGGAAGGAAGTATTTCAACTAGGTGCAAGAACACCTATTTATGAAAAGGAATGAAGAATTCACTCCTTGTAATAAATTTCAAGACTAACGCTCTTCCAAGGCTCCTATTTAATTAGAACAAGGCTGACAATTCCCAGACAGAGATTCAGATGATCTTCAGTAATACAGTTTAATTAACCCTTCAAGGAAGTCCTGAGAGAAGTAAGAATCAGGATTTCTGTGCCTGACTGACAATGCTAACTGGAAGCCACTTGCCATTCCCAAAGTACTTTATGCAGGGGATATCCGTACCATCATTCCCTATGCAAATGAGAGATTACAGCTGCAGAAATCCAAATGAGAGATTTTTCATGCTCCCTTGATAAACCTCTGTGTGATCTTTATACTTAATAGTGCTGATGAAAATTAATCAGGTTTCTATTGGATTTTAATTTGCACTGTGAAGAATACAAGCTCGTTTCCTCTCCTTTGCATCAGTCACCCAAACATAATGTAACATCCCCCTCTTCCTCAGATAGCATTCTCTCCAGAAATCAAATTACATTCATATTTTACTAATTATGTTTTTAGGCTTGGCACCCTAATATGACCATTATGCATGCTATTCTATTTGCTCTTAACTCTGCCAAAAGCAACAAGTATCTGTTCCTGTAATGTGCGACATGAACTGTTAATTAGGCTCAGATGTTCAGCTTTAGTTTTCCATTTTGAAGCTATGAGGAACATGCTAATTCTAACACAGCAGGTAAATAATAATCTGAAACCCTATTTCATGGCAATTACAAGGAAGCCAAGATAAATGTGGGAGTTACAAATGGATTTAGAAAGCATTGTGGGTTTAATGACTGCTTATACATATTACAAACCTTGGCTGCTCCTAATAGTCAAACACTTATTAATCTTAGTACAAGTTGAACAACAGAGTGCGTTTTGATGAGAAGACAGGGAGATCTGTAATGTTACTGCATCTTCCAGCTCCACATATGCAGGATAGGGTACGAAATTTTCATCCTTGGTACAAGAAGATGGAAGTATCTCACTCCTGATACAGTTCTCTGGTGCCATGCAAGCACAGGTGTGACAAGAGCTGACAGGGGACCTGCTGGAAGAAAGCAATCAAGCGCATAGGTTTGACCGGTCTGATGACAGTTCTGGAAATGTGTTAGGAAATATCAAGAAAACTCAGTATTTGCACCTATTGGAGTACTGACTGCTGTCGTGGCAGAGTGCTGTGGTAGGAGTGTGACGCTGATGTGGAGAACCACTGCTTGCTACTGGCTCTAGGGAACACAGTAAACAGCGCGCTCTGCCCTTCCTAAGATGAGCATTAAAGTTGCTTTTTAATTAGTTGTAAACTGAAACTTCCTGACACTCTTTTTCACTTTTCCATCTAACTTCTGCCCAAGTCCCCAGTTTTTTCCCAAGAGATTGTTTTCAGGGAAAGAGACACAGCTGTGTTTGTTTGGGTAAGTGCGAGAATTTAAACTGTCATTTATTACAAACCAACCTTGACCCTGAACCTACATCGTTACAAGATGAGCTGTTACAGCTACAGAGGAGGGCATTGGCATCTCACCACACCTGAACAATATGTCCTGCAGAGGAAAAAAAAAAAAAGCAGCAAGCAGATCTGTAGCACACCAACATTCCTTCAGGTCCATTACAAACATAGGATGGTAAAGCAGAGGAAGTATTAATAACAAACAAACACACACAGACACCAAACTAAGAAATGTTTCATAAGAAGTATTATGTGAACTAAATACCAGCTTTTCCTGAAGGATTCATTTTTGGCTAGCTTGGAGCCTTTCTGCTATCTTCTGATAGTTTATGATACATTACTGATTATTTCCTGTAGCTAACGATTTTTCTTCATTCCCATTAAATTTTATTATGTCTTTGGTGAATGTAAACATCATTTCCCAGACAGTCCAGGCATGATAAGAAACAATCTCAGTACTAGACCATCTTTAAATATATAGCGGGCTGGCAGAGGGCTCGCTGGGCCAGGAGGGAAACATTTGGAAAGATGTGACCAAAAAAGCTCTTTGTGGGGCAGGACCTCAATATACCCAAATTAAGAGCCATACCGCTGACATTACCCATGTCCCAGAGTGAAATATCACTCAACGCTTTAAGAAAACTTACAGGAATGACTTTTCATTTGTGATTTCTGACCTTTGAAAGTAGAGTTGGAACAGTATTTTTTATTTCCTGAAAATTTTAGAGTGTAACATTTGCAAATGTTACTTATTTATTCCTTATTTACTCCTCTGTATGAGGTCACTGTTAAGCCACTTTCTCTAATTATCTGTATTGAAGTGTCTTTTTGAATTTCTCTGAAACTACAACCGATTCTCAGTTTTCTTTGGGATGTGGATCTTTCAGAGACAGCTGCTTTGAGTCAGTTTCCCTAATATGCCTCTTGCCTTGCAATACCCAGCAAAGCAGAACTTCCCATGTGTACGCAGAATTTTTTCTCTGCTAACAGATACAAGGTGAAACACTTGCCTTATTAGTCAAATTCAGTAAAGGTAATTTCTTTCTGCTTCTTGAAAAGGTTTCTCAATAAATAAATAATTGTAGTTCGCATAACTGCAATATAGCACAATACACAAACTACTCACAGTTACATAGGACTGTCAGCATTATCAAATGCTGTTGACATGGTTGATCTGGAAACAGATACTCTGACCTCATCCTTGATGGCTTGACACATTTTCCCATTTGTAGGCATTTAAAATGCACCCAGAGACCTGGTACAAGACCTTCCCATGTCTGCTTGGTGTCACTCAGCTCCCTGCACGTTGGTACCCTCAGTCAGGATTCCTGACTTAATTTATCCCCCATTCCCATCGCTTTTCTGAAGATCCACCCCACGGCACCTCTGTAGCAGAAACTGGGAATGAGTAAGTGGAAATACATTAAACTATCCTGCCCCTCCCCATTCTTCTGCAATAGTAGGGAAATGCAAGTGCAGGTCAACATTACGGCTTTCCCCAGAGGATGTTGCCTTCAGTCTAATCCTTTAATTAGAAAATATGTTTGAAGACTAGATCCTGTTGGATAAATCTGTTACTTCACTAGTAAATTTTTAACAATACAATAAATCTCTTTTAAGAAAAAAAAATGAAAATACTCTATTAAATTTCATATCAATGAAATTCTGAGAGAAAATAGTATGAAACAGGTGAGACACGAGTTGCACAAATGTAACAGGGCAGAGATAATGGAAGTGAAGTATATAATAAAAAGAGGCAGCGTTTTTCCCCTCTCCCCTGCAAACGGTAGTGCAACTAAAAGGAAGCAACAGAGCCTGAAAATCACAGACCAAGCATATGAGAAATGGAAACAGACAGGAAATTAATAGTTTCCTGTACAACCAGAACAATGTTTTCAAGATACAAAATAGGTTTACAAATGAAAACAACAAAGGGAGAAAGTTTCTAGAGACCATTCTTTCTTCCTGAAATACCAAAAGCACAAATTCTCTGTATGTTCTGAAAGAAACCATTTTTAGAAAAAGCTTTGTGATTGGGCTAAATTTAGCAAATACATTTCCTTGTTCTTTTTTTTATACAGTTAAGTGGCTCTAAATGAACATTTAGCCCAGAAGATACATCATAGTAGCAGCTTTTCATGTGGATACTAAGAATAGACAGCTGGAATGCTCTTTGCATAAAATTATGTGTGCTTCTTTATGATAGTTATGTTATTTGCATTAAACAGCAAGTTAAGGATATGTTATATTAAATTATCTAGGACTTTATTAACACATGAATAAAACATGATTTTGGTAATGTAGAGTATAACAATAATTTGTTGGGGTGAGAGTCCCTAAAATTTAATGTAGAGAAAAATAGACTCTGAGGAGCAGAACACAGCATGGGCCAGCATACGCTGCTACAGCTCTTCTCACATCGGTGACACCGATGTACATTAGGTGAGGGCTGGGAATGAAACACTTCCTTTTCCCATTAATAGTCACCGAGCAGATGTAGATACAATTTAGGGCAACTGAGTGATATGGTGCAAGACAGCTGATCTGTAGGCCTTTAATCTCCTGCAGCTTGCAAGCAGCTCCAGAGCACCTCCCACTCCAGGGCAAAGTCACAAAATTAGCAATGAGATTTTGGTGTCTGAAGATTGCCAAGCAGTACAGATTCTCCGCTTTGGGAGCAGCTGAGCCAAGCACAGGCCAATGAGTCTGATATCAGTGACTGCCTTGATGCCCAAAGGGACCTCCAGGCATGCTGTGCAGAACCCATAAAAAACACATCTTACAGCTCTTGGCTTTGAGTTTAGGGTCACAGTAAATGGCCAGTACAGAGACTCAGAGGCTCTGTCAGCGGAGCAGAGACTCAAGGCAGGCAGTTTGTTCTGGTTTCAGATTTTAATTCTCTGACACCACTGGAAAACTGACAAAAGACGCTCAATATTAAAGAACTCAGTATTCAGTTAGTATCAGCTAAAATCAGTATTTCTGCTTGCTAGGACCATACCAGAGATCAGACTGCAACTAGTGCGAAAGAGGATAGGAAGTGTATTGTTGCTTTTTCTGTTTTATTGTATTTCAGTACTTCTGAATGTTAACTTATTTTGATGAACAACTAGAAATTTTAAAAGCAGTTGCAAATTAATTTCCAGACTAGAGCAAAATGGCAGATAATTCATATAGACTATAGAATCTCGCAGTAGTCATGCCTGACAAGCAAGACATGATGAGTTTCTTCTGCTTCATTTCTCCTAATATTTTGACATGAAAATGAGGGAAAGGTGATAGTGATTGCAATGTGTATGGAAGAAAAGAAGGATGAGAGGCCGAAATTCTTCTACTTAGTTACAAACTATGGTTTGTAACTGACATAATACTGAATTTTTGTCTATGGTTGATTTTCTTTTAAAAAAGAAATTGAAAAAAAAATCTGTTTAAAGGGAATAAAGAACATAGAATAAAGAACATATAGATGACAATTTTCTGTTTGCCTGGGATATAAGGGAGCCATCTATGTCTTATACAGTTTACACCATAATTGCACTGAGCCCTCACCTTCAAAGGATGTGTTGGTCCTAGACTCACCCTGTCTGGAATACTTTAGTCTAAATGCACATGTAATACTACAAGAAGTTCATAACAGGACCAAACAATCCGTCCCAAAGAATATTGTGGATTTTAGTGTAGACCACCACTCAGTCCCAGCAGCTGCCTGAGTTTACTTCATAAAGATAACAAGACAAGGAGTTCAAGCATTAGTGGTTTTCTGTAGAACACTGTATCCGCTAAAGGTTTTTATTGATGTAACTGCAAAGTTTCTAGGTTTTTGCAATATTTATTTAACTACCATCTCTGAGGATATTTGAACATCGCCAGTAGTGAAAGCCATTGGAAGTCAATGAGATACTCTGGGAGTTCATTAAGCTAAAAATTCTGCTTAGCATAATTATGTAATGGAAAGATGACACAAATACTTTGCACAGACAGAACGATGTGTAGGGATTACAGTTATTTGGCTTACTAATTAAACCTCCCATTTGGCCTCTTTGCTACAAGTTTAATTTTATAAACTCATCATGCATGTCATTCCATGAGTCATGGAGTTGTTAAACTGGTAGACTATATATAAATTTCACCTCCTAATGGAGAACCTTACTGGGAATTTCCTGTGTCTTTGAGGGTTTGGTTTTGTTTGCCAAAAAGACTCTGAAACAGTGGTAGTGAATCAAATTCAAAGCCAGTAGAACTCCAGGGGTTTGACTCAAATGTCATTAAAATCAGTAGAAAGCTTTCATGGGTGTCATGGTTTAAGAGCAAGTGACAGTATGAAGGTTAAATGGATTTGGGTACCAAACCACCGAATATATGCAATTGTTTCAATTCCCCAACTTCCCTGTTCTGTGGGAGAGTCAGTGCTGTCCAGGAGGGAAGTCAAAGTGGGAGTTAGTGTAGTAGACCCCACCATGCCACAAGCTGCTGAAAGAGACTAGAGCTAACCTTTGATTCAAAGGTGTTCAGGTTTAAGGACATAAAACATATTAATAGAAATATGAGTGTTACAAATTTTCCGATCTCTGTGGTGGGTTCAAATATTTTCCTAGTATTGAGAACCTGAATCACAATGTTCAATCCCCTTCCTGTCTTTAGTTTTAAATGCATATACTTTTAGATCTTCCATTGTTAAATTTGAAAAAGTGTGATTTGGAAACAATCAAACTAGTTTTCAGTCCTGTGCAGACACGATCTCTATTGCACAAATTATTTTTTTAGAAACCATCCTTTTCTCACACTTTTCATGCTAAGTGTGTTTGTAAAGACTGCAAAAAAACAATATCTTCATGAGTGTGTCTGAACGCAGTACTCCTACATTTTGATTAAGGTTCATGCCTTTCTTAATAGACAAAGACTCACTGTAGATTAAATTCTATCTACTCATGCTCCATTATGATCTATCGATGATGCAAACTCACTTTAACTATGTAGTTAAGCTGTGTTCATGGTGCCTAGAATTGCCGAAGAACTGTGGTCAACCCAAGAATTTCTTTTTAATAATTTCTGTGCTGGGAATTTTTATCTGAATATCAGACATGAAACTTGAGGTGTGCACTTGAACATGTTATGCCTGATGACAGTTCATAAAAAATTATAACTGTTACTTATTAAATACTGTTCTGTATAAAGAAAACCGGAACTCTTACATCATCTAAGTAAGCAGATTAAATCTGAGGATATAGACAACTGCTTTACAGATTTTTGTAAATGTATATTCAGTCTGGACTTGACATCTACTTCTTTATATTGATTATACAGTTACTGTAAACAGAAAAGTGATACCATTTCTCAGCAATAGAAAAGATATTCATATGAGAAAGGTAAGTATAATTTACAAGACTTCACTTCAAAGTTTGTGACATATAAAAGATCCTTTTTATGAGCAGTAAGGAATAGAGTATTTTGTTCTACAAATTTAAAAAATTATTATTATAAAATCTGTTTTATGTGGTTAATGTCATATAATATATTACCCACGTAATAAAATGGAAAATAAAAATTGAATGACCCGTCTATGACTTCATGGTATTATCTACGTTCATGTTGCAGAAAATTCCTAACTACTGAATTATACCTAGCAAGCATCATTTATACACAGGTGCTTTCCATTTAAAAAGCAAAATTGAACCTTTTGTTACCTGGATCACATAGATTATCTGAAAGCACAGAATTTAAATCCCTAAGACACAACGTTCAGTAGCATTAATGCTCAGTAAGAGCCCTGTAGTACTTTCCTAAAAGAGAGTACTCTTTGGCCTACGTGGTGGTTTAAATCACGACTCTCCCTTACTTGGAATGCTAGTCAGAAAATAAAAGTGAGAGATGTCAGAACAGTATTAAATATAAAAAGTGTTGATAACTTGATGAAGTAATTTTAGTTGAGAAAAAAGGTTGAATAAATCTTTATTTATTGTTCTGAATAACTCCTAATATTCCTTGAATATGAAAAGACTGAAAACTGTCTCTTTTTTCTCTTTGCATAACTTTAATAAAATGAAGACTCTTCAGGAAAAAGTAGAGTTCACATTGTTTCTGCTACAGAAAGTAAATATACACCACTTGATAGAAACCTGACAAAAACAGAAGATGCCAGAAGGGAGGCTCATGTTTAAGGTCTGTATCATACATATCCTATTAACAACTGCCAAGGAAGAATGACTCTGCACACACCAAATGCAAAATTCTTTTACTTTTGTTTTTATTTTCAGTCATAGTATCTCTGCCCTTTTTAGTTAGGCACTACTGGGGTGAGTTCTATGAATCCACAAAAAAAAGCAATTCCCTGGAGTGAGGAAGTTGTAGGACATTTCATCTCACACTACAAAGAAAGTTGTGAGTCATTACAAGGGAAGATACAAAAGCACTTATGGGAAAATTAGCACCATGAAAGTTGTCCTTTAATTTACCAAACAAGGTGTGAAAGTAGAAACAGGAGAAAACTAAGGTAAATAGAACACAAATATTTTTTCCAAGCCTGTATTTGCAGCCCAAAATCAACATCTTTTTTTGAAATGCACAAGTACCTGAAGAGGTCATGTAGTGGCAGTAATGACAATAAAATAGATGTTCATTAGGTTTCGTGGAACAAGTAGCTTCATAGGTGATTCTGAATAAAGGTAGGAAACAATAGAAGTAAGAAGTAAGCAGTCAATAAACTTAGGAAATCTTAAAAATATTCAGGGCCTAGTGCTTTGTTCATAATATTATACATGGGTATATTTGTATTTTTCTATATTATACATATTATATTTTTATACATAAAGTGTACACATATAACATAGACAAGCATGTACATGTTTATACAGACATACACATATAATTTGATTATATTACATGATCTCTAACAAACCACAAAAAAAATAATATGCTATAATATACAGGAAGAGAAAGAGAGAGAGACACACATATATATATACTGCATTTGTAACATTTGACATCTTGGCCTTCATTTTGGTTTGAGCATCTATGAAATTTTGATCAAAGACTTTTCTTTAGAAAAGACTTGCCTCTGTGGAAGTCCCTGTTTCTGGGGATTTTAAAATATTGGAAGAGACCTTTATATTTTCATAAAATGTATGCACATTGTCTTTGCCAAATAAGGAATATTTTTGGCAAAGTTTTAAAAAATAATTTTAACTAACATTATTGCTGGTGATAATCTTTAGTTACTTGGTGTGCACTACAAGCAAGTACTAAACTGGTGTGTACTTTGAAACTGCCAAGACCAAAGTGAGAGACACCAGGCAGACTACTGGCATCAAAAGGCTTCCAAATTAAGAGCACTTACAGTAATTTTAACTGTTTCCAAGAGGCTAAAATTGTAGCTGAATCCAGAATAATGAGCTTCCACTGAGCCTTAAGCCTTTGACTTCAGAGTCCTTTGATTTATTAAAACACATAAAGTAAGGGGCAAAAAAAAGGAACTTTGAAAAATATTGCAGTAATTCAAAAGCTTTCTCTGTGTTCAGATAGATGCATAAATGCTTCACTCCCAAGTCTCTGTGCCAAATTTCTACCAGCAGCAGCTTGTTGCCATAGAGAGAACACAACACATAAGATGGTGAACAGGTGACAGAGTGAACTGTGTACATCTGTTCATCTCTGGAGACTGGATTGCCTGTATCAGCTGGGGACAGATGAAGCTGAATACAGTTATCCAATGTTAGTGTCTGCCAAAACCCAGCACAATTTGGCTAATTCTTTCCTTCTGATATAATTATCTGCTTAGCTCAAGAGTTACCATATTAATTAGAATTCTGGACATCTCCTCAATATATATTAATTATATGGATAACATTATTTAAAACACAGAGATTATGGAGTCACATCACCAGTCAGGGAAACACGTTAGCCTCAGGCTAATTGCTCAAGCAAATAGTTGTACTTCTGCAATGTATCATTTGGATCCTATTTCAGCTCACAACATAAATAATTACTAACTTGGCCTAAGCTATCCTTTCAGCAGAAGTTCCTATGCACACTTAAAAGAGGGAAGTTTCTCCCATGTGGTTAAAGAAAGGTTTTATTTATCTTCAGGTGTCTGTAATTGCAGCGGTCATCCCCTCAGCAGTGTCTGTGCCCTTTTATCATGAGATGGAGGCATGATAAGAATGAAGGAGGACACCAGTATGCACACAGATTTAATGGGATCTTGCTTCATAAACCATTTGCAAATCTAAGCAGCAAATGTATTCTACTGCATGAGACAGGATAAATGGCAAGTGATAAGGCAGTTGCAGTGCAAAAAGTGCAAAGATAATTATATGAGTCACAACTGATAGGACAATAAGAACAGAAGAAGCATGGATACATTTAGTTGGTTTTGCTGACAATCAACCAAAACCAATAAGTTCATCAATTTTAGCCTTGCAGGGAAGATTAATCTATATGCATTTTGCAGAGCAGACTGATAGAGCATTTTCCCTTGTACAAGAGAAAAATAGCTGATATATCTGGACACTTTAGCAAAACATAAAGCAAATAAACATAAGTAGCCATCATTCATGGTATGGTAAATTTAAAAGAAAAGAGTAAACCTGGTTTGGCAATGATTCCTTCCATTCCAGATGTGGCAATCAGAACCTCTGCTTAGTAAAAATTTCACGTTGTTTAAGACATCATGTTGGCATACGAAATGGGTCAGTGGGAAAGAGAAATGCATTATGTTTGCCTTAGAAATCAGCCAGGCTGTATGGGAGGAAGTGTGGGGCTCTGGAATAAGCAAGTTAACACTATCAGATTTGCTGAAATCAGATCAAATCAGATTTAAACCAGGACACCTTTTATTGCAAAGGTGTGTTAGGAACAAGATGCATAGGCATTTCCACCAGCCGATTTTTAATTTCATAAACTGTTCTTGCCTTGTCACCAGTCACAAATGAAAATGGTTTCTGTCTTCTTAGACTGCTCAATACCGTCCTCAACATATCTCCCCAAACATGACAGGTAATCTGCACAAATGAGCTGCTCTTCTTAGAAGAACTATCCTTTTCTATGGGGTATGACAGAGCCTGGTACTGGCTCTGCTTGCCCTTCACATCCTCTTAGTTAAATGATCCTTCAGCACAGGAGAAGGCTCATTCTGAAATGTACTTAAATACATTCAGGTTCCTTTGAAGTCTGTAGTTGTCCCTCTGCTGACTTCAAACAGCCTGGGATTGGCTCTGTCATGGAAAAACAAGGAGGAAAAATAAGGTGAGCAAGGAAAACTAGGTTACAAAAATAATGTTGGTACTGATCTAAAAAGAAAAAACATATATATTACACAGTTTGTGATAAAGACAAGGCATTCTCATGCACCATAAAAAATCCATTTTACGTGCATGGGCATTTAAGAGGGAAATTTCAGCATAATTATTAAGATTGTAGGTAGTATGTTACTGAAGCTGATGCTTCGGTGTAGTACACTGCTGAGGTAAAATTTTCCCAAAGACTTCAGTGCCAACAGACCCCTCAGACTATTGCTATTATTACTCAATGCACCAAAGCTAATCCTGGAAGCTGTGTTCACCTAAGACTGCCTCTAAGCTAACACGCCCTGCCTGGAAGGAGCACCTCCTGACCATACCTGGATCTGACCTGCTACACCTGCAAGGCATTTCTGCCACACAGTGTGAACTGGTGTCCAGTGTCAAATTATAGGGTCTCTGCCATGGCCTCCATTTGTACTGCGAGCATGCTCTCAGGCATCCCAAACATCAATATCCCATGATATCTGCTGCTTCTGAAGATGTTAAATTAATCAGAAGGTTTCATCACAACCACACAAACGTGCCAAGCGTCTCCATCTGCTCCCAGTCTGCTGAGGAGGCTTGCCCATTGCAAAATGACTGCCCTTCTCCTTGGGCTAAGCCTTCTTCCTCCCTAACTAAAGGAATTAGGTAACTTTCTACATGAAGTAGTATTTGGTTGACTAGGATTGTTTTCTAAACCTAGGCTGTTGTTCTGAAAATCAGCACCTTAGAATGCTGCAATTTTGGTTAAAAAAAAAAAAGAAAAAATGTCAAGGCTGATCTAGAAGCATTATCTGTGGGAATAGAGGCTAACTCTGCATTGCAAATATTTTGATTAGCAAGTCACGGTCACAGAGTTCTGGTGCTATAAGCAAGGTCCTGATGTCAGTTACAGTGATGTTCTGACTATCCATCTGCTCAATTTTGGGTTCTAAAAATTACATTTTACTGCACTTTGGAGCACATATTAGAAGTAGTGAGGTTTATTACCACTCTCCAGATTATATTCGTTATCTCAGCTGGTTTTGAATGGATATGTGAATCAGCCTCGCCCCATCTCCTCCAATATGTTTTATGAATTTATCAGCTGTACTGGCAAGTGCTATTGGCAGTTCTGACATAAAAGTGTTTTGCTAAGTATTATCTCCATGGAGCTTTCTTATCCTAAGATAAATCCTTCTCTATGCAAGCTTACTGTTAGGAAACTACCCTGAGAGATTGGGAGAAAGAGATGGAGAAAGCAAAGTATTGCAGGAAATGTACAGAAGTAGATTTCCCTTCCCCGCCACTACTCCTCTCCACACACACCCCCCTTATGTCTGTTCTGTGCATTGCTACCATATACACAGTATGTTGGTTTAAAAGATATACCTGGAAATGCTGGTGCAAAACCTGAAAGCTGGGAAGAACTAGCAATTTCTTTGACTGCTGGTGTGCCTTGAATTTCTCTCAGTTATTCTCATATTATCCTCAGTAATTTTAATGTGGTCAACATGTTTTCCAGAAATAATTCAAACTTCATTTGAAGAACTTAATAATAACTGTGATAATAAAAATACTGTTCTTGTTATAATATTTACTGCTTATCTTGGTAGTTTGAATAATTGAGTGATTATGGCTTTTGTAAAAATGTACTTAATTTCTTATCTAAATTATTCAGCTTTAATTCCAGATCATTGACTTTCATCACATTTTACTTTCTAGAGAGCTGAAAAAATTTTTAATAAACCTAGCCTTTTCTCCTCCTGAAGGTGCTCCCATAACTGATTCACATTGCCTGTGTCTCTTCCTTTTGCTATACTAAACAAAGTGAATCCTTTTATTCTTTAAAAGAAATCCACATGTTACAGAACTTTCATCACTTCTAGTCTTTGCAATTCCCTATGTGCAATTTTTCATCATCCTTTTAAAAATGTGGAGAGCCACGGGATTCAGTATGTTTTTTCCATAGGAAAAAATCCATTTACAGAGGTAAAGCCATGTTTCTATTTGCTAATTCCCTCCCTCTATAAAGGTTACGCTAGACTTTTTGCTACAATGCAACATTGTGATTTTATCCTTAGTTATGTAGCTCTTTGGAAAATGCATTCTGCCATTACAGAAGTGTAGCAGCAACTTCTATATTTGGGTCTGGTGATGTTCATGCATCCTTTTCTTTGGAAATTATTTAACAAAACTTGTAAGTATGACTACCTGCCCTTCATTATTTGCCAATCAGTGGCATCTTTGTTTAATGTGTACATTGGTATTAATATTTTTTAATCTAGTTCTTGATTACTGATGAAAATATTGGGTCACTCCTTGAAAAATCCTCAGTGGAAACTTCAGCACTAGAAACTCCATTCATCTGTTATTTTTTATTAATGACAAGGCTTAAGAGCTCCAGGTTGGCTATCATCTCCTTATCAGGTGCATAAATACCAGTTTTCCATCTGAAGGTCATAAAGTACAAATCAAACTGCTTACCAAAGACATTACGTTTTACAGAGCCTTCATCAGTCAACGTCATTATCTCAATTTAATATGATGATATATATTGTAAAACAGCTGTGCTCTGTGTTGTTGCGGGTTTTTTCAGTTTTGGGGAGGGTGGGGTTGTTGGGTTTTTACCCCCCACAGGAAGCTACAGTGGCTGCCATTAATAATATTCTCTCTACTTCTTTATGGATTCAATCCAGTTTGGTTTTTTCTGTTATTGCTCCCAAGAAGACTATGAATCTCCAAGCAAAATAATACCTAATCTGCAGGAGTAAAACAGCATTTGGTGCTGGAGTCATGAGAGACTGTCTACAGAAAAAAATCAGGATTGTTGGTCGATGTAATACAAGCAATAGGAGTCAGCATGGCAGATTATCTTTCTGATTCACTGAACCTCCAGTAACTGGGAAGGTTATCACCAAGCATCCTACACACTGCACAAACCCTTGCATTTCACAAGGCAACCTTCTAGTTACTAAAATTTGTTACGTCAGTAGAAATGCAACCCAGAGATTTCAAATTTACTTATACGTGATCTTTATCCCTGAATTTGTATGAACTCTGAATCCAAACACAAAACTTAAAGTATCATTGCATCTTTGCTTGCAAACTTTGAACACTAGTCATTCTGCTCTTTAATTTTGTCTCGACCCTATCAGTCAATTACAGCTTTTGTATGTATATGCTTACTTATGTTGCTATGGTTCCCTTTGTTATGCTGAGCAAAGCCCCATTAAAAGAATTTGCATTTTGCTGAGAGAAATCTGTCTTTTGCTGCTTCTCACCAGGAGATTATTCTTTGCGATATTTCAGTCTCTTGCTGAGAACATATTGCCTTAAAATCGCAGAGAATTATAGCTTTATGTGTGGTGATGATAACTACAAATACGTGTGGTTATCCTTAAAACAAGTACTATTCTTTATCAAAATGCTGTGTTGGAATGTAACAAAGATTATTTCATCAAGTTAAGAAAAACAAGAAGAATCAAACAGAACTCAGGACACTGTACTTAACAGTTTATTATAAAGGTGCATATGAAAAGAACACCTCAAACTTAGTTTTCTCCTTTTATTTTCTTTGCAGATAGAACCAAGAAGAAAAGAACTAAGGTATTGGAGTAGGTGCAGTAAAATACAGTAACATTTTAATTGCTTTTATTTTCATATTTCACTATTAGAAAAAAAACATAACAGTCAGATATCAAAGAAAACCTTCAAATATTCTAGGTTTCCACCCCATAACTGAGCAAAAAGCAAAAATAGGCTATTGTTTCTACAGAAATTTTGTAAGCCAACACTGCATTACTGTCTGATGTACTTAATACTGATATAATCTGATATAACCAAAGTACTTAATTCATGGATTAGGGAATAACACTTACAAAATATCTACATCTCCTGAATTGATAGCATTTAAACAAAAATACTGCAATTGCAAAAAGTTGTTGTTCCATTAAAAATACAGGGATACTATTTTGCTACAGACCACTGTGCATCAGCCTAGAATAAAAAGGCTATACCCCAGGAGTCTAAATTATGCTCATTGACAGAATCCAGGTGAAGATGCATAAGCATCTATATATGTTGAGGGTATATCATTTGTTCCTTCTTTCAGCTGGTGGAGAGATGAGGAAATCTGGAACTGGACTCCAGTTCCGGGGTTT
The DNA here is from genome assembly GCF_949628215.1 of Phalacrocorax aristotelis. Classification (NCBI taxonomy): domain Eukaryota; kingdom Metazoa; phylum Chordata; class Aves; order Suliformes; family Phalacrocoracidae; genus Phalacrocorax; species Phalacrocorax aristotelis. Next base: position 66,533,439 of record NC_134278.1, read on the forward strand.
CTATTCATCCAGCCCCACATATTTGAGTGCTGTTGCTAGCATAACTTAAGGCAATTTACAGACACAAAGCTATGGCAAATGTCAGCTTGATATGCTAATAATTCCAGTAATGGTAGAGATGCAAATGGGACTAAATGTCTTTGAGCTGGACCAGCGTTGAGCTTTACATTGTTCAGGATTCATTCCTGTTAATCAATGGATGTACCATTATTTGGCTGCTCATATCTTGGATGGGCGTATGCTTCGCTGGGTAAAAAGCTGGCTGGATGGCCAGGCCCAAAGAGAGGTGGTGAATGCAGTTAAATCCAGCTGTCGGCCAGTCACAAGCGGGGTTAGCCAGGGCTCAGTACTGGGGCCAGTTCTGTTTAATATCTTTACCAATGATCTGGATGAGGGGATCGAGTGCGCCCTCAGTAAGTTTGCAGACAACACCAAGTTGGGCCAGTGTGATTTGCAGAGGGATTTGGACAGGCTGGATCGATGGACCGAGGCCAACTGTATGAGGTTCAACAAGTGTCAGATCCTGCACTTGGGTCACAACAACCCCATGCAATGCTACAGGCTTGGGGAAGGGTGGCTGGAAAGGTGCCCAGTGGAGAAGGACCTGGGCGTGCTGGTTGGCAGCCGGCTGAACATGAGCCAGCAGTGTGCCCAGGTGGCCAAGAAGGCCAACAGCATCCTGGCTTGTATCAGGAATAGTGTGGCCAGCAGGAGCAGGGCCGTGATCGTGCCCCTGTACTTGACACTGGCAAGGCCACACCTCAAATACTGTCTTCAGTTTTGGGGCCTTTCATCATATGGGAACTTAGTCATAAATAGGAAATAACTGTGGCTGTGTGTACACGTTGAATAAAAGGACAGCTTCTCCTTTTTGTGCGATCTAAGACAAGAGCCAACTATAGATTTATAGATATTCAGACATGGAAATAAAAGCATTGATTGACACACACTAAGGGGTTGCATTCACTTTTTGATGTTTAATCATATTTTGACTGTGCAAATTAATACACCTGCACTCTAGCAAATATTAGGTTTAGTTTGTAACAACTTACTCTCAAAGAAGGAATTACATTTGTCAAAAATGATACTGCAGGGAACATTTTGTTAGTATGTTTCATACATATACAGCTCCACTACTGTATTGGCCTGGAACACTGGCCCCATAAATGAAGCACACCTTTAAAACTACAGATTTCAAGCTGTGTTTTTTCCATTCACACTTTAATCCCTCAAATGCACTAGCACATACTGCAATTGCACCTAAAAGTACTGCGAGTAACAGTAGGAGGAAGAAAACATGAGATAACCAGTCTCTTTTGCTTTTCAAAGCAGAAGGGAAGAGTTTAAACTCCCTGTCTTAATGAAACATGGACTTTGGAAGGATAGGAGCCCAGTTCCACTGCACTTCCCTGCCCTCCTCCTTCCTCCCTGGGGGGAGTGAAGCAAGGACCGGATGAGTACTCACAAGGTAAAATGTTAGTGCTGTTGCTGGTGATAACAAGTCCTAATGCTAGCATGCGGAGCTGCAACTTTTGTCAGAAGAGGAGAGAAAAGTTATTTCCTACAGGCCACCATGCAGAAGAAAGTAGACAGGATGCCGCAGGGATCTCCAGAAAGGAAGGACTATATTTCTAAGGGAGATTACTATTACCTAGGGATAAATGAACCAAATCTAAACATAATTTGGGAGATAATAGTGCATTCCAAAATGTTCAAAAGGTTTAAAATAATCCTTTATAGTATCTGCCTAGCCTGCTTATTATTTCAGACCTAGCCATCAGAAGATGGTGCTATCTTCAGACACAAAATGAGAACAGCTGATAACTAAATCAGCCATGTGAGGTACTGAAATTAATTTCCAGTGCTAGACTTAGACTCATAACACCTGCAAGCCCTACAGTATTAGAAAGCATTGCTAGACTGTGCATAAGACTAATTCTCAGGAAGCAAATCAGAGAGCATGTGTTCATGAGCTGAACTTTACACAAGCATCAGTAAGAGCAAACATCCACTTTAGCTTCTTGTAAAAGGGCATTCTTCTTCAAAAGCTCAGCCAGATGCCTGATCACAGCCATCAATTATTCAAGCAGATAAGTCAAGATTTTGTTGTTAGTGGAGACAGTAATAGAACTGCATTGATTAATGTAATTAAGTGTAATCCAGCATTCAGACTTGCAGACTGGTTGGCATTAGGTATTATTCACAGTTTCATTTTGTAAGAAGCTCCACGCAAATGTATTTTCTAAAAAAGATTAGAAGGTGTTTCACTGCTGGAGGTGCTGACCCCTAGTGAGATAAAAAACAGTTGTTTTCATTACAAAGAAAAACACAAATGCTGAATGTATTGGTGTAAGAAAAGTTAGTCTATTTCCTTTGCACCATATTCTAGCATGCGTCTCAGAAAGTCACAGGTTTTAAGATCAGAGCAGAAAAAGCACCTAAATAATTTGTTCTGTCTTTGTATTTAACATGGTGATATGAGCAAAGCTTGCTTTTTAAAAGTCAACAAACCTTCAGAATAAAAGAAGATAAGCCATATCCCTTAAAAAAACCATGGTAAATAGTTTTCCCTTTCCTAGCTAAGCAGGCAGAATATTTATATTTTGTTTTAATATAATGTAAGTACTAGTACAAAAACCTTCATTTCCCATCTCATTTGGGTGGTATTAGATGTGTGCCATCATGGATGGGCATCACCGGATGCAGTTATTTCCTGTGCAGTTACCGTTTGGATCCTCCCAAATGTTGTTTAGGTTTAACATGAGATGACAAATGTGTGTTAAGTCCATGATGACTTCCCTTTTACTGTCCAAGAGACATAAAATAATTATTAACTCAGGTAACTTCCTGTGCCTTAATTTTACTTCCTCCTGAACATGCAGCTCCTTAGTATCCCATTTTCATGATTTTGTATTTCTTGCACAAACAGCCAGCAGCAGATTTGTACAAGATGATATAAGGTTTTACAGGATACAAGTGTATCTGTAACTACAGTGAAAGAAGCCCTGGGGAATAGAAGGACATTAAAAAAGACACTCCTCTGTCAGCGCAGTAAGGTGTTTCCAGTTTAAAGCTTTTTTCGTTGCTAAGGTATATCTCCTCTGGTAGACCTGCTGAGGCTGTGGCACGGGGTGATGCATTTTCCATGGCGTGTAGAAATGTTTAATGGCTTAGACTGTGCTCCTAGCAGCACTTCAGCTACTCATAAGAGTGACTTCTAGGAAATTAAAATGAAAACCACTTTGGGATCTTCTAGTGTGAAAGCCAAACTATATCATGATAAGATTATTTTTTTAATTTCCTCTGAACTGCCTTCTTTTTTTTAAGTTAAATTCAATAAGACAGAGGAGTTGTCTAAGCCAACTTTTTCACTAATGAATTCAGAAGGTTAAGAATAATTTCCTAAGGAGTGACTGTGCTGGTTTTGGCTGGGAGAGAGTAAATTTTCTTCATAGTAGCCAGTATGGGGCTGTGTTTTGGGTTTGTGCTGAAAACACTGGTGATAATACAGGGATGTTTTCGTTACTGCTGAGCAGTGCTTACAAAGCATCAAGGCCGTTTCTGCCTCTCACCCCACCCCACCAGCGAGCAGGCTGGGGGTGCACAAGAAGCTGGGAGGGGACACGGCTGGGACAGCTGACCCAAGGGACATCCCACACCATATGGCATCATGCTCAGCATATGAAGCTGGGGGAAGAAGAAGGAAGGGAGGGGGACGTTTGGAGTGATGGTGTTTGTCTTCCCAAGTAACCGTTACGTGTGATGGAGCCCTGCTTTCCTGGAGATGGCTGAACACCTGCCTGCCCATGGGAAGTGGTGAATGAATTCCTTGTTTTGCTTTGCTTGTGTGCGCGGCTTTTGCTATACCTGTTAAACTGTCTTTATCTCAAACCATTAGTTTTCTCTTTAACCCTTTCGATTCTCTCTCTGATCCTACTGGAGGGAGTGAGTGAGTGGCTGTGTGGTGCTGAGTTGCCGGCTGGGGTTAAACCACAACAGTGACAAAGGGATCAGAGGGCTTTTTAGTGACACTTCTCTGACTTAATACTTGATTAGAGAAAAAAGGGAATGAGAAACAGTTCTGACAAAGGTCATGTAAATCAGCACTGTAGGACAGGAATGAGCTACTCTAGTCACTTCAGAGGAGAAAATAAGTTACTGTCCTCTTAAATATACAGAAGAAATATTAAGATTAAATATTAGAAGGGACGCTCGATAATGCCAGTGTATCAAACATCAGGTCAAAGGTGCTCATTGGTAAGGCAGGCTATGGAACCACAGCGACTGTAATTATCCTTTTATTTCAAGCTACACTTCATATCTCTTTATTGGAGACAAAATATCAGTGGTTAAACTTGCTGTTATAGAGAACCGGCTGAGCAGGCCTTTAAAATTCTTTTAAATTCATGTTATTTCAGGCTTCTTCTATCCACCTCTCCTTTCACCCCGAAAGATAAACAGCATTATTTCAGCCTCGGAGAAATCTGCATTTGAGGTTTTCTGATAGTACAAATCATTCTGCAAGTTAGCAAAGTTCATTAAATGTATTTTTAGCAAACCATTCTTCCTTATGATTTAACCTTATGCCTGAATTCCCATAAAATTATGTAAGTCGATTACCTGTGAATACATGGTGAATAAATAAAATAGATAAAACAAATTTTAAAAATTTATTTTGTTTTCCTTTTATTATGATGATTCTCTATGTCACTTTCTATCCTTTTTCTGGCTATTCTTCCCCTTCTTTTTCTGTTCACTCTTGGTTACAATAATTGTAGTGAATAATAGTAACTCATGCTCTTTCAGAAACCCCGTGGTGTCCATGCGATTAATAAGGTGATTGCAGCAACCTTTTTTGAGCATTTGTAGAACGAAATAGCATACCTTCGAGAACACTGTGTTGTATTAGCAACGCAAATAAATGACCAGACATGCAAAAATATTGTTGAACTAATATGTGGGAGATGAAACAGAGAAAGGGATTAGACAAGTATTTATGATGCCTGCGATTAGGACTGGCCTTCTTCCCAGTCAAAGACATCAAATGCCTTTAATACAATTAAGAACCAATATTGTGTTGAAAAGGCAATACATTTTGTTAGCCGATCAAAGCGGACCTATATATTCAGATCTAAATTAAAGATATTTCATTTATAATCATCCTCTTTTTTCTCTAATTGCATATCCATTAATTTAGCTCTTTCTTATCACATTACTGAAAATGAGTTTGTCCACCTTTCTATCATTATTTGCAGCAATTCGGGGAGGAGAGAACACCTAAGTTCTCTTGTTTGTCTTACTGGTTCCTTGAGCTTTGTTTTCATGAAGAGAAAAAGGCATTTTCACAGTGTGGCAGCTGAAATACAGCAACTAATCCTAGTGAAGGAAAAGTGGCCTTGTAGCTGTCATGTGAGTTAGCAGACTGTAGTAAAGACTGATAGGAAACTAAGCATATACCCTGAGCTGATATCCTGGTAAGAACTACTCATGTTACACCTATATTATCCCACGTTTTTCAGTGGCCATCATTAACTGGAGGTTTTGCCTTAGGTCACAACTAAGTGTCTGCCGTAATAAATAAATAAAATAGCAAGAGTGAAATAGAGCAAGAAAATGTATTTTTTCTGTTACTCAAAAATGTAGTCCATCTCCCATGAAGGCAGAAAGACTTCCTTGCAAAATCATTAATACACCTCTGGGATGAGTAAATAAGTGGCCTTATTTCTGTCAACAAGCTACCTATCTTCTCTTCACACTGCTTCTCTAAGTTTTGATACTGTGATTTTTTTTTTCATTTGAAGCTTTGTCTGAAGTGTTACAATTTCAAAACTGAAATAATGAAGTCTGAGATATCAACATCAATGCACTGACAATTAAACTAACTTGTTAGATCATTTTGTACCCCATATTGTCTTTATGAGACTGTCACGGTCACAGATGACACCACCCACCAGCTTTGGACTGAATTATTTCAACACAGTGGATACACAGAAAACAATCTCCTATTGACACTTAGGAATCTGGTAGCTAGAAACTTTCATTATCACATATTTATACCGTCATTTGTGTAACCTGGCATTTAATTAGTCAACTGAATTTTGCTGAACTTTAAAAAATAATGCTGTCCTTATCGTACTCTTAGCTTAGGCAACAGGAAACAACTGTGGCTGCGTTGTTGCTAGTATGTGCTACATAATTTAGTCATAATCATTTCCTGACACTTACGTTTAGCACGATTTTTTCCTTTTGCACAGAAAAGTGTTTATTCAGGGAAGGGTGACTAGAAACTATAAGGTATCATTTATGGCTTCCTTGCTGCTGTGAGCTGATCTCTGCTGTCCTTAAGGCTATACCAGGTAAGAACTGGGAGGACACAACTACACTGCCTTTCTGTGCCAGACCCTTCCTTCACTGCAACTGACAATGACAGGGATGCTACCCAGAGTGGCTTTAAACTAGTTTTTAATTTGAAGCAGCTTTCTGTTAACTTGGACTGCCTCAAAAAATGAGCTGAAATGGAAAAGAGACCCTGCAACATACTGTCCAAAGATTATTAGCTAGCTATTAGCTAGCTGCCTGGCAAGTGTTTTTTAGGTAGACACATGTACAAGTCCAAACACTTTGTTCTATCTAAATAACTAGTGACTTTGCAACTTGCAGAGATAGTGAGTAGCTGCCAGCGAGCCAGGATCTGGAGCTTTCAGCAAAGGCTTCCTTCCAATTTGCTATTTGAACCTGCCTCTCCAAAGGGTATTCTCAGGTGTACTTTCCTCTGTCTGTGCCATGGAAGCTGTTGCAGAAAATACCTGAACGGTCCCTGGAGTATGGATCTTGGAGGATTTGGACTGGCTGGTTTTCATTGGCCACGTACTGAGAGAAGCCAACATCCCTGACGTTAGAATCAACATTCTTAGTTACCTTAGAGTAATTAAGGAATCATGTGATTTGGGCTCAACCTGCAAGTTTCCTCCATTCCTACTCTTTCCTTAAAGGACAAGATCTTTTATCCAGTAATTTCCATCATTTCCCTCTGGTCGCTTGGATTTCTTTCTCTTTGACACTTATGTGTCTTTCTACCATAAAAGCTCCCCTCACTCCCACCAAGAGTTACTTTCTAACTGCAGGCTGCTTGACTGACGCATCCCATCACGCAAAACATTTTATTTCCTCATGTTATCCAGTGGCTTTCAGGAGAGGAAGCCTCCAGAGAGTGCCACAGGAGCCAGACAGCATCACCCAGAAATAAGCAACCTTCCTCCTTGCTGCTCAGCTAGACCTTTTTCGCAGAAAACATACAGTGAACTGGAAACAAATCAAGCTGTTACAGCAGCTGCCAGAAGTCCCACACGTGCTGCACGGTTTTATCACTGAGCCGTGATCTCTTAGTGCAGCTGTCTTCCTTGAAGCATTGAGAGCTTCTGCACGGCCAAAGGCATGTGTGACAGCAGCCTACTGGCAAACACACTGAGTAGCTTCAGCTTCCCCTAACCCAGCTCGCTGCTTCCCAGCTCCCTGCTGCCTCCTCCCCCTGCAGTGCCTTACCTCCAAGCTAACTGATCCCGAGCCACCACTTGGTCTAGTGTGCCTACATCAGCCTTTCCTGCGTGTCCTGTCACATCCACATTACTGTATGACAGTCTCTTGGCATCTCCCTACTCTCCACAGCTAGCCTGTCTTCTAACAACTGCTCTGCTCTGGGTAACACTGGCAAATTAATCACTTTCTCCCTCTCCTTCTCCTCCCATTTGCTCCTGTCATTTACTCAAAGGCCAAGGTGCGCATGAGCAGATCGTCGTCTTCATTCCAGCAGATAAGCCTCATTTCAGATTTAGGATCCACCATTCAGTAGTGTGTGGAAACTGCCAGTGGCCCACCCTGTGCTAGGATTACTGGCTTCCCTGGCAGTCTTACTGGAACACATGCCTTAGAAAAGGTAAACCAGATGGGACTCAGATGGAAGATAGGATACTTGTATATCCTATGCATGTCAATCAGAAATCTAACTGGAGAATTACCAGACTTAAACTCATTGTGAATCCCCAGAGAAAGTGGTGGGTTGGTAGGGTATACTAGTGAACAATGTTTAGATGTTGAAACTCACCTCATAGGTTTCAACTCCTCATCTACTTACCTCATTAGTACTCATTCTGATGGTTTCCTGATTTTTAAAACCCCAAATATGGCATTCAGTGAACAATTCCTCTCAAGTAAGGCCATGCTTTTGTGTGTGGATTCCAGAATTGCAGCCACTTCATGAGTGGTAGACTGATCCATTGCTACTTACACTCAGTCATGTTGCTGTGGACACACCAAAAGAGCATCCCTTTGCCCAAGGAGATAATTTTCTCTTTTTGCAAGTTTGACTCTTCGGCTTCATTTTTTACCTCCTAAGAAGCTTAAGTCTTCTCTATGTTTATATTGATGAAACATCGTCAGCACAAAAAAAAAAAATAGTTGGCTTTAAGCAAACAGCTAGAGGATTAACTATTTCAGGCAGAAATATATATTTGAATACCTATTTGGCCAGTTCTGAGTACATGAATCCTTTGGAAACCCTGCATCAAAATAGATTACATTTTCTGCAGAGACAGAATATCTGCCAAGAACTAGTACAAAGTAACAACTCTGCTTAAAAGTACTATGTTGAAAACTTCTGAACAAATGAGGTTTGAGGTTGCATATTATGAAATACTCTTCTGGGGAAGCAAACTGGCAAAAGTTTGAGGGGCCAGTCATTACAGGATTAAGAAACCTCAATTTCCATTCAAACCATGTCAACAAGGAGTCTAATCCATTCTGGTTTACTACCAAAATGTGAAATTCACACCCTTGGAGAGAAAAGCCTTAATTAGAAAAGCTACCACAGTATGTACCAATCAACCCTTTTCTTGGCAGTCATTACAGATACGCCGACAGCTGAATGAACACAAAGTCTGGGAACCAGGCAGCTGCTGACAGTTTTTGGAAACAGGAGGTCCACCTGAGACAAAATATTTATTATATGTTCTAGGTAGTGAATCTTCTCATTAGCGGAGAGGCACAGTATTGGACTGAGACTAGTGATTAGGCTTCTGCTTTTTCCCCTTCTTTTTCACGTAATAACCACCTTTGTGCAATATTGTTCTTACCTTTTTTAACAGCTGGATGAAACAGTGTTAGTGAGAGGGAATGAGGAAACAAGCAACACACTTTATGTCAGTTTTATGAAAAATACTTTCAAATGAGAGCTAAGATGCATAGTTCAGACCAACATTGTCCATTCTAAGCGAGATTGTATTTATCATGCCAAGACAGGGAAAAGAAGAAAAGAAAATATTTCACACCAGAAAATAAAAGTAAACTAATGTCTATATAATTTAATGATACATCTACTTGTCTGCTGAGTACAGGAGACAGTAAGTCTGAGTTTATAAAATGTTCTTTTAGAAATAAACCATAAGACCTGTAAAATTCAGGCTCTCAAAGCTTGCCTTGTTATTGTCCCAAATGGTAAACTGCTGAGTGTCACAGAGTATACAAAAAGCAAATACTTTATACATCAGCATTTACAGTGAAGAATAAGAGTTGTGAAGTAGATATTTTGAGTAGGATATAATGAAAACATGTGTCTAACATTACACCTAGACTTCAGAAACAGATAGCACGACATTATTTTTATTAGCATTGGTTTCATTATGCTAATGCTTAAAACACCAATAAAGACTGGGCACCTTCAAAGGTGCTGTATATACACATGTTTACAGGATAAATAGACAAGCCAGTGAAAGAAGAGCAAACTAAATGGAGGACCACTTATCTTACAATGTGGCCAGGAAAAGACTTCACCACTGTGATTGTCATGTCCGTGTTCATCACGCTGGACCAGTGCAACATCTTAGCGGTGACCTACACTGTAATGCACCTAAACCTGCCTGAGACTGGATAATGACTAGGAGAGTGCACTTATACAAGCACATAGAACCAAAGTAAAAATATTTTAAATTAACATCTCTTATTAGATTTGCTGGTGATCATAAATTTCACAAGGACTATCCATTTAGTATTAGCTCTTATGAGTATTTTTTTGTGTGCATACATGGGCATGTGTGTGTTACAGGCGTGTTCAGATTCTTGTCATGGACCATGATTTTGTTTTCCTGCTCTACATGCAGAGATAGAAAAGGAAGCCCATCACAGTCAGGTGTCCATTTATAAGGGATTTAAGGGAGGTGTAGCATATCCATCAGCAGTTTCCAATCTGTGCATAAGTCAAGATATAGAAGAAGTTTGTAGGGAGTGTAAGATCTACTCAGCCTGCCCACTCAGCCCTGGAGGGCCCAGAGAACCAGCACATTGCTGCCTTCAAATCTTGCATGCTGGAGTGTCCTGAGCACAAGCTGCCCCTCACGCTGGAGTTCTCAGCTGGTGGCCACGATGGGGCACATACTCTGGTTACCGATGCTCCCAAGGCTGTTTTTTTCAGAGCAAGGTCAGGCTGGTCAGCTCAAAAGACACATTCATACACCAGGAGTCTGATGCTTCTCAGTCTGTTGTGGGGCCTCAGTACCAGGCAGTTTTTGAATGTACAGACTGGAAAGAAGATATTGAGATAGCTTTTGCTCTCCACAATATTTTGAGCATTATTCCCGGACATGATCCCCTTGAAATTTCCTTTATCTGCTTGGGGTGAGGTAGCAGTGTCCTTCAGTAAGGCTTTTAAAACAAACACAAGATCTCTTCTGTCGATACAGGATGCTGGGATTTACTTTTAAAAGTAAATAATAGTATTTTATGGTCCTTTTACCTACCTTCTCAGCTATTTTCCTCTCTCTCTGCTGTACTTCTAATAAAGTGCTCACGCAAATCACAGTAAGGGTCCTACCACAAAGACCTACCATTCTTTTTTAAGATAATCACAAGAAAGAGAAGTTTCCTTTTTACTAAAACTCTGTATATGTGGTAATTGGTTTAGAGACTAACCTCAGCAATGCTGCGTTCTTTCTTCCTGAAAGGCATACTGGTTCTGTAAGGATAAGTCTGTATTACTAGACACTTTCCAGCTTTCAGGTCTGGGTGAATGCCTTACCTACATCCCCGCTTCATATCGACACAAGACCTGGCACATGCTACATTCCCCGGCACATCATAGGCAGTGGTCTGTAGGCAGCTTCAGTAATTTGCCTTCCTAAGCACCATAAACTTTCTGTAGGTAAAGTTAGTACTGCATAGTCTGTGAAGACTCATATATTACCTTTTAAGACTTAAAGGCTGGTCTCAGATGTCTCCTTTCCCCACTCTATAAAACTATAATCTTATGAGGACCATTGATTTTTCAAGTTAATGTTCCATCTTCAACTCCCACCATGGAGAAAGTGGTTTTATCTTGTTATTTGCACCATGGAGTTTTTCCACAAGGAACAACACTAACACTGCCACAGGAATGGGGAAGGAGAAGAAAAGCAAAATGCTATTTATCACCATAGCCTGGGGGCATAAAAACAGACTCAGAATATCATATTCCTCCTTTTTTTTTCTTTTAAGGCATTTCTATCATGATATTACTATATGAAAGATTAATTTCTGGCTTTGGGGTTTTTTCTTTCTCTTGTGGAGCTGAAAAACTCACTGAATTTAAATAGGAAAAGAAAAAATATCTCTCAACTGCTGTAGCAGAAACTGCAGCATATGAAACTGTCCAGATGTTTCCCATGGTGCGAACTATCAGAATACCTGAGAGAATGGAAAATCCTTGTGTGTATATGACATTGTAATACACAATTAGAAGTGCTCAGTGAAAGAGAGCAAGACAAGCTCCATCTCTGTCCAAAATCCCTGACAACGGATGTATTTCCAGATTTCTATTCTGTCTTCATGCCACACTGTACCCATGTATCTTCCTATAGCAAGGGCTCCCCTACCAGGAAGATGTACAAATACCTATATGGCATTGACCTGTTCTGGTCCCCCATACCCTGAGAAAATACGATGAGGTACTTGAATTACGTGTCCGCTTCCTCTTGGACTAGGATGAAACCAAGTCAGGCTTCCAGAGTAATGTCTTCTGTTTTGGGAAACCTTAGGAGCTTCTTCTCTGGTACCTTCGTATTGTCGTCTTCCCTGTTATTTCCCCATCCCACCCCAGAGGAACTCCTCCTTCTGGGTGAGCCTGCCACCGTAGCACCCAGGTAAGAGTATGTGTAATAATGCCCAACTTGTGTGCTAAGTAGCTATTGAATGTGCAGGAAAGTCTGCAGGACTGATCAAGCTATCTTTTCTAGCCACAGAAGTGGGGCTACCGTTTAGACCAGTCAGCGAAGCAGGCACTATGGTCATGGTACAGTGTTCTGTGAGATACTCACCCACTGCTTTCATCACCGGCCTTAGAGAGGTAATGCCTTTCTCTCCTGGCAGAACACCATTATTTGCATATTATGGCGTTCTTCTGTTATCAAGTCTTGAAAACCAGGAAGGATTTCCACTTTTTTTTTTTTTTTTTGCAACAGTTATGATGATTATGATGAAAAAGGAGGACTGCATACATAAGCCAGAGTGTGCTCATTTGTGACTACCCAGCAAACACCTTCTTTTTAGTTGCAGGACAGTATTAACATCCAGGCATTCAGTCAGTGCATTACTCTGGATGAGAGCTGAGACATCTACAGTGCAACACACTCTGTAGAAGGTGAATTACACAGCTGTGTTAGGAGGAGTGGATTGCAATTAAAATGAGCAACAGTTCTGGAAGATGTGTTTAGCCTACATTTGGATAAATACTTACACCCAGGTGAAGTGCACCTTTAATATTTACATTAACTTTATTAAAATTAAATTAATATTTAATATATTCATTGATTTATCTAAAGACTGATCTTGTCCTGGTTTTGTGGGGTTTTGTCAAGTCCATTTTCCTGATGAGTGAGTCCTGTGCTGTTAGCTATCCCCACTTCTGACCAATGCCATAAGGCAACGCAATCTCTGAAGGGTACAGAAGCCCTCAGCAGGCCTATGTGAGTGTAGCAGTATCAGCTATGGGAATTACTCTGGTCCTCTGCTAGGTATTTACAGCTTGTGATGGTTTTGTATCTTTCTAAACCTATTTGCCTCTTAGCAAAGAAAGCACAAAACAAATGCACTGCAAAATTAGCATATTCCCATTGTTTACACCACCCATAGTATTTTCTGCTCACTTGTAACACTTTATTTACCATATTTTTGAAAACACAGGAGAATTAAGAAGTCATAGACTTGAAATTTCCTCTTGTTCTTTATAAGCATTGTGCACAGTCATTGATCCAGCAAGATTTCATGAAAGACAATTTACAAAAAAGGAAAGATTTTAATCTACTTGACATGACTCAAGGGTGTACCCAAGGGCTCTATCTGCTGTGCATATTTTTGTTTCAGTAAGAAGAGAAACTGCTTTTGCATCAAACCCTTATCTTGGTTCTGCCATTGTGCAAGCTCTGGGAACACGCTGAAGGGTTCTGATGTGCCATGGCTTCCCTTATGCGTTGCCTGATATAAGACTTTGTCAGAAAATATCTTTATTTTCACCTGACAAACTGATGGAATAGACATTTTTACTTTCTGCCTTTCAGTCAAATCACTATGTTGTGCTTTTTCATATCAATATCTTTCACAGGAAATTAAAGTCATATGTAATTTAGCTAAATATAAAAGGGATTCCCTAGTAAAAATTATCTGTAGGCAGGACAGGTCCTTTAAAACTTGACCTCTTGCACGTATCACTGCTGCATGGGGACTGTCAAACAGGTCCCTAGATTTAAAGCTAATGCCAGAGAGTTTGAATTGGGCAGTTTGGGTTCTTCTGCTCCTCAAAACCAGAAAACCGCTGGTGTTAACTATAAAATCCGAATTTTCTCTGCTTTTTGCTTAGATTCAAACAGAACTGTCATTTTTCTTAACAGATATGAAATTACTTTTTTTTCACATGAAATGTGACACTTGAAAGTAAACAATGTTGAGGTTTTTTGTATAACTACTTTTCTTGGGAAAAATTTCCATTTTCAGACAATCCTAGTGAAAACTGTCACTCAGGACACCTGAGTTTGGTTTTCAGTTGTTCTTTGTTAGTTTTATGCTTCCACGGGAATTATAGAGGCTAAATGAGATGACTAAATGGATTTTTAACAGGCTTATTACAATGAACACTTGCCAACATGTTCTCAGCTTGAAAAATAAAGCATTTAAAATTTAATTTTTTAGCAGCCTTTCTTCAAAAGTAAAATTTAATTAGAACCCAATTATACTGAAATTGAAGTAACTGCTGAGGTAATGCAATGAATACTCGGTCCCATATGGTCTGATTTATAATCCATAAGCACTTTGAAGAACTACCTTATTATCCTTTCTATATTCTTATAAATTTCCTATTAATATCAATAAGAATCGTATGGCTGCTTTGTATATATCTGAGAACATTTCTAAACAAAGTTATATAAGAATCTATTTTACTATATATTTACTATGGCTTAACACTGCCAAAAATAAACATGTATATCTGAAGGGCGGGTGTCAAGAGGATGGGGCCAGACCCTTTTCAGTGGTGCCCAATGACAAGACAAGGGGCAATGGGCACAAACGGAAACATGGGAAGTTCTGCCTAAACATGAGAAAAATCTTATTTCCTGTGAGGGTGACAGAGCAGCGGCACAGGCTGCCCAGGGAGACTGTGGAGTCTCCTTCCCTGGAGACATTCAAACCCCACCTGGACACGGTCCTGTGCCCGCTGCTCTGGGTGTCCCTGCTCAAGCAGGGGGCTGGATGAGATGATCTCCGGAGGTGCCTTCCAACCCCTACCATTCTGTGATTCTGTGATAAATTAATCTTAAATTTTAGGACCTTAAAATTTCTGTTGCAATGGTAAAGAGGAAAGTAAGTGAATCTTTTAGAAACATCAGTATCACCTTAATTCTTTAGTACAGAAAACCCTTCCTAGAAAATACAGACTAAGGTGTCCTATTTTTTACCCACTTACAACATTGTGAGCCCAAAATAATGTTTCTGAACTCATGATTTCTAGTTATTCCAGGCTTAAAATGAGGTCTAACGAACGTCTCTAAGCTATATGGTGATACATAACATAAAAGTTTAAAAAAATCCCAAAACACCCAGAGATATTTTGCCAGACTATTTTCTTACCCTCCATCTCAGGGAATTCCTGACACTTTTAAAGGGCTTGTATCTGAGATTACTAGTTAATTACATGATCAGAACTTAGAGCAGAAAACATCTTCATGCTCTCTCTACATAAGGGACAACATAAGGTACAGGGCAATGGAGAATCGGCAGGGGAAAAAACAGTGAAGGAACAGCTGGTCTGCAGAAATGGCCCTTCTTGACTCATGCACTAAATAATTTTTGATCACATTTCAAGTCAGAAATAGCTGCAATTGCTTACATTTTAATATCTAACAGGGAATGTTAATGACTAAATGGTAATCAGTTACTTAAAGTGTTGGCATTTCCCACAAGATAATTTTGATGTAGACTTAGGCTAGCTTGTTAAGCTCAAGTTATTTTCATAGAATCATAGAATGGCTTGGGTTGGAAGGGCCCTTTAGAGGTCATCTATCCAACCCCCCTGCAGTGAGCAGGGACATCTTCAGCTAGATCAGGTTGCTCAGAGCCCCGTCCAGCCTGACCTTGAATGTTTCCAGGGGCATCCACCACCCCTCTGGGCAACCTGTGGCAGTGTTTCACCAGCCTCACTGTAAAAAATTTTTTCCCTTATATCCAGTCTAAATCTACTCTCCTTTAGTTTAAAACCATTACTTTATTTTAAAATTATTTTCTCCAGAGATCATTTTGTATTTTCAAAATGGCTTCTGTAAGATAGTAAGCTATGTTTTAAAAAACAGTTTTCTATGTGATCAATGTGATGATCAGGTTCTGCAGGCTAGCCAAATGGCACTAAGATACCAACTTAGTGTACTAAGTAAGTGTTTTGTTAAGACCTAAAAAATCTTTTCTTTTCTGTAACAGAAAGATCCTCTTACTTCCTCTCATTTTCTTATGTACAAGAGGCTTAAAAATACTTTTATTGTATCTGTTTTTCCCCAGTCAGCTACTCAGTCTGATTGCAGATCTGACAACACCATGGCAATTGCCAACAGTTCTGCTTGTTGGCCGCTAAATGTTACTGAATGCTGATACTGTACAGTGCCATGTAACTTCTCAGATCACACCTGCATCCACCATCCAAGCACTGCCACAGAAAGCTAATGGGTATTCCTAAAGAGGAGGCAGGACTCTACAATCTCCCATGAAAACAATCAAGCAACATTCAATGCTTGATTACACACTGTTAACAGGTAGAAAACTCTATAGCAATATACCTTTTTTTTTTAACCCAATTCGGGCTGCTACTGTCATTCTAAAATCATCATAAAGCATCTTTTCTTCTTTGAAAAGCAGTTGAGAAGTGGGTTAACTTCCGAGCACGTACTTGCTCATTTGGGAATCTCGCAGGATGTGACCATCCGCACACTGGCCCTGCCGTACATACTGTGTAAGGTAACCATTTCCTCTCTTCTACACCTAGCCTCTGTTCTCTATCGCATTTGTAGGCAAAAGAGTCAAATGGCGAATTTGCATCTGCTCAGGTTTTAATAATATTATTTGGAAATACATCTGTATTAGTTGCTTTTCCGGTCAGGCACTGATAAATCCTGTTCAGGTACAAGCTGATTGAAGCTCTGATGTTTAATTGAAATGTGTTCTGAAGCCTGTTGTTAATATTGTCCGGTATCCTGGAAAATGAAGCCTGACTTCTTATGATACAAACTGTCAGGGTGATCCAGCCACTTTGTTTCAATAAAGGCCAAACCCACAAAACCGGTTTTGTTCTGTGAATGTCACACAGAACATTCAAGAAAATCATAGTAAAATGTCACTATTTAAGTAGTAAAGCAAAGCTCTCCAAAATTAGGAAATGCTGGATTTACAGTGACCCTTGCTATCTTCAGCTCCTGCCCTATGCAGTGAATAAAGAGAAGTCCTGCAGGAGTGGAAGAGTTTGTGGTCCTAGAAGCAACAACAACCTCACTGATGTCTTCCTCAAAGACAAGCAAGAGGCACCAGTGATTTTAGGTTTTCCTTCTTTGTCAATGCTCAGGTCCAACACCTGAGCCAGGCCATTAGAGCCACCATGGACATAATGTTAAACTGAGGCACAGGAGCCCATGCAGCTCCACCACAAAGGTGGTTTAAAACAGTGCATTCCTTCACTGAGTGACCACTGCTACAGCCCTTCCATTTTCTTCACTGAATCTGTAGGAAAGTGGTGATGAAACATGGCGAATACATCTGTCTTTGCCTAGAGAGGAAATGAAAGCAAACAGTGTCTAGACATGGGAGAAGCATTTAATTGAGGCTGGTGCACAGTAAAAGCCTATAACATTTGCTGTTGCTGGCATTCTCTCCTATGGATGCTTTCCCTGCTGCTGACAGCTCCATTCTCCGCAGCTACAGGATCAGATTGGGGAAGTTGCTGTAAACTCACAAGCCCACCCAAAGATGTGCTGTGCTTTTCTGTAATGCTGCACTGTTACAGAAGTTAAGTAACTCTGCTCTCAGACCAGCAAAGCTGGTGGGGGCTTGGCAGCATTTTGTTGCAGACATTGGGATGCTCTAAGGTAAGGGTACTTTGTCATTTTAGAACTGGCAGGGCTTTTGGATTATATTGATTTTATTTCATTGTCTTGAGATCATCTACCCTTAGCTCTAAGTATAACTCCAGACTCTAACTCTTGAAATATATACAGTCCTAGGCTGTGCATAACTTAAGGCTGGAATGCCCTCCCCAGCTCAGCCCAGGCAAAAGGCTGCTCACAGATGTGCAGAGCACCACAAAAAGGCGAAGAGGCAGTACGTGCCACTGGGAATAGGGGTGCTCTGACAACAGCAGTCATGGCACTCAGACAAGGGCTAGTTATCCAGGCCAGGTGCTGCCAAGAGTTTTGGCAGCAGGAGACAAATCCTGGGACGTGCTTATAGGTTTCACGTAAGTCTGGGATTTACAGCGAGAGGAGTGACATTCACAATGCACAGAGAGAAGGCACACGGAGCTCTCAGGCACTTGCCTTTTATGCCTAAAATATATATGGTGTGTATATATATTATATATATTTTTTCAGAGGGACCACAGTCAGTTACATTAAGCAGAGCTAGTTTTCCAAAGGTGTTCCCCTTTGCATATAGGGAGGGGACAAGCATGTATAGAATACATCTGAAACACCTCCTTCTCATCCTTTTCCTGTTCTCCCTTTCCAATCCCCAGCTGCTGTGAGAATCTGGCTGCTACATCCCTTGGGCATGAAATGAGAAGATGCCGAGAGGACTGAAATGAGAAGGACCTTACATGTATCACATGGTACGAATGCTGCAGGTGCTGTCTGCTATAGAGAAAGGTCTTGAAAAATTGGTAATGTCAACAAGGATATCTTGTCTCAGATGCCATGTAGATGGGACCCTCCAGCTTTATGGGAGCTAAGGTAGAAAGTTGCAGCCCACCTCCACACAGTGGGTCTGCTGGAGGTAGGCTGCTGGAGATGCATGAGAAAAGCAGTCTGTAGGCATCGGGCAGCAGTAATACAGATTGGTTCATGGAGCAGCTGAGAATCAGGAAGGGTTAAAAACAGCCACACTATGGTACCGTCTCTCTTGGGAGACAGACGGTATTGATATCTTCTTGTGTTCACTCAATAGAAGTGTCTTTTCTGAATCAAATATGCACTACAAGGTGAATCCGCAGTGCACAGAGCCAGCAATGACACAAAGTTTCTGACTCACAAATTGCGCCCCTTGTTTAAAAAATGAAGTAATGAAATCCATCTCCTGATAGATTAAAACAGTTCACCAGATTAGTTAAGCATGGGCACATATTATCCCTTTTCTGTTCCAAATTAATGCTATAGAAATTTACTAACTGTATCATGTTGTAATACAAAATGAAAACTTTAATTTACCTTATACACTGACAATCCTCAACTATACCCCCTAAATGAAAAATGAGCATATTGTCATTTCCCTGTTGACTTAGGTCATAAAAGTCATTAATGGATGTTTGTTAAAAGCAAATTCAATTCTTTTACATTGTTGCTAGTCACCAAGAATGTGGTGGTATTGGGAGTCAGAAATAAGTCAGAAAAAATGAGAAATTAAGGCAACTTCTCAAAACTGAATTAGACAATTGTCTAAATTAAATGGCAAATCAAAAGCAAATCTGGCTAAGCAATATACTTCTGGTCCCAACCTACCAGTTTAGTGGCTGCACAATGTGCTGGAATGTAAAGCATGGAGTCAAGTTCTTCAGTCAGATTTCCCCCTTCCCACCGCTAGACCAGGACCAATCCCGCAAGTGTCTGAATGTACTCGTGAATTGTACTTGGTTCTACTTTGTCGTATATTTCCGTAGCTTGAAATACAAAACCTCTTTGGGAAGGTACAGCTCTTGAGCTATAGCACGCACATTTTCAGATGTCTTTCTCTTCCATCCAGTTCCCAAAGGACCCTTCCCCTATTAAAACTTTTATGTTTTCAGACTGTGTTTGACAAAATGCAGCCATGCTGGCAATCTTTGAGCCAGCAAAGACCATTTGAAGACATATATTTTTGATCTATCCTCGTTCTCGTTCCTCCTCCTCTCATACCTTCTTCTGGCACAGTGAATGGGGCCCCTGTAGCCTTACATGGGCAGGATAAGACTCATCATGGTACCAGAAAGAAGGCAGAAGCCAGTAGCAGGTAACTTTGAGCACCCCATGTAGAGCCCTGTGATTGTTACAAGTACTACAAATATGGAGGTGGATTTTCAAAAGTATCCAGTGATTTTGTGAGGTTGAGTTGCGATTTCATTGAAAGGCTGACTATCGTGCAACAGACTCATATTTTAGAAATAAGCGAAGAAAGAAATGTTACTGGAAATCAACTCTGCAAATCTTCAGCTTAATATGGATCTGTTTAAATTACGTCAAAGGATTTTTTTCTCTTAGTCCCAGATTAACTCTTCCTGTGTTTATATTTCTGTGAATCTGTTTTGACTGACTTAAGAAAAATACCTGTGGGGCAGGTGTGTTGTGAAAAGTAGACATTGTTCTGTTTGGTAACCAAAGTGGCTTTGTTGAAGACAATTATCCCTTCACAGTGTAACACTAAACGAGGTACCTCAAGTCTGTTGAGAATCCAACTGTACTGACACTTCAGGATTCAGCATTGTAATGTTTCTATTACAGGCAGGGTGGGGTGACAAGGTGCTATCAGGCTTATTTGGTGCTAGTTCTAGTCTAGGGGAAAAAAGCTTTACACAGAGGAAGCAGTAATTACCCTTATTCTCTCATTTTTCAGAGACTGAGAATAGGTGGTAGTTTTCTCAATCATTGCAAAAATATTATTGAAAGAAACCAACTCAAAATCCAGGAGAGGAAGATAGAAATTAACTGATGTTTCTGAAATAAGAAAGTTTTCACAACAGAAAAAAAAGAATTAAATGGTATTTTAACAAGCATTTTGGCATAGATCTCAATGTAGCATCTGAAAAGTTGACATCATCTCATTTACAGATTTCCTTTGTTTCTTTGACTACAGAGTTAGAAGAAATACTTCATATAATTCACTCTACAAACAATTTTTTAATTCTTGGCAAGCAGTGTTGTCTGGAAATAACATCATACGTACAGATGTACTTGTATACAATGCGTACAAAAGCACTGTAACAGACACTTCCAAAATGCATATTGGGTTAGCAATATGCCTAGTAAAGCTCCAGAACTAATTCCTCCACACCACGCTACAAGAATTTGAGGGGAGGCATATGCAATTTAGGTTACTTACTCAAAACAGGCTTTGAGTATTAGGCCTGGGAAATAATGAACGAAAATTGTGCTGATTTCCTGACAAGAAGAAGTTACAGTCTACCTGGGAATACCTTCCCTGCACAATGAAAAACAAGAGTCTAGAGCTTGCTGTTCTGCTAGAAGGCAGACTCCTGCTGTCCATTCCACACACATAGAAATTTAAGACACTGAGTGAAGAGTATAAATCAAACATAAGCATCAAATCTGCTATAAATCAGATTACTATTTTTCCTGTAGGGTACCTGTATCATCTGGTAATGTCCACATCAGACAAATGCCTTCAGGAAATAAAGAACACAATGGATTTAGAAGTCCTATTAAATGTTATGCTGTGTAGAGAGATTGCCAAACAAAATGAGAAGCAGGGAACCAGAAAAAAAAATTGCAGAAACAAAAGGGAAATTGATCAGAGTCAATGATCACCATTCAGAACTGAGAAAGGAAGGTTTTAAGCTTTTGTGTTTTGTGGGTGTAAAATATCCGGGAGTAAAAATGATTCAAGACTGATCAGAGCAGAGGGATTCAAAACTCTGGCTGGCATCCAGGAAAAATTAGTGGCATAAAATTAAAGAGGAGTTCTGAGAACATGTGTGCTCACACAGAATTAAGGCATGGAGAGAGAGGAGTAGAGGTGAAATGGAAAAAAAGGAGGATGAGGCAGTGTTGAGGCAGTGTTAAGGCAGTTATGGATGACACTTCCTAAACTATTATAGATAGATTTACATGATCATGTCAATCTGCTCCTTCATGTACAGTCTTCCAAGGAGCCACTGAAGCCACAGGGCCACTGCAGTCAGCTAGGGCAGGCAGTATGGAGCTGGTCCACACCGAACTTTATAAAATTTTGCCTTTTGAATGCTGCACACAAGTTTGTAATTGGGGTAGGAGGATAACTAGCCTTGAAGCTACGGGAATTGGGAAAGACATTTTGAACCTCAGCTGGTTGCACAGTTACAAATAGAAGTAAATTAACAGCAAGTGCATTAATAAGGACAAAAGGACCTATAAGTTGCTACACTGTATTAGCACTTCAGCTTTTTAAATTATAAGACTAGCAACTAATTCTGAAATCCAATCTAAATTTCTAGTGTACTTTCTACTGTTCACCTTAGAGAAGTCACTGCAGAAGTACAGGCTACAGTGTTGTGACAGAGATCTGTCCTGGAGCAGTTCCACCCAATTTGAAAGAAAACACTATTTAAAATTACATTTGGCTCATGAACTGGCCATAAAAACTACTTCCACAAGGTGTCATCATCTGTCACTACTGCTTCTTCTCCTAAGAAGGACATTGTGAGCATCTCCTCTCTGCAGCTCAGGCACAGAACAGACCATGCCCCAGACCTCTCACCTGGCTTGGGGAATGGTCATTACTCCAGCAGCATGCAGCTGTATAATGGGGGAATCAGCTCCTACTCCACCAGCTCTTTCAGCAAGAGCTGGTACAGCCCTGAGACAGACTAAAAACTTTTACATGAGTAGCCTTACATGAATTTTTGCCGCAACAAGCTTCAGTCATTGTGTCTATTTAACTACTTGTGTTGACATGTGAACCGATTTTAAAAAAGAAAAAAAAAAAAGAAAAAAAAAGAGACAAATAAAAAGACGCATTTTAAAGCTGAACTACTTGCTTTCTTGTGGTCTGAAGGGCAGCTTTGCAAGCCTTGCATAAGGTATCCCCAGCAGAAGAGTGTGAATGACGAGAGAGAGCAGTAAGCCCTCCTAGCAAATTTATTCTGGACAGGACCTGAATTGCTAACTACAGCCTCACCCACCATTCCAGCTGGTTTAATCCCAGATCTGCACTGATCATGTACCTTGAATATTTCCTCCTGGGAATACTGACAAATACCTGTGCACTGTCCATGGCACTGGGATGACTCACAAAAAAACACTTGAAAATCCTTCTTTTAGGCAGCCCTGCTACGATTTTCAGAAGTGCATTGACAATTTATGCACAAGGGCTTTCAGGAAAAGAAAAAGTGTCTTTTAAAGCTGAGATTTTCAACAGTAATTAGGCTATGTTTAAACTAGTAAGCTGTGTGCAAGAGGAGACAGCAACCAGCTGGTATTGAGAAACCAATGCCAGCTACCCATGTTTCATCACTTGGGGGTTATTTCAGACTAGAACTTGTCTGGTCCCGTGGGCTGGACAACCATTAGTGACCAGCGTATGTTAGGTGTGTTCCTGTAGGGCATATATCAGCTTGGTTTTGTCTGCTAGTAAACTGGGTTCTGCACTCTGAGACTGCTCTGAGGTGTAGGAATCCTTGCCACAGACCCTCTTGGAAAAGCCCACTCAGAACTTTACCTCTTTGAATGTTCAGCCATCCCATTACACTTAGTGTCCTTCTTAGCTATGTACTGATATCAGCAAGATCAGTTAGTAGTAGCAAATATAACGCATGTAGACACTCTAAAACAATGACTTAACAAATCAGAGAAATGAGCTTTCAGACACTGAGTTCTAGAAAATCTGCATGTTGCACACACATTTTTCTTTTGAGATGAAAATCGCAAAAGGAATGTAATTTTAGCAGATCAACTTCTAACCTCAACCGCAAACAGAACCCCAAAAAAGTAAATTCTCATCTTTATGTCTGCCAAAGTGAAAAAACAAGGCAGTTTTAAATGAGATAAAGATCTGGCACTAGATACTTGAATATTTTTTTTAATCTGAAACTAGAGCCTATGCATTGCAATGGCTCCTTAATTGGTTAAAAAAAATGCCTACCAGTCTTAATGAGCAATGCTTGTACACACAGCACAGCTAAAATCATGCAAAAACTATTACAGTAAGACATAAGCTTGGATCAATATTCATTTAAAAATACATACTTTTCAGATCACAAAATCTATACTTTTTAAAGCAATGTTAGATCAGCTACATTAATATTATTTTCTTTTCTTACAGGTTAAACAAATAGCATCTCCTTTAAAGTACAATATGAAGCCAGTCAGTTTTGTTTTCTCAATAAAACATACTCTTCACTTCTATCTAAAAGTAAGACTAGGTGTGAAATAACCTCAGGTTGACCAGACTTCAGCAGATCCTCTCTGCTGAGGACTCAGACAGTCTAAGCACATGAGAGCCAAAAGTAAGTTACAAACTGCAAAGAAAAAGTTCAAGTTTGTTCCACAGTCAAAAATCACACCTATTAAATCATAATGACATTTCTTGTTTCAAGTTGTGCCCATTCAACTGTGTCATGCTAGTCACTGTGTTCCTGGTATTGCTTTTCAGGGAAGTCATTTGAATGGCAGAAGAGTTGCGCAAGTAGCTGGCGGATCTCTCTTGCTGATCTTTCCTCCTGCAGCGAAGCTGGTTGTTGAAATGTCTTCTAAAGCTCTCACTGAGAAAATACAGTGCAAATGGGTTGACACAAGAGTTGCAGAAGCTTAGCACTCGGGCCACTAAGGTAACAACCATATGTCCTGTCGATGGATCAATCTCATTGTAATTAAAAGATCGGTACATGTATAGCACGTGGTTAGGAAACCAGCAGATAGCAAAGAAGCCAACAAAAACTAGGACAATTTTTGCCAGACGTTTCCGAGTTTCCATCTAAAAAGATGAAGAGAACCCAATGAACAACAACGAATAGAACTACTCCACATAACAAACTTAATTAAAACATGTAGCATTTTGCTTTATATTAACTTTAACAATTATCATAAGGCCAGTAAAAATGCTTCTTTCAGGGGCTGATTTACTTTTTCTATCTCATTTACTTTCCTTTTTCACTTTCAGTTTACTTTCAGTGACAGACCTGAGCTGTTTGCTGTTACAGAAGGTTGCTCTTTCTATATGATACACACAGCAAGAGTGATTCATGATCCAAGTAAACATTGGCTTTTAGACTGAAAGCACGCACCAAAGGATGTCATGAAACATAACCTTTTTCTGATGAGATCTCAGTGCTTGGCTTGAAACTTAGCTTTACTTAAAAAGTTATTTAGAAACAATTGGCTTTGAAATGTAGAGACATTGTGAACTAAACGTAGAGACATTGCTAGGTTGTTAACTGTATGATGGCACTTGCATCCCATTATTTTGCCTGAAATGCCTCAGCTTGCACCTCTCTCCTAGACAAACCACCAAAACTGCATTGCACAGCCTGAAGCACCTTAATTCTAGGGTAAGGTGAAAGGTTCAGTTAATCTTCAATAATAACATGAAAGAAATGTACCTTAATGTACCTTAATTGCAGTGCTGAAGTATAACTGGGTTACAAGACAGATATTAAAAGTGGCTGAAAAGTTGACAGAAAATGAGCCTACACAGTGGTTCCAAGCTAAGAGAGGGACGGAAACTGGCCAGGTAAAAGGCACCAAAGGGAGGCAGCAACTTTCTACATATTCCTCATAAAAGATCTATTATGTATGCCAGATACCAAAGTTTTGCAGAGACAGGAAAGTTTTCTGGCTTTGCTCAATTTTCTATCAATTGCAACCTGAAAAATTCAAGTGAATTTATTTTAACAGTGTTTCAAAATCTGTGAAATAAATCTTTAAGTAGTATTCTTGGCTCTGTCTAAACCAAAACCAGTGGGGAATTCACAAAAGATAGGAAAAGTCTACCATTCCAGTTTGGTAGGATTTGCACTCAGACAGCTTGCAAAGGCAGACTAAAAGGTACAGAGGTATAGGGTGAACATTACATTTCTGTGTTATGGCCTAAAGAAACGTGAGTTGATAGCAATAGTCTGAATGTACTTCCTCTTGCTGGGAGATATGCAAGTACACCAGAATTTTCAATTCTTCTGAGTGTCATAGATTAACAGAAAAATAAAAAACCTAAGTAGAATGAAAAAATATGCTCTTACTTTGAAAATACATGTGGGTTCAGAAATGTGATATAAATTAAATATTGTTTCCATCCTGAGGGTTCAGCCAAAAGGCTCTCTACATTTCTCAGGGAAATAAAATAATACATGAAGTGCTAATATGTATGTATTTTTGACAAGAAACAGGCTATAGTAGAAATGAAATGCTGAGCAAAAAGGGCATAAGGGAATGTGGTCTTTTTTTAAAAAAGAATATGTATATGCTATATATGCAAAGATATTTCAGTGAGTATAAAGGTATTTTCTAAAATATTGGCAGAGAAAACCCATCCAAATTGTTTTAATGGGCATAAGTATTTTTCTCTATCAATACTAATGCTTTTGTAAAGTGGTTGAGGCATTTTCACTGCAAAAGCTGTTTGTATATATAAATGTTCCTCCTAATGAACAGACTGTTGCTATCTTATTGCTTCCCGTGACTTACAGGGAAGTTGGCTTTGTCCAGCATTTTAAAATGCTTTGTCTCAAAGGTATAAAGAACCTATACTGAAAATTTTATGGCATCTATAATAGAAAGGGTATTAGAAAAGTGCGGGTTCAGGATTGTATCCAAGAAAGATCTACTAAGAAAGCCAAAAAAGGATCAGTTCATTCCCTGTGTTCATACTTTCAGCACTCCTTGGACTGAGAAGAACCTTAGATCCCCTAAGAAAAATTTTCCCCACCTATGTCAGTTTTTTCATTTCCAAGCACAAATAAATCTGGGAGAATTTTCAAAAAGTTCATATAAGACTTTTTCCCAAAATGGCTGCCCATAGAAATAGGTGAAGCTGTTATCCTGAAAAGTGGGTTCATTCGCCCTGTGTGCAAAATGCCAAACAGCACACAGAGTGGAGGCATTTTATTTAATTCATTTTTGTGCAAAGGCTGGTGCTAGGTGGTAAACCCACAAAGCCAGCACACCGCACTGACAAACTACAAGGCATTTATACAGTTAAACATGTCAGTCACAGCTAATATTCACACGCCTCAGCTAATAATTGGTTAATTTCTTTCTCACTTGGATGTAACAGTACAGATCACTTCTGATTTACCATGCATGCTCAGAGAGTAAAGGACTTATTGCTGGGGGGGTGGTTCCTGGCCTATGGGCCTGATTTTTAATATTCTAATGAGGATATTTCCCCTACTGGGCACTTTGTTTTAGTTCTTATCAACATCCCAATTAGTTGTTCTCCTTGACTCTATACTTTATCACCCCGTTCTCAGCGGCTCCTGAGGCGGGATGTTTGCTTTGATCAGTCTCTCAGCTCTCGCCAAGGATAGAATCATAGAACAAGTGCTTCCCTGTCTCTCAGTTCCTGGCTCTGGCCTTCAACTTCTGTTTTGCCAGGCTGGCGGAGTTCATTGTTACGGCTTAGCGGAAAATTCCAAAAGTTCCGTTTTCTTCAGGATATCAAAGCCACTAGCATTAAATACAAACACATTGTTCCTCAGTATGGACACAAGTAACTGTTACACTAACACCACATACAAACACGTATCTGAATCCTATTTCTTGTTATTAATATGCGTTGATGACATTGAACTCATATTTTCCCTTGCTCAGATTCATTTATATACTGGGCTTAACACTGAGTCATTGTAAAAACAAGGAGATTTTTCAGATAATCCTCAGCTTAGTGAGTGCCTGCATGTGGAAATTGAACTAATAATCTGTGAAATCCAACAGTTTGGATGTTATAGTTCCGGTACATTAATTTATAAGTGTATACAGCACAAAAATCTTTCATCGGGATGTAAAAAGGAAATTGCTTACCTGTCTTTTGGAATGCTCACTGTATTCTCCAGGGATGTTGTGAGCACTTTTTATTAAACTCTTTGCAATATGATAGTAGTAGATACTAATAATGGCAAGAGGGATAAGGAAATACACAAGGAAAATCAGCACAGAATGGATCTTTGGGTGTGTATCATCTGTCATGGGGTATGGTATGCATGCTGTGAAAGTGGCATTATTCGTGTCATTGATGTGGGCCAGTTCAGAGAACACCACTTCAGGAACTGCTAGGAGCATGGAGATTACCCAGATGGCAATGGCTTTAACACAGGTCCATAGCACTGCACTGGAGGTCTGGATGTCCATGGGATTTACAATTGCTTTGTACCTGAAATTGATCAAAATGCAGATGCAAATTACAAGTTATTGTTTTAAATTCAACGTGTGATTCATAAGGCTACTTTATACCTTTGATTAAAATAATGCTATGTTTTGGTCTTATTTATAATGTCAACGGGTTTGTAATCTTTCTTAAATTTGCATTCTCTAAACCTCCAGCTTCATCAGAAGCCCACCAGAAGTGGCAAAAGGACCCCTGGATACAACCTGTGGCTGTAGATGCCCATTCTGTGCCAGCCTGGTGAAAGCGCGGAAGCAGCCATGACTCTGCTCTTTCTTTGGCCACATCCTCTCAGCAAACCCACAAATGCACAGCCTACCTCCCTCCATACTTCCACCTCGCTCTTGTACCAGCTCATGCACACTGCAGTTTGTTTCCTTCCTCAGCTCCCGCAGCCCAGGACTCCCTCCTGTCTGCCACCACAGCTTTCCCACTCTCGGACTCCACCAGCCCCCTTGAGAGCGCCGGACAATAATCAGCGTTCACCACCTCTTGCCAGACCAGCAACAACCGCTGCTGTGGTGGCTCTCGCCTTTCCACCCCAGCACTGCACCTTTCTGCACACAGATATACTGTCCTGACTGTAATGCCTGGAATATAAGCATCTTCATAAAGTCAGGCAGGAATGACTCCCAACGGCCCGTGCAGAAGTATTAAACTCTTGAAGAAAGTAAACATTTCCACATAAAAAATTGGAGGCTGTTGCTCTATACCACGTTTTGGGAAACTGTCTCACAATATATGATTACACATAACCCTTTGCAGAATTGATAATTTCATAAACATTACAATGAAAAGAGAAACTATTGCAGAGAATGAAAATATCACACTACAGCAAAGTAAAATAAACGAATAGAAGTAGACTCTGGTCAGGAATTCGTTTCTTAAAAAAAACTCGTTGCTGAAGGTGATATAGATTGAAACTTACCACAAAAAAAGGTCAGGTTTAGAAGGCCAAATATACTTTGAGGAAAATATTTCAAGGATACCTTAACGCTTTGCTCAGATTTTTAATTTATTTTGAAAACATTTATTTTCCAAACATTTATTTTGAAAACAAATCTTTTCAAAATATAAGCAGATTATAGATTAATGTTTTTATTAAAAACTGAGCATTGAACAAAACATTTCAGTTTGTCTAAGCAGTGGTAGTTTGGAAGCTTGCTTTATCTGATTTTTTTTGTTTGTTTCTTCAATTTTTTGTTTCTCATTTTGATTTGATTTGGGATGGGTGAGGGTTATTTTTGAAATTGCAGGTGTTTTGAGAAATGGAAAAATTATTTTTCTTTAACATCTAAATCAAAGTTTAACAGGTAGAAGGAACTCGGGAGAGCTTCATACTCTAAGTACATAACTTTACTCATGTTAAGGTCTTTCTAGTGAGTGGAGATGTACTTTCAAAGGGTGAATCAGGGTTAGGTGCATTGAATCACCTTCTCCCTCCAAGCTCATTTTATAGCTAAGAGTGAGAAGAACTGTAACTTAGATATCTCTACGTGGTGATAAAGCTCCTTATCTGTGCATGTAGACATATATACATGCATATAGAAATATAAATATGTATGGGTAGGAACAGGTGTCTAAATACACACCCTGGGTCAGGTTATGGCTAAATATAACAGTTGCTGAAGGGAATGCTGAGAAATGCAGTTATGATCCCAAATACCCTTTATGGCTGATTTGCAGGTCCTGACAGGTACGTCATAACCCCTCAAAACCTTGAGCAGGTGTTTGAGGAACTGCAGATAAAAGTTATCCCCATGCAGCAAGCTGTGATCTTGCTGGAAACCAACAGTGGAAATGGCTATGCCACGAAAATGTCTGCAGCAGAGAACTATCTTGGTACCCTAGCAAATTTTTCTTCAGAGAATATATGAGTCAAAATGTGCTTTGGATTCCTCTTTCTCAGGACTGTGATAAATTGACTTATCACTAAATGATCACAAATAGCGGCTGTTTATGTTCGTATCCTCTCTGAATTCAAAATGCTGATTTCTACTATGTCTTCAGCCTTATTATGGAATAGAAAATTAAACTCGGTAAACTGTGTCTGTTAATTCATGTTTACCATTTCTTCTAACACACAATGAGAAACTCCCTGGACACCAAGGTGTAAAGAAATCCTTTATACTGCCACGGGAAGGATAGAAGCTTCTGCACAAAGCATTAATGCTCTCCAGTACAAATTGTGACCTTATTATTCAATAATTTCCTTCCTCTTGCTGTTTGCCTTGATTTAATTACATAAAGACAGACCTTCTGTTTCATTTCATTCAACTGAGGTGACGTCAAGTCTTTACATCTGCTCATTTCTTTAAAATTTTACATTGCTGGGGAAGAGCTAGCTTGGGGACTTTGTAGGGGGGAGGATGTTGGATAAAAATCATGTTTCATACTGCAGGGGGTTTTTTCCTCTCTTCTCCTATTGCAACTATTTTGACTACAGTCCTGTCCCCAAGACAGTGACCGTGCACAATTAATTGTTTTAGCAGCATTTGGTCTGGTTAATATCTAAACAGGAAACCTCTTTGGGAGCCTTTACATTAGCAGAAAATGTGGCATATATTTGTGCCTTGACATATATTGCTGCTTCAGCAAATAGCATGCCTTTCCCTGAGGAACAACTGACTCCAAGTTGGAAGGCATTGGAGGAGAGCACCGCTTTTCACAAAAACAGCTGGGTTCAGCCCAGAAAGCTTCCTCTTTAATCCTATCAAAATTCTGCTTGCTACTTCAGCTGAAGATGGCACTCTTCTTCCCAGGACTCAGCCCTGCAGTTAGTCAGTGTCAATGGGAAGGAAAAGGCACTAAGTGCTTTAAAAAAATCTGTCATCTTGCTTATATCTCTGAAAAGACATAGAGTAGAAAGAGACAGATTACAGATAAAATCAAATATAAACTGAGAGAAATTAGAAGTGTTCCCAAAATGAATACCTAGCCTTTTCCTTTGTGTAAAACCAGTGTAAGTCTAAAACATACCACCATCCATTCAAATTACAAAGTTCATATCTTCTATCGATAAAACAACACTAGTAAATCAGGGTAAGGGTGCCAATTATCTAGTCACATTAGTAAGCAAAATCCATCTTTCCCTTTACTTCACTGATGAAAAAAGAAAATCATAGGTTGCCACAAAGATCAGGAAATAATTATAAATATGCATTTGGTTTTAATTAAAAGCCGTCATGTAAATTCTGTCTTCCTACATCCTCTATCATTATCACTGCTGACAAAGGCATTCCAACTCAGGAAATACTTTTATAATAAGCTTCCTTTCTTTGGAGCTGTGGTTTCTGCCAACAGACACAAGCACTAACTCGCCCATTCTGCAGACACTGGTTTTGTTTGTATAGTGTTATTTTCATTATAAAGCAATCTCCTCCCTTCCACACAACCCACAAAAAATTGGTGAAAGAAAGAATAACCTCTTCCTCCAGAGTTAAAACATATTGCTACCTTCTAAACTCCAGCATAGCTTATCTATTCCTCCCCATTTTTGTTTTCAAAGGCCTTCACAAAGGTATTTCTCAGCTCCCAACTAGTATGGGAAGCTCTATTCCTGTCTCTGCTGTGTCCACAATGCTATTCCCCTCCCACACATTTGACTTCAAAAGAAGCTGCTTCATGACTAGTCCTAAACTGTCCCTCCATTGCAGTGCTACCCATCTTTCTAGAGTGTTTTGTTGTGATCCCCTTCAAAAACAAATTAAAAAGAAAAACAAAAAAAAAGGACAATATTTAGGCAGCCACGGGACTGTGATTAAAGCCTACCATTCTAACCAGAAATGCCTCAATATTTCCTTGCCCTTTTGTTTCTCTATCTTGTGTTGTCGCTACTTAAAACCCCTTCAAGTCAGAGACTTCCTTCTTGTTCCTGTTCATATAGCACCTACCACAAACAGGACCCTAATTTTTCGTGCAGTTTCCTACAAACCATCCCAATGCAAATAAATAAATTTAATAATGAAGTGTCATAAACCAAGCAGAAACCTAATTCAGGCAGGGCAGATCCATACTACTTTGATTTAATTTCCATTTTAATCCTGGAGCTGGAGGGGTTGGTATCATCAGCTTTATTATATAGCTTCTGTTTTAAGTGATGTTGCTGTGTCATAGTATTGCATTTCCTGAAAACTGTTTGTTGTTTACCAAAACCTTTCTAAGTTAGCATTTGATTGTGTCATTGCATGAAGATTTCAAATGCAAAAAGACAGCATTTAGCCTAACAATATAAAAGGATATAAATATATCTGAATAGTTCAATATTTGTTGAAAACATCATGTCCAGTTGTAGTCCGCTCCACTAAAGTAGAATGAAATTTTAGATGAGGCCAAATCCCTTTTCCTTGTGTGGGAAGTTCTGTTGTCTCAACTCCAGTTGCATCATTAAGAGGAGAATGATTTATCTAGCTAAAGATAATGTGGAATCATTTGAAGTCCAGTGTCATAGGAACTTCTTTCACAATGCACAGTCTGAGGTTTGCATTTATGTGATTTAATTCTCTTAAAACCTTGCAATTTAAAGTAGATTTCTTAAAGTTTTTTATAGTTAGTGCTAATATTTTTGTTCTGATCTTATCTAAGTGCAGAGAATTGCATTGACCAGCAATGAGGATCTCAGAGGTCTGATAGCTGAATATAATGAATAGTGTTTGACATGAAGACTAGCAGACCATGTGTAAACACAGTTCAAATGAATGTCAGTGGCATGTGTTCTGTGTTTCTCAGGAGGAAAATCCCAAGATTTTCCTAAGTGGAAAAAGTTTTCCCCTCTAGAGAAATATGCTCTATTGAGCCAAAAACTATCAATATTGCTTCAACAACAAAGTCTGATTCAGTCTTTTGGATGATGATTTCTCCACCCTGAAAAGAATCAAAATAAAAGTTTCCCAGGTTGGGCTTTTTTTTTCTGCATGAAATACATTACCTGTCCTTTCCACCCAGCATTTCAGAGGATAAATTTTCTTTTTCCTTTTCATTTTTTCTTCTCTTGCAACTTCTTTCTCTTGTTATTCCCCTCACATTAGCTAAATACATTTCTTACAAGCTAGTACAAACCTTGCAATGCTAGCTCACTGCCTGCAGTCTGGCTTTTTGGTCTTACTTGTCTAAGCCCATTTACATATAACTGCACTAGTTAAAAGTACCATTAGTAATTTGTTCAAGTCCCCTCCCCAGAGCAGTAATAGTAAATTGTTACACTGACTATTATTCAGAAGAGGTCACATATGTCTATATTCCCAATAGAATTATATTTAAGTTTGATACTGCTAAGTCACGGATGAATATATTTTTACATATCTTAAGATAGACAAATACTTCTTCAGCAGAGTTGCAGTTTTTATAAGTTTCTATTGTGAAAAAAGAGAGGAGAGGAGAGGAGAGGAGAGGAGAGGAGAGGAGAGGAGAGGAGAGGAGAGGAGAGGAGAGGAGAGGAGAGGAGAGGAGAGGAGAGGAGAGGGGAGGAGAGGAGAGGAGAGGAGAGGAGAGGAGAGGAGAGGAGAGGAGAGGAGAGGAGAGGAGAGGAGAGGAGAGGAGAGGAGAGGAGAGGAGAGGAGAGGAGAGGAGAGGAGAGGAGAGGAGAGGGCAACCAGAAGCCATATATAACAAAAACTTATGCTACATCAACATTAGCAAACTAAAGAGTGGCAGGGCCAATTCTCGGAGGCCACGTGGCATTGGCTGGACACACGTGACCATTCCATTAAACTCTTTAATCTCCCAATATGAGACCACCACATCCAAACAAGATAGGCAGTTTACAGTTCTGTTGGAAATGACCCCTGGGCTTGTGTTTAATCCTGAATCGTGCCTAGGAAATGTTTAGGAGAATATTGATTGACCCAGGTCAAAACCACACCATGGGCTACTCTAGCAGTTTGACAAGCAGTTGACTTCCAGTGCTCAGGCCTATGTTTTGGCACTGTTGAACATGTTTTTGTGCATATATATATACATATATTAATATATACACACATATATCTTTGCATACAAACATATGCACATAGAGAAAACACACACTTTCAGGTGCCTAGTCCCAGGAACACCACCCAGAAGCCTCGCATGATGGCTGGCCTGCTCCAGCCTGCCATGGCACTCCTTTCTTGACTTTCAAATTATGCAAGTAGCTGTACTTCCCCTGCTGCGCGTGCCAGGAACTTCCCTGACCAGACCTACTCGGTTTGCATCTAAGCTTCATTAGGATCCTGAAACTAAGCACAGTAAAGCTGAGGAGTCTGATCTCAAAGTTGGGTCTAAATAATGGCTGGAGTACATTGAAGTCATTAGGCTTCACAAAATAGCTGTGGCAAAGGCAGCTCTGGTACCTGCCTCTCCAAGAACAAAATAGAGCATTCATTCAGCCAGGGTGCCCAGGAGTCTTTACTCAGGCCTGCTAGACAGTGGCTCAAAATTAACATTTTCCCAATGACAACAGAACCTTATTCTTACCAGGCTGTATCACACAAACCCCTGGACTTAGCATTTCCGACTGGGAAGTACAAGACAGCTTAGCGTGTGTATTCTCTTGGCATTTAGTGACTTTCTGGAGCATTTACCTCATTCCAACACTAATTTGGAATTATGGATTTTGGATGCTGCTCACAAGGGTTGGACAGGAGGAGGGGAAGATCAACAGTTAGGTTAGAGAGTAGGCATTGCAATATTAGCCCAGACAAGCTTACATACTGATTGGCTTTGTCCCCTAGTGCTCTGTTCTCCATCTAGTCATATCACATTTTTCCTCAATATAATCTATTGTAAGAAAAAATAATCTTAGAAAACCATACCTAACCTCGTCTTATTCTTTCAGAATTTATATTCTGAATCCTGAAGGGTCAAAGGAGTTTGAGGAAAGAGAAACATTTTGCCAAATGGGCTTCACCCAAACCCCATTGCTACCCCTGCCTTTAGATTGATGACATGAGATGCATGTTTATCTGCATATCTACCATATGCTTACTGCATGACTCCCATCAATGATATTCACACATACTTGAATAAAGATCTCATAACATCATCACTGCTGGAGCAGAAGGTCAATAAAAATATCAGTTACAGAAACTAAAATGCCTGGAAGGAGAAATCCCTAGTGTAAATATGCTCAGTGCCTGTTTACCTTCGTAAAATTGTTGCTGTCACAAAATCATTCCTCCCATTTCCATGATGAGTTCAGTAATAGTCCATGCCATGGCAGACAACATAACTATTGAGGAGAACATTACACGGTCAGATGATTTTCAGAAATGTTAGAAGCCAGGAAGAATTAATAACCAGACCTCTATTAATTTATTTGGAACAGACTTAGATCTTACCAGTTGAGAACCTAGACCCCAAATCTCTAATTTCTAAATTCAGAAAGCTGCAACTTAATTTATTTGCTCCAGTATCATAATTTGGAAGGCTCCACTCTGTCACTTTTAAACTTGATTCCAGTTAAATTTCATTTGCAACTTCTGTTGTAACTTTACATGTAAATCAATGTAGATGGAAAAAGAAACAATTACTCACCACAGTAAAAAAAAGAAACATTAAAAAACCATAGAGGAAAAAGTTAATGTAGCATCTTAAAATACAAACAATCAAACAAACTTAGAGCCAAAGCACAAACATGACACTATGTTAAAAAAAATATTGTGAAAATAAGTTGGAAAAAAATGAAACAATATTTGGATAGTCATGTGAAGGACAAAAGACAGTCATATGAGACAGAATGATAACATATCAGAATAATTAATTTCTTTCATATTCATACACAGACCACAATTTTATTTGTACATATGCTCATACAAAGCTGGAAATATACAATTAAATCTACATGCAGCTGATCTAATTATGCCAAGGTTTGTACGTATTGTTCTCTCTGACATCTAACAAGTTGTGCCAAGTTAATTCCAAAACACGCTTCTCTTCAATGGACACCAAAGTAGGTTTCCTCTTACCTTCCACAAATTTCATGAACTTGTCAGAACTTACCTGCTATTTGTAATCACACTATCAAATTGAGCTGAATCTCGGCATGGGTTTAGTAGTTACTAGTGGAGGTACACAGAGATTGTCACTGCATATGCCTTGTTTCATTAGTACATATAAAAAGACAAAAAGAACCTAGCGCTAGGAATATATAGTCTGGAAGAATGGTCCTGCAGCAAAACCTATATGAGAAATATACCAGTTCTTCTATAATTAAACTATTTAAAATCAGCATTCAATGAAATTGTCCCTTTTAGGAAGAATATTTGAGAGATCCATCACTCTGCACATATATAAAAGATACTTATTATTTATTCTCTAACAAAATTATCATAACAGAAAACGTGAAATCTTTTCCCCCAGAGAGAGCATTAGTAGAGCGTATTTGACCTTTGACATTACTTCTGAGGACCTGCTGAATGCAGACTTGAGGATTCCAACAGTCCAATTCGGATAAACCCATTGCAATGTAACATATAAGGGAATTGTGTACCATGTTATGGGGAGAGACAATGAAATAAATGTATGAAGATTTACATTCAGGCCTGCTTGGTAGGAATTCAGCTAGATCTGCCGTTCAGCAGCTATTTTGTCTGCCAAAGGCACAGGCTTTTACTGAACTGATCGAAGAAACAGGAAACAGCTTTGTAACTGTCAAACCATTAAACAATGGGTTCGTAACACCTTCTCAGGGTTTAGGCTGCAACGTACAAAAGGCTATCGGACACTGGCATTTGCATTAATCAAAGCAAAATTGGCTGCCGCCAGCACAACACAGGCACTGCATTGATCAGTGACAAGGGTAAACACCACAGCCGTTTCTCACTTTGCCATCCTCAGGACTAAGCAGTTTCCGTATTAGCTGAAGAGCACACACAGGACACAGGCAGAAAGGCACAAGTTTAACAGATGTGTGTGTCTGTATGAAGCTTGAGAAAAAATTGCATAACTTGGGAGGAAAATATTATTTTCTGAGAAGTGATTTTTCAGTTGTGTAAAGATGGTCACAAGAGGAACTTCTCCAACAGCTGACTTGAATTGCCTGACTTGGACAAACTTACCCTAAAAAAGGTAATTCCCTAATCTACTCCGGATATAAAATTTCTCCTGCATTGTTGTGTGGACTTTTTTCCCCATCCCTTTTTTCTTTCTGGAATATTTTTCTTCATATTCCCTTTAGCTGTACAGAAAGGATATCAATTAACTAAAACATTTTGAGGTGGGGGTAGGTGAGGATGGGCTTCACTGTTTAACTTGACAAAAAAATGTCAGAATTTCCTCAATGATGTTCTGGTGAGCTTTATTTTGTCAGTCAAGTTTGCACATATAAACTAAATGGTGAGCTGAAACAATGTGAGAGACAAAGCTTGCCAAATCTCTCTTAAATTTCTTTTGCTTTGCCTGTTATCACATAATTATAACCACACTGCTACAGCCTACAGTGAGAGGAGTATCTGGACCATCATTTCTTTTAATGTGCTTCAGTAAGTCATTCATTCAATACATTTACCTCAAGTCTTAGGGTTTCTACAAGATGTACTTATAGATTTTATAGTTCTACTGGTCCCACATAGTTTTGTTTTCCCATCTACTATATACAGTCAAGGCATTGTTTTTCTCTTGTACAGACAGGCTTTCATTTTACAGTTGATTATTTTTTCTTTATTCTTTGGTTAATTATAGGTAATTTTCAGGGTGTCATTTAATACTTTCCTTGTCAAGGCTCTTTTGTCCCTGAATGTCAACTATTAGAGCTCAAAACTGCTCACTATATGTAATAAGAAATGAGGATTTTAGAGGTCTCAAATCACTATATTTCAGCCTGAACCAGCACCTGACATAACAAAAGAAGAAACTTCAAATAAATTCTGAAGAGTAAAAATAAATTTTTATTAAGAATGATTTTACTAATGAAAAATCCTAAAGTAGTTACTAGGGTACCTTTTCACACTTCTGAATGTCTTCAAAATATTGCCTGAGTCCTCCAAAAAGTAGGAGACAGTAGGCATGCAAACTGAGCCAGAATGGCTTTTGTCAGAAGTCAGCACCTAAGATACTAAACTTGCACAAAACATTTTTGAGTCTCTACACTTTTAAAAATACAGATTTCAGTCTTCCAAAAATTAAACAAATAAAGAAATAAAACAAATAAACAAAAAGGATCAAATAGTTTAGCTATTCAAATCTATAGGATACATTTTAAGCATCTCAGTCAGGCACTGTTTTGTTATTTATGTGTGAATTTAAATTTTCAAACTCCTTTGTAATTAAGATATGGGAAAGGAGTCATGGCACTATTGAAAAATAACTTTGTTAACTGGCTAATCAAATATGTGTCTCATTAAACGTGTCTTTCTGTCACATTTTTTAGGAAGACTACAAAGAAGATGCTATTTCAATTGCAGTAGGGCCAGTTGCTCCACTGTTCAGCTTCACTCTCTTCATTAAAGTGCAGCAGGACTGTATTTGAGCTAACACATTTAAACCCTTCATTAGAAAGAAAATTCAATCTAGAAAAAGTAGCAGAATTAAATTTGATCTTATTTTTACAGATCACATAAAAAATGAGGCATAAATGACAGCCAAAGAGAAAAGGAAAGACTATGTGGGACAAATCTAAAGCTGTTGTAAGGAGCTGCCACTCATTCCTTCAAAGTCTATTCACCCCAGGTCTCTTGGCATTTTTTGGATACAACTGCTTTTCATCAGCATACACAATAATGCAGTGATGGCCAGAGGTGCACACTGTAGCACTCAGTCTTAATCCACTGCCCCTGAGTTTCTCCAGCCACCTCTCCACACCGAGGCTTACTCATCACCCAGCTCTCTAGCTCTGAAAGGCATCCTGGAAACATCTTTCTGTACTTGTGCTCCGCTTCCTTACCCTAGAGACCTTCCCAGGCGCAAAACAGCCCTGAGAAGAGAGTAAGGAGCCCCATGGCCCCAGTTTGCACTCTGGGCCAACTGCATGGCCCACCATGGACATAGATTTGAAAAGCACTCCCTGAAGCAGTGAACAAGTTCATGGGATGGTTCAAGTCAGCCACAGGTCAAGCCAGGTTCATCCCTGGCTTGTCTTTTTTGCAGTCAGGAGATGCTGGCACAACTTTTCTTCATGTGTGCAATGCTGCATTCCCTCTGGCTACACCTCTCACCTCTTTATTTTTACCCTACTCATCCAAGACCACACCAAGTCCTGGGACTTTCGCATCAACATCCATTAGCCCTGGCCAAAACTGCAGTCCATGGACCCTGGAGAAGCAAGCTAGACAGGGGACCCATTTTTATTTCCTTGTCCATCTACATTTCTAGCAAATGGACCCCTGGCCATCATGTACCATCTCTGTGGGCACTCTCAGGGTATGCTGAGTGCTATTGGAGGTCGTCTTCCCTATGGCCCCTTCAGTTCCCTATTTTTTTTTTTTTGTTTGTACATTGTCCCTTAATCACCTTCCTTCTTTTTTTCCATTTGTCATCCACTATAATTATATTAGGTTTTCTCTTTCTGTAATCCACCCTCTGGTTTTTTCTTTTTTGTTGTTGTTTTTTTGTGGTGTTGTTTTTTTTTTTTTAACCAGAGAAATATTAAGGTTTCTAGAGGTGGTCTGGTTTCTTCACAATAGAGGAAAATCAACAGGAGCAGTGGCCATGCAGGGCAGGGGTGCTGTCCCTGCACATCTCCTGTGCAGAAGTGAGAGGGGAGAGCTGGCTCAGCAGCACTGCTTCTGTGCTGCCTTCTGCACCCCAGAGGAAAGGGAGACTGCACCCTCCTCTGGCACCACCACTGCCAGTGCCACCACTGCATTGTCTCTGCTGCTACCATCCCCACCACTGCTGCTGACCTCCCACACCCCGCCACCCCAAAATATGTGGGGCCACAGCAGGGCACCACCACCCACCCTGGCAGCCAGACCCACAGGAGCTCAAGGATGGGAAGGGCTGTTGATGGGACCAGCTGTTATTCCTGGGATGGGGATGGGCAACCTTGGGCAGATCAGCTGGATGCTGCCAATTTCAATCTGAAAGTGTGCTCTAGGGAAGTCTGGGAAGCACAGTTACAAATTACATATCGTGTTTGTACACAAAAAACCCCAAAGCAAACCTCAGATAATCTCACTACTAAATAATGAAGCTTCCAGATAGAAGGTGCACATTTGCCATACTGAAAGCACAAAGTGAGCCTGAGAGAGACTTCTGAGACAAAAAGCCATATGAAATAAAGGAAGTCTAGAAAAGATATATATGCAATGAATACTACTTTTTCTTCCTTACAGCTTCAGTTTGTAGGTAATGATCATTCAGAGTTTACTGTTTCTGTAGCTGTTGTTGTTAAATGTATCACATACATGCAATTTGCCATGCAGAATTTCCACATAAACAATAAGTGCTAATCACACTGTGGAAACCAAGACAACCTCCCTTATCCTAATTCACGCAGGCACACTGTGACAGAACTCTAAATATTTATAAATCTGCTCCTAGTGTAATCAATGTCTGCAGTTCTAACAGTCCTGTGGTAATAGGGAATAAAAAGCAGGAAAGGCTTAAATGATCATAAATTAAAATGTACTTTGAGCATTATCTGTGAAAGAAGGGGTCACTGAGAAGACATTGTATACCAGACCAAATATGTACTGGATTATAATGGAGCCTTTTTAGTGACATCACGGCTTCCAAACTGCTAATACCCTATGATAGATTTGCTTATCTGGAGATAACA
This sequence comes from Phalacrocorax aristotelis, assembly GCF_949628215.1. Lineage (NCBI taxonomy): Eukaryota > Metazoa > Chordata > Aves > Suliformes > Phalacrocoracidae > Phalacrocorax > Phalacrocorax aristotelis. Next base: position 66,573,952 of record NC_134278.1, read on the forward strand.
CTGCCCCTAGCCAGGCCTCGCCTCCTCATCACCTCTTTGGTGCAGGATGCTGCCACCACTTCTGATCTGCCAACATAATTATACACACAGTTTCCCCATAACCAAATCTAGTCAAGATGACAGACGTTAGAATCTGGCTACAAACTGGGGCGACAAAACCCCGCTCCACACCAGTGCCTCCCCTTTAGTTCAACACAAGTGTCTTTCGTACAAAAAAGTAGACCTGATTCCAACCCAAACTCCATTGGCAGTCCAGCCAGCTTCACTCAGAGGTGACCTGGGCCCCTAGGAGATAAGTTTCTGAAATCAGTAGCTGTTCTTCTGACTGAAAAAAGAAATGGGTTTTGTTCACAGTAACTGAAAATGTAACTGCAGAGGTTAAAGAAACAAGGTTGTTAAATTCTTAGCATAAACATTTCTGATATCTGTACATACTGTGGACTCCAAAATGCTGGATGAACGTGTTTATTATGAGCTTATATGGTCACAACACACCATCTGTAGCCAGTTTCTAGGATGCGTAACTCTAAACGTATTCAGTGTAAACAGATTCGGCATTATTACTTCTTCAATCTTTACTGATATTAAAAGAAGGATATAAAGTTATATGGAAAAGCAAACAATGAATGTTCCAAAGATAATATATAAAGTAAATGCATGAATTCTTAAACATGAAGACACGATCATTCCCTCACATTACATTTCACTAAAGATAGGATCTCCTTTGCAAATAACTTGCTCCCTTTTCAAATAAGATAGAGTGGAAATAAAGCAGCAAAACTGCAAGGTTTGCTTGGCTCTCCGAGGACAGTTTTTGACATACTCTTTGACTGAGATAATCAGACAGTTAGAGATGTTCACTTTAAGGTATGTTTTGCAAGCTCTTCTTCAAAAAAATATTATCAGTTTTCATAAGTTACGAAGTCTTTATACACAAGTATTTTATTTAGATCCTGATTCAAACACCATTGAAATTGAAGGCTACTCTCAGGTGGAATCAAATGATTTACTGAACTGGCTACATACAAGAAATAAATTAGAGTTATACTCTATTAAAAAAAGGATTACAAGTTTTAAAGAAACTTTACTCTAAGTGTGAAGACAGACTACTAAACTCAAGGCTTTACATCATGCACCAATGTAATGCATTTGTTTAGCTTAAAATCTAACAAAAGAAAATGGGGTAATTCCCACAGAGAAGAAATTAAACATTTGCATTTCTGGCTAAAAAGAGCAATAGTTTCATTTAATTTCAGATTGCCAATTACACTGCAAGATTTTGTCTTTCAGAGCCTGAAGCACAGTCCAACAGACACCCAGTTGATATAAATCCCTGAAGTATCCATTTACATTAACTGGGCGGAAAAACTTGGGATCCAGCTCTTTGTTTCTTCCTAATTTGACAAGTACCGGAGATGGAAGTGTTACTTTCTAGGTTTTTTTGGAGGACTTTCTTTTTTTTTCCTTTTCTATAAGTTCAGAAGAAGCCAAAATTAATAGTTTGAACCAAAAGTTTAAGACTGACAATTACAATAGAACAGTTTGATGCCTCCAAATCCCCAGAGCTGAACTAGTTCTGGCAGTCACCTCTGGTAACTTGCTCTTCTGTTAGGGCACAAATACACACACACAAACTTTCTCAGCAGAAAAAAAACAAGTCTATTAAAAATACTTCTGTGCTTGACTTGGTTTGAGCCGCTCACTGCCTGTCAACATATCACTGTGACTTGTCATGGATTATCCTTAGGGTCTAAAACCTTCCTATAATTAATAAGATTTTAATATCTGGGCTGTTACAGGACCATCCCAGAGGTGCAGAAGACAGGACTAAAACCAGTTCTTGCAGCTGGCACCCTGGAATTTGGAGGCCCAGGTGCACCCATTTCCAGAAACCTGGTACTTAAGGTACTTATTACTAACTTAAGTTAGTACCACCCTTGCCATCAGTGAGGGAAGAAGTATGGGCACCTCACAAGTTGGAATGACGGGACTGCAAACCAGGGATACCTTATCAGAGGGGTGCTTTATTTTTCACACCAGCTCCAGCTAGCCTTAGCCCAAGCTGCTGAGGGCTGAGAAGGGGCAGCCAAGCTTTCCTACCTGTCAGCACTGAGGGCTGTGAGGGTGAAGACAGAGACGCCAACGGAGGTGAGCTGGATGGCAGGGATGAGTTTGCAGCCCACCTCCCCAAAGAGCCACTCCTCAGAGAAGTACCGAGAGGCATCCACAGGCACACAGGTCACCAGCAGCAGCAGATCACCAGCAGCAAGGCTGGAGATGAAGATGTTGGGCACACTCCTCATGGCACTGTTGGATATGAAGATCTTCATGAGGGTGATGTTGCCCAGCAAGCCCACAGTGATGATGAGCAGGTAGAGCGAAGGGATCACGCAGCGGACGGTGAACATGGCTGTGCCCTGAGATGGGGACAGCAGGGCTGTATCTGGCACCAGCTGGGCGCTCCCATTCCCCCCGAGGGGCATTGCCGTGAGCTCGGGTGGCAGCTCTGCCTCCATCCTCCACCTTCAGGCAGACCGGAGGTCTTCAGTGCAAAGTGTGGTGGGAATCACTGGGAAGCTTCACCTCTCTGCAAGTCAACAAACTTTCTCCCCTCCTGCCTTTCTTCCTCCCCCTTTTTCTCAGCCGAGTTTTCTTCCCGCAGGAATGCGAGGAAGCACCGTCCGCCGGCGCAGGTGGGGAGGGGTGGCGGTGGGGGGGTGTAAAAAAAACCCGGCCGCTCCCTTTCAGCAATTCGGGCAAACCCTCTCCCGGGGGCGCGGGAGGGCGACGTCCTGAGCCTGGAGAGCGGCGACCGCCATCAGGGCAGCAGCCCGTCCTCGCCCTCGGGAGCGACCTCGGGGCTCCGCCGCCGCCGCCGCGGAGGCACGGTCCGGCCGCCTCCCGCGCCCACGGGTGGCGGGCCCGCGGGTGGCGCTGTCCAGCGGCGCCGGTGCTGCTCGCCCCGCGGCCGCTGGCGCCGGAGCCCCGATTTATACCTGGTGCTGGGAGGAGCCGCCCCGCCCCTCCTCCCGCAAGCGCCTGTGCCCTCGCCCCAGCCCCCCGGCGGCGAGGCGGGAGGAGGGGAGACGCGCAGCGTGGGGCCGCCGCCGTCCCGCGGGGTCCCGGTCCCTGAGCGCCATGGGGACCGTTGGGAGGGAGCGGGGACGAGGGGGTCCTCTCCCTCCTCCGCCGCCCTCCGCAAGCAGCCCCCCGAGAGGCACTCCCGGCAAACCGCAGAGCTGTCCGCCACGTCGCGCGGAAGGCGGGATCGCCTACGGAAAGCCGTCTTCCAGCATCTTCTTACTCAGGTGAAACCTCGGCGCTTTGACATACAGGGTGACGGGGAGTGAGGGAGGGACTTGGAGACGAAGAGGTTTTATTCCTGTCATCCAGCCGTAGGTTCTGAATACGTTCTAGGTTCTGAATAGCTCCCCTACTCTAGGTGTGCCTGCTCAAGCAGGGGGGTTGGACAACATGATCTCCAGAGGTCCCTTCCAACCCCTGCCAGCCTGTGATTCTGTGATCCTGTGATTCTGAGAATAGACCCTACTCAAAGACGTCCACCACCTTCAAAGTTTTAGGGTCTGATTTGCAAAGTTGCATTTCGCATTAGTCTTGACTGTGGAAATGGAGGCAGGTGATGTGTTTCATCCATGACTTACTATGCAAATGGTATGACACAGTGGAGAATAAACGTTGTTTGCCTCTTCAAAGCGCAGCATTTCTCCCCAGTGTTTCTTGCTTTTCAGTGAGGTAGTTATCGCTTACTTCCTAGTGTCTGCACATGTATAGGCTTTCCAAACATCTGTTTCCAGCAGAAGCCATGAATGTAGGTAGCAGTGCAAATATGCTGAAAGAGAGACAGACCTGCTGGACTGAAGTTTTCAAGAGAAAGGACTAAGGCAGAGGAATAACAGCATTTGCCAGTAACATTCTCTGCAGCCTGATTCTTCCTCTTCCTCTTCTCAGAAAGGAAGATGTATGAGCTTGCAGCTTGCAGTGAACTTGCTTGTTCATACTTTACAACATACCTCTTGAAGCCCTATGGGTTTGTGATAGGTGTATGGAGAAAGCAAATGAACGCACAGGGGACTTGCTGAAGTGGGAGAAAGAGTCTGACTGCTGAAGTACCACAAGCAAAGCATGTCAGGTATGCAGTAACAAATAGCCTGTCCATGGCATGCTGTCCAGTGTAGGGATTAAACTTAAAAGACATCAGTGATTTATCTTAAATAACCTTTTACTAAGATTATCAAACAAGGTTATTAAAAGTTGCTTCTTAAAACTTACCTCTCTGTATCTATTGATTGACCTTTGTGACCCTTCTCACTTCCCCAAATATATAAATGTGTTACAGTTGTATAAGTTACTGATTTGTATAATGCTGGTTAGTTTGTTAGAAATCCCAGCCAGTGCTAGCCCTCAGAAATGATCAGGCTAAAGACTTCACCTTTACCACTAGGCAGCTGATAGGATTTGTCACAGAGCTCCTCTGTAAGTGATTCTTGTTACAGATCAAGTTTCCTCCACACAGTGTTAAATTCAACCACACTCCCTCTGAGGCAGCCTGACTGTCAGCTTGGATATTTATCACAATTGCTGGTACCCTCTACTTTGCTGAGTGTACACAAACTTTTCTAAGACCATCAATACTCGGGTTTCTGCAAACAATCTGAATCAGTCTTTTTGGTTCCCACTGGTTGGATCCAGTATGTGTCTTTAACACTGTGAGCTCAGAGTATGGTCCTTTCACTAATTTATTTGAAAATGGGTTTGTATGTGAACAATTATTATGATTCCCATTGGGAGAATAGTTTAAAATCAACGTGTCTTTAATATTGATGTACCTGACACATCAAGAAGCTGAGTCTTCTTGCATGAATATCAACAGAAGAATTTAAAAGCTTCTATTGGCATGAACTTCTTGCAGTTTGTGTGGCGAGAGGTAAGACCTCTTGCTTTTTGTTGCACATCACCACTCCTACTGCTGCCCTCCAGGAGAATTTCTTCTATCGTAATATTTTTTACCTGTCCTTTAGTCCAAAGGATGGAATTCCTAAGGTTGAGGAATTAGGAACATATTCAGTGGGAATTTATGTTCCTGATTTTTGTCATTACTCAGTTTTATCTATTCTCTATTTTCAGAACCCTGAACAGCAAGGAAAACGGTTTTGGAGACTGTGAGTGCCTCCAGCTCAAAGGAAACAGAAAGTTAGATTATGCTTCTACTGTCATTTAATGGATGACAAGGAAATATACTCAAACAGCACGAATACAATTTCCTGCAGAGGTGAAAAGGAGTGGGAAAAGTTCCACAGACCCTGACATAAACCAGCCGGAATTCAGATCCCCACGTACAAACTGTTCATAATTTTCTTTTCAAACAAAAGAAGACATCTGACTCTTTGGATGTTATTTCAGATTATAGACCAGAGACAATGTCATCATGCAGCTGTGACACACTACTTAGCACAAAAGCAAAGGAGAGAGACCAAGCAGCGCAGGTAAGTCTCCTTAGCGGGAAAGAAACTGTGCATAGGCTGAGTTCAGGCAGTGCAGACAGACCCTATCTGAGAGTGCAACACCACAGGGCAGGGACTGCAACAACCTGGAAACTTGGGAGGCAAATCTGCTTCATCAGTAATTCCCAACTGTAGGGATGCACTACCAGCCCGTGTAGGAATGACGAACTCCACGCATCTCTCAAACACCCTCTATCAAGAACTGCTTCTGACAGGGAAAAAGGCTCCTTTCATGTGTTTGTGCAGCTCAAGGCATCGATAATTCCAGGGATAATTCCAGATTTGTGCATCGCAACAAGCTTTGTGTAGTCCCATGAAGTGCCAGGCATATCTGCCACCAAAACTACCTGCAGTAAGTAGCCTTTAAGTATGCATGCCTGCAAACTAAATAAGAACTGTGTTCAAATGCAGCCCTGGAAGTGACGATATGTGAAGCCCTGATTATCAGTCATGCATTAATAAGAAACAAGGCAACAAACAAGGAACAAATACTATTTTATTTTAAACGTTGAGAATTAGGAACCAAACCTCAGCAAATTTTTTGTGCTACCATGCATTAGACCAGCAGATACAGCTGGAAAAAGTAGACATGTATTGTAGCAGACAGTGACTTCACCCAGACAGTCAGATGTACAATAACCTTAAGTAAGTCCCATCTTCTTTCTTGGTAATTAAATACAGGCTTTCTTAATTTGGTGGAGGGTATTTTTGGCAGAGACTTCCATTACCTTTCAGCCCCTGTACTTGGCACTGGTGAGGCCGTACCTTGAATATTGTGTTCAGTTTTGGGCCCCTCAGTACAAGAAGGTCATTGAGTTGCTGAAGCGTGTCCAGAGAAGGGCAATGAAGCTGGTGAAGGGTCTGGAGAGCAGGTCTTGTGAGGAGACATTGAGGGAACTGGGTTTGTTTAGGCTGGAGAAGAGGAGGCTGAGAGGAGACCTTATTGGTCTCTAAAACTACCTGAAAGGAGGTTGTAGTGAGGTGGGTGTTGGTCTCTTCTCCCAGGTCCCTAGCGATAGAACGAGAGGAAACAGCTTCTAGCTGCATCAGGGGAGGTTTAGATTGGATATTAGGAAAAGGTTCTTCACTGAAAGAGTGGTCAGGCATTGGCACAGGCTGCCCAGTGAGGTGGTAGAGCTGCCATCCCTGGGGGTATTTAAAAGATATGTAGACGTGGCACTTCAGGGCATGGTTTAGGAGGCGTGGTAGTGTTGTGTTGACGGTTGGACTCGATGTTCCTAGAGGTCTTTTCCAACCTTAATGATTCTATGATTCTATGATTCTTGAGTCAAGGGCTCCATTTAAGGGACAAGAGGATACAGAAACCGATCACTTCCCCTATCCCCTGGTTTCAGCATAGATAACAGGGTTTGCTACTGCTGCTATGTGGGTCGCTGGAAGTGGGTCCAAGAAGCAGCTGGGAAGAGTAGGCAGAGTTGGAGAAAGGAGGGGATGGAGACAAGGGCTCTTTACCTGGGTATGAAACACTCCGTGTTGTGGAGCCTCCAAGGAGGACAAACATTTAGCTTCTAAGGTCACATCTCTCAGGCCAGACCTCAAACTCTAAGGTTAGACATCTCAACATCAAACCTTTCAGACTTTTTTACTAGTAAAATAGCACTGAAAGTTAATGATCTCATAGGCAGTGCCAGTGTATTCCCTGGGAGAAATGGGTATGAGAAGAATTACTCTAAAAGGAAGAATTTTTATGGATTTGTGCAGAGAATGTCACAAATGGCATAAGCTAGGCAACAAGGTATGTTCAAAAGAAAAATGCTGAGTTCAACTATGGCTGCTCAGGGGTAAGCTCTAAGAAGCAGCTAACTAATAGAAAAGATGTCAGATGTGTGCCATGCAGTCCTCTCCCTTTCAAGACTCCAGATAACAGAAGAAGTAGCTACACTCTGTGACCAGAGCCAAGCTGTGTCACCAGCAGTACTATGTCCTTGGAGCACTGGGCTGCAATTCCTCATTGTTAAGTTTGCATGACTGTACACAGTGACCGTTGAAAAGAATGCTAGAGTGATTCATCATGCCTATTTCTTAATTTTTCAAAATATGCTTTTTAGTTTAAACAGACTTTCCATCAATTAAAGAAAAATTGACTAAGAAGCTTTATGTATGACACACATCTCCCCAGACTGAATGCCATGGCTGAGTCCATACCCCTGAGCAATAAACCCAGACTCTCTTTAGTCCATCCTTCTCAATGCCCAGACTTTGCATCCCACTCACTATTCTTCATGCTAAGCATAAACCATCAGGCAGTCAGGAGGATCTGAGGAAGTCACCTACCTCCTAAGCCTCCTGCCCTAGCTGAAGGTGAGGCAGCCTCCATCACAGGTCCGAACTGCAGTGGAGGTACCAGTCTGCAGCTAGTAGAGGCCTCCACTGGGCCCAACCTTCAATGAGGGGAACTCTGTAAACCAAGATGGAAATTCAGGTGCTTCCAGCACTATGCTAAGCTGGCAAGCTGGCAGAAGGGGCTGTTGTTCAAGATTTAGGCATGCAAGATCTCTTTTGGCAGACACAAACTTATCTTACTGACACTATTTCATTTTGTGCCATTTTCACGGTGCCAGTTTTTCATGGCACAAGTATAATAGGTTCCATTACATTTAACTACACTAATAAAGCAATGAACTAGGTGCTTAATATTAAACACGCAGTTCATCCCTCTAAGCACAAGTGCAGCTTTATGCATGCATTTCATTTCCACTTGTTTAACTGTGATTATTCAGTAGGACTTCAACTCATTAAAAGGTTAAAGAGCACACTACTGAGTTGCAACCTTGAGCTGAAAGCCAGGCTTAGGACTAGTTAGAAACAAGTGTGATATCAACATCTTCCAACCCATTTGTGCATGATAGACAACCAACAGACAGCTGCTCCTGCAGATTCAAAACAAATAATGATTTTCTGTCAAGAAAGTCCCAAGGAACGACTTGAGTTGCCTTGGCAGACTGCATTCAAAAGGACTGCACAATGTCAGCACACTCTACTCCCATCTCAAGTCATCCTCTTAATGCTGTGTTACGAAGCACATCATTGAACACACGTGACAAAAGAAAAACATTGCTATTAGCTCCTCCTAGTGCGAAGATAATGGGCTTCCTGTGCTTCGGCTCAGATGACATGTATTGAGCCACTTCAAAGAAACGGACAGTTTTATTGTGGGCCCATTCATCACATTCAGTGGGGTTTGAGTGCAGGCATCCATGGGGTTTGTACTGGGTTTATTTGACAACCTCTCCAGAATTCATTTTTTATTTCAGCGCAGCTGTACTCCTTATGTGTTCCCAGAACTAAAGCCGAGTGTTGCCAGCTAACTCTTCTTTTAGCATCTTTATCACAGGACAGAAATTCAAGTTTCCATAATGTTAATGAGGTCATACAGAGAATGATTTGATTGTCTTAGATTAGACAATCTGGTCAGGTAAGTAATCATGTTATCCCCACCTAACAATAAAAAGATACAAAGTAGCATCAGTATAGTGCAGCTTTTTACATAAAATGTGTTCTTAAACATTTTTTCTCTATATAGTGAAATCAAATGCTTCCTGACCAAACTGAATGATTATTGTGGGTTTATGTTCATCCATTACTGCCAAAATAATCATTACTATACCAAGCATAATAAAAAGCATTGAAAGATCTATCTCAATTTAGAAACTAGGAGTTTTTCAGTTTTCTGATTATTGCTTTTTTAAACATTTCTGCTTAAAGAGATCATAAGAAATACCAATGCAAGTATTCTTTGAAGTACATTTTACAGTAGGTTTGTAAAAGCAATTCACATTTTAAAAGAATTAAATTATTAAAATTTTACTGATATTAAACATTTGTCCAGCATGCTGAGCCAATTTAGTAATTTCATAGTAATGTGGGAACATTAAAAATTGCTTTTGGATTATAATTAAGCTCCATATGTATTATAAGCAGAAGAAAAACAATTCACTGTAATCACAGTTATTGTATTTTTGTGAAGGTTAGTCACACATCCTGAGAACCACAGTATTTTATTGCAGATCACATACCACTGTGAAATATTATTGCTTTTGGTTCGTTCAATATACACAAACCTCAGCATTCTCTCTATGCAGTGGAGCAGCAGATTGCATTAAAAAAAGTTTAGAAACCCAGTCGTAGTGCTACTAAGACAGCACCTTTTACAGTCCTCCAGGAGATAAGCAGACATTTCATTCACTGCCTGAAAAATGACCTGCGGTAAATAACAGGCACTTATTGAAGCACTTCCACCTTCTTCGTAATCTAGCTGCTTCAGCAGATGTAGAGTCCCTTAGAAGGTTCCCCTTACAAAGCATATTCCGATGTATTACAAGAGTTATTCTAATCATGCCATTAATACAGACCTTTTAGAGCCACAGCAGCCAAATCCACCCATAAAAATGAACCCCGATTCCCACCTCTTCCCTCCTCCTGCCTATGTTTCCGTGCCTGTGAGCATACATCACAGAGTGTGCAATGCTTTCTGTTACATCAGCTTGAAGTCACACTGCAACCAATTACAAGTGAATCTCTCTCATGAGTTTAGAGGCAAAAGAGTAAATGCCCCTCATCGGATTTGGTGGCTGGATTTTACTTCCCTGTGCATCTTCTTCAGCATGCCGAATTAGCTACTGCGCACCAGTGACTGAATGACGAGCTACCTCTTCCCCTCCTCTGGTTTCCCATCTCCACCCTTCCTCTCTCCACCTCCTCATAAAACTCCCACTAGGCTCAGATTAATGCGTCGAGGTGTGTCCCTGCAGCTGTTTACCAGCAGGAGCGTCTGGCGCATGCATGAGCTCCCATGCATAGCTCTTCTGGAGTTCTTGCCTTTGTGCATATGGAGTATGCTGGAAAATTATTAATAGCAATTATTGCCATTAAGTTATTTGTAGCAATGTTGGAGAGGTTAATATTATTTAACCAAATTTCTTTGAATTCAGAATCTTGGACCTACAGCTTCCAAGTTCGGTTGCATCCTTACTTTTTATTGGACTTAGTGAAAAATAAGTTATGAAGCTCTAGATGGGGTAAATTGAACCTGTCGGCAGCCCAGGAGGCTGCCGCTGCACCCCAGCTCGTGGGGTGCGGGCTCCTGGGACCGGGATCTGACCGGGACCCTGCCGCCGGGGCCGGGGCCGGGGCGAGGCGGCGCGGCGGGGGGCCCGCTGGCGGGGCAGGGCTGGGGCGATGCCCGGTACGGCGGGAGCCCCGAGGCGGGGCGGAAGGCCGGCGCAGGGCGGCGGGGCAGGGGCGGGGAGCCCCCGGCTGCGGCGGGGCGGTGCTGGCCGGGGATCGCCGTCTGGCGGCGGCGGCGGCGCCCGCCCGGGGGCAGAGGACGGAGGGAGCCGGGTCGGGGCCGCCTTCCCCAGGCACGTCCCCCGGCTCCACGCGGAGCTCCTCGGGGGGTGTGTGAGCAGGCGGGGGCGGCCCCGGGGCCGAGCGGGGAGCCGGGAGCGGGGCTCCGGCCCCAAACCGCCGGGGATCCCCGCTGCGGAGGAGCGGTGCCGGCCGCCCCCACCCAGACAGGCCCGCCGGGAGGCTCAAAATGCCCCCCTTCGGGGAAGATGAAGTTTAGTTTGCGAGAATAAGCAGCGCGAGGTTCGATGACGGCCTTACTTTGCCGTCACCGACATCACGTAAATCGAATCAACGGCAAAACGAAGGGACTCTGGGTCGGAGCGCTCGGCTCCGTGTGGTGCGTTCTGCAACAGCAGAATACAGCGAAACAAATTAACTCATTTGTGCTAGACAAATGAACGTTCCTATAAAACTGCTAGCAACAATGAGGTGTTCTAAGCCGTTATTTGTCAGAAAGCTATTGCAGCCTTCGTAGGGAAATGCTCTCCTTTTAAAACAAGTAGAATAAAGTATTTTGGATGATGAAAAAGAGCAAGTAGGCCTCCAACAATAATGCTGTTCATTTTTGTTTTCGTGTTGAATAACCCTGCGATATGCAGCTCAGGCCACCAATGGTAACTGGCCAATTCCACGCTCTTTTCTTTGGCTCAGTTCGTATGTTTTTCCTTGGGGTTTTGGGCTTTGCTATTTATGGAAATGAAGCCTTGCATTTCAGCTGTGAGAGGTTAATCTTTTCTGTTACAACCAGTTCAGGCCTGTAACACCTTAGGTAATTCTCTTATTGCAGAAATCCCATGCTAAGAAAATAAACTGCAAAAAGTAAACATATTTGTTCCGTGTAAGAAGTCGTGACTGATGGGCTAATTATCATTTCACTTTTCCATCAATATTTTCCTTTTAATAACCTTTAATCTGTGACTAAATACGGAGTTGTGCTTTCAATCTTTCATAACAACCCTCACGTTTCAGAAACCAACTGAACTTTTCAAATTAAAACATAACAGTGATTCTACCTTTGTTGTTATCCAAGTGTTTATACATTTGTTACGTATTAAAAACAGACTTGCAATATGTGCACGTTTTAGCTGCCCTGATGCAGTTTTAAATGATCAGACAACTACATTTCTGCTACATTTTGGGCATTCTGGGCGTCACAGTGGGTGATTCTACTGGTACCCAAAGCTTTTTTTCACCTTCGTGCTGCGTGTAAGAGCATCAAACAGGAAGATCTCCTCCAAAAGTCATTCTACACCGGTTTTTATATCTTCTCTGTTTTCTTAAGGATTACCCTTGAAGCTGTGGCTTTTTTGTTTCAGATTCCGCTCTTTGGTTTCAAAGTGAACGCAATCCACATGTATGATGTAGAAGCCCTTGGAAAAAATTTTAGCATTACCTGGTGCCTGGTGTCAGAGTACTTTGAAAAGACAATTTTTCTTTGCAATGTACACATTTACTGTGATTACAGTGGTCTCGCGTGTTGCTGGAATTATTGAGATCTCATGTAGAAGGCTATGTTTCTTAAAAACTCGGTGATGTCAATCACCCCTAGTCATTTATCACCCTGTCCGCCTGCAGTTCTCTTACAATGATTTCAAGCTATAACAAAAAACATCTCCTCTCCTCCATGAAGTGTTGCAGAAGAGAACCACACTCATGATTACTGCTGCAGAGTAGCCACCTGACGCTTATTGCTCACCTTTTTGTGAATTCCACCCCATTTTGTGAATAATCTTTGTTTCCATGTAAAGACAAAAGGCAATAAGATTCCCAAGAGCAACACATTTTCATGACCTGCCACATACCTCCAGAGCAGTGTCTGTGTGTGAGGAGGAGTTTACCTGTATATCTATTTTCATTCACAGCTCTTCTGAACACATGCAACTGGAGTGAGTAAGGTTACAGACCTGCCAAGAAAAACTATTCCAATTTCTTAGATGTTCCTATGGCTTGAGAGTTAAGCAGTGACGGCGGATAATCTCTGGGTACCAGAAAGTGTTCAAACATTTTCCCAAGCAGTGCTACTGTTGCAGCCTGCATCTCAGACCTGCATCTTAGGCTGTGGTGATGACATATCCATCAGTATCAACCTTGCAGCAGCCCAGCTAATGTCATCTGCTAGCTGTGAATCTCCTTTTAAAAGTGAAAGACTAGCATAGTATTCTTTGTGCTGACTGGGCTGCCTTAGCCTCATAATGTTTTGGCTTAGGATATTATTACCAATTTTGTATGATCACATTTTGAAGGAGGGCTTTGTGACTTAGTTTTGTAGTAGAGGCTTAAAATTGTCAAAAGAAAATCTTGGGGAAAAGCCTCTTCTGGGTGCAGTCACGCCTTGATTTCAGCGAGAGTTTTGCCTGTGTGTGACTGTAGAATTGAGACCACAGAACTTTTTGCTGTGTCACGCCTAACTTCTTATTGCTCTGACTGAAGTCACTCGAATAACAGTTAAAAAGAAGTCTGCGTACTAAAATTGTTCAATGCAATAAGTGTATCTGGATAGTTTAGGTCTTGAACTTCATATAGGTATCAGATGTTAGCCGGTGTAACAGTTTCTTCTTAAGGACTAACAGACATCTTAAACTTAGAAGTGATTTAATTCCTGGTGCTGAAGTGAGGTACTGCAAAAAAAAACCAAACAGATTTCAGAACTGGAAAGAAAGATGGAGGTAGTTTCCCCTATAGAATATATACAAATAGCAATCACAACTATTAGCTATTTACCATTTGTTTTTCAAATACCCTCAATTTCTAGGAAAAGAAATGGAAGGTTTCTTCCTCTTTCATTATTTTCTACGGCTACTAAATGGAACAATTTCTGTTCTGAATCTCATTGAAACAAGAAACTCAGACTTATCACTACTTAACAGTGCTGCAGGAACCAGCAAAGTCAAAAGGAGTCTATCAGCATCTTTGGACACAGCTTGAGGCCTATAACACTGAGGGAAGAACATCTTTTTTTAAGTTTAACTTATGTGAAAAAAGCACAGTATAGGCAATATTCAGCATAAAAGCATAAAAAGTTGAGATCCTGGTGACAGTGTTTGGGACCTTTCAGGAATATTTGAAAAAAAATCTGGAAAATTTACTACAAAATCTTTGAGCACCAGCTGTTAGTTAAGCAGTCCCAAACAAAGTTGGATTATAAGAGCTTTGTAATCCTCACCCACAAAATTACTCCTCTTTACACATATGGAATTGATTTATTTAGTTGTCTTGGATTTGATTGCCTCCGGGCCACTTAAATCAAAGTGGGTCACAACTAGATGTGTGATTTTTTTAATAAGCTGATCAAGAACAAGATGATAAATTTAAATACTTCACTGTATTAAAGCATTAATGTTGTGCTATTGTTTCCCTATGGAAATAAATTATATGTTGTCTTAAATATATGTCCAGTCAACCCTATCAGATTTGTGCAACATTAAACTAGTAATTTGATATTTACAAGCATTACAAGAGGAATAAGAATCACTGTGCTAACTTCTCGTTTGCATCATATACCATGTGCTTTGGTCGATACACGCTTATTTTTTTGTTGTACACATCGGTACCCATCTGGAATTATTGTTTGCATTTTAAACTTGTAATCTCAGGTAAAAATATTTTTATTTAACAATAAAATACAATCTATATATTAATACTAAAAGGAAGAATTTACTTCCATGTGCTAGGTACAGTTGTAACCAATTGTACTCAAGTCACACTTAAACAGATGTTTGTATAATAATAATAAAATGGCTTCATCATGACCTTGTCAGTATTTTCCCTGGTGCTTAATATCTCCGTTGCTTGTTGTTCTTCTGTAGATTTCAAAGCACTTCAGAAAGGTCAGAGGAGTGCCAAACCCCCCAGCCCCTCAGTGGACCTCCCTGTTACTATAAAGAGCCTTGCAGAGCCAGGAGTGGCACGGGACTGCCTGAGGACCCCTGAGGGGCTCTAGGAGCTGGATTACCCACCACCTTGCCCTTGGTGGTCAAAATCTGGAATGTATCAAAACATGTTCTTCTTCCAAATCAGATACAATGCCCATTTTTTCTGTATTTCTTCTGAAATTAAAATTGTCAAATTCCTCAGTTTCAGTTTTTCATTTAAAAACAAGACATGTGTTATTGCCTTTTAGTGCAAATGTTTTTCTGTGACTGATTCCATCATTAGTTTCTGGAACATGTTGATGGAGATATTATGTCCACGTAAAGAAACCATTTCCCCATGGTTGTCAACACTTCCCTCTCCTGTATTTGCCATTTGTTTTCCTGGCACTCGTTGTATTCTCAGGTGTCTCTAAACTTTTCTCTCTGCTAGTCTTCCAAACTCCCACCACTTTTGTCCTCATCTACGTTGCTTTCTATCAGCTTCCTTCCACCCTTACTCCCTCTGAGATTTATAACATGCCTGCATGTGTTTTTCAGCGTTACACTGATTTTAACTCAAATGCTTAGCAAATATTTGAGATGATCCTGAAAGCATTTGTTGCCATTATGAACGGAATTACATAATACACTTGGGGATTCTTTGATTCAGTTCTATTTCTTTACACAGTGAACACGAAGTCCTGTCTCCCAGAACACAGTAGGTAGCATTTTTGTTGCTTACATCAGGATCACATTATAAGTGTTTCTTTGACTTTTTCATTGTTTTCCACTGTACTCTAGCCGCCTTATATTCACAGACACCACTCAAAGAAATCCCCAGCTCATACGTTTGCAGTCGGTTTTGTCTCTAGCCAGACATCATGCCCATTTCAGTTCTCGCTTAACAAGTCATAATTGTTCCTGCTATCTTCTTCAATGAAACGAGCTAAATACACCCAGTAAAGTGACATGATTACCTTTACATCAAAGGTATAGTTGCTCTGGGCCAGCCAACTTCTAGTACATCACCATCACATCCCAGTCCTATAACCACTCCTTGTTCTGTTCCTTTCTTGTCTTCCTTTCTTCTGTTCAGCCATCATTTTCCTTTCATTCTCTTTACAGCACTTTCCCATGATAGCAATGAGACAATGCAGCCACCTCTCCCAACATGTGCCTCCCTCCTTTCTTAATGCCCCGGAGCATTGACATTCTCCTGCCTTCCAGACGGCCATTTTGAGACCAGGAGGAAGTTTTGGCAACCAGGCCATTTAAAAGAAACTTTAAAAAGACATTTAACTGTGCTGTCAGAGCGAGAAGACGACAGACACTAAAATAATTTATATTGCAATTTGTTAGATCCATCTGAAACCATTTTGCTTCAGTGGTTCCCACTTCTTTTGCTGTTCTTATCCCCTCTCAGCAAAAAGAGAAATCCCTGGAGCTTCCTCTGAGAAAAAGTTCTCGCAGGATCACCACTTCCCAGATGTGTACGTCCCAAGGCTGGAGGGCTTCCAGATGGCTGCTAGGGAGCACCCCAGCCAGGTGAAGGGCCATTGACCAGCCCGCTGGTCACACCAGGCTGCTCCAGTGAGCGGCAGCGGGCCCAGGGGCAGAGGGCTCGAGGGCCGCCCGCGCCCCTGGGGAGCCACAGGGCAGCCCAAGGGGAAGGTTTTTCAGCCTGAAAAGGAGTTTTACATGCAGCTGTACCTCCCGGGGGAGGGTGCAAGGGAAGGGGCAGGGGGTGGCCGGGCAGGGCTGGGGCCCCGACACTATCCCCTGGCTGGGCCCGGGAGTTACCTAAAACATATATATTCTTCTTGGATGAAATGCAATAGCGCAGGAGTCGTTAGTAGTTAAGAAAGGATCACAGTTAGGAGTAGAAACTAACACCTGAGAATTTTAATAAGGTAGTAAATAATGCCTAGGCCAGATAGGAGGGTATTAGCAATGGATGCCTCACTAAGTGGAACGTCCTACACACTAACAGTGGAGACATCCTGCCACAAAGAAGGGTGTGAAGATAAGGGAAGGCCAGATGTGAAGACATCAGTTTAAAAAGGGAACACCTTGGCCCAGAAGGTGCTGAATAAAGTAATGCCCTCTCTTTAAAACACCCAGTGTTAAGGAGTTTTATTCCTGGTTTTCAGAGATACAGGGAAGTCCCGGCTGGCCCGAGGTCCCCAGGGCCCTCCGCACAGCGGCTGTAGGACGCTTTTCAAACACTAACGAGCCACGCAGGAGACAGGTGAAGCTGTACGGTCCCGCAGACGGGCAGACGGGCGGGCGGACAGACCGGTCATCCCGCCCGGCCGAGGCGGGTCGAAGCCCCCAGAAGCCGCCTGCTCCGTCTCCCGCCCCTCCCGTTCAGCAGGGGGCGCTCTTCCTGGGCGCACCGCCACCGGCAGCAGCCCACCGGCTCGCGCACCGCGCAGACGCTCCGGCGTGCCGTGCCGTGCCGGAAGCGGAAGCGGAAGCGGCCGGCCCCAGGCTCGGGAGCGAGAGCCGCCGTCGGCCGCCCGTTGTCGCCGCCTCCCCTCGGCTCGCCGCCCGCGCTATGGCGGCCACGGCGCTTCCCCCGCTGCCGCCGCAGTTCAAGAGCATCCAGCACCATCTGCGAACGGCGCAGGAGCTGGACAAGCGCGAGCCAGTGGTGGCGTATTATTGTGAGTGAGGCGGCCGCAGCCCCGCCCCGCCGGCCCCGAGCCCGGCCCGCCCCGCCGCTGTCCTTGTCTGGGGGCCGCCGCCGCCCCCCCGCCACCAGCCGCTGCACCGGGCGGGGCGCCCCTCCCTCCTTTCTGCCTGGTTGGGTCGCGCGAGCTGCCCGTCCGATGGGCGGGCGCGGGGGGTGAAGTCCCCCCCCGGGGCGGAACGGGGTGCTCACGGCTTGCTCCCTCGCTGCCGCCGCTCCAGCTGCCAGCCCCAACCCGTCTTCCATGTCCTCGATTTTTGCAGACATAAGCCTCTTTGCAGTGGTAGTGGATATGCCAGCAGCCCAAAGGCGTGACTGTGCGCACGTGTGTAAAGTCAAGTCTGTGGGATAGTCCTAACAAGTATCGCAAAAAAGTAACGTTCGAGAGTCTTTTCGGAGTTTTTCTCCTGCTGAAAAGACCTCCTTCTTTCTGTCCTGTCTCTGAGTAAGCAGTTTGGGCTGAGAGTCTTTATTTCTCTTAATAGTGTCCATGTTATTTTCTCTGAGGCTTTGTCACTTCTTCAGGGCGCTCTTAAGAGGGAGAGTGGGTTGCTCTTCTATTGCTTGTTTCACTGGAATGAATATAGCAAAAATAATTTACTGCAAATCTTTCAAATGAACATGTAGATTTTCCAAGCTAACGTATGGCTTCTAAGCTAATTGTTGTCAGGGTGGTCAGTGAGCCCTTCTAAAAGGGTTTCCACAGTTAATTGAGAAACGGAAGCCTGTTGTTAGTAGTCTAAAATTCCTGTCACAGTTAATCACCACACTTGGAAAATTTTGTGGACTAGCAGATCACCAGAAGTGTGCATTTATGTTGTTTGTATTTTTCTTGAGATGTGGGGAGGTCATTTGGGTGGTTTACTTGTCAATAGCTTGTCTTCAGAAAGAGTTAAATGATAAAGAGAATTAGAACTGGTACTTTCATTTGTAATGCAATCATAAGTTTAGAAGGATGAACTCATGAAAGTCAGGCTTCAGAAAGCTCTGATAAAACTCTCAGCTCAGTGTCAGAAGAATAATTTTAATGTGTTTTATGTGTTATGCAGGAATACAGTGCTAATGTGGAAAAGTGCCACCAGAGAAGCGACACAGCCACATATTAGAACACTCAGTGTTCTCAATAGTACTTGCTTTTTTTTACTGGAAAAATACAGGACAAATACTTTGATGGCAGGAAGCACCAGCTGGGTCAAGTGGCACTTTTTGTTTTGTTTTGTTTTTCTCTATTTCTTTGGGGTTTCTTATCAAATATAACACCCTGTCTGACTATGCAATAAAAATATTAGCATTTACTGTAGGTAACAAAATACAAATCTATTTTTATTTTAGACCAGAAGTGTTTAGGTGGCAATCTGTATTTTTCAGAATGTCTTTTCCATTCTGAAACTTAATGTAAGTCTCAGTGTACAGGAAAAGAAATAACTGTGTTGAATAATTAGCATTTTATGTAAAGTGCTTTGCCTTGTCTGTCCTAGGTACCCTAAAAATTTGCATATCTTATTTTTTCATTTGAGTGCTTTAGCACATCTGATTCATTATTGAGTATAGTATAGTCTATATTCTAGAGACATCTTTCTCATTACATTATTACACAAAGTGAAAAGCAGTGATACCTGTTTTTCAAGGCAGGTCTTCTTGCTTGGATCCTTTGTTCTTTTCAGTACACAAAGGAGAAGAATTAATTTTCACCAGTCTTCCACTGATGGCACTTATTTCCTCATATGGTTGATGAGTTTGTCTGTATTGACTAAAATGCAAAATTCCTGATTCGTAGGATTTTTTTTTTGTTATTTTAATTCTGGCTTTGAAGGGGAAAATAAGGATTATGAACTATTAATTTTGAACGTTGTGGGTTTGGAACAATTATGTGGAATCCCGAAGTATTAATTATTAATATTGCTGCTGTCAAAAAGATCTACTACATATCCGTCCAGCATGCTATGAATAGTAAAGGATTTCCTAAAAAGGTAGGCTTTTTAAAAGTGTAAGTCTGGGTATACAAAAAATTTTCAAGACGCTTTTCAGATAAACTCCACAGATTTTACGTGGAGTTAATGCAACGTTCCTCATTAGATGCTTCACTGAAAAAAACTGAACATCTCTGTAGAGTCTTTGGAATGTGTTTCAGAGGAGCTCTATACATTTGCTGTAATGTATTGTGTGGAAGGAATAGCGTGAGGAGAGCTTGGTGTCTGCTGGAACATGTGGTGGTGTCCCCTGAGCTGGTGCTGCTCCGCCAGCCTTGTTTGCAGGCGTGCCTGGCACTGTGCACCTCCTGGGTCCGGGAGGGTGGTGTGGTGCAGCAGCCAGCCGAGGGGACCCTGCTGTGAAAGGTCATGTGATGGGACAGTGCTGCGTGTTTTGTCACAAGGCTGCTTGTGCAGTCAGTGTGTGAGGGGGAACATCTGAATTTTGGTCATATGATGGATGTAACTGTCAGTCCAAGCTTTGGAATGTTGCCAGGAGCGGCTCATCCCTAGCCAAAAGCTTTGGTCCTAATATTAATGTTTCCATGGCACAGTAGTTTTCCGTATGGACATATGTTTGCTAGGTTTTGATTTATGTGCATTTTAGTTCAATTCCACTTGTATATTTCTGATAACAAGAGCTGCTACACAAACTAATTTCAATATCAGAAGCAAGTGAACTCTGGTAAGATGCTTGTGACCTAAAATATTACTTTCTGTAGCTCAGCAATAAAATTGTCAGGAGCAACTATTTACTGCTCATATTATTATTTTTGTCTCTCATCAGCATCCACTTCTGCCAGAAATTCCCGTGCTTCGAAAGCCAGGAATCTGAATGGCAGTTACAGATTTTATTTGTGTTCACCATTTTAATATTTTTTCTTTTTATGTTTTTTTGGGTATAGTTCATTTGAAGCATTAAACTAGCATAAACCAGCACTGCCACCTAAAGATGATACTGTAGTTCTTTTCTGGACTCTCATTTCCAACCCTAACGTGCTTCAGAAGCAAACACTGATATAATTGTATGATGAAAAACAATAAGCTGTTTTTCAGCCAGGCCAATTCACTACCGCTTAAACAGCTATGCTTCCACATGAAGACAAGGAACAAGACACAGTGACTTGGGGAGAAGACAGGAGTCCTACTTTTTTTATATTGCTGGCATATGTTGATTTAAGCAAACAGTAATTTGATGAACATTAATCTCTGTTTTACACAATATGGATAGTTACAGCAGGGATGATTTGTATTTTTCAATGGCCACATAATTCTCCACGTGAAAAATAAAAGGTTGAAGAACAACATTGATGCATTTGTGCACCATAACATGTCACAGATGCTTTTTGTTGTGGTATTTGCTAGAAACATTGCAAAATGTTTTTATTTCCGGTAGTCCTGTGTATTCCTTAAAAAGCCTTCATGCTTAGCTCAATTTTTTACGTATTCAAATTCAAAGTAGCATGTGATCAGTAGCTTTGTATGTTGTTTGTAAACTGTTACTATCAGTGGCTAGGGCTAGAAAAAGTAGATGGACATAATTGAGTAGATAACATGATTGATTGAAGCAATAAAATATGTATTTGCTTCTGCCAGTATGTACTGTAAATTTACGTGGTTGTAAAGTTTGTTATACTCAGAACATAGCCTGCGGAGAAATAAAGAAACCAACCTTATTTAAGTTGTACAGGATGTGATCTCACAAAGTAATTATCCTTTTAAAGACATTAAATGCTTTATGGTTTACGTAGGTGTTCAGCACCGCAGTAATATAGCACCTTCTTTTAAAATGCTTGTCTCCCCATATGATACTTTCACATTTTTATATTATTTTGTTAATCACTGTCATTAAGTATTTCAGGTTCAGTAAAGGTCAGCTGATTCGATAGGTCTAAGGGAATACCAGTAAAGGATGCTACACCAATTGCCTAGCAAAAGGAAAATAAGTGATTAGTTGTCAATAATTTTCTTATTTTAAAAACTTACATGAGTGACTGACTACTTTGAGATGTTGTTCTGCAAACACAAGGAGGCAGGCTTCGATAAAAAATCTGTGGCCTGTGTAATAACTAAATTATATTTCTAACTGTGCCATAGGCAGTTTGACTCAGAAGCTAGTTTTTTAAAAATTGCAAGGTTTGAGAGGTGGATTTCTCTTCTGAAAACTTATGTTTTAGTGTTTAAAGCAAGATTTTCCTTAATAGCTGTTGTTTCAGCCTTTCAGTGGTCGTGTTAAGCTCTCTTCAAAGATGATTGGTAGTTTATTTTATACTTCTGTACTTACTGGTCATTGATGTTCTAATTCAAAAGTATTGAGAGAGTGCCAGTAAACTGCCAGAAAAGCATTAATGTTTCATGATATATAACTTGTAACACACAACAGCGTTTGGATATCCAGTGAATGCAACATGAAATAATAGTCTAGTAATTTTGGAAAAGCAGGGCTGTGATGGTTTTTGCTCTACAGACTGCAAAACATCAGAAAACGTTTGTGTGAGATCAATAGACTTGATGTATTTAAAAAAGGTGTGAAGAAAATCTCCTACAATTCTCAAATTCTTGAGATAGGAAAACACCAGAGAATCCTTCCAAAGGACCTTACTTTTGCATTGATATTTATGTTTTTGCGGGATCAAGCAGGAGAGAAAAGGCAAAAGAAATGTTGTGGGTTTTTTTCACTAGTTGACAACTTCTTGAATCAAAAGTCACGCAGCTTTTAATGGAAATACCCATCTGTTAAATGTGACTGGCTTTTTACTTTCAAGTTTAGTCAGACATCCATGAAACAAGGTTCTCACTTCATACCAATTATAAGACTCTTTTTTTAATTAAAAAAAAAAAAAGAGGACAAAAAAAATAAAGTTTGTGGCCTGACTGAGAACTTGGGAAATATAGTTACTGTGTAATTTTACAACTAAATACTATTAATTTTTTTACTGATCCTTCCTCAAAGCAGAGGACTAATAACAGACAAATATTTTAATTGAGTTTTAAATTTAATCAACTTTTTATTGTATCTTGGTGCATTTTGAATGACTGATTTTGAAGATGCGTGTAATTCAGAAGTATTCAAGGAAATAAAAGTAACTGGTGTTTGCTGTATCTCACTGCAGAGGTTCTGCACATACTGACTTCATTTCACTAGGTCATTGTAGAATTGAAATGCGTAAAATCATGTTCTTACAACATTCCTTATCTACTAAGATCAAATTCTTGAGCTTTCCAGTTTAAACATCCATTTATTGTAACAGTTTTGTATAATCCATTTATAAAAGTACATTTTCCATAATCTCATATTGCTGGTGGCAGAAACAGTTTTATGTGCTATTAATACTACAAATTATTTAAAGCTTATTATTAGAGATTACATATTGAAGACTAGATCTTATCTGTTCCTTACTCAGGATAAGTTAATTGAAATGGTCAAATATTTAAGTAGATATCCATTTCATAGTGCACTGTGGGACTTGTTTTGATTGTACTATGAGTATAAACTAAAAATATTTCTCAATTTCTTTATTTTTCCCTGTGCGTTCTATTTTTTCTGTCTTCAGTCTTAGCTTGTTTGCTCTGATTTCTTTCAAAGATTTGTAAGTGGGAAAACTATGCTCTTAAAACTCTGGTTTGTCTGTGGAGACAGAAAAACAGTGAGAAGCGATTGGAATAACAAAGATAAATACATAAACCTCCACAGTCCTCAAAGCAAACTTTGGGCAGAAGCAAAAATTAAAGATTATGTTAACTGTTGTATAGTATTTTTGGTACTTGCTTTGATTACATAGGTAATATTTAAAATAATCTGCTCTGACAGAGATAGGAATGAGAACACAAAATAGAACAAGCGTGCTTTAGAGATTGAAACTTTACTTCTGAGGTATGTGTATTTGTATAAAACTCCTAAAGTTCAATTGTATGGTGTAAATATACTAACATGCATTTTTTCCACCATGTAATTCACAGTTTTTTGGTGGATCTTTATTCAACCTGAAACTCTGGAAATAGAATCAAGATCTGTTTTTTCCTGCCTGAAGTTTGCTGCTACTTCTGAAGAAGGGATGCATCAATATCAGCATTCTAATTTGCAGAATCACAGAATCATTGAGGCTGAAGGGAACTTTTTATGTCACCTAGTCCAATCCCCTGCTCAAAGCATGGTCAGGACTCTGTCCAGGCAGGTTTTGAATGTCCCCAAGGATGGAGACTCCACAGCTGCTGGGAGCAACCTGTACCAGAGTGCAATTATCCTCACAGTAGAAGATTTTTCTTATGTTTAAAGGGGATATCCTGTATTTAATTTTGTGCCCATTGCCTCTTGTCCTGTCAGTGGACATCACTGAGAAGGGTCTGGCTTTGTCTTCACTCCCTGCTGTCCCCCTTCCCACATCAGGTATTTGTGCACATTGGTAAGATCCTCTGAGCCTTCTCTTTTCAAGACTAAAGTTCTAGCTCTCTGCCTCTCCCGCTGTGACAGATGTTCCTAGCCCTTCGTCATCTTTGTGGCCTTTCCCATGTCTCTTATGCTGGGAGCCTGGAACTGGACCCAGCACTTCTAGTGTGTCACACAAGTGCTGAGTAGAAAGGAAAGATCACCTCCCTCAACCTGCTGGCAATGTTCTCCTCATGCAGCCCTGGATGCTGTTAGCAATTAAGATGAGGCGTGCACTTTGGAAACTTATCTCATGGTCATACCCATCTAGGGTGCTTTATTTCACCTCGCAGAATAGTTTGAGAACACAAAAGAGGTTTCTTCCAGTTTAAACTAAGCTGGAGGGCATTCCACAGGAGTGTTTCAGATTTGTGCTCTAATCACTACAAGCTGTTTTATCTGCATGACTTGACCATAAATAATCCAAAGTAGCTGCCTTCTGCAACTTTTGATTTCTTGAGATCTCAATTACTATAAATCCTACAGTAAGGTAGTTTTTCTGTTTTAATTAGAAATATTTTATTTTCTTTATTACACTTTAGAGACAAGCTTTGAAAAATACTGATAGTTTAAAAAATTGTGCAAAAGCTTAGAAACCTGTGAATTCCACATATAAATCTCATGCTCAAATTTTGCGAGACCAGAATTGGTCCATAAACCACACTGAAGAATGGCAGTGTAGAATACTGAGTGATTTCCTAAGATTCATGATAGATATTATTATATTACTTGTTTCGTCATCTAACCTTAATAATTACCACACTTGTTTATAATTGCATATTTTGTTTCACCTATTTAGTTTGTTTACAAGTTGCTATTCTT
The DNA here is from genome assembly GCF_949628215.1 of Phalacrocorax aristotelis. NCBI lineage: Eukaryota > Metazoa > Chordata > Aves > Suliformes > Phalacrocoracidae > Phalacrocorax > Phalacrocorax aristotelis. The sequence continues at coordinate 66,598,605 of NC_134278.1, forward strand.
CCAATAACAGTGAATTCTAATGTAACTTACTGTAACTTGCAGTAATTTTATGTAAGAGACATTTTACTGGAGATAGTTTCGTCTTGACAAAGTTTGTCTAGCGTGAAACCTAACCTTGAAATATATTGTTACCGGTCCATTTTCCTCTGTAGGATTTAGAAAACTAAGAAAGAATCTGAGGGGAAGAGGGGGGTCATGATACTATCCTTTTTTTTGAGTTTCTTAATTAAATTTGTGTGTAGTCTTCTTTCCCCCCACTTCTGTTTCAGCAATTTTTTTTCTTGCATTTCTCCTTAAACCAATTTTACTTGAAAATTAATATTTAAAAGTAATTTGTTTTCTCTAGAATGCTTCAGATTTTTAATTGATGCTGCCAGCCTAATATTTACCTTGTCTTTTGCCTATTTCCTTCAGCATCGTATAATGAAAAGGAGGTATCAGGCCCTTCAAAGTTTGTTTGTCAGGGCTCTTAAATCTATTTTAAAAAGTCTTTGAATTCAGACAACTTTGATCTAGCAATCTAGAAATGGCATATGTTTATGATCTGCATGCAGAAATTACATGAATGGAGTATGATACATTAATGTTCATGAAAGCAAGAATAATTAATGTTTGGGGTTTTCTTGCAGATGCATTCATTATGAAAGTACATTTGTGGCAGTTTCAGTGCAATCCGATTTAATGTTTTTGTGTCCCGTGCTTCCCACATTTGTATTCCAACTGTTGTCTTCCTGTACAGAAAGCAGTTAACAAATGTTTTTCTGTCAGTGGTTTGACAAAGGAGAGAGGAAGGTGTAGAACATGAATGAGCAATAAATTACAGCCTGAAAAAGCTTTCATCTCTTAATCAGAATCAAAATATGGCTAAAGTTTATGGCAATGTTTTTGTTACTGTTTAATGTCAATCTGTTACTATTAAATGTCAAAAATATTTCAGTTCCTAATAATTTTTTTCCTATACTGGAGAATTAAATACACATGGGGGAGAAGAACTGTAATCTTTTGATCCTGTTAGACCAGGAAAAAGAAAGATGGATAGTAGGACAGAACTTAGAAGACAGAATCAACCTATTGTGCATGCTTGCTGGCTGGAACTTTTGTTCTCCAGTATTTTTTCTTGGCACGGAGTTTAAAATGGGAGTGAGGGGAGTTTCAGTTGTAATCCAAACATAAATCTGGAATAACTTACTGTGTATTAGGAATGAATGCCTGGCACGTACTAAAGACAAAATACTCGCTCTGAAATTGTGCTGTGTATTAGCAAAGGGAAAATAACGTGGTATTACGTGACATAAATAAAAGCAGAAAAGTTTCTGTAAAGCTCACTGTATAATTCCTTCCAGCACACCCACACTTAGTATTTGCTGAACAAAGATTAAGGGCAACAAATCAAGACATAAATTTTGTAGTTGTCCTGGCTAAACATTTTTCTGAGAATGGTTACTTGCCAAGTCTTTATGAATGTGAAGATAAATGTCCTGTCTGCAAACTGAGAGCAAACCCTCTTTTAGTTAATAATTGGCAATATGGTTCTGTCTTCATGCATAAAAGATTACAAACAACTTTAGCTCTACTTGGGTAAATGTTAATTAATATTATATTAGCTCTGTGTAGCTTCCTTTACCTCCTTAGTGCTTTAATTTATGCATATACTACTGTTGTTGGCCACCCAAAAACCTTTTTCTGCTATTTGATTTGGGTAAAGGGGGCAAAAATATAGAGTGTATCTGTTATGAAGCCAAGTGCATAGAACAAGCTTAAAAAGAACTAGTAATTGCATTCATTTATTTGTTTCCAGGTATTCCAGATCTTCATCACAAATAGTGAAGAGAGATGGGAATTACAGGTCACTTAATTCCAAGATTGTCTACATTCTTCAAATACTTCGTTTAGGCTTTAAAAACTTGCAAACTTTTGCAGCTACAATGTATGGGTTTTAGTTGTCTTTTTGTATCTGAATTTTCAGCAGCTCGGCTTTTCACAGAGGAAATTTTTTATCAAAAGTTACCAAGCAAATGGCTCCTGTAAGTCTAGTTGTTTAGTTTTACAGTATATTACTGTGGTCATTAGGGACATGGACTTTATAATGAGTTTTCAATGGATAGAGAGAAGTTCTGAAGAGAAGAACTCTGAAATAAATTTGATGTAAATTGGCATCTCAAATGCGGTATTTTTAAAAGGTGGAATAATGCAATTGATATATGGAACACTAAGATAATTTCTTTCTGTGGTGCCATATCACTCAGGAGATTAAATTCTAGTTATTAGAAATTGAACCACTTGCATTAAAGCAAATTTTTTTGTGACTTAGCAAGCATGGTAGTAATAAATTCCACTGTTTTTGCAATATTACAGAAACCAGAACAGCTGTATCTAAAGGAATGTAAATAATTGCTCTGTTTTCTTTCAGATACGGGGGGGGAGGGAACTGAACTCATGTTACATTTGGCTTTCTCAGCAGAAATGTTGGAGGCAGTAAACTTTTGGCCTCTTGCTTATGAGTTCTTTGCCAATGAAATTACCTGTCAACATAAACATGAAAGACAGTTCTTCGAGCATTAATTGCCAGTTTAAAATTTCACTAATGATGTTAACACAGGAGAAGTGTGTTGCTTTTTGCTGCTGAAAATTCAGTAATGAAGTAAGTTTGCCCGTTCACTGCAAGTTAAACAGGAAAAGGACATAATAGATTTCCTTCACTGGATCAAAGCACATCTTTCAGTTACTATCATGTATCATTAACTTAAGTAATATTTATGTGATAAACTACATGTTTATCCCACATGTAAGAGACTTCTGACACTTCAATTAGCAAAGGTAGTAGTATCAAAACCCACACATTCTTACAGATAGACTTCATATAGAATACTTGGGACATTTCAGATTTAGAGCAGAGGGAAGGATGACAAAGATGCAGACATGGAAAAACTTGCTTTTGGTAAATTAAGATTCCTTGCCTTAGGAATAAGATGTTATAATAATACACAAAAATGCAGAGAGTTAAGACACTTTCTTGTTTTCTGTAATAAGGCAAGGGATTAGTTGTTGCTTTCAGCTTCACTCACATGTTGCTCTTCATTCAGATAATTTCAGAAGCAAAACTTTAAAACTTTAAAAGAATATTATTTTTATTTCAGTAGTGTCTGTAGAGGCAAATACCAAATTATTTCTCTTCATCCTATTCTGTTTCTGTCAGAGGAATTCTAGTTATTTCAGTTTTTCAAGTACTTCGCTTCCTGTCTGCTTGATATGTTTAATGATTGTTGATACACGTCGTCAACCCCCAAGCCCCACCTTTTACTATAGCGGGACAGTAAGGCAGTAAGTGTGCCTAAGCGTACTTAACATTTTGTTTGTCACTGGTGAATTTCAAACACTGGAGAGTATGCTTGCCTTCTGTATCTTCAGTTCATCAACTGAAACTGATGTTCCTGGAGGTTTTGAGTGGTAGGGAATGGATTGCATTTTCTGACCTGCAGGTTGCCTAGTTCATTACAATCAGGTTGTTTTATCAAAGGTATTTGAGTCAGGACTCCCTTTTAGTACTGAATTCCAAACATTGAAAGTTCTTAAACATTGCAGTCGACTCTCTTGTTAGCGTAACTTAAGTGTGCTTTGACCTTTTACTAGTTAATAAGGTCATGCCGGGAATCTCCTTTCCAATTTATATAGACATTGATGCAAATCAGAGTTTGATGGCTAGATGTGGTAAGTGTCTTGCATAGTCAGTCGTGTGGTACAGAGATGTAATTGCTGTGACAGGTGCAACACATTTAATCTTAGTTCAGGTGACATTGTTTGTCTGTAGGATATGTCCATTCTTAATATCTGTAGAGCTGCTGCTAGAGCACCTTTATGTTTTCTTGGCAGTCTGTGTATGCTTTGGATAATAGTCCTTCGATCCTGAATGACCTGAGGACTCTTGGGCACCTTGATCCCAGAGTCTTGTTAGCAAGAAAGTGGGGGTGGTATGGAACATTGCTTGATGTCACCCACAGTGTAAATTTATATGTAGACAAGAAAAACATGTTTATTATCTGTAACTGTTGTTCTTTGACCTGTGTTCTCTATGTGTTCGACTCACTTTTCTGCGTTTGTTTATTGGAATGCATGAAGGACTCTTCAAGTTTTTCCAGTCTCTGAAATCCTAAGAGGGAAGAGGACTGGCTTTTTAGGGCTGCCTACAAAGCATACAGATGACACAGTCCTGCAAATACACCCCTTTGGATATTGTTGAGGAAAAAAATTATCATGCTTTCATTCTTTAAATGGATGTATTTCCAGTGAATGTGAAAAAAAGCCACATATAGGTAACAGAAGAGTAACAGTTAAGCAGATAACAAATAAGCAGATCTTTTAATGATTAAACCGATCCTCAGGACTTAAGACATTTGCAAGATTTCCATTCATATGGAAACAGAGGTCTTTTTATGCAACTGAATTTTGGAAGAGATATGAAGGTGCACACTTCAGCAAGTAAGATAAACCTGTGTCCAGTAATGACCAAGGGTGTTCTGAATTTATGTCACCATAACTTATGTCAGTTTAAAATTAATTTACTTTCCTCTGAAAACATTGATACTTGCATCTGTCAAAAAGAAATAACTGATCTAGATGGCCCATAGGTCTAGTATCCATTGTGTTAATTTCCAAGTTTTCCGTGATTAAATCATACCATGAAATGTGTTCTGAGAAGCTTACAGTCAAGTATGTACTTAAAAATCAGTTTAATTGAAGACTGTAAGCATTAACTCATCATGTGAATGGGGTATTTTAATTGGCAGTAGACTTAAATTGAGTGCCTTAAATACACATCTCTATCTTTCTGTGTTTGGATTTCTTCGAAAGTAATTTCAGCTTTACATGTGCTGTTTTCATAATTTTTAGTATTAATGTTGGTTTCCTGAAGATAAATAAGGTGGGGTTAAGAGTACATATCGGTAATTAGCTTAATGTTAGTGTTGTCACTTGATGAAACCTACATAGCAATTTTTGTTAAAACTGCCATCTTTCATTTGTCGTGGTCAGTTGTAGTTTTCATAGCTTTTATTCATTCCTGAAGTTTCGCTCAGAGTAGACTTTTACTTAGTTGTTCTTCACTTAAAACTTGACTATGAAGGTGCTAGGTTGTTTTATAAATTGTGTATGTAGAAGTAGAGAGGTGCTGGAGGCCGCAAGGACTTTACTTACTTTGGGGGAGTCTATAAATGGTTGGGCAGCCCAACAGCTTTAACATTCAAAATTTTTTCATCTTTCCATTCCCAAATAAGGAGTCTACATTTCGTGTGGTTGGAATAATAAATTGTATATGAGAAGTGAAATACTACTTTTAAAATCCAGAAAACTGAGTTAAATTACGATGCTTACCAACAGAACCTAGGTAAGCTCGGTAGCGAGAGATCTGATTTTATTAGACAGACTGATAATAGATGGAAAAGGCAGACAAGACTTTGAGCATGTCATGCTCAAAATGAGGATATAATGATGTGCTTTTGTGCATATAATGCTTCTGCAGCAAACATCAGGATAAGTGCAGTTTGAAAACAACTGTGTTGTATTTGTGTTTACTGAGATAATTTGATGGGAAAACGCTATCTGTAGTGCGTGAAGAGATGCTTGGAAGGAGATGGTAAAGCTCTGAAGCAAGTAAGGATCACTTGCAGAGCTGAGTATCCTGTGGGAAGGAGGACATTGCGGTATGCCATAATAATTAGCTCATGATAATATTTGGTAGAGTTACAGCTTTTCTTTCTTAAGCTCTGCATCTGAAGGTGTTTTGTAGGACGCACTTGAGGGTCAGCAGTCAGGGTTAGTGACATGGGGGGTTTTTGTGAAAAATGTTCTGCATTTGGTTACTGAATGTTACTGTCAATTTGCCTTTCTCTATATGTTAATCCTAGTAAATAATAGTTTGTTGGTTTTACCCGCAATTTCCTGAAGCACATAAAGTCCTGCCATGTGCATATCTAAAATTCATAGGTTTTTGGTAGTAAAAAGATAATTTCAAATCAGAATATGTTAATCATTCATTTTCAAGATAATATGAAAAACTGGCAGCTTGACTTGCAGGGAAAGTTTAAAGTCTGTCTTGTCAGATTTAAAGATCAGGTTTGTCTTGTGTCTCTGGTGATATCTATGCGTATATATGGGTATAATAGATGCTTAATTCCACTTGTTGAAGTGGAGTTTTAAAGCTAGCTAGTTCCTGCTACACAAAGTTCCATTTTTGAGACATATCCATACACTCTATACATATATGTAAGTCATAGGAAAATTATTCATGTATAATTAGGGATAAAAATCAAGTTCCTGTTTTAGAGTGTTGCAAATGAGGATGGTGATTATTTGCAAAAGCACTTCATATTGCATCAGTGATACAAGCATCAGTCTAAAATCATCAGAAATAAAGAGAAAAATAAAGTATAAATCTTAGAAAAATATCTCCTAGCATCTCTGCAAGACTGAACATACCTAGATTTCACTGTCACTGCTCACTAGTACTGTAGTAGCACATTGTTAAACCCCAAGATGAGTTTGTCTTCCAGATGTGTTTGGGCAGGCATTGCTTTGTTTGCTTATGGGTTTTGCCTTAGATAATCACTTCTGGGGTTTTTTTTTGTGTTTTGTCTCCTTTAAAGGTCGTTTGTATGCAATGCAAACAGGGATGAAGATTGATAGTAAAACCCCAGAATGCCGTAAATTTTTATCCAAACTTATGGACCAGTTGGAAGCTGTAAGTAGAGTTTATTGCTCTTCTCTAAAATGATTCATGACGTTACTTTAATTTTTATTTAAGCTTGTGCAAGTACTACTTTCTCCTGTCATCAGTCATTGATGCAACTATTCTGTATGCAGGCATTCTGTGTGAATTTAAGTTGTATGTAATAACTTGGCAAAGGGATTGAAAGGAGATAAAGCTATATTTGTATGTTTATATGCATGCACAAACATAACTGACATTTCATACAGCAGACGTTTGCCACAAGGTTTTATCTAGGCAACATGAATTACAATTCTTTATTCATACATATTCTCATGAGAAATCGTATTTCATTACAAAATAAATGCAGGAGTTCTAGAAGACCTTTTTCATGGATTTACCTTTGATTCCTTGAAGTCTGAGACAGTTATTTCCACTGCTCTAGGACTGGCTAGCCTAGTTCTTGGTGCTTTTGAAATTTTTGACCTAAACCGTTGTACCCAGGGAGTTTTTTAGATCTTTCTCTGAAAGATAAAGATATTTCTGATCATATCCTCTGTTAGATATTGGGGATCTGATGCTGTGAATTTTTGTAAGCACAGTCTTATCTGTGTGGGTAAGAGATAGCTATGCCACAACTCTTGAGTGGACCCGACAATATTAAAAAGCAAGCAACCTGAAATAGAACAGACTTAAAGAAAGAAAGGTAAAGTCATTGTACAGATGATCGGTTTAAGTTCCAGGAGCTGTTTGTGTTCATATGCTGTAGTTTTCAATAGTCTCAAAGCTAGTAGTATGTGGATTTTAATGTCTAGGTGCTTATTTGGAAGCAGAAAATAACATTGAAAAATGAAGCAGTGGTTCTTTTTGTGTTCCGTGTTAATGATTCTATCCAAAATCTAGCCATAGCAATGCCTGAAAAGTTTGTGTGAAACTAGTGCAACAGCCCTCAATTCTTCAGAAAAAAAAAAAAGAAACGTGAACCATTTGTGTTTTATTCATACCTTGTGCTTCTTGCTACATTTTATCTCTGATTTTTTAGCAATGAAAAATCCAGTATGCAGTGACTTCTTGGTGTGTTATTTCATCAAATTTTAACGTCTATAATGGAACTGGTATTTATGCTCAAAAGGGAAGAGAGGTGGCAGGAGAGATGATATTAAAACTCCAAAAGATTTTCCTCTTCATTCCTTAAGAACTGTTAAAATTTATTCAGTCCCCTGTGGTGCTGCAGCAACTAATCTGTCTTCAGAGTTCAGTTACACCTTTTGTTTCAAATCTGGAAAGACCAGAAAAGCAGCAAAAACCCCATGGTTTCAACTTGCAGTTGCTGGTAAGATTGTCTGTGTGAGCTTAGGCTCAGGTATCGAAGTTCCTTCCACATAGCCAAGTTGTGGAAGGATAGAGAGAGCACTTGTAAGCAGATCTAATGCAGCATTTTGGGGGCTAGCAAGCTTGGGTATGTTGAGAAATTGGACCTTTGTAGCAATTCAGTAGCTGCCCTTATCCAGGAGGGGGCAAAAAGGGCTGCTGCAGGACTGTGCAAAATGTTTCTCACAGCTTTTCTGTGTGTTGCCACAATTGGTTATTTTAGACGTTAAGACAGAAGCTGGCAAACAATCCTGAACTTTATAGTAGCAAAGAATAAAAGTGTAGATGCATCTGGACATTACCAGATTGTTTTTTGCAAGAAACTTCATAATATTCCAAATATGTCAATTAATTAAGTACAGTGATTTTGTATCCAAAATGCATGTTTCGGTCAGAAATGCTTTTACATGTGATTGTGTTGGTTTGCTTTTCCCGTAGGTAACTGTTTCATTTAAATGATTTTAGTAAAATTAAACCAAACTTGCTTGATTTAAATTCAAATTATGAATCATCATTTAAAGCATCAGTACTGCTATACTGAATCACAGATTGTGTGAAGGGTCATTTCAAAAGCAAAAAACTTTAACTTTAGTATTTTTCAAAGCATATGTAACTGATTGTCATTTGTGCATTTGAAATCATCTCCATTGAACATCAGATCAAGTAGAGTAATAAGTTATTTTCTGAGCGTAATGTGTATATATAGGCTACTGAATTATATATATATAAACAAATAATTTTCTTCTTCAATTAACTTCAGTGTTTAATTTCAGTTACATACCTTGCAACTTACAAATTGGTACACTCGCAAGAAAAACAATTACACTTTGTAAAACGCAAAACTATGTGTTTGACAAAAGTCTTTAGATTTAAAGTTCTGTTTGGAAAGTTTACCTTTCACTACTGAAATCAAGTGACTTTTCTGGCAACATTTTATATCTTAAAAAGTTGGCAGCAATCTGAAAAATATGGAAATGCAGCCTGCAGGATTAAATTTTTTTTCACATGCACAGTGAAAAATAAGTGCCATTCAGAGATTGTTTTAAAATCTTTTTTTTGGCAAAATAAAGGCTGCAGGTTAGTATCATACAGTGTTCCTGTTTTTGTTCTCTAAGGATAACCTGAGATTTTCTTATGTGTGAACAGTAAGCCTATTCAGAAGCTGTAAATCCACCTGTTGTAACTGTTAGAGGGTTATTTGCTTTACTGATTTTTATGAGGAAACCTGAGGATTCTTGTACTCTAGCATCTTTGAAAAGAGGTCTTTGAATTGCAGTACACTGCTTACACTGAAAATTCCAGTAAATCTACAGGTCACTAGACTGGTCAAGGTAGGGCTCAGAGGCTTTGAAAGATATAATGAACTGCACTGAAATAAACTTACAAGAGAAAAGACACATGATCACTCTGAGCTACAGTACCTTTCTAAAGCATGCATTACTTTATCAATTGAACTGTGTTGAATCCTGACACAGGCTCCAGAGTGCTTTGTCTTTCAGATAGTAAGGGAAAAAATATCTGTAGCTGTTCTTTCACAATATTGTAGTAGCATTTTATTTTTAATGGTTTTTTTGTTTTGGTTTGTGTTTTTTTAAAGTATTTTGTGATTGAATATGGTGCTCAGAGCTACTTATTCGTAATATTTCTCCCTCCAAAAGAATGTGCTTTAACATGCTACTTTTAGCATCTGTTACGTTAGGAGCTGGAGATTTGTAAAATTATTAAAGTGTATGTTGTTTTTGTACTTGGCTTTGTCTAAATCAGCAGCTTCTTTTGAATTAGACTGCAGAATTGCTAGGGTCTAGCAAGGTAACAAATGTATTTCTTCTAACTTTTTTCAGATGAAAAAGCAATTTGGTGATAATGAAGCAATTACTCAGGAAATTGTTGGTTCTGCTCATGTGGAGAATTATGCTTTGAAAATGTTTTTGTATGCAGACAATGAAGACAGAGCGGGGCAATTTCATAAGTAGGTGAAAATCTTTGTTATCTGAATTAAGATACTGGTCAGGAAATTTGAATATCCAAACTCTTCAATTTGACTGGAAACATGAATTGTGCTTTAATGCATTTATTTCTCTTTCAGAAAACTTGTTACTTTGTTACTACTTGTATGTGTCTAACTTCACACATTAACTGGAATCCTCCTTCCTGTGTGCTTTAGGGGGTTGATCACCGACTGGCAAGCCTTTTAAAACCCCAGGCTAATATGGAGCTTGGCATCAAGCACACTATAGTTTTTACTGTCCAGTGATATTAAAATAGTTGTGATGATACATTATGTGGTTTGATTTACAACAATTACTAAAGCTTTGATGACTTTGCTAGGCTGTTTTCTAAGGTAATATAGGATGTCCTATGTCCTGTGTTGAACATTCCAAACTAGAAACTAAGCGCAGACCAGATGACCAGGTTTAAAAAATACTGAAAACTTTCTGTATAGTAGTCAGGAGACTAGCTAATATATTGCTAAATTTAAACATTGTGAAGTAATGTTAGATTAAAAGAAAAAAAATAGTGATGATTGGATTGAAATAAGCTAGTACGATCTAAAATGCCACCTCTAAAATGTGACCCTGAGAGACTGACACTACAAGTTAGAGAAATGTTTTCTTTTTTACAGAAATATGATAAAGTCCTTCTATACTGCAAGTCTCCTGATAGATGTTCTAACAGTATTTGGGGAGCTCTCTGAAGAGGTAAGTGTTAGGGATGTCAGCATATTATTTGATTGCTTTTCCTAGCACAGGTGCAAATTACTGTTTTAGTTCTGTAAAGTTGTATTTATAATATGTGAATATGTACTTCAGAGAATGTAGGTTCTAATCGTATAGTCAAATGCATGTTAGTTAATCATAAAGCATTGTGCTATTTCAAATAAATTATATGTGAAATATTAGATAACTGTTATCTGTTAGAAGATGCTTCATGACTTAAGTATCAGTTAGAAATGTAAAGTCTGATTATTACTGTAGGACACATAACATTACATTGAGCAAGTAGGAATGATTATAGGGGAAAATGATGCTAGGTTCCTGGCTTTTTCCACCTTCACTTCTTTCACCCTGCAAGCAAGAACTTTAGTGCTAGTAAGTGAGGTGGAATTGTGTACAGTTTTAGTTAGAACAGATATTTTGAGGTTTGCAACAAACCCCACTTTTAAAAGGTCATACATTATGTTTGAAGAATGTTAATTTACTTCATAAAAAATGGCTTGCTGTCAGGCCATTAGGACATGAATGTTTTAATTAAAAAAAATTATCCACTAAAGTAACTAACACAGTGCTCTTTATGGCAGGTAATTTTTTAATCAAACAAGCATTCCAGAATTGGCTGAAGAAGATCATGATTATTTTTATTAAGGCACACCAGAATAATCTCTTGGTCTGTTGTTTTAAAACAAACTTTTCTATTAGATGCATAGTCAGCTTCTCTGTTATTCATGCCCCACAGAAGAATTAATATCAGATATAGAGGAGCAGGTACTCTTGAAGTATTCATTGTTCTGAAAATTAAGTGAAGTTTCCTTGCTGAATTAACTGAATGAGGAGCTCATTTTGAAAATGTTATGGTGTAGCTGATAACTTCTGGAAAAGAAAAAAATTAGAGGAAACTCCTACTGACTCATGAAGACAAGTTTCAAATATTGTTAAAGGAAGGTTTAAATACCTGGAAAAATAAATAAGAAATAGCAATGATGCTGAACAATCTGAGACGAAAATCATCAAGTGCTGATCATGTAAGTGCTGAATATGCCTCAGGACACCTAAATCCACAGAGGTAATCTACAAATATTTTTTTAATCACATGCTTGAGTGTTTTAGGCTTCCATGCTTACACTAGTAAAAGTGCCTTAGAAACCAAAAGTTCTGCTGCTTTGCATGCCCGTAACAAGCCCGTGGTTGGGTTGGTCCCAAACTACTCCATGCCCTACTTGGAATTCACAGATTTGACATCCTGTATGTAAATTGCCAATCTGATAAGTGTGCCTAACATGCAAGCATATTCATTCAGTTTAAAATGCAGTCACCATGGCTACTTTCACTTGTAAATACTGGAAGGAAGGTAAAGGAATGGTTTTGATAGTGGTGCACTTCTTGTATACTATGGCATATAGGAATGTAAGTGTAGCTATAAAAGATAGGTCTTGCCCAAGAAGAACACTTGGCCAAGTGTTCTTGGTTCCAAGATTCTACATCTTCCATAGCCTGAGACCATACCAGTCTACAGTTTTCATCAAGAGGCGTAAATAAGATTGCTCTTTCATGTGTTCTTTTAAAACCGGCTGCTATGCACTCTGACATCCTTGATGATATCAAATAATAATGGTTCCTAGAGCCAGAGAATGAATGCACATTAAATTATACTGAAAAGATAATCATCTTAGTCTGTAGAAATCCAGTGCACAGGACAGTGCACTGATTCAGTGACTCCTCAGAGGTCCTGAAGCAATCCTTCTTGTAGATGGAAAAAATTGTTGTGTCAGTGTGGAATGCTAACAGTGGTATCTTTACTGCTGAATGTGGTTGGGGGGTTTTGTTGATGCTCAAAGGACAGAAGCACTTCATAATTGGAAAGAACCAGAATTATCTAATTTTGATTGTTTAGTCAGGGAAGACATTGTTAAGAGGGTAGCGGAAAGACAGTAGTAGGTTTGTACTTCTGGCTAGCATCGTTATATTTCGGGTTTCCTTATGCAGTGTCACATGAAGGAACAATGGGACAAGTATGACACGTGACTGTCTTAGACACTTGCAGAAGCTTTTGTTAGCCTGAAGTAAGCTCAGCCTGACAGCTGATTATGTAGTTAGATGTCTAAATTTTCTGTCCATTCATATTATTCAGACTGTCTGTGTGTCTTTTTAGTATGTAATTGCCTTCATATGTATGGAATATCAACTATTAAAAGCGTTTTAAATCAACAGCAGAAGGCAGAGAAGGCAGATACTTGACACCTAAAATCAGAAAATGGGTACTGTGAATCGTATGTATTTTTTTCAATTGGCAGGTAGTTGATTATTGGGTAGTATGAATGGGTTGTGTCACAGGAAACAGTGGATGTTCCATATCTCAATATTATTGCCAGGCAAAAGGATTTTCTGGAAGACATATTTACAAAACATAGCTTATGTCAGATCAGTAAGAAGCTGTGTGATAGTAGTGTTATTTCAATTGACTTTATTAGTAATGTTCATACAGTAGGGCAGCCTTCCAGAAAGGGACAGCAGTGCATATTAAAAACAAATTAAAACAAAAAAAAATTAGGTTCTCTGCTCTGGAATGATAAGCTTTGCCGTTCAGATGCATAATGCCACACATCAAAAATTCTTTGTTCCCTTCTCCTCTCTCCATCCAGTGTCCTGGTGGTTTTTTTTTGGTGCATTCTTAAATATGTTTTCCCAGAGGCACCACCAGCCTGGCTGAGGGGCTCAGCTGTGTCCTTCTGTGGGTCTGCTGGAGCTGGCTGTGTCTGGCAGAGGGCAGCCATGGCCTGTCCTCACAGACACCACCTCTGCTGCCCGCCAGTTGCCAACACCTGGGTACAGACACCTGATAAAACAGCATCTTCAGATTTTATCAAGAAATAATTGTGGTATTAGGACAGAGGGGAGATGTATGGGCTTTGAAATCTTCCATAAAGTTATTTTCTAAAACTACCATACTCTGGGTGCATATTTGTGCATTTTGTGGCTTCTAGTGTATTTGTGATGGTATATGAATATCATCACATATAAATATCATCTCATAGGAATATATAAATGACAGAAGAATTAATCTGTAACACTACCTGGCCAGGAGAGATTATTAAAAGAAAATTTTTGACAGAAAGGCATGTTTTCCAATTGTACTCTTGCTTTCTGAGGTATAGCAAATGAATTTAAGAAATCTGTCATTAGGATAGGCTTTGTTCTGGAGAACATTTTATTTGTGAAAACGAGGACGGTATACTTTTCCTGGGCTGCATGAGCATCCTGGCAGATAGCAATGTGTTAAGTATGAGCAAGGAAGCTTGCTGGAGATACCCATTATACTGTCGCTCTCTACCCTGTTGTACAGGACAGTGCAATAGGCTTTGTGAAGTACAATTTTGAATTTCATTTTATTAATTCTCAAAAACTGTGGATGTAATTTCAGTCAGGACTTTTAAAGAGGGATTATTCTGTGTACCTCAGATTCCAAACCTCTTTATTTGTGAGTGTTACTGTGGAAATTTGAGTTCACCAGTACCTTGCAGGTGATGGTGTGATGTGAAACATGCTATCAACCTGCGTTGTTCACTTGGCCAAAGTATTGCAGTCATCCTTCCACATTTCTCATCTCTGTGTATATTCAGTCTTGTTCCTTGAAATATATTACCTTGTAACTGTCAAAACTGGTTATTTCTCTTACAGCTTCTGACAAAGTTTATTTGCATAACCAGTTTAAGATTTCTCGTGACAACTGAGAACTCTTCCTGGATTTAAAAAAACCAACACTGTTGTAACAGTCCCAGGAGATATAAAGTGGCCAATCTTCATTTAATGTTTTGACACACTAAAGTTGTACCTAAAAACAGTAAAGTATATTTTTAAAAATGAAATGGAAAAATCTCAAAATAGTTGAGATTCTGACATTTATTTCAATCACTCATGTTTTGTGAAGAGTTTATGAAAACCCAGGTGAAATGCTTTTCATCAATTCCTTTTTCCCAGAAACTGAAAATAGTGAAAAATCATGTTGATTTTCTTTAAATACTGAAGTTCTACCACCTTTTTTCAATTTCAAACTGTTACTGTGGAAGTAGAATCAGAAAGGGAAGTAGCATATTGCTTCTCACTGCTATTGCTTCAAATTGACTCCATTTTAGAAGATGAGAGTTGGCAAAATATTATATTGACTGTCAATATAGTAATCCATTTTTCTGGGAAGTATTAATATTTTTTCTAATAACTGAACTATTAAACTTGTCATTAACAGTTTATTTAAAGTTGTTATTATCATAACCCCTTGCTCTGCAGGTAGTTTATGTATTGCTGAAGTCCTTCATCTGATTTTTAGCTATGTTGTGAAGATAGCTAAAAGAATCAAAATGTTGTATGTCCTAGAATATCCCACACAGACCACATTAATCTGCAACCACAGCAGTCTTTCTGTATTCATGCTTTTAAATACATTTTTTAAATGTAAAATAATGTAATTAGAAAATATTTTGTTATTGATCAGCACAAGTAGCATTTTAAGTTTCAGATATTTAAATCTAAAGTAAATAATCATCTAAGTTTATGGAGATAGGAAGCTTCCTTTATTGTTTCACATCAGTAATTACTACACAGTGCTGTCTTTCACACTAGATGGTCCTGGTTTAATTTATTTCCTTTTCCTGACGCGCTGCACTAACTGAAGATCTCCACATTTTCCTTTCAAGCTGAGATCCTGTTTGAGCTGTTCTTTTTATATTTATTTAATTCACCTATTAATTTCACACATATTGTTTATCTTTAAAGGGATGTGAAATAATAGCAGAGAAAGCAGTTTAGTTTTATAAACTCTTCTCACGGTGGAAAACCTGCTTATGCATCTGTTTTGAATGCGTTAATTTGCAGAAGTGAGTGGTTAAAATGCGTGGCCTTTTCCCTTCCCCAGAACGCCCAGCACAGGAAGTATGCCAGGTGGAAGGCAGCATACATTCATAATTGCTTGAAGAATGGAGAGACTCCTCAGCCTGGGCCTATTGGAATGGAAGGAGAGAGCTTCGGTATGTGTTTCCCGTGTCTTTTTAAAAGAGCAGGGGGCTGGGCCAGGTCCTAAACGGTGGTATGCACAGTTCTTCAGGGAACACCCCACAGGAAGCGCAGCTTCCCTGTTTAATGTTCCATCCACGATGGGCCGCCTTCTGCTTTTTCTTCTCTGCTTCTCCTACTGTTATTTTTATTGGACTTCACTATTTGATCGGCTTATTTAATAAAATATTGGGGTTTTTCTTTCCTCTGTAGTGAAGATTATTTTGAATACAGCTACTCTCTAGGAAGGCATTGTCACCTTTGGGTCAGAACCATGCATTCCTTTAACACTAGGATTTCCTGCCGCTTTCTCACTCATCCCCCTTTTCCTTGTGTTTTTATTTACTCCCTGTGTTCTTCTGGCTACCTGATTTTCCTGTACAGTATTCCTTGAAGTTATCTACTTAGCTGTTAGATAAAAAGCAGTGGTTTCCAAGGCCCATCCACTTAGCAAAATGAATGTTTATCAGAACAGGTAGTTTAAAACCTCCCAAACTGTAACTTTTACTGTCTTCCATTTAATGCATTCAGGCTGTCTAAACTCTGCTGCAAATTTAAAAGTCTTAGCTCTTCAGTAAGAAATGTTAGGGGCATCCAAACCTTTCTAAGACAGACACCATGACTGTGAGCAGATGCAAGCTAGCCTCTCCATGAAGTAACAGAGCACATACTAAGTGGACTCTGTCTTACAAGAGCACATCGATCACATCCTAACCTGTTCTGAGAAAGACCACTCCATTCTCTTAGGTCATTATGTGTATTTTCACTAAAAATAACTAAACAATCAAAACAGAGCTGACATATTATTTCTAAACTTTATAATGTCAACCTATTTCTAAAGTATATATCCAGAGGCTTCACAGGTACATGTGAGAATGAAATCACTTAGAAAACTTTGTTAAACGGCTGAAACAGATGATAGTATTACAGTTCTATAAACTGACCATGCTTTTCAGTTATTGATAGAAGCAAAATATATGCAAAAAAAAGATGCATTCCTGAAATATGTAAAAATAAAAGCAGTATGTAATTGTTAAATTAACTTTCAAAATATTTTCACCCATTTACTTTTCCATTGTTTGCAGTTTTTCATGTGCTTAATGCTTCGTGAATGTTTAATTCTTTTTTGCATTTCACCAGTTGCTTTTGATAGCAGTTTCATTAATAAGGGGTCTCTTAATTTTCCTCCCCAGTCAGCACAGAATCTTGAAATACAAATTTTAATTGTGAAACTCTTATGGAAATAGGATGTCTTTGGAACAGGTGTTTTCGTTATGCAAATTAAATCAGACTAATTCTGCACAATGACAATAACCTCTATTTATAATTCTTCACAGACATAATGAAACAAGTAAGAACATTAAATTATCTGAAATTTTCCTCTGAGCTACTGCACAAGACCGTGGCTTCAATAAATATCACTTAAGTTAATGCTCATCTCTCAAATTAAGCTTGAATTTAGTAATACAAATTTTTCTAATAAAAAGGATGAATAAGCAAATCTACAGTCCAAAAGAGATAAATCTAACTTGTTAGGTAGTTGTAGAGGTGGCTACATAAAGTTTTATGTTCCTATGTATTAACACTTATGATCCAGGTATTTACAGATGCTTGCGCACACACACAGACATATATATACACACACAGTATTTATTTGTTTGTTTCCATTCCTTCATGTCTGGGGTCTGTACCTGGGTCTTAGGTGGATTTTGAAGTTTGAACCCGTAATTTCAAATATATTATGAATAGGCTTGTAATTTTCCGCACATTGGTTTTATTTAAAATATATCAAAACATTAGGAAACTGGTTTCTCTTCTGGTTCTCAATCTTTTCATAATGTGATCTCATATTTTGAAGCTTCTTTCCTGTTCATCTGTGAAGAAAGAGGAGGATGGGCATGACCCGCTATTTATAGAAAGATTAAACTGGTGGTCTTTCCAGTAAGGTATAGCATCCTGTTCCACTTGGCAGTCGCTAGCTGATGCTTTAGCAGAAGACAAATGTGCAGCAGAAGATAAAAAGTGACAAAGTAGCATGAATAAAAACTGTCTGGCTTACCACCGTTATCAGACAGTGAGCAAAGGAAGTAGAAGGTAGGCAGTCTTATTCACTCCTTCCAAGCCCACCTTTGTTAGAGAGTAGTATATTGTTTGAAGTATGAGAGTTTTCTATTGTCTTCCAAATGTGAACTGAAGAACATGGCATGCAAGGTGAAGTTAAGTGGGTCTAAGAAGAGTTCCTATTGCTGTCTTAAACTGTACCTGGTGGGAGAGTTGTAGAGATCTAAGCCAGACTCTTCCTGCACATGCATAGTGATAGGACAACAGGCAATGGACACAGGTTGCAACAAGGAAAATGTGAGTTAACTATTAGGAAAATAATTTTCATCGTGAATGTGGTCAGATATTGTAAAGAGAGTCCAAGAGAGGTTATGGAATCTCCATCCTCGGAAATATTCAAAACCCCACTGGACACAGTCTTGGGCAACTGGCTCTAGCTGACCCTGCATGAATGGGGGGTTGGACTAGGTAATCTCAAGAGGTCCCTTCCAACCTCAATCATTCTGTGCCCAGAGCAGTATGATCTGTGTTGGTGCTGCTATGAGTAAGGAATTGGACCAGGTAACTGCAAGGGTTCCTTTCAGCCTTTTTATGATTCTTGAAAAACTCATTCAGTAGTCTATGGAGAAGAAAATCAAAGGGTGGAAAGGGGAGAGGGCCAGGTAAGAGTGCTTCTGAGGTTCAGATTTAGCCAAAAAAGTCTGAAAAGTGGATCTCCACAGTGTAATCCCTTATTGTGTATAACTCCTGGCCAACATGACATTCAAAACAAAAAATTAAAACATTATAAAATACATTGTCATCATTTTTCTACAGAGAATGTACCAAACACCCGTCCCTGTTTATCATTAGCCTTCATTTTGTTAAAAGTAAACAACTATCTAAAAGCCTGGGTGCCAATTATAATTTCTTCACAGTTTCCTGGATAAAATACTGTTTGGGTATTAATACTCTAGAAATACTACAACATAAGTAAATTAAAATATTTGTGAACAAATAATGATTATGATACAATTTGATTTCCAAGCTACTGGTATATTCTTGTTGTTATGCTTCCTTACCTAAAGATGCTCTACAGACTTAAACACTGGAATTGCTGTCTTACCCACTGGAATATGCTCCAGTCTAGGCACAGCTATATCTGAAGTGAAGCATTAGCAAACTCATTTCTTCTTTGACATATGATCTTTTTCAAGGCAGTTTTCTTAACTGCTGCTGCAACTATAACGAGAAAGACTTATGGTGCAACTCCAGCTGTGAACATCGTCACATCTTTGTGAGTCAAATTACACCAGTTGGATAATTTAATGGAGAAGACAACATGTGGAAAACAATCTTTTGTTATAGTGAATGTAATGAATAGCCCAATTAAATATTTCTAGCTTTAAATAAGTGCTCTTTAGTGCTCTGGCTCATAGTGTAGTAATGTTTGCTAAGCTCACCTGATTATGTGCAATGAATTAAGAATTCTAAATCATTGCAAAAACTGAATGTCTAAGCAAAGATTACAGAGCTTTTGCTTGTGTAGAAACAATAACTCTTCATAGAATCACAGAATCATTAAGGTTGGAAAATACTTCTAGGATCATCAAGTCCAACTGTCAAACCAGCACCACCATGCCTCCTAAACCATGTCCTGAAGTGCTGCGTCTAGGTGTCTTTTAAATACCTCCAGGGGTGGTGACAGCACCACCTCTCTGGGCAGCGTGTTCCGATGGCTGACCACTCTTTCAGAAAGAAATTTTTCCTAATATCCAATCTAAACCTCCACTGAGGCAACTTGAGGCCATTTCCTCTCATAGTATCACTAGTAACTTGGGAGAAGAGACCGATGCCCACCTTGCTACAACCTCCTTTTAGGTAGTTGTAGAGAGCAATAAGGTCTCCCCTCAGCCTCCACTTCTCCAGGCTAAACAACCCCAGTTCCCTCAGCTGCCTCTCATAGGAGTTGCTCTCCAGACCCTTCACCAGCTTCATTGCCCTTCTCTGGACACACTCCAGCAACTCAGTGTTCTTCTTATAGTGAGGGGCCCAAAACTGAACACAGCATTCAAGGTGTGGCCTCACCAGTGCCGAGCACAGGGGCACGATCACTTCCCTGCTCCTGCTGGCCACACTATTCCTGATACAAGCCAGGATGCTGTTGGCCTTCTTGGCCACCTGGGCACACTGCTGGCTCATGTTCAGCCGGCTGCCAACCAGCACGCCCAGGTCCTTCTCCACTGGGCACCTTTCCAGCCACCCTTCCCCAAGCCTGTAGCGTTGCATGGGGTTGTTGTGACCCAAGTGCAGGACCTGGCACTTGGCCTTTTAAACCTCATACAATTGGCATCGGCCCATTGATCCAGCCTGTCCAGATCTCTCTGCAGAGCCTTCCTACCCGCAAGCAGATCAACACTCCCACCCAACCTGGTGTTGTCTGCAAACTTACGGAGGGTGCACTCAATCCCTTCATCCAACTAATTGATAAAGATATTAAACAAAATTGGCCCCAGTACCAAGCCTTGGGGAACACTGCTTGTGACTGGCCGCCAGCTGAATTTAACTCTGTTCACCACAACTCTGGGCCTGGCCATCCAGCCAGTTTCTTACCCAGTGGAGAGTACACCTGTCCAAGCCATGAGCACCAGCTTTTCTAGGAGGATGCTGTGGGAGACAGTGTCAAAGGCTTTGGTAAAGTCCAGGTAGACAACATCCACAGGCTTTCCCTCATCCACTAAGTGGGTCACCTGGTCATAGAAGGAGATCGGGTTGGCCAAGCAGGACCTGCCTATCATGAAGCTGTGTTGACTGGGCCTGATCCCCTGGTTGTCCTGCACATGCCTAGTGAACTCACTCATGGTGAACCGCTCCTTAATCTTCCCTGGTACTGAAGTCAGGTTGACTGGCCTGTCAGCAGCAACCAGTAGGCTCTTTATTAATTTTATTAATGTGGAGGCAAAGGTAACTAACTTGTGCAAGGCTGCAAAAGAAACTGCTGTAGGAGGGAAAATCAAATTCAGACTTAACTCAAATCCTTACTGTTCATTGCAGGTCATTACAAGTGGTAGGTAGTGTGAATAGGCGAACACTTGCTTTCATTAACAAGTTATGTCTACATACAACTTAAAATGGATGCAAAACCTGAGTGAGGCAAATTTTTAACATCCTTATTGATAGGGAGCCTGCATGATCTATAATTTGGTAATAGTATTTTATTTGTTGAATTGTATTTCATGTAGTAAGATAATTTCTCACACTCCTTATTTTCTGAGCAAGGAAATGGAAAATACTTTTTGATGTTTATTTTTGGAAATTAACTCCATAGCGTAGGTGTCGATAATGTTTTGTACAACCAAGACAAAAATTTTATTAGATTTATTAAAGTTTTTTAAATTTATTATAAAATTTATTAAAGTTTTTATTAGAAGAATCATTACCAAAAAAGTCAATTCTTGCTTTGTGCATTAAAAGAAGAAAAGCAGCATTGTTTGAATATACGTCTGGACCTCCCCCATTCCTTTCTGCTTGCTCATTTTCTTCCTCCTCTTGCAAGTGGAAAAAATCTGTTTGAACAGAGTGAAGCTAGGTCTCTGTAGCTTGGCAAATTACCATTTTTTCCAAAGTGTTATTTTCTTTGTGTTTCTTGAAAACTATACTGTAACTCTTGGAGATGTTTTTACAGTAACATAGGCATACTTTATGCAGTTCTGCTGTTGGATTTATGGATACTTTATGTTAAGGTACCAACATGGAAACCTTAAAACGACATGCTTGATTTATTAATGCAGTTGGAATACAAGTCCTAGAGTACACCTAAAGGTCACTTTGCAGTGGCCCTAGGTCATCCCACAAGATTTTATACTAATGGAGAAAAATCAAAAATGTAATTTCAAATATGAAAAAGTTCCTAAACGGTCATGGTATAACCATAGTAAAATACATTAAAAGTCACCACTTTCATTGCAATATATAATACGTAGTCTACATTTATATTGCAGAATTCCAGGAAACCTTTCCCAACTAGTAGAAAGAACGGTGTATGAAAAGTTGATGGATTTTTGCGTCCGTTTCTCAATGTTGTAGAAAAATAAACATATATTTTTTTAAAAAGCAGCGTTCCAATAGAACCTTACATTGTGCCTCTTGTAGCAACATCTCAAGCTAAAGAGAAACAGTGCAGCAGAATGAGAAAAAATGTTTTAAAATTAAAATTAATACTTACCCTTTTAATTGGAAGAGTCTGGGCTCCTTAAAACTAAAATTTTACTGGTTTTAAATTTAGTGGCCTGGGCTGCTAAAGTTAAGTCATAACCAGTGCTTCCTTACACAAGACAAGGGAATGCCATTAAGCCTTGAGAATCCTCTATTTGTATTAAAGTATCTTTGGACAGATGGTTTTGGGGCCAGGGGTATCAGCCTTATTCCACAAAGTCTTGCCTTCAATAAATAAATAATAATTTAGAAAAACAGACAGATAGTCTGGGTATAGTGTAGCTCTGAGGAAAATCTAATGAGCACATGGATTCATTATGCTGGGATCAAGCACAAAGGCTGCTGAGGTTCCAAGACAAGAAACTCAGCTGGAGCTGAAACTGAATGTGAAACAATTGTGTCGCTGTTTCACAGCCTAGTATTTCAGCATCCTTAAGCAAATTGCGAGGAACTTTAAATTCTAGGTTAGTACTGCCTTATGAGAAATTAATTCTCTAATTGTTTTTTTAGCGTTCATTCCCAGTCCCTAGGAGAGATTTGTTTTTCAATAATGTTATAGATGTTCTAACCACAGAACTTAAAAATGGTTTGTTGACTTAAATGTTCTTTTCCAGCAGCCTACGTTTAAAATTCTTCACAAATACTACAAGCGCTTACCTCAAAATGGTACTAAAACTTTTATCTTTGATAAAGAATATTTTAAATATTTACTTTGCAGAAGGAATAGTTACAATGCTTTGATGATATTTGGGCACTTTAAACACCTAAGAAAAGTTAATTTAAACAAAGCTACTTTTATGTTTAATACAGTTTAACATTTGCCAATTGCATAATGAGCAAATCAAACAGTTGAGCTCGATCTCTTGATGCATATACCTGATTAAAAAGTATATAGCCCTTTTGTGAATTTGCCTCTTAAGAGGCACTCTTATTAAGGGTCGTCAGCACTTCTAACACTTTTTCATGGCTTTTTGTCTTGTTTATAACATTGCCAGACCTTAACCATTTGAGTTCCTATCTTCCATCACTAGTGTTGCCTGCAGCACTGCACATTTACCAGAGTGACTAGAGACCACGGCCTATGCAATGAGGAAGTTTGAAGCTGAAACTGGGAATGTTTTAGAGAGAAGATTGGGAGGTAGTGGGAGACAGATGGAAGTATGGGGCAAGGGGGTGCTGATATGGGAAATGAAGTCTTGGTGCAGAGAGAGAAATCAGAGTGGCACCGAAGAGCCAGACAAGGGCAACAGGAAGCTGCAGGGGGCAGAATAAAGGACTAAATGTGTTAATGTGTTAATGGTGTATGCCTGGGCAGGAACTTACAGGTAATTTCTCTTAATTGAGATACTAAGTGCAATGAAAGCATGTTTTCTCCCACTCCCTCATTCTCAAACGTGGCTTAGTAATTTCTACAACAGCTTTCCCAAAATACTAGCTTCAGGTAAACACCCGATGTGGAAAATCCAACTTCATGGCTACAGTTTGACCAAGCTATATTAAATTGAAAACAGTGCTACAAGTAAACTTGGGCAGCCTTACCTTCAGATGGCATGATGAGTGTTGTGTGTAACTATTTCCTTAATCTTATGTACAGTATGTCTCTGGGATTTTGTTAAAGGAAATTTATTTTCTGAAGCTGTTCTAAAATTACTTTTTTTGTTAACTCTGCAAACACTGAAACATACAGCATTCAACCAATGGCTTATTCTCATCCTTACGTTAAAATTTAGAAGGTAGAATATCCAGTGTTTACTTTTGAATCTCACCTTTTTTTGCCGGTTTTAGCATATTTAATTTTACTTCCATGCATGTTAGCCACGTGATATTGCAGTGTGAGTTACTAGCAAAAAATACAGCTAAGGAAAAATCTGGCACCTTAGGATATCCTTTGCTTTCCAGAAATCTGCCAGGTGTTTGTTTGCAAATGTTAGAAATAGCTTCATAAAGCAACTGCTTGAATTACTGGTTGCAGTAAGTGAAAGTAACTTTCACAAGAGTAACATACAAAAATTTTACCATGTTCTGTGTTTTTATGTTAAGTTTTGCTAGCAGTGCTTGATACTCCTGACAGAACTTCGCTTCTAGGTTTCTTTGCTTTATAATATTTATAAATGAAGATTCTGGTTATTAGACTTTGGATTTGGGGGATTTGCGGATTTGTTTATTAGTACTTGGATGTTCCGAATGCAAGTAAACTACTACAACTTTGCAATATAAACCAAAAATATATTCTTTAACTGTGTATTAAATTCCAGTAAAAATGTCCTAATGACAATAGTGTTGGTTTTATTCTGCATTATAGCTTTTTTGTTGTAGTAAATAGTATTATGAATAAGAAGGTGGTTAGTCATTTTTAGTAAAGGTAGTACCTGAACTTTTTCTGGGAGGAAGAGGACCTTGCATGGGAAAAAATTCTTCTATTTGTAATAGTAGACTCTCTAATTATTAAGCAGTAGAGGTGTTTCCATAACATATAATCTTGTATAGCTGAACATCAGCATGGATTTCAGAAAGAAGAAACATCTATCTTGCGAGCTCTAGACACATACATGTCTTGTGCTTGTTAACAAAGTCATTCCCAAAACTGTGCTTGTTCCACCTGACATTATTGATACAGACGAACATGTGCACAGTAAAAGAAAATCAGCTTTTTTAAATTGGACTGAATTCAGAAATCAACCATATTCTAAATTAACTGGGTCATTAGCATAATAAAATTGGTCCACTAGCTTTCAAAGCGACGTTGAATAAAGTAGACCAGAACCATAAGAACATAACTAGATTGAAAAATAATGTATGTGTTCTTTGTATGTGCTATGGGATAAATTAAACCTCATTATTCTTATAGTCCATTATGTACTCTAACACGTCTAGATACAGTTACGACTCTGCTAAGCTCCATTTCATTTTCTTGTTTGGTATTACTTTCCCAAATTTCCCCTTTTTTTGTTACATATTTGTGGTATGTTTAATTGATATGGAGTGGAAGGATTGGCACTGTCTTTCTTTTTACAAAGAGTTTGTAAGGCAAATAGAGTTTTCTGTATTCTGGTTCATGTATATATTAAAATACACGTTACTTCATATTTATAATATCTTGTTCAACTACTGTGGATGTAATACATGGAAGTGCAAGGGATTGTGCTACTGAGACAAACTGCTGATATTCAGACCAGTAATGAGATGGTCCATCAATTTAAACAGAAGAGATTTTTGAAAGTATGTGAGTTTCTAGATCTTTATCCTATGGTATGTTGCTTTTTACTTTGTCAAATCAACTGTACATGGTTTGGTTGATAAATGCTTTATGTCACACTGTGGTGGCAATTTTTCTACTAACAAAAATTTAAAAGGAGGTTTTAAAAGAAAGCCTAAGTTTTCAAGTGTTTGTACAGAAGAGTTGCAGTAAATCCTATTTTGTGTCATCTTAGCAGATGCTGAAAGGGAAGAAGCAGGGTCATCTTCCCTCCATAGTGGAACAACTCAACCAACATCATCATCTACGTATGAAGCTAACAACATACCAACTAGTAATTACACTGGCATACATATACCACCAGGTGCCCATGCACCAGCCAACACTCCAGCTGAAGTACCTCATAACACAGGTATGCGCGAATCACACCCAAAAAATTTGTGCCTCTATTGAGAGGTGAATTCTAGCCCTCTTTCCATTACATATAGAGTAAAATACTATAGGTGTTCTATGGCAGAAGCAACTTAATAAATTATCATCAGAAAAATGCCACTGGAAATATTTTTTATGTTTTAGTGGTTTTTGAAATACGTCATTCGTATTTTGGAGCGTTCTGCCAGAAGAGATATATGGACTGAAAGAGTGAGTGTTCCTGCAGGCAGAAGGTTTTTCTCTTCACTAGAATCCGGCATTACAACATCTATACTGTAAAGCACCATTTGAGTCTTTGACTTTATAGATGAAATTATATTACTTCATTTCATATTTAGCTTTTCCTGTGCAGATAGACTGCTGTTCTTTATGTGGGAGCATATCCAACGTAGTGCTGAAACTGTTACAACAACACTGTAAAAGTCATGCCTGGTGTTATTCATACCTTTCTTCTACTTGGTTTATGCTCCTTTTCCCATTCAAGTACTTTAGTGTGATTGACCTCAGACAATATTATTAGTGGAAATTTTGTCCCTACTGCTAAACATATCGGCTTCTACATCATCCTTCTTATTCTGTGTCATTTTTGGACCAAAACCAATTTCTTAAAAATCTGAAGTTCTTCCCAGTTGCTGTATTTAAAAAAAGAGTTCTATTAAATGATTTGTGAATGCAACTTTTTTGCCTCATGTTACCTTTTTATCATGATGTTTAATAAGACTAAAAAATTAAAAGCTCTTGATTTCAATCCTGATGATCATTTGATTGTTCAGATACATTTTTACATTGTAGAACATATGTGTCTGTCATACAGCCCCTCCTTTTCTTTTACTCTCTCATTTTAAAAATGCTTCACTGTATGACAAGTTCAGGATGCTCTTTCTTCCAGCTTTATCAAAGGGAAATCCTTCAGATAGGTGAGCTTTTTGGGGGTCTGGGAGGGGGAGAGTGTGGTTTTTTTACATTCAGCCTAGGTAAATGTTTAGCTCTTTCTTTTTACCAGAGCTGAAAATTATGGAATATGTGTCTTCTTGTCATACATTAATTCTTTGCTTACTTAATTTTAACCCCATCAGTCATTCCATGAAATAACAGATAATTTTAAAAAGTGATTATACCATCTTCCTACATAGCAGATGTTGTAGAAATAAATACATGTTAGTCTGGTATGTTCTGGACATACTGCAAAAATACAGTTCTGGATCAATGCAAATGAGAGTGTCTAAAATGTGAACTCAGATACAAGAATTGTTTCACACCACAAAGTGCTGTTTCTTCATCTAGCATCACCTCTTCCCTTTTAAATCTAGCTAGATTTTTTTATTCTCACCAATTGTTTTCAAAGGAATTAGGGAGGAGATAGTTTGCAAGTGTGAGGTGTCAGGCATGGGGCTTTACAAATACAATAATGGAGACTCTCTGATACTAAAAGGCAGAATTTAAACTTCAAATATAAAATTTACTCCTACTCTTCTTCAGCAGGTTTTCCTCAATACTCTAAGGTAACCAGTGTCTTTTGGACTAGTATTTGTTTAACTTTTTTTAATGCTTGAAATTAGATTTTGGTGAAATACTGTACTGATAAAATTAATTACAGCCTGTAAATTCTTCTGTATTATTTTCTAAAACATCCATGGTCTGAAGTGAGGGGTTTAAAATTATTTGTTCCAAACTTTCAGAATTGGGAAGCTATCAGCTGCTTAATTTAAAAATCAGTGGGTCATTAGGTTTACCTGTTCTATTTTCCTATTCTGTCTGCTTATTTTTAAAGTCTATAAATAAAAATAACTCAAGCCCAATTTTTTGCATTGATTTGCAGGAGTAACAAGTAACACCATTCAGCCTGCTCCTCAGAATATTCCTCTAGTTGATCCTTCCCTCTACAGTGCTCAGTCTGCAGGTAAGGTGATGGCATTTTTATTGTCTTACACGGATCTGCTGTGTTGCGTGTATCTCCCCTGCACTGAAAAAAGAAGTTTTAGAAATGATGTCATCAGTATATAAATGCTACTAATTCAGACATTTTAACCAGTGGTGGTTTCTGTTGGAGCAAAATTGTTATCTGTCCTAGCTGATTATATGTAGTACCTGTATTGAATGACATAATTTATAAGGTACTGCTAACGATGTCATTTTGATGTACCATTTAATCAAGGCTTTTATCTTTTAAAATGCCATCTGTCTTTGATGTGAAAATCATGGCTAACCTATATTACATGTATTTTATGTCTGCTGGCATATATCATTCTTCAAAATGCGCACATAAATGCTAACCATAGAGAAACCATGGCCTGTGATAGAGTAGTGACTGACAATAAAGCTGGAATCATCCTAGATTCTACTTTGAACACTGATGTGCCTTTGGACAAATTATTAACTGTTTTCTAGGGATTTTTTGTGTCCATGGAATAGATATAATAAGATAAGTTAATCTGTTTGTAATAATCAGATCTTTGTTGGCAATATGATGTGGGAGTTGAGTGAGAAGGAGGTCTAGAAATCCTCATGTGAAATCTGTTCACGTTGTACCCTACAGTTTATCCTCACCAGGGAAAGCTGATAGTATACGTAATTGATGTTTTAAGTTCCAGTGCCAGATACAGTCAAATGTTGCCTGTTATGACTACCGAGTTTAGATAGGTATATTCTTGTAAATTGGAACTTACAAATATTTAGGTAGCTATTTTAGTTTATTATGTTGTTGAAGAGAGTGTCTATGTTAAAATACCATCTTTGCTGGAAAAGCATTTTTGGTTCAATGGAATGCTATAATAGGAACTCAGTGTTTAGCTTGATTTTAGTCTACTGTCATAAGAATGCTTAAGGATGTGTCCATCTTAATATATTGGGAAGCCATTTTTGTAGAAAATGTCTTAAAAGATAAAAATAACAAAGTTTACCTTTGATAGAGACACACTAATCTTTTGTATTCTCTGGAAGAATAGATGGCACATCCTATTGTTTGTCTGGCATATAACTGTAATGCCTCATGTGACAGTTATTTTATTGAAAACAATACCTCAGACCTGTAGTTGAACCATTTAAACTTGGTGATAGTTTTTGAGTTTTGGGGGCTGTTGTGGGGGTTTCAGTAGCTCCTTAACCAAAACAACTAAAGGCTTTATTTCAGCTTTACTGTAGTAACTGCTAGTTGGAAAGCAAATTTTGTGGTGTTTGGCAGCAAAGCTTTCATATTTAACCAGCTTATTGTGGTTATTCTAACAAGTCATTCTAACAAGTTTTTGGATAACTACTCTGAAAATTTTAGTCATCATAGTTTCTTGGTTTGCACATTTCATTCTAGTTGTCAAAAATGTAATAATTTTGATTTAAACTTTAATTCTTCATTAAGTATTCAAAGTTCCATTATTTGATATCTGGATAGTATCAGTGTGTTGTTCCCTTTAGCCGTCTACCTGTGATAACCTGATTTGATAAGTACATACATAACAATAAAAAGGAATTGAGTTAATTAAAATACCCTGTGTTTGTGAGAATTCATAATAACTACTGTCCTGTAGTTAAGAGATTAAGACCCTCGCTAAGCACAGTGATGAATCTCTAAATTGATCTGACCTGAGTATTTGCATGCCTGCATTCCTCCTCTGCACGTCTGTTGTGTCACTACAAGTTTGGGTCTTGTTACAGCTTAAAGTGTTATATTCTTGAGGGAGTTTTGCAAAAGTGCACCCGAAGAGGTGATAGAGCTCATACAGATCCTTGGTTCTGGAAGACTAGAAAATATGTTGTCAGTTATGCCAGAGTGAGAGGGCATAAGGGATATGTCAATCAGCAGAGATACAGTAACAGTTTTGTTTGCATGAATGAAATTAAGAAGCTTGAGAGCAATGGGAAGTGTTTGTCCTTGCCTGTCACAATCACACAATCACAGAACGGTAGGGGTTGGAAGGCACCTCTGGAGATCATCTTGTCCAAACCCCCTGCTTGAGGAGGCACACCCAGAGCAGGGGGCACAGGACCTTGTCTAGGTGGGTTTTGAATGTTTCCAGAGAATGAGACTCGGCAGCCTGTTCCAATGCTGTCATGCATGCCTCGTTGTCACCCAAAGCATCCTCCCTTCAGCTATACATGTAAGAGTAATAGCAGGTATCATTATTCTCTTCATGCTGCTGAGTTCTTTTTATGCCAACAATACTCTGTTCCACAGTAGCCTTGTTCCCTGACCTGTAAGTAGATTTAGAAATGCCTATATCTCACAACAAATGTACTAAACTGTGGGACCCAGGAGCCTTCCCCAGTTCTGGAGTTGCGATATATATATTCGGGCTAGATCCTGACTGAGTATTGAGGTTAGACTTTGTTATGCACTGTTCCTATGGAACTGAAGTTTTCTTTGGATGGGAAGGAGGGATCAGTGTTGCCCTTCAGTAGATCCACAGAGTTAGCACAGTGCAAAGTACCCTTGCTCCACGATTTAGACATGATGTCTGTGTCTATACTAATAAATTAATGTGCCTGTAAATATTTGACACTGAGAACAGCTGGCACAGAACCACTCACATCCATACTATTAAACTTTTAAACCTTCTAAACAAGGTAGTTTGTGAAGGCTGCCAGTACTGAATAGTCTCTAGCTTGCTCTAACCACAAGTTGTGCCCAGGAATTGTTTGGGAAAGTGCTCGTTTTCATGGGCCAAAACCATACTGGAGTCTGTTCCAGCAGTTTGACAGTGTAGACAGTCAACTTTTGAGTGCTAAGACGCATTCCCTGGCACTGCTGAATAGTGCATAGCCAAACAGGATATTCCACATGTTCCTGCAAGACTCATTCTGGTAGTAAAATCAAATGTATATTTTTAAAATAAATTATATATTTTCTTTCCTTCCCATAACATAGGAGAAGCAACTTGATTAATGCTATGCTGGGAGAGAAATTTGGTGGAGAAGAGTGGAATATTTTATCAAAATGAAATTCACTTAAAGTAACAGTATTCCTTTGGTTTTAGTTAGCATAAATCCTTCAATGATTTTCCTGTCCTGTGGGAACAGGTTTCAGAGCTTAACACTGACTTTTGAAAGCGTCAAAGCTTATGCAATTAAGCATTGGTTAATGTCTCTGACAACAGACTGTAGAGCTACACAATAAGTTTGTATGATGTGTCTATGCACTTCTCTGGTGTAGTTTGCTTAAAAAATTTATTACCCCTAGATTTTGCAAACACTAAATGCATTCATGGTTGTGCTACACAGAGTTTTTACAAAATATTCTTACATTACCACATGCTCCCTTCCACAGGTGGCATAGTATAGAGAAACCATTTGTCCATTCTAGCTGTGTGTATATTAATGTTTGTTTTTCTACACACGAAGTAGAAGTAATAATTTGACATTTTACGTGTTTTCATGATAGAAGAAATTTTTGAGGATTTATATTTCGAATATCTTTATGCTTTAATGAGAAAAAATACGATCTTGTTTCAAAAATTATTTCAGCTACCTTTTCATCACTGTTTTTATACACCAAGTTGCGTTATTAAAATGCTCTTAAATCAGCTGCCTTGTATTTGAGCAACTTAATTGAAAGGAAAAACATCTGATGGATAGAAAAGGGCACCAGAGAGAAGCAGATACATCATGTAAAATACGTATTATTTTCATTCTAAAACGTCTTTCTTTTCCCAACATCATTTTCAGCATCTCTAGTCAAATCACCTTTTGGTTTTCAGTTTGCATTCCTCTTAAACTGAAAGAATCATCCTTGTTGACGTTAGTTATGGATTCAGTATGTCTGTCACATTTCAGTAATAAATGTAACTAATGTTCTAATAATTTCAGATTAACACAGAATCAAGTTTGTTTCATGATAAGTACAGTATACTTTTCCCATCTCAAAGATGGGCTTTTTTAGAGCTCAGAATCACAGGATTGTTGAGGTTGGAAGGGACCCCTGGAGGTCATCTGGTCCAATCCCTCTGCTGAAGCAAGGGTCCTGTAAAAAGGAGTTGCTCAGGACCATGTCCTTTGTGTCTCCCCCTGCCCCTGCATTCTCCCCATAGTTTAATTTGCAGCACTGAAGGAAGAAGTTCGAGAAAAAATGTCACTGTTAATTCAAAAGACAGCTTTTGAATCTCTGCAAGGAGGGAGACTCCACAACCTCTCTGGGCAACCTGTGCCACTGGTCAGTCACCCTCACAGTAAAAAGTGTTTCCTGATGTTCAGACAGGACCTTCCTGTGTTTCACTTTGTGCCCATCACCTCTGGTCGTGTCACTGGGCACCACTGAAAAGAGCCTGGCTCCATCCTCTCTGCACCCTCCCATCAGGTTATTTACACACATTGACAAGATCCCCCTGAGCCTCCTCTTCTCCAGGCTGAACAGTTCCAGCTCTCTCAGCCTCTCCTCATATGAGAGGTGCTCCAGTCCCTTCATCATCTCTGTGGCCTTCGCTGGACTCTTGCCAGGATGTCAGTCTCTCTCTTGTACTGAGGATCCTAGAACTGGACACAGTACTCCAGGTGTGGCTTCACCAGCACTGAATAAAGGGGAAGGATCGCCTCCCTCCACCAGCTGGCAGCACTTCTCCTAATGCAACCCAGGATGCCGTTAGCCCCCTTTGCTGTAAGGGCAGATTGTTGGCTCGTGGACAAATTGGTGTCCACCAGGACCCCCAGGTCCTTTTCTGCAAAGCTGCTTTCCTTTCCTTCAGAGCTACTTAACTCTTAGAATATGTGAGTTGAAGTCAGTTACTAACTTCTGTGCTTATACCTTTGATGTAGGTACAGACATTATAGTTAAGTTTCACACTATTTTGAAAACTTAAGAACACAGATCTGTTTTATTTCTGTTCTGCTTGTCCATTGTGAGGTGCTGACTTCAGTAGGAGCTGAAGCCACTGAGCACATCAAAAGATCAACACCCTTACTGTGTAAACTTTGGTTTATAAATGTAAAATTGTTAACTTTTTTCCTTCAAGTTATGTCATAATAGCATCTGAAGTAGATTTCATAATAAATAAGGCTTTTTGCCAGCAAAACATTAATAGAGCTCATACTGTAAAAATAAGATTAGGCTGGTGAATTTAGGCTTCCTTCCAATAAATTAGTTGAATACTGGGCTGATGCCGTGGCCAGTTTTTAAAGAATGATTTTGTAGTTTCTTTTGGCATCATAGCATAAAGCCACTTTGAGGGGAACTTGGTCTTTTTAATTTCTTAAAGATGTTCAGTAATGTGGTTGCAGATTGACCCCAGCTGCTTTTAGTCTGTGGCTTTATTTAGGTTACAAAATAACCTAAGTGTATGCCTGTGTTTATGCATTCCTTCACACTTATTTACTCACGTGTGTATATGTTAAGAGATTTAATGTGGTTTCACTTATTCAGCAGTAAACTAATGTACATTGCAATGGTAATGAGCCCACCAAGTTGTCACATGCCTCAATATTCAACAGTTATTTTGTGGTTATATTTATTTATTGAAGGGAAAATAAGCAGCCTTCTAAAGTATACTTTAAAAATTGATAAAATTAATCTTAAGAGCACTTACCCTTCTGCTTTTTATTGGGGTCAGGTTGTTTTGAAAACCAGCAGACCAGTCTAGTTTTTCATATTCCCAGGTTTTCCGTTTTATTTGTTCAAAAGCTGTTCTTAAATAATAAGATCAGGGAGAGGAAAAGCAAATATAATAGACATCTTCTGATAAGAACTGAGATTCTTTAGTAAACATTCTCAAGTATTGCTAAAACATTTTTATTTTGAAAGAAAGGGATCCAGCTAACTGAAATTTTACCATAAAAAATGCATTTAAGTATATTCATGTCTTTGCTTAAAATTAGAAAGCTATACTTAGAGCTAAATCTTTGTTTAACCTATTTTATATAAAATCTGTGGTGCATTTTAAAATGCATATTTTCTTAATCTGTGAAATATGTTCATTGCTTGTAGGATGCTGTGAGGGAAACCTATTAAATAAATACATAATTCTTTAGTATTGCATATAATTATTTATCCATGTCCATAAAAATCAGTCTTTTACAAGTTAATTTGTTCTGAAAGAACATGAGTAAAGGTTTTATAATTTATCCATAGGTTATTGGAGTGGCGTGGGATTAGCCTTAAATCTCACAGTGAATTTGTGGGTGGAAGGAGGGACAGTAACAAAACTGTGCTTTATTTTATGCACACATCAGTGATGCTATTCACATATTAAATCTTCTGCCAGTTAGGGCATAAGTTCCTACTGTGCTTTATAGAAGACTCAATGAATGTGTGTGAGCATTACTTTAACTTATGTCAAGAAAATATTTTGATTAATAAATAACAGGTAATTGTTTTATACTATATTATGAGAATATTTTTTGCTAGTGTTTTCTGGTATTACAAAAATGGGCACATTTACAGAATCACAGAATCTCAGGTTGGAAGGGACCACAGGGATCACCTAGTCCAACCTTTCTGGGAAGAGCAGTGTCTAAACAAGATGGCCCAGCACCCTGTCCAGGCAACTCTTGAAGGTGTTCAACATGGCCAAGTCAACCACTTCCCTGGGGAGGTTATTCCAATGGGTGACTGTTCTCACTGTGAAAAATTTCCCTCTGGTGTCCAATCGGAATCTCCCCAAGAGCAATTTGTATCTCCATTCCCCCTTGTCCTCTCCATGTGACTCCGTGTAAAAAGGGAGTCTCCATCTTCTTTGTAGCTACCCCTTAAGTACTGGTACATAGGGATGAGATCCCCTCTGAGCCTCCCTTTCTCAAGGCTGAACAAACCCAGCTCTCCCAGCCTATCCCCATACGGCAGGCTTCCCAGTCCTTTGATCATCTTGGTGGCCCTTCTCTGGACCCCTTCCAGCCTGTCCACATCTTTTTTTTGTATAGAGGGGACCAGAACTATACACAGTACTCCAGGTGTGACCTGACAAGCGCTGAGTAGAGCGGGATAATGACTTCTTTGTCTCTGCTGGTGACACCCTTTTTGATGCAACCCAGCATCCTGTTGGCCTTCTTGGCCGCAGCAGCACACTGTTCGCTCATGTTGAGCTTTCTGTCCACCAGGACCCCCAGGTCCCTTTCCACAGAGCTGCTCTCCAGCCAGGTGGATCCCACTCTGTGCTGCACTCCTGGATTATGTTTTCCCAGGTGCATGATCTTACACTTGTCCTTGTTGAACTTCATAATGTTCTTGCTGGCCCACTCTTCCAGCCTCTCCAGATCTTCCTGCAGAGCAGCTCTCCCTTCTGGAGTGTCTACTTCCCCACTCAACTTGGTGTCATCCACAAAATTCATCAGGCTACACTTGATGCCGTTATCCAGATCACGTATAAAGATGTTGAATAACATTGGGCCCAATATCGATCCCTGGGGGACTCCACTAGTGACAGGTCGCCAGTTTGAGAAAGAGCTGTTTACCACCCCCCTTTGGGTGCGGCCTGTCAGCCAGTTCCCCACCCACTGCACACACCACTTGTCTAGGCCATAACACATCAATTTCTCCAGAAGGAGACTGTGGGGGACTGTATCAAATCAAAGGCCTTGGAGAAGTCCAGGTAGACAATGTCCACTGCCTGCCCCATGTCAACCAGGCAAGTCACTTTGTCATAGAAGGCCACCAGGTTTGTCAAGCACGATCTGCCCTTACTGAAGCCATGTTGGCTTTTCCCAATCACGGGCTTCATTTGACTTGTGGTGGCCCCCAGGGGGATTTGTTCCATAACTTTCCCAGGGATTGAAGTAAGGCTGATGGGCCTATAGTTACCCGGATCCTCCCTCAAGCTTTTCTTGTAGATAGGTGTACCTTTGCCTTCCTCCAGTCCTGTGGGACATCCCCCGTTCTCCATGACTTCTCAAAGATTATGGAGAGTGGCCTTGCGATGATGTCAGCCAGCTCTCTCAACACCCTCGGGTGGATGGTGTCAGGGCCCATTGATTTGTGGGGGTCAAGCTCCTGTAGTAATTCATGTACTAACTCTTCCTTCACTATTTAATGAGGTCAATCTTGTTTTCAGTCATGTTACGTAAAATTGGAAACATAAACATTACTTGGATAAAACAGAAACGTAAAATGTTCAAAAACGTGCCAGTTAGAAACGCCTCTACATTTTGAAAAGTTACTCCAGTTGAGAAGCAACAGTTTCTAACTCCCTATTGTTCCTAAAGAAGAGAGCAATTATACTGTAAACATAAAAAGCACTGTTCTTGTTACTTGCAGGCTGTAATATGATTACAGCCAACTTATTGTCGTTAAAAGCTCTCCTTTGCTGCCTTAGATGAAGAACAGATCTCTTTCAAAGGTACTGACATACTTTTGAAAGGCACTGGGTCATACAAATACCAATGTTTAGAAAGGTCCTCTTATGTTTTTCAAATGCCAGCAGCAAAGAAGTTGAGAACTATATGAATGAAAAGAAAAATGAATGGAAGGAACACCATAGCTTGGTCTTCATAAAATTACCACAAATAGTAGCCTGGTTTTCATAATATTACCTCAAATATAAGTAAAACACAGAAATCGTGAAAGGAAGCATCAGTCAGATTTCTTTTATAGTAACTTTGTAATACTTAT
The DNA here is from genome assembly GCF_949628215.1 of Phalacrocorax aristotelis. Lineage (NCBI taxonomy): Eukaryota > Metazoa > Chordata > Aves > Suliformes > Phalacrocoracidae > Phalacrocorax > Phalacrocorax aristotelis. The sequence continues at coordinate 66,634,838 of NC_134278.1, forward strand.
GTTTTTGCAGGGGAAGTCCGTTTGACTCCGGAGGACTTTGCCAGAGCTCAAAAATATTGCAAATATGCTGGCAGTGCTTTGCAATATGAAGATGTGAGCACTGCTGTGCAGAATCTACAGAAGGCCCTCAAGTTACTGATTACAGGCAGAGAATGAAGCCTTTTTCCAACAGATTCACATCTTTTGCCTAAAGAACTAACAGCTTATTACTGTACCTGTTAGGGGAGTGGAGCTATACAGAAGTTCTCAATCCCATCACCCATGACAATGAAATCACTGTTTCAGTGTCAGATTAGCAATTAATGGTACAGGAAGAATCTCTGTTTTCATTTTACAAGCTGTGGAGCTAGAACCATACGAATGCAGTGGCTTGGTGTAAGCAAATACTGAAGAAAGCACTGCAAACACTGCTCAACAGTTAGAACTCATCTTGCAATATTTAGGTTATCAGAACAGGAAAATGCTGAATCTGTAAGAAACCTGAGCAAAAGAATGTCTGTTAAAATTCTTACTCTGATTTCATTATTTCAAACAATTTTTAATAAGTGTAATAGCTTTAAAATGGTAACTAAGATTAGCGCTTGCCTCCCGAAATGAGAGCATGTGAGAAGGCTGACAGATCCACAACGGGAAGGAGTTTTTTCTATACATAAATTATTTGGTATTACCTGAGACATAGGTCAAAGCTGAGGCCATTTGTATTTCATTTTAAAACATGCTGGAAAAAAATATCTCTTGATGTTTTTGACTCAGAGAGAGTAATTTTGATGGTGTTCCAACCCCATCCCCCACAACTGTATGGACTGCTACATGTATTCTCGATTACTAGTTCTTGCTCCTTTTGTGTGAACACTTATAATTTTGTATATGTATGGGTAATTAAGAGAAAGTACTAATCTTTATCAGAGATAATCCTGAAACTGGAGGCAGAGATTCTAAACAACATGAACTTTTAGGGATATTTACTTCATAGCTGTTCGATCTTTTTAAGAGGCTGAAAAAAAGGCCTGTTCTTCAGCCATTAAAGCAGTAAAGGTTCATCTCTGGTATTGGTGTCATAGAGCATCCTATTTCCAGCTAATATTTTTCCTGTCTGCTTTGTTGTGGAGACCTTTTGGACTTGGGATTTAAATAAAATATCTTGGAAACTGAATTTTGAGTCTTTATGCAGTCTGCCCTTGCAATTGTAGAGCTCTTTATTGTTAAAAATCCGTCCATACTGTTTGAAAGAAAGAATAAGTAGTCTTTTAACTGACGTGATGTAATAATTGAGTACACCATAAAGCATGTCTGATATATGTCATAATTTTAATGACATATTGTCTGACCTGTCTCTTCTGCCAGGCTGCTGGATCAAATCCACATATTCTTTATAGCTGCACTGCTCAGTAGTGACTAAAGTAAGTCTGATGTTCAAAGCAAAAAGATGAGGAAAAGAAAATCAAATACACGCATGCATTGAAGTTTAGCAGGTCGTATCCTTTTAAGAGTGTGGGGTCGTTGACAGATTAATAGATAAAACATCTGTTATTGTTTATGTTGCTTACTGATATGGGATAGCGTGCGGAATCTGGACGGTGATTTGGATTAGATTTTGTTTGGGGAAATTTAGAATAAATCAGTATGAAAATTTTTTTACAGTAATGCTGTGCAGACCTGGGCAATAAGTCTGTGTTTTGTACAGTGCCTCATGCAAGATAGATCCCTCACTTCAGTACCAAACTGAACTACTGTAAATTATTCCGTGTATATTATTGTGGTGTTACACTGTAATTGGAAAAGCTGCTTTTCAGTTGAAAGAAGGATGCAGAGAACATTGATCCATGTAGAGAGATATATATTGTGCTGCTATAAAAAAATCAGAAGTTGCTTTCATTTGGGCTTCACACCACTATTTTCTAATACCAGCTTCAGTCCCCAGCACTTGAAGGAGGAGAGTCAGTTTTCATGTTTCTATTTGTAAAATAATTAAAAGAACTTTGGGGCTTTGTATTACATGGAAAACCAAGTAAGCTATGATATAATAATGTGTTAATTTGAGGCTTTTCAATTGAACATGATATTATTTTTGGTGGTTGAATGGTATAAAATGGAAGTACATAACTAAGAAGGTTGCAAATGAAAATTTAAGTATTTCTTAAAGTGTATAAAAGATTGTCTGTTGGCCATGATTATGCTGAACTTCTAGGTTTCTCTAGGAAACCAGGGAATCATCAGTGAAAAAACAATAAGCAATGAAAAAGCCATAAGCAGTTTTTTTGAGTGATCATTTACAAATGTGCAACCTCCTTCTGCCTAGAAATAAATTAAAATAAGTGTCTCTTAGGGGAATGGAGGTGGAAATGCTAATGCAAAAAAATTTAAGAAATCCTTAGAGAAGCTATCGGGATATTCTTTCTGAAAAATGTTTAGAAGATTTAGCATATACAATTCTCATGAAATCTGTAAAATTAAACATATCCTAATATCAACCTTCAGACCGCAATACCTGAATATTGAGTTTTATTTTGCATAAAATTATTTTGCTCTGATCATTTATTTAATTGAGAAGTTTTGTAACTTCATCAAGCCATGTTTGAAGCCAGTCTCTAGGCTGCTAACATTTGATGCAACAGACTCTTAGTATTTATCATCCAAACTGATGCCTAAAGTAAATTATAGTAAAACATTTCCATTTCATCAAGTATAGCTTCTGGGACAGCTTTAAATGTGGCAGATAGCCCAAAAGTGCAAACCAGTGTTGCAGAGCAGTTCAAAACGTGTACATATTTGAACATGTCAGGAGAGTGTAGGTAGATAGCCTGCAATTATTCCAAACTGGAATTTGTGGTAGGCACTGGAATTTATGGCCCCATTGTTAATATTATGTGAGCTTTAAGTGTTGACTGATTCGGTTTACAGCCGCTCTGAGTGATAAAGTATCAACCCATAGCTCCTCTTAAGCCAATTCCCAACACGTACGAGTACAGCATTAAATAAAGGAGAGTGCCATTTTTGTTGCATGCTGCAGCCGACAACTCTCTCTTCTGCCTACGTGCTTGTTGGCCTTTTCTGTTTGGATTGTGAGTCCCCAGTCTCCTCAGTCTTGCTTAAGAAAGGAGAAAGAAGCATTTTCTGTCAGATAATCAATGTTTAGTTTTGCTGCTTATGTAAGCTAGAATTTTAGTACATCTGTTCACTGTTTATTACTTAAAAGGCTTTTGGTATTACTTAAATGTTTTTGCAGTTCTTTATACTTTCACCTTTCTGCAGGGGAAGTTCCATATTATACTTCAGGATTCCTGCAGAAATCTTTGAAAAGTGTCTTGCAGAGCAGGTCAATCTTTATGAAGTGGTAAAGATGTGCACTGACTGGATTTACTAATACTGAGGGTGTTCTTTTCAAATTGTTGCAGTCATTTCAGGTGGAATTTTTTAATGATATCCTTTGTAAGTGAAGTTTCAGAAGCACAGACTTCAGTATGATCATGTTGCAAAATGTGATTGTAACTGCAATATTTGATGCTTTTTAATACCTAGCTACAAGAAATTAATAACAGAGAAACTTCCTGTCTGAAGTATGATGGGGGTGGGGTGGGGTGTGCAGATACATGTGTCTGTGCATTTATAATATAATGCATATAAATTGAGTGGTGGGCTGTAAGAATGACTTCTAAAAAACATCATTAGTACCTTGTTTACAAGTATTAGGAAAATGTCAGATACAAATATATAGATACTGCTGGCAGATGTTGTTCTTAATGCTAAATTTTAAATGTACTAGTATATTACGAAAAGTTAGCTTTTAGTTGTGCAGAATTCCAAACGAATGACCTTTGATTTTTTCTTTTTTCATGTCAAGAGTAAAATAGAAGAATGAGAACACAAATTTAGGGGAAGTTAGATTTATAAAAGATCAAAGATAGTTTCTGTTATTGTCAAATCTTTGTGGTAGTGTTCCGATGGAGACTGGAAAGTGCCCTTGATTATAAAGTATAGCTCTTGCTTTCTTTTAAAATGTCCTTTGTTGTGCGGTATATGGAATTAGAGCCTGAGCCTGGATATCTGGATTAGGAAAACCTGAAGTTTGATGCTAAGTTTCTAAACCACCAGTACATCCTGATACCGACAGCAACTGTTCTTCACAATCACCTCAGAGTACTTGTTTTTAAATGTTGGGATTTTAACCAAGTTTGTTGGGAAAAGGAGCAATGCTTTCTTCTTATTGCATCTTCACCTTTCAGAGCACAGCTGTAGTAACAAGAGAACGGGAGAAAACATGAGTTTGTGTTACATATTTCCCTATCAGCAAGAAAAGAATATTATGTTGCTGGCAGAACTCTTTTTGGCCTACAGGAGTATCAGAACAGTCTGATCATACAGATTGTTCTGAATGTAATGCCCTAAATGACCTCAGAATAGGAACTTAGTAAATAAGAGCATTGAAAACAAACTTGAAAGAGAGTGGAGGCCTATGCCAGAGGAGAAAAAGAAATCATGCTCTCCACAGAATGGGGGGGGACACGACACAGAAATGATTGCGGAGGGAAATGGAAGCAGTGCTTACAATCCCACGTGGGTTGGGAGCAGGGCAGTAACTGGAATGGAGTTGGCTGATTTCTTTAGAACCTTGAAAGAGATGAGAAAGAAGCTGGAGCTTAAGGCAAAAGATTACACGAAGATAGAAGACGTGGGGAGGAGCATTAGAGTGACAAAAAAGCACAATTTTTAAGTGCAAATTGGGAAAAATGTGAGTTACAGCACAGGAGAAAGTTAACTTAGTTGAGGAAATGACAGCAGAGACTAAGTAGCTCTAAAAGGGAATAAAAAATGCAGGTTGACAGCATTCTGAAAATGGAGAGGCAGATAGTCTCATCCTTGGAACCTTTGCACTCATTAAATATGTCATATTTATTAAATAATTAAAATTGACTTGATGTGGCCCTTTTGGAAAACTTGGGAAACAGCATAAATAACTGCATGGTATCTGCAGAGAACGACCAAGATCCATGTTTGTCCTTAAAATGCTATCTCCTGATTTTGTGCTTTCCTTCCTGTTCTGATTTGCCTCCCCTTTTTCACTGTATTTATTCTGTGGTGTTCCCATAACTAGAGGGGAAGTTGTTGTGGTTGAATACAATGCTAAGTATGAGTGATAGCCCACATGTTTAGACATTCTAGGGTAATTTGGGAAGATTAACAGGTCTGGGTTTTACCTGGTGTGTGCTATGAAGAAAATGTGTCGATTGTACTTCCTTCCCGAGCTTCAGAGGCTCTTTGGCAGCAGTATGACTAAACTATTTAAAGAAAGATATGTGGAAGACAACTCTGCTCAGAGCCACATTCCCAGTCAGAGCCTAACAAACTGATCTCCAGGAGTTTGGAGACCTCCAGTTAAGCAGTTGGTGAAATTGTCAACTTTCCCTTGCCTCAATTAACCCATCTGTAAAATGGGTTGCTTTAGATTTAACACTTCTTAATATAGTCAGGATTTTTGTAATCCTGACAAGTAATGACAAGACAAGGGTTGATTATGGTAACAAGTTCCCAAAATAAATATAGTTTTTAGGGGAGGCAGAACAGGCATTAATATGTAATGAGAAGATGCATAATGAGAACAGAAGAAATGGGAAAAAAATTCTTGGTAGGATAATTTAGGGGATAATGGCCAGGAATGAGGAGATCTGAGATACAGAGACAGTGTAGTTGTAAGTCATGGGCAGCAATTTATGTACAGTAGTAATATCTAATGCAGATCTAATGCAGTTGGATTTATCAGAGGACCAACATAACTTCCATTCTACAATACTGAAGTAAGTATAAATCCAGTAATAAGAACTTCTAGTGGATCTCTAAGTTCACAGTATTTTACAGCAGAAGAACAGCAAATAAAGCAATTATATTAAAAAGTTTTGATCAACTTCAGACCTGTTAGTTTAGCCACAAGGTTAAGCAGAAGCTTTCTTCAGATTGTGAACAAAAGACTTGAAGTTCAGACATGGGTATGACAGCATATAGTATGTTTTCTCCTAGTCCTTTCATTCTGCCCCTCACCCTGGGTGGTTTGGGACACTAAGTTTTTAGAAAATGAGTGTGATAATTTAATTTACTGAAATAATGCTTGACAATAAGGTTCTAAAAATACTTAGGTGGAAATAGATTAACATGAGAATTGAAAGATGGATTAAAGCTGGTGAAAAAAGAGATTGCAGTAAATTCTAAATTATTTCCAGGATGGAAATGGAGAGAGATCAGCCTAGGGACACATCCTGTTTCATGTATCAGTGACTTAGGTCGAGATCACCATCTAAGTCACATGTAATTTGTGGGTGAGATGAAGTTGGGGGCATTGCAAGTACTGCAGAGAACTGGGAAAAGTTCTGTGACTTTGACTGAAGGACTTACAATGGAGTGAAACTGAAAGCACAAAATACAAAGCCACTGACTTAGGTTCTAACAAGATAATGTTTTTTAATAAAAGGATACTGGAAGCTGCAGTAATTCTGATCAGCCTCACGTGGTTCAGCAGCCTAATGCAAGTTTAGGATGCATTGGATGAGATAATTTCAGTACAGAGAGGAAGTACGCTGTTACTTAGAGTACTGGGTTTGATTCTGATCACTGTTGCTGAAAGTTATGCAAAGAAGGGCCACTGAGATGATTATTGTGTTATCTATTGATAAAAGATTAAGTCTAGTTATGGAATGGCTTTCCTAAGCACTAATTTATTTTAAGGCATCTTGATAAATTTATGGATTGGATTGGGTCACAAGATTGAAGTGGTTCAGAGTTAAAATTTCAGTTTTCCAGAGCTTTTGAGAATATTTTCCTGGCTTCTGCTCAACCTTGAGTTATGGTGCATCTCCCAAAATACCTGGAAATGTTATTGTAAAAAAAGGTATTGCAGGACCTGAGATGTGATGACCTGATTTCTCCCAGTGTATTTCAGTGACACCTCATTTTGTCCTTACCAGGTCCAGTGTTTGTTATGATGCATTGTAAACATTTTGTGACCAATGGTGAGTGTGGGGCAGAATGAAGAGATTTTTATGCATTGTGTGAATTTGATACCTAGTGTATGTTTGCTTACGACTGTAGAAGAATATCCACAGTTTTCATGTTCCTGAATGGAGACACCTTTTAAACTTGCAATATGAAAAGCTTATCAAAGATTTAGATGCGTAGCATATTGCCAAGATACGGCGCTGCTCAAAATAGAGGCCATATCTCTCGGTGTGAATACAGCTTTGCAGGAACTAGCCCATATTGAAACCCTGTAAGCTGTTGTAGAAAACAGCAAATATTTCACTTGTGCTGAAGGTAATCAACTGCATCAGCACAGTCTTGGGAAAAATTCTTTGTTCAGTGTACATATTAAATCTGTATTTGTAAAACAGATATGCAGGTACTCATGACCGCTGCACTTCAGCTTAGCAGCCCTTTGATAATAGAAGCTTTACACACATCTGGTCTTTATCCTACCCTTACTTGCCTGAGTAACTTCACCCATGTGAATGGTCCCATTGAGGCAGTAAGAGTACTCGTGTGCGTAAGCGTTTGCTGTGTTCGGATAGAAAGCTTTGCTTCTTGTTCAGTAAAATATTGCTAGAACAATGGCAGTGGCTTTAATGGATCCAAGTGTGGTATGCTGTTAGTTCTCCAATCTGAGGGTTCTAATCTCATAATCTTTACACTGACAGATTTTGAGACAAGTCTTGACTATTTCCTATTTATGTTTTCTGTTGGGAAATGCTGATGTTTTATTTGTGCTTTATACAAAATAATAATGATAAATCTTGCTGAACCTAATTGTACTAGACTTGCAGAAAAGGGTAGTACTCCTTTGAAGGCTCTATGAGTGTATTTTGTGATACAGATATATCTAAACACAGGTCCTATTAGCTAAGAAATTTTGATTCTCAGTAACACCTGCAGGAATGTACACAAGCCCCACAGTGCAGGCCCTGCCGTGTATTCTGCAGGTGGTCGTGGAAGAGGGCAACTTCTATTCTTGTTCACTCTCAACTACCTACCTAAATCAGAACGTTCAGCTCTCTTTCAGAGAGAGCATTGTGAACGCTGCTGAAGCTTTCTTTCCCTTACCACGCCGCTTTAGATGATATATTTCTCCCACAGACTCTTTGGAGTACTTAGTAGTTGTCCCCGCTGAAGCTCAGGTGAGATACAAACAGCATAAAATGTGAAAGTTTCTTTCTACAGCTACTTTTCATAGTAACTGTGTAATATTTGTTGGTACTGTTCAGTCTGCTTTATGTGAAGTAATCTGTAAATGTTTCTACCTGTATATGTCAGGTTTACAGATCCATGTGTATTTGGTCCAGTCACTAAGCTCTTTGAACCTAAGCTGACTGGAGTATGCTAAACACCTTGCTGCTGCATTTTTAGCACCTGTGATTTCTTCAGTTTCTGACAACGGAAACTATCAGGTCTACTGAAATTCCACAACTACTTCTGTCACAGTTCATCTTTTCAGAGTTCATCTTGCCTCTTTTGACTGCTTTGATCAGTCGCAGTCACTGCAGACACAGATGGTGCCTCAGACATCTGTTCGCTGTGCAAATCTTCAGGACAAGCCTCAGAACAGCCCGCTTTTTTTTTTCCCCTTGGTTCACACAGCTCCAGCCTTAGATTAAAAATAACATGACTTTCTACAAGCATTCACTCTCAATGACTTGTGTTCTCTTGCCTAGAAATGTCTTGATCTTCAGTCAGCTTCCTTGTCTTTTTAGTTCTCAGATAGGCAAAATGTAAGAGGTCCCTAGAGATAACATCTGTTTATGCCTCCCAGCTTAAAAGCTCTTTCACATTCAGGCCTTTAGAAAAGGGGAGTGCAAAACCACAGGGTGGGAAACTTGAGTTTTCCAGACATAATGCTTTCAGAGACTGAAGAGTCTTTGTCTTTGTAGGGCACTCTATAGAACACCTGAGGGCATCAGCCATTTTTCTGAAACTCTTTGTCTATTAAGACTTTGATTTGAAGTAATTTATTGAGATTTTGGCAAGCAACTGGCAGAAGTACTTTGCAAGGATAATCTGTGGAATCAGTCCACATCTTGGTAGGTTCCTCCATCATCACTCCAAAACAAAGGTCTTGCTGACCGGCGCTCACTGGGTGGCTAAGTTCAAAATACTCAACATTATACTCAAATGTCTAGGAACTTTGACAAAAAGTGCAAAAGACTGCAGAGGAGGCTTGTTTTGTTCGTGTGATCAAACGCAGTAGCCACCATGTCTACCACAGCGTTTAAAAATTACCAAAGCCAATGAGTGGCTTTGTTTATAGTAGAAGAATGTCAAGCACTCAAAAATGTGATAACATTTGAAGACTCACTAAATGATTTCTTCTGGGATTCAGATATTTTAGTAGCACAAAGCTGTTGTCATACAACTCCCTAGGCCTCCCGGGAGGATACCAGAGCACATGTGTTAATGTCTGCCATGTGTCCCTTGATTCCTGAAGAAAATTAATCCTGCAGTGAGAAATCATCCTTTGAAGGAAACCAGGTTTAGCACCTGTACCATGAGGTTGTCATTTTGGTAAGCATAGCTACTTGATACTTTTTGTTTCTAGGGGACCTCCCTTCACTCTAAAAAATAGTAAATCTCTTGTATATGCTATGATCTCTTGCCCTCAATCTCCCAAATTCCACACCGGCGACTTCCTGCAGACTCCATACAGGAACCTCCATGAACTCTGATGTTACACATTCTGGCTATAAAGGAATTGTTTGGAGATCATTTTGTGGAATGCAATCCAAATTGTTCATCCTCTGCATACTACGACTGGCCTCTCTGACCTAGTGTCATTTTAGATGCCATTTATCTCTTGTGTTTGACAGCTGGTAACCTCAGACATGCTCAAAATTATGAAACAGTTTTTCTTCACTACATTTGAACCATTGTTCTTTTGTTTCTCTTCTAGAACTCCTCCCATGAGACTCCCATTACCTCATTAGACTTGCTAATAAAATTGGGCTCAGAATATACCTAGGAGAAAGGAATTTTACAATTCTTTCTTGTCATCAAAAATGAATACATCATAGGCCAGTCTTTAACCTCAAAAACACGAATATATTTCTGAGTTGTAAGTGAAGAATATCACAGATGTAATCTACAGTGCTTTATATTTCTCAGTTAAATCAGACTGATGAGGACCATTCCAGATAAAAGTCCCCTTTACAGTCCCAGAGGGTGGTCCTCTTCGCTCTCCTGGGAGTAGGTCAATGGATCAGTTGCCTCAAGCATTGAACACAGAAGCCAAGGTGCAGCTGGTGGTTGTAGCTGCAGGTTTCTGAATATTCTCTCCTACTATGTTTGAAGCGTTTGGTGATGGATTTTCCTCTTATTGAAAGCCAAGATCTTTACTGTGACTTAATCTTGTCTTTGTGGTTTTGATTTACCAGCTTTTTGACCAAGGGCTAGTCCGTCTCCTGTAAAAAAAGGGCTTTTTCTACTAGCTGTCCACCAGGTCAGGAAAGTAGGAAAGAGTCAGTTTCTAGGGTACAAATGTGATGTTCTACATCCTGTGAGGAGTAGGCTACTTTGAGGATTCGCCATAAATTTTTTTCTGAAAATGAGTATCAAAGTTTCACTTGAAACCGTTGTCCGTCTTCATCCCTACAGCTATTCACAGAACTGAGGCTAGGTTTAGGAGGAAGCTCTATTGGCTTCGTCTTTTTCTGTTCGTAGGAAAGGTTTATTCAGGTTGACCTCCTGTCTGTGTTTACAAGCAATTGGCAATTGGTGTGGAAGTTGTCTCAGTAGACTGTGACAAGGTGATGTGGAAAGAGAACTATGGATGACAATGGGGCAGATGCTGCTGAAAATGTGCCATTGTAAAGGAGTGGATGGAGATGGTTGAAACCAGAAATTCACTAGCTAATGCTCCCATATCTGTAGGTAATATATCTTGGATGAAAGTAGTTATAGGTAACTAATCTCTTTCATACAAGTTTTTAAGACACCTTTTCATCACTAAAATGACCATAGAAGATATTGTTGATGAAGATGACAATGTAAATTATAAAGTCAATAGACATGCAAAATATAATTGCAAATTCACGGTAGATGTTCATATTGATCCTTCTTTCCAGCTATACTCTGGGCAGTGCCCAGCAAAAGGACTTTATTTGGAAGGCACATCCCACACAAAAATTTCCATGCAGAAGTGGATGGAAGAAAGAAAAATGGACCCAAATTCTAAAGTAAAACAAATGTTGAAAATTGAACTGTCTACATCTTTACTGGGGGGTGGGGTTGGTGTTGTGTATGCTAATTTCTGCTTTCAATATAATAAGCTTCTATTTTTATTCTGTGTGAGCATCATAATAAGATAAATATGAGCTTAACTCTTGTAGGCGTAGTTTAAATTATAGGTTTTAATGTAATTAATATTTGTCTCTGTCTAGATATAATTGAAAACAGAGGTTTTATGTGTTTGAAGTCTCAAAATAGTAAAATGTAAGAGAGGCTAGAAGTGGGAGAGGAAACTTCCCCAGGAAAATTCATTATTTTCCTCAGTGGATTACACCTTAGATTCATTTGATTGTCCAGAATGAGGGAGATTTGAAGAGATGTTTTGCATCCAGACTTTTTACTAAGTTAAAATGCTCAGCTAACTACTATTGTACTTAAAATTGTATTTTAGACCAGATAGAGGCAAAGTAAAAAGTTTGGGAAATGTTGGTGCAAAATTCTATTTTGCCTCATAGACGTTTAAACATATTCCACACTTGGGATGGGCGGCTTTATAAGTTAGCATGGCACATCCATTTTTATCTGATATTTCTTTAGATGGTACACTTGCCTCCAAATGTAGGTTCAGTACGCGGGTTACGGCATTTGCAAACAAGCCGGCATGCCTCATGTCACACTAAATCCTGGAGTCTGTTGCAAGCATTCAGCTGTTGAATGCAGATAAAGATTCCTTCAGTGGTTCCCTTCCCCAGCACCACACATTTTGATTAGTGTCATCAAAATAGACAGGGAGGGAAGAAAGTGGCCTGGTCAGATTCTACAGGAAAAGAAAGCTAATAAAATTCAGCATATGAATAGTGGTCTCCAGCTTAGTAATGTCTGATTTTATCATACCTGATTTAGTCTCTAGATGTCGAGTTTTCTGCTTTATGGGAGGAGGAATCTAGAGCCACAGAGATCTTTCACTAAAAGTCTTAAATTAGAACTTCCCTGGGGATGAAATCAGAACTTTCAGTAATTACGTGGAATTCTGTGCAGAGAAGATTATACAATATGGATATTTATGTGCAAGAAAAATTATTCTGTTATTGTTGTTGTTTAGCGCTCTCTGACTGCTTTCAATTACTGTTTCATGCATGGAGCCAGCTCGTTGGTTCCTGGAGTTGCCATAAGTCGTGAACAAATCACATAAACAGTTTAAAAGAAACCTGATCCCACCCCTGCAATGTGGCAACAGTAATGGCAGGTACTTTAGGCTTGTCATTAGCTTTTTTTAGTCAACACTATGTTGTATAAATTATATAAGGTGCTTGCTGGTGAACGGCTTGCTTTGTTCTGAGATGGAGCATCTTTGTACATACGGATGCTGTTTTAGGCATTGCTGCAAGCATGATTTCCATGAATCTGTATAATTGCTACAGGAATGGTAGGTTCTTGGAGAAGGGACAGATATTCTTTGGTGACGTGTGACTGCAGAGCATGTAAAAGAGAAGTGGGGAATCTTCCAGGGATGGGGTGGGAATAATTTGAGGATGCTGGAGAACTTAAATCCAGGTGGCCCTAAGTGGAAGCAAAGATTATGAAAAGAGGAAAATACTCTTAACAATCAGTTCAAAGGTTTAGGACTTAATTTGTTCTGAAGATTTTAGTTACTGAACTGTGCTCCTAAAGCTTTTTAACACAGGCTTATAAATTTATACAGACTAAATGTCATCAATGGCTATCGTGATTTTGTCCATTTGCTTTGCAATACTAGGGTCTGGTATCTGTAGAGCATATGGTATAAAAAGAACTATGTAAATGTTATGAGAAGGCTTTTGTGTGTCACGTTTGTTCAGATATTCCGCTTCCCACCGTTACTGTATTTGCCACTTCCAAGATTTGCTTGGGAATGGAAGTTGTCATTATCAGCTGACAGACGCCCACCTGGGCACTCCGGGAGAGTGCAGTTTTCTGCCTGCGCAATTACATTGTTGGCATGCTATAGAGTTTCCATGTTTTCTTCTGGATACAGGTTTCCACAACTTCTCACTTTTTGATCTAGATCTGCATTCTTGTTCAAAGCAGCCTAGCTCTGGTTGGAAGGATTCGCTTATTTCTGCGTCTTGCCATCTCTCCCAGAAGTCAGCAGACTAACCAAAGATTATTTTCTTCTCCTCCTCACAGATTATCTTGAATTTATTTTTCTTGAGCATCTTACACAAGACAAACAATTTGTAAACTGGAAGGGAAAAATTACAGAGCTTTACATGATTTTTTGTATATAGCCTTATTCCACATTGGCAAATACTGTTTTTTCAGTTTGTCTTTCCATTATAATTTTGGGAGTGTTATTTCTTCACAGGATACATACCTGTTTATTTTTTCTAATTACAGTTTTAGATGTGAAACTTGATTATATTTGCCAAAATTACAATCCAGTGAACCAAGACTAGTTTAGGGGGGAAAAGGCAGGAGTCAGTATTTTGCAGACCAGGCTCCATTTTGATTAAGTTTCGCTTTGTCTTTTGGAAGATTGTTGGGTAACAAAACATTAGACTACAAACACAGATGGACCCAGGCAGGAGATGGGGAAGGAGACCGCTGTGTCAAACGGCATCCCTCAGCTTTGCATCGCTAGCCGTCATTACCCTGCATAACAACCGCCAGTTTTCTATATCTATTCAACAGGTGTGCTGGGATTTGTTCCTGTAGTTCTAACTAATTCCTTTCAAATAGGAGCGCCGTTCTGAAAACAAAATAAGATTTCAGTATGTATTAATTTTGTCTTGGAAGCTGCTCTGATGGGCATCCAAGAGCAGTACTTCTGACCACAGTATGATGCATTACGAAAGAAACAGGATGTGAGCATGCCAGAGTTTTACAAAGCACCCTTCTTTTAAAGATGGGAGTGTATTAATGTGTTGAAGTATATCCAGTGTCAAATAGACTACAAAGCCATCTCTTTGCAGACTAATTAGACTTCCTACTCTTGCCTAGTTGGAGTCAACAGATATTGTGTACTGCTTCCTTGGCAAAACTAGAAGCCATGTAGAGAGGAGGATCAGAGCGAACTTTGACATTCCTACCTTCCTAATGGATCTGAACCTCTAAAGGGAGAGCTGTGCATTTTTATATTTAACTTTGATTACTTACTTTATGTACCATCCCTAACATGGGACTGACAGCACAGAAAAAAAATATCTAGCCTTTCATTCAGTGATGGATTTCTATTATAGGGTTTAGAGTTTTCATTTTTATTTAATTTTACTAGTAAATTCTTCTGAGACTCATTCAATTAGTGTCCCTTCTTCTATTAAGCATGTTTTCTGTCTTCTATAGCACAAGCTCAATAAAACTGATAAATTTTAAGAAAAGTTGCTGCTGAGGGGAACCAAAATCATAAAAGGTTCAACAACCAAGTGCTTCTTACTTCATCTGATACAATTTATTAATAATTTATTAATGATAAATTCTAATTTATTTTACTGTCTTCCCAAAGGAACTTGCTATTGGTGTACAAAAGATAAAATTAAACCACCTCCAGAAAAGAGGGATCACCTCTGTTCCTTAATCATCCATAAGTAACATACATATTGGAGGGGTTCTGACTTTCCCAATGCGCTTCAGCTGGGAGAGAGTTCATTTTCTTCATAGTAGCTAGTGTGGGGCTGTGTTTTGGATTCATGCTGGAAACAGTGGTGATAATACAGGGATGTTTTCATTACTGCTGAGCAGTGCTTACACAGAGCCAAGGCCTTTTCTGCCTCTCACCCCACCCCAGCAGCGAGCAGGCTGGGGGTGCGCAAGAAGCTGGGAGGGGACACAGCCGGGACAGCTGACCCCAACTGACCAAAGGGATATCCCACACCATATGGCATCACGCTCAGCACTTAAAGCTGGGGGAGAAGAAGGAAGAGGGAAACGTTTGGAGTAGTGGCGTTTGTCTTCCCAAGTAACCGTTACACGTGATGGAGCCCTGCTTTCCTGGAAATGGCTGAACACCTCCCTGCCCATGGGAAGGAGTGAATGAATTCTTTGTTTTGCTTTGCTTGTGTGCGTGGCTTTTGCTTTACCTATTAAACTGTTTTTATCTCAACCCACAAGTTTTCTCACTCTTACTCTTCCGATTGTCTCCCCCATCCCACTGGGGGGCAGTGAGCGAGCAGCTGGGTGGTGCTGAGGTGCCAGCTGGGGTTAAACCATGACACTCAACCAATCTCTCTGCTTTTCTGCAAAGAGAGTTGGCAGTAAAAGCTATTCATAAGTTTTTAAACAACAATCCTGAAATGCACAATTAGAATGTGCTATTGCGAACAGTATTTTCAGCACAAATTCTGTTCTTCAGAGCTATTTTTCCTTAGGATCCCTCCTGGCATGCTTGCAGCAGGGATGCTGGTGTAGGTATGAGAGAGGCAGTGGTTGGGGCAGAGGCTGTCACTCACCACTCAGACTGTTCCCTCTGTGTCTAACCAGACTTCTGGCTTTAACAGAGCAGTGATTGCGCCCGTTTTCCTTGCCGGGCTGGAGCTGGTATCCAGCACTGTGATAGATCACTCCAGTGAACAATTTAATCTGCCTTCTCTGTTTTAATCCCCTCTTCCAGTGTTTTTCTGCTTTTTTCCTGTAGTTCTGCCAAACTTGAAGAAACATACATGTTCTAATACATATTTTGTATAAATGCAGGACTTTTGATCCTGAAGTATGCTAACGGAATAAATTTAGATATAAATGACACCAATGCTGAAGAAGGAAAACAAAGTGGGAAACAACGTATTCTGTCCAAGTAATTTGAGGGGAAGGTGTCTGGGTTAATTCTACTTTCCATAACCTGTCACAGGTTCTAAATCTTACAGAAGATTGAAGCACTCAGCTTCATTAAGGGACTACACAAGAGGACCACAGCTGGTTCCACACAGCACACAAGTTATCCAAATGCTAGAAAGAGAAATAAATCGTGCCTGGAATTCAGCAAGTGTGGTCATTCTAGAAAGACTGAACCAACCCTTTCTTTTCATTCAATAATGAAATTAGATTGGATAGTAGGAAAAATTTCTTCACCAAAAGGTTTGTCAACACTGGTACAGGCTGCCCAGGGAAGTGGTTGAGTCACCGTTCCTGGAGGTATTTAAAAGATGTGTAGATGTGGTGCTTGGGGACATGGTTTAGCGGTGTACTTGGCAGCGCTAGGTTAACAGTTGGACTTTATGATCTTAAAGGTCTTTTCCAACCTAAAAGATTCTATGATTCTGCTGGTGTTTTAGTTTTAGCTGTGCTTTCGGCCTGGCCATCACAACTCCCAGACTAAGAACAACCGAACAAGGTGTTATAAATTAAGGCTTGGTACTACCATACACTGTGGAAATTATCACAGTGAAAACAAGTAAATGAGGTTAATAGAAATGATCATATTGTGCAAGTGAAGTAAGGAATTTACGAATGTACCTTTTTAACTCTCTAGAATGTCAATTTTAAAACCGCACCTTTTGAACACACAAATTCTGGGCAGATGCACAGAGACATAATCTGAGAATGACCACGGGTAGTCTAACAGTTATTTTCAAACACACTGAATAAGCAGGAGCTTCAATTGCCCTCCAGTTTTTCTCTTACATGACTAAAGACTTCACTGGGAAGAAGTAGCTGTAGTGAAATACAAAGTGCCATGTCATAAGGTAGGACTGGATAAACTTTCTGCATGTGCAAAAAAAGGATAAACTGCAAAGACATAGTGTGAATTCTTCTGCTGAAGGAACAGTATGGGGCTGCAATTGGAATTTACTGCACATTTTCACCAATCAAGAATTAAAAGTTTCATTTTTGTCACTGTTCCTATTTCCAGCGCTTCTTATATCCAAGTGGACAGGGTTAATCATTCCATGTATGACAATATGACACAGTTTAGAATAAAACTTTAGAATCATCATATCCCATTCTAAAATGCCTATAGAGCTGCGAAACCTTTGCATTTCATTGATACGTACTATTTAAAACTTCTCTGTTTTCAAAATACCAGACAGATGCCAGTTCAGTTTAAATTACCTATCTGCCTGGGTGGAGAGCTGTTCCAGGCAGCAACTTCCATATAACCCCACGGTTCTCGCAACAAGGCAAGGAAGCTTCAGGTATGTGTGGTCTATGAGAACTATAGCTGTAAGTGTAGGAACTTTGGGGAAAGTGATATATTTATAAACTCTGCTATCTTCATCGTTACTAATCCAACATTGTCCACTCTAAAGGCAACCTCCTTGTTTCATAGTAATATTCCTCATCTCAGTGATAGTTTTGATGACACCGATAGCTTTCTGTAGATAAATTCTTTGCAAAGGTGAAAACCAAGTGGTATTCTCTGACATATCTCTTCAGTTGTTACTTCACCAGAACTGTTGATGTTGTTGTCTTACATCATAATCTTGCCTAAGCATGTGGAGAGAAAAAAAAAATCAATGAAGTAAATGAGAACCTGATCTTTAAAGTATTTGTCTGTAGATAACTTGAAGTAGATGAATGGCTCTGTACACACAAACATTTTCCCCCTGTTTAATAACTAATATAATAGCACTATCATTTATGAAGAATGATTAGCTGAGTACCTGTCACATGAATTCAAATCCGGTTCCCTTGCTGCTTATCAGAAAGCTAGAGGCGATAGGCCATTTCTGGTGTTTTTTGTTCCCAGAGGAGTCAGAAGTGCTATAGCTGCAGCAAATGTAAACCTGGCAAACACTGGAGACAAGGAGAGGGAAGGAAGTACGTTAAGTGCTTAAAGTTGGGTAGTGTAAATATCCTTTTCCCACTCCCCATGCCGTTGAAATCCCGAATATTCAGACCAACTGATAAAGCCAAAAGGGAGCCCTTTGTTTCCACGTGCAAAGCAAGGACATGTTTGAAGGCTGTTTAACTTCACGTGAGGAGCATTACTGCAACAAAACTAGCCGTACCTAAGTTATATTAAATACTGCTAACAGCAAAGTTGTGGCAGCTCGGATTTGAGTGTTGCTGGTTGTCTGTGCTGGCCTGAGGACAGAAGTGCCAGTACAGCAACTGAAGCCTGTGCCCGGGTGCTTCACTGCCATCAGTACTGCGGATGGTTGCAACAAGCGGGTTATGTGTTAAACCAATAAGTGGTTTAACAAGTTTATGGTGCTTTCTGGACCTGGGTTTATCAAAACATTAGTCTCTCGAAGTTACTTTTAAGTAGTCAGATTATGCTTAAATCATTAAATTAGACTGGTAAACAGGTTCCTCTGAACAGTGAAACAACAGTGTCCTCAATTGCTCCTTTGTCTGTCAAATTAAGCGTTTTGGTGATGCCCTTTACTGGGGAAGAGCTTGCTTTAGGAATATTACTTCTAATGCATTAAATCTACATTTTCTACTAGGGCAGAAACTTTAGCTACTGATCACGTTCTACTTTTTTCCTCAGAACAAATGTCTTCGAAGACCTTTTTTTACTGCTATACAATAATTGTTCTATTTTGAAACTGATGTGCACTGAAACACCTTTGGAGCCACACCAAATCCAGTTTATTTTGCCCAAATATTTTCTGTTTTTCAAAGGGTACATGCAAAAAGCCTACTAACAAATCAGATGTAGAGTGTATTTGGCATCAGCTATACTTCATTAGTATATCCCTATAACAGAAATGGGAAAATGTTTTCTTTTTATATTTAGGTACTTTTAAAGTAAGGTATTCATATGAGTTGCCTACACTTCAGATAAGGTACTTTTAAAAGAACTGTGTCTTAGGGGAAGAAGGGTCTTTACTACCTTTCATACTTTGATACCAATGCGGAACTTGCACTAAAGAAGCAAATATAATAAATGTAATTTCATTGTCATATAGATACACTACAGCTAAATGCAATTTTCAAACACAATGCAGATGAAATTTCACTCAAATTCACTGAAGCCAAATGAGCCACTCCAGCAAAATTCATGTAGCATATTCCCATGACAAGCTGCACTGTGTTTTCCGCGCTGACTTTTAGCTTGCATCTCTATATACAGCGGGAAAAGGTTATCCACCAAAGCTAACTTAACCCTAGGGAGGTGAACTTTCCTACAGTACATTTCTAATCTTCAGTTCCAGGTAATAATATGTTCCTTTTCAATATTTAGGCTTGATTCTGGAAATTTTGCTGAAGCTGTATCCAGTCTGCTGAAGGTACCTGAATACCTGTTAGCTATAGAATGTAGTTGATTCTCATGCACAAGGTACTTATTTTTTTTAAGTGAGAAAAGATGAACTGTAATTATAATTCGACTGTTACCTGAAGAAGTGAGGAAGATAGAGGATTTTACCACAAAAATCAAAGGAACTGACTAAATCTCTGCTAGGCATTAATTATTAGTTCTAGAGAAGATAAATAACGTCAATTTTCAAGGGACCTGTAAAAAGCCGTCAATGCAAATGGTTTCATTAACAGCAGTGCTCTGAGATTAAAGAACTGTAAACAATAACGGGAAATAGTAGATTAGGCATGGAAAATAAGTCCATCTTTAAAATTGACTCTATGCTGCTCCTTAAGTCTCTTCCTACTGTTTGAAACTGTTTAATTAAATCTTGGTGCTGAGGGCCATAACAATTATAGCATTGATAATGACAGACCACAGCAAAGCTTTCTTCTTCAGTATCCTCACTTTATGTACAGTTTCTCAGACTTTAATATTGGGAGAAACAGTGTATCTCAGTTGTCCTGGCTCTGGTTTTTATTAAATAGTAGCTACATCAGACACAGTAATTGTGTAGCTGATTTGGGTGATTTAGATTGTATTTGGTAATAGCTTTCAGCAACATCTTAGGTCTGGATCTGTATGATTTCTGTTTTGGTAGAACTACTTAGAGTGTTACATCAATACAATGCCTTTTGGGACCATCAATATGCTTTTTCATTAGCATAGTTTAGTCTTCGCTCCAGAGGGATGTAAATTATTTCAGCATTAACAGGTCAGTGCTAGGGAATGATTGTACCAGTTGTCTCAGTTGATGAAGTGCAACAATCTTACTGTGCAAAGACCTATATCCTTTTTCTTTTTTGGGGTCTTTTTTTTCAGGGACTATTCTTTTCCTCTGGAATTACCCTTCTATTTAATCTCTGTATTTTTAAATCAAATCTTAATGAATAATACTGCATGACATTTTTAATTTGAAACTGCCAACTTAATAACCAGGTATAGATTGATAGTTGCACCTAGCCAATATAAATGTCTTTTACAACAAAACAAAGAAGTATATGAAAATCAAGATGTGCACAGGGATCCCGTCTGCCCAGTGGAGTGCAACGAAATCAACAAAATAATTAAAGCATTGTGCTGTCCTCTATAAAATATTTTTCTAATGGAAGCCAGGCAGTACATGCCCATATGAAACAGACTGCATCAGGCATTCTCAATAGTGGAAAAAACTGCAAATCACTTGCAAATTGGCAAGCAGTTTCAGTAAACAAAAAATACAGCCACCTGCAAGCTCTTCCAAAGGAAATTCCAATTCTTAAAAAGAGTTCCAGCAAAAGGAGGGACAGCCTGAGTCAAGATGAATTAATAGAAGGAGCACTGTGTGTGCTCTCCCTGCCCCTTTCCACCTACTGTCAAAAACATGCTTATGTCTACATATGTTAATTGTTAATTTCCTTTCCTGTATCTTAAAATGTGCTCCACAAACTACTAAACCATGTATAAAAATATTTCAGATTGGAAAGCCTCAGCTTTGAAATCCTCATGTGCAATAGGAAAAGGAACCGAGATGTCAGAAGCATTGACTTGGAGCAGTTAGGAGCAAAAAAGTAAGGGAGGCCTTCAAGTGCAGACAGGAGAATGACACCTACTTAAAGGACAAAAGTTATATTTGGCATAACATCTATTGAAAAGTGAAATACTGTCACCTTTAAGATCTTGTTGCTTGAGTGATTAAATGTACTTTATAAATTTTTTCATGTGGGGAGAATGAAAGACTTAAATTCTAATACTGAACACTAATGTATTGGCAAAGGGTTTGTTTTTTGTTTTTTTAATTTTATGAACAGAGGGGTAAAGAGATTTTTGGAAAGGTGGTCTTCTCTAGCTGTGGACTGTAATGCAGCCAGACTAACAACTGTTTGCTACCCCATTCATGAACTGAAATCTTAGCCTTATTGATGGTGTTCTATGGCATATATAAATGCCAAGTGCCACTACTGGTGATTCTCACCCTTACTTGCTCTGACAAGTTCAGCATTCAATACCTATCAAGGTAAAAAACCAATCATATCTATTCTGGCATATTCTCCCAGCCTTTTTCAACTTCAGTGGTAATTACATTTCCTGCAGAGAGAACTATGTGTTACAAGGTCATAGTCCTCAAAAAGCCTACAAAGAGAAGCCCCCATCCTTGCAATATTCTATTCATTTCATTAGGTGTATGTCTGCTCAGTGGTCAAATATGCAAATGTGGTCTCTAAATATTTTACATGTTGGTCCACCGTGCTTCAGCTGGAACCTTGACTCTCCATAGGCTTCCACTTTGCATAATGGAAACTAGAAGTGTTTCTCATCTCTATCAATAATGTCTTTCCAGTTAAAGTTGGAGGGAGGTTCCTTGCTGATCTGGCCAGTAAAAGACAAGATAGAATTGCTCATTGGTACAGCACTCAGATGTACTCTGTAGCTTATACCAAGGTGAGGGTTGTGTTGTAAATTTTGTGTCCTGCTGACAAATACATGCAGAGAGCATTCAGATAGAAGGCAGAATCTTATCTCACAACGGAGAAAATAGAAGCACAATTTCCTACAGCGATAGGAGCATAATTTCCTACAGTGACAGGACAAATTCAAGTAAATTTTCTGTTACCAAGTGCTATTTTATTTGTCATTCTGGAAAAATAGAAACGGACTTTGGAAGGAAGTAAAAAATTTTTAGCTCTCCTACGAGTAAACCAGCCTGAAGTGACAGCCAAGAAAAGTAATCTCTAGAGAAAGACAATTCCAAAGGTTTAGCCTAGAAGGAAGTGTAATACAGACTTTCCTTCAAAAGCCATAGTTCTAATCTCCTAAATCATGTGGTGGAAGACTATATGCACATGGCTGTCACCCCATTACCTCTGGAAAGACCTGCAGAGAGTAAGGACAGTGTCCCATCAATGCTTTCAGATCTTGAGGGGAAAAAAAGTTTCAGAACTATTGGATCATACAGACATGTGTATAAGAAAGGTGTTCTGACTTCCTAGGAGTGCTTAGTGCTGTGTGATTTCTTGAGGGGACTGTAGCTGGAAGGCAGAAAATTAAGCAGCTTACCTTCTTGTCTCATCAAGCTTTCTCACCCCAGAAGACCCTGCAGAAGAATGAAGATTGCACCATTGCTAAAAGCAAGCAAGCTTAGCAACGAAATTGACAATGCAAGAGTGAAAGAGAGCACAAATAGGATACTGGGAGCACTAAGAAAAAGCAGGGTCTAGGCAAATAATAAAAAGAAAGTAGTTTTCATAGACATCCAAGGGGAACAGTGGAGTACTCAGTGCTGTGCAGAAAGCTGCTAGAAATTGCTGGACTAGAAATCAGGCCTTAAGTAAAGGTCTTGCCATTCAAAGACAAGAGCAGGCAGCAGAGAAAATCTCTTTTCAAATGGTTTGATTTTTGTCTGATTTATCTAGAAAATGTAAAGACCTCTTTCAAGTCATCTGGTTCTAGTTTGTGTTCTGAGTATGCCTCTTGACAGGGTGCTCAGTACCCTCACTTCAAGGAGTGAATGCAGGCAGATTCACCACAAAAGTTTGCGCTGTCTTGAGACCCCATCGTAGAGTCCAACAGCCAAAATCTTAAAGGGCTTATGCAGCTTTCAGTAGATGTGGCAGCATTACCACATGCAGTTAAAAACCTACAACCAACATGTTACAAAGGTGCTTGGTAGAGAGAAAGATTAAGCGGTATGCTTTCAAATTGAATAAGGAACTCAGATTCAGTATCAGAAGGAGAGATAAGTTGAAGATTTAAGCCCTGTCACAGCTCCTGCCTGATGGCATTGCAGCGGCAGACATTAGCCAGGGAGGTGGATGAAATCCCATGGAGGATGGGATGGGTTCTCACTTGGCATCTGGTGAGCTGGCGCCATGCTAAGGCTAAAACAAGCAGGTATGATCATGAGAGGACAACTCAGGAAACCATTCAGATTCCTAGGAGCAGTGTGGGGAAGAGTCAGAATAGCCCAGTCTGGGCTATGCATTACTTCTTTTAGGGAATAACCTTCCTGAAGGCTGAGACTTCATTCACCACAAACAATAAGCTTTGGGAGGGCAGAGGGGAAGGGAGATTGAACCAGGTGGAGAGAGCATTGGTACCTTGAGTTCTGACACTGAGTAATGGGAAATTGAGACCAAAGAATAAATGCCAAAGCCATTGCAGAGTTCGGTATGGTCCTGATTGCCTCCATAAACATATTGTTAGCTTATTGTTATACTTTCCAAAAATGAAAGCCAGATCCCTTCTCCTCTTCAAATTTTCTTTGTTCAGATGCCAGTATCGTTCTTAAGAGAGAAAGAAAATAGAGCAACTGGGTGGGGTGTGTTTCCATCCTTTGCTTGCTGTGATTGAATTAAGTTGTGGTCTATTTTCTTTTTCAGTAATTCCGTAAAGGAAAGAGTAGAAGTGGATGACAAACTAAGAAATGTTACAGATGTTCATGACAACCATTACAAAAAGGTTTTCCTTCACTCATTTGATGGCCATTTAAATAAAGTCTAGTCACTTTATTTCTGTGCACACAGCATAAACCACCCTCAGCTACTGAATCTTCTGCAGAAATACTGACAATCTTTTGACTATCAACTAAGCTGACATGCAAAATGGGAAATCATTGTAGAATAGTTTCTTCTGAAGTATAAGGAACTCTGTGACTCTAAGAAACTCTGTTGGAGTTTATCTCAGTCTCCCCTTGTAGATGTGTAACATTGTACTCTTAAGTTTTTCTTAAGTATGGTTGAAGGTATATCATAATAAGTGTTACACACAAAACTTGTGAATTGGTGGTTTACAGTCATTCTGATTAGACCAAGCCTAAAGTAAGTGTTTGCAGTGGGAAATCGCAGTTTCCTATCTTAAAGCTTATAACAGGATATGTCAAGAGTTATATATCGAGTTCTTTGGTACTAGATTTAACTATTCATATCTCACCATTTCATATTTAAAGTGTTGTACCAGCTAAAAATGCTTCTCATTCTTTTGAGAAACAGCCAATAAACATGATATTGCCTGACTCATTACAGGAGTTTGTTTTTATGTATTTATATGTATGTATGTATAAACGTAACTGGCTTTTCACAAAAATAGGCCTTAGTTTGCAGGGAGGAGGATTTTGCCTGTGTTGTCTCAGTATGTGAAGCTTAACTTGTTTATCAGTTACATTCACACAATTAATAAAATTCAGCAGAGAGTTAGTCCCTCCTGGAATTTCTATTTAATAGTGTTAGTTAAGATGACAATTGTACCTGAAACTTTTTGAAAAATGCTTAGACTTATTTGAAATGAGGAGGAGCATTCTTGCATGTGAGTAGCTACAGCCTGCCATGACACAGTAATAATACAGGCAGATCCAGGGTAAGAGGGAAGAAATTATTTGTAATGGCTTATAAATACCAGAAGGGGTCTCCGAAACTGTTGCAGGCAAGAGTGTGTCCAATTTGTTTTATTTATTGCTAGTTAACATAGATTTCTAATCATTGATTCAGAAAAAGAAAACATATACAATTAAACAAACACTGAGGGAAACGTCTTTCCTTGCCCTTTCTTAGGCTCAACTTCAGCCAAATATCTCTCCTCCGCTGGTCCTGTGCTAGGCTCCCCTCCTTTGTATCACCTGATACACTGAGAATGTCCCAGTACCTTTACAACAGGGCACTGCATGTGACTGGAGTTGGTGGATAATGGTTACTTTCTGACACTCCTTGACGCTTTTTCCTCTAGGGCTCTTCACTTTTTACTCATTGTCCTCTGCACCAGCGTGGGTCACTCACAGGACACAGTCCCCCTGGGCTGTCCCTGCCCTGGCATGGCCATCCATATCCAAAGTCCCTCCAAGCCATAACTCCTTCATTGTGGAGGACCTCCTTCCAAGAGTGTGTCTCCTGCCGCATCCCAGGCAATGTCCCCTTCTGCTTTCCTTCTCTGTTCCTCCTGCCCCAAGCAGCTACTGCTCTTTCTTAAATGTCTGAGCACAGGTGCTGGGTGCTCCCCTGTGGTGGTGAGCAATAGGTTACCTGCACAGGTTTCAGAGCCAGTGTGGTGGGCTGCCCACATGGGTTTCCAAGCCAGCTGGACCCAGCTGTAGCTGCCACAGAGCAGCTCACAGCCTCCTTCTACACAGGTCTTCCCTGCTGCCACCTGTCCCCAACCCTGCCAGTTATACCCAACACATTAGCCATGATG
This sequence comes from Phalacrocorax aristotelis, assembly GCF_949628215.1. NCBI lineage: Eukaryota > Metazoa > Chordata > Aves > Suliformes > Phalacrocoracidae > Phalacrocorax > Phalacrocorax aristotelis. The sequence continues at coordinate 66,660,408 of NC_134278.1, forward strand.
ATTTTGAACATAGCACACCTCCTCTGTAGAGAAATAATATGAAATATCATAATTAATAGGTCTGTAAGTTACAGGAGGATATATGATGGCTGACTGGATGATTCTAAAGAGTTGGTGAGATAAAAGGGAAAGGACAACATGATGAATTTGCAGAGAAAGTATGGGATTTGTCTCATTTGACATTGGTCAAGTTTGTTAGGCATCCACAGTTAGCTGATTGTCTTCACTCCTGTGGTCATTGAATCCTTCCGCAAGCAAGTTCTCCCATCTGATTATAGGTGCCCAAAAGATATAGAATGGGTCTTCTGCATCTCTCTCCCCTAACGAATGAAGTAGCATAGATACCTATATTAGACTACACATCTATTTTCTAGACAGCTTCATTTTTATCTACTCAGTGAATCCCACTCTGTTTTCAGTTATCAGTTATAAAATTACTTATAAAATCCATACTGCTTCCAGAGACGAAATATCCATTAGCAGCGTGAGAAAATTTTTAATATAATGGCAGAAAACTCTTCTCTTGGCATAAGCTTATTTGCTTTCCTCTGTGTTTCTGTTGAGAATAGCCCCAGAGCTATTCTCTTCCACAGAGGTTAATTCAGTCTTCCATAAGACCAGCCCACAGATTAGTTAAATTCTACCAGTTACCTTTCATCTGGCTTGTGCTAGCTTGCCTCTCTCATTTAACAGGTCTACATCCAGAGTCTGAGGATGCGGTGAGGCAGGCTAGGACAGAGGCAATGCAAAGGAAAAGGGCCATAGGTAAAAGGCTGTGGTCTGAAAAAAAGACAGTACAGGAAATTTTTGGCTTTATGAACATGCCAGGGAGGAAAGCTGACTGGGAAGAGGATTCAAGTCTGGCATCCTCTTGCATTGCCCTGAGCACCACAGAGAACAGTGCTGAGGTTATTTTGGATGTGATGGAGGCTTCAGGGCTGGGGTCTCCACGGCATACTGAGGGTCAGGAGAGGAAGGGGTTTTTGTGAAGAGGTAAGCAGTATGTACGTTGGAGGGAGGAACATACTGTAGCTACCAAAATTTTCCCAGGTGGCTGCTTTCTATGGTTAGGGTATCACTGTGGGGAGCCAGTACAGCATCTATCAAGCAGAAGGCAATTTTGAAACTTTAGTGCACCATGGCTGTGAGAGCAATGACTAAAAGGGTGCATTTGACATGGTTTAAGCAGCTTGAAATACAAGAAGAAATGTAGGGATAAAGCATTAGATGAGGGAACATCGATTTTTGGTTAGACAGTGTTACCCTCATTTGGATTCTAGATCTTAACTGTTGTCTTGGTGATTTTACTCACTGGCTGTGCAAGATGTTTTTGTTACAACAGTAATTCAAATTAGTAATTCTAGCATAAGCTAGAGCTAAAATAATAAACTATAGTTTATTTACATCTATACAGACACAAGTGTGTTCTTAGCTCCTTTACGAAGGTAATATTTTACTTGAGCAATACGCATATTAGCAAGCTGTTTTTCCATGTTATTTTCTGAATACAGTGCTTCTCTTTCAATTTGCATCTATGAGTTCTCAGTTTCTTTCAGTCCCCGTGCAGACAATAAATTAGTTATTAGTCAACACACATCTATATAATGTGTGTGAGTGTGTGTGTATAGGATACATATGAATATATCTTGATCATGACACATGACATTTCCTCTGAAAAGGAAGTCTTTTGTACTAACTATTCACACTGTCCTGCTGTTTCTTATGCAAAGCAAGTGGAAAAGGCATGGTGAGTCGCCAAGGAACTATTACCTCAAGGGAAAATAAAACCAAAACCTGTCATTTGAATCTATTATGCATTTAAAGTAAAAAACTATTCCATGCTAAAAGAGACCCAAGTCAGAGGACCTGAAAACTCATCAAGGCTCATTCATAAACCTGTTCCATCAACTAGCAAATGTAGAATATAAAATATTGCATCCAACTTGCCTGCAACGACTTCTCCATCATTAACCAAAATTGCACTGAATTAGGCCCTATGCTTTATCAATCTAATTGCCAAGATGACTTTTTTTAGCCATGCCATGTTAAGGGAACCCTAACGTATCACTGTATTATTTTCCTGCTAAGTTTGGGCTTGGGGGTGTGGTGAATGGGTTACAGTCAAGGGATTTTCTTTAGTTGTGCTGCCCAATTGCTTTTGCCTGATTCCCACCAAAAAAATGTTAGTGGGAAGCTTAACTTAGTATTTTCTAAAGATGAAAGCCTCGAAGGCCACATTTTTTCAGAAGCTTAAACAATAATGTGTAAATTGCACGTATTTGCACTGCTGACACTGGGAAAGATGAATGTGCTTTCTGGCTCAGAAAAGGACAAATGCTTTTCTCTGTACTGGAAGCTCACAGTCTGTATGAACCTGATTCCCTACACGAGTCTGTTCATACCTGGTTTTCTGATAAAAATTATCTATTTGTTATATCTTAAAAACACCAATGTGCCACAACAAATTTAATACAGTGCTCACTTTTGCTGCTTTTGTCTGCATGTCTGCTTGAACAGAAAGTGCTTGAAGGCAAAAATAGTGATTAATCCATTGCTCATCTAAAGAATACAATGTTTAAGCACTTGCAGTGCCTAATATGGCAATTTTAATAAACATCCAGCCTATGTCATGAAAATAAACCAATATATTTAATTCTGGGCTATATTATTTATTTTCAAGGTGTTGTAAAAGGGATATTCCTTGCCTCTTAATATCCCCAAATTTGATAAAAGGGGTGGGGGAGTTATGTTACATATTATATCGAAGAGGATACCCCAGTATTAATCATCAGACTATTACCAAACAAGCATGAAACAGATGCTGACTGGGAATGGAATTCTCCAGTGTACAATCTGACATTTAACCCAAAACCTTGTTTAAAAGAATTGTCCATGAATTCTAATACCATTGACTTTTTTCCTATATCATACCCTCCTATATTTTTTTGTTGTCACTGTTAGTAAAGACTATTTAAAACAGATTGGTTTCTCATGAGTGTACTTATGTTCTGTTGAAGATTTGAGAGCAAAAGAAAAATTCAGCCTTTTCTCCTGTTTCTTTTCTCCTGAACTTTTTTGGATGGGGAATAATTAGAGCTAAAAAACAAAGGATAGAAAGTCTCACTTCTTCCAGGAACGAAGCATTCTGAAATTCCCTGTTTCTCTTTCTGTGTTTATCTGGCAGAGCCCCAGATTCTGTCACCAGTATTTACCCAGTGCAGCTCCTTACTCACAACTTAATCCAAAGCTTGTTGAAGTCAGTGGGAACCTTTCCCTTGACCTCGGGGGATATCAGGTCTGCTGTGTAGGCAGGGCAGTTTCAAATTATTTCCACTGATGATTACAGTATAAGTACTGGTTGAAATCAGTAACCTGCCCAGAGGTCCAACGCTACAGCTAAGTTGATGAAGTCTTAAGTTACTATTATACTCTTTTAGTTGTGCTTTAAGAAGCTTAAGTAGTAACAGCTGCCAGAAAAACAACAGATAAATTACTTTTTTCTTCTCTACTGAGAGTAAAGAAATTAAGAACAACTGTACAGCTTCTAAAGACTGTGTCATTAATAACCATTACTGGAGACATCATAATGATCCTTGTCTTTTGAACTGTTTTTTTCAATAATACAAGGTAATTTAGCCATTAAAACTCAGGAAAAAAACTTAGGTTTTGTCTGGAGATTGTTTTTAATGGTAAAGGAAGTTCTTCTGACACAAGATAAAGGGATAAAATCTGGAGAGCAGCTTAACAGATGCTGTTCTTACTGACTTCAGTAGGAATTTGGGGTGTTCAGAACTTTCTGAATCTGAGCTGGTTATTTATGGAAACTCTAGAAAAAGTCAGATTTAAATCTTACTGACTATTGAACCAAGCAGCATTGGGAGCCATACCAGGCAGACCAGAGCAAATTCAGCTGCATTTTCCTCATTAGCTTAATGGATGTCTGCATTCAGGTTCATAAAAAAAGGGATGGGAAATGGAGGAAGAGTGTAATCATAGAAACATAGAATCATAGAATGGTTTAGGTTGGAAGGGACCTTTAGAGGTCATCTACTCCAAACCCCCTGCAGTGAGCAGGGACATCAACTAGATCAGGTTGCTCAGAGCCCCATCCAACCTGGCCTTGAATATTTCTAGGGATGGGTCCTCCACAACCTCTCTGTGCAACCTGTGCCAGTGTTTCACCACCCTCATTGTAGAAAATGTCTTCTCTATATCCAGTCTAAATCTACTCTCCTTTAATTTAAAACCATTACCCCTTGCCCTGTCACAACAGGCCTTGCTAAAGAGATTGCCCCCATGCTTCCTACAGTCCCCCTTTAAGTACTGAAAGGCTGCCATAAGGTGTCCCCACAGCCTTCTCTTCTCCAGGCTGAACAATCCCAACTCTCTCAACCTGTCCTCCTAGGAGAGGTGCTCCAGCCCTCTGATCATTTTTGTGGCCTCCTCCGGGCCCACCCCAACAGGTCCATGTCCTTCTTGTACTGAGGGCTCCAGAGCTAGATGCAGCGCTCCAGGTGGGGTCTCACCAGCACGGAGTAGAGGGGCAGAATCACCTCCCTTGACCTGCTGGCCACATTTCTTTTGATGCAGCCCAGGGTATGGTTTGCTTTCTGGGCTGCAAGCGCACATTGTTGGCTGACATCCAGCTTTTTCTCTGCCAGAACCCCCAAGTCCTCCACAGGGCTGCTGTCAATCCCTTCATCCCCCAGCCTGTATTGATATTTGGAGGCTGCCCCGACTGGGTACAGGACCTTGCGCTTGGCCTTGTTGAACCTCATGAGGTTCTCACAGGCCACAAGTGATTATTGCCAATTCATGGCTTTTAATGATTTAGATTGTTCATCCTTATAATTTTTAGTATAGTGGGCATTATCTCCACACACACATTCTCACATAAGTATGTGTGATACTTTTAAAAAACCGTGCTCTGAAAAGTCCATTTCCAGTTAAATTGTTAAAATGTTTACAGAAATACTTGTTTGGAGTGTATGAACTCCAGGTCCAAGTTTTTGCATCTTCTTTTCCACACCCATTTCCTTTTGATCAAATAATTTTCATTTTAATAAATGTAATACATATATTTTTCAGGTTTTCTGATTTAATTTGTTGTTTTCCTTCCATACCTCCTTCTACCTTTTTCCATTCTTTCCTCTTCTCACAACCACGACTTGCCATTTTCTCACTCTGTAGCAGTATTTCCATTTCTCTTCTCTCCATTATGTGGTCCTGTCTCTACCTCTTCAGCAGCTCTTTGGTTTATCCATCCAGCCTTCTTCCACCATTTTCCCAGTGCACTCCTCCTGAACTTCCCACCTGCTGAGATTTCCTGTATCTTCTTCATCACCCCACAGATGTCTGTCTTCTGCCATCTCATACATTCACCCTTCTTCCTCAGTAGTGGTTAGGGATTTGCACTCCTTTGCCTACGTGCGCCTCATTTGCTAAGATGATGTGTGAAATTCCAGTGCAGAGTGATCCAGTTGCCTATTATGGAGCGAGGGGAGGATGGAGGGCGTGTGCTGCGTGCTTAGAGGGCACAAAGATGACTAGGGACCTGTGGTTGTGGTCTGTGGACACAGTGCTGTTTCCTTTTTCATTGTCCTCCAAAATGGTATGAGGCAATAAGGGCAGAGACAAGACAGGGAGGAAGCAAGTTTCGCAAGAAGAAAGGGCAGTACCCACAGGAACACCCACTCTGAAAAACTAAATGCAGCCTTCTATAGTAGGACCATTTAATGATACACAAAATAACACTTCTAATATGTTAATATTTCTGGCATACTACTTTAAATGCCCTAAGGCAGTTATTTGAAAGTGGGACTGCAGTGCTGCAGACTACCTTTTCATAGGAGGAGTTCGGGGTAGACCCAGCTGCCTTCCTAGGTCATTCAGCTGATGTGTCTTGTCCATTGAGTGGTATATACCTACCGTAAGAGAGAGGTTGGCCCTCACGGCAGTTCCATTCACTTCTCTGCTGAGACTTTAAATAAAGATCCTAAGGCAGATGTTTAGAGTTATGACGTGATGATGGTAAAACCAAGTCATTGAGAACCAGACTCCCATAACTTAGGACATAAAAGGACCTGCATATTAGATCATTGCTTTAGGGACATATTTGAGCTGCTGAGTCATTAACTCTAACTGGTCCACCAAATACCTCTAGTTTGACAAATTACTGACAATATTAATGCCGTGAAATTAATAAGCAGCACTAACATTCAACTGTCTGAATTTCCTTTCCTGTTTGAAAAAATAAATAAGTATGTTCAGGATAGATTAGACAAAGGTTAGCTGCAGGAAGATGTTTCAACATCATAATGAAAATGGTGAACTTCAAAAGAATTACTGTATTTTTTTAATTAATCGCTGTGGATTATCAAAAAAGATCATTAAACTAAGTTCAGATGTTTTCTTACAAGGGATTTATTTGGAATTTGTTCTTTAACCCTCTGCATTCTCCTGATCGCCCTTTTCTAGTGAAAATAATTTAAAATAGCAAAATAAGAAAGTTCAATGGAAATTATATTCAAACTTCTTTAAACTTTGGGTATCTTGAATATTTATACTTATATCTGTATTTACATTATTTGCAACAGTTTCTCTCTGTCACAGTTTATTGTAATGAATTTCAGAGATTGAGTGTATAAGCAGTAAGTAATTAATTTTATTAATAGTAAGAGCAGCTTTTGCGTATTTATTTTACCTTAGAAGCACCGTAACCCTAATATACGCTATAATGTAAAACTTAGAGCATGTAAGTAGTAGCAGCTCTCATGATTAGCTAGACCTTAAGGCTGAAATGTGAAGCGAGCCGCAGGAACACAGGAGCAGCTTCAACTCCTGTCCTGTGGCATCTGTCCTCTCCTCCTGTGTCTTCGTCTGCAGGCAAAGCTTGCACCTCGCTTCAGTAAGTAACGGGTGGTTTCTTCTCACTGGCTGGCATTTGCTGTGGGTGAGCTACGGGCTCTTGCTGCAGTTGTTTCACTGGAAATGCTGTTCCGTGCCTTTTTAACCAAAGTCCTGGGGAGAGGACTGTGGTACGGGGGGGGTTACGCTGCCGGCTATATCTGCACTTAAACTCTTCCTGGCAGGCAGGGGTAGAGTCCGCAGGATCATTTTGTGTATCCACATAGACTGAAATGCTTAGGGAAGTAAAATAAACAGTCTCGGGGTCCTAGCAAAAAAGTACAGGAGATGCCTCTACGGAGGGTAGGAGTGGTCTATATTTCCCAAACAGAAATGGAAAATAGTGCTTAAAAATTATGCAAAAGTTAGAGGCAGGGGTTTTTTCTGTCTTCTTTTTTTTTTTTTTTTTTTTTTTTTTTTACGGAAGAGGTTTTGACTGACTTTGTTCTGTAATACAGTTTGTTCTTTTTGGATGTTTTGAAAATTTTGATACAATACAGGGAAATGACTGAATATATCTAGGTAATACAAGCTTAGAGTTTGTAGTTTGGGTTTTTTTCCTGCAAACATATATTAATCTCAGTATTTTTCAAAAAACATGCAAAATATAGGGTTTTAATACTTTAAAAGGTATGTCTTAATTCTTCGTTTAAGTAGGTCTTAATATAGAGTTAACTTAAATAACATTGAATTTAGAATCTCTAATGAAAATAATTTTACCATCAAATATTTGTGAGGGAGGGAGGTGAGGAGAGAAGGGACAGGGAAGGGAGGGGAAGTAGGGCAGGAATGAAAGAAGGGGAAAAGGACGGTTGGAAAAAGATTATAACAGTAAGAATGAAACACCAAATTTTCACACAGGTTTTAATGGAAAATATTTCCTTTTCTCCTTGCAGTTTTCCGTGACTTGTCAAGCTCTGATTTTGAGTTAGGGAAGTGGACATTCCTTGCTTCTTTCCCCTTCCGCATAAAATTTTCCAGGTCTTATTTATTCGTCATGAAGGAATACAACCTCAACTGTTTTTCTTACGCACTCTCTCTTTAAATTAAGAAAAAAACCATAGGTATAACCATCCAACACATGCCCCACAGAAGTAACACTAAAAGATAAAGTTAATTCAGTTCCTGAGGCTATGTTTTAGAATGTTTTACTCTGTCTTGTTCTAAAAAACTGAAGAAAATGCATTTAACTTTCAAAGAATTTAAAGATTTTTTTCAAAATTAAGTGTAACTTGGGCTATGACAAGTTATAAGCACATCCTACAAACATAGTCTTAATTAACCCTCACTAAATGGGAAATTCATGGGACTGCATATTTGTGTTGCAGTACAAGTAGGTACAGTCTTGCTTTTATGATGAGAGTCACAGCGGAGCTTAAAAAGAAATAAAATAAAATAAATTTAAAACATATGCATCTAGCTCAGCTTTCACAATGAATTAAGCATGTTCAGATGGTGGACTAGGTCTTCTATTACAATTCTGAATTAAAGCTGCCTATAAAGCTTTGGTGTCTGTTTCTCCACTGCTGACTTCCTTCCCGTTTTGCAGCTGTTTTGTGGAAAGTCACCACTGATGCGTCTCCTCATCCCCCGCAATCACAGAAAGATATTCCTGTTCCAGTATCATTCTCTTAATGGGTCTGTTTCTTTGCTTTTCAGGGTTGTTTTTTGGGTGTGGGTTTTTTTTTAATGCTTTTTAAAAAAAATTATATTCTGCCTGTGAAAAGAGAAGATACAAAGAAGTAGCCAGGTCTGCAGGGGTGTGGATTCCTAAATCATCTTCTGGAAAAGTCCAGGTTTGGGTGAGGCAAATACATCCAGGGATTCTGAACTCATTTTGGCTCATCTAGTGGTATTCCTTTGAGTAATTAAATTATAACCCATTTCAGGTAAGCTGTTTTCCCTCACAGCTTTTTCTTCTTTAGTTGCAGGTCCCACCAAGGATGTTGTATCAGTGTCAGGTCAAGTTGGAGTAAAATATGGTGGCTTAATTGGAGGTTCTGGAGGTAGATGATCCCGTTTCAGGAGGAGCTCAGTGAGCTGGACGTAGATAGAAAGTAGCCACATAACAATGTATATTGTGATATAACTTTCATTTCTCCCCACACCCTCCTCAAGGTCCCAGCATTATTCACTGCTGGGACTCGATAAATATTCCTGCAAGAATCAGGATTATTTGTAGAATGTGAGATGCTTCTTCACTGTGCACAATACCTGCAACCAGTGAGAAAGGGGGAACAACACATGGGGAAGGAGTTGAAGGCGGACAAACACTAGTTTAAGAAAACTATGAGGAACTGGCTCCTTCCACTGCCATATAGTTTTTTAAACTGAAAAAATCATTACTAGCTTCTGTATTTCCACTTCCCTATTAGTTTTTACTATGAAGAAGCCTGAGCTCAGCAGGACTACATCTTAAATATATAGAAGTGTTATAAATATAGCACAAAATTCACAAAGGAAAATAATATCCTAAGAATTCCAGACTGCACACTCAGTATGTGGGCACTTCTCAGTAATTTTGCCCTTAATCTCTCTGTCTGTTGGTTTCCTATTTGGAAAATCAGGGTAGGTCAATGTATTCACTCAAGGGTGTTGTGTTATCAAGCATTCAGATAGTGTGGGGAGGGTATTTTTAAATGTACTTTGGAAAGTTCAGGTTTCATATATTTTTTCTCAGATCACACTGTTAATGGAAAGCACTTTTTTATTTTAATTAACTGCTCTCGTACTGGCTGGGGCCTGGTAGTCTGAAGCATGAGTTTAATCGTTACTCTGAAATCACACCAGAACCTGTCCTATTTAGTTCAGCTTTTAAAGCATTCCTAATCATTTGGTTTGGGAAGCTGAAAGCTGCCAGACTAAATGTTACCTGTATCACTTCATTATGTGCTTCAGGCTCAAGAAACTATTGTTTCTTGCCTGTCTTGTAGAACAGATAGTATGTGCTTGTGTAATTTATAATAATGCATATGAACAGGAAATGGAATTTAAGTTATTTAGGCAGGTCACACAGTTTTGAACAAATATTGTTCTTTTTTGTATAGTTTATTGAAAAAGTGGAATTGCAAGAACTTTTTCCTCATACCTTCAAAACAATGCTTTAGAGTATTGGCTTAAAACACTGCTGTGTAAATCCTGTGTTTTCAGCTGGAATACAGTGAGATGTTTTAGAAGAGCCGTTGATAGCTAGTTAATCTCAAACACGGTGCTATCTCATTTTTATCTCTCACTCTCCTGAAAGTCAGAAGGGGTTTATACATCTGTACATTTACTGCTTTCACCCTACAACTGCAACTCTGCTCTTTGAAAACTTTTTTTGATTTAACGTTACACTTCTGTTTAGCATCTAATTTCCATTCTGCATGAGAAGCATATTATTTGTTATGATATAGGAAAAAGCTAATTGAATATGATTAATGTGCAATTATTTCCATTTCTAGGAGATCCTGTGATTTTGTTACCACTTGTGTGGTTTTTACAAAGAACAATGAATGAACTTCATAATGGTCACTTTGCTTTCAGCTCTGATAAGCATCCAAATATTTTGATGCTTACTCAAAACTTATGCAAAGTTTCCTACGCTCTTGAGTCTGCAAAACCAGTCTGAATACTTAGACAGAGAAGGGCTTTCCTCATGAGGTTTCCAGTTGTTCCACTAGTGGAACCTGATGGAAATACCATGAGGTCAGCTTTTCTTCCAGTTATTCCAAATCTTTAACATCTGGACAGAAACTGGAAGTGAGGAATCCTGCCCAGAAGTTGTATTATAGGAAAATTTGGGTTCTAAAAATAGGTGAAGAACGACTGGTTTTAACTCCTCCAAACTGATTAATCCATGACTGAAAAAAATCAAGGATCCAGAATTAACGATGGATCAGGTTAACTAGTACCAGAAACTAACTATAGCCTACTCAGCTGAAACCTTTTGCTCCTTAGAATTTGGTTATTTGCAAAGTGACATATGCTGAGCAAAATTCAAATCTGATTACATTTTATAAGTTTTCAGGGATAAGTATCTATTCTCATTCCAGCCAAGTATTTATTCATTCATGAGAGGGTAATACACAAATCCTGGTAGGAAAAGGTTATCTCAGTTTTATACAAAATATATCTGTGTGTTTCTTCCCAGTATGAATACTCTGGGGGAGACCCTAGCTATCAGTGTCACCTTCTTTAAATAGCTCTAATTTCAGAACTAGTCTATTGAGAAGGTGGGGGAGTTTAGCTGGTGTTGAACTTAGCATTGAAATAACTTGCAGCTGTAGAGACACATTTTTGGACAAAAGAATTGGATAGTTTAATGTGTTCTACCCTGCTCACTGGTATCTAATAAGTTCAAAGTATACTTTGCAGAAATGAATTATCTCCTTGATAAAGCCGCTATTGTCACTACCTGTGACCTGTTTACTGTGCTGCTTCTTCCCCCATGCTTCCTATCACAGCAAGAATGACCAACTCTCCCTGCATATTCTCTTGATTCTACAAGCTCTTGCTTACCAGGTTTATCTTCCAGACACCAGCTCAGATCAGGCTGCTAATAATTGTTCATTGCTGATATCAGCATCATCCCACAGAGTCCTTATAGCAATAGATTACATCACCATGTAATGTGAGCACTGCTCCCAGGTTCATTCATCTGAAGCTGAGAAAAAGTCCTGAGGTTCAGCTTCCCCTTAAGAGAAATGAAAGTTCAGGAAGCCTTTACAAGCGGGCAAGCAAGGACCTCCAGCATCCTCCTAACCCCACAGATCAGAAATGTGTGCAAGAACACCATTGGCAGTATGCTCTAGCAGGCTAAGGTTTAGGATCCCTCAAGAGCTTGATAAAGAGTAAGGAGTTGAAATGGGCTCAAGAAAATTAAAAAAAAAAATAAAAAAGACAGTGATTAAAACCCTGAAATGTTTTGTGAAAATCATCCAAATTAGTTTGCTGTCCAATCTGTCTCTTGCTTTGCTTGTGGTCACAGACTTTACAGAATTTTTATGGAGTGTAATATGTGCAGGCACTGTATATGCCATGCTCTCAGCACTCCATCAAAGACATTTCAGCTGGCACAAAGCACAGTGTTTTAGCCATTGGTAACCTCCCTGGCATAAATATTTCATAACCTAAGTTGAATGCACATGAAAGCACACAGAGAAAGTACCAGTGAGGCAAACTTACAAGTGTATGTTAGCCCCTGAACTTCTGCACATGAATTGTGAAAATATATTAGTTACAAATCACTTTATGCTGGTTTTCAGGAGACAAAAAATAAAATTCAACAACATATATGTCAGTGCAATCATTTATAGAGAGTATCACCAATTACTAACTTCAGTCAATACAGTCCTTCCAATTCCCTTGCATCCCAAGTCCCTGGAAGTCCATGCTTGCTTGGTGCTTGGTCAGGCATAGAAACTACGCGCCATTTCCCCCCTATCTACTGGATCAGCAGCCTCTAAGAAACATTTACTTACCCAGCATTCAGCCATCCCTGCCCAGCACGTACGTGAAACCACTGCGTTAAGAAGCACAGTGAAAACTGACTTGCCACCTCTTCAGTCTCTTAGTAATGGGAACCAGCCCTGTCTGGATGGCATCTCACATCTGAAGGGAAAACACCTCTCCAGAAAAACAGAACTGAATGAAGAAGCCGACCTGCCTTATCCTGTTCTCACCTTATCTACACCTGAAACAGAAGGGTAAGGCTCTTAATCTCTCAAATAAGGGAAAATAAGGGAAGAGGAGCTGTTTAGAGACCTTCTGGCAGACTTAGTAGAAAAGCCAGGAAGTTCAGGCAGATTGTCCTCTGGACTGTGAAAGATGGTTTCTGCTGTGACCCAGCTAGGGGCAAACAAGGCTGACTGGGGCTGGGAAGTCCGGGAGCTGATTAAGTAGTCTTCAGAGAGATAGAAGACCCTCAAAAAAGGAAGAGCTGCAGGACTGGAAAGATTATTTTACGTAAAAGCATAATGAAGCAGAGTCCTTGTCTGCCATATCTCAACAGCCCGAAGCAATTCTTGCATTAAAAGTATTGGGAGCAGTAGTTCACATCAACTCTGCTACTTCACCTTTTAGACTTTGATCCTCAAAACCAGCTTCTGGGAGCTCACCTTTGAACTTTCAGACTCAGCTGGGGGTTATCTATCACGTTTTCTCCAAGATAAGAGAATGACCAGGCAGAAAGCCAGGAATGGTTGTAGGGTGCAATGCCAATTATTTTTTTTTTGCCCTTGGACTTTTTGAGAATGCGTATGATCTTGAATTTTCTTCATAAGTTTATAGCGTTGCACTATTTATTTTAAGCTTCTTTTTTATTGTTGTGCATTAAGTGTTTTCTCTTTTGCACTGTTACAGGCAATACAGTTTCAGTATTTGCACGTCTTTGGAAAATAAACACAGGTTTTCCTAATTGTAACTGATATAATAGGGAGGAAGGTTTCAAAAGAAAAGTCTGAGAAAAATCATGTTACTCAAATGCACATGATACATTTAAGAAGATACATGAAGTATCCAGATATAAAATATGGTATTTCATATTATTATTTCATTAAACATTCTTTAACGTTCTTCTGAAATATTTTCAGAGGTCCATGCAATGTTGCACAAAACATAAGGAAACCATCCTATCTGTAAGTTTTAAAAAATATATGAACAAAGCCATAAAAATCAGGGCCTATAAAATTGATAACAAATTTTTCACTAATCATCACAGAATATTCATGAAACATCCTGGAATATCCATAAAATATGCTACCCCTGTACCTAACAATATTCAGACACCATTGTTTGTAGTATAATAAAAACAAGGATAAAGAAACTTTGCCACTACTGACACAGTAAGAAAAGAATAAAAAGATCTGCTTGCCTTTCTGTTGCCATCGCTCACCAGATGTCCATATAAAGAACCTTTCACTGGCTGATTATAGTACTGTTTCCCCAGACTTTGGTAATTTTTTTCCTCTTACTCATATTGTACAAAACACAGCCTGCAACATTAACCTGAGGGGGTGATGTAAAGTAGCCTGCAGTCTCTCACTCTGAGACGGAGACCTTAAAATCACTGTAATCCACACACACAGACCCTCACTCTTGCTAAACAGCAGCAAAACATGTATCAGATAGCAGGCTTCCACAGTTGTGACAGAAGCAGTAGATTAATCCTCTCAAAATTACAAAAGGGACATTAACATCATTCAGGGCCATATTGGTTTTGAAAGCATGTATTCCTTTTTTTCACGCATTTCATTCATTTTCACAAGTGGTGAATTCCCAGTAGCTTGAACCTTTCAGTATCGTCCCATGTTAACATGAGTTAACATGAGTTAACACGTCATGATGATTCACCACATCATGGAAGTTAGTAAGAAATACTTATGTCTGTTAAAGAGATCTCATTGCCCTTACAAAGAATTTGTTTCAACAATGATGTGGGGCCAAATAATTGATCCTAAAAACGTCTTCTTCAGAAAAGTAGCCCCTCTCCAACTACCCACTCTGTACCGAGTTGTTTCAATATTGATTAAAGGCAGATGTGGCACAGTGAGCTGCTGCCAGATAATGATGGGCATTTTCTCGTGAGCAGTTAGGCTGCTCTTCAGTGCCTTGCAGCTCTTGCTCCAGCAGCATGCTACTTCTTCATCCAGAAAATCTGCACTACACATTATACCCACTGGACAGCCCAGACATTTCTCACCAGGCAGTGTTTGATTTGGGGATCCAGAAGCAGCAGCACTCCTGCTGTAAAGGGGAAAGCAGACTGATGATTGAGAAAGTATGTGACAGCAAATTCAGACCAGGAGAAATAACCAAGAAACAGCTCAACAAAAGCATGACATGATCGGAGAAAAATCTTTTTTTTTTTTTTTTTTTTTTTTGCTTAACTTCCAGGTTCTGGAATTGCAGTCACCTCTAATGCCTTCCAAGTAGGGAATGAAGATGTAAGTTTCCAACATAGCCAGCAGATACACGCCACACTCGTCTCTAATCTCTGCATAAACAGCAGGTCACTTTCTTTCAGATGCTCTTGATTTCCTGTGTACATCACATACACAGTGGGTCCAATATGCCAAGGAGATATTGAGCTTCATCTTCAATTGATCTGCACATGTACAGTGAGTCCAATGATTTCTAGATGGACAAACTTTGCCGTGCGTGTGAGGTAAATGCAATCTGCGTGTGTACAATAAGCCCAGGCACCGGGTACTTGTAGGTTTATTGCCCAAGCACAAACTGACTGTACATAATAGAATATCTTATGTGCATTGACACATTGGACTCATTGCAAATGCAATATAAAGTTGATCTACACAGACTTTATCCAGAAATAGAGCAGATTGCTACAGAAAGCAATAGGGCAGTTGACTGCAAGTCTTGGAGGGAAGCTGGCACGTACCCCTCCCTGTGCCTGTCACAGTCCCCTGGGGGACCCCCCGTGTGACACCAGACCCAACAGCAGGGTGGAAAGCAGTGCAATACCTACTCAGAATACAGAGCCCTTAATGCAGAGAAAAGGCCGACCACGTACAAAGTCATTCATCCTGCCTTCAAGTCGCAGTTGGCCATGCAGGCTTGGCTAACCCAGCCCCAGGGGTCCCTGTGCCCACGTTCAGTGCCAGGAAGCTGCAATGAAAGCAAGTCTACAGCTTATCGGTTTGAAAGACAGGTAATAAAAATTGACCAGAATGAGTGAATATTAATGTTCAGTATAAAGTTCATGAAAAATTGAGCGAAGCTTGCTTTAGTTTTTTGAAATTGGAACTCTGTTTGCAGAGCTGTAACTGCCATTACATGCTCATAACTTCACTGAATGATGCACTATGCCAAGTCTTCTCTTTCCCCATCCTTCTTAATCCTGCCAGCTCAGATCCAAGGAGCACTGTGAAAATTTTGGACTTATTTTGTGAGCTGACCTTGTGCTTTGCTGTGTTTCCCTATCATTTCAATGTTTCCCTACCTAGCCGTAGTGCTGTACCACGCTCTACAGATCTTAACCGAACCGAAGAACTGAGGGTCATTAGCAAATGGTGCAAACTACCGCCCTCCAAAAATGCTACCCAGGAGTGAGGTGTGGGCCAGCACTGTATATGCGAGCAGCATACAGCCTCATACGCTTCAGAAAATGGGTCAGAGATGCATCACCTCCACCTACCTATCTTCTATCCCAAGTGTAGTGCGTTGCGTGCATCTGAGAAAAAATGGCACAATTTAAGCGCCTTGGGGTCTGTATCAGCAACCCTGGGGCACAGCAGGGTGGTTTGATTCCCGGAGGCGTGCGGGCAGGCCTGTGCGTGCTCACCTCCGCTGTGTACAGTGCGGTGGGTGTGCGGGCTGTGCTGCCCGCTGGGACCGGCTGCCCCTGGGGTGCTGCGAGGTGCAGCGTGCCCAGCGGGTACAACTACCGAGGGTGGCGTACCTGGGATGGGACCTCCTCAGAGGTGACCCGTGTCCTTTGGGGACGGCTTTGGGCCTGTGGCTACCCTCTCCTGGAGCCGTGTCAATGTCCTTGGGGCCTGCGCACCTCTGGGCTAGCCCCTCGTCCGTGGGCCGGGGCGCTGGGCGGCAGCGGCCGAGTGAGAGGCCGTGTGTGGCGGCGCCCGGGGGTCGCAGGCCCCGGTAGCCACCCCTCTCCCCGGAGCGGCCCCCCGGTGGCGGCTCCGGCTCCCGTCCTGCCCCCGGCGCGGCGGGAGGGGCCAGGCCAGCCGCGGGGCCGCGCCACCGCCACCTGAGCCCCCGGGGCGGCCCCTGCCCTCCGCGGGGGCGGCTGCCCGCGGCACCGGACTTTCCCCGGCTGGTGCCGAGAGGGGCAGGTCCCGGCGCTGGGGTGGGGGGGGGAGGGCACCGCGGCGGCCGCGGCGGCGGCGGCGGAGGAGGGGCGGATCGGCGCGGTGCCGGTCGCCGCGGGCGGCGTGTGCGGGGGCGGGCGTGGAAGAGAGGTGGGCGAACAGCGCTGACCTTTGCGAGGAGCCCGCGGGGAAGCGGGACAGAGGCAGGACGAGCGGCAGCGGGCGAGGATGATTGCTGAGACGTGGGGGAGAGCCGCCCCGTAATGTCACCACGTAAGTCCCTTCTCCGGGCTCGGGGGCGAGGGCTGCGGTTGCCGTTCGCGGCGCTCGGGGGCGCGGGTAATCCCCGCGGGCTCCTTCGTGGGGCGAGAAACCCGGGCCAGACAGTCAGGTCTTCCCCCGCCTCCCCGTAGTAGGTGATGAGTAATGTCAGGTTTGAGCCGTGCAGATAGGTAGGGCTGAAGGAATGGGGAAACGAGGGAGTTTCACGTCGGGAGCTCAGAGGGCAGGGCAGGCAGGGCTCTGCCCCGTCCGGGCTCCGGGTCGGCCGGCGGCTGCCCTGCAGGCTCCCGGCCGGCCGCTGCATTTCTCAGAGCACTGTAATCCCATCCTTAGGACCGCTCTGGTGAGTTTCCCCGTGCTTGGAGGCAAGTAGCGAAACCCTGGGCCCCGCTCGCCGCCCGCTGCGAACGCCGGTGTCCCGGCAGCCGCCCGGCCCGGCGTCGGCTCTCGGCTCGGGGCCGTGGTCGCTCACGTCGGGGAGCCCCGTCCCCCACGGGCGCCGTTCCCAGCCCTCCAGGTGCGGTGCCAGCACACAAGTAGGAGAAGGGGAGCCGGGGGGTCGGGCGGACTCCATGAAACCTTCCCAGCCTCACCGCCCCTCCCTGCCGCGCACGGCGGAGAGGAGGCAGCGCGGGGCTCCGCCGGGGCCCGGGGGCGGGCGGGTCGGTGGTTCCCTCCCACTCTCTCTTCCCCCCCTCCCGCCCGCCGCCTGGCCCCGGGCGGGCCACTGCCGTGGCCTCTGGGCGCCTTCCCCGAGATGTTCTGCCTTTGCTGACAGGCTCTCACCGAAGGTAAGGCAAGGTACTAAGGTTTGGGATTAGGTGTTTCGGCGGTGCCTTCGCAGCCAGGTGAGGGACGGGACCTGTGGCCGGAGCTGGAGGGAGCCGGGACAAGGGGAGAAGGGTCGGGTTTTCTAACAGTGCTCGGTGAAGTCAAGGCAGAAACGAGGAGCTCCTAAAGACCCAGCGCTGCGGTGCTGTAGAGTTGCAAACGGCTGGCAGATCAGTTGCCTGCAACTGGGAAAAGTTCATTTTGGAAGGAAAGCCAGGGGACTAAGATGGATCTGATACAGCTGGCACGGTTTAAATTAAAAGGCAGTGCCTTGGTTTTTTTTTCAGCTCTTTCGATGAGTGTGAGGGTGTTTTCAGGGTTGGCTGTAAGAATAATTAGGAACAAGTAATGCTTAGCAAAATGGAAGTTTTAAGTGGCATTGGGTAATAAATCTTTCAAGACACCCGTGTACCACAGTTTAAAGCAAGGGTTTCAAAATCAACTCAGGAGCTAAACTGAGTTGAATCACCTTCCACTTGTAGCTCTAGTTAAGAGTGATTAAGTGTAAAATCTTTTTGTTTACAACCTATATAGGACAAAAATTGTGAAACTGATGTTATCTTTCTTCTAATTTTAAACTGTCAGCAACATTTTTCCTTAATAGCTTTAGACATGTCAAAGACCAAAGAGAGTCACGTCAGTCTGCCTGGGGCAGAATTCACATCCTACTCCAGGGAACTTTGCTGAAGCTTTGAACAAGGAAGATGGTGTATTCAAATACGTATTGCATGCTTTGTGACCATGCGGTATATAAATTAAATCCTCCAGGATTATTCACATTTTGTGTATATTTTCTTGCAGAGCTGTATACTCCCTAAAAGGTGATGGTGTTGCATTAGCTGGCTGCCGGGTTTCGTATTAGTTTAAGCTGAAATTAGTGGGAGTCATGCTACATCTATGTCAAGTTACCATCCATTTATGGTTTAGATAAATTACATGTCTATTTTGCTCCTCTGGAATGAATTGTGAATAAGATCATTGTCTCCCTATGTTATAGGAAATGAAAAGTAGCTGTGGACTGGACTGTATTGAATTGGTAGCTAGAGTGCATAGCTGGTCATGTCACACAGTGTCTACAATGGAATAATGCCAGTCCCTAGAAAAATTAGTAGTTCATCTGTAAGACTCCATAGAATGGCACTTTCTACTTTTCCACTTTTTTTATTTGTAAGGAAAAAAAACTGCATTAAGGTGGAGTGCTTTTGTAAGACACCCAACCTACATACTCCAAGACTACGTACTCCTACCATAGGTGTCCCAATAGCCCCCAAATATACTGGGGGACAAAACGTTTTTTTGGTTCTGTGTTTGACAATCTGCAATGATTTGTTCAGGGCTGCTAGCGTGTTACCAGCTGTGTTCAGGACATGGCTTTTTCATTTAAATTGAAACAAAGCTGAGAATAAAACCTACTATGAACAGTGTTCAGCAATTACAGTGTATCCAGGGTTAAAGACTGAAATAATCTGCACATGTTCTGAGATCTTTGTTAAGAACTGCTTTGCTTACTTAAACTCTTCATGTGTTTCAGTACATTGCTGATAGCCATTCTTTGTTCTGTTGACGACTATTAAATGACAGAACACATCCTTTTAACACTATTTAAAAGAGGAACACAAGACCAAAGGGGTCTCTTGGGCCATCACGTTAGTGCTGTTGTAGCAGGGGACCATATCATCTCTTGTTAAGCTATAAACTATCCCAGATCTGTGCTGATTTTTTCGTTCAATTATTCGTATGCTGTTTGGATTCAGTTATAGATGTAATTAACATTAATAATCAATCAAGAAAATGAACCTTGAAATAAGTATGAACACAGCAGGTATTAACAGGTGAATGATAACTGCAACTATGTGTGGTTTTTTGGTTTGGGTTTTTTGTGGTGGTGGTGTTGTTGGGTTTTTTTTGTTGTTTGTTTTTGAATGCCTGGGAAGTATTTATCAGCTGTTCTGGCTTCTTTTTGTAATTGCCTGCCAATTGATATGTCACACTATAAAAATATCAGGGATGGATTTTGGTATGGAAGAAGCCTTTTTGTTGGCAACGTGTTAACTGACTCCTATCCGTGACAACTTCTTTTGTGAACAGGGGTGTTATGGATGTCACAACTCAAGGCTTTGAGCAGTCAGGTTTCTGAATTTTGGCTTGTTGTCTATGCAAGATGTCAAGAACAGGGAAGTAACTGATCCCCTCATCCGTTTACAGCACTCAGCTAGAGGTTATGCTTTGTAATATAGATATTCAAAAGTGCTCTCCAAAAGAAAAAGATCTGACTTGTGGTGCCTGCATTAGTGGAGTGTTTTGGTAGCGTGCTTCTTCTGTGGCCATTCTTGTTTGACTTTGATAAACCTTTTTTTCTTGTCAACTGAGATGATGTGGTGTAAAGAAAATTGTTTTGTCCTTCAGCAGTAGAGAACGTAAGTGGAGGAGACAGGTTTACTATTTTTTACGTATTTATTTATTTTGGTGGAGAATTTTGTGTTTCTTATAGCAATTGTATAATTATCTAGTCTTTTTCTCTGGGGGAAAAATCTTTATAGTTACTGCTTTCTGCCTTGTTGTTTATACTTATTTATGCTCTGCTCTGTTGTTAATTATCCGTGTTCTTGAAATTTCTCTTGACTTGTGCCTTTTACAAGACTGGGGATGAGGAAACACACTGTAAACTAACACCGTGGTGTACTGGCTTGTAAGCCTTACCGCAGTGCAAGTAAATGTTAACAAATAGAAATTGGCCAAATAAAATAGCTCTCTCAGACTAATGCAGAATCTCAGATTCTTTCAGAAAGGCACTAAAGGCAGTGTGACTGGGTAGATTCACTCCAGACCTAGGCAGCAGAAATGTGTCATGTTATTTTTCCTTCAGCATCTCAAAAATTGTCTTGGATTCTCCAGCTATGAAATGAGCAGCTGAGTTCCCAGAGACAACAAAAGCAATGATTGCTGTAACACACCGAAAATGTATCAATGCGTTGAAAACCAGCACAGATTTCTTTTGAATTAATAAATGCTTGTTTGCGACTGTTCCCTAGTCTGGTAACTTTAACTGTGCTTGCTCAAAACAAAGCAACAAACAAAAACCAGTAATGCAACCGCTTCTACAGGTTTGCATTGGTAGGTTATGCAGCAGGCTGGCATGTGTCTCATCAGTAGCTGCAAACCGTTTCATCCGTAGAAACAGCCATATTCTTCCATATCTCTGGCATGTCACGCTGTTATCCTCGACATTTCTGTTTCACCACCCTGTGAATATATATGCATGCTATGTGTGTTTGTATGTGCATATAACTGTTTTCATGTCTTAATTGACTTTGAACAGAAGTCCTTTTTGCTAAATGAGTATTAAGCGCATTGTGGATTTATGAATTGTATACGTTGAACAGTAACTGTTCCCAAACCTCAGCATGCTGTTGTCTGAGATTTTTAATAGGGATTTTTGGGTCATTAAGTTGAAGCACAATAATTCTATTGTTTGATAATCTGGTTATTTTGTATGTCTGGCTTCATCAAAGGAATTCTTGTATTTCAGAGCCCAGTGTTTTCTGTGCTTGTCTTCAGCACTTGTTAAGTTTGACTTTACAATATCTCAGAAAAATAAATTAGCTTCAAATTCCTGATTTAATACAACTACCTGTAGAGAACTGGACTTCTTTTGTAATCAGATGCTTGTGCTATGTAACACTGCACTGAAGGGAAGCTTAACTGATCGCAGCGGTCTGTTGCAGCGCCATTTACCTGGGCCCACTGGCGTCTAGCCCACAGGAGTGGTTTGATGAACTAGTATTAAAACTGAAACATTAGTTGTGCCTTTACAATGGTTTATCTTGCTGCATTAAGTTTGGCTTGTCTACATTACAGAACTCCATTATGGGAAGAAAAAGTAGCTGACACTAGGAAAGGTTTACACTTGCCCCAGGTTTCACTGGCAGGTTCATAGCAATGTCTGTGGAGCAGAAGGAAGACTGTTTTCCCAACTTTAAGAAAATTAATTTTTCTTGCCACTGAGTATGGACGCTGTACTTTCTTTCACTTCTCTCTTTCACGTTTCCATCCCAATAAGTCATACTGGTGGTCATTCCAAATACCTTTTTTTTTTTTTCTGTATTTAATATGCACTAAACTGGAAGACGTTCGTGTTTATTGATGTTTCTTCATGACTATTCATTTGTCATTCTTCTTCACATACTGTTGATTGTGAAATATTTTTGGGGTTCTGGTAAGAGATGCTTTCCCAGTATAAGTAGATGATATCTTACTGAACAAAAGCCAGTTATCATCACCAGATAGGAGGGGAAGGAGTTGGTCAAAACGATGCATGTTGTGTTTTATTAGTTGTTGCTTGATTTTACTTGTTGCTAACTTGTTGAATAAAATGAGACAGGAATATAGTGGAGCAGCCTTCGTTTTGGATACATGGTTAAAAGTCTGACCAAATTTATTAAGAGGCTTTCTTGCTTCTTCTTCTGCCCACTCTAGAGGAAACATTTTGGTTTAGCCATTAAATGTCCTGTATGCTGCAAGGCAAAGGAAACTTGAACTTCAAGCTACAACTGATAAACATTTTTATATAATTGCATTTGTTTTATTAAATAATAAAAGTGTCCTTGACTTCACTGGCAGCACGGATGAGCCACTAGGTTTTGGCAGTAAAAGTTTCAGGATTTTCATTAAAGTTGTCAGCAGAAAATATTGTAGCTATCAAAATATTAGCACTGAAAAATATGGAAAGGCTGGTTAAGGGCAGAGGCAAGCTCTCACGTACCATCTTCATGTAGTTAATAAAAAATATATGTGAATTAAATAGATATTTAAACAGCATAAATGTACTTGTGTATGTAAATAAGTAAAATAAAACTTTGTCATCTCCAAAAACCACTACACATCAACTTTTTCAGACCATCACAATATGGGCTGCTTGTTTCTTTTACTGAAATACCACCCACACCCATCTGCTTAGAAGCCCAGCGTTGACCAGTCTTCTGCTTTGTTGTCTGCTGAGGACCAGGCAACGTAATTTCTGACCGTTTTTAGACAGTGAGGAGACTTCAGTCTCTGTTTAAGCAATGCTAGGGCCATCCATAGTTTTCAAGTGCTACTTTATTTACTGCTAGTTACTAGTTTGACTAAAAACAGTATTTTCTCATTTTCTGGGCTTGTTATAAAGCTCCCTGAATTCTTGCTTGCTTTCTTTCCACAGGATGTCTCATGTAGGTGAAATGTGGTGCTATCATTGGAAATGGAAGCTGCAGTACTGTCTCTGCTTGTTTACCACATATATTATATGCATGCAGCAAGCAGGTAAGTCAGCAAATTACCATCTTGCTTAAATAAATGGTCTAGGAGCCAAAGTTTTCATGACTAAGGATTATGCTTACATATGACTGAATTATGTACAATATAACATTTTGATGAAAGTGGCGCATTATATTTACTAGTTGTGAGCCGATAGGCTGGGTTATATTTTCTCCTACTGTTGAATTTTCTTTTTTATATATATAATTTTACTGTTATTAATTTTTTTTCTTTTGTTCTTTGAATTCTTTCATTTTGTCCTTCCTTTGTGTTTACCTTGTTAATACCTACCTCTCTTTTGTATTTCTTCTGGTTGTTGTTCCACAGCACTGTTTGTGCCTGTAGATTATGTATTCAGTAACCCTTCACTCCAGTTCAAAGCTGTAAAATAACTGTAGCGTGCTTATTATTTTTAAATGCTTTTATGATTCAAGTAACAGAAAAATTCCTCAGCAAGCTATATGTACGTAAGATAATCATACGCTGTAAAGAACAATCAGTTTAAGTTTAACATCACCTTGGTCTGTAGTGACACTTGAGTACAGAGTAATGTAACACATTCTGACTGTCTTCTTTAAATATATGAATGAGACATTTAATTTACTGAATGTCTTTTCCTAACCATTAGAGTGCAAAAATATTTTAGGAGCTCCAGCTGCTTTACTGGAAAAAAAACTCTGGAGTTTATTCTGGAGCATATGAAAACTTTGGAGCAGCTTGTAGTGCTCAGCTAATTCCATATCAGATGGGTAGTTTTGCTGTTACAGGCTTGCCATTGGAAAAAAGGATGGTTTATATATAGAAAGAGTACTAGCTGCTTTGATATTGTTTTTTCTCTAAATAAAAAGTGCAGGGTTGTGTGGTTGGTTTGTTTGTTTGTTTGTTTTAACCTGCACTTTTTATTTAGAAAAAAAGCAATGCAGTAGCTGTGCAGTAGCAGTTTCCAGTTTCATGTCACTTTAATCGGTGTTTTCTATTTCCATTAAATTGTGTAGCCAGAAATGAACTTCGGACCAGACTCTTACCCATGGCTCCATTGGCAGATAGCCTTTGTGTTCCTGGGCTAGGGCCATATACGATCCTGAGCCATGCAGCTGCCATCCTCGGCATAAACTACTCTAATTTACAGCTGCTGTGCGCTGTTATCTGGTGACTAGAACATTAAGACCCAAAGACCATTAGTCTTTGCTAATTCCTCTTGATAAAAGTTTGGTTGTTGAAAGTGCAGGTGACGCAGCAAAATTAAATCCCATGAGCCAGAAGGTTCTAGCTAGTATGTGGTGAGGACAGAGAAAGCCAGCTGTAAGCTCATCTCTGCATTCAGCTGATCGTAGCATACCATTGCTACCTGTGCTGGTACTGAACAAGTAGGTGGGTCAAAAGCCCTATGCCAAACTTCAAGATACACTTCTATAAAATAATTTATGTCCCAGGCTAGCTACTTCAGCAATAAAGTGATTGGTGCCATTGGACTGGTAAAAGCAGACAAAGTGTTCTCGCTTATTCAGTCTCCTCTATTATAGTTAACTTTCTCAGGTGCTGGTTTGGCATGTAGGAGACACAGAACCAGGTCTCTGATGGAAATCAGAGCAGAGACCTGAACATGGGTCTTTTACGTCTCAAGTGTGTGTCCCTGGGAGGCTGCTTCTTTCTTGCTTCAACTGGAAGAGATTTAAAATCTTCAAAACTTTCAATAAGTGGAAAAGAGTTTTCCCTATCTGCCTGAATGATGAGTAGGTAAGTACTGGAAATAAGACTGGAAATATTGGATAAACACTGGAAACACCCAGGTTCAATAGACAAATGTTTGCTGTTCAAAAATGAAAGTGATCATAGATAGTGTGCTGTTAATACTCAACTGAAATGAAAATGAGACGTTTAGCTTTACAGCAACCTGTCATTTGCAGTACTTGCCTGTAGACCCTCAGGTTTCATGTTTCTTCTTATGTTGATGTGAAAGCATAGGTTATGCTGCAAAATGGAGTCTTTTCATCTGCTCTTTTTAATAGACCAAGGCAGACAAGGTGGGAAAAACTGCTGCTCCTGCATTATGGTGGGTTTTTTTTGTGTCCTTGAAAGGTATTGGTCACACTGACTGTGGATTCATACGGTATCCATAATCTCTCTGGCAGTTTAAGGTTTACTGAAGTTATAGTAGAAATATAAATTCTTACATTCATCCAGCTTCACTAGTGAGCTGTAATCTTAGAAAGCTATTGGTGCTTATTAAGTTTTGCTTAGAGGAGGTTACATACAAGCGAGGGATTAAGATAATCAGTTACAGGTTTTACAGATTATTTAAGGGGCTATTCATAAAGATAAAAATATCAATCATGCTGTGACATGGAAAAAAACCAGCAAAAGTACTAATTTTACAGTTTAACTTGAGAAGAACTACAGGACTTGACCTGCTTTCAGAAACAAAGCTTAAAACAGGAGCAGGGTGGTCTGTGAAAATGTTTAGCCATAAATTGATCAGCAAGGTACTGACAAGCAGGTGCAGCAATGGAGTGTAATCCCAGAATACAGGCCTGATATCTCAGAGGAATCAGTGGATGGACTCTGACACTTAAAACAGAAAGACAGAAAGAAATAATAAAAATAAAAAATAAGTTCTAAAAATATAACACATACTTTAGTTAAAATCTCAGCAGCAGTAACTGTTTCGGCATACTGGCTTCAGGTCACGTGCTGTGACATGGGGTGAAGTTACAGAGCAGCTCAGTAAGCAACTTGGCAGGTTTCTACTCCTTCTAAGGCAGAAGTCCCTGATGGCCTTGAGTGAGTCATTAAGCTGTGCCTCGGTTTCCCTGCCTATAACGATGAGTGTATGTCTTGCCTCCGTTATAAACAGCTTGCCTATCTTCCAGTGAAAGGATGGTATAGAAGCTGAGATGTTAGCATGGTGGTGCTTTTAACAGAATTGGTTAAATCCGCTTTTATCTGAGATTCAGACATTCCTAACTTTTCATTTGTATGTACATTTCATTGGTTTTACAGAGCCCAAAGGAGAACAAAAAAAGTGAACAGAGTTCTGGAAAACATAACTAATGAGGGTAGAGAAAAGGAACTAAGATTTTTCTGGTGTAAAGTAGGTAGGAGGGGGACTGTCAAAGACCTGAGAAGGGGTAGACTAATCCTCCTGGGCAGTTGAAAGGGCAAAAACAATGGGTTTAAATTACAGCAGATGAATGAGGAGATAACTTCTTATTGAAAGGTATAAATAGCAGCGAAATAGATTACCAAAGAGGACTGGGGAATCTCAGTCACTGGGAATGTATAGTAATATCTCCCAGAAATGGTTTAAACCTATAGTCTGCTTTCGTTGGGGCTGAGAAATACATTAGATGATTTCCAAACTTCTTCCAAACTCATTTATATTGTGCTTTCTTAATCTTTGCCTTATAGAATCCATTTTGGTTCAAAATCTGGGAAATTACGAGATCCACTGGAAATTGCACTTCTCAGAATATGACAGTGCTTTTGCTGTGCCTACAGAATTGTGTTGGTGTCTGTCCTGTTGCCATGGCCTCATTTTTATCTGACATAAGGAAGCAGCAGTTCAGTATGGAACGTAAAAATAGGTTGCTTCAGGTGTGTGTAACCTCACAAGAGGTGTTCAGTTTAGTCTCCCCTTGCTTTTTGGCTTTTCTGCTCTCATAGTAAAATGTCTAACATTTCAATATTGTGCTGCCTCTTGGGAAATAGTACAGACTGTGCTCTCTGTAGTAACCCAGGAGCAGAACTGGAGTTTTTTTGGTAACCTTAAAAGGAGATTGCAGTTTGCATCATTACTTTTCAATGTAGTTTTCAATTGTCTTGTCAGGACTAGACTTCCAGTTGTTTGAACACTTGCACATTTTGCACAAGGAGATTACAAGATCCTTTTACAAGTTTTTACCTTCTTCTGTCATTAATAGATACATAATTACATAAGAATCAATAGCTGTTTAAAATTTTGCGTGCCATGCAACCATATCTAGTTTTATCCAGGGTATGGAAAATATTTATTTTAATGAAGCTGTGAGTTCCTTTACAATTATTATTACACTATTTCTGCATTATGCCCCATACTGCTGTTATCACAGAATTACTATGACTCTAGCTAATGCCAGAGTGCACATTTGTCCTTTTGTTCATCCATCAGTAAAGCACATTGGTTTCTGTAGTCATGTTTCCATGTCCTCAAAGGACTTTAATCAATCCCCAGGAGCTCACCAAAGAGTAAGTTTCTATTCTATTACAGTCCCTGAAATTTTAATTTACTTTTCTTTTAGTGGTGATTCAAAGCAAAAATTTGTGCTGTTTTTAATTTGTAAAGAAAAAGAGAGGTGAGAAAAAGTAATAAAACTGAAAGCAGGTCCTTCACCCATATGGCTAATGGTCTCTACTATATGATCACCTCTGTCCATTGTCCTCCTAATTGGGCCTGTGTAGAAAAAGGAGGGATTAAAGTTCTCCCTTATTTACGTGAGAGTTTCAGAGTGGCTCTGCAGGCTCAGGAGGCTAATGAGAGATGGGAAGGGGGGGTATGGTGGGAAGCATTGCTAACACCACCTGCGCTAACAGCAAGAGTTAGTCAGGTTGCCGCCTGTGAAAATGGATTGGGTTTTATCTTGAACAGCCCAAGTCAGGAAGCGTGTTTTTTCACCACAGATCTGAAACTGCCTACCCCAGATGAGGGCCAAAGATCCTATTGCCAAGTGAATGACAGAACGATCGTCAGCACGTTCCCTTATCTTCCTCTCTCTTACCATGTGTACAGCAAGAACCAAAGTGCCAAGACATTAACCGAGTCAGTCAGCACAATCCTCATGTATGGCGGGGAGGCAGTGATGATTTTATAACATTATTACTGGCGTGGCATCCCTGGGCTGTGAATGGGCACGCATATATTGGGTAAATGTGGCTTTAGAGTGCTGTCCTTGACTCAGGCATGGAAATTCGCATTTCTGAAAGTTATGGAAAACCTCAGAAAACCTAAAGTTTGAAAAATATGTTCAGTCTGGCAGTCTCTTTCCTTACACAGGCATAAATACATGTAATTGAGAGATTAGTCAGAAGGAATCTGGATATTTAATTAATAGCTCCAAAGTAGTTTTATTCTTTCCCCTTTCTCTGTCAGTCGTCTTTTATGTTTTAATGTAGCTTAAGCAAAACAAATCAAAAGCAATCCTTTATGTTCTGTTTAATATATAAATTTCTGTTGGCTTGAGGCATGTGTTTTGAATTTCTGTTCATATAAATCTTGCAGAGAAAAAGTTACAAGTTGGCTTTCTTGTGTTTCCCGTAGTTGACAGTTTGTTAATGTAAAGTAAATCACTGTTGGAATGAATTTCACAGGAAACTGCCTCTCATTACCTCTATTTACTTTTTTAGCTATAATTTTCTGATGGTGCTGATAATTCTTTTCCCTAAAGTGTTTGGACCTCGTTGCATTAACCATAACAATATTGCCTTAAAAGCACAGTGATTTTTTCCCTTCCTGTGATACGCACCTGTAGCCAAACCCAAATGGCATATCGTGAAACATCACAGAAATTCAGAGCTGACTAGGACTTCATCTTACCGGGTCTTTGCACTCCTTTGTTAGAATATAGGGTCCATAATGTACCTTTCTCTAAAGAATATACCTTTAAAGAAAGAATATTCCTTTCACTGAAGGTCCTATCTTTATGAACTGTAGATTTTAGAATCAGTTTATAATTTCTTTTTGCCTCATTTTTTCTGTTCACTGTTAAAAACAGAGCCAAATGACAATTTGTCAGTTTGTCAACATTGTCTATGACAAGGGACAATAAAAGTATCTGGCTCAGTGGTATATCCAACAATACCCAAAATGACTTGCGGCCAACGCGACTGTGCTTTACAAAAGGCTGCCTCTGACAGAGGTTATTATGGAAAGAAATTAATTCTTTATGTTTTTTTTTTTTTGTCAGTTGGTCTTAATAAAGTGAATGAACATTCTAGAACAAAATGAGTTTCTGTCATTAAAAGACTGAAGTCTTGGCGAATGTCACTTTTTTTCTCTTGTGGACTAGTAATGTGAGAAATGTTGCATCATGAAGTGAACGTCTTAACTAGGAATAGAACAGTTTGCCAGATAAAAGTTCCTTACATTTAAGTCTAGCAATCAAGTGACATGCATTTTAGGATGTATTTCAATTAATACAGTGTAATTAAAATGGTTGATTTCATATACCAGTGGACGTTTTAGAAGTGAGTGATTACCACTGTAAACTCAGCACTTGTCAATTAGTAACAAAGGATGATCTTGCAGATTTTGGATGCATGTTATGTCCATGTTTGTTTTGCTAGAATGTTGGATTTGTTTACTTAATGGGATTGCTTAAGTGATTTGTATGATGTGTAGCATGTAATGTTTACTAGATCAAGGCCTCAGTTACCACTGTCTGATAACTGAAATGTTAAAATTTGCATTTTTATTACAACCACAGCACAGAGATGTCTGAGATAGATATACGTACCCCATGATTATGTATGGACAATACAAAAAAGAAGAAAAACATATATTGATTTAGATTTACAGGAATTTGAGAAAAAAAAAAAAGAAGGAATTTTAGCTACAATTTAGTAAGGTACTAAGAAACATGAAGACCCGCCTGGAAAATTACATTCCTTGTTAAGATTGTGCACAGAAATACCTCTGATTAAATAATTCACCTGTACTGTTTCAGAATTTCTTCCTTTCATTGTGGAAGAGAAAAATCTCTCTCCCATGAGAGGAAAATAAAGTATTTCGGCTATAGAGTGTAAACATTTTCTACAGAGTTAAGTAAAATATTAGTGTAATAATGATAAGTTGCATCAGAGAAATACATTATTACTGTGGTACATTGAGCAAAAACTACTTTTCCTGCCCTAAGTATGATAATACAGGCACTCATATCGAGGGAAGGCAGGGCTGCCAGAAACACCTCTTGTTTTGTCTGGATTCAGTGCTCACTGGTCTGCTGAGTTCCTGTAAATGACAGACTAAGCTCTGACTCTTGCTGCAGTACAGGAGAATTAAGTGCATAATTCATAGTTAGAGTTCTGCTTATGTAGTCTGGCCTCCAGGTATCATTCACACTAATCCATTTTATTGACCTTCTTTTGAAGAATCAAGCCACTTTCTACTCTAAACCCAACTACAGTCAAAATTTTTTGGTACCACTGTGAACTTGTACTCCTTTTTTCTCATCTTTTGTGTTGTTGGTTTTACCCTGTTGTCTGGGACAGCAGCTGTTTGAGCAGTATGTTGACTGTTTTCAATTTGTTAGTTAGAAACAGTTTTGCTAATTGTCCTCTAGATTTCAGCCCCCAAACACGCTCGCCGATTCCCATTCTGTGAATTTTCCCTTTGGTAATTTCTGGACATCTTTTTCAATATTTACTGGTTGCCAAATTCCAGTGTAGCAAATACTCACTTTTGACAAGAGAGGCCACCACGGTGGTAACTCAGATGGTTTAATACTCCAAAACTACAGCTATATCAATTAAGATGCTAGATACTTGAATATTCTATAGAAGTTTCAGTGTGGCATATTTTCAGAGAAATTTTTTTTTTTAAGTTCTTGTAGACTGAAAAAGTGTGTGTGTTGGAAAATATTTTGTTCTTTTAAAGAGTGTCAGAAAGTTAATTCCCATTCTTGAAACCACTTTTTTCTAAATATCCCCAAAGTGGTCCAACTGTCTTCCAGTACATTGTAAAATCGCTTTTTTCAGGGATGAATATCTGCAAGAGTTAGCTCTTGCAGAACACAGGGTAGATCCATGAAAAGATCATCACAGAGCTAACCTAATTTTTGAAAGGATACAGTGCGATCAGAGTTTTTCCAATTCCAGCTTTTTCCCTCATGAATATGCTTCATAATGGGTGTCGGACAGAAAACTGCAACTCCCTATCTTGAACAGAGTTTGTTTTGTTCAGATGCATGCTCTGGCTTCTCACAGCTCTTCTCATTAAGAGCTGCGCAGTGACAAATCCATAGTATGATGCTGAAGTCATTTTTTTATCAGAACTTGCTTTTTAGGTGGAGAAAAAGACCTCATGGTTGAAGTTATCACAGGCATTTGTACAAGTCCCAGTGCTCAGTGAGTTTTGTTTTGTGGTGCGAGGAGTGAGGGGAAGCGTGGGTTGGTTTGTTTGTTTGTTTGTTTGTTTTAATTATCTTAGATTTGAAGGAAAGGCTTATAAGTGAGTTTAAATCTTTTACTGGTTGGTTGTTTTGGGTTTTTTTCTTTTGTTTTAATTCTGTGTCTAAATATTTTCCAATTCCAAAGTATGTTAGTCATATATCATACCGCACTTCACAGAAACTTGAAGTATACAGGGAATACTGAAATCACCTTGCCTGCTTAGCCATTAAACATATGCAAAGGAACACCCACATTGTCTTTTTTGTACTGAAATCTAAAATAACAAAGAGATTCAAGTGCTGGGTATCCACCTATCCAATATTTTTAATAACAAATCACCTAAATTGTGTTCAACTCGCCTTGGATTTTAACTTTGCTTTAGAGCATTGTTATATTTCAAGAAATCATATCTGTAATATACATTCCAAAAGAAAAAGGGCAAAATGCTGGTGTTGAACAAAGGCATCGTTCGTACAATGAGTTAAAAGTTGTTTTTTTAAAAAAACCAAAATATTGTTTGGCTGATAAAAAGATTTAAAGGGAGTGTAACTACGAAAACAATGAGCCCCCTCCCTTCCATGTGTAAGCCTGGTACATCAGCTGTGCCTGTGTGCACCAGCTGCTTTAGTCAGTTTATTATGTAACCAATTTGCAAAATGTGGGCTTTTTTCTTTCACCTGTTGGACTTTGGCAGTATATTGTTTCCGTGATGTCCAGTCTTTTGATCTCATTTTGAATTGTGTATGCTTCTGCTGAAACCTTGCCACTGGAACTGGCAAAGACATTGTATAGCAACAATACCACCAGTTGGGGCTTCCCTCTCTCTTGTCTCTGCTTATGGGGGTTAATCTTCTGTTAAGTGATTGTTTCACTGTGTTGCGAATTAATTGCGTTTAACCATTCCATGTTCTCAGAAGGTCTCAGTGAAAGTCAAAATGGTAGAAGTAGCATTGGTCTAATAATCTTCCCTCCCTGGTGATGCGTGGCAATCAGAAGATGGTACTGAGGATTAAAAAGGCAACATCTCTCTCTATATACACTCCCTCCCCCTAATTAAATTTGTGCCTATTTATCACATGTGGGGTAATACCAAATGAATGGTTTCTAAATCCCTTGCCGTGACTAGTAACTTAAAAGTTACCTGTAAATAACATATGTCTGGCTTAGTCAGTTGTCTTTAGTTTTGGGTGGTTTTCTTCCCCCCATTGTCCGCAGTGTTGATGTACACAATGCAAGTATTCTCTTACAGGCAACTCCTGTAGTTACTGACTCCTTTGACTACAGTCCTCAACAAAAGTACCTGAAGTTGTTGTATATTGTTTATAGCATATAAGAATTGAATGACTGGCAACTTAATTATATAATCAATAGCTGAACTCAAGATCTTAAGAAAAAAATTGCCTATTTTCTTGTGTTTGGCTGCATAAATCTTTTCTGAATAGAACATCACAGCAATGGAATGTATCAGATGCCGGAAATGTAGCTGAGTTCAGTTTTCAGTGCTATTGTTTTCAAAATATTTATCTTGCTTTATTGTCTTAATCAGTTTTCTGATGCAATAAATATTCTGAATTTGAAGAAAATTACAATGTTCATTTTAAAATTTCACTATATTTTCCTATTTCTAGAACTATTTTTCTTAAATAAAAATATTTTTTCTTAAATAAAAATATTTTTTCAAGAAAGTAAAGAAAAATAACTCTTACTAATAATGTGATTGAAAAAGTAATAACACAAATTCATAGCAAGCATGCCATTTGCTTTCTTGTACTTAGGAATGGTGAAATTGAGACAGAACTGCTTTAACCCTGAAATAGTTTTGCGCAGCTATTGGAATAAGGTATAAGGAAACTCTTCAGTAAATGTTCAGCTATATATAGTCTAGTGGTTCCTCCATTTTAACTGAGTTGCATAACATTGATTTTATTTGGTCCCACCAAAGTCACTGCAAGTTTTACTGCCCGCTTGAATAAGGGCCGAGACACATCACTGTTAAGCACTTTGGAAAATCCCTCCCCAAATGTCCAAACAGAAACTATTTGGAAGTTGGTGTCTTGGCCAAACAATGTTGTTATGTCAGAGGAAGCCAAAGTTCTGCCCATGCCTTTAAAATATTTCACTTGCATGGTACTGCAGCATTGCTGTTCAGTGCTCTGAAAGGAAAAAGGCTTAAAGAACGAAAGAAGTGTTGCTGTGTATACTTGGCAGCAATTATATGTTGTAACTTGTAGTTTTTGTCTGCAGATTACTGTGATCTCACCCAGTAATTGTTGAAATGGAAGAGGGTTTTGTATTCTGCTTTTTGTGTGTGTAATCCCCATGTCATGTGAATCCTGACTTGGTACTTAAGAATTGACTTGAGCTCCAGCAAAAAACTCAAATGCACAAACTCTTCTGGAAGGACTGATACTGAAAGACTTTTTCTTCCAGCACTGTTCATGCTTTATGCAGGACACCGTACCATTTGCAGGAGTTTGGAGCACCTCAGATTCCCAGAGACTCAGTGGGAAATGACCATTGTCAGCAGTCCCAAAAACTTAGCCAAGACGACAGCGTTTTTACTCCATCTCCCTCTTTTCAGCTAGGTTTACTGCATCCTGTTGGGGATTGTTGAGGAATTGGCAGAGCCAGTTAAAATATCGTAAGAATCCAGACATCCACTCTTGTTTCTGCCTACCCATCCATCCATACTCTGCCTGGTTTTTAATCTTAGCACACAGAGGAAAGCTTTCTTTTTTCCTCTTTAAATGGATTGCTTTTCATTATAGTGACATGAAAGATTTTTTTTGAGCTTTCCTCATATTTTAATGCAGTGTGCGTGTTTCTAGTGAGAAGACAGCTCAGCCTGGCCAAAGTTTTAATCTTTAGGGTGAGGTCTGCAATGCTTCTTATCTTAATCAGCTACTGTGTTTATTCACTTGAAATATGTGAAAATCTGAAGAAACTTCTTCTATTAGCAGGGATCAAGCCAAACTACCAAACAAAAAGTAGAATCTGGTATTGTAGCAATTCATGGCATTTCACATTAGATTTCTATTAGCTTTCCTTTGCAAAATTTGCTGTAAGGAATGATACAATGACAGCAGAATGGAAAATAATCTTATATATTTTAAAAACAGTAAAAGGTCTTAAACTAGAATCTGGTCATTAAAACTTGAACATTGTGAGTCACAAACATAAATTACTTAATAGCAGTTGGTGAACATTAGAAGAAACTTTTTTTTTTCCTTGCCAAGAAGCTCTTCTGTGGTATTTGTCATTTGTTCTTCATATTTTAATTATCTTCATGTTTGTAGTTCAGCTTTTTTTATATTAGCCCGCACAATAGATCTCACAACAGTCCCCATTAGTCCTATTATATCATTCCTCATAAAACTTAGGGTGTTGGAGTGTAAACTTGTAAGTATATATACAAATACCGACAGTAACAAATATCATGATAATCAAATGCTATGCAAGTAGACTTTGTTTGGCCAAGGCAGTCTATACATTCAAGAACCAGTTACCTGAAATGCAAGGAGATGATCTGCACTGTTGGATACCATTGTTGGGCTGTACTTACCAATTTGTCAACAATTATGAAAAACACTGAAGACCAATATGCCCAGTCTAAACACTGATCTGGTGAATATGTTCCCATATAGACCTTTCTTGGGGTTATGGCATATATTACACATACTGGGTTTTCAATAAGATTAACAATTCACCTGTGATGTTTTTAAAGTTATAATGCAACTTCATGAGGCTTGTCCCCTTAAAGTTATAAATGTTAAATAGTAATAATGGTGGTATTTTATTATTTTTCTCCATGTAGCGTGAGCTTTCGTAAATAAACTAATACTAGCGGGCATCATCGTATCTGACTGGAGGCATATTGTCTGGATGTAGGATCGGCCATTACCCTGTGCTTGTGTATTGCCATAAATAAAGTCGCTTGACTTGTTCTTTGGCACTGCTTTAAAAGTACAAATCATATAAATTCTTTGTGATTGGAATGTCTGATAAAAATGTCTATAAAACATTATGTGTTTATGATGCAACTTAAATACAGGAAAATGTTGACCTAAACTTTTGGAACAGTGTAAGGACAAATATCCATACGGAGACACGTTAATGTGTATATTTGGATTGTGCACATGGATCTCCTGTACTGTCTGTGAGTGTGGACAGATTTATAAGTCAAGCCCAATAGCGCAGAGCCTTTGTCCACACTTCAAGTAAATTACGTTCTTGAGTATAGGTTGTTTAGGTCATGGAAAACCATATCTGTATGAGACTTGAACAAATAATGTTTTTCATTGTAAGTACCTTCTTAGCAGCAATATGAGAGGTGTGAGTGGATATCCAGGCTCCCAATTACATATGGATATTGCCATTTCCCTGTAATTTATCTTTTCTAATTATGATGTGGTACATTGATTTCTGAAATTTCACATGCTATTAAATATCTCTTACTTGTCTGTTACTGCTTTAAGGTAACACAACCCATCATTCCTACCAGTTCTGACAGAGAGTAAGACATCTACATTTTTTTGCTTTCTCATCATCTCCTGTCTTACGTGGAAGTGAGGAAAAGATTGGGATTCAGCTGGTGGGCTGAAACAGAGAATGATAATCTAGAATGTCAGAGATCTGTGTGGTAGAAATAAAGGCATAAAAAAAGCAGTGGGGTAGGTTTCCTTTGATTTTCACACAGTGGCGGTTTTCAAAGTTTGACTTATTTTAAATAACAAAAGAAAGCTTTAGGAAGAAAATATAAAGAAAATACTAAGGCTGGAAAGCTGTAATTCAATAATTTGGAAATAACAGAATTGAAAAATTCAGGTTGCCTATGGAATTTTCCATTTTCAAATCCACCATGATGATGCAGGTTTTAGTCACCTGTTTTTTGTCATTGGCCTCCAGCTTTGTACAGAGCAGACATGCTGTGAGGCTGAAAACAAACATGGTTTTTAAGGCCTTTGTGTAATATGTGGCCAGAGGTAGAATATGTACACTAAACGAGGCATTGGATTGCAAGAAGATCTCATGGCTAGGGTGGTTGAAGGCTGTGCTAGAAACCTGAGTGCTGTCTCTCTTGTCTGCGAAGGGTGGCTGACCAAATGAATTTCATGGCTATCTCTAACGTGTCTCATCTTCTGTGCCTAATTTAAACCTATAGAGTGATTTACGTCTATAATTGCAGTTGAAGTGAATATGAACTGTGTTTGACTATATTAACCTCTATATAATACTGCAAATCAAGAATAAGTTAGGTCTTGTGTATATGAAATTAGACACCTAATGTCAGAGGATTCTTCCCATCTTGATGTTCCCCAACTACCTTTCTATAAAATGAATTAAAGAGTACTTCTTCCCTCACAGTCATAATGCAAGTTTTTAACTAATAACTGTTGGAGAAACTTTCAAATGTTATACTAATGAACACCACAGAAGAGCTCACAAGGAAATCAGTGATTCAGTCTCAGGAGAGGACTGGAATTTATGCAAGGCTGAGGGTCACACATTGAAGAACGGAGGTAAAGCAGGGTATTGAAAAGTTGCTTATTTTATGTGATTTGTCCTTCCTGCGCACTGAATGAGGTCCTGCAAAAACGGTAGTGTGTGATTATGTAATTGAAGAATTTTTTTTCAATTATCTATGTACAGAGGCCAAAGGAAGGTTAAGTCTGGTATTTCCTAACTTCAGTAGTCCTTAATTGTGCAATCCTAATGGTGTCTGCGTGTTCCTGGGAGGGGTTTATAATGTTGGTGTGTGTATGTATTTGCAAATAAAGATACAATTACTGTTAGTTTAAGTTAGTTTAAGCTAAATTTTAAATTTTAATTTAACCCACATGGAGAGCAGAAAGTCTTTTTAACAAAATGTTATTTACTTATTTTTCCTGTTTCATCCATTCTCACTTAATCAAATGTTTTCTGAAATATTTCTGAGACTTTTTAAGGAAGCTGAGGTTGACAGTCATTGGAGTAATCAAGCCACTTCACTGTGAAGCAATTAACTTAGGAATAGAACAACTCTCCTTTTATTTTAATTACTTATTGTGGCCTTTGAATGACCCAGCAGTTAGAACAATAGCACCCTGGTTCTGTACGACCTATGTAACACCAGAACATAGTATTTCATAACGAAAAAGAAAAAAGGAACAGAGGTATTATGTTGTAGTACTTCCTACATGCTAGTATCACTTGTAAGGTTTTCCCCCCTTGGTCCTTCAATTTTTCATTCCATCCATAATTTCAAGGGGATTTCTGGTTACACATTTGAAATATATCCTTTCTCCATCTTCTCCAGGATTCTTTCCAGGGCAATACTGTGCACAGGGGTTTTGTTTTGGGTTTTTTTCTCCCTTTGTGTTTTTTTTTTTTTTTAAGGTGCTGTAATTTTTAGTTTATTGATGGTTCATTTGTAGCATCCTTCTGGAAGAAGAAAACAAAACACTTTGCATTTGAAACAGAGGATTCAATGTTACACTTGGCAGAAGAGAGACAAGAAGGTGTCTATTTAGAGAGGAGACATTAAGGCTTTTACTTCTGCAGTGTTAGTTTCTGGAGGAGCACTTGGGGAATGTTGGAGTCTGTATGAGTAGGTCCTGTGTGGACTGAGGTTTGAATGAAGGTGGCATTGTGCTAGGGAGTGGGGTTCTCTGAAATGCATAAAATCTTTCTGTGTATCTGAAGTAATGGCAGGGTGCCCAGAGCTTTGTGGGATGTTGCCTACTTCTTCAGCAATAAATAAAATAAGCAAGTAAATAAATATATTTAGTCAAGGGTAGGATATCTTTGATGTGAAGATCTTCTGCTAGATGAAAGGCTGCAACTGGCATGCAGTGCCAAGCATCTCCCTGCTTCCTTAGTGCCTTTGGTGCCAACATCCTCAAAAAGAACAAGGCTTGTAATCCTTAAGACATCAGATTTGAAAAAGGATTTCCTTTAGAGCTAAGGTTGTTTTTTTCTTACTCTGCAGGCATGTAGCTAGTGGTAGGACAAATGAGTCTTCCAATTAATAACTGTGGCAGTTTTTGCATTACAAGTGATCAAATAATTTAATTTTCCTGTAACCATGGACAAGGTGCTGATGCCCATCTGCCCTTGGAGCAGAAGTAGCTCTGGTACTGGTTTAAGCCAGGGGTCCAAGCAACCCAGTGTTCATAGATGGGCACCTGGAACAGAAGGGTTAAAACAAGGCCTACGTACATGATGCTTCCCTTCAAAACTCTCCCAGTCTTTAACTGTTTCAATTTGGGGAATGAAGATCTCACTGAGGCTGGTGTGGCTTGCCCGTTCAGTAGTCTGCAATGGATTTCTGCCAACTAGTTGCCCACTCTCCCTTTGAACTTGCACATCCGCAGTCAGGCAGGGAGTGCCACATGTCTACTTCCTGCTGCATGAACCACCACCTTGTTCTCCTTACTTTGAACCTGGTTTCTATAACAAGGGGCCACCAAGTGAAGACAGTGAGCAGATATTCCCTCCATCCCTTTTCCCTGTCACCCACAGACCTTTTGTAGACCTTTGTCAGATCTCCATTGCATTGTCTCTTTTCCAGCTTGAAGAGTACTGGACTAGTCCCTTGCTTGCCCTGACCATCTCCACCCAGAATCCCCACCCAGGCTCCTCTGCCTGTGGCTCTAGGGCTTCATTTAAGCCCAGGCTGGGACACCCACATGTGTCCTGGGCTATCAGACAGCTGGGAGCAGAAGGAGCTGGGTGGCCCCTGACTGGGGAGGATCTGGGAGCCACGGTGACCCCAGAGCAGACAGGGCCCTTGCTGACTGGGTACAGTCCTACCACATCTGAGCCAGGCTAGCAAACAGGATGAGGCAATGAACCAGGTCCAAGATCCATCCAGGGAGTCAAGTCAGCAGCAGCCAGTGACAAGGCCAGAGACAGATAACTCTTACAGCATATGTCCAGCAAGAACCGAAAGCCAATTAAGGGCTTTTAGTGCACTCAGAGCACTGTCACGCTTATCTACATCGAATTTTATTTGTTGTTTTATTGCTTAGTCACTCTGTCTTGTAAGAGACTAATTTTTCAGTTCTTGACAGTTTGCCTTCAAGGTATCTACTATCTGGAGTAGCTTTCTATCATCAGTAAGCTCTTCTTCTGCTTTTCCAGATACTTTCTGGATATGTTAAGTAATGTGGATCCCAGCAAAGACCCATGTGGAACTCTGCTGGTGATTTTCTTGCCTTTTTACAGCTTCACATTGGCTCTTACGCCCTGCCTCTTAACCAGTTATTTATCTGGGCCAGAACCTTTCTTATTATGTAATGACTGCTTAGTTTCCTTTAAAGCCTTTAGTAAAAGTCTTTGGCAGAAATTTCTGGATATCCAAGTGAAATGTGTCAGCTGGGTCACATTCACCCGCATAGCACGACAACCCTGCAGAGAACTCCAAGAGGTTTGTAAGACAAAATGT
The DNA here is from genome assembly GCF_949628215.1 of Phalacrocorax aristotelis. NCBI lineage: Eukaryota > Metazoa > Chordata > Aves > Suliformes > Phalacrocoracidae > Phalacrocorax > Phalacrocorax aristotelis. The sequence goes on from NC_134278.1 coordinate 66,700,056, forward strand.
CACTTTACAGAAGTCATGTTGACTCTCCCAAATTGATTTTATTTATCCAGGTGTCCACTAATTCTAGCATTTCTTATACCACAGATCCCTTGTGGTAGCCGAGGCACTGGTCTGCTCAGTGAGAAAAAGAAAATTGTAGTAAACCAGTTTTACCTGACTGCCAGTTACTGACAACCTTTACAGGTGTTAATGTTATTAGCAAGTCTTTAGGATGTATGACTTGTAATTACACTGCTGTTCCAGTGCTCCAGACTAAGACTGCATCTTGCAGAAATGGGCTTGAAAATAACAGGATATGTTTGATCATGTTGACAAGCAGTGGAAAGGACTGAGCAGTGCTTCTAGTGCTTTATTAAAATGTAATGAAAGGTTTGAGCAGCTCACCTGAGTGGTAGTTTCTCATTATAATTTTGTCCTAGAGCCACTCTCGTGGCTCACAACTGTGAACATTTGCAGAAGAACCTTTTCAGTTGCAGCAAATAGCTAGACCACAGTTTGACCATCTTGAGGAAGAAATCAGAAGACTGTTTTTCATATAATGCTCCCTCAGACTGTGAAGGGGAGAAAAGAACCATCGTGGGAAAAGAAAGCATGAATTTCTGCTTTCTTCTGAAATGCAGAAGAGGCAGGAATAAACTAAAATGCAGAAAGAACCAAGATAGTCTGCAATTCACCCTATATGCTATACGTTCTGTCTCACAAATGTAGAGACAAACCTGTTACTCTGCTCGGTGCAGATCTGGTAGTCATGGGACTAACAGTCCTACCTCTCCCTAAAAGGATGGAGCACTTCTGCGTACTCTCATATCAACTCAGATATGGTCAAGTAAGTAGAATAGGTTATTTCTTATTGATGAGCAGCTCAGAAATCAGCTAGTTCAGAGATCAGAGGTTTTAAAACCTTTCTGTTTGAAAGACCATGCAGCAGTCAGTTCAAAGTGGCAGATAACACTGTGGTGCTAGTTTTGTGTTTTTGAGTAAACCCAAATCCCAAGAAACTTCTGATACTATTACTTCCTGTAAAGTAGTTGTTTTTTCAGAACAGGAAGGCTTGTAACCTGTAAATGAAATAGCAAAGTTTGCAGGGAGTAACAAAATTGGTTTAAATCAGATTTAAGTATAAAACAAAATAGTGTGAATGAGAATACCCACATTATTTAATGTATTTAAACTATTAGGCTTTTAAACTCTTTTGGGCTATCAGCATTACAACTGGAACAGTAGCTTTTCATACATTCCACTTTACAAAATAACAGAGAGATATGTATACAGGTAGTGGGCATGAGTCATAGCTAGAACTTCCTATAATTCTTTTAAAATTAATGATGTTACTGGTGTACAAGGATGGTCTGATGGGCAAGAAGTCAGTAGAAGTATATCTCTTTATACCTGCCTAGTATCTTGTCTAGAATGTTTTTTCTACATTTCTATTCTAAAGTTATATTTTACCACTTTAAGTGTCAAAAAGGAGACAAATCATGTACTTCTGCTTATTGTAGCACATTTCTAATATACCTGTTTTCCATAGTATATGTCCTCTACAATGTTTACCATCACTCTGACCTTGAGGTTAAGAAATATCTACACTGAAACTACTGTTTTCTTATTATCACGGTCGTTTGCCATGAAATAATAAATTTCACATTGCATCTGTGCTAAGAGTCATGGATTACAACCAGAACGAGGTGATTTCCCATTATAGCTCCTGCTTTGGCTTTTGAAATGAAACTAGGCCTTTGGTTAATCTTGGAGAGACAGTCCTGGGATGAGGACCGGCTTCAGGCAGGGCAGAGAGTTGCTTAGAGCAGAATTCTGCTATAGGCAACATAGCAGCCGTAGTCCTGCTACATATGGCCCAAGGTGGCCTCGGTGTCATTAAGGAAGGGATGTGAATGTGTGGTTCATGCTGGAGGAGGTGGAATGACCGCTGCAAGAAGCGGCAGTGACACCTTGTACTGATAAGAGCAGTAGGTGTTGCAAGGCTGGCTTTTTCAGACCTCTCATGGTAATTTTTCATCACACCTGCATCACTTAACCCACTCGATCCCTTATAGTTTGCTGGAGCTGCTTCATCACAGCCCTTCACAGACAGGCCCATCATAGACGGGCAAAATAGGGTCATTCTTACTCTACTGAGAAGATTGAATGTAAGCGTGGTGGTGTTTATTTTTGATGATTTGTCCCATTTGGAAAGTTTGTATGACTGACTGTTTTAGGCTATGGTATTCATATTTTTGTCTCTGTTATCATTTTGCGTTTGTTTTGTTGGTAGAGTTATCCTCAGAGGTAGCACTTGTGAACAACCAAGAAGTTTGAAAAGAAAAGAAGCAATTGTCTGTCTAGTTATAAATGAAAGAAGACACTTCTGGCAAACGTTTGCAAGTCATACCTGGTGGTGAATCTAGGAGTTGCCCGATTACTTACAAACAACCCTCTGCCATTTCTGTAACTAAAAACTGCTTAAATTGCTGCTGGCAGTTCATTTTAGTTAAGTTTAGAGTTCAGGCTGGAGCAGATTTCCCAGATGAGCCAAAAAGGTGTTTAGCCTGCCACCATTTCTGCCATGTAGTGCAGCATGTGATTCAATACTGGAAGATGCGGTCACAGTTCTATGGCTGTATAGATCAGGATTACCTCAACCTTTTTTTCTGTGACATTGCATAGGTAGGAATGTGTAGCTGAATGGATCTGTTCAGCACTGTAGTCCTTCCTCATCTGGAAGGAAGGCATTTTGCCCAGCTGTGTCCTAGCCAGACTATCAAGCAGTGCTCTGCCACTTTCATAACTGATTCAGACCCGACTAAAGAAAATATGCAAGCAGTTACCATCTGAGCTATTATAAGAATTTTCCTTCTCATAGTTGTTGCAGCCTGATCATGATGACTCAATTATCACAAGCTATAAAATGCTATAATTGCTATTAGTACTGTCAGAGTCTGTTTTTGCCGTTCTGGCTGAGTAGCCTTGAGACTAAATGCAGGAGGGGATGGGAACTGCCTGGATGAAGAAACCCCTGCAGTCACAAGGGTCACAGGAGAGCAATCTAGCACCCCTGCAGAGTTTTCAGACTACAGATGGATCTCCAGCACTCTGTCTCACTGCGGAGTTTACCGCACAAGTAACACTTAAGAAAATAGCAGCATTCCTGGAAGACTGTTTGGATAAGGAATGGAGTTGTTATTAAATCAGACTGATTTCTTTTTTTTTCTCCGAATATATTGTTTTTGTTGAAACTGAAAAGTGTATCAATTTTAAAGAAAAGTGACAGGATAAAAATTCTAGCTGGAATGTTTTGATGATGGAGAAAAAACACTGCTTTGCAAATTCAAAGCAAAGTTTTGAGTCATTGTTTTGAATTTACTTCAATATTTAAAAAAAGGTTTCCTAGAAGTTTTGAAGGCAATAACAATGAAATGGTTTGATTTACCTGAAGTGACTTATTTGATATTATCTTGCACAATAATTTTTTTGAAGGAGATTTCTTAATTTTTCTTTCTCTTTTTTTGGAAATAAGATTTCCATATAGTTATTCCTATGCTACTTATTTTCCGGAGTCTAAACTCTTGAGTAAAGACCTATTCTTAACAAAGTGGATCTGTCATAAATCAAAATAAAGCTCAGATGATCTGCCTAAATATTCTGCCATTCTTGCCATGGGAGTCTACCGTAGTTCTAGGCTTAGTCACTGACTTGTGTTGAAGAAATAATGCTGTCACAGCACTGTAGCAAGGTGAATTTAAGTCGACATGACAGCTTGCAGAACACAATGACTACTTAGTTATGCACGTAGGTAGTGTGAAAGGAATTGTTTAATTTTTCTTATCCATGGCAATTAGACACTGTGGTCAGGGTGAAATGCAAGACTTCCTTTATTTCCTGTTTACACAGACTCTATCCTCTACTCTGTGCTTCTTAATGATGGTTTTGGACTATCCTTGTTCCTCAGTGCTCTGACAGCCTGTCCAGCTTAGTTCTCCCACAGTCATGGTGTTGGACTAATTTCTGCAGAACTGTTATGAAATAATTCATGACTCATTCTTCTCCTGCATGAGTGAAATATGCCCACTAAAAAAATCTCACCGCAGCATGGCAAGGAACACTTACCAACTTGTTAAGTATGCTGAGCTATGTCTTAGCGGGTCTGTACAGGGGGTTCCAACCTATGCACTGCAGCATTACTATGCCTCTTCCTAATTCCTACCCATAGGGTGGCCTGATGGACGTACTGGAATATCCTTGCTCTCAGGATACAGTATATCACATTCAGAAGAGATGCTATTAAGAGAAAGGGAGGGCCAGATATAGCCCTCACTGTTTTTTCACCAGGCTCTGACTGCCTTTTTCTGTCCCACCCTTGTGTAAGTACAATGATACGATCATTTAGGAAGCAAAGTGGTGTTACGGTGTGCCTTACCTTATTTTCCATGTCTGTAGCTTTCCTATCGTGACTCTGTGTTACAGCGAGGACTCACCAAACAATGGTTAGTTCTATGCTTTTAGGCTACTTCTTGTCTTTTCTGACACTACCTCTGTGAAGGTAATATATTGCCCAGATTAGGCCTTGCATTTATGTTTTTCTTTCCCTCTGGAAATGTTCTGTGATCTGCTTCATTATCTTACAATTTTTATTACTTTCTGCATTCAGATAGATACTAGAGGGACCTAGGGCGACATTGTTGGAACCATTTGTCAGATTACTTCTTGTTTGTGCAGATTTTCTATTCGTTCTGCATGCCTGGTAGGGACCACCTTGAATTCAAAACTAACACTATAGATTTGTGAAATAATAAGAACTTTCTCCACGCTGTTTCCTGCTTATTTCTGATCAGGTATTATAACCATTCATAGGTAGTATGCTTTCCATGTAAAAAAAAAAATTGCCATGCCTAAGGTCTTCACCTTAAGCAGCTTTATTTCTGTTGAACTTTGTGTGTGAAGATAGTAAAGCAGGTCATTTGTTTCTGTTTCAGAAACTGTACATGACCAGCAGTCAGATTATCCTCTGCGTTCCCTTAATGTCAACTCCAGTTTTCCTGTTTGAGTCTATAGGATTTGATCCAAATCCCACTGCAAACAGTGAGAATATTTCTTTGAGTTAGAGAGTTTTGGATGAAGCCTAAAACTGGATGGCCTGGCCAAGGACCACGAAAGGAAAAAAGCTTCTAGTAAGCAGAGAATATCAAACTCAAATAAAGAGAATGAAATATATTTTATGTATGTTATTTTCTAATATGTTTAAACATATCTTCTTCTTCAAATTTGAAATTTATTACCCTGAATTAACGTTTTAGGTGTTTATCTGGACTTCCGATAAAATATCTAGAACATCTGGGTGGACAACTAGTGAATAGAGTTCACCCTAACTCTGTACTTGACCAGATGATAGGACACGGGTGTGGGAGGCAGATACTGTTCACACCAGTCTCCTCAGACTGCTTTTGAACACTTTACTGATATGCTTCATTAGCCCCTGAAGTGAATTTTTAATGCAGGGAAATGATCATTGAGATAAGTCCTGAAAGAGCTGAGATAAAATTAATTGATGGGTTCATTTGTGAACCAAGCTTACAGTTTGCAGTTTAGTAGTTTACACAGCATATGTGAAGAAGTTAGGCAAAAAAAAAAGAAAGAACCCCAAGAACACGGCTTTATTCTATTTACAGTATGAGGTAAGTTTAAATACCTTGCTGCTCCACTTAATGCATTGTGAACGGTCATACTGGTAACATAATTGCATGTGCCATAGCAATTGGCACATGCTTTATATTTTGTTGCTTTTTTAATTAATAGTCATACATGGCAAGTTGCTTTTTCTGTTCATCATTCTATGTCATGACACAGGTATTTCTCTTGCCTTCTTCCTCCAAACTTTGCAGTTAACTCTGCATAATCACAAACCTGTAGTCACAGGTAAAAATATACTGTCTTTTAACTGTGTGCTTCCAACTGCTGTTATTGACTGTTACTGCAAAATAAATCTACATTCAGGAGGCAAAATACGCCTCCCTCTTTTTGAGAAGTAGGCTTATACTCTCTATGCTGGTATGTTTATGCCTCTGGGCTTGCACCATTGCTTGTTCGAATGCTAGCTCAAAAGTTACAGTAGCATGAACTTCAAGATTTTGAGTATTTACAGAATCGAGTAATTGCGATTGAAAACTATAATCAAAGTTAAGTAATGGGAAAGCACTGGTAATTGTAAGCACGCTTATAACTTCAGAGAGTCAGGTGTTCAATATAAGAGTTTGATTAGTGTCCCTTCTGTATTTGCTCTATTTATTAAGCCTGTTTTATTTTCAGATGTCAGTGAGGCTTCATCACTGGAAAGCCCAGGATGTACCATCTTGAAGTCTTTGAAAATTTCAGCAGTAGTAAACCTGCAGTCAGACTGGGTTTGATCCTCAGAGGGGTCCAGATATTCTGTCTAGACATTCAATACTGATGGCAGATCTTAACAGATACTTTCATATTAGTTCGTATTTCAGGTGCAAAGACAGAAAAAATTGCTAAGTGGACTCCAGCTCTTAAGAAGAATATATCTTTTTAACTGTGCTTTGAAATAAGCTTTCCTTGAGAACAGATGAAATATTCAGTGTTGGAAGCAGTGTTGGAAACAGTGTTAAGAAGTGAGAGCCCCGCTGTCATTGGTGTTCTCTGAGGGTGGGTTTTGCTAGAAACATGAGCTGAAAAATTAAAAGGTGAGGATGTTAAGTTTTGAGATGATGACATATGTTGGCTTGCTTGAACTTCAAGGCTTTGTTGGATACAAAACAACTGCAGAGATTAATATTTCAGGAAAATATTTTTAAAAACTGTCTCAGAATGTGGGAGCAAACCAGGGATTGGCTGTCATTAATTGAATAGTTAAGGCAATTAATTCAGTACAGTGTGTTAAAGGTCAAGTAAAGGTACAATATGTGGTTGTAAATATTAGTGTATAGTCATTATTAAGAGAGAACAGTTTGTCCATTTAGTTTTATAGAAGGATGATGCCATAAAGTTCTGTCTCGTACTCACTTCCTGTCTCATTTCAAGGAACACTGTGCACCTGTCATTATGCTTCCTAATCTTTTAAAACCTCCTTAAACTGTGTCTCCAGAGTTAACAAAATGGCTTTTTCCTGTCTGCTTTATATGTAAATAACAGATTCATGAAAGAGGTTTCCTTTGGTTGATTGGCTTGGTCTGGTTTCAGAAATTACAGAGCAAGTCAATTGTAAAACTCTGCAGTTTCCATTAAGTGGCAAGTGTTTTAGATGCTGTTTCCAAATAATGCTGATGACTGCAGAACTGTTGCAGAAAATAGAGTAAGTTCCTTTGCATGAAGCAAGTTCTGTTAAGACTAAGAAAGTGGTTTTGTTCTTATAATAAGCCGAATAACTTGCTGATTTTGATTCGGGGAAATAAGATATAAGTCTATTTTCAGAATTCCTCTTTCAGTGAAGAATTGAATTCACCTGGTATCTGAGAGCTGAAGCAGTCCAGTATTGCATAATTTAAATGTGATATATGTTCTGAACACAGAGACCAGCTTAGCTTCGTAGCAGACATGTTAAAAACACCACATTGATATCTGGAAGCCTGTTCATTAAGATGCAGAGTAGACAAATAATAAAAACGAGATAAAGCATTTTGAAACCTAACACAGAGGTTTTCAAGCCAAGCTTAGTCAAACCTATCATAGTTTCCTTGCTAAAGAGAGAATATTTTCTGGGTTTTATGTGTTAAGTGGTCATAGTTGATGAGAAAGACACAGTTAGATCAGTTATTTATTTCTGATTTGATAATTGCGAATTTGTTTTCTTGCTTTCAGTGATTCTTCTTTTCAAGAGGCAAAAAGAGAAGTGGGGTGCACACTGTGCATCCTCAAGGAGTTAAATACACGTAGTCTGATCAGAATCAAATTCCTAACTGGGAAGGTCATTCATCCATGGAATATTCTTCTCTAGGGAACTGGGAGAAGAAGCTGATAAAGTTGGAAAAAGCACTGAAATATGTGTAGGGCAACTTCTTGATTGATGCAGTGGGAGTTCAGTGCCTAGAGCTGTTGGAGAATTGGATGGAGGTTTGAAAAATAAATCACCATAGCCCAGACTGGCAAAAACAAAGGTTCAGGTGTAGGCACACAAAGATCAGTCATGGTAAGCTTAATGGAAGCAGTAGGGAGACACTTGACTGTTTAATATAAGACTTCACTGTCTGCATTCATAACATTTTATTTTCTGCTGTTATGTAAAGCAGAAACACACCAACAATCCAGGAGTGGAAATTAGTAACACAGCAGTGAAGGAATTACTGTTCTGAGGTAGCTATGCCATTCCCTTCCATCTTTACATCTGATAAAACATAACGATAAGAAAGCAGTTCTAGATGCTGTATCACTGAAATTATTCAAGTTACAATGAATGGCTTGATGGAGAATATAGAGCAAAACCAGCGCTAAGGATGTCAAAGTAACACTAAATGTCAAAAATGTACACACGTCCCCCCAGTAGATATTTGTTTGCCATATCGTACATAGCATTATTCTGTTCTTAGCAATGCAAACTGTTGAGAAGTAATTTGTAATCTCACTTTTACTTGTGTAGCTTCACCGTTTCCAGGAGATTCCTAAATGAAGTATGAGAGGTGAAAGCTTCAGTAGGAGAGGGGCCCTGATCCCTTTCCAGTCTCCTGACCCCTCCATTAATAATGTACAAGAAAATACCTGTTATCATTATTCAGAACATCTTTTCAGTTTGCTCTGGGCAGAACTGGTTGAATAGTAAGTGTTAACACTGAATATGCTATTGTCTTTGGAAGGTCAAAGCATGACTAATTTTCTATGATGGAATAGAAGAGAATATTTCTGTGTGTAGTAGAAAAACTCTTTATTTCGTGATGTTAAAAAATCACAAATATTTTTACTTAAATTGCTCCTTCTTACAGATCAGATGAGACAGATATATTACTGACAGCATCTATTTTTTTAATAGCTTACTGAAAGGACCCAGAAAATACTAAAGTACTGAAATATAAATAGCCCAAATCGTATTGAAATAGATACTTTGAAAACTGGTAGAAAGGACAGGTAGTAAAACCCTAAAAATGACTCAAAGGTTCTGTATGAAATCGCATTTGAGTCAGTGTTTCCCAGTATGTCTAGAATGCCTTGGTATTGTGTTAGGACAGTGAATTCCAGTGTAAAGTAGTTGTGCATAATTTCTGTGTCTTGTTAAATACCGTCAAGTCATAGTTTTAACATCTACTGCAAGAGATCCACTCCCTTAATAGCAGATTTTCTGTGATGGCTAATAAATTCTAAAAAAACCTTCTAGACTCCAAATTTGGCCTATAAACACACAAAGCTTGAAGGATATCACTGACTAGCAGTGCAATAACCCCCCTACCTTGTGTTTTCTAGAGGCCTTCATAAGAGTTAAGAATGATGATTATTCTGGATACCGACAGAAGCAGCCAGAAAAGGCATTCCAATATTGCAGCCTCAGAAAGAAAACTCTGCAATTGAACTGTCCCCTTATAAGCAAAGATGCTGAATGCATCATGAGTCACACTGAAACTGCTTTGGATATTGGGTGTGTGTTGGGTTTGTTGGGTAAAGCACCCAGTGAAGAGGCAGTATTTTCTACTTTCACTGCACAAAATATTCTGTTACCCAGAAATTTCATCCTAACAATGTCTTTAGTCTGTGTCCAGTGTATATGTAGAGGAAATGTGTTTCTTGTATGCATCTGTATGACTGAGTTTTACTAAGAACATGACCTGTGCCCAGATACAACGTGATTTTAACCAGTGTCTGTGCAGTTTGGTGGGATCTCAAATTCCTACAAACCATGCCTCACTAAAAGATTGTCAGCAGTTTTCCCATTCATTTTTTTTGAACAGCCTCCCAGCCAAGCATGAGACTTGCCTGCACGAATGACACCCAAGAAATTATTTAGCCATACAGCTCCTCAGCTTGTACAGCCTCATATAGTTGTGCGGAAGCTAGCTGCGCTCGTGGGTTTACTCCAGCTGAGGTTATGATACTTTTTGTAACAACGCAGCAGCTGAACAGCTAGGAGCCAGGTGCCAGAACTTCTTGCTGGAGTGGACAAAAATAAGACATTTATGATGACCGTTCCTTTTGTAAACCTCAGCATGATTTGTGATGGAGTGTGATATGTAGATCTCAGTTTGAAGCGATTATGTTACACGGAGTAACCTTACAGAAAACTTAACTGTTCCCACCCTGTCTCTTTCCTAACATAATCTTCTCTTTACTGACATGTGTGTTAGCTTATGTGCTTATTGTACTAGCCTATATACTTACTAGTTTATACTTTTTTAGCCAGCATATCTAAACTGAAGTGTCAATACCACTCTTTGTCCCAAACTTCTGCTACTTTGTGGAAAAAAAAAATCCAACGCAGGCCAAAACTTGAGAGTCAATTCTGTTATTTTTATAAGATTATCACAGGAATGCCAATGAAAATATTCTTAAGTTACAATGGGTGTAACACAGGATTTTCACATTACCCCCTCCCTCTGGGGGAAATCCATAACTTTGTCGACAGTGTGAACTCCACTCATATGGGTCAGGGCAGATTTACCCAGTCAGTGTGTTTGTTTCCACTTCCATTTTCATTGGCACAAAACCAAACAACTAAGGGGAAACAGGCAGTGCAGGGCCCCCACCCTGGCTCTGAACATATTTTCTTCTATTGTAGCTGGTTCCCTCAATTTCCCAGATCAATCAAAACCTGCTGGAGTCACTGCTGTGATAAAGTCAGTTGCTGTCAGGAGGTAGGATATTTGTGCTACAGCGATCAAGAGAGGTCAGAGCTTTTAGTGGTAATGGTAACCCAACAGAAATAAATACGTACTGAATTCCAGCATAAAATGGGGTCTGGGGTGGTATAGGATATCTGGAAACATGCTGAATTTACAATGGTCTCTGTATCATGCTAGCATCCCACTCTGAGAGAATGAAAAGCATCAGCTCTGATCTTTCCAGGGCTATCATAATGTTTTGGAGATCTGGCTTATAACAAATGCTGATAATGGCAATACTTGGATGACTCAGTTTGAGGGCTGGTTAGGATGCTAGTCTTGAGAAGTCAAGGGATCAGTTCCCTGAAATGTCCTGTCCAAAGTCTCAACAGCCTGTGTATGAACAGTACAACCTAAATCAGTGTAAGGTTCCAGTCCATCTATGTCCCTTACAAAAAGGATCAAGAATCATACAGTGGTTTATATAATTATTTATGAGAAAATAGGTAACAAAATCTTTCTCAGTGTAGGATCATGTTATACAGTCGTGTCATGAGGAAGCGCAGATCAGCTTCTGCTGGCCGGGTTTTAGTGAAAATTCTGCTGCTGGGTTTAGTAGTAGCTGGTTACTGCCCTGTGTTCATGGTAGGTGCTTCCTGAGTCAGTAATTTACTATTCTCACTTCTGCTTTTCTAATCTTAACCTCAGATTTGAAATTTAAGCTTTACTCTTCCTGATTTTTTTGGTACATTATTACTGTTACTGACTTCAAGTGTATCCTGAAAGATAATTTTAATTATCATGATAGAAACAGGATGTACGGATTTACGTGTAGTATTTGAACCACCAAAACTAGTGAGAACTGATGTATTGGCTCCTACATAAGATACACAAGATAGGGCCTCGTGCTCTGCCTTGCCTGGCTGCTTTCCCTTTCCCACACATGCACTGGCCACCTCAATTCCAGTAAATGAGACACGCCCAGGGCTGCTCTCTGCCTCAGAGGCCAGCTCATGCCATGTCCCAAATGCACACGATTATAAAAACTAGGTTAGCTGCATTCAGGTTGCATGTTGGGAATGGTCCCTGACCTGCAGTGGCTGCTGACCCGTGCCCAGGCAGGGTTTGGAGAAGAGCTGGCTGGGCTGGCAGGAGCAGTGCTGGGGTCAGCCTTACGCTGCGGCCGTACGGGCCGCTGAGTCCCGGAGCCTGGGGTCATGCCCGCCATCACAGTGGAGCTGTTAATACCGTTCCTGATCAGTTGGTTGAGATTAGTTTCAAGCATAAACTATGAGGTTTGCAGTTCCTTACAGGTGTGTCTCTTATCAGTTGTTATATATCTGGAAGGATTCAGACGTCTTATTAGATACTTGGAAAAATGTCTGTTGGCTTTCTGAATGTTGTGTTTCCTGCTTTGATACTTTTCAGTTTAGAGTTCCACAGGCTGACGTTGTAATGTAAGAGAAAATATTGTCTGTTACTGGTTTTCAATTTGCCACATAAAATTTCATTAATGAAGTGCCTTGTTCTTGTCTTACAAAAGAGACAAAATAAGCAGTTCTAATTCCACGTTACAAAACATTTAACTTGTTAATAATCTGGTAAGCAATAAGGGTTGGAGCAAGAGGAAACAAGAATAATAAGTGACTTCACAGGCAACAGTTACGCCTTCATATATGTCTACACATTAGCCTGTGAGGAGATTTTTTTTTGTTTGTTTTCTACTGTTTCGTTATTCTTAGGTGCACCAACCGGTTCAGCCATTTAAAGAGTATTCTGCAGGATATAATGCATCAGCAAAAGATGTGAGGCAAGCTGATATGACTGGCCAGGGCATAGTACTCTCTTTGTCTCCTGGCTTCAGTGGCCAAAACCCAATTGTTGAATTATTTTGTGAGAGCACAATCTTGTCTTTCATTGAATTATAAAAGGCTCTGCCAGGGTTATGTGCTATTTCCAGTCAGGAATATGGAGGCTTTAAATTCTTGCTGGGCACAGGGAGTACTATGCAGATGATGCAATGGGAATGATGCAGAATGAGGGTCTGGACTGAGTTTTTAATAGTGCTTAAAATAGTGGTTTCTTACAAATTGGCAAAAAAAAAAAAAGTCACATTTGTAAACTAAGAATAACACACACACAAAAGATTCTTCCCAATTACATCTTTATTATACTCATGCTGTGCAAAATGCATTTGATTGTGTTGCAGCTTTAAGTAGGAAAATGTAAAGTTTCACTCGTATAAAGCTTATAAGATTTTTATTTTTTTAATTATTCTGATTATGTTATTGATGAGTCTGTACAGGTGGTTTCACATAAAAATTGGTAATGTTTTTTCCTCTTGGGGATTCTATATATTCTACAGCTATTAATGTAAGTATTTTAGGAAAGTTTTAGAGAATTACTTAAATTGTACTGGGTTTCATTTTCTGATGACCTACACTACACTGCCGGGTATTTTAGTGACCAGCAGTTTAACTGTTCAGTGTTTGGAGAAATTTAAATCCTCTAAAGGTGATCTGAAATATATTTCTCGACACACAAGTTGGCTAGCATCAAAGCCTGCTACTGATGCCTTTGCAGAGGTGGAGGTTAATATAACATCCTACTAACAAAGGGCGATGGAATGGCTTTGAACCCTACCCGGAGGAATGATGTTTCTGTTTTTAAGTGGGGAGGGCAGGGAATAAGAGGCTTTGACATGGTGACATTTTTCATGACTGAATTAGAATTAAACCTTGCCTTTCCTGGTCTTTAGGCAGAGAGTAATTTGGGAAGGAAATTCAAAGATTGGAAGGAACTACTTCAGTGACAGTTTGATATAAAAGATCGACCTCTTGCTACCCCCAGATTCAATTAGCACTTTGCGAGTCTAGAATATGCCGAGTGGGTTGGCAAGGAATGAAAGGAAGGGTATGGATTGCTGTGGACATTAGGCCAGGTGTAAAATGGTTCATGTTAATTATTTAATCACATGGTTACCAGCTTTTCATATGCAAACTGTGTGTCTGAGGATGGATCTCTGTCCTAGAATGAGTGTTGGCGTATGTTGGTCCAGTTATTACTCCTTTCATTAAAAGGAAAAGAAAATGGTCAGAACTAGAGAGGATAGCACAGCCTTCCTCACTGCTCGGGTCCGTGCAGTGCCTCCCCTGTTGTTTTCATACGGCAGCAGTTCTGGAGTCATTCCCTCCCGTTCTGTCCTGAGGTGGCTGCAAGGCTGAAGATGGGACTCTAAAGCTTCAAATACAGGACTCAAAGGTATCACTGTGGAGAAAAGGACTTTAAACAGTTGCTGAACTTTAAGTCCGTGTTTAAATCCAAAACATACCTGTGAGATTTTAGGATTTGCTCAAGAATTTTGTGACTTTAGGGCTGTGCATGCTGTAGAAATGTGGAAGAAGAAATGGTTCTATATTATCATTACAAATCAGGGGACTTTTACATTTATTCACAATTATATTTCCAACCAGTAGACGCCAGCACTGTAACATCATATGTGAAGGGACAAACTTATATACATCAGGATGAGAGTCTTACCTCTCTTACTTTTTGTAGAGAGAATCCTTTTTTGTTGGTTTTGTCCTCTTTTTTTTAAATTCAGATGTTTTAATAATTAGAATTAGGATTGCCTGGTTAATTTGAGGATTATTATGCCAGCTAACGTTAAATTATATGTTGTGTATAGTAATTTTTATCATGGCCGGCATACTGTAGCAAAATAAGGATCCTCTGGGGAGATCAAACAGCTTCTACAATTTGGAAAGTAATTAAAGAAGCAAAACCAAATCTGCTACACCACATCATTTGCGCTTTCTCAGACAGATCTTGGTCAAATTGTGGGTTGTGCAGAGAGCAGACAACACGGTTTGGTGCGCAGAGGCTTCAGAAGAGTGCTGTGCTTACGTTTTGCATAAAAATTTGTATAGGTCTTATAACTAACTTATAAGTGAGTAAGCATTACTTTATGTCCAGAGGGAATGACGTGACACTTCTTTGCAATTCATATATTCACATTTTGCATATAGGTATTTCTGTAGATCTACAGATCCCCTTTATGTCTGAAATGATTTTTTTTTTAAAAAAGTGAAGATAAGCTACTATCGAAGCCTTTGCCATGTGATAGCTGTTCTGGGTTTAGTGTTTGTGTCCCACTGGAATAACATGGGTTTGTTTGTTCTGTAGCTATTCCATCCCACCCACATCTTGGTGGTTTGGCCCTTACTTTTGCTGGTCTGCAGGTGTGCCCATAGCTGACCTCATTCACCCATCTATTTGGAGTCATAAATACGTTTAACCTTATGTTTGGCCATATCTTTGTTATGGCATCCTTGAAATAGAAAGAAGACCCCAATAATTAATTGCTTATTAGAAAGCAAGACCTTTTCCTGCCTAATGTTCATCAAAATTGGCATTATTTTTGTGGGGGGTGGGGGTGGGGAGGGTGTCACAGTAAATGATTTTAAAGTTTCAATTCTATTTTGGCCTTCGCCACACGCTTGCAGGTACCTACGTCATGTCACTTCCCCGTGCTTCTCTCTTTCTTAGTTCAAAATGACCATCCTTATAAGTGCTGCCTTTTCAAACGTTTGTAAAGTGCTTGAAGGTTCTCAGATGTCTACATGAAAGCAAATTATATTTCTGTACTGCTTTTTAATGTCTTAAGTGCTAGGTACTGTAGCTAAGATTTTCTGTGGTTTAGGCCTAATTCTGTCAGGCAGGGGAGATTTTATTGTTCACTTGAACAAGACTAGAGTTAACATAAATGGTTTTCTTTTGCTTTCTGAAAATTCAATCCCAGAGCTACATAGATTTATTTCAGGATACTTTCTTATGAAAGTTGTCTCCTTTACAGGGAGAAGCAGAGTTAATTTTCATGCCAAAATAGCATCCAGCAGCATTCTGTCTTGCTTTTATGAGGGAGCCTTTTAATGGATTTTAAAAAAATACCAGTAGTGTTAATTCAAGCCACACTGGCTATCATTGGTATCCTGTGCCACTGCCTACGCATATGTAGTCATTTACACTTCTGTCAGGTGGAAAATGCTGTAGAGAAGGCCAGCTGCATGTTCCAGCTGGAAAAAGAAAAACCCAAAGAAAGGTGTAACTCAGTGTGAAAACAAACTGGATAAAGCAGGACTTGCAAGCGCAGATGTTTTTCCCCAGAGACCCTGTTTTCTTTTGACCCTTAGCTTCACAAACTTTAGGTCTTTAGGGCTGAAATAGGCAGTGTCCCAGGCTGGATTGCTTTTGCTCTTTTAAAAAAATTCTTGGCCAAACAAAATTTGTTGTCCAGCATTTCTTCAAGGTTGGGTAAGTGCAGAAATGAAAGCAGGTGCAGAGGTAGAAGTCAAAACTCAGGCCTGAGAAAGAAGTACAGAGTATAACAGGGCAAAAGATGAGGTTTTGGGAGAAAATGATGACAATGGAGAGAAGTAGTGTAAGGAGCTAGAGGAAAATATGAATAGTAGCACAGATTTTGGAGGCAAGTGCTGGAATATGTTAGTCATGTAAGAAGAAATCAAAAAAAGAGAAGTAGGAACATATGGTATGAGGTTATATAGAGAATGTTTCCTTCCCAAATCTGCAGTTCAGCATTGTAGCTCTGCGTCTGATTGTGGCTTCAGCTGCCCACAAATGGCTTGTGAAAGTCACGTTCAAATTGTGTACCTCAATGCCTAGAGGTGTCTTTATGAGTTCAAATGGTAGAATTCTGTGCTGAGCCTCTAAAGAGACAAAATCAGTAGACAGAAAAGCTGGGCGATTTAATTTTGTTCCATAGGATATGAGGTTTGCATGCGCATATGTCTCTCTGTATGGTGCAATCTTTAACATACTGTTTCCCTTAGCCCCTTAATTTTAGGAAAGTCTTCAGATGATTCAGCATGGTGTAGGAAAGACTAGTATAGGGTACTTTCCTCTTCATAGAAATAAAAAGGTATATATGAGAAATAGGCACAGAGACTCATAGAACAGAGGGAACAGTCTCATGGTTAGGAAAACTGGCAACCATGAGAACGGGATTCTGTCCCTGCCTTTACCGATAAGTTCCTATTAGAGATGGCCAAATTGCTTTGACCAAAGTTTTCCATTGGCCACTAAGTACTCATTTTTGGATTTTCTGCAGTGGGCCAGATTGGCAGACTGTTCTCCCAGCTGCAGTTGAGAGTCATTGATAGTGTGCTTTGGACATATAAAACCCTGTACAAATACTAAGTAGTTAAGGAAAATCAGAACTCTTATTTCTTAGATTAAGAACCCAAAATCCATGGAAACTTTTGCCATTTTTGCCCATTATCTCCATGCCTAACTTCATCCTTATAAAATGGGCACAATAGGAGGGAAAAAGCTATTTCCCCTACAGTCAATTCGTCTTCTGAAGTCTATTAACATTTGTGCATCACTTAGATAACTTTGGTGAAAGCTCTAACATACTCCAGAGGAATTTATTAATTTTCCATTTAAGGGTAGTGTTGAAGTGTCATACTAAATACTTAACTATTCTTTTGTTATAGGAAGTATGAGTCCTGCAGGGAAAAAAAAAGGTGCTTATGAAAGAAAAACCATACTCCAGGGTATTCTCATGATGGAGACAAATTAATTGCCCACTGAAACTTTCAATTTAGTAAATGCTGAAAATAAGTGCTTGATCTCACTATATGGGGAGGGTGTTCATTTTGGTTTGGGGAAGAAAAGAGGGGGAGAAAAGATGAAGGCTATTATTGGATAAAATATATTTAGAGAGTAAATTTCCTGTGGTCTAGGGTGATTGAAAAAAAAAAATATTTCACAGGCAGATTCTGTGTATGTGGGTCTTCTGACCAGGAATATCATACCTAAATTTGTTCCCATTAAAATCAATAAAATCTCTCAGATTACTTGTAGAAATGTTTGCGGTGTGTATTGTAATAAGTATTTGGTGTCCACAGTTCAGAACTGCTCTGGGCCGACAGGATTGCAAAATATCTGTCAGCTTTGGCTGACAGCCTAAGGTTGCCACAGCAATTTTTCTCTTTAATGAGTAAAATAGGTGGTGTTTATAGAAAAATAACTGTCTCATGAGAAGCTGTGCAAAAAGTTCCATTCAAAACCATGCTGTTTATATATAGTTTCGTTGTTTGTTTTCTTTTCTTTTTACTTACTACTGTGGACATTTGCATGAAAACAGGATATTTCTCCTTCAAATTGCAGTCATGGACAGAATAGCTACTATGCCAAAATGGAGCCAACCCACTTCAAAAAAGTAAAGTATTTTGCTCACCAAATCTGTTTCTTCTGTGTATGTAAAGTTTTGAGCACTTATTTTCCTACCTAAATTTAGGGGCTGTGTTTTTGCGTTAGTTCTGTAAAACCAACAAAACAATATGGATATAATAAAATGACAATATGTTGGTGAAAAGATTAAATGGGTAAAAAAACCCCAGTAACATCAATAACATTTATGTTTTAGTATTTACAGTGACAGGCAGCAGGGATAAAAGTATTTTGGTGAAGTGTACTGATGGGGCTTTTTTACACAGCTTAGAAACAATGATAAATACTCAAGAGAGATAAATAGAAGAATTGAGTCCTGTTTAGGCTGATGGTGATTAACAGAATTAATAAAGGCAAGCTTAGGCTTCTCTTAAGAATGTCTGTGTTCTTTCTGATGGATAAATTTGACTCTTCCAGTCTCAGGTTGAATGTAATATTCTACCAATTTGAGAGATACACTTTTACTGACAAATAGCATATTTTCTTCTGGTTCAGCAGTGTTTTATAATGCCCTTCAGATTTACTTTAGGGGTCCAAGGCTGAATAAGTGTACATTAACATCCATGTTCCTGCAGGTATTTACATCACTTGACAGCTTAGTCCCGGCTTTAGGTCCATCTGGGTGCCCAGGGAAGGTTCTCAGCTGCCCAGATAGCTCTGTGTCATTTATTTCTCTGGCAGGAATGAGTAGGAGAGTGGGTGTGGCATGCTGCCAAATCCTCAGCCCCTGTAGCCCTCATCCTAGCAATAACGAAGGCAGGAGCATGAATCACTGAGCCTTCCAGCTGGAGGCAGCTCCAGCCAGGGCCGTTTTACAGCTGCTCTGACATGTAGAGGCTTACTTGCTCTGGACTAGGAGACCGCAGTGGCTTGTGGCTTAGTGTGCACTTCACCTGTTCTGCCTTCTCTCAATCTAGGGTGGTTCTCTGAAAACTGATACCTATCTGTGCAAAATGCACTGGATGAAGCCGTCATCTCTTTGTACAACTGCAGGATTTATAGTCACCATACTAATAAGTAAATATTCCCTCTCTGGTTAATAAATGGAACAGCAGGGATTCAGGGCAGGTGAGCACAGTCCTCTGACTGTAAAGATTTGCAGAGAAATTAAGAATGGGCAGGCTCTTCTTTGTACTACACAGATCAAGTTTTCCAATGTCATGAGAGCCACTTCTTCCCAAAGCTACCTGCAAATCTTTAAGGCAATTTTTTTTTTCTCATTTGGCCAAATGAGCATCCCACTGATCTTTTCTAATGGAACCAGCCTGTATTTCACTCTGAGAGCCCAATTAATGAATTGTCTCTTTACCTCTTTGGGCCATATGAATTCATTATTTGCAAATAGAAATTATAAAAACTCTGTAAAATACACCTCACAATTCTCCCTGCAGATGTAAACTGCTTCTTTTTTTGCCATGTCACTTCAGAGTCAGGGTCCATTTGAATGTGACTGAACAATATCAGGACCCAAGCAGTGGGAAGAAACTTGAAGGGCTTTTTGGAAAGTTTATTCTTATTTTATGGCTGCTCCGTATGTAGTTTACACTCGACAACTCTTTTAGTTGCTTTTAGCTTGGGCAACTAATAATGCCTGTTCACATTGTCCTGTATTTTTTCATATTTGTAGTACTTGACGCAGGATCGTGGCCTCATGAAATGTTTGCAAACTAATTTAGCATAAATGTGCTGGTTAGTTTCTTTGGTTATCTATTGGCAATATTCAGTTCCCACCTATTTTGTTCAGTGCTGCTTTGACAAACTGTTGCAGATTTTAGCAGCAGGCAGTTCACAGTAATTATATCATGTAATACACTAAGTAAACATATGATAAATGAGCAAATGTAAACCAAACAAGAAACGCAACCCTGGGGACTGACTGAGCCTGAAATTCTTGTGGGTAAGCACAGCAGGTGAGTAAAGGAGTATGAGGAATAGGATAAGAATTTCTTAGAGCCTGACTGCCACAAGTATGTCAACGGAGCTGAGTCAGCATGGGGAGAGTGCAGTAATTTGCTGTTGATTCAAAAGCCAGTAGCTCACCGCTACCCCTCTGGGTGATGTGGAGAGCATTTTTCAGAGATGCAGATGACTAACCTTTGAGAGGTCTGCAGAGCTGCTGCTTCTGCCACTCATCCACCCATCTCTTGTACTGCTGTGTTCCAGGGATATTCCACTGGAAACAGCAGCATGGCACAGAGCTGCTGGAATAGCAACCAGTCATCATCGTACCAGCAGCCAAAAAATATAAATGATACCAGCCACCTTTTTAGAAGTTGCAGTTTAAGAATTCATTTGCCTTCCTGAATTGTTTTCTGAAAAACCGTTGCTACCACTTCACTTTTGTCAGATCAATATACATAGCAGATATATATTGTGTGGACAAATGAAAATTTGGCAGTATAATTTCTATTGCTTTTGTGTAGGATTTTTAATGTAAAATATTCTTTTGCTGTACTATTCCTCCAGCATTATGCCCACTGGAAACCAGGCCTTTTTCTGCCTTTCTTTCTCCCATCTCTGTTTGTTTTTCTGTGTAGAAATACACTTAGTTACTGTGTTGATTATTACTTCCCTGTTAAGTTGCTTCTCTTCCTGACCTCCAGCCTTTCTCTGTTTTTATTGCCAGTTCACGGATGCTATGACTGTAGGATCGTGCTAACTGACCCCTCTGGAGTTTTCACTTCCCCATGCTTCCCCAGTGATTATCCCAACAGCCAAGCGTGCAAGTGGATCATCCGAGCACCTCATGGATTCATCATACAACTAACATTTATCGATTTTGACATTGAAGAAGCTCCGGGCTGCATTTATGATTCACTGACATTAGACAATGGAGAAAGCCCAATGAACCTTTGTGGCATCACTGCCAAAGGATTATCCTATAACTCTACTGGAAATGAAATGATCGTGTCATTTAAAAGCGACTTCAGTATCCAAAAGAAAGGTTTTAATGCCAGCTATGTACGAAGTAAGTAAGCCGAAAGCATTTCATCCCTCTTACAGATTTTAGAAGGAAATGTCCTTTAAGGATTAGAATGACATTTCCTAAAGGAATCAAGTCCTCCATGAGAAGGGAAAGGATGGGGAGAGACTGCAGGATAAAACGACAGAGTTCTCATGTATTTTTTAATTTCTTTCTTAATTTTTCTTTGGATAAAAATAAAATATTTTATTGTGGGACATGACATCAAGTGTGTTAGAAAAACTTCTCACATGCAGAGATTTTAGGCCTAACAATGCCTCTCCCTGCAGATTTATGCTGGAGAGTTTGGAAGCAGGACACCTGTCCTTCAGGTCAGCGTACCTGCGGAGGCACGCAGAAACTGAAAGGAGAGCATGAGAGGGAACTTAGTTGAGCCAGAAACAAGGCCAGCCCAGACCTCTGGCTCAGTGAAACACCCAACAGTGGGAAGAAGTCTGTACAGAAGGCAGAGCTTCTCGGGTGTTCTTCCAGCCTCTAGAACAAACTCCCAAGGATGAACTGGCATTGCAAAATGGCTACCTTTCATTCCACTTCCTTGACCTTTCTTTTCCTTCCTTAAATATGTAGCAATGCTTAGTTTTTAAAAAGCTTAAACCTGGAAAAAAAAACCCCAAAACCCACTCATTCTTTTTCCCCTAGAAGATAAGGGTACAAATAACATGTGATTGGTGTTTGGTTTATTGTTTAAAGCATTAATTAGAAGTTGCTCTCACATGACAGTAAAGGGCAGCGAGGTAACGGAGGGCATTAGGATGGTCACTTACAGGACCCTTATGCTACTCACCACTCATTCCACTTCAGGGTTATAGTTTACAGTTGCATGCTCTCATCGGGCTTTCTTTTTGTTGAAGTCACACGACTTAGACCGAATATTGGTATTATATTAAGCATTTATATTATTGTAGCACACATGTTCTGTTGGTTGGATGGCTGCCATAGAAACACAGAGCAAGGAGGTTTGCAGTTACCTCTTCAGTCACAAGTATATTTTCCTCATGATTTTTTTAAAATATTTATTACATATATCCTATATTTTAAAATCATTAAGATAGTAACCCCCAGGAATCATAAGACAAAAGTATCATGATTATGCCAGCAAAATTTGTGTGCAGTTCTGAAAAGAAAAGAGGTAATGTCATATCAGAGGAGCTAAAAATACTTCTTTCTACTGAGGCTCTTTCATGCTGATGAAATTAATTCTAGGAGTACCTGTTCTCGTCTGAAAGTAGAAGAAAATTTTCTGAAAGGTATCTCTATTTGAAACTAACAGCTCTTGCTGTATTGTAAGAACTTGTAAAATCAAGTGGGTAATAAAAGTTATATGCAGATTATGCAAAATTATTTATTTCTTGATTAATCTTTATATTTTAATGATTCCTTTTTAGTATTTTAATGTTTAAGTATGACTGTAAGGGATAAGATGACTTACAATCGGGATCAAAAGATGCAATGTTGCCCTCAGATGTGTTCAATGAGGAGGAGAGGAAAGGTCCACAGAGTCAGAGAACCATTTGTGTATATATATCTATAGGTAATGTATTTTTATGAAAGCAAAAATATTACCTCCATGCCAAATTGAATAGTGCCTTACATTCATGGATAGCACCAGTAAATAGTCTTGGAAGATATCCTTTCATTTTTAGTAGGAGGACTACTCCCTAATGTGAGTCAAGGTATCAGTGACCTTCACGAGTGACTTATATTTTAATGTTTCACATGTATATTAATTCAGAAACTCCGTGTTAAGGCTTGCAGTTAAGCATCTAGACTAAGGCTGCTGAATTTTGCTTCATTACTCCAAATCTGTAACTCTCACCTGACATCTTGATTTTAACCATGGGTGCTAGGAGAGCTGGCTACATGCGTCTAGGGCAAATTATAACTATATTCTGCTTATTGCCCACAGTTGTGCAATTACATTGGCTTCAGAAGATAGTTACAGAGGTCATTGTAATGTTTAACCTGGCAATGGATACAGAAAAGGGGCTTGGTGAAGGGATGATAATGTACTGCTTTCCATTCGAGTTATAAAAGCATGTACACAACAGGACATCAACGTGCGCACACACAGTTGAATTACAATGCATCTGCGTGGCAGGTGTCAGCACTATGCTGTCCTGTCCTTGGAAAGTATTCCCAAAGCCATTGGAGAGATTGCACACCCCCTCACTTCAGGTCCCCAATGGAGTTTCAAGCTCCTTTGTCAAGCTGACACCATTGTTACTATTATGAACATGATACCTGGGCAAAATCATTAATTTCTTCCAGAGTGAGGGGAACAGTGTTATATTCATATTTTCTTCCATTGTTCAGAAATGATCATATGCAAATAACAAAATTAAGTAGTTTGTTCAATTTTGAGTTTCACAAAGTAATGCAAAGTTGGAAAGTAAAGGGCCATTCAAAGACACACAGCAATTTGCTATGTAGAAATGGCGTTTAAAAAGGCATTAATGGTATGTCCTGATAGACAGTATGTACACAAGGTAAAATATATGTGGGGAAAGACAAATATAAGACAGTAAGTGAACTGTGGGAGTGAATTAGCTGAGAATAGAACAGCTTTTGTGTGACTGCTTGGTTTTATGTAAGAGTGGTCTCAAACTGAGTTTCACAGAGCACGTCCTGTTATCCATAACAAGTTGGCCACCCACACAAATGTTGGCTTTCCTGGTTGTCATCTCCTGCAACACACCACCAGCAGATGGATGGGCCATATCCTCAGCTGCAGTAAATGAACATAGCTTTCCTAGTGTTAGGAGAATTATGTCAATTTACACCAGCTGAAGAGCTGGCATGTTAAATAATTTTCTCGTAATATTTAACTGTGTAATTAATAGCTCCACCAGTGAGTAGGAGTTGCTCAGTCACCAAAAGGAGAGGAAGGAGAGCCAACAGACCTCTGTTAGTACAGAAATGCTTGAGGCAATGTCATGTAAAATAAGCACACAGTTGAGCAGTACTGCAGTAGCCCAGATTAAAAGCACAATTCAGTGCGGTAGGAACAAAAAACTCAGACAGATATTTGGTATGTAGACACTTGCAGACCTCATTAAGTTGATGCATTTCTACCTGCATCAGTGGAAGGGCAGATGAAAGCAGTGAAGCTAGGAACAGCAGAAACCACAACTCAAGCATCAACCCATGCTGAAAAGCCCATCAGCTGGCAGGAAAGCAGTTTTCTCTGCAAGGGATTGTAAAATACACTCTAGGGACTCCTGGCTTGCTTATGTGTAAAGGGGTGTATGAGATGTGAGAGAATGAGCTGCAAAAAAGCTAGGGGCTCTAAAAAGCAGCAGAGACAGGGTCCATGTCATCCCAATGCTCCCGTAAAAGCAGATGTGGATCTCAGAACAGTGTGCTGCCTGTTGATGGTCACTCCTTCTGCACCCGGGCTGCCAAGACTTTTGTACGTTCTTCATTTGTAGATAACAATGTGTCCAAAAACCCCCCTGTTTGTTGTAATCCAGTTATCTTCCTAACAGAAACAATTTAACATCATTCTGAAAGTAGTCTACACGCTTGGATAAATGTTCCAAGAATATATGTATGTTCTTCCTCAGAGAATAAGCAGTTTCTTCAGAGAAACTGAAGAAAAAACTGCAGAGCCAGAAGTAAAACAAAGGGCTGTTGTAAGATGGTCTTGTTGAGTTTGATAACCTGAAACTTCTTTCTGTGGAGAAATTTACTAGAAGAATTTTGGTGCCATAAATGTGCCAATAAAACTGAGCATATTGACACTTTATTTTGAAAAATAATGTTTTCCAAAGTACAGTGAGCAGGATCATTATTAATATACTCATGGAGAAAAAGCATATGTCATGTGATACCATTTTTCACATTTGGTGACTGCTGTTTTGCCAGTGCAAATGACAGTAGAGTAATTCTGCCCATGCCTAAACACCCTTACTGCAGTACATATTTGTGAGAGGGCTAGCCATTTCTAGACACTTGTGCAAAATCCAAAACTGCTGACCCAAATATTAGCAAATAATGAACAGCTTGGACATAAATATTCACAAACACACGATTGCAATAATCAACCAGAAGGGTGCTGGGGACAAAATGAGAAGATGCCTAATGCTTTGCAGAAACTAGCTGAATTCAGGAACAAGAGGCTTCAGCTTACCAAGGAATCTAATGGGGGCTTTATTCTATGCGATATTTAAAAGAAGCAAGGCCTGAACATCATGAGTGTATTGCAGTCATGCAGACAAGTAATTAAATAATATATCTTAAAAGCAAGTCATACTGTGTTTTTCAGATAACTGGTTTATTCCATTGCCTAATGCATCCTTACTAGATGAATGAGTAGTAATTTTTATAAAGTGAGCTGAGGCAGAGTTGGAAGCTAGTAGGTAATATGTCCTAATATTGCTCTTAATGTAACTTGAGGGCTTGTTGACTGTGCATTCTCCGTGCCATTGGAAAGGAACTCTGCATGTTTTCAGCTGAGTGCACTCCCAAGTCAAATTCCCCTTGGTGTGTGCTATTGGTAATTACAGTGATAAAACCACCTGATGAATGTTTGTTTTAATGAATGTTACTTTAACCCTTGCTGGTAGACTGCATTTATTTCTATATGATTAATTTATTTTTTGTTTATTTGTCTGCTCTTGGTTCTAGTCGCCGTGTCTCTGAGGAATCAGAAAGTCATCATTCCCCAGGTTCCCGACAGCGATGCTGTGTCTGTGGCAGAAACTGTCTCAGTGCCAGACCTTAGGCAGTTTACACTGTGCTTTGAAGCAACCAAGGGCAGCAGTGATGACAACGATGACTGGAAGGTTTTCTCCTACACCGATGCATTGTCGACAGAATTCTTCAGCTTCGGGAAGACCACAAAAGGCCATTTTCTGTACATCTCGGGCACACAGTGCATCCTTGAGAATGCATTGCCCCGAAATGCAGAGTTTTTCACAGGAACCTTTCAACAGCTCTGTGTCATAGGGGACAGCTTCTCAGGCAGTGTAGGTATATATGCCAAAAGCACCTATCATATAGTGTACTGTCCAGATATCCTTGGCAAAGTTATCCCTGGAAATGGGAGGCTGGTGCTGGGCTCGAACAGCAATGAAGTGAGCTCTCTAAATGGGGACATTTACAACTTCCGCCTCTGGAATTTCACCATGAATGCGCAAACGCTGGCCAACCTCAGCTGCGATATGAAAGGAAACATTGTAGACTGGGAAAATGAATTCTGGAGTATTCCAACTTCAGCACTGAAAGCAGAAAACAATTTGAGTTGTGGTGAGTACGCCTTGCCAAATCTTTTTTGCTTATTTTCCCCCCACACTTATGCATTGTACTGAACATATCATATACTAGCATGGAAAAAAAAGAGAGTTCCTGTGAAAGAAAAACAGCTACGTCTTACCTTTCTTAGACTGTAGCTCAACTCCTACCATACACAGAGGTTTTGAAAAGGTATAGAATTGGTTCCCTAAGGGAGAACAACAAGTCCCCTGCATATATTGAGTTGCTGCTTGAAATGATCTGCAGATCAAAATTTTTCCTGAACAGCTTGTTAATTGGCCTTCTACTCATATGAAATGGGGATAACAGGCAAGTAGCTGCTAGCCTCAAGTAAGATTACAGAAGTCTTTGGAGAAGAAAAATGTGTGTTAACTAACCGTTTAGTAAATGTTTTTGTACCAGCCCTTTGACTAGCCAGGAGTAGCACTTGCTAGCCTTGTGCTGTGTGTGCAGAGCTGGCAAAAGCAGTGACAAAAAACCAATGCATATGAGACAGAAAAGTATGAAAAAAGATTAAATCAGAGGAAGCAGACAGGAGGGAAGAGTTTTAGATCAAAATCACTGGGTTTTATCTCCCTGATGACATATTATCAGTCCTTGTTTTAACTGGTAATTACTGAAGGTCCTTCTTCCCGTAGATTTCTCCAGAAGATAAACGTCAATACATTGTCCAACCTGTTTTCATTTCGTGGCTCAGACACTTGATTCTCATAAATGTTCAGGTATAATTTTTATATATGTATATGTTGTTACAGCTGGCTAACAGTGGTCTACTGGAACATTTTTTTCCAGATGAAACAAAAACAAAGCTGAAGAATCTTTGTCACTTTGGACCAGTAGGTTTTTTTTAAAGTATGTTTTGGTTAGTAACAACTTTAGAGATATTTGGATAATTATAAAATGCATAGGGGAAAATCTGAATTATGGCCAGCAGTAACCTATACACGCACATATGATGCTTGTGAAAAATCAACCACTGTCAAACTCCATGTCCACGTAGTCTGAGCCCTCCTAATGTAGCAGATACGCATTAAAAAAAAAAGAGAAACAAAAAAAAAAAAACGAACAAAAAACCCCAAACAAAAACCAACCAAAAAAGTCAAAATAAACACTTACAAATATCAGTTTTTTTCTGAACCACGTGGGGTCTCTTCATATCTAATGTTGTTCTCACCAATTTTGCCTTCTTGCTCCTCTGAGACCTTACTACTTATTTGTTCAAACATAGTTTACAGTGTCAATATAAGTGTCTCCTGCATCTGTCAGCTCTCTGGGGATCCTTAGCTTAAAACAGAACCTGGCATCGTTAAGGCATGCTGGTTTCTATATCTAGTAGCTCATGAGGGATTAAGGTGGCTAAAAAAACCTATCTTACTTCATTTTACTCAAACCAAAACATGTGGTACTTATTCACAACTAGACTTCCTGGGACAGCTTTCAGCATGCCACTGCTAAAAAAATTTAAGCAACATCTCCATAAAAACATGAGCAACTAGGTGCCTTCACCCTCCTACCAGAACGAAGAAAAGGCTGATCTAAACATTGACCACGACTGATGAAGGCATTCTGGACAAAAATGTTGTTGCTTTTCCATCAGTACGAACTGATCTGACAGAACACCTCTCCTACAAGGGCAGGCTGAGAGAGTTGGGGTTGTTCCTCTTCTTGGAGAAGAGAAGGCTGCGGGGAGACCTTATGGCAGCCTTTCAGTACTTAAAGGGGGACTATAGGAAAGATGGGGACAATCTCTTTAGCAAGGCCTGTTGTGACAGGGCAAGGGGTAATGGTTTTAAACTAAAGGAGAGTAGATTTAGACTGGATATACAGAAGAAATTTTTTACAATGAGGGTGGTGAAACACTGGCACAGGTTGCCCAGAGAGGTGGTGGATGCCCCATCCCTGGAAACATGCAAGGTCAGGTTGGACGGGGCTCTGAGCAACCTGATCTAGTTGAAGATGTCCCTGCTCACTGCAGGGGGGTTGGGCTAGATGGCCTCTAAAGGTCCCTTCCAACCCAAACCATTCTATGTTTCTATGAAAATAACTTCCCAGAAAATCTTACTCCTCTTAACACCATTAAACTGTGAAGGCTACCACAAACACTTTTACTAAACAACCTACCAAGACCTCTTGTGGTCTTATTTAGTTCTGACTGGAGTACTCATCTTCTCCTTCTTTCTGTTGAAGACTGTACAGTCCTGTGACACAAGCATAATATCACAGCTATGGTCATAGAAACAATACACTTTTTTCATTCCAGAGCTTCATGGCTTGGGATGCCATTGTTTAGCGGTTTCCTTACAGCGGAATGTTACTTTAGAAGATGTATATTAGCATCCCTATGTTAGGCCTAGGTGTCTATACAAGCTGCTTCAAATGTATCAATATATAAGCATTGTTATTTCCTCTAAGCCGATGAGAAAACTAATTCAGTACTCGGTCGTCTTCTTTTGAAGATGTTAAATTACCCCCTTTGATACCAGCTTTCCTGTACAAGAGTATTTCCTAAAAGAAAATACTGCATGCAGTGCCATTTCAAAAATGGTTACTAATCCCAGAGATGGAATTGTTAGAATTTTCTTCCCTTCGTCTCCTTGAATAAAAGCCTTCATTGTAAAACCAGCCTTCAACAGGAGAGTTGATGAGTCAGGCTGTCAACCATGAATAAACCATTGGCAGTGGGGCGATGACTCTAACCAATTAGGCTTCATTTAGCAGCAATGGAAGGATTTATGCAGAAGAGAAGTTTTCGCACAGCTCCAGTAATGCTTCCTCAGGAATCCAAATGTAACTTAAAAGAAACAAACCAAGCATTTAGCAGCAATTTCAACATATCTGTGCCTGCACAGCGCTTACATTTTTCAAGGAGTATTATTTTCATGGTTTTTCAGACAAAGCTTTTACAAGTAGATTTACGGAGCATAAAAACACTGGCAAATTGTTCCCAATAATCTTTTCGTAGTTTTACCTTCTCCTAGTTTATTCCTTAGACTAATGTTTTCACAGCTGTGCAATCATGGTGGGGTGTTTCTGGAAGACTTGATGGAATTCTGTTTTTATTGCCATACTTTTACACAGCTTGTATTTAAAGGTATATATACGCAGCCTGGGTATCCGGACTAGTTTTAAAACAAGCATCCTAGGTAAAGATAGCTGTGTAACAACACCAGTTCAGAGCTCAGTGCGGGCAAACTGAGGGGCATTTGATCAACTTCTGGTACTCATTTTGGAGCCTGCACTGGCTACACCTATAGCAGGATACGATCTACTTGCTTTAAGGGTAACGTGGCTGTACATCTGTCCGTGCCTGCAACTGCATTTGCTTCATGTATACTTTGTATGAGTCCTTCACTCCCAAAGGCCAGAGGAATTCTTAATTTCACTGTCAGATTTAACTCAGGGTGGGATCTGTCTGCCTTAGGCAGATGAATGATGTTTCAAGCTGAGCGAATTGCCCTCAGTGCTGTTTATGAATAGTGGAATGGACAAGGCTGTACATCTCATACTGGTCAGTACATCTCATACTGGAGAAGATGTCACAATGAAGTCAGAAGCTTTTTGCTGCAGGAGTGCCTGTTCCTTTCCACTGACTATAAAGTCTAGTGTGACAAGCAGATACGGATGTCTGAGGTTTAGACGTTTGAAGTGAGCGAGATACATCACACAAAGTGTCTGTATTACAGGTCCATTTCTGCTGTTCACATTACTGACCATACCACTTGGCTTCATAGAGTAGCTTATGCCAAGCACCTGTTTGCATCAAATCATTAAGTTTTCCGTAGTGGACACTGTGTGAAAGTCCCATCTGGCCAGAATTCAACCCGATTAAAACTTTAAAAAAGCTTATTGAATATATTCACTACAAATATTCCTCTTTAAAGTATACAGTCTTCTGACTTAAGTGTTTTGTAAAGTTGGATTGGGATTTTTTTTTTTTAGTTTCACCAGGTAAAATTGTGAACTTTTTTAAAATTACTCACTGAAGAAAATATGAAGGTGCAGAGATTTTTCCAAGCCAATTTTCAGGTGATCTTTCTGTGATATACAACCAGGAGGAGATAACTTACAGTAGGTTTTTATATTGACTCTTTAATATATAGCAAATATATTTTGGGGGAAAAAAAAAGAAGTCTCATACAGGAGGTAGTAGGTTCACTTGGAATATCCTTCTTGGAGTTCGTAGGAAGTGTAACAAGGAAATGAATTTGTCCATATCTCTTAATCCATTACAAAAAAAAAAAAAAAAAAAGAAAATGCTGATCTTGAATATTTGTTGAGGATCACGTTTTAAATCCTGCCCCCTATTTTGGTTGGAAGTACATGTAATGGTATCTGTGGTCTGACGTGATGTCTGTGTCAGAGCCCCATGCTTCATCTGTTCTTGGATCACAGGAGATACTTTCCTAGCTATCTTTACGAGCTGATGGGTGGTGGCTCTTTAATTTTATGGAAGGATACAATGTTTCATGAGACAACCTCATTGACACAATATCATTCTGAAGTGGTAAAGCAAAAGCCATAAAGGGCAACTCTCGCAGTAGGTTCAGATACTGCCGTACTCTATGGCCCCACTATTTTCAGCACAGTGTGCAAAAGCAGCTGTATCTGCAGCTGAAGCACTGGGACACAAAGTGTAATTAATCCAGTTTCACCAGTTCTTTCTCTGTAGCCACTCTTACATGCCCTGTTTTTGTCTCCAGACCATCAAAGTGTGTGCATGTTGTTATGAATAATTCAGTAGAGATACAGACATATAACATTATCTGCTTATAAATCATGCATACCAGAATATTAATCACACCCACGCCCTGAGCAGAGGAGCAAGTTTAATCACCTTTATCTGGTCGGTGTCTGTCGCAGGCAGATTATTCAGAAGTGTGTGGTGGGTAACCTGTGCTACAGCAGTGGAGCGTGGTTGCTTCTCCAAGGCACATGTTATTACTCATGAAGATTGCAAAAATCCTATGGCCGTACTGACCCCTCCGCTTAAAGCCGTTTCACAGAGAACACACAAGCTGCATTCATTTAATACGATGTTATTTAGCAAAAGCTAAGAAAACCAGGGGAGGATATGTAAGTGACTGTAACTTGCAAGTCAGCAGGATTTTCATGGATCCCTCAGCCGCAACAGAAAATGAAAATACATAAATCTTCTGGCAAATGGCAGTATCAGTTTTGCCACTGAGAGAAATTAGGAAGAGGACTGTATCACTACAAGATATATTTTGAGACGTGATAGTTTTATGCCTAGTACCCAAACCTTTCTAATTATTTTACTTTCTTTTTCTAAAGGCTCATACCTAATTCCCTCTTCTACAATTGAACCAACTAGTTGTGCAAACCTGGGAAGCCTTTGCCAAGGTAAGAAGCCCAGGTCATTTTCAAAGTTTTACCTTTGGGAAATCTTTCTTTTCCTTGGGGTTTTTATTCCAGTTCTTCTTTATTATTGTTTCTAAATGGGTGAACTGCAATGAAAAATAGCAAGGAAAGGAATTCTTTAGTCTCATCAAGTGTGTGGGTGTCCTATGCATACAATATGTGGAAAAAATGTGATCACTCCCTTGATAATACATTTTCCAAATAGTCTCCATTATATCAAAACTGAAATAATTGACTACTGTAATTTCTTTCTCCATCTCTTTTCCTCCTGCACATTTTGACAGTAAAATATTAACCAGGATAAGAAGTAGGTACATCTTCACATATAAAATGAGCAGATGTAAATAAAGGAATCGACTTGTTCATTTTTTCCCAATAAGCTATTTGGAGGCTAAATACTTTGAGATTAGCAGGTAAAAATTTAACATCAAACTGCAAAATCCAGCAGCTATTAATTAAAGAAACACTTGTTACAGCACTTGGTGATGGTTTAATAATGTAAAAATCACCACATACAAGAATTCATTAGGTGTCTTTAAAGGTAAGCTCAGTTGAATGCAAGGAATAGGTGAACCCTAAAGATTTCTATGCCATGTGAATTGTTGGACATACAAGGACAGTTAATTCCTTCTGCTCTGCTTAGAGGCTGAAGTTCTATAAAAATGCTCAACTTGAACAATATCAGCCCATTTCCACAATACCTTCATGAACACAGACCTGCTAATGAGGTGGTATGCTATGTTAAACTTCAATCACAGCAGCAGCAGCACCAAAAATACTCTCTAGCTCTGTAACCCTTTTCAGGCTGATGGTGGAAGGAGACAGGAGAGAATAAAATATAGAAGAGGAGGAGGAAGTCTCAGAACTCTTTCAAAACCAACACTTACAAGTAAATCAGATTTAGCTTAAAAAGAAAAAGGAAAATGCACTCTGCTTGGGAAGCCAGTAAGAGATCTAGGTCAGTCTTCAGTGTACTCCCAGATTTTCCTAAGGTGAATTTGGTTCAGGTTCTTGGAGCACATTGTACTGGTCTCCACAGGGAAAGTGAAATGCCAGTTATATCCATAATCAGATTTCAAACAGAAGTTTTCAGGCATCGTATTCACAAAGCACGATATGATCTAAATGCTACTACTTGAATATCTTAGGTAAATGTGACAGCAACAATTATTCAGTATTAGTCTTTTTATGTGTAAAGGGTAATGCAGCCACCATATAAAGAACTTTGTGTATTCTCTTGGAAGAACTGTGAATGTTTTTCTCTACTAAAATGCATGGTGTGAAAGGAGAGAGAATATCGTTCTGTTAGGTCGGCTAATATGGCTGCAGAAATGGACACACTTCCAGAAAACAAGCTTGCATTTATAAAAGCCTCATCCTTTTTTCCAGCTTTATTAACTTGTCTGGTAGAAGATATTGCCTCTAACAAAAGATGCTATCTTTCAAACTTCCCTCTCATAACTTTTTAGACCATCACATCTTCAAGCGTCACTGGTGTTCTGTGTTTGTCACTTTGGAAGTGGC
Source organism: Phalacrocorax aristotelis (assembly GCF_949628215.1). NCBI lineage: Eukaryota > Metazoa > Chordata > Aves > Suliformes > Phalacrocoracidae > Phalacrocorax > Phalacrocorax aristotelis. The sequence continues at coordinate 66,733,200 of NC_134278.1, forward strand.
AGATCAGATTTACCCTGTTCTTCGTCATCATCATCATTATTTTAATAATAATGAAAATCATAAAAAGATGTCTGTCTGTTTCTGTCAGCACTGCAGGCTCATTTTAAACTGAGAGGCCAGTTTAGATTCCTTTTGTGTTTGTTTGTTGTGTGTTGTGCAATAGCACCGGTAACAGTTTGTGGATGCCATATTGTGTCAGCTACAGTCTGATGAAAGACCCGTTTTCTCCATTATGCTTAGCAAATATTTTCATTCATTGGAAGATGCCTCCTTTAACAGCATTGGCTGGAAGATACAAGCAGTAAGAAGCCTTATAACTTGTTTCTCTCACAGTATAGCCCTGAAATTACACAGCAGAGCAGCTTTTTTTGTATTATAGGATGTCACTTTTTATACTCAGTTTCCCAGTTAGAACCTGTTTGCTGCAGCGTCCACCTCTTCCTTCTCTTTCCCTAAGTTTCTTGTTTCACTGAAACCTGAACATGAACCTGCTCCCTAACCTGACACCCAAGTTTATGACTTTCAGACTCAAAAGGTTAGCTAAATCAACCTCACAAAAAATCAAAAGTGCAATTTCTTGCCTAAAATATGATTGCTTAACCTTTCCTGGTTGGTTCTTGGTCAAAACCTGCAAAAGCCATGTAATACTGTGTGAGATTATACTGCACCAACCTTCAGATTTTAAAAAGAGTTTTCAGGAAAGAAGAAATCTGTCCATGAGTAGATTTGCATACCCTGGGAGTTACTAGATAAAATTAAGTTATTTTCCAAACTATTATTTGAAAATTTAGTGGCATGATCTTTGAATTCCTCTAGCATGTATTCCCTCCCAGTCCGCTGGGGGGGAAATTTGCAGTTTTGGCTCCCCACTCTGATTTTGAAAAATGTTCTAGCTGGTTCTTCTGGGAAACGTTTGCTGGAGTTGTGTGGGGTGACTCCTGTTAGTGTCAGTGGTAACAGTACAGCCGAGATCCTACCTGAAGCTTTCAAAATATATAGTCCACTTCATTTATTCCAAGTCTGATTTCGATTCTCTGCATTGTATGGAGTTCAGTGGAGTTAACTGGATCCTTACATGGGCATTTGAGTTCTGCATTTGTTTGTCATCTTCAGTCCCTGAGTAGGGACAATTATTCTTTTCACAAGCAATATTCTAAGTGCATGCATCTTAGAACTTATAATATCTATTTTCTGGTCTTTGCACAGCTTTTTGGATCTGAAGCTCTCATAAGAGGATTTTTACTTTATGAAAGCAGTACAGGACTGATCTTGCAAACTTTACACTGGCGAAACTCCCACTGAAGTCAGTGAAAGTGAATATTGCAGGATTGGGACCTCAGTTCATATCCATTCATCACTTTGTGCAGAAAAATAATGTGTTTATTTAACATTTATGGCATTGTGTGTAAATGGTTTCATTTTACATTGTCATGCGTTGTTCCCATTTTGTCTTACCTTATTAACATTCATTTTTCATTCAAGTTCACCTCTTTCTCATCTTTATTACCAGCTACTGTAAATGCTACTACTCCTACACCACCCACTGTCACCACTAACATGCCTGATACTAATAGAAACGATAAGCCAAACAATGGTAAGAAATCCTGTGTTACATTTTTCCTTGTACTGTGTCTAGAGCAAATTTATTGTATTTTAAGGTGTATTTTTCATTGTATCATAATATCAAGGGTCATGTCTCAGTTCTGATCTCATTTACACTGAAATAAATGAGAAGTGACTTCACTGGACCATGTGAGAATGGTGTAAATGAGAACAGAACCAAACCTGGTGTTTATTTGTATCATGCTTACCTGGCTCTTGTACAAAAGGGTCTCACTTTGTGTCACCTGTTGTATTTACCTATGCAAAGAAGGAGGGGGGAGAGAGGGATTTCTAAAAAGGGTCTGAAAAGAGCCCAGGTATTGAAATGTTTTAAGGCTACAGATTATGAGGCATTGTGTAGCTCCTGCCTGCGCGGCCAGAGTGGTAGTGTACTGGGATTGTCTGTTCCTCACTAGTTGGGCACAGGAGCCAAGTGGAATCGTTCCTGTGGAGCAAAGCCACTTCCACTGAGTCAACAGGAGTCTTTCCACTGACTTCAAGAAGAGCTGGATCAGACTTTACTAGGGAAAATGTTGACAGTATCAGATATCGTTTACTTTTCATTTAGAAAAATTAAGGGAAAAAATAAGGTAGTATATGAGCCTATTATTAGCACAGGAAAAAGGCAGGGATTTCTTTTGAGGTTTTCTCAAATTCTATTATATCACTGTCTCCTAGAGAATGAGCATCACTTTGTGAGGCACTGCTAAAGCGTTTATTAGTTTGCTAAAGACAGATGTCAAACATTATTAACAACACAGAGATAGATTTCTGCAATTTTTATCTAAGGCTTAAAGATATTTTTTGTAAATATTTTTTTCCACTGTGCTCCACAGGAGTAAATTAGAATCTGGGGATTTTTTTTGTGGTGGGTTCCCCCACCCTCCACCCCAAATGCAACGGTCATTACTGTAGGTTTTAAAATTCCTGGAGTATTTTTTCCTCTTGGCAGATCATTTCCTGTACATCGGCAGTCAGGCAGTACGGTAGACAATCTGAAAGAATTTATCTGAATTCAGCTTGTTTGGATTTACTGAGCTGTAGAAGTAAGAAGAAAATACTGAAAACTTCTTCCAAATGGCACTTTTTTCTTTTTATGGAGCAAGTCAATGTTCACCATGAGCAGTTAACTCTGACTTTTGTAACTACAGAAGGAACTGAATGCCATATTAATGTTAGTATGGATAAAAAGTGGACAATTAAGTCCTTTCTTTGGCTTTGAAACTCCCAAGAGAAAGTAGAAAGACTAAGAAAAAATAAGACATTCATTTACAGTAGAAGCAAATTAAACTTTCACTCAGCTAACTGGCATCATTTTCCACTCTCGGTAAGTTGATTTTTAGACCAAGAGCAGGCAGCCAAGAACAGACAGTTAAGTTGCATGTATTTTCTTTAATCCATTAACTATGTGGCTTACTACACACAGACCTGCAGGAATTCAGTCTTCCTGCTACGGTTGTCTTCAGAAAGAAGAGAAATTCCTCCGAATCCTCCCAGTCACGACCACAGAGGCAGCAAGAGTCTAAGATAGAAGGGGTCAAAAACATAGGAATTATCTCAACCCCAATTATTTGGCCAGTGAAACAAAGGCCTCTCCCTTTCAGTAAAAACTCAGCAGATGAGAACCCAGAGAAAAAAAACATGTACAGCTTGTTTCTTCCAACTGTGTCCACATCAGCTGCTTCTGAGGAGACTGGCAATGATACCTTGGCTGCTTTTACAGAAAAAATCAACCTAGATAATACTGTGATGAATCAGTTACCAAATGAAAATATTTTGAATTATTCTAGAAGTTCATTTCATGGCACTTCTGATGCAGCAGATGCTGTTACAGAGCCTTCTCCGAATGCAGCAGTTACTCTCCTTCAAAACAGAAGTCCTAATGCAGAGCTAGCCCTGACTTTGGCAGGTGGGTTAGATCATCCTGACTCTGAGTCAGCATTCTGCTGTCCTGTTAGCAGCAGCAGCACTACTTATGAACGCAAAAAAGAAACCGTGTGGATTTCGTTCTCCAGCAGTGGCACAACCAATTTCATGCATATAAGCGATGTCTTGGAGCCTGTGAGTTGGTGGAGTGAGGCTGTATTTCATCATCATATCACCTCTGACATTCAAGAAGACAGACATCATTCTCTGTCTAGCTTATCTGTATCACCTACAGAGGAGAAATCATCTTTCCAAAAAAGTAGGCTAGATTTGCTAGACTTCAAGACTGAAAATTTTTACCTGGAAATGATAGAAAGCAATGCTGATAGGAAACCTTTTTTTACGGTAGCAGCAAACCATGAATTTCAGTTTAGAAAATCTACGCACATTAAGGAATATCATTCAGGTGGCATTACAAATTTAACCTCTGTGGAGACTCCATGTGCAAACCCAACGACTTTTTTTCAAAACATGAAAAAAACATACACAAAATTTATGCCTGACATCCAACTGACAAATCCAGTCCTAGGACACAGTAGAGAACTACTAACATTTTCAGCATTTCTGGTAGGAACGGGCTGGACAAGCTCAGCCTTTAAGCATGTTGTAACATCCCTGCCTGTTTATCAACAACCGTTGACTGACATATATTTGGAAAGTGACAGCATATTTGTATCTAATAGCAATTACTGGTCTCATTATTTAAAACATTCTGTATATTTCCAAAAGCCAAGCAAGACCCTCAGAGATGAAGTTCTGGAGAACAATTTAGGTGCATTTCATGATAATAATCAAAATGAAGAACCAGCTTTTCCCATATTAGAGCCAGGGAACATTAATGGAGTTAACAACTCCTGGGACTCAGGTTATCTGGATTTTCCAATAAAGTTTGTAGATATTTCCCCTTCTTTAACAGCAAGTTTCTGGACGGTCTCCTATCATTTGAAAGAAGCATCTCAAGTGTTTTCTGAAGACTCATCAGAAAATTGGTGGCTCTCATTTAATAAACTGCTTTCTTCCCCAACAGAGAGATTGCCATCTATTAGTTCACCTGCTAAGTCTGACAGTATCTCTGAACAAACATCTGCCAGTAGGTTATTGGGTCACAGGGCTGAAGAAATGAACTTCTCTAGTCATGGATCAGCTTTGGAAACACAAATCTTTAGTCCATTTATTCCAGGACTTTCAAAGAGAATTTCAAAAAGTATTGGCAGGACAATGTCACAGTTGCGGTCAACAATGAGCTTTGCAAACCGAACTGTGTCTTCCAGCAGTGAATTTTATTTTGATTTTCCTTTCCCTTCCCTGGAAGCACCTTTGAGTCAGCCCTCTGTACAGGTGCAGCTAAGTCCCTTTGATAAGATACTTGAAAACTCCACAGAAAAATTAATGATATTTGATAGTTTGCACATGCAAATTGGAACTGACATAGTAAGTGGTCAAACCAACATGAACTTCCTAAACAATAGGCAGAAGCTTATTTCTGTCCTTCCAACACATTCAGGGACCCAGCCTTCATGTTCAAGGGATAGCCAAGCTTCTTTCTTGATCAATACACCAGTTAAGAATTTGGTAAACAGTGCAAGAACAAGTGGATCACTGCAGTCTCAAAGTCTTTCAGCGAATGATGCTGTAACAAATACTATTGATAAAGCAAGAAGTAAACTTCAAATAGATACAGGTGTTTTTTTAAAAAACATTAGTTCAATGAGTTCTGACTTCCTTCCAATGACATTGTCTTTGGAATTAAGGCACCTCCTTCCTTCAGACTCAAAATTCAGAGTCAGTGTACCTCCTAATAGCTACTTGACACCTCCACTCCCACAAAGTTTTCAGAACCATCTTCAAACAATTTCTCCAAGCCTGTGGGATGTAGCAGAGTTAAGGTTGCCAACAACAGTAACACTGAGAAGTCATCTAACTGTTTTAGGACAAAACTCTGTTGAAAATCAAGGGGACAATCTGAGATACTCTCTATGGGCAGTAGAACAAGAAATCATTGGTGATAATGAAGACAGAAGGAATTCTGCTGTTCTGACATCAAGAAAGATACTGGGGCTTTCTGAATGGAGTTCAGAAGGGGAGGTGTATGGAACCTTTAGCAAGCACAGAGAAGGAATGTCTTCTCTGAATATTGTTAGTACTAACACCTTGGATTTTGAAAATGCTGATTATGAACATTCTGCAAATCTCTTGTCTATTCTGGAATCATCAAGAACGGCAATAATGAATGTTGTGATACCTTTGCCATCTTCATACGGCGGAGTTATTCAGCACAAAGAGACCATCTTGAATGACAATCTGACGACACACGGAGCAGCAATCCACCACTCTTTCATGCAGTCCCAAATGCCAGTTTCTTCTGTAATGTACCATCAGTCATCTGTTTCGGCACATGTTCATTCCTTGGACATTTTATCATCTGGGACAAGCCAAAATAAGACCCTTTACCCACCACTGCATCAACTTACTAGCATTCCTGCGGTCTTTTTATCGTGTTTATGTTATTCCTTCGCTGAGCTGGGCTGCCAGTGTCAACCTGAGGTCAACTACAGTATGTCAAGCCATTAAGTTAGATGTAGAAAAAAACCAGATCATCTATTAGATATTGAGTTGGTAGACTGAACATAGAAGTAGCTGACTTTCATCCTTTATATATAGATTCATTTAGCATATTAAAATATTTTAGAATAATAATTTAATTATGGTAGAAGGGAATTTGTAACATATTAGTGATAGTAAATGTCATTAACATGTGATTTCTAATTTTTGTGTGCCTCTCTAAGACAGCTCTCATGAGACTGGGAGAATAATGTATTGGGTTGCCAAGTATTCTGACCATTTTGTTGTGTCAGATCATATGAATGTTTTTCACTTAGAGTATTCATTTATTTTTGAAGATTTAACTTTCAAAAAGCAAGAATTTTCCAAAAGAAACTTTTGGATAATCTGCCTAACAGAATTAGAAAAAAAAATCCTGGTTTTTCATTGATTGTTATATTTTTGTAGTTGGTGGTGGGTGTGGGGAGATTTGTTTTTCCAGGTTCTTTTTTCCTCTTTTTAAGATTATCTTTGGCTACTTTTCATCAATTTTCTGCCCATAAAAATATTGTTTTTCATTCAGCATTTTGAGGTGGGATTTCCACTGTTTAATTTGGAGAGTGAGAAATCATTTTTAGTTTTCCCTATCTGCCACTGCAGTCTCCTGAGAGTGTTTAGAAATGTAGATTAGTTCTTTGTTCTTGTTCTTTTTTCACCTCATTAAAACATGCTTTGGGTCACCATCTGGTGGAGATCTTGAAGCTGTTGACTAGATTGTAGTTAGCATGTTTGATTTTAAAAATACTTTGCATATTCCTACATTAAGGTGATTTTGCCCATATACATAATTATATACATAAGGTTATAATTATATATATGATTGTATATGAATGTGTGCAAATATATATAATGCACACATTTTTTGTACGTGTGTATCTGTATAGCACATATAAAAAGTACATTATAAATATAAACTTGAATATGTGTATATACAGAGATATATACATATAAATGAGATCCAAGTCTTGCATGTCTTTTCAACTTGCCTAAAGTCCAATTTTCTACTTCCAAGGACTTATTTTTTCTCTTTTTAATTTGAAACTATCACAGTAATAATAACAAACTAAAATACATTTTCATATTAAACTACTCACCAAATTTGTGTGTATGCTGAGTTAAGGGAGCAGATAAAGACAATAAATCATAAAGCAAGCAAGTTCATTTGACTCATATCTAAAGTTTAATCAAAGCTTACCAAAGAAGGTAACTGATAAACCATCTTCCTGCAAGAAAGTGATTCTTTAATATTTTATTGCAGAGGAATTTTCGTACTAATCTCAGTGATCATGTGATCAATTCCATAATGAGAAGAAAGAACAATCCTCAAGCCAGCTCATGAATAGGGTAGTAACTAATATGCACAATTAAATTGGAAAATACTGACTTCAAATTTTTTTCCCAGATACTTTTATTTCAAGCTGTTGTAAAATGATTATCTGTGAAGTTTTAAAATTATGACATTTGGTCCACATATACATAACTAGAATAAAAGGTATTTTATTTAGACTCAGAAAGATAGACCAGTTCATTTACAGTCAAGAGATAGAAAGGGATTTCTGTATAATTGTTGTCGTGTCCTGTTTTGTCCTACATAGTGTCTCTGTGAGATTTACATAAGATTTATAAAAATACATGTATCTGTGGTCAAGACCCACAATGTTATTTGGTAACAACCCTGAACCAAGCAATGCTGCATGTGGACATACATGCTAGTGAATTGATCCAGAAGCTTTTACACCTCTCCAACATCCTGGGATATTTTATCCAACCAGAGCACACAAAATTTTTAGTAGCTTGATGAAAAAAACTTGACTTGTGAAAAGTATAGACTTTTAACACAGAGCATAACTGTGAGATGATTTGATGTTATTTATTAGATGTGAAATCTTGCAATGCTGCCTACCAACTCATGAGCTTAAAGAGAATTTATATTTACCTAGTGCCATTTCAGATCAATTTTCCTGAATATAGAATTGCTCCAAGCCAAGTGTTACATGTTTTGTGACTGAAAGATGGTTTGTTAGCTGCTGGTTTTGTAAAGTTAATGTGGGTTCTTCTACTATCTGGTCATTACCAGGCCTGAGAGTAAAGACTGTGCTGTGAAAACAAGAGCTGGTTATCCCTTCTCCCACCTAATTCTGTCCATGTTACAGACTTCAGTAATTACAATTATTTTCTAAATTCATGACACTTTCAGGATCTTGCTTTTACACACCACATTAAAGGCATATGCAAAATATTATTTATATATAAGTTGTTTGTGAGTTTCTACATGACATTTCAGGTGTCTGTAAAAATACAGAGGGGCAGGGGATTCTTGTCTAATTTGACAGCACTAGTGAGAATGGGCCTGAGCCTGCAGGGCTTTTTCACTCCAAACTTGTATAATGCCACCAAGAGCTCGAGGTGTCCTTGTATCTGGGGTTCAGCACAATCTTTATATTCATCATGAAACTAAAGTCTCATTATTAAAAAGGTAAATTTGCTCAGTTTCTAACAATATAATGCTGTTTTTGATGGACAGGTGGGCTATTCTACAGGATAACTATGACTGTCTCTAGGTCCAGCTCCAACACAGATTTGAGAGTACGTGATGTAGTGGCAGAATGGGTAAGTTAAGTTTTCTTTCCTGTGTGATTACATATATGAATTCACCCCATTGATCTGAAAATGAAAAAAAAAAAAAGGAGAGAATACCAAATAAATTCTTAAATTAATGAGAGTTCTCTGAAGCTCTTTCTATTATTGATTTGCACAGTAATGAATTCAGGTCTAGCTGCAGCTATTAGGCACTATGGATAAAATTTTGAAATGTCTCCACTATACCAGCCACCTTCTTAAGAAATGTGGATACTAGGTGAGATTTTGGAGAGTATGGAGAAATCAGAATTGTCCACTGAAAGAAGTAGATGTCTAAGTTCCAACATCACTATATACAGCAAAATTTTTCTCCCCACATATTAACGTGGTTTTGAAGTTATATTGTGATAGAATAATGAAACAAGAGGCAGTGTTCGTTTGTGTGAGGCAATACACTTTTCCAATTTACCCTAATATTCTCGACTTCAGAAGTCTTCTGCCATAGGTCAGTTGTTGGGGTTTTTAGTAGCCCCTGGTTTTTCAGACCATTTTAGCAGCCATAAGCTCCTTCCTGGGTCCTCTGGGTGGAGGATTCTTGGAGTTCCTGCCTCTGAAAGTTTCTTCTGTCTGAATACAGATGTTCTCTGTCCTTTTTGACAGTTCACATAGTGGTACTTGCACAATCTGTAACTAATCTGTATACCAACTACATACATGAAAATATCATGTCATAAATAGATGGGAATTATTTTCTATTTTTCTTTTAATAAACCTGAGGCTTTTGCTTTCAGAAACTAAGGAGGAGAAACCACCTGTAGTCATCTACAAACCAGAAATGCATCCATCCACACCTGCCAATGTTGTTGTCTTAGCAGCAGCAGCCAGGGGAAGTAGGTGCCTGAGCCTACTAGACATCTAGAAAGGTGTCGCTTGGCCCTTGCAGACTATGGAAGAGTGTCTCCCAGCGGGAAAACTGAGCAACCATTGCCCACTTAGAATAAACCATACAAAGGTCTGAAAAAAAGATCATCATAAAGCTGTAGACTTTTAGGTTAAAATTGAAACCTGTAGTTTTGCCAGTAAATCTTTTCTAATCAAAGTGTTTCTGAGAACTTAAGATGAGGCAGAGAAGGAGAGAAGGAAAAGTTCAGCATCCTGTGCACTCACCTGTTCACTCTGTCGTGACCTTACGGAGATTTCCTTATGTCAGTAAAAAAAGCCCACATCTCTCACTGCCAGTTGTACATCTAATATAACAGTCACCTCACTGAGATGGGAGAGTGTTGTCTTTGCTTTGAAAAACTGACGGGGATTTCTCAAGGGAAAGAAGGGTGAAATTCTAACTCTGCCTTAAGCAGCGAAGAACCCCATTAACATCTCACCATTCATGTAATCAATGTCTTCCTGTTTTTCAGCTAAACCGTACTTTCCAGAACTGGAATTACACTGTGTATGTGGTCAATATCAGGTAAATGAAAGGATAAGATGTTTATGCTATGTTCCTTTTGAGAATTAGCCCACCCTGATTAATGTTTATTTCTTTCATAGCATCCTTCCCGGCTCTATAAAAGAGGGAGTAAGACAAAAAAGAAGTACTGAAAGGTAATATCTTTAAAGTCATTTTCTTGACAGAGCCAGCAGCTGCTATTACAAGTGGCTTTACAGCAGGCTTTATTGTCTATTATTGGATTCATTGTCTATTATTGGTCATATGCTGCCAGTCTGTAAATATATGACCACTGGCGAGCTGAGTGCTCTGGATGTGCTCAGAAACCTAGTACTGGTTATCATGTTTGTTTTGGTTTAAACCTACTGAGCTTTAAACCATAATAGATCATTTTTTTCAGAGCTCAGGTTTCATCTGTCACAAAACTGAACAGATATATCATATATACGTGGTATGGCACACCCAGCTTTCTTTAGCAACAAGCTTTGGTACACTGGTATCTATCCACTGTCACTGCATTTATTCTCTTGAATCAGAGCCTTTTGAGTTAATAGACATCTTACTAGATGCAAAACACTGAAAAATCATGCTAGAATTGAAAGCCAAACCAGTGTGAGTTAAACTATTTACCATATGCTCTCATTTCCTGACTTCTGCTGGGCTCATAGGCACCGGAGCTGGGATGGCCTAAAAGGCAGCCAAAGAAAGTTAGATGGGTCACACCCCCTGAAAATGAGGCCTCAGGGGATTTCTCTGTAAGCAGCAGTCTGATTTCTGAGGGGTATGGGGGAAAGAGTGAATCTTAGGACCAAATGAAGGAGAGGAAACCGAAACATAATTAGTCTTGTGAGGAAGGGGTGACAAGTGGGTATGAGGATGTGTCTGTTTGCAGTGTAGGCAGAAGTCCTGTAGGAATGGACTTTAACTGCTGACTCTTGAGATCTGCCATGATAACAGCTGGGCTTTTTAATTTCAGAGATAGCCCAGTATTCCCAGTTTAACATCAGGAAGTAGTTACTGATTCTTAAAGTTTTCTACAGAGTTTACGTAGACGTGAAAAGATTTGCAAAAGGTACTATCTCCTTCCCACACACCCACAGCAGAAAGCAGCTTTTATGGGCAAAACCATTTAACTGGTATAGTGTAAACCCAGTCTCTGAATGGGCTATTTTGCTGCTTGACCTACATTTACAGTAGGTGTAGTGATGTGGGTGGGATTTTTTTTCACACTTCTAAATGATACAGTTACACCAGCAAAAGCTTTTAACTGGAGACCATGCCCCAGGTCTTACCAACAATCCAAGACTGCTGAGGAATGTAAAGCTTTCCCTATCCTTACTCCTGCATTTTTTATGAGGCTAGCTGCCCAGCTTGTCAGCAACTGTTCTGCCCTACACTGCACACCTGATTTCTTCTCATCTTGCCTTCCCACTGTCCTGTCCTCTGGATTTTGTTTCTTCTTCCTGGTCTATAATAAAAGGAGTTGAAGAGGGAGAAAGTATTCTAGTAATTCCCTTTCGTTTTCCTTCCCTTTTTCACATACAGTGAATATGGCACTAAATTACTTCTAATAACGTATCACTGTTATGGGGAAGTAACCCCATTCCTATTTACTTTGCTGCTCATCATATGTAATGTCAGAGGCAATGGAATTACATGTTTGTAATATGTCATAAAGTTTTTCAAGGGAGGCCTGGTCTAATGAGAAACTAGTCTTCTCAATGGCTCTAGTGCACTTTTTGTCAAGGCCAAATGGCATTTTGTCATCATTCTGAATAATTTAGTATAAATGCTAATCACATCACACAAAATGTTACTGTTCTCCACGTAATCAGGATTGTTATGCTGTGTATGTTTTCTTAGAAAAGAAAAAAAAAAAAAGAAGTCAAGATTCTGCCCAACCTAGCAAGCCCATTGGGGTAACACAGGGATAATTAAAAATTGAATTGAGCTATGATATGTGACTAACAAAAATTACACTTTTTACACACTATATATGCACATATACATATATAGAAATATATGTAGACAGGATTTTTTGCTGTTCTCATTTTCAAAATACATGGTTTCATGTATTTTTCATGTCTTGCGTATATTTTAATGTGTCATTTACCTCTTGCAGGAGAAATATTTGGGAAAAGTTGGTGTTCTCCCAGCTTTAGGTCTTCTGAGTATGTGTCCATCATTGTACATTGCTTCCCTTCTGAAACAAAAGAAGCATCAGCTTCCCAATATTCTTCAGTATTCCTGGGTTTAGTCACCAGCTTTCCAGTTCTTTGAGGTTCACACAGCTGTTTCTAGATTTTGCAAGGAAGTAATCTATTGAATTTCTGAAGATCCAGAAAGCAAACTTATTTTCCTACTACTTCCTGATCATTGTTTTCAAGATACTTTGTTAGGTTTTCCACTTTCTTGGCTTTGTCCTGGGTAGGACTCTAAGGAAATCCTACAAGACACCAGAGTAACATTTTGGAGTATAAATATTAGCAGGTTACAGGTTGGAAGTTTTTGATTGCTGGTGGGAGGTAATGTTAATTTCTCACTACTCAGGTGATCCACTAAAACGTTATGGCTGAGTTCCTGTATGTAACTTGCTCACACTGTGATTTTGTACAGTTTCTATTAATTAAATATTACTATAAATTATTTCTGTGAGTAGTTGTTCAAAGATTTCCTTATTTCTCCATTTTGGATGGTCAAGAATAGTTCTGCTACAGTTTTAGACATTTTAGACATTCTGCTATTTCTCTTAGTTTTTATGTACTTCATATTCTGTTTACCTTCATGTTCATCTGAACAGAATTTCACTCCACAGTTAAAATTTAAGACCTAACCCATAAGTATCATGGCCTTAACTTTGTCTTTTACAGAAGTGAACATATTCGTCTAACTCACTAAACCGTATCTCTCTTTTCTGAATTTTCCACAAGATCATAGCCGTCTTATTTCTAAGGCACTATCATACTTCTTTAAATTGCTCTTTGAGAAGTTTTCGCTCTCTTTACACGAATTCATATCCTTAGCATTCAGATTGCATCTTTTTTCCTTACCTGTTGGCTTAATATTTCATACAACAGTTAAAAAGCCCCACATGAACAAACCAACATTTCCCAGCCTTTTTTATGCATTTTGCTTTGCTTCAACCCTTGTTTACCATGTTGCTACTTTAGAAAAGAACTTCTGTTATCAGTCTCCCCACCCAGTCTTCTTGCAAGTGAAAGAGGAAGAAGCGTTAGGGAGAATGATTCAGAGAAGAAACAGAAGCTTTAAGTGGGAGGTAGGAAGTTGGCTTGTTTTGGCATGTTAAAAATAGGTGTTTTTGAAATAAATATTTTAAACTGTACTGCATTCTGGAGAAGAGCAAAACAAAACAAAAATATGGAAGTGGATTGTTATTCTTTCATTGCTGTGTTCTACGAGCTGCAGAAATCCAAAGTACACTGTGCTTATTATGCGTTTACGTACATGGAGATGAGAGAGAAACAGAGTGCCAAGTCCAAAAGTGAGCATTATTATCAGCACCTTTAATACTGTGAGATCTCTGGATGACAGCAGTATATCAAGCTAATACTTTGGTAGATTATTAACTACTTTACTAGACAGAATTTTATCACAGCTATACTTGACTTTGTGTCCATGTTCAATTTTTTCCTCTGGTCATACTGTCTCCACCTCTTAATGAGAGGGCAGCTGTTCAAAATAAAGACGACAGGAGTTCAGAATGGGTGTGGACATAACTGTTTCTTTGTCCCCGACTATTTTGCACAAACCTTTGAAAGTGAAGCCAATTTGTGGATTTTATGTAGATATATTATAAAGGTGTTTGTTTCTTTCATTAATTCTTTGCCTTTTATGACTCTGCAGCCTTGTCAAAACTTTCTATGACTGCTGCTGCTTTTCTCAGAAGGGTCCTACTGATCCTAGGTCTTGCCAGATGACTATATAGGGCTGCCTCAGTAGGGGAATTGGTTTTTATTAAGCAGCTCATCTCCCCTGCTTCTCCTTTCTTCTTTTATTTTGCAAGCAATTTTGAGAATTCAGGCCCTGATTCATTTATAACCTTTTTTCCACTTAACCTACAAACAAGATTATGCTTTCTCCAACTTCCACTACTTGATTGTCATTATTTTGGCCTATTTCCTGTGTTCAATTGCTTCTGCTATGTGAAATGACATTAATGTTAGTACTGGTAAACAATTTATTTAAATTAAAAACCACAGTGGTAGCAATCTGTGTAAAGACCATTAAACTTAAACAGAAATCCCTTCTCTTAGGAATGAAAATAGAGAGGAAAGCAGGAAATCAGAGCTGCCCATGCCTTGTCCTACTCTTTTGAAGTCCGTGGGAGTTTTACCACCAGTGCCAGTGAGGCAGATTCAGGCTCCTGCATGCTGTGTTCTTGGGTGCTGTGTTGCTTAATGGAAAGTTTAATGCACTTGGATAAAACTTAGGCTAATTAGATTGTGTAATAGTTTTAGACAGGAGTTAGCAACATCAAAGCAGTATAATTTTGCTTTTATAGTTCTAAGTATCTTTACTGAGTAAAGTATTAGGCTTTTGCATTCTTTGTAGATTACTTCAAATTATTTGTTATGAAATAATAATGCCATTCTTGTTATAAATTAACACATCTGTGATGCCTATTCCTATTGTAAAAATTTTTCTGGTTTCTGCTGGTGAAGTTTTAGGAACATCTTGGACCTGGCCCACCTCTACTCCCCCCAACTTCAACCTCAGTGTTACCAGAGGCAGTAAGGGACAGCCTTGACCAGTGCTGAGCAACATTTTAAAATGCCATATAATGTGTACATTATGTGTAATATTTCTGCTTGGAAAACTGACCAACAAAGAGCCAAGCAGAAACCAGCAGGTTTTTCCACAGTGCCCTGCTGGCATCTTGTGTCCGTGACCTGTAAAGAAAGCCTTCCTTCCAGATGGAGGATTTGGGAATTCCTCCCAAGTGACTGAAGGATGATCCCTTAGTCTCCTGCTGAAGCTGCCTGCTCTTGATTCAGCTTCCAATGACTTCCTTTATCTTTCCACTGACTTCAGCTGGATATAGTGTAGGCCTGACATTGTTAGATCATATTTTTTAGAAGAGTAATGTATTGGGGAATAGGGTTTTTCTTTGTTGTTTTGGAACATAGTTCAAGGATAACCAAAAACTCATTTCAGCAAAGACCAGCTGTCGAAATGTGAGGGATTCCAGCCCTTTCTGTTTTGCCTTTCTGCTACAGTCTCCAATAATGAGTAGTCTTCTTACCAAATCATCACATATTGTAAGTGCTTTCTGTTGAAAAGCTGTAGTTGTTTGTATTCCCACACCAGATTTGCAAGGAGGAGCAAGGCCCAGAGACACAAGGACAAGGCACAGAGGCGTGACCATGCTGCTTGCAGTGCTGTTCTGATACAATGACCATTAAGTTAAAAGGAAGGCTTTGGATGCTTTTATTTTTAGTAGTCCCAAAAGTAGCTGCAATTTTTAGTTTTGTGTCCTGAAATCTCAGATTTTATATTTTTTCTATAACATCACCTTCTGCTGAGAAACGAACCTCTTAATCCTTGGCATTACTTTGAATGTATCTATTATGCCCAGTCCTATTATTTTGGCCTCAGTTCTGAATATTTTAATGGTATCACAGTCAAAATCACCTCAAGTAAAAGTTTATCCACAGCTCAGATGCTTTTGTGGAACGCTTTTAATTTCCCTCTACTTCCATATTCCTTTCTGTCTCGTTCCAACATTTTGTCTGCTGTTTGTATTACACCTTCCTGGAGTGACTTATGCAATAGTCTGTCCAGTTAACGTGAAGAAGTTAGTAGTGTTTACAGGTGACTGTGTGGGCCTACCTGTGCTGCCAGTCTTGAGTTGTAGCTACCCATCACTGCTTACCTTTAAAGTCAATATAACGGCAAGATTGGTAAAGAATTTAATGCTGACATCTTAAAACTTTTAAAAATATGCCAGGATAGTTAGGAATTCAATTCCCAGTGACTTTTAGTGGAAATTTAGCATCCCTAAATACTTAGGTGCTTTAAAAATTATTCTTTATATACTTTAGATCAAGTAACATTAACTGCAAAATAAATTAATAGTGATTTGTTAAATAGTTTGAGAGCCACAATAATTCAGTATTAGTTTAGCCTGTCTAGTACAACTGAAACAAGAAGAGATATATGTGTTGCTAATTATCAACCACATATCTTCAGGTACGAGACAGCCTGTGCTGCACAGTTTGCATGGTTTGTTAATCCTTCCTTCAGGCTCCTCGCATCGCGTAGCAGTGAGACCACAGCCTGTGTGTAGGCACACTGTCCTGGAATAGCTCTGAGTCACGCTGCCGGAGAAGAAAGCCGGCTTTGTGGTACGCGCCATGGCAGCGCAGGCGCCCCCACCACCTCTTGTGCCTCTGATGAGGATACAGCTTCATAAACTCCTCTCTCTGAGCCAGCTTAGCTCAACAGACCAGGACAAAGTGGGATAGACGCCGTTTTTCCCCTGCTTTCCTGTTTGCTCCAGCTGTCACCATTTCAGTCAAAGAGAGCAGAGGCATAAATACTTATCCCCATTCTGTTTACCTACACCGCAGTCCATTTCTTCGTATTGACAGCAGTAATACTAGCAGTACAGGTTCAGGTTACTGTAGGTGATGTGTAATTTGTAATTGATTACTGCTGCGAGAATCCATCTGCTATTATATGGCACACAATAAAAGATGTAAGGTTGGGTATAGCAAATCCAGTGACACCAGCAGAGCATGGCGGTGTTGCCATTTATTTGAGCGTAGGCCTACTGTTTTCCAAATCAAGAATTTTGTTCTTCACCATTAAACTGTTTTCTTTCTGGGATCTGAGTGTGACAAAAGTGGAAGGAAGCACTCGGCTTCATATTGCGTCAGCTGTCAAGTTAAAAGGTATTTATTTACTTTGGGAAGCTAGTGTGAGTCATTCTGAAAAGTTTATAGAAATTGTTTTCATCACAATATGGAACAGGCTCTTATTACACAGTATACATGACTTGTGCTCTAAGAGTTTCTCAGAAAACAAATAACAAAGTGGTTTAACACATTTTTTTAATCAGTGCTTCGTAATCAATACTTTTCTCTATAATTGTTCAAGGTAACTGTAACCAGTTCTACCTCATCTATCATTATCCCTTCTGTATTGTTGCCATTATCCCTCCACACAGTTATGGGTACCAAATACCATTTTGGTTAGTTGGGAGTCCTGCACTAGGCAGCATTGTAGAGGCAGTGACTGTTCACTTATGACTTCTGGTTTGCGGCCAAAGTGCTGGGGTAGGGAGTGGCATCAGTATATTAAGTTTTCCTCTTCTGAAGTAAAGGGAATAGATGAGTGAAGCCAGAATCTTTTAGGAAAGATGGTTAAGTGCCAGGAGGCTCTGGGGCTGAAGTACTGGAGGGCTGAAGGAATTGGCAATCCCATAGGCAATTTCCATGCTACTTCTAAAAATAAATGCCATAATAAACTTGTGCCTCATAATATATCTGAGGTATACACCAAAAGCCCACTGATGTACATCCACCCTACTGAGGCTGTTGCCGTATGTTAAACACTCTACAGGGAGCCAAGGAATGTTAGGAGGAACTCAGTATCTCTGGGAGCAGGGCAGGAGCAACCTGGCCAGGGACAGTTGGAACTTCTCTGCTAAAATACATCCATTGGGGAAAAAACAAGCCAAGCCAGCAGGTAGTCATTTTTATCTTTTCCTCCAGCAACACGTTACCAGTAAAACAGCGGATATGGCAAATAGAAGTGTACTGGTGTTCAACAAAAAAAAAAGAAAAAAAACCACCAACAACCAGGGACCGTGTATATTTATTTACTTATTTCTTTATATCTGCAACAGTGAAATCTGTGGAGGATTTAGTTCACCTTTGTGATTTCTTTAAGAGGTTTGGGCTTTGCTTTTCTATTATTTTTTTCCTAGACTGAAAGGAGGTTTTCTAATGCCAATTCTTTTAATGCCATTTCACTAATGAGAGTACTTCAGCATAATTGGTTAGGGTTATTCCATTTTCAGAATGACACCTGACAGAAAGAGGGTTAAATCTGCCACCTAAGAACAACATCTGTATGCTAAGCTGTAGGTTTACACTGTACAACACTAAGCACCTCTGGAAAGTGCAACTCTGAGCTGTCATCATGGGGAATTCTTTCTGGAAGATTTTTGGAAATGAAGCCCTGGTCTGTTCTAGGAAGGGGTACCTGAAAACCCTACTAGCCTTCTCCCATACAGTGCCCCTACAGAATATTTTCTCCTACTCCTCTTTAGGTAGACCACAAGACCCTTTAGCTCACTGCTGCTTTCTTGCACCGGGGGCAGCCATGAAAGCAGCTCGGATCGGTGTGTGCCCTGCTCACTGTATGTGTGCTGGCAGTGCTGCCGCTTCCCAGGCTGCCAGGAACTGCTCACACACTGCAAAGGTCTGTATTCAGGCTGCTGGGTATCCAAGGGCAAGGCTAAGATGAAGACAGCCCAAAGCAAGCTTGCTTTTTCCTTTTTTCCACATTTTGGCTCCCATGGAGATCCAATGTTCCATGCTTCAGTGGCGTCACCTCCTACTAGCCAGAGCCAAGCAATGCTCTTGGGTAACGACATATTCTCTTCTCCAACATGTGTTTTCTGTGCCCCAAGAGGAAATTTCTGAGCCTACCACTCTGGGCTTCTTTCCTGTGTCCTGTTAGAACTGCTTTTTTGTTCATTATTTCCCTTCCAGAAAAGCTATGTTTTTGGACAAGGGTGGGGACTGTTTTATTTCTCTCGCAGGAAAGAGACTTGGGCACTTTGAACTACTTCTTATGCCCAAGAAAGTAGCAGTGGGCTACAGTACAAAACAGCTATTACTGCTCAAACTTGAATTACTCATCTGAGCAACTAGACTTTCCTAATTAGGACTAAAAGTTTCAGAAGTGTGTCAGGGTGGTTTTCACTCCATCAAAATTTAGACATTTAAATGTTAGGTCTCTGTTCTTCGTTAATATTCTAGTCTTTCTCTGTAGTCAGTGGAGAGGTAGACCCTTTGGAGGATGACTTGTCCCATCCTGACAAGTTTTGTAAGGTGGGATGAATCAGCTCTTAAGTTCCTAAGCCATCAGCAACCAGATTTTTAAATTTAATTAGAGCCCATTCAGAATTCACAACCTCAAGCTTCCATCTTTTAATATCTTTTAAAATAATCTAAATGTTCTGAAAACATTTCTTGGCTCTTTTGATGAGATGCTTCTTTAATGGTAACTAAAGGGATGAAATTTCCAAACCGTACTTTCTTGTAGTGGCTCTATATATACAAAATAATTTATGAGCTAATGAGCAACATTGTCTTGGTGACACTGTTCCGTACTGAGAAAACCAAACTTTGTCAGATATTTTTATTTCCACACATTTGGCCTCTGCTGTTCTGACTCAAACATTCAGATAATTTTCCTTGCAGTTTTGGGGTTTTGGCTCTTCTGGTTTATAATGCTACCAACAACATCAATTTAGAAGAGGAAGACATCCGACAGAAGCTCATAAGTAATAATGGGACCATGGAGGGAGGATATAGTCTTCGTACTGTGGATGTTGATCCAGTGGGTAAGTAGTTTTCAGCTTTGTTACACAACAGATTTTGTTTGCTTGTCCATAAATAAGCATCTTCTGTGTTAAAATAATCACACATTTCCAAACGGTATGACTGTTTCACATTTTAAATTGTCCTTTTAGGCCTCATTGTTCCACTAATCTCAAAGAGCTATGCTCAAGATATCTCTTTTAACACAAACACACTTCTCCAGATTGCTTTAGTCAGTGTTTTGCTGTCTGATTCAAAGAGGCCGGGCCAGTTCCTGATAGCTCTTCTGGTAGTTTAAGCATAAAGAAGTATGATTTACAACCAGACCTATAATGAGACATTTTGGACCTCCAAGGCCCCTCATGCCCACTCCTCAACCCTGTTGTCTGTGCTCCTGCCAGCTGATCAATCTTTTGGGTTTCATCTTTTCCCATTCAACAACTTCTACTCAGAGATTGCCCTTCCCTTGGGAGGGAGGAGGTGGGGGCTGGTGGAGTGCAAGTGGATGCAGCATGCACATTCCCCTTGAGCAGCAGCAGTATATGTTGTCCCCTCTTGTGCATCTCTCCATTGCCACTCCTCTACAGATAAACCAAGCACTTAATTTGAAAGCAGCTTTGTGCTGTAGACTGGTTGATGAGCTGAGGACAAGAAATGGAAGATGATTAGGTGAAGAAATTTACCAATAACACTGCTATATTTTTATTTTTACAGAAAAATGTTTAGCTGAAGAAAACCCTCCGAACTATTTTTGGCCAGATACCAGACCAACTGTAACCAACTTCACATTATGCCATGGGAGCTCAGTTCAGACTGCATCAAGAACCTGGTAGGTGTTCAAATATCTGAGAAGCTGAGAGCTTCAAGTGCAACTTTCTGGTTATGTAGTTAAACTGCATCCTCCATAATGGTTGCCATTGGCTGGCATTGTGTTTCAGGAGGATGATTTGTATACTGTGAAAGAATATGTGTGTGCAATAAAAGTATGTACTTCATTGGTAAGGAAAAATGGCTCATCTGCCATTTCTGTAGGGCACATTGAGGCCCGCAATTAATACATATTCAAAGTGACTATAAAAATAGCACCTTCTTAAAGAATTAAAGTGCTTTCAAGTCATGACGTTTACGTTACCAAAACCAAATTTTCACATTTGCTACCACTCTGCTACTAAATCTGACTTGTATAAGAATTTCTCAATAAAATTCTATGAAGATGAGATGTGTATTTGGTTTAATCCGGAACCTCTCATCTCATTAATGGAAAGTAAAAGAAATCCCATGAAGCAAGCATTTTGCCAGTAATTAGTCATAACTGAAGGTGGGGATAATCTTATGCATAAAGATTTGCACTTGTGTTTTTAAGGTTTAGGATAAATTTTCCCTAATGTAGGCTTTCTTTGTGAACATCTACAAAAGATTTAGACACTGTATCTCTATTTCCCATTTGTAAAATGGGAATATTATTACTTCCTTTGATATATTACCAAAACAATATGGCTTTGATCTCCTTTGAATGCCTTGAACATGGCTGTGATGATGCAATATTAATTAATTTCTTCAGTATTTAGGGTGATCACCATTAAGTGCGATATAGTAGTCTTATCTGCCCACGTTGCATCTGGAACATGTTCTGAGAAGACCAGATCTTTTACTTTTTGAAAACAATATGGCAAAATGGATATGAATCAGCTTTGAGGTTCTGTGCCAAACAGGAAAGAAACCAGCATTATATTTAACTAACTCACTTCCTCAGCCTCTTAATCTTGTACAAGAACTGGTGGATTCTGATTGACCAACTTTTGTTGTAGAGTGAGTAGTGCAGAAGTCAAATTGTTTTTATGTCAGAGCCTCAGAATCATTAAGAATTCAGGCTTCTGGCCTTTGCTGCCCCAGTATTGCTTATCTTTATTGTTCATTTGTGGCCTTCACAATACCTTTGATTGTCCTTTTACAGCACTTCTCATAAAAAAAAAATTAGTGTTCTGCACTGTGCTCTGCTTTCCTTGCCTCTGCCTCCACTAGCTTTTGCCAATATGAAGCACAGGTGGGATGTGTTCTGAGAGAAGACGAAGCTCTTCTAATGGTCTCTTCTAGTCCTGTGCATTCCACAGCAGAAGTTTACCTGCTAGTGTGCTCTTATAACAAAGGTGATCACTGAGGAGTAACTTTATTCTATAATCCTGAGTGAAAGGATGACTTCTTCCCATTCTCCATCTTGCCTTTGCCATGCTCTAATAACATGATTGTCTTTAAAGAAAACTGAGGGAAAAAATGTGTTCAATATTGGAGCCATATCTGGGTATTTTGCTGTAGTACAGCTTTTTAAAAAAGCATTTGGAAAAAATACCTTTTTATCTGCCCCTCACCTTGAACCTGGATCTGATGGTGACCTGCCCTAGTTTCCATGAGTGGCATAAGTTTGTATCTCTACATAGCTCCTGTTCATGTTCTTTTGAAAGGTATTACAGCTTGCTTGATCCAAGCTGTTTATATCCAAGGGAAATGACAGAAGAAACATCTGATTAGGCCATAATGGGGGCATAATAGTTCGTGTCAACATTTGGGTCTTTCCTGAAATACAAGGCCAGAATTTCCACCGATGCAGTTTATGAAATCAGTATAGGAATCAGCTGGGAATTTGTCCAAAAGAGCTAGGGTGTCTCTCTGCACTGTCACTTAATTGTTCACATATTTCCACTGTGGAGCATACATATTTCATTTCACTAAGGGCCATGTTGCTAGGAAAATTGTGAATTGAGAACAGTGGAGCACTGTGACACCTACAAAAGAATTATGAAACATTTACATAATTTTGCTATTGCATTTCATGTGAATTTTGTCATTTTTCCTCTTTAGCTATTTGGGTCTGCAGAATTATACATCTTACTGGGGCCCGCCTGATCTTAGAAATTGCACAGGTGGGTATATTGATATTGGTCTTTGGCTAAAGGAACAGTTTTGTAGACTTTGGTTACTGCTTACTATAATTAAGTTACATTAAGGAGGAATATCTTCCTTCTTTTTGATAAGTTGTTTAAAATCTTTCTGAAAAATCAGTGCAAAGTAAACATTTGAACTCTGGGGAAGTGCACCAAGTTGAATTCGGCCCACCCATGAAAAGCTCAGGATACCAATTAATGAAATAAATCAAACTCTTCAGGTAATTTAAACAAGAATAGAAGCAGGTGGTAGCCTGCCTCAAATTGATATTCAGGTTCAGTCAAATTTTTAAATGTTTCCAACGCCTGTAGGTGCCAGTGGAAAGACTCCCACTCTCTTCACTGGGCTTATGATCAGACATTTTCAGATTTATTCTCAGTTTTCAAAATACCCCTTGATGTAATTCTGGCCTTAAAGAGTAATAAAATAAATAGACAACAATTTTTATGGCCCCTTTTTTTAGTGCCAGAGCTAGCAAAGAAAATTATACTCTCATAAGCAATTCAGAGCACCTACAGTAAAACCCTGTTCTTGGAGAATTGTTCCTTGGAGATGCCTCTTTGTTTCTCTCCACTGATAGAGAGGTCCTAGGGAGCCTGGCTACCTAATTTAGTTGATCGAGTACTTGCAGTCAGGCTATATTAAAACACCGTTTCATGTAAAATGAGTATTCTACCATAAAAGTAGCAAAGGCTGTATTATAAACACGACATCAAAAAAACACAGCCAGTTGCAGACTAAGGAAGGCTGATCTTCTTTCAAAATCTTGAGAATTCCAATAAATCTCAAATATTTTGATATTGTAAAATGTTAATGTTTGCATTAGTTTTCCATCCAGGTGGCAACAAACTCACAGTTTAACATGTGATTTACCCTAATGTTTTGCCATTGGACGTACTATCAAACTTTCCTTACCAGGAAGATTCTTCTCATGAAATTTGCTTGTGTGTTTTGCTTGCCAACCCTCTGAGTGAGGGTGCGATCCTCTGAAGGAACTGGAACATTTACAGTGGGGTCACACTTTCTCCCCAAAGCTTAGAAGAGTGAATATTTTGTCAGTAATAGTGACTTTGGATGCATTTGTTTCACTTCAAGAGTGAAACTGTTTTTCCCAGTGAAAAAAAAAAGGATAGCATAAGAAGAAAAAAAGAGAGAAAATATGCTTTTTATTTCTCACTTCCCCTTTTTTTCTTTCAGTCAGCCCTTTCAATAATAGTTCTGATTTACAAACTCAAAACAAAATAAGGAAAAGAAAGATACAGACAATGAGGACAGTATATAATAATCAGCAGGTTCTATATACTTTTTTAAAAAATTATAAATTTGATAAACTGATAAAATCCTATGTTCATCACAAGTACCACAGAACATGCTCTAGCTTTCAACAATGAAGATAAGAATTTGAATTTCTGAATTACTTCAGGACCGATATGCATTATTTTATCTTTTTACTTCATTTTACGTGTATACTTACAGAAAATGCAGCTGATATAGCCAATCAGCTTCTGAATCTCACTGGTGAAGGGCAGCAGCTCACCTCAGACAAAGTAAATGATGTTGTGCAGAAGCTCAAAAAAATTGTGAACGATGAAGAAATTGATGAATCTCTGGGTTCTACCGTGGTGACAATTTTTTCCAATATTCTAACCAGTTCAGACAGTGTATTGGCCGCATCATCTTCAGAGTAAGTATTTCTGCATTTGAGACAAGCTTTTGAGAGCAAACTGCAAGGTTGGTAGGATTCATCCTCTCATATATAGACGAAGCATTGCAGTACAAAAATCAAACTTTTCTGATTTCCATCAAAAAGAATTTTCCGAATTAGGTATACAAATATTTCTTCTCATACTAAAATTAAAGTGCATGAGAAAGATAAAAGTATTTGAAAAGAAGTCTTCTGATACATGACACAGCACAGATCTAAGTATTGTTGGAAAATTATTTCAGGACTAGTGATCTGTAGTCAGGTAGTTTCTGTCAATCAAAAGTGTTTGTTTTCAACAGAGATGTATAAATTTACAGCCTGACAGTCTCCTTATGAATACACAGATGGGTGATAGAAACATAGTCAATAATGAGAGGATCATCTTAAATGTGGAGAGCATATAGAGCATAGGGGTTTTTTCCTTCTGTATTCAGTTTTTAGAATAATTTATTTCTGCTTTTAGAGCTCTAAAAACTATTGATGCCTTGGCTTTAAAGATCCAGTTCACTGGACCATCCATGAGTATTTCAACACGAAACCTTGCACTTGGAGTGTCTTCTGTAAACTCAACTTCATTCAAAGGTGTTTCTTTCAGCGTCAGTCCACAGAATAATGCGTCTGATTTCCAGGTATGGAACAAGCAGTTGTATTTGAATGTGGAAGGTGCCTGTTGTTCCAAGTGTGTTTACTGTGGTTCCTATAAAACCACTTCCAACTCCCAATTCTCCCCCTACTTTCTATTTCCTTTGTCCTGCAATCAGATTAAGGTAGTATTTCCTTGAGTGACAGGAGCCTAGATAAACTCATATGTTCCATACAGATGAAAAGTAATTTGCTTACAAATCCAGCACAGACTTTATCCTTTTTAGTTTTGTTTTTTTAACTAGTGAAAAAAGAAAATAATCTTTAACAGTCTGCTGCATTACCCATTGTACACCAGCTAACAACTCCAGTGATGTGTTTCAGCTTTAGAAGACGACACCTAAATGTAGGTATCTACATGTAGATTTCTGCAGATACAACAGGTCTTCAACCTTCCAGTATAAACACCTACTACTAACAGAGACCTAAGGCTGATCCAGTTGTCCACATACAAGTTGATAAGCTTGTGCCATTTGGGATGTCTGAGGACGTTCAAGACATTTATGCAGAGCTTGACCAGCCTAGAGCTGAAAAACAAAAGAAACACAGGTCACTCAACATGCGGAATGGTCTCCAATGCTGCTATAGTTAAGATATTTGTCATCACCTTAAAAATATTTTTTCTTCTTTTTTCACACACAGAAAAGTTCAGACATCTAAGAGCTATGAAATACTGCCTGAGAGGCACATGAGCACCTATTGAGATATTCCAAAGGTTCTGTTGAAATCAGTTGCAGTGAGGTGCCTGGCCTTCTCAAATTTCACTGTGTGCCTGTCTGCATCTTATGGCACCTAAATGCTTTTTAAAATGTAGTGTATTTTTTTCAGCTCTATAGGAAGTCTGTGACAGAGGTAATGTAATCTCATTTTCCCAGGAGTCTAACCATTCAAATACAGTGAGCCTTACTTGGAGAAACACACAGAAAAGATTAAACAGAAAAATAAAAAAATGTGCTATTGTTTGGGCCAGAGAAACCTAATCTGCATCCAAACAAAATGTGGCACTATGAAAACAGTTAAAGACTAATCACTAGAGTATAAGCATCTTATGGAACCAAATGAATTCCCGCTGCGAATTGGCAAGACAACAATCATAATAAATGTCTGATCATTTTATAAAGTACTATGTATCATAAAAATCAAAACCAGGAATGAAGACAGTGCTATAAAAAGTAGTAATAATATAATAGGCTGCAGGCCTTTTACGTGCTGTGTATATAGACTTCATATGCTGCTTTAAATAGATACAAATGGATTTAATGTAATTGAGTGTCCACATATTTATATTCATAGGTGTTTTAGCTAAAATTTCTTTGAATCAATTCTATTAGAAATTTTTGATGATTGTGAATCCACTTTTGTTTAGCTCTCTTATTATGAAGCACAACAGCTGATTGTCCTTTGATTGTTATCAAAGGAAAGTTTCTCGTCCAGATTTCATCCTGTATTTATGCAAAGAGGAAAGGAAAAATTCTTAAGTCAGGTTTGGGATGTTTGCATGTATAATAAGAATTGCCATCTGTGGCTTGAGGACATCCAGGAATTTTCTTGCCCTGGAATCATTTATTGTAGCACTGTCTAAATAATCATAAAATCCAAACTCCATCAAATTATTTATAATGTTCCTATTGGAATATGAGTTTATTCTCAGACTTCTATGTTTCCAACAGCTGATTGAGAATTCTTAGCATCCTTCCTACCAGAAAAGTCTGCAGCAGCTGTAGTCACCATTTATATTTTCCATGCCTATCAGGAAAGATACTTGCTATTCCTGCTGGAGGGAGATTCCCTTGTGATAGCCCAGGTTTTTCACTGGTGGTGCGATGATCTGTCCCAGGCTCATCAGGGAGCATTAAACTCTTCAAGCTCTATGTCAGAATGTTTCCAGATTTTATTCCTTTTTTTTTTTTTCTTAAAGTAGATATCAAGCAAATGTATCCATGGCAATTTGGAAAGATTCTATTTCAGTCCCCTGCGTCTTTATGTTTCTTGCCAAACCTTTGACTAAGTTAGCTTTTGGTGATTCATATTATTAAATTGTTCCTGTAATATATCCATACTTCTTTATGGAAGCCTCTTCCACTCTATTTGCAGACGATACCTAATGGGACATCTTTATCACACACACAGTTTCTGTTTAATGTGGCAGAATTATCCTTTGAAAACCTTTTATTCAACTGCATTTCGCCCTTTCAGGAGATATCTGTGAACCACTTCTTACTAATTTCCAAGGGTGGCTGTTGTTCACAGTAAATCAGTGAAAATTTAGAAGTTAAATAAGTCTATCAGTAGCCTATGGCTTTTAACTTTATTAGCTAATGGTGCTTTTAGGATCATACGACTGACCCTGAGAGGCATAAATGTGTAACCAGATTACCTCTTGAGATGTCAGGAGTGTGAGTTTCCTTAACTCACAGTAAAATTCTTGAACATTTTTACTATAGAGCCACTGTGAGATGTCTTGCTCCCCTTCCTTTGGTGGGTAGGGTGGCACACCTTGAGTATGCCATGGTGGGATAGGACGCAGTCATAGAATTGCTGCCTGGTAACTAATGAAATGCAAGTTTGCACCTCATTTATTTCCTGCTCACTTGTGACATCCCTGTGCCATGTAGGGCTTTCAGCTGTCTGACACATTGCCAGTATATATTAAGGTTATAGTGATGGCAGAAAGTGTCTTTTCTGTGCTATAAAGCACAATAAATATACAGGTGACACTGATCATTATTTTTAAATCTCCCTTCTGTAACAGAGAAACTAGAAAAGCTTGTAAGAGAATTAATTCAGATATGCAGATTAAGCCAAATAAAACAACACAAGAAAGAAGGATTCAGAGCATATTTTTCAGTTCTTAACATTGTTTCGTAAGGGGAAAAGTATCTTGAAGGTTACTGAAATTATTATGACTGCCATCGTTGCCATCCATTATATCCAAACCATCATTATAGCAGTGGTAGAGTTGGTTTGTTTGTTTGTTTGTTTTGTCTAATACCTTCCTGTAGCAGAAAACTGATCTCATGCTGGAATGGTGGGAAAACCTCCTAAGCCTTTTTTTAAAATTTATTTGTTTACTGCATCAACTCTTACATAGGTACAGGTCATACTGGTGTTGATTGGTTTTGGTCCCATGTTTTGCATACCTTTGTGTAAAGGTGTGAAGCCAGTTGTGGACAGTGGTTGATTTGGTTTTTGTTTGAACATGTTATTCTGTTTGTTTAACAGATAGATTTTGACAAGGATCAGACGGATGCCTTCGCTTCTGTTGTTCTGCCACCAAGCTTACTGAGGAATTTAAGTCAAGATGAGTTTGAAGTTATATCCAGGGCTCAATTTACTTTCTTCAATAAAAATGGTCTTTTTCAGGTAAGCTTTAATGTGTTTTAAGTCATTTCAGTTAGGGTGAGTAAAAAGGAGCTGCTAAAAGTTTCTGTGGTGTAATTATTTCACAGCATCTCATGAGTTAAGGACTGAGAACGTGATAGCAGATGTAGGCACTAAAGACAGTGTTATGTTCAGAGTGACAGAAGAGCCGAAGTGCCCAAGTTGAATTCAAGTCAGTGATTTGACTGCAAATTCCAGTCACATGAGATAAACTTTTTCTCAGGATAATCTATGGAGAACTGGATCCCAGATGCTTATAATTGGAGTAAAGTAACAAGGCCTCTTAAAGGGCGTAACCTCTATTAATATGCATTAATATTGATCCTTGATGTTTGGTGGAGCCAGGTTCTTTTCCATCAGAAGGGAATTTGGCCTATAACGTTGCCAAGTACTCTCTCTCTTTTCCCTAAAAGAGTTGTTGGCACTAATATCCAGCTGACTACTTACATTCAGCTGGAAACTTGGGCTGATGGTCATCAGCCAGAGAATGTTTGTTACTGTACATACTACTCTTCTTTTCATATATGTGTTCTCATAAGCACACTGTATTTTAATACGGAATAAGGATAACTATACTTGTATCTGAAAACTAAAGGGACTCGGGTAGATTTTATTTTATTCTCCTTTGAGTGCCACCATATGGTAATTATAAATAGTTCCTGCATGGCAGATGCCAAAAAAATTAGGAAGAGTTCACAGCTTGGAAAAAACAAAGAAAAACATACCTATTTTGAAAAAAAAAAATTAGTTAATTAAGAAGGAAGCATTGTTTCATAATGAACTGTAGGCTAAGTCTCAGAAGACTTGAGTTTGTTTTCCCATTAGTATTTCAAGTGACCTTTGGCTTTTGTGCATCCGCAGAACTCTGTAGTATTGTATTGTCCCTATATTATCATTTTTATTGGCAGTGTATCCAGATTTTTCAGATAATCTAGGCAAGAAAATACCCATGACCCTCAGTTGCCTTCTGAAATACATCCCCAAAGTATCTTTAACTATTTAAAATAGTATTCACTTTAAGCCTGCTTTTGAAAAAAAACAAGATGGATATATTTAATAAAGAAACCAGAAGAATACAGATGTAGGCCCGTCATAATGGCATAAAAATCATATAAAGTCAAAATGTGTCCGTTAATGGTGCTAGAAGGTGTTTCTAAGGGATACTTAATAAGTCATTGAAAAACAAAAAAACAGGAAAAGTTGCATCTGAATTTGCAACTAAAATTAATTCTGTTTTTTTGTGTTTTCAAACTATTCATGGGTGACACGTTCAATACAATTAATTTAAAATTTGTAAAATTAACATTTTAGTAAGTCTAAAATAAATAAATAAATAAAGGCTAAGAGTCAATTGATCCACTTACCATCTCAAACCCAATAACTTTATCCATTAGTATGAAAATATTTCATAAATACATGTATTCCAATTACAATTTTAAAAAATCCCAATGCTATTAGCTGTATTTCTTATAAGCATTCAACACAGCAGTGAAACATCATACTTTACAGTATTGGAGGGTTTTGTTTTGTTTTTGTTTTTATTGCAACTGAGAGAATGTTAGTAAGTTTTAGCTTGTCATTCTTTAAAATCTGATGGTTACATTACTTAGAAGGCTATATGAAAAATTGTTGTAAGCTATTCAGGGTGGGATTGATTTCACAGGTGTGTTCTATGTGCGTACCTATGCCTGAACTGTTGGCCATAAGTTGTGTTCAAAGCCAGGTGTTGGAAAAGAGTGGACACCATTGAGGTGTGACATATTTCATCCCAGTGCAGGAGTAGGCATCAGTTCCCCAGACAAAGGAGTGTAGAGCAATTAGAGACACCCCAAGGAACAAAGGTACTACTGGCCAACAGTTGTGATGATAAACCTATGAGAGATGTGAGATCTTCTGCAGTAGCTGCTGGAGACTGGGCAGGATACATTAAAGCCTCTAGAATGCACCCTTATTTTTAGACAACCCATATTCAACCTAGATGTATAGAAAAGGTAAGATGGATTATGCCCTGGATGTGCTGGCTTCCTTTCATTGACTATGTTAAGAAACCCTAGAATGGCTACTTCAGTTCTAGACATCTTCTTTTTACGTGCCTAAAGTTAGGTTGGAAGGATCATCCTCATAAATTCTGAGGCCATGAAAATAATGTGCAGATACTATAAATATGTGAATTGTAATGATTGTCTAGACTAGACCAGATTTCTGTCGTTTTGACTCCAGCCTCAGCATCGTTTTACTTTGTACCTCTGCATACTGGCTAAAAGCTTACCCCTAACTTTAGCTGAGCACAGCCTTATAGCTAAATAAGCAGTTATCAGTGTTTTACTTTAATGCGCACATTATTTCTATTCCCTTCTAAGGACAAGTAAGAACATATTAAATCGCCTTCCCTAAAGAGACCATCTAATATTTATTTCTAGGTTTTGTTATCTGCTAGAGACAGAATCCACTGAAACCCATAGAAGTCTGTCCAAAGGCTTTCATAGACTTTGTCAGGTGTTGAAATTTAGGTGGTAGCCAAGAGGTTTTATCTTGTTTGAATGCTCAAGAACTGTCTAGAAAACTGCATTTTCATGCCTCTGCAGTTTTTAAGTTATTAGGAAATCATGTCACAAAGCTCCACTATAATGTGAAACACTGTGTGTGAAAACTCTTCTCAGGATAATGTGCACTTAATAACAGAAACTATTCTATCTCTCATGAGTGGTGGGATCTCATGAGCCCAGTGCTGAACTGATACCTGACATCAGCCTAACAAAACCCCTAGACTGAAGGAATCAGGGGGGTTCAGGAGTTTAGCAGCCCAGATTTTTGGAGGGAGAGTGAGTGGCAATAGACTTCATTTGACCTAAGATCTGCTGCAGGCAGTGACCAAGCTTCCCAGCTTCTCGTAATGCCAACCAGGCATGTAACCATGCAGGTTTCAGTGGAAGCTCATCAAAAGAAAACAGTATTTCCAGAACACTTCCATTTTAACAAATCATCGATTTCCAAGGAAAACTTCTCTTTTGGAAAATTCTCAAGCTGGTGCTTTCTGACTGCAGGTTAGAAATGGCATAGCTCAGTGATAATGTGTCTTCTATTTATATTCCCATCAAATAAGACCCTGCAGAAAATATTATCATCTCCTAGCATTGCTTTGAATTTGTTTACTCCTTCTTAGTCAATTACTGTAAGGTGGAGGATGATTTAGCAACTATACACAGAAAAAGGTTCTTCAGAAACTCTGCATTGACTAAAAAGGATAGCGTTGACAATAAGATAAGAAAGCTAGTTCATTCTTGTTCAGGGAAATGAGCTAAACATATCACGGGTCGTTATCTGCTACATTGTTTGAGTTATAATTTTGTTGGCATCAGACATAATGATTAAAAGGGGAATTTATGCCTTCTAACCTCTCTCTATGATTGTGCCTATATATGTTTATAACTATAAGGAAAATGGGGAAACTTCATGAGGCAAACCCATAATTTGATTTTATAAACAAAATGTTCTTATATTGCTTGATCAAAAGTGTAGAAATGCTGACAACTTATTTATTCTGGCACGCTGCAGAAATGAAACTGTGTAGTCTGGCTTGTATGTTATGTGCTGTGTAAGCATTTATTATATTTTTCTGAATCTTTCAAAGGATGCAGAAAATCCTGCCAATTTGACCAGTTTTGTGGTGGCATGCAGTATTGGGAACATAACCATTCAGGATCTTCAGGATTATGTGAAGGTTACAATTAAGCATACCAAAATTCAGGTAAGACAAGACTGATTATTCAGAGGAACAGACTATATATTAAAGGCTGAGCATATAGCCTGATTGATTTGGGTGGATTTTGAGTAAAACATACACTAAGTGGAAATAAAAACTCTAGAACAAGAGCAAGTAAGCAAAAAGTAAAAACAAATAACCTCTCCCATCCTAATACATTCCTACTCCATTCATGATCTAACATTTATCTGAAAGACTATTGATTCTGCCACTGAGAGGCAATTCCCGTGCCAATAACTGTAGGCAAAACCTCTGTCGTGACCATGCTTGTGACCAGTGGCCAGGGACATGATTTATTACACTGGAACTTTAGAATGACTTAAATTCTTTGATCAAACATGAATTGCTCTGTTAATATTTCTGCAAGTTATTTTGTTGTTATGTGTTTTTCAGCAAAGGAAGAATGGACAGAACCACATTGTTAAAAGATGACTACAATTCATTTAGGGAAAGACAGACCAAATGCAACCTTTTGGCACATACTGTTTCAGTTTAAAAATGTGTGAGCTTGACTCTGTTCTCAGGCATGTTGTCAGTAGCTACTCCAAAAGAGACAATAGCACTAGAGAACTTAAGTAAGATGATGTTAAAATGCAATACCTAAGTAAATTATTTATGTAATGAGAACCTGGTTCATAATTTTCACAATTCAATTAACTTTACCTTACATTTCATTAAAATTATTATTTTAGTCACACAAAACAACTTCCACTTTAGACTCTGTGAAGACATTATGCTTATGAATAACTTTAGTGAGACAATAAAACTTCAGTATTCTGAGGATGTGGAAAAGGAACAGATTTTATAATCTGGATTTTAGATTCAGATTTTATAATCTGGGCAGATCTGTGCTTCTACCAGACTAATTTGACACTAGACAAAATTTCAACAATCCAAATAATATCTATTCTTCTGCTTATTAAGCGAAAAGATACGTAGTAAAACATCTGTTGTAAATGTATATATTAGTGAGACTTATGTCTGAAGGGGTATAAAAGATCTACTTTTATTGTGTTCTTAGGAAGATCCTAAGCCTACCTGTGTCTTCTGGGATATGAATAAGAATGGTAAGTTTAAAAATACTGTCATTTCTTTTATGAGAAGAATAAAGGTGTCTAAGTTTTAAAATTGGTCACAGTCTTGGCTCTTTTTGCTTCTTAACCAGTCCTTGCAGAATTTGGTGAAATCTTTAGATGGTATCATTTCTAGTTAGTGAAGTCACTTGTAACAGCAGAGGTTAAATATTCTTACTAAAAGTTTTGTATGTAACTTTGGTTAACATTATAAAGTTCTAAATAAAGTTACTCTGTTTTCTGTATCTGATAGCAGTTTTTCACAGATCTGTCTGTATGTGCAAATTAAATAGTAATTATAATCAGACAAATGAATGGTTCATAGACATACTTTTAACTGGCCATTTAAAAAATGTCAGTTTATTCAATTATGAGATTGTGCCTGTTCCATATCTTAAGCTGTTTTTTCTTCCATGGAAGGTTAGGAACTACACTACACAAACTTCATTTAGACAGAGACTCAACATGTACTTTGTAAAAGGTGACAGTTTGCACAATGAGGTCTCGTACGGGGACACACATCAACAAGGCATCATTTTAGCTCATTCTTCATTGCTACTGCCTAACCCGTGTGTGATGTTAAACTCAAGCTCTTCACCCTTTGCACTGGCAAAGCCGTTCTCTGGGATGACTTTCCAGATCCTTCTATTTTAGAGGTCACTGCTGCAATGTTACTTCTCCTTACCATGGAAACAGAGAAGAACAAAGAAGTAACTTCCCTTAGCAGTAGGATTTGAGGTGGAGAAGTTTAGCACAGAGGGTCCTGCAAGAAATAAAATCTACCATCCAAAGTTGTAGCTGAAAGCAGGAAATTCAGACAGAAGAACTGGGAAGAATGCAGAAGGATTAAAAAGGGGGGGGGGAACTAGTTAGGAAGCTAAACTTAAGAAGGACATCAAAGGAGAAACACACAGGGAGGAAACTATTCTCAGTGGCTGCTCAAGTAGGGGAGAGTTTTAAGTGGTTTTGGAAGATCTTCACAGTCTTTTGAGAGATTCTGTCTTGAATTTGAGGTAAAGTTATAGGGCCAGTCAGATAATTTGCTGGATTTTGCCTGGAGTTGTGCAATATGTCTTTAAAAGTTCAGAGAATATGAAAAATTTCACAAAATAATTTCATATTTCAGCAGGAAAAAAATGAAAGGAGAAGTAATCAGAAATATAAATATTACTTTTAAACTTTTTTTTTCTTATTTAAAGAGTGTCTTTTTGCTTATTTTTCAGAATGGCCTTTTCAGGTGGGGTGGGTAGGGCATAGTTTACTTTATGTTTTTTCTTAAGGCCACAAAGGATAATTGGGATTATCCACTCTAACTTTCTGCATTACATGCTGCAGAGAGGAAGGGCGGGACCCTCTGCTCCTGGGCCGCAGATGCTTTCATGTGCCTGGGGATATGAGTAGGAGGGAGGCAGGTGCAGACATCACATCAGTGTGGTAAAAGGGAGTTCTAAAACCATCTTATTGTTGGGTAAAACTAAGGTGTGTCTTAATGCGTGATCCACGTAGTAGGTCTTACTCACCCCTCATTAACCAAAAACCTCTTTGCCTTTATCATAGATCTCCATCTATTGCTTCTGCTCAGTAGTCCATTACTGGGACAGTCATCTGGTGTGATTCTCTGCAGAAACTAGGAAATCTGACACTTGCTTCTTTCCTGATTGTTTTTAACGTTCACTCATTCAATTTGAGAAAGTGCTTCTGCATTTGCACAAGATGAAGTGAGAAATCTGTTAAAAGAGAGGGTAACATGAGTTTGTTGGAAAGTACAGTTTCTCCTGCTTCATTTCCACAGGTGGCAATGGCGGCTGGAACCCGGCGGGCTGCCAAGTGGGTGCAGAGTCCAATGAAAACGAGACGGTTTGCTTATGCAACCACCTCACCCACTTCGGGGTCCTAATGGTAGGCAAACTCACCACTCACCAAGTTATCTCTTCTAGGAACTGCAATACAGTTTTTGTCTTGGGTCAAGACATCTCTCATTTTTGTTACCCAGGTTATTCCTTTTGCACATGATTTTTAATAATACTACATTGTTTTCCCCCTTAACTGTCATACAGTTATCTTTTCATAACAAAATAGCTAGCAGTAAGGATTCAGGAATGAGGTAATTAATAAAGTTAGTAATGAAAGTATATTGTTATGTTCTTTACAAGTGGCTAAATATTATAAAATAAAAAGTAAAATGTGCCCATAATTGTATGCTAAATTTTGAAAGTACTGTGCCAGAAAAGACCTGGGGTTGAGACTTCTGAGCGATACCAAAATACAAATAGCATATTATAACATCCAGCTTCATCCAGGACATGGCTGGGTGAAAAAGAAAGTCAGGGACTGTAAAACCAAGGCCCAGTACCAACACTTCCACTAGTGAAACAGAAAAAAAATATTGTATTGAGTCCTAAGGTGCAGGTGGTCCCGGTCATTTCCCTTAACAATATGATCTGACAGAAAGGACCTGCAGCTGAGACAGGAGGGTGTGACAAGAGGGAAGTGAATGAGAAACAAGTCTAGGAAGATTTGAAGTTTCAAGATCAGGAAAGCGGGAAGTTGTTTCAAGGAAAAAAAAAAAAAGTAGGAGAAAAACTTGAGGTGCTGTTTTCAGAACAAAAAAAGACTCGTATAGTCAGGGAAAGAAAAATGTCCTACAATCGGTAAAACTGCTAGTGAGGACAAAAAGTCAAGGGAGCACAATAATTCCCTTTCATCCTGAGATTCAGGGGACTAAATGGCCCCGTGCAAATTTAGGCTGCAAGTTTGACAAGATTTATATTTATCTGATGTCAAAACGTATAAAACAATACCTTCTTCCCTGAAATGCACAAACCCATATTTGCTGTTTTCTTGTACATGGTGTTAATCAGCTTTGGGGATGCCTTGCAGTACAGGCCTTCTCTTGGAAAAAGTCTGCCCTCTGAGGCCTGGTCCAAAACGTGTAACTCATTCTCTGTTAGAGCCTTAAGCAAAGTATCCAGTCTGGGTGGCTGAGATAGGTAGGGCATAGCCTGCCAGGGAGATGAAAGAGGGAACCACGTAGAGCACTTCAGCCTCAGTAGCATGATTCCTCTAGCATTCAGGTGCCTCCAGCAATTTGCATGTGTGAAGAGTTTTCGAGAGGAAGAAAATCCCAATATAATAAATACTGCTATCTTTTCGTCACATTTGGTGATTTTTTTTATGCTCAGTAATGGGCTGAAACATTTATTTCCATCAGGAATTAACGTTCTTTGGCCTCTGAATCATACCTGAAGAAACGGTGTTTGCTCCTGGTCACAGCAGTGCTGTGGAAGTATTCGTTTTTTGATTTAATTTGTTGCAGTGACACATAAGGCTTAACTGCACAAGGGAGCTGCATGCCCTGACTTTTCCAGCTTTGGCCTTCCAGAGCCTTCTTGATAGAGCTGCTCTCTTCACATCATGCTCAGATGTAGATATGAAAAAGCCACAAGCTTTTTGTCATTTTGCAAGCTAAATTGTGGTCTTTTTTCACTTTTCATCCTCGAAGGGAGGGAAAAAAGGGCTTTCTTTAGGATATATTCAATGAGTCCCTTCTCTTCCCCAAACGCTTTTGTGGCAGTAGGAAATAAGGCAGAAGTTCTTTGAATTTGGGCTGTGTTCCAATAGATTTTTACATAGTTTTGACCCTTTTAATTGCTTTTCCATTTGAATAATCTTTTCTGACTTTAATTTAGCTATTACATTATTTTCAAATAACACTTTCCTTATATACATAAACTGTCATATAAGGTTGGGACAGGGTGATAAAAACTGCAAACAGCTTCTTACTTTTCCTATGTAGAATGGCAAGTTTTGTGGCATTTTGTTGGTTTCATTTTGCTCGATGGTTTAGCTAGGGACAACAGTTACACTGACTGTAGAATGGACACCATTATATGTTGGTATTTGTGCACATTCACTCCACTGTGATATAGATCCAAACATTCTCATTTTTTCTTGTCCTTAAAAAAGGAAATAACACTGGCATTTATTCTCAGACGGTACTATGTGGCAATTACAGTTGGACAGAAAACTGGAAAAAAAAATCCTCAGAATGTTCCTGTTTCATTTCCAGTTTGGTGGTTTGTTTTTTTTTTCTGAAATGTTTCCTTTGTCACTATTTTCTGACCAATTCTATTTATAACTGTAGTTTGCATGTCAAAACAGACCATAAAACCAAGAAGCAATATCTTGCCCTTGGTTTCACCTGTAGGTGATCAGTTACATTGACTCTTACAAACTTTTAATAACAAGAAGTGACGCCAGAAACTCCCCAGAATGGTGCACATATCAGTATGAATACTTCTAAATTACATTTTCTTAAATCTTACATCGTCTTAAAGTTGTCGGTAAGCAAAGTAACTAAAAAGTTTGAAAAGGAGAGATTTCTCCAGAGAATTCCTGGTACTGTATTATAAGGATCAGTATCAAGCTATGTCTAGCCGTGGAACCCAGCAGCTATATTACTTAAAGCACAATGTTTTCAAGAGCTATGGGAAGGAAGTGAGAGCTGTAATGACTATCAACTAAGTATACTCAGTAAACATGAACCCAAATGTCAGGGTTATAGTGGTATTGCCAAAGTGCTTTTGAGTTTTCCTTGACTGATGACCAAGAAAGAGTGTTGTGCTCATGGAAAAGGTGTTTGCTATAACCAATGCCTCTTCCTCCTCTCTCACATAGGACCTTCAGAGAGCCGTTATACAAATAGACCCACAGAATACCAAGGCCCTCACCTTTATCACTTACGTAGGCTGTGGGATATCTGCTATATTTTCAGCGGCCACTCTTCTGACATATATTGCATTTGAGTGAGTATTAGTTCTGTGAAAAACATCACAAAGGAAGTATCTGTATGTGATGAATAAAGTACATTAGTTGCATGGTTGGTGTCGTTTATTTGTCTAGGAAGGGAATTCTATGTTTAAAAATAAGCCTGCAAAATCATGGTTACAATGTTGTAAGTGGAAAGTTTTTTTTGAAGGGGACATAAGTTCAGACTCTTTCCCCCTGCTTCCAATGTGTTGTGCTGCTCAGGCTGGGCAACAAGGCTAAAGTGTCTAAAGATTTTCTGGTTTTGGAGTACTGTGTCCTCTAGATTCTGAACAGATATGTATTATTTTAAAATCTGCAACCAGGCTTTTTGTAAAAACAAAAAAAACTTTGCCTGTGTGAGTATAATGAGTCCTAAATATAAAATGAGAAATTTCCAACTAGAACAATTACATTCTAGAGCCCTTCAGAAAGAAGTGGGAAGAGATATAAAATGAAGATAAATTGTGAAGTTAGAAAAATTTCAACAGCAGTCCCACTGAAATATGAAAGTGACTCAAGGGAATGCAGAAGTTTTGAAGTGCCACAGTTCTGTGAACAGTGAAAAGAGAAAGTGATGTCATATCAACACAAAGGAACCATTCTGCCTCTAACAGGACAGGACAGAGTAGCTGCTAGAGAAGGATAGTTTGCTGGGGGTGGGGCAGCAGGGGAAAGGGAGTTTTCGAGTTCCAAATACCTCTAATGATTGTGTTCCTGTTGCATTACCTATGATATAATGTTCTGGTCCAAGATGGCAGAAACTGTTGTTTTGCCCCTCAGTTCATACATTTCAATGTGTATCACTTAAAAAAGAAAATTTACTTGATCTTCATTCTTCCTAAGATCCTATTAAAAAAAAGAGCACACACATCCACCAGCAAAAGAAAAACAAAACAAAACACCCCAAAAAAACCCAAACAAAAAAACCCAAACACCAAAAAAGCCAAACAGAAAACAGCAGCAAGCACTGGAAAATATATTCCAAAATTAAGCAAAGATCAACATATAAAATGATCAGAAATGAGCTTCTGGCCAACAGTGTTTTGAAAGTTTTTGTTTTCTTCAATTTTTATTTAAAGTACGAACCACTTTGTATTCTATTTAATTTGAAAAAATTTTAATAATCAGTTGCTAAAATATTGTGACAGTTGATTAGCTCATTAAGGGCCTAAAGAAGTGCTGGCTTTCCCCCACCACATACAAGAGAAACCTTCAGTGATACCACACAGAAGTACACATCACTATCCCTGGTTGCCACAAAAGCTTATGGATAAGAGGAGATCCCTGTGCTTTTAATTACTTTGTAAACTGGTAAACCCAGCTGCTGTAAGTGGCTTGGGTGATTGAAGCCAATTAATCATACACACCTGTATTTCTCTCATTAGGAAGTTGCGAAGAGATTATCCATCCAAAATCCTGATGAATTTGAGCACAGCCCTGCTCTTTCTTAACCTGATCTTCCTGCTTGATGGTTGGATTGCATCATTTGGCATAGATGGCCTCTGCATAGCTGTAGCTGCACTTCTGCACTTTTTTCTTCTGGCCACCTTTACATGGATGGGACTAGAAGCTGTTCATATGTACATTGCTTTAGTGAAAGTGTTCAACACCTATATACGGCGATACATACTGAAGTTTTGCATCATCGGCTGGGGTGAGTTCAGTAGATGCAGTATTTACATAGCATGTATTTTGAAATGATGCTACATAAAAGCTCTCTATGACAAATACAGAACAGAAGAAAAATCAGCATGGTGTTTCCTTCGACCCTGCCCTGTGGCAGTGCCGGCGTGCAGCCAGCCCTCTCTGTCGCCAAGTTCCCCTGTACAATTCTGTATAAATACACCATAACTGGAGCACTCTGCCTGGAGCAGCTCACAGCCTGAGGAGACACCGAGAGACCAGATAACCTGGTCTTACTTTCCAGAGAGGCTAGAATGGGAGAGGGGAAATTTTAGTGGTATATCAGAGATGGGGAACCGTGGCACACAATTAATTCAGAAACTCTTGCAGTTACTACAAAGCCTATGGGGATCTTTGCATTGACTTTCAAAAAGTTTTCAATCCAGATTAAAGTTTCTTGCCAACAAGTACAAAGCCTATGGTGGAATCAGAAACAACCAAAATTTCCTGATCTTCAACACAGTGTTTAAACCACAGAGAGATCCTGCCTGCCCTAAGCAGTGTACACTGCAGGACTGAAATGGAAAAAGTAATGCTGAAAAATAACTGCAAGGCTTAGGCAGCAAGGCTTTTATTCTTTTTTTTCTATATCAGGAATCTGTGCCTTCTGCCTGAATGCACATATTGTGTTTGAAATAATACAACACAATACAAAACCATTAACCTCGTGGCTAGAGCACTGACCTCAGTCCAGCTGATAATTGATGTCTTTCCATTGACAGCTAGCATCCTCTTTGGCAACCTCAGCAAAAGACAAGGACTGAGTGGTCGGAAAAGCAAATTAACCTCTTCCCCTTTGAATCTGTTTTGTCATAGCAAGGATAAGACATGTAAATAAGGCACGTCAGGAAACGTACGTTTCTTTTGTGTGAGATGTACCTCTCTGCATAGAGTTCTCTTCCGCATAGTTGTCTGTTATTTTTGCAAAATATTCCCTTTACCTTGTTATTAAAAATACATAGTTCACTTCATTTTTTGGACCCATTGAAGTAAAGGATTATAATGTTGTAATAAAACAGAAGACATTAACAGTTGAGAGAAGCAATGGAGAAATTACAG
The DNA here is from genome assembly GCF_949628215.1 of Phalacrocorax aristotelis. NCBI lineage: Eukaryota > Metazoa > Chordata > Aves > Suliformes > Phalacrocoracidae > Phalacrocorax > Phalacrocorax aristotelis. The sequence goes on from NC_134278.1 coordinate 66,773,986, forward strand.
GTTCAAGTTCTCCACTTCCCCAGGCTAATCAAGTGACATTAGCATCTCTGAAAAAAAATCCCTCAAAAAAAATCCCAATACCATCCCTCCATTAGATCTTGTTTTTTTAATAGTTTGTTAATCTTCTCACTATATTATGAGAGCCTGTGTGCAACTGCAGATTTAACTTTGAGTTATTAAGGGAGATTATTCCACTTTAGTTTCTCTATCATTATGATGCTTATTGATTAATGTTTATTAAGTACTTAGAAAGTTTTATACATTTGTACTGTTTGAAAAATTGTTTCCTGCTACTTCTCTGTGCAGTTTTCTGACATAGAACTGCCTCAGGATACTCTGTACTGAAGCAATAGGGATGGAGACATCAATAATTTAGATTTGCCTGGTGATTCTGAAGGTTTAGGAGATCTTAAAGCAAACTACAAGTTTTCTTGTGTTGCAGGTTTGCCAGCTCTGGTGATAGCAATTATTTTAGCAAGTGCTAATACAAACGCACATTATGTTTATGGCAAAGAGTTATATGGCAGAGATGCTAACGGGCAAGGAGATGACTTGTGAGTATTTCTTTTAATCTCTTATAATTTAGCATTTACAGTCTGAAAAAAAAATTAGCATTGGTCAGATTGCTTGAGAAAAGTCTGGGGTGTACTAAACAAGCAAAGTGGGCAAAATCGTCTTCTAAATTATTTGAATCTGAAGCATGAAGAACGCTGTAAGAAAAAATGGAGGGAAAAAATGGGGAAATTACCCAATGCCGGATACGAAGACTGCTCTGGTAAAAGAAAAATTCATAAATTTTTTCATAAAAATAAAATAAAAATACCTGTTTTGGTTTATCTTAAATGAAAGTTATATCTTCTAGGTAAGAGCAAAGAAAGAAGTAATATAAAAATAGTCTCCTTTGTAAATAAACCAACCTTTTCTCCATGTAGTTCATTAGCCTTCTATGTTCTTCTCTTGATGCCCAGACAATAATCTCCAAATGCCAAAATTTTTATGTGGCTGTTTGTTACTTCATTTTCTGTTCCTTGCCTCGCAAAGTCATCACGATAAATAAAAATGTCATTCTGTATTTTTATTAAAGCATCATGTTAAGCATTCTGGCCGTTTGCTGCTAGTGGAATAAGCTAGATCCCTCGCATGGCTGACTGTCAAATGGCTACCTCAAAGGACTATCCATCCTGCATCTTCTCTAGAGCTGTATGAGTTCTCTTTTAGCTCAAGTGGCAGAAATTTGAGATTTTGGCACTGAAGATCCAAGTTTGCCCATTCTGTTACTAAAGCATCCTATGCTTCACACAGATGAAAGTGGTGAAGCTACTCATGCTGCGTCTAAACTGTCCATGATGGGATGGGATTGCAGTTCCCACAGCTTGTATCTGAGGTCATATTTCCTTTTTAAATAGCTTTAACTAAACTGTGGTACAACCTTTAGATTTCTGACATGATAGTAGTATGCACCACAGTCCCACTTAAGATGCCACTGGGCTTCATCCTATTTACAAGCAGAAAATGGACAAAGGTTTCATTTGAAAGTATAGCTCTACATCAGTGGAATCAGGCATAGACTGATTTTCCTTGTAGTCATAGAAATAATTGGAGGATAGTTTGCTGTATCTAAAAAAGATCGTATTTTTGTGGTTTTTTGTTTTTTTTTTTTGCAGCTGCTGGATCAAGAATGAAGTTGTCTTTTATGTGACTTGTGCCGGCTACTTTGGAATCGTGTTTCTGATTAACGTTGCCATGTTTATTGTGGTGATGGTGCAGATCTGTGGGAGGAATGGGAAAAGAACTAATCGGAGCCTGAAGGAAGAGATCCTGAGGAACCTCCGTAGCGTGGTCAGCCTGACCTTCCTCCTGGGCATGACGTGGGGCTTTGCATTTTTTGCCTGGGGTCCCTTAACTCTTCCTTTCCTGTACCTCTTCTCCATTTTCAATTCATTGCAAGGTAAGCTGAATTTCTGTTCTGTAAACAAATAATATTTGAGCTGTTGCTGTTCTGGGACAAATTAGGTCCAGTGGCTTGGCTAGGTAACTCAGATCCAAGCTCTCTGGATCTTTCCTTGATACTAAAACATCATTAGTTTCCCCTTAGGTGAAATAATGATACTAATGACACAAGGGTTGAATATCTCAGTTAAATTAATTACTTTCAAGGTCTTTTCAATAAAATGCACTTTATGATAAGTAGTACTATTCCTAACTAACAGTCTGCAGTGATCTCTGTGGAGATGGATGCTGTATGACCTTCAACAAATCTTTCCACTGATCATAATAAATATAGGAAGCCTCTTTCCTTAATTTATCCCTGTAGGGAATCTGTAAAGCTCATAACTATTTTATTAAGGCATGAGGAGGTCATAAAACAAAACTCAGTCCTGTCTCGGTACAGAGAGGTAGCACAGAGATAGGGGACATTCTTTGGTTCTGTAAGGAACAATCCAGCAACTATTGGAGTCAGCTTCTTTTTGTTTCCTTTAGTGAAGTTTTGAATACTTTACTTTTCCAATGTAGCTCGTCCTTCAGACAAGTGCTATAAGTTATAATGACATGGTTATACATTACAGAAGTATATAACTGACATTTAAAAGAATTTCAACTCAGAGCTGAAATTTGTGTAGGTACCAAATGACGTGAAAACTCCACCTCGTTTGTCCTACCTGCTAATAAAGAACAACTAAAAACATAACAAAAAGGAAAACCCAAGAAGGTCAGTGGAGAGGCATGTGTTATACCACACACATATTGAGATAAAAAGTAAATTTGCCCCCCAAAAAAACACAACAAAGAAACAAACCCAAGAACGTCATTGGAGGTGTGTGTATTATGCCACACATATATTGAGATAAAATATACATTTTCCCAGTGTCAGCAAAAAATATTCCTTCTATGGAAAAAGTACTTAATGTTACAATGCGTGAATTTTATCTGTTACAGTTGAGACGTATTTACTGTGCTAAAAGATTTATTGAGCTTTCGTGGAAAGAGAATAATGTTGTGGTTTTGGTTTGGTTCAGTTTCAACCTAAAATGCTAGGCAAAATGTCAAAAAATGTTTGTATGTGGTGTTCTTACTAAAGACTTTTTTTCCAAAGGACGGATTCTGATACTCCCCTAGCAGCATAGTGAAGTATTTGCTGCAATGTGTCCACGTTAGAAATTCAGAAGAGCCTAGAGAGATTAGAAGTATGGGAAGGACATGAAAAAGTATTAAAACTCTGAAGAGCATGCCAGGGATCAAATTCAACAAGTTCTCTGTAACCAGAATTTCCAGTGCAATCAGTTAAGCTTGTATGTGCAGAGTGCACACAAGGTTGACCACCACTGCTTAAGTCTCTCTGGGGTAATAGCACGGTTCCATGGAAAATGAGTATTTGGAAGGCAGTTAAGTCAGAAGATGAAACTGAAAAACCTGAGGAGTAAATGCAAAAAGAAGAGTCATGAGCTTTTCATGGATTGTGGTAGCAAAGATGGCACAGTTCAGGCCTGTCATATCAAGCACAGGAAGATAACAATCCTGTATCTGAAAATCCTCATTGCTGTGTCAGAAAGAGTTAGACAAAGCTAAAGAGTCTAGAAAGAGGATGTTTAAAATCACATACAGCTGGTGTAGTGCACGTGTAGCAGTAACAGGAGTGGAATGCAGCAAAGAAAAATTTAAGATTTATAACAGGAAGAGTTTCCTAGCAGCAAAAAGCAATTCAGTATGGCAAGTCTTTTGTCAGTATTAGCATGAGCTTAATTATTGAGCCCTCAGTAAATATGTTTATTCTCTTGCAAGTTTTGAAAACTGCAGTAGTATTTTAAGCTATACCAGCAGCCTCCATCAGCCTAGTTTTCTGTGCACTGGCAGTGAAAAAGTAAATTGCAGCCGCTACTGGTGTTACTGTGCTTTGCTATTCAATCTACATAGGAAATTATTTTTTTCTCTTTGACGCTCAGAGTGAAAAATCTGGGAACATCTCTTTTTTGGCTGCTCATTTTATATATATGCCTGGGCAAGCCAAATACTTTCAAGTCAGAGCCAAACTAGAGCCAAGCCTAGGGTCTGATTTGGCTCTGGGAAACAAAACCGAAGCTGTATTACTAAAGCACATTGTAAACTTAATGAATAATGAAATACAGAGAAAAAAATTTCAGAGACCAAGCCCAGACAGGGCAAAGGCAAAGTACTTAATGCAGTACATTTGTTTTATATTACTGTAGACATACGCGCTGTCTTTTTTAACTATTCAGAATGTTCCAAACACTCACCACAATTTAATTAAGCATCCATTTAGTAAGTTTGTAGCAGTACAGAAGTCCTAAGAGGTGCTTAACAACTACAAAACTCTAAGCCTGTAAGAGCTGCTAGTGACTGCATTGGAATTACTCTGTTCTTAAAACAAATCACACAGAAATATTTTACTAAATGCAAACATCATAACCATAATTCAACAGAGCTGGCATATGGGATGCATTAAGGTATGTTTGCCTTCCTTAAATTGTGCTTCGCCTTTTTTTGTCCCCATCAGCCCTTGAAAATTTTTGCAAAAAAACGTGTTTCATGACACAACCTTTACCTAAAGTTAACTGATCTCAGTGGTTGCAGCCTGGCCTGACGGCTATAAGCAAATACAAGTCCAGTTCAATGACAAGCATTTATGCAAAATTACACCTCAACACTGTGGAGGAGAGAGGATAATTTTATGCTCCAGAGCAGTTTTTTCCAAGCTGTAACCTGCAATTGTGAACTACCAGGTGAAACATAGTAGGCATTAGTATATGGAGCTATTCATGATAATCATAAAGGAACAGTCTTAGAGGACGGCATTTAACCCTGTTTGCCCACATTATATAGGGTTTATTCATGTTTAAGACATAATCGTGAGGGATTTGGCGATAACACTTTGCCATCAGGTGTTCAGCCCTAGGTTGGCTATCTCCCAGTGAATAAGAATAAAATGAGAACAGGCCAAGCTGGAGAACAATGGAAGATTCCACAGCCAGTGCCTGCCTGGGAAGCACCAGGAGCATATGAGATTTCCAACTTCTATATTTAGCTCCAAAGTATCTCTGTAGAATGATGAAATAATGCCGTACACCCAGTTAAGATCTTCTTTACCACATGGTAGATGCTTATCTTCTGTCTTGAAAATAAAGATTATACAATTGCATGAGAAATAAGAACTCTACAAAAACGTTCTTAAACACATTCATTGCAGTTGCGTGCACAAACCAGGTAATTTTCTTCAGAAGTAATATCTGGACACCTAATTAGTACTCATGCACATTTTCTTACCATTTTCATAATCATTCCAAGTACATGCATGTGATGCACATAGATGCAAGTGTGCTTTTTCAGAGGACTCTTTAGTGCCAATTACGGTTTTCTAGATATGGAACAGGAGGAGATAAAATATCTTCTTCCTAATATAATAATGTCTGTATTTACTTCGCAATCTGGCTCTTGCTGTTGCAAAATATTCATTTGGTTCAAAGACAAAACCTTTTAATTATTTTCCTCTAAGCCAAAAAAAAAAAAAATCAAAATATCCACACTGAGCTGGATCTAAATCAACAGTGTCAATAAAAGGGGTCCTATTCTCTCTCTTCTGATATCCCAAGCACTTACATGGCAGCTAGAAGATGGCAAAGCTTTAATTAATTTCCATACCTCTTAAATGAGGCGTAGATGATAATAAGACTTTATGATTTTCCTTCGCTTGTACTTCATAGTCTTTTGTTAGCAGATTTTAGTTAATCTATTTGTCTGTTTATAAATACAAGCTTCATTTGCTTTTGTCGCAGGTTTATTTATTTTTGTATTCCATTGCGCTATGAAAGAAAATGTGCAGAAACAATGGAGGAGGCATCTCTGTTGTGGCAGATTCCGACTGGCAGACAATTCAGGTAAAAGAATTCACAGCTCCCTTCCTTAGATGCTACAGTAGTCCATAACAGCCCAGGTGAACAGCTTGCTGTGTTATTTCTAAAATAATACCATGTAAGCCAGAGATGTGGAATAATAGATTAATCATAGGCTGTCACTTCACTTCAGTACTAACAATTGCCAAGGGACTTTTCAGATATCACTTCATAAAAATTCTCAAATCCTCTCTTTCAATTTTCCACTGAAGGCAGCTGGTAAATTTTGTGGTGCTATAAGCATGGTTTTGGAAGGCCCTTTGGACCCTGAAGGGAAAAAAAAAAAAAAGAGAGAAAAAAAAAAAAGATCCTGAGATTCAAACTGTCATTAAAAAGCCAATCTTATTCCTTTTCTCCTCTGTTACAGTGTGTTGACTAAATTGTGTGGACTTTTAGGTTGATGGAGGAGCAATTCTTAACAGGCAGATAGAACTACTCTGATGTCTTTTGCTGTTATCTTTGCCTTTTCAAACTGTTCTGTCCTGCACCATATAATTCAGAGAGACCATTAGAGACTCAAAAGCATAGAAAATTCCTTTAGCAGAAGCCTGATTAGGTTCCAGAAGTAAAGTTCATCTTTATCTGCAACTCTCAGAGAGAAAGGAGAGCAGTTGGTTTGGACACTTTGAAGTGCAACACTTGGGACACTGTGTTTATAGCCTCCTGTACCTTTGGGCATCTCGGATGGCATTACACTCCTCTGTTTAGGCAACTGGATCTTGCTTTGCTGTCTGAGGTAATGATTTTGGACCATATAACTCTTGCCCATATGGTTCTTGTGCAATGACCAGGGTTGAAATCTACAGTTGATGTGAGGTGGCATGAGCTTATTGCCGGTCTATCTCAGGTAATAAGAGTGCTCCAAATACCCTTGTGCCCTTTCTTGGCATCCAAGGTTTGTTTCAAGGTTTTAAGTAACTGCTTTGCCGTCAAGACTTTTGCTTTGTCATGCTCTGTTTTGTTTAGGGAGTGCATTCTCATTGTACGCTATAAAATACTTACGCTTTCATTTTGTAGAAAGAAAAACTTATTCATGATTTCAAAGAGTTAATACAAATTAGGAAAAGCGTATTCATTCAGATCAGGCGTCCAGATTGTTTCATATGTTCAGTTTCCGTGTGGTTCATGCTGTAACTCCTGAACTGGAAAACACAGATGGATCAAATTATTTCCAGATTTTTGTGCTGCTGTTGGGCAGCTTGTGGGTATGACAGAAATAAAAACCTGAAGGATTTGAGTACTTCAGTGGTACAGTTAATGTGCTATCGTTACACCGAGCATTAACCAGTCAGTAACCTCCGGCCAGTTTTATTTTCCATGAACCTGACATAGTTTGCAGGCAGAACAGTGAAATATAAGCTGAATGTGAACCTGCATACCTATCCGATTGAAGTGTACTTCAGGGCATGCTATGATAAAGCGAAGAAACAAACAAGCCAAAGCCTTGCAATACTGCCATAGCTATATCAGAGAAATAGCAACCTATACCCTATAGCAATGATTTAGGATAAAACATTGGTCTTGATTTAAATGAAGGCTAAAGTGACCCATGTGTCTTTGGTCTGGGCTTCTCTTCCATTTTGTGAATTTCACTGCAATACAATGAGTAAGAGCAACAAGACTGAAGTGTGAAACTACCTGTACTTACGTACAAGTACATGATACAAAACTAGATACATTTATTGTACTTGGTATTAGGACACTTGTGATGAGTTTTTCAGTGTCAGTTTTCCTCAGTAAGTTTATTGGTATTAGTTATTTAATTTAATTTTGGAAGTTGTTCCAGTATAAAAGCCTGTTGTGTTAATGGTTTGGACAACAATCTTCAAACGTGAACTACTGAATAACCATTATTATTGATTGTTATTAATAGTGCACCAATATGCTAAACCCTATAACAAGAAGTGCAAATCCACTAGCAGGTAGTATCAACCTGAGCTGATCAAGCCCTCAAACGATAAGACCTCTGAAATGCTCCAGTTGATCCCTTTCCTATCTATCCCTTTGGGTTTCTCTGTTCAGATGATGAAACTTTGGCATCCTTATACTACTACAGATCTTCACTGCTCTCCTGCACCCTGGAAAGCCAGATCTTACAGTTCTGCCATCCAGTCAAACAATTGTCAGAGTGTTAGAGCAACCAATTTTAATTATTGTGGTAAACAGCAAAGTAAATCAAGTTGGAATAATTATTATGTTTGTTAAGAACCAAAGAGGTAACCTGACAGGAAAAGGACAGGCTGTTTGTTATAAACAAAATGAAGAAATGCATCTGATACTTGAAATGTTCATAACTGAGTAAATTAGGCATTTAGTACCTATGGTAATTATTTATGTAAAACTTTTCAATCATTTTTAGATTGGAGCAAAACAGCAACCAATATTATAAAGAAGAGTTCTGATAATCTTGGGAAATCCTTATCCTCTAGTTCCATTGGCTCTAATTCAACCTACTTAACATCCAAATCAAAATCTACAACAAATACATACTGCAAACGAAACAGCCATACAGGTGAGTTCTTGCACTGTAACACAGTGCATCTGTAAATAAGTAGTTTCATGTTAAAGGTACAGTAGGAATTTCTACCCAAAGGTCAATGTGAGAAAATTTCACCAATTTATAGATTTTCAGTATTTTTAAAATACATGTTACTGTTCAGTAACAATCTTAACCTAATATGCAATGCGTCCAGTATATAATTCTTGCCTGGCTATGTTCCCATGCTAAACAAAGTAGGCGTGATAAAACCAAACCGTAGATTTTTATAGCATTTTCACTTCTTTGGCTAAAAGAAGGTAAGTTTTTTATGCCATTGTAAACACAGAGTAACTAAAGCATAGGGAGATGACATTCTTTGCCCAAGGTAACATGGAAGCTACCAGGCACAGCTGGAAGTAGGAATCAAGTCTTCTGAATCGAAGTCCACAGTTGATTCACTTGGTCAAACTGCTTCCATTTAACTCAAATGTATTTATGAGTAAAGAGACAAGTGGAGGCTACTTGGAAGTTGATGCCCAGAGCATGCACCTTCTTTCCCATCTACAGATAGCATGCCGTATCTACTGCTTATTTATTTAGATGTCAATGGTATATGTAATAAAAAGCATCATCTATCTTTCACTCATGCCATAAAAATGTGCTTATTTTAAGAACACTTCAAAGGAGCAAAAAAGAGAGGAGCTGGAATGATTTTCAAGTCTGTATGCTTATGTGTGAGATAATATTTCAGAAAATCACTGAAATAGTTTAGGCTTTTTGTGAACTCACGTTTTTGTCCAGCATAAAGTCATGTCACATTATCACAGAATCCTCTTCTGAAACATAGTGGAAATAAAATCTGTGGACATATTAAACCCAAAGATGTGTTTACTTGCTTTAAAATATTTGTTAGAAGCAATGTTTAGATATGAAATATATTATTTTACTGGTAGGAAAGTTACATTGTTTCTTAAGTATTACTTATTTTCAGAAGTCCCCAGTGTATCATTTATGATGGTACAATCTCCTTTCTTGATATGTGGCATAATTTCCAGGAAATACTGTTTAGTTAGGCACACAATTTTTGTCCAGAAATCCCCTTTTTTAAGAATTACATTATTATTTTCTCACTAACCAATATTCAGTGCATCCATTGTGCATCAGGTGTCTTAAGAGTGTAAATCTTTTTTTGTTACGGAGGCTATGCATGAAGTACATCTGTTTTGAATACAGTAAAACTGAGCAGTATCTTAGAAATTCCCTGGTGTACCTGAGCTTGCTCTCAGGACTGCCGTTGACAGCTGCGCGGGGAACACACAGCTGGCACCTGCCTCACCAGGGTGCCTGTCCCTGCTGCCATCTCAGGTTTGATGTGCCACGCACCCAGCTGCCCTGAGCGAGCGGTCTTCAGCTCTCTCTCCTGTGAAGTGACGCTTCTGTCAGCAGTCACCCACAAACAACGTCTATAATATCCACCGATTACGGTGCTACTATTAATTGAATAGTAGAGAAGGAAAGCGCCCTTTCCACTGCAGAGCATTCTCCGTTCTGCAGACAGAGAATTCCCATTTGTACTCATGACAGATCAACCTTTAAACCCTTGGTATTGGGATTAATGATAAAATAATAATAATAATAATGTTGGACTCAGGGCTTGTTATCAGCCTGACAATTAGTGCTGGAGTTTTTGCAATGCATTCTTGAAGCAAAACAATAAAAGTGTTCCAAATAAGAAGTAGTAAGTTAAAAGATACTTGCAGTTAGGAACATGTTCACGTACCTTCTTCAAGTGATGAGCTTAATCCCCTACGTAATTTATTTCCTAAAAGGGACTGAAGTTGGTAATGTAATCATAGTTTGTAACGTGATTGTTTATTGGACATTAAGGGAATACCACTGTTTTCTCTGTATTTTTAAAACTTTAATAATTTTGGTTTGACCTGTGAAAATACACATTTTATTGTGATACTCCAAAGAATGTTTTGCTAACATTAGGTTTGTGAATACTGACTTACCTTCTTATGTGTTAAAATAATAGAAAATAACATTAAGATTCTGATTTTTAATACAGCTAAACTTCTCAGTTTACCCACTTAGCTAAATTGCAGGCAAATAATGTAATAGCTACATGTCTTGGCAACTCTTGTTAATCTGGTTACAATGTGTTCCCTGGAATTGATACAAGCATTCATGTGTTTGTGGTATAGATAATGTCTTCTAAGGCCCTTTCCTCTTCAGTGGTGGAGCTTTACAGGTAAAGTGAGAACTGCTTTTGTTGAATGCATGGTTTGAGCAGGGTGGAGGGATGCCACTTGCATGATGTCCTCATTGACACAAAGGACTTTGCTAATCAGAAACACTGCTTGTTTCCCACCATTACATCTTGCACCATTGCAACGCTGAATCAAAGGATAAGTGTGCTTCAAACTCTGGGTGTCTGCACTCTGCCTGGGGCATGCAGTGTTTGGAAGATACCATTTTCAGAGAACAAACCATGTCCTGACATTAATGCCTATGTACAGCAGTCTGGGGAAAGGAGGCTAAGTTGGAGCATCCATACGCAAAGCATACATTAAAAAGCAAAAACAATCTGACTGAGTACTAGAAAAATTTTTAATATTTTTAAAAGTTATTACAGGAATTTTAAGATACTGTATTTCTGTTTAGTCTGTGGCCATTATGGAATTAGTCTTCTAGCCATTGTTTTTTCCTATTGAGTCACACCCACAGTAACTCTGAATGACAAACTATATATGCCTGGAAGCCATGCTGTGCACTGCTGGTTGAATGCAGAATGCGCTGACTGGGACACGAATATTGGGTGGACCCTACTGGGTGGACGAAAGAAATCACTTCGGCATCTTGTGGCCCTGCGGTCTACAAGTCTGGCACAAACTTGTTGTAGATAGTACTGAAATACCATATATAACACTTACATGAATTAGAAGTTAAGAGTATTTCTGCAGTGAATTTGGTGGTACAACTCCCATTTACTTCAGCGATACAGGATTTTAGTCCTTTACTTGGGTGTGAAGACCGTTGAGCTAAAAGAAAGAGGGCCCCACTGGTTTCAAAGGACTTAACATAATTCCTGTGCATGCAAATTTCATGAGGAAATAGCTGGTATTTAGTAATGTAATGATGCCTTGTGAAAAAAAGCATCATGTTTGCAAGGAATTTCAAAAACCTTCCCTAAAGACTAAGAATTAACTTTTCGTCTTTGTAATAAGGTATTCAGTATGTAGAAAACCATCAAAATATAGTACCATTGGCTAATAAATGCATACATTTGAAAGGTACTCAGTACCCAGCAGTTTGCTACTGGACATGGAGTTATTTGCTGCGATTCACGATCGCTCTTGCGTGCTTTGAAAAAATCATTCTGATATGCCTGAACATGCCTGTTTCTTTTTTCATGAGTACAACTGTTTTGATTTCTCACTCTGCAATACATTTCTCCTTCATGCAGCCCTTCATACTCTTTTATGGCTTGATATCATGACTTCTGCAGGCTACTTCTCTTTTTAATTCATGATTTATTTCTATAAGAAAAAAATTTTGTATGAAATCGTAGTTTAAATAATATAAAAAGTTGTTAAATGATGCTTTACCAAGGAATTTTTGAAGGTGATTTCACCATGGTCTTGTAAACAGCCATCAAAAATGTCACTTGTAGAAAAAATTGCTCCACAGGATACCCCATCTTACTGTTGGCTTGCGCTGGTCCAAGCCTTGCCTGGCTTAAGAGAGTTAATTCCAGCTTTATTCACTACGGTGGAAGAGATAAGAAAGCTCATTAGGAAAATGTACTTGACAAAATGAGATAAAGGCTCTCTCCTCCTCATTGCTCACTACTTGAGCTCTACCTACTGACTGTTCTCTGAACAGCAGTACTGTTAGCCACTGAAGCAGACTTTCCCAGCCCAGCTGGGAATTGCCTTTCTCCTTCTCGTCAGCTCCACCCTTGGCTTATAGCACATGAACTCTGAGGGGATGCCAGTTTTTCTGCATATTTTCCTCCCCACAGTTGTTCAGTCTGTACCCCCCACATTATGGAAAAGACAAAGCAGTGCTAGGCAAGCGCAAAGTTTAGGCCGGTTTTGGCTCTGGTTATCTGATCTAAGATACAAGTCATCTTCTGCTACATTCTGTGCAGAATACACTATTTCTGTGCATAGCTTAAAACCTCCACAGTTGAAATAATTGAATCCATTTACTGTCCCTTTCCACTACTTTATTATATGAAGATGTTATTTAACAGATGTTATAGAGGTCACCCCTTTTCCAGTGCTATCAAAATGTTTTTAGTTTGTACGATTCAATGCATCAACAGTAAATGAATATATTAAAGGGTTGTAGGAATCAGTTACACTTTAGGTAAAATAATAGGGGAATAATTTCAAGAGAGACCTGAGACGTCTGCCCGCAAAACCGGGCGTCTGAAAAGAATTCAGAAGAAGCTGTGCCAAGCCAAAAACTCGTTTGCTGGCTTTTAGGGCAATAATTTCATTCAGCAGTAGTGGCAATTAAAGGCATATCTATGTGGGAGTGACACACCTCTTAAACTATGAGCTTGCTTAAGAAGCCCTAACTTCCTGTTGCCTTTTCCTTTTCCTAGAGAATGTTTTTCTTGACAAGCCATCTTCAAAATTTGCCCAAGAGGATGGAGAACAGACATCAATCATCCCTGTCCACCAGGTTATTGACAAGGTCAAGGGATACTGCAATCCTCATTCCGACAACTTCTATAAAAATATCATCATGTCTGACACGTTTAGTCACAGCACGAAGTTCTAACCGGGCTTCTGAATTTTTGGAATCAAAGGAAGACAAAAGTCTGCCTGGAACTGAGGACACTAGCTGTCGTAGAACGTGACCCATTTAGTTATTTTTTCCCAGTTTATAATGTTTTCCTGTTAACAGCTTCTACTCGAGGACCAATTTCTCTGCCTTTTTACTCTTGTGGAAAAAGACAATTTTCCACCATGGTATTGAGCTGTTTTTAAACGTGCCAGCCAACATGATGCCTGGACAGCTAATTGTAATCCTGTGTAAATATTTTTTAAGACTGAAGAGACACAAGCCTAACTCTAAATTATATAGTCCAAACAGAAGCAAGTCTTGACTTCTGGAGAAAATAGCAGACATGTCACGCAGTACAGGCAAGCTCGTATTGAACAGTTTACTGATGGTCTTTTCCTTTTGAAGAACATGGATTTCCCCTACAACTCTTGTTAGATTCTTGCTTCTTGACTGTCTAGTGCTGTCTGTTCTTTATTCGTAAGTGAATAAAACCCTAACACCAGTGTTAAAGGGTTATTTTAAACCATTTTTGACTAAATAGACCTAATCATGCAAATCTTGCTTACCAAAACAGTGCGTGCTGTAAGTTCAGGCTATTCTGTATCCATGTGCATAGAAACACACTTATTACATAGATGAGCCGGCTGAGAAGGGCACGCAGGATGCTAGTAACTCTTGCAAATTTTAAGCCCGTTGATATGTATGGAAACAGACGTTTGTACGTATCATTTGCATCTGTGCAGAACAAGTACACAGGTAAATCCAAAGTTTACACAAAGTCATGTTTCAACATTTATTGATTGATGTGTATGAAATGCAGCATCTCCCATTGCAATTCTATGTTTAATGTTCTTTTTCACTAAACAAAATAGAAGACATTCAACTATATATAGATACATAAATATATACCTAGATCTCTCTCCACACATATTTTTATAATAATGCACACAGTAAATACAACAGAGGAAACCACAATGTGTATCACACACAATCTAAGAACAATGAACGGTGCTAAAACTTAAGTATTTAAATACAAGATGAATACTTCGTAAGCCCACGGGTTCACTTGCCATCTCTGTACTTCACACATGCTGTATGTATAGACACCTCCATCAGATGGCATTGCAACATTAGAATAACCTGGAGTACATTTACCAGTAATAAATAAATAAATAGCATCTCTCCGGGCACATCACGTTATCAGTATGAGTACCCCCCGCCTGCCCCCGGATTGGTTGACTTGATTGAGGCTGTTGGAGGCACAGAGTTTAAACAGTGTTCAGGCAACATTAGGGAATTTCACATTGCTATTCTGTGCGCATAACGACACCAAGTTGTGTGTGTGTGCAGAGAAGAAACGAGCATAAAACGCTTACTTGTTTTACTCTCTATAAACGTGTGACACATCAGCACGTGGCCACGGCTGCGGAAGGGCATCTCTCCTCATGAAGCATGTCTCCCCCCATGACGGGTTTTGTAAAAGTTGTGACTGCACGTGTCACTGAAAGCATGGGCTGAAACACCAAAGGTATTTTCAAATTATGTTTTCAGAGGAGCGTGTCTCGTAATACGAATTTTCATTTTTAAAAAGGCTTTTTTTTTTTAACCAAAATATTTTTAGCTAAATAATTAAGTAATTGTGTTCAGAAGGTGGCCAAAGAGTTGTGCTGTGACAGTTTTCGGTTGCCAAGCAGGTGGATGTTCAGTGATTAGGGATGTGGATTTGTGCCTTTCTCTGCTCTTTGCACGCACTTTTGCATGCAGAGATCGTTTAATGCTGTGACCGCACAAATGGCGTATTTCCCTGGCTGCAAACACCTGGCGGGAGGCGGAGGTCCGGACGGTATTCCGTCCAGAAACACTGCTGTCGCCACACAGACCTTAACAAAACCTCAGTCTCATAACTGCAAATACTTATGTGGTGGTATGAATGAAAGTCAACCCGATTCACTTTAAATGTAATTATTAACAGGGATGAGTGTTGTCAGATATCTTTAATAAGGGAAATAATTTAGGGAGAGATTATGTACAAGCATTTACTGAATTTATATTTTATCATCCCACTTGCTTAACTACTGTAGATAATAGCATTCATATAGCAGCTTACTGTGAGATTTCTACCTGATCAAGGTGTTCAGAAGTGAAGAGAAGGAAAACCAAACATTCCTGAAAAAATGAGGAATCAATGAAACGTAATAGATTAGTAAATAAAAATAAAAAGCAAACACCATATCCTGACCGAAGCTGAGCTGTAACCTATCAGTTTAATGTACAGCTACCTATATTTTTGCTGACTTTTTTCTCTTTTTTTACTACCATGTAGTAATCTTGAATTGTCTCTGTCAGTTAGATGCTCTTGAATGCTCTCAATTCTACAAGGTAAAGCTTCTACTTTGTAGTTGACATGCTGTAACCTCCCTTGTATATATTTATTTATTTGTGAGGTTAAATATGTCAGATATATTTAGCTCTATAATGACTGTTCTTGTTACTTTAAAACTAAGCTTCTGCTTCATCATGGGAGAAGAGGGAAAGAATAATTTCTTATATATGTTTTTTCCAAAGACATTGTGAAAAAATTTACTGTAGTTCTATCTTTTACAAGTATGAGGGAACATGTCAGTGTAATTTGTCATATGAGTCAGTGGAATATAGTGACAGGTTTGAAGATGGACAAAAGTGGAAAGAAACACTTTCAAGTAAACGTTCTTGATGTTAGTGCTCCAGATAATTAAAGTCTTTTAATAGCAAATGGTTGATTTTTTTTTTCTTTGTTAGTGTTTAATGGCAAAAATTACTCTGTGGAATACTGGAAAAAAATCTTGTGTGTATTAAGTATGCGAGACAGGTACATGCCTAGCCAAAATGTTGGAAATAAATGTGCAATATTAACTCCATCTCATCAGTGGAACGCATTTTGCAAAATATGCATTTCTCTTTTGTCGTTTACTCAATGCCACATCCAGTGAATGATGTGAAAGTTATGCAAGTTCATTTATTTATAGTAGCAATCATGTCATGGAAATGAAAGGAAAATCAAGGCAACAGACAATATGCTGGGATGATCTTTTAGAAGGAATGCAAATAAATAATCTAACACTCAGGAGTTATTTCAATTCATATGTTTCTTTACAGCTGAATGTAGTCCCTCATTGTCAGTAACGTGATTTAACTTGTAATCATACTTGGACTGATCGCTGTTGAAATTTCAGTCAGCCAATCACTTGATTAATACACACCAATATATAAACATTAAATGTAACACGCTAATGGCGTACCTTTAAAGAACACGGAAGCCTGCCGAAATGTGTCAGATCTGCTCCCCTGTATTTAAGACCTCACAGAAAATACACAGAATATGAAGATTTAGCTGTAATATTTTTAGAAAGCCATCAAAACCAACCCCATGTGATAAGTACCATTTATTAATAAGGATGATGGGTGTGCCCGTGGATGGTCTGTCCATGTGTGTCTGTGGACAGTGAACACTACCCTTGAGCTTTAGGCCTTGAATGCTGTGGGAGGACCCTCTGAGGGAAGGAGCCCAGGTTTTTTTTCCAAGTAGGATCTTGGCAGATGCCAAACTCACAGGGAGTGATTTGCAGCATTTGGGGGTGGATTTATTTTTCTCCCTGTTTCATCACTTTTTAAATATCAAGAACAATTTTATTTTAAACCTCTACTGTTAACAGCTTCCTACTGTAACCCATTGAGTTACATAAAATGCCACTTCATTTTATTACTTTTGAAAGGCTGATCTATAATCAGACATATCTTTGTAACCACAGGGACAGCTACCAAGTTACAGGGCCGCAGTGTGTCATTCATAGAGCCATTATAAGAAGTTGTTATGCATTTACTATATATAAAGATGTAAAACCATATATGGGTCAGCAAATTAGGCAAAGGGCTTAGAAGTTAATGTCAGGGAAACCAATCATGCAAACCAGTCTGTGGAGCAGCCGTCCCATGCGCAGTGCTCCAGCTGCTGCCATGCTAAGGAGGCTTTCCCCTTCACCTTCCACATAGCCAGTTTGTGGCTACTGAGCCTGTTTCATTTTCAGAGCTCCTGGCCCCATCATGGCACTCCAATCCTCAGGACAATCATTTGCTGCAGTGCAAGGGAAAGCGAAAAAGAAGGAAAAGGAAACTGAAAGGGAAGGAAGGGGAAAGGAAAGGGAAATTGCCAAGGCCTGCTCTGCATCTTCTTACAATTCCCACATGATTTTTTGCCCTGTCCCCAGCATGTACCACCCTGACCAGTGATGGAGGCAGGCCATTGGAGCAGGTGGAACACACCACCATGGCTATTTGTGCACCTGTCAATTAAAACTAAGATCTTTGACCCTCCAGCTTTAAGCTGAAGATCTGCTATGGCTCTTCAAGGCAGTAACTCCAGTATTTGCATGCTTAGAGGCTAACATAGCAATAATATCTCTGTAGTTCAGGAAGACTGTAATGCCCCTCATGATGAGAAATCAGTCTGATAAGGTTGAAGCACCACACCAGAAACAGCTAAATAAATCTCATGGAAATCTTTTTCTGGAAAGACAGCCCTTCCTCACATAGTCTGCTCGCTCAAGGCCAATGCTGCTATTGGTCTCAGATTAAGCCCAGATTCAGTACTCATGAGGAGAGCACATTGTGGTGATGTGCATATGGATTGTATAAGCACAGCCTCCCGACAACAGTTTGAATGACATGGTTTTCTCAAGGTGTGTTGAATGACCTACCCTACAAAATAAATGCCAGCTTGAATCTCCAGCATGTACCAGATAGCCTAAACTGGGCACTTTGTATCCAAATGATTCTAGTAAGAGTTCTCAAAAAACATAGCTTCAGAAGGAAAGAGTCCTCAAAAATCCCGACTGTATTCCATATGTGAAGCGTAGGAGAAGGAGCGAATGCTGATAGCTCTGGTCTGATGTTTCCTTCCACTGCCCCTTTTTTCCCACCCTAGAAACCCACCAAAGCAAGAGGGGAGTGTGTCCGGCTCTGCCTGGTGGGTGGAGGGCTCCCGCTGCCCCTGTCGTGCTGCATTTCACAGCACTCCGGTTCCAAGTGCACTAAATGCAATAACAGTACACATTTCCAAAATTCCACTCTGGTTTTCTTTTCCACTCGCCTGGCACTACTGCTCGAGCTTTTCCAGCAGAGGGCAGTGGCATATTGCTAGTTGTAAAGCTGTTAAGTGAAAAAATGAAACAAGGTTCTTCCACGTGTAAGCATCGGCACAGAGATAAGTAGGAGAGTTCATATCAGGTTTGTCTATTATTTAGCAATCTGTTACATCACCGGATAAAGCAAACACACGGCACTCGGGGAAGTGAGGGGAGAGAGCTGTCTGCCTGCATTTGGGCATATTTAGTGGAAAGAGGAATAGAGTCTCCCTGTCTTTTCTCTTGCTGATTGCTACATTTTTTCCTTTTTTGCTCTGAAGGGATGCAATGGAATTAGCAAATGCTACACTGCTGTCAGCTGAGAAAACAGAGCCAGCTCACCATTTCAGGCTTGCACACTAGCTTATTCCAGTACTGGACAAATGATTTGATCTGCTGGGCTGCCATCCTGTGACTCAGAAATTCACTGTATGGGTAATTATCCAGGGAGGAAACAAAAACCAGTAGCCCTCTGTTGACAGTGGCACACAGGCCCATACCTTCCTACCACATTTCCCTCAACAGCAAAGGGGCAGAGCTGCCCCCTCTGCTCCACATACTCTTTCCCCACAGCACGTATTACCAGGTCAGCTCAAGCAAGGTGCAGAACCACTCAGCTACACACTCAGCTGCGCAGCTGCTCCCAAGGCTTCTTGGTCATGGGGCAGGATTGACCAGAAAGCTGCTCCTTTGGAAAATGGCACCCTGCTGAAATTAAACTGTCTGATCTGCAATTCTGGCAAGACATTCAGAGAAAAACTCCTGAAACAGTTTCAATCCACCCCATCTGTGCTTGTCCCAGGGGTCTCACTGGCATGTCCTGCTCACCCCGCACTTGCACCAGCACCAAGCTGGCACTGAGCTAAGGGGAGAGGGGTGGTCTGGGGCAGATGGGGTGGGAAAGCGAAGGAATGACA
Organism: Phalacrocorax aristotelis; assembly: GCF_949628215.1. Taxonomy (NCBI): domain Eukaryota; kingdom Metazoa; phylum Chordata; class Aves; order Suliformes; family Phalacrocoracidae; genus Phalacrocorax; species Phalacrocorax aristotelis. Next base: position 66,793,250 of record NC_134278.1, read on the forward strand.
TGACCTGCTTTAGCCTCTCCTACCTTTTTTGGAGAGACCCCATAGGTGTGGCTGCACTGGCCATAGGAAGAAGGAGCAGTGGGAAGGGAGGCCCAGGAACAGTCAGGACTTGGTGTACACAATGGGGCATAAGACTACTATGACAGATGTCACGACGCCATCACTTCTCCAAAACACTTGTGGTGTTAGTGTTGCACAAGTTCAGTCACAGCACAGCTGTGTTACTGGCACATTGCCTCTCGGCAGACTTACACAAGCGTGGCTCTGCACAAGGCAGGAGTCAACGTGAGTTCCCCACTGTTTTTCTGTGCTCCCTACAGCCAATGCTCACCTCCCAGGGAAGAAGGCAGGCCAGCATGCCTCTCAGTCTGGCTTTAAATGTGTCATTGCTCAGATGTGGTCATTTTCTAGAATTACCCAAGCTGGGCATTATGCAGATGCTGCCAACGCTGCTCAGATCACAGAGTCACGATTGACAGATTGGGATGGTGAGGGTGCTCAAGAAAAACAGGGCAAGCATGGGAAACCAGCACTTACAAAGCTTTGCAGGGGCGCTGGGGGGCAGGGGCTAAAATACTGTGTTTTCCCATGCAGAATGCAACTCAAAGAGCTCTCAGAGGAGTTTTGTGTGTGTTTGCAACAACTTGGTACGGGATGGGCCTAGGCTGAGCTGTGCAGGGAGGGCAGCTCAAGAGGATGCAGCTCCAGCAGCCTAACTGGACCTTGACCCATGGATGGCTTCTTCACCATTTCATTGGCATAACCTAGAGACAGTGGTAACTGTGGAGCAAGGTTTGAAGCAGTCAGGCTAATGCCTCTTGCAGGTTAGCAGGATGTATTTAGGCAGACTGGGCCTTAAAATGGTCATCCAAACCAGCCTCCACACCCCTGATCTGGTTAGGTGGCAGCTCTTACCAGAGATGAGGAACTTGTATTTATTTTAGCTACATTAGATGGAAGAGAAGCTGGGATCAAGCTTGCCAGTTCCTAGTAGGTGACTCTAAGGATTGCACTGTGGACATACTTCACTGGCTTTTCAAGCCCCGCACCGCACACCTACAGATCTTTGTGCCAGCTTCAGATGGAGGCACAGTGAAGTGAGCCTGTCATGGTACTTCTCAGTTGGCTGGGCAGAACTGGGAGAAAAGCTGAATGCACATTTCATTGCAGAAAGGAACAACCCCAAAAAGATCAGCATAGGCAGAAGCAGCCTGTCCCTGAGAGTGACTGTCAGATACTGTTGCTGGGTAACAGCCAGCTGACTTCAACGCATCCCGCTCTTATTCTCATTGATTTTTAATGCTTCCCAAAGATGGGTCTTTTTCACTTTTCTTGTTGTTTTCATCCAAACTAATGTGTGCTCTGGTTCAGCAAATAAGCCATGCTCTGCCCATATTTTATCCTACCAGATGCGGTATATGATGTTTCCTACATTCAAGCAAAGAGATTCTCTCACTGCAATCAGACTGGACATAAATTGGAGACCAGTGTAAGGCTAATCTATAAATTGCCTCCAGATAAGGCAAAGGTGAAGAATATGTCCTAGTGAAGCACCGGAAGACTTTCAGGACAAAGGAGGCCCTCTATCACTCTAGATGTCTAAGAAAAGGCTGAACCTGGGCTTCCTAAACCCGCCTACATGGGTGCCACCATCAACACCGACAGCAGTATCAGATGACACACAGAGACAGCCTCCTGCCCTGTGATCCTCTTTAATTTCATGTAACTATTTTTACTAGCACAGTACACTGCAGGAGGAGGAAGGTGCTCCCAGAATAAATTCATATCAGTACCCTACCTCCACAGCTTATCTTCTTCTCTCCCCCTGCTAATTTTTCAGCTGTAAACCCTTTGCCCATAACAGCTGTCTGATCCACCATATAGCTTCACTCTCCAAAAAAAGAACCCCACACCCATCACACTTCCATGCTCCCATTCATGACCCCAGTCGCCAGCCTCCCACACTGAGGCAACAGCCCCCCATCCCTTCACTTACCAAAGCTTCTGCTGTAGATTTAAAGCAGAGGCGGCCATGACAGCAGCGGCTCCCAGCTTCTGAGCAGCCTGGCACAGGCACGGTGCTGCAGCACAGCTGGTCAGCAGTAACCTACCATGTGCAGGCAATGCATGTGCTGGAGGAGCAGTCACAGGTGCTGTTGCCACCACCTCGTCTCAGCCCCCGTCCCTTTTAGAGGTGGGTTGCAAACCTCTGGGTTAGGCATATGTATCTCAGGGTCGATTGTGACATAGGTATGCTTGCCTTAAAGCAAGGAGGAAAATTAAATGCCCTCCTGAGAACCTTTCTGGTTCAAGTTTCCTTTTCTAGTATTATTTTATCCAGATTAACACCCTTGTAGGTGTGTTGCCATCTCCAGTGGGCTTGTGTGGGCTATTTACCTGAGAAACCAGGGCTTCTGAACAGCACCTTTATGGACCATGTCAAATCTGTGCCAGAGCTTCACACATTTGTTTCGCTCCTTAACCTTTGTGCTAAATTCATGAGGCTGCTTGTGTGAGCTGCTACCATGAGCATGGTGCCCTGCACCTCCTTTGACTCTCCCAGCTAAAATTGATGGCCCTTAATCTCCCAGTTAAACGAAATCCATCCATTACTGAAGATGATGCAGAAGTCAGTGTTTTCTTTCAGTGAGGCTGAAAAAAGAACCTGAGAAAGAAGCTTCAGGGATAATGTTAGCATGAAGAAGTTTGACTCAAAGTGTTGACATTTGCCAGGGATGGCAAGCATTAGCTTCTCAAATGCTCCGGCATGCAGACGCAGAGGCTGCTGCAGTGCTCCCTGTTTAGGCAGCCATTTCAGCAGGTACTCAGGGGGCAGTGGGGTGGGAAGGATGTAAGTAACAATGCATATTGGTACCACATGTGGAGGGAGGAATAACCCGATGCACATACACACATCCCAGCCAGGTCTGAAAAAGAGGCCATGTGTTTCTTTTCTTCTAAACTGCTGCATACACAATCCAGCGCAAAAGCAAAACACTAGCTGCAATTGTCCCGAAGTCCAGGGTACAGAAACTAACAGATAGTTTTCCAGGATATTTGCAAGTAAATGGAGCAACGCGGCTCCACATTTAGGCATTTAATTAAATGGCTCGATTTTTGTTATTTTTCATACCACAGGAAAAAAATTTCTCCCTTTGGCAGAAAGTCCTTCCTCCTCAGATCTCAATCTCTGCCTAACAGGGTTTCTATGCACACAAACCTTGAATTGTCTTGGCGCATACAAATCATAAGGTTTTGGCTGCCTGATGATAGGAGCTGTGGTGGCTTATTCCCGTAAACCAGACATTTCAATGTGTGTAGAGCAGCCCTATGATTGTGATTGGCGTGTGGCTACTTCCAACCAGCTTGTTTCTCCCATAGCTGGCACCATGCCAAGAGAAGCATTTTAATATTAAGGTGGTTGTGGAAAAGCAGCAGATGCAATAGTTGAGGAACAAAAAAAAAATATTGCTTTATGAAGTGTTTTGGCTCTTTTGCCCATTCTAAATAATTACCAATGACTAAGTGCCTGAATCCAGAAAACAAAGGTTGTTTGTCTAGCACAACTTCATTTGTCCAGTTTGGGATGGATAGGGTCCACTGAACCAACACCCACATGTAAGACAGGCAGCTCTCTCAGAAATAGTTTTCTTTGTATCAGCCAGTTTGCTTTAATTTTTTTGCCATACACTTGTGATTTATTTATTAAGCCACATTATTGAAAGAGGATGAGGAGCATCAGCTTCACTCGGGCAGAACAGAGCCATCTTTCTTTCTCTCCCCAGATGGAGGGCTCAGCCTGAGCCTAGTATTGTGCATAGCCTCCCTATGTATTTTTTTGTTGTTGTTTTCTAGCATGGATGTACTTTCAGAGGAGTATTAGTGCAGTGATTCTTCAGGTCTTGCTCACATATTCAACAAAAACACACAAACAACCCCTATGGGTTATTGACTTTTCCATTTTATTAGGATCCATTTAGCTGCACAGCAATATCTTTTAAATTCAGATAGCTACATGATGTATATTCTCACTGTAGATGTAGCAGAAGCTTGAACCCACGGTGTTGATGTTTTACTACATGTAATCTCCGTCTGGCCTCTCACATCCACAATGTTTGGCATATTTCTCAAGCACTCAGCTTTTCCTTTCCATAAATCTTGGGGCTCAGATATACAATCAGGTTATTGCTGTTTGAAAAGTTTGCCTAGTCCTCCTGACTTATTGGGACTGCCAAGGTGAATGTGTTTCACCCACCTCTTTTTCTCTCTGACATGTTTTACCTTACACTTGCCACAGTTGAGTTGAGCTAGCTGCTGCCAGTCCTCAGTCAACTGATGCACGTTGAATTGCTGTAACAGTACCATGTGCTGGGGACCTGAATGCACTGATTTATTGAGTGTGACATGCTACTGAGGTCTTCTTGTTTTGCCTATGAAGCAGGGCGTAACTAGCTATATAAAAAAATGATAAATGATTTCTTGTCTTTGCAATTATTTTGGTCATAAGAATAAATTATTTCAGAGCGGATGAATGAGGCAATTCTATTTGTAGCCTTTATAGCTGAATTATTTCTACATGTAAGTGAAATTGCCATTATTTTAAAAGGCAGGAACATCAACTTGTAAGACCATTGGATAATATATATGTAGTGTTTGAAAATATCTGTACTTTTCAGTAGCATGCATTATAACATTGGGGGGGGAGGGGCGGGCGAAGAAGGAAAATAAATTCTCTGTCGTACTGGATTTACCATACCTTTGCTGGTAAAAGGAAAGCTGCTTACAAGCTTATGGCAGTGGAGTTTTAGATAGAAACAGATTTCAAAGTCCTGAGTAAGGAAAAGGGGATTGCAGCTGGTCAGTCACTGCATGAGAGTGAATGAACAGCACATCTTGCACTTCTCTGTCTGGAAGAACAAAAAGCCATTGGCAAGCACACTTACAGAAATGTAAATTGACTGTTACCACTTGCCCTCAAGTTGCAGGTAACTGTCAGATAGCTTAAACCAAAAGCAAATTTATAGTTAAGACTCAGGAATGAGTCAAAGCTAAAAGTCAAGGCAAAGGGCAGCTTTAAATTAGGTCATTTGTCTCCTGCAGCCATGAAGCTCTGGGGTGAAAGCCATCCCGAGTCTGGCCCACAAGACTGCCACCAGGATGGGTGGTGGGTGATTCCTGTAACACTGTGCACCAGGTGAATAGACCTCTGGGTCCTTCTGCTGGAAGAGCATCAGATTTATAATGAGGGGTCCAGGCTTCAGCATGGTCCTGGTGTGAGAATTTGTAGTTACTGCTCGTCAAGGGGCTTGGCACCTGGCCTGAATCCCAAGGAAAGGACCTGCCAGGGCACCCACCTGTGCCACCCTTTCCCTGGAAAGCAGGGAGTGAGGAAGGAGAAGAGGGTTTAGCATTCAGCCTGTAGCCTGACATGTGGACACCATGTGCATCCTTACTGGGGATCTGGGAGAGCTCCTGCACTCTGTACTGAGACCAGATGGAGCCCAACATAAGACAGGCATCAAAGCATTATGAGGGCAGTGGAGCATTAATAAATCCCGAGTCCTGTAAGCTCAGTTCACTCTGCTCAGTGGGAGTCTTTCTAGAGCACCACAGGATGAGAAGCATTTCCCCCACCAGGAAACTTTATTACAGAACAAGACACCATCTCGCCTTTCCCTCTCATTCCTGGTCCTTTTCATCTTGCGGACGCTATGCCACTGAAAAAAGACCTTCCTCCTGACAGCAGCATTAGGTGAAGCTCAGTTTCTGCAAGTTCATTAATCCAACTGTCATCTTGTCCTCAAAATCCCTGTGGATCTCCTCGTGAGCGCTCCGGCACTTGGAGCACACCGACACTCAGGGTAGACAGGCAGAAAGAAGATGATAGTGTTTTCAAAGTGCCCCACTGTCACCCTAGGAGTTTCGTGCTCTTTATGTCAGCCACAGGCTTCCTCTGTGACTCTCTACAGTGCTGAGATTTTCTCTATCTATTTTCCATCTGTGGCAGTTTGGAGATAACTCTGGCTAATGGGGCACTATTCTTAGCCAGCAGCCTGGTGGCAGGTGCAGCTGTGGGCACAAAGCTACGCGTGGGAAGGCGGCAGAGCCACAGTGATACCGTCCTGTCGCACAGCCCCAGGGCTTCAGGCGAGTTGGAAGCTCTCAGGGACAGGCAGATGATTAAAAATAAGCTAAATCAGGTCCAGGGTACTGAACAACTAGGAAAAATCCCGTCTGGAAATGTAGAGGAATAATCAGCGATAAGTGGCTGCGGAGCAAGTTGTGGTAAGCCACATGGAAACCTTTGTCACCCGAAGCCGTACTGCTGGTCGTAACTGCAGTTGTTCCTGTGCTCATTGTGCTCCTGCAGCTACAGCAGTGTCAGAAATGCAAAAGTAGCAATTTTACCTTTCTCTGAGCTGTGAAAAGTGCTGCCACACGTGCTTGGCTCAGTAAACCCATCCCAACTTCTGTATGGAGTAGTTCACAAAAAAAGCACAGCAGAGGGGAAGCAGGGAAAGGCAAATGTCTCTGAGATTCACCAGTGACACTAAAGATCCACAGATTCATGACCAAAGGTGTTCCTATGAAATCTGTCACTTGCCAAATGTTAAACGTCTGTCTGGCAAAATTGGCTTCAAATTCAGGTAAAGACACAGATAAATTGATGCATAAGCTATAAGGCAACAAAGACATTCGAGAGAAGTAAAAGAAAATGTTGGGAAAGTTTCAAATATTTTTGCTGGGATATGTTTACAAATTCTATATTTTTAATTCTTCAGCATCATTTTTTATTTTAAAAATAAAAGCTGTATGTACAAAAAAACCTGCAGACACTGACAGATGTTTTCCTTTCATTTATCTATGTTTTCAGAAAGAAAACTGCTATGGGATATAGTGATGAAAACAAAATTGGGGTTTTTTTTGTCAGAAGTTTTATTTTTTATCACTGTTTATTTCACAATGGATTCAAGCCTGCACTTCAGTGTGTTCAGAGGAACCCCCCTATGCCTGAACAGTGCTCCCTGACTGCAAGCCGCACTGACGACAACATATTTTTTTTCCCATTCTGCAAGAACTTCTAAGATTATTCGTGCTTAATACAGGGAAAATCCACCAAAATGGAAGTTCCCAGCAGAGGATCTAACAACAAAAGCCACTAGTATAACTTTTTTCTGAACTCAACCAGTGCAGAGGTCTGACAACTAAGGACATTGCAGGCTACAGTATATGGCTGAATTAAAAATAGTTTTATCGTCCTTTGAGTGGGCAAGTAAGGCTGCAGTAGTCAAAGAGAGGTCTGTACCTCCTACTACCTCCTTGGGCAGCCTCCTGAATGACCTTATCTGGTTTATAGGGTTTCAGCCTTTTGCATACACTAAATTTATCTCACCTGGTACCTACAGAATGACTGAGTTACATGTACATGCAAAACTTAAGTCCCAACATGTCTGCAAAACCTCTGCCTGCATCCAGCTTCCCTGTAGTGCTGGGGTCCTAGGGGTGGGGGACACTGCTTTTTGGTGTTGAGGGTGGCAAGCCAACCCCCTGGATGCTACCTGCTGTTGGAAAACTGTTGGGCTGCTGGAAAGTTGGGACATCCTCAAACAAAAAAAAAGAAGAAAAAAACAAAAATCCATGCAGAGGGACTGAATGATAAACAGCTGCAGCAGAAATGCCTGATCAGTTGTAGCTGCAAGGCCCCCCAGCTCTGGAGCACCTGGCTGTGAATAGGAAGGGCCTACAGCTACCTCAGCGTCGGTTTTGACTCTTTTTGGTATTCTTTAAGAACATGAGGCAGAGAAGGAGGTTTAGACATCTTTGTAATGTTTATTGCTCCTCTGCAGCAATTTTTGTCACTTCGCTGAGTATTTTTCTACATTTGCATGGTGTCTGGGAATTCTTAACATACCAAGTAGAGTGGTCTGTGAAGAAGACAGGCATGTAGGTATCACAGAATCACAGGTTGGAAGGGACCTCATCAGAAAGGGTTTAGTCTTTTCCCTCCCCAGGCCAGTGCCCACAAGAAGACCATGCAAACACATGGCATGGTCACACAGAGGTGCAGCACAAAGCTGTTGTGCCCTCCACCTCCCTTCCAAGCTCTACATCCCTCCAAACCATTGAGTTCACCCTCTCCCAGGTTTGCACTCTTTGAAAAGTATGAGAAAATAAGTGCCTCTTCTTTCTCCAGAGCCCAGGAAAAACATCCCTAGCAAACAGGCATTCGCTATAGGCTGGCTCAACAGCAAAACCAATAACTTGGTGAACATTGGCAGATCACCACTGAAGGCAAGCCATAGAAATAAGAAAAGGTTTGGTAGATTATGCTGCTTCTTCTTCTGATCTGGCTGGTGGACAGAGAATTCAGTCTCTAGTATGATCAAATCAGCACACTCTACTATGTTAAAATCATCAGGGAAAAAATCCTCCTGAAAAGATTAAAAAGCTTGTAATTAATTTCAATGTGGTCATGGGTTTCAGTTCTTTAATTTCTGGACATTCAGTCAAAGGAGGTTTCAACTATGTTCGTGTGAGATTCTGACAAAAGGTATTTGCAAATTCTAGAGTAAAAAAATTCTAGGAATTTTTATACAGGATGCAATTAATAAATTTATCCAGACAAGCAGGAGGAAATTTAGTTACTACATTCACTACATCTACTACCGTCAAACTTGCCTAATTTTTATGCTAAAGATTTCTTACATTAAGTAATGTCTAATGTCTTTTGGCACTGTTTGAAAGATACACGAAAACACATGGGAAAGTACCATTATACCAAACTCCTATCAAATTCTGAAAATAGGCTGAAAAAATAGGAATAATTTTCTTTAAATACTACAAGATTAAATAATAATACCATTAGGCTCTCTTCTAATTGTGCTCTGCTTCTTCGAACAGTTAGATGCCCGTATGTTTTCAAGCACTTCTCTGCAAAATGAAGATTAGAAATGAATACTCTACTTTTTAAATGCAGTTAAGACAAGCAAACAAACAACCTTGGCTTCAGTTGGCATAAATCAGCATAGTCACACTGGTGGAATTACAATCTATGCTGAATTGTTTCAGTTAATAATCACAGGTTCTTGCCATACATCTTTGTGTCACTGCATTTTTCTCACATGCTGCTTCTTGCCCAGCCCTGTAATAAAATCTAAAGAATTAAGATATAAATGCTTACAAAGCAACATGTTTACCCTGTGACAATCTCAATCCTTTGCTTTTAACCATAACTGACACAGCTAGAAAATTTGTCACTACAAGAGGTGTTAGTGTTCATAAGTACTTTTAGTAAGCTTTCTCAAAGTTTAAACAGCTAACTGAGGGTCTCACTCTGTTATTGCAACACGCCGCAACCAATTGCAGAGTAACAGCAGTGTCGTATGACATCAGGTTGGGTCAGAATTAGCCTCACAGGCTCCAGTGACCTGATACGCACCCACGAGGTGCCAGCATCTCCGTTTCTACACCTCAGCTAGGCCTGCCTTGGTTTTGCTTGTCTTACTCCTCTTCCTTCTTTGCTTTTCCAGGTCACCTGGGAGAGCAGGCTGGGGGAAAACGTTTCTGGGCACCAGCCTGGGAAAGCTGCAGTCCCTCGGGTGTTTACTGGTATGAACCTGCTGGTCCTCAGCAGGCATTGTGGGCTCTGTGTGCTATATTCTCACTGGAAAACAGAGCTATTCCTTCTTCTTTCAGAAAAAACGGCGCCAGCATGGTGAGTAGCCAAAGATCCCAGACTGGAAGAACTGAAGGCAAACCTAGAGTCACTGATTTCTGTGGCCTTGACACTCAGTTTTTGCCCTTTTTAGGGAGCTTGTTCTGGTTTCCTTTCTATGTCACCATTGCTGAGACAGGAGCAAGCCTAAGTGGTGTAAGAGGAGTCCTCATAAAGCTAATTTTCTCAGCTTATTTATTCTGTAACTTCAGTTTGCTCATAGCATTTTACAGCCACAAATAACGTAACAGTTCAACTGTCTCCTGGTGCATAGTTGCCAAAGTGGCAGAGCAGTGTTAAGTCAAAGGCCTATTTTACATTAGCCATAATCCCTTTTAAACTGAGTGCTTCAATTTGCAATTTCCTACCCTATACTACTGGTGTTTATTTTTGTTTAACTTTCATGTTGAAAATATCTTATTTCAGATATTTCAGCACAGTAATGATTCCACACAGGTTTAAAAATTCCAATGATAATATAATTTTAAAGGGTTCAATGCTGTTTTATGGGCTGGCTCACTGCACCTTTTTGGTTTTTTCTTCTTCTTCTTTTATTCTTTTATAAAAAACAAATTCCAGTCGTGAGTTCACAAGCTGTAATAGAAAGGAAATAGATGCCAAATCTTTGTTCTGGGCTCAATAAACTACAAGTGCAATCTAGAGTTTATGAAGAGGAATTCTTTCCATAGATTTTTTTCTACTTCGCCAGACAGAAACAATTTTCTGATTTATTCTTCCTCCCTTTCCAGAGGTTGTGTTTCAGCAATAGACCAGGTTCCACTCCCTGCCACACAAGTATCACAAAACACTTGCAACCCTTAGGCATATGATTTACACAAGGTAATGCTTTTCAAACATGTGCAGCACATTCCAGTATAGACTGATGACAGCATCTAGGGGAAGAGCAAGCAGAAGTTAAAATAAAGAACCAGTAGAAAAGATGACCCTCACCATGGCATTGCCTGGCCAAGAGGGCACAGCACAGTAAACAATCTCTTCCATTACGGCTCTTCAGATGCAGAGGTGGTCTAGGGAAAAGAGAATATTCTCTGTCTCTGAGGGTGGGTATCACTCCTGGACAGCATCCTTTCCAACCTACACTGTGCATAGACTACAGCAGAGGGAACAGGACACCTACTACATTTCTAGAGGACAGCCCTGTGTCAGGGCATGGTCCTCAAGTGGCCAGTCCCTCCCTGACCATCACTTTCCACCTTCAGTGCTGGTGCACAAAAACCACTGCCAGACAGTTTTTGGTGTATGACAACTTGACAGCACCAGACTGAAACCCCTGAACAAGGCAATGATGATGATGCTTTCCCTTTTGTCTCCCACAGAACCTGGATTCTTCTGAAAATGCACAGAAGGGAAGCTCTGAAAGCGCATGGGGAATATAACAAATACAAGTGCAATACATCATTTGTACAGGAACACTTAGGAGTACTAGGAGAATAAAAAACAAAGAAAAAAAGGTTAAAAACATCTATGACATTTACATAAATATCATGTAATATATATTCGTCCATGCTAGCTTTAGCCGGGCTAGTATTAAAATTTATTTCTTGTCCAAAACATAATATTTTATCTGTCTTACAAGTTCAGAAATGAACTCTCAAGAGATTTAAAGCATTATTTTAGCGAGACAGTCCTGAAGGGCAAAGGGGTCCGGGAAGGCAGGGCATCCTTCAGGAAGGAAGTCTTAAAAGCGCAGGAGCAGGCTGTCCCCACGTGTCGTAATATGAACCTGCAGGGAAGACGACTGGCCTGACTGAACAAGGAGCTTCTGCTGGGACTCAGGAAAACAAGGAGAGTTTATCACTTTTGGAGGAAGGAGCAGGCAACTCAAGAAGAGTACAGGGATCTCGTTAGGTCATGCAGAGAGAAAATTAGAAAGGCAAAAGCCCAGCTAGAACTCAATCTGGCCACTGTTGTAAGGGATAACAAAAAATGTTTTTACAAATACATTAACAAAAAAAGAGCCAAGGAGAATCTCCATCCTCTATTGGATTCAGAGGGGAGCATTGCCACCGAGGACGAGGAAAAGGCTGAGGTACTTAATGCCTTCTTTGCCTCAGTCTTTAATAGTCAGAGCAGCTACCTCCAGGGTATTCAGCCCCCTGAGTTGGAAGGCAGGGACAGGGAGCAGAATAAACTCCCCATAATCCAGGAGGAAGCAGTTTATGACCTGCTGCACCACCTGGACACTCACAAGTCTATGGGGCCAGATGGGATCCACCCGAGAGTGCTGAAGGAGCTGGCGGAGGAGCTTGCCAAGCCACTCGCCATCATTTATCGGCAGTCCTGTTAACAGGGGAGGTCCAGGACAACTGGAGGCTTGCCGATGTGAAACCCATCTACAAGAAGGGATGGAAGGAGGATCCAGGGAACTACAGGCCAGTCAGCCTGACCTCAGTATCGGGGAAGGTCATAGAGTGGTTCACCTTGAGTGCGCTCACTAGGTATGTGCAGGACAACCAGGGGATCAGGCCCAGACAGCATGGCTTCATGAAAGGCAGGTCCTGCTTGGCCAACCCGATCTCCTTCTATGACCAGGTGACCCACCTAGTGGATGAGGGAAAGCCTGTGGATGTTGTCTACCTGGACTTTAGCAAAACCTTTGACACTGTCTCCCACAGCATCCTCCTTGAGAAGCTGGCGGCTCATGGCTTGGACAGGTATACTCTTCCCTGGGTAGGAAACTGGCTGGATGGCCAAGCCCAGAGAGTTGTGGTGAACAGCCAACTGAACATGAGCCAGCAGTGTAACCAGGTGGCCAAGAAGGCCAACAGCATCCTGGCTTGTATCAGGAATAGTGTGGCCAGCAGGAGCAGGGAAGTGATCGTGCCCCTGTACTGGGCACTGGCAAGGCCACACCTCAAATACGGTGTTCAGTTTTGGGCCCCCTCACTACAAGAAGGTCATTGAGTTGCTGGAGCGTGTCCTGAGAAGGGCAGCGAAGCTGGTGAAAAGTCTGGAGCACAAGTCTTATGGGGAGCGGCTGAGGGAACTAGGGTTGTTTAGTCTGGAGCAGAGAAGGCTGAGGGGAGACCTTCTTGCTCTCTACAATTACCTGAAAGGAGTTTGTAGTGAGGTGGATGTTGGTCTCTTCTCCCAAGTCACTAGCAATAGGATGAGAGGAAATGGCCTCAAGCTGCATCAGGGGAGGTTTAGACTGGATATCAGGAAAAGTTTCTTTACTGAAAGAGTGGTCAGGCACTGGAACAGGCTGCCCAGAGAGGTGGCGGAGTCACCATCCCTGGAGGTGTTTAAAAATGTGTAGACATGACACTTCAGGACATGGTTTAGGAGGCATGGTGGTGCTGGGTTGATAGTTGGACTTGATGTTCTTAGAGGTCTTTTCCAACCTTAATGATTCTGACTCTATGATTGTTTATGTCTTTCCTAAAACAGAAGTACTGGAGTATTTGCATATGCTTATATTCCTGAATCCTATCACCTTTGCAATGTCGTCCAAGTTTCCTCTGCTTTTTTGATGGCATGGTGAGAATGACACAATTTATATGCCTTGTCCTGTAAGTCTGTCTTCTGTCAATATTACATTACTAATGGCTCAAACATTGTAAGATAAAATTGATCACCACAGAGAGGGTAAGAAAGCAGAAAACATTTAAAGCAATCTCATGAAGGCTGCATCTCTTCCCAATTTTTCAGTCAGAATTTCTAGCCACAGCAAAATGCCACATGGATTCAGACTGAAAATTCATCCAGCTTTGTATTTTGTCTGGCCAATAGAAGATATCTGCAGGTACTTAAAGAAAAAATATAAAAAATAAGCCATGTCTGAAGTGATTGCTGTAGCTGATTTTGAGCCCATTGACTGGATTTGTCATTTTTCCCCTCCTGGAGTACTTTACATTACATTTCGTCTATTGTTTTATTCCCCTGTTGCCCAATACTGTGATATCACACTCCAGACTCTTACTGTCATCCTTCCAGTTGAGTATCCCAAATCACCTTCAAACTTCATCACCTCCCTATTTTCCTGAGAAATCATGTATAGTTATATTTAACAGTGCAGCCTGCAGTAATGCATCTCTCATCAGGCTGCATTAGTAACCTCATTCCATTACTAAAAGTTTTCATTCTTTATCTTTTACAGTTATTTACCCCAAAGGGACTTCCTTCTTAGTTGATGGGGTTTTTAAGTGGTTGATGAGATTTTTAAGACCTCTGGCAAATGGTCTTGCTGAAAGCTTGTAGAAAGTCCATATATACTACATGGATCTACACATATTGCTTCCAAAGGACTCCAACAGCTCTGTGAGGCATAACTGCCTTTGATAACATCCATGTTGCCTGTTCCTTCCTGTAATGTATTATCCAGTATCTGTTTATTCTGCTCTTTATTAATTTTTCTACTGATTGCCCATAATGAAAAATTAGAGCCACTGGTCTACATTTTCCAAGACCACTCTTTCAGTGACTGAAGTTACCTTTGTCAGCTTTAATTTCTTTGGTATTGTTGCAGGTTTCCATAAAGCGTTACTACCATGGGTAATAGTTTAGCAATTCTATGTTTGAGATTCTTCAGAATGCGTGACAATCAGCATCATCTACTCCTGGTGATCTGTAGAGTTTGTCCTACTTCACCTAAAAGCCTGAAATGTAAATACCTGCAAGAAATTCTGTAATGATTTACATGGTAGCCTGACCCAAAAAATAGGTGGGTTTTTTTTCTGTTTTAAAAAAGTCTATGTCATGGTTTGTGTGCAAGGCAATACATTCTCTTGCCAGCAAAGGAAAATGCATCGTGTCTTTTTCTGTGTTTCTCCCTTCCTTCAGGCTGTGCTTCGATACATGGCCCTCAGCCAGCAGCTAGCCAAGAGTGGTGCACAGGGGCAGTTCACCTCTGGGGCTCTCACTGTGTCTGGCCAGCCTTCGCTCAGTGGCTAGCACCTCATGGCATCAGGAGAGGAATAGTTTAACGGCCTTCTCTGTTCATCTAATTGCTTTTTGTTTGGGGCTACAAAGTACACAGGACAATGCCGGTCATTTAAAATTACACATCTGAAAATATCTATATACAATCTATACGTGCTGTTGTTCTAGCTACAGAGTTAACCATAGCTTCAATAAAGTCTGTGTCCATCAAGGTCTGTAACTGATGCTGCCCTGTAGGTATTCCACAGCTAACTGGGTACTGAAGCAATCTCATTCCATAACAGCTAATCAGGAAAAAACATAATTTGGCATGCTCTGTGGGGTACTTGAGGGAACAAGACATCAAGAATAATGACATTTGAGGAGCAGGTGAAAAAAGCCCTCATTTTTAATGAGAAAGAATAGGGAGCATTCTGCTGGAGCAGAGCCATGAATTCTGCTGCAAGAAATTTTAACTTCTTAGCAGTAAAGCCTGGATTCCCACTTTCCATGACCATGACTCCTAAAAAGTAAGAGAAAGTAATAACCTCATAGATATGAATTTAAGTAAGGCTAGATGAGTCACCAGAAAATATCATCATGAAGGAGCCCTCCTGGAGTGATAACTCTGAATTAGATGGATTAACAAGATCTTTCCATCTCCAACTTCCATCTCTTAACTAAGATTTTCCATAGTTTACTAGAAGTGTTAATTCACAACTTTCCCCCACATACACACTCTTCTTTAGAAAATCTAATATTGGCTATGTCAGGACAATACATGTAGATTTTCCTGAGTCTTTGTCCTTGTTCTTGTTCATCTGCTCCCTCTCCATAAAAGGTGTGTTGAGCAGTCTGTAGCTTGACTATAGATGGTAACTATGCATAGTTTTGAACGACATAGGGGAACTCATTCTGGACTCAGCTCTTTTCAGTATTTTCCCCAACTTCCTTATCATTCCCAACCCAAGATTATCTAGCTTTATTATTAATCACCCTCCAAACCCCTTACTCAGGGAGCAGAAATAATTCACAGCTGGTATGTTCCTTAATGTCTTTGCCAATCAAAACATACAGCTTGCCATTTACTGGCAACACGGTTATCATGATTCAAGCCACTTGGCTCTTCTGTTAGGTCCCTTTGGCGTGTAAAGGAAAATTCACACCAGTGAAGAAGAAAACCATCGAGTCATTAAATATTTATTTGAATATTTAAATCTTTGGCTGCAGAGAAGTGTCTAGGGAGAGTTCCATATTTAACAAGGCGTTTACTGAAACCACGCCTGCAGACAGAGCTCTTGCAATTTGCTGACACATTTGCTGAATGCCTCTGCAAAAGGTAGAACTCTATTACAAGAGACACTAAAATATAAACAATTCCATTCTAATTTGGGACTGGAAGGTGATGCTGGTGGAACAAGATATCATATTGCCAATGATATCACATGTGGTGATGAGGAAATTATTCTCCACTTAGACAGACTCTGGATAACAAGCTGGAAGTCAAATGTAATGATCCAGAGCTTGACTGAAAGTAGAGTCTGACCTGTCATGTCTCACACACTGAGCATTTTCAGACTTAGACTATCCATGCTCTTTGGATCTTTGGCCTTGAACTGAACCTTGCTCATTTTCAGAGAAACTGTGTTTGGAGCACGGGCTCAGCAGCTGAAAGACCACTTGGCCACAGTGTTGAAAAAGCTACAGTACATTCTAAAGGCTCTACCTGTTGCAGGTGCTGCCAGTTAACATGGTTCCTCCTCATGCCTCCTCTTTCATACAACTGCTATAAGCCAAGGCAACATCCTTTATGTACCCTCTTATGAGACTGTCTTCTGCCATGAAGCAGAAGAAACCTTACACACCTATCAATGAGCTAAAAATGAGAAAAATAAGATCAGGAGCATCTCCTAGATATGCAGAGCAAAGAAGGCTTTTTTTTTTCCTTCCTTCAAATGAAAAATAGCTATTGTATCATAAGAATTATTACAACATTAAAAAGAGAACTTAGAGAAAATCAAAACACAGACAGGAAATACAGTAGAGGAATATTTTTTGATCCTTCCAAAAGTTTTTGTTTTGAGTGAGGTCTTAAACACACAAAAGCAGGCAAAACCCATTAATTTTATAGTTGTATTTGTTTAGCAAACCAAATGGGCAATACTCCTAAAAATAATATGTTCCTATGGCAGGATCAAGTAAATCAGTCTAATGCTTGGAAAAGGAGGCAGTTTGTTCAGAATTGGGAATGTCTTCTTAGGAAAACTTCACTGGCTTGTCTAGATGAGAAAGAATAATATAGTGATGACATAAAAGTCTTTCTTTTCCCTTGTTTACCCATGAAAGTTCTAAGGGAAAGTTCATTTCTTATATGACTGAATGTTATAAATTTGTCCATACAAATCTGAACTGACATGAGTGACAAACAGAGGTCCGGACCTTACTGTGCAGTTGTTCAGATTTAAATCCCTTTTCCTAGTGTCTTCTTACTAATGGCAAGAAAATAAGCTTAATAGGAGAGACCCGTTCCCTGAAATAATCAATACTTGTTGGTTACAGTGCTCAGTTATTCTTAGAAAATCAATCCTGATTTTCTAAGAAAATAGAACAGATGTTGGTCGCTGGCACCACTGAGTTCTTGGTCTCACAGCTGACATTGCCCACAGGAATTGTCAGTTTTGTGCTGGACTGACTGTCAAATAATAAAAATGCACTCTGTTCAAGGACTCATTACCACACACTTAATCATATTCATAATCCCAGGCTGGCACAGCTGCGTACCAATGCAAATAATGCCTTTCAAAAATTAAGTTAAAATTAAAATTAAAAAAACCCTAACTCAACAGAAGAAAAAGATTGTTTTTTAAATTTTATTTCATTCTTGGCAAAAGTCTTGTCTTTAGAAGGCCAACAAATAAGTAAGTTTAAGTAAGTTAAATAAGCTTCAGGATCTCCTTAGTTTCTTCATCATTAAGGGCATAACAAATTAAAGCTGGAAGTATTCCCCACTGCCCTAAAACATTTCATCAGTCACAGACTTGTGTTTGTGTTGACATCTTTTTCTTTTCCCTCCAAAGAAAAGAAGTTGGCTAAAGATATTCTGCCTAGAGCCAATCTTTCCCCCAAAGGAATCTGGTGCTTATTGGAGTGAAATGAAACTGCCAGTTTCCAACAAGTATTTGTGAGAGGGAAATAGAAATTAAAAAAACCCTTTAGCATAAAAAGTAATTGCTTGATCAATTTAAACACTTGCATAAGCCTGCCTCTTTCTCCAAGATGGCAATAATTACAGCTTTAAGCCTCTCAGTAGTAAATCTTTCTCCATACTGCCTAACAATTCACACCAGGGCTATAGATATACTTACTACATCTTCACTATATGTCATAAAAAACCTCCATCCCTGAAATTTCAAACACTGAGGGACCCAACTCAGAAAATGAGCAAAATACACAGGAATGAGACATATTTGTTTCATTCCAGTTATCAAATGCACATAAAAGAGAAGTTAACTCAATTGGGGAAGGGAAAGGAAGACTTAGGACAGAATGTATAATAGCATCTAGCTATCTTGAAGGACCAAATCCTGCTATGGGACTTAGAATCCTAAAACTTACTGCATTCCTCTTTAATGAGTTTTTGGAGTTAATAAAAAATATAGTGCAAAAATTTAGACAAGGACAAATCAGGAATATAATGCATCTTTGTGCCGCAAACACTAGAGAGTCAACTAAAATGTTTTTCAGTTGCCTCTTTTGAGAAGAGAGGAAGTATTTTCAGGCAGCACTGAGCACAGGTGAAAGACATAGAAGGATAGGGGCATTGCCTACCATTTTGCATCGCCTTAGCTTTTGCCAGCTACCACCAGAGCCTCTAAATGTCTGCCCTTGGGCAGTGCAAGGCTCCCTGAGCCTTGATCATACTGAGATTCCCAGCATCCACCTCATCCCCAGGCCTCCTAGGGTCCACAAATGGGTGATCCTGGTCATGGGGCCCAACATGACCCACTCAAGCTATGCCTGCAGGGAAACATGAAGTGGTTCTCTTTGGTTTTCACTTAGTCTGGCAGTTAAAGCACATGGGAAATGTAAGGCTCTGCTTCAGGGTCCTCTTGGCTTGAGCAAGGCCCCATTTGAGCCATCCTCACCAAGGACTATGTTGCCCTAGGTTAGGAAGTTTGGGGTTCTATATCTGATCCTGGACCTTCCCCATCCAACCCATCAAAGTGGTTCACATGTCATGACTTCCCTCTTTTTTCTTTTCTCAAATCTGTTCCAATGGTCTGTTTGCCCTGTCTCAGTCTCCTGGCTATTGCCATGGGTTGCACCCTCCATTCATAACCATTGGTTTAGATTCAGCACACAGAGCTGAGGATGGAGGGTGATGAGGAGACGCAGAGATGTTCTTTGCTGCTGCTGTCAGCAGTCTGGTCTGTGCTTTCTCCGCTCTCTGCCCCACCAGTGCCACCTCCATCCCTCCAGGCCTTGCCCTGGAAATCCATCCCGATGGAATGACTGTCAGTGAGCTGAGATAAGATTCAGGCTTTCACTTAAGAACTGAGTGCTCCATGAATATTTTCTAAAACTTTTGCCTGCAGACCTGATAAAGACTGATATAGAGATGATTTGGTGAGGTTTTCTTATTGTGTATAGTGAGAACAACCAGCACTAGCCAGGCTTCACCTTCTTTCTGGCCAAAATTTTGAAAGCAAATAAATCTCCAGCAACTGATAAGCTTACTGAGAAGTTCCCCTCCACACTTCAGCATGTCTTGATAAAAATCTCATCACTGCTAGGGCCAAGTCTTTGGACAACATTGTGTTCCCTTTTTCATTTGCTGTCAAAGAAAGGGGCCACTCCACTGTGCTGGGACCTGAGGATGCATGCTGTGGCGTTCCTCAGAGCAAAGAATATTAGTCTCACTCAAGAGAGGTCCATGGTAGTGGACAAAAATTGTTTCAGCCACAACTGAACTGTCCTAACCACAGCTAGACATCTATAATTTTTGTCTTTTCAAGGCCATATGCATTTGTTATACAGGGAGTACTGTCACTTGTCATGTGGTTTGACCAAGAGGAGATTGACACATCATAGATGAAGGAAATCTGCAGGCACGGAATTGTAGCTTGTGTTTCAGAGCTGCTCTGGCATTTGAATATTCGTTGCCTGTCTCCCTAGCGCACTCACAGCACCTGTTATCCCTGTCAGGGAGCACATCCAGACAGCTCTCTGGCCAGCCAAGCCATCAAGGCAAAAGTGTGAGTGAGTTAGTGCTCAAGTAACTGTTCCACCATGTAGTTTCATACCCTGATCATTACTTCTGCATAAGCGAAGCTTTGCTGAGCTCTCTGTTCAGCGTATTACCATGCCAGGGTCAGCAGAGTTGAGATTTCCAACCTTATGGTCAGAAGCAGGTGAAAAGTGGCTGCCTTTCTGGCTGTGCTTTAGGCCAGGTTTGCTCTTCTATCTTGATGTCTCCTTCACTTCCAAACTTACCACTGAGCATACCTGCCTATATGTTCATTTCTTTAGGTAGTACCTCTTCTAAGCTCCTACGATGCACAGTGACTTTGTTTGGTTCAGTCATGCAATTTGAAAGACCTCTTACAACTGCAAATAATGTCATCATGTGACCTTTTTTGGGCACAAGTTGAAGTACAGGTGTCTGTGGTTTAGCCTCAGTCAGCAACTAACACCACCCAGCTGCTCACTCTCTCCCCCCACCCCAGTGGGATGGGGGAGAGAATCAGAAGAGCAAAAGCAAGAAAACTCATGGGTTGAGATATGAACAGCTTAATAATTAAAATAAAATAGTAATAGTGATAATAGTAATAATGATGGTGATGATGATGATAATAATAATAATATGAAAAGGAAAAATAACAAGAGAGAGAAATGAAAGCCAGGGGAAAGAAAAACAAGTGATGCAACCGCTCACCACCTGCTGACCGACACCACCAGTCCCTGAGCCGCAATCGCTGCTTCCCCTGGTCAACTACCCCCAGTTAATATACCGGGCACGACATCGTATTCTATGGAATATCCCTTTGGCCAGTTTGGATCAGCTGCCTTGTCTGTGCCCCGTCCCCTCCCGGCTTCTTGTGCCCCTGGCAGAGCATGGGAGGCTGGAAAAGTCCTTGACTAGTGCAAGCACTGCTTAGCAACAACTAAAATATCAGTGTGTTATCAAGGTTATTTTCATACTTAGTCCAAAGCACAGCACTATGCCAGCTACAGTGAAGAAAATTAACTCTATCCCAGCTAAAACCATGACAACTGGAAATTCAATTGAAACAAAAGAAAATCCTTTTTTTTACTGTGCGGCTGACAGAACACTAGAAAATGTTGCCCAGAGAGGTTGTGGCACCTCCATCCTCACAGAAGTTCAAAACCAGACTGGACAGAGCCCTACGCTCCCTGCTCCAGCTGACCCTGCTCTGAGTGAGAAGGTTGAACTAGATGACCTCCAGAGGTCCCTTCTCACATCAGCCATGCCAGGATTCCATTTTACATGAGCCATTTCATGCACATAGGACACAAGAAAATCTTGTGATAGACTTTCACTATCTACGATGGTCATTAAGAGTCCTAATTAGGGCTTTACCTCATGCTTGGTGCTGGAGCTGAAGCCTCAGCTGCAGTTAGATACCAGAAATAGCTTCTCAAGGAACAGGGAGGGAAGGCTGTGTGGCAGTGTTGTAACAAAAACATGAAAAAATTTAATGTAATGATTTTGAAGTCTACTACATTAGAATGCAAAGCATATGTGGAAGAAGTTTTAAATTAAAAAAACTTATGGATATTTACCACTTCAGAAAAAGGTTGATTTGTTTTTTCCAGACTAAAAATGTTTTTCCTACTGCCATCAGTGAAGAATGCATTAATGAAAACAAATTTCCCATGGACCTTTGATGCCATCTGAAAGTAAGAAGAGAAATCACTGTTCCTATTCAGATTCTGGTTTCCATGACGCAAGCTGTCACTGGCAGTGATGTTATACCACCCCTTCCACAGCATATATTTATCCAGCACTCACATATCCTGCCTGGATTGTAAGATTTGATTAATTCCTTCTGCATCCCACATAAAAACCTCAGGGTCACTTGCATTATGAGAACACAATGACAATTCCTTGTACATTGTTTGTGCTTCTATAAATGAAATGTAATTCCCCATCCCAACCCCCAGAATGTCCACCAGGATATTGGATAGTAATTTCATACACTTAATACAGTATTTGCATTATTCCAGAACATGTTCTGGAATGCTTGTATTTCAATGAGCTGAAATTATTTACAGTACATTTTTAATACTAAGCAAGGATGTTCCCCATCACATTGAATAGCAGCAAATTAACCCCACATACTGCCTTAAGATGAGGAAAATATTTGGTAAACAATGTATTACTGAAGTCAAGTGAAACAGCTTTCAAAGAGACATTTATAAGTCATTTGTGAAACTTCATGCTCATTATTAGCAGTAGCTTAAAAGCTGAGAAAATATGTTAAAATATATTCTTTGATAAATAATCACCTTACTTTCCCACAGCTGTAATTTTTTCCCCCTTGACTATATTATTAATGGCTCTGGAAAATAATTCCCTCCTATTTATTTGCATCTTCGTCTCTGAACAAGAATTGCTGATGTTATCAGGATAGACTTTGGAACAAAGCTCATTAAATATTGTTAGCCTAACCCTGCAGTCCCTAAATGACTAAAGTTTCTTTTAAAATTAATGTGAGGTTTCTCTGTGAGAGGACTTTGCATTATTATTGTGCTGCACTATTCCTCATTGTTCCAGACACCATTAAGCACATTGCATAAACACATGGTGAAAAACTGCGGAGCCTGTCCTTGAAAGCCACAAAAATACTTAATACTGGTGATGCTTCGCTCTACAACTCTAATAATCATTATAATGATAGGCACTTGATAGAAATGTTGGTGTATAATTTTTATTGCTAGGTTTAGCACACATGTAATCAAGAGTAATTTTTTTCCTTCTTGGGGGAAATTAATACAAACAGAAGTAAAAAAAGAAAAAGAAGTAAAAAAATACTATTATATTAGCTACAGAGAGAAATAGTCCTTTGCCTCGCCAGAGTACAAAAAGCGACATGAATGGGGCAGACTCCACACAATGTTGTTAGAAGTAGAAAATATGGAAGGATGAAGGACATATATTTAACTTTCCCTGGGGTGCTCATAGGCTGTATCACGGCTGCTCTAGTGGAGTATAAACAAAATTTTCAGTAGGTTTCCAATGATAAGATGCAGACACTTATTCAAATAGCCTGTGCGATTCCTTAGGTAGGATAACCTTTAAGACCTGATAGTCCTAATGTTTCAGGGTGTAATGCAGCCACCATCTGGGCCAGTAACCTCTCTCCACAGACTGCCAATCATAAGCGACGGTGTGCTTTGGGGTGAGAGGCTTCTCTGTGCCAGCCCCTTCCCAGTGCCAGATCTGGCAGAGCCTCTGGAGCCCCAGCTACGCCCCAGCTGAAGACAAAACAGCTGGCAAGGCAGCCTGAGGGAGCCCACGTACCCTGATCTGTTCCCACAGCTGGGAATCCCTGCCCCGGGCAACCCTGGCCCGTGCAGCCACCTGGTGTCACGGGAAGGGGCGCCTGGGTCCATAAAGGCACTGTACATCCCTCCTGCCCTCCTTGGGTAAGATCCCTGAGAGGTGCGTACCCCGAGAGTGAGAGCACAGACTCCCTGCCTGAGATTTTCCCCGTAGCTTTAACACCTTCCTTGGGCCATGCCACACAGTCCTTAAGCACAGTCTAATATGGAAATATCGGTGCCCCTCTGCTGCCCTTCACCTTCCGCAACGCTGCCAGCTTGGGAAGCCCAGCTCGGATTGCAGTGCCACGGTTCTGCAAGAACAGTGGGTTTGTTCTGTGTCCTTTCCCTTGGGACTGAGGTTTAAACTGTTTGGTTGCTATTTAGGCCTAGAGAATCTGGGTAACTCTAGAGAGCAGTGAGTTACACACTAAGCATAATGAGAAACCTGAATTATTTATAAGATCAACTTGAAATTTATTTTATTTGATGATGCTTTTATAAAATTGCATGTTTTCATGTTTTAAATAGCGATATTTATTTTAAATAAATTACAGTATTTTTTGTTCAATATACAATCCTTGAACTTCTGTTCTAAAATATGTATGGGTTGAAAATGTCTCTGATCTAGAGTGGGCTTTTCAGTCCCAGGCATTGCATTAAAAAGTAATTCTGAACCAAAGGAATTTATCCTTTGATTCATCTACTAAATTTCCATGTATGATTACTTTTCACAGCTCAGGAATTCCTGCATGCCAGATTTTAAGTTTTATAGAAACATTAGTTTCTGAGACACAATCCTAACTGATTGTGAGATATCACAATGTCACAAAATTCATATCATAATTTGGCTTGGTTTATGTCAACATTTTCTCTCCAATGTAAAAGTCTAAAGAACCAACAAACATAGGACTCCATGCCCTCTTTGATAAGAAAATCTTTCATTTTAAGAATATTGGCTGTTTAAATTACTAGTGGTCACATACAGCACCACTACACATAAAAATCTTCCAGTGATTTATGGATGAAATTTTAACTGGTAGCAAATGCTGCTTTGTTTGTACTGTCCACGTCCTTCATATTCTACTGATTATTTAACCTCAATTGGATAATAAAAATAAGGGGGGGTAGTTTATAGAAATTAGGTTTGCCACAGAATGTGGCTAATTCAATAGGTCTGGTGCTCACACAAAAATCTCAGAAATCTACACTGAATTAATCCTTAAACTAAAATCAAAGAAGATAACCATTTGAGCTTCTGCTTAGTTCAATACTACCATGGATACTGCTTTGTAGTCAGTGCCATGATGGACTTCAGGCCCTGTTAAAAAGCAATAAAAGTTTATTCTGAAGCTATCGTACTGACAATAAAGGTTCAAGGGACAAGAGAAGGAATTTAGCATTCAATATTTTTCCAAGTAAAAGCTTTCAGGGATTGATCCAGAGTTGGTGAAAGCATTTTATGTCTTTCCACTGACAGTGAATGAGTTTGGATCAGCATTTAAGAGTGGCATAAGGGTCATCAGAGCTAAGATTTCTTTGTTTGTTATTTGTTCAACAGACAAATAACAGCTTGAGGAATTAGAAGCCTAGAATAATTTGATTCTGCAAGGATTTTCTAATTATTTAGATAGGAAAATGCTGTTAATAAATATTTGGGTTTATATCATACTTTCACATCCTATTACTTTCCTATAATTCTTTTGACTTGAAAACTTCCAACTGCTTGAAAAACATTAATCAAAGGAAATAGAATAAACAATATAGAATCTCACTGTCTGAATCGGAGTCAAATATCTGATTTTCAAATTGATTGCAAAAATAGGGAGGAAGAGTTGTAACTAATTTCATTCCAAGTTCTTGAACTGATGCCTAACACAGTTTCGATGTCAACATTACAGTTTTGAATGGTTTTGGTCTTATGGTTACATAAATATGTTTTTAAAAAAAAAGGAAAATACACACTCTGCTAAAAAGACTGTACATAGATTGAAAACTGGAATCAAAAGTTGCCAAACAATAAAGTCTTGGACATTTTCTGCTTGGCAACCTCACACATAATGTAAATTGATTTTTATCTGTTTGGAACAGTTTTAGTTATTATCACTTTTAACAGTCACTTTACTACACGGATCAATTTACCAATACCAAAAGCCACTTGTGTATTGTTTGCACATAGAACATTATTCGGCCTCACTTTTAATGACCTCCTTCTAACAAGACACTAATGAAAGTCATCTGTATTATGCAGGTGCTCTACAATTGGACCTGATGGGAAACAAAACTGACTTTCTACGGTCTGTGGCACCAGGAGTGCCAGTAATGGCAGGGCCCCCCAGGCACTCTGCCATGAAGACAGGTACCTGCAAGACCACAGACTTTCCTGCTAGCTGTAAAGTCCACATTTGGATAAAAATCACCCTCTCTTTTTGGCCAGCTATTTAGAATAATGACTGGCCACAAGAGTAAGCTCCCTAGAGTAAATTTCTCTCTAGAGGAATGAGGTTTAGCAGAAACAGTGAAAATAACCAGGCCTAAAGACCCAGCAAAACACACTTGATCAACCCCTTCAACCTTTTTTTGCAGTGATTGCCATTGGAAAGATATAAATGCCTCTTTGGAAGAACTGATTCAAATTTTCTGTAGGAAAATTCTAACACTTTCAAGATAATTAATCCCTATGTCTCTCTTTTCTTCAGAGAAGTTACGAGAATGATAAGGAGTGATACCAAAATTATTGATTAGCCAGCAAAAGCAGAATCAAGTGACCCCATTGCAGAAGCCAAATGGGACATATAAAGGTGATACAATAATGTTTAACAACCAAGTGCCACTGTAGTTTCCCTCCAAGCAACTTTCTGATTGAGCCAGTTAACTGGAAGAGAATGCAAAAAGAATGGGTCACGGGTTCCCCAAAAAAACCCTGCCATTGCCAATGAAAACCTGGCTGCTAGGACCTTCCCCTTGCTGCACCTCTCTGAATGTACTCTATCAAGAAATACCTCTGGCTGACAGAACTCATTGTGTAACATCAGAGTGTAAATTCCTGGCTAAGAAATTGCCAGCTTGTTTTTCTCAGACAAGACCTGCTAACAGTGAGCCTTTTAAGGGGAGCAGAGGGGGCTCCTTAATGATGGATACAAAGAATATACTTCTGGAAAGGCGCTTCTCAATAAACAGTAGTAGCCCATATAGCCTAAAGCCTCCCCAATGGCAGCAGACTTGCAAATGACCTTGCTGGAAGAAAAAAAAAAAAAAAAGAGAACAAGACAGATTATATCTTGGAGTTAGATTGCTATGATGGTCTAAAGCATGCACTCATTGAATCTGATTCTTTCTACACTCACTGCAAAGTACATCTTCTGACTTCATTGGAGTTACTGCAGACTTTAAAAAATGTAAAAGTTAGGAGAAGCCATCTCAGTCTACTAGCACAGTGCTTTGGAAAGGTAATTTTGTGTTTTAACATGTTTATTCCAGAAGAGAAATGTGTATGAAAAATTGTTTAGCTATCTAATCTTCTGAGTAATTTCCATGAGATTATTGATGGATGTCTCTCACTGAGCATTGTGAAAAACAAAAGGAAGTGAAAATTGCCCTGAGAAAACATAATGCAGACCCAAGGATGCCTACAAAATACCTCTGGGTTATAACATCTGTCAAAAGCAAGTGAAATATAAGTAACAGGTGATTATTCAGTCTTGCCGGAGATGTAAACGTGCAGTGTTGAATCAGAGAAAGGAAAATAGAAATGCATTTTCTGTTGCCTCATCTGTAATAAGTTAGACTGGCAGCCTAGATCGTCAAATAGCTCAACATGACCAGAATTTGTGCAATGGGCAGTTAAAGTGGATCTTGAACTGTCACAGCGTTGAGTAATGAGTTTTGAGCTCTAGCAAAACAAACTGTTCCCAAGCAATTTCCCTTGTTTACCTGTCACAATTTCCCATTCACTTTCCCAGACTCCAGGTTAGCTTTCTGACAGATTCCTTGTATTAAGTAGATGCCAGTGGTAGAATTCTGTCTATCAAATGCAATGAAAGTTGCGCCCTTCAGTTCAGAGTTACTGGGATTTTCCCCTGGAAGTGATGTTCAGATTACTGCTGAAGCTTGCATTCGTGGGTTGATCTGAGGTGGTTGTTACTCCTTTTTTATGTCAAGGGGAAATATTTGCATACCAAAATTCTTTCACTTTTAGTGAAAGTGCATCCTGCATTATTGCTTGCTGAAGTATTTTTAAATATCTTTCCATATCCAGTTTATGAAACTAAAGTGCACTCATAAACAGAACTGCAGAAAACCACAAAAAAAGGGCAATGTAGCATTTTGACCTGGTGCACGATATACACAGCAGGTCAGTGTACAGATGCTCTGACTTACAGTGCTGAACTGAATGGGACAAGAAAATGCCATGTGCTCACAAGGCAATTGTTTGTGCCTGGCTGATTCCAGCTGACTGCAAAGTGTGTCTCTCGAGCTCTCCATCAAGGCTGAGTCGCAGTGCTGAAAAATACAATGCAATATGTGGCTAATGAAAAGCAGCATGGTTAAGATGAATAAGCACAAAGATGGGAGATGAAAACTGCTAATTCCCATTTGGCCTTCGATCTTTGTATAGCTTTTGGCAGATTTCTTCAGTCCAGGCCTTCATTTTTGCATTTGCAATGCAGAGGTGTCTTTCCACCCATTCTATTCCCCCCTGTTGTCACAAGGAACTTGAGATGCTTGTATCACACTTTGAAGGCATACTCATTTTCTTTATTTATGCTTTTTCTTTTTTAATAAAGCTTAAACTCAGCCACACTGCACAGTTTAGAATATTTGAGAACCTTCTGGCCATAGCACAAAATATGTAAAGATGACATCAGCCAGTCCTCTGGAAAACTGCCCAAATTTGGTCATAATATCAGCTCTCATGCACCAACTGCACTACATGGGAGGCAGCCTGGCGGGGACTGAGCATACTGCACTCCAAAGCTGCATGGAGTGAACAGGCCCCTTCTCCCAGGATCGCCCAACTTCTGTGGCTAGGAGAATGCCATGGGAGCTGCACAAGGAGATTGGTGCCTCTGTTTTGCATAGGCCTTATAAAGATGTGACGATCACAACAGGCTTTACAGGAATCTTATAAATACACTTATCTGTATGCATGTGTGACTATGTGTATATTTGATGAAAGAGAGGATTGATCAGCCTTTCTGAAGCACTATTTTTCTTAAGCAAGCCTAGCAGAAGAAGTTCTACCAGGAAATTTATAGTCCTGTGTTCAGATTTTGTCTTCATGAGCTACATACACACTACAACAGAGGCAGAACAAACTTAGCTACTCACTAAGACACCTCTGCTGAACACATCTGTGTAAAAATCCTATCTGAACACGTGACTACCTTCTAATGTAACTGTAACATGGCAGATATAAGGGGAGTTGAACTGAAGCTGAATGGTCCATCTCAGTTCTACCATCTCCTAAATTTTGCACGCTTGACTTTGCAGTTGTAGTGTTTCTTTAATGAAGTTTTCTAATTTGAAATAATTTGCTTAGATGACATTATGTAGATGATTCATAGCAACAGACCCATCACCCGTATCTGTGCTTAACATTTTGCTATTAGTGCTAGTTTACAGGCAGCACTCATTGCCTTACACTATTGCTTAAAGGTCAAAACAGAAGGAAAAGCATTATAATGGCCTTGCCTGCTGAAGTCAGATTTTATACTTTGCAGCTTCATTGGATGGCATTACATCACAGGATACAGACAAGCAAAGCCTGAATTGATCTTACTTGACTAAACTCTAAATTAATGGAAAATGACTGCGTGGTTTGCCAAGGAGCAGCATTAATGGCACGACAAATCTATGATTTCTATGAAGATTTATATGTCTTTATAGCACTTCTTTTCAGTTTATGTGTTTCAGCTGTGGTCATGGAATTTGAAAAATGAAGACCCTTTCACAAGACAATATTTCAAGCAAACTGAAAAAATATATTGATTTCTTGGTATGTAATTTTAGAGTTTTTTCCTTTCACTTAAAGAATTGTGCCTTATCCCAAGCACAGAAACCTCATGGTATTTTGGAAGTTTATTTTATTACATTGATAATTACTAGTTATCAAAATGCGATCTCCATTCCCCTCCTGAAAGGGATGGGAGCAAAAAAAATTTGGGCATATATGTTGTACGACTGTATCTGGAGAGGATGAATCCTTTAATGAGTTGATATTCAGGACAAGTGCTAGGAATCTAGTCTTGTGGAACTGACTTCAGTATGGTTTTGAGTGATTCTTCTCACCTTTAGACCTGATTTTATCCTTCCCCAGAAAATATCGTAAAAAGGATACTCTTGCAAAAAATATCTCCAGAAAACTTCAGAAACCAGCTTATTCAGATGATGTAAAGAAGATATGACATCTCCGTTTACTACTGTGATGACCATAACAATTTGTATTTCTGAAGAAGTTCTGCACAATAGGGAATACACTATATTTTTTCACGAGTTCTTCAATGTGTGATGGGCAGTTTTATTCTCTTCCACTTCCTGCCATATTCTTTCAGGCAGACTCCGATTACACAAAGTAAAAACAGAGTCCTGAAAACAGTTTTATTCAACATGCTAACTAGGAGGTTCACTTGCAGAGTCTTGTCTAAATACACAGGTCTGGCTAGGAAAGGGCAGAATTTAGACAAAATTCACTCTCACATAAAAACCCACATTTTTCTCCTGAGGTGAAGAATAGCTTATTTTGAAATTCAAGAAGCAACACTTCTCAACCATTTGGCATGGCAGATGATGATTTGGGAAGAATCAGGAATGAAGGAACCCTTCCATTCCTAAAATGAATGTGCTTGCATGTGCTGGGATTTGAAGTTCTACATTTTCTTTGCTGGTCTCTCATAAGATATGTTTTGACCAGACTGGGTGAAAAGAATGAACAAGATGTCCTCTTGTCATGGCCTGAGGGTGAGTTTTGAGTGGTGTGGGATTTGTTAATAGAAGGTTAATGCTATCTCTTATATTAAACTTTCCTCCTTTTTCCATCTGAGATTACTCCATCTCCAAAACGGATTACTCAACAAGGCAAGTCTAACCTTATGACATGGTTGTATGATTAAAGCAGTCTCTGGGTCCACAAATCTGGCTATGACTTACAAAGTTTGTGTCCAAGAATAAATGAAGGGGTACCATGACCAGGCAGAGCAATGTCTGCTCTGGAGCTGGAGAATGGAGAGCATGCCGGGAGGAAGGTGTCCAAGAATTGCTCTGCTCTGGGCTTTTTCAGGAGAGAGCCTGAAGAGGAGAAAGCAACACGTATAAGTCGGTGGAAGAGAAATGAGTGTCCTATAGAAGGAGGAAAAGTGTTTTGAAGTTATTAATAAAGAAAAGGAGAAAAAGCTCTAAACCTTTTAACTCCCATAGAAGGTATTGTTTTTCTTAAACATGGAAGAGTAGAAGTTTAATGCTAGTAGAGGCTGACACCAGAATGAAGGAATAGACTTTGCTTGTAGAGTAATTTCAATTACAAAACAGATTATAAACTTCAGACTGATTATAATAATTATTTTGGCCTTCCATTTCGGCACTCTTCTGGTAGCAGAATTCAATAATGTCAGTTACCAGAGCCTATTTCTGTGGCATTTGGCTATTTGTCAATATACATTTGCAGCAAAGAAGCCTTGTAAGGTTTGGGGGCTGGATTTGATTCAAGCAACCATCCAAATATCTGAAAGCTTATCCAATCTTTCTGCATGTTTCATTTCTTGAAAAAGAGAAAAAGCCCTTGGAAATTTCAGAAAGACAAGCCTTCTCTGAGATTTCTGTTACATCTGATTCTGTTTTTAAATGGGAAACTGACAGGAAAAAATCATGTCAAATACTTTAGAGATATATAGAAGTTTATTTCTTTAAAGACATAATTTTCTTTACATTTTCTGTAATTAAGTGAAGGAACCCATTTTTAGTGTTGAAGACACAAGCAGATGTGAACACAATCATCTGAAAATTCTAGACCCTGGATATCTGAAAACCTGAAGAAAGAAAATGGGATAAACAACATGGGCGGGGGGCAGGGGGGGAGAAAAGCTTCTTCTACAGTAGCTGTAGTTTGATCATAAAAGAGATCCTGGTTCGGGGCTCTAATAACAAGTCAAAAGCACTATGGCTACATGACATAAAACTTGATCTGCTATGAACTCACTCATCAAAACAGTTTGATCATTCAGCCTGGTACTTCAGTATAGCCCTCACTTCAGTCTGAGCATCATCACCTGTCCTCCTGCAAATAGCCTGAGACTGGTGAAAAAGTCCCCAAGACAGCATACATACAAACAGATCAGAAAATGAGAAAATGGCCAAGTTAAGGAGAAAGGCGATTTGGGTATAAAATAAAGAGGATATTTTTTCCAACAGAAAAAATATTGTTGGCAGCTTTCCAACAGAGCTGCCTTTTCTGTGTAGTAGAAGCAGAGGTGTGCAGGCTCCTGTACTGGGACTCTGCTGGGGCACTGAGATGCTAGACATGCAGGACCTCCCAAGTGTTCCCAAGAAATCAGCTAAACAGCTTACAAGAGTGGAAAGGGGGAAGGATAAAGTCTCAAGACATAGCGGCTGTGGGATTCCATTTTCCCCACAGAGAATATTTTCCACCTTTCCTCATATAAAGAAGATAAAATACATACAAGAAAATTTTAGTCTGTTATTAGATTAAGTAATGAATACAATATTTTTCCCCTTGGCTTTCCAAACTGAGCTTCATCAAGCTTTAAAAAAAAAAACATTTGAATGGTAAGGTACCACCAGTAAATTAACTTTATCACGGATTAAGTCCAAGCCATTAAAGCCATTTTTTACTTGGATTAACGTTTAGTGGCTAACCTGTTGCAGTTCAGTTTCATAACAGGCAAGGTCATTTTTCATGAGAGAGCCCTAACAATGCTTTCTTACTATATTTTGGAGATACGTACTTCTCTGACATTACGTGCAACAGGAGAGATTAGATGATGAATTAAAGATGCTTGTATTAAAATATGCCTTTAAAAGTTCTGGAAATTACTCCTGCAATACTTGGCTACGGGAGTCTGTCAGCAGTAGTGGTACTTTGCACCAATCTGCAGAGCAAGCATCTGTGCTGAATTATTTCATGCCATACCGATGAGAAGATGCTACCACCAAAGTGAGATATATTTCAGCATTACCTAATGATTACAGGATCAGACTGATATTTATGAGATCAGACATTCCTCAATCTTGCTGGACCACCGAGTCACTGGAGATGGCAGAAAAGAAGTGCAGAGATCCTGCTGGTCTCCCACCCAGCAACCATTCCTTGGGAAGACAGGTTCGGGAAAAGGCAGCAATAAAAGTGTAATGGCCCGTGTCTGAGAGTTGTAGTGTTACTCTGGGTACAAGGTCACGGCTTCACTGATTTATGTATCACATATCAAAATAAATTAAAAAAACCACAACAGCAGGAATGAGGTTGGCCTTTTGCTGTTTTCTTCCTCCCCTTTTCTGACATCAAATAGACTCTGCATCATGAAGACTGCTGATACCTCGAAACCCTGATTACCAGGCATACCCTTTCTCTCATCTGTATAGATACCAGATGGACCTTTGGATGTCATCATGCCGACTTCCAGATACCCTGCTGATCTCCTTTCTTCCTGTCCAGCCCCGCTATCCCCTATCTCCAGCCCTTTTTTTTTTTTTTACTTTATTCTTTGTGTAATACAATTTTTTAATGCCTGGGACTGGGAGGAAAAAAATCCTTAGCTGCCTATCTATAAGGAACGTTTGTCCTATGCTGCCCTGTAAAGCCCCACAGGGCATTGACCATGTATGCCTCCAGCAGATTCCTGAAAAACCATG
This sequence comes from Phalacrocorax aristotelis, assembly GCF_949628215.1. Lineage (NCBI taxonomy): Eukaryota > Metazoa > Chordata > Aves > Suliformes > Phalacrocoracidae > Phalacrocorax > Phalacrocorax aristotelis. The sequence continues at coordinate 66,826,275 of NC_134278.1, forward strand.
GGAAAAAAGGGATAGGGTGAAGAAAGACTCTGCACCTCATCCTTTGTTCCTCTGTGCTCTGCATCGCCTCATAAAATCATGTATCCTTTCCTCGTGCTGGATACACTGCTCTTGTCACTGACCAAAAAGCTGCAGTACAACTCAGCATGAGGCAAGGCTTGTTATGGAGTACTAAAATATCTGGCACTACAGTATGAGTCTTCGCGATACCTGAGTTAGTTTTTTTAATGACTTCATTTCTGAATCCATAGTGATGTCAAAACTGAAAGGCAGTCTTTTTGGAATTTTCGTGTAAAACATCACTTTTTTTGATGACATTGCTTCCCTTGACAGTGACCAGGATTCCTGCCAGCATAAACACAGGCCTTTTTTTTTTTCATTGGACCGTCTGTATGTGATTCAGTGAAATGGATGCTGTAGTCCAGGCACAGATTTAAAACATCAGCTATTGTGCTTCTGGCATTTTTCTCATCTTTCAAAAGGAGAAATCTTAGAATTTTTCAAAATTTTTTCATGAATATATTCAAGGTGATGGCCTACTTGTAAATTCTGGGCAAAGGATAATGCAGGAACGTCTTGCTGATTTTTGAAAGAATTTATGAAGTTACAGTTCCTTCAATTCTGCAAGAAATAAGGGATAATAAGGTCAAAGAAATGTCAGTTTCAAAGGTGGCGGGCTCAAGGCACTTAGAGTTCTGTATACTTCAAAATTTTCTGGTGATTCTGGTACAACAATAAGATTCACAGAAGTCGGTTCAGTAAAGACTCTTCACATAATGCAAAGGACAACAAAGTCCATTTGGCAACGGTCAATATTGATTGATTTGGTGATTATTGCATCTTTCCTGTTCAGGGAAAAAAAAAATATAAGCACTCCAAATTCAAAACCTCTACTATATAATAGAACTAACCACATTTTCTGATATGAATACAGTCAGGGACTTCGTTAGTGAGCAAGATGCAGTAAATACAGACCAAAAGAATTACTAAGGGAATATAGCTGAAAAATAAAACCAACAGGGGTGCTGGACGGAACACTAAGTAAACTGTTTATTGAACCATAACCTGTTCAATATAGGGTGAAAACTGGTTTACTTTTCCCAAGCTTTGTAGATCTTACTGATGGGTCAGAAGAGATAGTTAGCTAAAATATTTCTTCTTTAATTTGTTTTGCATTAAACAACAACATGTATGCATTTCTTTTAGTTAGTTTATTTGACCAAGGGCTTTTTCTGGGTCACATTAATTTATGAACGAGACTCCCATGATGCTTGCGCGCTTATGTTAACTGGCTTAGCATAACCTTTTCATGACCTTTGAGTTTGTGAAATATTAAAAAAAATCTAGCAGTCTTTCTTTGGACTTGCCAGAGATTATTTATGTATTTTGCACTTTTACATGTCTGTTTTTTAAATTTGCCAGACAAATACCAGTTATGAAGATTTGTGCGTCTGGTACTTCAGTGCTTCTTCACATAAGATAAGCAGATGAGATTAGCTCCTTTTTATAATGTGCTGTAAACAAGCATGGATATAAACATATATATACACATAAACATATATATATACACACACATATATATACTGAACTTGCTCAGTTTCAGTTGCTGACAATTTGTAAGTTCAGACTTCCCAATATCTACTTAATAGCTTATGGACTTCAGAGACAATCAATAAGTAATTGAACTGCACAAGGTTAATTTTCTGGAGTTTTCTTCACACTAAAAATGACAGCCCACGTTATGGTGATCATCTGACCCCAGCATATCCAGCTTGTAAAAGGTTTTCCCACTGCTGGACTGAGCTGTCTTCCTAAAATAAAAAATAAAAAATAAAAAATATTTTACATATTATTATGACAGATGGCAAATTTATCACCCACCTTACTAAACCATCCAAAGGTCTAATCATCTCCACTGACGGAGACGATTATGGAGATCCGTAAGATATGGGGACCCACATCTTATTTCAAGCCTAAATGTTTCTGTCTTCAGAGCCCTGTCATGGATCTGAGATACATTTGTGCAATCTTTTACCACACTGCTCTGTATGTTTAATGAAACACTGAAAGCTTCTACCCTTTGTCTTCATGAAAGCAACTGCAATGTGTTATTAAAGTCATCTCTCATCATTCCCTTCAATACATTGACGAGTCTGAAGAAATATTTATACTGTGTAAAGGGGCATTGTGCAGACACCCCTAATCATTGACCATTATGGGCACCTGCATGACATGCATGCTTGATGGAGGTAACAGCACAAGTTTACAGAAATCTAGCCACATCTTTGTACTTCAGCTTATTAGTCCAGAAGGAAGCATGCAGTAAGTTATGTCTATGGAGTCTGCATTTGGAGATCTAGATGTAACAGCTAGGCCAGCAGTACAACTGCGCAAGTTCTTTACTTTACTACTGGAATCCATATCATTTTTCAGCTCTTTACAATACCTCTACAACATTTTTTAAATTGTGAATGTCTTGAACTGAACACAGTAATCTCCATATAACCTACCATTTGACCAGAAAATGACCCTGGGAGAGAGCCCCATGTACTGATGCTTCTCTCAGGCTACTTTCAAGACTAGAGAAGGGTACTAAACCATGGCAGGGCCCTGTACCTGACTGCTGCCCAAGCATCTCAGAGTGACACAAAGTGACAGAGCAAGCAATAGGAGCAGGACAGAGTGGCATTTATAAACATTTACCAAAAAAAAGATTGAGCTTAGGTAAGGAGAAGAGTTTTACATAGCAGTATTACCTTTTGCTCTACATATTTCAACCTTAATGTTTTGTTTAGAAGATGCTATTTGTGAATTGCTGACAGTTAATGGTGATAGTGATTTCCAAAGGAAACTCATCCATCTCCCAAACTCAGATCAGTTTTCCATGTCAATAGTGTTCCAAAACTGCTCAACACTATGTCATAACAATTCTTCTTTTCCAGTTTCCATGCAAAGAAATATGTGGTCACCCATGGCTTCAACTCGCTGGTGGAATGTGGTCTAGAACAGGATGTGGAAATACAAACACAGATCCAGAGTCTAGAACTTGGTGACCCTCTTCTGTGCTTCATTCTTCTGCCTGTAAAGTAGAGAAAGAATTTTCCAGCTGATCATGATTTGTAAAGCTAAGATCCACTGTGAAACATTAGGTATTCAGAACCACAAAAAACCAGTCATTTAAATTAAGAGAGACGAGGGGGAAAGGCAGTAGAACAATTAGATTTACTACTGAGGGTGCATTTTTCTGGCACAAACATTTGTATGATAACCACACAAGCTCAAATACTGAACACAAAACAAACTCATTAGGTAGAAGCCCTTTAGGACTGATTTACCCTGCAGTAGGGTAGACCCATATCATCCCATAGCTAATGCAGCTATGACAGATTCGGTACCTGGATACACAGTGCTAGATGCTCCCAGGTAGATATAGTTCAGGTCTCATTTGAGTAGCCATAATTTAATTGTGGCTTAATAACTCTACAGGAGAGAATTGGGTTTTTATTTATTTACTTGTGAAGCTTTGTCAACTGCAATAAATCACTTCATCCTGTTAAACCGTTTCACAGAGAACATGCGCAAAGGGGAGTAGAGCCCGTTTCAAAGCCCTCAGCAGTCAGCCAAAGTGACATCTCTCTGGCAGGTGACACATTCCTCCTTGCAATTTTCGGGAATTTAACACAGTGTGTAGATTCTTGTTTGGTAGTTATGTAATGTTCACAGCTCCTAAGGGAAAGACTAGGATATCACACAGGAGAAGTTCTTGTGCACAGAAAATAAGTCAATATTCATATTCTGCCAATATAAATGAGTTGGTGTCTGTTTCCTAGTCTGTTGTAGGAAAGAAAAGTTATGCACACAGACTCTTCTCTGTCATTTCTAACCTCCCCCTTTTCATCCAGTCAGCAAGGCAGAACCATACACAGTGACCTGGACTAATTATTTATTTATGGCAATTGTTCATGTATTAAGCAGTCAGAATGCTTAAACAGTAAGGTTGCTTCCTTCCACAACATGTTTACTGTCTGAATTAAATGGATCATATAAAGAAAAGATAAAAATATGTAGTAAGGTTACATAATTTCCCAATAAATCTCTGATTCTCAGGTGCGTTTAAGCATCTAACTCCCAGTGAAATAAGTGTCTTCCACTACTTACAGATACAGGCCAAAGCTTTGGCACAGCTGCCAGAATCCACACATACCTTTTTGGGCCATCAGAGTAAGTTTCTTTTTAATGTTTTAGTCAATGGCAATGGAGTGGAAGAATTCTGAAGAGCAGGTTGAGTGAATCAAAAGGAATGTTGGTTAATATAAGCTCAGCAATTTGTGCTGGAGAGAAGCACCAGAGGGAAACACTATGCCCCCCCCCAAATGTTTTCTCCAGATGATGAAATGTTCTCCTTAAGTTCCAGTTTGTTTCCTATTTTTTACTTCGGCATGGACACTGAGTGAGTCACTTCAGTTCAGCGCTGATTTAGTCTTCCACCTTTCAGTTTACTTAATGTGAATTTCATCTTTGCTGAAATGTCAAGCTGCTAAATAAATATCAAGACAGTATTTACCAACAAATAGTGAGAAACAATTAAGAAAACCATTCTGTATGTAAAGAGAGGAAATAGTCTGAAATCTGCAATGTGACAATGGCTCCTGAAAACCTTTTATCTTTTTTTTTTTTCCTGAAGTCAGAGAAAAACAGAAGGAGCTCAGCCTGTTGTTTGGGCTACTGAAGTTACATTCAGAATATCATGTAAAACTGGTCATTAAAACATAGCACTTTATGAGGAAGAAAGAACTGGGTAATCAGAAGTACTTCTTTGCCTTTACGATATTACTAAACTTTACATATATTACAATACAAACATTACTTTACTACTTATTACTAAACTTGTACCTAAATATTAGGTATAAAATTAAAAGCTTTGTGGTGTGTTCCCATAGGCTTTATCAAGGCAAGCCAACTACTTGCACTGAATTTGTCTGCTTAGAATTATGTTTTATTTCACAAAGGTAAAAAGCCCGCAAGACATATAGGCATATAGGATTCAGATGATTGCAGCTGGTGACTTCAGGGTCATTATTTTTAACCTTTTGGACAATTTCTGCCTGAAGCAGTGTGGATCCAGTGCTCCACAGAAAATGCTGGCACTTCAAGCACAGTGGCACCAGCTTGAGGCTGGAGAGTTTATTCAGCAGACTGTGTGTCCTTCTTTGCCCAATAAATCACAATTTTTCAGTTCCAGAAATAATATAAAATTCCCAAATAGCTGATAAATGTTCTTAAGCCAGAAAAGGCTGCAACATGGAAAGGACTTTAAGATACATAGGAAAGTCCCCTGCTTCCTATAAGGCTGGCAGCCAGGAGTCCCAAGGGGAAGCTCTCTGGGGTTGATCTGTGGCTGCCCAGTTGCTATTTGACCAAGGCTGTCAGGGAGGGTCTGTTGGCTTCCTGCATCCATTAGTTGGTCATGTTTTTACTGGATTTATCATGTCTCTGCTGGCGTTTGGCTCTGACTAATCTGTGTTTCTTAGGCAGACGCAACAGGTCAAAGAGTTGCTTCTTGCTGACAGTGCCTGGTTTGGTGCCTTCAAGGAAGAATAGCTAGAGCACAGCCTGGGGTTATTGCAACTACATGTCCAAGCCTTTAGTTGACATGAAAGGGAGCATAACTGCTCAGAATTTGTAGCTGACCTGAAGAATATGTCACCAGGCATCAGCTGGCCTCCGACAGTGGACAAGTTGGAGGAGACACCCTGGAAAGGACAGCAGCCTGCTCCAAGCCCTTGTGCCTTTTCCCAGTCATGATACATGTTTTACATACATATGGCTACCATGGTGCTGCCTTCTCACTAAATGAAGACACACAGACAGCCCAGCCCAGCCTGAAGATCACTGACCAGGACAGTAAGCCAGCTGGTGTGTCTGGGGTCATCCAGGGCTCCAACCACACAGATTCCAGCTGTGACAAATAAATACACAGAATTCACAAAGTGATTCTCCAGATGAAAATAACGAGTTCTTAGGCAGGAACAAAGACTGAGATTTCTATTGATCGAATTAGGTAGATAAATAAAAGACTCACAGGAAATAGAGCTGGCAGGGTCACCTCGTTCATCTGACTGACAGCCTAGGACATCCAGGACAGAACTGTTGATGTCAGACTCATAATGAGTTGGAATTCACTCGGTGCAGAGCAGGCAGGTGAGCAGAGAGCCAGACTTGGAAGAGTTAAACCTCAGGAACAGCCAGGCACTCAGAAGATTTACTGTAGGTGGAATTTCATTACACAGAGAAACTCATGGCTAGAATAAGCTGCCAAAGGAAACAATAGAAGCTACTACCTTACTTTAAAGACTTAAGAAAATATTTAAAAGAAATAAATATTTGGTAGTACATCTGCCGTCTCAAAGGATACCTTGCTTCCTTTCATCCCTACAGTGCTCTCTATTCCAGCTGCAGGATATTTTTCCTCATTGCACTGTTAATTCTTTTTTTTTTTCTTTAAAAAAAACCCACCTATTATAGATCAGGCTTAAAAACAGCATCTGCTACATTTTAAGTTGGTTCTCTGTGCTCAGCCAAGCTACTGTTAGTCCCACTCCCAGCAGAATAGATATAAAAGCAGCTTTACTTTGCCTTTTGGCCTCTCCTCAGCTCAAGGATGAAGAAAATGGCTGTGTCCCCCACCCAGGCTATATCCCAGCATGCTCAGAGCTGCTCTACTCATTGCCTGGCTGGTATGGAGTAGAGGGCACTTCAACATCTGCTCCAGGCTGGAGAATATGCTAACAGCCATCCCTCTGTGCTTGCAAGCTGACCTGTAACACTGGAGTTTGGCTTACATGTTCTGCTGACAGGCAGTGCATAAGGCACTTCATGGGACCATGAATGAAGACCCTCTAAATCTCTAACCTCAGCTGTGACAGCAAAAAGAGTTAAAAAAAAATTAAGTTCTGAATTTGGAAGTTATGATTAATTTCTGTGTGGGGAAGGAGAATTATACATGTATTAGTTTCACCATGTGAGGAACATATTTTTGCCATTACCTAAGTAATGAAGCTCCAAGGACAAGAAAAAGTAACTTGGAAACCCTATTTTTCCCATTTTGATCCAACAGCAGTGGGGGTCGGTGCCTCCTATGTCAACTTGTTATAATGAAGAGTTACTAAGAGGTTTTTCTACTTGTCAGCTTTCTGACAACTCTTGAATGTTGTAAAGGTGGGCTAAGAGATGATTAGTCACTACCTGCCTCTAACAAACAAGTTTTCTTGAGTAACTCCTGAAATATTTAACTATTAATAAACTCATATAAAGTGCCAGCTCTCCCAAAGGCTAACTGATGGCAATCAGGCCCTGTTCCTCTTCCCAGGAGATGTCTTGAGCACCGTCCCACAGCACAGCTCTGCAGCACGTGCTCCAGTCCTGAGTGCCTCTGGATGCCAATGGGGAGAAAGCCGGGGGGAGAGGCATGCTGAGCAGTTAATGCTCAGCACATAATGAGCATTTTGCATTTTGCTTCATGTCCCATTAGGCATATTTGGACAATACAAGGACACTGGGTGTAAGGACCTGGACATTGTTCCTTGGCCCGGAGCCGCTTCTCCCTGGAATGGGAGCATGTGCATCCTGACTGCGGTATGACAGCTGTGGCTGGGAGTCTGCCTTCAGTGTGCAAGGAGCTTCAAATGCCCTTCATGCATCTTTTTGTGCAAGCTGTGTTTATATATACACATATTAAGAATAGGAACAACAAAAATAATAATACCTATTATTTTATTACTTACTGATTCCCTTTAATTCCTCCTCTCTTCTACCATTTTAATTGAGTTCCCAGCTTTGTACTTTCAGTCCACTACAATTCTTACCTTCTTTCTCCCATCTCCTTTGTTTAGGCTCCCACTTTATGTGTCAACATCAGCATATATTTTACCCCAAAGCCTAACATTAAATTGAGTACCTGCATATGTACTCTCTCTCTCTCTCTCTCACACACACACACACACACACAAAAGTATGGAGATGCATAACAAAAAGAAACTTTATGTCTGAAGAAGTCGATGCATGTCTTTAGACTTCACACTTTTCTGGTAGAAAATGGTTCCGTAATTTGTTACAATACTTGTCTAACAGCAGCAGGTAGTCCAAAAGCCAACCCACATAAAACACCCCAAACTGGACTGCTGGTACCTAAACTAATTCTTACGCATATTGTGCCTTGAGCTGTATTCAAAACTGAGTTTGGCAGTATCCTTTTATAATTTAATTTGGAGTGTCTCATTCCCTTTCTCTGCTGGACTTGTCTTCTAACACATTTTATAAATACACTGGGCACCAAGGGAAAGTTGGCAACACTCATTCAAAAGGCCTGCTTGAAGAAAGAGAGGAAGATGGTAATTGATGCCTAGGTAAGATGATGAAGAAAAGGCCTGAAGAGCAAGCATGATGATAAACAAAGGAGTAAGTGGTATTAGCTGTAAACATTACCCTTCCCCCTTTGCTGGGAGGTGGGCTCTGCTGACTTCTGTGAGGGGGCTATGTTCCCTTCCACATCATCCTGAAGTGTGATTGCAGGCAGCGTGGTACGTTTCTGCTTGCCTGTTGAAAAATAAATCTTGTGTAGTGTTTTCCTTTCTAAGAAGCTGTGGGATGAGCTAGCAGGCTGCTAGATAAACACCCAGATGCATACTTGACAGATCTAAATGGAGAGACAGTATTGTAACTTAGCTGCTAAACCAAAGATTGTACACGTAGCGTTAGCTGAGACATTTTCCCAGGCAAAAGAAATGACAGTACCCAGGCATAGGTACCATTAAAGGAATTGACATAGTAAAGTAAAAGCAGCACAAGTTTCTGGAGAACACACAGACCTGAACCAACAGTGGTATTGGAATAGAGGCTCATATCCAGATGAGTCACAGAAAGTTTTAGACCTTTTGAGAATAAGATATATTTTAGCAAGGCAGATTGATCCATTGAATATGTTTGTTCATCTGACGCTGTGAATGAATGGGTCTGCCCCTTGTCACTCTGAATTTTGTGTCTCTCCCATTCAGTTCTCCCATATTTTCCCATACCATGCTGAACAGAAAACCACCTTCAAGGTGTTCTCTTCACAGTTCCCAAGGGTCATATGGTTTCATTTAGATAAAAAGGCTAGGTGACTTACCAGGGGCAAGTAAATATCAAACACGCTCATTGCACCAAAGCCAATTCCTTCTGAAGCACAAAATCCCACAGCTGCTGTTCTAAGTTTCTACATCTGCTCCAGGCTGGAAGAGTGCTTTCAGATCATAAAGTAGAGTGAATTAGTTAAAGAAGAGCAACTTGCATTCTTTGGCAAAGACTACGGGTGGGCGGAAGGGGCAGAAAGTACCATACAAATTTTTCCATCAAGCCTGGGGAGAAGCCTGTTTCTATGCTAGCCCGGTCCATAGAACGCTCCCCATTAAATACAGTTTGCCATCTATTTTCTGGGGAGCACACTTCTTTGATTCCCACAGAAGTGTATGCTAAAAACTTGATGGTATAATTTTGCCTTCACGTAAAAGACCATGTTTCTGTATAAAGCTATTTTCAGTACTTTCTGTATTCAGTTATACTATGGAGTGGGGTTCCTGGCTGATAAGCTGGACTTTGCTCTCTGTGTTTAAATTCCACAGGATGATTTATTTGTGAACAATCCATGTTGCAGCCATTTTATGACATGTTGGGACAATTATTCATTTAAAAGGCTTTGATTCCTGTTTTGCCCCCCAGAGAAGCAGACACAGCTGCCATTGAACTGTAAGGGCACATGAAAATCACATGATCCTGACACCCACTTCCCTGTAATCCATCCCCCGTCATCCCATACAAGACAGTCAAACAATTGTTCAGTCCTCTCTGAGATTAATCCACTCTTGTTTTAACAGGCAGAATATGCTGGGGAGCTTTTCCTGAGACTGGGCTTTGTCTTTTCCAATACAGAAAAAAAAATCTGTCCATAGAAAGCTGATCAAAGAGATGAAGAAAACTTCCTTGCACGGATTAAAACGTTTTAATTTGCTGAAAGATTCACAGATATGCTAGGTAACATCCGCAGTCATAGTACAGGTCTACAGAACCATCTCTGAAAAGATGCATTAAATAAAGCAATAAGATGCCGTCAGTGCTGGTGAGGGAGAATAATTTGCACTTCTGAAAGCAAGAATAGCTTGCAGACTGAATGAGGAACCCAAAGAGGAGAAGGAAGAAGTAACTCAAGAAAATCTCAGCTACACTGAATCTACAAAAGCTGTGCAGTTTGTGGATACTTGATAACTGCTACAAAACTAATAATTATATTCATATTATCAATGACACTCAATTATAAAGCCCTCACCTCAGTCCTGGTGTCAGCAAACCGGTTATGACAGAAGACAAAGAATTTGGTCAACACAAACACAAGCTGACACATTGTCCTTGTCTACCAATACTTCTAAGAAAAAAAAAAACAACAAAACCCCCAACAACAATCTGCATAACATCTTTTCTCTCCTCTGTCACTAAAAAGAAAACTTTATAGAAGATATAACAAGTCTGCAGAAAACCTTGGAAAAAGACTAAAATTTAGAATTCCTTTATATTCTATTAATTAATTGAACTAGCTGAAGAGGAAGAATAGATGAAGAGTGGGTTTTGCTGAAGTTAAAGAAAGGAAAAGTACTGAAGTACTAAAGTACTTAGAGTTTACAGGCCTGAAGCCATGTTCATTTTGATCTGAATTGGTACAGCTCTGCTGGTTGACTGAAACCATTACTACCCCAAGCAGAGCTAAAAATTTATTATTGTTGTTAATTAATAACTGTTTGTTTAAAAAGTACTTAATGTATTTTCCCTGTTTCTTTACAATTAGAATGTCCGAAGGGTTTTCATGTTTACATTAGAAATTTGATTTTCTTCAAATGCTTTTCATGTCTTAAAAAGTATTTCAGGAACTTAAAAGTGGCCACTAGATGAGCCCAGGTGGCACAGCTAATATCTGTAAGCTTAACCCAAAGCCACTGACTTCAGCAATTTTTGCATCAGCTGTGTGAAAGGACAGTTCAGGATACAACAACTTTAACGTAATCTAAAAGCTAAAGCTCAATGAATATAACTGACTTTACACAGCCTTATATGCACATTTGTATTGCCGTATTCCAAAATAATAACAATAAATGTGCTGGAATTCAGCGGTCTCTCTGTTCTTCAGCTGCCCAATATGTTGTATGCAGTACGCAAAGGTAATGAAACCCTGGTCCTTGATGTTAGTGTTTTCACCATTACCAGTTAGCAATAATATGCCTACATTAAAAGTGTGCTATTCACCTCGGTACTTCTGAAAATTGCCAGAAAACTGCCCAAAGGTGGCAAACATGTAAATGAGCTCATTTTATTTCTTTTCTCAGAAAGTCTCTGCGAAGCTGATTCAAAGCAGTGCTCTCCTCCACAGGGCCAGTTTGCACAACAAAGTGATCTAAATTACATATTGTGCAATTCTAAAGTATTCATGTTCCCAGAAGAAAGTTACTTTTTGCCTTTTCTGTTTGCTTGCAGGTATGTTCAGGATGGTGAGGGAAAGATTTCTTGTACCTGTGCTAGGAGTAACAGGACCTGAGAAACAAGCTGGTGTGTTTGTGCTATGAGAAGACATTTCCGTGGTATTCCTTTCACTAAAGAAAGGAGAGGATGGCAAAAAAATATTTTCATTAAAAAATTGGAGTGTCCAGTCCTAGCCAGGTAAATAGCGATGGGCCAAGTGACAAGTTCTCGGTGGTTTTTGAGAGCGCTTTAAAATCAGCTCAATTCATTATTGTAGACTCAGCCTATGCAATTGTAGCAAAATAGGCTTTGGAGCTCAAAAGCCAGTTTAGTGACCCAGGAGAGACCCTTTCAGAGCTGAGTGGCTGCGTGGAAGAAACTGTGGAAAGGGGATTAGTGGAGAGGTCTGCTCTTCCACCTTCCTTGCTATAGCTGTTCTGTGCATCAATGGAAAACCTGTTTCCAGCTTTGCCAGTTTGTCATTTGTCAACCTATATAAACAGACCATTTAAAGAAACGTCATTGCATCGCAGGAGCCCAGGACTCATTCTGTTCTGCTAGCTTTTGCCAATGCCAAGATTAACACCTGTGGTAGGAAAAGTAACATAACTGCTAACGTTGCGTATTGGCATTCTCACCAGCCCAGAACAGGCTCTCACTCGCTATAGCCAAGTGCTCTCTCTTTCCCCCATCTCCTTCTCCCCAGGCAGGAGAGATTTTTAGAGATTCAAAGGTAGATAAAGACCTTCAGCTAGTGCAAACTGGTGTGTCTTCTCTGACTTCTTACACAAGCTAAGGAACTGGTGCCAAGGGCATAGAGTTATTTTCTGTAGGGAAGCAGAAGAATATAAATTTAATTCTCACACTCTGTTCCACTGAAGCTGGCATGAGCAGCCACTGCTGAGTGACTGCTCTTTACATGTCCCACTTCCAGCTGGTTTTATGAGCATATGTTATAGCTACAGGACGTCTGTGTAGGGAGCAGAAACAAAGACACTATGGAGCGATCTGTCTTCATCGACTGGAGAAATGCTTAAAAAAAGCACATTTTAGACATGGAATCAGAACTGCGCCAGTGCTGAGGAATGAGTTTTACAGGCAAATTTGGGGACCAAGGGGGCACCACTAGCAGTGAAACTGGAGCAGTTCTTCTGCTAGGGCTGCTGGAGAGGAGAATAGGGATGTCCTAACTCTGCCTTGACAGGAGCCCAAGTCCTTCCACGGAAGTGTCCTTTCCACTGCCACTAAGGGGAGAAAGGACCAGAAGGTGTGGAGGAGACCTTGAAACTGCAGGGTCTGCCCAGGTGGGGACCTACTACACCCTGAGGTTTGCTGTGGGAGCACACTGCCCCCAAAGCCCTTGCCAAGCATCAGAGTTTGGACATCAGCTTTACACAATCTACCTGCGGAGGTGCAGATGGGCCCGGGAGAAAAAGCACTTTCAGTCTCTGTGGTTGTGAGCAGCCAGCAAAGCGGAAGGTATTCTGACTCTTTCCAAGGACAAAGCTTGTCTGCAGAAAAAGTCTCAGTCAGACCCTCACGAGTCATATCAGCCATTTTTCTTTCCCAAGCATTCTGTTATACTTACTAGTAATGGGAACACTTAAAATTTCAAAATGTTTCATGCAGAAAGGAAACCTTTTGGTTTCAATGCTATTTATCAGCAACCAGTTACTCTTTATTGTGAGCATTCGATTTATATTGTGACAGCATGTAGCACTTGATGGAAAATATGTGACTCACTCAGGGTAGTTTGTTTTAGGTGCAAGAGATCCTGCATACCTTGGTAAGTCCAGATCACCAGTTTCCATATTTCCTCAGTTCTTATTCCCCTAAATCAGCTTCACAGGGACACAGAGATAAATCTTAAAGCAGAAAATTGTATTTATGTTGAATTCAAAATGTTGAAAACCACCACTGCTAAGCTTTACTAGAATAAGGACTAAGTCCTGCTATCTGATATCCAGCAGAGTTTGGGAAGGAGCTTAGCTGAACTTACTACCCCAATGACCAGCTTTAACATTTTTGAGCATCCACATAAAGCACTTTTTCACCCCCACTTCTCCCCCTTGCCCCACCAGCTTTCAAACTTTTCTCACACAGAGCTAGTTCAGGATTTTGAGGCGAGCTAGTGAAATGATTCATTGGGCAAAAACTCAAATGTAAATGTCTTACTTTAGGACAGATTTACAAATGCAGCCAGGGAACAATACTCAAAATCCCAAGTCAGTGCAGGAAAAGAGTGCAAGGCAAGGAGAAGAGTTGGTTGCCGTTTTCTGACCTTGCTTTCCCCTTGGGGGAAAAAAACCCCAACACTTCCAAAAGACACAGAACTCCCACTCTCTATTCAGACGATTAACGTAAGAACAGTTCTGACATATGTAGAGAAAACTTGCCAGATTTAGCTTCTGTACCTTTCTAGTAATTGCTTCCAGTTACGTAGCATGGCTGCAGTATCTGGAAAATTAAATCAAAAGTAGCAATCAATTCCACAAAAATCTTCTCTAGTTAAAATGGTTTGTTACAGAATCTTCCTGCATAAAGAATCACAGGTCTTTTAAAATCAACGCAGATAAATAACAAGCCTGATCTAGGACTTGCTCCGAAGATCTTTGAAATCCTATAGTTAGGCCCTTACAGTCTGAAATGCTTTCCCATACTCAGCGTCTTTTCTTTCTTAGGAACAACTCCAACATTTCTGTCTACACCTGCAATTATCTGAAATAAAGTTCAACATGGAAAACTCATCTAGAGGGGAAGTATCTGTTTAAAGTATCTAACTTGGGTCATTCAAACACCAAATTTATATTCTCTAATGTAATTATGTAGTCACAGGGGACCAGACTTTTAAGATACTTTCAGGCGTTTCTAGATGAAAAGATCTTTTAGAAAACCCCACTTGGCATCCAAATGCCTCTAAAAATGGACTCTAGCATCTACTTTTCGGTGAGCACGGAGGTGTTGCTTTTGCCAAGCAGGTGGAGTAACCGGTGACCAAGAGCTCAATTTTCTGGTGCCCATAACTGACTTTTTCCAGTGAAATGTATCTGAGCCAGAGGTTCACTGTGACAGAAACCAGCTATCAGCCTCTGATACATCAACATTAGACTGTAGCTTGGAAGAACTTAACTCTGAAAGATGATACATCTGTTAAACCTCTTGGCATTTCTGAAAAGCTGGCTGAGACTGTATTCCTTGAATCAGCTTCTAGGTACTTGTCTTGAGAGTTGTTTAACTCAGTCTGGGCAGCACTCTGAATACAGCTCATCTTCAATGAGATATACTCAGATATTCAGGAATCTGATGGCAAGATGTGGACCAAAGGAAAATAACTTATCCTGCATTTCTTAATAATTACTAAGAGGGAAAATAAATTACTTTGGAACTCTATAGTGTTCATGTACTTCTTCCCTTTTCTTCCTTTTTCACATACAACTTACATGTAAAAATGTGAGCTGACATTCTCTCATGCTTCAGGATATAAATCAGCTGTCAATAGTCTTGGAAAGAAAGTTCTTCTAACAACAGTTATATGTAAATATCCTCTGTCGGGTTTCTTGGGCTAGGATTCAATGGTCTTATTAAAAACAGATGAAGGGGAAATTCAGATTGTAACCGCTCAGCAGTGCAAATTTGTGACCAAGGTATGATCTGGCATGGAGGGCAAGAAGGCCCAACTGCAGAACAGGTTAAACTGGCTGGAAGCAGGAAAGCCAGAGACTTTGTTGTAGGGGAATGAGGTTTCCCTTGGCGCTGAGATAAGAAACAGCCACAGCATTGTCTTGTAGCAGTCCTGGAATGTGAGTGCCAAGGGGCCACCTTCAGGCAGCAGAGCTGGGCTCGGGGATGGACCCAACGCAGAGCTGAGGCACCTGATGCTGATGCTCGCAGGATTGGTGCTGGTGCAAGTATATATAAGGTATCGGCTGGTGACACATCTTTGCAGACTTGTCGTAGATGCTTATGGCAGTAGAACTCTGTCCAACGCGTCATTCATCAAATCTTTATATTTAAGCACAAACTTGTGATTAATTTTCCTCAAGGGAGACAATACAAATTCACCAGTAAGTGGACACAAGTCTTGTCCAGTATAACAGTTCACATCTTGCTAGTCAGCTGATGGTCCTGTCACCCAGTAATGTCCTTCTCGGTACCGCCTTGCATACTCTGATGAAAAACTAGTTTTACTTAATGTTACCTGTCTGTTGAAACCATACTCCATTCCAAGTATTTTTATGGTGTTTGGTTAAAGCATGTAACCGGGAAAAATCTTTCTTGATTAAAAATATGGGGAACTCATTAGGTTATGGCCACCAGCCCTTTTGATTTTCCACACATGAACCACCCAGCTGCTCATTTCTCCAGAACAGAACTTGAGTTGAGAGCCCTTACACTGACCACAAGCAATTTGTAGAGGACAGGTGAAACCCTGGTCCTGCAACCTGAGCAAAAACTTACACTGTGCCAGGGAGGCCAGAATGTTACCTATTATTTCAGCTTCCATAAAGCCACCAGCCAACAAGTCTCTTTTTGCTGTCTACTGGGGACTTTTACCCTGGTTTTCAGGACTGTGCCCTTAAAGTTCAGGGCAGAAAATGATACCAGGATACAAAAGAGTGAACTGAGGGGAATTTACACTACAATAAAGACTCTGTACTCCTTCCCAGTGTCACCTCTCTCAAATACATCCCAGGACGACATAAATACCACCTAATTACATGTCTCCATCTGTGGAAAAGGCCAAGAACCACAAATGCATGTGTCAAAGAAACTGCCTAAGCACCGAACTACCTGGGATCAGTCACTAGGAAGCACCAAGAAAACCTGCTGGTAGGATTTAGGATATCTGAATGTGGCCTTTAGTAGAATTAAACTAAAAGTTGCCTTTGTGACTTTCAAAGGGAGTAAGCAAGGGAGTCCTAGACTCTAGAAAACTCACTGATCAGCTTGTTCATCTGAATTTTGTGACACAAATAGGCTCTTAGTCTTTGAAAGCTGGGTCTAGTGAAACCTCTGTTACCCACGTAGTCACTCCCATCATCTGTCTGTGCTAGAGTAAAAGGACTCAGATGCCATAATATGTTACATTACTGCAAGATTTCCGTCTTGCTATCAAACTTGTTATCAAAACTAGTTGTACACAGATTGCTTTTGTTCGTCCTTCATTACAGGGAGCTGGGAGAGACCAAAATGAGCAAAGTGTATAACTTTAGACAATATATAAGCTAAAAGGTCAGACCTGCAGTAACTCAGTTGCTTGCAGTCATCTGTCCAGGCTCTTGAGTATGATGAGACATTTTGTTAAGCCAGGGAAACGCATTACAGTAGCCTGGTCATTAAAATAAGTGTCCAGGATATACATTAATGTAATAAAAGACTTAATAACAGTTTCATTTACTTTACTGTACCTTAAATAGTCATTACAAAAAAGAACACTCCACATCTGCTCTCTAGATGTGCAGAAGAGCCAGCAGGCAGGTAGGTCTGTCCCCAGAGGGATTACTGCTGGTGTAGTGCACGTGCATTTTGGAGACAACAAAAACACAGGTAGGTTGCTGTGGTGTTAAAGAGATTTTTAAACACAGATGTGTAAAGCCGTAAATGGATGATTCAGAAGTGATTTAAGCAAAGTATATCAAACCTTTGGAGAAGGCCATCCCCTGAGCATTTCTTGTTTGTGAAAGGATAATTTTGGTTGAAACCTTTATGCAGAAGTTAACACCTTAAGCCTATCACTTGAACTATCTGCTGACTCTGTTGCCTCTGTTACCATGACCATGTCTTCACTGCAGAATCAAACCATTTGCCTTGCAGTTAATGCTTTTTGGGCTAGCCTGGCTGGAATAAGAGCACACTGTGAAATAACACCTGCACTACACACAGTGACTGGCTTGCCATGCAGAGAGATTGGATTAGCAGCTGGAGAGCTGAGCTAATAAACTGTAGCTAATGTTCCCATGTGAGCTCACTGATTTGAGTTAAAAATGCCACCCTGCTTGAATTAAGGGGCTTGTGTGTAGAAGGGGTTTGCGATGGTAGCAACACACAGGTTATAACAGCAAAAAATTTTCTGACAGCTATTATGACCTTTGAAGCTTGGAGAAAAAATAATATTGATAAATGATATAAGCTTATAAAATGATCTAAACTAGAGATTACACGATACACTTCTTTGAATGTCACTCAGAGCCAAGGAGAAGGAAGGAGGAAGTATCTTTACACTGTTGTTAGACCTCTCCAGATGTGCAGCCAGCTTGGGAAAGAAAGGGGCCTTGTCAACCTCTGTCAGTGAGGCACATCCCCATCTGCACCAGCCTCTCTGTCCCAAACACTGCAGAGCCATGGTGACAGCCACTGCCTCCTTCTTACATGCCTCAGACAAGAGAATACTGACAAGGAGAGCCACAGGATTACCCTTCTGTCCTTTTCCTGCCCTAGAAACCCTACACTTACACATAAACACAAAGAGGCTTTTCCAAAACCCTGTTTCAACATCTAAGTCTCCTTGTACGCAGCAGAGCCTATTTTTAATACTGTTCTCTATAACTGGGGCCAGAAATATTTCTGTCTTCCAGGACCAGAAGTGAATGCCAGAAGACACTAAGAGTTGCACCTCTGGGATGCACCGACAATCCAAGTTTCGCTTTACGTTAAACCAGCAGACAAAGTCCCATAGGACTATTCAAGCCTACGCAGCACAATAATACAAAGTATATAGAGCCCTGAATCGATGCCAACTGAGTCAACCACAGAAGTGGAGCAGGGTACTTGTGGTGGCCGTCCCTTGTCCTCTTCTGACACCACAGTGTTGTGCTAGCACAGCAGCTTCCAGACCCAACCTAGCACCAGCGCCACCGCTGCAAGGGATGCAAGGGATGCAAAGGATGCAAAGGATGCAGGACCGAGCCCACAGTTTGAGCCGCTTTTGGATCACTATACCTGAAATTATTCTTAAATTTCCTGAATACATAGGTTTTTCTCCAGATACGGTATCTTGCTGACCTCGTATTGATACTGCGACTGCTTGCAATTAGAGGATACGGTGCAAAACTACAGGTTTTATAGAATTAAGCCACGTAGGGAACGCATTTATAATCTTGAGTGAGGCTTGAACTGTTTCTAGGTTATGATTAAAGCACAGAACAGTTTAAGAACAGGAAAAAGGCCAGCTAACTTGCTATGTCTATCCTTATTTCACTTAGATTTCTGTTACGCTTACTTGATTTTTACTATATCCCTCACTTCATCTTTTGTCCAGAAATAAATCCAAGTGGCTTTTCAGTTTATTTGTGCTCCTTGCTTCGATTTCCTTTCTTGGTAATTTATTCCAAATATCAACTGAAATTTTTGTATCATAAAGTCTCAACTTTTTGGAGCAATTTATAAATTTTAGGTGTGGCCACAGTAGTGGAAGTCTCACCTGAAAAGGCAAAGCAGGCTCTGATATCAAACTCTCAAAGTATGTTTTTCAATTTGACCTGCTTCCCTTTTGTTTTCCAACATATGAATGTTTTTGTAATAGCTATTGTCTATGATGAGCCTATGGCTTTTTCTAAAACCACATGACTGTTCAGAGGGAAAAATACCAATTTGGTAATGAGAGACATTATGTAGATACCAGCCTCACATTTGTCATTGCAGGCAGTCTTGGGATATTGTTTGTGTTTCCAAAAGTAAAATCTAGGTGCCACTAACACTTTCTCATGGAACTGTATATTGTTAAATCAATGTCATTTAGAGTCAGCTTCCTCTAAAGGGAATGCAAGTTTAGGATTTGCAGGTCTCTTCACTTTCCATGCCTCCAGGTCTAATCTCTTAAGGTGAAGTTGGCTCTTGAGTTCTCAATAAAGCTAATCCAAATATTTTCAGTGACATTTTTTATTTCCAGAATTGCCATTCTGCCAAACCTAGGATGTTTTGTTAATCAAAAAGGTTTCCTATAGCCTATCACAGAAGAATGCAGAAGAGCTGAAAGTGTTATTTATAAGGCAATCACCTTACCAGGAGCAGCTGGTTTTTTCCCATATGCCAAGTCAATGCCAGGTTCATCTTTTGACTGTTTTCTCTCTCCTGATTCTTCTCTGTTTTTGCTAAAAGTCTCTGAAATGTCCATTTTCATTCCGCCACATGTGGACCAAAACCAAATTTAAAAGCTAAAAAATACTTACCAAAAGAAACTGTTGTTTTATGGTCAGGGCAATCAACAACCCTAACTACACATACTCTTAGCACAATAACCTAACAGAAAAGAAGGGGAAATCTCACAAGTGTAAACATTCCGATGCTTGCAAACCAGTCCCAAATGTATTTTCAAGCACATTCCTTCGTCATTGCTCGGGATGCTGCCTAATGAGTTGACAGTAAGCCAGTGACAGTCTAGCACAGCAAAAGTTTAGTGCTTCCTTTTTTGGACATTCAAGTATTCCCTATTGTTTTGAAATTGGTTAGTAACGCTGTCTCTTTGCCTTTGCCATCCAACAAGCCCTTCTCTGGCAGTGACTCATTCAGGTTCTGGCACTGTGTAGGATAACGGAGAAGCGTTAATAGAAAACACTTGGTGACATAGATAGGAGGCGAAGGGGAGGAAAGATGCAAAGCAGAGTTCTGGCTCTGTCACATTTTCTCTAATTTGTGGAGTTTTCCACTCCTTTTGGAAACTACAGATGCTGGGGGTCACTGCACTGCATTCCCTGGATACAAAGAACACTGAAATCCCAAAGAGCATAAGTTAGTGAACACCACATTACTGCATGCTGTTCCTATTAAAAAGATCATTTATTTTAATAGCCTGTGTTACTTTTGTTCTCCATTATGCATCCTGGATTATTTTGCTGTTTCCTATACCGTGAAACTTCATAGTTATAGAGCACTGTGGATGCTAAGCAACACTGCTCTACAAGTGATTGACGAGCTAGCTACTAGTCTGTAGTGATTGAACTTGATTGGGATGGGCAAGAACAATACTTTTCAGATGAGGCATGATCATTGCATTCCATAGCATCTATAATTTCTGTAAAATCCTCTCACATGAAAGGCAAGAGGGAAACTCCCACTGTCTTTAACTGTGCCAGTATTTCACTCTGCAAATTTTACTTTTTAGAGCTCCATAGGGTAACAGGCGTCTTTGACTTCTGCAGTTTCAGAGCCTTGAGCAAAGTAGATGGGCATGACTAAGAACACAAACTGCCTTCAGAAGTTTACCTTCTTTTCTTTTCATGTTTTCTCCATGGAATCACAGAATTTAGCCCATTGTCTTCTGTTCCCACATCAGCTTCACATAGGACTAACACTTCTGTGTTAAAGAGGTACCTCTAATCTGCAAGTTGAAAGAGTCCCTAAAATACCAGTGAGACAGAATTTTTCAGGTAATGTGGACATGGTTCTCCTTCTAGATGTAGTGCCGACATTTTAATGGAGTCCCATACCTAATGGAGTAATATAACCCTGACATTAACAATCTAAAATTGATGCAAGACGACAGTCAGGTTCTGTATATTTTATTAGCTCTTAAAACTAAAACAGTAAAAGTAGTTTTGAAAAGAGACAGAGAGGTGAAGAGGTCTGAAGAAAACTGAGAGGAGACTAAATTCAGTTTATTTCTCATGTATTTCTTGACTATGTGTCACCTTGAACTCCTATGAAAAGCATGCTTTTCTGCACTATTGTAGTTTTTCTCATTTCTGCTCTACAGTCTCTTGGGACACCCACTAAAAGCATGCCAAAGGTGGAGGGTGGAAGGGTGGGGGCCTAAATATTTTAAATCTATTAAATAATATAACACTTCTGAAATACTAAAAAACACATGGAGGTATGTTTCCCCCCATATGGGAATTCAGCTGTTCCCAAGAACAGCCTGGGTGTCAGGAGACCAGAGCAACATATGAGGAATGTATTAAACAAATGATGGAGTGAGGATTGAATAGCTCGGGGAGCTGGAAAAATATTACATACCTTTTCATCTTGAGTCTACCCCGGACTGACAGTGCAAATGAAAATCATTAGACTCTGAAGACGGTTTGGTGGTCCATGTGGAATCACTTGGTGGTTTCTCTGGAGTTACTAATAGACAGCTTTCTACATCACAGAAACTTCCATACATTTATCACCCTTTTCAGCGATCTTAGTGGAAGCCAAGAGAAAGGGTTTAAGAGAGAAAAACATTTAAGCATATGCTTAAAATTAAGCACCTGCTCAAGTACTTTGCTGGATGAGAACCTTAAAAACTGCTCTGCTAATACATGTGGTTAAAATATGAAAAGCAGAAAGGAAAGCTGTTCATGCAGTACCTGTTCTGGAAAAACTTTATTTTCGTTAAATAGCTTTTAGCAACATCACATTGTATTTAAAAAAAAGGAAAAAAGTAAAAGAATCAAGGCTATATTGCAAAGACTATCTGTAATGGACCATCAGAAAGGAGCAAGCATATCAATAGACTGTGCTCTCTCAACAGATGCTGACCATGCTGAGTGATCATGTGCTTGCATTTCAATGTAGATTCAATTAACAGATCCCATCATATTTTCCATTTCTCTGCACTGAGCAATGTTACAAATACTGAAGCAACTTTCAGGTGATTCAGTAGAAATACATGGCAAAGTGCAGTACCAAAGACCTTACTGGAGTCCTACCAACCAACACAGTTGTGTTAGCACAGTGCAGACACATCTACATCGCTTCCAGTTTTGAAGCCAGATGAAATATCACAGATTAGTGCTGCATTGCATGAGACAGATATATCTTCCTCTTCCCACAGTGCAGGGAATGGGGGTGACTGTGCAGGGCCTCACCATAAGTGACAGAAGCAGAGTGCTCATCTGCCATGTTTTGAGACACATTTTTCATTTATTTATCACATAACTGCAAGGAAGCATGAATGCATCAATCCAGCCTCAGTAGGGGAACACTGAGCAACATCGGCCAACGTTGCTTCCAGTGAAGAATTTACACTAACACAAAGCTGCAAAAAAAATTCAACAACAAATCAAACTAAAAAGGGTTATGTTTATCTCACACAAATACTGCACTTAATTATACTCCTGAAATAAAACTGAAGGGAAATAATTCATTAGCCCATGATTATTTTTTGACTGCACTGAAACTGCATCAGGAGTATTTGAAAAAGTATAAAAAGTGTTCTGTAGTAAAATGGATGTAATTTTGTCAACAGATGTAAACTTCTTCACAGCAATGTTAATTGTGGCAGACCATCCTTCTTCTGCACTCTCTTCTTTCTACAAATTAACTAGAATATGAGAACATATATTTGCTTCCACCTGACTGCTAAGTTCATATACTACACTATACAGCTAAACACACTAGTGATACGACAATCTTTCATCACCTTTCCTTACTTTCCCTGATAAAAGGATTTAAGAATCACAGGAGCTACCACATTTTTTCAACCTAAAATGCATGGAAATATTAAAGCATGTCTTGATCAGCTGTTTTCATCTGTGCCAGATGTTAGAAATGACATTAATAGAAAAATAGCTGCTACAATTTTTAAAGTCTTTAAGAATGGTAAAAATTGAGAAGATAAAACAAGAGAACATGTTTACATTTTGACCATCATGTGCTATTTTTTTATGATACCATTCTCAAATTAGCCTACTCAAGTATTTCCTGAAATTTGTGACTTAATGGATTAATTAAATGGCAAAGTAAGGAATTGATGACAAAATCTCTGGCCATAAAATGTGATTCTTACTTAAAAATACATCTTAATAAAGCAGAAAAAAAAAACACTAGGATTTGTTCAGGCATATATATCACGGCTCACCTTCCTGACTTCACTTTGCACCCTACCTAACAAAGTTATCCTACTCCAGTTCAACCAAATTCTCAAACATGAAAGAAGTTGAAAGCATGATCTTGCATCTTGTCTTGAAGAACATGTCTGAAAGGTATTTACAGACAGCGGTGGGGTCAGCACGCAGTCCTCTCCAGTCCCATTCCAGCTCTAGAGGCTGGAGCATGCTCTGGTGGGTGCACACTCTTCTGTCTCTTTTCCATCCAAGCTCAGCCCCTTCAGCCCATTGCCCTTCAACATTTTCCTCTTGCACTCTGTGTCCTGACCCCTTCCCTGAGCAGTGCCATGGTCCGCTCACTGGGTTTCTGGACCCAGTCCTCTTCCCAAACCCAAGACAAGGCCAGAATAAGACTTTCCCTCCAGTCCCCATCTAATGTCAGCCTTTCCACACCCTCTCTTCCTGGCTTTCCCTCACAGTTTCTTTGCCAAGCTCGTGTGTCCCCACCCCAACATCCCCAATGACATTCCTCCCTCCTTAGGTCAGCTTCCCACTTCCCCTGCCTCCAACTTCTCATTTTCTTACTCTCTGTGTCCTTATCTGCTCCTTTCCTCTCCACTTAAATCACACAGCTCCCTCTTGTCCCACTGCCCGGGCCAACCAAAGCCGGGGAATATAAGGACAGAGGGCAAATGCTCATGGTTTTGCCTCCCACCCTCCTTGGCACAGCACAGCAAGAAGCTGCCTTTGCAAGGAAAGCCCAGCTCCTTTGCTCGACTGCAGGCAAGACAGTTCCTGGCTGCTCTCTGCAGCTGCAGTGTGATCAGCCGCAGGCACTGAGAGGCTTAGTCCTGCTTGCTGCAGCTGCACTTTTCAAAGCACTTGCTTGAATTTTAGAAGTCTATAATGAGCAGGTATACAGAACTTTTCTTCCCCCAAATCTTGTAACGTCACAGATCTTCATGGAGATTTAAGTTGTCATTGGGAAAGGGCACATCCCAGTCTTCTACCAAATTTCAGCTTGTTGTTTCAGAGTAAAAAAGCACCAAAGGTATCGAAAGGAGACAATTCTTTTTTAACATAGGCAAAAGAGGTTTTACTTCTTGTATTGCAGGGATATCTGGAGTACATTGATAGAAATTTTCCATCAGATTCATAGGACAGCACTTGGCATGGAAAACTTCACCACAGCTGTTACTGTGACAGGCTAGGAGCTACTGACAAGAGAGTCATGTAGCAGTAGGTGATGCTACTGATAACCCGTGGCCATTCCAGTTCAGCTGGTTATACTTTCTGCTTGAAAAATGTTGCCTGAGTCTAAGGGAACTCTACCAATCTGCCTGCTGCTATATGGTTTCATGTGTCCAAGTGTCCAAGCACATACATAGCCCAGTCCTCATCAGTTTGCAGTCTATCAAGGACATACCAAGAATGGAAATTGCAAGAGGATCAACATCATTTTCCTCAAACACTGCAACACAAGCTTTATAGATTTAATTATGAAGCCTGAAACAAACCAAATAATGCTTAGCCACTGCAGGCTACTGTGGAGGGACAAGCATGATTAGCTGAGGATGGGAAGTTGCAAGTTTAGGGTAGCATGATGAAAAGAATGTTAAAAAACACCTGGATTATCAACCTCAATCCTCTTTATTCAGTGGAATTAATCCCCATTTACTCCTGCATAGTGAGGTGGAAATCAGAGTTATGCAGCATGATCCTTCCCTTGGCAGTCACTGTGGAGCATGCAAGTGTGCCGTGGGCCTTGAGAGAGACCCAGGAATTTGCAGCACTGCCCCCTCTGCTATGGGTACTGTACACATGTGACCAAGAGGTCTTTCCTCTCCAAGGGTTAATAGGTACCATGCACGGCACTGGTAGCACGCTCATTTTTGTTGGGATTGTTCAATACAGGGAGGTAGATATGCCAACTCCTGCCTTTTCTGTTCCTCCTCTATTTTATGTTAATCTCTGCTGACCTGAACCAGCAGAGCTCCCTGAAACTGGACTAGAGTTTTCAGGAGGAAGATGGTGAAAACAGTAAGGAAAAGACTTGCTCTATAGACAGATGTTAAGAGCACTTTAGCTGACAAGGTCAGATGCCCACCCTCTCTTTCCTTGCTCCAGGACTTGCCTAAGGGGACAAAGAGGCAGGGCAAGTCCCAAATGAATCAGTTATGAAATATCTTACAGCAACCTGGCATTTGCTTTAGGGGTAACAATTCTGAAAGAGTGAGGTACAGGGAGCAGGAGCTAGTGAGGAAGCAGAGACCCTGGCCTCCACAGCCCCCAAGCAAACCAAAGCCCTGGCAGACCCCAACAGCTCCAGCATGGAAAAGACACATTGCCAAAGAGGGAGAAAGGCCAGTCGTGCCTCTCTGGCCTTACAGAAATACAGGATGGGCTTTGAGGAATTACAGACTGTTCAGGAAGGAGTTAAACACCAAATGCAAGAGTGCCCCTACTTTTACTCAGGACACCATGATTTTATTACACTCTTCTCTGAAAGTTGGCAGGCTGCATGCCAAGCACTTTTTAATTTTTTTTTTTCTTTCTCACACACAGAAATTCTCCTCAAAACCTCTTACTTTTAAGCTAAGTGCCAAAAAATGCTCAAGTGCCAGCCAATGACTCATCTTTTAAAAGCCTGGCTTTTGGAAGGTGGTTTTCATTTCAGGAACTTGGGATTGCTTCCTGGATACTAAACATTGTGGGATCAATAATTAGACTACAAAAATGTCAAAAAAGAAGGAGTTTAAATATTTAAACATCAGTCATCTTTGGGGGTTCTCTTAACTAGAGATATGTGGGAGTTCCAAGAGAAGGAAAAAACAAGAAGGCCAAAAGTTTGGCTGATGACTCAAAATGGCCAACATCCACTTTTTTTTTTTTAATACTGAAACATATTTTAAATCATTTTAATCTCTTTTTAATAATGGAACCAGACACATACATCACATAGCCTTGGAAAGAGTAGAAACACTATTTTCTTTTTTTACGTGGGTGCAAATGGAAAGCATATGATGACACTCCATCTCTTCCTCCCCTGTGCTATGCTTCACCCATTTCTCAACACACAATGCAGACATACGGCCTTTATTAGTGCTGTAGTTACATGTCATCATTTTGCCATCATGCAAGCCAAACTTTTGAAGTGCTCTTTTGCTTCTAGGGATTTCCTTGTTTACACACCACATAAAACCTAACTTGCACCGTGATAAAGGCATGTGGGAACACAGAATCCTGTACACAGGTGAGGGTGTCTATCAGCAGGCAGGGAGGAGGAATGGCACAGATCTGCTTTTAAGCCTGACACAGGCCTAGAGTGTTTCTGTTTGGAGGCAATGCTGTTTATCAGCCCCTGCAGGACAGTGGCTGGACAATTCAAACAGGAGATTTGTAGAGGGAATAAAGAAAGTGGTAGAACAAAATTTAGAAAGCAGAGGAAAAATAAAGAGATATTCTTTAAGTCAGAAACTAATCATGAGTTGCCTCTTCCTATGTTTGGTGCAGGCTCTCAAGCATAGTAGTCAGGGCAACTGTCTTTTATTTTACATTTTGCTGAGATCACTTATTCTGTATATATCAAGGCTAGCAATTATGACTCTCAAAAGTTGCTTATAAATACAGTTCACATCTTATGCATAGGACACACTGACAGTGTGCAGGTGCCCTTGTCCATGGGTGTTCTGGGTGAAACAGATATAGCTATCTGTTTATTCTGGGACTGGTAACATCCTGGCCTGACACTGCAATCTGTTAAGAAGCAGTTTTGAATGAATCCAATAACATGGTATAGATTTTCTAGGAGTTTGAAGGGCTATCAGACTTCTCTCCCACCTAATCTTCTCTTCTGTGTCAAAGAGAAACTAGCACCAAATGTTTCAAAGTAAGGTCAAGGGTCCTTGATTTAGCTAGTCACAGCGCTAACTGTCCCTAGAGAAAACTATTCCTAACCACTCAGCTGAAACATATGTATGTTTAGCTATTAGACAGCACACCACAACTTTGGGTCCTGTTTATCCATTGGTGTGTTTCAGAGCAACTACTAATGGAACCACAGCTTGTTTTTTCTCCTCACACAAATCAGCCACAAAACAGAGATTTCTCCTATCCTGTCAAAAGAAACAATCAACCAATCAAACACTATATCCACAAACCAGTTTTAGTTCCCAGAAATGAGGACTTTCAAACCACATTACAAAGTGTCATAATGCAACCATCCCATGCTCTCTTTTTTTTTTCCAGTGTGTTGACAGCTGCAGGTTAGGTAACATTATTCCTTTTTAGTTAAAATATATGAAAACATAGGCCACACAGTTCTTTTTACAAACCTCTCACTGCACCATGTTGCAAACACAGCCAGCACCAAGTGTCACCTACAGCCATGATGCTGGAGGCAGGTTTTTATCTGCACTGGTGAGCTGGTTCATATAGCGGCAGGCTTCAGACCTCCACTTAATTTCCTGCTTAATCACCCTTGCTTGCAGAGTCCAGTCTCGCAGGATGTGCAGGTCCCAGTTTTGCTACCAGGAGCAGGAGAGCTGCTTAGCTTCCTACACTAGGTGGCATGGAAGGACTAAGTTTTGTCACCCCCCCACCACCGTCCGGTGGCAAATGATGTTGCTGTTCTGTGTCTTACAATCTCTTTTGCTGTGTTCTGCAGAAATTTTTATTTTTTAATTTAATCACCTGGCAGAATTTTATCAGGAAAAATGCTGAAGCTCTTTGAGGGATTCCTTTGTGACTTTTCCATTCCAGCTGAGCGGCAAGCTCTTCATTGTCCTTGGTGACTTTCCCTCTTGACTTTCCAACATTGACTTTCAGCAGCCAGATATTATACACTCTAGCTCTGTACCTTACCCAGTTAAGTCTTAGGTTTCCCATTAGTCCTTTTCATTTCACCATTACCCTACATTACCCTACATGCCAAGAAACAGCCCTGAACTTTTACAATTCACAGAGCAGGAACTTGGAAGCCTGTGTCTGAAAATAATTCCAACTCCTCAGAATCACAACACTTTAGATGTCTGAAATAGTCAGACTTCTTGAAGAGGTCAATTTGCTTCTTACCTTGCTCAACTACTGAACTGATTACTGCAAATTATTGACCCTATAAAGCAACCAGGTTGGATCCATCATGCTGTCATTGGGAAGGGCAGCATTGCTCAATACTGCGGTTTCACTAACAACAGCACAACGTGTGCACGGGTACAGCCCTGCTGCAGCCTTCCTAGCCCTTACCCTATGCCACAGCAGATACAGGTGTGTAATGAAGGTCATTTCAGTTCAGTCAGGCTGTCCATCTGTTCCTAAATCACTTGGATGTGAACACTTAAGAGCATAGTCATTACCTTGTATTATTGTCTCTCCACTGTCACCACAAAGCACCTCATTTCTACCTGGCAGTTTCCAATACTATATGCATGCAGTGCCATTCTCATTACCTCAATGTTCTCCCAACATGTTACTTAACAGCTTTCCAGCAAACAAACCCTGCCCATGCACCCCCTCCACCCAGCCCATGTAAGTAATCTGCCTTCCTCTGCCTGGGGGAACAACAGGGGTTAGATTATCTCTTGAGGTGCTTTCCACCCCTGTTTTCTATGATTCCCTGGGGACAGGCTTATCTCTGAGGTAACATCTTGCAGGACTCCAGGGTTACACTGGTGAACGTGTTAAGGCCAGAAACAGGGAGGGAGATATTCAGCATTAATGGAAGGGGCCTGGCTTTTCAAAGTGGAAGATTTTCTCATCATGTGAATGGGCCTGAGTCATTCAGGTTTTGTCAGCTGGAGGTTCAGGATAAGAGATGTCCCAAGACCGTTTACTATGTTTTTTTAAATCTGAACCTGCAGTCTCAGCTATTTAACTCTGTCTTACCCTACCTTCTAATCTCTTGTCCTTAGTGAGGTGATTTTCCTTCCCTCTTCCTTCACTGCCATGCTGAGCTGGCACTTTCTCCCTTCCCTTCTGCCTGGCCCAACCCTGCATGGCCCTTGCCAGGGCACAAGGAGGACCAGAGAGACCTCTACCAGGAGCAGAAAACTAAAACATAAAAAACACCTAGAAGAGGCTGAAGCCACGGAGGGCTAGAGTCAGGCACAAAGCTCAAGAGTATGTTTAACCCTAGTTTTGGTTCAAGGAGATGTCCAGTGAATATACCCTATGGCCATTATGAATGCCTGTATTTCTTCACATGTTATACAGTGATAAGCACCACTAGTACATTTCAGTTTCCATGGTATCTACAGAAGTATACTTTCTGGAGGAAAAGAGTTCCTACGAGGAGCTATAGACTACAACACTGTCACCACTTGGCACAGGGGAGCCCACTGTGCAGCATGAAAGGGAGAGGCAGTGCTGCTGCGCAGCTCCCTCCTGGCTGCATACCACCCTGTGTTTCAAAACAGGGTGAAAGAACTCCAAGAAACTGCAAGGAAGACCTGGGAAAAAACAAAATTAAATCATGCCTCTTGGGTGACCGTATGGCAACACATGCTGTCCTCAGTTTAACTGGCGCAGGTGTAAACAAGAGCTAAAGATTACCCATAGGGCACAAACAAAACACATGACAATGTGAAACACTATTAAGTTTTAACTGCCGCTTATTTGGTTAAGCCCTTCATAGCTCTCTGCTGGTGAGTCTTCAGTAGTGTGTTCGTTCCATCCTCGGGCTCATAAAAATTTACTGCACACCTTCATGTATTCTCCCTCTATAGGTCCATTTTATTTCACTGGCAAAATACAGCCCCCTGGAGACGCAGCTCTGATTAACTGAATGCTCGAGATATACAATGCAGTCCCCAGAATACATCATATTCGTGGTAATATTCTGACTGTAAAAAAGACTTGACTTTTTAAGCTGCTCCAGAGATGCAGATAAATGTAATGTGTCAGAAATAGGGACCACCTACATATCAGATCACACTTACAAGGATAATGTATGCAGGCGTATAAAATTGCCAAGGAACATAAAGCCACCCAGAAAGGGGTACTTCCCCAGGCTACTGACTAGTTTATTCCACATTTCACTGACTCTATAAGGCAGCCGAGTGACATTTGGTTTCAGCAGAGCCACCTGAAGGGATGAAATTGCACTGTTCTTGGACAGTCAGCAGCAGGGACATTATGATTTTAAAATATCTTGCCAAAAGACAAAGCCACGAGCAAACAACATTACAAATCAGAACCTCCTTACTTCAACATCATAAACAAAACCAATGAATACAAGCTCCCTAGCAGAGACACAGTAACAGCTCCTTTAATTTTTAAGATTCCAGTTCTTAAGATTGCCAAAGCATTTTTATGGGGAGGGAATTGAAAAATTTTTCTGATAGTTTAAAAAAAAAAAAGAAAAGGGGAAGAAAAGAAGGAAGAAACACAGTTCTGTGACTCAGAGGTGCAACTGAAATAAAAATCTAAACGTTGCTACAAGTGGGATCACTGAAGCTCAAAGCAAAACTCTGCATCTTGGAAATTTCCAGAGGATCTTGGAAAAATTCATTGCTTTTAGGCAGAGAACAGCAAAATGAAAAGAATGTCGAAAGAGAGCTTGAGGATGAAAAAAAAATGGAGTAGTTAAAGCTAAACCTTTACTATTTCTACAGTCAGAGCAGTAAATACTGTTTGATATATAGTTCGGTGTTACAAACATATTTCAAGCTTACTGCTCTTGTTCCACACAGCTGAGGAGCAGAAGACAGGAAGAGTCAGCGTCAATGTGCTGATGCCAGGTAGTTTTTCATCTTTCTCAATAAATCTGAACACTGCTCTTGTTTGGTTTCCCAGAGTTCAGATGAAGAGCCCACAAACAGAAGCAGCCAGCTTTGCTTAATCCAGATATGATCCTGTTGTAAGCCTTTGGAAGAAACAGCAGGAATGAAGAAGGAGTAGTGGCATCCCAGCTCCCACCTCAGACACACATGTCCATCACCATGGACTGTTTTGTCCAGATGCTCTCTGCAAATTTATACCCTACTGGTGATTGAAACCTTGGATAGTACAAGAATGTCATGCTTAAGCCCTGCACACACCACAGTGTCCCTGCACTTCCCAGGCGAATGCTCCAGCCACCTGGGCATCGTTTGCACCCTTGCTTTCAGCACCTGCGAGAGGAGGGCTTTCAAGGAGCTGCCTGAGGCACACGGGCGACTAGAGCCTCAGACACTGTGCTGGGGAGCACTGGGTGCCCATTCAAAGCTCTGGTGCATCCTTTAGAGAGAAATCTGAGTCTAGCTCTTCTACCTTGCAGATGAATTTCCTACAAATCCCTGTCCAGTTACTCTAAATTTAGCTGGGTCTCCTTAGATACTCCATTTGAGGACATTCTACTTGGAATAAAATACTTTTAACAGACGCTGAAGCAGAATACAAATGTGAAAATGATTCACAGGTCTAGGAAGTGAATGTTTGGCTTCTAGGGCATGTTGCAGCGAATGTAAAATGCTGCACACAGAGTTGATGTCTCATCAGGAGAGGCCAAGGAGCAATGCTCCAAGCCTTGCATAGGCACAACCAGCTTGCAGGCAGTTAGTAAAAACATTGTCCTGTGTGGCACATACTCTCAGATTTCTTCAGAGGTGGAAACTGAACTAGTTCTCCTAAGGCTTGATGCATGCTCCAGGCTACTGGGTAATATATCCTCCCACAGGTTTTGTGAATCTAGCATTTATTTCTTTGGTCTGCAAGGACCCAAATCAAAATCTTTTGAAAGCATTAGATGTTCTGAGATTTTGCTTCACCAAGAAACCAAATTTTTTGTGTTTTTAAAAGTTTTTTTTATCTTAAAATGAGGGCGTGAGTTGGCATCTGAGCCAAAAAAATCAGTTAAATGCACAGCTCTTTTGGTGGCAGATTGCTCCCTGTAGGAGGTCTCTGGTTGTTCTTCACATCTCATGGGTGTTATAGAAGTAGTTCTCAGAGAACTACAAAAAAGGAGAAAGGAAGGTTGTTTGGCATATTCAGAATAGAGTGTTCATGTAATCAGAAGAAAATATTGCTTTGAGTTCTGTGAATGGTACACAGATACTATGGGCAATTGGAGCCTTATACTTTTATATAACTCGTAATTACTTAATTCAATTATTCAAAGAAAATTACTTCACACCCCCACAAAATACCCTGTATCTTACTGAGGAGACAGATATGCCTGGTTTTACACTCAAGTAATGTCACCTCCAGCAGAAGCTCATTTATTAAAATACCAGAATACTGCTGTATGATGCCTATCGTAACACCCACCTCCCACACACGCAGGGCAGTGTGCGTCTTATAACAAAGGAGGCATTCATAGCTATTATCTTGAAAGCTAGTAGGGGTGATAAATGCATTAAAGGGACCAGAGAAATGTTGTCTTCACCAAAGAAAAGCTAAAATAGCTCAGGGATGTTTTTAGTGGAAGTTGAGGTGCTTCCATGCCTGCTAGCCCAGGACCAACTTTCCCTCACAGTGTCAAAAACTTTATTGTAGATTTGAACTTCACCTGAGCTTTACAGCTACCAAGAACCCCAAAACTAAACACTTCACCCTGTGCTCCCAAAAGGTCCAAAACCATATTTGGATCTCAGCTCTTTGGTAAGGGCCCTTTGGCTAAGATGCTTTGCAGCTTCACCCAGACCTGTTACCACCAGGACATCTGCTGCCGGTTCAAGCTCTGCGGCAGGCAGGAGCAGGGGCTCCCAAGAGCCCATTTGGTTTGGGTTAGACAGATTTGGTGAGGGGATTCACTGCTCCTTTGCAGCAAGGTGCTAGTTGCAACTTATTTTGTTTTTATTATCACTAAAACAGCTCTCGGTCTATTAATATACCTTTTGTGCAAAAACCAGTCTGGCACCTTCAAGAAGGAAAAAGTGGTAATGAAGAGACTCTCAAGTTCCTAAACTTGCTCAAAACTATTAAGAGACATAAATTCTTGGGACAGAATTAAAGAAAAAAATGAGAAAGCAAAATCTAAACTCAGTACTGCCAAGTCACTCTACCCAAAGTGAGTTCTCTGATTTGTTCCTTCACTCTTGCTTTTGTTGAATATTTTAAAAAGATAACAGATTTCCAGTGCAGCAGCTTGACAAATGACACTTTAAACTAGAGGTCAGCCCTCTGCATTGGCCACTGTGAAGTTGGCGACAACCTGTTTGCCCAGTTGGGAGATGAAGTTGCTTGGCAGGTTTAACTGCAAAGGGGATACATTTGCTTTCTTAGCTCCAATTGTGTTGCTCAGAGCAACCCACCATGTCTCTGGTGTTGAAACTTGCAGAGACCCCTGACAATCAACCCAGACACAAGCCACTTCCAGACCGGAATAGCCAGATTTAGGGTTTTTTACATTAGCCACAGGATAGAGATCAGCAGTCATGAGGTTCACGTAGCTTAGACCTTCCCCTTCCCTTCATCGAGTTTAACTCCTGAGGCACAACAGACGCATGCTTCGCCTCAATGCTGTGTCCCGACTGGTGCACGCAGGAGGCAGGAAAACTCAATGCATGCTATATAAAGCAGCAGAAACACACATATTGTGTAACAAATGTCTGTTGAAAGGAGATAAAGAGACAGCCAGATTTCTTTCCCTTTTTTGTTTGCCTGTGTCCTCATTCCCCTCTGCCTGCCCGCCTTGCTGTCTGGGAGAGGTTTCACATTGCATTAGCATTACCGCCCATGCCTCAGCCGGCGGTCGCAGAGGGTTTGCCGCTGTGCCCCCGCCGCTGGCCACCTGGCAGCTGGTCCGTGGACAGCCTCCGACAGGCAGGACAGGGACCTCTCTGTAGTGACAGACCCTAAGCCTTAGGGGCAGGATAGGGTCTTGAGGCAGATCAGCTGGGGAGTGGAGCGGTGACACAGCATTGCAGCTGTGTCCCATCACCAGCCGCCACTTCCAGCTGCTGTAGGTAGGGTAAGGTCTGCTGTCCTAACGCTGATGATCCCCAGTTAGACCTTGACTCTCAGCAGTGAAAAGATATCTTTTCTTCCCTCCCCCCCCCCCCCCAGCTCGGGAACTCCATAATACTGCACAATGCCTCTGGTATCTAACCTCATTACAGGAGCTTGTCTAACTCCTCTGTACTGAGGAAACTC
The DNA here is from genome assembly GCF_949628215.1 of Phalacrocorax aristotelis. Taxonomy (NCBI): domain Eukaryota; kingdom Metazoa; phylum Chordata; class Aves; order Suliformes; family Phalacrocoracidae; genus Phalacrocorax; species Phalacrocorax aristotelis. The sequence continues at coordinate 66,860,633 of NC_134278.1, forward strand.
TCACCTCCCTCAAAGGCAATGACTCAAGATACTAATCAGTGCAAGGAGGATGTCTGAGGGTTTTTCCATCCACTACTTCAGCCTGGGCTATACTTTTCCTTCCCCCATTACTGCAGCCACAAACACTGTGCTCGCATTGCGGAGGAAGGCACCCAGCCACTTCTTGTGCAGACTGCCTCAGGTATATTTAAATTTAAGCTGAACACCAAATTATTAAAAGTGGCCCTGAGCACACTCAGAAGAGACTGTTTTCTGTCTTTCCACACTGTTTCCTCTTTACTGCTCTCTGTTACTCTTTTCTTTGGTTTCTGTCATCATTTTACCTTTGTAGACTTTTGGTGTTCAAGCAGAGGAAGACACCTCTTCTGAAGAAGACCCTTAAAGGAGATATGGCTCCTACATTTGGCCCTGAAACATAGTCACAGCTGCTGACCATCGTGGCTTTATCCCTGTCTGTTGAAGAGATGAGATAGGATCACCCTCAGGATTCAGAAATATGTCTTAATAAGGCCTGACCTAATAACATCACACCGGTTAAAGTCACTCTGTTCACATCTCTGGAGGTAAGGTTGGGAAGTTCTGACTTTCTTGAAGTTATGAGTAGTGAAGGGACTGACACCAGCCACACACAGAATATGGGGATTTTCTGAAAAACCGAGGATGCCTCCACTCCCACTTACTTTCCCTGACAGTGTCTGCCCCAGTCCTTCAGGCTTGTACAGCAAATCCTCGTCAGGACTTATTGCTAACAGCACTGAGCCACCTCCAAAAGGTTATTATTAAAAGTCATTCATTACAATAATCTGCAACCCTCATTTAACGTCAGCAGACCTTTATCTTTTACCCTGGGGGGGTTATGCTAGCTCCTGCAAGCCAAAGCCCAATCATAACAAGTGTCTCAGGTTGTAATTACAGGGTGATTTCCAAAGATACCAACCACCTATTCTGCCTCCATACATTTTCAAGGCCAAAGGTTGCCTCCCTATTTCAATGCCTGTGAGTCTACATGGGGAAAAATATCCTTTAATAAATGGATAAATTATTGGAAAGAAAATATATTATGAATAAACTGGACTGCCTGTGCCTGTGCTTGACACAGGAGGAGAGGACATGGGGGCTGGCTGAGGCTGGAGCAGAGCATGCTCCCAGCAGGCAAGGCAAACGCTTGAGCAACCGGCTGCTCTCTCTTTCATTAGGAGGGGAAAGGAGCGGCACAATTTCAGGCTTCATTCCTCATTTCTTTGAGGATGATAAGTTGAAATCAGTTCAGATTCCTCCCACATTTCTCCTCCTCCACCACCATCATGCATTAAACCTTCTTGACTCAAAAAATTATGCCTGCTACTCCCTCAGCTCCATTCTGTACCCTTCAGCTGAGGGACAAGATAGCACAGTGAGCCACTTAGGCAGGTGCTTAAAGTTAAATATGCAGCTAAGTGCTTGGCTCGGTCAGGGCCCTCCTAGTTTGGAGAAATATGCTTTTGCAAGGGGTGTTTTAAGAGATTTAGGATGCTGCCTTGACCAAGTTCCATCATAATTCCCTAGCACAGAGCTAGAATCTCTCAAAATACTCTTGCTAGGTTCTCTTTTTCCTTCCAAAAATAAATAAAGATGAAATTATATTTCAAAAAGCAAGCAAAGGAACCGAGGCACACTTGTATTCTATTTACACAGCAATTAATGATAAGCAACATAAGGAAATCCTAGATTAATGGAGGGGGGGAGAGTTATGAATATAAGCACTACTGAAACATTTTCGCTGTATGTTTTCTGGTCAGGATGAACCGTTATGTTTAACCTGAGCCAAATTTCAGGAATGCAATAATTTCCACTGAAAATAACATTGTGTTTCACATTATTTTTCACAGTTACACAAGTATTTCATAAATACACTATCAATAGACTACAAGAAAGACAATATTTTACCTAGAGGTGTGCTGAGCCTAAGACACAACAAGGGATAATGAGTGATTATGTCAGAGAGTAATTAATTTTATTGGTTATATACTAAGAATTATTATTTTCTCTACAACCTGTCACATATACTCCTGTGTTCATATCAATTACAAGATTAATAACTTTTTTTTTAAACCAAGTTGAAAGAAAAAAATTAGGGTAAGAGTAGAGCCTAGAAAGTGGAAATAATTGCAAGAAATTTTTGTTAAGTTAGCTATAGGCATAAGGAATTTGGTCAGATGTTAGAAACACATCCGACAAGACAATCCCAGCCTATTTAAAGGTGGTGGAATGCATCTTTCCCTTCAACAATGCAACTGTTGACAAGCTGCCAAAACTCTGAATTGCAAATCCTCCAACCATGAATAAATCAAAGGAAATTCCAAGAAATAACTAAGGCAGCTTAAATTACTTATTTTGCTATAGTAACTGCAAATTCTCCATGAAGATATATGGGATCTGCCACAAGCCAAACGTATTTAAGCCACCCTCAGTGGGTATTATGACTCTGCTGGTAAAGACACGTTGTATATAATCCAAGCATGTCTGCAAGGATCTGATCTTGTTCTCGCTGAAGGCTGAATTTTGCTGTAGACTCAATAAGCTAATTAGAGTGAAATGGCCAGTAGGCTGCACTGTTGATCTGGGAACACCATGTACTTTCATTTCAGGGGGTATTTATGTGGCTGGGGAAAATCTTTTCCTCCTAGGGAAGGGGCCTCAGGGGAGTGCACGCAAGGAAATGCATTATTTTGAGTAGCACACTTATTAAGCAGGCTTTAGCAAGTCAACCTGCCTGCTACCATCCTGGGCCCTGCTTTGGCCTGAGCAGTTAGCAGTTTGGGCCATGCAGACTGCTTCCGTTAGGATGGCTGACTGGCACAAGTTAAGTGTTTCTTAGGCATTGACTGTTTTATTTACAAAGAGGATGCAAAGACCTGTTTTTCTTATGGGGAGGAAACAATCTAGAGAGCCTTGTAGCTAATGAGAAGAAGTGAAATATGCCCAGTCCCAGAGGCACAGTGCTTCACTCTCAAGACAGCCAAGCCCCAGTGAACTCTTCCCCCATCCCATGGGATGCTGGGGTGTGTAGACTGCCAATCCCTTGTAAACTCACTGAATAACTGTAGGTTCAAAACCATCTCTGTAGATTACTTTATCAGATTTGGTGAAGAATTTTATTGCTCTCAGAGTCTTTTGGCTCCTTGAAGAAACTTCCAACCATTTTGTAAAGTAGTTGGCTGCTGACAGCAAATATTGATTGCCTACTTCTGCCTCAAGCAAAGGCTTACATACATCAAAACCAAACCAAAACAAAGCAAAACCATGATCCATTGATAATCCCGTGGGATATGGCTGCACAAGAGCTGCTCTTGTCTTACACGCATTTTTTCTGCAACACAAACGTCACCTCTCCTGTGCCAATGCTCTGTACCCTGCCTGCATTTTTTGCAGTTCTTTAAAAAGGGAGATCACTAAATGACTGCATCAAGTTTGCTGTCATTGGGGATTATTTTAACCAGGATGCTGAGGGAAGCTGAAGGACAGGGTGATGTTAGGCCTCTTCTTATTTTGAAGGGAGACATTTTCATCTCTTTGAACTTTGTAGCTTTCTTATAAATGATGGCTAAGAAATCTACTTGTTCACTTTTTCTTTTGGGCTTGTCATAGTTGTCTTTTATAAAATAAGCAAAATGTTTTCATGGAGCAGAAGTATTGCAGAAACAGGTAAGAATCCATAACCTGTGAGTCCTCTGATAGCTAGAATTTAAAATTCCCCTGTAAATCTGGACTTCCAAACCAGACTCAGCTGATGGCTGCTTTTTTCTTTTTCTTTTTTCACTCTTTGCTAGAACACTATTGCAGTACGCAATTTATTATGTCTGCTTTCTGAGGCAGGACCACTTTCCACAACAAACCATTTACCTACAAACTATTTGCTTGATCTGTTCACATAAAAATCCTCTTTTCTGGCATTTATGATGTAACTCAACAGCAAAGAAATCCTCTGTCCCATATATCCAGACTCCTTCTTCCAAATTTCCATACTTCCTCCAGATCTGAACAGTTGCACAACACCATATCACATTCTACACCTGAGACTAATACGAGGATTATTTTGGGTCCCTCTATTTTCTAGCATTGCTCTGCATGACCCTTCTCACTACAGTCATGTCATGTGTAAGCCAGCACCCATATTCCTGTGCAATTCCCCGGTGTTACTGCATTTCACTCCTCAAATTCTCATTCTCATTTTAGAATGTTTTCTGTCTTCCTTCTTTGCCCATTGTATTAGGGTGCAATTCCCTCCAGTGGCTGAGTGGCCTTCACTAAAATTTTGGGATGTTCTGCTGCAAATAGCCTCAACCTCATAGAAGTTCTTTTATCGTCTTTTTTTTTCCTCACTGCAACAAATTGATCCACTCGTCTCAAGTTTCTGTATCATTGCCAATTTCCATGGGTTTACCATGCAAATATAGTGCTTTTTGAAAGTCTTCAAAAATATCAGAGCCCAGTTTTACATCCTCCTTTCCCTCACATTTATTCAACAGAAAGTTGCCCTTGCCAAGCTTGCGATGACAGGCTGCCATTGGACCAGGGGCTCCTTCCACTTCCATTGGGCTACTGCAGGGATTCATTGGTGCATTGCACATACCCCTGGCACCTCCTCTCACACTATTCTCACTGCCTTTGCTCTGAAAGGCTAAACCTAGCTTAATTCCTAGCAGTTGCCCAGAGTCTGTTTATCCTGCAAATCCATGTGAAAATGAAGGTGTGCTCTCTCTCATGCATTTGCATGTGTGTTCCCTTGCTCTCTCTGAACACTGCAAGGGTCAGGTGAGGCCTAGTCCCTTGGAAGAGGATTTCCTGGGATGACAAGGATCTCACTCCCCAGAGGAGATCAGTAGCTTCTCATAATTGTTTTAAGTCGAGTATATCTAGCACGCACATCAGTCTCACTGTGTCTGGAGCTGTTGTTGCAACATCTGGCTGAGCGCACCTTGACAGCCACACAATAAATTAAGTCAGCTGCAACACTGAATCCTTGTGTGTCTTCAGGCTTTTGGAGGTGAGCAAGAGTCCAGATGCTCTACCTGTCTTGGGGGGTCAGTAAACAAACTCTTGAGGAGCAGATCCTCCACCTAGTACTGTTTTCTGAGGAGTGAGACCCACAGGAAAACTACCTGTTCCTGGGGTCCAGACAGAGCTTCCAGCATGTCACTTTCCCAGAGTTTTAGGGGAGAAGCAAACCTTCTGGTTTATGTAATAACTCTTCAAGAACACAAATGCAGAATGTAACCAAGCATGTGCAAAAATTAGTAGATACACATGCCTGATTTTTCTGGGGTTTTGTTTACTTTTTTTTAAAGCTTGAATTGAATTCCAAGGACAAACACCTTCACTGAACAGCTTTTGTCCCTAGCCCCTTGGCTCAGCTACCCCCTTGGATGTCCTTGGTAATTCATGTGCATTCAACAGTGCTGGGATTTCCCTGCCTTAAGGATTTCCTCCTGCAGGCTGTTCCTCAGCTGTATAAGCTGATTGAGGTTTAAAATTATTCAAGAGGGCACATTCTCCATCCTCTGTCAGATCAGTTTCTGATTTACCCCACCAGATGACGACAGTACCGTGCCAGGTGACCGTATTGCCAAACTAAGTTATGCGGCGATGAACCAGTTTGACTTGACAGGAGAGAGCTTATTGCTCAGAATGAAGGCATTGCAATAGTATCGCTAATTATGATTGCAAGCTCTGTGCCAGGCCCTCCTAGGAACGTTAGTCCAAGACAGAAGGTGAAAGGTAGTAGCAACACAAAGATTAGCCTTTTGATAAAAGGGAGTTTTCCAATTCATGCAAACGTACAGGATCCATAACCCATAAACTGTTCTTAGACAGATTCCCCAAATCATCACATCTGCCGTAGACACCAGCTGCCTCCAGCATAACAAAATATTACAGTACTTTTTCTTTTGTATGTCCCGACTAATACACCTCACTTGGCTCACTAGAGTGCACTGGGTATTAATGTGCCACAGGTATAATGCAGAGAAGAATCCAGCAAAATAAATGTTCAGTACCATGGAAGCAACTTATTCTCCCATGATATCAAGAAGCATTTAATATGAGAGCAACAACTTATATCTGTTACCCATGACACTGGTACTTTAGGATATTGTTCTAAACTAATGCATCTTCTCACTCAGACTACAGAAGAATAAAGGCAGGATTTCCTAGTTTACTCCTATTCCACATATCTCATTTTATACTTGAAATTTGAATTCCTCCCCTCATGAGTTCGAGTCTTAAATAAAACATTCTAAACAAAGGCTTGGACGTTTAGATGCTTTTGAGCAGTTGACTTCTCCGTCTATCAGGAACATGCAATAAACCCAAAGCTTCCAAAGAGAAATTCACTACAAGTTAGAAGTAATTTTCAAATATTTTGCCTGGCCCCATTCTCAGCAGCAGCCAGCTCCTCACGTACAGCTCTTTGTTAGAATATCTCTTCACAAGTTTGGATTTTTGGACTTGGTCTCACACATAGACCTGCAGTAATTTCGTTGCTCCTGTGAGGGAACTGGTATCTGAATGCAAACAGTATAAAATGATTGTATAATAGAAAACATAACCTGGTATAAGAAAAGAGCTTTCCAGCATTTCTAGGGCTTTTTTGTTGTTTTGTTTATTGTTATTGCCCCCTCTTTTAGTTATCAGCTTGCATTTTAAAAAGACCAGTGTCCCATCCTTGGGACTCTTGGGAAACTGAGCTTTGCTCTTTTTTCAGAGCCTTCCTCTGGCCTGGGCATTTGTATCCTGGGGCTCTGTTCCCCCAGGCCCCCCTGAATGGCCTCCAGATTTCTGTGCTGATGGGAACGTCCAAAGGTTGCAGTTTTCCCTTGTACCTTATTGTCAGCTGTCAGTGAACTGTCACTAGGCTGGTGACAAAGGGCAACCATGAAAAACTGTACCACTGAGACAACAGGAAAATGTTTGAAAAACTTAAGCTTGCTGTGACACTGTGAGTTTGCAGCATTGAGGGCAACCATCATTACAAATGTTATATTTGGTGAGGTGGAAACAAATAGATTTTTAAATACAGCTGTGTATGGTTTGTTCAAGCCATGTCTAAGGACAGATATATTTGGTCCACAAAAGTACAGAACTGGTTTTTGTTGCCATTAATACACATTGTACCCACCTGGAAACCCCAGGAAGTCAAAGCAAAGCTCAGCTCCAGGCACTTTTTTATCCAGCTGCTCAAGAAATTAATGCAAAATTAAAAGTCAAATCCTCTGTTGAATCAAATCACGATAGCTCTGTTATAGGATCTACGCCAGCAGAGATGAGGTGCTCTGGAGGGCTGCACAGGAGTGGAGCACTCCCAAGCCCTCCCTGTGTACTAGGGACAGTCTCACATCTCCCCCAGGGGGCCAAGAAGCACACTCCGCAAGGAAATTTGGCCTCCAGCATATGGTAGAGGGTTATCTAACCCTGGAGCATGGAAACAACTGCTGGGTTTCCTGTGCTATAGAAATAGGGTTACCCGTTACACTGCCACAAGTGTTGTGCTTGGAAGGATGCAACGTCTGAAACAAAATCTTGGCCAAAGAGGCAGACAAAATCTGTGACTAAAAAAAGCTTACAAGTTAAGACACAGACCATACAATGATTTTAAATATGTTTAGTCAATGGGGCCTCTCAGGTTGTTAAGTTAAGCACATACCTCCAGCTTTGTAGGACCAACCCCCCCCCGAAATTTCTCTCTGTGGGAGTTTGGTACAGACACACAGTTTTTCCAGTTTTTCCATCCCCTCTGTCTTTTCTTCTTATGGGGCATTTGCACAAAAAACCTCCCACAGCTCTTCCTGAGGTAGCAAGCCTTTGGAAGGTGTGCTGGAGAGCTCAGTTTTTCCTTCACAACAAGCAAGGCAAGTACAATCAATGCACAGAAAGTAAAGCCTCTCTCCCAGGAGTTGGAAGCTCTTTTTCTGGCACTTCCAGCTCTTTTTAGCAAGCACCAAGCATTAGTCATGAACATGAACTCCCCAACCCCCAGCCCAACTAGGGTGCATTTAATGCTACATAGCACAACCCTTATTCATGTTAATAAACACCAGCTCACTTAAGTAATACCATTGATGTCATCAGCATGAGCAAGAATTGCAAAATCTAGCTGCTTTTAAGTAGCATTGTGTGTTATAAGGTTGTTTTTAGCACAGGTATAAATTTTTATCTGTTCAGCTTACACGACCTGTCTCATCGTCCAGCCGAGCTTTGCGTTCCCCACCAATGTGACAGATTTGTGTTCAACCAAGAGGTCATGCAGTCTCCTGAGCTTCCCTCTGCCTTTCCAGAGGATTTCCATGGATACAAAGCAACAGCCTTAATAGTAACTCTCTCCTTAGCTTCAGTCCCTAGTATCACTTTCAAAATTACCAGCAGCCAAATATCCTCTATCATTAGGATCCCAGACATCAGCAGAAACCAGGTGTAAAAGAAGGAAATAACATTTCCAACTCAGATATGCAATCTGCATTCCTAAAGTGCAAAGGAGTGCATATATGCTGTAACGCAAACCCTGGGAGGTAATGTTTGCCTGTAGTTTGACTTTTCACTAAGATAACAACAGACTAAGCCTGAGTTATGAGCTGAGCCAGTTCACTCTCTTCAGCTGAGCCAGCCTGCTCATGTCAGTAGCTCGTAGCTGGGCAGTAGCTTAAACTCCAGTGAGAGAGGCTGGAGCTATATGACCGTGGCTGGTCATTTTGGGCAGGCTACAGTGGTATACACAGACTCCAAATGCATTTCCACTGAGAGACAGGTGACTTACTAAGCCTGGCAGATCAAACAAGATGAGATGCTGTGGGATCACTTAACCACTTCATTAATACAATAGCCTTTTTGTAAGTATAAAAAAAGCCTGCCAAGAAAAGGGCAATAGTTCTAGCAGTGGTATAAGCACTGAGTTTTCCAGGTGGAGGACACGAACCATGCCCTGGACGGCTCTTGTACATCCTGCTGGAAGAGGGCACATCATAAAGGAGATGCCTCACAAGTTCTCCAGGGAGCTTGCCCAACACCAAGCAGGGCTCCACCTCCGATGAGATATGGCAGGGCTGAGCCACATGAAAGCCCTGAACTGGACTGTGCAAACAGCCCCACACCAGACAAGCTGTGGTGGCGGCATGCAGAGGTAGCCAGGGCTGGGAGGACACGTGCAATTGAGTGTCATGTTCCAGTGGGGTGTTCACTGTTTGCTCATCATCTGGTATCCACCACTGGGTAAAGGAGATGATTTATAGCCTACCCTATCAACTGGTGTTTGTGCGTGCACTGCTTGCACTGGGTGGATTGTGACACTGTTCAAGGATACGTGACTGTTTTCCTCTACAGGACTTGAGTGTGTAACACTTACTATTTCCTCTGAGGCCAGGGCTAGCTAGGCTTTGCCTAGCAGAGGGCCCCAGAGGATCTGTCATCTGTAGTAAGAGGGGATGAGGGGATTTTATGTGGGAAGGAAGATGACCTTGCTTAACCTCTGACAAAGTTCTTCACATCCTACATGGTAAACAGGGAGTAAAGGGCTGGAGGATTTAGGAGAGACAAACAACAAGAAAAGGGTGAAACATGGACACAAGGCTCTGGTGAAAAGAAAATTGTATCTAGGGCTCAAAAGCCAAACATTTAGAAACTTATGGACCTTGGCTAAAAGCATACCTATGCTATGGGTGCCCAACACAGCAATGGGTGCACAGGTATGTAGCTCTTTATGCGGCTGCAGATAGCCCTTGACACGCAGCAATGCCAGCAAGCAGCCTGCAGGCAAAGAGCTGGCGGCCCCACTAATGGTGCTGAAATGTCCCCAGTCTGCCCACACCCCCTGCAGTTCACCAGCCTCAGTCCTCCCCTGTTTACCTGTTGCCTTGCTACAGGCAGTCAAAACTCCTGGCAGAAGACAGCCCTTGATGGGTCCCCTCCCCACGCTGGCTGCCATTTTCTTGGCACTTGGGTTGGCCTGTGTGTGTACCAGCATATGCATGCACGCCCTCTGCACAGATTTGGGTAGGGTACGGTTACAAAGCATCCGTAGGGTTTCTTCCTAGGCAAGGACATACTTCCACCAGCCTCTATTTTCATAAGACTTGAAGAGCAAACTAAAAGCCAACCCTGTATATCTTAAGAAACACCCTGAAACCAGGAGAGAAACAAGCAGCACTGGGAATTATATTTTAATAAGTCACAAGAAGAAAATAGCTTGTGTAAGGTACGAACTAGCTGTTTGAGCAGACCAAGTGGACGTATGCCATTGAAAGGCTTTGAAACAGACAGTCTGTGCTGGAAAAAAAATGTTCACTAATATGCACGTGTAAATTTTTCACAACAAGGTGGAAACATCAGCAATAACAATATCAGCATCTGCCTGAGGACAGTTGCTACCTTCTTATAACCATTTTTTTTTTTTGCATCTGGTTCCATTTATGACTCATACTTCCCAAACAAGCCATATGTTGCTGCAGAAGGCCTTTAACTTTGCTTGATTCGTATCGAGCTGTATTCCTGGCTGTCAGCCAAGTAAATGTAATAAAACCACTTTTTCCATCAAAAAATAAAAATGAAATCCCATTTGCAGTGAGACTTAATTAGCAGCCAGTAAGCCATTTTGGTGTTGAAAGCGTGCACACTCATGTTTTGTTATAGCCTGATTTGCACCTTCAAAGTCCATTGCAGCATTTTATTCGGTATAATACAGAACTGTTTCCTCTGCACCCCTCAACTCCCCGTCCCAGCCTGCAGATCCTGTAGTATTTGAATGATGGTAAATTTTTGGAAAATGTTACACCCTCTGAGCTCTCCTCTTTGGATGTCACATTTTGCATCACCTATTTAGCACACTGTGACATTGATGATTTTAACACCCCGAACACCGAGCTGACAACAGTAATTTCTGCTGAAATAGGCAGTCTATCACAAAACTTATATATAAAATCAGGAGCTGGCATCCCATTAAAGCCTGCAGAATCCAGATGACTAAATCAGCGTCACTGCTGATGTTTCTGAAAGTAACAGGCCGGGGCGGGGGGGGGGGGGGCGAAGAATCTATCCTACCTATTTAAAACAGTCAGAGACTTTCTTCTTCACTGCCCTTTTTAATTTAATGAAATTCTCAGGTAATGCACATTGTGACAACACATTTTTGGCTCCCGTCTCATATTCCTCCAGGGAGGGGTAACGTTTGACACCATTGGCATTATTTTGAATACCTTAATTTCAAGAAAAACAGCAAACTGAACCATTGGAGGGTTTAGCTTGTCCCTTTTCCTGGAAAATAAGGCTGCAGGAGCCAGGAAACTTTGCAAGCTCCAGGATACAGAATTTCCAAGTACTTCTTGGGAGCTTATGGGGCACTGACTGGCCAGAGCAGCCTCAAGCAGTGCATCCCCCAGGAATGGATGCCCTGGAGTCCCCCACCAGCCCCCCCGCCCTGCCCCGCTGGGCTGAGACCCCCAGCCAGCGCTGCCCCATGGGTGGCTTTCCTGGCACTGGCCAAGGCACCCCACAGCTGTGCAGTAGCAGCTAGAGAGCAAACCCAGCCAAAGTTTAGGCTGCTTAATGCGGCATTAACGCTCACTTGGATTTCTGCATGGAAATCCAGCGGGTTAGTGCAGGGCAATGCTCTAGACAGTGGCTGATCCTTTGCTCTCGCAGCCTGGCAGGGATCCAGCTCTGCAGAGAGCCAGCAAAAACGTTTCATGGGATCCCGCAGAGCAGGGGCAGCACCACAGGGGTGTTATCTGGTTCAGCTTCTTCCCGCTGCCTGTGTTAATTGATGGAGCAGGCAGCAGGGCTCAGCTTATAATATCACCCAGCCCCCTTCACCCCCCACCCTGAGAGTCAGCTGGATCTGAATCCCTTCTGCTCACAGTAGGACCAGAGGAAATAGAGATGGAAAAAACTATTAGACTATTTAGCTCATCTTCTGCCAGAGAAAGACTGCTCCCTGCAGTACCCCATGCCTTTGCCTTTTTTCTTTTTTTTTTAATTTCAGAGTTAAAAGCCCCCCTCTCTACTGAGTGTCCAAAGAAAATTTCTGAAAGATTAAGATGAGTCCAAGATGTCTCTCTGTACCAGTCACATGAGTTAAAATGTCATCAAGAAATACGAAATGGAGAGGAAAAAGTTTGTCACAAAACTGGTCAAAGCCTCTGCTTTATCTTTTTCATTTTTCCTGGCAGTGAAAAGGAACAGGCTATTTCAGCCATGAATGTTTGCTCGTTGTTTCATTCATTTGGGTTTTTTCTTTCTCTCTTTGTGGCTTAATATGGATGTTGTGAAGGGAAGAAAGACTGTGAGAAATAACAAATGGAATTGAAGTGCCAGACGTCATTAAGTTAGTCATTAAGAAGTTTTAAGGGCCATATTTTTCACATGTGCCCAGAATCCAGCCGTTTCTGCTGAGAACAAGTGCTCAGCACTTTTGAAAACTCTGACCACTTCATCTAAGTGCCTCAGCCAAAGAGCCCAGCTCTTCAGAAAATCTGGCTTTCGGAATAGTCACCCTTTCGAAGTAACCCTTCGGCGATTATGACTATAGATCTATTTAGGAAGAAAAAGTACACAGGTCCTCTCCCAAGCCTTGTTTGCCTTGCAGGCTACACAATGCCACTGTTTAGAGGGCCGATGCTGATACGCCCAGAGCATTCAGGGCACTTACACCAGCACTCAGGATATTCAGGGACCAGCTCCTTCCAGGGCCAGGAGCTGCCCACCACGGCCCCCCTGCCCCGGCACAGCGCGGCTGAACCAGGCAAAGACCTTCACTTCTCTAGGAGCAGATGGGAAGGAAAGAAGTTGAAACAGCAAAATGCCAAGTACTCTGACATCCCTGCAACTTTAGCAGCAAGAATTCTCATCACCTCATGGAAACAAGCCTTCAGAGACTGCATCTCCTGCTGTTAAAATGAATGTGGAAACTCCATTAGTTTCTATGGCATGGTGTCAGCCTCTTCTTCTATTCTGGCAGGGGAGAGGGAAAGGAAATGCTGTTCTCCAGTACAGAGCCGGATCTGCCTCCACTTGCTTTCTCCACCTTGCCGGGTGTTCATGGGGCTATGCGTGCTACCATGCATATTCATCCTGGCTGCTTTGCTTAGCAATACTCCTGTCAGTTAAGAGATGTCACTCATCAGGAAAGAATGTGAAAAGGCAGTTTATGTGGTAATATTGTTTTTGTTTTTGATTAAGCCTGCTGCTGATCAAGCTCCCCTCATCATGTCAGCTTCAGAATGAATATTCATACAATGCAGAAAAGCAGGGAAACTCACTAGAGCAGAAATTTTTACTGTTTTTCAAAACACTGTTGTTTTCTTCTGCCACTGCTCCCACCAGCCTGTGGTCCAGCCTGCAAGCAGCCAAGCTTGTGCAGGTTATTTGTATGCTTGAACAGACCTCAGGGGTGTTAGGCTCCCAGAGTCCCCTGGCCGCTCTACAGCAGAGATGTACTGGCACGGCTGGAGCTAGCATGATGCACGTTGGTTCAGGAGCTTGCCTGTAGCTCTGGTGTGACTGGACATGATTTTACAATGTACAGCAATGCACAGCGCAATAGGAGGCCATCCCTGTTTCTTAAAGCTGCAGGGAAAATGACACCAAGGCACCATGTGCAGCCAGTTGCCAGCACAGAGAGCCAGTGGTCCCTCAATGCCAGTGCATCCTCTGTGGGGATTCTGGTGGTTCATGGTCACCCCAGTGGTCTGCTCCCATGGACGAGTTTAAGCTAGCTCTGCCCCCTCAGTGGTCCAGCTCAAGATTATCTTGTATAAAAAGATAGAGACATGTTTTTGTTGCTTAAATTCAATTGCATGCCTAATAAAGCCCTACACATATGAACCATATGTACAGTGCACCTCCATACTCACAAACTGAATAAACTCTTAAAAAGAGTTTTCCTCACCAAGCACAATCATTTGGAAAAGACACAACATGTCAGTACACACAACCAATCAGCTTATTATAGCTCATGTAGGCATCACATCATAGGGGCAAAAGCCAAGTATTTTTCAGTAAAAGCTGTTTCCCACATTCCTGGTGCTATTGATGGTACCGAATCCAGTTAAAAGTAGGCATATTAAAGATAGCACAAACACACGTGACAGATGTAGCATATGCAAAGCCCCCAAGAATAATTACAGAACAAGTCAAGCTATCCAGCACGTTCATCTTAAATTGAGCCTACAGTGAGCATATGTTCAGGGTCTGTGTTTAGTGTATGTAATCTGTATATGAGAAAAGGGGACAGGGACATTGTCACAGTAATAAACTCAATTAGTACACAGACTGCTGATTTTTTCATGCAGGCAATTTAACTGAGAAAGAAACCCCCAGATAGTGGCTAGACTAAAATATATGATGTGCTGTGCAGATTTTCCATTGAATATCTAGATTTACTTTAAGGACTTTCTTTAGAGAATATTGATTGGGATTTTCAGGAGTGGCTAAATTACTTAAAAGGTTAACTCCCGTTGAGTTATTGAGTTATTTATTTGAGGAATAAATTGATAAGGCTTGTTGTCCCTCAGCTATCCAGGGCAAAGTATAATAAAGTATTCAGGCATTGTAGCACCTAACTTTAGGGGCTTGGTCCTCACTCTGAAGCCCAGAACTATTACTCTGTCATCTGCCCCCTGCTCCCTGCTTCCATTGGACATGGGGGAGTCAATCACCTCAGAAAGGAGCTGGACACTAAGTAGGAAGCATGACTGAAACCATGCTCTTCAAGCTGTCTAGAAGGCTGCAGGCAGAGAACTGCCTGAGCTCAGTCCCAGGCCTTCAAAGTCTCTGTCACACCACGCTACTCACTGGCCTTCCAGATGGAAGTCACCTTACTGAGCAGGGCACATCCAAAGAGCTTTTCTTCTTGGGGACAACAGTTTACAATCTTGATGAGGCAATGAAGCTTGAATTTCTTGCTTCACAGTAGCAGAACTTCATCAGGAAAGGAAAGACTCTTCTACTTCTCATGGGATACTTAGGGCACTCTCCTAGGAGGCTGGAGTTGTTGATCTAGCAAGGGAGATGTTTCAACACATATTTTGGGTTTTTTTTTTTTTAGAGACTCAGTGAGGGGACCAAGTCATAAGGCTAATCCATAAGAGGTGGTGACACCACTTGCCATAAGCGTGGTTCAACAGAGAGCCCCATTTCAGCATATGTCAGGTATTTTCAAAGACCCACTTAGTAGGGAAGGTCCCTTGGAGCATCTAGGCCAAGAAATGTGTAGTTTCTGGTGTCCAGCCCAGTTTAGGAGGGAAAGAGGTATGAAGCTGTTCTAAGGAGAGTTCAGCTCACACTCAAAAACAGAAATCAAGGAAACAGCCTCAAACAAGGAGGCACCTTATAAATCTAGGTGCTACGGGGGTTAAACAGGAGCTGACTGCAGCATTCTTGGGTTGAAATTTTTGTACTTGTACCTTGACTCCATTTGAGTCTGTTATAGCTAATGATGTCCTTTATTGGTGTTAATTCTTACCCACTGCTGGCAATGTGTCCTGCAGCGGGAAGTCCACGTAAAGGTATTTAGCATGTGATGGAGTTACTACCCTGAGTCAGAATCTAAAGCTTCATAAGAGGATTGTGCAGTCAGTTATATGAGACCAATATGCTCTCTGTTTTGCTGACACAAATAAATCCTGAAGTGACTCTAGTGACAGTATTCTGTGAGAACGGAATAAATAGAGCTTGCCAGAGCATCTGTATTTCTCTGGTACTTTACAGAAAAGACATGTGGATCTTCATAGAAAATTATAACCTCCTTGAAAAATATAATAGGTAATTATATTCCTGACTTAGAAATTCTATACATACTGCATATAAAAATCCTCATTTGGTTCTGCAGTTTTTAGAGTGCCCTGACACATCTTCTTTTCATCCTTTTAAAATTGCAGAACTTTTATATTAGAGACCTCAGAGTTACTCTTCTCAGTCCCATCAGACCTATGTGCACCCACCAAACCAAGTATTTTGGAGGAAACCCCTCCCTATCACCCTCAGAGGGGCTGTCAGCACACACAGGTGCCATCAGTCTTGCCCAGAGACCAACAGCCCTGGCCAGGAGCCGCGCAGCTGCATTCCTGCAGTCCGAGCTCAAGTATGTAGGCTTGAGGTGCAGTGTGTTAGCTTAGCATAGTAGGGGACAAGAGCAGCCCCACACCGTCGTTACTGCTGACAGCTCGGAGCGGGCTGCACCGGGCAGCAGGCAGAGCGCTCATGAAATCATCTGCTCCCAGTAGCCGTTGCTGTATCCACTATGTTGGTTCCAAAAACTACTCATGCCTGGGAAAATTTTGTCCAGCGTGTTTGCCTTTCTTCCCCACACCCCTTCCAAAGCATGAAAAGTGGTCATCATCAATGCCTAGCCCTCGTATGAGGCTATGGGTTTTTTAAAGCACTGTATAAACAATAACTCACTAGGAAAATACAATTAAGATTATAAGTACCTGAAACCTCTTTAGGGTTGCTCCATTGTAACCCAAAAATATCACATAATTTCAGTGATACTTGCTCAATGATTATATAAAAAAAAAAAAAAAGCCCCAAGGCTGAAAAGTTAGATGGTAAAT
The DNA here is from genome assembly GCF_949628215.1 of Phalacrocorax aristotelis. Taxonomy (NCBI): domain Eukaryota; kingdom Metazoa; phylum Chordata; class Aves; order Suliformes; family Phalacrocoracidae; genus Phalacrocorax; species Phalacrocorax aristotelis. The sequence continues at coordinate 66,877,207 of NC_134278.1, forward strand.
TGCAGCTGCAAATTAATTAAAATAATCAAACAAGCCAGAGGTAACTCCCACAGTAAGGGGGCTGCTTATAAAGGCAACGTTAATAGAGCATTTACCATTGAGGGTTGCCTGGTTCTCTTTTAATAAAATAATCTGTGATTACCTGATTAGCTGATCATTGTGCAGAGCATTTTGTTCTCAATACATCCATGCAGCCAATGTGGAGAAGAGACAAGCTTTTATCAGATAAGGCTTGTTTATCTAAAATGTATAATTGACTACTTTTTTTATGGAAGCATGATCCAACAAGCTGCTTGCCTCCAACTACGTATACTGCTACTCCTCTCTCCAGTCTGAGATGAGCCAGTTTTCTGGCACGTGCTTATCTTGGCAAGTTTACCATAATGTTCTGGAATAAAGGTGGGAACGCCTCAATGGATATGAGAAACTAGCCTTCAATGGTTAGAAGCAGTCACTGTCCGTTATGGTTTTATGCTCATCATAGGCCATCATGCTAGAATTACAACAACGTACAAGCTGTGGTTCTGCCCCCACACGGTATTTTTGGAGAAATAATCTGGTTTAGTTCAATAATATCTGAGGAGGCCAAAAGATGAGCCACATTTTTCGCTGCCACTCACATTCTTAAGGGTGCTCCTTGTGTGGGAAAGCAGCGCTTGGGAATAAAAAGTTCTGACAATATACTGGAACGCCAGTAAACTTGGAAAATCCAAAGAACACATGAAAACTAGACACCTCATGCGGGTAACTGTATATTTATTTCTTTTTAAAGAACACTCCTTAAATGTATTGTAAGTCAATATACAAACTTGGTTTCACAGATTTATAATCCACTAAATAGCACAAAATATAATCCAGGTGGTTGGTTTCTTTCATCTGTGTGTATGCGTGTGTGTGAGTGTGTGTGTGCGCGTGTGCACGCACGCATGCTGCTGGTGGTAGTGGTAACCCACCACACGCGTTCAAACACAAGACCGGGCTCCTCCTGACTTTCCCCTGGAGCGAACCTCACCCAGATGGAGACCCTGCTCTGGAAGACTGCAACTCTCTTGCCCACGAATCCCGCTCCTTGAAGAGGCCGGGGTGGCGGTGCTCTCTGCCTCACCGGCAGGGCCACACTCCTCCGTCCACCGGACGGGACCGGAGCCTCCCCTGAAGCTGACCCGGGTACCGCAGCAAGCAGTAACCAGCCATGGTGTTCAAGTGCAAGGAAACACCTTTTTTCCCTGCTCCAAACCCCTCTCTGACACACCAGGGCACCTCTGCGTGACACCTACGCCCCACGGTCAGCCCTCGCGAGCAGGGGACTGCCGGGGCTTGGCGGGGTGCCGCTTGTCCAGCCAGTGGGCCTGCGCCTCGCCCAGCCCCGTGCGGCCGTAGGGGCCTTGCCACCCTGCTGCTGGAGGCACGGGAGTGGGTCGAGCTGCGGCCGGACTCTGCCTCCCCGCAGCCAGCGGTGCCCCGGCCCCGCGCCTGGCAGCACAGCAAACCGCGCCTGTCCCAGCGAGTTACACAGACAGCACCAGGGATGCACTTGCACATATTTACATGGGGTGGAATGTTTTCCCATAGCTTTTTAAAGGAGTATATAGATCAACATGTTCACATAAGACCAAATACTTTTAATATATTTATAACTGTTTTATAAAGCTTTGAAAAAACTCACAATAGCACATTGTTTTACTTTAATGCTTTACGGTACTATCATTTTAAAATCACAATCAGCACTTAAGTTATAGTCAATCCGGCAAACAAGAGACAAAAAAAAATTACAAGAGTTAAGAACTGACTGATACATCCTTTATCTTTTGTTTTTTTTTTTTAACTAATGCATAAGTGCAGAATAAGATAAGATACTCTAGTTTAAATATCTTGTTTTACAATATACATTTTGTTCTAATTACGCAACAGTAAATCCCATGCTTCACATAGAAAAGCAATCCACAACATTAAGAAAAAAATTTACAATTTATGAAACAAAGTAAATAAATATTAGTATTACAGAATCAGAGCTGTACATAAAAGCTGTTCAGTTTTAATCATATAAAAATATGTTTTAGTGCAACCTCACATATATTGATGCTGTTTTGCTTTACATCATTTAGATCCAAGTGTCCAAAAAAGGAAAGAAATTACATTTATTACAAAGCAGATACACAAATTCTAAAATATGTACAAATTACTGCTAAAAAAATGCTTATAAGAATATAAGCAAAGTAAAGAAAAGGCACAAACATCTGTACAATTTAAAAGTACCAGACCCAATAAGAATTTCAAATTTAGTTTTGGTCAGGCTCATGATGACTTGTTATTTTATCTAATTCTTTTGATATAACAAAAGTATATATAATAGCAAACTACTGTAACTTAGAACAGGCATGCTGTAAAGTTGAATACTTCTTCTATCTCTAGAAAAAAAAAAAAAAAAGTGGGGTAAATGTATGGGTGAAAGTCTCCATGCATCTCAGATCAATGCGGCTTGCTCTTCTCAGATGACGGATCTTTTCTTTCCTGTGTGCTTGATGGGGGGTCGCTCCTGCTGTGAAAGCCCAACTGCCGGACGTCCACAAAGCTCTTGCTGTAAAAGGTGGGATGGGCTAGCGCAGTCTGTGATGTACCAAAACTGTCCTGTTCACCACCATGCAAGTCAGGATGGGTGGCTGAGGCACAGGTCTGGCCTGGCTCAGATCCACTAAAGTGTTTAATGCTAAAATGTGCACTTTCTAAGGGTTTCTGGTGAGGCTCAGAAGGCCTCTGCAGCTGCTCCGCCCCGTGCAGAACGGCTTCTTCTGTGGCGATTCGCAGAGAGGCTATGGCTTTTGTACAAGTCTGTATGTTCTCCTCTTGCTCCCTCTCCGTAGCTACGACACTGTCCTCCGATGTGCTCTGCGTCAGCAACAGCAACGGAGAGGAGGGTGCACTGGAGGGAGTGGTAGGGTGCAAGCTGTGCGGAGAGGTACGTTTCTCATGGTGCTTAGGAATACTATACGATTCTTTTGTAAGGATTTCTGCAGTTCCTCTTTGCTTCTCCTCAGAGCCCTCCCTCTGCAGGGTCAGAGTGGATGGAGGATGTAAACCTGAAAGGGCCACCGGTACTGAATGGACCATCTGGATACCCCCGATAGGCATCATGGGGATGGGTGCTCGGATCTGCTGCTGGGAGTGTAGTGGAAGATGACTGAAGACATAGTCACTTGGACCTTCAGGGAATGGGCTAGACCTGTGGTGCTCCATACTTCCTTTTTCTCCATATACGTTGAAGTAAGGCCCCTGAGACAACCCCCTTCTCTGTAACCAGAAAAAAAACCAAAAGAAATGTCAGCGCTGCTACTAGCAAAATTCTTGCCCGGCTGCCAAACCACCTATCTGCTTTCCTGTCTAACACAACCTCCCATTCGCACAGCACCTTTCATCCAGATGGATCCCAAAGCATTTGGAAAACTCCACTAATTGCTTATCCAAACAACGGAGGAGGTTTTGCTTAGCTCAGCCCTACAGGGCTTGTGCCTCTGAGGTGAAAGGCAGCAGCTAGTTAAGAGTGTTCAGCAACACAATGCAGCAATTTAGGTCAGGAAGTGAGGAGTATTATATGCAACTGAAACTGAGGAGAGAATTTGGGGTAGATAGAGTTTCATTCCCCAAGAGAAATTTGGCCAGGAGATCCATCTTACCCTCTCTTTTGGCAAACTGTGCAAACTGCAGTGGTATTGGCAGCCCACACCGGGTATCAAGACTTTGTTGCACAGAAATACACATCCAAAGACTCCCTGCTTGCCACCACTGCTTGACAGTACGGGAAAAATCTGCCTGCATGTACGCATTTTCTGCCTGACGAATGATCCTGCTCTGGAACCCCAGAGAAAGCACTTGTGCTTCCTACCCTCCACCGTGAGCTTTACCCAATCCTTGATGAAAGGGGACAGGTATTTCCATGGAAGTTAAAGTGCCTCTGTGCAATGACGACCCAAATTTTTATAGTCATTAAGACAATGGAGCACCACTCTGGCCTATCTGTAGTGTAAACAATAAATAATAACAAAAGCACAGGCATTAGCTCTGAGTGAAAGTGATGATTCTGCCACAGAGAGACTCACCCACTCATAATGGGATTGAGAAGAATGAGGGATTTTGTAACGGCTAATAAAAACCAATCTCGCACTATTGACATTTTCAGTGCCTTCCCATTAGTTCCTGCCTTGGAAGAATGAATAGCTTCATCTCCGCTCAGTATTAAATATGCCCTAGGCTTTTGGGTTTCTCTTTTTTTCATTCTTAACTTTTAAAATTTGTTTTCCATCTGATGATTAAGTATCATTTATTGCTGACCAGAGGAATAACGATGACAGAAGTGCAGGATGACATTTTTGTAATTGTGTGTGGGATTTGGCCACACAACTCTTGGGGACTCCCACAGGAAATTAAATGAATGAAAATGCTCATCTCTGCTCTGCAAATTGACCAAATGCCTATCAATTGCCCCAGAGCTGTACTGCTACGACTGTCTTGGTGTGGCAGCCTGAGGACTGCGCTGCTAAATGCCAATGCATTAAAGTGGCAGCACTTCACTGCTGGGAAATCCTAGCTCTCAAGGCATTAAGCAACCTCTTGAACCCATCCGAGGGAACTGGTTTAGGGGGCAATTAAAGATTCAGTTTCTGTGCTACCCAGGGGCTCAATCTCACTGTGCTCAGATGCTTTGTCCTGTTTGATATAAATCAATGTCGAGACAGGAAGGGTGACCCATAATCATCAGACTCAAACTTAAGAGATGTTATTATTCACAGACTAATCTATGTTGGGAATTTTCTTATTCAGAAAGTGAGACACTTGAGTCTCATAAAAGTGAAACTGTCGTAAGAAAGCATAGTGACAGCACGTTATACTGCTGAATGGGGAAAAATTTACAGAATAAACTGCAGTTGCCAAGCCACAAGATAGTTCACCTACCCTGTCAGTCCTTCCTATCGCCAACCTCACCTCTGCACAGCTGCCTGCCCCCTTTTTTTTTCCATCTTTGGTCTGTCAACCCGTTTCTCAGTCATACTGTCCTCTTGGCTGTTTCCTAAGCCATGACATTTATCACTATTGCATCTGATGTGAACTTGGGCTAAGGGAAATAGAGCAAAAGCAACCAAAAGGAGGAGTAAAACTTGTTGAAGGACAAACTTAGTCACACACAAATCTCTAACTGAAAAAGACATTGCTTTCATGTTGTACCCTGCCACAGTTTCAAAAGGGAATAGAGTAACAGTCTGTCCTTGTCAGACAGAGGTGGCTAACGTGATAGAACTGCTATGCACTTCCCAATATATGTCTCATATGTGTAATTTTTACATAGACAGTGACAGTGGGTGCATTTCCACTGGATGGCTTCCAAGCCTGCCTGAGCACATATCGGATTATCTTTCTCTAGCTTGAAAGTTTGGGAATGGCCCACATAAATGGTTACAGGCATTAATAGCTGTTCATACTTCTTACTCTGCTTTTATTTCCTTTACCAATACGTAGCATTTTCATACCTACAAGCAGACGCACATATACATATTCACAGGGAAAGACTCAATATTAGAGGAACTGTCTTCTTTTAACAAACATCCTGAAAATCCAAAGACTTTATGTGTTGATGGGGCAAGTATTAGATCCCATCACTACGCACAGTGCAGAAAGTCACGGTATCTTTTTGCGGTGCAGTGAGAATGGGTTGCTGCCAGTGCAGTGAGATGAGCTCCTCTCTTTGCCAGGGAGTCCAATTGGTTTCCTATTAATTCTCAGTTGTTGCAGTTTAGCATACTTCCCTCCAGCTCCAGGTGACATAATTTCCCAAGCTGCGATATTCTGTAGGAACTTTTCACTAAATGTTCTGACCTGGTAATAAAGCTAGACTGCCACACCACAACCCTGAGCAAAGCCATAGCCAGCTTCACAGGTCCCCCAGAATGCCTCAGGGATGAGACAGGATTTACCCTGTATCTGGTACATCACCCAAAACAGGCTAAGGGAGCTTAAGAGGAAGGTCACATTTCAAAGCCAAGCACCCTTCACAGACATCCTCCTGGCAGCCCCAGACCACAGCTTACAAAAAGGTGGCAGGTGGAAAACAATCTCTGATAACCATACTGTAACACACTTGGGACTTTTTGAAGTTAAAAACCAGAAAATGTTGAACTCTACTGTGAAATTCAGTAGCACAGCGTATTACTGATGTGCTTTCTAAAAGACATGATGCTTAATAAAGTTGCTGTAAGTCTGTGTGGACTTCAGTTTCAGGACCAGCTCAATTAGCAGTCCTACTGAGAATGCATTGTAGCAGCCCACATATACCAGTGGACCTATTTACAGTTTACCTGGACTTTAGAAGTTTTATGCTGGCTCTCTGTACAGGAATGCATTTCACTGAAGATGATAAACTATTGAGTGCTTGGGAAGGGATGTAATATCCGTATGTCTGGGACAACCAAAGGACCTTAAGTCCTATCAACTTTCAAGTGGATATACAGGTGTCTACCTGCCTTCAGCCCTTCTAAATATATCGAGGCAAGCTTCAGACTTAAAAATGAATGAGAGGTGCAACAAAACAGCAACACAAGCAAAACCCACTACCTCCCAGAAGCTACAACAGTTGCTAGGGTCAAGTTTGTACTGCTCACAGCAAGACACATTCACAGTTTCCTTGTGCCTAGCCCTGGGGCTGGAAAAAGAGGCAGAAGCTCTGGTCCACACTAGGAAGTAGCAGGGTGCACTAGGAGTGGGGACAAGCAGGAACAGAGTGAAACTGTTGGTGCTGGATCTCATGTTCACAGTATAAGTGATGTGGGGTTGGAGGGGAAGGTTGCTTTGGACTAACCCTATGTGGTCTCTTCACGCTCACCTCAATGCCCACTCACAATTTAAGTGCACCTGCTGCACTCCTGCTGCACATATTTTGGTTTAATTTAATCTGAAAACAATCCAGGTCACTTACTCCAAGACTGCTCTGCAATCTGAGTCAAAGCGCAATAAATATGACAACAGGGACGTATGCCTGATCCAAACTAAAATGGTAACAGAGATGCACTCAGGGTGCACAAAAGCAGCCTTCCCATCTCTCCTCTTTCTCTCAGGACAGGCCTAAAATGACCGGGGAGAACGATAACAGCACCAGCCTCCTTAGAAAGGACAGAAACCTTTCGCATTGACAGAAGAGAAGATCCTGAATGTATTTAGAGAGCAATGGGGATCTGCCTTTAAATTTAAAGATGGGCATTTAACTTGCCAAAGCCAAATGTGCACCAGCATCAACCAGACCCATCGGCTACTTTGAGGAGAGTATCTTGATGCAAGAGTGTATCCTGTTATAAACTGCCAAAAAAAAAAAAAAAAAAGTATATTTTTCTGTTTTTGTTGTACAATCTATAAAAATAGTTTACTTTTCCCTGTGCTCTTCTCCACTTCCTAAAGAAATAATTTCAATTGCTTTCTATGTGGTGCTTCAATGTCAGAGACTTTACAAGTTCTTTGCACAGGACCACCAAATTGCATGAACATTCAAGGGGAAGCAACATGAAGGGGAACTAGACCAGCACTGGCCAAAAAGACAAATACATCCATTTCAGTGGAGAAGAAAGAAAACCAGCCTCTCCTGCAAGGAGTGGGAACCCAATGCAGCTCTGAAAGAGGAAGCAGGATTGTAAGCTGGCATCTGCACCACTGATGCAGTTGCTAGTCATGCTCTGATTTGCTGGATTTCACTTCTCTGAAAGTGAAAAACAGCCTTTATTTCTTTTTTCTTCTCTGACAGCTTTCATTTATAGCAAGCTCAGGTGTTATTTGTCTTCCCACACACTGAGTATAATAACTTGTGTTTCACCTAAACTCAACTACTGTTTGGCTAAAGTATGTCTTCCAAAAGGAATCAAGAGGTGAGGAATCCATCCTTCCTTCCTCACAGGTGTTTTTTGAGATGGGCAATCATTCTCACTTGTTATTTCCTCGTTTAAATTTACCCAGGCTCCACTTTCAGCGATGCCTGTGTTCAGGTTCCAGTGACTGTAATGGTCTGGGCTTCTCGCTCAAAACACTGAACATGCCACCCAGTTACCGATGCTTTCTGTAGGACAAAAGATCTTTTACATTGGGTTTTCACTGCCACATGCCTGATCCTACCTCAGAAATAAGGTAAGTGTTAAAAGCCCATCTGGCATGGTGGACTTTCCAAAAGAAGGAGCTAAGGGTGCTAAAAGAGTCCTTACGATGTGCTAAACGCCTTGCTGGAAGGTGTGCATAACACACAAGGCAAACATTACAGCAAGAACTGTCAGATGGCCAAGGGTGACTGTTACAAACCCCTTTGCCAGCATCATCACACATCCAAAATCTCTACTACAGGCTGCCAGTGGAGGTGTCTCATGTAGGACATTAGGGACTTGGGCTCCCTGCACAATGTCAGCTGCAGCGTCTCATATAACCCCTTTCTTTCATGTCATACAAAGACATCATGACTGTTAAACTGGTGGCTCTTTATCGTCTTTTGTGCTTCCTTACTTTGTCAGTAGGACTGCTGGCTGGATTTGTATCCTCTCACAGCTATGCAGTGGTCACCCCTGTGACAGTGCAGCAGGGCTCCAGCATACCCTTCCTCAAGGACCACTAGTCAGCCACCCCAACATCTTGCCAGGCCAGGGAGCCATGTCTAAGAAGTGGGAGAAGTACCTGCGTTGCTCTCTCCTACGTGGCTGCTCACATTGCAGCTTTCCCTTATCCCCGTGAAAAGCTGGCAAGCCACTTTTGGATTTGCCAGGCTGGTGGCATCTCAGCTCTGTTTGGTCCAACCCTGCTCCAGCCACCTTTGCCCAGCTGCATCACTCACTCCATTCCCAGGTGCAGGTGAGCTCAGGGTTCAATTCTTCTCCTCTACAGAGAAGAACCACAAAAATTACACAGAAAGCCAAGAAGACTGGCAGTGGGGAAGCGGGGAGGAGAGCCCTGCTGGGAGGAGGGCAGGGAGACGGGAGCCCTGAGGCAGCAGGAGCCTGTCACAGCTTGCCCAGGTTGAACCCACACATATGGGCTGACGAGGCAAGGCAGAGAGAGTGCAGCAGCAACATCAAACGTGGCAAGGGAAGCATACTAAATAAATAAATAAATGCATACACAGTGAGGCCGTTCCTTAACTCTAAAGACAAATTTATTTGTGGAGAGAGCGTTTTCTGAATGCTAGGGCCTGTCAAAAGTGCCGAATCAGCAGCTTCTGAGAGCTAATTTAACTAAAGGGAACAGCACAGACAGCAGCTGTGCAAGTTGTGCATATTTCCATTTCCACTCAGATGGTTGTATCCCTGTTGATGTGATGGCGCTTTCTGTGGGGCAGACAGCTGCCTGCTCCTGTCACATGATAATATCCTTTAAACTCCAGTCACAGATCCTGATTTTGATAGGTACCCTGCTTTTCTGAGAAGTTCCATGTATTTTAGTGTTTTTATTGCATTAAGCAATACACCAGTGATTGGCACCATACTGTAGTATTGGGGCCTTAAGACCAGATCTGGGCTCGATCCCACCTGACAGTCTGGGAGGCAAAAGGTTTTCCAGTGCTGTAACAAGCCCCATATGCCACATAAGCTTCCTGGGCAATTGTAGAATAAAGATTGGGGCAGTTAATGTAAGCCAGCCTAATTTCATTGCAAATGGAGCTAATCAAGCTTGTACGAAGTGAAGATTTGACCCTTAGGCTGACTCTATGACATCTAACTGAATCAACACCTCGACTTGGTCCCCGTCTATTCCAAGTTCTTTGCATTCATGCCAGGACCTCACACCAAGGCTCAAAGTTTATGCCTTCTTCTTCTACACAGCTGCATGGGTTTTTAAAATACTACACACAGACTAATTAAGAGCATCGGTTTTGACAGCATGAGTGAAAATACTCTTTCATACTTACTGAATGCCCCACTGGAATAGATTCAGACTGTAAATATTGACCCATGGACAATGCTGGATTATGGTATAAGCCCCTCCGGGGAGACGCTGCTCTAACAGAGGCCATATATCTCCTCTCTCGCCTAGGAGACAAATCTCTTCGAACAGACGCATCTTTTCCTGGTGACATTGGTCTCCTTGGTGATAGGTGACGTCTTGGTGACACGTCCCGTCTTGGTGATAACTCTCTCCTCAGCACAGCCTCCTTCCGCGGGGAAAGGTGCCTCATGGGTGAAATATCTCTTCGCGGTGACAGATGCCTTCTGGGTGACAAATCCCCTTTTGGCATTAAATACCTCTTTGGTGAGTTATCTCTATAGGGTGAAGAATCGTAGCTGGGTGACGACTGTCGACTGGAAGGTGAGAGGTCCCTCGGAGACGCACTGGGATCTAATGAAAGCACGTAATCCTCATCCATGCAGCTAGGTATGTCTAACCTGTCCTTATCAGGCTCTGAATCGGTACTCTTGCTCTGGAAAAACCTCTGATATTCTGTCATCTGTGAGTCTTCACAGGAGTCGCTTGGTGTTATAAGCTGAGTAACCTGAATGCTAGGTAAGGTGACCAAGTAACTGATGAGGGAGGAGTGTCCCACGGAAAGGGAGCCCTCGGGGGAAGCCCCCTGCGATGCCCCAGCTGAGTTCACTGACAGGGAGGAAAACCGAGGGGGCTGAGGGCTGGTGCTTCTTGATCTGGTTTTTGGTGTCGAGTCTCCCTGAGTATCATCAAAATCATCCTCATCTTCATCATCATCATCATTGTCATCGCCATCCTCGCCATCTGACTCCTCCGCATCAGAAAACTGGTGCTCTGCTGAAAGGCCAGCCAGGTTGCTACTCTTCTCTGCCTCCTGCTGCATGTCCTCCATGTTTTCTGAAACAGCCATGGGCAAGTCAAAATGGTGAGCACACACCCCACCTCTTACACCTTCTGCCACAGTTACTCCCCACCCAGCACACCCGTTGCCATCTCTGGATGCTCTTCATCTGGGATGGCTGCATAAAGCCATTCTTCGTAGTCTCAAACCATAATTTTTCATAAGGAATACCTTAAAACTCCATACTTGAAAGGAAGTGTAATAAGCAAATTCACCCTACTCCACCTTGCAACTTCGCTAAATGTTGCCATCTCTCACATCTACGTTGAAAAGATTGGGAACTTTTTATGAGACAGATGATAAACAGGTCATTCTTTTATTTTTATCTCCTCCTCATGTATCTTAATAAAAAATGTAACTCAGACAAATGGATCAGATTTATTTTTTATACTTCCTGTTTATTAAAAAGATGCCTCTTAATTAAAAAATGTCCCAAATACTCTTAATATAGTTTCTTGTGCCAGCCACTGTGCTAAAGTGCAATGAGTCATTTGCATACTCCAGAGGCCATTCCAACTAAATTAAATCATTCTGACATACCTGCTTCTTCAGTTTCAGCATCATCTACGGATGTCATTGATACTCCAAGCTCCAGGCATTTTTTCATGTGTGCTTTAGACTTCATATGTTTTGTCAGATTTCCTGTGGATAAAAGATTAATCTAATTAGTGGACAAGAGAAAAGACCCCTTTCCAAGTCAGGTTTTGGTGTATCTTAAATCTGTTATCCTGCAGATGGGGTTTTTAGTTTAAAAAAAACCACAGCAGACAGGGCTGACTCATCCAGCCCATTGCCCTCAGAGCCTGTTTTAATGAGTGGGTTTTTATATCTTCCAAAAAAAAAATTTTTTTCAAATACATTCAGACTCAGGGCCTGAGAGGTATATTGGTATGTCTCCAATTTTACACATGACCCCAATAAGCTAAAAAACTCACTTTTGGATTTCAGCTATCCCTGGGTTCAGAGTTCATGATATGTACAGACTGTCCAGACATCGAAGTAAGTCCAATGCACACCAGCAATTCAGGGCTCACACTCCTAGTTTCACTCCTTGAAACTGGTACTTCCATGCTTAGGGCTCTCCCATTTACTTCACATGTAGGTTCCAAATGTTCAGTGTGTTCGAAGCATTTTGAAGCAAAAGTACTCCACAAAAAAGACAGTTACGGGAGACCTCTCTATGCAAGTTTACCATCTAGCTGCTATCTCTGAACTGAGGGAAGCTGTACTTACAGCATTCACCTGGGATGTGGAAAATCCGGGTTCAGATCCCTGCTTTGGAGTATGGATCTGAACCAGACACAGCAGGGATTTGAAATCAGATCTCCCATTCCCCTGGGGGAGCAATCTAACACTAGAATATTGACTTCCTGGAGTGCCTGTCTCGGTCTGTTTTTTCACAGATAAGAAAACTGGGTTGAGATTGGCCCCAAGAGACATTTCATGGCAAAGAAACTTGAGCACAAAGCACAAGCTGGAGGAACAGGAATATCACTCTAATCCGTTACGCACTTCAGTCACATTTGCAATGCCCAACAGGGAAAGCATGGTACAAGTAAACCAACCCACTACCGAGACATGGTGCTTCTTAGCTCAAGGAAAGCACTCTGTGAATGCACCTATGCTGCTTTTTGGACTCCAACCAGTGTCTCCAGATGGTGCATGTGGCACTTGCAGCCTGGGGGCAAGAACACTGTGCCATTCTGTTGGATAGCGGAGGTGTGCTTAGAAGCTCACAGGCCAGGCTTCTCTCCTATGACTTTCAGTCCCAGCTAGTTCAAATAATTCCCTTCTCAGTAAAGGTTTTTTATTGTGCCTGAGCACTGTATGAAAAGTCTAACTTGGCCACTGCTGCCTCCGGATGGCTAAACGCTCAGGGTGTACACTGAAACCCTAAGTACCTCTGAAGGTCTGTCCCTTACTGTTCTGAGCAAAATAGCAACAATAGTTATGAGGCTGACAACTGCTCATAAGTGGTAACACACCAGTTAAACAATTCTTGTACTTTGAAGGCTAACTTAGCCTCTTCCTACTCATGCCCTTCTTGTGCAATAGCATACCACCTCCCCCCTGTTTCTTCTTCTCTGCCAGAAATGCCAGCCTCAGCAAGCAATTTCACATTTCTTTCCATGCCATCTCTTCTGCCTGGAATGTCCTCTCTGAGCACAGCTGCAAAACCACAATCCTCCTTCAAGGCCCTCCTCAAGACCCATTCCTCCGGCAACGACAAATGAAAACAATGATCCAAGAAGAGCTCACCAGACAGTCTATTGGGACTACAAACAAGCAGCTCCTTGTCTTTGTCTCTACACCCCCATGAAAGTTCTCATCTTAAATTAGGTTGATGGGTCCTCTACCATCCATCAGCTATTCCCATCTTTGGCAGAGGAAGAAGTGCTGGAGTCATGGAAACTATTACAATTCTCAATCCTCAAAACAGCCATGAAGCTGCACTGGGATCTTGGGAGAAATTTCCTTCAGCTTCCTCTCTCCCCATTCAAGTAAGCTCACCGCAATGGGACCAGAATCCATTTCCCTTGTCTGCCAAAGGGAAGCCAAGAAACTGAGAATGTAAGTCTCATTTGGGCTGTGCTACAAAGATATGCTACTAAAGAAAATGATTTTTTTTCTTTTAAGGAGGTAGTTGCAATGCAAATCGTATTCCAAAGAACATCATTATCTGTGGCCTCAGGGTGACAAATGGAAGCTTTTTTCTGTGCTGATAAATACATGTGAACACAAGCTATCAGATCTCTATTCATAATTAATGCCACAGCGGATGGAGTGGCCCATCTGGGAGACATTCATTATTTATAAACTTGAAACTGACCCACTGTAAAGCCCGTGAAGGCATGTTTTCCTCAGCAGCTGATGCTCTGCTTCTACATTATGTCATAACAAGTGTACTCTCCTGGTAGCATTTAAACATTGCTGCAATTAAAATTTGCACCATGTAACAATTTTGGCAGAAAGCATTATTTGTAAGGCAGTTCTTATGCTACTACATTTTCTTTGCAGACAGATGGACCAGCCAAGAGCCTATAGCTATTAATGAAGCTATTCAAGGAGTCTCGGAGTCTCACAAAATCCCTGGATCAATTAAACAGAAGAGAAAAACCTCTCTCATGAAGCCTTGTATACATAAACACAATAATTTTATTCTGAAGGAAACTCTTTCCTTGATTGCAAAGTATGCTTAGATCCCAGATGGCAAAAGAGTTCAAGATTTGTTTGGGAAGCGGCAAGAGTTCAGCAAAACGGGTCAAGTACCTTTAGTTTTGAAGGCAAAATTGCACAACTTGCATACATAAGGCCGGACATCAGTATGAGTGCGGATATGTTTTTTGAGCATGCTTGGCTTTTTGCAGCGAATTCCACATTCTTCACAAATGTACTTTCCTCGGCCACGACCTCTAACATAGACATAATCCTCATTTGATTTATACCTGTTGGAAGAGAGCAAGCATTTAATCCATACAGGCTCTAAGTCACATACATGCATAAGCATCACCTCTATGCATCTGATCCTGTATGTATCTCATCACAACAAATCCACAGCAGTCCATAGGAACTACTGAATTTTTAGGCTGGAACTCACAAAGTATTTGCATTTCAGCGAATGCACTGTTCCTGTTGTGTTTTAACAATATGAGTCCAAAGGGTTGCAGTATGAGAACAGTATAAACACCCCGCCAGGAAACAGAGTAGCTACCATTCCTATAGACACTGCACAGCTCCAAATACGAGTCTGCAGGTTGGATTTATTTCAGCTAACTGTAGTCTTGTACAGCACAGGCATCTACCACCACTGAAAAAAGCATTGTTTTGCGGCACAGTTCATTTAACTGTCTTAGTGTATTTATCCCTTGGGATCTGATAAATCACAGCCTGGAAATGCCCGTTTCTCCCCATTGAGCATAAAGGGAATGCAGATGACTAGCAAGGATGTATGCATTTACACTAGAGATGCCTGAAGTTCCCAAAGATGGATCCCTCCCTAAGGGACACCAAGTTGAGTTCGCTCAGGTACGTGCTGCTTTAGAAATAAAATGGAAAACTTCCAACCTGCATACTTAGCAGAAGGCTGTTAAAGGAATTTTTCTTAGCACAGGCGTAAGCGTTCCATGCTATTTTTGCTGATTACATAGTGTGTAGTTAGACAATAAATAAGATATGCAAATCTATGTAAAGCTGCACATTGCCTTTACTATCATAATAAATCGTTAGTACTGAAATCTAAAAGGGCCCAGGGGATCTGCTCAGGCTGTTCTGAGGTTTGAAGAGCGCTGGGCACTCCCTAGAGGGAGAATTTAATCCTCATTGACCCAAAGTAAAATCCAGAAATTGTGAGAACTGAGAAATAATTTTTTTTCTGCCCTCTGTCCTCCATTGCCCTCTCCCTAAGCAGCACAAAGTACTTTCAGTCACCCTGCGGATGTGCAGCCCACAAAATAGCGTTGGTACTGACGGGCAGAGCTTTAAATAAAAAAGGGACAGTGTGAAGGGTTCTGTTAATGTGATGATAACAAGTGGTAATTTTGGGGTTACAGAGCTGAAATATTTTTCAAGTGTGCATTTCTTAGATGAACGCTTCTTCCATATGTTCAGCTATATCACTGGCAATATAAATACTGACATTAATATCTTAGAATACTTAAAACACTGTCCTGTTCTCATGTCCATCTTGTTATCTATTAAACTCATCTGCTCCTCTTTCAAATGTGGATGCCCAAATTCAGTTTTTTCCATCTCCTTTCCAATAAAGTTGGCCCTCTCCTTTTTCCTTAATTGTCCCTGGCACCATGGGCAAAACTGGCATAGTCTAATGTCATTTAATATTTAGCTATTTCTCTAGGAGGTGTTTTTGTATAACATTTCTGGGATTCTGCTCTTCTGTCTGCCCTGTTTCCCAGGTTCTCCTTCATACACACATGCCAATGACTCCTAGTCATCCCTCTATCCAGTGCTTCATCAACTACCTCCAGGCTTTCTCCCACAGACAGAAAAAATGTCCATTACTGTTTGAAAGACTGCCATTTTATCTTCTTTTTATCTCTCCTTACACTCTGATTTTACTGGGTTGGAGTCTACCATATCACACCTGATTGATACTGGTAAGATAAATGCTGTGTTATGTGTTTTTCTGTTGCTCCATCTCTGCTGTTCCTCTGCCTGACCTCAATCCACCAGCTTCTGACACCTGTCAGATCCCACTGGGCACAAAGACAATTAGACAAGTTCTGCCTCTTCATCAGTCATATGGACAGTTCCTGGCATAACTGACCTTGACTCTCTAGGTATGCTTCACTATAACAAAGACTGAAGTGACACACATAAATTTGACATTTGAAGAAGGCCTTGTCCAAAAACTGAAACACCAGAAGACTGAATCTATGGTGACTATCTTTCTATCCCCCAGGAATATTAGATCTTACTGTTAAATCATACGTCTCTCAAAGCTTTCAGTAATTCCCCCTTCCCACTACACAACTTTCACATAAGGACGATGGTCACCGCTACTCTCGGTTTGATTTGAATGGGACTCTAGAGTTAAAAAGCCTTAACAAGCTTCAGAGTCCTGAAATTTCTATCCAAAATGTTATTTTATTGCAGATTTTCAAGTCAAGCCTATTACTGATTGATATAAAAGAGCAAACATTAGCAAACTCTAAACGCTTGCTGTCAGCTGGTAATGTCATTAAGCCACATGTCAGGTGAGCGGGCATGTTTGCCCTGTCCCTCTTTTCTTTTCACTTCATGCCATTGGTAACTAACTAACTGTACTGCAGCAAGTATTGAACTTCAAATTGCTGCTTTTCTTTGAGGAACACTGCTTCATATCCCATCAGGGTTTTGCAAGCAGATTTTGTGACCCAGATCATTTAATTCAAACCAAGCCACCTGCCAGAGGTAATAATATGGTGGTTAGCTTCTTCCTTCAAAACTCCCTCTGCTGTGATGCTTACAAACTGCTCTGGATGGTCTTTGGTGCAGTGAGGTGGTGATGTGCTGTGACATCTTCTTTTCGGCTCAACTCCATTCATTCTGTTCCTTCAGCTTCTCACTCATCCCCAGCCCCGCCTATTTGCTTTTTACCTACCTGCCATACGAGTGCTCCACTCCCCTGGCACAAGGCAGCTGCACAACTGCACTTCCCTGCCTAGCAGACAGGTTTTCCCACAAACTGAAAACCGACAGCTGCAGGTCTTTCTCAGCTATGGATTCTGAATCCCCTTCTTTGCACTTACAAACCAAAAGCAATCATGAAGCCTAAGCAAATCCACTCGCCAAGACAAACAAAAACCAAAACGAAAATACCCTGCTGAAACAGTATATCACCATGCACGCTTGTCTGTCCAGGGCAGAAAATGTGAAACAAAGACAACAGACATTTGCTGCATAGTTCAGTACACCACTTGCACGTGCTGAGAGGATATGAAGATGAGCTTGGTGAGACTAGAGCAGAACAAAGAACAACAGAACAGCTCTACAAAGAGTAAGCAAGCATGGAAACCCACCCATGTTAAAAACTAGCTTTCAAAGGTCATAAACAAAAACCTGAAGAGGATACTCAGGACAGAAAACAATGAAAGGCATGGTTGTAACATGTAAAGAATATTAGACCCATTTAAAAAAACAGCCAAACTAGTTGAAAGAATGAATCTACCCTTCCACAAATAACTCCTATAAAATGTACAATAAAATGATGATGTTTAAGAAAAGAGTGAACCCATTAACAGTGCATAACACTGCATCATCTCATTCACTGTAGCTTTGCAGGTTATATTCTTCTGTTGGAGAAGTCCCAGTCTATTGCACATGTTATTTGTGTCCCCCCTCTACTCCAGAAATTAATGTGCACATCAAGGTTTTTACATTTTTTTCTACTCAAGGGACATCTAAACATAGCCAAGTATTACTAGGAGACATTTCTAGGTGACACGTGAATTATATGTCTTTATACGTAGAGTTTCATAGACCTTATTGGCGCACAGGGAAACTTAAGATAGTGTAAGTAACACACAAAGTTTCTTGAAGGTGTTAGATGGTAGAGGCATTTTATAGAGTGATCTGTTGCAGCTCATACTGATCTGAATCCTCCTTTAAGTTGCTTTTCTTAACACACTTCTACTCTTCTGACCTTTCATCACGCAGCTTACATCAGTGCAGACTGTCTTCAGCTGGGTGATCCAAATTCAGAAATGATGCATAGTGGGAAGGAGGCAAATTTTGTACTTCAAAGTGGATGCGAGTTGAAGCAATGGCTCTTTAAATTTCTTGTAAATTTAGGCTCACCCCTAAATTTGGGTCACTCTTGTGAAGCCAGCCTACTTGCTTGGGTATTAGGACAATGTACAACTACAGGGAACAGCCAGGATCAGGGCGTCTGGGCCATCAGACCTATCACAGTCTCCAAAATAACATTTTGAACCTTTCAGGCAAGATGTAGGCTATACTCCTTCGGTGTCGCAGATTACAAAGAAATGCCAGCGTTCATTACATGGAGAGTATCCAAGTGAAACCAAAACACATAATGTTAAAGAAGGACAACTGAGATTTTAAAGGGTACAAACTGACGGGAGAAGGAAATGGATGTACGAATTTCTCACATCTCCCTCCTGACCTATTTAGTTACCCCACTAGAACAGTGCTGTGAGTTTGCTAAGACTGAAAAACACATCTTGTTCGGCCACCTGACTATTAACTACTAACAACCAGCAAATTATTGCATCATGTCAGAATTCCATAAAAGAAATAAAATAATATATTCCGTTTTAGAGTGTACTGCAGAGGTAAACAAGTATCCATTTAATTTGTTTTATATAACAAGCTTCATAAGCCTCAAAACAATGCTAATGAGCTTTCAGGTCTCCTTTTTCCCTCTCTTTGTTATTTGCTTGTTATCACTTAAGTGATAGATGCCCATGGTAAAATTAAACATGATTTTAGCAACCACACATGACAGATCTATGGATTAGGCTTAGATACCATAGATTTCTTTGCAATCTTATCTTTTATCTCCAAAATACAACTTCAGTAAATAATCACAAATTACAAGAATAAGAGTAAGCATGCCTAGCTAACCCATTCAGGTGAGTGGAGGTACAGACAGTCTAAAAATAGAAAGATATCCATGTGGAAGCCATTTAAAAACAAAGAAATGGTATAGAAAATACCAAAATGTTAACTGTTTATCCATTTCTTTATCACCTAGGGAACGAAAGTAACAATTTTGAGTGAGCGTTCTCACACAGACAGAAAATATAATTGTCCTAATAGCAAAGTAGAGCCAAGACTAAGCACACAGGTACCCAGTAGTTTAAGACCCACATATACACAAAAATGAAGAGGCTTGGGAGCTACAAGACATGGCAGGGATGCAGGAGACTGTTCACATCCTAATTCATTCATATTCATTTTCAAATCTCTTTAAAATGACAGGCTGAGCTTGAAATTTCCAGTTGCATTTTCTTACCCTCCTTCAAAGATTTTAATTCGTATCGGCTCAGTTTGTTTGGATGTAATGTCTTTATCTCCATGAATGTCTCCTTTTACTCTTTCTTTTATAATATTCCCCACTACTTTCTTTTCAAGCTTGCTGCCAAACAAGAAGAATGGCTCGTGTTTCATCTGCAGAACAAAGTCAAGGAAGGGTGTTACTGCTGGAGCACACAATAAACGCACACTTCATTTCAAGTACTTTTAACATTCCAGGTCAAAGCCAAACTCTCATTTTGGTGCAGCTCTGTAAGATGAATTAATTTGTCCCATTTAATTTGATGGAGAACAAGAGAGGGGGCAGCAGGGACAAATTTTTGTAAGAGTCTTAACAGAAAAGACAGCACCACATCTTTCCTCAGAAAAAAAATGTGGAAAATAGAGCTGGAAAAGCCTTTGAAGGTAATTTATTGCCATTACAGAATTTTCCCTGGCACCATTATCTAATGCTTAGTCCATGAAGAAGAGCCAGCATGTAAAAGACTTCAGATGGATCTGAAGATCCTTACTCAATTTTAACTTAATCTTTACTTATGAACGCGTGTGGATTTTTGTGCCTGATACTGTTTGAACCACGACAAAAACAAAGGACAAAATAAAAGGAAATAATGTATGAGGCTCTGGCACATGCGAAGGGAGGGTTTTAAAAGCCTCACTTTTTACATCTGATTTTGAAAATGGAGACAGAGACAGCAGAAGTAGCAGAGCTTGCAGAAGGGTAAATTGAGGCTCAAAAGTTGTCATGGTAAGATGTCGATGTCTGATTTCCCAATAGGGAATGTTGGGTTTTTTGGGTTGCTGTTGTTGTTTTTTTTTTTCCAAAAAATCATTCACTTACTTTTCATAGTTTACTAACATTTTCTCAAATAAAGATATACTAATTTAATTTTATTAAAACCTCTTATTTACCTGAGCAAACTGCTTCCACGCACTTGATGATGTCAGTTTACCAGCTCCAGGTCTATGCATAGTGGCCAGAGTGTAGATTTCCGTGGTGTTTTTTTGCTTGGACCTTAAAAGTGCTAAAGTGGTCTTTGTACTTAGCCCAGATGGGTTTGGGTTACATGAACTTATACACCATGAAGCATAAACAGAAGATTTGAGGGTTGGTTGCTGGATGTAATTGGGTTTCGTATAGTTTAAGTAACACCAGCTCACAGTAGTAGTAGTGCGCAGACTTGGGAACTGAAGGATCTGCTGGAAATCTGCTACGTCTGTCAGGAGAATGGTTGGGCCTGTGACTTTCCCACCAGTATCGGATGACATCTGGACTAACATCCCAAGAGGCAATTTTTGATGTTTCAGTTGGTCTTCTGGCTGAATTTCTCCTGGTGGCAATGAAGACCTCTGTGGACTCATGCTCATATCCGAGGCTGTTTCATCTACATCCAGTTCTTCTGGTGAGTCTCTTCCTTCAGAAGGGCCACTGGACTTCTGCCCTGGTGATGTGGAATCAAAACTAGAAAGTTTCTCCCTGCTCATTGGGAAAGCATCAGTTGTTGGCGTGCTGACAGGTGGGAAATCTTGAGATGATGAGGATGACAGCGGTGAAGAGGATGACATGGACGGCAGACTTTCTTTTGGCTCTGTAGCACAGCTCTGCCTTACTAATTGAGGCTTCTGCATTCTTGGAAAATCTTTCTTTATATCTGAGTTAGTTAACTCAACTGCACTTAGCTCCTCAACTATCTGCCCATACATTTTTTCTTCTTTGACCCGTTTCTGCTGCTTGGTCTCCATAAAGAGCTCCAAGCTGCTGGCAGGTGAAAGCATGCGTTTGCTTCCTCCCAAGGTAGAAGCCATGTCAGAACTGGAAGGCAAACACAGGGGAATTGGTGGCTCCAGTCCGAGTGGTAGTGTCGGTGGCACTTTCCACAAAGGATATTTTTCTAGCCCTCCATGCTGACCCAACATCTGGGCTATGTTAAATCCAATTCCTTGCATGGTTGCATTAGTTGCCAATGTTCTTTGAGAAACAGTCTCATCAACTTTACAAATTACAATCGCAGGACTGTTGCTCTGTCCAAGGATCTGGGAAATGCTTGTGTACATGACACTACCGTAAGATGGCACATGGGTTTGAATCCTGACGGGAACAACTGTTCCTGGCAAAGACTGTACAGATCCATCACTTGGGGCATCAAAATCTGTCTGAAGATGCTGCTCAGAGGAGGTATCTGATGGTTTAATGCTATGGTCTGACTGGTACTTAGCAAGAGTATTTTTTGAATAGTGCCCAGATGTTCCTGAGTAATGCTGATATGCTTGCTCTTTAGCGTGCACATAATCAGCTGGTTTCTTCCCAATAAGCTCTGGTGCATGTTCCAGGTGATAACTTGGAGGAACGTCTGTTTGGAAAGGCTGTTTGACATAAGATTTCTGCAGCTGTTGTACAAAATGATGCTGGAAGTGTAGAGGTTCTGTGCATGGCTGCCACAAGACAGGCTGTTGAGATGGTGGTAAGTGAACCATGCAGACAGCTGGGTATGGGAACTGAAACAAGGTGCTATGAATAGGGGGAAATGGGACTTTTTCCTGATGTGCAAATAGCTGCTGCTGCTCTGATGGATGTTTGTTAGGAATATAAGGTGCTTGTTGAATCAAGGGAGTCCTTAACATTTCTGGGCTGTCTGCAAGAAGAGCCTGTTGCTGGGCAAGGTGGGATGAGCTATTACTAAGCTGAGCACAAGAGCCAATAGCCTGTTTTCCAGAGTCATCTACCTGAATGGGCTGAAGTACAGAGGAAGGGGAGTGATGCCAGGCAAGCTGGGAGGAGCGAAGACCAGCTTGTGCATGTTCCATCTGCTCCTGCTTTATACTTTGTTCTGTGCTCTGATCAGTCTGGGAAATCTCTGGAAAACCACTGAAGGAAGCCTGGCGAACCAAGAAGCATTTCTTCCTTTCTCGGGATGGAGACAGTGCCGTAGTAGGTGTCCCAGCTGAAGAGGCATGAGACAGGTTCCCATAATCAAAGGATTTACTTCGGATCTCTGTGATTTCAGCAGCATGAGGACAGGGCATCTGTTCAGATGAGCAGCGTCTCATTTCCCTCTGATGGTGATGCCCAGGGACGGAAAGTGAGTATGCACCAGCTGGAACTGTTAAAAACTCAGACTGTTTTCCAAACTCATCTTGTTTGGGAGGCGTGATGAACTTCATATTCTCTTCTCTTTCAAAGGACATTGAAAAACTCGAACTATGAGACAAATTACTTTCTTGGCTAGGACTGCGGGAGAGGCTTGTACCTGTGGACTCAAAGCTGGATTCTCCAGAGGAGTGCTCCATGTCAGCCAGTCGTAAACGCTTCTTTTTGGGTGGTAGCTTTTCGGCTGGAAGTTGAGAAAGGGTTTCACTTCTCTGGGGCCACTGGAATTCTTCGGTGGGTCTCTCCTGCTCTTTACTCTGCACTTCTTTATCTTTCTCAGGCTTATCTGGCTCCTCTGTGACACGAATTTCAGGTACCTGTATGTTGTGCTGGCGAACCAACCTGGGCTGCATATGATACGGCTGAGGCTGCTGGGATGGAGATGGCTTATTGGTGTCAGCATTTTCCATTTGTGGAGCTCGATCTGGGCTCATTGGGGACTCACAAATCTCACTCTCGTATGTTTCAGATGGTGAATAGATCTTCTCCTGCTGGCATGCAATATGTTCTGTAGACTCAGACCTTTCAAACGAGTTTGGCCTGCTCAACGAATTTGTGTGCTGAATGACAGAGATGACATTTCCAGGGGGCTTTCTAGACAGTGGTTCTGCAGTCTTTTCTTGCTCTGAAGTTAAGCATGAGTCTTCCAGAGAAGCTGCCGGGCTTCCAGACTGCAAGTAAGGCCTGCAGATTTCAAAACGCTCCGCATGGCAATGGGCAGCATTGTCCAGGCCTTGAAGGGCAAATCCGCTCCTTGGCACTTCCTGAACTTGGGATTTGGGATCAAAGTCCAAAGGCTGAATTCCCCCAGTGGTGCCAGTCGAACTGCTGCAAAGCATGGGACTGTCCTCCTCATCCCCAACACTCTCCTCTTTCCTGCGCTTTCTGTTTTCAAAAGTTGTTCCAAGCATGGATGGCACTGCCTGAGATTGTCCGAGTGGATCAACAAAGTACTCTCCCCCCTTGTTCATCCCACCTAAGGATGGCGAGTCCCTGTAGTTCTGCTTCTGAGCTTCAAATTCTTCCCACTTTCTGTAGTGCTTTCCACTGGCATCATAGTCATAAAAGGTCTTGTCTCCTTTCTTCTCTTTTAAGGATGGTCCTTTGTCACCTGCTGTCTGTCTGCTGGAAGCAATAATGATATTTTTCCCTGGTCTTCCATGGTAATCTGAATCTGAGTGGCCCTCCTGCACAGAGGGCAGTTCAAAGGCAGCCTGTCTTCTCAACATCCTTTGGTGGGATATTCCCACTGTCCCAGGGTAAAATACATCATCTGAGCCAGTCATCTTCTCATCAAATGAATGGCTTCCTCTCAGAGATGGGGGAATACTAAGGTTGTTTGCAGTAGATGTTGGCATAGAGTTACTTCTAATAAGTGGAGAGGAATCTACTGGGGGCTCTAGAAGGACAGGCATGTCACCCTGCTGATTGACTTGGTACAGGTTGGATTCACTTTTGATAGATGATGTGGTAGTCTGGGATTGTCTAGATTCTGTATTGCTGCCTGGATAAACTTGTGTAGATTTAATAGTGCTCAAATTTCTGGAGTCAATGAGTTCTTCTTTATTTGGAGTCAGCTGAGAAATATGTTCCTCAAGGATCTTGATATCTAATCTGTTATTTAAAAGAGGTAATGGCTCTCCTTTGCCCTTTCTACCCATTAAACTGTGTTCCTGATTTGTTGTGGCTACTGTTAGTGCTGTCCTTTGATTAATCCTGTAGAACTTCCCAAAGATGATCTCTTCGTAAGACTTTGCATTTGTATTTGGTGGGCTAATTTGCTGCTCAGCACTTTCTGAGCGGGAAAAATAACCAGAGTCAGTGCTTCCTTTACTGTGTGGGCTCAGGAGGTTTAACGACTGCTCAGAATCTTGCCCTTTTTTCTCTGACAGTCTTAGTGCAAGTCGCTGTTTAACTGTATGAGAGTCATCAGATTTAGTACTTAAGGATGGGTTTTGCAACATATCGGAGCCCATATATGGTGAACTCTCACTGGGTAACTGAATTCCACTTTTAGGGATAATCAAAATGGGCACTTTCATTGGCCCCACCAAGGACTCTTCCATGGAGGAGTGAAAACCGCTCCTGCTAGCAATGTCCAGGGGGAGCTGTGGGACTGGGCTCAGTTTGTCAGACCCTTCCACTAGGAGTGGGGTCTCCTCATCAGTGTCCGTGCTCTGCTCGCCATCTGAATGTATTTCAGCTTCCACATCAATGTAACTGGCGTCTAGGTCCAATTTAGAGACTGCTGACTCTGTGAAAGGTACCAATCCTGCTTTAATTGCATGGGCATGTGACTTTCTGTGCTTGTAAAGGTTGCTCTTTGTCTTGAAGGAGAAACCACAAGGAACACAAGGGTACGGTCGCTCCCCAGTATGAGACCTAATATGCTTTTTAAGTACGCTAGGTTTGGCACAAGCCCGATTACAGTAAGGACAAATGTACTTGCCAGGCTTTTTGGGTTTGTGCTCCTTTTTGTGAGCATCATCTGATTGTTCTAAAGATTTCTGTGAATATTGGCTGTATGCAGGGTTCAAACTTGAAATCTTCTTCCTGGAGAAACCTCCACTATGGCTATGCATATGAAAAGGAAACAAGTCCTCTGAGGCAACTGATTGCAAGTGGCTAGGAAACTGCCATGGAGGGCCTTCCAAGCTCTGATGTGGCTTTATGTTGTGCAAGAAGCCTTGTGGCAATGAATGCTGTGGGAAAGAAAGTGAATGTTGACATGAGTAAGGACTTGGTCGATGCTGTGGATATTGCTTCTCCGTGACTTGCTGTGCAGCTTCATTCGATGATACCAGTTTCCCAGAACTAAAAAGTTGTGCTGATGCTGTGTTTCCAATTTGCTCGTCATCTATTTGTGGTTGCCTCTGTACTTCTTGATTGCCAAAAGTGCTCATCTTAATAACAGCTGAATGTTCTTGCCTCCATCTACTGGGTACTTTAGCAGTTTCTCCAGACCTTGAGGTAGCTTTTTGCCCTATAGCTGTGTCCCCAGAGTCCATTTTGTTACACAAGGTCTTAAGTGCTAGTTCACTTGAAAGCTGTGCAGACACATGGAGTGTGTCCAAAGCTGTGCTTTTTAAAGTTTTGTTGCTCCCATTTTTCCAGGGCTGTTGCAAGTTCACAGACTTTTCTTTCTCTTTGGAACTTTCCACGCAGTAGTCTATAGGCATTAGATTTGTGTCTGTACACTAATTGTGAGTATTATACAGTTCTGTTCATGGCAGGAACTTTCCTAAACAGTTTATTATACATTTGCAAAGACTTGTTGTAGCATTTGGACATGTTCCATTGTTATTAAATGCTGAGATGCAGAATGACCCAGAGATATTTGTGATCTACTGGAGCGAAGTTCTCTTCATCTCTTCCATGGTGACACAGCTATCTGTAAAGAAAAAGCAAAAACAAAGAAACCACACACACCAATTAATACAGCCATGCGAAATAATATCGATGCAGTCAGCTGCACTTTCATTGAGCCTTTCATAAAAAAATATTGAGGGACTTTAGTAAAGGTAACTACATTTCACAAATCCCTCTTTTGTCAGGAGACACAGTAAAGACTGGCTCCAGAGACTGCACACAAGTGTAATCACTACTCAATAAAAGGCTTAGGAACAGAAAACAGGGATCTAGACTTTCCAAATTGAATAGAAGCTTTGGAAGGCTTTAGGGGAACAGTTTGAAGGCTTGGTTCTCAGAAAGTCTGCCACCTACTTTCAAAGCTCTTTCAGCAAATTGCTGCTGAAAATGGAGTCCTAACACCATGGGTGGGAATTACCTTATCCAGTTCTACTCACCTACAGTTCAGACATGCACTTTAGTGACCTGGCCTTCCTCTAAAGTCAGAGGAGGGTGATCAGTACTTCCAAAAGAGAAATCTTTCCATACCGTGATGGGTACTTCAGACATAGGGGATGTCTATGCACATGGCCCTCCACTCTGGAGATGCCTGTCGCCTAGGCAGAAAACCTAGATGACTACCTTAGAGTATATGCCAAATTTTAACACAGCTAAAGTGAAGTACTTCTTACCTTAGACCATCTAAATGGTTTTACAAGATGTTGATCACCCTTTTAAACTACTTTCAAACAGTAAACAAAACAGACATCAAATAAACATTCTGAACACAACTCTACTGGTACCTTTCCACATCTCCATCTTCCAATCACTATATTAAATTTTAGTGAGAATGTCTTACTGGAGGTAAAACACATGTTAAAGAAATGAGCTATGACTGTGTTTATGTGCCTTTAGCATTTTAGACTTCAGTGTCGGAATTTCCATCCAGCTATACATGTACTGTTTATGCTTAAATGCACTAGGTTTCCACAGTTCTACTATAAAGAAGAAATGCTCAGAGGTATGAATTTCATAGACAAGTACAGCAGTTAAATCTGAAGAACAGTATAAGTTTCCTGCTTCCATATTATCCAAACACAGGATATTTTCTTGACGCGACAGTGAGAATTATAAAGACAGTCACGATTTTATAATAGTGAGGAAAAGGGTAAAAAAAGCAGTATTAGAGATACTGAAATATTTTTCATTCCTACAGTGGAGAAAATGAATTGTGCTTGAAGAAGCAATAGCAAAGTGCAGGAAAACATATAAGGAATGGGAATATATTTCTTTTTTTTCAGTATAAAACAATTACCTGCATCTTCTAGGAATCTAATAGGCATGACTATCTTCAAATTTCCTGTAGTAAAAAAAATACAGTCACAAGAAATTCTTGAAATTAAGCATAATCCTAAATAAAGTTTTCTATTCTTTACAGAAGAGGCCTGAAAATTTCATCTATCTATCCACTGAAAAAAAATCACGTTGTGTCTTAGAGGTCTGAGCAACCACATTTTGAAGAATAATGAGTGCAAGTCTTTTTAAAATATTTAGGTTTCTAGTGTGGAGATGAATAACTGCAAGTCTGAATTGATGCAGTCTCACCTTCCTGAATTGGTCAAAACAGAGCTGCCAATGTCCCTCTTTATTCCTCCACCTTCACTAAGCTTGGATTATCCCTGAATCTCATTGGCAAATCCCATTTCAGTGCCTCTCTCCAGCTAATACTTTTATGCTCCAGACATCTCATTAGATGTTTCAGGGACCAGAACGAAATCCTGGCCAGGGTGTCACCACTCAAGTACAAGAAAATGTAGTGAAATGCAAGTAGGTTTCCAAATCAGTTAACACCAGTGGGATACTGCTCAAGGATATATGGCTGTCTTCTCAAAGAAGAAACCTACAGACCGAATACATGGTTAAAAGACTTTTGTGACTGCCGTGTTTTGCCACCTGTCTGACCATTGCCAGACCACAGGCTACTCTTTGTACTGCAGAAAAGACTGGCACAGAGAACGCCTCTAAAAAAGGGAGCCTGAATATCCTCTACCTGCCCTAAACAATGTTTCTCCCATCAAAGGAGGACTCTCCCTTCCACTTTTCAACAAATCTTATCTTGAAAACAGATTTTGGCTTTTGTTTCATTAAAAAGGATGTTTGTTCAGTTGTGATAACAAAAGGAACTCGTATGGCCTTTCTTTATGGCTTTTATTTAGGACAAAATTCAGAACATCTCTAAAGAATAGATCTTTAGAAATACCTTGAGTATTAGCTTCAGAGTATGGGATGTAGGCTACTATAATGATCCTCAATTAGAAACTGTCAGAAAAACAGCTAGACCCCTCATGCTTTCTCCACTGAATAAAACCAACAGACGATAAAATAGTAAAGTCTATACAAAAATAAAAATATTAAAAAAGAATTTTAATTCTTTAAAATTAATAACACTTTCAAAAAACAAATGGACGTTAGTAAAGCCGGACAACTTGATGTAAGTAGAATCTCTACTGTGTCACCTGTTATCAATTATTTATTTGATACTA
Source organism: Phalacrocorax aristotelis (assembly GCF_949628215.1). Taxonomy (NCBI): domain Eukaryota; kingdom Metazoa; phylum Chordata; class Aves; order Suliformes; family Phalacrocoracidae; genus Phalacrocorax; species Phalacrocorax aristotelis. Next base: position 66,905,573 of record NC_134278.1, read on the forward strand.
CAAGTGACATATCAGTAGTTAAGACAGCAATAGCTAATGGACTCTCAGTATAGTCAAATATGGATAACATATTTTTAAATTGTACCTATAGAGGAATCCCATATAGTACAATATAATGGCAAGCTATCAAATACAAACCAGAATATTTTAGGTCATAATGTCATTCATAATGTCTGATTCTCTAAAAGAAAAAAAGAAAAAAAATAATCCAAGTAAAAATTTTTTAAATTTTCCTAATCCACTTCCTCAAATAAAAAGTGTCGCTACAAATGGAAAAGAAATCCTTGTGCACAATTTCCAATATATCAGAAGTGGTTACTATGGAGCAGCGCTGCAATGCCTTATGAGGAAATGGCAGGTAAGTGGCAAACCATTTTTGGCAGCTGAGCTAAACTGAATTTCAGGTCAGTATTGCCAACATACGAGCACGGATGTAAAGGAAAATGTGTGGCTTGAGAAGCAGAAACAGGGATGAGAGGGAATGTTCCTCACTGAGAGAGCATAAAGTTATTAGCCATCTTCAGAGAAAAATAGTTTTCTCCTTATTAGGCAATTTTGCAAGTGGTAAAGAAGAAATTTCTAGAAGATGGCTGTATCCTTTCTGTTCCATACTCCCTCTACCAAGAGCACCTTCAGAGAAGAAATCTGCCAGTCACAGAAATGCGACAGCAAGGGTTTTATCTGAGCAAAAGGTGATGCTAATATACTTCCAACAATTTTCTGTTCTGGACTGAGATCTCCATTACAGAGTTCAAGCCATTCTGTGGTCCTGCTATTTTCAGAACATTCTATATAATTTTCCAGCCTACACTATGAAACAGGTATAGACTAATTTCAGGGATTATTGACGGCTTAAGTTTGGTCAGAATCACTCTCCTGGGGAAAATGAATCCCTTTCCAGAACCAACATAATCATTTCTGGTTTGGTTTGAGCTGCCATCCAACCTGTGTCAAAGATGGCTTTAATATTATTTCTTTTTTTTTTTTTATTCTCCCTAAGGGGAGACTGGCCTAACTGGAGAAATCTAAGACACTGCAAAGCTAGTTTGCATTCCATCTGTTTTTTTCCAGCCAAGATTCTATCTCACGTGCCTGCGTCCACAGCCTAGCTTAAGCTGACAACAGACTTCCATTTTTCAACTGATTAATGTTTCTCCTTTAGAAAACACTGTAAATATATTTTCCAATATTGTTCTTCATCAAACACATACCAGTCAATAGACAGAAACTCCCTATATTTCAAGTACTACACATTTCAAACTAAGGAACTAAGGAGGATAAAAATGCACGTTTTCTTTAGTACCTTTGGCACGGTTCAGCTCTGCTGGAGTGATGAAGAGGAGCCCACCTACACAGATCAGAAGCCGTACGGGAGTTGCACTGAGCACATCGTTTGACAGGAGCTGCTAAGTCCTGCCTGGCTGGGGGCCAAGCCAGGTTTCCCAGTAGGAATGTGGCCTGGGAGCCAGCTCCCCCAGCCACACTAACTGCACTATCTGCCCATTTCAAACCGGGACATTTTACTTCTATGAAAATTTTAAACATGAAAAGATTACTGGGAAACCGGGAGCTGTATTTATGTCAGGTGCACCTACTAAATCAAGACTTTCAAAACTTTCTAGAAAGGAGCATTATCCTGTCGCTCCTTTTCCTAAGGTGCCTTTGTGAGCTGCATGCAGGGGATGTAGGTCTGGTTGACTGCAGAGCTCCAAGTTTATTCCTTCCTTCCTTTCTTTTTTTTCTTTCTCCTTTTTTCAGACCATTAAAATGGTTACACTCAACAGCTTTAAAATAAAATTTGGCAAAATACAACTTTTACTACTTCTCAATTTGTAGCTCATATTACAACTCTTGCAAGCGAACAAATTGGAAGCTTATGTCTTCCAGGCTAAATCCTGTGTGCACCATACAGAACAAATATTGACTCTAGCGTAAGGACTAAGGGTCAGATCCAGCCCTGTTTTAAATCTTTTCTGTCCACTTCTGCCAGCACAAAGCTGGCCTAAAACCACAGTAACTGGCCCCTGAAGAATTTATATTCTATAGGGCAAGCATTAGCACAGACAAGCTGCAATGGCTCCTGTGAAGACCCTACACTCATGCACAGACCTCTGCCAAGACCCTTATTAGGCAAGTCTAGTTTATGTCTGGGATAAGCCCAGCAACCAAGCAGCCTTACAAGAAAGAGAGGCCACCTCTGAGCTCTTTCCAACCTGCAACTCTGAAGAAAACTGCCTTGGCCTTTCAGGAGGAAAGACAGCATGATGTTTCCCTCTGCCCCACTAATGATATTCCCCAAAGAGCTGTTTGGTGTTGATATGCCAGTGAAAAAAAAAACCCAACCAAAAAAAGCCTGGGAATCCTAATAAAACATGGATTTAGAACTTCTTCTACCTAGGCAAAGTCATAGTTGGGCTAAGTCTGAAGAAGATCTCTCAACCAGCGGTCAATGTGCATCTCTGAACTGAAGGATTTAACCAGCATGAAGACAGATAAGCATTTGTTCATCCTTCTTAGGATATAACCTTAGGGAGGTTATATATTCATTCATGGGCTGAGGATGTTATGCAGCAACAAAACAAAAGGAATGCAGTCCTTGGGGTATATAGTTTTGGCATTTTACACAAATGAAAAAAAGATGACCAACTGCAAGCTTTTTTATACTTCTTGACACCACACTTGTGGTCTTTGAACTGTACTTACTAAAAAGATAAGGAAGAAGAAACGTGTCGTAAATTTCCCAGTTTTGTAAGAAGACTTCCCATTCTTGACCAGAGGGATCCTCTTTGCATTTCCAACAAGCCCTGGTGAGGGGTCTGTGCTGGTTTTGGCTGGGGTAGAGTTAATATTCTTCATAGAAGCTAATAAGGGCCTATGTTTGGGATTTGTGCTGAGAAACAGTTTTGATAATACAGGGATGTTTTCATTATTGCTGAGCAGTGCTTACACAGCATCAAGGTCTTTTCTGCCTCTCACCTCACCCCACCAGTGAGCAGGCTGGGGGTGCACAAGAAGCTCTGAGGGGACACAGCCAGGACAGCTGACCCCAACTGACCAAAGGAATATCCCACACCACATGACATCATGCTCAACATATAAAGCTGGGGGAAGAAGGAGGAAGGGAGTACGTTCAGAGTGATGGTGTTTGTCTTCCCAAGTAACTGATATGCGTGATGAAGCCCTGCTTTCCTGCTGAACACCTGCCTGCCCATGGGAAGGAGTGAACGAATTCCTTGTTTTGCTTTGCTTGCATGCATGGCTCTTGCTTTACCCATTAAACCATCTTTATCTCAGCCCATAAGTTTTCTCACTCTTACTCTTTGATTCTCTCCCCCATCCCACCAGAGGGGAGTGAGCGAGCAGCTGGGTGGTGCTGAGTTGCTGGCTGGGGTTAAACCACAACAGGGTCCCGTCTGACTGTGGTTTTGTAGCTGGCCTTCTACCTGTCTGTTTGAACACCTCTAGGAATGACTGTAAATTCCTATGTCAACCACTGGCACTTGGCAAGGTCTTGAATTACTGGGGAATGCAAGGATGCCTGTGCTTTTGCTGCAGTTTGGCAGGGGTTGTAAGACATCCTTTTACGCATACAATTCCAAGAATGCAGCCATTTTAAAACAGGTTAGGTGTATTTTAATCTCCCACTTTGTGTATTGTAATTGCTGTTGTTACTTCTTCACATTTGAGAACACTACTCTAACTTGTTCATTTAATCCTCCCCCCACCCATGTTCTGCCTGGCCTCTGGATTTCAGTGCTTTATTGAAAGTATTGCCATTCTCCAAAACCAGCCAGAGAATCACAGTTTTGAAAATACTCTGAAACATTTAGAATAACACACATGTTTTTTAAATTTGGGCAGCAGAACTAATCATTACACTGTGTTTTTTAAAATGTCATTTAAAAGTACCAGCAAATACAAAAACAAATACTGCTCAGTAAGTACAAATAGCACACTGTGGATTCACTATTAAATGATCAAATGAACCGTACCAAGCTTACTTGAGGAGAAGCTACAGGGCAGAATCTGTTCTCCATTGCTATGTTGGATAAATACTCGTGCTGACATGGATTCCCCAAGAAGCCAGGAACTGAGGGGACTGGCTGAGAGGATCCAGTCAGAGATGCATCAAAGGCAGACTGCAAGCTCACTGTGACCAAACACCAACTTCAGGCTTTTACTCTCCAGTTTCTATGAACGCACATTTCTGTCCCTGGTAGTTGCTGGTTTCAAGGGACAGGATCTGTGCACGTAAAACTAGAAGTGGTATAAAACCTGGCATCCAGATTTTTGTGATTATTATTTCAGTGCTTGCACTAAATCTGGCTGATATTTTGAAAACCCTTCTAGAATCTCAGCTGTTGAGAGATGGCCTATAACAGCACATTTTAGTTAATTATAGAGTTCTTATTTCATTCATTTTAAGGCTTTACCAAACTCACCTTAATCTTGTTATTTCAGGTAATTCAAACTATTACCTGAGACCATTATCTGAGTATGTTGAAGAAAATAACCGGAACCTGTCTGCTTAAAAGCACCTGAAGCCAACAAATAAACAAATCTGTTGTACTCTTAACACCTGTTAACCTTAACTGTAGGAACTTATACCCATCTCAGACATTTCATATAAATGTCAATGAGTACATGCTGTGAAGAAGAACAAGACTTTCCTTCCCTCCTCTGAACGTGATCTGATCAAATCAGAGGTCAGGCACACTCTATTCTTTCTGCAGCGACCTTACAAAAAAATCAGGTATGAAACAAGAGTCTCTCATTTGACTTCAAGGAGTTTTGAACAGATACAAGGTTTGACTCAGAGTGGCTAAAAGGAGACGAATTATTCTAACAGCAAGTAAAAGTAAGAGCCAAATTCTGCTCTACATTATCCTGGTATGAATCTGAAGCAATGAGTCATAAATCCAAGGACGTAATCCCAGATTTATTCCTCATAAAACCAAACAAAAACAGACATTACTTAGGTTTAGGCTCTTACATCCTGCATACTAAATATCTGAGGTTATTTGTTAGAAGTTGAAAATAAACTAATCCAACACCTCTGAGGTGTCTACAGAGAAATTCATAACATGTATTGCAATAAATGTTCAATTACACGGTAGTAAGAAAACATGGGCAAATTTCTTTAGGAGGTGGTGGCTTGTATCATAAATGCTTAGAGCACAGCTGCAGCAAACCACTCTGTTTTTGCTATGTTAAGTATCTCAAAGATAATTTTAAATTGTCACTCTCTGTAGAAAAATAGCACCCCCAAAAAACTTAAATTCAAGTTGAGTGTATTTTAAGAAGCTGTACAAGAAGCCTATAGCAGAAATGCTTTAACACTGACCTTTTCACTATAATGACAAGGATTGCTCACTTAAAGTACATCACTATTTCCTGTTTCAGCATCATACATAATGTACACATTACTACCGGATGGAAAAAATGTTTAAAAAAAGCTTTCACATTGCCAAAGTCCAACTGAACACAGACTTATTTCCACAGGATGACTATTAAAAAAAAAAAAAAAAAAAGAGAGAGAGATAAAAAGCTACACAGGAGCCAAATTAACCTTAAACACTTCCTTTATAGGTAAAAGTTTGCAAACAAATCAGTTCTTCTTGAATTGAACAAAAACCTGCTATCAAATAGATGCCAAAACAGCTGACAGGACAAACAATCCTGTCAGTTAATTAGCAGCTAATTGATCTCTCTGATCCTCTGGCTTTTAACGGATCAGGTAAATATTTTGTTTCTGGTTGTCTAACCTTGCTGTGCACATAAGGGTCTGTCGGAGGTGCTTAAGTATGTCAGATAATACAAAATCTACCCGTTCTGGCTGACCGTCTTCTGACATGGACATCCTGAATCTATCTCTACACAACAGCGAAGGATTGGGATTATTCAGATATGAAACTAAACAAAAGAATTATATAAACTGCTAATATTCTTACACTGTTACTTATTTCCTTGGGGAACAAGCTAAAAAGAAAAAACGGATGAGTAAAATACCAATCATTTCCCACGGGGACCTTATACTGTGATGGCAGAGCAATGGCAGATCTGACAGACAGTACTTCCAGTGTTATTAAAATTTCAGAAGGCAACAAAAATATCACAGTCGTTCCCGCCCCATTTTCTTTTGAATCATAGTACACACTGCCTTGTGAAAGTGAGAGCAGCTCCCATGCAGAGAACAGTCAGAAACAGATGGCCACCACTAAGGTCCTCTTTAAACACTATTTTGATGGCTGAAGTTAGGTTTATGTGATGCCTAATCCCATTGGTCCTAACCTGCACAAGAATGAGTCTCTCTCAAGGGTGAGCTAAGTAGTAAGTAAACAGTATTTACTAAACACACATTAACAGTGTACAGTAGTATCCAAACCAGAGCTGAGATACAAATGGGCTCTTAATTCTTGGGCTGCTCTCTTCATCAGCAGAAAGTCAACTCTCTCTCACTTTCTCCTGAGCCACAGGATACTGTGCCAAACAGGAAGAGTGTGAAATAGTTTCTGATCACTATTTGTAGGATTACCTTTTTTTTTTTTTTTTTCTCATTCCTGCAGTGTAGAAAAGAAAGGCGGCTTTGGCCCTGCTGTTGGCCCCAAACTATTATCATGTAAACGAATAGATGTTATGTAGGCCTCAAAAGGCTAAATACCTAAAAATCTGTGAAAAGCAAAGGCTCAGACACTAACTAATGATGTTATGTGATGCCATTGGGATTGCAATGGAAGTTTTGAATTTGCAAGACCTGGTGAAAACTACTGAGATTAAAAGAATTTATTCTCAATTCAACACAAAGAAATGTGTTAATCAGAACAAGAAATTTCGCACCTTATAAAGGACAGATTAACTAAACTATGAATTTGGCAGCACTTGTGAAAGATAAAGTATATGCAAAGAGCAAGATTCCCATGTGGATGTGGTTTGTAGTCATTTCTAGATTTATAAAACTTCACCTACAGTAAGAAGGGTAAGAACAGTGTCACTGGAGAGTTCAAACTGCCAAAGTTGCCAGAAATAACAATTTTCCTAACTGAAATGACATGCATAGTCTGAAATGCCTTTTCATTTTCACACAAGAACTGCAACCTTGGGCAGCTGCTGGGGAGAACAGACCTGTGCTGGTAAATCCCTGCTAAGATACCATAAAGCTTTTCCCCAAGTTTTCCCAGGAAAAAAAATAATGAAAATATGTGTAATATTGCATCATTTTTAGGTACAAAGTAATTATTATTCTATTGCCAAATGAAAATATTAGGCAAATATCAGGCCCGTGTCTAGCATTTTCATCTTAGAGGGAAAATATGGCTGAATTTTCTGGAAAGTGAGGCTTTTTTAGTTTAGAAGTTATGCAATCCTAATTATGCAACTACAGCAGATTTTGCGAACAGCTATGCCTCCTTTCACACTCTCAGAAGAAGCCACTTGCATTTCAAATGAAAATATCAGTGTCTTTCAAACACTTTCTTGAATGAGCAAATGGACTGCCTCTGATGAATGCCCTCGCCCTGGGAAGAGTTACATAGGAAGACATTTATAGTATCTGAGCTTGCGCTTGTTTTTCACTCACACCAATTATTATACAAGTTTATTTTAAAACCTGTCACTGTTTACTAAGCCCTGTGGTCACCACATGTCAAAATAAAAAAAGACGCATGCTAAGCATCAGTAGCGTGCTCTTACCATTTTTTTCACCCAAAGTAGAATGGGCCTTCGTGGCAGTTTTATTTCAATCCCTTCTGAACACTTTGTTAAAGTTCAGCTGAGATCAGCTATTAAGCCCCAAATCCTATATATTGCACAGATGTCACAACAGTCACTACTCTGCAGCCAAAATGTTTTGTTTTGACTGGTGACTCAACACAGTGATTTGCTGCAGCAAATCTAGTCACTTAGCATCTCCTCAAGACTCTGACCACTACAGCAGCAATATAAGATACATTAATTAGACTGCACATTTAAGGGTGCTGCTTTCTTTACAACCTTCAGGATGCCTAGCAGGGGAAAAAAGAAAAAAAAAAAAAGCTCTTTAAAATTACTCTGGCTATATTTTACAGTACTTCCTTCTTTTATTGCATGAAGCATTTAAAGTCAGTATGTGTAACATCCAATGGCATCAGAACACCTCTTAAAAATTCAGTAAAATATGCATACGCTTTCTGCTGCATTTTGTAGGTATACATGAAATTTCACTCTTTGCAGTCAGGTTTCTTTCTACAAAACACAAATCAACTGTGTTGATTTCACAACATGGCAACAAGTATCACTCTCCTGAGCAAACACCTCTGGGAAGATGGAAGTCTACCAAGATGCCTCAATCTGCACATAACACCTTTGTTATTCCACAGGGTTGTGCTGATATTTGAGGGACAGGCCAAGCTGACAGGTCAGTTACAGATTCTCAACGAGTGCAACACAGTAAAACCCAAAACATTTCTTGGGAAAGAAACTGCTCGGGTTTCATGACGACTAAGTCTCAGACAAGGCAGACCGGGGTGCAGTATTACAGGGCATTCTTAGTACAAACAGCACCTTAAACTTTCATAGATGTATCCCACATCATACCAACTTTTGAAACTACTCCAAGGAAACCTGCAATGTGACACCATTAACGTGTACTTAATAAGTGGCACAACTGGATGCCAAATCATTCCTACCCAGGAAAAGTTGAAGTAAGGACAGCAAAAATCTTAAATTTCAGCCACCAGGCGAGAGCTCAGCAGGCTCTAAGATGACATTTTCAGGGCTGATGGTATATCGAAAGGGAAAGCAACTGCACTCAGCTCTCAAAAACTCCAGACAACTTTGTACAGGGTTCTCCTTCTCCTGCATCATTCTTGGCCCATTCCACCAAATTTAGCTTTTCTTCCATTGTCAGAAGTGGAAGTGAAATCAGGTAACAATCTGGCCCAAAAGTCTCTTGGGTGCTTGAGATACACTGACACTCGTGCACTGCAAACAAAAGAAAGCTCACCAACCTATAATCATAGAATGGTTGGGGTTGGAAGGGAGCTTTGAAGATCTTCAAGTTCAACTCCCAAACACCCCCTAGTCCAGCCCGCAATATTCTTTACAGACAGGGAAATGAACACCTAGAGTATATGTGCAACCATACAGGGCTTCATGTTTGCTAAGCCACACTTGAACTAATTAATTACTACATGTTCCTTGGGATTTAACAGTCTGGAAAACTGTTGCAAAGCAAAAGCACGTAGGCTATTTTTCTTAAGAATAAAGTGCAATGTTTTAGCGCTTAGACCACCAAAGACAATTAATCAATTTACTTATTCAGTGGAACTCCATCCCCTACTTCTCTCTTTCTACCCCCCTCGCAGGATTTGAGGACACCCTGTTCGCCTGGAGATGGTGAATCACTACAAGCCAGCAGGCCCACTCGGTTCCTCAAAAGACACAAAAGGTGTAAAAATAGCTGGTACTAATGAAGCAAGTACAGCGTCAGCAGCCAGATGAGCGTGGGTGATCAGATAAGGGTCTGCTGTTGCAAAGGGCAAATTGTTAAGAGAATGCTTCTCTCTCTCTTTCTTTATTAAGCTTTATTCTTCCTTCGCTGAAACCAGCCCTCTGCAATGCGTGATAAATGACACCTGACAAGATTGACTCCTCCTGTAATTGCAAGTTTCATACCGGCGCAGGAAGCGGTGCCTGACTATGAGCTGAAGGTACAGTGGAGGTGTCACTAAAAAAAATAAATAAAGAGCAGCAAAAATAAAGCTTAAAAATAACCAGGACTACCCACTGAGTATGACTGTGTGGGTATATTTAGCTGGTCTAACACCAACTTTTCTTGTTAAAAACACAATCTTACCTTTATGCAGAACAGCTTCCTGTTTCTAAACATAACTTGAGAAACTCAAGAACACGAGGGGAGAAAATTCAGATTTTGAAATTTTCCCCTTTTCACTGAGATTAAGAAAAGCTTAAACATTAAAAGACCAGGTAGATCTTCCACATGGGTTTTGCATCCTGACACCCCATAATGAATAGATGAGTGTTTGCTACCAAGGCATCCTAATACAGCCCATTGGACTAGGAAATAGACTCAGAAGCAAAAACAGCTGGACCAGCAAATTTCTCCAGGGACCAGCAATGAGACTCTGAGAGCTGAAGGAAGGGGGACACGCCCCATGCAAGCTCTGCTGCCTGAGCCAGCACTGCCCTCAAGAGAAGGCTGTGCCCCACCATAGGTAGACAGAGACCTACAGACTGATGAGATGCAGTTGCACTTTTACAGCCTTGTTCTGCAAGTCTCATGTACTCTGAGGCCTGTTTACATCACTTAACCAGCATAAGGGAGTTTTTAGGAAGGGTGTAAATATAACTTACTCCCGTTCAAGGCACTCCTACGCTGCCTAGTAAAGTGGCATGAGCATAAATGACCGTATGGCCAACTGATACAGTTTAGCATCTTACAAGCAATATCCAGAAGCGCTTCCAACGGCACGTTTAAATTTCTGATTCCCAAATACCTGCACTTACAGGAATTAATGAATGTGCCTTTAAAGTGCTGGTGCTGTACCTGTGTATGCCAGCTGGCACGGACACTGCAGTGAGCAGAGATCAGCGCTCAGACGCTTCATGCCGTATCTGCCCCACTCGGCTGCAGCTACGGAGTTGCCTCATGCACAGGAACAGGAGGGCCTGCGCCGAGCCCCAGCCCACCTCCGCGCTGCTGGCACCTTGCTCGCAGTGCCATGCTGACTGCAATTTGAGCCCATTGCTTGCCCCACCTTACTGTGTCAGGTGCCCTGAAACTTTCACAGGTTTAATTGTGATAGGAATATCCACAACTTAGCGGTGCCGATGTTCAGCGACCTCTTTTTCCAGGGAGACTTTGCTTTTCTGCACGACGTGAGGTTTGCTCCTCCTAACCCAAAAGGTCCCAAGCACTCTCTTAAGAATGTCTGCAACTGTTTAAAGTATATTACTGCAATATTATGACTGGAAGTAATACACATGCCAACTTTCTAGTGCTCTGCATGAGCTGTGCAAGGAAATGGGGTTTTTTTACAATTATGGTTTTTCTATTTAATATTGTAATTCCTTTGGCTGATGCTTGCATGAGGGTTTTGTTTCACTCTTATGCAGCCTTCCTGTGTGGCTCCAAATACCTCATATCAATCGTTCTGGGGCCAGGGTTAAACAAAAATGCACAGGTTTATACCAGACCTTTTCTCTCATTTACAACAGGAAAAAAAGCCCACTGTAAGACAATGCCAACTTTACATGCAAGATTCAATGAAAATTGTTATTCTGGCATTATAATTTTTATTTTGTTCTGATTTTAAAAATAAAAAAAGTAACTGAAGTAAAAAAGACTGTATTTTTAACACTATATCCAGTGGGAAATCAAGAGCATGCTCCTTTCTTGATATGCTGGGATTAATTCCCACTGATACAACCATTCTTTGTTCAGCATCATAGTTTTGTCTTGTCATCCTATGTCTTAGCAGTAAATTTAATAGTCACTGATTTTTTACTAGAATAGATAAACATTGTGATGCAAGACAAATCAGCTGATGATATTATTCTTCAGACAATTTAATTTTCATCTGAAATGGAAAGTAAATGTTATATTAGAGGAAATATGAATGTAAAAATAATTATTAGTAGGTTTTAATACTGAAGCCCATACTCTGGCAGTACATTTACATAACGTTAGTAGGAGACAGGACCACATACCCCAAACCACTCTTAAATTATAAAGCTAAAGGCATAGTGATCAGAACCTCAGCCTATCCCCCCACTCAGATTTGGAGCAGAAATTTTGTTTAAGTAACAGTTATATATTACCTATCTTTTTAGGACTTTACCTATTTAAAGAAAAATGTACAAAGGAGAAGATGAAACTAAAAAAAAACCAGCAGGAAAGCATTTCAGAAAAATTACCTTCACTCTACACTTAGGTAAATATTTGTTACTACACAGTATTTTCCAGAATCATGTAGAATAGACTGGTGCCTTTTACTCAAAGCTCTGCACCCTGGGGACGGCTGCATGCAGTGGGCAGAGCCTGGCAGCTGCCCCCAACTCCCCCGCGGGCTGGGGCCACCGGCAGTGCTGCCGTGCCACCCTGGGGGGGGCTGTGACATCGAGGTGCCACCTCAGCCCCCCTGCACCCACATGGGCCTTTGGCCTCAGGGCTTTCCGTGCCCCCACAAGAGACAGATAGCTTTAACTGTGCACAAATTCAGTTTAGAACGAAGAAAGGGGATGCCTGGAAAATAATTTGAGAGAAAGAAATGGTAAAATTTCAGTCAGATCCATGCCCTGGTGTGTTTGCTGTACAGTGGTACAGCTGGCAGACAGAAGGGGCAGCTACATATCGTGGTGGAGCTGGGCAAGGGGCTGCCTGACCACATCCAGACCAGTCCTGTTCAGTGCCACCTCCCTCCTTCCCTGGGGACTCCAGGGCTGCTGACTCGCCTTCTCCTTTCCTCCTCTGCTGCCCAAACCATGATGAGGATCTGCCGGACTGGTTACAAAGGCCAACCAGGGGGGGTTCAAGGGTATGCAAATTTTCTGGTTTCATTGTCACACACCACACTCAGACACGACACAGGCAAGATAATGGGCAGAAGTAAAACAAAACAGGTTGGTAGCTCCTCTTTTCAGTAAGTTCCTGCTATGGGCTTTCTCCATTGGCCAATATTTAAACTGTGGGTGTTGGAAAGTTATTTTCCTGAGTGTAAATCAGTCCCTAACTTGCGCCTCCACATGCACGTCGCACAGGTGGCGTGGGAGACCAGACACGGTGGCTGCCTGAACCACGGGTGGGATGGTGGTTCCACGACGGCACTTTCCACAAAATGAAAGTTTACGCTTGGTGACAGCACCACCGATTTCACATCCTGGGTAGGGGCACCCCACCACAGGCAAACGGAGGAGGCAGCGGGTGCCAGCACAGGATAGCAGGGGAGGTTGCAACGGGAGCCATGGGAGGCAGTAAGAAGATATGGCATTAAGCAATGAGGCGCTGTGCTATCTCACATCTTCCTACATCCTGCCACAGGTTGCTTTTCCTGCCACAGCCTTCTCCCTCCCACCCCTGCAGGGTGTCACTTTCACCGGTGTGAGCTCCCCTCCCACTCAGCAACGTGTAACACACACCATGATTTATGTCACCTCTCCAGTGTGGCCCAGGATCTCTGAGGTACGAGCAATAGATGCACTCTACAAAAGGTTAGGATTAATGCTTTATTGGCAATTACAGCGGGCAAGCAGCTCAGCCCATAATGCAATTTTTCTCTCGTGAAGACCTGTAGGAGGTGAGAGCAGGTTGCCACGGGCCTGGCGCCTGCTGCGCACTGACATACGTCCTCACTGCTGGGCAAAAGGGCAGGTCCAATTAGGTGTCTTGTATTATTAACGTTCTGCTGCTTCATCTGTTGATCATGTATCCTCCTCTTGGCCCCTCTGTGCCCCAGCTTGTGCAATTCACTGACATCTGTGGCAGCACTGCTCTACCTGCGAAAGCTTGAATGGAAATCTGGTGGAGGAGATGGGATGCCTTCCTTTTGCAGACCCGAGCAAGGGACGGAATGGGTGAGAAGTCGAATGGATCACTGTAACTAGGATCCTCAAGCTAAAAGATGAGAAATATGAGATATCTGCCCTGCCGGCAGCAATAATTACGCTGTATTAGTAACAAAACTCATGTTTCATCATTAACTTGACTCAGGTTTCAAGAGCTGATCTCACCCTAATCATCCTCCAAATTACATCCAGTGTTTCCCTCAGAGATGAACCAGTACCAGCAAGGAAGGCTGCTGGTATCTATAATGCCAAAGAGAAAGCACAGGTGAAAATGACCACATAATAAATACTACAAACAGGTGCAAAAAATTACAGACAGATTTTAAGTTGCCTGAACCCAGAGCGATCTCACCACTCATATCTGATCCTGGCAGAAAGACGGAGCCTGTAACTTCAGAGCAGCTGAGAGGAAAGGGCTCACTGTCAGCGCGTGCTGCATACGGCACAGCTGACATGACCCTGCTTCTGCAAAGGATTGACTTCACTCCCCACAAAGGTGTCAGTAAAGTCACAGCTCGTCTCTTGGACCTCAAAACATGAGAATGGCCACCTACATGTTTGCTATAATGAAGTAGTCAACTGTCTCAGTCACGACCAAACTGCTGCAACAAAAGACCCCTGTTTGATTTTGTTCCTCTATCAAGCTCATCAGAGCAACTAAAATCTTCAAAAAGCTTTTCCTCAACTTCTAAGTGTGAGATGAAAAATGCCATTTTAATTGTGGATCAGTGAGGTCTGCTTGAGTAAAATAACCCCAATCACTCAGGCGCAACTCCGTAACAAACACCACTCTTCTAGCAGGGAGCGTAATTGCTCTGCTAGCACCAACAAAGAGCTGCTGGTTCATTAGAGCAAGCTGGAGGAGCTGCTGTTTGCATCTTCACAAGCTGGGAGTATTTGATTGCAAAACCACTACCGATGTTTGATCCAAAATTCAGTCTCTGATTTCTGATCTGTAAAACTTAAAAGCAAAGAAGCTATCAGTGTGATATTTTTCTTCATAGCTTTCTTCAGGGCAACAATTTATTTTCCTCCTTGATCTGTTCAAGGACGTCAAAGCTAATCTTAAGATAGGATTTGGACCTTTATATTCTACATAAACCTGCTTAGCAAAAAAGGTAGCAAGAGCAGAACTGATGTGAACCAAATTGCAGTTTCATATGACACCTGGATGATGCTGGCAGTTACATTGCTATCTTGCTGCCTGACTGCACCAGGACCTCGCCAGAAAGTGCAAAGGGCAGAGGAAGGCCAAAAAAAGGCCAGCAGAGGTCAAAGGCAGCCACGCTTCCTGCTGGCTGCTCAAAGCAGGTTTAGATGGCGGGCGACCAGGCAGATGGCAGAGGAAGCATACTTCCATCTTGTCCAACAGGGAAACAATTTGCTGAATCACACTAAAGGGGAATGTGGCAGCTAGTCCCGCTGAGACGTCGAGGAGCTCCCTTTGCCTGCCGCAGTGGCACCCTGGTGCAGTTTTGCACCCCTCCTGGGAGCCTACGCTGCTGTACTCAGGTTTGTCTGTCCACCCCCCCTCCTTCCCTCATCATACAGCTCGGATAAACCATTGCCTTGCTTTATGCTTTAAGAACATGTATTCCTGTTTCTTTTTCCTTTGCAACCATCCTTAGCCTGAACACTTTCTGAATGGAAAACACACCTCTAATTTCAGGTGGATACCTGCTTCAGCAAGTCTACCAAGAGCAGCTTATTTTCTCAAACTCTAACTCCCCATGAGAATATGTCCAGATACGGACTCAGACATATCTGCATGAAGAGGTCCATTTGCCTTAGTGTTTGCTAACGAATGCTTGGCAGTCAGAGGGACACAAGTACATCCAGTTGTTTATCACTTTTTAAAGAAAAGGTTACTTACACCTCTAGGAATGAAGTGTTGCTGAGGTTGCTTATAAAATGCATCATCCATGGATTGAAATCCAAATCTTAATATTGACATGAAAATTAAAGGTGCAATGAAGAGTAACTTTCCCCCCCCTTTTATGCAGTTTGAATCAGCTTCTGGGAAAGTTAATAGAAATATTCCACCAGTGAAATGGAAAGTAGATCAAACCAGTACAATATAAGCCTCCAAGACAGTGGAAAACTCCACATGGGATGCTTTCAGGAAAATCACTCAAATGCAGTGCTACCCAGCATGCTGAGGGCTCAGGGAGGTCAGCTCTTTGCATAGCCAGACCGTGCTGTGCTCTTCACTCAAGGTGCTCATCAGGATTGGAACCCAAAACCTTCTTTTATGACAGGTCATGAATTAAATAACTACAGCTGTTTTCCAGGATGTCTTTCCTTTTGCTAGCAATCTCACATAGAAACAATAAAAGTACTGACACTGTCAATTAGTTCTAGAGGTTTCTTTTTAATCGCAAAGCTGCTGCAAGGTATTTCTTCTCCAGTAGCAGTAACAATGAGTTCAAGAAGCACAACAGAGCACCTGCCAGCATTAAAAGAGCACATCTAAAACCACAGCTCCCAGTTATTAAAATGCTGCCTGTTACAGAAATTTCAGCTATGCAAACACTCTGCTAGAGCACTCCAGGTAATAACAGCAATAACAAACAAGGAAAAAGTTAAAGGAGCACTAATATAAATGGGACAGCATTGTTCACTGACATTTTTAAGTCCCAGTAGTGTTCATCCACCCAGGAGCAGGTCTGGATTTATAGCAAAGGAAAGACTAAGTGCATGACTACTCCACAGAAAGTTTCTATTTCAAGAAGTGTCTCCATTGACTGAAAATCAAGATCATACTGTTGAGATTCACCTCCATCCAATACTTCATGTTTCCTCCTTGGTTTTCTTTTTCTCACTACAGTGAACTGAGCTGCTCTAAGATTATTTTTCTGTGATTTTCAGCAAAAGTAGATATAGAAGGAACTGTGGACAAGCGCTGAGGGCATCAAGCCCAGAAGACACTTAGCCTTTGTCCCCCTTGAGAAATGGATACAATGCCAGCTTGAGTGGACTCTGAATCCTAGTTTTAATTAGAGAGAAGGTGAAATCAGGTGAACCTACCTCTTGCTTAAATACTATTCTTTCCTCAGTATCCCTTTGTTCTCCAGAAAAATGGTCTTCTCCCTGTTGGTGACCATTTATGCAGGCACAGGATCCAAACTCTTTCCCACTGTGTCCTCATCATCTGCATGTTGTCTACCTCTCTATTGACAGCTTCCAATAAAAGCTTCCTTTAATAGAGTTGTCCTGACTCACAGGTGTGGGGGGAGGGAAGCTGACCTCGCTGCAGCATCAAGAGTCTCTGACGCATTTTGGGAGGCTGTGGTTTCGGGTCTGAAAGAATTCAGCCTTGTTTTCAACTAAGCGTTACACGCTTGAACTTCCAAAATATCACCCTATAGCACCATGTCCGCTTGCGACTCAATGTTTAGTGGTTCGACTTAGCACTATTCAGGGCTTTAGCCATACGCTTGGCAAATTAGCAGTACTCACCAGCAGAAGAGAGTTTCTCAGAAACGCAGCCACCCAGGCTCCTGGCTGGCTCCACCTCTTGTCCGCCCACTCCCAGTTTCAGACATTTCGCATTCCAAAACTGGAAGTGTCTATGCAACATAAGGTCACGTTATTGCACAACACGCCCCGCTCCTTCTAAGAGCCACTGCATCCTCAAAAGTACATCAACTCTAACAGCAAGACAGCTGTTTACAGTGAATTTCTATCTGAGTGGGAGTATTTTCTCCAAGAATCTTATAACAAGGACATGAAGCGTATGACTCTTCCCTACATTTGGTAAAATTGTTACCAAGATGGAATTTATTTAATACTTCCACATCAGCCTTCCTTCTCCTTTAAGCTGCCTTTTTAAAATTTGAGAATTAATTTTTACACTTCCCCAAAGTATTTCTGTGCTGGATAATTTTAGGACATGCTAAACAGAACAATTTCTGCCTATCTTAAATTTAGAACTGAGGCCATTCGTAGCTTTTGCAATGCAACTCTGAAATACAACTGATTGTCACCAATGTAGGTTTTGCCAATTTTTTTTTCTTGCCAAATGGTCTGAATAATTGCTATGATCCCTCCTTCACTTAGTCTTTAAATTCTAATAGGTGAATGAAATCTCCAGTTTCAATTACAACTGAAGAACACCACTGCTTTTAGCGTAGGGTAGAATAGAAGTGAGGTGGGCTTTATTTTTTTTCCCCAAAACACAGTACACAGGTGGAAATGGTGGTGTCACACTGTGTTATCTTTGTATTCCGCTTTTCAGCTACAATTAAGTCTTCACTGTTAGCATGGAAAGCCTATTTGGTGTTCCCTCAAATGTCAAGGAGTTATATTGGTATCTCCTAAAGGAAAACTTCGATTTTTTAAAATAAATGACTAGTCCGTATGTGCCACTTCTTTCAATTCAGAACTGTTGCCTTCATCCTCAGCACCACCAGGGCAACTGAGCAGTGAGGAAGCAGAAGGTTCAGGGCTGGGAGGCTCCCAGCACCCTCTGGTGAAACAGGGATGCTGGCAGGGCTAATGGCTAAGACAACTTTCAAAAAGCCCTCCTGATTTCACAGCCAAGCGAGTTCTTCATAAGCTGTCACTCCTGTCCTCCCAGAAGTGAGAACGCTCAGATCCAGCAGTCAGCATTCAGAAATCTGATTCAGGCTACCCAGTGAAAATTACGATGGCCAAAACAAACCACTGACAGAGTAAGAGGGAGAGGGAAATAGGGAGAATCCTACGAGAGGAGCAGAACAAGGGACAAAGGAGGACTTATCTGTTTTGTTAGATACACTGGCACTGTGCTCTGCTGTAGGTAAGGGTAGCCCAGGATTTTCACTCTAATCATTCATTTGGAAGATATAACATGACTGAGAGTTGACTGCCCTTTGTCCTGTGGAAGAGATACTTAAAATTGAGCTAATGGTTTAAAATTACTTAGCTCCTGTTCGGTCTCTGAGCAAGTAAAAGGTTAGACTGTAATATTT
Source organism: Phalacrocorax aristotelis (assembly GCF_949628215.1). Classification (NCBI taxonomy): domain Eukaryota; kingdom Metazoa; phylum Chordata; class Aves; order Suliformes; family Phalacrocoracidae; genus Phalacrocorax; species Phalacrocorax aristotelis. The sequence continues at coordinate 66,924,085 of NC_134278.1, forward strand.
AACTACAACTCCTGCGGCTTTCTGAGAAGCACAGAGGAGGCTGCCTGAAGGAAAGTCAGATATCTGCCATGCTGCTTCCTGTGTGCACGAGGTGAAGAAATCTGCGCCAGCCTTCAGCCTCGTGTAGATAGCGAGCTTCCTCCGGCGCAGTGGTTGTCACGCAGCGTGCTTTCTGGTACAGCCCATTTCCTTCTGGGTGACATGTTTCCCTTGGGGACAGTGGGGGCAAGTGCTCTGTGCATGCCACTAGCCACAACTGTCAAATCTGCCAGCTGGTCACCATGCAATACAGCCAAAGGTTTAGTGCTTTAAGTAGAATTGGCTGCATGTCTAAATGAGAACAGGATGAAGAACTGATGAGGGAGAGCAAGAAAAAGATTGATAAAAGTCTGGAGACAAGGTACCATAAGGAGAACACAGCATCTACTACAAACCTCGGGGAACTATTCAAACTGTTACTTTAAAAAGTAAAAGTGGTATGTGCATTCATTCTTTCTAAACGTTCATCCATAAGAGGTCACTGCGAGATTCAATGAACACCTTGGTGTCAGCAGCATTCCTCTCTCCCTTCCCATAAGTTCAGCACCAGGTGTCCAGTCACCTACAGTAATATTTCAGCCATCACCCAGCTGCCTTTCGTAGGGACAGACAGGGCAGGCAATAAAGCAAGACATGTGTGGGAGTCCTTCAAGCACTTTGATCATGTGACCTTAGCCAATTTTACAATCACTTAAATGTACTTACTTTTTATTCCCCATTTATCTTAAATGGATCGAAGAGTTTTACAACCCCCATAGACGTTTTAAATAACCAGTAAAAAGTACACGAGAATTTGGGAAACTGAATTTGAACCGCAAAGATACAAGCTCACAAATGGCCAAGGCTCCTCTGGTTTCCCAGGGTTTGGGGCCTTTGTTTTAGAGTCTGTTTCACTCTGACATTGTTGTTTCAGTAGTTAGTAGACTATTTCACAAGGGTGACTACAATACAGTGTGGGGACATGGAGGACTCTCAAGGTGACCTGCCCACAGGAACTTCTTAAGCATGAAGTTTTTGCACTGCCATTCTCCTTGAGACGAGAGGGAATAATAGGCAGATGCAACTTAAGCACAACTGAAACCATTTTAGCTCAGTTCAGCTCATCAAAGGTCTTCTCTATGGCGTAAGGTGACTTAAAGGGAAGTATTTCATTCAGAGATTTCCATGGGAAAACAAAAACAACAACAAAATAAAAGTAGTAATATGGAGATTTTCCAGTGGAAAACTTGTTCTTGTGGAAATTCCGCTTTCAGTTGACAAATTGTTTTTATGGGAAATTCCTAAGCAGCTGTAGGCACAGCCTCCATGCTGAGCAGTTTAAAAGCAGCTCCTGTCTGACCTAGTGCCCTCAGATTTCCCACATCAGATAAACTGCAAGAGCAGAGCCCTCATCTCTCCCTTACTCCCAGGCATGCCCTGCAGCACACAACCAGTCCCACCGCAAGCACGACAGTATATTGACTGCAGTGGCAGTTATCACCAATGGTTACAGATGGGATGCTGGAAGGATTAATCTTTTAATGTCCCAAAACAAGATTACTTACAGGCTTTTATATATAAACTGTCCCCGGTGCTCTGACACTGGTAAAGCTGCCACTGACTTCGGCAACATGTTCACCTGCACTAGGGACTGCAGGCTTGGGAGAGACTTAAATGAAGCTCCTCACAGTAGACTGCACCAGAGAGAGGCAACTTGGTGCTGGCTTTATGTGACCATGTGAATGGTCACAAACCATGGCTGTAACTCCATTGTTCTTAATTGTTTTACACTAGCTTAAACCCATCAATAAGAACTACACGCTCCGCAGCTAATGTCACAGAGCATAAGACAAACATTTTTAGTGAGCTTGCTAAGGGTCTTCTAAATTTGCAGGAGGAGCACCAAGTAAGCATCTCCTTTACAGAGTGATGTTAGAAAAGTATAAACCATTCATTACAACGCATCTTTCTATCAACCACTTTAGCATGAATCACCATACTGTGTAAACAGGCTAGAAATCATATTTATGGCAGGGCTCAAAGTATCTCAGAAAGTCAGAGGAAGAAAAAAGCTATTAGAGAAGGCAGGCTTATGCAACCCCTCACAGTCCAGAAAAATACTAAGCACCTAAACTGCTCACCTAAATATTTGTAGTGATTTACAGTACTTCTGTACCAGCCCTGTATTTTCACACTAATGCATTTTACCACAAAATAAAATGCAGATCCCCGTGAGTGAAAAAGTTACTTCTACTGACTGCACAGGCCTGGTCTTCACAATTTATCCTCAAAGTAGATGTTGCCTCTTTCCTGACTACTTTCTGTCCCATATGGCCTATCCAACAGTAGAACGGATCCAGCATCCCCCAAACAAAGCTGAGCTAGAGGAGCTCAAGCACAGGGGAGCTGTGGCAGGACTGGGAGCCCCAAGGTGCCATTGCGGAGGCTATTGGCAGCTGGCTGCTTGCCAGGCACTGCAGGCTATGAGGCAAAGGAGTGGACAAAGGCCACTGTTCAGCTGCTACAGTGACCTTCAGCTATGCTGATCTGCGATGGGATTGCACCCTCAGGCCATGCTCGTGTTTCTAAACCACATGCTTTCTTGGCTATCTGCAGCAATATGTACTCACATATGATACCGAGTTTGCACACGTGCGCAGCCCATGTCTGTACTACACACGAGGCCAAGGAGTTCTCCTCTACCTCTCACCACAAAGTGGCTAGCCAGCTACAGCAGGAGTACTGCTGCTCTGTGCCCAGGGAGCGCAGCAACCACGGGTGCTCACCAAGGCATGCTGCATGGCTCTGAAAATCATACACGCCGAGATCGAATTGCAAGCAACGTGAATTTCAGAGATCAGTTCAAAAAATCCTGCGTCTCTCCACCTAAAGGAGTCATTCTTTTGGGGCATCACAGTAATAAAATACAATCACAACGAAAACCTTATTGATACAAGCTTTGTTACTGAAGTGACAAGAAGAGCACTTATTTTCAGTTGGACACTCAAAGGAATACCCCACGTGCTAGGCAGTGTAAGCTGTCTTTTCCAGTATATAACAGAGGTAGTTCTACTACATTGAAACACATGTGATAAGGGAAGAGGCTCTTCTCCATATTCTCTGCATACCTGTTACTATCACACAGCTGCTCTCAAGTCTACAGTTTCCTGTGCAGTACAAACTGCATACCACTTCCCTTACGGAAAAAAAAAAACCAACAAAAGCCTTGCTTGTTCTTAATTGACGATGGAAATACTGTCATATTTTCCACTAGCCAAGCTTGAAACCATTACTGAACGAACCTTCATTAATTTTTCCACAACATTTTGCAGAAATGTCAGGAAACAGCTGCACCAGAAATGATTAACTGTCCTTACCACTAGGGCTTCATTGGCCAGCTTCAAATTATATAGGTTTTCTTCTTTCAAAACTCTACATTCAGTGATGGGTTTTGTTATTCTTTAGTCGACTGTCTCAGTACACTACTTCCCCTTCAAAAGTATCCGATTACACAGGTTCAGTGGCACACAGACATTTTATGACCAGTGGAAGAATTTGTACAGTTTGGAGCTGCATACTTCTAGGAAAAGATTGCTTCCTGCAGATTGCTCAGCTGTGTCTTTCTTGGATCAAATTCAATGAAATTCACAACTTGCAGTCAAATTGTATTTGCCAGTCAGACTGAATTCATTACACTGACATACACTCTTCTTGCTGCATTTTCTTACTCCTTTCCTGTCCTATTCTTTTCCTTTCCCCTTTTCTCTCCCCACAGCCTCTCTCTCACCTCTTCTTTGAGCTATACCATGTGTCAAAACTTATCATAAAATGCCCTGTACACTTTCTGGCAAAAACAAGTGGAACAGTGGACTTCATCATTCCAAACATGCAAAGGCTGAGATGCTAGAAGGCTTGGTACAAAATAAGAGTGCAGCCATCTGGAGATAACTGCTAGCATGGATCTGAGATTCCCAGCTGGCTGAAACTCTGCAGCCTCAGAACTTTTTAGGAAAGCGTCAGTGAGCAAGAGGCTGCGCTCAGACGGATTTGCACAGGGCACTGGACATTATATAATTTTTCCAAAATGTAAATTCTTCAAATTTCTGATAAGACAGCAACAAAAAGCAATGTTCACAGGATTACTTTTACAGACTGACATAATACTATAGTGTCTTTTTTATATTTTGAAATATTTAATTTAGCATTCCTACAGCATGGCATGTTACAGTAATTCGGCATACATGTCACTGGCAGATTCAAAATTGCAACTGCTCACTCCATGTCTTCATTGAAGCTGTGAGCCTTGAATCTGTAACCTTAGGATCTTTTTAGACAGAGGGAAATACAGATACAAATAGGTATATACATGTATTGGAAGTCACAGAAAATTAATCCCACCAAGTGTGGTTCAGTGTTAATATTGTTATGACCCCCTATCCCTAACAAAAGGTAGGTTACTTGCAGAAATGATACAGCCACATAAACAGAGGTTTATCTAGGTATTATAGAGCAAGAATCCCTCCTGCTGCCTGCAATTCAAAACAATTTGCATTTCTTGCTTTTTAAATGGGTCCCTTCCACAGCAGCGTGCATTGCAGCACACAATCCACATGCGGCTCTGCTCAGAAAGAGCCAGCCACTGATGACCTCACCCTGTGCCAGGTCAACTCCCATGCGTCTTCACTGCCTTCAGCAGGTATATGTACCGCTGGCAGATCCTGGCCCAGAATGCCTAACATAGGCCAGCATTGCTATTTGATTGTGCAGTGCTGGCTACAAAGCAAAGATCCGTTTTTAAATGACTCTAATACTTGCTTAGATAGCAGAAATTGCAGTACACCATATTCTACTTAAAATACGCATGAATATATATGGATTCTATTTACAAGATATGAAATACTGCCAAAAGTATCCTTTTTTTTTAAGGATTCAGTTTTATAATATGCAATGCCAAATTTCTCCTTCATGATACCCTTATCTGTCTCTGTTCTAGTTTGCAAGTTGTGGCTTGTGGTGCCAGAGGATTTCAAGGACCATGTCCTTCCAATATGTGGCATGTTAATGCGCTGATGGCTATTGTATAGCTGTCTGTGGCTGCACAGGAGCTGCATGAAGCACATCTTGTGTATGGGGAAAAAAATCAAGCGAAGTTGCTAGATTTCACTAAACAAGTCCTAATTTTTATTTTTTTGGGGGAGCTCTGCAATAAACAGAAGATAAATATAGCCCCGCAAGTGCACCTCCTTGCCAGCAGAAGGGTGTCGCAGCTTCCCGAGGGGACAAGGGCTGCCAAGCAGCAGCTGCAGCAGCTGCAGGCTTTTTTCTCCCACATCTCACCCGGCACCGGCCCGCTGCGCTCACCACCCCAGAGGCGTGCACCCGCGGCTGTGTGCACCCGCTTGTCCGCACTCGGAGGCCCCACTGGCATCTGGGCACTGCAGCGGCAGGGACCGCTGGCAGCGGCTCAGCCGCAGAGCTGTTTCATGCCCAGGGACAGAAGAGACTTTGCAGTACCCATTTTTGCCTCTTCCAGATGTTTTTGAGTCTCTTTCTTCCCACCCCAGGCTGTCAGAGAACTAACAAATGGATTTGTTGTCCCACCACCCTGCTCAGCCACCTCCTGGACGCGGAAGAAGAAACATGTTTTTCCTCTGTGTGACTAATAGCGGGACAAGAAATGAGTGTTCTTGCTTCCCCCTGAGTTTGCACATCTTGAGCTCAAACTGCCATGAAGACACAGCCTCCTCCTGTTCACACCGTCAGCAATGAACAGCAGGATCTAGGGGCAATGTTATAACAAAAAGAGAGACCTTGAACTTGCTTCACCCTTTCCATAGTCATTTATATTTGGGCAAAGTGGATAACAGCTCCTTTAGTGCTAGGGTAGTGGCATTTGATGCTCGCTCGGCATTCACTTTACCCAGGTATAAATAGCAGAAGGTTTCGGGCAGTAGAGAACTAGGACCAGTATCTTCAGAGGGTTCTCAGCCAAAACAAAGCAGCTAGCCCTCCACACCACAGCTTGTGCAATCACTCTGCTGCAAGAATCATCCCCTGCAGGGTGCCTTGGGCTGCTGGTTTGGCAGCATTGCATGCTCCTGTCTTCAGAGAAAATGTGCCTTCCTATCGCCCCATATCTAGCCGTGGAATCATACTGCAAGCTTTCACCTGTAAAGTAGGCGGTAATAGGGTTCAGTTTCTTAATGGACGCCTTTTATTAGCTCACACAGCATATTTACTACCCTACCAGTATTAAGTGCTTGCCTTAATATCCTTAGCACACAAGGTAGCGGCACATATTATCATAGTTACAATAATGTTGGTCTGAACTACGTTAATTGAGAGCATCTATGCTAAAATTCAATTGTTCCATACAAAAAAGTAAAGCATGCCATTACTCGGCTGACACATCATTGGGGATAGTTCTCGGCATACAAGAGAGCCATAGCAATAAGGGCCCAATGCACAGAAGTACCATTAAGTTACACGCTAATGAAACCTGAAAAATTTATGCTAAAACCCCATTTCAGAGGACGGCTGCCACGCTCTTGTGTACCAAAGTTCTCAGTTTTCCACTTAAATCCTGCCTGGTGAGTCAGGACGTGGCTGGGTTTCTGTACTGCAGGAGTATTCCATTACTCCCGCTTATAAATTTCGCACGCTGTTAATGCTTCCCAAACTGGCAACATAGCTCAGGGGTGCATGAGGACAGTTTGTTTTCCTGCTGAACTTTCAACATAAATTCCGCAGGACCTCTGGCCTGTGGAATGTGGCAAGGGATGACGCCTTGTTTTTTGCCGGCATGTTCATTGGTAACACCCCTGCTGACAGCTGTCAGTTCGCACCCCTCTCACGCACCCAGTGCTGATCCCAAGCTGCATGGAAAGACCTCGGTCAGCTCTCAGAGACTGCAGAGGGGAAAGAATGCCATGCAGATGGATACAACTTCCATTGCAGGAACCTAGAGAGGGATCTGTAAGAACCATAAGAAGGGCCCCATATAGCACCATCCTGGACTGCAGAATATTTGGGATCAGTTCCAGGTTTCAGCAAAGGTTCCAGGGATAGCCCCCTCTATTAATTCCTTCAATTTATATATAGAATGAAACATAGGTCCAACACCATATACATAGTTCTGAAAAACCTGGGGGGTTTATCTCAAAATATGTTCTACGTTTTCTTTGAACACCTTCTCCTGTGGTTGTGACACCACATGAGAATCTCTGGTCTGTTCCTTATATGCCTAGCTCCTATGGTTGCAGATAAATAGTGGATAATAAAAAAAAAATTAGAAGGCCAATGAGCAGGATCAAACTTTTTCTGAACTTTTCACTACTTCAAGCCAGTCTCATTAAATTCTGAGGGCTAACATAATTCTCTGACTGTCCAGGACGTGCCTGTACAGAGATTAGGGAAGAGGAGCTTCCCAGTGCCTCGGGTCTCCTACAGCAACAAAAGTAACTGTACTGCATGCAGGAGCAGTTTTTGATACAAAGTCAACGTGAAACCTGTCCAACTGATGTGACTACCAACCCAGATAAACATGGAGCTGCAATGAGCAGCTGAAACCAGACCTTTTCTTGACAAGATAAACTGGCTTCTGAACTATCTGATGCCATAGTAAGACTGCTGTTGGGGATCAACTAACTTTAAGCCAGCCTGGGTGTTGTTACACTAGTGTCATCACTTTCATAACAGCAGTTTATATGTGCTCAAGTGTTCAAAGAGGAAAAAATAAACTTTGAACAGTATCACCAATGGTGCACTTGAAATGGCAAGATGTTCAAGCAGACATCACCAACTTACACTTTAGGACAATTTAAAAACGGAAAAAAAAACCCAACCCTGTTTCAGATATCAAAACCCCACCCACCATTTCTTCCTGTATTTTTACAAGTACATTTTGCTGTTTATTTGTGCTTGAGTGTGCTTCCTGCATGCTTGATGCAAGAACTGCATAGAGAGGGAGAAGTGTCAAACCAAATACATGGGCAAAGCAAAGGCAGAACTTCCAAATGAACAAAAACATAACCTGCCCCAAAAGAGAAATGCCTCTGATTTCAGCAAAAGCTGACTTCAGTTGTAACAGAAGGACACGTAATCAGTATTTAAATGTGACTGACTTCCGCATGAAGCCTTCTGAGAAGGATAAAATTTTCACCCAGGCCTGCTCCCTCAGTTCACTGAAACCCATCCTTTCTTTGCCCTCCTACCTGGCTGCTGCTGTCAAAGGTGCAAGTGAATAATGGTTCCAGTCAAGGCAATTTGGTTCACTGCTCCAGGGAATATGGCTGTTGACTTTCTCCTCCGCCTATTTGGAAAACAAATATGAAAGATTTTTAAGCACTGTGGTCGATTCAGCCTGCTGGTTGATTTTATAACATAACTGACATTACAGCATTGGCTACATCAAGATGTTTAAGAACTTCAGAGATTCAGTCACTTCAGTTCTTCCATTCGCTTCTTGCTACTCGGGTCTTTTTCCCTCAGAGCAATGTAGCACCAACAATCAGTAGCTGTTTCCAACTTGCTGTGGGCTAGAATACACATCAACTAATATATTCCAAGGTGGAAACAATAGCCATACAAGACCAAAAGGTGCATACAATGATGTATTTTCAAACATGATGTATACAATAAACACTGCAAACACACAAAGCATGGAAGTGCCTCTGGAGTCTTTTTACCTTTAGGACTTGCGGTTCCAAGTTTTCTGCCCAATTTTGAAAAGATCATGTCCAAATCAGAATTTAAGAGCACATAATTTTTTATTAAACAAATATTTTCCTGTTATTGAATCAGACCAGTGCAATTGTCTTTCATTCTGCTTCTTTCCCATCTAGCACTGTGCTTTAAAAGTGAGATCACCTCTAAAAATTCCCTTTCCATATGATGCTAGTCAGTTTTAGAAAATAAGTTCTTAATGTACACTGTGAAAATTACTCTGGTACTCTGGGAAAGACCACAAAAAGGCACTTTCTGCATACAAAAGACTACGTCTATGCAGGAGTATACGTATGTGTGTGTGTCCAAGGCACAGAGCACCAGGAGGCATGTTCGTTAATGTGTTAGACACGTTAGACAGCTACAGGCTGCCCTATTTACACCTGCAGAGAGAGGGTTATTGAATAATTGGAGGTTACCCTTAACCAGGGCATACAGGCAACGCATCGGGAACTGGAGACTCATATCTAATTTGCACATAGCAGAGCTGCCTGAAATGTCCGTCTCATTAATACTGAGACAATGAACCTTCAGAGATCTTCTAGAGATCACACACTCTAGCAGGCCTGGCTATTCTGATTTTGTTGAAGACCAGCATGAGCACACAGACAACCATAGTGTGCATTTTGCCCAGGGCGCTTTCTTCCAGGCTTCCCGCTGTCCTTGAACGCCCATACCTGAGATGCCACCCCAGGTAACATGACAGGGATGGGCAATGAGTGTGGGCATCCCAGGGTGATGATCCTGGACAGGGCAGCACCCCGGGAGAGCACAGGGTCCCAGCAAGAAGTGCAGCTCGTGTTGCCCCTTCTCCCGTTCTTTGCCCTGGCTGTGATGCTGAGCCCTGGTTGGCCACCACCTCAGGGCAGTCAGGTCACCACAGCAGGAGGAGGTACCTGCTCCTCAAGGGCTTACAAATGCTACAACAGGGGACCATGCCAGAGGACTCAGACAGGAAAATATCGCATGCTTAACTTGCAGATTTGTGCCCATGATCTAACCTTACTAGCACCAAAACCAACAGAAAACCTCCCGCTGTTTCCAGTGAGGGCGATGGCTGCCCGTGCTGCACCATACACAGGGCAAAGCCTGTCCACCGTGGCGTGGGCGACACATGGCACTTCCACCGCTAGCGGAGTGCAGATGTGAGCTGTTGGAAATGAGGTGCCAAAAGCTGAAGGGTAAAGCGAGCCTGGAATCATTTAGCAATAAAAGGCATATGCTTATGCTTTCTTTTTCTTTAACGTTTGCTATCAGCAACAAAAACAAATAGCAAATGATAATGTGTTACTGACCAGCAATGTCAACAGTGGTCTATACAGGCATCTGAGTATATAAAGTAACATATGCTCTGGCTCCAGATCCTGATGCTTTTTCACATCAATACACAGCTTTCTAGGAAATCATCTGGATGTGGAGCCAGGAACCACTCTTGAACCTTTCAGCAACCAGGGCCAAATACAGTTTTAATCTGTGGGTGAAACCTTGGCACAGCTGGACTTAAGGGCAAAACTCTGTTTTTAGCAGGGCCAGTATTTCACTCACTATTTTACAACTGGCCTGAGGAAAGTGCCAGTCAAAAAACAAAGTAAAGCAATACAGGAGTCATGAGTCCTTATTTCCCACCCCTCAGTAGGAGCTAGGGGTCCTCCGGATTAAAGCATCCTCTCCCTGGTGTGGCACAGATACCTTCCAGCCCCCAAGCAGGTCACCCTGTGCTTTTCATAGGCCAAACTGGCTTTAGTGATGCTGGCTACACTTGCACACAGTTATTTTTAATTAACGTGCATTGTGAATCAGTTTATCTAATCCACAAGCCAAAAACAAGAGTCTTTATTTTCATTTACACTAAATCCTCTGTATAGCACCCTAGCAGGAGCAGAGCAGACCTTCATGAAAAGAGAATGAGGCTGTAAGTGAAAGATGCCATTTATGAAACAAAATCACACTGCTGCTACTCCAGCTTCATAAACAGGATTTAAACTGAAATCCACAAGGAACACTATATTCCATTTTACTTAATCTCTTTTTTAGCTCTTAACTGATGGGAACCAGCGTCTTCCACTGCAACCTTCAATGTCTTCAATGGCATTCCTCAAAGGATGCCTTAGCATCTGATCCAAGTGGGAAAGACTAACCCTGACTTCAGTGAAGGCTGGATCAGTTTCTGAGTCTTTAAGAAGCTTAATCATTACTTAAAATTAGGCAAAATATTATCCAGAGCAAGATCTGGTTCAGGACCGTAAGATTTTGTCTAGGCAATACTACTGCATCTCCTTACTAACCTACCATCTTACAGCAGCGCTGGCGCTAGCAAACAGGACATGGTCTGAGGGAAGAGCCAACCTGCAGAGTCTCTAACAACCCCAGATAATGCATATGTCATCAAACAGGATTTTGCTGCCCAATTAAAGCTCCCAAAGGTATTGTTGTGATATAAAACCAGGAACTTTTAATTTGTTTTTATCACCGCATTAGTAAAAATTTGTGCAATCCTTGGTTCTCTGGCAGCAAAAGTAAACAAGGATGCCTTCAACGACTGCCCACCAAAGACACACTGCAACGCAACCATCACTGCTGAGCATTTGCTAGTGTTTGGTCATATCTGATCATGACTCTCCTAATCTGCTGCAGTTGTTTGCCAGCCATGGGGACTAAGATCAAACAAGTACATGGGAAGGAAAATAAAAGTATGAGAAGCATGACACGTCTTACTGCTTGGAAGAGTTTTTTTTCAATTTGAACTTTGTATCTCGAACACTCAGGGATTAGCCTTTTACATGGGACATGGAAACATGCAGGCAGAAGTGCTCTGATAATGACTCTTACACCATCTGCTTTTGCAAGACTGCTAGCTTCTCCCTTGGCAACTCCTGGAATCATTTTGTAGTTGTAGAACTACACCTTCAGTGGTAAAACAAAAATGTAGCAGTAGGCATCGGCATCATCTGACCATAAAGATGAATTCATTTCATGGATCAATAAGAACAGGACTTGGTTTTATATTACTTCTTATAGATCTGTTACACCATCACTGCAAGGTCAGTTGGGAGTAGGGAGTGACAGCAAGATGCCTGTGCACTTTACAAGGTAAAAAATATCAGAAATCTCACGTGTATTTTAATCATAAATGAAAGTTTAATGAAAACATTTGGATAATATTTATTTTACTGCTAATTACTCAAAGATTCTGAAATAGCACAATAAACGGGCAAGATTGCCTCAAGAGTACAAAGGGCAAATAAAGCCATGCCCATGTTACTCCTTAATTGGCTTGCAGAAGATAGATAACATTGCAGCACAGACTGTACCTTACCACGGTTTGGGAATTTACCTAAAGCCTCACTTTAGCTAGGTCTATAAGAAATCCAGGTGCCATTTAAATTGCAGGCAGGTTCCAGGATTGTACAGCATAATTCGTACCAGAGAAGAGCCAGGCAACACAGGTAGGAAAACATGCACACTTCTGTAGCATACCACCCAAGGGCTTGGATTCATGGCTGGCAACTCAAAGCAGTGAGGCTATATGCAAATCTCCCACTTCATCTCCATGGGTTCAAATCCCCCTTTATAGATGTTTTCTCACTAAATTCAGTGAATTCGCCACGCAAGCTTCTGTACTGTGGTATGTAGAGACTGTGAACTCAGTCTGTGTGGATTTTCTAATGTTCTCTTTGCCCCCCTTCTCCTTTTCAGACACAGAAAGTCCAGAGAACTCTGTGAATTATGGTCTGTAATGGGAGAAGTAAGAAGTTTAAAATTTGCTTGATTGCAGCCATGTTGCATTAAGCTTCAGGCATCAATCTCAATCTCAGTACTTTTTCTCTGAATGGGCAATATTTTACAGTTATCACTCTCTAAACAAAGCACAATTTATTAGACACACAATTTGATAGCTACTGCAGCTAACTCTAGAAGTAAAAATGTTTTCCTGCATGAGGAAGGTAAAAGCAATGTCATACTTTAAATTGACTTCATATGATCAATAGCAGAACACAATCAACTGAGAAACTACATTCACGTCCTGATCAAATGCGATCATACCATATGCAATTGAATTTGGAAAAAGTAGAAGAAAATTATTCCCATTACTTTACTGGCATTCTTAATGTGTTCACACAAATCATCTATGAATAGATGAATTAAAATACTTACAGTGTCTCTACCTTTGCCCTCTTAATTCCAGGTCATTCTGGCAGCTCTTGATACTGCAGAAATACATTTTCCCACAAGCAGTTTGATTAAATTAATGGATCAAATCTTGAACTACCTCCAAAGTTAAAGGGATATCATTTATTTTTTAATCAAATGTCCCTATGCTGTAAACATTTTTGTCTTCATTACTAAAGCAGAAAGACATTAGAAGACTAATTTATTTTTCAGTATTTATGCTCTTTTGGTTTTCCACATTTTTCTCAATAGCAGTGTGATAGCCCATTTAAATATTGTTTACTCACAGTTTTTCTTTATTTTAGTGTCTTGGTTCCTGTATGCTAGTACCAAGTTGCAGATTTGGATGCAAAGAGCACCAAGAAATCTTTGCAAAATTTTAATTTGTTGAAATTTATACATGCATGAATTCATATATACACAAATATATGTATATTATATGCACATGTATGTGCACATGTCTACATATTATATAAATAAAAATAGCCGTATTTACTAACACGTGTGTTTTTTAGCAGAGCTGGTTTCATAGTCTCTCTGGCTCTGCAAAAAGTTAGCAATCAGAACAAAATGTACCTAAAAGATATATCATGCCAAATGGCTTTTAGAACACCACCTATTACCTTTGTTTGTTTTTTGTACACATAGGTGATTCACTTCATTAAAATCAAGCACGTGTTTTCTTTTTCGGATCGCCCCTACATCCTCTTCTCTATGGCCAGAGCTCACTCTGCACAGGATCCTATTTTTCTGCTACTGCTGGAACTATGATTTTGGGTTACTTTTTTTTCACTTCAGCCAGGAGCTAAATTAGCAAGAGCACATCCCCCTAAGTATAGGTCCATAACCTCACTGCAAATAACAGTTTAGACACTGCCAGCTGAGATCAGTGCCCTCGCTAACCAGGCTTGATGCTTTTAGACAATGGTCAGGCTGACAGTTGACACAGTGTCCATATACACACGTCGCTCAACACATTTGTCTAGCCCGCTGTTGCCAAGAGAGGAGGGCTGTTTGTACAGGCTGCTGGCAGCAAGATGCGAGTGTACCTGGCGATCCTCAGAGAGTGGGCAGAGAAGGCGAGAACATGAGGTCTCATCTGAGACGAAGATAGGATTCCAGGTAATGCTCATGCTCTACACAATCCAAACAAGCTTCAGCAAAATCACCATGAGGAACCTCCTACACCGAGTGCCTTGGCTCTCCTTCCCTCTTTGAATGACTACCCTGCTCTGACACCCATGCACTGGGAAAAACCAATACAGCCAGACGCACAATCAAGAAACTGAGGTAGAGCCAGGCAGGCTGCCAGGCAGGCTGCCAGGCAGGCTGCAGTGCGGCAGGTGTCCTACGAGCCCATGACAATCACTTGATCTGTTAAAATTATCTCCATCTCCATGGAAAGTCCATCGCAAGTTCAAGCCCATGGCAGAGCAATGGCAGCAGCACTGGACAATCTCAGCAGCAGATGAAAGCTAACTTGCCCCTGAGAAGTTGGCAGCTAGTCCGACATTCAGGATACGAGGAGAGAAGTGAGATGCCTGGAAACAACAGAAATTTGTCAATGGAAAAAAATATTCTAAGGACTTGGCGTCTGTTTACAGAGTTTTGGTTGTTGTTACCTGCAAAATCTAAGCCAGTGTTCTCCATAAAATTTAAGACCTCAGTGAGACTGGTGTTAAGTCAAATCATAGACTTCATTCAAGGCTCTCTGGATTTACACCAGATAATCTGAGATCAGTCTGACACTATGCTCCTGGTTACAATGACAGCTTGTACAGCACAGGATATGCTACTGTCATCTCAGGTCGGCAGCCACAACCATCACTGGCACCATCAGTGGCGTTATATTGTTTGTCTTAAAAATCTGGATGGGCCACAGAAACACCTCTGACCACACACTTCGTTAGCACTTCTGCTGGACACTCTGTGACTTCTTTACAAGAAGACAAGTGCTCTACCTCACTATCCCTTGTTATTGCCACATCTAGAAAGGGAATTTTCAAAGTGTTCTCATTCCCAGTACCTCCACCTTGGTTCTCCAGGTCTAAAGACAGACAAGAGAAAGGCAGCAGTGGAGTCCTTGGTTCTCCACAGTGAGGCAAGATCCCTCTGCACTGATGTCACTCTGCTCTTGGCGTGTGCTCAGTAAGTCAGTAATTTGTCACAAGCGTGGGCCCTATCCATACATGGCAGGCTGGAGGAGGAATGACCTCAAACTCCACTTCTAATCCAGGGGGCGTTGCCAAAGCACAGTGTTTGAGTTTGATGCATGAAGTGCAGAGATATTTTCAGCTCCTGAATCACACTTTTGGCTCCACAGCTAACTTGAACTTCTCCTTAGTTTTGTTTGCAATATTTCACCTTCCACAATCACCATTGACTCTCAGAAAAAAAAAAAAAAGCTCGTATGTTGAAGAAAAAACCCAAAGGCCATAAATATAAAGAATTTTTTAAAATCACTTTTATTTTAATAGCTTCTATTTTATTCTTTTGCATGTGTGGAAATTGTGGAGTTAAACAAATTACTAATAGATTAGCAGTGCATCACAAATGTCTGGTTTCTTAATTTCACGTTCTAAATATATGCTATTAAATGCTGCCAGTGAGTGTTTTCTAATGATTTTGGCGTCCAACACAAGAATGAAACAGTCTGAAAAATGAGGCAATGCAGCAGCAAGCAGTTAGCCTGGACACAGCTATAGGAGAGCTTTTAGCTATATATTCCTAGAGCTGAAACAAAAATGTTTTGCTGTGCTTCTCCCATGAAAACATATTGACTTGACCACAATTCACAACCATAATTTGAAACTGGCAGTAATGAGAAAGCAAAAACTCATTTTACAATACAAAGGGAATAAGTTTTAATTGGCATATCCTGCCAATTACAGCTGCATCACTTCTGTGTCGCTGCAGCCTGAGACTACTCTCACTGAATTCAACAGAAAAGCATCAGCAGACAAATTATGCAACCTCAGTCACAGGTAAGCAAATCATTTAAGCACATCCTTAATGCCATCCCTAATCACCAAAGCCAATTTAGCAAAGCAAAGCATGTGCTCAGGTCAAAAGCAAATAGGTAGCATGCATCTTTCTGAATACGGGTTTTTCACAGATTGAGGACATTTCACAAAACTTCCCTTGATTTCCTTTAGAGTTTATGATTCTGGAAGAAGGTAGAACTCAGCTGTTAATCAAACTGTCACTTACGCATATAAAGTACTAGTATTTTTAACTCATCCATAGATTGGTTAAGCAAAAACAAATTAAAAAAAAAAAGCCATGGGACATATCCTTGGGCTGGGCACAGACAAACATACATACATACATACTACCCACGAGTTGCAGGGGGCTAACAGAGGCAGAAGGAGGTAACACAGAGGAGATGAGGTAAGAAGCTGCCATAGGAAATCCCTTACATCCAGAACTGCTGATGAGCCCTTCTGGGCCTTTTCACAGAATGAATTGGAACCTTTCTTATCCGCTGGAAGAAGAGTGGAAAATCACAGGCATTTCAACCCCTCCGTTTCCATTTCCCTCCCACGGGAATGAGGAAAGAGTAGGGATAACACACACAATGCTTTGATATGGAGCTCTTTCCTTGATGCGTTGAAGTAACTGGGCAGCTTCCAAAGTCCTCTGAAATCTCTTCTTCCCTTTATATTTCCTTTAGTCTTAGCAAGCAGCATTAATCTAACAGAGACAACTTCCAGGCAAGCACGGATCCCCCAGAGCATTCCTCGACTGCAGACAAGTGGAAAAGAAAAAGCCTCTTACAAACAGCAGGGCTGCAACCGGTCACGGGGAATTTACTCTCAGAAGCAGATTGCACCACTTGCCTACCTCTGCCCTTCTCCCCCGATGAAGAGGCCTTATCTACCTTTGCATTTCATCTCAGAGGTCAGGAATCAATTACAAATGCCACGGGGCTGCCTTAAATTATGCTCTGCTGCCCAAGGCTGCTTCCTCCCAAGTGGGTCCCCCAGGCAGAAGGCTGGTAGAGCTGTGGGAGGGGAGCACTGAGGGCCAGGCTCTACCTGTTCTCCAGCTCCTCCAGGCTGCCAAAGACAGCCAGCATGGGGTCAACCCTCTGATTTGTTCTCTGTTTGAGATTACAATCTGTCCCTGCCCCAAAGGCACTTAGAGCTGTAGAGTATAAATGTTTGCAGAAATTAAACAACTGCAGCAAAATACACATTATGCAAACATCTCCAGATGACACAACATGGAGCACCGAGCACAAACAAAAATTGACCAAACAAAGCACAGAGGCATTGTGGAAAAAAAATCATTTAGCAAAGAGCTTCTCTGCTCTCCTTACAGCCATTAGGACAGCGATAATGCTGAAATGGCTGGCCTGAAAATTGGATAAACTGAGACACAGAAGACACAATTGAAAGCAAGGAGACAGACAGCAAAAATAAGTGAGACAACAGATGGAAAGCAGAAATGCAATGTCTAAACTGCAGCTGTAATTCTGCTAGTAACAGGCACGTTTAAGCATAGTTCTGCTTGATTTCCCATTTTGGAGAGGGCAAGAAGTTTTCTTTTAAAAAACCCGATTTGTTAGCCAAACTGACGTGGGTTCTGCCCAGATAGTTTGTGGGACAGGAAAAGTATTTCTCTCCATACCTAGGAGTGAAACAACACTTCTAAGAAAGGGCAAAATTCTGACACCCTCTGGTGTCCTAGTTGTCCTAATACTGTTGGGGGTGGAGGCAGGGGTCACATCATTAAAATCTATACCCGCAAGTGCGAGAGCTGTGTTTTAGTTGCTGCTGGCCAAGAGTCAGTCACAGGAATTGTTCAGAGCTCTCTGGTGGCAGCGCAGCTTCCTTAGCCCTCCTCCTTTACTAGCACGACTGTTACAATTAAGCAGGAAAAGAGTAGTTATGGTTCTAGCAACGTTTTATAGGCTAATTTGGCAGGTTTTCTAGCAGGGTTTTAGTATAGTTTTGATAATACGGCAGTATGGGAAAGAAGGATTTCCACATTGGCCATAGAAACAGTTGTGGCAAGACTACCTATTTTTAACATGGTTTATTCCTAGCACTATTTCAGACACAGCATTTTCTCTCCCATCTGTTGACACAGTTGTTTTGTTTCTTTAAAGACACAGTTGTCTGTCACTTGGGGGGAAAAGAAAAACCCACCTTCAATAGTTGCAGAGAAAAACATGAGACTGAAACCCTATCAAACAGCAATCTGGTCAAAAGGTAATGCTGGCAAAGCTTTGCAACTGAAATATTGAGCAATCCTTCAGATGCCCCTTAAAATTTACATCAGGTTTTGGCCTCTGTGGTATTAGAAGTGTGATTGTGGATTTTTAAAATTCAAATCTGATATACTCAACAACTAAGTTGATTTATTGATCTAAGGAGTCTGACTGCAAACCTGCCATCAGAGTGACATACCAGTCTGCTCAGGAGGAATGCTGTCACAGAAGCACAGAGCACAATGCAAACGCTTTCTTTAATAAAGGAAGAAAAACATAACGAGAGCACCAAGGGGAAAAAAAACCCAAACCCCAAAGTCTGACAGAAATTAAACTGGTATAACAGGACAAAACATTATGCAATTCTTCTGACACTTGGGTTGCTAGGCTGTTTTCTTTGATTTTTGATGATAATTTTTTTTCCTCATTGGACTGCTGGAGTTCATGGTTGTGACCTCCCAGGAAATCTGAAAGCCTCATCTCCTCTCAAAGGCATTTCCAGCAGCTTGAGCATTTGTAGGTGGAAGCAAATAAAACTGAAGCATGGCTGAAGTGGGACCTCTGCAGATCACAAAAGCAACCTCAGTTCTTGTAGGACAGCCTATTTGCTGGGAAAGTTGCAATATGAAAACCTGATATATTAAAGGTCAAGACTCCAATACAGAGCAGGTTCATCTGTATTGTGTTTTAATTTCTTTTTACGCTGAGAGGTGCCTAGGGACCTGAAGAGGTGACAGAAAGATAAATCATGCATGACAAACTGGAATCAAAGACAAGGCTGTATTCGGAATGGGATAGCTCTGCTGGTGCAGCTGTCCTCGCAAACTGTACCGACAGCGCGTTCCCAGCACAGCCTTCATTTGTACCAGCAAACTCATGTTGTTTGCTGGCACAGCTTTTTACTGAGGTCCCTCTTCCTTCATCCAGTAAGTGAAAAGCATTTCAGTAAAAGTAAAGGTTTGTCCTAAGTGTATCCACAGTGAGAGCTTCTGTGTCAGTCAGGGATCAAGTCAAGGTTCAAGCCTCTTTATGCCTTTGGCCAAGTCAGCTATGACAGCAAAAATCTGTAAAACAGGCATGTTCTTCTTTTGACTGGAGTGGGAAGGCCTTTGTAAAAACTTCAGTACTGGCCTCTGCCACTTATGCAAATCTTAAGTTCTCATTCGCTTTTGCAGAAATGCGAAATATCTCACCACACGTGCCCTGACTGGAATAGTTACGGTGTTTCCACAAGCAAAAGAGGTCTTCAGCACGCCTACGACTGACCCCAGCTGCCGCTCCACCACTGTTCTGGAGAAGGCTCGCCCTCCCGGCCCTGCCCACGTCAGCAAGGCTCAGCCTGGGCTGAGCGCCCTTCCCCAAAGCCATGGGAAGGAGGAAGTGGACACGGTCTTGGTGCCGCTGCCTTCTGCAGTCACAAGCCTTCTCCCTGGACGGAGAAGGGAGGACCATGATATACAGTGATGTGGGAAATATTATGCCAAACCAAGTGCCTGGGGTTAGGTGTGCAGCTTTCAGAAAACAACCAAATTTACTAAGATGATGAAAACCACAGCTGATTTAAGATGTATTTTAAAGGAACTTGTGGATCTGCTTTCCGGAGCTCTGCGAAAATATATTTTCCAGGTGTATATGGTATGGCCTACTGGTCACAATCACCCAAGTGATTTAAGATTTTAACACTGTCATCTATGATTTTCATGAGAGAACAGGCAGTGACTTTAACATGCCCTTGAGGAAATTAAGATCAGCAAGGGATCTGGCAGCATATTCATACACAGTTTTCAGCCTGTTAAAAGGGCTAACCTGCTTACCTGCCTTTGGTTTGGCAATGTCTACAGCTGTGGTCCTTGGCCACCCAGTATTATCTAATTTCTTTACAAGGCATGCAGTACGTATTTCTGGAAGGTTGGACCTAATCCAGGCTACTATGGTTTCCATGGACAGGAAGCTTGAAGGTTTGGAATTAAAACGGCAGGAGGCTGAAAAGAAAATTGAGGACCTGGAAGTAACAACTGATGGTCCTGACGCAATCATCACCGAGAACACTGCAGCCCTGAAAAATGTAATCAACAGCCTGGAGAATAATCTCAGATAAAAGGCTAGGTTTTGGAGGCCAGTGTAAAGCTCCTGCAAGTACAGTGACTAGACAGGTACTGGTACACTTCTGTATATGAATTTGAATAAGTTCTCCACAAGATAATGTAGGAAAACACACAATACAAAAGCTTGTAACTATCTGATCTACACCAGCATGCCTCATTTAAAGGAAAAGTGCTGCTGGCTAAGACCTATGATACAAGTCCTCTTCTTCCTCTAGCTGTGGAAGCTGAAGGTGCTCCTGTCCTCACTTGTTCCTGGCTGGCTGAAGGCTCACGTTTCCTACCTCAATCAGAGTGAACCCTCCACTGACCTTCAACCAAAGGCAGCCCAGATGGCTTTGCCTGGAGTAAGAAACACAGCGCTTCCACAGCTTTTCCACCAAGTAGTGGTGGAGTAGCAATTTCCAGCTAGTAAGTAATGACGATCCGTGGGCAGAGTGTCATCTTCAACCTTTGTGGCCCCTTGCAAAGGCAACACATGTCCACCATTTGAGATCTGCAGCATAGATGAAGAGTTATAGAAAAGGCAAGATGGAAAGTTTCAATTCCTGTGCCCCTACAGTACGAGCTAAAGAAATAAGCTTACCAGCAACCCTACTGAACTTAAAAACCCTAAGTAACAATTATCCATGATGCGGTATTTGACAGAAGACTCATTACTTTAGGGCAGACACACAGGTTTTATCCTGAATTTTCAGGACTCGTGAATGCTGTTGTGGGAAAAGGGCCACCCTGATATCCTTTTGTGATGGCCAAGACAACAGAGTCAGAATAAAATAAAGTGATCCCTCTCTAAACTACCTTTATTTACTATCCCCAGAAAGGTCACTAAAAAGCAATACATTTTAAAGAAGAAAATTATTGACCTTTGAAACACAAGTGGCAATCAGGTGAGCAGAGTCTCCGCTGAATTTATTTATATCTGTGTCCAAAAGTCAGCTCACATGGATACCCTACCACTAAATGACAGAAAGAAGCCTTATGGATGACTTAAAGAGACTGGCAGGGATTAGCTAAACCCGGTTTCTGAGGATGTTTCCCATCAACGTGGAGTATCTTCAAGACCTGGTTGGTTGCCCCAGGAACCAGACAAATGGAAAAACTGGTTTTAAGTCACCTTTGCTCTCTCTGCTGTGTTTAGCAGAGCTTTAGTGCAGCTGCAGGCAAAAGACTAAGGATTGCAAGGTGGCAATTTCACTGACACTTGTCTCCTTAAAACCTCAAGGTTTGATTCTATGTTAGGGCTTCTGCTCAAAAATTAATAAAAACCAGGAGAATGGTGAGAGGCCACACTGACTGTAGGAAGTCCAACTGAGGAAAAACTGCCCTAGGAAAAGAGCAAAGAAAGTGCATGAGACCTAAAAACGCTTTCAGATAACATAGTCAACATGCTAGACAGCAAAAATGTTTCTGCCAGGAAAACATAATGCCACTGCCAAGAATCATAAGAAATCAAGTTAAAGGCTTCTCGTGAGGAATAAAAGGCACAACAAACAATAGTGATCATTCAGAAACTCAGACAAAATTAAAGACTAAGAAAGGTGATAAGTGATAGAGAAAAGGACAAAGACGACCCCTACTGAATTCTACATCTCCAAAGAGTTATTCAAATTCCTACTTGAGTGTTTCCAGAGATGAATACCACCAATTCCGATTCAGGAAGTTACAACAGATATATTAAAATTCAGCCAATTATATCCCAAACCATTATCGCACTGTTCCAGAACCTTTGTGACCAGCAGAAACCACTTAAATGATAAAAGAACAAGCACTCAAAGAAAACAAGCTATTTTTCTATCAGGACTACTTCACAGGAGACAAGCAGAATTAGGAGGCCTCAGGAAAAGGCTCCAGGCAGGCTCACTATACCTGATCTACCTACCATGCCTTTAGGATACAGTAAAGCACTTCTCCCCACTTCTTTTAAGGATTACTCACTAATACACCAATCCTACAGCAATTTCAAATGAGATTTAAAGGGGATAAGTAAATGGAGTCCCAATTACCTTTGCTGGGGCTACTCCTTTTCTTTCATTCTGATAAGTCAAAGACATCCTTAACCTGAACTGCAGTCGGCACCTATGTTCCAGTGTTTTTCATATTATTTCATTATGCCTAGTCCTGGCAACAGAGCAGTAAAGTCCCCAGTGGGTTTGCAGATCATCACAGCAACATGATTAGGAAGCTTGATCCAAGTATCGTAAAAGTCAGTGGAACCTGGATTGAACCCAAAGGGAAATTATTTCCCCTGCTATGGGTTGTTAGCTGTACATTATGCTTCTTCTGTTGATATAAGTGAATCTTTCCCCATGCACCCATTTTAATTACTTAACAATAGAGCCTGCTTTTGAACAATATATTTTCATGAAAGAAATCATAACCTGGAATAGAAAAAGCATGTGTTCTGTGCTCTGGGATCAAGCAAAAATTCCATTGACTACAGTAACCGTTGAGTAAGACTATCACACTATTACATAAAGGCATGCACATATGTATGCACATATATATGCACTGGTTTACTGATCTGTAGGTCCTCTAAACCCTTCCCTAGGAACTAGCACTACGACAAACATTTGTAGGAGAGATATAGCTCATTTGGTCATGGGAACATGGTGTATCTCACCTGCTGTATAATACTATTTTCTAAAATTTTATACATTTCCCATATTTAAAATATGGAGACATTTCTGGGGGAAAAAAAAAAGCTTTATTCTAAGAAAGAAAACAAAATGTTTCAAGAATAGTCTAAATATTTAAAAGATATCTTAATTTTAACACAGATTTCAGGAGATTATTCATAAATGAAAACAGTATTGAGTTTATGTAATAATTATTTGCATTTTACATCTGCTACAGCATGCAAAGGAATATTGGTAATATTTCTAGCTCACATGCTGTTCTTAGCATAGAGGGCTTTTTTTTGTTAATGGGACTGTAATACACATAGTAACTGGAAGAACAAGTCAATCTGACAAAAGTTGTACCTGAAGAGAACAAAAATCACAGAAACATTTGGGTTGGAAGGCACCTCTAAATGGGTCATCCTAGATCATCTATAACAGACACTTATCTAGTCTAGCCATGACTGACTCCACACCCTCCCATGGCAGTTTGCTCCACTGACCTAAATGTTGTGTAGCAGTAACCCCTTTCCAATATCGAACAGTCTAGCAAAGTATTCCCTGCCTCATCTTAACCACAGTATTTTTCTCCCTTCTTTCTTCATCTGAAGATCACTTGCCCTGTTCTTTCCAGGCCTTTTGCATATATATGTGCAGTTAAAGCTCTGACTGACACTTTCTTCAGACTCAGTGTACCTAGACTTTTTGTCACTTTTTGTCACTTTTTGTCACTCTTTCATCTTGACTTCGGGTTTTTCCATCTTTCTGCCGAGTCCTGTGAATTGAGGTTACCTTTTGGCTCTTGATTTTCTGGGCTGAAGAGGATTTAAAATGTTTGTACTGAGCCCAGTTAGGAATTTATTTTATGAAGTTTGAAGTTACAAATATGTCATCGCACATCTCCCTTCTCTGTAGTGGCATTTCTTCTTTCCAATTTAATATTGTTCTCCCAAGAAACACCTTGAGAAAATCACACATACAAGATCAATAAGCACATTAATGAGATAAATAACTGGAATTTAATACTGCTGTTCTTCAGGATGTGCTCTGCAATTTCAGGGAAATTCCACCCAAACTTGAACAAGGAGTGTTAACTCCTTGTATAAACGTACATCACCTCTATTAGGCATTGCTAGGAGTGAAGCCCTGTCAGCACCAAGATTACCTGAGCATTTACACTGAGCGTCTGAGGGCTGTCAAGGCCACACTAAGTTCCAGTAGCAGGGAATTAAAAGCTGCTTCTGATATGCCTGGTGGGGCTGTAGTCATGGCAAGGGCACCATATACTTTGATTTTTAAATAACAACCTTCACCTGATACATATTAATGACTGTGACACCCCTGTGCTCCCAACGCAGAGGAGGTCCGGAGGCACAGGAGAAGCTGGTGGCCTGCTCACGCTCGCAGAGCAAGCTTTGGCTGAGCTGCCTGGAGTCATACACTGTGCGTGCAAGGCGTGTGCTACCAAACACCCACCCGTCCTAACTCTGCCAGTGCCTAACACAGACCTCGGTCAGGCTGCCTTTCTGAGCAACTCATAAACACAGACTCGCATGGTCAAATTTGCCATCCATGACAGAACACCTGCGGCGGTTTGAATACCTGAGGATTTGCAAATATTTCCACAGTTGTGGATTTAAAATACAATATTTATTTGGTGCATCATTCTATCGTAATGCACATGCACTGAAGTAGAATCTGGGACTTTAAATCAATTATTTGCCTGTAACATAAAACAAGCTGCTTTTCCTAATGAAAATATATGCCTAAAGAAAGTGGTAAAGAAGGGGCTCTCACACATGAAAAGGAGACTTTTTTTTTTTTTTGACAAAACAATTGGCAGACAGTATCTGAACGGCTTGCTCCACAGTTGCTTCAAATAGCAGCAATATAATACTCATCCAACTTGTTTTCAGAATCAATATGAGGAAGGTTTGGGTTTTCTAGTTTTTCACTGTTTTAACAGAGAAGACACTGCTGCTGGGACTGCCTCTGCCTATTGCCAGCATGAGAAGCTGAAAACACGCTTAACAATAGCATGGCACGAGCAATTTATATATTAAAGAGATAGCTGTAAAGTCTGATACAAACAGACAAGCGTTACATTTTCCAATATGCAGCTCAGAAGACAGGCTTATTGACCATAAAATTAATTATATAACCCAACTTGTGTTATGTCATCTGAGACCTTAGTTAGGCCACTACCTTTTTAATGTATACTTGTATGTGTATATATATACTTTTTTCCCCCACACAACTGTCAAGTTACATTCCTTCTATAATGCTGCTGTGGTGCTAACCTGAAGCATAATGATTGTGCTCATTATAGGGTTATTATGAGTTCTGGGATGAGGAGCTGTCAATAATTTGATTTGCTCCATGTAAGGTCTTTGTTGTCTTTGTTGTAAAGGGAATCCCAATTATACCTTTTTGAAACAGTAATTACATTAATAAACAGATTAAGAATGGTAACCACAGGTCTCCCTCCAGCAAGGCGTGCAAGCCCGTGTCTCAGTGGGTGCACGGGACAAGGAGACAGGGTGCTGCCAACTAAACTGCTGAATCAGGCCTTAAAGTACAATCCTCTGCATCCTTGAACAAAAGAAGCTGGTACAGAATACTGCAGTGCTCATGGCCAAATAGATTCAATATTTTCTGCATAAATGAAAAACCTATACACAGTAAATTTTCTTGATTGTTCTGTCTAGCTTTTAGTTTTTGTTGTTTTGCTGTCAATTCAATGCAGCCTATTAAGAGAAATGTGTGAAGACAAATGACCTTCAGCAGGAATTTATATTGCAATCACACAATCTTAATTTCTTCCAGAAAAAGAGCTACTGAACTGGTTCTCCAGTTTTCAGATAAGTCAGGTCCAACTTTTAGATACTGCCCTTATGTTGTGATTATGTATTGTCAATGAATTCCTATCTAATACACTGCAAGATACACTGATACCTGTGCAGTTAGGTTCCAAATACATTACACCAATTTGATAATGACAGTACAAGTAGATAAGTCTCTAGCACCTTCCTGTCCATTTATACACAAGGTTTTTTGGCTGTGTTCTTTTTTAAAGACCTCTGATCTAAAGGTCTTTTAAAGGCCTCACCTCTAGTGAACTGGGAGAGAGGCTTTTGTTGCTACAAGTTCATGTACAAAAACAGCAAAGGTGTTCCTTTCCCAGGATTTCAGCTTAGCCTTTACCATCAACATTCAATTGAGTTGCAAGGTATACAGTGAATTCTGTTCAAAACCCTTTCTGGTCTGCATCCTGGTTTATTACACTTGTTCGCCTACTGGCCACGTTTGTACCCCCAGGCACCAGTAAGGACCTGCTCACTGCAGGCTGATAGATCAGTACAAGATCACAGACCTCTGAAACGCTCCTGGCAGCTGCCTGTTTGCCTGTTCACTCGCTCTCTGCCCTAAAGCCCATGGGCTACTTCAGTGCAGCCAGGGCTCAAGGCCTGGGCTGCAGGATCAGACCCCTCTGCTATGTAAAAGAGAAGTTTCAATGTCTAACGCTCATGTGTAAAGGCCACTGAGGCTGCAGTGAAAACCACAGAAACAACACAGAATGCAGGTAAGTCTATATCAGTGTGTTACCAGTGTTTCTTGTTTTTAACAAACTAGGAAAAAAGAAGAAATTCTGAATTTAAGGCTTCTGTTCCATGCTCAGCACCTTCTAGTTGAGGCAGTTCATCTGATGCAGCAAAATACAAACCAGACACGGTAGGATAGCCCTGTTTCACAAGCTCACTAATATAATGCACTTCCATTTCTTAAGCTCCAACCCACAACTCGCTGCCTTGCAGAGCCTCCTCCCAAACCTGGTCCCTGTGGGGCGAGCCAGGAGCTCGTACCCTCCAACTTTCAGCCAAGCGACACAGTTTTACAGCTAGAACTGGGAGAAAGGTTGCAAAGAGCAAAGCTTCTCGTGACCATGCTGTCCCTACCCACCCCCACCGCTCTTCCAGTGCTGCCCGAAGCCTCTTCTTTTGGGGTTAGCCCCCACCTCCACTGCCCCGAGCCCCTTTTCTGGGACTGGCACAGGCTCTGCTCCCCACCCGAGATGCTGAGGAGTGATGACCAAGGGTCTATTCCTGCACAGTCCACCCCAAACCATAACTCTAAATGTGTCTTCCAATTCTACTCACATATTTATAGGCCCCTTCATGAGGACATATTATTCTTTCAAAAATATTACAGGAAAATGCTGCAAGTGATTGTCATTAAAAAACCTCCATCATAATTTCATTAATAATTAACAAAAAGAATGCATTAGTGTTGTCCTGCAAACTAGGGGTGGGGGGTTGTCTCATATTATTAAATTGAGAAGGGCAGCAATGGAAAGTCTTTTTAGATTGGTGTTTCCATTCTTTCCTCTTTTGCTTGGTTCAAAAGTCCTGCATAATTAATACTGTAGTACTTAATAAATGCTTATGAACCTACTACCTTTCTGTTCTTTCCGTTTAATTAGGTGATTGACTTCAGGCATACTATAAATTATAATGACAATTCAATTACTTTTTTAATGTGCACGCTTAAAAGATTTATAAACAGGAATAGAGTAGAAAAACTAGAAACACAGCAAACTGGAGAACAACACGAAGTAATCCCGTCTCAAGTATCTCTCCAGTGTCTGAGCACCTTCAACAACTGGGAGATATGGTGTCTGGTACAACCACAGAGAATTGTGCATTTCTATACGAATGCCCATGTACACTCCTTTTAACTTTTTCGTCTAGGACTTGCATATCTCACTCAGCTTCATGGCAGGAACCTAAAGTAGTTCCAAGGAGAAGTCAGGCTATGGAGTCTTAGGTAAAGTGTCCGTAAAAAGCGGAAGACCCCTTCCCTTCTGTTAAACAAATCTTAAAACTTCTGCCTTATTTCATCATAACACAGTCATTGCTAAAATTTGCAGGGGGCCAAAGTCTCCCACGGTATTCCAGCTGGCACTGGCAAATCGTCAAAGACCATGGATTTCATAACCTCATGAACAGACCCTTCCTAGTCAGGAGACAGAAATGTCTGTTTGAGAATATTTCACGCCATCAGCACCATATACTGCAACAATCGAAGTTAGCTCTTCTGATATTGTTGTTATGCCATCTAGGTCTCATTCCCTGACACTTACAGGAATGTAAATTATAACCAAATTCACAAAGCTAAGAGAACTGCATATATAACAAATCGAATAAGAATCAGACCCTGGTTTTCACCTCAAACCAGGGCTCAGAAAAGTGCAATTGATAAACTAAAAATAATCTTTTAAAATTTAAATAGTTTAAGATACCAAGAGAAGAGTTAACCTACCTAAATGTCCATACCTTTCCAACCTGTGGCTGGTCACTGAAAACAAAGAAATCATCACTATTTTCTACAAGTTACCTGTCACCAACACAGAGAGATGACAGCATTTGTTTTAAATCACACTGTATGCTATATTGGTGAAACTTTCTCACGTAAAGAAGTCATTAAAATTTGGGCTACAGGAGACGCTTTCCCATCTGGGAGATGAATCTGGTTTGGTGTGACTATTCCTGGCTGTTAATTTAGAAGTATAAAGTACAACTGTACATTCTTGGCATACTTACTGGGGATGCTGGCATCTCTGTAACCAGAACTGCTTTCAGAGAGGGGGAAAAAAAAGACTGGGCAATTCACAGTGCCCTAGAAAACTGATGGGCAACTTAGTGTTTTAAGCATCATCTATCAACAGTGCTGAATAGTCAAAAGGGAAATAAATTTAAATATATCACCAAGGCACAGTGCTGTGATAACTGTCTCTGGTTTTCTTTTTTAATACAGAAAAAAAATCCCAGACGCTTGTCTCATGTGCGCCCAGTGAAGCTGAGTGGAAAGCAGATCAATCCCACAGCTTCCTCGTGTGTCAGTCCACCTCAGCCAGCACAGAGCAGGGCCAGAGAAGGTATAGGTAAAAGAGAAAACACCAGGAGGCTGAGCGGTGCCGTGAATCACAGGGAACCGCTTTGTCGGCAGCTTCCGTTCTCGGAGGAGCTGCGTGGGGCTGAAACAATGGCTCTCCTATGGAGCTGTGTCTCATCTTCCTCATCTACAGCTGGTGATGGATGATAGGTCAAGAGGGCAGCAGACTTTGGGTGCACAACCCTTAAATACTTCATCAAAGATGGCAAAAGGCCATATACTACAATAACACAGCAAATACTTCCTTTTGCTGTAGAGCAGACAAATTCCTTCCTCTCTGTTGGCTAAATCTGAAGCTGTTGCTTCACAGCTCAGAGCGTCTGCAAGTTCTATATTCGCAAAACACGTAAATAAAAGGCATTTTTATTCCTGAGATCATTCTGTTGTAAACATTCTCACAGAACTGGAAAGTCAGCCCTATCTGTGCTGAAATCCTATGCAGTCATAAATATGTAATTCTAGGGATTTATGGGGTTTATAGACAATAAAAGAAGGCGCGTCTCACTCATTTTAAAAATTGAAACTGCATAGTAAGAATTGAAAAAATTTGTGTAAGTGTGTAACACCCAAACTTTTCACACTGAAGGGGTTTCCTGAAAGAAGAGCA
Organism: Phalacrocorax aristotelis; assembly: GCF_949628215.1. Taxonomy (NCBI): domain Eukaryota; kingdom Metazoa; phylum Chordata; class Aves; order Suliformes; family Phalacrocoracidae; genus Phalacrocorax; species Phalacrocorax aristotelis. The sequence continues at coordinate 66,953,494 of NC_134278.1, forward strand.
TTCTGATTTAATAGAAGTGAAAAGTTCCATGAAAAATAGAATTTTTGTCCCTGGTTTAAATTACGCTTACTAAAAGTAATAGGCCTTATGATACAACAAGATACTTCAATACTGACAGTTTAACAGTATTGTTATGCTACTCAGTGAATTAATTTAACAAGACATATGAGATGAGGTGGAATACATTCAAGCCATCAAAATATCCTTATGAAAAAGAAAACTGAAGCAACGTTTAGAATGTTATGAAATAAGATATCTTACTGTATAAGAGTTGTCAAGGGTTTGTCCCAGTTTAGAGGAGAGGTAAAGTATTTCAGAACCTTCTGCCATTTAAATGTTCTTCCAACCAGTTTTGTCTTCTGCTTCTCCTTAGCTGCTTCTCTCTCTGTTTATTCCCCTAGGTATCTTTAAAACTTGATCTAACTGTTCTGAATTTGACAATATAACTTAATGCTCTAACAGGACAGAAAGCTGTGGCCTCATGTCTGGTTTCTAAAGGCAGCGGCAGAAAGGAATCTCCAAAGAAACCTCCAAATCAGTTGCGACGATTTCAGCTCCCTCACCAGCTGACTAGAGAGCATCAGCAACAGAAGACAACCACCTAGCTGCCCACCCACACAGCCCCAGAAGCAGAGGTAATGCAGTAATAACAGAATCATCGATTAATGACAACACCACCTAATACCAGCTCATAATTTTCCCATTTTGGACACTTTCAGAAGTCTGTTCCCATCAAAGTTGAAGCGACTGGTGCGGGCTTTCCGGCAGCGCAGCGCAGGCAGCAAGGCAGCAAGCTGTGCCGTCCCACTGTGCGCGTTGCAGCAACATGGGAAACCTGCACCTTCTGCCTCCAGGCATGTTAAGACAGAAGAAATGGGAAGTTTCCCTCCCAAAGACCTGACAGAATTTTATGCTACAGCAGTGGATTTGCATCATTTCAGTCAAATGATGTATTACAAACCTCACCATAGATTTTGAACTTAAACGCTTCAGAACTGAGCAAAATAAATGGTGCTTATGTTCAGAAAATGGAAGGTCTTGGGGTGGAGGTATCTCAACTGTCTTATAGCCCTGTTGAACAGATTGGAAGCAGGCCTGTCATCTCTAATTCAATCGAGTATAAATTTCAGATTAAAAAATGAGTGATTTTAATTAATAATCATAATGTGTACTGAAAAGTTTCTGAAACAGTAAAAGCTTTTGCAGAGTCTCTATCACCCAGAAAGCAAATCTGCACATAGGTAGCACACCCTCTGAGTATTTTCATTCCTTTTTCAGAGTGTGAAGCTAAGATTGGCATTAAACCGCATCATATTTTTAATGGGGTTTCCACCTGAACTGAGAGACACTTGAGGAGCCACAGTGATGTCCCAGAGAAGAACATTCTGAATGTAACTTTTCTGCTACACCCACCTTCAGCTCGTGGCCCAGCACTCTGCTCCCTTTTATTCATCCAGGTAAGGAAAAGCTGACAGCCGGGGGAGGAAAGAGATGGGAAGCCATATGGAGCTAGAGTCAATTTTTGGTACGCATTTGCGAATAGACACAAAAGAGATAAATGCCGGCATGCATAAATTCATATTTTATCAATATATATTCTGGTACTTACTGTTAGAGTAATTTATTCAAAAAAGGCATTTAAAGGCAAACACTGGTTTAAAGAAAAACCCAAATCCTTAAAGAGATGCATTCCAGTCCTGACTTATTCCTTCCCACAGCAAGTCCAGGATCCCAATGGTGTGAAGCAGGAGGCAGAAGCCCACTCGCTGGGTTTACCTCCCAAAACCAAAACGGAAAACGGTGCAAATAACCAAGAACCCAAGAGGGAGTTTCTCCAGGCAGCTGCCCAAAACAAGTCCCCCTGGAGCAGGGCCAGTTGAGCAAGGGTGGACGACCAGCCTCGTGCACAGAAGTGCTGAGGGTCCACGTCCAAGCTGCTCATGCAGAGGGCAAGCGGAGCCGACAGTTTTGCATGCAGTGTCTTGTAATGACAAAGGCTAGCAAAATTACAAGCATTCACTAGTTATTGCTGCCTGTATTTGCTGTACCTATGAATGTTGAGTTTCACTTCTCAGAGTTATTCAAATTATCCAGCCCTCATGGGTCTGCGAACCTGAGCTGCAAGTCTCAACGCGGAAGGGGATTTATTAAAAGACTGCTGGTGCACCTGACCGTGACAAAAAGCTAAAATAAAAAGGTAACGAAACACATTGAACATTTCTGAACCCCAGATTATGTTTGGCCTGGATCCAGCGGACACATTTGATTTCCACTGACTCCCCTGTCACAGATTGCTGTCTCCCCAAACTGTGATATAAGGGCACCACACAACGAGAGCAGGAGGGCAGCGGAGCAAAAGTAGCTGTGAGAGTCACTTGTTCCATTAGTCAGAAATCAAAAATTAAAAGAGCCACTTCAAATGCTAAAGAATGCAAAAACTCATCACTTCCTTCCAGTGGAGGGCAAAAGACCTTATTTGTAAGTATTGATCAGAACACGTGCCACGGCAGAAAACTTCTGGACTCTGTTCACAGGTCTGAAATAGCTCTGTGTCTGGACTCGAGCAAATGGTTTGAATTTTCTATGCTTTTTCAAAACAGTAATAAAAACACATACCCACCTCACAGAATAGAGGCTTCATCAATGTTTCTAACTCACTCTCAGCTTCTCAAGTAGACAGTCCTGCAAAAGTGCAGAGTACCATTTTAATTCCTTTAAAAAATTTTTAATCCTGTGTAATTATTGGTGTTTTCTGTTTTTTGGTTTGTTGGGGGTTTTTTGGGTTTTTTTTGGTTGGTTTTTTTTTTTTTGCCAGGTAGGAACAATTATGGTTACAAAATCAGCATCTCTGCCTGGAGGTTGATCTCAGGGTCCTGCCTCACGCATACACATACAGCATATTCCTACATCTTCCACAATACATACCATGAGTCTACAAACAGGTCAGTAGGACACAAGGCACATGATGCACATCTAAATCTGAATGCAGAACAAGCACAAAAAGTGGGTATTTTTAAGATCAAACCTCTTTCCTAAGAACCTCGTTTCTTCCCGGTCACACAGTCTGGGTGTGACATGTAAGAAATGGCTTCCTGAGGCACTGTGGTATCTTCTGAATCACTGCCATTACCCGAGAAAACCCCAGGAAGTGGTTTGGATGAGAAGCTGGACCCAACTTTCGTAGGTATCAGCTGATGTCAGAGTACAGACAGCACAAAGCCCTAACAATATGAACATTGTGAAACCAGGAATGACCTTCTCTTATCTCCTGCAGTTTGGGAAATAATTTATATCCCGGTGACTACAGAGCTTAGGAACAAGTCAAACAGTTAATTATTCACTGCGCACCTCATAATTAATATCCATTTCAGGCCAAATCTTTGTATGTCCATAATAACATGAAGATCTCCAGTGAGGGAAACAACAGCATGAGCTTTTGGACCTCCTTCTGCAAAGCAATTCATTTTTCCATAAACAGTTACTATTAAGCAAGGACAAAGCAACAAACCAGACAGCCATCTGTGTAAACGAATTTAAAAGGATGGTGACCTCATAAAATTTTTCAAACTAACGCTCTCCATTTAACTTCTGCCACCCCATCCTGCCCCAGCAGATGCTGGCTTCGAGGACGTCCCTGGGTGAGCGGAGTGCTTCCTCTTTAGGGAAAGCTGGTACTTTAAAGCCACAGTGATTTCAAACCTGTGAAAAGGGCATGTCAGTGAAAACACCTTGGCATTTATGGAAGCAAGACAATCTAACCAGCAGCCCGCACACCCCAGAGGGTGTTGCCACAAAGATCTGTGCTACGTTTGCCAGCTGAGCTTCCTAGAGGTATGAGGTCAAGCGAGCACAAAGGTTCAGGCCACTGATGATAATACAGTCTCTGCTGAATTGTGTTCTTTCTTATGACCCAGAGAGAAGCCAGCAAAAGCACAGATGGCAAACATTAGAAAGGAAGACAAACCTGACAGCCTTAAAGCAAAACTCACGAATCCACATATCGTGCAGCTATCCTGTACACACCCGAGATGGCCACAGCATCCACGGAGACTTCAGGCAAAACATGCAAAATAAAATACCAAGTAGAACACCTACAGGCAGGTGTGAGTAACAAACACCCAAGGCCATGTCTTGCACCAGGTCACTTGCAGAACGGCCCTTTATTCCATTTACTGAAACCAGCCAGAGCCACCCAAGAGCTGAGAGCAGGGTATATTGGGAAGATGTTGGTGATACCAGACCATTGGTAGCACAACAGAACGAAGTACACAAACTCCTTTACAAAGGCATGTGGACTACAAACATTGCAGTATCAAAGAAGGTACCTGAAAGGAATGTATATTTGCTTCTCATTTCCAAGCACCAGAACAACGTAACAGTATTTCAACTTCATTTAAGTGGTGGAAGGAAGCGTTCACTTCTCCTGTTTATAAAGATATTTCCAATCCATCTAGTGCAGACATGGTAAAAATTACCTCCCTCAATGCCAAGGCTTGTTACACTGACTCTTCTTCTCTTTCGCCTGCATTTTCAAACGATCATTACTTTACCATTCCCATTCTGCAACACCTGATATTTGTGTGCCTGATAGTTGTGTTTGCTTTAAAATAATGGCCGTGAGGCAAAGGTAGCTTGCCCTTCTGACACAGCACGTAATTGTACAAGTGTCTGTGTAGTAATAACCCATCATACACAGAGAGTGGCATTTCTCTAATTGGCATTTGCTGAACGCAAGGGCACCCTGTGCAAACACAGTGGCTTTTTTATTGGCAACCTCTTTCATTATCTCACTCTTCCTAACACAGAATCTCCTTTCTATCGTTAGAGAAGAACAAACTGCTCCTCACCACAGCCACAGCAATACTATATATTTCATATTACGTGTGAGTGAATACTATTAAAGATTAGCCTTAAAAGACAGAGTAGTATTAACGGCTGTCCTGGGAATTTGTTACAGAAAAGGGAACAATTCTGACCTCTGAGTCCATGTTTCAGTGCCTTTTTGAACCACTTCAGAGCAAAAGTTCAAGCTGTGTCTCATTTCAGTTTGTCACATCTTGTTGCATGTAAAAGTGAGGACAGAAATTCGAAAGAAGCTGGGCTGGCGCTGCTTTCCCCTGCCTTCAGTTCTGCCGTGTCAACTGATGCTGGCACATGCAGCATATTTCTCTGTTTCCTTTGCTTTTGTCTTTCCTTGGTTACTGCTTTGAGTTCCTACCCAGCCATCTTCAACCGCTCTCCTGTTGGCTGCCATGCTATGTAAAAACTCAAAAATGGCTTAGGAAACATTTAAATCTGTGCTATCTTGGCAAGCAGTTAATCCTGGAAGCAAATGCTACTTACACAATGGAGTGCCCGCGTTTCCTAGCCTGCTGTGGAGATGTCATGCCTCATCTCGTGAGGCTGGAAGGAATGCACAATGCTTTGTAACATACCTCTGACTTTCCATTTCTACTATATAAGCATCTCGTTATCAGTTTTTATAAGGAGGGAAAATGGGAAAGGAAATTCCTGGAAGAGATTACAATTGTCAAACAAGCTTTTGATATCTTTTAAGCAGCTGAAGCATTAATTTTTTGGCGGCGCTGTCAAAAGTCTATGAGGGCTTCCTGGCTGCAGTAGAAGAAATAGTACATTTAGTTCAACTACAAGCTGTACTTTTTAAAAAATCCATATGAAAACAGACTCATTATTCATTTTTCTGTTAATACGTGGTTTTGCCCTGCAGTTTCAATAATATTTTTTGTAAGACCTTGAAGTCTCAAGAAAGAACTGCAACTTAGAGCTAAGACTTTAATAAACTTTTGTTTATATTATAGTCAAACCAGAACAAACAAAATAAAGCTACAAATGACATTTTTATAGGAAGTCAAGAAAAAGATTCATGTGTCTGAATATTTTAGTTACAGTATGGTAGGCATGATTATTATTTCCTGTAAAGCCAAACTGTATCTTTAAAGAACTGGACGAAGGCTACTCTGGGAATAGAGCATGAACATGACTTGGGCCTCTAAAGAGTACCTAGATATAAATACCATACAGTTTTAATGCAACAGTCTCGTAAGTATTCTGGGAATTTTACAGTGGAACAACGGCAAGATATGGCCATGAAAAATTCGTTTGGAGTCTTCAAAATACCATCATGTTGGATTTCTCCAAATGTCTCCCTTTGTGGTAAAAAGTGCCAAAAACTTTCAGGAAGAACATTTGCAGTGAGACAGGCAAGAAAATTACCTCTTTTAAAAGTGATCATAGAATCCCAGAAATTAGATCAAAAAGGAAATGGCCAAAGTCTATTAGATCATCTTGTACCCAAATAAGAAAAATCTATGTAGTATTTTTTACAGTGTTTTGTCCAGGTCACTTTGGAGTTACTCAAACTCATTAGCTCTTCTGGTTTCCATCAGAAGAACAGACCTTCACAGTAATGATTTTTTCCCTCGTAGTTAACCTAATACCCCTTTTGCTCATTTGCACCATTCTACTCCTTTATAGCTCTCTGAGACAGCTATTCCCTTCTAGGTGATCTTGGCTTTGATGCTTTTACCACTATGATATCTAATTTAACAGCAATCAAGGTAGACAATGCTAAACTAATCAGAGTAACTGATTTCTGATTTGTAGCCTGGCTCCCTCTGTAACCAGCAGCAAGTTTCTGGTGGAATGAGACCTGAGGTCCTGGTCAAGAGTCAAGTGGGGGAAAAATCACCACCGTTGGCATTTAAAGATAGGCTGTATTTCACCAGCACATGGCCCTGAGTTTTAAGGAGGATGGAGATCTACTAGCAAAGCAACCTCAGAGGTTCCTATTCTCTTTACTCTATGTAATGCTCCATGATCAGTTACACTAGGGAAATTTCATTACTATTACCTCTCCCTGCACATTAGTGAAAGAGGATTTAAAGAGTTTTGTGTCTCCCTATTTCTTTCTCATTCCCAAATTACAGACTTCCAGATTAGGATTTCTGGCTGGCCTTCGTAAATGGAAATGGAATTCCCTGGAGAGGGGGGAGGAGTTTCACACTGCACGTTGATATCCTAACTTCCAAGCAAGGGACAGCAGATGTCAGGACCTCACAGACTGACTTTGTATCCCCTGTCCCTGAACATAGATGGTCACAAGCACCATGCAGAGCAATCTCCAAATGTACATTCACTTCACTGCCTATAACTAAGTGTACAAGAAGCAAATCTGCAGAGGGTCCGTCCTTGAGCATGTTGGAATAAGTCTGTGAAAACAAAATGGCTACCCGATAAGGAATTTAATTTCTTAACTTAGTTGTTATTATTTCTAACTAGCAGGGTAGCAACTGGCAATTGTGCTTGAGAAAAAGGCGGGATGAGTTTCTGGAAAACCCCTCAGTGCTAACAGCCTGTCTGCAAAGGGACAAAATCATGACACGAGACTACAGGCGCTTGGCAAACTCCTCAGCAATCTTGAATTAGTGCCTTGTACTGCACTCATGTTGTTAGCTATTGCAGTATCATGTAAATCCTTCACGACAGTGATATTTTTGAAGTACCACTGTACTGTCATGGGTCCTGACATTATCAAGGCTCCTGGGGATGTCAGTGTGTGGCATTTCTTTCTCGCCTCCTTTACACCAAGTTTCCAAGCCAACCTGAACACCCTGAGAAGGGCCAAGATCTGCCTCAGAAATTTAACCTGGGCTGGAAAGGAGCTTCTTCCCTCACTGCTCCTTGGGGTACGTGACCTCTTTACCCAGGATAACCCTGTCCCTTACCCGCTCCTGTCTCAGGATTCAAGTACGGCTTTGCATCTGAAAACTGGAGGCTGGTAGGGAGGGCTTGTGGCAGCGAGCAGACGAACAGGGACTCTGCGCTGAGTCACTGGCGGCACACCACTTGTTGAGCTGTTTGAGGTCCTGCAGGAAAAATGCTCACTTTGTGGCACTAAAGAGAAACACTGCCAAGAGCAAAAATCCTGCAGAAGTTACTGCACTGTGTCTCTAAAGGAAACAAAACAGGAGACAAAGAAAAGACTTTGACACAGTTTACAGGAGTTGGTGCCGGGCTACTGATATAAAGGAGGTACCTTCCCATCTGCCACAGTACACTCAAGGCTTCGCCTGCAGTATCTTCCTTCCCTCTTCTCCCCCATGTGCAAACAAATGGGTAGATTCCTTTCAAACTAACTCGATGCCAGGGTAACATCTACAAGTCTATTAACTTACTGACAGCCGGTCCTGGATCTCCAACAGTCTTATGAAAGTCGCTGGCTGCTTGCAGGAAGGACTGAGCTGCTGAGCAAAGGTTTCAGGACCAACATCATCAGGCACAGAGCGTGCAGGAAGAGTTGAAGTGTTATCTGAAGTGTTATTCATTCACATTATTGTACACAATAACATCAAAAAGATGGAAGGCTCTTCATATATCTTATCAATTGGACTAAAAAAAAGAAATACCACAAAAATGGAATACCAATACCGTTTTTCACTTTCCCAACTTTTCTTTATGCTGTATTTTCCTTATACTGTTTCACTGCACTGCTTTTCTTCCTCTTTGCTCTTTATTACTCCACTCACTACAAACATCAACAATATTTATGGATAACTCCTTATTTTTGCCTGCAGCAAAATAATGTCTAAATGAGGCGATGGCTAACCCATACTTCCTCCACGACACCTTAAGAAACAAAACCCAAAACAAATCAATTAAACTATTCAAGCCCTTCCTGACACAAGCCACCCAAAATTGGAGTTTCCTACTATCTAGGGACTGGTTCAACAATTTCAGTGGGATTTTATGGAAACACAAAGATTATTGTGAAGTAACACAATCAAAAGATACTGCGTGCCCTGAAGTAGTGAAATCACTACTTTGCCTCATATTTCAGAATACTTTTACAACACATAGCCAGCTCACAGTAGCGACATACCTCTACTTGCGTTAACGATTCCATTAATGACTGAGCAGCACTGCCAGCTTCATACAGTCATTCTTCAAACAAAATAGTGCTGCTAGAAGGGAGGGCCACGGGCAAGGTGAGCTTTGTCTTACCTCTGCTCTTCTTCCTATCCCAGGGCACCTCTTTATTCGCGAGTATTTAAGCACTGAGAGTACTTTGTCAAAGCGATACAAAACTATTAAATACCAATTCATTGTTATGACCCTCAACAAATATCCAACACTCAACAGCTGTACAGAGCATGCAGTCATAGATTTAACAGGTAGGAGAGAAATTAATTGTATTTAATCTTTTAAAAAAATTCAAAGTGAAGCCCCTGATATTCCTGTGTCAGATTCAGTCTCCATTTTCGCCTCCCAAGTATGGTAATTACAGTCCTGTGCCCACTGGGAACTAGTTGCACACTGAAACACCAACACACTTCACTGGAGGAGGGAGAGGTTTGCTGACGGAGTTATTACTAGATAAAGCAGCAGATGTTTTGACTTCCAGTGAATGGGCAGTATCCCTTGCTCTCAACACCTAATTATTTTAACTATGAAGGTGAAATACCTGGTTAGCCGTTGTCCAGGGCAACTGACAAGATTTGAAAGGTGGCCATTAAATAGGCAAATGCTTTTCTGGAAAAACAAGGGTTTAGCCACCACGATCGTTGCTCCTCAATTCAAGCTGTGCAAGCAGAGTTTGGTGCCTGCACTTAGTCACTGAAGTCAACAGGGTTAGGCATAAGGACCCAGGCATCCACCTAAAGCGACTTCACCGCAGGGTCAGCACCTGAATTAGTTTGTCCCCAACGCGACACCTCTGTCACAGCACGCAGGGAGGCACCTACACGCACTGCCACATGTCAGTTTGGACTTCATCCCTCTGCCTTGCAGACAGCCCCAGCGCCAAGCATCAAGAAACAGCAGGCAACTTGCTAACGCTTTTTCCTAGCAAACAACAACCCTTTCTGAAATGCTTGGAAGGCTTGTGGAGTGTTTCTGGCAAGTTGGTGATGCTGAGTTTTTGCACAAACACGGTGAATGAAAGCTACCCTAAAATGCTATTACTACCCTAAAATACTATCACTACCCTAAACTACAATCCCCCTAAAAATAGGGGGAAAGGAGGTCAATATTAGCCAAAAGATATTGATGTGTAGTGGGCATAATGATTTCTAGAAAGCTGTGGCAAATAAAACATATAGCAACATCAACCGGTTAGCAAGCTTTTCTAAGCATAGTACCCCAGGAAAATTCACTGAATTTTAATGCAAATGACTCAAGATACATCAAGCTTTTTGTGCCTAACCTTTTACAGATTTTGAATTATATAACCAGTTTGTCATGAATCACAAAGTCTTACTGAAGTGACTGAAAAAATGATATAGAAACAAAGGAAGAGTATAGTTGTAAGTCACAGTTCAAAGAAAACCTTTTCATTCCCTCCTCTCCCTTGATCTTCTGAGCCTCCTTTTAATTGTCACTTCTCTTTCTGCTACTTCTGTGGAACGCAATTCCTAACCCGCACTCAACTAGCCGAAGAGCAGATGAGGAAACTGGTGTCAGACCGAGTGCATGTGTTGTACCAGGCACCTGTCTGCAAGGAATGGAAAGGTATACATAACCTGTATCACTCAGAGCGAGGGCATCCACACTATGACAGCACATGCGTTGCTACTGAAGGCAGCTTTATGTAAACACTGTGTCAACAAACGCACAGCCGTGGGTTAACTGGCTCCTGCAGGAAGCCTGGTTTCATTCATTAACTACGACCTCTGGGCTAGTACATGAGGAGGAGGAGTCACACAGGCGAGTTAAAAACAAAGCTCCTGTTTTCCCACTGAAAGTTTTCAAGTCTCAAAATCCTGTACAAAACTCAATCTGCTGTCACCTGAGTGAAAAACCATAGCAGGCGCTCCAATAAGTAAGACCTGCGTGAGAGTTTGCAAGCTCAGCCCATGCAGAGGGCCACCTGCCAACAGGAAGAAGTGGTGAGGAGGAATTTGGATCCAGCTGCTATCCTCCCTCAGCCAAACAATGCCGCGCGATAAACAGCATTAAGGACGTTTTTTAATCATCAATCACACCGTCAGCATCCGTGTCTGCAATTTTTACTCCCTGGTTGCCAGGAGAAGGGCTTGAGAGAGTTCTGAGTTCGAGTTCACAGAGAGCTGATCTACTGTTTCCTATCACAGCTGTGTCAAAGGGACTGAGCCCACAAGAGGCAGGAAGAACAGGGGGGAAAGAAGAAGAAATGACAAAAAGTGCCTCACCGTAGGGCTGACTCAAGCTGCTAAATTCATCAAAGGTAACACTCACAAAAATCTCATAGCTGTCTTTGCAGCCCCATTTTGCATGTCAGCTTCTGACAAAAAGGCAGAGTGGAAAGAGCAAAAGGGGATAACTCAGTATCTGCAGTCCTTATTTTCATAATGTGAAGTACTGAACACCTGGAAAATGAACTATGACCACATCCTCAGTAGGTCACTGTGGCAGGTGCAACTTAACCTTAAAACCACATAGCCTACTGCACCTTCAGATTTAGCCCAGATAGCACCTGGGTTAAGTACTCCAATAAATCCGCTCGCTGCTCATGGGCAGTAACAGAAAGGGTTAAGAAAACAACCAGGCTGCAGCTGAAAATTCCACAGCACTTCCCTCCACAGAGCTGCAAGCTGCATGTCTCCCTGGGATAAAACGGACCGACCGACGAGCTGCCCTAAAGATCAGCCCGTTCAACACATTGAAACGCCGCTGCCACTAGCAGACACATATGGCTGGAGAGCTCGGGAGAGTTAGAGCATCACGGTCGCTCGGCGGTCCTCCGGCACGGCCGATTCCCTGGCGTCCGGGAAGCGCACCTTTCGGCTACACATCGGAGCCGGATTCACCACCTTGCAGCCGAGGAACCCCCCTCTCCTTCCTCCCCACCTTGGCCCCCGGTGAACACCCAGTATCTGGGTACTACCTGCATTTATCAGCAGAGCCATCCCGTGTCTTCAGTCATTCAAGGAATTTAACAGCCTGGAAATTCCTGTTGTCCATTATTTGAGGTCACAGATAAAAGCTAAACAGCAGCCGTGACTCCCATCAATCATAAGTCACTCACTGATAGAGTGTATGGTAGGAGACCTACTGATGTAAGCTAGTCACCAGAGAAAATACCCACTGATGACGCATATCCAGGCACAAAAATAGTTACAGGGCCCCCAAAGGGATTATTCAACAGCCTACATTTAGATATTCTTACAAGAGACCCGCAGTCAATTTGCTGCTATTAGATGGCTGGGGAACATTGAAGTTTAAGTTTCCTCAGCAGACATAACCACAAATAGCTGGTTTAAATAAGCTACTGCAATTACAAGCTGTTTTGTAAATTTTAACACTGCATTATAGGGATTAAGTCTAAACAGAACCACTGGCTACAAAATGCTGTATAGCCTTTGCTCTTACTATTTACCAGTTCCTTCTGCCTATTAGCCAGCAATGAAAAGAACAATTTAAAATTAATTCACAAATGCTCAAACTAAGTCCCTTGCGCTACCCAAGAGCAATGTTTGTTCTAAAAAAAAAATCAATATATGTGAAATGGTGCAGGATATTTTGGTGATGCTTCAATGCTACCTGGATCAACTTTTTTGTAAAATACTTTTGGCTTACTTTTTACCCCTCTTTGGCATTTGCCTCTCTACTACTCAAAAAAAAAAAAAAGACCTGAATTGTTAATCTGTCTTGCACAAATCAAAACCATGTAAAAGTAAATTATTGACAACAGGCAAAACAAGGTAGCATGCCCCTGCTTTGAGCAGGGGCTCAAAGATGACCCCCAGAGATCCCTTCTAGCCTAAATTACTCTATGATTCTGTGCAACTGGATTGGTTGGTTGTTTTTTTTTGCATTAACTTTACCTTGCATTTTTTGCAAGTTAAAAACATAATCCTCTAAATTAACCAGTCAACTGATAATTCCACAATACTCTTGCCCCCCTCAACAGTTTCAGGATCATTCTCATGCCCTCACAGCAACCAAATTGACTAGGATAAGACTGAGACTCCTAACACTGCTGATGGCGAGACACTGACTGTGCATTTCTGGCAATATTAAAATTTTTATTTTTTTAATTAACTGATTTTAACATCCAAGCCCTCTTTTCAGAAGCAATTTTAGCTTAGGAGTCTAAAAGTTAATGACTTTCTATTGCATATTTAAAATCTAAATATAGGAAAGTATTTTATGACTCCGATGCCTACTTCATTGACATACTTTTGGAAAGCATTACTTAGCCAAACAAACACTTAGGATTTATAGTGTTTACCCTGTTAAGCAGGAGAAAGAAATGTCCCAGGATACAAACCTGCCTCACTTTCTTAATCTGTGATAACATTATTAAAAATAATACCAAAAATTATTTTTAGCACAACTGTTTTGCAAAGCCTTCACGTTTCTCTCATGCATCTGTATGCTGGCAGTCCACATGGCCTAATTTAAGAGCCCTAAGAAGAAATATTCATTGGTGCCCTCTAGCTGATTATCCTAACCAATTTGCTGCAGACACCTAGCACCAGTCTCTCTTTCCTCCTCCTGTCATTCATGGGTCTTTCACTGGTGCCCACTCAATGCGATACAACAATTCACTTCCTACAGAATATGTGGGAGTCAAAACATTCAAATCCCCTCGTGCTCTCAATTGTAGGAGCTCTTACAATAACACAAGTGTCATGAAAAATAGGAGAGGTGTAAATGTGTAGCATAGCACCTTACCAAGAACCTGTGAAGTACCTAGGTACACTTTATAGCAAGTCTGCAAATTCCATGGGAAATTACAACCTGCAATGTTTCACACAAAGCCCCTCACCCGTTCAGAAGTGAGTACTATAATCACCCCCTTCATCAAGAGCCTTTAAACAGCTTATGAGCCATATATTATGTTTTACCACGCATTCTGAAATTCGTGTAAACTTAGTCACTGATGGATCAGACAGTTTCACAACTCACAGCCCGGGACCTCCCTTTTGCCATTGCAAAAGCCTGAGCAAGCAGAGAGAGCGAGTTTGCCTCTTTCGCTCTGACAACTGCCAAAGGGGTGCATTCCCTGTTCCACCCGCTGTGCCCCACTCCCCGGAGGCCCTATGGGGTACCACGGAGGTACACAGACTCATCACCACACCGTCGCATGGCTGTGGCAGGGACGCACCTGGAGCACTGCTGCATCTTCAAAGCTGTACAAGCCACGAGGCAGGGATGCTAACACATACCGTACTGGACACCATCTCTAGGGTGACGGGTGAGGCAAACAAAACTGTGTCCAAATCCTAAACAGGAGATCCCCTGGCTGGAGGGAAATCCCCCACCGAGAAAGAGCTGCCCCAGGAGACACCGTGCCTGTGGTGTCCCCGGCACCAAGGGAGGAGCAGCACGAGGTGCCCACCAAGCGCAGGCTGCCAGGACAGCTCTTTGGCAACTCCACCAGCGGGTGTATCTGCTCTGAGTCACACCAGCAGCCGCTCAAAGGATGTGAGAGGTAGGGAAGCTGTCTGGAAAGCAGGGTTAAAGCTCAGTTCTCTTCCTCCTTGCCCAGCTGCATGAGGCAGAGGCTGGCCAGAGCTGGCTGTCTCTCTGCATTTAGTTCAAGACATACAGATGTCCATAGCACCATATCAACCATCAATCAAAGCAGACCAGGATCTGAAGCTCAACAAAAATACTGTGAGATAGACTAACTTTTAGGGCTGTGTTCATAATTCTCAAAAAGTCTGTTTATACTTTGATTGGGAAAAAGAAAGCTGCAGCATACAGTCTCTTGTTTCTGTGTCTGAACAGCAGCTGTAAAGCAATTATTGCTGAAAAGTTTAGGAGGTGCCAGGCTGCTCCTGCAACATCCAGCTGTGCTTGGAAAGTTACCTTCCCATGTGCCTTTTGCCTGTTGAAACACAGAACGGGTTAACCCCAGTGTCAGGCATTTTGGAAGGGTCCTGGGGTTCCATTTCTCTAGTACCTTAGCACACCATTACAGCTAACATTACTTTCACACACACCACCACGAAAAGAACACCACAGACTCGGTCAATACTCATTAAGGGGATGCAATCCAAATCTCTACATCATTAAAAAAGCAAGGGGTTGTTTGAACAAGGAATAGTCAAAACCCTTTGTTCACATAAAAAAGGCATTTTACTCCATTTGGAAAATGAGATTTTTGGCATAGTTCACTTTTCTTCCTTTTTTTTTTTTTTTTTTTTTTTACAACCAGCTGTCGGTTCTGTCAGTTCTTATCCAGGAGATCTAGCACAAGGCTGGTTTGTGTGACTACTTCTGGAAGCCAACACCCTTTTCAAAGGCCTGTTTTCTTGAAACATAAAGGAACCCAGCAAATCCATGCAGAGAATAGGTACAGATGTGGGAGTGTGACAGGTGGGCGGTGAAGGTGGGATCTGTGGGGTAAAAGAGATGTGAAAAAATGAGGATCTGGTATGAGCAGGTTTTACTGTTCCCAGTAGTAAAAATGTATTGCTTTTCAACATAGAGAAAAAACTAATGAAAACAGGTAAAGGACAGAACAGGAATCATAATGGTAACTAAATGTACCCATCTAAATAAGTATAAAAGAGTGCAGAGACATCCTGCTGCAACAAAGCCTCATGATAGTTTTTAAAAATGCCATATTTGAAGACGGAAGCTCATGAATTATCTCTTACTGACCCATGAGTATCCAATTAGGAATACACATTAATGTGGTGTAGGAATACTGTTTATAAAAAGTAAAGAGACTATTAGCTTTCTGAACAAACAGTAAGAGAACACCCCAAACTAGCAAACTATTTTTTAGAAGTTTCGGCAACTTTTGAAACAAGGAGCAATATTGGAAAAGATGTTTGGGTCTCTGAGGATGGAATAGTATGGAGATTTAGTCACTGTGTCATACAACATTAGATAAACCAAGACACTGATGTCAGAAACGTAAAAATAGTCATGCTATTCTCATTCTGCTTGCACATCAGTATCTTAGGGCTTTTCTCCCAACGCTAACATTGGCAAAACAGGTAATATTGATTATAACTTCAAAGCAATATTAAAATATTATAGAAGTAGAGGCTTCTGAGCCTACATAATAATTTTTCTCTGTTTGGAAGTAGGAATCTGATATTTCCCCTTGCATGCAAACACCCCTGAAGAAATCTAAAACGAGTAACAATGGATGACGGTGGTGGTGGGAGTTGTGCTTATTTTAGATATTTAATATGAAAATCAATATTTTTATTTTTGGAAATAAGTGTACTTGAAATTAAGTTTCACATTATCACTACCTAGTCTAAACTGGTTACATTTGGTAGCATAGTTAACAGTAAATTACAGGTTTTATGCTAAAGTTTTAAAGCAAATCAAACCATGAAAACTAAGGAAAGCTGTGCCTGAGCACCTGGAACCAGGTTTTGTTGAAATGAGAAACTAGCATTTGATAGCAATAGCCTCTTCTGCAGCTGCAGCAAAAGGATCTGAGGGATCTTCATTTCACTGAATTTAGTTTGGATCTGTTAAATGACAAGCTTGTTTACAGTTGAATAACTGTAAGTTGAGGAAAGTGTACTTTCCTTTTCCAAGATATTCATTAATAATATCTGAAGGTTCTTTTGAGATCTATTCTTCACCAAAATTCTTCAAAAGTATTTTTAGAATATGGTGATGAAAAATAATAGTAGCCTCAACAGTGTGTTCACATCATATGTATGCCACTTGACTTGAAGGGACCAAATAAAGTTCACCATTAAAACACGACAGGTTTATTCTATATATTATTCTACAGTGACTGTGCTGGTGGATAAGGGAAGAGAAACTGATGTCATCTATCTTGAATTCTGTAAGGTCTTTGACACAGTCTCACACAACATCCCTGTCTCTCTACATTGTAGAGATACAGATTTGATGGATGGACTATTCAGTGGATAGGGAATTGGCCGGATGGCTGCATCCAGAGTTGCAGTCAATGGCTCAGTGCCCAATTGGAGATCAATATCAACTGGTGTCCCTCGGGGTCCATTTTGGGACTGATACTGTCCATTATCTTCATTAATTACATAGTGGGATTGAGTGCACCCTCAGCAAGTTTGTGGATGACACCAAGATGAGTGGGGCAGTTCCCAATACACTTGAGGGAAGGGATGCCATCCAGAGGGATCATGACAGGCCTGAAAAGTGGGCCAATGTGAACCTCATGAAATTCAACACGGTCCAGTGCACAGTCCTGCACCTGGGTTGAGGCAATCCCCAGTATCAGTACAGACTGGGGGATGAATGGATTGATAGCAGCCCTGCAGAGAAGGACTTGGGGATATTGGTAGATGAAAAATTGGGTATGACCTGGCAATGTGCACTTGCAGCCCAAAAAGCCAACCGGATCCTGGGCTGCATCAAAAGCGTGGCTAGCAGGTTGAGGGAGGTGATTCTCCGGCCATAGTGTGCTCCTGTGAGACCTCACCTGGATACCACATCCAGTTCTGGGACCCTCAGCACAAGACAAACACAGACCTGTTCAAGTGGGTCCAGAGGAGGGCCACAAAAATGATCAGAGGCATGGAACACCTCTCCTATGGAGAAAAGCTGAGAGAGTTGGGGTTTTTCATCCTGGAGAAGAGAAGGCTCCAGGGATCATGGCCTTTCAATACATAAAGGGGGCTTATAAGAAAGATGGAGAGAGACTTTTTACCAAGATCTGTAGTGACAGGACAAGGGGCAACAGTTTTGAACTGAAAGAGCATAGGTATAGATTGGACGTAAGGATCAAACTTCTTGTAGTGAAGGTGGTGAGACAGTGGAACAGGTTGCCCTGAGATACTGTAAAGCCTTTTATTTGCAAAAAAAAAAAAAAAAAAAAAACCCAACCAAAAAATAATAACTGCAAACAAACTGTACTGAAAACACCTTCATTTCAGTTTGAAGTTTGATTGCAAAGCTGCACAATCTTCGATTGCTCATAGGTGCTGCCAATAAAAACCCAATTCTGAATGTACACCTAACTCCATCTGGAAAAGGAAACACACAGAGAGTGATTTGGGATCATCAGAAGTGGGGAGTGGAAAAAGGCAGCATAGGAAACACCACTGTCCTTTACCATCATCTTCTCAGTATCCATTCCTGATTACTGTGATAATGTAACATAGTATTTAAGTGCGAACAACCTTGCATGTACAAGATCTGATCTGCATGTTGAGGATACAGTTTCATGGTCTGGTGAGGTCAGTCCAATGGCGAAATGCCACCCAAGGGGGAGAGACGCCGCTTTGCTTCTTTCCCCCCACACCAGCCGTGTGCTCCTGCCAGCTCTAGAGGTTGTCTGTGCCCATGAGGAGCCAATCCAAGGTGCTAACCCATCAGAAACCCCTGGCCGCCCAACAGCTCACTGCCCATCCAGCTGCCCAAACCAGCCCAGTATGGATTCAGGCAGGCAGCTGGAGAGGACAGGTAGCAGGAGCAGCCCCTCCAGGATGTGAAGCTACAGCCAGGACAGTGGGAAACCCTTCCTCAAACCCCAATCACCTGCTCACTCCAAGTTTCGGCAGTGCTGGAGAGCCCGGGCTGCAGAGAGAAAAGCCAGCCTCTCAAAGTCAAGGGCTGTTTCAGACATAGCTGCTGACAGCTTCAGCGAGGACCATCACGCAGCCAGCAGGGCTGGGGAGGAAGCGCAGGGGGAGGAGGGGGGAAGGTCCAAACCACCCCATGCAAAGGAGAGAGCCCTACCTCGGCTGCTGGCAGCCTGCCTGATGGCCCCTGCCGCCAGCACCCGCCAAAAGCGGAACTTGCGCCCAGAAGGTGAATTTAGCTCTGTGTTGATTTGCTTATTAGGCCTGTCAAAACCAAGTATGTCCAATGTTTCAAAACTGTCCATTTCTGGTATTTTTGAAAACATTTGTCCATTTTTCTCCTTCATGCCGAACTACACAGCTTAAATCCATGAGTGCTTCCTCTAAAAGAGGCTGCAAAAAATGTTGCGAAATTGTTTCTTATTACCCAACAATCAGGGAAAAAAAGGACCAAACTCAGAATGTATTCTTCAAATATCAAATTTATTGATAAAAGCACAATTGCCAAATCACATTACTTCACCTTTTCTTTTTTTCTTTTTTTTAAATAACACAGATAACAATATGAAATCTTGTAGACACTCTCCAGGGATATCTCCTCAAATGACAGTTTCTCTCATTAGTTATATTCAAATTCCTCTCTTCCTGGGATTCCCTCAAACCACCAGCTATAACTGTTATCTCTGGAATATGTTAAACTAAGAAGAAAGCATTACCTTGCCTATTTGGCATAAGAATAGGGGGATTTCCATCTTTTCTCTTATAGGAATGCCTACTGAAATTAAAGGTTTTGAGTTGCGTGTGCTTACGCACTCATAAATTTGATTCTTCTCTTACGGACACCTCCTTTTCTTATGAAAAGTTCAAAAGTTCAGTTAGCAACAATGTGATGTCTTAGCTTGCTGCACAAGCTTCTGCGTGAGTTAATGAAGAAATTAGAGGACTGTAATGCATGGCAGTACATACACCACATTCAATATTATGAACTGTTGTTAATAAGGTTGAACAAAAATGCCAACATAGACTTACTTACGATTTTAATTATTTATAGTACACATAAGCAGCCTATCTGTAAGAAGTTAGGCTTAATCTCTAACAGGCTTCCTGCTGCTGCGCTGCCAGTCTCTCAGTGCAACTGTGGCTGTTCTTAATTAAATAAATAATTCACCCTGGAAGATTTCATTGAGTGCCAGCCACAAGCACCGGGGCTGGGTGAAAAATCACTGCCGGCAGCGTGCCAGCACTCCTTCCTAGAATTTACGGAAAATGGTGATTTCCCTACAGTGAACATTTTGCATAACCATTCCGCACAGTTTAATGATCTCTGCCATAGCACTGTAGTAAACCCCCCTGAAATTCTGTGTATTTTAAGAGTACCCCATGTTCTGTTGATTTCATTCTCTATATCTTTGTGTGACTTTTTGATCAGTTGTGCAGCTTCTTGTACATAATCATCTGCCTCTTCTGTTTTTGTTTTGTTGTGGTTTTTTTTTAATTTAGGGTTAAAGTCCTCCTCACTATCACTTCTTGTTATGTCACTGACTCAAACCCATCCTTCAAAGACGGCATGTTACTGCTCTGAGTCTACAATCATCCCCCACTTTGATTTCCACCGTACTCCTATCAGCTTTACCAACGAAACACAAGTTACTTCCTCCTCTACCAATCCACTCTTATCAGTATGCACAAAACCTGCTTTTAATGTTTAACATTTACTGCACTATACCGCTATTTAGGCATTTTCATAACCAAAAAAATGAGGAAAATTCCCACTTTGTGCTGTGATATCGATCTATTTTAAAATCCATTGCAAGATCCCACAATAAATATTATGGTGTGACTTCAATACCTGACAGCAGTGTAAACATCAGCAAATTTTCATGGGCAATCACAGGCATCTCAATTATCCAAATACTGTCTCAGTTATCAAAAGGGCAGCCTGACCTACTCTATGGTCAATGTCTTTCTGTGCGCTAGCGATTTTGGAAAAACTATGCAGAAAAAAGTCCTTGGGTGCTCCTTCACAGAAAACTTCTCTTTATATTTTTGTGTTCAAAACAAAAGATGTGATCACCCCCATGCAGAAGAGCTCAGATGGTTTGGGGGTCTGGGCTCACCACCGCCTGCCCCATGCCCCAGAGCCGAAGGGTGAGCTCCCGGTCTCCCCACTAGGTCAGGTAAAAACATGCCGACATTTCAAGAAAAAGCCAGCCACCTTGATGGGGCTGCCCCACTGAGGAAAAAACAAAGGAAACACATTCTTCTCTGCATACAATTTACCCTAAGGCACATAACCTCCCAAGTGTTTCACACCAGTATTTCAGAGCTCTCAAAACTCTGCTCGACCACCTACCACTTTTTGGCCAACTGGCTGACCCAGAAAAGCAGAAGAGAAACGATGGCCACTGCAAGGAGGAAGTGTCGAGCACAACTTGCGAACCTGCACACCTCTGCATGGGAAGAAGTTGCTTGCTGGGCACAAAGAGCATCAGCTATGGCTTGCCTTGGAATGAGCAATGCAATGGAGGTCGGACCACAGAGGTCACGAGAAGAAAGGAGAGGGAAGAAAGAGCACACCAAGGGAAAGAGCTTTCTACTTCTGCTGCAGTTAACTCCCCTAAATTTCATCCTTCCTCCTGGTTCCCCAGTTTCCAAAAATAACCTCTACAAAGGCAAGAACTGCAGAGGCAGGGCCTTAAAAGAGCTGCAGTTGGAAAATACAAAAAGGTGTCAAGGGAATTGAAAAAAATAAAAGACACACTCTTTTTGGAAAGAAATCATTTTGGAAAGAAAATCTTTTAGTGTGGAAGCATACCAGCAGGGATGTAGGTCAATAGCTGGAACCAGCACCCATGGGGTCTCAGGTCCTGGGGGCTGGTGCAGGCGGCTGCAGCAGCAGAGCAGCCACAAGGGACGGGGCTGTTCAGCCTCTCCCCAGGTGGCTGGTGAAGGCTTGGGCTGGACTCGGCCATTCCTGCCCTCACGTGCAGATGGCTTCTGTTTAGGCAACCACACATTTCATATGTCTGGTATCAGAACATGCTTGACATTTTCCCTTAAAAATAAAGGCATCTAAATGTGAAAAACATCTCTTAATGACTAAGAAGAGAGTCAGCAGAGAGCCTTTGCACCCAAAGAATTCTGTTCCTCCCACATCAAAGCAACCTCTTGGAAAACTGATTATAAACAAATTAACAAACAACTAGTGTGTCTATGAGAAATAAGTGTTTTGCTGCTGGAAAAGAATTAAAGACTCACAGGGACTGAAACAAACACTGAGGGTTAACTCTGAGGGTTAACTCTGATTCCTAATTGCTGGACTGGACACCAAGGTGAGGGAAGGGAAAAAACCTCCTCCTGTAGTGCAGAAACGACTGCCCTGCTTGCACGGCATCTGTGGAAAGGGTGATTCTTCTCTAACATCTGACAAGTCAATTCAGGTACAGGTTGACAGATCTGGGGTTACACAAACATCAGCTGTCGTATCTCCACCTTGCACTGGCTTTGATTTCAGGTGATTCAGACTTGTATTACAGCACCCCAAAGCCACATTCGATTTTTTGCTTCTGTTTTTCAGCACTGATTAAAATAAGCAAGTATCAGCTCATCTCCACATAACTTCAGTGCAACACAGGAACATCCCTACTCGATCCACCAAACACGGAGACTGTGCTCACTGTCAAAAAGTCTGTTTTCACCAACGTTTCCTTCTTGTACCTCTTCATCACTTGCTTTCTGTATAGTAGGGACAATTATTAAGGTCTCCAGGGAAACTAGGGTCCCCATGCTTTTACCACAAAGGCATTAATCTTTATCATAAATACTACCACATACTGCAGAGTATTTCAGACACGACTGCCCGGTGAGAACCATTCCCCTTCTTGTACAACAAGCCCAGTATTTGAATGCACATTTCTCCACCTCTGCAGACATTCATATCTTCTCTCCCAGACAACAAATTTCATTAAATTTCAGTAATTACATTCTCACAAGTCTCGAGAAAATTGGTAGCTGGCTTTGAGGGGGAAAGCCAGAGCAATGCCGCGAGCTCAGACCTAGGGTGTTGCACAACCATCCTGGTAGCAAGGAGGGGTGCACAGCCTCAGCCCGGCCAGGCGGCCTGCAGTCCTCCGCCTGCTGGCAGTGACATAAAGCAGGTGGGTGACAAGTCCTGAGGGGGTCAGAGAGCCATGGGAGAACATACACTAGTACCACTGTCCACAAAACAACCTATTTCAAAGAAAGGGTATTTCTCACCTTTGCAGTTCTGGAGGAAAGTTTAAAAATGTGATGCAAATACAGCCCAAGTGTTTAGAAAACAGGAAGGAGAAATGGCACAAATTATTTGGAGATTTGGGGTTTTGGGCAGGGTTTAAATCTCATAATTCCTGATCCTCTTCTTCTCTTTCATGCTTAAGTAACAGCTAGTGGTGCCCATGACTTACTCCACAGCAAACTTCTTCAGCCTCCTATCATGATGAAAGTCAATGCAATCTGAGAAACCATCTCCTGACAAATGACAGCTCGAAGTGGGCCAAGCCATGCCTCCTTCAGAGAAGCAGCAAAGCCACTGAGGGAGAAGCATTTTTAGGAGCGCAGTTTAGAAGAGTGGGAAGGAGACAGCTTCACACAGCCTTAGCTGCTTCTCCCAGTGGAGCAGAGACTGAGAAGGAAAAATACCACAAGCCTCTCATCTTCTCCAGCTTGCCACAAAAGAAGGGTGTATTTTTCAGCAGGATCTGGTGAGTCTGACACTGAACTTAGCTCAAGCAACATGAAATGTTAATGTTTAGGAACAAGGTAGGTGGAGAGGAGGAGGAAAGAAGACATTCATTATTTGATGTAGAATTCATTCAAAAGCTTCTTTTCACAGCCAGAAAAAAAATTTCCATTCAGCTGTTTATTTCTGGTAGCCTAGATAGCCTGAACAAGTGGAAGAAGAGGGATCTAGAGGGAGCCTTTATCCCTGCCTGCATGGCAACAGCCCTTGCCCAGATACCTTCAGAGAGAACCCAATACTTTTTTCTGATTGCCAGTCTTCAAATACAGGATGGGTAATTTTCCTCAGGGATATTCATACCAGCTTTAGGCTTCCCGCCAAGGTGCACAGAAGAGATCTGCCTCCCACCACCCACTCTGGTGCCTACAGCAGCCTCCTGATGTGGCCCCACTGCTCCCCACCAGCCCCCAAAACCACGTGGACAATGTCACAAGCTCTTGATGCTACAGACTTAGCAACTGCTATTTAAAATTGGCTGGACCAGTGTATGAAATTAATCCATGCGTTTTTTCTGTTCATGTCAATCTGAATTGTCCTCCCTCATCACTCTGATTTTTTTTTTTTTTGGACTCATTACATCTGAAAAACAACTTTTCCCTCACAAGCACCAGAGCATCATCTCTTTCCTGTGTTGTGCTCTTCCCAGCCCCCTGTTGTTTCCCTGCTCACCCTTCTGCCTTTGCTCTGTTTCCTCACTCTTCCTGTCCTTGATTTCTCTCCTCCTTTTCTTCTTTCTTTCATGCTCCTCTTGGTGCTTTCTCTTCATCCTTCCTGCCAAGCTGAATGAGGTGCTCCACTGGGAAGGTGCTTGCAAACAGCAGCTAGCCTGTTTGGAGGGTTAGGTCAGGTCAGGACACCTACACAGGAACCCTTCACCTCCCTTACTACGTTGTCGGCTGGACATCATCCTCATCCTCATCCTGGGTTGTATGCACAGTCCCTTCGTCAAAAGTCAGGAAAATGAAGGTGCCACATAATTTGGGAAGCATATGCTAGTAGTTAATGAGCTATGTCTGCTTTTTTGTTTTGAGGGCCTGTGCAGAAACTAGAAGCCACAACAACAACAAATTTGGGAGAGTGACAAATGCAGCATTAGCAAGTGGCTCAGGCTTACCAGTGCTGCTCTCCCTCAGAAAGTGGCTATTTAAAAATGACACCTTCTTACTTCACAGTCCTGCTGCCTCAAGGGTGAAATCCACCCCTTTGTAGAATTCCAAGACATTTATTAATTTCAATTCTGTTTATTCCCTTAGAAAAGATTTACCCATGTGGCACTGGTCTCCTGAACAGGGACAGATTTCTCCCAAGTCAAATCTCAAAGGCAGAGTTCCCACTTCAGTGAAAGCAAGCCTTGTTTTTAAGAAAAAAAATATTCCTGTTGCTGGTAGGAAAAACAAACAAACAAACAAACAAACAAACAAACAAAATCCAAACAAGAAAAAGATACAGATAAGAGAAAGACAGATTTTATTCCTCCTGGCACAGCAAAAGGAGAGCAGTCGACCATCTTCCAACTGCAGAGCTATATTCTCTCCCCAGTTAAACAGAGAAACCTCACTGAAATCTATAGGCCAGATCTACTGATACGTTCTGGCTGCTTTGCTTGTTTTAGCAATGCAAAGCAGCTGTATATCCAGTTCGGCTTGCCAGTTTCTGTCAGCTTTACCATGCCAGATTAGCACTGCTGTTAGCCTCAGAAATACCAACATCTGGAGGTTTCCCCACTGCCCAGTCTGACTTTAAACCTTGGAGATCTGCAATTCAACCACCCATCAGCACAGCTGGCAGGACCAGCCTTAGGTAGCTCTTCACCCTGAGGAAAATGTGTTTGTCACAATCCCCCATCCTACATTCATGCAGTCAACTGAGCAGATCAAACAAAATTCACGTAATCATCAGCTCTCGGTTATTCCCTGGCCGATTGCCCAGTTGCTCCGGACGGTGACTCCTCACCCTGTCTGGGAGCAGGTGCCTTCCTAGTGTGGGTCTGAGAATCCAAGTCTGCTGGCAAAACAAAATACACTGTTTCCTCATAGTTTTATATTTCTTTGGATGTCAGGAAACAGAGCTCAGTCTTGTTTCCTGCTCTTCAGCCAGGGGAGGTGAGGGAAACTGGAGGTCGTTGTAGAGAAAGGCAGAAAGAAGGCAAATCAAAAAGATCAAGGAAAATAATAATAATTTTAAAAAACCCAAACACTGCTTCACCCTGCTCTGTAAAGCAGCACATCTTGGAAAAAATAGTCGTGTGTGTCCCCCAAGTCCTTTTCTCCAGGGATATACAATAGTCTCAGGAATTAATAGCATTTTCTTGCAGCATTCAAGAGCTGCTGCACTTACAGTCTTATTAAAAAGCTCCAGCAAAACAGCTTCTTCATTTGCTTTTTGCCTGAGAAAAACACATGTAAAGAAGAATTGGAGAGAATTGGGGGTGGTGGGTATATTCATGTCGGTTCTTATTTTCTAAGAACAAAAGCTGTACTTTATATATAAATAAATAAACAGGAAATGTTCTGCATGTTTTATTTTTCCCCAGCTCACTCCCAGCCCCTCACTCTGAATGCATTAATACATACACCTTCAGCACAATTGGGCTCTTCGTGTTGCCATGGAACTGAAACCTTTGCAGTTTAGATGGTGATGTACGCCAGGAAGCATACTGTTCTTACACTTCCTATAACAGAAGCAAAATCACTGCATAGCATTAACTCCCTTAGTATTTAAGGCATTTGGTGTCTGTCTAGTCTGCTCGTCTTCACACAGAGTTTGCTTTTTCTATCTTGCCACATGCAAATGAAACGCATTTGACACAGCTATTCTCATCTTCGTGAAGTCAATAGCTCACACGCTGAGCACATTATAGAAGGTCCGCAGGACTACGGACTTTCCCTTTTTAGTAAGAGGCTGTTTGCAGGCATGCAGCAGCTGAGATGAGCGCTGGAGAAAGCATAGATATACAAAATATATGTGGATACAGCAAAGTATTATAAATCAAGGTAGCACTTAAGCAGATTTCTGAAACCTAGTTAACATTTATTGCTAAAGCTCTTGACACTCCCAAATATTCTCTTGTACCCATTTGTCCAGACAACCAAACTACAGTATAAAGCTCCTGCAGCAGGCACCAATCTTTCCACACCTTTTTTTCATAACCTAGGCTAGTGAGCTCTCAATGGTAAGCACTGCTTTGGACAGTTCAGTTAGAAAAAAAGTTAGTCAGTACAACTCTGTGTCACATAAAGATTCAGCCTACAGTGATCACCTTCAGCAGATCTGCGCTTTTTGCCAAAGCTTCTGAAAATGGCTGTACACACATTGCAAATAGGTAGATAGATTTTTATGTTCAAGGGAAAAACAGGGTACACAAATATCCAAGTTCATTATAAAAAGATTACCATAATAAATAAATAAATAAGCAAATAACCATTTGTGTATGTAAACATTGGATCTGTACCTGCAGAAACAGCTGGAAGCCAGTCCATGGTCTGGAGCCAGCTTGAGGCTTTTTTGTCCAAAGTTAAATATTTGCATAGTATTAAGCTTAAAATTAAAGCATTTGCTGAAGAAACTTGCTGACTTGTGCATACAGAAAAACAAGAGGGAATTTAGCTTCCCTGCACACAGGGGCAGATTCTTGGGATGCCTTCTCCGTCCCATAAATTCCTGGACAGCAGAGAGACAGACAGACTACCGACCGGGGAATTCCCCTCTCGCTTTCCAGAGGATTTTGTGCACCGGCTGGACAGAAAGGCAATAACCCAGGTAGTTATTTTATGAAGAAGGTATTTGTTGCTTAGGTGCCTGCCCCTCGACCACCTGGTAACACTCCCTCCTTTTAAGTGCTGGCCCCGGCACAGAAAAGATCCATTCAACCTCCGCCTCTGCCCGAGCAGGTTTGCTGGGTGCCTGTGCCACAAGCAACCTCCTCCTGGCCAGCAGCTCCTGGCAGCTGGGCCAGCCTGCCGGCCGCTCGCAAGCCCCAGCAGCTCACTGCCCTGGGGACACGGGCTGGGGACTGCTCATAGAGGGGCTTCCTGAGGCAAGGTTTGGCCCCCGGTGTCCCCCTGCTTGCCAGCAGGAGACACAAAAGCACGACTGTCTCCCTGTCTGACTGTCTGGGCCAGAGCAAAGCGGCTGGTCCCCCGTTCCTGGCTGCCAGCGGGTGCACGCTAGAACCCGTGAGTGCCTATCCCTTCAGGTCCCTTCTTCCCTCCACCGAGGGAAGAGCTGTGCTGGCAGAATAAGCTCCCCCTCCTCCTTTCACTGGCAGCAAGCGTCTGACAGTCGCACGTCCCCATCGCTGCTTCCACTACCTCAGGTTTACATAAGGCTCTCGCCATCAGTTTTCTAGTTACAGGAAAATGTATACTGTGCTGTGATGAAAGGCCGGTGCAATGTCAAGAGCATTAAAAGGACTCCAGGGACTGATTAGGGTCAAAAGGGAAAGGATTTATGGTGGTTAATAAAGTTAAATCTGCCAGAGTCCTGCCTATTCTTTCCAATTGCAGGTAACCAGATCTTATAGGAAAAAATATTAAAATGTTACAAGTTATTACTATCCCCTTTGAAAGAAAACCTGCATTTTGCTGTGAAGCACCTGGCCAGGAGAAAGCCCGACTCACTGCGGCACCTACACTGACCCTGCGCAGGAGAGGAAGAGGGGACACATCACCCACCCGTGCCTTAAGCGAGCAGCAAGGACCTTGGTACCAACAGATCTCTTCAGCACGTGTGTAACCTGAACGGTCCCCAGCAGGTCTGCAGCCTGACCACACCTGCGACGCCAGCCTCCGCTCGGTGGCTGGGACTTCCACCCCCCATCGAGCACCACACTGCGCCTCGGCAGGAGGCACAGGCAGAAGGGGAAGGAGAGCTTCCCCCTCTGTCAGTACTGCACATCCACATGGGAGAAGGACGAAGAAAGAAGGAAGCTCTTGCCTCCCACTCCAAGTGTGGTGTCACGTATGCACTTTCTGCTGAAGAACGCAATCTAACAGGACTCCACAGGACTGCTCTGAAAGTTGTTTTAAATGCTTTACAATCTAACATGCCCAAAAGTTGACATTAATGATTTTCCACATTGAGGAAACAACACCGAGAGAGGGCAAAAGAAGGTGGAGGGCCAAATTTTTAAAACACTATTGGGAATTTTGGATCCATATCTAAATTACATGCACTTTATTGGAGCTCAAGTTTTCATTTTTCTACCACATAATAATCACAAATACGTTATATATACCCTTTCCATTTTGTCATTCTTTCACTATATTACATCAAATTTAATTTCCTGTGGAAGTGTGTAATCTTTTCAGCTGTGACTGTCTCAGAAGCTTTTCTGTAATAAACGGAGCCTTGTCCTCTGGCAGGCCAATCTTTTATGAGCTGTGCTCCTGCAGATTAGTTTCCTGAAACGTTTGCAATGCTGTATGAGAATTGGCAAAAGAGGAAAACCAAAATAACACCCAAAAGGAAAAATAAACACAAAAACATTTACTTCCTTCCGACTCCTGCATTCACCGGTCAAAGGAAATTTCCTTTTGATTTGAGTAGATGGCAAATCCGTGAAGGTTATTACCACATATCAGAAGAAGCCTCACAAGGTGCAAGAAACAGCATTCCTTGCTCTACAGCTCATAAAAAGCATGGCAGCAAGACAGCTGCTTGCTCTTTGTGCCCAGGGAACACGGAGATCTGTAAGCGGTCACCACTCCAACAACTACCTCTCTCCGCCACCTGCCCTCGGCTCTCTGAGAGGTCCCCTCCACCAGCAAAAAGCCGCATTCCATCAAAACAGTGAAAATGTCAACCAAGATGTATTCATGCTTTTCATGACGAGATACCTGTGACAGCAGGAAAGCAGACCAGCTGGCCTGCTGGGTCCATTCCAGACCTCTTCCCCTGCAGAACATAAAACTCATCTTCTCCAAATCAGCTTCCCATTACCAATGCTCACACAAACCCCAAAACAACTTATTTACAAAAACATATATCAACAAACAATTCTGAACATTTAAAAATGAATCCGCTCAGAAGAAACAAGAGCAACAGAGATTATTATTCTTATATCCCTCCTGAAAAGGTGCTTAGATATCCTGGATCACAGAGGAGACATCTGAACAAATGGATAGAAAAAGTCTGCAAAGGGTCATGTTGATGGTATTTGGCCTGCAGGGATTACTGAGGGATTAAAAGGGCATGCTAGAAGCCCTGCCAGCGCAAGCAGGATCAACACTCTCGCACCTGAGTGGGAGACATCACCTCCGGGAGCTTTTCTTTGAACTGACCCAGAGACCACCCAGATTTGGAAACTTCTTCACCATTCAGCACACAAGTTACCCGAGTTGTGAACTGCTCTCCCAAAACACACTAAGTTGGTCAATGACGCATGACCTTTCTCTCCCCACTCCCTGTAAGAGGAGCGGGGAGACAAACCTTGCTTTCCCTCTCTCACATCACTGATGTAGCAGCAAATCATTCTGAATTTCTGAAAAATTGTCTTCAAAATTATACATAAAAATACAGTGCATTAAACCCAGATATATACTTTTGGAGCAAACAGTCATCTCTCCTCATGACTTTATAACTTTTCAAGGAAGACAAGCATTTTCAATAACTGAGTCCTCTTTTAGGTCATTTTGGCAATCCATTTCCCTGTAATTCTGTTCTATGCTCTATATCTTTAATACTACATCTCTAAAAAGTGGCTAATCAGTAAAACAAAAACCCATGCAGGGAACATTACGAAAGTCTCAGGTGTTACGTGCAGTGCAATTCAACTCCCATCAGCATGAAGAAAGGTTTTTCCACCAGCTTCAGCGGGAGTTGCATCGGGGTCATAAATCAGATGAAGATGGTCCTTGCTAACGGTTATGTGGTGTGCTACGAACTGCTTCAGAACATAAAACAATGATGTAAACACTCTCATAAAACCAGTTTGCTCATGGTTTTACAGGACCTGAGTGTCTGTTAACAATTTGAAGCCAGAACAGTAGAAAAGAAACACATGCCAACTATCAGTGACCGTACATTTTTGACCTTGTAGACCGCAAATTAAATAGCCTCCCTTCACTAGACGTGGGTCTCAGTCTCCTTATGCAGGTCTTCCTTATGCAGGGTGAGGAAAAAAGGCTTAATATGTGGATTTAATTTCTGTTGAAATCTTGGTCAAAGATGGTGGGTGATGTAAAGCTAAACATCAAGGGAATAACTGCCATCATCTGGCTGAGTTTGGTAAAATGGAGTTAATTTATACTTCTTTAGGGATTCACTGGTGTGTGAAATTAACCTAATTTAGATTGACCAGGAATTGAAAATAGAACGAAGGAGAAGAGCAATAAAAGACCTTTCCTAAATGCAAAAACAGTACTGCTTTAAGCACAGCGATACAGTTGAAGTACAGAACCCTTCACACTACTGCTACCACCCTCTCCTGCTTGAGGAAGAAAATAATAGTTTGTATATCTACGTATCATCGCTGTACCAATAGAATGTCATCCAAAGGAAACACTGGTAGAATGTTTCTACCAATACCTGTAAATAATACATTTTCAAGTTAAAACAGTTCACTATTCTGCATACAGACCAGGCCTAGCAGAAAAACATCTGCTGGAATGGCTGGGTGTAATTGATTGTACAGGTGGCTTAACATTTACTTCAATGACTTCTAGCACCTTCGTGTTATTGTTTCCACGTTGTTCCAACAAGCAATAGTTAATGTAAGATGCAGACGTTCACATACCGTATACTTATGAATATCTGGTTCCCAGAGATGTGGCAGTGATAACATTGTCATCGTATGATTCAAAGTAGCTCGCCGTAGATCACATATCAGAAGAGGGTCCCACCTGAAAACATAACAAATTCAGATAGTAAGTTCATCATATTCAGAGGTTTACATCCAGCTCTGCTAACAGATTTTGTGTTTTCACATATTCCTTCTCTGCATTAACAGGGTCTGTGCTCTTTCCTGGCTTACAGAAAACATTTTGCTGCTCACGATGGCAAGTAGAAGTCTCCTGCTGTAGCCAAACTGTTTTGGCCCACTGCTCCAGACCAGATTTCAGGCATGCAATCAAAGCAATGAAAACCAGTTTTCAGTGTTAATGCAGAAGCTGTAATGATCTGGAGGACAGATAGAGAATTTCAGATCTCCCTTTTGTTGGGTCCTTGACAAGCATGTAATTCCTTTCGCCAGTGCATTGTCAGTTTGGCTCTACCTTTCTTTTTTTCTTTTTTTCTTTTTTCTTTTTTTTATTAGCATTGAAACTCACTGTTTTAGAAGAAGGCACAACATTGGAGCTCCCTAATGAACTATTCTCTTGTGATCGAGGGGTCTTAAAAAAGCATTTCTTTCCTATTGGTGACTACAATCACCTTATTTATAATCATTCAATCATTTCAAATCACGAAAGGTGAACCTGGCCTTAAGTATTTTTATATACATTGTAGGTAACCAATGCAGATATGGAAATGAGCTTGTACTAGCAGTGTTGTCTCCAATGACAAGACACGTGGCAGCAAACAAACTTTCCAATTTAAGAGCTGAAGAAATTTTTTCTTACAAAACTAGTGATAAAATCACAAATGATTGGAACAAACGTAGGTTCAGGCAACCTAAAAGTCTACAGCATTAAATAAAGAAAACTCGCTTGGACCGCATATCCCTGTAAATAAGTGTTTGAAACAAGAAACTACATGAGGATGTGGATAAAGCTACAAAACACAGTTATTGTGTTTTATAGCATTATTACACAGGGAAAGGCAGATTAATTGAGTTCTCTTTATTTTGAAAATGTGAACAATACGACTTACAGGATACTCAGAAATGTACCCAGACACACCCACAGTGATGAGAAGTCACACCAGAGACAAAGCTGGGTTCATATCTTTTTAAATCATGCCTCCCCAAACAGAAGCTGATCTTCTTCCTGCTCTACAAGCTGCACTTCATCCTAGGGTAAGAGGTTTTCAGGATCGAGGTCTGGTAAATAACAAAGAATTTTAAAGAAATTATGTTTTTAGATTTTAGCCACAGTTTACATATTTTAAATTACTCTAATGCTTCTTTGACTCTTCGTACCTCCAAAGTGGCTTGGCTCCTGCCTTTATTAGGCTTCACTGGCCAGCCACAACATCACGCAGTTCACTAGCACCATGTACGTCTTCATTTGCTGCCACCTACGCAAGTCAGTGTCTCCTATACTCTGTATTTGGTCTTCAAGAACAAGCATAAAACTTTGTAAAGATTAAGTTAGGAATAACATACTCCGTGGTCCAAAATAACAAAAAAAACCCAAAAACCTAGAATCGGCACAGAGTAGAGGACATATATTTAAGTATATTCATACTTAAATGCCAGACACTGAGGTGAGTTGCTGAGCCATAGCATGGATCCAGCAGTAGTGAGCAAGACAGCAGAGCAGTGACTGCTATGAGCGCACAGGGGCAGCCCTGGGTGGTGGAAGCCACGCTGCTCTGCTGTGCCCCATCCCTGGGATTTCAGCAGCGCTCCTTCATTGGGGAGAGCCCTGCCCCTCCCAGTGGGCAGGCAGCTCCCCTAGCTCTGTGCTGGGGCTGGGGGGGTTCCCACACTGCCCAACTGCAATACGCTGGCTGAAGCTGAGGCACATACAACCTTAACTCTTCACATCCAGGCTTGATGTTATAATGGAGTTTCCCTAAAACAGTTTTCCAAGTGTTAGATCCATTTTAATGAACTGCTTAAGTTTTGCTTCGTAGTAACTGTTTTACCTACAAAAGCAATTCTTCCTCAACCCATTGAAGGCTTAAAAAGAATCTTCCCTCCCAGAGAAACAATTTGTAGCATCCTCCCCACAAAAGGATGCTGCTAAACATGGCCAGCTATCTTCAACAGGAAAATACAGTAAGACATGCAACTCATTCTTTTTCTGCTTGCAGATTTATTTGGAGTCATTTAATCAATCTGTCCCTAATGACTCCATCTAATAATTTACCTTGTATAACTTCATCAATCTTTTAAAAAAATACCAGAACCTTTCAGGTGAATAATTTATTTAAACATTTTTCCCTTTTTTTTTTTCCTTGCTGCCTGTTAACAGTACTCTCGGAAAATGAATCCTCTGAAACAAAAGTCCTAAATCACCACAGGAATTGAAAAGAATGACCACAAAGTAGCTACATTGTGAACCGAAATGTATCACAGCACATGGAACGAAGTGAAATGCAGTCTTTCATCTCTAGTGAATCAGTTCAAACCGAATTCAGGTTGGTAGCCATCACCAGCTACCACAGGCTTTCCACTGTTCAGTGTCCTGTAGGAAATGAGTTTGTAATTCTCCATTTGATTCCATTTCGCTCAGATTCCTTCACTGAGTCTTTATCCTCTTCTTTGGCCAGGTCAAAACCATGGTCTAAATTGTCAAGGCCACAAGTCATGCCCCATTTTCAGCGCTTGCTGCCTCTCTGCTCACAGTTGAGGTGGCGGGATCTTGGAGACCATGTAGGAAAAAGCCAAAACTGCTCAAAACAAGTCACTTCTGGCAGAGCAAGAGGGACTAAGGAGCAGCTGCTAAGAGTCAACTGAACTACATCATGAACTTCCAAGATCCTTCACAAAGATCTTTCTGGCAGAGACTTCCTAGTGTCTTTCCTTTGGTAAGAAACACCAAAGTCCCCAAAATACACTTAGAAATTGCAAGTCCTAGAAGAGCTTCTTTAAGGCAAAGACAGTTTTTCTAGGTGAAGCAGAAGCATGGAAGTCATTGTGAAATCTGAAAATGGAAATTCTATGGGAGGCATTTAAGTACATGGCTCTGGTAATTATGGAAATAGCTGGCATCGACAGGAATACACTGGGGACACAGCACTTAAAATCTTGGTGGGAGAAGGATTGGGAACTAAACATACAAATCAATATAGTCTCTACAGAAAGAGAGAATTCTAATACAATACAGTCCTTGTCCAAAATGTTTATTTTCTATGGCTAGACAGTGGTAATCTCCAGTGCCATCAAATAAGACATTCATTTTCACAAATAATGTTTTAAGGAAATGCAAACATTAGGCACAGTTAGAAAAACCAATGGAAGCTGAAACGTAATTTTTGCTGCCAACTTACTTGCACATACGTGTGCCATCACTTCTCAAAACTGAATCTAACCATCTTAAGGCAATCCTAAAACTGTATTTATACGTACTAAACTACAGATAAGTTACTCTCTCGGCCCAAAGAACTCCTTTCTTACAACAAAGTACAGTACCGAAGAAGCAAATATGCAATCTTCTGCATTATAGATATTCATATTAACGCACATGGCATATTCACACCAACAGAGCTGGAGAGACCTTACAAACATCGGTATTTAGAAAGTGCCTATAAAACCACTGCCATGCTCTAAGATTTAGCAGGGTTTTGGCAATTCTTTCTCTACCTAAAGAAAGAAAGAAAGAAAGCTTACGTGAAAAATTAACAAGAACTTACAAAATGGACAAAGTATCTAAACCAAATGCTTAGATTGATAAGATACAGGAATTGTTTACTGAAACCAGGTCTAAGTATTAAGCCTAAAAAACTCCCTGAATAGAGATTTAAAAATTCATTATGAATTTTTAAAAAACTGTAGCTTCTAATTTCAAAAATATATACCTGTGAATGACCTTTCAGAAAAATATGTTTAAAATTAAAGAAAATATGTAATTAACCATCTGAAAAAAACTGGCCTCTTCCTTCCTCTCAATAAATTTAACGAATTAGGAAAAAAATTACCATCT
This sequence comes from Phalacrocorax aristotelis, assembly GCF_949628215.1. Lineage (NCBI taxonomy): Eukaryota > Metazoa > Chordata > Aves > Suliformes > Phalacrocoracidae > Phalacrocorax > Phalacrocorax aristotelis. The sequence continues at coordinate 66,988,509 of NC_134278.1, forward strand.
CAAGTCTTACTTTCCTGGCATCTGCCCTTCCATTCCAGAACTTCAGCATTATTTCAGTAAAGGTTGAGAAAGCTGGTACTTAGTTCTCTCTGACATCAGAACCTACATTACAGACATGACAGCACTTGTATACTTTACTATGCAACACAAAAAATGGATGGGTGAATCAACTGCCTGTAAAATATGTCAGACTGATATCCACGCAGACTAAAGCCCTCTTCATACAGAATAAGCACGGTGCACAATGACGATACAAGCTTTTTCTCAAACCATGTCTCCCACATACTCCAGCTATACTCTGGAAGAAAAAAGGGGAGTAATTTCTCAGTAATTGTGAATTACGTTGCTGATAACTGCAATTCAGTTCTGCACTTGTGTGCTGGTTTTGGCTGAGAGAGAGCTAATTTTCTTCATACTAGCTAGCAGGAGACTATGTTCAGGATTTGTGCTGGAAACAGTGGTGGTAATACAGGGACATTTTTGTTACTGCTGAGCAGTGCTTACACAGAGTCAAGGCCTTTTCTGCCTCTCACCCCGCCCCAGCAGCGAGCAGGCTGGGCGTGCGCAAGAAGCTGGGAGGGGACACAGCTGGGACAGCTGACCCCAACTGACCAAAGGGATATCCCACACCATATGGCGTCATGCTCAAGCATATGAAGCTGGGGGAAGAAGAAAGGGGGGAACATTTGGAGTAGTGGTGTTTGTCTTCCCAAGTAACCATTACGTGTGATGGAGCCCTGCTTTCCTGGAAATGGCTGAACACCTGCCTGCCCATGGGAAGTGGTGAACGAATTCCTTGTTTTGCTTTGCTTGTGTGCGCGGCTTTTGCTTTACTTATTAAACTGTCTTTATCTCAACCCATGAGTTTTCTCACTCTTACTCTTCCGATTCTCTCCCCCATCCCACCAGAGGGGAGTGAGTGAGCAGCTGGGTGGTGCTTAGTTGCCGGCTGGGGTTAAAACACAACAGCTTGTAATGTCTGAACACAAATAAGCCACATCAACAAGCGGGAGGAGAAGCAGGAGGAGAATGAGAGAAAGAAAATGCAGCTGCAAACAGGGGGTAAACTGCAGTAGGAGGTTACACGGTGATGCACATCGATCTGCCATCCAACAGTGTAAGGGGATTTAGAAATGGCAGATTGGAGGCCCTCCCTGGCACAAAGCTGCACGAAAGGAATGAGGGGCATGCCAGAGCAGTAGAAGAACTAATGCATGAAAATCTCCAGACAAACAGTATTTTTTCTTTGACTTTCTTTGATAACCTGCACAGAGGGCATTTAAAATAAAAAAAAAAACCTCATCAGATTGTCTCTGGCATGATACACTTCACCAGCACTGCTTAATTAATCAAGCATATTGTTCTTTTCCACAGTATGACTTGCTTTGACCTTTCTCTTTTTTGACTACTGTTTTTTTTTTAATCCTGCCCCTCATTTTCATGAATGTTAGTGATCACAAAATATATTGAGAGTGACAGGCAGTAAACATTACTGGAGGCTATTGCACTTGGACTGCGATGTGGATGATATCCAGAGGCTGGTATACGAGCTCAGAGTTAGAAGGTCACTCGCATACTCATCCCTCCAAAGATCAACACTGTAGAAAAACAACCTCTGAAATCAGAATCTAACACTAAGAGTATTTCACAATAATTTCTATTTCTATTCCAGCAGCAGTAATGAAACTTTCATTTCAGAGAACAAAAGTCATTAAACAGAGTATGTTGTCAAATGTGACAGTAGATGCCGGGGCTATGAAAGCATGGGAAAAAACACCTCGTTCCCCAACATCACAAGTACAGGTGAGAGACAAGCAAAAAAAGACAGAGAGTCTAGTGATCAAACCTCTTTGTGCTTTTTTAATCAGAAACAGAAACCCATCTGAGAGTCACAACTGTCTCTGCAGGCTCTGAAAGACAGAATTAAATTGGCTTAGTACTATATTCAAAAATGAATTTAATTAGCTGACATTAAGCAGGATAAGTTTGTGGTACCATGTTGTTCTGACAAGCTGTCTCCAGAAGGGTAAGTGGAAGGTAAAATCTTATTTGTCAGGATGAGATTACAGCCGTGCACTGAGACAGAAGGTAGCACTGTGCCTGCTGAGGAAGTTTAAAGTTGGTGCTGGACATCTCATCTCACACTGTAAAAGGATGGTATGTGATAGATGAGCCAGAAGTGCAAGTTTCAGGTTCTGCACATTTATTCATACAGCTGTGCAGCTTCCTCTCTTTCTGATGTTGCCACTTAAGTGAAAAAGCCTCAGTATAATTTCTGCCAGGAGTTTTTTCTCCAGCTTCTCTCAGCCAGAGCTGTCCCCTGGAAAGACTGCAATACCCTAGATGCAATTTATTCATTTTCGTTTGTATGAGAGCATGTTGGTCCTTAGTTGGAAAAACGAGGTCTGCGCAGAAGGCAGCTTCTGTGCTAACCTGGCAGGCTGCCAGATCTGCCAGCTGCTGTGCACCTATCATCTGTTTTAGATTGGATGTTAGGAAAAATTTCTTCACCAAACGGGTTATCAAGCACTGGAACAGGCTGCTCAGGGAAGTGGTTGAGTCACCATCCCTGGAGATATTTAAAGGACCCGTAGATGTGGTGCTTAGGGACATGGTTTAGTGGTGGACTTGCCAGTGCTAGGTTAACGGTTGGACTAGATGATCTTAAGGGTCTTTTCTAACCTACACAATTCTATGATTCTATGACCTACGAAGACTTCTGTCTTCTTCTTTACATGGCATACAACTTACACGTCACAGTGCAGCCTGCAAAGAGTGGCAGTGGTTGACAGAGAATAAAGTAGACAGAAACTATGGCCATAATCTAGAGGCACATAGTGACAACTAAAGAATCTATGATAAAATGCACAGGAAATATAAATTAAGTGTTTCCCTGAGGAAGACTTGGAGGAAATGGAATAACACATTTCAAAGCAAGAGTCCCATGCATACAAGACTTAGCAAGCCTCACCTTCTCATGCATCCTTCTATTCTATTTAATGATAAATTTAGTTCTGGGGAAAGGCATCTCATTGTCAGTGCTAGAAATTCTGCTTATTTGCAAAGAAGGTCCCTGCATCCCAGGCTGTGATCAGGGAAGCTATCGCTCACATCACTTATATCAATGTCTCAGCTCTGTCACACCAGAACCAAGCCAGATTTACCAGGCAAGACAGAGGGGCTTTGGCCATCCCATTAGCAAGTCATCAGGGAGGTGTTCCTCCATGACGCGACACAACTGCAGAGCAATATAAGCTCTCAGTTAGGCTGGCAGTGCCCTTCTTCCTCCCCTGACTCCTCTCACCAGGACCGTATTTAGGCTGCGTGACCTTGTGTAGTAGTTCACAGATTTTAAGAGCAAGCACAACATGCCGCATGCCCTTCTCTGGCACCACATTAATCACCCTACTTTAATGACTTCTTCTTCTGATAAACCACCCTGTGTACCTAACTGTCCTCCCCAGCAGCTGCATCTAGACCAATAAATTAAACGTGCCCTTTCCCATACCCTGCCACTGTGTAATACACGAGCAAAGACAAAGCCACTGAGAACATCAGCTGGCAGTTAGGGGTGAAAACTAGCAGGGAACAAGAGACCACAGTTTTACTAGCCATTTGATGGGTGACCTTGAATCTCTCAGTCTAAGTTTTCTCATAGTTATAGAGAATAATGGTATTTCTTTTCAGCTATACTGAGAACCACAGATAGAAGATACTCCTTATTACTGCTATGTATCTACACCACCTATTACTATACGCAACTACAGGTAAGAACTGCCTTCAACTAAACACATGTAGCTACAAACAGAGAACATATGATTTTGTAGTACCAATTCTTAATTATTTCACTCTCTTCCAGGAAACTCAAGTCCACAGCTGAGCATGAATAAAGACACAAGATCTTTATGATAAGAAAAGCAAAACAATGGCCTGACATGACCTAACGAAAGCACAGGATACTACCCCCCCAGGCTAGAAATCTCCTTATTCCAAAACTTCCTTTCAAGTGCTCTGAATACGTTACTAGACAAAGAAACAAGAAATTCATTTTTGCAAGGCAGTAACATTTTTTAAAATAGCGGTATCTGACATTAGTCCATAAATCTTCCCCAAAATCAATGTGTTTTATGTCAGATGGGACCTTTAAACTTCAGAATAAAACAAATTTAGGCCTGAATCGCAACACAAAGACATATGTAACAAGCTTTAAATATGTCAAAGCCTTCACTGGAAAAAGGTTTGCTGAAGGTTTGACATGGAGCTAAAGGCTCACGGAGTATCGCAAGATTGACCTCTGTGCTGCTAAGCGAGGTATGGTGCTGGGAGTGCTACCAGCTCATAGGACTTGAGAAACAGACTGAGCTCTTTGCTGCCACAGATTTCATATTTGACCATGGAGGGCATCTCAAAATTTGTCTCTAAATTTGATCCCTGTGATAAAATTTATTTCCTCTCTTCATCTTCATCTATCAGATATTTACACTGTAAATTCATTGTGCCTGAAGACGTAAAGACAAGGAAGCCTACATAGAAGCCTTTAGACGTTACCACAGGGAAAATAATAGCCACCATAATATCACCACTCATATCACCACTTATATCATGCAGTTCCAACATTTTACTATTTCCACACAGTCTCCTATCTGGAAAGTATTCTCAAAGGAAGAAATTCTGCATTCTTCCCAAGATCTCTTTTGTATCCTTGATTCCCATGTAAAAAAAAAAACTGCAATCCCACACTGTGTGCAATGTCATGCCTGTGTCTGTCTTCCCCTAATAATTTCTCTAAAGACATTTAACAAAGAGGTAGCTTTCTCAGAATTAGTCAGTTGCCAGAAGCACCTTCCGATTCCAACCTGTGCTTAAAGAGACAAGACAGAGACCATCGGCATCCTCATTAAGGGAAAAACCTTCCATGTTGCCTTACAAGACAGCACAGAATCCACAGATAAAATAGATGCGGGGAGATGCAAAACTGCTGAAAGATGAAGTTCACAACTACAGGTGCACCCATATGGCTAAGTAAAAGTGGGAAAGGAAGCAAGTCTGAGCACTGCAGCTCAATAGCTTGCCTTCTGTGTGGTTTTGGACCACTCCAGCCATCTCCTCACAAGACAAGTCTGCTGTCAGGAGGGGTGCCTTAGCAGCGCGGATGTGACCTAGCCAGTGCGACCTGGCCGTCAGTTCAAGGGCCAGTCCTTTGCCTCCTTTTACACAGCAGTACAAACACAGCCAGGGACTGCATCCAAAAGATAGGCACTTACAGGAAGCTGGGGTTCGCAATTTCTGCTGCACACCAAAGAACTGGAGGCATTTTTTATTGCATCTGATGGGTGCAGTACTGAGGAGCAGAAAACCAGGGGAGTGGGAAGGTTTGCAAATACACATATATACCATTGTCCCACAGCAATGCCCTGCTGACCTTCTGTCCCACCATTGTTCCCTCTTTGACCTGAATTTGAACGTCAGTGCTGTAAGTCAAGACATAATAGCACTGACTGGGCGACATCCCTGGTAGAGCTGTTTCTGGAGTTGAGCTTTGCTGCCTGGCACATGGCTGCTTCAGACCAAGTGCCCAGCCCTCGCCACAGTTCCCTTCCTGCTTCCATGTCCCTCCATGCCGGGCACTCCCAAATAGTCTCTTCCGAGTCTCACAGTATTGCCACAAAAATCTACTACTGCAAACATTGGTTTGCTTCCTACACATCCTATACCCAGTATTCATACATTTGAAAACAGTAACCCATGCATACTTCCAAACTTTACAGCCTTTACATTCAGAGGATAAATCAATAAACAGCACATACAGTTTATTTTATAGAAACAGATATCACCCAGAAAGAGTTGTGATAATGCTCGCTGCTTTATAGTTCTCTACCCACAATTGTTCAACACTGAACTTTGGTAACAGAAAGATCTGTGACATCCCTAGGCTTCTTTGAACGTATCAGGTAAATACCACACAACATACCACCGTACCAGAACTCCACAGCTATATTAATTATAGCTTCCTTTTAGTGGTCTGCCTTAAGTCCTTTTCATCTACTGTTTCCACCAACACTTTATCCCGAGACCTTCCTCCCGCATTCCAGCAGCATCGCAACAGGGGTCTTACCAAATGCTTGGCTAAAACTGAACTACTCTTATTTAATGTCCTGATAAACAGAGGAAACGAGTGTTGCTCTTTGACCCAAGCATTTAAATTCAGGAGCTTGTTATTCCCTTGCTGAAGTCTGAAATCTGTCAGTCGCTCTGTGTGGGTTTATCCCTAATCCAAATCTTGTGCTCAAAATATTTCTATATGGGGAGAAACCTTCCATATCAGGACTTCCCTCGGAGTGATTCAACTCCATTTCCTAATCCCAGAAAGTGACCTCTGCAAGACCGTGAATCTGTGAATGGATATCAATGGGATCCTCTTGGGCCACACACTAACCTGTTAAAGAACAGCTCCTGCCAAACGCTTCCCCATCAGGGACCTTCTGTTTCCAAGGGGATGGTTTCAAGGGAGGTACCATTCAACAGAATTCTTGAAAATACCAAGAGAGACTGGGATAAGAGTTTTAGGTATTGGAAACAGAAGTCCTGGTAAGATGTGCTGTTTAGCAGATAATTAACTACACGTGGTGAAGGCTTTTGTGTTCCTCATACTGGGGAACAACTGAACACGACCAGTCTTGTCCTTGATGACATTGGTCACCTCCCAACACAGACACTGCTCTATTATTGAGCATGAATGATTACAAGGGTTTGACAAGGAATAGAGACAGGTGTCAGCAGTCTATGGCCTAGCTATCCTACCACCAGGAGATGGACAGTTTGAGTTTGTGATCTATATCTCACTGGGAGAAGGCTACAAAGCTTCCATTGCTTGACTGCCTCCCATGGAGTTTTCTAGGGAGGACAGAGTGCACTATTTCAAAAGTCCTGAACCCCTCAATGAGAAGCTACTGCTTGGAAAATGGTGAAGAAAAGCCCCAAAGCTGTAACAGATGCAAATACACACACACATATACACACACCCCTGAGTACTCATTACAGTTGCAAAGCAAACCTTGCAAACCTGAAACGATACAATCCTATTTCTTTAGTTCTGTCACAATTGGCTGTTTTACCAAAATGTAACAACAAAACTAAAATAAACAAGACAGATGAATGTCATTGCTGCCCTATGGAAAAGCAGTGTATTTGCCAAGGAATATGTTTCTGCTCCTGCCACTGCAACACAGAAAAGTGGGAGTAGCAGCAGGTGAATTATAATCAGCAGCACTGGAATTATAATATTATTTTGCTGTAAAACCTAAAAAATCATATTTTGTTACACATCACAAATTTTGTCACAAATGATATTAAAACACATATAGATATTGATGACACTTCAAATATAGTGTGTAATGAAAAATACAAATAAAAAACTTCTAAAGGAATTTATTATTTATTCCCACACTTGATAAGAAAAAAATATCATATAATTTTTTTTTAATTTATACTATCAAAAGCATCTTATTTTGAAAGCGGTAATTTCTTTCCACTATCAGTTTGTAGGCATCCTGCTTCCACTTTTGCAGTTCAGGCAACTCAGAGTTTCGCCTGTTGGTGGGAGGGAAAAAGATCTGAGCAGCTAGAAGTAAGTGCAACTACAAGAAATGGCTTGTAGTTGAAAGACAGATGACAGCAAGATGGAACACATAACCGGAATATTTTAGAAGTCTAAAATTTTTCTTCCTATTGATATAATATGGACAACAGATGGGTTTTTAAATGCAGCTCTTGGTACAACTTTGCATGTGAGAAGGAAAATAATTTGGAGTTCACGGGAACAGGAGCAGATTGTTCTGTGGATCCAGCTGGTGTCATTCTACAGCCTTAAACTCTCTGAAAAATACTGTAAGCAGAACAGCAGGAGTCCCAAAATTCGCCACGCTGCCTCCAGCTCAATAAGCCATTTCTATTCACAAAGTATATAAGCATATACTTAACTTCAGGAGCATGTGCAGGACCCGGTGATTTCACGACGACTTCGGAATCTGCCCAAAATTAAAGCTGCACTTAGGGGTTTTGCTAAGTAAGCACCAGATACATCTGGCAGGTATTTACAGGCTTCTGTTCTCACTGGGTCTGTGTGGTACGTTTTCTACCTGCCATAGGATTTTCTTCATTTGCTAAGCAATGCGCTCACCAAAGTGGCAAAGATGGGCCTCGCTGCATGTCGGAGGCCTCCAAGGAACAAAATCTGCCAGGCGGAGGAAAAGACAAGCAGAATGGACTGCGAACAGGCAGGACAACCTCCCAAGTAGACCAGAAGCATCACTGACAACACAGAGGAAGACAAGACAAGCAGTGTCAACAGCATAAGTTTAATTGCTTTAATTACCTAAATTCTTCCTGTTTGAATCTTAAACTAGCAAACTGGGGGAAAAGCCTGTGGGAGAGAGAAAATACGGCCACTGGTGGTCTGCCGTCTCTCGCTGCTGAGGTCCAAGCCTGACCACCGCGATGTGGGCAGCTGGGAGCAGCCGGGCACTGCAGTCCCCTGGCATCGCCCACTCTCAGCCACCGCAGTACGGTTGTGAAAGACTATGAGGTCTGTGCATGTAGCAATGATGATTAACATTTTCTCAGAAACGTCCATTAGTGAGAAGTGCGTGTTGCTAACAAGTGGACGTGGTAAAGTTTATGTGTACTCTGCAAAACTGGCCCCATCCTGAACACTCCCACCGCCACCATGGACATTTACAGAGCTCGGTCACAACATCCTGAATTGAGGAAAACCAGAGCAGCTACACTCTCTTCAGACGCAGAGGAACAGGTCATCATCTGGCATAAACCAGGGTGGATTTCAGGCTGTCCGTGGCACCGAGCTGATTCAGACCTCCCAGAGGTTTAGCACAGGTGAGGCTGAGCGCATCCCCATGGGCACTGTGCTGGTTTAGGAAGTGCTGGTGTGCCCTGTAGACTCCAAAACATTTTGTAGTGTGCCCAATAGCTGTCTTAGGCAACTGTGTTCACGCAGTTACTCTTTGAATTGCCCAGGTAGTTCAAAATGCAAATTTCACAAAGTTGCACAAAGCCAGAGTAAAACCGGCATGTTCTGCACTCCCCACATGTACTCACTCAGCAGCAGAAGTATCTCTTCCCTCCACCCTGCAAAGCTGCTACTCACTCCAACACTCACCACGATACAATGCCTTAAATAACAAATTTCTACCTTGAATTCTACCAATTTGTTTGGGAAGAAAATTTACCCTTTCTTCTTCTAAACACAGCATTTAACATCTGGATCCAGATCTACGCATGCTGCCCTTCTCTAATACTTTAGCTGCTGACTGTACCTTAGTCAGGCTATTTTCACTCTTAAGTAAAGGAGTCAGAACTGGACTCCAGAGCAGCATGTAGCCTGACTTCTGTGTATGATCTTTAACAGCATAAATACTGTGAGCAGAGGTGATCATAGCAAATAGTGGACCTATTGATCACTCTGAGAATGGCCACTTAAAAACAGGCACAAAAACAAACAAACAAAAAAAAGAGGTTCAAATCCCGCAGTCTGTTTTAGCACAAAACCCTTCCTGGCTCTCTATGGATTGACAGCAGAATACAGCATCTGTCTACAGGGCATCTCCCTAAAATAAGGAAGTGAAACTGGCATAAAAAGAATAGCGCACAACAATGGTATTTTTGTGCCTAACTCATATTTATTAATACAATTCACATGAAAATCAGTGTAAGGTGGTGTGAATCTTACCCCAAGCTCATGAACTGTGTAGCAGAACCAGGAATTGAACCTATGTGTATTAAGTCCCCGCCTAGCCTGCTAGTCACTAGACCATATTTCCTTAGGTAGAAAATCACAGTAAATACATCAAGTCGGCTGTGTACTGTTGAGCTTGTGTGATCACACATCACAGACAGTAAAACACGCTACCATAAACTAAAAGGTATATTCCATGCATATGACACTGCCATTTCTGTTTTCCATGCAAAGCATTCAAATTCCAAGTGCAAATGCATTAATTAAAAGCAGTTTTTACAGGTGAAATAAAATATACATTAAAGCAGGGAGTGTTATTCTAGTTTCAGAGTATCCTTAAAAAATTGTAATAAAACATTGTCATTACCATTTTGCATCTACAAGAATGACACATCAGCGGAAATTAAAAATTTCCTTTCTCACTAATGCGACCAAGCACCTAACTGCAGTACACCAGCAAAACTGACTTGCTGCAGAAGGAATTGAACTGGCACAACCACTACAGAAAGGCTTTTAATCTACAAGCACTGCACTGTGGAAAGCAACTGCTCAGGCAAGCATGTTCTATGCAAATAAACCAAAGCTTTCATGCTGCACTTAAAAATTCCATTCAGAAAGGAAAGTCTCACTACAAACATCCCCAAAGTTTGGGAAGGTTCAAAGCCAGGGTCAGCTGAGGTAAAGGCAGACACCATACATATTTTTGGATGGTGAAACAAGTTCTCTACAATACAGAAGTGTGTTGCATTGGTACTTCCAAAGAAACATGTATCATGGCAACACCACTGCAGTGCTGAACCTTGGCACGATTGATTGTGCCCTCAACCCACCCCCACGGCTGCTCTTGCCTACAACTGCACGAAAGCTTTTGCTTCTCATCCCCACAAACAGCGGGGCCATCATGACTCGTGATCTGTCTCTCCCAGAGCAGTGGCACGTTCACAAGGGGCAGGCTGTGGGGTATCAGTGCAACAAGCACTACAGCAATGCAGCAAATGCTCTGAAATCCATTCCTGTGACAAGGAGCTAAGACCATGTACCCACTCAGGTTATGTGTTATACAAAGTTCGGTATTACCTTAGGGCTGATTTCATACACAGAATAGCTTTGAGGAGGCTACCAAATGCTTGTGTTTCTGCAAGACAACCTGGAGAAAGTGTGGCCACTGCACGGCTCCAGAGATCATACGAAGGCACAGAGCGTTACCAGAGTTAAAACAAAGTAAGCCTGCAATAATGAGAAGATGTTATTAAAACTCTCCCATCTTAATCTTTTCAGACTGAAACTTTGTTTTTATCAGCCTGGTTATACATTTGGGTTTTTTCTTGAAAAAATGCTTCAATCTGCTAAGAGAAGTCTTCTTGCAGATGGACTGTCAATGAAATACAAACAGAACATTAAATATGAAAAATGTAACGCACAACGTATTTTTCCCCTTTACTCATTTAATCTTAATTTGCACCTAGTCATTTTCATGCTGAGCATCTCGTGCAGATAAATAATTAGTGTAAATTAAATGTCACCTTTTTTAACTGGCAAAAATGGTGAAACTGAGTTGGTAATCATTTCAAGTTTTGCTGCAATATGGGAACAACTTGATAACCTGAAGACACTTCAGGGTTTGAACGGACAAGATATACGGGCTTTTAACAAAAACAAGGAAAATGGAACAAATGTGTACAGCAACTTGCAGGGCAAGAAATCCCTCTCTGCAGAGCATTATGACTGGGACTATTAACCTTTGAAGATCTAGTCAAGGACCTCAGGATGTGAGAATTTACTCCTGAACAAGCCACTGCCTACACACACGCAGAGATACGCTCCCTCCCTGCCCGTACATCAGTGTCACTCACGGCAATTACTTTCTTGCCCTACTCCACTCACTCAGATCACACTGATCTCAACAGAAATTCCACCAGAAATCAAGGCCAGCCCACAGCTCCCATGGCAGACGGTGAACAACCCTCACTCCTCTTGGGCGTGGAGCCCAGCAGTGCCCTTCTGCTGCAGCTCCTGCCAGCACCTGCACAGCCACAGCTCACACCCCAGCTGACACCCCAGGAGCCCTCAGCCCACCCCTGCACACCTCCCAGCGAAGGTCTGTGGGGTCTCACCAGGCAACATAGCACAGCAGGCAGCCACAACCCCCTTTGTAGCTATGCCCATCCCACAGACTGTACCAAAATCTGGGGTGAAAGCTCCCGTGTGCACAAAAATTTCAACAATTTTATATGATGCCCCTACACAACATTCATCTCATGAAGAAAATCATGGAGTTGCAGAAAGGACATTACTATTAGCCAGCCAACAACCACTACAGAGTCAAAAGTAAAGAGTATTGGAGTTGATACAAATAGAAAGCATTTGATGAACCCTATATTTGGGTATATTGCAGATTCAGGAGAAGGTCTTTCTCCACCTACAAGATCTTGGTGTACCTACAAGCCACTACTTAGATCCCCAGCTCTGGGCTTCTGCTGCTGTAACAGTAACACATGACTACACAAAACTAAGTCAATTCAGTACAATAAATGAAAAACCTCCTGAAGACTGAAATTTAAGTTTTCATAAAAAGCAAGTTCCTTCTGAAGGATGTTGCACTGACAGTCCAAGAGAAATCCTCCATTTGTGTGGAAAATAAGGACGTAATGAGAGCAACACGGTCCATTTCCTTACAGTGCCTTTTCGACATCCCTTGGCCATGACCTGAATGGCCTCCTGTGTAAGAAAATACATGTTTCCCTCTGTGCTTGTTCATCTCCTCTTCTCCATGCTGAGATTATCAGCAATGATGCTAGCTACAGAAACAACTTACAGATGTAACTGTTTCTCATTATAACATCTCAGCTGTTGTCTGTACTAACGCATTATCAACCACTGTATACATATGCACGTAGGGTAGTATGTAAGAGAAGATCTTAAATATTAGCACTCATTTTTGAGTATTTGTTGTCAATAACAATAAAATCTCAAAATACAGTCGTTAATAACCCCACACCACAGTTTACAGCTGCTTCATCTATAGATCAAAGGAAGGAAAAATACAGAATAATTTGGTCAAAATGAGACAGAGCAGGACAGTTTGAAGGGGAGTTCAGGAACACTAAACCATTCATTTCCTAAAAAGTCATTATTCCCACTCCTTTACTAAAGATCTGTTATTCTCATGCCTTTATTTCCTAATATTATTATTTAATATTTGTATCCATGCCACCAAAGCAAAAGGTTACCCCAGGCTTAACAACTCAGCATGACTTTGAAAATCAAAACTGAGTAATGGCAGATAAAATTGTCAAGGAAATATTATTAAAGGAAGATTTAACTTAAAATCAATTGCTTTTATTCTAATGCATTCATATAACTACTTGCTTCCCCTTTTCCATAAACTGGTTGTAAAATCCCTTGGGACAGGGGACTATTGTAGTATATTCTTGCCTAATGACCCTACAGGGGCATATTTAAAAGAAGAAAAGAGATTTATGTAACACTTTATAGAGGCAATCACAGCTCATCAAGTTATTTTATTTGACACGTGAAATCAGTTCCATTTAAGAGACTTTTCCCATTTATTATTCTACAGTGCTTTTCCAGAGGAAGAACAACCACAGGGGGTATGGGGGGGTGTGGGTGGGGTGGTGCAGTGGGGTGGAATTTGGCATGCACATATACAATACCCTCCAAGGACTGCACATGCCTGAGCAAATTCACTCTTCTGTCTGTTAAACATTTCCATCCCAAGACTTTGTTTCAAGACATATCCTCATAATGAATAGCTGGACCTTGTCTGTACAGCTGAGAGTACCAACACACAGTATTTAATTTCTAAATGCAGGACTCTGCAAAAGGTTGAGTACCATTATTTCTTTGCCTATCTTGCTTTTCCCTGCTTGCAAGCATCTCGCCAGGCATGACTCATGTTACGTAACTCCAGCTTGTTAAAAACAACAGTTATTTAGCTAGGTAGTGTGATAGATTAATGAGGTAAATCCAGAACTTGCTTATTACAGAACCCAGACAAAAGCTGCTCCTCAAATAATATGCCTATGCAACATTAAACAAATGAATAAGCAACTGCACCAGCACTGTTTACATTCAAAGTTAATTAAATCTTTCAAATCCAGGATACCGTACTCTAGACTACTCAGTGCCTCTTCTCACACCACAATATGCAAACACCCTAGTGCATATGCGTTTTATTTTTTAAAAGAGTGACCCGCCCCCGCAATCATTAGAGAATAACAGTTGAATATTGAACCAATTAATTTCACTCGCAAGAACGCCGTATTGCTTTAATGTTTTGGCTGCCTTTGATGAGACAAAATCCTCCTTACTGAGTTAACTTCAAAATGCTTGTGTTTCTCAATAACCATTCTTACTCATACCCCTGTTTCAGTTACGAAGTATAAAAGCAGCCGGAGAGGGTTAAACAGGTTTCCTGTCAGTGCTCTGCAAGAAGCAAGCCTCCGTATTCCAGCAAGGCAAAGAAATCTGTTCAGGCTCTGTATATTCAGCATTATTCAGCACTATTGGGACCGTATTCCAGGATCCCTGAATGCCCACCTGACAGGGTGTCCTCTATATTATGCAAGTGATGTAGTCTCCCCAAGGCAAATCATCACCTGACCATCCTGGTCTTTGCAGCTGAGCTGTATCCAGTGACATGCCCTGTGGAGCAAGCCATTGCCACATAACTGTATTCTCTTCTCAGTCACTTCTCCAGGGGAAGAAAAAAAAAAAAACAAAAAGGAAAAAAATTAAAATGCTTGTATTTCTGGCATCACCACCACAGCAGAGCAATAGGGAGGCTATTGGCTGCCGTGGCAAGAAGGCAGCAGCAATGGGGGCCCTGTGCGAGCGCCGGCTGGCTGCCGAGCCCAGACCTGAAATTAGGTCTCAGCCCGCTCGACTGCAGGGGAAGGGAGGGAAAAGAAAAAAAAAAAAAAAAGGCAGCACTTTCTCAGAGCAGGAAGAAGGGGAGGCCATGAGCGTTTCCTGTTGTGCAGCTGAAACAAGCAAAGACGTCATTACATTTACACTCCCTCAGGGTGTCAGCAGATTGAGGGCCAAAGTTCAGTCATTTCCAATGCACTGCAAGGAGGGAGGTTTTGGAGGAGAAACCAGCAGTGGCTTTATTGCTAACAGCGTTCTCTGCACTTGCATAGCAAAACAGCTAAGCAGCGTGTTACCAGGCTCAGCTGCAAAGTATCGTATGTGACTAGAAACAATATTTGCTCAGGAGCCGTGCTGCTCTTATTTTTCTTGTACAGCTTGTGTAGGAATATTACTACAATATAGAAATGCACTAAGCTCTCACTACAGCCCATACTGCTGCAAGCATCAAGCCTTACAGATTTTTGGATCCCATGGAGTAAAACATGTTTTGTGAATGCATTTGGGGCACAACTAGAGTGTACAGGATTCCCTTGTCAGATACGGCTGACAACCCAGCAAAGCTTCTTTTCACTTTTGCCCCTGCCTTTCTGAAGCAAATGAGGGCCCAGCTTAAGGAAAAGGGCGAAGGCACAGGAGCTGGGTAGGGGCGTGTGGGAGTTCAGCATTTGGTAACTGATTGTCTCACAGGCTGTTCACCTGACCCCAAGTAAATCATTCCTATACTTACCTGGCAAGTGTAGGGAGAACCTGGATTGCAGTCCTACTCAACATTACTACCTTCTTAAATTTAACATTAGAAAGACTTTTTTAATGGAAAGCACCATTAAGAATCCAAATGAGACCATCCAGGAGGCTTCAGTGTCTCCACCACTGCAAGTTTTAAAGAGCAGACTGAACAATCCCCTGTAGGAAATGGTTTGGTTATAGCTGATCCTCCCCTGGGGCAGGAGGATGGACAGGCTTATGGTACACTCTCACTCATGAGACACATTCTAGACCCATTTTCATTAGTTTCTAAACAACATGTCAAAATACAGTGATAAATACAGTTATTCCACAATGAGTATGTCCCAGCAACAAACTCTGGTGCCTGGGACACTAGATTTTTACCCTGTACATTGAATGAGACAGATTGGGTAGCAATGCTCTACTTGATAGAAGCCGATTTTCAAATAGAGGCACTTAATTCAACAAACCTCAGTGGAAAAGGTTACAAGGAGTTTGGAAAATGCTTTTCTGGAAAATGCTTTTCTGGATTCTCCTGATACTCCCATCACTAGCTGAAGAGGAGT
The DNA here is from genome assembly GCF_949628215.1 of Phalacrocorax aristotelis. NCBI lineage: Eukaryota > Metazoa > Chordata > Aves > Suliformes > Phalacrocoracidae > Phalacrocorax > Phalacrocorax aristotelis. Next base: position 67,004,445 of record NC_134278.1, read on the forward strand.
ATTTTTGACGTGTTTCTGCAAAAACCACCCTGTGGTGACACTGGGAACTGAAGCCAGCCTTTCAGCCCTAGTAATGTGGAGCCTTAGGAGCTGAAACTAGGGAACCACCAGCCTGTACCTCAGAGTCGTAAGAAATTGTACCTTTTTTGGGACATACGCAATGACACTGGCTTACCAAAACTGTTCATGGTACTAAAAGAAAGTCAAAGATAATATTTTTAAATATTTATAAACAAAACACTTTGGATATACTTTTAAAAACATAGTCTTCTACAAGGATATGAGCTAGTTTGGTTGTTTTCTACCCTTTTCCTTTAGAGGTAAAGTTTTCAAAGACAGCTTATCTTGAAGATTGACTTCCCAGTTAGCATGAAGAAACCTCTACTGCTTCTCGTTCTGATGTTAACTTACAGACTTAATCCTGAAGGTTGTCAGTCTGACGGTAATCATCAGGACTCTTTTCAATATGAAAAAAGCAGACAAATGAGTCTTTGGTGTTGGCAACGATTTGCAGTACAAAATCTGAGGAATAAAATCTGACATTAACTCTGCGTCGAATCAAAGAAGCATTAACTTTAGCAAAGAGTTTGGATTAGTTCAATCGGAGTAAAGTGATCAGAATATGGCCCTTAGAAAGGTGGGTGCTGGATCAGAATCCAGCCCATATCATACACAGCTATGGGTGTAAGCAGTGGTGTTCTCCTGAGAGAAGGAAAAAGGGGACAAAACCTTCAAAGTACCGTAAGAACGCTTCCACTGCGCACAGCATCCTAAATAACATGTAAGAGAGCCATTCGATTTTCTGAAATCTGACCATAAAGTGACACACTCGCTCAGAATAAGCTTGGTCAACTATTTTTAGCCCCATGTGCGAGGATGAAAGAAATGCACCCACAAGTTGTACTTTTGACCGTACTGAGACAACTGCCGCATGGCACAACAGCAGCACATGGCCAGGCTGGGTAGCCATCCCGCACCAGCACACAGTATTGCAACAGGCATTTTCCATACACCTATGGCTGCCTGTTGCGATAGTCCTGTTGAAGGGCAGAGAATACAGTAAGGAACAGCAGTGTTTTCACACACCCATCCACATCCTGAGAATGGTTCAATACCATTCTTCAACTGATGGAACAGTAAAATGTAGTTACCCGGAGATTAACGTGGGCACAGTGGTTTGAGGTGAGAAAGTGAGGTGTGTTCTCTGCAGTATACTTTGTATCCAAATTCGACCCTTTAAAAAGAGCTGTATCTGTGGTGTTGGTTTTTCTTCATTTAAAATTCAACGCTTAAAGCAAAGGGACAGATGCAAACTGTGAACTGGCCTCACTGACAGTGCCCTTGGTATGCTCATGAAAACACGTGATTTCCCACACCAAAATAGAAGTTGGTTGCGGTAAGTACAAATACATACGGAAAACAACTCTTAAAGTTGGCTACCTACAAAATATTTAACACCTTTACAGATTCCCACGAACTCAGTTTTACCCTCTACAACCCATCTGTGTAATACTTAGAACAAAACCACTCTATTGTATCACTTGGGAATTTAAACTACGTACAAGGATTTTAAAATTCTTTCACTTCCATTTGAAGGAATGTTTGAGAAGCACAAGTGGAAAAGCCATTATCTTGAGATTTTTTGTTGAACTGTCTCATCACTATGGGAATTCTCTCAAGCAATCCCATAAACAGATAATTAAAATACCCTGTGCCACTTTTATGAGTAAAGCAAGGCAAATAAAGATGACAAGGTCCAAGCCGCCAAACACCTGACAGCAGGTAATTATTTATCTTCAAAATATATGTGGCAGAACACAGAAGTGGAGGGCTTGTTCTTTACTGTGAACCTGGTACCCAGCCTAAATATGGCAGTATGTGGGATGTGGCATGAGAGACTTCCCACCGCTGAAGGTCACAACCAGAAATTCCTAACGTACCCCTCAGCAGCTGCCTTCTCATCTCCCGCACTCGGCTGCCCCATCCCGTTGCTCTCCTGCCCCAGGAGGACTTCGCCACCAGCACTGGTCTCTCTCCCCACGTACCTCAGGGGGTCTCCACACACGAGGCCACACAGCCTCCCATTCAGAAGCCACTGGATAAAACGCTACATTGTAAAGATAAAACCACTACTGCAATTATGTGGTAAGGATCAGGTTTGGGATGAAAATATAAACCTTACATTTCAAATGGGATGATCCCATACGTTTCCGGTGTGTGCAAGTGTCCGTAGACACATAGCGTGAGAGTGTATATGTGTCTCTGTTGTCTGTGTATACATATATACATACATTCATGTATATGTGAGTGTATATATATAAAACAGTACACATGTGTATTTATAATAATGTACATATACACACATAAAAAATAAAAGTCAATATATGAAAGTGATTTGGCTAAACAGAACCAAACCCCTGTGATTATAACTTTTATAAGTAACAACTTACAGAGATTCTTTGGACAAAACACATTAAGTCCTGGAAACTACATGGGGGGAAGAGGCAAGCCCTTGTTTTGGGGCTTGCTCGAGTATTTATGTTTTATTTCAAATGTCTAATCAAGACAAAGCAGATCTGAAACCCATGTTTAAGAACCTGCAGTTTTCAACAATAGGTAACCTAATTTCAAGAAACCAAAAGCAATTGCTAAAATATTTATTGAAATTGCTTTCATGGAAACAATGAGAAAACACTATAAAAACGTTAAAAATATTAAATCAACTTGACTGCTTCTGTATCTCATGAATTCAACAAGATACTAGGCAACAATAATATTTAGAATAAATATTTTTCTTATGGGAATAGCGTTTTCACTCAAATTGACCAGATGATATCAATTAAAAAAACAAAGATTAGATACAGAAAACACATCTACTGACTTAAAAACGAAACTGTACTCCAGTCAGTACAACGCTTGTTTAAGAAGACATTTACTTTTCCTTTCAAAGATCTTCTTTCATAGACTTTTTTCTCAAAGTATTTTGAACTAATTTCAAATGAAATTATGCAAATGTGTTCACTATCACTTCAGAAAGCACACACTACTCAGTGTAAAATACCACACATGTACAGAAATATAAAGATGAATATATCAAAGGCAAATCCAATATCAATTCCTAATTCTGCACTTATGCTATATGCCCACTTTAAAAAAAACAAAGGGGGAGGGGAGGTAAACAGTGAAATAAATAATTAAAAATCAGTGACACAAAAATACCATAACTTTCTACGTAATATACCATCTGTTCCACCAGAAAACCATGCTGCAGCAAGCCACAGGGGCTACAGCTATGAAAAGCCCTTGTAGAAGAGCCAAGCGCTGTAATGAGCAGTTTCAGAAGCTGTGGAAAACCATACCAGCCACCACAGTAAGGAGGCAGCCTGCGACGCACTGAGTGGGAACTCACCATCCCCCGTCCCACAGGCTGGGGTGACCCGGGCTGCCACAACATCCTCAGAGAGCTCCCCCGGATCTTGCAAGTCCAGGGTCAGAGGTTTACAGTGTACCAGTAAAGCTGGGCGGTGCTGAGGAGCAAGTGCTAGTTGTTTGAGGTTGTGGTGTTTTGCCATGGCTTTTTACGGGAAAGTTTTGTCTCCAGAGTTACAGGCACAGTAAACTGGATTTCCCCAACTCCTCCACAGACCACACCTCCGCTGATGCTGCTCCCTGCTCTTGTACTACGAGTCTAGTATCTGCACACAGAAATAGATTCCAGAACATGGGAATGGGCACCCTAGTATGCCTGCTACCCCGGAGGCTCATTAAAAATAGGAGCTGCTGTTGCATGCCAGATGCTTGCTCACTGTTGTGTGCCTTACAGCAAATGAAGTGCGAGTCTTCCAGGCACTCAGGCAGGGAGGCAGGCAGGAGAGACCCAGATCAAAGAATTACTAAGGGGTGCTCTGTTATGGTTAGGAAGGCCAATTAAGGTGTGAGTCCCTCTCCTTCCAGCTGGCAAAGTCTCAGGTACTCAGGATTATGTAGTAAGAATTTACTTCTGCTGCTTCTATTATTATTCATTAGGTGTGTGTTAAGAAGGTATCCTACCTTTCCAGCCTTTGGTTGCAATATCACACCAAACACAGGCTTTAGGGCAAGGTCTGAGTTCTTTAAACCATGCTCGTAAAAGTTTTGCTTTTGCCCTCCATCACCATCCCTGGAACTCTGGGCAATTAGGAGACCATACCTGGACTGGAGGGAATTCATGAGCCAACACATTATCACAGTTCTCATTAATAAAATAATAAACTGTGCAATTACAGTGGGTTGCACACATACCTCAGGGTATGCAGTAAGGCACAAATTTAGAAATGGACTGTTTCCAACAACTAACAACAACTTAAACAGGCAAGGATCCTTATCAAGCAATTAGGTTACTCAAGAACTACTCCAATAACTGGCCCTTTTTGCCCAAGGTTATGCATTCTAAAATCATGTCATAAGCTTTGGTTGATCCAGGCTTTTTCCTCTTCCCTTTTTGTCTGTAATATTTTAAAAAAAGAAAATAGCTCGTGTCCCCTCTAATCAACCCATCAGATGCAAGATTCTTTCAAAATTACATCCAAAAATGGGAAAATGCAAAGTTATCAGTGATAAGCCAATTTCAGGTTGGTGCTACTGGGCTTCAGATGGAGGACTAGATACATACGGCAGGTAGGCTACACCAGAACAAAACATTGTACTAGAACCTTGCAAACCTATTGTAAACATTGGTTTTGTGAGTCTTTTTTATGCTGAACCATACTAGAAGCAGGGGAAAAAAAAAATATCTCTGAAATTATGCCACTTGAGACAAGAAGGTATCAGACCTCATTAAAAAAAAAAAAAACAACAACAACACAGCATCATGCACAAACTGAAATGAAATACAAGTTTCTCACATCTTAACAAGCAATCCCAAACCCAGATAATGGGATTTCACTGGGGAAAAAAGCACACAGGACAGGTGAGGTACAGACCAGGCTCCAGGCTCACAAACTCTGCTGGAACTACGATGCCCTCAGGAACCCAGCAAGTTCCTTTCCCAGATGCGTTATAACTACAAAAGATAAGCTAAAATCACAGCTCTAAGCCACTGTCAGTTCCAACACTTGTACCTAAGACTTCATGCATTTTATATTCAAATCACAGCAAAAGCACCTTGGGGTAGGTAATACATCTCTGCTCTTTCCCTCCAAATTACCTTATACCATCTGGCAATGCAACAATCATTTCTGTTGAGAGTGCCTTTCGGTTTATATCTTCTCTGCCGGAAGTATCCAGAGGCTGTCTCCACGTAGACAGTTTTTCCAATATTCTCCCCTAGTGTTACTATATCCAACGAAGATCAAACCTCGCATGCTGGAGGTTTCCATTTATAGGCTGAGACAGTCACGAGGAGCACTATTTCAGCAGTACAAGTCCTATCTACAGCTGATGGCAAAATCCTGGCCTCATGAAAAATCATTAACAACCTGCCATTGTGCACTTTTATTGAAGTCAGGATTTGACCCATAATAACAGAGTTTTCATTTTATTCACAAGAGACAAGGCAGTTCACATGGTAGCACAAGCTGTGCCGAGCAGAGTTTGGCATCATCTTCTCAGCTGTGGGGCACTGATTAGAAAACTGTGAGATGAGGGCAAGATGGGTTTGTGCTTGACACCAGAGAAAGTGAAGGTCAGGCAACAAGATAACAAGCGTTGGCATGATGCAAGTGTTTTTTATTACATCTTTCATTTGCATCATCTATTTACACAGGTAGTCTGCTCACTGATTGACTTTCTGGTCACATTTCTACAGCCATGAGACCTGGCACCACCAGTTCAGCCAGGGTGCTGAAGTGGATGCTACCAGCAGAGGAGTGAGGGTTAACGAGCACCACATGCAAGTTGACTGTCACCCACCAGCAATGACAGGGCCTCAGAACTGATCCTTTAACCTTTTGACTAGACTGATACAATTATGTCCTTCAAAAACAAGAGGATATAAAAAGAATTCAAAGTGCTTCAACCTCAAAGGCAAACATCTTCAGGGTCCACCAAGACGTGACCTTGGCTGAATCAATCACAGGCAATAAAATGGACCGCACTCAGTTACTGACTCTGCTGGAATCATTGTACCCACAACACACCAGGAACAGTGAATAACACTTTAGAAAGATCACCTGGGCAGATTCTGATACGCATTGCACCAAAGTGAAACCATGGCATTTCATCATAGAGAACTAATACGTCTTTTTCACCTGGTCAACAAAATGTGTCTGTGTATATGCATCTATATACACAGTTGTGAAATAAATGCTAATACTCACACATAAATAATGCAAATAAGTTTATTTATTTAAAATATTTTCTTTGATATTTAAATAGAAGCAGAAGTTGAACCTACATTGAATCTAGGACAAATCTTCCTCCCAGTGACAAACAAGCCAGACCTGCAACCACGAGCTCTCATGAAGTTATTCCAGGTATACTGAACGGTGAAGGAGACAGAACATGACTGGAGGCAAAAGCTATGGTCACATAAATGTACATACGTGTAAATGTATATACTTATACATGCATGCTTAAATGTTTCTTCCTGTATTATAGCAAAAACCCTCAATTTTCGGGTGTAATCTGTTTATTTTTATGGGAAAACATCAAAGCAGGAGCCAAAAAAATGCACTTTTGGTCGAGATAAAAACACAGGTGTAATCCCGTGATCTGGACATGACACTGCCTGGATTACGTCATGAAACTGGGAAGCACGGCTCTCTCTTCTAGTGTGTGTCTCTAAATAGCCACAAAATCCATTTATTACACTCCTGGCTTGCCAGACAACCCACTTGATTGAGAAAGAGTTAGTCAAGATCATTTTCATTTATTCCCCTGCTTCCTAGTTAAGTGGGTTGAACTGTTGACCAGGATCAAATGATACTGTAACTAAATTAGATGAAAACAGCGCATAAACAAATGTAAAGACAAATACCCACAAGCTTTGAGCAAGGTAAGAAGACGTCGTATTCTGTGTGTAAATTGTCTGTGGTGATGTCAAACAATGGAAGTTAGAGGATGAATCCAAGATGGTGCCTTCTATCGGATCTTAGTTACTCATCAAGACATGCTTGCACAACTTGCGACTGGACAGGGATTTTAATGGCTGTAGTACTAAATTCTTCAGGTTGAGGACTTAATGCTAGAGGGAGACTTGATCTGATAAAAATAACTTCTTGTAAGCAATTATAATCCACTGTCAGTCACATTCAAACCTCCCCTCCCCATCTTATTTATCTTCCCCTCTAGGCCTCATTCTCAACCAGCATACATCCAAAAATCTGTATTTAGCATCCTCATTTTCTTCTTTAATTACTAAGGCTGTGAGAGAGAAAGAGAATGAAAATTAAAAGGTTTCTCTCATAGTCATTCCATTTGTGGAAAATGTGCTGCACTGAAGCTTTGGAGAGGTGCGCGTAAAGGAATTCCATCATCCCACGTGTCTCTCTTTCCTGCCATGCAGAGGGTGATCTGGGGAGCAAGGGAAGGAAAGTCAGGGTACATCTACTGAAAGCTACTTTGCCATTACTACAGAAGAAGCAAAGACCCCAGGCACACCACTGTAAAGCACCACATAGAGGGCACGGACCAAAACTAAAGTAGAGGTTCTTCTTGGTCACTTATCAAGTGAACACGTGAATGTGGACAAGTGGATGTGTCCAGGCCAACCTACCATCAGGGAAGGTTCAGGTTTATCAACTCTGAATGCTGAAATCTGTAAAACCCAGAAGCAAAACAAGCAGACTGATGAATTTTTGTCCACAAAGAGATCACCAACTAATTTAATGGGAACACTGAACAGCTATATGGTAACAGTATTTCAACTGTATCAGTGAGCTGAGCTAAAAACAATGCAGGGAAAATGAAGGTATCATCTTTTTGTCTCCTGACATTTCACACACCAAAGTCCTGTCAATAACAAATCAGACCAAAGAAAGATGCTATGGGAACCTTCATACTACTCTGTATCAGTCCCAACTTACAGCTTACTCCTTCACAAAAACATAGCTTACTCAAAACTGCCCTTCTAATTACTCCAAATGATGCAGTAGTTTTACTAATGCATGACTGATTCTGAAGTATTTAACCAATAATTAACATTACTCACTACAATAAATTAGGTCAAAGATGAGTACAATTTGTGTATTTTTTAATTAGTAATTAAGTAAATCAGAGATTAAAAAACTAAAAAAGACATGACGTATCAAATGTGACAGATAACTTACTAGACCAACTTTATTGCCCTCTCCATCCCAACATTTCACCACCATACCAACCTACTGCAGAAGTAGCAACGCTGTATTTGGCATCACTCTAGCTCTAAAACAAACACCTTCCTGTGAGTTTGTATTTCACTAATATCATGCTAACATCACTAACATCATTTCACTACCACCATTTCCTACTCAAGCATATTATATAAATGACTCCTGCCCTTACACTTATCACAAATTTCATCAAAACTGTTAGCAATGTCTTGCTAAACCTGTATCAAAATTCAGCTGTACCTCACAAAATTAAGTACAAGGAGCTTATCCATTACTTAAGGCCTTAAGAAAACAAAGATTCTAGCCAAGCAGCACTGTGAAAACATCCACTAACTTTCAGAGGAATTTTACTAGTATTGTAGGACCAATCACAACATAGTGGAACAGCCTGCAAGTTCTGTTTGACACAATTTTACTAAGAATGTTTGAAGAAATTATATTCACATAGCTTTGCAGAGATTTTAAAGCAAAATCTCTTTACTCTTCTGGTGATCAAAGTAGAGTGTCATATCATGCAGCATCAAGATGTCCAACTTTACGGTCTCAAAGTTGATAGTTAAATCCTACCTTTACCATAGTGCAGAAACTATTATTGACTTAAACAGGATAGGGAATTTGGTTGCAGGCGCCTATGAATGTCCAGCCAAAGATCAATACCTTTTTCACTAAAGAACTATTTTGTCTTAGACAAACGCAGGGGGAACAATCCTTTCATAAGCAGCTTCAGAAACCATGTTCATAAACATAAATGATTTTAAATGGGAAAAAGTCAAAATTAGCCTACCTCTGTTGTTACAGAAGACCACAAATTGTACTCGATTCTCGCTATTAACAAGCTATTAATAAAATAGTTTTAGAAATTCTGCTCTAAAGAAGAATCACTGCTCACAGGTGTCACAGAGGACTCAGCTAAACCCTGTCAGCATGCACAAATGTCAGTTAATCAGGGGCCTGTGTTACTCTCTAGAGCATCTCTTTCACTGCTAACGCTTGTACAGAAAGAAAGAAAATCACTTTCAAACCCCACATAAATTGACAACAGTTAGACCAAATAAACATATATTTTCCAGCTAACTGAACTATTGTAGCTGTCCTTGAAAGACAAGGAACATGAAACTCCACATACTTTTACGACTTTTGAGAATAGATTACACTCGAAATGAACTACACTGAGCTACAAAGACTGTTAATAGATGCCAGCAACTTAGTCTCTGTTGAACACTGACTTTGGTCTAAACTAAGTGATTTTTGCTCTAACTAGTGTCACGTCTTGTTGTCAAGGAAGGGTAACCCCAGTTATTATTTCATGCTATTCTTTCTTGATATACTACACGTGTTTTGTTTTAATGCAAACCACAAATACAAAATATATAAATACACAGATTGGGCCATTTATCTTATTTAAACAAAAAAAAACAATACACAAGAAAACCCCACTGCCTAGTAAAACTAATTCTGGTAAACCTGATTCTGTCCTGTTTGATTTTTTTAAACATAAAGCTCCTTTCTGCCTAAGTACAGCTATTACTCTACAGAAAAAATGCTCCTTAAATAATATTATTTTACCAAAAACAAGCATTCTGCTCTACTAAATTCTCTGAGATCATATCACGTCCTACAATGTGCAATTAAACATTTCTTTCAGCTTTTTCAATTGCTTATTAGAAAACATCCAGTATTACTCCATATTCATAAATCACTCGATAAGGAGCAAGCTCTGACAGTCCACCATCAAGCCCAGCAGAGGATAATTCTAGGCACACCTCTAGGGTTTGGGGAGGCAGGGAAGATTAAGTTAGCCCAGTCAGGCCAGCAGCAATACTAACCTCTATGGCAAAAAAAATCGAAACTTCACTACAAATTACAGAAAATAATCTGGGGGTTTTCTGCTGTTTTTTTCATGAGCATTTTCTTATGAAGAGGGTCAAACCCTACTTTACTGCATTACCTTCAAAATGTCACCTGACACTCTAATTCCAATTCCCTTTAGCTTCTCTAGTTTTCACATTTCTATTAAAATGAACTATACATGCAAATTCTCTAACTGCTTTCCTTTGTACAGAATTTCCGATAAACCACTATCTAAAAAAGAAACTTTCTGTAGCAATCGAACCTTGAGTTCCTCCCGTATGACACAACAGCAATTAAACCATGTCTTTCAAAAAGTACTGTACATCTCTTTTCCCCCCTTTGGCAGCTTACATAAATCAGAGATTTTAGCCAGAGCTGCGGCATTTTATTACAACTTAAGTTGTGATGAAGTGAACTTAAATTTTCCAAAACAGAGATATTCTTTACCATTTTGTTTTTGTGTAGGTTGAAATTTCTTGTATATTAGAGCTGCATTTTTCAAACTCTGTAAGCATATTAGGACAGAACTGTCAATCACAAAAAAAACCCCAAAACAATAAAATAATTTTATGTTAAACACAAATTGAGGTGAGACAAAACAAACTCATGTGCACATGAAGTGGCCATAAGCCCATTACCAACTACATTATTACATTATTTATGGTTTCTAGACTATGTCATTTTTAGAAATTACATACGTCATTTTTAGACTGTGACTACGTCATTTGTAGAAAGAACTTTTCTGTTGAGACCAAGTCTACACTGGCAGAGGTAGAGTGCGCATAAACAAACTCAGAAAAATTGATATAATCACTCTACACACTAGTCATATCAGCATAACCATGTACAGGGGGGAATTTGTATCAGATAATTACATCCACATTGGTACACCGTATTACTTTAAGGACACTACCATCTAAGTGGTACATTTTTTTGGTTGAGTACGCCCTGCAACCCCCATCCAGAGAAAGTGGAGAAAAAAAACCACGTATAGGTTTTTGCTTACTCACATATAAATCTACGAAAAAGCAAAAGGCAATATGCAGTTTCAAGAAACCGTAAAAGAGGCATGCCCAGGGCAGAACAAGGAAATATGGAAAAACAAGGAATGCTGTGACCATAAACAGCTGTGGTCCACACTCCACTGCTCCTACCCTGGCATACAGAGAGCAGAGAGCGACCGTTTTGCAGGTGTACAAAATGTGCCTGAAGGACAAATTAAAATAAGCACCCAGAATCCACAAAACTTCTTCAGGGCAAGAAGAAACTCCTATGCTTAGATCATATTAATGATGGTGAGAAATTAATCACAAGACAATAAAAAACAGGCAAGAGACTTTTAATTTGACAGGCAAAGTGTACGTCTTCTGATTATTTCACATTGGGGATTTGGAAATACCGCATCAGATTGTTTCCCCTACCCAAACCCTCTCACCCCTTTTCCATGCTCACAGCTTTGTGAGAGAGGTTCCTGGGGACAAATCTTACTGGGAGGGACCTACAACAAATGAGTGGTTAGGGTAAAGTCAACTGTTTAGTTTATGAACAAAAGTTCAGAATGCTAAGATAAAAGGTATGCTGTGCCTCCCACTTGCTATTTCAGTAAAAACCCAAAAATCAGATGTTTCCAGAGATTAACATATTCTTTAAATTCACTAATGATTTCTTATGGTCCAAGTAGAGGCTCACTAGTTGGTTATCATGGAAAAACTTCTAATACTTCTATTTACAATGGATTTTTGCTCTCAGGCTGTCAGACCAGCCCTTTTACAAGTCGCAATTTCACTCGAGAATGAAAAATATGGCCCCAATGAATTGCTTTTTAATATTTCCTGCTGAACTAGAAAAGTTGCAAAGTCTTATAAAAATGTTTAAGCCCCAAAAAGAGAAACAAAACTGTACGAAGCTGCTATTTCCTATTAAAAAGGCATAGCCAGCCTGAAACTTTCATTCTTCTGTGATAATTCTGTGCTACTTTAATTAAATGTAGCATCCAAAATTACTGATTGAAACATATGAAAAACACTATTCTCAGTTTTCCATCTAGCTTCTTCCCCTTGCTGTTTCTTCACTTCTTCATGAACTGCTAGATTGTTCCTTCTACTGAAGGAAAAAACAAAACAAAACAGTTAAATTACAGGAGAAAATCAAATAACTTCCAAAGTAGTTATTTTAATCTGTAACATGCCACTTCAAAGATACCGTTTAAGAAATCTGTTAAGAAAAAATAACCTGCCTCTTTAAATACAAGAATTTTTAAAGCAGTTTCCTCATAACTTATCGGACCTTTTTCAAACAACAAAGGTATGCAGCCTCTGCACTCAACACTTCTGCGGAGCTCCCAAAAGTATTAGCAATTAACTCTTGCTGAAAACTTTAACCCACCAGATGTAGTAATAACTATGTATTCCTCCTGCTAGGAGGACCAACAATTCAAAACCACACACTGTCAGGTTCACCTCTTCTCAATGATTGAGGTAAGATGGATAAAACATTTTCTTCTCTTTACCCTGTGCGAAGGCCATTGAAATGAAGAACGAAGTTTTGCTGGGCCTGACTTATGCTGGGACCTAAGACAGGCAGAGAAAGTTAGTTCTCAGCTCTGGTAATTTACCTGGAATTCTTATACAGAATCAAGCGAGAACTACACGGAATTAGTACTTGCTGAGCTCTGCTTACAGAGCTGGACGGACAGCTATCAATATAATCGATCACAGCTTATTACAAAGCTCCACCATACTCAAATTTGAAAGATAGCTTGCCATATTGCCATATTCCATAATGCCATATTTCATAACATAAGTCACAAAACTGTGACTTGTATATACTCTACAATAATACTCTTAAATAGAACCCATTTTTCTCTTTGATGGGTAAGTATTACAGTATTTCACTAAGTAAACCACTTCTGCCAGACATGCAGCTCCTATATTTCTATTACCTTCCCTGATACAGTTAAATTTCAAAAATACTAACAGTAACTGCCCCCGCTGATGACTTAAAACCGATGAGGAGAGGAATATGCAAAATGGTACTCATTACTTTCACTTTTGTTTAAAACCCATTCACCTTAATCCTTTTAAAAACAAGCAGCACCTAAATAAACAAATGCATAAACAAAGAAGTTTGGCAAAATGCTCGACAATAAACATCCCGCTTCAAAAACTTCCAGCTTAGTTACAAACATGTGGACCAGTGTCATAAGTTTATTCACATAACCGAGTCCAGTCAATGGTATTAGAAATAGTTAAAAGTCAAAAAAGAATGGCCTTGTAGGGTGCCACCACATAAACCAAACATGATATACTGCCAAACACTCAAGCAGACACATGTACCATTATTCAGCAAGGACCACATGAATGCATATGGCTCTCTGTTTTGTCTTCATAGTAACAAGAAGGTTTGTAAACAGATCTCACATATGAGGCAATCTAGTCACTTGAGAATCTAAAAATCTGCCTTTGTAAAGAAGCGTTCTGCGCTGTTGCCACACAACTGGACTTAGATACACAATTAAAAGTCCTCTACATTGGACAAGTGCTGCCCAATTTTATTCTTGTTCATAGCAGTGATGTTTTGACACGCCACCTCAGCCAGGACATACATACCTGCTGTGCCCCATAGCCACTGGAAAATAAAGTCAACACAATACCCTATAAAACATTAAAAACGTGGATGGTTCTATCAACAACAGTAATGACACCTTGACTTTGTACCGTACTGCTGCTGCCTTTGCACAGCTGAAAACCACAGTAACGTTACACGCATTTACAGATGACAGTAGAAACTTCTTAAAACTCACATGGAAAAAACCCTCTCAGCCTAATCTACTGCACTAACAATGTTTTGTTTTTTTTTTAAAAAAATGAAGCAAAGCAAAAACATTATGAAGAAAGTTTCAGATAATTCATACCTGAAGTTTCAGAGGTATCTCCTGACTGGAAGGATAAGGAAAGATTTAACATCTAACTGTAAATAAATATAAGCCCCAGGTTACAGGGCATCTATCTAAATGCATCCACATGCTGCAAACCTAACAGACAGAGACTCTCCTATCTCTAAAAACAGATGCACTTTTTTTTTAGCTTGTCTGCGTATCATTTCCACTATCAAAATACTGAGGATTCTGCCCTGCGTCCTCATAACCTGAGGATCAAATTCCTCTGGCAGTCCGTGGCGATTCACAACAACAACAACAACAACAGAATTTGAAAACTGGGCCCACTGAATCTGCCCTTTGTTAGACCAGTAGTTCTCTCAATTTGGTAATGACTAACTAGTCGGTGCCCCCAGAACTCCGAACGAGGACCGGAGCCCCCTTGCGCTAGGAGCTGCGCTCAGGCAGGGCACAGGGTACCGCCTGCACCCACGGCTCCAGGGAGCAGCCACACAGACCCGTCGATTAACGCTTTGCTTTCGCCACCCCGGCAGCCTGACTTACCGCCTTCATCAAAAAAAGGAAAAAGTAACACCCTTGGCTAAATAGGCATATAGGCGTAAAATGTTTTCTGTATTGTTTAATAACGTACAAAACCAGACGGGCTTTGTATTAAAGTTGACTTCATTTTAATATGAGAGAAGGGGAATTATTTAGCAAAATATTTCTGCTGAAGCTCATTCGTATTTCTATGGGTTTAACTTAAAAGGGTGTTTAAGAATTATTGGAATTCAAAAAGAAAAACGTTAACGTTTGAGTAGAAGTTTAATTTCTTCAACTACCATATGAAGGAAAAAAAAAAAAAAAAGGGCCACCTCAAAATAACTTTTGACCATTGCTGCCAACTAATCAGAAAGAGAGAACTCCGCTTCTGGGAAATTAAGCTCGGAGGACCTTTATCGCTGTCCCGGGGAGAGCCCCGGCCGCCTGCTCGCGGAGACAAGGCGGGCTCGCCGGTGGCCGGGCTCGCCCCGGGCCGGGCGGGCGGCGGGGCCTCCCGGAGGAGGGCTCTCCCCACCTGGGGCCGAGGCATCCCCGCCCTCCCGCTCCGCTCCCCCGCGGTGGGGAAGGACGTGCCGCGGCGGGGAGCCGGGAGCCCCCGAGGAGGTCCGGGGCACCATCGCCCGGGGGGAGCCCAGCCGGGGCTTTCCCCTCCCCGCGCCGCCTCCCCCCAACGGCGGGGACGCGCAGAGGCAGTCCGCCGCAGCGTCCGTCCGTCCGACCGTGCCGGCCGTCCCCGCCTGCCCCCCGCCGCGCGGTGCTGGCGCGAGCCGTCCTGTGCGACAGGCGCGGACGTGCCGCTTACATAATCACCGCCGGCCGCACGCGCACCCCGCGTTACATAAGGGACCGTGCCCCCGGCAGCCTCCGCGCCGCCGCACCCCCCCCCCCCCGCCCCCGCCCCCGCGGCAGCCCCGTCGGCCGGCGGGGAGGTGGGGGAGGGCGGCGGGGAGGGCCCCGGCAGCAGCGGCGGCCCCGGCCGAGCCCCTCGTTAACCCCCTTCCTGTGGCGTTTACACGTCATGGAACATTCCCGGAACGGGCCAACGTCCCACCCACTTCAGGGAACAGTCACCGCGGCGCAGCGCGCACACGGGCACGCAGGCACACGGATGCAGCTCCGGCGCGGCGGCGGGTCTCCCCGCACGCACACACGCGCACCCTCAGTGTCCCCCGGCGCCCCCCGCGGGGACGTGCCGGAGCCGAGGCCCACCCCGCCCCCCCCGGCGCCCCGCCTGCCGCCGCCGCGCCGGGCGGCCCCCCCCCCGCAGGGCGCCGGAGGCCGCCGAGAGAGCCCCGTCGGGGCGGCCCCCCCCCGCGGGCGCCTCTCCCCGGCGGTGACCATGCCCATTCCCCGCCGCAGGAGGGGATTACGCAAGGCAGCCAGCTCCTCATCTGCATACACTCACAAGCCGGGTATTCCCCGCATTTCCTAACGGCGTGTCACCGACAAAGGCCTGTCCCCGGCCCCGGCGCCCTCCCTCGCCGGCTCAGCGGGGCGCCGGGCCGGGTCGGGGGAAGGGCCACCGGCCGCGGTGCCCCGGGGACGGTGCCGGTGACTGCCAGCGCCCGGAGCCGCCGCCGCTACAGAGGTGACTTACCGGTCCGGCGGTTTTCCAGCCCCGCCAGCTTCCCCCCGCCCGTCCCCACCCCCGTCGCCTGCCCTCCATTTACCCCCGCAGCCCCGGGGCCGGGGGTCGCCCGGCGGCGGCCGCCCCTCCAGTCCCTCGGGCGGCACTTGGGGCGCTGCCGTCAGGCGGCGGGGGGCTCGGCAGGCGCCCCCTCCGCCGCGGCCCGAAAGCCGGCCCCGCGGCGCCCCCAGCCCGAGCCCCGCCGCCGGCGGCAGCCGCCCCCCGCCGGCGGCACGGCTCGGCGCGGCGCGGCGCGGCTGTCAGCTGGTGCCGGTAACAGGGGGCGAGCGGCGGGCGGGCGAGCGGGCAGGGAGGAGGGGGCTGCCCGCAGCAGCCGCTGCTGCTCACCTGGAGAGTCACCGAGGAGGGAGGAGGGAAGCCCTCCCGCTGCCCTTGTTGTTGTTGCCGATCCCGCCGGGCGCTCTTGTTGCTCCTTTGCTAAGGGCTCGCCTGGAGTGAGGTGGCCGGCGGTGCTTCTTTATATATAAAGACAGAGAGAGATATATCCAGCGGCCGAGGGGCGCCCGTTTCACGCATTTAGCTTAAGGCAGGTCATTTCTCTCCCTCTTTTTGGGAAGGATCATCACCATCACCCTGACAGTGGCGGAGGGGCTGGTGTTGCACGGGGGAGAGGCGGAGGCCCGGGAGCCGCAGCCCGCCCTGGCCGGGGCGGGAGGGAGGGAGCGCGCCGCGCCGCGCTGCAGGCGGATCCGCCGGGCTATTCCTGGCACCACTTCCCAGAACACAAGTTACAGGGCGGCGAGCGCGGAGCGAGCGCGGGGAGCGCGCCGCCCGTGACGTCACCCCCGGGTCCCCCCGCGCGCCGGCGGAGAGCGAGAGAGGGAGCGATCGGCGGCAGCGCCCGGGCGGGGGGTGATGGGCGCTGCCCGCCCCTCTGCCTGCGCGCGGGGCGGCGGGGGGAGAGGTGCGCCGGGCGGGCGGGGGGGGGGGGGGGCGAGGAGGCAGGGCTTCGGAGGGTGAAGCCGCGGCCTCTCCACGCCGGCGGAGACCGCCGCTCCCGCCCCTCCCGCCCCGCCGAGGGAACTCCCAGGAGAGCCGGCCCCGGCTCGCCGCGCGCCCTCCCGCCCCGAGAATTTCCTACGAGGACGCGGGATCCTCCTGCCTCCCCGTCCTCCCCCCCCACCCGCTTCCTTCCCGTTTTCCCCCGGCCCCCCCGCCCCCCTCGCTCCCGCCTGGACAAGATCACGTTATCTGTCAGGAAGAACAATACGGCACCGGGGCTCCCCGTGACGGCCGCCGACCCTGGCTTCCCCGCCCGGCCCCGGCGGGCGCCTCCGAAACCAGGGGCGGCTGTGCGCGCTGCGCGGGCGGCCCGACCCTGGCTCACCACCCGGTACCCGGCCCTTTCACAGGGGCCGCACAGCACACCGGCACGGCGGGGCTTGCCGCCGCTCCGGAGGGCAGGGAGCCCGCCCGCCGCGGGCACAGCCCCCCCCGGGGCTCTGCCGCACAGACGCACATTTATTTTAACAGCCTCTCGGCGAAGCGCCTTCCCCGAGAGCGCCCCGCGACACCGGGAGGACGGGCGGAGGCTGCCGGACGGGACCGAGGGCTGGGGACGCCGCTGCCTGCGACCGCCGCCAGGTCACGCCGGCTAACGGCCGCCCCGGGCTCGCGCCCCCACCTCCCCCCGCCGCCGCCGCCGCCGCTGCCGCTCACGGGGCCGCCCGCAGCCAATGAGCTCCCGCAACGTCCGGCGGGGCGGGGCCGGGGCCGGTGGCGGGGCCGGTCTCCCGCAGCAGCCGTCGGTGCCGGCCCCGGAGCCGGGCCGCCTCTCCCCCCCCACCTCCACCCCCCTGCGCGGGGCAGCGGCGCCGCGGGGGGAATACCCTCTCCTCTGGGCGAGGCGAGGCGGTGCTTGCCCTTCGTGGGAGCGTCCTGCCGCCGGTCCTCGGAGCCGCCGCCGAACCGGGAGCTGGTTAACCCTTGAGTCAGCCAGACGCCCCCGGGCTCATGGGGAACTGCTTTTGGCCTCTTTAGATTTGCCGCGGCTGCTCGGAGAGTACGGTTCACCCGGCTGGTTCCCCGGTTCGGGCTCGCTGCGGCACTGAGGAGTGCTGGGGCTTTGAAAGACGGTCTTCGTTTAATATTCAGTGTTTGCAGAATGGTTTTATTTTGGGGAAGCCATTCAACCGCATTTGAAGGCTACCGTAAGGTGACTCGAAGTGATGCCAGCTCGCAGCGGTGTCACCGTGACATCAGAAGTCGTGCTAGCACCTGAGGTTATTGTTACCTTGATTCACATCAAATCAAGAAAAAAAAATCTCTGCCTCGTGAATGGGAAGGAGAGTGCATGCACATAAATCCCCAAAGCAGCAGTTCTTAACAGCAGATGCCAGGGCAAACAAAACTATTATTTCACAGTTTTAGTAGTTAAGAATTTTAAGTCATGCCTGCAGCTTTTAGGGACTAGTAACGATTCAGTGCCCAGGGTTGCAATACAGGCGCACAGAATCCGCTAATAAATACCCCGTCATCCCAATACGGCCCTTGGCCCCTGTTGACTTTGGTGGCCTTTGGGTCGGGTCCCCAGAGCTTCATTGCGCTCCATCCAGGAGGGGCAGGAGAGTCTCGGGGTTTCTTGGGATTCGCCTCAAGTGATATGGGCACAAGCATCTCGCGTGATCGTAATTTTGCCATAACCGATGGCTTCTGTTACAGAAGGGGCTTGCTGCTGCCAGTGTGTGCAGTACTAGTAAGAGGACTGCTCCGCAGCCAACAAAGAGTTGCTTGTTCCTTGCTAAGTCTGCGGGCATGCCTGTCTTTGTTTTCCTGGTTTTCAGTGTAAGTGATACTGTCATTCCTGACACCCAGTATGGTTTGACTGGAATTATTCTGTCTGAGTAAACATATTGACCTTGGGCTTGTGATCTTTATTTGATGTCATGTCAGAATAAGTCAGTGGGAGACAGGAGTGCCGAGAATGCGTTCTAAATCGAGGTTTTCCCATCCTGCCGCTTGCCACGGCAACCCTCTGGGAAACTGCAGACTCCTGACCAACACATTTGACTCCTTGCTGTATGCCCAGCGTTGTCTGCTCCTCTCCTGCCCCTCACAAGACTTCAGAAGCTCATTTTTATTGTCACAGAGTCCAGCCCGCAGAAGCTACTGCAACAAGGGTCAACCTTCAAAATAATTTTTAAAAAAGTGTTTATTGACAGTTATTCTCAAAGCAAAGTTTAAAAAAAAAAGTGTTCTCTCCATAATGCTTTTCAAAATAAAGGTTTCTTTCCAATTACGTTGGTTATCTCAACGAGTTTTACTCTGCATCCTTTCCCATGTTCTCTTTCTCTTGGTATTGCGGCATCTGAGCCACAGCCATTTCCTTCGCTGTGGCTACAAGAGGTGCGAGCTGGAGCTGCACCTTGGGCACCGTAGCGGTCCCAGGGAAGAGACTGAAGCTACGCGCGTGCTCAGAGTCCTTGACTGTCGTACTTGAGTTGTTTGGCTCGAGCCCCGGAGGAGGTTTTGACAGGCTGCACACCTTGCAGCTGCAAGAGTCCTTACTGTGGAGGAGACCCCCGGCCAAAGAGGCAGGGAGGTCTTTGCACGGCTCCTTCAGCCCACTCCCCCTTTGTGCAACACTGTAGGGGGATGAGCGTAGCCTGAGTGCAAACCTACCTTCCTCCCCGACCGATGCCCCTTTCCCCTCCTGCGGGAAGCAGGAGGCAGGAGCACCGTCCCGCAGAGGGACTGCAGCTGGGATGGCCGGGTAGTTTCCCTCACAAACTCCTGCCAGTAACTCCACAGAGAGGCAGCAGACATCTGAATCACTTTCTCTTGCCTGCTTGTGACAACAACACAACCTAATAATGATGTCCTTGCATCACACCGTCCTATCATTTCCCTCTAGATTGTTTTTTTTCACATTTACATCCAGCATTTCATCAAACTATCACTCCAACTAAACTGAGAAGGGAACTAAGGGAGCTTTCAGGTGTGAGATTTACAGCTGTTATTTAAGTACAGATTTTGCAGATTCGTCAGGAAAGAAGTCAGTCTTGCTGCTTGGAAAGCACCTTGGCCATCACAGCTGCCACTACTAGCAAGCACAATGCAGAATGATAATATTCAGCAATGATGTTCACAGTTTATTAAAAAGTATGAATTATTCTGAAAACTTGGTTTGATCTCAACGTACAGAATCCATCAGTTTTGTAAACTGTGCCGCTCCCAAAGTCAATAATAGAAAGCATTACATAATTTTTCTGTAATAGTGCAGTTGAGTTGAAATGTTAAATTAGCATTCCTAAAATAGTTAACAATTTTAAAGCAATTCATCCCTTCTTACTCTGGGAAAAATTACTTGGTACCCGCAAAGCTGTTACGGATACAGCCTCACCAAAAGAGGCAATTCCTTGATATAAAGGGGTTGATACTATCTATTGATTTCAGTGTGAGTAGTGTAAAGCAAAATGGACCAAATGTATCCAATCTTCTGAAAGTCTCAGAGGGCAGGAGCGCAAATTAAAATTAGTGTTGGTGGCGTTATTTCGCTGTCTAGCATCCTCTTTCTTAAGGTTTGATTAAGTGAGAAAACCTATAGGAAACTGCCTGGGAATGGCCCTCCTCATAAATAAACAAACACTAGTAGTTTCCTATCAATGGTGTTCAAAAGGCACCGTGCTTATTTGCGTAGGAGCTTCCCTCCCTTTCCCCTCACTCCTCTTTCCGACTGCCTGGACCGCAATGTCTCTTGCCCCTTCCGCTCCCACCACTGCCTTTTCCAGCTCCCTAGTTACACTCAGTGCTCCTTACGCTTACCAGTTAAGCCACTGGCTTTCCAATGCTGGAAGGGGAAGGACTCTTTGGAGGATCTGCTCTTCCTGCCCGTGTGAGCGAGGGAAGGGCCCTGAGCTGGATGCTGGGATGATGGATGTCCAGCCAGGGTGAGGGTCCCTGCCACTGGCCCCTCCTCAGGGATGCTGGCAGAGCCCAAGAGAGCACCTCCGGTGTTTCTGGGGCTGGGAAGGAGAGTGAGAAGGGAGACTGACCTAGATCAGAAGGCTTGTTGAGAGTCCTGAAAGGGCTGCATTTGTCTCCTGCTTTACTTTGGATGCCAAACACATCACAAAATCAGCTTGTAGAGGAGTATTAATTCACATAGCTGAGGGGATATTTATTTCGAGAGATACCTACCTTCTACTCACCATCTCAAGCTCTTCTTCTTAGAGGTAACTAGCAGACCAGTCATTTAATACCATAAAACGTATTTCCAGCCACAGCGTTCCACTTTCCCATTAGTACGCATTGCTTTCGTTTTGCTCAAGTGACATCTTATGAAAAAAGAGAAAAAGACATTGCCGATTCACCCTCCCAACACCTCTCCCTGTGCTTGAATCCGGGCTGCTGTATCTTGTTTGTCTACTCTCCTACACAAACAAGGGTAATCTTTCTTGATAGGGGAGTGTGCCAGTGACTCCTCCACAGAACACAAAGAAGTCACAGTGAAGCACTTCTTTATCCACAACAGCTTCAAGCTCATAAGGTATCAAATGGTGAAAAGGAGCAAGAAGCCAAGGTGGTTAGCCTGAACAAGCCTGTGTGTAAATAACTCTGGCATAGGGCCCAAAGGAAGGGGAGTACTATTTGCCTGCTAATGAACAAATGGCTCTATTTCCTGAAGAAAAAATATTTTCTGCAATACTGAGCTTTCCCCCAAGAAAAAAAAAAAGTTATTTTCTCCACATAAAGTATTTCCAGATGCAGAGCTAACATGCTGCGTGTATCAACAGCTTGATAATAACATATCACCACTTGACCTTGGAAGGGGGGGGAAAATGAAAAAGGCAGAATTTTCTGAAATTATCCCCTTTCATGGGAATATTTTTTAAAGCCTATGAATTCTGGGAAAATATTTTTAAATACAATTTGATTATTTTTACTCATTTCCATCTTTTCACAGCTAATTAGCAAGCTGAATAGGAAAATGTACAATGGTGACCAGAAACTCAGCCAAGTGATTATGTGCACTTCTCATGTCTAAGTGCTATAGCCAGATTCTCTTTGATCATCCTTTTTAATATCACAGACCAATTAAGTTTTTGAAAGACCCTTACTTTTAGAGATTTTGAGAAAATATTTTGCCTTGCTAACAAGAGGGCCATGTTATCAAGCACTGGTTATTTCCCTTTAAACAAAAAGTAACAGCTCCTAGGTATTTTGTATACTATACTGGGTTCTCTCCCCCTCCTTGACCCACTTTTTTTAGGAAGAGCTGAAGTAAGAGCCTGCCAAAGACATGGCGTGGTTTAGCAACTTATGAGTTATATATAACCTGAACACTTAAGTGACTTAATTTTCTAAAAGCTTACCTATTTATATTCCCATTAGACCTCATAGCTTTCCATTTAGCAATGTTCTCATATAGGCAACTTACAATTTTGCACCATTTTCCAATTCAGAGAAACCTCAAGTCCTTCATGTATAGAGAATTTCATGTATGGGCTGGAGGGAGACAGAGGGGCAGATGACTTCTAGTAGTGAGTAGTGACAACTTGAAAACAGAGTAAAGGAGAATATCTTGGCATCTCAGAATGGCAGAGGGCACTTTGGATAAGAAAAACGACATTAACTAAGTTGCAGCTACCTAGAATTTGACCAAATGATCCTATCTCCTTTAGTCTTCTGGCACATGCCATGGGAACCTTCCTAACCACATCGGTTGCCCTCCTGGTTTTGCATCTCAGGAATCTTCCCACAGGCCAGCGCCTCGAGCATCCTGCGAATACCTTCCTTCACAACTGATCCAGAGGGAAGTGTGCCACCTACTGAAGGACTTTCTTACGTTCTTTCCCAAACCTGAACTTTCCAGGCCTTCACACTACTAACTCGAATAAGGAATTAGTGTTCGGTTTATGGAAGTTTGCAAACTCAGCAACTGGAAGGTCATGAAGATGGACATGAGCAAATGCAATCCAGGCTACTTCCGTCTAATTCACGTGTAAGCAGCATAATTTGAGATAAAAATAAATCCTCTGCCTGAGAGCAAGTATCAGTGTTACCCCTACATTGCCACTTTTGCCAAAAGTAGGATAAATATCAAGCATTATCTCTACAACTGTAAGAAAATATTAGATCTGGGGATAATCAGTACAACACATGGATGTGTTGGCAATACTTGCATACACAGTATTTGCAGTTTAGGTATTAGTTAGGCTTTTTTAACACATGAGTGAACAACTGGCTTTACTGCCAGATAGTAGTGACCTTTGATAGCGCACTGTCTCAGTTAATCATTCGGCTGAACAAGCTCAAAGGAAACTTTACACAGTTGTTGCCATAACTTGTTTGACACACCTAGAAGAGTGTCCTTTCGTTACCTGTGTTGCATGCCACTGAGTTATTCATGCATAGTAATGCATCATTTTTGCTATCAAAAAAGTTGAAACAGATGTCAATGTTGTCTCAACTGTTGTAATAGCGGAACATAAATAAGTATTTTAACAAGACCAATTGCTTTCATTACAATATGTGGAACTGGGTAACTGAAAAACTTTCAGGTTTGAGGCTCATCAGAGCCTTTCACTTTGGAGTCAGTGCTTTAAATTGTGCTCATGTACATTACAGCAGATAATCAAAACATCTAAAATTCTGATTCACTGAAATTAACAGATAATATGTCCTTAAAGCTCATCACACTTCTGTATTGAACATATTTGTTCGTAAGAAATATTGTTCTCAAAAATTTTCACGAATAATTTCCTCAAAACTTCAGCTGGAAAGTAAGGAAATAAAAGAATACGGTTTAGAATAAACATCTTAATATATTTACGGTTTGAAAATGTGTATAATAAAAGTTTGAAGTGTTTCTACCAGTTTTGTCACAGTCTTAACCAACCTGTCATACAGTACATTAAAATCCCTTAATACATGAAACTGTACCATTTAAGGTTTCACATATGCAGGAGATAGAAGTGAAATAAAATTCATTGTCAGCAAGCACAAAACAGGGCGAGATCTAGCTCTAAACTCACCATCACAGTCACGGGGTCTATACTAGCTATCACCGAGCAAAAACGGTCTGGAAGCCATTGTGGGCAGTTCTGCAAAACTATCAGCTCACTGTTCAGCGCTGGCCAAGACAACAGAGCAGGATTTATTCTGAAATTAAAGGGATAAAAAGGCTGTACAGCCATAGAAATCTAGGGTGGCATATTCCCAATGCACTTCTGGTCATTTTCTGCCCACCATGCTCCCAGCAGGACTGCTCCACTGGCTAAATCCTCCTGCAGGCAGGGCACAAGCCAGCGGCGGCTGCTGCGGTGGCTGCTGCCGTGGCAGCTCTTTGGGAGCTGGTTGTTTTTCCTAGCTGCGAACCGCTCCTTGAGCTCCCTGCCACGCAACCCCAGAGGCATGTGTGCCAGCTGCCGAGGCTCTCAAGCACAGGAAAGGTTTGGTAGATTAGGAAGGGTGGCCATCCCTTTGGTAGTATCTATTAAATTATTAACCATGAGGAGAGGGTGAGCCAGAAGTGAACACTCACCAATATTCTGAAAATCTAAAACCCCACAAGGTCCCTGCCCCCCCCGCCCCGAGAAAACTACCAGATAGCAGATTTAAAACAAGCAAAAAGAACCTTTTCTTGACACAGCACACAGTTAAAGCGTGGACCCATGGCAGAAGAATGCAGTACCATAGTATGAATGTCTTCCAAACAAGATTCACCTCATTAGCTGTGAGATAGTCCATTATCGGCTATTAAAGCAATGGCCCATATACACACAGATGCTCCGGGGGTCAGTCCCTACACTGCTTGCTAGCTGGCAGAAGAGGGTGTATCACAGAAAAGATATAGGAGACAAAAAGAGGAAGTTCTTTCCCTAAGCGATGTAACTGGCCACAATTTGAAGACAATAAATTACACGGAGCTTTCATCTGGCTGCAGTAGTGGTAACTCTTACCTTCCTACCAATTTATCGTTGTTTTTTCTTTTTTTCAGTCACAATTAGCCTCTCTTTGTGCAAATGTGTGACTACTTTTGGGTTTTTTCACTATCTTCAGTTTCAAAAATTACATGGAGAAGCATTCGATGAAAATTTCAGTTCACCCTTGCACTGTTTTTCTTCTTCATAATGAAAGAAAAATTGCATAGGATGTTATATTTTCTGCTTTGAAAACAGAAATGCATTAAAAGATCTCCAGCAGGATACGGATTTGTCATGATCTAACCAATTCTAATAGGTAAAAGATCAATATAAACTCTATTTTCTGAATACCACAGGCTCGTTAATGTGAAATACCCAGACAGCAAACTTTGTATTAACTGATTTTTTTAACTTCTAATATTTTTGAGCCATTGTCAGCCCAGTTAGGTGTTCAGCATATGTTTTGCGTTTCAGAATCCATATACCATTCATCTGTAATAAAGAGATGTGAAAGGGATGTGAGTCATTAGTCATATTCAGGAAACATGTTTCTGAAAAATTAATACACGACCAGTTGCCAGTAAGTAGCAATCTGCTACATATACGAACAAAGTATGTTATAAAGCTACATATTTTAATAGCAGTCTTTAAATGTTAAAATTGTAAACTGTAATGGAAACAACATTTCTCTAATGGAATATTTAATATCACTTAAGACCCACTAAGGACTGCACAATAATTCTTAGATCAATGGGAGCTGGGTAAAATTACATAGAGTCAGTATAGTATAGTAAAGTCTGAAGTCAAGCTGGTATGTAAAGGTATATTTAACAGTTAAGTGCAGGAATAAACATAGTGATTTCAGTGATGTTATCTTGGGCTTAAAGTTAAACAAACGCTTAAGTGTCCTAGACTTTACAATCCTGTCCCCTCCATCCTTTCTCATAGACAATGATATTTCTCACACACCTCTAGGAGGAGAAGTACGATTTGGCCCGAATCAATACACTAATACAAACACTTTCGCACCTCCAGTGACTATCAGTATGTATGTACATGGTTTCCTTACTTTTTGAGAATTATTGGATTTTTCACATGGGTGGACACTACTGAATTCAAACAGGTTGCATTCATTGGATGTTGTTCGTTAACAATTTTAGTTGTGGTCTCAGTATAATCATGGGGAATCGCTGGAGATGAGGAAAGAAAAGAAAAACAGGAGTCTTTTGGTCAATAAGGACATTGACAGATTCTTTAAAAAGCATTTTTACCCTAAAGCTAAAAATTGTAATTGCCAGTGTAATAACAATATTCTGTTAAGGAACTAGCAAGAAGCCTGTTCGGCTGGGGAAGGTCAGTTGGTGGGTACCTACATGAGTAAGTAGAGATTCATTCCTGGGCTTACAGCATGGCCATCCACGTTCCCGGCTCAAGGTCCCTGGTCTGTAGAAATTACTGAAAGAGCAAATTAGTCTGTGGCATCTTCATGTAAACTGTAAATACATTTCAACAATCCAGAAATTTCTGAAACTACAGAAAAGCTGGCAGCAGCTAACCACGTGTGCTGTGAGCAATGGGCACAGAAGCCTCACTCACAGCCATATAATAAATTAAAGGTCATCTTTTTGTCTTATTTTCTTTGCCCTAAGTAAGTGTAAAGGTCTGTTTAAATAGTTCAGGTGAAAATCTTTTCTTTCAGAAAAACAAAATTACATGTTTGGTTTCAGAGCAGGAAAACTGGCTGAAGACAGCTAATGACGGTAGGCAACAGATGTTCCGGAAGTGAAAATTAACATGGATTTTGGTCAAAAGATTAAAATGCGAAAAATATTCTAGCAGCCAGATATAGTAAGAAAGTGGGAGACACTGGGGGGGCAGGGGGGTGGGGGGGATCGCTGAATCCATGAGATGCGATATAGCTTCAGATAAATTAAAGGAAATAAGGATAGAATAATCTATCAGAGGAGATAATGCACAGTTCGAAGTAGTGGCTGTGTTGACAGTAAACCAGCCTGACAGATCTGTGAGTCCTCGTCCGTGCTAGTCCTCCAGCAGCACCCAACAGGACTTCAGAGACTGCACAGGCATTACCCATTAAGTTGAATATAGCAAGTGATTGCCAGCATACTCTGTGCCATTCAAGCTACCACAACTGAGGAAGAACATTTGTGGAAAGCATAACAAACATCTAAGTCCTGAGAAAACAGAAAGTTTCAAGCTTGGCTTCAGTGAAGTGCTATTAGTACAATCAAGAATAAAACCTTCTTCTGATTAAAGAAATAGTTGGGCCAACAAATCGGGTAGCTGGTGACCTAAACTTGTCTAGAGTTTGGGATCTGTAATTATGCTGTCTCAGACTGACTAGATGACTTACAGTGCAGTACTTACAAGCTTTTTATTTCCCTTATCTGCCTCTCTAAGGCCGCAGCAGACAGTGCAGCAGTTAGAAATGGTGCAGAAGTAGATTTTCCCTCCATACCATATGTTCTGATGCCAGAACAGGCTGGTATGGAAATCTGAATCCAGATTCATTTAAAGATATTTGGATGTTTTTGACTTGGTTCTTATTGCTTTTCAACCAGACTCGTACAAGACAGAAGACAACAAAGCTGTATCTGTGCTAGTCAATGAACCAGGCTAGGGCCCGTTCTCTGTCCTCGAGGACTTGCATCTTTAATGCCTGCCCAAAACAGAGCAGCATCACACACAGTACCTGGCAGGAACAGCCCAGAGCCCATGCTATTCCCCAGGCTGTGCTCAGGTGTATCTAGCAGGCTCCTATCTGGCACAAGCCAAAACCCTGCTAGGAAACATGTTCACTGCTGAACAACATACATGATTGCATGCAGAGGGCTAAAACCATGCCCTGGCCCTGCATTGCACATTAAGACAGCAGTAGCCTAAGAGAATGAAAAGGTATGCAGTCAGAAAGTCGAGGGATTGCTGGCAATACGCGAAGAGGGAAATTAAGTGCATATTGGCAGGGAGTGAAAGAATAAAATTATGCTGAATGGGAAGAGAAGAAATACTGGGAAGGAAAACATCTCAATTCAGGAAGCACTTAATAATGTGGTTTAAGTTAAAGCATATGTTTCAATATTTTGTTACCGATAGTCTGTGTGCCTCAAGTTAGGCGTATATTTGAGCAGCTTGCTGAGCTGGGGCTCTGCAGTGAACTTTCACAAGCTGCTTAAAGTGATATAAATCCATGGTGGCACAGAGACATGAGCTTCCCCTTCCTGATGTCCCTAGCCCTGTTGTTCCACCACCTCCCCTCTGCTGGTACTAGTACTTGTGTGAGCTGCACTGTCAGTGGCACCAGCAATGCACTTGCAATGGGGGCTGGAGGATGTGAGCAGGAGAGGCGAGGGCAAAAACTGGATTTTTCAGCATCTGCAACTGAGCCGGGCACAAGGTGAAAACACTAGTCAAAGTGCACTCTCTGTGCCCTCATCTACTTCACTCCTTCTCCTTTAGGAAAGCTAAACAGAGATTTCAAACTTATCTTGGATGGGCTGCCTGAGCCTTCACAACTTTTTTCTGAAGTAGTTAAATAGGCACCATATCTGTGCAGACATGGTGTAAGAAACAGATCTATCTACGTGACTGGAAATAAATAAAAAAAAATATTAATTTGCATTTTCAGAACAAACATTTCTAAAGATTCTGGGTTTTTTTCCCTGAAGAAGTGCCTAACAGATGGTTTGAGTGAGGAGTGGTGAGGCACTCAAACAGTACCAATTTCCTAGTGTTCTGTCAGCTATTTACGGTTTCTATTGCACACATTAAACACTGAGATCACTTCTCCTTCATAAACTTCAACTTTACCTTTTAATGTATAAGAAAAAAACCTTTCAGATGTCCCATATTAATACCACTGTAATGATATTGCTTGAATTATTGGTCTCCATCTTTCAATCTACAGTGCATATATAGACCAGTTCATTACTCAGGGAGAGACAATAAAATAGCACCAACCATTTAAAACCTATTAATCTGGATAGCACCATTAGCATAAGCAATAGTTTATTATTACCAGATTAAATCCATTAGAAGTATCCTGAGTTTCCAATCAGGTTAGTAATAAACTGACAAAAGCGATCTACACAAATGACTGTACTGCTTGATGGAATACATTTTGTATTGGTATACATTAATCTGACTTGTAGACTGCTGTACTGTTATTTATAACTCTGATAAACTGACTTTTATAACATGTAAAAGAGCTAAACATTTTATCAAAGAACAGTTAGAATGTTTCCATAGGTTCTGTGATCAATGTATTTTTTTCTCTTTAGGGGCTACAAGATATTTTCTAACATATACAGTTCTATTAGTCAGATAATCCTTGATCACTGTGTAACTTAACTATGTATTCTTTCCTTCAGGTTTTACAGGATTTAGGTTAAAGAAAATGGCAATGAAGACCAAGCACAAAGTATTTGAAAAAATAGGATGCTAAATGGACGTCCCAGATGACAAGACTACTGTGTTGTCATTGTCCCCACGGAGTCAGGGCCCTGCTAAAGCTGACTGAACATGGGTGTGCTAGTCTGTTGGGACAGACTGGGATTCAGATGGCTCCTCAAAAAAGGCTTTAGACATTTAGAAGGGACAGAATAAAGTCAGAGATTTAATAAGGAGAATTTTAAGAAGAAAGGTAGGTTTTTTAACTCTTTAACAGAAACATGTATTTTTATCTTTCTAAGGACACTGATATGTATTTTATCAGTTAATGGACTATTTTAAAAGCCTGGTATTTCGTCTAAGTGCTACATATGCCAAGTATTGTATATATGTCTATGTAATGCATGCTGAAACGTAGGTTACAGCTAGAAGTCAGCTCCCAAGCCCTCTGTATACGGAAGAAAATAGGCTTTTCTACAGATGGGAAGCTAAAGCTAAAAGATTATGACTTCACTTTGTGCTGGCAGGCAAGAAAATCAGGAGGAGCAGAACTCCCTGGTGCTTTCTGTGGCCTTTCTTATTGAGTGGATGCTATTTCCTCCTTTTTGGTGCACCACACATGGATGGGGTTTGTATATAGGACAGCAAGTGGAATCAAGAACTTGATTCTATTTATCAGAAGTCAGGTGTCAAAAAATTGCTGTCATTGTCAGCAATTGCCTCCCTTTTTTTTTTTTTCTTTTTCTTTCTCAGTGTCTTCCTAGGGCAGTACAACTAGGCTTGCACAGGGACAAAGATGGCATATGTTTTTTGGTACCCAGAGAAGGGAGATTTCTATCGCTGCCCTGGACTTTCCTCCTGAAACAGGGGAAGAATGTGGTAGGATCAGCATCAAGTTTAACTGGCCCACAGACTCTGTCCAATATCTTACTCCATAAGTGGGATTACAGGCAAGGAACCAGAACGAATACCCAAAGTCCCAGGACATCAGGAGTCCACTGGGATAAACGAAGTCGCAGCACCGATGGGCTGGCATGGGAAGGAAGGGACTCTGCTGGTTTCATTTGCCAGCTGCTCCCATTTTTCTGGTATCAGCCATGTCTTGGTACTCAGTGCAAGTTTTTTCCTAAGGCTGTTGTAATTTTCCCCTGAAGTAAGAGGATATATGACTGGGTCCTTTCTGATAAAGTGACAGGGTAATACTTACATACACGAATCAGATTAGTTGACCGTAAAGATACATGGGATGTGTTGTTTGAAGGACATGAATAGTTGTTGCTGTTGTTCAGCCTGAAATAACTTTGCTTTCCTGAATGCAATATGAAAACCTGCTAAGAAAAGTGGACTATCGCAGCTGAACATAGCTCTGATATAAGACTGACAATAAGGTACACCTAGTACTTTAAGCTGGCCTCTTACCATGTTCTCCAAGGTTCAGCCACAACAATCATTCTTCTGAAAGTCAGGTTGTTTTGTGTAATCTTCCTGTGTAGCATGACTCAGTTGCTTAAAAGTCTTTGAAAATCAAGAAGGAAAGAATCTAATGGAACCAGAAGCAAAATCTACTGAATTTTAAATTGTAGGGCATCTCTCAGGCTCACTTATTTTCCCTTATGTAAATAAATTTGAGGATGAGAGATGTAGCTTTCTCCCACAAAATTAATAGATTAAATAAAAGTGACTCCTTTTTTGACAGTCCATTGAGGAAATAGTTTTTGATGGTTAAACTGAATGGATTTATGTTCTGATCTTTTTTGCTACGTTCTTACTACAGTCAAATCAGTTTGTGCATATATAGAGACAGAGGCATGCCAACTTCATTTAGCCTTTCACAATTTTATGCCTCTTTTTAAGCAGAAGGACATTCAGTGATCAACTGAATTGCATTCATTAAATATACTTTATGATCTATGTCGCAAAGATAAATACATTCCCTGGTTTCCCCCTGTGAGGTTGCCCTGGTGTTGAGCAGGAACCTTGCGAGTTGTGGCTCGCAGTGTGGTCCTGCGCTTCTTTCCATCCTGAACTGGAGGGGGAAGTTGAAGGGACAGTGGCAGCACTGGTCCTTCTCTAGATTTACAGCACCATCACTGCAAGCGTGATCTTGACTCCCATGACTTACTCTGAGGTGCACCTCCAGGCCCAAACTCCCAGGGAAGAGGGAAGAGGGCCAGGGCATGCTCCTGGCCCCATCTGCTTTCTCCCTGCACAACCACTCTGCAGGCAGCCTGCAGACAGCCGTCTGACGGCCCGCACAAGCCAATTTGTCATGCCCTGACAGGCAGGCAGAGCACCACCCGCTCTCAAGGCTGACTCCAGCCATGCTTGCATCCAGGCATGCAGGGCCACGGCTGAGGAAGTAGGAGTCTAGGCTGGGGCAGACCTAGCCGGCTGGTCATGGGCCTGACCTGCTGGTGAGGAAACATCTCTTGCAGGAGAACATTGCTGCAACCAGAGCAGGATCCTGCTGGCTTACCTGAACAGGCAGGGATTTTGCTCTTGGTGCTGTCAACAGCCCCAGCCAGGCATTTTCCAGTTAGTCCAGTCTGTATTTTCATGAGAAAGGAAACTTCCTCTGGACAAAGAGGTTTTTGTTACCAAGGGAGAAGACAATGTCAAGTGTCTGTTCCACCAGCCATGTCTGGGGACTCCTCTTAACCAATGAAGAACATTATTATTAATGGGAACCCAAATCTTTGCTTACATGGCTTAATGCAAGTGACCAGTGTGACTAACATGACCTGTATCTTCAACCAAGGCAGTCTTTGTTTTGGATTAAAAAAGAATGTGAAATGTAGGTAGAAAAAGGCAGCTTCCTTGAATCTCCGCAGTGTTAGCAAGGTTTTTGATTTCTTACTGAACGTTTGTTTAAACCCTGCCAGTCAAGCTTTTGCCATACACGCTGGGAATTTTCTGGTACTGCTGGTGAATGGTGTTCTTCTGGCTAGCAATAATTGTCTACTTTTCAATTATAACATTAATCCCAATGTTTAGTTTCATTCCAGTGGCACCACTTCAAAATCTTCCTTATGAACTTCAATTTTAATATCTAATATTCTTATATTAATAGTTCTGCAAGATGAAAGTGCTGGCAAAAAAAAAAAAAGAAGAGTGAGTCAGTTTTGTGACTAAAAGCCTTTAAAAAATTTTAATTTTCCATTGTGTCTATAGAAAAGACAAATGGACTTGGGAAGAAGGTGTAATCATTCTTCCTGAATAAATACCTTCTAGTAGCAATTTTCCTTGTGAGGAATTTGAATCTGGAGAACTGTCTCAGAGTACATGGAAGTCAAGAGATGTATCAAACTGGACCTCTGTATTTCTGTTATGTATTTACACTAACCTGACTGGTTCACATGCTTAGCTCCTTTGGACTGCAGCTGTAAGTGCTGGAGACCTGAAATCTCTGGCCATACTGCATTGTTCTTGGCTGTTGTATACTAAGACACAAATGAGCTTTTACTATGTTCTCAGTAGAGCTATTTTTTAAAGACTGTTTTCTCTGCTAACAAGCTTTCATGGGCTCAGGAAAGTCACATGTGCCCATCCAGGGGGCACAATGAGTTATCTGTGCCTACGTAGAATTAAGCAAGTAAAAAAGGAATGCTGAATTCAGGAAAATGCCTTTTTAATAGTCTTGAAATTATTTGCAAATATTTGTTCAACTGCTTGAATACTTTTGACTGAAAGGTGCTTTTGGGAAGCAGGGAAGACTGTATTCACAACACTGCAACAGGAATAATGTAGGTTTTCCCTGCCTCCTTCTTCCCCTTTCTCCCTTTTTTTTCATTAATAACTTAAGGGTTAAAATGCTTAACCAAGATATGGGCAACACAAGTGCAGTTCTTTGCCTGAGAGAGTAACCAAACTACAAAGATAAAGAGTCATGGGTATACATGAATGAGGCACAGAGTAGATTCAAACTATCTCTCCCACTATCTTTACATGAGAGCCTTAATGGCTAAGCTATAGGGTAGTTGAATTTTCTACTGCTGACACTTTTTCCTTCACACAAAACAAGCTGTCAGCAGCCAAGGTCACAATAAACCCTCAGTCTGCTTCAGGGATGAAACCTGAACACTAATCTCCAAAATAAAGAGTATTTTATTATTTATACAAAATACACAGTCTCCAAAAATAATCAAAAGAATTCTTCCCGACTCAAACATATCCTCTAGCATGTTGGAGAGAATGAAAAGTGGGAGCTACAGATTCTAGTCTGTTTTGCTACTGGGAGGAACTGAACCAAACTTTCTTATATACTTGGTGATTGCTTTAACCCCTGGATTTTTCAGGGAAAAGAGTTCATCTTCCAGTTGCTTGTGTCCATCCTTTCCTCTGCTTTCCCTCACCCATCTTTCCCACAATATAATGTTACAGATCGAACAAAAAGTTTTTTCACATTTAAATTATTTGTATATCTCCTTACAGACCAACAGTTAGATGATAAGATACTATCCAGTTGCAGCCACAGACCTCTCACTTTGAACACTAGGAACTGGGGAACGTGGAAAATAGGGTAGCAGGACTTGAATACTGTAATCCCCATAAAGAGATGAAATGCAGTGTGCTATCAAAAATAAGAAGCATCTTACAAATACCACCCAGTAAACACAAAGGCATTACGTAAGGAACAAATACATCACTAATTAGACTGCTAGAATCTACAATGGAAGAATTTAATTTCACATATACATGTATTTGTAACAAATCTCTATGTAAACACTATTGAACAATCATTAGTACATAATGAGCCCCATTACAATCATGAATTTCTAACGACATATGCGTAAACATGCATCTGCCATGGACGTTCTTGCCCTGTTCTATCACTGTGCCATATCTAATGCATTGTCATGGGTCAGAAACATCCAAAGCACATAGAATAACACACCAGTCAAGTACTGTGCATCAACAATGCTGTGTCATGCAGAAACCATGATGGTAACTATAACATCCATAGACCTTAGCGAGGCTAAAAACTGTGTGTTCCCCATCTCCTGTGTACTCCATCACCTGACCTGGGCCTTTGACTTGTTTATTTTGTGGGACATAGATTTGACTTCTGCAGCATCTGTGGTTTGCTGATCTATCTTTGTATTGTGTGTATGAAGGAGCACACTTCTTTTGATATTTTCCTGGTTTTGACTGACAACTGTGACAAAGGAGTGGAAGAGGGGTGCTTCCTTTCCTAGGTTAGCCTCAAATGCTGCACAAGAATGTAAGAATAAAATGGCCCCTTCTTTCAGACCAGTGGTTTGTTTAGCCAAGCTTTCTCTCTTCAGCTGTCTGAGATACAATTGTCAGAGAGGCAACACTTTCCTGACGTTTACTACCTACTTTGTAAAGTAGTACATTAAAATGTATTCTTAAATACATTTTAGACTAATGTTCTAGTTTCATTGAGTGTCTCTTAGATTTGGTATTGTGTCATCTTCATGATTTAGATCATATATCCCTCAGCCGTCTTCCTTCCTAAGTGAAAATTCCCAGGTTTTCCAGTCTCTTACACGTCAGGGGCTCTATCTCCTTAACCATTTTAGCTGCTTTCTCTGTATCTGTGTTTCCTGTCTTGTGCTCAATACCTTTCCTGACGATGTACAACTTTTTATTGACTTTTGTGGCTGCCACCTGAGATTGAACTGATGACTTCAAGGAAGTGTCAACGGTAACTCCAAGATCTCTTTTCTGAGCTATAACTTTTCAGTTCACATTGTGCTGGCATGGAGTTTAGATTATTTTTCCGTAGAGTCTGCACTGAAGCTAATGTGACACCTTCTTGCCTGCTCACCAAACTTAGCAAGTTTTTTCTGGTTTTGTTGTTTCCTGTTTCTTATTATTAGCATTACATTTCATTGCCCAAAAAGAAGTATTGGAGAATTCAATGCATACATCCTACTACATGTCACTGATGAAAGTGTTGAATAAAACTGGTTAAATCACTGAACCCCAGCAACTGACCCCACCCTTAGTAGTGATCATCAAACTCTTTTGTTTGCCCAATCCCTTCACCAGCTTTCAGTCCATAAGATAATATCTCCCCCACCCCCATGGAAAATTACCTTTTGTAATAACCACTGGTGTGGAATTGTGTCAAAGATCTTTTCAACACCAAAAATATTAAGTGCCCTGATACCCTTAATCCATGTGCTTGACTGCCCTCACGGAACTTCAACAGGTATTTGAGATGGCCTTTCCTTTTAAAGAAGCCATGCTTACTTCTTCCCAACAGGTGATGTTTATGCATGTGATCAAGTATCCTACTCTAAGAGATACCCTACTATCTAATCAGGAATGGAGTCAGCCATCAGTCTGCAGCTCCTCTGATCTCTTTTAGAGCCTGTTTTGTAGGTCGATGTTACACTGGCAGTCTGGCAGAGTGGCCATTTCTATACATTTGTGAGACAACTTGGCCAGCAGTTCTGCAATTTCACGTTTGAGTTCCTTCAAAATATTGGTTGAAAGCCATCCTGCCCTGGTTACTTACTGGTATCTAATTTGTCTATTTGGTTTAACTCACTTTGAATCCCTGATCCTACAGGCAAAGGAAATGGGAACAGGGACTTGAAATAACTTTTCTTTGTCCCAGCCACTTGGCCGAAGCAGTAGTGATATGCTAAAATGGAAATCTGTGGAAAGAAAATAGGTCTACTGATTTTATCTGGTTATCCACAAGTAATCTGTATTTTGCTAAAAACATTGGATAGAGTTGTGACAGAAATCATAAAGGTAGTAGTGAGGCACCTTTTGATTTGCACATCTGACACAGTAATGCCAACCTATTTATGTGATGATAAAAATGAGCTAAATTAAGAATGATCAGGGAACCCCATTCGCATTATTGAAGCATCATACAGTAAGTGCAAGAGACAGGTGGCATAAGTGCTAAAACAAGGATGGAGAGTTATGTGCTGCAGGGAATCAATCTACTGCATTAACGGCTAATGGCACACTCAATGTTTATCCATTATTTATCACATAAATTAGTATGTACTGTCTAGACTGCAGAGGTGCTTTCATAACAGAGTGACACTGATTACTGAAAATTAAAAAATGAGAGCTGATCTTAATAAATGAATTGAAAATTAGCAAATTGTAACAAACTCCACATGGTATATCTGCTCCACCTAATAACACTGCTTTTGTTTTGGTTTTATGAAAATTATTTGATCCATCGCTATAATTTTAGAGTTTAGAGAATAATGCAAAACCTGGAAAAAAGGCAGAGGACGTAGGATGCAATCATTTCCTGCCACTATCTCATACATTCATTTGCATGCACACTTTCATTCTGAGCTGCTTTTTGTTTTGCTTTAATATTCTGCTCATTTATTTCTTTTCCTTTTCAATTTACTGGCACATTAGTGAAAACTAAGAATATCTGCTCATACTGAGAGAAGAATAATGTTACTCAGAATGTATTGTGTACCAGTTGTGGCATAGA
This sequence comes from Phalacrocorax aristotelis, assembly GCF_949628215.1. Taxonomy (NCBI): domain Eukaryota; kingdom Metazoa; phylum Chordata; class Aves; order Suliformes; family Phalacrocoracidae; genus Phalacrocorax; species Phalacrocorax aristotelis. The sequence continues at coordinate 67,041,391 of NC_134278.1, forward strand.
AACTACACTCTATGCATTGGTTTTATTGTTTTAATGATGCCAGAACACTGGGCTTGAATAAATATGTTACATGAGCTCAGGCTTGATCATGTATCATTATCAGTGGAAGCTGTATCATTAAATTCAGAAGAAGGGTCAAATTTTCACCTCAGACACACTGAAAGTGTTAAAACTCGACAGAAATTTAGATGGTTAGTTGAATCAGGAGACTGTTTATAGACCAATACTAATAAAAGTTGTACAGGGTTATTTCGGCATGCTAATTTATTAATGAAGGATAGAAGAAATATATAAAATAAGTAGAAAAGACATAGTACTTAAGTGTTCTCAGTATTTTAGATATCTTAAAAAGATGACTTCTACATTGAGATGATTCAGTTCATAGGGACTTAGGTAACCATTTAAAACTTATACTAATACTGAATGTTAGTAGTTTGCATCCACCTGCATTACACCCTATCCTCATCACAGACCGGTAATTCCTGAGGGGAGACACATCCTTATATTGCTGTTAATAAAGTATTAACTAGGCACGTTGACCCTGAATGGAAGTCATGGATTTCTTCCATCCAAATCCATCATATGCTGTTTAGTTCTATCATAAGCAGCAAGCTGTTGTCCCAAAGTGAATCCCTTACCAGGATAATAGACACGCTTGGATACGTTTTCAGTGACAAGGTAAAAAATACGAAATTTCCTCAGCTTCCATCAGGAATGTCTGAAATTTTAAAAATCCCTCTCTCCAATCATTGATGGAAATATTCATGATATCATTTACTCCGATAAGGACACCTCTTACATTAGGGTGACAACAAAAAAAACCAAACAAAAAACCAAAATAAGAAAACCTCTCAAACCTTGGACTACTTTGGTTCAGAAAACATAGAGAGGACAGTTTTGTGATTAATCTAAACCAGCCAAAATGAAATGGAGTCTTCCAAGGACTTAGACTGGGTTCTGAACCTCAGTGTGCCATCTGGGCTGCTCATAAATGATAAAGCTGCTAGGTCAGTGGCTGCATAAGTACATGCAAGAATTGAAGATGTTGAAAATAAAGTATAGTTCTTGCAAAATGTTCAAAAACACGATTTCTTCCACCCATTCACATGGATATTTTGGCAAAAAATCGAAGTCTTGTGCATCTTCCATTATCCCTAGCAGTTGCCAATTACAAGATTAACTAGTCAGATTTACCAGCCAATATAATCCAAAAAAGCAGCTATAGGCTTTCAAAGGTGTCCTCATTATCATATTTACTTCCATCAAAGACATCCTAATTCAGTCTCTTCTTCTGGTTTATTTGATTGCACTTTATTAGCTAGTAATCATACTGCTAAGCCTTGTAATAATGCTGCTTCACATATGCTTAAAGTGCTGTCTCTTCATGATGCACCGGTGAAGTGTATACAACTGCGTTCCTTCTATAAACAGAAAATAATGGCAAAGTGACTTGTGGTTAGGCCGTTCAGTTACTGAATCCGAGATCTGGGGGCAGGACCTGTGGCAGTCAAATTTTCCCAAGGATATGAAGTACTACTCCATTTTTCTAGTCTGTCTCTGCAGTGGTTATGTATATTTTGCAACACTGCTGTCATTCAGGAAAGTGGAGATTATGGTTATTTTTCACTTGCCGAGAAGTTCCTGTGATGTAGCTGGCTCAAAATATTTTTGTTTTTATTTTTTGTTCCAGCAAGTGGGTAGCGAGAATCATAATACAGAAAAAGGTGGTTGTGAGAAAGTCCAAAGACATTTCAATGTGTTATTCACATATGCGTGTGTGGTGATTTGTCCAAGAGCTCAAACATGCAATAGTGTACAGTCAGTTTCTTTCTGAAGGTTGGCCTAGACCTCCTGCTTCTCCCTTACTTTTCTCCTTTAAAGCATATTATCATTCTACCCTCTGTAATTAATCGCAAATGATCATCAGACTATAAAATTACACAAAGCTGAGCAAAGAGTAGAGAACGTTATTCATGGTTGTTTCCCTAAACCCAGCTTGCAGTTCAGTTTTGTATCACATCAAGATGCGTGTTTGTCTCCCTTTTCACTTATATTTTCAGGTTTTTATTGTGGAATTTTTTTCAAGCTGATTTAAAGAGAGGCTTTGAGTTATAGAAATACAGATAAATGTCAGGTTAATAAGTGAGGAAATTACAGGAATAGTCTTCTCTCTAAGTGTCTAAGAACAAGATTTGAAAGGAGGCTGGAAGAGTGTAAATGAGTTTTAATGATTTACTCTATCAGCATAGCCATGGACTGGACTAAAAAGGGAGAAGGCAGGGAAAAAAGAATACTCCAGAGACATGAAGGCACCTTACCCAAAGATTTCTTGTTCGCGTTCTACTTTTCCAGAATATGAATCAGTGTTGACCAAACATTTTTGGTACATGGAGGAACAATGAAAAAAAAGAAGCATCAGTATCCAAGAAAACCATCCTATGGATCCATCTGTAGTGCAATACCTCCACAGTATGGTAGAGACCTCCTGCCATTGTTAGCTCAGAGAAATGTGAGCCTTCAGCGGCAGAGTGTATCAAAGGGAAAGGTGCGTACTGAAAACAACACAGTTTCTACAAGTTGCGTAAAAGACATTTTGAGGATGAGCACTAGAATAAAAAATGAGATAGAACAACAGCTTCCAGCTGGAGATGGAGAGAGCCTGGTTACTGCTGTGTTGCCTGGCAGATAGTAAAAAGCCAGAAGCGTGGTGCCCTGCTGAGAGTCACTCCTACCACGAGAGGAGGAGTTGGCAACGATAAGCATCTCCCGCAGGGGGGCTAGCAGATGACGGTAGGCACCTCCAGGTTCGCTTGGCAGCCCAAACGCAATACAGGCATCTGCAAAGTCATTAAAGCCGGCCCAGTTAAAGAAAGTGGCTATGCCAAATCTTTGAGATGGGTATTTGGTTACTATTGTCCTTGCTAGCCAGCGCTGTCTCTCTGCTACTGAATGAAGTGGCCTCTGTATTCTGGCTGTTGTATTAGACGAGTATTACTGCTCTCCCTTGATCAGTGAAACCTTACTGCAGCTGAACCAGAAAATTATTCACTGAGTCACAATAGAAGATACTTCACATTTACTCTGTTTTCAAGTGCTGCCCATTAGAGTTAGTTGTCACAGAAAAGAATCCGGTGCTTAAGAAAATACTGTATTTTTTAATATTTCAGGTTTCCTCAGGAGTCCAAGATGTAACTGGGTGAAGTACAATTACATATTTATAATTTTAAAATGAATGAAGAAATAGTTCTTGCTGAGATGTGCTTTCAGTCAAGACACAAGACAGTAAATTTTACTAGTCCAGTTTTATGGATGAGAATTTGGGGTAGAGGTAGGGTGCAGATAAATAATACTACAACTTCTGACCCGCAATTTAGGGGTAGAGATTTGTTCCAATTCATTCACAAAATACACATATCAAGTCTCCAGCAGAAATTAACAGTTATATAACTTTCATGCTGGCAATGCTACAGAAGTGGTGTGGGGCACCCACATAATTCCTACTCCTTGTTTCTCATACCACCTCTAACTCCCTTGCCCAGGTGTTCAGAGGAGGTAGCACGGTGATACACTTAGGGGATTTATGCCACCAGAGACTTGATTTTAACAAGATAATCTAGAAACTTGAGGCAGACTTGGCAAGTTATGCATTAGTCACATATGTACCTCCATTTACATTACAGCAGAATTGTTGAGGTTGGAAGGGACCCCTCGAGATCATGTAGTTGAACCCTCCTGCTCAAGCAGGGTCAGCTACAGCAGGTTGCCCAGGACCATGTCTAGATGGGGTTTGAATATCTCCACAAACGTAGAGTCCACAGCCTCTCGGGGCAATCTGTTCCCATGCTCAACCATCCTGACAGTAAACAGCGTTTTATGTTCAGATGGAATTTCACGTGTTTCAAAGGTACCTGATAACAATTGTTATGTCAAGACTGTCTTTCATCAAGAGGGTCTAAGAGAAGGCAGACACACAGCATGCAGTTACACGCAGGGTTAAATTTTCTGGCTTTATAATAATTTGTGGAAATTCTTCTTCTCTTCTTTTGCACATTTTTAATGATAAGAAGCTGACTCATATTTCCCCATGGCAAACAGTTCTGCTTTTTTACTGTTCACTGATATTCCTAAACAATACAGCATATCCAGCCTCTTCAAGAATTTGATGATAGTAGATGCAGCATAAGGAGTAAGCTCTTAAAACAGGACGGCAGGTAATCTATAACAGTGTGCTGCCTGCACCCAGACTGTTTCCCAGAGGCTACATCCCTCTGTGAGACTGCATGCTACAGCAGAGGAGTGTTTGCTCTGGTTTACAGGGGGCCACATTATCTGTGGGCAAGTAGAATACTCCCCATCAGCATTGCTCTTTTGCACCTCAGAGGCCTGTTACCTGCCTTCCGTTCCTGCCCTAACACTTACCAATGTAATCAGCAGAAAGCATATGAAATTAAGATATAAAATCCTTACTGGGAAACAGTTTTGTTGCGCACAAGGTATCTGATCCAAATGTTAAGAAAAGTTAATCTGCTTACGCAGTCCCCGCTTCACTTACATATTCAAAACTCCTGATTTGTACAATAAGGCTTTTTCTTTATCAGATCATCACTTTGGGAAATTCCAACCTAACAGGGAAGATAACGCAGCAAGTTTTATCTGCTCATTTCTCCTTTATAGCAAGAAAGCGAGATGGTCTTTCAGGATAAAGCAAAGTTTAGCTAGCAGAGAGGATGAATGAATTTCCAGCCACCCCAAACTTTGTTCCACTTATCTCCTGGTCATCCCTGCTCCAGCTCTATCTCCCATTGTTAAATGCATACAGATATATATTGTAGAATATTCCGCACAAAATATACCGAATTAGTAACTTCACTGTAATTCTAAAGTTGAAACTAAATTGGCAATAATCAGTCATCATACAAACAAATAGCTCCAGAAGTTTTATTAAACACACTGCTCTTTATACCTGGTATAAATGTGGCCTTTTCATTTTTATTCTCTTTTCTTCTCCATCCTTCAATTTTTATCATATCTGTTTGAAGTCAATAAAGAAATATAAACTTGCCTAAACTTCATTAGCATTATTAACAATGTGCCCAGTTAACAGCAGATAACTCAAAGATTTTGAGTTGAATCCTACTCTGCTATGTGGGGCCATTTACTACCCAAGTTATAGCTCATCGGACTGAAGAGCTATGTATTAAACATATACACATCTATATACACCTATATATAACATTTCTAAAAACTCTTCTAAGGCACAGGCAAGCTGTTTTTCAGTAGTTGCTTGCAATGTTTCAATAATTTCACTTATATCCATTGCAAGAAATTATTTTTTTAGATTAGCTATCTACATCAGATAGTTATCTGTTTCATGAATCTGTATAGAATCTAAAAATCAGAGAGTTAAAAGAAAAAACTTAATTTTTGCATGTCTGCTTATGTGGGAGTCACACTCCCACACATCCAAGTACACTTACCTTGGCACAGTTTGTACGCTCTGCCTCAAATATTAGAAATTGCAGTATCAGGTGCATTGCCATGAACGCATTGTGATGAGACAGTATTACCAATTTTCCTATGAATTCAAGCAAGCATTATTATGCTTATTATTATTGCTTTGGAGGCAACTGCTTGTGGCATAATTCCTTGTAAACAACTCATTTGCATTTAAAGCAATTGCTTAAGAAAAGGCACCTCACAGGTCTGGAAACACCTCTCAAAGATCTTTCACCAATACTCACCAACATCTTTGATATTCACAAAATACAATGCTGTTCAGAAATTCAAATGGTGTTCCTCTAAAAAAGACAAAAACCCAATCCAAACCAAAAAACACCACCACCAAAAAACTCTTAAGCATTCTGATCTGCTAGCCGGTTAAAGCTTGGACTCCAAGATGTTATACTTTATTCCGTCAAGGTGCCAAGTAACAAAAACATCATGCTACTAATTTTATATTAACAATTGGATATGGAAACCACCTTTTTAGTTCTTTTTTCCACTCAATTCTCTGACAGATTTTTAGGCATCTTGCTTCCCCCCATGTGGTAAACAGCATTTATTAACATCTCCCATCCCAGACATACCAGGGCTTTGGACAGCCTCTCCCTTCTAAAGCCCCTTCTCATCTCTTTGGAACGATAAGTACGACCCATGTCGCACTCCCACTTTCAAATAAACTTACAGTATGTGACTTATGAAAATTCAGTGGAGGCTTTTCACAATTTACATACAAACAAATCTCTAATCATCAGGGCCTGATAAATCACGTTAGCACTCAATATCATATTTCACATGTTTATAGTCTACCTTACTATGATTTGCACATTTAACTGAAAACCTGAAATGTCAACATTTTACAAAGTACCAAAGAGTTGCATTCATATAGCAATATAAGGGGCAAATTAATAAACTCATTTTCACTTTGCTGAAAAAATTAAGATCAAATCCAAACGAAATCATGATCCACTGCAAGCCCATTTCAGCCACAGTCACAAAAGACTTCGCTGCTGGTCTCTCAATAGACAGGGAGTATAAAGTCCACAGTAGCACATAAAGGCTAATGGCAGTCTACAATTTAATTAGCCCTTATTATAATACTGTCCAGAGATTCAACAGATGCTTCTTTAGAAAGGATGCAGGCACAAAGAACCCACCCACAAAGGAGCTACGTTTCCTTTCAAAGGTCTAGAAACGTGTAATAAAGAAGAGTCTTTGACCAGGAAGAAGCTTGGCTGAGCCTGGCGTGTTAGTTAGCCTGCCTTGAGATTCTCTTGACTGAAAGAAAAAAAAATGGGGAACAAGAGTGTTTATACTTTCTGCTGCATTTACATTTGCACCTTGGCTTACAAAGCTGAGTGAAAGTTTTTCTTTGTATGAGGATTTTCTGTAGGCTTTGCTGAGATTTCTATGGAAGAGTGGAGAGTGGAACTGAAGAGCGTTCAAATGGGGCTCCAAAAAGCCTGGGTAGTTTTGCTGTAAGTCTTGAGGATGCTGTAGCCCTGGAGTGTGTTTGAATGCACATGACTAAAAGGCAGACTGAGAATGGCCATTATCAAGTTACATCCAGTATTAATGCCTGTGATGTCATATTAGTGACATAGAGGTGATCCAAGGACTGAACTCGTGTACGTCATAGGAGGAGGAAAAGCAGGGAACAGACTGCCTAAGGCTTAGACAGCCCCACACTCTTCCTGTCAGAGGCTGATGACGAGACACAAGGGTGTCCATGGGAATGTAATCGGTCGTGCGGTGGAGCTCAGCACAGAGCAACTTGCCTTTGAGCACCTACAAAGATCCAGTCTAGAGAGACTTGCACTCTAAAGGTCCCTCTACAGTAGCACTCTTCAAATGAAGAGTAAATCTCCGGATCATCGGGACTTACACTGAACTTTGGTTTGTAACTTGACACAGTTTCAGAAAGCAAGCTGGATTCCTTTTGGATAAAACCAAACCAGAAGATGTGCTCCAGGGATTCACTTAATGCACTCCAGCTGCTCATGAACATTCAGTCCACAGCTTTAGATAAGAACTAGTCCGAAGTGAAACCTCCGGCAATACACAGATAACAGGCATCAGGTCCTCAGCAGCAGCTGTGCTGCTCTACAGATCCACTCGTAATGGGGCACACTGCTAACATTATTAGTCTGGTCTCCCGTCGTATTGCAGACATCGGTCTGGTATCCTGTTGAATTGCAGCCATTACATTTCACCCACATACCTCTTACATTGAACCTTGAGACTTCAGTGAGACCAAACCCTTTTAGGCTGTAAGACTAAAATACGTGCCACAAACAACAGAAGGCTCTGATTGCCCAATGTGCGTGCTGGGGCTGTGAACCCTGGTAAGATAAGGTAAAATAACCTAAAGGATCTGGTTGGGAAATTTGTGCACCATGCTTCTAGAGGATGCTTTGTCTGTGCCTGACACCCAATTCCCCTGCATAAGCAGAGATCTTAAACTGTGCTGATCTCATCTAGGATAGCTGGTAGCCTGTTGTCCTAAACAGCCCTCCGTTTTTGCAGAACTTGAGCACAGCGGATACCAGATTAAGAGCCTTTGACCCTATGTAATGGAACAGAAGTGGGGAACACATTGCACAGTCATCAGCCGGGCACTGCGGCGGGGCCCGCGCCTGCGACAGCCTTTCGCCATACGCCGATTAAAACCCGTGATTGCCGATGCGTTGTAATTTTTGCTTGAAAATGCGAATAACTGCAAACAACCTACTGCCCGTGCTCACACTCGTGCCCCCTCGGGGGCTGCCCCCGGCCCCGCACCTGCCAGCCCCCCTCGGGCACCCACCGCCGCCCGACCGGACCGGCGCGGCGGGGGGCGGCGGAACAGGCAGGGAGGGCATGCCCCTGCGCTCCCTCGGCGGCGGCGGCACGGCCTGCTCCCGCGCGGCCCGGCCCGGCCCGGCCGCGGAGCCGCGGCTCGGGAGCGCGCCGTGCCCGCCAGCCGGGCCGCTGCTTCCCGCCGCTCCCCTCCGCTCCGGCTGCGGCTGCGGCTCCGCTCCGCCCAGGCCGGGGCTGAACGCGGCGCGGGGGCGCTCCGAGGCCCGCCCGCACGGATGCGGACGGACACACACACACACACACGGACACGGACACACGGACACGGAAGTGCACCCCGAGCTAGCTCGCAGCCCGCCGCCGCCGCCGCCGAGGCCGCCCCGGCGCAGCGTGCAACATGGCGCTGGTGCCCTGCCAGGTGCTGCGCGCCGCCATCCTCCTATCCTATTGCTCCATCCTGTGCAATTACAAGGCCATTGACATGCCCGCGCATCAGACCTATGGAGGCAGCTGGAAATTTCTGACCTTCATAGACCTGGTAAGTGCCCCCGTCGCCCGTGGCCCTGCCCCCTCCCTCCCGCAGGCTGCCCGGCGAAGGGCCGCGGCCCGGCGCGGCAGCGGGAGCCGGAGCGGGAGCGGAGCGGAGCGGGCCGAGCCGGACGCACCGCGGCCCCCGGAGGCGGCGGCCCTGCTCGACGGCAGTGCCATGAGGTGACCTTAAAGCGGGGACGGCGACATGTTGTGACCGCCGGGCCGGCCGTGAGAGAAGCCAGCCGGACACGGCGGCGGCGGCGGCGGCGGAGCCGGGCGGTTTGAACGGAGAGAGCCACGGACAGAGCGGAGGGGCCGCGGCGTGCCAGCGGCCGTGGGGAAGGTGCTCCTGACGCCCCGTCACCGCAGTGCTGACGCTGTGTTTCGCCTCTTTTAACGGCTGACGGTAAACACCAGAACCTGCCGGTCCCGGCATTTGGCTCCCGTGTGCTGTCAAAACAGAAAACACGCCTTGCTCCCTTCGGCCCACCCGAGGAATCCATCCCCAACAGGTCCCAGCGTGTGAGAGCCACACACAAAAATGTTGGGCAACACAGCTGGCCAGATCCAGTTAGTTTTGGTGCAAACCCATAAAAGAGCCTACGAAACAAAAGATGTTTCATTTCACTTTTCTTCATAAGGGTCCAGATTTGGAACAGTCACCAGCACGCTGGCCTGCTGGAGAACACCAGCTGCTGGCCGGGGGCTGGTTTTGCCCTGAGCTTCCCAGGCTTGCTGCCTCCACTACCGCGTTCCCCCAGTGCCAGTGGGAGGAGAGGGGGCCGGAGGAAGACGGTTTCTGGTTCAGAAATATGATAGCCAGCTTACACCTAGTGTCTAGATCAAAGTAGGGTTTTTTTCGTTCCTTTGAATCCACGATGTAAATAGAGAAATTTTGCAGTTCCTACCAAGTTACAGGAAAGTGCCAAAATGCAAGTATTTCAGTGCATCCCAGTGATAAAACCACTCTCAGAACCTCATTGTAGATTCACAAGTATTGCCACTATTGTCCAGGCACTTCATATCCAGCCAGTAGGTTGAGTTTGTGAGTCTAGAGACCAAACCCAAATACTATTAACCTGGCAGGTCAAGAGTGCAAATTTCTATACCACAATGAAGCTAAGATTCACTGAGGTCCATATTTTATTTGCAGAGAAGAAGCACCTACTGTATTTTGCATTTAGCCAAGATAATTTCTGTGTTTGGTGCCAAAAATTTGCTGGATCTCTGAGGCTCCATAGCCATAACTAGTGCTTTTATTGCAATTTGAAAAGGGCATCTTAAGGCCTGCTGTTTTCTGGAAGGAAAACTAGAATCTAATCTTTTTTTTTTTCCTTTTGGGCTGCTGAACAGTACCGCCTGTAATATCAATTGATAGAAGTTAGCATCAAGTCCCAGTAAGTTAGAGGGGGAGCTGTTGACTTTAGTGGCAGTTGAATTGGAAGTGAACCAACTAAAGCTAAAAGCTGATAACCTTGTCTTTGAGTCTCTTTCACCTTCTTCTCTGTTCTCCTAGCCCTGACAGCTGCTTGAGGATTAAGTGAACTAAAGCTGTCATAGAGTGAAAATAACATTTGACAGTACATGATATTCATCATTTCCCAAAAATTACAGCCTGCTGTCTGTGGCAAGTTCATGTGGACTTTCCCATCAAAGCATGCACATGGTTCAGCCTACTTCTGTCATGGCCCAGGAGGTCAAGGTAAATATGTAGTGTTTTCTAACAGTTGTCACCTGCAGCTGGTCTCATTTCAGTCCCTTAGCTAATAGTTGTCATGTATTTCTCATAGTCAAGTCCAATAGTTCAGAAAAGGTTACCAATACTTTAGTCATTAATCCCTCCAAGTAACACACAATTCAACAACTTGAATGCCTTTCTCAGTGACTAGCCAGCACATAGACCTCTCCACTTGTTGACAATATTTATTTCTGTCCAAATGGCCCTGGTAGCATCTTATCTAAGCGAATCTATCTTTCTGTCTCCCGGGACAACTGAGACACTCGAAGAAACAAAAACTGTTAGATTCCTGGGGAGGGTACCAGGAGGTGTGGTTGGAGGATGTTAGGCACATTTCCAAAATGTATGTTGACTAAGTCTTGAAAAGCTCTTCAGTAAGTTTCAGTTTCCTCAACCATGTGCAGTGTTCCTGTGTCAGTCTCATTCAAAGGCTGTCTAGACAAAATATCATCAATGCCAGAGTCTTGGCAGACGTGTGTTCTTGCTACAGATTGTACCTCCACAAGCAGAGATTTCATCCTTGACATCACAGAAGCACGTAGAAGTTCTTTCTGTTTCCAAAAACTGTTACCAGTTTTTTGAGAAAAGTGATTTTATGACTTGAATCTGAAAAGCGATTTGGATTATTTTTTTTTATCTGTCCATTTGTAACGGGACATTCCTTTCCAATCTCAGTATCAGCAAATGTCTTGGAGGTTTAGGTAGCTGGCTTTGCAGGGTGCTGTGTGAAATGATTTACAGTTATCTGCAGGTAATATAATTTTGAATCGAATTATGAAGAACTAGTAGTTTGGACTCTAAAACACAAGACACAGTATTATAAATGTGTGCATTAATCTGAACAGTAGACTTGCAGCCTCACACTGTTTACGGAAGTTGGGCATTATGAGGAAGTTGCTTAATACAAAGCTAAAGACTGTAATGTTTGTTCCTGTCCATCCGTAATATTTTGGATGTTCATATCTAAGTAAGATTTTCTTGGATGCCAATATTCATGCTTAACCTCTCCTGTCCTTGAATGAAGACTGAAAATAAGCGCAACTGATGACTTCTTTTAACTGTCTGCTGTGATTCTGATGACTGACTCAGTCTTCTTGTAGTTGTGACTGCGGTGGCAACATTCTCTAAAACACCCATGTCAACGGAATGTTTTTCTGGTTTATGAAGCAATGTACTGGCAGCAAGTTTTGCCATTACACTGGTGACGCTCCTCACTGTGGCCGCTAACATTTCTCTACTCCAGACTTACCTCCCTGGTATATAGAGGTTGTAGATACCTTTCCCACTTATGCAAAAAGTGGTAAAGATATCTGCCTAGTACCTGTGCATTCCAAAACACTTCAGAAAAGAGAGCAGTATCCTTTTTGTCATTTATAGAGTGGGAAACTGAGGTACGAAGAGGTAAAGGATTGCTGCCGAAATCAGTCGGTGAGGCCAGCTCTTCAAAGCAGTGAACTGAACATTGAGGCTAGTTGAAAACTGCAACATGTTGCTTTCATTCAGCCTCACAACACCACAAAGCCCCAAAGTTAGGTCCTGTGAAAATGGCAAGTAACCAGATTCAGAGGAGATATTTCAAGAGATGTGCCTAAAATTTCTTGTATAGCTGCCTTTGTTAGACTCAGATTCACCATTCTGTGCTTTAGTAGTGGACTGCTGCGCTGTCTTGCACCACAAACCATAAATTCATTGTTGAGCCTCAGAGCCGAAAGTTAAATTAGGGTGAAAATGGTGCCAATACAAAATGATTCTTTGCAACAAGTTTGTCAGCTATGTACCTTTCCCTGCTTGTACCGCTGTTCAGTTCTGTAAATACTTGAAGTAGCTGAATTAAAGGTAATAGTACTTGAATTAGAGATAACAGAATATTCCCGCATACACTGCAACCACACACCTGCCTTTATAAACACACATCTGTTGAGGGGTCTGTTGCACCAACTTGTCTAAAATGACAGGATCCTTGCTGTTGCAGGGGTTTTGTTCTTCAGCCTCTCTTGGCTCTCTTACTGTTGTTGTGAGAGGAGGCAAAAATTAATAGAATTTGTATTCTGGAATAAAGTGGAGCCTCTGGGTGCCAAAATAAGACCAGTTCTACGTTTTGTGTTAGGGTGTATATGATAATTGGCAGGAAAGTAGCTTAGAGTTAAAATAAGTATATATCTCCTTAGTAAAGGGTGCGCTGGTCTAAATAGTATCTAGCTTTCATTCTGCAGTTTCTGTGAAAACCTTATTCCTCAAAGAAGCTAGAGTAAACCAAGATACTGTTGCACATACATACGTATGTATTGACAAAATACTGTATGGGTTTTATTTTCTAATCTTTAGGTCTCTCTGATAGGCTGTACAGGGTATTTACGGAGGCAAAACACAAGGCTAGATTTTTGGAAGCAGTCTCAAGTGTTATGTTTTATGATTCTGATTAATGGTCCTATTTTGAATAACAGAATGTTAGTGTGGGTATTCGTATGACTTGATTCAGGGCAGCCAAAGCTAGAGAGGAATTGATTTTGCTCATATATAATTCTGCTTGGTCTTATACTTTTATTATACCTTTGAAAGAAATAGTAGGATGTCTGTATACGAACTTTTATATGTTGTCTGGCATATTGAGTTCTACAAGAAAACCAGGTATAAGCTCTGTTCCCAGCACATTTTTTGCTAGTACATGTTGTATTTGTTTTGCAGAAAATGCCTTTAGGTTTAGTTTGATTAAGTTTAAGTAAGTCATCAGAACTTAATTCATTTCTTGTCTTTGGAAAATTTCAGAGGGGCATGTTTACAATAGGACTAGAATCTAGAGTTGATAGGTCTGTCATTTACTTAGTGCATTTAATTAGCTATTGAGTTATATGAGTTACAGGTACTAGACAACAAAAAAAGATAGCAGTTTAACAAAGCATGACTAAAAATTGTAGGTGATTTGTGCCCAATTTGGATTTAGTCGTGCTGATAGGAAATAAGATGACCAGAAAATGTCAGAGACCAGAAGATTCAGAATTCAGGATTAATGAACTGTGCCATTGGTGCGGTATCTGAAGTTGAGCAAGTTTCATTGCTGACTGTGTGGGTTAAGCTCGCCACAACACAGAGGACAAAAGTGTAAAACACGTTCCACACTCTATGGAATATAACTATGACTCTTTTCCAGGATTTCCTTTAGTAAAATGAATTTAACTTTCTGCTTTCCTCTTTCATCATCTGTAAAGCTACCCTGATATTAAAGTGGTTTATGGATTTTGGGTGAAAAGATTACAGAAGTGTGAAATATTATTATGTATTATTCCCAGAGGTAATTTATCACCATGACTAAATATCTCACTGTTCATACTATAACAAAGAATACAGTCAATTGAGTGTTTATCAGTTTACAGAGAAAGAAGGGGATTGCTTTTTGAGGAATAACAAGGTGAGGTTTCTTAATGGTGCTTAATGTATTTGAGAGAAAAGGCAATGTTACGTGTAAGGGAGCCTTTTAATAACTGTGTGTTTCGAATCTTTCTTTTTCCCTCTCAGGCTGTAAACATGTCAGAGAAACAGTTATGTATACTGCCGTTGATGCAGTAATAAAACTGTAATAGTATCACCATTTCTTATTCATAGACCCATGTTTTCCATTTGCTTTTGGTAGTGCTGTTACAAATTGAGTGGAATTTGAGCACCATGTTGAAGAGTGCCATTTTCACATTGCATTAGCTTGTATTTATTTTATGCTTGGACTTAAATATGTTGAACATTTAATTTGGGAATTCTTAAGAAAGTTATGGCTGTCTTGAAATATTTGTGTTGGCAGTAGGGTTGGCAGGGGAAAGGAGGAGAGTGGAAGAGAGGACAAATTGGGATCACTTACTATGATGATAGATTTAACTAATGCCAGTAATATTATTTTATAACTTGGGGTATGTAAGTGATAGGTAACAGTGCTGTGCTTTAAATTGGTGTAAAGTCTGTAGAGTTTTGCCAGAACAGTTTCAAATGATGACAACTTCAAGAAGCTGGTTTAGTAGTCTTTCTGTTCCCCTTTGAAAAAAAATCCTATTTATGTCTTATTACAGTTGAATGATTTTCTTTACAATTTTATTATAGTGGTAAGGATAACTGAGATAATCTTATATGCCTCCATATGGCAAAATTGTTAAATATTTTAAACAATTAGTTTAAACAAGGACAGCACATCTAGTGTTCTGTGCTGAAGTCAAAGTTGGGGTTCTGAGCTGTCCTAATTTGTTGTGAATATAAGTATATATCAAAATATTTAATCGATGTATTTGTGACCTTATAAGTGTATTTGTATTATCTTAATGAGACCATATAAGCTTATACAAGAAATAAATTTTGAGATTGACCTTAAGTTGTAGTAAAGATCTATATAACCTATCAAGTAATATTCTTAACTAATATAGAAAATTGCAAACTTAGTGTCTTAAATTAAAATTTTTGTTAATAAAAATCAAATTCCACCTGAATCTTTTCAGTTGCATCAACCTCAGGATGTACAAAGACTTGTAGGTTAGAAGAGTCCACTTATGTAGTTGCTTGTTTTGTCCTTAGGCTAAAAAAAAAAAAGCAAACCAGAAACTTGATCACCCTATCTGAAAATGGGGAAACATTCACACAATAAAAATCTTTTATTATCAGTGTGGTGGAAAATTCAAATGTGCCAGTATGCCACCATGCAACAAAATGTGAAGTTGTTGAAACCTATAAATAGAGGAAAAAAAAAGCCTTTATGAAATTACAAAACCCTGACATTCCACAGAATTAAGTTTGCAGATTTGAACAAAGTAAAACCACAATAAAATGTAATAAAACGAAGTTGAAAAAATAGGCAATTCTGCAGTATATTAAACATGATATAATACAGATTCATTACAAGGGATTATGCTGAGCGTGTATTTACCTGAACAAAACAGTAAAAGAAAAATATCTCAGATTCCTTCCATCACATGCAGTCTTTTCTGTGCTGCCACTTTCCATACTTAATAATTGAAGTTGTCAGTGCCTGCCTACCCTAATGCAGTATTTAGAAAACATTTTCCTAATTGCACTACTTCTATGTAGACTCTGATGTTGGGAGGAGTTCAGCATGGGTGGAGAATCCTTGTCATTTGGAGCAGTAAATGTTAAAAAAATCAACACCGGTGTCAGGTTTGTATGCTTTCTGCAGAATTCAAAAGTGAAACAAATATTGATGTGTAATAAGTTCACATTGGACATTTCTACATTTGAAACAAAAGTGATGTTATTGCTCACAATACACACACAAAAAACATCAAATTCCTCTCAGTGTAGGTTTTTTGTCTCTTAAATGTCTGAATGTGAGGCCTGGTCTTCTCACATTCCAGGTGTATATATGGCATATGAGGTAGAAACAAAATTGACAATGCCCTGGCCTATTTTGGAGACCGAAGTGAAGCACAAACTCCTTGTTCACTCTTTGAATGGGTGAATATGAAAAGCTTTCTTCCTTCTAATGAAAGCGTTTTCAAATTATGCCTTGTTTGCCTGCATTTATTTGAATAACTGCATTTTCCCCATACCATATTTTCCAAAGTTCTGAATTTGTTATTAGTCTTCAAAGCCTTACAGCCTTTGTTCTACTACTCTACTGTGTATGATGCAAGATTTTTTCAACTTGACGTAGTTAAATTTGCTACCACTAAAGAAGCTGTGTTTAACTTTAGCGGATGGAAAAGTTAACCAAAGTATGAAGAAAAAAACAAAATCAGTTGGAAGCTGAAGTAAAACTTCTAGCTTTCTCAGAAAGGAAGACACTAAAGTAAATTAAAATTTATAAACATGTCTTGGTATGACTTAAAGACAAGTCCTTCTCCCAGTTAGAGCTGTGATTAAGCTTTTAGAGGATTTTTGTCAGCATTTTGCCAGTTACCTCAGGATATTTTACACTCTCTTGGCATATAATTGGTGTTGCTTGTTTGGTTTTTTTTTTTGCAGTATACTGCAAAATTTAGAGATTCTGTTGGTTGGAAACAGGTTAAGCTCATGTGAAATCCTCGTAGAAAAAGCAAAACCTGATTTTCATTTGTATGAAGGCTCCTTCTGGCAACTTAGGTAAATCCATGCAATTTTCCCTCAAGAGTTTGAAAGCAACATTTGAATGCCTCTAGTTGCATTCCCTGAACATCTTGTCTTGCCACTGCCCTTGCAAGCATCCTGTTTACAGTGGGATTTCCAAACAAATACTTGCCAAAGGATGCAATTATATAATAATTTCCACTTAGATCTACATGCAACTGACATAGCTCAGGTGTTTCTGCTGCAGTTGTCAGGTTAGTTGTTTCAAAGTGCGTGAGGACTCTCTACAGCATATCTTAAAACAAAACTAGTACCACTGGATTTTTACTATCTGAATATTAGGTGTCCTGGTAAAGATAAACTAGAGTAGAATGTGCAGAAGAGCAGAATGTCAAATCCTTTACTAATTACTTGCTAACTTGTAAAGCAAAGCACAGGGGGTGGTGGGTTTTTGCAATGATTTAGTTCAAGTGAAACAATTTAAGAAGCTGGATCCTACATCCACAAATGCTGCTAGACACTTCAGACTGCTTGAGAGGTTGTGCAGGGACTTAGCAGAGAATTTCAGTTTCACTACGTTAGGAATTGAGTGGCTGTTTTTGGTTTTGGACAGTGCTGTCCATATTTGTATATTTTTTTAAACCTAGTTCTTTGTGAACCTAAGGGCAAATTTATTTCACCCCCCCGTTTGCATATATTTTATCAGGTGTCTTGAAGCCTTCTGGTCCTGGCAGCACATAAGTAACAAATTGTTTTTTATTATTATTGCTAGTATTATTAGAATTCAGTAGGAGTGGGAGTTCCACATGCAGAGCACAGGTGGCATATGTTTCTAAATGTACTTTATCAGATGCAAAAGGAAGAAAAAGAAACTGCTGACTTTAAATGCTGATATATAAATTGATAAATGTAAAAGGGATGTTTTTGTGAGATGCTTAACAAGCTTGTGGCTGAAGTGGTGGAAGCATTTCACACAGCTAATATTCGGGCCAGCATCTCTGTGATCTCACGTCTCAATCTGTGGTCCTGGGTCAAGGATGCTTGACCCTAGAGAAGGTGCAGGTTTATGGCTGGTGCTTGCACTGGCTCAGCTCTGTAAAGGATGCAAGTAGAGAAGGTGGGAGAGAAAAGGAAGATCCAGTAGATGACACCACTTTGTACCTGGGGTGTGTAGGTGAGACAGTGCACCATGCTGGTCAGCCTTGTGTTGTGACAAACTGGTATTTAGATATTTGACTGCCAGGTTTGAGGACAAAGTCAGGGAGAACAATGGCTGGATATATAAAGTGACTGGTGTTTGTTGGCTAAAACCACATGCGTTTGCTTCCTCAGGCTTTCTCCCCTTCCTTGTCCTCACCCCCATTTCTTCCTCCCACACACCCACACAGTCTCCCGGCACACAAACCCCCACCCCCACTGGTGGCGCGGCACCACTTCCCTGCACACAACTTGTTTGGCTTAGCACGCTTCTGCTCAGTGGAGGGTGCTTGCAAAACTTTGTCCTTAGAAGCCATATGCACTGACAGATGCAGAGATCCCCATTTGCTGTTCACTTAAGCTTAGGAACAAATTGAAACTCTGTGCTGTGAAAACTTTCTTGACCTGAGTTTGCTTGTTATAGCTGTGTTCCAAGAAGTGTGAATTTGTGTGTGCATTAGACACAATTACCTGCATTCCTGTAGGTCTGAGGAAGTGAGTCCTAAGAATGCGAATGCGTGAGTCACGAAGGAAACCTCTGCTGTGTGGACCTGCTGCTCAACACTTTTAAACAGGACGTTCAGGAGGCTGAAAGGGATTTAGGGTGTTTGGAGGTGGATATGTATCTTTGTGTACGTTTGACATAATGGTTATTTACTTACGCTGCATATGACCTGAAAATATCAAAGTGTTCATAAAAGCTACTCTGTTCTATAGTCACTCCATACGCTGTGCACATCTAAGAGTAAATTGGCCTGCCACTACTGAAGTTAGTTCAGGTGACCAACTGATGAACCATGGACAGAAGATTACAGTGGTTTGAGGTACCAGACGCTGTTAAGTTTTTGAGTGTCAAAGAAATGCAGCTAACGAGAGTGCAGGCGGCTTTCAGGTCAGCTGTCTCATGACCCACCATGGCTAGAAAGGGTTACTCCTGTATTTATTAAGAAGCTAATGATTGTTTCTCATTGTAACATATGATTACAGAAGATTAGTATTCAAATCTCCTTGACTCAATGCCAGTAGAATTTCAGAAGCTAAACACCTCTGAATTTCCAGAGATTATATTCTGTGCTGTTAAGTCATATGGCATTTCAGGCTAATTTTTATTTTCTTTTTCACACGGTTTGGGGCAGAAGCTACTAAAATGATATTGTCAAATTGATTTAAAGCTGTTTTGTTCCACATTAATTATAAGGATGAGTTAAAATGATGGGATGTACTTTATGGGGATGTATTTTAGAAAAGGGTGGAGAGACATCGTGTTACTTTGCGGGTACAAGGCAGTGGGATCTGAACTTCTTGATTTTAAAATTCAACCTACAACATATAAGCAAAACATGAGTGTCTTGGAGGGTGTTTTCATCCACCGCTGGCTTGGTGAATGAAAGTGCTCCCACTTTGCCCTGATCCGTTCATCCACCTTGTCACCCAGTCAGGCTCCTCAGTTAGAGGTTGCTGTTAGCTGTCATGTTATTTTCTCCCCTTTTTTACTTATAGGAACCTGCCTGTGCAACATCCCTTTCCCCATTCCGTCTAATCTCTTGTTACCCAGCACAGTCTCCGTGATATTTCAGCTCTGTACCCCAGCTCCATTGCACACCCAGTCCTCTTCCAGAAGCCTGTGTTGCCCTGTCTAGTGCTGCTTTTCTTATCCCCACAGCACTCCTTATACTCTTTTCCCACCATTCACACATCCTGTCTTTTCTCCCAGTGCATTCATTGTCTTATGTCATCCTCTGTATCCTCACCCTGCCCTTCCCAAATACCTGACCAGAAGAGTAGTGTCATTCTCTTGTCTTTTTAAAGCACCCTATGCAGACCCAAACCAATGAAGAATTAGTCATCTTCCTTTAAAAAAGCTTGATTTTGGTGTGGTGATAGCCTTAGAGAAACCACTTTTGAAATTATGTTGTTACATAAGACTCTTAGCTTTGCTCTCGGTTTTTGAACAAGTTTTTAAGCATCCTGGTTACAGGAAAAAACTCCCGTAAGTGTTAAGATCCTAATGTTAATTACGGTGTTAAAAATCTTGTCACTTCTTGGTAGTCTGCCGTTTAATTTTTTATGATAAATTTTCCAATTCAGAAGCAGGTCCTTGATAGAAATTTATGTTTAAGTTGAAAAATCAAAATAATGTATGGAATTAGTAATCAGTATTCAGACATTTTCCAGATGTTCTTTTTTTTTTTTTTTGTAATTTATATATTTTAAAGGAGACACTGAAATGATTTAAATTGTATTTTATATTTCCTAATACGAAAACTTATCTCATAATAGCCATTGTGAGGTTTGAAATCTGCTGTATTCAGTGAGATGAACAAAAATACTTTTAAACATTGCTTAGCTTGTCAGCTATTGCTGTGTTTAATAGAAGCAGCTTTTTTTTTTCATGTGAACATATAAGTACTTATTCCTTGTTTGTGTGGGTCGATTGGGATTGCGTGCAGACACACGTGTTGCAATTTCGAAGTACAGGAAGAGAGAAATCTGCATTTCGCAGTGGTACCTTTCTACTCAAACCTCCACGGAAACATATTCATTCTTTTAGGCGTTGACCAATGCAGTAGCCTGATAGAGACGAGCCCGCCATGGCTCCATGCCGCCACGTCCAACTAGTAGCAGGGCTGAACTTGTGCCCAGTGGGCATACACGGAAACAGAGGTGTAAAATCAAGGCGCTAGAATGTAAGTCAATACTTACAAAATTCTGAATGGACTAGGTGGTTTAGATTCAAGAATGTCTTTTAAGATATGTCAGCCAAATACTCAAGGGATGGCTGTAACAAGGAGTGCTCAGCGAATGACCCACCTAGGGTCTGTAGCCTGCCTGCTTGTCCTTCCTGTGCCCAGCACAGGGGTGGGCTGTGGGCTGCATGCAGTGTTTTGGTGGGAGCACTTTGGTCTCGATGCCACTTTTTGCAAGGAGTCTGGCCCTACCGCGGGGTTTGATCTGTGTGGCTTGTCATTGGAACCAGTGATCACAACTGCCTCCTCGTAAAATGTCACACAAGGACTGTGGATCTTGTAAGGGTCTTAACCTACACATGTATTTTGCCACTATATCTGGCAGCTAATGGGAAGCTATTCCCTCTGTAGTATACACATTTGTTCTGCTTAGTGTTCACAGGAGTTGAGGTCAGACTTCCAGTTAGCATCCCCTCCACACTGCATGCAAGTTAGAAATATGAGAGTTTGCAGCATCTTGCAGGGTAAGGCCATAAAGTATTGAAGGGGTTTGTTTGGGGTTTTTAATATTTTTTTTTAATTCTGTTCCTGTGAGACTGTAAATTTAGAAATAATGAATTTGTTCCAGATGGGAAGAAAAAGTCAATCTCACAATTTCTTGTGGGGAAAAAAAATTTAGAAAAAGTATTTCAAGTTCATGGTTTCAGTGAAGTTGGAATAACCAAGTGAAAACAAAACGCTTGACTGTCTTCATTATGATACTTGGACAAAATTACATTACAAAGGAATTGGCCTTTGCAGTGAGAAGTTGTTATTCAGAAATATTTTGCCAGCTGTATTAATTGAAAACTTGTTTAATTTTCCTTTAGAGAGAGCAAGACCAATGCCACGAGACCAACTTAATACTGAAAGCTGTGACTTATTAACAGATGTTACCCTTGTTTCATAGGAATTGTACCTGTGCTGCTTGAGATAGTGAAAACAAACTTGAATTTGAAATATAAAAGTGAAAGTCAGGAGGGGATCTGATAACGAGTCAAATCTGGAAAACAACTTTTTAATCTCTCTTTTTTTAAATTAGATGCATCCTGATTGCAGGGATTAGTAAGTATTTTGAAGTAGTAACCAAATAATAATAATATGGTACAAACAAAGTCCACTTTTTGCCAATCTTTCCCTCTTAGACCTGGTATTTTGCCTGTCTTGGGTCTTGTGCTCAATGAATGTGACTGAACAGTATTTGCCAGACAAAGAAGTGCAGTGATGGAGGTAGACCTGTTTTATGAGAGGCTTATTTGCGTGGTGTGCCTGTATCTCAGTGGTGTATTTTCAGACAAGGTCTCTTTGGCTAGGCTGTGGTACAGACAGCCGTGAGCCCTCATTCTGAATCACTCCAGTGTCTTCAGTACCTCTCAGGGTGGTGGCCTCGAATGTACATATCTTGTGTGAGAGAAGACGTATCCCTGATATTCAGAATTCTGTAGAGTAAACCGACCTTTTTAAAGGACTCTTTTTAAGCCAGGTAAATGGGTATTTGGCATGAATCAGACCTGGAACAGCCCCATCTTTTATTAATATAATGTCTCCTGATTTACTGCAGGAAGCCACTGAAATGATTAAGTGTACCATCAGCCTGCATAAAATGCCTGGGTGACCTCCAAAGCACTATGACAAATACCAAAGAAAAATTTTAAAACCTGTGTGATCAGCTTAAGGAAAATTAAGGCCATATCTCAGTTTGTTGGAAATGCTGTTAAAGTAGGAAGACAGGTAGTGGCTACAGGGTCACAGAAGATCTAGGCCACATCTCTTTCCATGTGACCTATAATGAATGAGTGCTCTGGGCAGAAAGTATCTTCCCATGGAGTCTGCTTTGCAGTTTTCCTCCTTGGTGGTCTTCCCAAAAGAAGGCATAGGTAAACAGTATAAACAGCTGAGGAGTGACTATTCCAAATAGCCAAACTTGTCCATTCTCTTTATGGATACTGATTTTTGTACTATCCCTCTCCTTTGTTCTTCATCTGCCAAGAAAGAAGCAATGTACATGTAGATGGAGGTCTTCTGATTTTTCTTCAGTACCAAATTAATAAATCCTGGTAGCAAGTATCTTACTAAGAGTAAAACTGCTTTGTAGTGCCATTGCGCCATTGCAAGATCTCAAAGCCCTTAGGCATACTAGATAGCTAAGCCTCACAACATCTCTCTGCAGAGAGGCATGATTTAAACCAGATGGAAGCCCAGCATGCAAGACACTAAAATTGGTTGGACATATAGTCATTAAAATCCTGAAGGAATTATCTTAGTTATGTAATCTGTATGTTAAAACATCATTAATCTCAGGTGGTCCAGGAGGCTATTTGTGGGACAGAGGCCGCCCATAGATTACTCCTATCCAGCCTTTGGGGTTTTTTGCAGGGTGGGGTGGGGCTGGGGTTGAGACTGGCTATTCAAGCAGCACTGTCCAGGTAATCAAACATCATGTCCAGTTTGCCCTGTCTCACCCAGTGACTCACTTGATTCTAGTGCTGTCCACAAAGAGATGGGAAGTGTGTGGATGTTGCCATCAGGTGTGAATGAAGGCATGTGCTACCCCTTGGTGGAACAGGAGCAACCTGATTCCACACTGGCTTTGTCTTTGGCCCCACCTTGTGCTTTCCAAGGTGAAAGCCCTATCCTATCTCGGCCTCAGCCCTTACCAGTATTGCAACAGCCACTGTCCTCAGCTTGTGCCTCCCCAGCTGCTGCAGAGGAAGAGGTGGAGAGAGGCAGGGTGCTTGTTTGCATGTGGACGTAGGAAGGCGCATCTGATGGTATAGGAGGGGTGAGCTGAGTCCAGGCTGCTGACAAGGGAGAAAGGAAGAGACACAGCTATTTAAATGGTAGAATGTAGGCTGCTGCCATGGGTGCCGAGTGGGAGGTTGCTGCAGCAGGGAGAGCATCAAGAGGGATAGCTGCAGCAGGGAGAGTTGACCTTCAGGAGAAAAAGAGGAGGTCCCAGACCAGAGATCTGGCCCCTGTGTGTGCACTGAGTTCAGGGCGTCCTCAAAATCTGCAGCAGCCGCGGGGATTATTGCCATATTTCTGGACAGAAGGAGGTGTACCTGCAGTGTGTAGCACATGCGACACAAATGAAGACTCTCTGGGAAATGTTGAACCTGCTGGGTATATACTGTGAAGTTAATCCCTGTGTGAGCAGTAGGTGTTTATCCAGAAGAACCAGGCATTCAGCTGCCTGGACAAGTACCACGAATCCTCACATGCTGCCTGGAGACAGTTTCTAGCTGGAAAGAGGGGAAAATGAATGTAGGGTAGCTCTAACTTACGCGGTGAACATGTAGGTTAGCATGGGGGCTTCCACCCACATGACCTACTTGTGGAACAGCTTCTTTTCTGAAATAAACAGAGCGATACCGTCAATGCCTGTTTGAGTAGGACGTGTATTTCTGTTGGCTGGAAGAAAGGAAGGTACAGTTGTCAAGCCCAGATGGAGGCTTTGAAATATGCATGATAGTGGCAGCTGTGTGTGGGAAGAATGACTTGAAGTGTGTTGAGGAGGAGGAGGCTTGTTTACTGTGCTACTGTCTTCATGTAGCTGTGGAGTTGAATGGGAAGAGAAATGAGGAATGTGTTTCGTGTCCGTGGATTATTGCTTCACTGTGCTGGACAGTTTTTTCTCCAATATTCGTTATTTGTTTGAAAATTCCTAAAGGATCAGTGAGTTGGAGTGAAGGAGATTGCAAAGAAGTATCATCAGCATTTGGTCAGTCTCAGATCCTCATTGATCAAGGCACTGTTTTCCTGAGCTTGGGCACTTGTGCCTGAAAGGTCCTTCTTGAAAGGTGGGATGAGGCAGCTCTGTGCACACTTTGGAGAGGAGTGCGTTGTTCTGGAAGCTTGCCTCATCCTGAATTTTGTGTGTGCCCTTATTTATTAGCATATTTTGTAGTCTGTGGTTACATAGGTGTTTAAGCCTATGTACCATTGACATTTGTGTGCCCTGTTGCGTTGCTGCTGTTGCCGCTGGTTGGCAGGGGTGCTGGAGGGATGGCCTGCAGGCACGACTTGGCTGGAGGGGCAGTCATGTGCAGCTCACCCTCTTCCTCCCCAGGGGAGACGGGGGCAGTTGTGGGCAGATCAGTGGGGCCCCAGGGCCCAGCCTGGCCTACAGGCATCCCTCTGCTGGGTCCCTGGGTGCCTGCCTTCAGGAGAGCGGGGTCGGGCTGTGTGCCTTCTTCTCTCTGCTTGTAAACGCGACCTGCGGTCGCTCAGCTGGAGCAGCCCATGACAAGGTCCAGCTTTCATGGCTGCAGAGTGCATCGCCTTCTTCCAGGAAAAAAGGCAATGGCAACCCTAGCCCAAAGGTTTTGTGATACATAAAAGAGAGTATGTGTATATGTACTTATGATTACATATAAAGCAAAGGTGGACATGGGATATACAACAAAAAGTATTGTATTCATGTGGTGAAGTAGTACATGTGTCAAGTTAATTCACAAACTCTTTTGGGTTTAATATTTTTTTTAGTTTTATGTTTATGGTTTCTAGTCATCTCATTAATTAACACTTTTCTGTGGGGAGAATAAGGGTTTATGGTTTACTCTTTTTCTCACAAGAATGTTTTCCAAGCGTGTTTTATTGTGAGTACATTTTTCACATTCCCATCCCAGAGCATTAATCTTTTCTGAATAATTCCCTAGTATCTCTTTCAGCTATGTGGCCTGAAAAGGTCTTTGACTTAATTAAAGAAAACTGGTCTAAAAAGATTGTCTGAAGATGTAAAGTGATCTATTAGAAGAATATGAGAAAGGCACGAGTGAACTCTAATAACAAACTTCTAGAGTCAGAGAGCCAGTTTTGGTGTCAGCTGTTTCACTCTGTGCTTCTGCTTGGTTTGTCCTGTGCTGGACCCAGCACTGGAAGACTACCTTTGCTCTTTACACTCAGATAAGGTTGTGTATCTGCTTCCGCAGAATGCCAGTTAAATGTAGTAGATAGCTTCCAGATACACCTAATTTTGAGAGTAGCTGCCATTTTAATCTGTAATCATATGACACAGACTTCCAAATTTTTATCATTTGAAAATCTACATCCTAAGTGATTTATCTGATGTGAGCTTTAAGCTTACAGCAATCAGACCTACTTCCATTATAAACATCCTTCCTTCTCTCTTCATTTTCTGGCGGGCCTGTGAAAACCATGCTTCAGACCTTTTCCATTCACCAAGTACGTCCAAGTATTTTATGAAGAACCATAGCAACAAAAGGAAGCAATATTGATACTCATGCTGAATCTGACTTTTCCACAGCTTTATTTTTATCTTGCCTCAACTGTGACACGGGACAACAATGTAAAGAGCCAAAGTTAGTGATCATCAGATGTTTCATATGCCAGTCCTCAGGAAATGGAATAAATTTCTAAAAGCCAGTTTTCCTGAAGTCATAAAAGGAACTGAATTGATCAAAGTGTAGAGCCATCAAAAAGGGAAATTTACAAGCGTTTGTTTCTGTGTTGGACAAACACAACATCTTTAAAACACTTCAAACAGAAGATGTTGCTGCAAATGGAGTGTGAAAAAATTATCTGCTTAATTAGTAGTAAACAATCATGGCAGCAAAAGAATTTTAGGTGTTTATATTCTTGATTAATCATAGTCCAAATTTGCTTCTGACAATTTTACTTTGAAAATTAGGCTAGTTTTATTGTTGTTCTAATCTTTTCCAAATTAGGATATAGCTTCATTAGTGCTTGAATTTCTGGGCATTCTTCATACATTTTTAAGGCCTCTAGCTTGCACCCTGTGTTGCCATTTACATCTTAGTCATATGAATGCACATCATTATCATTTGATATTGCTAGCATCTTATCTTCATTTTGTATGTAAATGTAGATGAGATTGAAGGTTCCAGGCATAAAAATCTGGTTTCATGAAAGATGCTTTCTTCCATGAAGCAGATGCCAATTACAAAAACATGTTTAATCTGGTAAATAGACAAACCGAAGCACAGAGAAGACTCTCTTAAATTTATAGTGCAACTTTTCTGCTCATTGGCAGGGTCCGTAACTGAAAATTATTTTTTTCCATGATAGACTTATCATATGAGCATGTCTTTATTGGGAAGAAGAAGACACAACTGGTGTTTATTTAGAAGTGTGTACATCTATATTTAAGTGTGACCTTTCAAAGATATCTATAAGGCAGGGAGGTATTCAAATCTTGAAGAATTTCTGCCAACTGGCTTCTATCAAGGGCAAAAGGATTATTTAGTAAGTCTCGTTCAGTCAGGAGTTCTGACTGTCCTCTTGTTCCAGAATGCCCTGAGCTTTAATGTGTCATCACAGGAGAGTTAGTAAATTCTGTGGGCTTCAGGTTATCTATAAAATATGACAATAAAATTAAGATATTGTTGCTTCACTGTTTGATGTCAT
Source organism: Phalacrocorax aristotelis (assembly GCF_949628215.1). NCBI lineage: Eukaryota > Metazoa > Chordata > Aves > Suliformes > Phalacrocoracidae > Phalacrocorax > Phalacrocorax aristotelis. Next base: position 67,068,298 of record NC_134278.1, read on the forward strand.
GAGGTATAATAAAATACGATTCCCCAGTGCTTTGTACCTTGTGCTATGAATTCTAGTAGGTTTCCTTTTCAGTTTCTTTTGAAGTCCTAGCCATGAATGTTAAAACGTTGTATAGACTTTGCTGTAATACTTACTAGCTGTATTTTTTCTTCACAGTTTCTTCAATTAAGCCAGAAATACAATATTGTTTAACTGCACTAGAGAATATTTCTCATCTTAATATGCAGGATATGAAGCTAGCATCCACATATTTTATCAGATGTTCTGAATATCAAGGAAGAAATAAAAAAACCAACACAACAGCAACCTAATTTCACCTGACTGTATATAAGACTTAGTGTGATTGAAAGTCCTTCATTTAGGCTTTGCATATTCATTTCGTGCCACATATGGTTAGAAAAAGTGAGATTTTTCAGAAACTTTGCTGCAGTTAAGGTTAGGCAGCCGCCAGCATCAGTAGAGTAGAAAGCTCAAAGAACATTGCATGCTTGTGAGGTCCCACCCAGAATGTACTACAGGGTCGAATGAAGGAGAGAAAAGTAACAGGACTTATAATGAGAATGGCTGAATCTTGTTTGTGGAGTATATATAGAATATGTAGGGCAGGATTTATTGTAAGGGGAGAGGTAGCAACAGTCTTCTGCAACAGCCTCCTACCAGTCTCCTTGTTCTTGTTCTCTCTTCTAGCTGAATATATCTCTACAGACCACAATGGATGTGATTATGCTACCATAAATAGGCATTAAGATTCAGGGTTCTTCCTCTAGTTTTAGGGAGCAATGCTGAGCAATGGTAGACTCCTTTTGGGGCTAGCCAGTTGTTGAAGTGTACACAGGTAAGGTGTTGAAATGGAAGGCTCCAATATCCCAAGGCAAACTGGAGCTTTGATTTCAGTCTTTACCAGCAACAGGGAAAACAACTGTGTGACTGCAACCATATCTTGCCTCTTAGATTTTAAATGACAGAAGATGCCACAAAGTGAAAATAAAATATTATCATCCTAGTTTGTTAGTGTCTTGTCTACATTGCCCACAGATGCCAAAGATAACCTATGGAAATGCAAGTCCTTAAAACACTCCCCCAGTTGATAAGCCTTTTAATAATACCATTAATAATAATTTAATTTAATATATATTTTATATATTTTATATAAATAATAATTTAATAATACCAATAATACCATTAGCTGCTGGAAAGACTACCTGCAAAACTCTTGATAAGCCTTTTCAAGCAAATACATTAGTGCTCCATTTCACATGCAACTTCCCTTACAGATACTAAATGAAAATTTTTTATCAACATCAGGCATCTTGGTTAAAAGCTGAATTGATGTTACTTTGCTGCTGACACCCAGACTTGGAAAGATCCAGGAAAAAATACCTGTGATGAGGACCTCACCAAAGAATGCATAGCATCAGTTTAATGTGAACCGGAAGTTGGACACAGGATGCGAGTAAGAATTCTTTGTGTGACTGGGAAACAGTTGACTGTAAAATTACACATAAAAGACAAAACTATTGGTTCCAATGTCTTTTAGTTTCATGGAGATAGAAACAGATTTTGAACGGTCACCAGAGAGGCGAGAGATCAATCTGTGATTACATTTGAAAAATCAAACCGCAGCTTTAAAAGGCAATACTGGTATCTAAGTGTGTATGTTAAGAACTTCCTGACCTGTTTAGACAGCAAATGGCAATGAAATAACCGGCTACTGGTCTTAGCTCTTTCTGAGTGTCTGTAACAGATATATGCCTAAATGTGTACAAGTACCTTGTCTTTGTTCTAATAGGTGAGTTGACCCTAGGTCGTCTTTGCAGGTGTTGCAATCACAGAATGATATCCAGGTTTAGACACATGACACAATTTGGATAGGGGTTTTTTTCTGGTTGTTTCTATATGAACATATAGACTAGCAATCAGATGTTACCGAGTACGTATTAGTTAGTGGTGTCTGTTATACAAATTTAAGCTCAAATCTTCACTTGGTCTATGTCCCCTGACTCCCTTTTTTTCCTCCCAAATTAACATATTTGAAGTCTTAACCAGCAGGGAGACAGTTGTACAAGACCAAGTACTGTTGCTGCAGTGTCTGTGCACCAGTATCTTCATGTGAAGCTTAAACCTGTAATGACTATAGGAAAAGTCCTTCAGTAAATTGTGAAAACACTTCAGAAGTACTTTAAAATTTCATGATCAGCTGGAGTAATGACTCCAGCTACAGATATCTGTGTTTTGCAAACAAGGAAAAGGTTTCACAGTCCTTGACAAGACTAAACACTTTCCTTTATGTGAAGGCCCAGACTTCAGGGCCCAGTAATCACAGGATCACTCAGGATGGAGGGTAAGCCAGGAGGTCATCTCGTCCAACCCCTTGCTCAGATCATGCTCAACACTGACTCAGGTTTCCTAGGACTTTGTCCAGCTGAGTCCTGACTAGTAGGTTGAAAGCCTCCATTCTTTGGCATGTTAATACACTTCTACAGTTACACATCCATCTCTTTCTGTTGTATTGTAGAACTGCTCAATCACATTGTGTCCTAACAATCTCACTGGTGATAATCCTGTTTGCTAGATGTGCGATAATGTAGCGTATTCATAAACCATCATATATCCCAGTGCAGAATATTTTTAGATTCTTTTATCTGCATGGACTACACATCCAGGTTTTTCAGTAGTTCTTATTGTTACATCTAGCTGGAGAATGTGTTATTGAAGTTTTTAAGAGGAGCGACACCACAGAACTACTGAAATAATAGTTAAGCACCAGAGTTAGAGTTTGCTTCAGTATTGTTTTTTTGACAACACTAGTCTTCTCTGCAGATGCAGAGAAAATATTTCTTCCTGTTATTCATTTGTTTAGTTCAATAACTATTTCATTCACACAGAATGAAGAGAAATCAACTCACTGAGAAACCAACTGGGAGTTAAAAATTAGGAAAGCTGGTTTTCTTCCTCCTCACCTGTGAATAACAATGAGGTGTGGGACGATAATATCTACTACTTCTAAAATCTTGTAGGGCTTGGTGAAAAGAAACAATAAATCAGGTTTTGCTTACTACAGAAAACATTTCATTTGTTTGGTGTCTCGAATTTAAGTACATAATGTGTTGGTTTAAGCTTGTCTTTACACATGCAACACATTTTAAGTAGGGTCATTTATTTAGTTAAAACAGTTCAAAATTCTGCTTAGAGAAATTTTAGTGTATTCCTGCCTGTCACCGGTCATGATAATTATCTATCAGAAATAAAATAAATGCATGCTTTTATTTCTTCAGGGGAAGTGTTTGCCATTGTGTTACTCAGTTTTGGCCCTTACAAGTCTGGATTACATTCCAGAATACTAGAGAGTCCTTTTTTCTGCCTGTGGTTGACTAGGCGGTTGCATTCATTGTGACGGTTTTGCGATGCTCACGTGGCAGCAATGCCTTAGGCATTATTTCTCTGCAGTTCTCTTCAGCAGGGGCTTCAACCAAAAATGGGAAGTCGCGCAGAATGTAGCAGTCTGCTTACTAAGTATGTCTTGCCACAAATAAATTACTTTTGGTTTTGTTTGTCCAACTACAGTTGCATTTCCTGTATCTTTTTTCAATCTGAATTTAAAGCTCTGGTTTGAGTTACAAAGCAGTAAACTGCTGTGGATTTGCTCATGTTTGCTCCTCCTGTGCTATTATGCAACAGTGAAGTTAGCAGATGTGCTATTCTGCCTTCTTATGAAATGGCCACTGATAAGGAGCGCCTCAGTTGTGAATCTTACTCCTGTCTTTAGTCTGAATAAATATGTTGACCTATAAGGAAAATTGCTTTTATTAGCACTTCAAAAAAATTACCGCTAAGAAGAATAAAGAAATTAAAACCAGGGAAGCATGCCGTATTGTTTTTAAGGACAGAGCTGAATTTTATTAAATATAGCCAGCAATCAATTGGTCTCTGCTTTATGATTTTCTGGTGGTTTTAAAAAAAATTTATAGCTTGATAGAAATATCTGCATATACAATCAATTTATATTGTCAAGTCATGTACAGTGATACCATTAAATAGGCTTGTTTATGACAGTTCCACATAAAGCCCCCTTTCTGTGTGACATTTAGAATCATAAAAATAAGGGATAGGTAAGAAAGAAGTAGATCATCTCTTTGATGCCTTACCAGTTTCAGGTTTCTCTAAAAGATGATAAAGGTCTGATAATACCAAAGAGGGGGTCCCCATCTGAAGCTGGCTCTCTCTGCATCTAGTGGCAAAATAAATGCAAATTGTCTAAGTGCTATAGAGTGAAGGCAAGCCTAGAATGAAGTATGTGAGATCCTTTCAGATTGCTTCTCTGATTTCTTGAGCAGTTGTTCAGAGAGGCAAGAGTGCCTCTAATATTCCCTCCATCTTCAGTCTGAAAACCTGGGAAGTAGGAACAAGAAAAAACAAAATAAGGGTGGGAAAATATCTGTAGCGAGACAATTCTAATGCTGTAGTAATACTGTGATATGCAGATTGATTATTTTTTCTAAGCTAAAGACACTTACAATATGGAAGTCGTGATATGATGGTTTACATTTCAGCACACAAGGTTGATAAATGCTTGGTTAAAATATGACCATTTCTGCTGTAGATTTTTTGTGCTTGCTTTTCAAATTGACTGTATTGATGTGCTGACCTTATCTTGGCTTTGATACAAACGTTGTAACCATAGACATGAAATTCCTGAAATCATAGTTTTATATTGATGATAATACTACTGTATTGTGATACTATATCATATTTTGCTTTTAAATGAAAGATCTCTGACCACATCTGTAGCTGGATAACCCCTACCTCTTTAAAAGAAATCCCTTCCTAGGGCAACAGAATGTGCTTGCACTTTATTCAGTGCATGTGTGCAGGTTAATGATTGGACATTAAGCATTTTATAAATGAAAGCAGTATTTAATTTGTATTTTCCTCCAAAAGATTAGCTAATACAATTTCATATAAAGGCAAGCTCTGGTGTTTTAACTTAGAGTCAATGTGCATTTTCTGGGTTATTGTTTTGTTTCAATGTTCTCCTCTCAAAGGGGATTTCTTCCTACCTGTATTAGATTTGCCATACTTGTTGTAGGTTTTATTACAGCTCTTTTATGGGTTTATTAACAAATATTAACCCACTTAAATACCATTAGTTTTCTTACTTGGAGATTTTGAAAGCAGATACAAGCAATGCCTTCACTGAAATTTCATGGTCCTCATAAAAACAGTCACTGTGTTGTAACTGCTACTACACTAACTGCTCAGTTCTTTGAAGTATAACACTAATTTTGATCGCATTGTGGATGCACATGCAGTCCCTGAATACATAAGGAAAACAATTTATCAGAGAACTAGTTCTAGTAGAGTAAGTTAACATCCGTACTTTTCTGAGCATACATCCATGTGGATACCACAAGAGATCACTGCTGAGCAGTATCTCATTAGAATGAAGGTCATCAGCTATATTTTCCAGTAAATTATTATTCTTCCTAAGTTGGCATCAGATCTGGTAACTAAGTGCAGCTAACCAACAGGAGGATTAACAAATATAATTTGTATGATCCATATAGTCATTTCACAGTTGTCTGTTTTTCAAAACTTTTTTGAAGTAGACAGAAGACATTGCTGGAGCTGTGGTGGAGTGGACCTTTGGAGTCAAAAGGCAGGGCACCCAGCCAGTTCGTAATTCAATGAGACACAATACATTATCTGTTTTGACAGTCTTCATGGCTAAATAGTCTGGCTCTTGTAATGCCTAACTCTGTTTATAAATAGAAATGTAGAAGTCAAACGGTCTGGTCTTGACAGCAGAATAATACAGAGCTGTGGATATACCCAAAGCTCACATGCGCCTCTTTCCTTCAGTGGAGTGGGAAGAACAAGGTAAACTGATTGGGTCATGTGGAACTTGAAAACACCTCTGGCATGTGTTTTCCATGAGGTTTCAGTAATACATGAAGAAATGCGATGTATCTGAGCTCTGCAGTGAGGCCTGTAAAATATATTGGCTTTCTGACCAAGAAAAACAATTATTTTAAAAGCAAAATTGTTGACTGAGGATTCACAAAGAGCTGTTCTTAGAAGAGTGGCTGTCCACTTTGCATGCTGTGTGGAGAAGGAGGATGGGACAGAAGGAAGTAGTCCTGTTTTCTGGTTCCTATTTCTTGCTCCAAAGAAAGTATTTCAGCAAATAGTTTCAGGATTTCACATTTCCCTATGAAATCTAGGCAGAGGGCTGGAACCTCAGTATAAGCCTTCAAAGGCATCCATGGGCTCTCTCCTACACTAGCACAACTTAACAGGAAGGGTGGACATCCTACCCTTTGGAACTGTTAGTAATATATGTCTTCTTGAAGACAGGAATTATTCTTTAAGCTCATCTTGGGTTGAAATGGGTACATCCCTCACCAAGTGATCATATTTACTTTGATGTTGCGTAAAAGTTGATGCCAAGAATTTGTCTTTTACTTCCACCACATGTTAGAGTAAGCAGTGCTGAGAGATAAGGACTGACTTCTTAAAAGCCTAGCCCCTCTTTGGGCTTCAAGCTGTGAGCAACAGTCTCACACAAGGAACTGACTGAAGTGGCTTTAGTGCTGCATGTATGTGCCTTGCAGGAGCAGGGTGGGATTCCAGACATACTTCCTTCCTTACTACACCCTGTTGGGTTTTATTGCTTAAATGTCACCCCACTTTATGGAGTGTTCCTTGGAAATTGAATCTTGTGTGAGAGCTGTGATTTCCACTTTGAGAGCCAGGTGTCTAAAAACCCTGTGCAGTGTCACACCTGAACCTTCTGGTGTATACAGGCCTAATCCAAACCAAGCTTTCCTGAATGTACACACAACAGCTCTGTGTGGCTGCATCCAGGCTGGACTCATCTCAGCTCTGCATCAAGTTTGCTCATGAGTTGGTGGGGCTCACTGAGAGGGCTTTAAACTAGGTTCAAAGGGGGAGGGGGATATAGCCAGGCTCACTAGAGAGGGGCCAAGGGGTGGCATGGCAATGTTGGGAGTGAAATCAATAGCCCAGCTCAAGTGCATCTACACACCAGTGCACACAGCATGGGCAACAAACAGGAGGAGCTGGAAGCCATTGTGTAGCGGGATAGCTATGACTTAGTCGCCATTGCAGAGACATGGTGGGATGACTCTTATGACTGGAGTGCTGCAGTGGATGGCTATAAGCTCTTCAGAAGGCATAGGCAAGGAAGGAGATGCAGTGGGGTGGCTCTGTATGTCAGGGAGTGTTTCAATTGTATAGAGCTCAAGGATTGTGATGATAAGTTTGAGTGCTTATGGGTAAGGATGAGGGAGAGGGCCAAGAAGGCAGATATCCTGCTTGGGGTCTGTTATAGACCACCCAACTGGGATGAAGAGGCAGATTAAGATTTCTACAAGTGGCTGGCAGAAATCTCAAAATCAGGAGCGCTTGTTCATGTGGGGGGTCTTCAACCTACCGGACGTCTGCTGGAAATAGAACACAGCAGAAAGGAAACACTCTAGGAGTTTCCTGGAGTGTGTGGAAGATAACTTCCTGACACAGATGGTAAGTGAGCCTACCAGGGGAGGTGCCTTGCTTGACCTGCTGTTTACAGAGAAAGACTGGTGGGAGATGTGGTGTTTGGAGGCTGACTTGGGCTTAGCAACTGTGAAATGACAGAGTTCTCGATTCTTAGCTAAGTAAGGAGTGGGGTCAGCAAAACCACTACCATGGACTTCCAGAGGACAGACTTTGGCCTGTTCAGGGCACTGGTTGGGAGAGTCCGCTAGCAGACTGTCCTGAAGGGCAGAAGGGTCTGGGAAGCCTGGGCGTGCTTCAAGAAGGAAGTCTTAAAGGCGCAGGAGCAGGCTGTCCCCATGTGCCGTAATACGAGTCAGCAGGGAAGACGACTGGCCTGTCTGAACAAGGAGCTTCTGCTGGGACTCAGGAAAACAAGGAGATTTTACCACTTTTGGAGGAAGGGGCAGGCAACTCAAGAAGAGTACAGGGATCTCGTTAGGTCATGCAGAGAGAAAATTAGAAAGGCAAAAGCCCAGCTAGAACTCAATCTGGCCACTGTTGTGTGAGATAACAAAAAATGTTTTTACAAATATATTACCAACAAAAAGAGCCAAGGAGAATCTTCAGCCTCTCTTGGATGTGGCAGGCATCATTGCCACTGAGGATGAGGGAAAGGCTGAGGTACTAAATGCCTTCTTTGCCTCAGTCTTTAATAGTCAGAGCAGCTACCCCCAGGGTATTCAGCCCCCTGAGTTGGAAGGCAGGGACAGGGAGCAGAATAAACTCCCCATAATCCAGGAGGAAGCAGTTTATGACCTGCTGCACCACCTGGACACTCACAAGTCTATGGGGCTGGATGGAATCCACACGAGAGTGCTGAGGGAGCTGGCGGAGGAGCTTGCTAAGCCACTCTCCCATCATTTATCAGCAGTCCTGGTTAACAGGGGAGGTCCTGGGTGACTGGAGATTGGCCGATGTGATGCTCATCTACAAGAAGGGCTGGAAGGAGGATCTGGGGAACTACAGGCCAGTCAGCCTAACCTCAGTATCAGGGAAGGTCATAGAGTGGTTCATCATGAGTGCGCTCACCAGGTATGTGCGGGACAACCAGGGGATCAGGCCCAGCCATCACGGGTTCATGAAAGGCAGGTCCTGCCTGACCAACCTGATCTCCTTTTATGATCCAGGTGACCCACCTAGTGGATGAGGGAAAGGCTGTGGATGTTGTCTACCTGGACTTTAGCAAAGCCTCTGACACTGTCTCCCACAGCATCCTCCTGGAGAAGCTGGCGGGTCATGGCTTAGGTGTATTCTTCACTGGGTAAAAAACTGGCTGGATGGCTGAGCCCAGAGAGTTGTGATGAATGGAGTTAAATCCAGTTGGTGGCCGGTCACAAGCGGTGTTTGCCAGGGCTCAGTGTTGGGGCCAGTCTTGTCTAATATCTTTGTCAGTGGTTTGGGTGAGGGGATTGAGTGCACCCTCAGTAAGTTTGCAGATGACACCAAGCTGGGTGGAAGTGTCGATCTGCTTGAGGGTAGGAAGGCTCTGCAGAGGGATCTGGACAGTCTGGATCGATGGGCCAAGGCAATTATATGAGGTTTAAAAGGCCAAGTGCCAGGTCCTGCACTTGGGTCACAACAACCCCATGCAATGCTACAGGCTTGAGGAAGAGTGGCTGGAGAGCTGTCTGGCAGAGAAGGACCTGGGGGTGTTGGTCAACAGCTGGCTGAACATGAGGCAGCAGTGTGCCCAAGTGGCCAAGGCGGCCAACAGCATCCTGGCTTGTATCAAGAATAGTGTGGCCAGCAGGAGGAGGGAAGTGATCATGCTCCTGTACTGGGCACTGGTGAGCTCGCACCTCAAATACTGTGTTCTGTTTTGGGCCCCTCATTACAAGAAGGTCATTGAGTTGCTGGAGCATGTCCAGAGAAGGGCAACGAAGCTGTTGAAGGGTCTGGAGCACGTGTCTTACGAGGAGCGGCTGAGGGAACTGGGGTTGTTTAGTCTGGAGAAGAGGAGGCTGAGGGGAGACCTTCTTGCTCTCTACAGCTACCTGAAAGGAGGTTGTAGCGAGGTGGGTGTTGGTCTTTTCTCCCAGGTCACTAGCGATAGAATGAGAGGAAATGGTCTCAAGTTGTGTCAGGAGAGGTTTAGATTGGATATTAGGAAAAATTTCTTTACTGAAAGAGTGGTCAGGCATTGGATCAGGCTACCCAGAGAGGTGGTAGAGTCACCATCCCTGGAGGTGTTTAAAAAACATGTAGGCATGGAATTCGGGACATGGTTTAGGAGGCATGGTGGTGTTGGGTTGGCAGTTGGACTTAACGATCTTAGAGGTATTTTCCAACCTTTATGATTCTATGATTCTATGAGTACTTGGCCTTGCTCTCCTGACAGGAGGGGGGAGGTGTCCAGACCCCTGCTCATGCTGTGTCACGTGAAATTTGTAACATGTCTCTGAGCCAGGATTCCTGGCTGATTCAAAGCTAGAGGTTGAAAGCAACCTGGTCTTGCTGTTAGTCAGAATTGAATGTCTCAGGAAAGGGATGCCGACAGAGCTGGTCAGTAGCTCTGCTCCAGGATTCTGGTGTGAAGTTTCATGTTGCACGGTTACAGATGGTCTGGACAGGAGAGGTCTTTGTTCCGTTGCAGTGGTGTCTGTGCCTAGTGCTGCAATTGGCTACAGCCAGATTATAAATAAACGGGCGCAGACCAGAAACCACTGACATTTATGAATGTTATCTGTGTAACCAGCATTTTTGTGTTGTGTGGAACAGGGCAGAATACTGTAATGTACTATTTACTAAGTATTTTGGGAAAAGAGTATGTATTCTACAAGTCAGAATTACACGTACCTTACATAAAATCTTACAGTGGCATCAGATACATTTACTTGGATCAATGCCCTTATACTCTGGGGTAATGTTATAAATCTGTGTGTGATTTCATTGTGGCAGCTTACACGGTGGTAGGCTCTTGTTTTCTTAGAGACCGTTCCGGTCCATCTTACACCACACTGGTTCAAATGTTAGCTAAAGAAACTGGTTTATTTGGATCTTCTACATGAGGTAATACTCTTGTGTTACTGTTGTCACTGTTGTGACAGTACCGCCAGTTTGTGTCCAGGTGGTGATAGGAGTCCCCATTGCAAGTGTCCTCGTTTTCAGCTGGTTTGGATCAGACTCCCCAAATGGTGATTTGGTGAATTCTTACCATCCAGCTGGCCTGTAGTCCCACATCAACTCTCCAGTGCATGCAGGATGAGTTTCTAGTGAAAATCATCTCAACTATGTGCAAAAATTTGCCCTATCCAATGATAAACTTATCTAAATAGATAAATAGTGTCTATCAGTTCACCATTTACTTCATGTGTGCAAAGCAGGACCTGTCTGGGTTGTCCCCAGGGCTGCCGGGAGCTCCCTGCCTCTCCAGTCCCTGTCATGCCGTCGATTATCTTGTTAACGTGGACTGGGACTGCCTGGGGAATTCTTTTATCGATCCCTCAGCCCTCTGGTGGAGCCGGGACTGCCCGGGGCGGGTTTCTGTAGCTATCAGTCAATTATCTCATCTCGACAGAAACTAGCTGGGGAGTTCCTGGGACTGCCCAGGGAGTTCCTATGGGTGACTCAGCACACTGAGCGTGTGCATGGTCACAGCCCTTGTCCCCAGCTGCTTTACAATTACAGCTATAGTGTTAATTCAGAGTGCACGGTGTGCCTACCTTCCTGGTGTATGGAGGCATTAGTGTTGGAGGTCTAAGAGGTTTAGCAGAGGACAGTTGATACTTGGGCATTTTCTCACGTGATCTGCCCCACTGACAGGTAGGCTGTGTCTCTTGATAGGCATGATGGTTTGGTGTTTTTTTTTTTTTGTTCTGGGATGCCACATCTACAAGCTAGTACTTGCAAAGTGCTTTTCCTCCCATGGAGAATCCAAAACACCATGCTCACTGTCAGTAATACTGGTCACCAGTACCACGCTTCAGCAAAGGTCTCTTTTCTGGAGTCATCTTCTACTTTCTTAACTGCTAGAAGAGGTGTTCTCTTGAGAAGACAGGACAGCTTATTATTGATCTTGTGGTGTTTACTGATAAAAAAAACCTATTTACTGTTTGTCAGTCAGTGTGCAATGGCTTGATGGAGAGGATCTAAATCTAATGAGTTTGGAACCTGGTGTGATGCCAGCTAGTTGCCATCAGGTGGCTTCCCATAACATGTAGGGGGATGTACATTTAAACTTCCTTCCAGTTAATCTCTTTCTTCCTTTTGCAAGTGAAATTAAAAGTAGTGAGCAAAACAGAAATACAGACAATGTCTGAAAGATTAGTTTGGAAACTCAAAAAACAGTTAAATCTTGGTTAGAGTAAGAAAAAGTGAGAGAGGTTTGAGCTGTGTCTGCCTTCATGAGCACGTAAGACAAACAGGGCTCCATGCTGTTTCTTTTTCAGGCTGCTCTCTCCAAAGACAGTCTCCAGGTAGCAGGTGGGTTGTTTGTGCTTCTTCCACCCAGTGCCCTGTCCTGCAGAGAAGCTGGGAAGCGAAGTGTGGACCACACTGAAATTGCAGTGCATTGAACTTATTCATACAAAGCAGAACAAGTGATGGAAAAGAAAAAAGATTTATTCAGTGCTAGTGTTGCTCAAAATCAATATTTGCTGTTAAAAACTAAGGTGTAAGAACAGTGAAGGTGGGAATGGTATAATGGACAAGCTGTCCAAAGCTATTATATTTGAGAGCTTGGTAACTCTAGTTGGTTGGCACAAATAAATAAACTAGTCAGAATTAGAGAATCTAACCATTGGAAAACTTTGAAAGACACAGTAAAGCAAACAAGGTCTTTTAAAACAGTGATTAATATGAGCTGCATTAGAGGAAGAGGATGTGGATTTATACTAACAGTAGCATGGCTGTGTTTGGAGGGAACAAAAAGGTCTGTGCTGTTCCTCTGCGAAAGCCAGGGGTGTTTCTCTGGTAAGCAGTGGAAATGGCTATCACTGTAAGAGCAAGTGCAGATACATGGAAAACAGCCTGATCTCATGCCTAGAGAACTGCCTCTAGGGATCAGGGCACCTGAGCTCATCCCCTCGGTCCCCTGCTGACTTGCTGCCTGACCATGGCCAGCTCACTTCTCCCTGCCTCACTTTCACCAACAGACAATCAGGAAAAAAATCCTTAATTTCCTCTGAGATTTATTTGTGAGAAAGGCAATGAAAGCAGGGAAGTGTTACCCTCTGGGATTGAAATGCCACACACCTAGTGAACGCTCAAACCTCCTTGTATTATTCAATTTAAATGCATGCAGTTAGCTTATATCAGGGTTTTCCCCATGTTTTCTTTAGAGATGTAAGGTAATGAGACCTTTTTTTTTTTTTTTTTTTTCTTCTGAAGTATAACTCTTTATTACACATGGTGCCTCACTTGGAATGTTGTGTAAAGAATAGTGTTGTTTATGAGGACAGTACAACATGTTAGATCACCTTTCATTGAACCACGTGCTTTGTAATTAATATACAAAATTATGTCCTTTTTTTTTCAAGTGGAGCTAAATAGCAGCATCCTTTGCTGCGGTCTAATTACAGAACATCCTTGTTTAGTAATAACTTTATTTATGAATATACTTTACCTGCCCCTCATAAATTATCCTTCAGCTGCTGCAGCAGTAAGCCAAAGAAGAAAAGTTGCTTTAAGCAAAAGCTGAAGATGACCCTGATTAGGGACTTGAGTTATTTTTCACAATGCAGGTTTGCCACTGACTTGGTTTGTGTGTTGTTGGTAGGCTGGATGGATGGAGGAAGAGGTGGGATAAAGCTCTCAGTGTTTTCTTCCCTTACCTTCCCTGGAGGGAGGGAGAGAGAATAGCCCAACTGAGACAGTATCACTTAATAGCCTGCCTTGTTGGACTGGTGTGAGGAGTCATTCATTACTGCTTTCACATTGTTCAGGAAACAGATTAAACAGATTAAACCCTTTTATTTCCTGCAGCCATGGCAGGGCAGCACTGGGGCTGCTATGTCTCAGAAGATTGCAGTGCCTTTCTCATTTGCATTTTCAGCTCTGTCACCATGTTGCTGAGATACAGCAGTCATGGCCTTTTCTAAATTCAGCGATTTAGAAGGCAGCTGTTACCTTATTCATTAAAAAGGAGAGAAGAAAAAAGCCAAAACAGTCACTCTAACTTTGAAAAACTTCTGTGTAGTTTTCTTTTCAGATTTCATCTGTCAAAATTGCTTCCCTCTAGTGGTTTTCAAACTGTATTTCTAAACATGAAAAAGTTGGTGCAATGCAGAAGTTTCTGAAGTTGTAAGAAAGCCATTTCTTTGAGAAAGTTCTGTACATAATAAAATGTAATTTATTTTTGGGTTAATTAACTTACAAAATGTTAGGGACTTTCCAGCCATCGGAAACCCTATCCTAAAGTTCAGTTTAGCACTGGCAGCTGCAGAACAGGTCTTAGCTTCTTAGCTAGCTATCCCAAACATTGTCTAGAGAGCTGCCATTCCTGCCTGGTTGGCTGCAAGGCCACTGCTGCAGAGAGCCTACCAATCATCCTGAAATGTGTAAAATTAGCATTTAAGCCAAAATAATGACACAACCTGCTGTGCAGCGAATAATCCTAATAAGATTAAGCTTTAGCAAAGAAAAACATAAAAGATATAACCTAATAAAATCATAATCTATTCTGAATAAACTGTATTATACATGTTTGCTGAATGGATTATATAAGTTTAATGAAATTACACTGTCTTATAAGCAGGATACAATAAGTAGTAATGGCAGCTTTTCTATACAAAATGCAAGAGAGTAAGGAAGAAAATGGGGATTATTAGAAAATTAGTTTAGTCAAAACAATTTAAAATAAAAAAGGTAAAGATAAAAATAGAATAATAATTTCTTAAATACTGCCACAATGAGCTTAGTGCTTCTTTGAGTGTATTAGCTAAGATCAAAGTAAGATACCCAGACATCTATAACTCAGAAGTATCCAAAAAATACCTGTAGCTTTTAGAGGAGGAAGGAAGACTGGGTTGACATGGTGTTGGAGAGGAATGATACAGCTAAAAAGAATGCAAAAGTTTCGAGAAAATGTAACAGTTTCTCAGCATCTGGTCAAATTTTTGGTCATGTTGCTTTAGTATATTCTGTATTGTCCATTCCATCTCTTCATCCGATACATGGTAGTGGATTCCACGCTGTTAGCACTTCTGAGCCAGATGGCGTACACTCTGTCATGCTGAGATCATGTTGGAAATGTCATCTATGCAACACAGCTGAGATATAGTAGCACTTTAAGATGAATTTCTCCATTGCTGTCCATTACGGCAATTTTTTTGTTGGGGGTATTTTGCCCATGTAAGAAAAAACAACTAAATATGCTTTTCTTGCCTTTAAAAATTAAGACATTTCCAAATATTTTTGATAGTTTATAAAATTTCAGCTTAGCTTCTTGAAGTGAGGAATAATATATTTGTCCTTACAGAAGTACTAAAAGTATTAAGGAAACTGCTTTTAAAACAATGTTAGCCCAACCACATTACCCCTTCAGGAACTGTGCTGTGTATGTTTGAAAATCATTATGAGACAGTCAGGACTCTTGTTAAGACAGAATGATCTGAAACTCAGCGTCTCCAGTAAGTGTAACACAGTAAGGCTTTTTCCTGGGCTAAGCGGAAGGAGGATGGAGAGAGAAAGGAAAAGATGCATGCAATATGGTTATATTATTTATAAGATTTTTTTATTTAATATGCTGAAAATTGTGAATTGTGGTAGACGCTGAAAGGCAGTGCTATAAAAATTGTGTTTTGAGGGACCACATCTGTTTTGTTTTCCGATTTCTTACTTTTCTTAAGTTGCTTTTCTGTCTGTCCAGATAACAAAACAGATTGTATTCCAACATGCAGAGTTTTAAAATGCATCGCTCCTCTCAGAAATACAAGGTCTCAGCAGCTTATACAGCTTTGTCCCCTTTCCGCAGCTCCGTAGTAGATGCTTAGAGAACTTGGACTTAAACAATGTAATACGTATAAATACTAGACCCAAGAGTCAAATGGGTTTCTTTTCCATGCATAATAATTCCATAGTAGACGTCGTTCTTTTGTGTATCTATAACATCTCATTGGTTTAAAACCCCATCCTTGGTTGCATTTGGACAATACTGGTGGTCTTCAAATAAAAAGACTGCAGGAGGTTATATGGAAAGTAAAGGATGATATTTAAAGGATTCACTGAACTTACATCATATGGTAAGGGATTAGGCATGTTTTATGAGCTGATTCATGTCGTATGACTAAATCATGAAAATGAAGTTAAACTTCCTAGTAAGGACTAGTCTTCCTGTGCGACATCCTGGTTTGAGGAGCCTTCCCCCCACTGAAGGCTGTAAAGGGAGACATGAGTCACTGTTTTGGATGAGGGCATCACTAGATATTTATAAGGCGTCGATCTCTGCACTTGCCGAATTTCTAATGGCTCTTCTGATAGAAATAAGTGTCATGTTTTACTAGTGAAGTTTGAGTTCTGATTCGTGTAAGTGAAAGAGAAAGCAGGAGTTGGAGAAACGTATACTTCAAGATTCCTAACCAACAAAGAAAGTAAAATAGGTGGCATCATTTGCATTAAGTATTCCTTTGGCTTATTCTGTTTTCATTCCCTTGTCCCTGACTCTTCTCCTGTACGTTGTGTATTTGGTTTCTCAGGTTACTGGCTTTTGATGGGCAGGTGCTGTGTTGCTTTTCTGTGTTGAAGTGGCCAATGACGCTGTTGGAACCTGCTTCAACAAGCAAAATGAGCTAAAATGGCCATGGCACTGCAGCTAGTGTGGAAGAAGATGTGATACGAGGTCTGACTGCATGCCCCAACTTAATGTCAGTCAGTCAATATCCTGGGATGATGCTGCTCTTTTACCTCCAAAATACAAGTCTTCTTCCCCATTCCTTACACAGAAGTAACGGTTCTGAGTAGCACACAGTACTTTTTTGTGGTGATTGCACCTCAGCTTTAATTAATTGTAGATTTAGTGATTAGACATATTACACTGGCTTGTATTTTAGTACTTAAAATGGTGTTGCTTCTTGCTTTTATTTCTTTATGTTTCTCTGTCATTTGTCTGTAGACGCAAAGATTTGCCTCTTCCTTCTCTGAAATCAGTAGCTTATCTGATACAGAGATGTAGCACTTGATTATATGTTGTCCAGCTTCTGCTTGCTGTTATAACTAATAAAGATGCAGTGAGGGGAGGAGAAGCATCAAGAATAAAAGCAATATGCCTGTGAGTAATGCTGGAATGGTGATGGACAAGAAGAGTCAGTAGCTTCATGCAGTCAAGAGCAGTAACAGATTTAATAAACAGCTACAGCCCATGGCTTTGTTCTGTAAGCACAGTGCATTTTCTATCAAAAATACCATGTTATTCTTGACTTAACCTGGTCTTGCTCTGTATATTGCAACTATAGATTACTGGGCTGTTGTTACAGGATGCAGGCTGCCCACATGTGCCTGTGTACAGCCCAATGCACTGAGACCCAAACCAAGCATGGTCCCAAAACAGTTGGTCCCAAATCAGTTGTGCTTACAGTGAGAAAAGACATCAAAGCCTGACTTCAGTTACTTCAGAGTTTCTTAAAGTACAGTCATCTTACTTGCTGAAACATAGTACACTTGTACATCAAATAATAATGTCTAGAGGCTGGAGGAATGAAAGCTAAAGTGACACAAGGTGACAAGGAGTAGTAACAGATACTCTGAGGTTATAAATCATAGTCCTGTTGTTTAAATAGGAAAACCAGACCATGTTCTGTATGTGGCAGGTTGTAAAATCTGAAATACATGAGAAATGGCAGCTTTCAGCAATTTGATTTTGCATGCTGGTAGAGCTAAACTTCCACCTTCCTGTGGAAAGCCACGAGTTGTCTTAAGCGTGAGTGTTGTTTTGATAAGTCAGGTTATGTCTGTCCCCCATCTGTGCGCTGGTGGCCCATCCCCGGGGAGGTACCTGATGCCTGGGGCTGGGGCTGTCCCGGTGCTCCAGCTGCCTGCTCCTGGCTGGGGATCGGATGGGCCCTGGCAGCCCCCCTGCCCCTTCCAGCCCCCATGGATCAGCCAGTCCTCCCTGACACCCTAGTGTGAATTAGTCTTCCTATTATATACGTTATATTTGCAGAGTCTTAAGTGTCTTTCCAAATGCAGTCTTACCTTTAAACCGTGGAAGCTTACCTGGTAAGTGAGGTACAGGTAGCTAATGCATGTGCGCATGCACACGCACACGCATGCACACACTTCATGCACAAACGTGGCATTTTGGAATGTGTAGAAGTTGCTTAATTTTCCATGCTCTTTTGTTGTTTTTTGCTGATGTCATGAGTGTCACTCCCATGTTCTATTCTGGCAGCGCTGTCTACTTGCCAGGCTACTCGGATGCCTTATTTCATAGAGGTGTATGTGAAATAATTTGTAAGTACTGTTAATCTCAAAAATGATAACTTGAGGGTAGTGAATTTTCTGTTTTCAAAGGTAGACAGAGGAAAAAATACCCATGGATAATAGTAGTCCTTGCACAGACTTTTCCATTTCTTCTGCCCTGAGCTCTAAGGAATGCTTCTGATTACAAGAGTGAGCTTGAAAGAAGATGAGTCCACAGGCAATTAAATCCTAGATTTTGTGAATTTAATGGGAGTTTTTTGCCTTGGTAAGAGTAGTGACAGAATTTCCATTTACCTCAGTTGTGCAGAGATATTGTCTGTACTGTAGAGCCCCATGGCATGGGGGGAAAGGGAGTCTCCATGCCCTGAAGAAAGGTTTATGAGGAAATATATTTTTTGTCTGAGTCTTAAGTCAAATTAGGGAGAGTACAGAGAGGTCATTAGCTGCTATCCTGCAGTGAGCACCTTGTGGAAAAACTGTCCTACTGAAGCAAGTCTTTATTTTCTTCTAGGAGACAGACATGTACAATTAGTTTACTTTATTCTAATCATTCATAAGGAACAATCTTTTCTGATACAGGTTTCTTGGCTGCTTGGTTTCATCTCCTGTTCATAGCTGTTTTCTCCTGCAGTTTAACCCCAGCTGGCAACTAAGCACCACACAGCCAATCACTCGCTCCCCCTCCAGCAGGATGGGGGGAAGAGAACTGGAAGGGTAAAAGTAAGAAAACTCATGGTTGAGAGAAGAACAGTTTAATAATCAAAGTAATAATAATAATAATAACAACAATGATAATAATAATAAATTCTAACAAAAATGAAAATAACAGAGAGAAATAAAAAACCCAAGAAAGACAAGTGATGCAAATGAAAACAATTGCTCACCAGCAACCAACTAATACCCAGCCAGTCCCCGAGCAACAGGTCCCCCGCCAGCCTCCTCACATTCAACTCCCCCATCCTTCTGCATTACCCACCAAGTAAACCTAGGTCCTTGAGCAAAAACAATCCCATGAATAGTTTTACCCTTTCCTGAGGAAGGAATAACCCAGGCTGTTTTTCCCAACAAGTTCTGTATATGTACTACAGGGATCTTATCTCCTTCCATAATGTGCAGAGGTTTTGATTGGGCAGGGCCAGGTTGACTGACAGACCCTCTAGTGTTAACTAGCCAAGTGGTTTCTGCTAAATGTGTTTCCCAATGCTTGAATGTCCCAGCACCCGGCGCTCTCTGTGTAGTCTTTAACAGTCCATTGTATTGTTCAATTTTGCCACAGGCCAGTGCATAATAGGGGATGTGATACACCCACTCAATGCCATGCTCCTTGGCCCAGGTTGTTTCGGAAATGGGTCCTGTTGTCTGATAAAATTCTTTCAGGGGTGCCATGTTGCCATAAGACTTGCTTTTCAAGGCCCAAGGTAGTGTTTTGGGTGGTGGCATGGGTCACAGAGTATGTTTCCAACCATCCAGTAGTTGCTTCCACCATTGTAAGCACACGGTGCTTGCCGTGTCAGGTTCATAGTAGTGCGATATAATCAATCTGCCCGGCTTCCCCATATTGATATTTCAGCCACCATCCTCTATATCAAAAAGGCTTTAACTGCTTAGGTTGTTTGATTATGGTGCACATTTGACATTCAGGGGTTACCTGTGCTATGGCATCAATAGTCAAGTCCACCCTGTGATCACGAGCCCATTTGTATGTTGTATCCCTTCCTACATGTCCTCATGTGTCATGGGCCCATCAAGCTATAAATAGCTCACCCTTATGTTCACAGTCTAGATCCACCAAGCCACTTCAATTCTAGCAGCCTGGTCCGCCTGTTTTGGTGTTCTTCAGTGGCACAACTCTTGGCTATGTGAGCATGTACATTTTTAGATGTACCTTTAGTAGCTTTTACAGCCAGGTTCTCTACCCAAGCAGCAGTATCTTGACATAATTCAGCAGCCCAGATGGGTTTACCTCTGCACTGCCAGTTGCTCTGCTTCCACTGCTGTAGCCACCCCGACAGAGCATTTGCCACCATCCATGAGTCAGTACAGAGATAAAGTGCTGGCCATTTTTCACATTCAGCAGTATCTACAGCCAGCTGGATGGCTTTCATCTCTGCAAACTGACCCAATTCACCTTGTCCTTCAGCAGTTTCTGCGACTTGTCGTGTAGGACTCCACACAGCAGTTTTGCACCTTTGATGTTTTCCCACAATATGAAAGGATCTGTCTGTAAACAGGGAAGATTACGTTTTTATGGTAATTTATTATACAGAGAGGCCTCTTCAGCATGAGTCACCTCCTCTGGTGACACTCCAAAGTTTCAGCCTTCTGGCCAGTCCATGATCACTTCCAGGATTCCCAGGCAGTCAGGGTTTCCCATTCAAGCCTATTGCATTATCAGTGCAACCCACTTACTCCACATAGCATCAGTTGCATGATGCATAGAAGGGACCCTCCCTTTGAACATCCAGATGAGCACAGGCAATCGAGGTGCCAAAAGGAGCTGTGCTTCAGTACCAACTGATTCTCAAGTGGGTCAAATCCCTTCATATGCTGTTAATATTTCTTTTTCAGTTGGAGTGTAACGGGTTTGAGACCCCGTCTGTCCCCTGCTCCAACACCCTCGAGGCTGACCTCGAGTCTCTCCAGGCCGTTTCTGCCAGAGGCTCCAGGTGGGGCTGTTATCCCTGGCTGAGGTGTAAAGCACATTTTTCACATCTTGTCCTGTCCAGACTGGCCCAAGTGCTGCTGCACAAACTATCTCCCATTTAATTTGTTCAACGGTTTGCTGCTGCTCAGGGCCCCATTCAAAGTGGTTCTTCCAGGTCACTCAATAGAGAGGGCTTAGAAAAAGAGTATAACCTGGAGTATGACTCTCTAAAAACCTAAGAAAGCTGTTGTTTGTTTTTTGTTACTTGGTGGAGACATAGCTGTTATTTTATTGATCACATCCACTGGATATGATGACATCCATCTTGCCATTTTATTCCTAAAAAATGGATTTCCTGTGCAGGTCCTTTGTCCTTACTTTGTTTTATAGCAAAACCAACTTTCAAAAGAATCTGGATTATTCTTCTCAAGTTCTCAATCACTTCCTCTGCTATGTTGCCCCACAAAATGATGCCATCAATGTATTGCAGGTGTTCGGAAGCTTCTCCCTGCTCCAGTGGAGTCAGGTTCAGTCCATGGCAAATGTTAGGGCTGTGTTTCCACCTGTGGGGCAGATGATTCCAGGTGTACTGGACGCCCCTCCATGTGAATGCAAACTGTGGTCTGCACTCTGCTGCCAGAGGGATTGAGAAAAATGCATTGGCAGTATCAACTGTTGCATACCATTTGGCAGCATTTGATTCCAGTTCAAATTGGAGTGCTTGCATGTTTGGCACGGCAGCACTCAGCGGCAGTGTGTCTTTGTTCAGGCCTCGATAGTCCACTGTTAGCCTCCGCTCTCTTTTGCACTGGTCGTATGGGACTGTTAAAGGGTAAGTGAGGCTTACTGATCCCTCCTTGACTCTCCAGTCACCAGATCAACTTATGGATGGGAACTGGGGAGTCTTGATTGGTGCCATATTGTCACCGGTGCACTGTCATGATAGCAATTGGCACCTACTGTTCTTTATCTCACAGCAGCCCCACCACAGATGGATCACCTGGGAGACCAGGGAAGCTAGATGGCTGTTCAATCTTCTCTGTACTCAAGGCAGCTATATCAAACGCCCATCAGTACCATTTTGGGTCTTTGAGGTACCCTCTCCTGAGGTAGTCCATGCCAAGGATACACAGAGCCTCCAGACCAGTCACAGCAGGATGCTTTTGCCACTCATTCTCAGCTAGGCTTACCTCATCCTTCAACACAGACAGATCCCAGTTCTTGGGATCCTCCTGCCACTCCAGAAATACAAATGGATTCTGCCCCTTTGTAATATGATGGTATTAGAGTACACTCTGCCCTGGTGTCCACTAGAGCTTTATACTCCCACAGCGCTGATGTGCCAGGCCATTGAATCCACACAGTCCAGTACAGCAGCACAGAAACAGCAGAGATGCCCTGGCCGTCTGCCAGCCCAGGCACCTGGCCATTGCTGTTACCAAAATGTTCCCAGGCACAGCACAGTAAGGTGATCAGCAGCACAGCAAGCAGTGAAAGCAAGAAGCAGCCACTAACGAGCTCTAGACTCTAATATACAGTAAGGCAAGCAAGCCCCATGGCAAGCACAGGAGCCTGCTGGTTAATCGCTAAACGGCAGTAACAGCTATAAATCCAATCTAGCACATTCCAATCAAACCTGTTGTTATCTTGAACCCTTCAAGCCCCACATTGGTTGCCAAAAAGGACTGTTGTGGTTTAACCGCAGCCAGCAACTAAGCACCACCCAGCTGCTCGCTCACTCCCCTGCAGCAGGATGGGGGAGAGAATCAGAAGGGTAAGAGTGAGAAAACTCATGGTTGAGAATAAGACAGTTTAATAATTGAAATATAATAATGATGATGGCAATAATAATAACAGCAATAATGATGATAAATTGCAATGAAAAGGAAAATAACAAAGAGAAATAAAACCCGAGAAAGACAAGTGATGCAAATTAAAATAATTGCTTACCACCAACCAACTGATTATGCCCAGCCAGTCCCCAAGCAGTGGCCCCCCAGCCAGCCTTCCCCCTAGTTTATTGCTGAGCATGACGCCATATGGTGTGGGGTATCCCTTTGGTCAGTTGGGGTCAGCTGTCCCAGCTGTGTCCCCTCCCGGCTTCTTGTGCACCCCCAGCCCGCTCGCCGGTGGGGTGGGGTGAGAGGCAGAAAAGGCCTTGACTCTGTGTAAGCACTGCTCAGCAGTAACAAAAACATCAGTTATCAACACTGTTGCCAGTGTTTTAATCTAAAACGTAGCCTCATACTAACTGCTATGAAGAAAATTAACTCTATCCCAGCTAAAACCAGCACACAAGTATTTTCTCTGCTCAGAGTTTTGTATTACTAAAATACCTGTAGATGGCTTGTCATTATGCTATCACAGATTAAGGGTACTGTAGTATCAACTATAGTAGCAGTGGCCCCTCTAGGCTTCAATGGAGAAAATGAGGTCAGCAGTAAGTTAGTAGTTTATACCTGTTTTAATGTTTTTCTTGGTTTTGCATACCCTGATTACGAGTTTCTGCCTATCACTGTTGCATGGTATAAAGAAGGTATGGCTGTTTTCTGTCAAATTTGTATCTGTCATTTTCTAAATCACTGTTTTCCTTCAAACTCTAGTTAGAGTCAAAATTGGAAGATATTTCCTCTGAAGTGCTGTTTTTGCTTACATTTCCAAGGTTTTTAAAAAAAAAAAGAAGTCAACTGCTTGTTTAACATCTTGGGGATGTTTCATGTATAGATGCACCACCTGCAGGTTTTCAAAAGAAGGGTCTTGTTTTGAAAATGTGATCCTAAATCTGAGGTAACACCGGGGCACTTTGGAGAATATTGTTTAGAGGGAGTTTCTACTCCCTTGCTGTGAACTTTTCACATCTGTCAGGCAGCATTCACACCAAGGAGAATAGACCTCAAAAAATTTGTTTCATACTATAAACCTCCAGTAGCTGCATGCTACTCTTTCCTATGCCAGACCCACAAAGGAGGTAAATTGTTACTGACTCTGGCTGTTCCGTTTATGTTGCTGAGGCTTGTGCCATTGTGGAGGTCCTCAGTCTAAATGTTGATAGATGTCAGAAGAGTCTTCTTGCACATTCTAGAAAGGAAAGGAAGTATTAGAGCGAATGTGTGTACGTTATTTGTATGAATAAGCTGGCACTGTTCCTCCCTGAACAGTATACAGTTTTTTCATTGGCTCTGAATGTTCTCAGTAAGTATGTAATTTTCTCTTCCCTATATGGATTTTTATTTGTTAATCTTTTTGTGGAATAGTTTACTTCATACCTACTCTCTGAAGTCTTTGGGTATTTTCTTTCCCGTTAGGAGTTTTCAGTTATTCCTGATGATGTCATTATATTTTCCCTTGAAGCAGTGTGCTCATAGCAGGATAATGGGGAGAGAAGCTGTTTGGTTTGTGATTGATTAGTGGATGTACAATCTCAATTCCCTTGGAAAGTGGGCGTGTGATTGTTTGAGTCTGTGTTTTTTCGGAGAGAGACCATTTCAGGGAATCGTAGTTAGAGCTGCAAACAATCCATTAGTCACTCGTCCAAGCCCTGCCAGCGTAATGCTGTTCCCTGCAGTACATTATTGAGTGTTTTGTCCAATATTGGTTTGAGTGACTCAAGCCACGAGGCTTCCACCACTTCCTCTGAGAAACTATTTCATGGTCTGACAGAGCTCACAGTTAGGAAATATTTCCTGGTACTCAGCCTAAACTTTTTAACACCCAGATTGATCTCATGACTGTTAGGTATACTTTTTTTCCAGTCCTGTCTTAAAACCTTTTCCCTCTTTGGCATTCACACTCTTGACTGAATAGATGGTATCATATCTCCTCTGAAGTCAAGCAAATGCATAATTAGTTCTTCTATTCCTTCTCTCCAAATAGGCCATCTGTTTGGTGGAAAACAGGGCCGAGTATGGGAAGATTTCTTTCTACTAAGTGCTTGTTTCAAAAAATAATATGGAAAAGTGCATTAGGAGTTCATGCGATTATGTAGCTCCAAGGAGCCCCAACTTTTATAAAAATTGTTTTTCAGAAATTATGTAGAAGATGGTAACTTTTCCAGGCAGTCATTTGCAGTAGTAATACCTTTTTCTAGCACAATATACAGCTCTAGCACTAGTAGTCTGTCACATTTTGTGGCTTCAGGGACTGTTTTGTAATGTTGCTTCATCTATTTATCAAGCAAATTGTATGTAACTACAGCCTGGAGAGGGGAGAGCAATGGCAGCAGAATTGCAAGCAGATCCAGGGGCCATTTGAGGGTCTGTCGTTCACAGCTTTACAGCCAGAATTTACAAGTATTTGGGTCATATAAGGATTGTTGAGGAAGGAAATGTACTTTAATCCATCCAATCATTACACCTCTGGATCTGTTTCTAGTAGCCTACATCTGCTTGGTGTTTCCTTCCTTCCTTCCTTTCTCCCTCCCTCCCTCCCTCCCTTCCCCTGTCCCACCTTCCTCCTCTCCCTCCCTTCCCTACCATATTCCAGATCTGTGTCCCCTAGCCTAAGGTGGTTTTTTACATTACTTATTTCCGTCTAAATTCTGCAAAGCTGTATGCACATAATAAATTGTATTTTGCAAAATCTGGGTATGTGCTGTTCTTATTTCTTATGGATGGTCTGCTGCTTAGTCAGAGACTCCTAGTCAGAGGAAGTTAGATTTACAAATAAGTCTTCTAAACTAGTACTCCATGCTTGTTTTGAAAAACACGCAGTATGTATTTTAAACATATGTTTATGGATTTTGATGAATCACTGTGCAGTTTGGGAACCAATCCCATGTTTTGTTAATTTTTCACCTGAGATTACCTGATGCATGTGCATTTGTGACCCAGCCTTCCAGCTTGAGGAGTAAACAAGCTGTGTGCACTTCCTCTGAACCGTACTAGAAAGGATGTGCAGGTCCTCAGGCAAAAGCATTCCTGAGCTAACTTACTACTACTTTACTAAGGTAATTAAGTAAGAAAAATGCAGTGATCAAACTAAAATCAAGTCAAGTTTGAACCAAATCAGTGGGTTCAGGTGATTAAACTACCAATTTAATGTAACAGATAATCTTACAATATTGCACATTAATACATAAATACAAAAAAGGAAAAGGCGGGTAAATGACAGTCTGCCATCATGAAAAGAAAGCTTTAATAACTCCTGCAGCTTGCTCATTCTGCTGTTCACTACCAGAGATGACGTAGTGATAGATTTGCTGGAGCCTGGGCCATGTGCCGCATCTCTCAGGAAGTCTCAGGCACCTTCTTCGCCTCTGGGTGGAGTGTCTGGAGCAGGCAGGGTCTGCAGGGGAGACCTGGCACAAGGGAAAGAACTGCTTGTCTTTTTTCTTTCTTTTTGCATGGAGAGTTCCTCACTTTTTCCGCCTCAGAGGTGCATGTTTTGGGGCCAAGTTGCATGGAGTGAAACAGGAAGGGGTGGCTACCGTTCAGTCCCCAGCAGGCAGCACATGTGTGAGGTGAGGGTGGGAAGTCCCACCTCTGGAACAGTCCTTCCACTCGCATTGAATCCCGCCATACATAAGGAGCAGGGTTCATGCAGGGCATTCAGTCTAGAAGCACAAGTGGCTTTTGTGTGAACAAACTCTACCCATATTTAAGGGACGGACGTTTTCCCACTCCTCGTGTCAATTCTGTGGCAATATTCCTCACATGTGCCTGTGTCTGACTTGTTCTCTGCCAAAGGTCTGGCCTTCTCTGTGTTAAAGAGTGTGTTCCCCTTCCATGCAGGTTATCCAGGCTGTCTTCTTCGGGATCTGCGTCTTGACCGACCTGTCCAGCCTTCTCACAAAAGGAAATGACAGTCAAGAGCAAGAGCGGCAGCTGAAAAAACTCATTTCCCTCCGAGACTGGGTGATGGCTGTTCTAGCTTTCCCTGTCGGAGTGGTAAGTATGGTGTCCATCTGTGCATGTCTTTACAAACTGGGTGAGCGATGTTTTTTAGTGATTGTTCTCTGGCTGAAAAGCTTTCCCACCTCTACGGAAAAAAACTATGCAGAAAGGGAAAAATGGTAGAGATTATTTTACTGCTCTCTTGTTTTTCACAGGTGTAAGGGAGCACTGGTATTGCTGAAATTATTTTTTTGTTCATTAAAAAAATGTACTTTTCAATAGGAACTTGATTTTACAAGTAATTTCAAATGTGAATTGTACCAGCAGTATCTTGAGAGTCAATTTGGACTTTTTCTGGACTGTGTGTCATCATCAGGAGCAGCGAAAGGGCTGACTGGGGCATGTTTCACACCGTAACGACCTGACTGCAGTTTGGGCCACAAGCCATTTTGTCATGGACATATATAGGGAAGCACAAGCCCAGGTTGCTCCCTGTTAATCCCATTGGGGATTCAGAGCTGACAGAAGAAATGGGGAAGGAAAAAAAAGGGTTTGTCAGTAATGTAAAAAAGCACACAGAAGGTATGGAAAAACGTTTTTACATGACTTTTTCAAAAGAAAGCTATTTTTTGGATCAGGTCCTGCTCTAATGGGACACTGCACATTGCTTTCAATGGCAGAAAGTGCTGAGTGCCTTTGTGTGTCCCATACCACACACTGAAGGCAGCTGAAATCCAGAATTTTATGGGTTTTTACATGGAAGTGTGATATGTGTGTGTCTAGTTCTAAGTTTAGGTTACATTAAAACAGATGTGTGAACCTTTCATTAAAATATTGCTTTTATTGTAATTCAGGATCAACCTTTAATTCTAATTTTTTATTTCAGTGTACAGTGGTTAAAAATAAATTCACTAGAAGCAAATTGTTTTCATGATAGGACTAGTAGAAAACTGTATGAGGTCTCTAAAGTTATACTGTTTCACAAAAGCTGATCACTGTCAATTAACAGCAGTTAACACAACATATCAATCTATCATTTATAATTTGATATATTCAGAGATGCTTCATGAAAATGTGTTTTCACCATTTATGTGGGATTTTACAACACGTGAAGAAATACAGAACGTTTTTGCGAAGCTAGAAAATGCAAAGCATATGTGAAACACTGTGCAGGTATTTGTTTTATAAAAACCCAGCTGGTAGCCTTCCCTTACTGTATTTGCTGGCCTGCCTCTTGGGAGCTGCCACAGTTCCTGTTGGGGTAACAGGCTGCAGTTCTTCAGCCATAGTAGTAGAAACTGGATCAGCTAATACAGTTTTTAAAAAATCCATGCATAAACAGGCTTGAAATATGTATTTTTTGGGTGCAGATATTTATATGTTACATTTGTATTTAAGGGAGATTGGGAATTAGAAGTAGTTGTGATTGTGATTGGCAACAGATGCTTTTCCTACTGTGTTCATAGTAGAAGTGAAGGAGAACACCATTACATTATTTGTCTTTATTTAAAGATTTTAAGTGCCTTTTTCAGTCTAGAATTGTAAGCTTTACATGCACCAAAGCACACCCTCCTTGGCTCTCTCACACCTCTCAGGATTCAGGGGGTCTCTCCTGCTGCTGTTTTAGCTCCGTATCTGTGCACTCCTCCACCCCTGCAGTGTTCCTGACCTTGAGACTTTTGAAGACCCTGGAGGACTTCAGCTTCGCTTTGTCTTGGTAATTCTGTGCATTTTGTTCAGGCTGTTGTTTCTCTTGCCACCAGTATACGAGGAATCCCAGCTAGCCACCCTCTGCACTAGAAGTATTGTTGCAACATTTACAAGTTAGCAGTTCTCAAGAGATGTCTTGCATACCTTGAGCTAGCTACTTTCCTAAGGGTTTCATATAGAAACATCATCTGTCTTAAAACAAACAAACAAAAAAATCCAGAAAATAGTAAGAAATGGCCATGATCATTGGCCAGATGCTCTCCATTTCCAAAGGTGACCTTTCTGTGGTGAGGAGCAATTGACTACCACATATTATTTCACTTTACTTCTTACAGAGAAAGCTTAAAAAGGTTGTTTTCATTGTTGTTTCTTCTCCTGGCTACTGGGAGACAAACAGCAGCACTTCATAACTTAATGCTGGTCTCAGCTCCTTCCTGAAACCTGATCCTCTCCAGCAGCACCCACCACACCGCAGCTGCCACTTGCCAAAGCCTTGGCCAGTGCCTGAGGGACTGCCAGCCACTGGGGGCTCTTCTTCTTCGGTGGGATTAACGGGTAGGAAAAGTTCAGGGCCCACAAGTAGCAAACGTCTAATGCTGGCTTTGTTCTCTAAAGAGCTATTTATGTGTAAGAAAATACCCAGTGAAATTTTGGAATGCCAGAGGTGCTTGTTAGAAGGAAGTTATTAGAACACCAGAGTGTCCGCAGAAAAAAAGTTAAAGTTCCCTTGTTTCCCATATTCTCTCAACAGCTTCCTCACTCAAAAAAAAAAAAAAATTTCAAATGCAGACTTTCTTTCTTTGAGACTCACCCACCTAGCTCTCCATGGAGCTTCTCAGTGGTTTCCAGTAGCAACACAAGGGAAGCTTCACACATAAAAATCGGGTGGATGTGAATAAAATCCTTGTTGGGTTTCTAATGTAACAGCAGTGGTCATGCTTAAGTACTTGTCAGTTACCTTAACATCTAAATTATTTTTATTGCTCAGTGTTTTACACAGGGCATGTTTAGGGAATAATGCAAATACTAGGGGAACATGTTGAAGCCCAGTAACTGTAGTTTTTCAAGAGCAATTCAACACAATTTTTTCTGTATTTCCTGCTTACTGAAGCCCTTGAGATGACTTGTTCTGAAAAACAGATGAGAAAAGGGGTTTCCACTCCCAAGTCAAACAATGATGTGTGAAAAAAAAAAGTAACAAAATAAAGTATTTCATTTTTAGTGCTTCCTAAAAAAGTATCACATATAAACCATCTGGGAAGTCTGGCCACCAACCTCCACCCACCTTCCAAAGGAAGGGAAAGAACCAGCCCAAGGGCAAACAATCTCCTTGGGTGGCTTTGCAACAAATCAAATCTTGCAAAATCTTCGCAGCAGATCACTTCTCTGCAGTGTTGTGTTATGCACTGTGTATCTTTGTGGGCTTAGATACAACTGGATTGTCAACCTACCATTTTGTTTAGGAGCATCAAGAAATAACCGTGAACCTCTTTGAAGGACATAATGACTACTGTTTACCTATTGTCACTCTTTTTAATATGACTCTTAAGAGAATGAAATCAGAGATCAACAGACCAAGTTTCTATGCAGTAAAGCCTTATTCCATGAAAAGTCAGTGGGCAACAATTCCTAGCCCTTTTTTAGTTTATTGTAAGCCTGGGGTACTACTCAAATGCTGAAGAGATCAGGAAGCATCCACTGAAGAAAAAAGCTTGCATAGACATTTTAGTTCTTTACCAAGTCTTATCTATACTGGCTGCACTTACCACCACCACCACCACCCCCCCGCCCTTTATCAGTGTAAAGGAGATTTATATTTGGAATAATTTACACTGCTAGAGAAGTGTGAGACACACTTAAAAGTCAGAGACTGCATCAGTGGTTTAGACTATCCCTACTTTTTTCTATTTCTTTGGCAGAGATCATGAAGTTGCTGAGTTTCTGTGGTTAATCAGTGTTTTGTGTAAACTGTGTATGGTTTTATCAGTGTGTTTCCTGTAATTTGTACCAAACAAGAGGAAGAAGAGATAAAGCAGGCATTTCTAGTTGTTAAAGACTGCGTTTAATAGAAATAGGAAGAAGAAAGAAAGTTGGTATTGTTATATATTAGAAGAGAGATTGCTGCCTAGGAAATCACAAACTCTACCATTGGTATTTTATATCATGTATCTTTAACAGCTGTGTTCGGATCTGAGTCTAAACTGCCTAGAATGATCTCATATTCTTGATATTATACTTTTATGTTTTTAAAAACCTGTGGTATGAAAGAAAGCAAGCCATGCATCCTTTCTTATCTTGTTTCTCTGTGCTGGTAGAGTCAAAAGGAAAGCTGATCACCCTTCTTCTGTAGAACATCAGTAATGCTGATCTGGGATCTTACGCCAAGAAAAGATGCCATTTGCTGCTGCCTCCTACCTACCTCATTATTTGACCAGACTACAGAATACTTTTATTTCCATAACTGACTCAACCATGCCAAAATCTCTCTAGTCTAGATTTTGCCCTCATCTGTGGTAATGTGGTGGCTGGTGATGGCAACATAAGTGAGCAGTGGTGCAATTGCCTCCTGAACTCTGTTCTCCGAGAGGAGTCCTCCCTGATTTTCAGTTCCCACTCCTTGTGATTTCCTTCATTGGCCCTTTTCAAATTCGTTTGGTGTGATGCTGTGCTAGCACTAGATCCTACCAAAAGCCAGTACCACACCAATTTGTGCTCACTGTGGTCTGCCTTTAGTAACACTTTGCTTCTATGTGTAATGTCTTTAACCCTCAAAGAGGCTCACAAACAATATATTTATACTCGCAGCTAACCGCAGATATCTTGGAAGATAACCAGAAAGCTTACCTTTAACTGTACTTAGAAGAAATTTGTCAAGGTCAAAGGGTTGGGGGTATTTTTCTGTCATGAGGCCATCCAGGAAATGAGTGAACTGAACTGTGCAGCCCAGCCAAAACCAAAAACACATAGTGCAGGAAAGTAAAGTTCCACTGGGTTCGCTCTTCGTTTGCATAACGTTTCTTGGTTGGGCTCATGTAAAACAGCAAATTATGCAATTCTTTTCACTGGGTTTCCTCTCTCAGTTTCTCTTTGCTTCCATTTGTGGTGTTTTGATAAAGCCACTTGTTTTCCCTTTTGAATCACCAACTGTTTTCCAACTTGTCCTTTAAAATTTTTCCCTTGGCAGTGCCACATGCTCTTCTCATGTCCTCTGAAGCTTCAGAGGCAGAGGACAAAAACTCAAGGAATATCTCCTTATGTGGGAATACAGAGTTTAGTTTTCAGCCTTATTTTTTTCCTGCTGCTGTGTATTTGTTTAGCAATACTTTAGATGCCTGTGACAAGTGAGCTACTCCATATTTTAAAGCGGTTTCCAAGGTCTGCTTGCAAATTTGAGGTTCCCTTTGGTCTGTAATGACCCTAGATAGGGTAAGTAGCAAATGAGGGACACTTCTGTTCTTTTATATGTTGCTTAACCTTATGTTTAACCAAGTAATCACTGTCTTTGGAAAGTTGGCAATCTTAGGAGGCTCCTGTGCAAAGAAGGGTGAAAGCAATTGCTGGTGCCTGTTTTCTTCCTTGAATTCCAGGCCTCTAGTTTGTCTAAAGAGGAAGTGGAAGGGTGGCATTTGTGCCATTTTGCCTTGGGAACAAAAGAAAATAAAAGTATTGGGCTCCCTGAAAGATGTCTGGTGCACATAAGGAGCCTGTTCAGCCTGGCATGTGAGAGTATCTTTCATAGAATCATAGAATGGTTTGGGTTGGAAGGGACCATTAGAGGCCATCTAGCCCAACCCCCCTGCAGTGAGCAGGGACTCTTCAACTAGATCGGGTAGCTCAGAGCCCCGTCCAACCTGCCCTTGAATGTTTCTAGGGATGAAGGATCTACGACCTCTCTGGGCAACCTGTGCTAGCACTTCACCACCCTCATAGTAAAAAATTTCTTATTATATCCAGTCTAAACCTGCCCTCCTTTTGTGTAAAACCATTACCCCTCGTCCTGTCCAGGGTAGTACCATGACTCTCCACAACAGTGATGAACTGTGCCACAAGGAAGGCAGCTGCAATTCTGATTGAGCCTTACATAGGCAGTGTAAAGACGCATCTCAGTTGTATCATGGTTTGGCACTGC
Source organism: Phalacrocorax aristotelis (assembly GCF_949628215.1). Taxonomy (NCBI): domain Eukaryota; kingdom Metazoa; phylum Chordata; class Aves; order Suliformes; family Phalacrocoracidae; genus Phalacrocorax; species Phalacrocorax aristotelis. The sequence continues at coordinate 67,100,525 of NC_134278.1, forward strand.
ATGACCATATGTGACCTTGGCAAAGGCCAGCCCAAATAAAAGTCTATCAATACCAAAGTGTAAGCATAGTAGAGGTGATTTAAAAGTACCGGACCAACAGTTGCTCATTAATCAAAGTAAACAAATTCAGAAGCAGCCAAGGTAGCTAAGTAGCAAGTCCTCGTTATAGTTCTTTTTATCCAAATAGTTCATTTTTATAGTTCATTTTATCCAAATGAACTAATTCTAAGGAAAGTTAAGGTGAACCATTCAGACACTGGAAGGGATCCTCACCAGGGTGTTGCGTTAGTCTCATGTCAGGTCATCCTCCAGGATAGGTTAGTTCTGTAACACCTTGGGTTGTGCGCACTTCCTTTACCTTATGTCTGCCTTGTGATAGTGCTTTGCTAAGCAGCATTTGCCGTCTGTAGCTCCAGATGGTGGCAACCAGCTCGATGATCCTATTCCATCCATTGGCTGACTTTGGTTAAGGGACAGATGGCACATCCCCTCTTTTCTTATCTTTACCTCTTTGGCAAAGTCTATTGTTTTATTTTGCTCCACACAAAAATCACAGGTCAAAACATGCCAGCTTTGTTGTACTCCATGTAATAATGTTCACCTATTCCTGGGTGATTTTTCATGCTGTAAGACTTCCATTGAAAAAAGCATTATCAGTCTTGGTCTTCATGCGTCTGAGAATATGTTTTTATGTCCCAGTTGGTCTTAGCAGGTTCTCAGAGACCCACTGTGATAATACATGACTTCTAGGAAGCCTAGAGAGAAGAGGATACTTTGCTTCCATTTTCCCTGCTGTTCAGCTATTCATATCTTGGCACTTACGTGTCAGCAGGTGCGTAAAGAGCTAGGCTGTGCCAATGCCAAGACTGGTCCAGAAGAGAGAATTCTTGTGGGGTACTTTACACTTGCAATATTTTTCAGGCTGTCCATCATAACCTTTTTTTTTTTTTCCTGGCCTCTGTGCAATAGTCAAATAGTTCAAGCTTATTCTGAGCAGGCACCGATAGCTATCATAACAGATGGACAAGTGTGTTGGAAGCCAAGAACTATGTACTGTATGCACACTGAGGGAACAGTGTACTGGTTCAGGTCATTCACATAACTGGCTGGCCGAAGCCTGCGTGTCTGTGGTTAGAACAAGGTGCCATTGATAAACTGCAACCTCAATTTTAACTTTTCAAACTCAGAAGCATATAAAACAACTTATGCCTACACTATCACGCACCCTAGTAATTTGCTGGCCTTGCTGTGCTCACCCCGTATTTCTTGCACCTTCTTTTACTGAACCCCCAAATTAGCTGTAAAATCACGGGCCACATAGGTTTGGGTGTAACTGAATACTTCCGTGCTGATCTCAGTGAAAGTCCTATCTGTTGCCTCTTAAACTTTAAACTTGGACTGGTTGCTACTGTGTAGCGATCCCCTGAAAATGGTCATTGAAAAGCTTCTGTCCCAAGTATTGGGTTTTACTGCTGTAAACAATAAGCCTTTTATTACTAGAAAACTATGACTCAAACTCAAGGTAAGAAAGCAATTGTGTTTTAGTTAGAAGATTACTTACTGCGTTCTTTCCCCAGCTAAGGTAAGCTAGAACTATTATTTCTGTAAATTTTTTTGGTTTTATATTGTGTTTGCTTTTCAGACATCAGGGTATCTTTAAAGAATTTGTGCACACTTTGGCAAAAATATAGCCTAGTACAAACTTTATCTGAGCCATCTGTCCTGTCCTCAGTCTAGAGGAAATAATGGTCTTTCTCTGGGCTCCTGGTAAATGGCCTCTGACAAGAACCAAGCCAAATTTCATATTGACAAATGAGCAGGATATTAGACCTCTTCTCTGTAGATCACAGTCTATGAATTGCATGCAGAGTAGTTGAAGGGTTGAATTTTTGTTTTTTTTTTTTAACAATGCTGCTTTGATGGCTGACATGAAAAAGTGCAAAGATGGGTTCAGGGGTGAATGTTTCATATTTATACATTCTGTGAATTCCAAGTGATATTTTACCTTATTTTCCATTTGTTTTCTATCCTGTTAGTGGTGAAACATTATTTGTGTGCCACATCTGCTACCAAAGTATAGTACTCAATTGTAATTTGGCCACAGGCATGTAAGCAAAAAAAAGAGATTTTTTTCCAGGCTGAAAGTCAAGAAAAAAAAAACAAAAAGGAAGAAAAGTTAAAACTCCTGTGAACACAAAGAATAATCCAGATTCACACTGTTGATTAAAGCAGGATTTGGCCAAAGAGCAATGTCTGTGTCTGTCCATAGATCATTTGCTAAATGCTCCATTTTGCTATTTAAAATGTGTAGTTCATTGTTCAGAAGCATATATTTGAAAATGTCTTGTCTTTTCTTTTTTTTTCTTCTTAGTTTGTTGTGACGATGTTTTGGAGCATCTATATCTATGACAGGGAACTGGTTTACCCAAAGCTGCTTGATAATTTTATACCAGCATGGCTAAATCATGGAATGGTGAGTAAAGTAATGAAAACACTTCCTTGCATAGACAGAAATGTAAGAAAGACACTGATTTCCCTGTGCATGACTTTGCATACACTTAGAGCTAATCTCCTCAGAAGTGGTTAAGGAACACTGTTTGCAAGCAAGAATCACATCTTTCCTTCCTTGACTCCTGGAGTCATATATTTGAATCCTTATTGGGTTGAAACAGTGGAGATTTGAACTTGTGTGTCTTACATAACAGCCTAGTTGTGGGGATCGGCTGTTTCCTGTGATAAGGTACCTTTCCCAGAGCAATGTCACCCTGGTCATGAGGAATTCTAATCAAAAGGGACTCTTCCACAAAACAGAGGTTCTGACTTTGACAAATCTTGCTCTAAAATGACAGAAACAATTAATTGAATTATTCTTTACCATTCTACCAAAGCATAATTTGTGATGAAAACATTTTGGTTAAAATGCTCGTTCAAAAAATCTCACTATGCTTTCTGAACTTAGATGTTTTCAGAAAAAAAATCAATTACTCATTTCTCAAGTGCAACAAACTTGTGTAGCAGAACCTGTATCTGAGCATTTTGAATAATGTGGAATTACATGCGTCAATGCAAGGTTTCAAAATTGCTGCATGGGTAGTCATAAAAGTAGTTTCTTGAGAAGAAATCTGACCTTTTCAGCCCTATTTGGTATGTCAGGTCAGACATTCTTTCTCCCAACTATAAGCTTAAATGCTAAGGGAAAGATAAGGCCACACTTTGCCATCAGGTGCTTACTACTGTTTATGCAACACTTGGCGCTGAAAAGCATCATATTTGCCTCTCTAGTTGAGTCTGTGCAAAATGTTTCATTATTGCTTTGTTTTCCATATCAAGGCATGGCAAACCATTTGGCACTGCTGTTCATCAGCAGATGACAGCAGAGCTCATCCTTCAGGGTGTGAGTACTGTATCACCACAGCAGATTAAGATTTGTCCACTAATGCTGGACTTGATAAATTGGTCCTTTGTGGGGTGGAGCAGATGGTACTGCTATTTATTTATTCCCTAAATATTGTGTTAAAAGAGCAGTATGAGAGTTACTACTGACAAGAGGAGCATCAGCTTCTGCTAGATATTGTACTGTTTTACAATGTTTGGAAAGGAATAGTGTGATATTATGTGAGTGTAGAGAGCTGAGGAAAGAGTCTGATGACTCCTGCTGTGTTTGTTCAGACTGTCTTCTCTTGAGTTTTGAGGTTACAAACCGAACACTTGCAAACACTGCCAAGCCATACGTACACTGATTTTTTTCCCCACACCACATCACTGCCAGCTCTGATGACATTTCTTCCAGGTGACATTCCACGTACTGGAAGTGCCTAACCTATAACATTTTTCATGAATGTACATTGTGAAGCAGTTGACAACAAACAGCCCTATGTATTCAGGAAGTCTCCTCTGCGCCGTAACTAAAAGGCAATTCAAGCTCATGGTGCTCTGTAGAAATGTATACTTAGCGAAATATTTGAAGAGGGCTTTTGTTTGAGATTTTTGGACATAGTAGAGTTTGCTGAAATGAATTGCGTGCCACCATCTCAGACTTTTTTTTTTCACCTTGAAATGTTGTAGAAGGCATTTTTGGAAGTCTTTTGTAAAGGAATTGTTTGCTGTGTCAGTCTCCATTTATCCAAGTGTTCCTTTAGCATTGTCACACAGAAAACTTATGGCTGTTGGGCTTTTCACCACCTTTCAGTCTAATTCTTTCTGATGTTTTAGCCATCATTTTATCCTCACCAGCTTTCATACTAATTAATTTTGATGCATTGCCTATCATAATATGAAGGGGTTCTTAAACTACTTTGAGAATGCTAGCACCTCACTTAGTAGTAGTTACAATTTTGACACGGCAGATTTTAGATAATATGATAGGGGTCCCCCTGGTGAAAGGGTAGGACCTCTGGGAATACAGCTTTAGAAAAGTCGGCATCCCTGGCTCTTGTTTTTTTACTGAAATAAACATTTATTCCCATCTTTTCCTGCACATTTTGACAGCAGCTGTGCACACTCAGTGATAATTTTTCTGAACAAAAGGGTGGCTGCGCTGGAGCCTAACCTTGTACAAAACAACTCCCACAAGAGATTCATCACCCTTGGCAGAGTGAAATCTGTCAGTGAGAGGTGGGTCCTTTGCTGCTGCAGCACTGCTGATGAATCCCTGTTCTCTGTGAGCTTCTCCACAGTGCCTGGTGCAGCTCCTAAGGATCTGGGCTCACATGTTACTTCACCTGTGAACACTCTGTCCAGGTTTTTTCACAGCAGTTTCCCTAAACACATATTTATCACCAAAAAAAAAAAGCCACAAAAAGTAGGAAATGTAAACCTATACATTTTCCACAGTAAAAAGATTCCTGACTTTAACTGAAAAGTCGTATTTCAAAAGTTCCTGACAGATACATTATGACCAGCTGTAACAACTTGCTCAACTGTCAACATCAGCCTGCAAAATCCACACGTAGAAAAGGAATGAAGTCATGAAATCTGGCTGTCATAATAGCAATCATATTTCCATTAGTAATATGGGCATGTATCAAAGTTTTTGAGAGTATTCATACTTCAGAAGCATTTTAAGGTGACTATCTTGAAGGCTGTATGAAGAAATTCTTTGAACGGCTGGTCCAATTCAGCGCATTAGCCCAAGCAAAAGCAGTTTGGGCAGCAGTGTCTGCTGCTTGGGTAGGTTGCACTAATTATTTCTCATGTCCTTCCCCCCTCCCTGTGCCCTTTCCTATCCCTTCTCTGCAGTTACAATGTTATTTATAGCTAAAAATAAAAGTTTTCTTGAATACATAGTAATGTCTTGCTAATACCTGGAGATACCACTCTTTCACTGCAACGCTTTTTCAACATCTAAAAACTTCCTAACTGTATAAAAAATACCTTTTTAGAAATGGAAAACATAAGGGAAATGGACCTCAGAGCTATGCAATCCCATTACCAATTCAATCTTAATATTGTTTATAAAGTTTTGTAGAAACAGAGGAGGCTCATCACTGTGCGCCAAGAAAAAAGCCACAAACTACTTACCATAAAATTGCATATAGCGTTAAGAACTGTATTTCTGTTGCGTGTGTGTATATATACACACCATAATACTTAAAAATATAATTCCTGTCTAGATAAAAATGTGTGTATTAAGTAGTGCCTTCTGGTACCAGATGGTACCTCATACATACAGATTCATACACCTGTGAAAGGCATCACTAATAGAGTTGTACTGTGCTGTAAACCTGATATATTTCACCATTCCAGTCAGTCGATTCATCCATAACCAGTGGCATCGCTATGGCTTGAGAAATGACCAGGGGAAATCAATGGCAGGGTTACTGTCGATTTCAGCAAGACAAGGATTTCATCTCTGTTTATTATGTGGAGTACATCTGAGAGGCTGAGGTTAAGCTTCTGTCAGTAGAAATAACTACCTGTCTAAAGACAGCTGTTGGAGAATAGGGATATGTCTCAGCCTTGGTCTATTTCTGAAGTGTCAAGTTCACTTCCTGTATTTATTAGTTATGCATATGAATTCATCTTTGCTGGCTACGATTTTAGTTGTCAAATTACTGAACTCTTCCATCAAAGACGTTTTTGGTGTTCTTGAGACTGTTCTGCACTTTGGATCCTTATCAACCCTTAATTCCACAGGCATATTTTCCATGGGAAATATTCTTTCCCGTTTTCTGACGGCTGTCTATCTGACCTCTATCAGTATTAGGAATTTTTAATTAAAGGCTAACCTTTAGAGTTTAGAGTGTGTCATAGTAACAGGATTTTTATCGGCTCATTCATTGCACCTTTTTATATTGGGACTGGACAGGATGATGCATGGATAACATTTGTTTCCAGAAGTTATATTCTCTTCAATGTTAGCATGGACTATAAAACTAAAGGTTGCCCCTATTCTAACCGATGCCCACATAAACAGATCTGTAGACTGAATTAATTTAAGCTTGAGCATTGCTGATTTTGAGCCAGGTTACATGGCAGGACTGCGTGCAGTATCTGTCCAAGTTAGCATACCATTTCAGCGAGAGTCCTTCTTTGTTTTTCACAGATGCTGTCCGAAATTCTTTTTAAAAACGTGAATCATCTTTTCTTTGTGGCAAGGAAAGTAAAATACAGAGATATAAATTACTTACTGAGGAGTTTAATGGCTTTGGAGGTCAGAAACAAAGAATTGCCTTCATATGAAAACTCTAGAGGAGAGGTCAGGGAAGAGGGAAGGGGAATATGCTCTGCCTCTGTGGAGTTGAAAAACTGATTATTATATGGGTTCTCTGCCACTACAGTCTGTGTGAGCTCTTCCAATTTTGTACTCTATCCTTTTTAGGCTGTTTTTGGGAAATAAAGGCGTTCCTAGAAAGTCATACCCTCTGTCCTTGTATTCAAGAGAATGCACAAAAACTGGGAAAAATAGCAGATGAAGACAAGATATGGAGAGGAAGGAGCCTGTCCAAGTGATACATGTCTACTTATTTCACAAGTTGGCTCTCTTTTCTTATTGCTAGCTGCTCAGCTTAAAAGCTCAGCCTGCTGCAGAGTGGTACAGAGTCCCTCCAGCCATCTCTCCAATTGTTGTTCTTCCTGGCAGCCTTGTCTTAGGTCCAGTGGCCTTGGCTTGTTTGTTCCTTCATTTTTCTGGTGGAAAGATTTTTTCCTTGATGATTCAACAAGTAGAAAAATAGAAAAGCCATGCAAAGATCAAAGTTCCTAGTAACCTGGCATATAAAGATCGGAAGGTCCAAAACTGGTGATTTTTTTGACAAACTCCTCTCTCCATCATTATAAGTCCTTTCTTTCAGCAATGTGTTTCCATCTAGTGTGTTGCTTTAAAAATCCTTTTCAGAAATGACTCATTTGAAACAGTGCATTATACTTCTTGAGGATGCTTTCCTAACACAGCAACATCCATCCCATGTATGAGCTATTTTTGTACAATCTACTGCACCTTGGTAATGCCTCATGCTTATATCTAGAAGATACTTACCCTTTTCTGAGATTGGTTTCTAAATCCAATTTAAAGCTTTCAAGGATATTCCAACTCAAGTGCTCTTTTTAAACTATCTATAATGTTTTTGTATGTTAGGGGTGAATAAAGTCTTTAGTACTCCAGGAAGGAGTTCCCACTTGTTCCATAATTTGCAAAGTTTTCTGATAAAAATCAGAGAAAAATTGTAATTTAATTTCCAGCAGAATTCCCACTACTAGATGGCTATTATTTAAACATCTATCTGATAGAAAGAATAGAAATTGAAGCTGGTTGCCTGCGGAATCAGAATATTTGCAAAACCCGTGAAAATAATGTTGTTGGATCGGTACAATTCTTGCATGTCCATGCTGCAGTTACGTGGCTCCGTCTGGTATCTCTCCTCATTATCTACCAGTTCCAACACTGGAGCGTGAATACAGTAGTATCAATTATCCCCCTGCTCTGGGGAGAAAACCAGCAGCAGCTTAAAAGATTTTTTTGATTTTATGTTACTTATGTGAAGAGCTTGGAAATTGGTAGTGTGTCAAAACCTGTGATAGCATAGCACCTGAAAATTGAGAGAGGCTGCTAGGTAAAAAACATCGAATTATCTGAGTGGCATCCTCTGGGAGCATTAGGAAATCCCCTTTACCTAATACAGTAACAGCACAGCAGTTTTTGTGAACTAGGAAGCTGGCCTTAACCATGTTATGCATCTGCCGGAGGAGACTCATCAGCGTAACGTGAAGACAGCTTTCTAACTGAACACAGGTGCCAAATGTTTCTGATTATTTGCTATTTCCACTAATCTAGAGAAAACACACACTCAGGCTCCTCCTGGTACAAACACAGAGTAACGAGGGACCTTTTCTAAAATACCTTTGAGTACTTAGTACCAGCTAAACATGCGAGCCCTATTCTAGATGTGGGCATTGCAAATGAAAAGTCTGAGAGCTGAAATCCCCAGAAGAGATCTTTTTCTGAAGTTTTGCCTTCTTCTGTTGACAAGGTCACGTAACTCGGTTTGTTAGCACAGAGGGTGAAAGCATATAGTGTCAACACGAAGTTGCGGGAGTGGCTACCAAAGGAGGGGAGAGAGTCAGAGAGAGCACAAAAAAGGAGGTTAGGGAAAGATAGCTGCATGAGAGAAGAAGACAGGCAGGAGGAAAGAGATGAATCAAAAAGTCAGCTGATGCTGTTTCAACACCTACCTTAAAAAAAAAAAAAGAAAAGAAAAAAAAACAAGAACAGATGAGGGAAGTGAATAAAAAAGGAGCCACAGAATAATGTAGGCAAGCTGGAAGAGGCTCAAAATGCTAAAGAGGACCTGGGGGAGGAGAGGGATGAGGAAAGGGGAAGCAAGGAAATAACGAAAAGTAGAAAGAGGAAATGAAGAGTATGTTTTCTTACCATATCTTTCCATCGCTTCCCTGGGAAAACTTCCCTGAGATCTGTTAATTAGAGGAGTGGAGGGCAAGGAGATGGCTTATTGATGCTGCTGTGAGAGGAGGAGAATTGCTTCTGTTGCTGTTGGATGTAGGTTTACAGGGTAGATGAAGTAATACTTTGCACAGTGACATGCCAGGAGCTTCAAATTCTTGTAAAATATTTGGGATTAAAACCACCTGCAACCATGCAACAGTACGAGGCCTGTGTTCGTGTAAATGGTATCTGTGTGATATCTGTAGAATGGCATTGGTGTCTTTGCATCTCTGACTATATTTTTATCTAACAATGCCGTACACTGTCTCGACTGTCAGCTTGACCCTCAAAACTTAAGTCCTGCTGTTGAAAACAAGCCTGTTCAGAGTGTGCCTTATTTTTTCATATCAGCTGTGAAGAGTGAGTTGCACTGCAGATGCACTGTTTGCTAAGGGTTGCAGGTGTGCTGGAAGATCACATATTTGAAGCACCAGAGGTAAGGAAGTATATTGTCCGTATTTCAAACCACCCTGCTTTAACAGCCAAAGCTAGGTGTAGCTCTGGAAGTAATAATTATGGTAATAGTAATAATACTGATAGTAAAAGCTCAAAGCCAGATTTTCAGCTGAAGTTACTCATACAACTGTTTGGTAAAGCAATTACTATGGACACAAAGCAAAAGACTGAAGAAAAGCCCCAAAAGGGGCACACAAAAGGAGCCTTAGACTTTCTACCTTTCTCTGGGTGTGGAGTATGTACTGAGCTGTGTTTTCCTAGAAGAAGGGTTTGGCCCTGGACTGCTTGGTCTGTTTGTTAAACGAGCAATGGTGTGGGATGGAAACACATTTGGTTCATTCCCATAATTCTGACAATATTAGGAATGCCGATTTAATTTTCTGTGCAGCTTATATTGCTCGCCATAGTCACTGCTGGAGCCATGCAGCCCTTTTGTAGTGCATAAGCTGGTACAGTTCTCTGGTGCTACTTACACGATTTATCAGATACGTGGTTTGCAGGTTAAAAATGTAAGTAAATGTTCAAGTTGAAAATCAGTGCAAAATGCATTAATAGCAGGTACACATTTTTGATAAAAATCTTTTTGCCCTCCTCTCTCCTCTGTCAGTTAAAATCAGGCATCTGTTTTATCTTTTGACATCACAGATTTCTGGTTTTTTCCTGAGGTTTTTTTTCCAGAGAACATAGGCAGATAGTGGAATCAAACCGTAAGTGATATATTATTATCATTAATGATTAGTATATTCAGACAGTGTCTTTTAGAAAAGAGAAACTTTCATTGGAAAACATTAATCTGTTGGGAGGAGGATTGCTTATGTTGAAGAAGGTTTAATATGTCAGCTGCCAGCTACAGGTTGTGTGCTCTAAAGCAACCCATACGCAAATCATCCTAGAGGTGATCACTACAAAATGCTTTGTCTCTTTAGCAGGCCATGCAAACACAGGGAAGGATGCAAATATCTCTTTGAAGGTACAGTAGTTTAATATACATTTATTGTCTACCTTTATGTATTTAAGGGCCTATGCGTTGCCTTATGATTACAGTAAAATGCAGTGTTCTGTTTCCTTGGACACACTGGTTACCATTCATTAGCACTTACTCAGATAAGAATTAGAATGTACATACATTAAAAGTGGGATTGTATTATATTGTACCCACTTCACTAAACTGTGCTGTTAGTATTCACACATGTGGCAAATATGACTTAATCATACCACAAATATTTTGCAGCATTCCATGGTATCTCATTTATTTGTTTAATTTGCCGCTATAGCAACTGGATTCCATCCTTTTAGATTCTTTTTTTTGCAGACCTATGATCTACTTGGTTGAAGCTTGGCAGACAGCTTTTCCTTCAATTGAAGGCATATGCACTAACTCAGTGACCAGATTTTTACCTATTTATCATTGTTGGAAAGTGCATTATTTCACATGGACACAATACCAGAAGAATCAGCAGACCTGGTGAAGGGAATCTGAGCCCAAAAGCTTATATGCTTTTTCCAGCCTTTGAAGTTGGTGGAATAAAAAATATTACTTCTCCCTGTATCCCAAGATCATTGTTGCTACAGGAATGCTAATACAAGGAAATATTTTGACATTGTTTTTGTAACAAATTACCACTTTTTAAAGGTAACTCTTTTCTGTGTTAACTGCTGTCTTTATACATGCCTTTGTATTTGGAAACAGACATCATTTCTGCAGAAATCATTTCATATTTAGACGATTAATTAATATGTTGAAGTAGTGCAACAGCAGTATGTTTTATACATGCTGATCAGCAGAAATCAAGGATTTGGGGACAACCTTGGGAATTAGGTTTGCTCATGGTGGGCTATGAGCTTTGACATAACCCAATGTCTGCCCTGCTCTTCAGTTCAATCCCCATATTTTTACTTTCCCACATAGATACAAATAAGTAAAAGCGGTGTACATTTTTAGTAACTCCTCAAACACAAGGTACTCAAATATAGGATGCAGCATGAAGGATGTTTCTGAGAGATGCATAAGCCATTGCCATTAATCATGCAGGTCTACAATTATCCCTTTTACCTTTGGACATTTACCTAAAGCACCAAAGTCCCAGCCTGGTGCCCTACTAAGGAAAAGCCATCACCTTTCAGAGGTGTCTTTTTCTTTCAGAGAGACCATAAGGAAGACTAAGATGACTCTTTTCCCCCCTCTGACACCACAGTAATCTGAGCAGGGAAAAGCTCCAACCATGGAGAAAGAGCACAGGGCGTGGAGGTGTCTCAAAATGGCAAAAGGCAGACTAATGGCCAATATATGCTCATACACCTTTGTTGCAATATTAACTGGTATCCTTTAACTCCTCACAGCTTGTTTTCTCTTGGAAACAGGTAACACTGCGTATCTGAAGTGCTGTTTAAACTCTGTTTTTAAATTTCCATTTTATTCCTGGCTCTGCCACTTTTTACTTAAAAATCTGAGAGAAATTATGCAGGGTTTAATCAAAAGCATTTTTTATAAGTCTTAATTAGCTAATGTCTGTATTTTGTGGGGCTTTGTAATGATGGAAGAACAGTGCTGGCTGTTATTGGGTTTATAGCTCTGTGCCTGATTCTGGTTATGAAGTGTCCCAGGCAGGGCAGCTACGGTACCAAACTGCCTGCGTGTACCTGCACTCTGCTCGTCACCGTGCTGGGGTCTTGCAGGGTGCTCGGAGGTATTTCCCTTTCGTGTGCCTCAGCATCCCATTCATTCAGTTGCAATGAAGAGGTGAATTGCCTTTTGCGAATTACTTTGAGGCTCGTGGATGCAAATGAAAGTAAGAGTTAGAGTTGGTGGTGTTATCCATCCTGCTGCAGAATGGAAGCAACCTCTGCTTCAAATAATAACATTACTTATGGTTATATACCAAATTTGGTGCTCTGGTATCTCATAAAATACTCTAGGCTGATATGGTGCATGCTATAGAAACTTCAAGTATACCTAGAAAGGAAATTCTTTTTTATCAAAAATGGCTGTAATATTCCAATCACATCCTTAAGTTTGTTTCCCACAGGAAGCAATTTTATTTGTGTTAGGGGGGGTTTAGCTTTTTATTCTGTTACTTTGAGCTTTACCAGCTTTCTATAAACCCTATATGCAGAGTTCCAACTTGCTGAGTCACTGCCGTGCACATTTTTGTGGCTTCTTTTGCAAATACAGTATGTAATGTAGAATTTTTTAATGAACTATTTATGGGAAAGATGAAATATGTATGTCGCTCTACTGAACTTTGTATTTTAAGGCACTTTTTAAAATGAAGGAATGGGAAATGATATCATTTTCTATAAAGGACACATCCATTAAAAATGTCTTTTTACTAACACAGAGGTTTACTAATGTTTCCATTAACAAACAAAATTGCGTTGGCCACAAGTTGTTTAAAAATGCATACAGCTGTGAATCATTTTAGGAGGCAAATGTATGTATTCTTAGATCAGAGACTAAGGTGGATGTCATTTTCGTCTTTGCTCCTGTAGCAGAGAAATTAAAGATGAAAAAGAAGAGGGAATTCGAAGGAGAAAGAAATGCATGTGTCAGAAGCTAAGAGAAAAAGTGATAGCCTTAGAGATTAAGGAGGAGAACACAGGGAGCAAAGTAGAGGAGACCAAATACTGAAATAAAGAGGTGATAATAGTAGTCAGCTGGAGAGAACCATAGAACATGGAGGTGATAATTGTGTGTACTGCACATCACTGAGAAAAAGCTTGAAAGGGAAGTTTAAAGTAGCCAGTGGATATTGAAAATGTGACCCTTCATTTATTCTAGACCAACACGCAGAAGTTCAGTTCCATTTGGTTTCTCATGACCACTGTGCGGGATCACTGTTTGCAGAGCAATTTTCTTTGTCCAACTTCTTTGTGTATGCAGAAGTCAGAAGAGTGCCCTGCTTTTGTACACTCATTGCCTCTAATATCCCCAGAGTCTGTGGGTCTTTAGTTCTCACAGTTGTTTGTCCAAGCACTGTGCTACTGTGCCTCCCACAGTTTTATTCTTCATGACATCAGTTTGGTAGGATTACTATATAGTGTGCGTGTGTATATATATAAAATGTATATATATATATAGTGTGTATAATGGTGTTTATATAGTAATAAAAATATATATTATTATTCATATATTAATAACAATATTGGTAGCTAGTACCATTTTAAAGAACATCTATAATTTTATATAAACTGAGCACTGTTGGTACAGATATGAAATGTTTAGTCCTCAAATTTCTTCTAGCCTAAATGAACAGGACAGGCAAAGACTGGCAGAAAATAGTTGCTATTTACCCCATGTTACTCAGGAGAAACTAAAACATGGAATCTGTGGTTTGCCTGAGGATACAGGCAGTTTGTTAAAGATTGAACTGTGAGGCGAAGCTGTCTCTGCTTCATTAGCCAGTGCTTCTATTAAGAAATAATCCTCTCTCTCCAAACCAGGCAAAGAAGACAAATTGACAGCGAATGAACAAGCACTTGCTTGGGTTTCAAACTCATGCTCTACTGGAAGGAAGAAGTGACTCAATTTTTGAGTTGAGAGATGTTGCTCTAAGGCCTGCTTCACTTAGTTACAATAGGCGTTTCATTATTTTCACTTTGTTTATATTACTGGAAGCACAGGTTCATCTCACTAACTGCTTTTGTGTTTATGTTTTCTTTCAGTATAGCAACTACTGTCAACTTGCTCCAAATAATTTGATTTTGGGCGTACCTTTTCTCCGTAAGGAGAAAAATCCCTTAGGTTTCCATTCCTTCTCTGATGATGATTGATTTAAGAAGGGAGACTCTGTCATGTAAACAGCAGGATGATTTAAGAAGGATGAACTTGGAAACTGAAAAGATGTCAAAGGAGAAAAGGTCCCTCTCATCTGCTCTGTCATTTGGAATTGTTTTTTCTTTTGTTGTCCAGGAATGCTGTTGGGACCAAAGAGGGGGGTGTTGCCACTAGTGAAAATCAAGGAAAGCTGAGAGTTTTGCTTGCAAATTTTTTAAGACCTTTCAAAAGCCTCTTTTATAGAGCCAAAGCTATTTCAAAAGGTATGTCAAAAGTTGCAATTGAAGGTATATGGCAAGAGGAAGTGAAAGTACCCCTAAGACAGAAAATAGCTTGTGCAAAAGTGTGTCACTGAGAGCAAAGTATAAGCAGTGGCCGGGAAGAGTTGTACTTTGATTATTTTGACTGAGATAATAGGATGTGTGTTTACTAGACAAAAAATTACACCAGAATGTGCAGTGGCACAATGTAGAAGCCTATATCCACTTTGGGAAGTACCTTCTTCAGGCAAGAATTCAGTGTTTACCAGTCCTGTCTCAAATCTGAACTCTACAGCTTAACTGGCAATAATACAAATATTCACAGCTGTATAAAAAATGTTATTTAGTTCACAACAGTAGCCATGGTTACCTGCATACTTTCATTGCCTTATTCATGTGTAATTCTTTTTTTTTTTTTTTTTTTCTGGAAATACCGTTGCCATGTAATATAATACTGAACAGCCTCTTGGTAAGTTATACAGTGCAAGGAAGAACATTTTGCAGTGAACCTGAAAGCATGTTATATCAAGTTGGCTTGTACATGGAAAATGCCACCTATATATTGCTAGGCAGAGAAGGGCGAGTCTGAACACTCCGTGGCTGCAATTTCAAAATAGAAATAGGAAAATGTAAAATTTCTTGCCATTAAAAAGTTTCTGACGGTGTTTTAACTGCACATGATCTTAGAGGTCTTTCCCAACCTTAACGATTCTATGATTCTATTCTATGACTCTGTGAACTAGCCCCAGCTTGGTGTCCTCACAGGTGACACAGACCAGCCAGTTCCTGTATGTGTTAGAATAGCAAATTATTCTCATTTACTCTTGCAGGAAATGGGAGCCCCAGCAACCCCACGGTGTCAGAAGGGTAGAAAAGTGCTATGATTTTACTCCTCTCTCTCCTTACTTTTGTCTGTATAACTCAGTGCACTCAAAGCAGATGTGCTGTACTTGAGAATCTAGTGTTTTCGTTTTGTTCTTGGAAACCAGTCTCTTTAGCATACTGCAGCAGAATTCCCAACCCTATTCCAACCTTTGATAAGAAAATAGTACTTAGTCTTTCCAGATATCTTGGATCACTTTGCAAACAAATGAATTAAACTTTACAAGAGTATTAAAGACACCTTACTGAGGCTTATATATTATTCTTTTAGTTGAGAGGTGTGACATTCATTCTGAAGGAATAAAATCACCTATCTCAGTTTAAATTAACAGCAGCAAAAGGAATAAAGGATATTTGCTTCTTTAATCTGGTGAATTTATCTCAACTCTTTCAGCATAAGGTTCCTTACTGCTCTTACTACTGGTGTAGAGAAAACTTACTGGAGTAAATATAAAAATTGTATTTAAAGGTCATGTTCCTTGGCATTTTCATGTGAACAGTGAAATCTAGAGGTTTTATAGGTATAGTGTAGAGATTGAACTGAATTTCTAAAATGAAATTTAAGAATTACTGGTGTAACCTTATGAAACCTTGTTGAAAGCTTGATAGAGTTTTAATATACTACCCAGACCTGTTTTCAATGCATCTCCCACAGCAAGAAGGAAGATGGCATTAAGATGAAAATTTCTATAGCGAAGCCGGCTGTTACCACAGTCTGGCTTCTGTTACTGCCGTAGCGCTGCCAGCTTGGAGCTATTTATGGGTATTAGCCTATATCTATCCATGCACGCGGATCTACTACTCTCTTCAGAAGTAGTTGTGTTCCTGAAGAAGTTGGCCTGAGGTTTCAAGCTGTATTTTTCTTTTCTGAGGCTAGTTTCTTCAGCTGTCCTTATTACCAATTAGTAGGAGTTTGGCAGGCAGTCTCTCCCTGCCAGAGCTCTTGATCAGCTTTCCTGCATTGGCCTACAGGCTAGAAGGCTCAGTTGCGGTGGTTTCAAAATCTTCAAAAACACTTACAGTACAGGACTCTCTCCATCATCTTATGATTTTCAGGTCGTTTCCTCCTTTTCTTAAGATAGAATGATGTACAAAACTCTTCAAAAATGATATTCGGTTCCATTATCTCAAGGCTACAATTTGTCTCAGTTACAAAAAAAAAAAGTCCCTCTTTGTCAGAGATCACAGGCAAACTTTTGGTTTTGTCCTGGCTGCAACAGAGTGTTTTGGTGCTGTGCATGATTTGTAGCAGAAATAAAACCTGTTCTCTTTCATTGTCCTGAGTACCTGATGATGAATGCTGGGCAATAAACCCTTTCCCCAAGAGCCAGTCCTTGCCTGGGGCAGAGGTATTGTTTAAGTTTGCTGCGCCACAGCACGGCTGGAGCCTCGTGTGGTCTGCAGCCTTCTCTTAATGCCTACATACACCCGCCCATAAATTAGATACAAGCCAGCCAAGTGCAGCCTTTCTGTGTCCTGCACTGCACCACCTTTATGTGCAATATAAATCCCAAAACGGGATACACGCACTAGCAGAGTCCAGGAGAGAGCATGCTCCCCTGACATGGCAGCAGCAGCAGCAGCAGCAAGCCTCAGGCTGCAGCCGTGGGGCGTGTTATGTCTTCTGCCGCCTCATGCAACGCAAGGATGTAGCACTGTGGGCAGCAAAACGTTCTGGTAGCTGGTAAATTTGCAGCAATGGGCTCAGAACTAAATTAAACTGAGAAAGTAAGATAACGGAACAAATACTTGACTGATCTAAACCGTCAGCTCCTTCATTCTCACATTCTCGGTTCTAAAGGTTATTTCTCTGCCACATGGTTTAGGCACATTGCTGATCTCATGGGGGAAGGTTTTTCCTGCTTGAGTAGAGTAGAAAGCGTTGTGCAACTATCAAATTAGTTCTTTTCCCTGGTAGTGTTGATTTTTAAATAAATATCTGTATAAAATCTTGGTTTCTTTAGTTACTTGTGGTAGTTTACTTTTGAAGAGCATTTAACTTATCCTTCTCGCTTTCACGTAAGAGTAGCTTGAATGTTAAACAAAGATATTTCTGCAGAAGTGTTTTTGCACCAAATAAGGCATTGATAAATTCACAACTGGCTGCCTTCTGGAAAGGTAGTAAATTTTACTGTACAAGACTTGGGTAAATTTTCCTCCATGCTAGCCACTTAAAACCATTTTCCCAGCTCCACTGAGCACTCCCCTCTGCTCTATTTATCTGGTTTCTCTTTTATGCAGTTGCAAAAAATACATACATGCATATGTATCTTTTTCCCTCCTGCAGTGTTTTGTCCCTCAAAGATTTGAAGCAATGCATTCAGTTTCTGCTAATATAATTCTTTCCATGGCAGCAAATTATGACTTTGCAAAAACAGAGGTTGTTGTAAGCTGTTGGTATCCAAGGGGAAGTCGCAGCCTCACAGCATCAAGTTTGAGTTTTAGCTGGGACTTCCGCCATTCATATATACTTAAGCTCTCCTAAACAGAGGATATGTCATGCTTAAATTATTTTCAGCTTTTGACTTTTTCAGTTCCGAACTTCCAACCACTAAAACATGAGATTTCCCTAGAATTTATTTCAGAGGACAGGTCAAGGTGAAATGTCAATGTGAAGAGGAAGGGAGAATAAAGGCCCCCATACAGTATTATTTTGGTATCCAGTGTCCAGTTAACACAAATAAATCAGTTTTACTAGAATTTGTTGGAGTGTTTCTGCTGCTAAAACTCAGACCACATGGGAAACAGTTAACAGTCTCCAGATGTGAAACGGAAAGGACCATCAGCAGCACAGAAAAATTATATTTTTCTCAGTGAGGAGGGCTACTGCAGCTGGGATTCATGGAGATTCAAAGAGAAGGCAGCTGCTCTGAGAACATGAGAGAGTCAACAGTCTTCTTCCTCCTGCTATGTTCATGGGAGGGCATTTACCAAACCTGATGTTCTACTAGATGTGCAGGGAAGGAGCTGGTGAGCTACCCAGGGAGAACCAAGCTGAGCTGTCTAGTACGCGCCTCGAGACAGGGAGCCATGTTTGCCTGTTGTTAGTGCTTGAGGAAATGTCACCTGGGGTGGCATTTACATTAGCTGTGTGTTGAGTGAAGCCTCATGGTACTGAAACAAATTCAGAATCTTCTTTCCTTTCTTCTGCAAGTCTATCCAGAGGGAAGCCTTGAATGGCATTTGGCACTGTCTCACTTTTCATGTCTTTATCAAACTCCTGCCACATAGAAGCTCTGTAAGGAAACTAGATGCGGGGACAAGGGGTGGGCTGGAATCTTTCCGCTTGCCAGATACTCTGTGACTAAGTGCATTTCTTTCATCATAACCTTTTCCACCTTGCGGATTGAGAAACTGGATAGTGATGATACACAGATCCTTTTTCAGAAAATTTTATGGACCTGTTGACTTGTTAGGAGCATCTGTGGGGCTAAATGAGATGTACTGCTTTTAAAAGGCTGGTGTTTAGTTGCAGTGGTCCCTACACAAGTTCAGGGAAAATGAATGGGCATGAAAATATGTCCACCACTAAATAGCCTAAGGTGCAGTACAGAAAGTTGTATTTAGAACATATTATTATAGACATGTTGTCAGGGAGTATTCCTGTTGCATGATGTTCTGAAAACATCTCTGTTTGCCTCAAGGGAATGCCCGTCTGCCCTTCTTATGATCCATGGGAAAAAAAAACCCTTGTGGTAAAGGCAAATGGAGAGTTTCCAATGTCTAATATCCATCCTGTTTTTGTTTCTAGCACAGCAACTGAAGTGATATGTTCGTGAGAATCATACTGGTGCGCAATAGAGAGGGAAGAAGGAGAGTTTTCAACTTTTAAGGTCCTATGATTACGGAAAAACTTAACTTTAAGGGCATTGTTATCATCCTAAATATTTCTGTTTTGCAATCACTATGCCTTTTTGAAGTGTTTACGATGCTTTATATGCAGTAGCTCCTATACAGCTTAAATCCCACCCCTAGTGCCTCTTTCCAAATACTCTGCCCATCCGGCTGGGCATTATTCTTTCATGGAACTGTCCACCCACTGAACCTAATGACACAGGATGCCTTCAGGAGTTATACTGTGGAATAATTCGTATGTGCTAGTACTGCTCACACACCAGTCCTTCTCATTGTGTATTTCTTTACGTAATCTCAGGGAAACATGTAAATAAACCCTGAGCATCCTATGCTGGTGCCAGTATTTTTGGGCTCTTCACCAGGTGTCAGTGGTCTTGAGGGTAAACCTGCAAGCATTAACATCTGAATGGTCAGGATTAAAAAGAGCGGAGGCTCAGAAATATGCAAGTTTGGGAATTTTGCCTTGGCAGTTTAATCCTCAGGGCCTCAGTTGTAAGCTCTTCTTCACATCATGAAGGATCGGAAAACCTTTTTTATTGAATGAAAGCTGAGATTATCGACTAATCATGTAAATTAAGGATCTGATGCCTTTAAAAAAGGGGAGGATCAGCCATTCCCAGAATGGTTGAAAGGTTAGATTATATCAATTAGTTTTACCTTTGACTTTCTTATTTTTATTGTGTTCTCTGTATAATATAAATTTCTGCTGCTTCTTACAAATCTTAAGATATTTTTCAAAAATGTTCTGTATTTATGTTTCTGGAGAAGTGGTTAATCCTTTCTCCCCTATTAATTCCTTCCCAGCACCTACCATTTTGGGCCAGATTGTCCCCAGTGGAGTAAACATCTGAATTTCACTTTTGGTTTGTGCTTTTACTTCAGCAATTGTTCACATCATTAATTCAGTCCTGTGGCATAAGCCCTTTTGGAAAACATTCATCCCTCAGGATCACGTTCAGTCTTCTTTGCTCAAGCTGTGCTTTTCTTGTCAGTGTAGAGCGCTCTGCTGACAAACAAAGGTTTTCAGGGTGTTGCTCAATTTACTTTCTGTAAAGGCAAATCATGCGGTGGCAATGATCTTAGCACCATGCACTTCATTTGCCCTTCTTTGTACATCCAATGCACATTCTTACCACCTTGTTCATTATCCTACTCTTCAGATACCAAGCACGGAAAACAGTGTGACCACATCACTCCTTTTGCAGTTGGAATTGCTTTGGTTCGGTTCTTGCTGAGAAAGAGACAGGTCACCGAGCAGGTGCTGAGAGTTTGATGGAAAGGAAGGGAGTGCAGGTCATCCTTTCAGCGCATTTACGCTCCAGCTGCAACCAGTGAGTGTGTCTTGAGCCCTCGTTCTTGCTCCCGAAGAAGAGAATCCATGATACAGTTTACCTCAGAGTACCACGTGCAGCGAGAGGACCTTATGCCCCTCTATCCTGTGGTAGGGGTAGCCACTATGGCCGGCTGTGTCCTGGCACCGTGTGGTACATCACTTGTGCCAACATGCTGACTCAGTCCTGAAGGCAGCACGGCCGGGTTAGCACAGCACTGGGTCCTTGGGGATGGGTCTTGCCCCTTGTCCAGGTTTTATCAATGGGGCTGAGGTGGCTGTGCTGCTGCTGGGTCTGGCACAAGCACCATGGGTGCTACCTTGGAAATCCCTGCACCACGTTCCAGGACGTGGCACAGACATGCCTCCTGTCTCCTTATCTCAAAAGTGGGCTAGGGTGGCTGGCCTGCTGGGTAGGGGCAGGTGTGTCAGTATGGTACTTTGCAGACAGATGCAATTTTATTCCATGTTGTGAGCTGGCCGGGCATCAGCCAGCTCCAAGCCAGGAGCAAGTTTATTAGGTTGGATTGTGCACCGAGCTAACCACAGCTACACAGCTCCTGGTTCACTGTTGGCGTGGATTCATCCAGACTCAGAAGCAGTGAATTCTCCCCTACTGACAAAATACCATGCAGACAAACCCAGACATTCATGGCATTAAGGTCTGAAAAGAATATTAGATCATTTTGTCTGACCTCCTGTGTAACACAGGCCATAACATTTCACTTGCACCTGTAGTGAGCACAGTAATTTTTGTTTCGCTGAAGTTTATCTTCCAGAAAGGCATTTGGTCATGATCTGAAGAGATAAACAATCTTCTGTTTTCCTTAGCAGCTTGCTCCTGTCATTATTCATTGTCGCTGCTAATTCTTTTACAAATTTCTAACTTGGAATCATAGAATGTTCTGAGTTGGACGGGACCCGAAAGGATCATCGAGTCCAACTCCTGTCCCTGCACAGGACAACCCCAAAATTCACACCATGTGTCTGAGGGCGTTGTTGAAGAACTTCTTGAATATTGACAGGCTTGGTGCCGTGACTGCCTCCCTGGGGAGCCTGTTCCAGTGCTCCACCACCCTCTGGGTGAAGAACCTTTTCCTCATATCCAACCTAAACCTCTCCTGGCACACTTTCCTGACTTCAGCTTGTTGTGCTTCCCACTGCTGCGTTAAAGAGCCCTTTATTCCTTGCTTTGTATCACTGTTTACCATACGTGGAGAGATCTTGTGTTTTCTTTTGGATAAACTGATCAGGTTAAGACATCTGAGAGACTCATCTAAGGAGAAGCTCTGCAATCTCTCAGTAGCACTAGTGGCTCTTCTTGCCCCTGTTCCGATACCCTCTTTTGATGGGGGGCACCTGAGTTGTCACTGTGCTGTGATCTACATGGATCCACGGGTCCGGCGCCCCCTTGCAGTTAATTTTGATCATCCCTAGTAAACCAGCACACACACAAGGTGAGACGGTCACCACCTACCTTGCATGGAGCACACTGCTGTTTATTTTAGGAGGAAAGCCTGACAGAGAAAATAGGCTGTATACAATAAACCTGTTTACATGCGGTTGACCTAGCTGACTAGCTGTAACATGTCAGCCGCTAAACGGTGCTATTAGGGACAGATGTGAGCTTGTCACTTGTTAATGCCACTTCATTTCTGAGTATGGTTCCCTGGCCTTGGCCTCATTTTAAAGCCCTCCCAATCCGTTATTCTTCTTGCGTTCAGAAAAGGTTTTCCCCAGGAAGGGCAGCAAGTTCTACAGCTTAGTTTACCTGCCTGGAAGTTTGCATTAATTATTTCTCTTTTTCTCCTGTGCAGCCTCAAATAAGCAAGTCTCTGTTTCTCTCTTTTTGGGATAGAATGGTAGTTTACTAAAGATAACTTGTATATACTCATAAATGCAGCACAGGTAGGACTTTCCAAGGTCTCACATCTGACAGACCCAAACACACGACTACTATATAGACATGCAGCAGTCTGCATAGCCATTATTCACCAGTTTTTCATATATCCATAGGTTCCATTTACTCTTTATATCATTAATGGAGGCAAAAAAATGGTAATGTTTCATTCTGGGTTTTTTTGTTGTTGAGGTTTTTTGCATTATTTTGTACCAATATATCTTATTTTTATATAAATTTCAAACATTTTAAATATGGAAGTCAAAAATAATTCATTCGGAGTTAGTTCAAACCTGAACTGCATCTTCCTACAGTACTTCACGGTTGCACTTGTGTTTCTCCAAGCTGGTCACTCAGTCTGAGAGGAGGAGGAACTGCATTATGAGACGTGTGGTCTAGTCAGAAGCTCAGCCCACAGCCAAGACCTGGTCCATCGGGTGCTTGAAAACTGAAATTCCCCCAAGGCTACATTGTTCTGGAAAGCTGCTGGGAGAAGGCAGCATGTCCCCAATGCAGCCATGCTGAAGTAGCCTGATGGACCTTTTAGATTGTTTATGAGCATGGAAAAATTCTGTCAAACCAAAAATGACAAAATTTCAGTTATACCCAAACTATGTTTCTGTCAGAAATTCATTCTGAAAGAAATTTTGTAACCCCAACATGCAACTTTGTGACTGTTTTAACTGTGATGCTTTTTCACCCTCAGCATTCGGGTTATGTGAAGTACCTTGAGGTATTTTGGTAGCATACTATAGAATTTCCTGGCAGCCTTTTATTGCTGTTTTAATTTATGTAAACATGTTTTACAGCACCTTACAGTTTTGAGGTAGTTCTTGAAGATAATGGGGCAGTACAGAAGGGATGATGTTAAATAAGCCAGTAAATTGCTTACCAGGTGTGACCTGGAGTATTGGGTGGAGTTTGTTTCTTAAATCCCAAACTGGGGAGAAGAAGGTTGGGGAGGCACTTCTGAAATGAAGGAGTCTGAAATGTTGTCTGAATTTAAGCTGTGCTGGGAAGTTAATTTAGCTGCTTGTAAGCTTTTTCGGGAGTCAGCGTGAGAAAATCCATCTATAAAGACAGGTTGGGAAGTAGGTAAGTCTTCTACCTGTACGATGGTTTGTTGTTCAACCTTACCACATTGGGCTCAGTGATGCACACTTTTGAAAATAATGGTTTACTTCAATTGCAGAGCAAAATTCTGTGGCCTGTGCACTGTAGGAGGTCAAACAGCAATCAGCAGGGGCTCTCCTGGCCTTAAGTCAGTCAATCTGCAAGGTATTAGTGTTGCAACCTAGCAGGTGAACATTCATAGGTACACTTGTGCAGGGTTACACACTTAAAGCTTGCATACATTCCCACATGTTGCATCTCACACTGGTTTACAGTATCTGATTCTCATCCCTCTTGAGGATGTACCCAGAGCTGTGGTGCAGCTATGCCATTATATTTGGATGAAGGGGTCGGTGGGTGGGTACCTGAGGGCATTCATTAACCTAATTAATTTCCTCATTGACTCTGTATTAACCTTTGAATCCATTACCACTCTTGTTTGCTTTTCCTGCATGTTACAGGTCAACCTTCCCTGCAGGCTTTGCCTATGAAGTTATTTTACAAACAAACAATACAGCTTCTCTCTGAAGAGAGGTTTCTCCCCAGAGCTCTAGTGGCGAAGTCTAAACAAACAAGCAACTTAAAACACTTTGAGTAAATTAAAAAAAAAAAAAAATAAAAGTCTTGCTTACAGAGTTTAAAACTATCCCAGGTGTTGCTGTGGTTAAGTTAATGGATGCCTCCTCAGTTTTGGCATTGAAAGTCAAACACAGAGGTTTTTTTCCCTGCTTAGAGGAGAGATGAGCATCATCTCTAGTTCCATTCAGGCTTTCTTAAGTTATTGGAAAGGAGGCTGCTTCTATCTTCCACTGCTTTCAAATATGCCTTTCTATGGAGGTCTGCAAATCCCAGCAGATCCTAGGATTACGTTTTCCAGGATTCCTTCTAGATGAGATCGAGCGAAGCTGTGCCCTGCCCACGCAGTGGTCCTCGCTCTGGGGCACTGTGGGTGCTCAGCAACCTGGACTCCTTCCCAAACCACGGGCTGCCACCCAAGACCGCTTCCTCTTGCCTTTGTCCCGAGGCTCTGCTTTGTTTAAGACAACCTATGGAAAGGGATTTTCTGGCCTCTGGTACATCCCTGTTCTGTCTTAAAATGCTGGTGTACACTTGCACAGCCTCCAAACTGGCAAAAGGAAGACTGACAGACTCTACTTCCCTCTGGAAGGAGGATCAGAAATGTCAGAGGTTTTTGTCTTTTTCAGCAGCCTCTTCAGAGCAATGCAGCCAGAGGGGATAGAGCTGGAATATGCTAAGCTTTCATAGCTCTTTTTTTCTAGTTTGCTCTTAACCAAAAATTTCCTGGTTATCTAAAAGCCCACCAGAACCAACAAAATTATGTTGTTTGCATGCCTTTCCTTGTGTTGCTTTTGAATTGCAGTATGAACTGCAGCATGAACAGATGTGTGTTCCTTCTGTGCATTCATGGTTTTTTCTTTATTAGAGACTTTTTGGTCTGACCTTGTAAAATCTAGGGCCTTTCAGAAGAGATGAATTAGAGCTTTTAGTTTCCAAAATCTGTCTCACAGGCAGACATCTGGGTATACACACCCATACTGATTACATTTTGTTTATAATGAATTTGTGTTTTACAAAATGTTTCTTAATGCATTTTAAAGAGAAAATTAAATATAGTGTATGGTGTCATACAAGTTATTAAATGTCTTCTTTAGTAGAGCTTGGTGATTACTGGCAGTATGACTGGCAAATATAAAATGTGTTTGAACTTGAGAACATGGGCCTCTGGCAGACAAGAACATTGGCTATTTGGGCCTCAGCTTCCATATAGCATGAGTCAAGCGAAACTTGGCACTAGTTGTACTGTTTAGTCTTTAAACATTTTTTATAAGCCTCCCTTTCTTTCAGTGAGATTAGATCAGCCAGTGAGATGATATTCTGATCAGCATGGACTTGTGTTTGTTGTTGCAGTAGTCTGTGGAAGATAATTTTGGAAACAATAATAAATTATACTCTGAAAGGAAAAAAATTATTTAAAATTTGTCAAGTTTGCCTCTGTAGACTTGTAGTTCATTGCAGTTCTCAAGATTAAGGACAGAGAATAGCCACAGAAGTAATTTTTTTAAAGCCTACTCCGCTGTAAACTTAATTTTGGTTTCTCATCCCTCCCAAATGCAACCTTCTAACAAAATCAATAGCATACCTAGATGAAAATGAAAGGTGTAGCCAAAGCTCAAATAACAACGCTGCAGTCCTTCCTTCTACTGGGAGAAGGAGACCTGACTAAGTCTTTTGGTGGAAGATGGGATGTCAATTTGAAAAAGATAACTATACATTAATTACGAAGAAATACATAGTTCACAGGTGTTGGAGCTGTGGGCAAGTTTCTACACTGAGCTTCTGAAAGCTTCCACTTGTGTGCCAGAGAACAGAGAGGCAATGGCACTCTCTCAGTGTTAGGCTCTCCTACGGCCCTCCTGTACCTTTTCTGCACCATATGCTGAAAAGACTTGTGCAGAGATTTGTGTCCCCTAAATCAGTGATTTACACAGGCTACCTCCCAGGCTGAGTGTGGTGTGAGGTTCCAGTCATGCTGTGAGATATACCTCTACTTTGGTATACATTATGCTTAAGGATAGCCATACAGCTGTCCTCATGGACCTTGTGCTAGAGGGATCTTTTATCCAGTTGCTTCTAGTGCCCCTTTTTATCACTTAATTCCTTTTCACGTAGTATAAAAAGTACAAAAATAGAAGTAAGGACCTCTCCTATATTGTCTTCCTTTTGGTGAGGTTAAGAAAGCTTCATTAGTTCTCTTGGGTTGTTCCTGAAGTAAAGTTCACATTTTCTTTTTTTTTTTCCCAGAAAGGCCAAACATACGTCATTCAAAATGCTGGTTAATGGACATAACAAGGAAAAGCTTACAAAATGTGCACAAATCTGGTTCTTGTCTCTGAAAGATACTGAATTAATATTGTGTCTTTGTACTTCTCATGCCATGAGCATACTCTGCCAACCCTGCAAAACATTACTATTTAATTTTATCATTTGATGTAGCTTCTCTGTTGATATATACAATATATCAAATATATCAATACAAGTTAGACCATTCCTTTAAGTGCAGTGAGGAATTACCCAATGGTTTGCTTTTTAAGAAGCATCTTCACAGATGTAAAAATACATATAATTAAACTTTTCTAAGCAAAATTTTAAAATGTTTTTCTCAAGTTGTATTGAATTGCTCTTTGATACTTGCCTGCCTTATTAAGCTCTTTCCTCATCATATGTCATCTTATGTGCTGTTAAGATGCGGTGTGAATTTCTTTGCGGCAGTAAACAAAATTGCATAAACTTGCTTTCAGTCACTGGGCTTAAAAAAGTAAGTACTGCAGTCTGAATTGCCAGATACCCCAAAAATGGTGTATTTCTTCTAAGCAAGTGACTTGAGCATGTATATGCCAAAAAAATTGACGTCTGCGGCATGTTTTCAGAAATGTGCAGAACCGAAGCGGTCGGCAGTGCATGTACGCAGCTGAAACTGGCTGTAGGTAGTGAGCATACGTGCACTGTGCATTCCTTTAGGCCAGGTGCCAAACAGAGTAGATCAGAGGACTGGGTCTGTATAATTAATCCTTTGGTGGCTTATACCTAATTTCCTGGTTCCATTACCTGCTGTCTCCTCACTTAGTCACTGACTCTATCCCTTCATTCACTTAACCTCAGTCAAGTCTTACAGCTGGTAAACACACGGAACACCTAATGGAGTCAGACTACTGAGGAAAGCAATGCCTTTTATTTTTTGTTGAAACAATGACTTTCATTTTGGACTGTATTTACTTGCTAAGGACAGTTACTGGCTTTATCTCAAACTAAATACATGTAAGTGGGCTATAATTTTTAACATATATAAGTAAATTATTATGACTTCATTCCTTCATCCAGCAGAAAGATGAAAAGCTAAACCACGACAGAGAAAACTTGTGTTCTTATACTAATGTAATTTCTGATTCTGGATAACAGACTGAAAGAAAATAATTAGAAACACATGCATGAATGGGTTAGGAGCTCAGTGATGTTTCTTCTTGATATTGCAATTTTGACACAAAAGGAAAGGACCTCGGCTGTTGAAATGCTGCAAAGATTTGCGTCTGTAATCTCACCAAAATATTGTCTGTGTACCAGGAAGAGGCAATTGCAGTTTTTTGTTAAGTCCCGTGTTCTCTGATGATATATAAGCTAATATGGTTCCTCAAAACTAACGAATAATTAAAATTTAAGAAGTAGTTGCAAAAGTGCCACACCTCTTTTTATCAGTTGTGGCACCAGTAGATTTTTCCAGTGGGTACGTTTGAACAGTGGTTTAAACAGCTGCATAGATGCAACATTACATGGGCCGGCAGAAGGCCACTAAGGAAGTTGCAGGGTATGAAATACTTTCTGATACTGAAGTCAGTGGAAATGAGATCCTTACCCATTTTCTCCTCAGGTAAACTCTCTTTACATTCAGGAACTGACATTGATCTTTGCCTGAGAGTACACTGAATAAGAATAACAGATGATAAAGGCCACCTGGATTTGGTCAACTGTGTATGTAAAATAACATGTCCTGTTGTGCGGTGGTCCCAAATTCCACCAGCTGAAAGAAAGTAAATGGCCCTGTGGGAGGGACTGGACCTCCTTAAGTGGGCAAAGTTATGTTGACAGTAGATGTAAATATGGGTTGAAAATGGGGCTGGGCCCTGAAAGGAGACTGCAGGTTTAATGCCTTGCCCCACCTCTGTTGTGGTGTTTGCTTATATGAGGAAATCATCATCTTAAAAGAGCTTCTTCTCACACTTGCTTCAGCAATCCTTAAAAGAGCAGCCAGAGGTCCTTGTGCCACCTTAAGCCCTTCACATTGATGGAAAGGCATAATTGGGTTAGCATTTCCCAAAATGTGTCCCTTCCTCTTTTTTGTGTTGTTCTATCCAGGAACCCATGGGATTCAGCGAGTGTCCCTGTGTTCCTGTGCCCCCTGCTCTAGGTGGGTCTGCTCAAGCAGGGGGGTTGGACAAGATGATCTCCAGAGGTGCCTTCCAAACCCTACCGTTCTGTGGTTCTGTGATTCCGTGTGATTCTGTCCCAAACTGAAGGGCCGTGAAGCTTGGGTGGGTCTTCCAGGTTGTACTGACTTTCTGGTTGGTCTGCAGAGGAGTTGTAAAACCAAGCCAGAAAGGACAGGGGATAAAAAAGGGAATGTCTGTTCAGAATCTTACTACTGTTCTTTTTATCTGCAGTTTTGACTGCTTTTGAAAGGTGTCTAAAAAGCCATTCTAAAACCAGAAACCAGCATATGTCATGAGGCACCCTACTGTTCTTCTCTGGACTTGCTCCAGAAGTTTTATATTCCTCCGGCAGTTTTTTTGACTAGTACTTACAGACCTGTATGCCATGTGTCGCCATGCCTGACCAGTGGCTCTGAAGTGTTCTGCTCAGCTGCTTGCACTTCGGCCATGCTGGAAAGCCCCAGTCGGAGGCAGGCGCTGATACACTAGATGCAGCAGAAACGCAGGACACAACCACACACCTTGCCCATGGCTTTTTCTTCAGCTGGTTGTGTCACTTCTGCTTCGCTTCTGATGAATCAGAAGAGACTGATACATGAGCAGTCCTCCAGAGGGAAGAAAAAGAAACAAAAGAAACAAGAGTTGGGGAGAAGAGCGTGGGAAGCCACAGGCAAAGTGAAGGAGGAGGAGAGGGTTGTGAAATGGCAGGGAAGGGGCAGCCAGAGCTCTGGCTATTGCAGGGAGGAGCTGAGTGGAGGGCACGTGTCCAACCCAGCTGATGGGGAAAAGGAGAGTGGTGGTATGGAGGAGCCATTGGCTTAAGACCATGGCAGGAAAGTCCTGAAATTGGATGGGGTGGGAGGATAGCACATAAAGGACTTCTTGGGTAAACCAGTACATACAACGTGGTGGTCTGGAGAAGAAGCCTGTGCTTATGTTTGCCTGACATGTTGTCCCCAAAGCTGAAGAGAGAGCAAGATGGTAAGCTTATGAATGTGCTAAAGAAACAAAACTGGAAATGTTTTTCACAGTGCAAATTGTAAATTTTGTCAAGAATTACTCTTCTTACAGATTGAAATTTATAGATTTTATCAATTTATGCCTCAGTTTATTGCCTGATGATTCAGTGAGACATTTTGGATGCTGTTGCCAAAAGCAAAGCGTAGCTGCAACAAAAATTAAAGCCTTCTGGCCTTCTAGGAGGTTTTTGGTATGGCCTTTCCTCAAGGACTGGCTTTCTTTGCTTTGAGCATGCCAGAAGTAGCAGAGGTCAGTCAGGGACTAGAACCATTAGCCAGGCTTGATTGTAAATGCTGTCCAAAAATTTTCCTGGTTGAGAAAGTGGTACTCTCTCCTCTGCTAGAAAAAGCCTACTACTATCTCCCATGTAAAGTCTGTACCTCACAAAAAAACGTCAGAAAAAATGAGAGGGAGAAGTAAAGGAAGGAGGGGAAGGAAAGAGAAAAAGGAGGAAGAGGGATGGAGAGGAGGGAATAAAGGAAGAATGGATGCATGGATGGAAGGAGGTGAAACTGCTTGCCATTTTTATTACTGTTGCATAGCTGGGGTAGTGACAGAAATTTCCTCAGGTATACATTCCACTGAGGACAGCAACATTATTTTTTCAGTTTCTGTCTTCTTGCTCTGTCTCTGCTTTTCTGGTGGCCCTTGTCATCATTTGCATTCTTTTCAGCAATTCAGGATTTTTGTACCTTGCCACCAGACTGTAAAAATTATTTATTCAGCCCCAATCATAACAACAAAAGAGAGAGAGAATCTCTCTGGCATACTAACCTCAAGATATCGATTATTTTAATACAGCTTCTAGCAAAATTATATGACGGACTGTTGTATTGGAAAGGAAGGTGCTTTTTAACTTTTTTTCTTCATTGGTCCAAACAACAACACCACAAATATGAGTCTATCATCTGTTTGTTTTTCCCACAGATTATTACTGTAGAGATTTTATGTTAGACATAACATAAAAAGTACAAACAACT
Source organism: Phalacrocorax aristotelis (assembly GCF_949628215.1). NCBI lineage: Eukaryota > Metazoa > Chordata > Aves > Suliformes > Phalacrocoracidae > Phalacrocorax > Phalacrocorax aristotelis. Next base: position 67,131,039 of record NC_134278.1, read on the forward strand.
GGTTACCATGACGTTGTTATAGATGTATGCTGAGCCACATAGTTGTGTTCACTTTTCATTCTCTTTATTTAGTAATTTATAAGCTAAATGTTTTTCTAGCTTAAGTAGTGGAATTCAGTTTTAGTGACCATCACTTCTAGTAATGGCCTGGCCGCAGCAGAGATCAAATAATTATGTTCCTGAAACAAGCCTTTGTTTAGTCTTAATTTGTGCCTCCTTCTCTATAGCTCCACTGTGGAGGCAGGATGGAGGGCAGCTTCTATTTTCATTTTCTTTGCTTACCCCTCACCAGCGGGTCATGAGGATGTGTCTCTGACATGGGCAGTTTGGTATCACAGCCATTTGGTATCACAGTGCATTAGCACTGGTCCTTTCGCCTCGTCCCAGTGAGGTTTTTCTCTCTGGTGCAGCACAGATATTGCTCTTCGCTGGGGAACATGCAGCACCACGGAGCAGTCAGGAAGTAAACTTCCCCCTTTGTCACCCAGCCCTTTCTGCTAGTGTTAACGATTTTTTTTTTTCAGCTATGGGGAAAAAACATTTTACTGCTCTGAAAAGGGTTCATTCAGCCTTTCTGTAATAGTTCAAGTGGTTGGTTTTCTGCTGGCTTCTGAAATACATTACAAATCACAATCTGGAAAAAGTTCTAACACGGTTCCAAGTCTTGCTGCTGAATTTGGATACGTTGTCGGGTCTTACTCTGCAGCGCATCCTTAACAACTGACAAAATATTTACTCGGCACAGTGCGGAAAAGGCGAACTTTCTCCAAAATATTATACAGGGTTGGAGTCAGAACACAGACAATGAGGCAAAAAATTGGACCTGCCCACCAAGCCATTAGCTGAATCATTTTCCAGAATGTCATGAGAAAGAGCTTCATCAAATCGCTGTGCTGCATAGCTGCTTCTGACGATGTGGGAGTGGAGAGGGCAGCCAGGTCCCCAGTAGTGAGGAGAACATATTGCAGATACTAAAGTCTTAAGCATATATTTGCACAGGCAGTTCCAGCAGGGAATGTTCTTTGCTATTTATTAAACAGCTACTTCATAAAAAGGTGGTTTCCCTATATTGATCCCCTGTGTTCAAAATGAACAGCAAAATCTTTAACCCTAACTGGATCGGAGCATTTTCTTTGTAGTACTTTTTCAGTGTTGGTTTCCCGCTGGGGAAAGGATTATTAAACTATTAGAACCAGACAGGAGTTAGTGAAGTGTGGTGTGCTGTGCTGTTCATCTCTTAATCTAGAAAACAAGGTTTCAGTAATATTTTGTCCCTCTTTTTTGAGAAATTGTGGAGGGAAAAAATTGTAGTAAATTGTCTTCAGCATAGAAAAGCCCATAGTGACAAAACTGTAAGCATAATAATAGTTTTCTTCTGCTTTTATGTTGTCTTCATGTGATCCTTTGCAAAAGAGCCTCCTCAGTAATTATATTCCATTGTCTTTTTGACAGCCGTACATTGTTGGTTTTAGACCAGATATTACAGCACATCTCCAGAAATAAGATCACACCTCACCACATATTTAAACGCATACTTAAATGCAGTACACTGCAGTCAGTATTTCTTGCAGATTCCTTGTTTTCAGTGTATTTCCCCCCACCAAAATGTATCAGGAATAATGAGGCATAATAATTCAGCCCTTCTGAAGCTGAGCAGAACTGTTTTCATAAGGCAAGAGGTTTCTGACAATCTTAGTTGCAGCCACATTTATATCCATTGATGTCATGTCACTGCTTTTCCCATCTTGTTAAAATAATAAGAAATATACTGTCCCAACTCTCTAAGAAACAGCATGGCACAGCCACTATAGCTACAGAGATTTGGAGGGAGGGGATACGCGTGAGTTTTTTGGTTTGTTTTGGTTTTTTTTAATAGATTAGACATTTGTCTTTGCCAATAGCGGTCACACGAGTTGGCATTTTGGATGACTGCTGCCTGCAAAGCAGCGCATGCTTGTCTGTTGTTATCTTTTGTGAGCCCCTAAGAAAGCAGATTCTTTAATGGGTCCTCACCTATCCAGATCAAAGGTGTTTGTAAGGCTAGGAATAACCTGCCACTTCCATAGGCAGTGAAAAAGCAAAGAGCACTCTTACATACTTGTTCAGAAAACCTGTGAAGAGTCCTCGCTTTTCGTTCACCCTGAGCCTCTGAAAAACAGATGTGGGTGTCCTGCAGCTGACTTTCCCTCGCAACTCAAAACATTAAAATCAGTTGTGTAGTGGTTTTCAGCTGCCTGCTTTTTTTGAGATGTTGTGTAACCTAAAGAAAATAGGGCTTTTCAGGGCTGTTATTTTAAATGTTCTATTTATGTTACAGAAAACATGACAGTCCAAGTTAATTATTGATTCAGTTGCTGACAAACTGGAAGCATGAACAAAAAAGGGAAGATAAAGTAACCCTTGGAAGGATTTTGTCAATTGTAAATCCTCCAGGGATACGGCTGAGTTGTTATTATTTTTATATAAAACAAATGGGAAAAAGTCTGTGCTGTATTTGAATATAGTATTTCATTGGTAAATAAGAACAACATACCCACAAATCAACTAACATTTCCTCAAAAACCCAGCTGAGATGAAATAATGAAATAACTATCCAAATTGCTATTATCCTAGAAACCAAACTATCCATATTCAGGATGCATGGAATCAGATAAAGCTTAAACAACTGAACCATTCAAGTTAATGTCAACCACATTATTACTACTTTTGTTTTGGCGTTCTGTTTTATCAAAGGTTGAGATTTTCAGAGAAGTGCACGAAAAGGTTTGCCCACATCTTTTTTATTTAATATTAAGAGAAGATGTGTGGCCAAGCCTCTGCCAGCTCTTTAAAAGTAACAGCAAATACAGGGTTTTTTAAAGAAAAATAACATGGAGTTTTGCCAAGGGGGCGGGGAGGGGGGGAGGTTTTTAAACATTTGGTCGCTCTCTTTTTATCCAAGCTTCAAAAATATTTTCTGATGTGATAGAGAAATGCTGGCCAGTTATAGAAACACATTATTTCCTTCCCGTAGTGTATAAAACCCAAAACACATAACGAAACAACCAAAACCCAACAAGAAAAAAAAAGGAAAACCTTTGTGTAACTCTCAGTTTCTCTTGGTAAATGATAAAAAGGTCACATTTCAAGTTCTTTCTCGAACAAACTGCATTAGTGGATTTTGAAAATGTGTAAGAATCTGGAAAAGAGAAAAAATCAGTATGTAGCATTCTACAAGGAAAGATCATAGTATGCCAGTTCTGTATCTTCTGGAAAAAAATAGAAGTATGACTTACATGCCGATGCAGCGCTTTCAAGCAATTGCCTTTATTATGTCCTATACTGCTAGCACTAGTTAAGGACTTTTTGTAGCCTCCCTGGGCCCAATGCAGTTGAACAAGATGCAGGACTTCCAGGTGGGTAAGTACAGGGGTGTGTGGCAGGTGGAGGGAAACTGTAGCTCACTATTTTCATTGCTCTGCTAAGCCCTGCATTTGGGGATGGGCTGTGTGGAAAAGGAATGTAAAGAAGAGTGTAAAATCAATGCTCTTCTTTGCCTTTTCTCCTGAAGTGTTAAGAAAATGCTACAGTTACTATAATGTATTTTATAGTTCCTTTATTTCCCTTGTTCTTTCCTGGCCACCCCAAGCTAATGCTTGTTGAGAAAAAAAGGGGGAGGAGAGCGTACGTTGCATTCTCCAGTTTGATCTTATGTTTTCAGCTGTAGTGGCCAAATAGTGGGAGAAGCTGAACGTGGACAAGACTGTTGGAGCATTCTTCCTGCAGCAAGGTAGCATCTTGTGGCAGAGGGTAACAAAGGCCTTTTCTCCTGCTACAGCCACCATTTGCCAGCGCCTTGTATCAGTTCATGTCTGAGGCTGATATAGAAGAAATGTGGCACAAACTGTCGCGGCTAACATACGTGAACGCTGTCTGTCTTTGAAACCCTTGCTGCTGTGGCAGTGTTGGTTTAGGTTGCCCAAGCTCGCTTCCTTTCTATACTGAAGTGGATGTGGTTATACTTATAAAAATATTTTTGTCATTGTGGCATATTTTGGTCAAGGAACTTTCTGCCAACACAAACCGCCTGTGCAGAGTTAGAGTTTGGTAGAGTATCTGTGTAGATACATCTCTCAGTCTACATCACATTTTGGGAGGCTGATGCTAATGACTCTAGTTATGACCAGGCAGTGCAAAAGGGGAAGGGTTTGCATGTTTGCTCACTAGCTCTTGCTCTGCATTTATGCTGACTAGAGCTTGAACATGATGGAGAATTCAGCCCTTACTGTCGTCTTTAAATTCGGTACAGCAGTCTTGCTCTCACCTTCAGTATAGGTGCTTGGCTACAACACGGCCACCTTTGAAACATGTCTCTCAGCCTGATGAGAGCAGGTGGAGCATCATAACGTTTCAATCCAGTATTTCTGCTTTCCTCTCCTGCATAGGTCTTGTCTTCCCCTTATATTCCTACTTAGTAATGAGGGTGGTGGTACAGTGGTTGCATTTATTGGTGGAAAGCTGTGATCTGAAAGAAATTAATACCCATACTCCAAGATAGAAATTATTTCCTAATACCCATTTCTAGTGCTTGAAGTGCTTAAAGACCACTTTGTCCTGCTTATGGAGTGAATTCTCTACTTGATATTGCGGAAGTGAGACTGTTTCTGGTATACATATTTAATTTATAATGTATTTGAGAATCATATTATTGTATGTCAATTGCTGGAGCAATCCAATAAATTCCACCTAAAGACACAGATATAATTCTCCGTAATGAAAGCATGTATCTTTTGAGTAACGAGTACAGTGCTTTAATTCAGAAATTTTGTACCTCAGGTGTTAATATCTTACTGCTAGTTGTTTTCATATATAGGATTTTGGTTTTACTGAGAGACACTATAAATGCATCTATTGCAATTAGAAATTTTCTGGAATCTCTACTTGAAAAGCCGTATGGAACATAATCTTAGAAAAGAAGCAACAGTGAACAGTGAAAGCACACAAAGTCAGAAACTACTGCTATTTGGACTGAGAAACTTGCAAGTTGTGCTTTACTTCAATTATGCCCATCTATCAGCTGAGTTTTTCAGAATTTTTAAAACTAGTAGAAATATGGGGTAACTTTATTTATATTTATTTTGCTAGAATATCTGTCAATAGTTCTGTGCATATATGTAGAGATAAATTGCTTTGTTTGGTGGGATAAAATTCCTGCAAGACACTACATTCTCTTTTTACCATGGTCTTAACTGGCTGACCAGGTTTTTCCAGTAAAAAAGTCATCAGAAATCATCTTAAGCAAGTTTTTTCTTACTTTCTTTCCCTCTTCCATCTGGAAGCTATACTTGAACACCCTTTAACTATCATGTTAGTTTACATGAGCTAAATTTGACATGGCATGTAGCACTGTCATCCTTAATTTCATGTCATCATCTGTTGTTCCAGTTAGCATCAAGGTTCTCTAAATGTAGTAGTCTTTGTCTGCCCTGATCTTTTCATGTTGAGTTATTTTATACATAATAATTAGATAAGCATTTTGTGGTGCAGATAAGGCTGACTTCAGCTGACCTTTTTTTTATTTCAACATAAAATTTCAGGGGGAAGAATACTTTCGTGGCCCAGATGTCTCTAACCTTTGCAGACAATAACCTAGTACATTTATTACACTTCGTACTTACTTTGGAAGCTGTCTTATTTTTGCTGTGCTGGTTAGCTGATCTGATACATCCACTTCTCAGTTTTACCAAAGAAAATCCCACAATTCCCTTCCTGGCCACGGACTATCTTGTAGCATTATATTAATTACTGCTTGGAAGTTGGTTATGTTCATGCCAGCCCATCATTTCCTATGCTTGTTTCATAATTAGGTATTTTTTATGGTACAGAGGCGAGAGGTGCGTGGCAGCACAGCCGATACATCTTCAACCAAACAACCCTACCTGTGTAGAGATAATGTCAGTTGGTTCTTCAGCAGTGGTCCTGTGCATACCTCGGAGTTTTGCTTCCAAACTTCAGAGGTTTTCTTTCCCACCTTTTTGTTTTGTTTTGGTGCTATTTTAACTTGAAACATAACTGGAGCCAATAATGGGTAGCTAAGTATTGTAAAATGGAGCAACAAGTCCCTGAAGTTATTCTTCTTCACGCTGTTGGTGAAGAAAATGCTAGGTAGGGTGTGGAATATTCCTCATCCAATCCTGATATTAGTAAGCATGCTGAGAAAAAAACCTTTCAGGGGAAGGGTGGAGATGTGATAGACAAGATGGTGAAAAATCCCAGTAACCTTGGTGGCTAGCTGCAAGGCTGCCTCTGGTGGATAATTCCCATTTGAAAGCCCTGTTTTCTCTTGTGATGTGCAGACAGTAGATGCTGTATGGTGTTCTTAGACCGAACATGAGATACCAAGGGATGGGTAAAATGCCAGCATTGTTTTTGTCCTGCTCATGAACCTCACAGGCAGATGCCATCATCTGTATCCTATATAAATCTTCTTCCACCCTTGAACTTCTTCAGCACTGGTAACAGAAGTCTGGCGAAGAGGGAGAACAAGGTTAACTGCCGTGAGATAGACTCTCTTTAAGGTTGACTCTGTGATGTTTGTGTAATTCCTGCTGGCTGTCAGCTAGAATATAGATGCAACAATAAACATCCCTTTTCAGTGTTAGCAACCTATGCTTTAAATTACTACCTTAAAAACTTCAGAATGATGGATGGATGGCAGGGAATTTTCTGGTCATACTTTGCTTGCAGGAAGCATCCCCGAAACATGTAGGCAACTTCACAGGCTCCATGGAGAAGAGAGGAAAAAATTATATACTGAGCTAAGGTCACATAAGAAAAACTTTTTTTTACTGTAAAAGTGGTTGAACATTAGATCAGGTTGCCCAGAGGGGCTGTGGAGTCTGCATCCTTACTGCTATTCAAAATGCAACTGGGCACTGCCCGGTGCAGCCTGCTCTAGTTAACCCTTATCTGAGCAGTGAGTTTAGACTAGATGATCTCCAGAGGTCCCTTCCCAGCTCAGCAATCCTCTGATTCTCTGATTTCAACGTCACCTTTTCAAACATGAGTGCATCTTAGGGTCCTAAGTATCTCCCTCATGTGGAAGTGGAATGTGGCTCTGGGTGCAGACATAGCTTTGGAAAAGTCTATCCTATGCTTAGTGACTTAGGGAGTGGATTTGTCAGGAGACCATAGAACGAGGCAGTAGCTAACATCAGTCCTAATTCAAGGTGACCTTTGCTTGACTGCATACGACCTAAAATGCTGTCATTTGCCTTTTTGCTCTTTTCCAATATGGAGAAGTAGAAAAGTGCTGCGTATCAGCCATTTTTGCAAGCCCAGGAAAGCAAGAAGCCAAAGCATGCATTTGCTAACCTAAGGTTATTTGAGCAGAGGTTCTGCAGCATAGTGGGGTAGGTTGCAGAGGTATGTCTGGCAGAGGTGTCAGGAGAAGTCCATTATAAGCACATGTGAAAACTGCTAATAACGTGTACGTGGGCAGTGCAAAAGCTTTAGCAGATATAGTAGCAGCATGCGTTGCTGGCCCTGTGTGTCCTTGGAAGACTGCAAAATACTTCTCCATTGATTCAGCATCTCTAGTAAGCAGATGATGAAACGTCACTATTCTTCAAGTACAACATGCAGAGCCATCATCGTAATGGCCATTCTGGAGAGATTTACAGCCTTCAGATGCTACAGCAACACAGATAGGGGAAGGTTATCTTCATTTCTCCTCTTTTGTGTTTGCTGACAGGGAATTGCTGCTCACTGGCTGCACAAGAGAGATTTATGGTCTTTACTCTTCAAGAGTGTAACCTGTCTACCTCACGTTGTGAATGTTTAGCAGGTATTTGGAGGTGCAGTTCGAGCTGTGACTGACCAAACTTCACCAGTGAGAGGTTACTTGCACAAAAAGCAAAAGATGTGACATTACTTTTAGAAGTTGCAAGAGTTTAATTTGTAAGTCTTCCACATGCTTTAGCTGGGGGTTTAGAAAAAGGCATTTGAGACAGCTCGTAACTATATAATTAGTTGAGGTTGTTACTGTGCCTGTAACTGCTGTAGATTACAGCATTTAATTTTGTGGTGTACTTGAAAAGGTGTCTCTTTCTTGGGTATTTGTACAGTTCAGAAGCCTTCTCAATGATTAGGAGGGATTTGTTCATGGGTCTTGGGTGGAAGAGAAGGCAAATAGTGGAAGCCAAAGACAGGTGTGATTTTTCTACAAATATTTTTTCATAAGCATGGTTAAAGGGCAATGCCAAGAAGGGATGAAGAGAAAAGCATGCACTGAAGGGATATAGGAATTGGAAGGGAATCCTGATTTGCTATGGAGGCGTTTTTCAGTGAAATCAGGCTGGTTATGGAGATAAAATGTTTCAAAACTCAGACGTGCAGAGGTAGGTAGTTTGTTAGTGTTTAGGTAAAAGAAGAAGGCATGAAGACTGTCTTTAAAAATCTTATTCTTTGGTATTTTTACTTTTTCCTCACTAATTTGTTCTTTCCACTGGAAAGAACAGTACTCAGATTAAGGATGCTGCTATCAGCGCAATCATCAGCTCTTGGGAGTAAGAGCTGCAGGGGGACATGCTGGATAACCACATGGCTAAACTTTAGCCTAAAAAAATAAAACCTGAAAAGACCATGGCCCTGAACAGTCTGGAAATTGCCGAATTCTAGTCCAGAACTGGTAAAAGCACAATACCTAAACCCAGATAAAGAGAAGACATGTAGAAATAGTTAGTGGATTGATCAAGCTGTGACAAGGGCTTATAAAGAAACGAAAGAGGTGGCATGGGTCATTGTAAAAACAGATGATAGATGAGTATGACTGGAGTAACAAAGCACTGCTTTTTTTCCAAATGTCCCAGACATTTGGAGTCCCAGACAGAGTGAGAGTCTGGATCTTGAAGAGAATGTAGACAGAATGGATTAATAGCGACAAGCCTTTATTAAAATGAACAAATATCTGCTTCCCCAAAATTGCTGCACCAGTGTGTGAGCCAAGGAAATGGTTTAGAGTGGAGCAAGGGCACCAGGACCTGCTTCCTGCAGGTGCCCCCATGCGCTCAGGGAACAGAAGGAACCTCCAGTCCCCTGCAGGGGTGGGAACTAGCACAATATGGAGCATATGTTTCACCTAAAATGTAACTCTCACCTGAGCTACAGATAAGCTGCTCTTGGTTGCAGATAGAGAGCCTGGATTCCCACCCTTCCTCATCACCTCAAGAGCAGCTCAGGCAAACTTGCATTCACTGGCATGAAGAGGAGAGGCTGTGTTATGTCCTGCCTCAAACCCATTCACTCAGGAGGCAGGTGTGTTGGGGTTTCTTTTTCACCAATACAAACAGCTTGAGAAAGTAAGGTTTCTGACAGCCTACAGAAGTCGTTACAGACCTCAAGTGAATCAAGCCAGGTAATCAAACTAATAGTGAGGCATCATAAAGATGAATCACTATTATTCATATTGTGTGGCAGCTAGAGTCCTCCACCCCCTCATGCTTGGCACTGTACAAAGTACATACTAGAGGATGATCCTTGCCCCGAATTCTTGCTGTCTAATGAGAGTTTGGACTGCCACAACTTGTAGAATTGGGAGCAGGGCTGAATTTTACTAGCTGAGATCAGTAGTGCATGTTCACTTCTGGAATGACTTTGCTGTTTGCCGGTCCACAGAAGGTTATGGTAATTGCTTACATAGACAAGCTGTTCCGTGTGGTCTTTGACAAGCATGGCACAAGAGCTTCTATTCACACTTTAGCGTATTAGAGGCAAAATTCTTTTTTACTTGATCTGCTTGTCCTGTTGTGTGTTCGCACAGAACCTAGTTATCCTGCCCATTTGGGTGATTTAATTTCTCCTTCTTTTTCATTCTTAAAGGCTAACCAAAATTTTAGTTCTGACATGAAATATCTGGATTTTATGGTGGTTGTGACCTGGTACTTTACAAAGACAGTGATATTATAAATAATGAATCATGAGGCTGCAGGTTAATACCACTGAGATGACCACAGTGCAACCAAATGTTCTACTTACCATACATACGGAGCTGCAAATCTATATCTGGATCTTTATAAATGCTCTTTCTAAAAAAAAATTCTAATAAAACCAAATCATCGCAAACATGGCTTGCTGGTACTTGTAAGTTAGGTTTTTCCTTACTTGTTTTCAATCATGCTGAAACATGCTCAAATGATCAGTGATCTTTTCCAACGTTTAAAACTAAAAATTAATTAGCTGTCTGTTTCAGGAACAGAAAGTGATTCAGTTTCAGGATGTTTCTTCTTCCTTGCAACTCCGATCATGCACACCTCCAAAGCCGCTAATAGTATTTTGTGTAGATTTTTTTTTCATGTAGGGTGTCATGTCAACAGTTTTCTGTTCTGCATTTCTGGTAAGGACAAATTTCCTGTGTATCTCTATTTCTCCATCCTGCTGTGGGCTCTTGCAGTGTCTTTCCCTGCTGTCCTCATTTCTTCCTTCCCACACACCTCCCTTCTCCCAAGTTGACAGCATGATTTCAACCTAAAGCTTAGCCCAGAGCTCATCCGTAGGATCTTTGGATGCAGTCTGCAACCATAGGAAGTTGCAATGACCGTGGTCGGGGCTGACAGAAAGAGTGAAGATTTCCACTTAATATTGCTCCCTAGGAGCCAGCAAAGATTGCAAAGCAACTTCATGACTACCATGGTAAGAAGGTCTCTGGCATATGGTCATAGGCCTGAAGGAGGGTAAAGGTGTGTAGGCACAACGTCAAGAGTGCTTCCTGCAGCGTATTCAGATGCCAAACAGGATTCTTTCCCAGCCAATCTAGGAAATCTAATGGGCAGTCCTAACGTTGCCCACCCTTCCCTTTCTGTTTCCACTGCTTGCACAATTTGGATTTAAATAGGCACAGAGTGCCTCTTAGCAACTTGTTAAAAATGGAATTCCTCTGGCAATTCATTTTTTCCTTCCCACCACAAGCTCCATGGTGCCCATGCAGACACCTGTGTGCTGCTTCATGCCTCTGTCCCAATCTGCGAGGCGACAGCCTCTGCTCTGCGTTAGCAGCCTTGCTTGGGCTTGGCATACACTGCACCTAATGCTTGGTGGTATTTATTAGTGTTGCCTTTACAACCAGGCTGTGTGACAGCCCAGCAAAGAGGACATTAGCCACCTGCTTATGTTGATAGCTCTCTGGTGGCAAGCTTTCTCACACTGTCGCCCCAGCTCTTCTCAGTCAGTTGCACCATATTTAGGACAAAATTGAAGCTCGGCCAAGCTGACAGTCAAAGTTCCCCTCGATAGAGCCTCCAACAGCAGGAGGCTCCCGATGGTGTTGTCATTCTCGTGCCTATTGCTCAGGTTTTTATTTTTTGCCCTAACACATTGGATATGCTAAACATGAGATGAGGGAATGGGTGGTTCTTAGATATGCGTCATGAAATCTGATACACATCTGAGTGCTGCAGATCTTGATTTTCCTTTACCAGATTGTAGCAGCTGAAGCAGTGATCCCTACAGTGAAGTTGTGTCACGGTTTCCAGTCCACTTCCCTGTTTCAAACTGCTTGTGAGTTATTTAAACTTTAGTTATCTGAAGTACTCCAGGTTTTGTGTCTGCTTTACCGTAATCAAAATCAACTACGTTTTTTTTTTTCTACCAAATCGTTGAAGAGGGGAAAAATAAAAGTCCCTCAAAAGCAAATCGGGCAAGTTACTAAGTTTGTTAGCTGTGCACACAAAGTGCCTTCATCTTGGAAACCGAAACACAGCATGGAAACAACCTTTGGTTGGATGTCGTGTGGCTCTGTCTTCATTAGTCTCCCTGGCAAATGGTGAACATATGGAAGGATTTACTATTCTTTCGTAGACAGGTGAATATAGTCACTGTAGGAAAACTTTGCACGGTAGTCAAGAGCAGAGTTAAAGGTTGTGCAGGTTAAACTTAACTTTCTTAATCTTCAGTGGTTGTGTTTGGATATGTCTGTGAGCTCCATATGCTGTAGCTATACTCAGTATTAACTCATGGGTTGAGATGGGTGCAGGAATTAGCCCTCAGTCCTCAAGCTGCCACTGAAGTTGTTGTTCACATAGGTGCATCTCAATCCTCAGCTACCTGGTGCTGAGTATAGAGACAGGCAGGGGCCTGGCCAGTTCCCTCAGCAGCTGAGGCTGGTTTGCAGCAGCTTGAGTCTCCCACAAGGGCATCCTGACACCACTGAGCAGCCTCTAATCGTGTCCTAGACGGGGACAGAGCGGGCACTGCCAGGGTCTGCACAGAGCAGCTTTATGCCAGCAGAGTCCTCGCAGAGAGGGATCTCCTGCAGCCCATGCATTATTGCTGGAGCGGAAGGACACAAAGGCAGCCCGGTAGCCCCGAGGATCTGGCTCCCAGACTGCAGTGGGTGTGGGGGAAGTCTGGGGGTCAAGGGCCCAGACCCAGGCCTGCCTATTTGCACTTCCTCTCGCCCATATCGGACTCTCATCTCCTTCCCACTTCCACAACAACTCCTGGATGTTTGGAGAATCAACTGTGCGTTGCCTGCCTGGCTGTCTGCCGCGAGGGCATGGTTGATGAGGTCATGTGGGAAAACGGGTCCAGTGGAGCCAAGAGGAATGTGGAATTTGGGCGGCAGCCAAATTAAGATTACTTTTATATGGCCATCTGCACCTGTGTTTGTGGGGGCGGGTATATCTGAGGCTGTTGAGCTGACTCAGCAGTTGCACACACAAAGGCTGGCAAGGTTTCTCCCCTCTCCACTCGTCTGCTCAGTGTCTCTGCCAATACCCTATCATTCCCATCCAGGTGCAAGTAATCTGTATTGAGAAATCAGAAGAACTCATCCCAAGAGATGACGTGAGACTGATAGCGGAGGAACAACTGCTGAGGTACTCTGTCCAGAAAATACTGGCTATTTGTGAAAAACACGCCAGTCCTTAAAGCTCCATGTCCTGGAACTGGGATATGGGGGCAATGGCAGATGCAATTTTCCAAAAGCCCCATCCCACTTTCAACACAGGCCCATAAAAGGAGGGGTCTATAGTAGCAGGGGGGATCTGCTGTCTCCATGGTGCCTGTGCTGGCTTGTCTGTACTGCAGCCATCTCAGAAGGTCTTCCTTGAGTCTCAGTAGCAGCTTGGGCCTGTAATGCAAACAGAAAAGAAAATTTTTGCATTTTTTATGTACCACCAGAAGTGTTCTTGGACCGATGAAGACAAGAAATCTGCGTACATGGTCCAAGCAGCCTATGCTCTTAAAACAGACAAGAAAAATAATGCATAGATGGATGCAGAAGAAAATGGGATATGGGCAAAACCGAAACAAGAAAAATGCAGTTTGGTGCATGCATATTATAAAGATAAACTTTATGTGGAAAAGTGCTTATAGTTAAATTTGCCTAACAATTTCCATCACTTCTAACTTTATCAAGATAAAAAGTGCAATTTGAAAATTTCCATGTTCAGGTTACCTTCCTACCTGAATTTTTCAGGAGGGAACTACACAAACCACAGATCATCCATGTATAAAAGCTGGATCATCAGAAATCATATCTTTTGACATCAGAAGTATTCCAACACCTTCATTCTTAGAACAAGGGGCTGAATTTTGGCAAAGACAGTGTTGTGTAAGGATATGTCTTTTGCTGGTCTTTCATTTTCAATCTACAAAGATTTGGCTGACCTGCAAGCTCCTGAAGTCCTCAGTTGCCCCAGACTCCAGGCAGGCTTGTTAGAAGTGGGCAACTGGTTCCATTGGTCCCGCAAAGGTAATGCTACCCCAGCCACATAGTGAGGACTGAGTTGCATGCATACCCCGGCCTCAGCGGGACTGAACCTGTTTCTGCCTGGAGCAGGAAGGGCAACTATGACTTTTAATGGCATTGCTCTCCAGATTGTTGGGGACTTCTGTGGTCATACAGGAACTGCAAGTAGTGAATGTGTCTGTACAGGCATGCCTTTCACTGGTTTAGCTCAAGGTCTTTTATTAAGTAATGTGGATTTGTTGCCTTTTCTTCTTTGTGAGGTGACCAATGGTATTCTTGAGTTAACGGTCCATTTTCCCTCCCTTTTTATCCCCACAGTCAGTTTTCCTGGTAGCATCTCAGAGTAGCAGAGACTGAATACATCTACAGAATTTAAAAATAACATGCTTTTCTAAAAAAATTATTTGCATGTTTGCTGAAACATGCAGATTCAGCTGATGGGATGTACATGCTGGCAGTCAGGTTCATTGCCTATGACAAAGGTAACAGCAACCTTCAAGGTATTGGCTCAAATTATTTCCTTGTGAACCTTGTGCAAAAGACACCCCTTCCCAGGCATGACTCAAATCTTTTCATGCCATTGTGGCACTGAGACATGCCAGTGTGTTGGTCCCATATTCCTTGAGAAAGCCAGGCTTAAGCATAGGAACCAAAGTCTAAGACTTTCTGAGATGGACATGTAGCAGTCTATGGCTTTTGAGTTGTTGCAAATCTAGCTCTTCTATGTCCTTACCTTTTCCTTGATGGTACCCAGTGAGTGTGGGGGACAAGAAAGAAACAATCGCATGGAAGCAGGTGGATGAGGATGCAGTACGGAGAGATCATTAAGGGATGGATCTAGAGTCCCATGTAAGTTCTTTAGGGAGATAAAGGCTGACCAGGGAATCTGGGAACACAGCAAGGAAGAAAAGGGCAGCAGGGAGGGAAGTCTGTGACAGCCAAAAAGGAGATGAGGATTGAAGCCTGTGAACAGAATAATGACAAGATGAAAGGCAGAAGGGATCAGGCGTATGGTTTCTGGGCTGGTGGGTATTCCTGTGAATCCCAAGGTTCAGCGTTTCCTTCCTCAGCCTCAACATTAGCAAATAACTGAATCACAGTAGTAAAGTGTGCTTCTTCAGCTCTTCCTAGTAACTGGCTTTCTTCGTCTCTTAAAGACTGCTTTAGATAGCATGTGCACAACTGATACAGGGATTTCTAGGCCCCAACAGTAAGAAGCTGAGAGGTGGCTTTCATGCCTTCAGGGTACAGTGGACTAATAGGAGTTTGTTCAGCTGAAATAAAATCAGAAACTGAATTTGCTTCCAGCCAGCTTTAGGGAGAGGGTCACTCTGAACTCAGACCAACACTCCAAGCTGCTGGTACCATTTCTCTTCAGATCAACTGCACTGAATTCTTTAAAAGCTGTAATTATTTTCTAATTCCCTGGTCAGTTTCTGGGGAACAGCACAAGACTTTCAAGTTTCTCCCCTCCAGGCCTTCCAAAAAAAAATTATGTAGTGATTGAGATGCATGTAGGCGGCAATATTGCTTGTGCCTCTTGGTTTGCAACATGGGAAGATTTTCCATATGTATGGAATAGGCATCACTAGCTCCTACAGCCTTCTCTGCATTACAATCAGCTAAGAAGGTAAATCAAGGACAGGCAGAAATTCAGAGAGCTATAACCAGCTCCTTCTTGGCTTTGCTGTCCTTTGTACAGGCACCAAGCTGACATAGAAGCCAGTGAGCCATGTATTGCCCACGTACTCTAGCTCTCTTCATTATGAGGTACTTGAAATAGTGTTAATAAACATACTTTTCTCCCCCCAAAATTACCAACTTCATGATATCTGCCATGGGAATTCCACTTTCTCTAGTGAGGTAGTTGTGTTACCCAGAGATGAACTGTCAGAGAGGAAGTATCCAAGTAAACAAACATATGCTTAGTGACCTAATTAAGCAGAATGTTTATATTCCATTGAAGTATGAGACCATTTTAGTTTATTTCCTGCTCTGCATTTTAATTTTGCTGTCAGAAGTATAAACAACTGGCTGTGGAGTTTTTGTCTCTCAACAGTTGACCCTGTCAGACATCGAAAATACAACTAAGATGTGACGTGTCAAGAAGTATCAGCAAACCTTGCACTTCAGCGAGAAGTGCAAATGAGAATTATTCCACTGATCTCATCTTAGTTCTCTGTATTATTTTTCCACATAATTTAGTAATTCAGTTAAGCAGCCTATATGCTTAGGAAGAGTGAAGCGTTTTTGATGAAGTTCATTAGTCAGTTCATTGCAATGTAAAATAAAGTAGTCACAATATAGTGCTATATCATAATGTGCTAGGCAATATCAGAACAATGGGGCATAACGCTAATAGCAAAGCAAAACTGTTTATAGAGCAAAATTGTTTGAGGGCAGTTCCTGCCAGGGTGCAGGGTTGTCCTGCCAAACTCGGCACGGTCTCAGAAAAAAGGCTTTCTACATCTCTGCCAGTGGAAGTGCAGAAGCGTGGGCATAAATAGGCACGCACAGTAGGTCTGTGAACTGCTTAACTCAGGTTTGTGTGTCCATGTACCCAAATTCTTCCAAAAGCAAAATTCAAAAGTGAAGAGACGAACAGTGTGAAATTGATAGGAAAAGGCAGAATTTGCCAGTTAGGAGGACTAAGAGGGAGAAGTTTGTGGTGGGTATGTAATTAGTGCAATCTGACAAAGAGGAGGCATTTGCAGGATGTGTTGTGTCAGTTCTTTTTCTAGACGACATGTTGGTTACGCGCAGTAGCAGAGTGTAGTAAAATGGCATCTATTTATGCATAAGTAATTAAGGAAGCATGCCGCTTTCAGAAAATAACATGCATTTGGTATAATACTGTTGTTGTGGGCCTGCCACTAAAAACTGAATGCTGTTTAAACTACCCCTCAGCTGGGATGGTCCTGCAGGAGCAGCACAGGCCATAGGGCTTCACTGGATATGTTCCCATTAAGTCTGAAGCCTGTTAAATCAGGACTAGAAATTTCCATCCGTTACAAAGTTCAGCCATAAGTCAGTGATGTTATACGCTTTGGGGACAGAGAGCGTATGTATGTACCTGTGCACAAATTCATATATATGAAACAGATTTCTTTATTTTGCCTATTGAATTTGCTATAAAACACTTAAATAGGATAGTCAGAAAGTGTGTCCTGTGCTGTAAATAACAGAGGAATTTATTTGCAATCATCATTAAAAAAATACAGTTTAGTTGAGATAAATCACTTTAGTGAGTCCATCAGTTAACCAGTTAAACATGCATGAAGCCCTGTGAGTGGTTTATGGTAACTTTGAAATATGGTAGTATATTTATTTATATTAATAGAAATACAGTAGCTTTTTAATAGTATACAGGAATACAATTTTTATATATATGTTTGTGTTTATATACATATTTATACATTTATAGTTTAACAAATAAACCAGGAATGCAGCTGCCCCTTGTGTTCATCCCTGTATTTCCAGCCTTTCGATATGAGTCGGATCATCTAAGCCAAATGTGAGGGAGACTCTTCCCCTCAGACCCTGCTGCTTACATAGAAGAAAGCTCCAGGGATGGGGGAAAGTCTTTTAAATTAATTCTTCAGGCTTCTCCCAGCCTAGATCTTTCCTCTTTTGATGTCCTCAGATGCTCCCAAGGACTTTGGGGGCTGTTTGAGCTCAGCTTGGAGCCGCCTGCCAGTCCCATTGGGTGCCATTTCCTCTTTAAAGAGCTGTTCCTGCAGCTGCTCCCTTCTGCGCAGGGAGCGGAAGCCTTTGAATTGCTGCAGCTTCGCTGCACAGTCTGTTGAAACAGCTCGCATCAAAAAGGAGAGGAGGAGAAGTGCTTGTATCTGTTTAAATTAATTATAGAGGCTCCAGCAGAAATGTGAAGGCAAACAGAGAGAGGAGACCTGATTTGTGGGGTACTTCTTAGAAAATCGATTGCTAATCTGTGCATCGACTTTCTGCTCCCTGCGCAGAATGAAGCAGCCGCGCCAAAAATTCTTTTAACAGGAAATGTTCTCCCATGGGACAGACAGACAACGCGCAAGCAGCTCAGCAGCTGCAGCGCTGCTAGGGAGCACCACGGGGAAGTTAAATCTTCAACTACTTTAAAAATGGGAAGGTCCAAACCTGTAAACAACATGAGGTATTTGCTTTAAAAATTATTCCTGAGACATCATAGCTTTACTTTCAGACTGGGCAGTCTCTGAAGCTTCCCTGACCTACCTGAGAGACCTGTTTGGGCCTGCCCAGAAACTAGGCACCATAGAAGGTCCCCTTCTCTCCCTGGGTATTTCATCCACTGTGCTGGAGGTGCCGCACAGAGTGGCCATCATGCTCAGCAGTGCTTGCAGATGAGCTATGGGGAAGAGGGTATCTTACCAGGTGAGCATGAGATGAGCTTCTCTGCCCCATGATGGAGACTGTGGGAATTGTCCTGGAATGTGCTGAAAACCAGAAGGATTGAAACGGGTTGGGTTTTTTTCTGGCCTGCAAGTCAGCTTTGTTGCTTCCAGGTGTGATGGAAGAGAAATCTTTCCCTATGTGAGGCGCTGGTCAGACTGAAAGAGCATTAAACTGTTCTGACCAGGAGAGCTGGAGAAGGCCCTAAAAAAGGCAGAATATTTGCAGCCTCCCCAGCAGCCATGTAAGGCTGAGGTGTACGACAAGTGCATGCACTTCTCTGCATCAAATGAGAGAGATTATGCAGCATCCACCTTGAGAGGAGTTTCAGCTACGGTGTCCTTTACTGTGTGGTGCCAACATCCTTCATATGAAGTCACCAGAAGCAATGAGCTTAGGTTCAAATGTCGTGCTAAAAAGTGGGTCTACCCTTAACTGTAAGATTTATCAGATGTTTTGCCTGAAAGGAACTGACTTACCGGAAGATGCCTGGTCTGCATATCTGATTAGAGGAAAGAGGCAATATTTCCCCCTCTTTTTTTTATTCCTTTGGCTTAGTCTTACTCTGTGTACGTAGAATATCCCAAGGATATTAGCTTAGTAATAGTGGTGGTGGTGCTTTTTTACATCCGCTGTCAGTAATACAGGCAGACTTTGAAAAGAGGTGGTTTGGGTTTGGTTGCTTCTGGCATTCCTCAGCTGTGGTTCAAATCTGCTGTTGCTTTGGTTTAGGGTGATTTGTGGATGTGGTGCCAACAGCAGAAACTGGTTTCAAATGTCAGATGGAGGACAGATCTTGTGGCATGACCTTCGTAGCTGGTATCTCCACATTCATCGGCTGCCCCTTGGAAAGGATGAAACAGTCTTTCAGCCACAGGGTCTCAGGCCCTTCTGTTGCAGCTTTAGGGCTTGAACTGCTGCTAGGTTTACATATGTGGCAGAGTTGTATATGAGCAAATGCTGGAATAATGCTGTCTTGACATCTGAGGATCAGGGGAGAGAGGTTCAGTGAACCCTTAAGCTGTATACGCCACTTCAGGAAGAAGGAGCCCACAGGTGTTAATAAGTAGCTGATATTTAAGAGACTAAAGAGGGGTTCTGAGCCCCCCTCAGTAGAAGGAGGCAGTGGTCAAGATGCTGGGCTTGGATGCTTCTGGAGTTGCTCGCTGTGGATAAATTGCTCTTTACAGGAGCAAAATTCAGCCTTGCAGAATTATTCCCCCGTGCTTTTGCTTAACTGAGGGGGAACAGGTTAGTTTTGGGGCAATGATGGAGGTGGCTTTTCTCATAATTTCCCAGTCTTAATAGCATATTCTGTCTTCAGTGTTTTTCTCTGCCTGGTACATTTGGTTGCACTAAATCAGAGTGAATTTATAATCCTTTCCTTTTGGAGGGGGTGGCGGGAAGGCAGATGACTACAGTACTTCTTATAGAATATTATTATAAAAGAAGTGTGAATTACCTCCTAGCCCTTCATGCTGTTGAAAAATTGATTTGAATGACATTTTCAAGGTGTTGTTTCTAAGACATTCAGCAATTGCCATTCATCCATGAATGGTTAGTGAGATGAATAACAAAAAGTGGTTTAGGATTCATAGAAGGAAGTGTTAAAAGATAACATTTGGCAAAAAACACTGGTTATGCTAATTTCTCTTGTATATATAAACTGCACCAAGGTTATCAAAGTGGTTTTAGGTAATGCAGTCATTGTGGAAAAGATTATTTGAGACACAGAAGTGGCAACATCATTTCCATTTCTATGTGGACTGTAAGAGTCATCTATCAATGCAACACAGCTTTGAGGGAAATAAAGCAGGCCCTCCTTGCTGGCCATTCTTTAGGCAGGTAAAATATAGCAACATTGCCTCTGAGTTAACTCATCCTTTCAGCAAGCAAACATCAGAATTCAAACATGACAAGGAGAGAGGAGGGAAAGGAGAGTGAATCTTACAGGATTTCATCTTTGGCTGGAAACCTTGAGAATAACTGACCTGCAAGGAGACACATGTATTTACAGGGTGGTTGCATGTAGGCTTTAATAAAAACTTACAGCAGATTTCTTTCTGAAAATATTATAAAGAGGTGATGTGCCTCTAGAAACCAAAATTCCTTATCAGGATCTGAAGAAGATCCATGTGGCTCTCATACATAAATGCTTGTGGTGAAATCAAAAATATAGGTTATTTTGCAGGTGTGTGACATTTTAAGATTGCTGATATCTTAGTTGTAAAATGGTAGGAGTTTTATATATACAAGATATACTAACGTATCTATGTATGGTCATTATTAAAGTGCATTATGTAACTTGTGATGAATTTTAAAATTTTGTACTGATTAGTAGTCTATAGTTGGAAGGTATCAAAAGCTGAACAGAATAATTAAAAGTAAAAACAACAACAAAAAGTAAACCATTGTCTTTAGCTAGAACCTTATTTTTCATAAATGAAATGGGTTTAAAAATTTTTTTTCATCAAAACTTACCTTCAGTGGTTTGGATTTTTACCATTATGGGTTTTCTTCCTCCCATTTCAGCCCTCTACCCATGATTTTCCCTTTCTTATGTCAGCAAATGCAAAAAAGAAGTGATATCCAGAGACTTTCTTCATCTTTCATTCTTTCTTAAAAAGAAATTAAGAAAGAATGAAGAAGTGAAATGGAAATGAGAAAGTGTTGGAAAGCTGTGTATCATACAGCTTTGAAACATACAGCTTGTATGTTACATATTCAGCCTGTGTCAGCCTCCAGGCTAAGTTACATACATCTATGCAAATATCATTATCAGTGCTGAGCTTTCATCTTATAGTTCAGATTCCCAAAACTTACGGCTCTACCAAAGCAATCAGTAAAACAATTATTTTTCAGTTCCTTACAAGAAGGACTCTTTCCTTATACTAAGAGAGTAGGCTCCTAAGGAAACGCTGAGAGCACTTAATAAAAAAATAGTCTTCTTCCACCTATCCTCTTCTGTAATACATGTTTACAGAGTGTGCTTTGACTCATACGTTCTCCCTCTGCTCTGTTATGTCTATCTGTATGCTTTTGCCTCGCACATGCCCGCTTGAGATGCAAGGTAAGTTGCCCATCTCTCACTGAGAAGTAAGAAGGGAGCATAAATAGTTTGCACCATATTAATAGCAAGAACTGGCACTTGTGATGTGCAATGCATTGTCTCCAGTGGCTTCTGCACTTTGCTTCCACCCTTTATGTTCCCTGAGCTTTGGGTGCTCCATTGGTTTGGGTTTTGCCACTGTGTCCTTTTTCTTCTGTCCTTGCAAGACTGGGAAAATACTGCTTTTCACAGTGTTAAAAATACCAGTGATGTGGTTCATTTATTTTCCTCCCACTCCACATTTTAAACTTGAGCATCCTTAACCAAGAATGTTTTTTCTCCAACTTCTATGAGCTATCGTCCTTGGAGGACTTCATAGCTGCACTTTCTAGAAAGCCTGCCTCTCACTGTGGCTATGAATGAAGCAGCAGTTTCTCTTGTGTCTGGTACTGGAATAGAGCATAAAGAAAGAAAGGACAGGGCAGGAAATTCTTCCCTACCAAAAGCAGGACAGGACATCCACTGCTGAAGCCCTTGTTGACACCCGTCTTCACACCACACAGCATGAGTGGAGAGGGAATGGAGGAGCAGAGCAGCATCCAGGCAATGTGAGGCTGGAAGTAGAAAGGGAAAGAGGGATTTTATAGAGAAAAGACAAGTGAAAGGTAGGAGGACAAAGAACACTTCAGGTGGTGGTGGCTCATCCCAAATGAAGTGAGGGCTGGAGGTTTCCCAGCTCTCAGTACAACCAAGGCACCAAAATGGTAGTTGAAGTGATTTAGGAGGCCTTAGAGGGCAGGAAGCACTGCATAATATACTGAAGACTGTTGCCATATTACAATTAATCTAATTTTTCTTTCCCCACTTTCAGTTTGAAAGAAAATTTAATGCATCTGGAATTGATAAATGAATGAATAGACTGCCATTTGCAAATCCTCACCCAAAATTAAAGAATGTGGCTTCCTATTAAATGGGAGATTATTACTGTCCCGACCTAGGCAGCAGCATTAGCAGTGAGTCCAGCAGAATTAAGGAGCTTTCCGAATGCTTTGACAAATAGAGTGCTAACATCCTTGACGAAAAATGACTTAACAAGATCTTCAAAATAATTTCTCCTATTTCAGCTATATTTCAGTCCCATTAGATGCATCTGTTCTTCACAAAGGAATTCTAGTAGGCATTGGGACATTTTTTCAACATCATTGGTCAATTACTTTAGCACCAGAGCTGGTCACATATTAAATTCAGACTACTTTTTAATGAAAAATGGCTTTTCAGATTGAATCAAATAAATACTTGAATTATTTTTTTATTTTTCAGGGGAAAGACTAGAATTGTGGTTTTTTTTCTTTCAAGATAAAAAGAAAAGGAAAGCCTACGTCCACATTGATTTCATTTCTCAAAAAAAAAAGATATTTGTATTAACCCTTCCCCCACAAAAGCAGCTGTAAACAATTGATTCAATACCTTATCTGCAATTCTCATCTCTCAGACAAGGATTTTCTGGTTAGAGGAGCTGTTTACCTCTCCCAGATGCAGAGTGAGAAGGCCTCTCTGCTTTTTGGCCAAAACATGCCATCATCTGTAAAGTACACTGAGGGGAGTATAGCAGAGAGAATGCTCCTTGAGTCCTGCTTGGGCAAAGGAAGCAGTTGCAACGTTACCTGGTCACCAGCACCCAGCCACGGAGCGGGGCTCAGCTGGGAGAGCGCTCGTGCCCCACCACCAGCTCGTTCTCCCTGGCATGAAGGGAGAACCTTCTGCCTGGGGGAAGGAGCTTGTGTCTCAGCTACCAGTAGAGGAGAAGGATCAGTAGAGAAGGTTTCCTGAAGGCACAGTTCTTAGTGCTGCCACTTACGTACTGTGTGCAAATAACTTACCGTTTTGATAACTCAGTTCTTTTAAAACACAGACAGTGCTTGCCTCCTTTACAGGAGTGCTAGAGGCTGGTTGGTGTTTGCCAGTTTCTCAGCTGTTGTGTGGGAGAGATGGAGTGAGTATTTGTTCAGACAGTGGTTGGGGCATAGAGGTTTGTAGTATGTCCATAGCCTCCATGAGGTCATCCACTAACATTGCTAGAGTCAGTTCAGCCCCTGGATCACATCTGAAGGCAGACTGGAGGAGGCGACCAAAATGCACTTTCTATTAGCTTCTTTAGCCCTGTGGTTATTCCTGAATGTGCTGTGACTTTTCCTGGGAAGGGGAGATTGGAAACAGTACAGGAACTCCTTCCCAAATATTATTGTGATGTTCCTGGCTCCCTAACCTACTACTGCATCCTTTCTGCTTCCCAAGATAGGCTTTGCTGAAGGCATGCCATGAATCCTTGAATCTTGACCATATGAGTCACTGGGATGCATACTGCTAATCCTGGGCTCACATTCATGGACCCTGTCTAAAGTTGCCCTGAAGCTGAAGTCCATTAGTTTTAAGCCCCCAGTTGCTCTCTGCTTTCACCAGCAGAGAAGGGTCAGACAAGAATAAATTTCACAGGCTACAGCCCAAGTATTCTTCTGTCCTTTTTTTGTTTCCTTTAGCATGTCTACACTGACATTTAGCAAGGCAGATGGGCTCACATTTAATAAAAAGTTTTGAAATAATCTGCTTTGATTGGGTGCCTAAACTGTTGGGTTTATCCACACAATTTTCTTCTCCCGCTGCTATGAATGTTTGAGGTCAGTACATTCAAGCCCTTAAGTAGCTGTGGACTTTCCACCAGGACTTTTCTGACTTTGACCTCCTGACAGGGGAGCAGTGTGGTGATGTGGGCTGAGCCCAGTCGAAGGCATCACCAACACCCCCATTCTAGTACAAAATCAATCACTGATTGCCTATCACCTTGGTTTAGATGATGTTTTTTCTTTCTTCATGTGCATTTCTTCACTGATAAAGTGATTATTTTTTTTTCTTTCCCATCTCACAGAAGTGTTGCAAGGGTTAACTGGAGTTTTGGTAAAGCATACTGACAGAAGTTATTTTAATTATTAATAAGACTAATGATATACCACCATCACAAGGAATTACGCTGAGGTAATTCCTGCTGATCCCATAGTGACTGAGGGTTATCTAGGGTCTCCTAATATACTTGTTGTCTCAGTTTACTAAAAAGTCTTGGGGTTTGGTTTTGTTTGGCTCTTCTTTTATTGCAGCAAAATGGCAACTGATAATCCTGAGATGAGAAACCAGCGTCACGCACTGGAGAATGTACTAGGGAGAATGGGTTTGAAGTTTAGGGTTTGTCAAAGGACCATAATACAGTTTCAAGTCTTTTTATAGTAGTTCCACTGGTCTTAGCATTTCATCAGTATGGCAAGCTTTTCCTTATGTTTTGATTATGTTCAATAGTGGAGTGCATTAAGAAGTTGGGTGTAGGGATAAAGACGACTCCTAAACAAGGTAGGCCAATAGGTTAAGCAATTAGAATACCAGTCTACTGCCAGGTACCTTCTGCAGAAATGCCAATACAAAGTTTAGTAACCCACTAAGAATGCCCTACAGCAGCAGCAGCAGAGGAGAAACAAGAGGGCCGAGCGTGCAGTCTGGTGTGGGTGTACACTATGTACCCTCTCTACCCAGCGCTGCTGCCAGTCAAACAGGCCAGGTTCGATCACTGAGGTATTCTTGCTGAAAATAACACTGGCACAAGACCCCGCCTAGAAACTTGCAGAAGTGAATTCCACACATGCATGCCCCTAAGCAGCAGTGCTTAACTGCTTGCTAGCGGCGGCTACAAGGGCTTATAGCAAAGACAGCCTTATTGGTGGAGAAAAAAAATACCATGGGGAAGCCCGTGATGAATAAAACAACAGTATTTGGTAAGTCTCTTCTCCTTCTGGCATGCCTTTGCAATGCTCTTAGTCCATTCCTCCTTCTCAGGCCTGGGAGAGTAGCTGCCATCCTTGCTGTCCCCATCGTGGGCTCCTCATACCTTGTTGTCCTGGCTTGGCACAGACCCAAATCTGAGCAAGTCTGTCTTTCAGCCAGTGCAGCTGAGGTGGTTGCAGCTCCAGTTCTGGAGATGGAGGCCCTAACTATCCTTTCTCAGCTAACGTGCTGTTTTGAAGAGGTCTCCTTCTCTCGTCCAGCTTCCTGTGCCCACGTAGCCCGCCGTCCTGGCTCCCGTACCTGCACTCCGGCTGGGTGCACTTGAGGCAGTTCTCTGGTCTTTCCCTTAGCAATGCAGTTATCCTAATTGCCCCCTCCCAGTGCAAGATGTTACTGCTGTGGAGCTGGAGTGCTCTTAATTAAATGTGGATTTTTCCCTTCTCAACAGATGCCATTCTCCAGTATAAGGTCTGTCAGCTCAGAATCACGGTTATCCCTCTTCAATTACACATTTGTAGTGATCTTCCTTGTTTGTAAGGGCTTACTCTGGAATTTGTGTAGTCAGCCTGAGTATTCTTGTTGCAACAGAACAGTGTTATAGCTAATGTGAAACGTGTCTAGTGACTGGCCAGTCTGTTCCCACCTGAAAGGCATTTCCATAATCTTTGACCTCAAACACACGTTCACACACAATGGGATCATTAACAATGAGGAAACCGCATGTACAACCGGGGCTTCCTGTCGTCTCTCTGTTCTTCAGCTACAAAACAGTGACAGTTACAGGACTATTGAGAAGGTACTCTGAGAGTCTGAACAAGAAGAGATTTCTGCAGTGCACAGGGTGGAAATGCTGCAGGTCAGGGTGGTTCAGTTCTCCATTTCTGCTCTCACCCCAGAGAACCAAGAGGATTGTATCAAATACCATGTACAAAATGCAGCAACTTTTTACAGACCCAGCCTTGGCCAGGGAGGTGAGATGGAAGAAGAGGTACCAAGGACTGACAAGACTGGATATAAAGGCCAGTGACCGTAACAGCCAGACAATTAGGGACATAGGATCTTAGAATCACAGAGTCGCTGAGGTGGGAATGCACCCATGGAGATCTCTTGTCCAGCCCCCCTGCTCAAGCAGGGTCATCTAGAGCCAGTGGCCTAGGACACTGTCCAGTCAGGTTTTGAATATTGCCAAGGATGGAGACTCTACAACCTCTCTGGGCAACTGCTTTCAGTGTTTGATCACCCTCACAGTTAAAAAAGAGATTTTTTACATTTAAAGAAAAAGTGTCACGAACCATTTGCATGTGTGGATCATCTCAGTCCCAATACTAGCATCCATCCCCCAGCACAGAAGAGATCACACCAGCTGAAGGATACATGGCAAAACTTTACAGATGACTGATTGTACAGCTTTATAAGCAGGTGCTGCAAAGGAAGTTCTCTCATGAATCTCTGTGGCAATAGGGGAATACAGGTAAGTTTTCTAGTACCAGAAAAATGCATTATGATACTACAAGTATCACCAAACTGATGAACTTCTCAGACCACATTTAGCAGGGTCCTGGGAAGGAGACCAAGGGGTACCTCATATTAACTACTTTGGACCTGAGCTGATTTCTGTTGCTGGGAGACTGGGGCAGAGGTCCTTGAGGAGTTTATTCCATGACAGGAGCTGAAACACCAGGCAGAGTAAGAAGCCCACCTTCCTCCAGGGTTCTTCAGAGCATGAGACACGAGACCGCTCATCCCATTGCAACCCTTCTGCTCACCTACTGCTCTCGCAGGAACCACTGACCTTACACATGCGACAGTTCTGCTCCCCCCCTTGCTAGGAAAAATGCTACCATGTGGTAAGAAGAATCACATCCCATCTCCAGCTCTTCTTCCTTTTTCACATCTGAAATAGAAAAGCCACGCAGGTAATAGCTCAGTGAGATCAGCCTGGCTGGGGACAGAGCTGTTAGTGAGGGAAGCAGAGACAGGCATGTCAAGGTTAAGGTGGACAAAAAAAGTCAGGCCAGACTCTGCCAGACAACCCAGAGAAGCCCATAGCTTTAATACTATGGGTATCACAGCTACTGCAACCTGATCATCTTGGAACCCTTTGATATCACATATGTTCAGTATCGCTGTCCTCTTGTGATGCTCATATATTGCCCATTACTGCAATCCTCAAACAGGTATTTGACAGCAGGAAATAGCAGGCCATTTCCCATTAAAAGATTTATCGAGCTCTGCATTACCTGTGTTAAAGCAAGATTACTTATGTTTGCAGGGTTCGAAGTCTAAAAAAGTAAGGAAATGTGAAAGGTAAACTCTGTACAGCAGTGGTAACATCAGTTTTATTTACATCCTCTATTTTACAGTATTCAGTAAATGTGTTCAGAAATACGTTTACAGATTATGACATCCGTGTCCACATTTACCAAGAAAAAACGGTAAATAGAAATGTGTTCTTTGTAAGGAATGTGGTTGAATTTTTCTCTGAAAGAAAACATTACTTCTTATTTGCTGATATTTGACACTATAACAGTATAATCTTGAGTTACACGATGTATAGTCTTCAGCTGTCATCACTTAGCAGGAATGGTTCACAGAAGACATGAATGCCTTAGTTCAAGCATGGATGAAAGGCAAAACACCTGCCAGTCTCCAAATACGTTCCTCTTCCCCCACCCTTCTCCCCAACTGTGTACCTTTTCATGCTTGTCTAAACCATACTTTATCCATGCAGCATATTTGGATTTTAGAAAGATGTGACATTATCAGGATTCATATGTATTTAAGAACAAGGGCAAACACTTTCTTGTACACTATACTAGTTAACACTGAGATCTTTCTCAGTCTAAGCATGTATACACGTGATTCAATGTGATTCCATTTGTAAAAAGTATGCCACCCTCTTGAGACCCTTGTATTTATCTGCTTTCAATTACATTTGGAGTATTCAGAAAGTCTCCTAAACTAATCCCATCCAAGTTGGAAGCCACATAGCTCATGCATGAGGCTGTCAAACATGAGTAGTTGCAGATGTCAGTGCACCAGTGGCAGGGATCCAGGAAGATAGATCAAGGCTTAGTCACTGAAAAATGCACGCCAGCACATCTCAGATACATAGCATTGTAGCACCTCATGAGGAAAACGTGTCGTGACAGGAAATCAATAACCTCTTGGAGGCGATCTGTTTTTGAAATATTCTTGATTAATTATGCCAGGGTGTGTTTGGCAACTTTGCCTGATCCAGCATTAACCTGATGCTTTTTGCATGAAGCACTATTGTAACTAGTCTCATAAGTCAAATCTGATGGTTCAAGTCAGGTTTTAGAGGGTCAGGTTATAGATTTTGTAATGTCTTTGTGTCCGACATTGCTTCCTTTACTATGGTGTGTAGGTTTTTACCATCAATCAAAATAACAATTGTTTTAACATGAACAATAGCATTTAGAACTAATTGCATTTGAAGCAGAGTGATTCTCCTAAATAAAGTATGTCATAGAGTGGGTAAAACAAGCAGAGAATGTCAGTGTGTTTTTGCAACAGAAGACCTTAGTTCAGGATCCTCCCCAGGCTTGTTGTACCTTCTTTGCAGAGGAGAAGCAGCTCTAGGAGACACACAAACAGGGCTGCACCTCTGTCTCTTCTCCTGCCTTCCTGCACAAACTCATTTTCGCCTTCAGCAAGTTTTCCAACCATACCTGCTGCCCCATCTGCCCCTCAACAAATTCAGGACCCCAGCCCATGCCTCCTGCCTTCCCTGCACCCCCACCACATACTCTCTTTCCCTGCACTTCAGCACATGCTAGGGCTTTACCCCCTGAAAGCACATCACTCCTGGACTTACTAATCTTGTGGTACCTCTAGACCCTGCCTTGGCCTGGCTTCTGCATCCTGAGCACAGAGTGCAAGACCAGCAGCA
The DNA here is from genome assembly GCF_949628215.1 of Phalacrocorax aristotelis. Taxonomy (NCBI): domain Eukaryota; kingdom Metazoa; phylum Chordata; class Aves; order Suliformes; family Phalacrocoracidae; genus Phalacrocorax; species Phalacrocorax aristotelis. The sequence goes on from NC_134278.1 coordinate 67,159,956, forward strand.
TGTTTTGACTGCAGCAGGTGCTGTCAGCAAAGCCGAGTGCAGAGCTGAGAGCTGCTTTGGTGCCCGGCCACAGCTTATCACTGGTCATCAGGTCACTCTGCAGCAGCTACCAGTGTCCAGCTGCCGCCGCACAGCTTAGCCCAGCACCATTGCACAGGCCGGAGGAATGTGGAGCAGATGCTAGTGCAGCTCTTCGGCCAGGGGCACATGCCACTGTTGCTTGAGAAGCTCTTCCCTCATGCACCTCTGCCTCGCAGTGGAGTACACGCTATTTAGAAGATGCAGGGCAATTCACGTCATGAAAAACCAGTTACTGACGGATCGCTGGGTGCAGTAATGAGACTATGCTCACGTTAGTCTGCTACTGCTTTCTGTAATGTGAGAACAAAAAATCTTAGGAGGTTATGTCCTCTAGAGTTATTTATTAAGGGAGTTTGCCTGTATCATATAAATAAATAATTAAATAAAGATAATGACAATGTCTTGTGAGCTAAATTGTTTGAACCAAATTGCAGATAGTTGCATTCACCATGTGATAGACCAAAGTTTGACCTTTGGCTACCACACCTGCACAACACCCAATAAATCCACCTCCTCAGTAACCACTTCCAAGATTTTAAATTTCCGAATAGCATCAAAGAGCCACCATTTGAAAAAGAAACTGCCAAATAATGGTTTCTTGATTTTCCCAAATGTGGAATTTCTTTCCCCAAATTACACTGGCCCAAACCCCAGGACAAGCAATATTCAGTCCTGGACCAGTGACAGATTCAGAGTCCAATGTCTTCAGGTTGGAAAGAGAATACTTTGGCTATCATGAAGCCAAAAATACCCTTCTGTGGAAGCCTTAGTGCTAGCCCTGGGAGACTGCCAGATATTAGAATTTAACATGGCCATTTTATGTACAGATAAACTTTTCAAGTCAGTTAAAGAGATTTAGAAAACATGTTGATATAAATTATTTTATCCTTTTGAGGCCTGTGCAATTAGTCTTGTGATATGGAAGGAGCTGGCTTTTCAAGAAGAGGAATGCTGGCTTCCACGTGAGTAAAATTGGTTTAAACCATTGCTAAAATACATCTGCAAGCTTTCTTTAGTGATTTTTTTGTGCTAGGAATACATGAGGCTCAATGACTTTACTAGCACAGTTTTAACATGACCTGTATAAACAGTCAACATTCATTCATGAAAATTACATCTTGGTGGTACATATAAGTGTGTGTGTGTATAAACATAGATTTTAAGGATAATTGTAAGAGACGAGAATGTATTTCTTTGCCTAGATAAACCTTTTTGCAAATAGTAGTTTAAGAAATTCTAGGACAAGTGGTTTAACTGGCAAGAGGCAAATAAGCTGAACAAAATATGCAGAAAAATCACTTTGCATAACATTGTGGTTAATGAATGATCCTTGATCAGGATGTATGTGCATGTATGTCCCACCTTGTTAGTGGCGTGTTTTTTCTAAGGATTTTGTGGCAAAAATAAGGTTGAAAGTGAACTGGCGTTCGCAGGGTTTGCTCAGCTGGGGCTGAGTGCACAGAACCTGGGCTTTCTTGACTCTCTTATGCTTTAAAAGTGTCCTAACAGTAGTGCAGTGCATGCTGTCAGGAGCTGACCGGGGAGTTTGGGCATAGCACGGAAGAAATAGGAAGTCTAGCTAAGGGATCCCAGCAAAAGCAGAGAGGTGTCTTATATGACATTGCACTTTGCATGTGTTTAATGATATCTGGATACATGACATTCATTAAAAATAGTTATATTGAATTATACAAAGTTAAAGAAGATGGAATATGTAGCAATGCTGTTCCATTTGGCAACATGGTGATGGTTTTGCACAGTTTTGCTATACCATATGTCCTGCGTCCTGTCCCGTCCCATCTCTGCTTTCATCTTCTTTAAAGTCCAAGTGACCAAGATTCTGATGTATCAAGTTAAGGCGTTACCTGTGCTGCCAAACATACTGATGGACATGAAGGGAAGACCTGTGGTGACTGAAAGCGGCCAAGACAGAAGCGAGGATGTGTCACCCTGGGAGCTGCGGAATCAGGGCCAGGAGGGCACAGAGGGGTTGCTTGGGCTGGTAGGGATGGGAGCTGCAAGGAAGCAGCTTGAAGCAGCAGGAGCTGCGATGGGAGAGAGGCAGACAGCTCAGAGGGAGGCAGCTGAAGAAGCCTCCAAAAGCAGAGGGGAACCGGGACAGAGGGTCAATCAAGGTAGCAACTGAGAGATGCTGAAAGGGCCAAGATGTCTCAGAGCTATAAACCTGAATGAGTAGTTTGGCTTTCATACCAAATTTTTGTTACTTCTCTATACATGCTTGCTCATCTTAGGCTAACATCCAGAAATGGAACTGAGGAATACAACGTGGTTCTCCATTCCTCCGTAGCCACCCTGAGTAACCTCGAGTGAGGCATGCTGTCTCCATCTTACCCTCCTGCAAAATGGGGATAGGATATACTGTCCCTACAGGTCAAGGCAGCTGCGAGGGTATGTTTAGTAACGCTTTTGAGGTGTTGAAGTGCTTCAGTGATTTGCACTGTGGAAATTCTATAGATAAACACCTATATATAACCTCTCTGACACGAGTACAGTCATAGGGGTGAGATCAGATTGACAGTGCTATTTCAATATATAGTATGTACTGCATGTGTCAGAAACAAGAACAAACCTGCCAACATTAGGTATGGATGGAGAAAATAGCACAATTCCTGTTAAGTCAGATATGCCATGTCCTCTGCATTTATCTACAGAAAAGAGGAAAAGACAGGGTAACATTAAAGAAGAAGTGTTAATTTTCTTTTCAAGGAATTCTACACTCTTACATGGATTGAAAATGGTTCTGTCTGGCTCTTGTGTGTTTTGTGGCGTTATAGGGTATTGGTCTTTGTTTAGATCATACAATACTTCTTCCTCCCTCCACCCTACAATAACAATTAACGAGCCGTCTGTGGCTGCCTTGGAGTGCATCCTGTGCATCAGTGTGTCTCAGTTAATAGTCATAATTTCTCATTTGTAAGAGGAAAAGTGCTACCAGCATTTTCAGTCTCAGAAGGGCTCAGACTCACTCAAGGATTCCAATTTATTATGTATCCAGCTCTGACATCCTGCTGCTCTCTTTATGGATTAGGCTGCCTTGGTGGAAGGTATCATCCTTCAGATGACACGTAAATACTCTCTTGCCAGCTGTTCCTTTGTCAGAAGTTTCTCAACGAGTAAATCATAATCATGCCCCTTGTTTTACTAGTTTCTGATCTGTTTCTCCACACGAATCTGCTAGGAGCGTGTGGAAAATGCATGTTTATTACTGCTATTACTCTACAAATGACATTGGCTACAACTGTAGGGATTTTTAGGCCTTTTGGTATCGGTTTCTAAGGTGAATACACCAGTAGTGATTTTAAATTAAGAGGAATGGGCATAGGTCATTTTGCTGGTCATTTCTGTAAAGCCTTTAATCTCAAGGTGCTGCACAAACCCCTGAGAGGCTAGAAGGAGATGCAGACAGATTGCTTCACTCGTTCTGACATGCAGCAGCTGTTTAACAACACGTAATCTGGTTGTGAGCTCAGGAAAAAAAGTGAAGGGTAACATCCTACTGGTGGAAACTAGATTTTAGAGAGGAATTTAGAAAGACAGAAAGCAGAAGCAGCCAGCAGACACAGCGGTTTGCACGGCAACTGATGCAGCAGGGTGCAAAGAAAGGGGCCTCCATCAAATTCATGCTGGTGCAAGTCTCGGGCACGGCAGCAGTGTGCTGCAGGGCAGTTTCCCCAGCAGATGTTGGAGCAGCTGCCCCTACTAGGGCAGAGGCTTCGATGTGGACGCAGCTTCGGGTGGCAGATGCAGCCCTCCAGGTCCTGGGCTGCATAAGTCCTCTGGGTGGAGACCCCTCTGCGGCCTCCTTGTTCCAAGGAGCACCAGCACTTCCAGAAGGCTCCCAGTCTATCAGTTAAAACATTGGTGACATCAGATCTGCAAGGCCTCCTTTCTTGTCACTGGGCTTTTGCTGGCTCTTAACAGTAGGGGCTGAAAGTCACACTGAAGCCCTCTCAGTAGAGGTCCACAGTATTTCTGTTGAACTAGAATGTCCTATACCCTGTGGTTTTTAGTCTGAACAAACTGGGTAACAAGTCAGTCTTCTGTTGGTTGGTTGGAGTTATAATCACAATTTACGTGATCCCTAAACACTTTCACCATCCCTGCGGAACTTCTCTGTACTGACTGGTCATCTGTGAAAGCAGATGCTTTTTTAGACTGAACTCTGTCATAAAGGTAGTTCTGGACAGTCTCTGCAGATCAGGACTGGGTGACTTGGGAAGACAGCACTGCCATGTTCATGCTAAGGACAGAAGATACCAATAGACAAAGCTGTCATTTTAGCACCTTTTGGAAAGCTGTAACATTCCCCTTAAAACACAGGTAAGGGAGGAGAAAAGGCCAAGCAAGGTACTGATCAAAACAGTGTTAAAAAAAGCAGCGCTTTCTGGTTGGAAGATAAAATACATAATCAAGCTTTCAAGACTGAGCACTTAATTTGCCTAAAAACTATAACAGATCTCATTCTTAATGTACCTGATTTGCATAAAATCTTTTCCAACTACCTGTTGCAGCACACACCTAAAATAGAGAGGCACAGTCTTCCATCAACATTGTCAAGCCAACATTACAGACGTGCAGCCTATTTGTAATGTGATTTTCCAGTCTCAGGTGTCATTAGGCACATACATACCATGTGGGAAGTTGTGTGTATTTTAAAAATATCTTTTAAAGAGTCATTAATGAACAGAGTTTTTCTCAGGAAGCAATGGCAATGGTTCTAGGAATTAATCCACCTGCAGGTCTCGGGGTGGCTTTTTTGCAGTGTGTGCTAATTCAGCTTCCCTCAGAGGTTGCTGCTTTGGAGTCAGTCTCCTAAGTGTTTTCTGGGTCAAATTCCCCATATGATAATCTTCCTGCAAATTCCACCCGAGCTCCATGCTTTGGGCTGGTTTCTCTCTGTTTTCATGTATTGTTACCAGCAGTTGAAGATTCAGCAAGCCAGATTTCTTCCCCACTTGTAGATGATGGAACCTCAGGAACCAGTCCTGTGTAGTGGACACAAAATGGGCAGGAAATTGGAGCTTGCTGCTCTGCAGAGACCAGCACTTGCTAGCACACCTAGCAAGCCTAAAGATCTGTCAAAGCTCCCTTCCCTGCTGCAGGGACAGACAGCGATGGGGCACAAGGCATCTGAGCAGGGCAATGCTGCAGCCAGGTAATGGGGGCTTACAGCCATGCTTCAACTCACAAGGCAGATGGCTTCTTCAGAGCGGGGTTAAAAGTGGGTCCAAGGGTCACTGCGTTGGCACTCTGGAGTAAAAAGGGTTTGTGGCTGGGGGGACATCTTGGCAGGTAGCACCCAGTCGCGGTGGGAGAAGCTGACAGGGTACGTTTTCTTGCAAGTAGGTAAGTTATAGTTACAGAGCCCAAGCCAAGAGCTCCTGCTAACGATAGGGCTCGTTAGCTCCCTTACTGCTGCCCCGGCAGGGCTGGGGGCTACCCCTTACCCTGAGCCTGCAGTCACCGCAGGGCACGCATGTAGCAAGTGTCATCTTCCCAGCTGATGGAGAGGGTGCTCCCTGACGCACCCACAGCGTTGTTCAGCTCAAGTCTCTAGTGTCAGCACAGTCACACAGGCAAAACTGTCTCACAGGAGCAGCCAGCCTCAGTGGGAGCAGAATAAGCTGTCCAGGTAAAAATGCAGTTTTGCTTGTAAATACTTAGTCCATAATAAAAGTGACATATCAATATAGCATTGATTACCAGTGCTAGCATAGTTTACTACTATTATAATACTATACTAGTCATTATACTCTGATTATAAATTTGCCCTTTTCTTAAAGACATTAAATGGTGCAGAATAACAATTACTGGAAAGCTGTTACAGGAGCTAATCATCCTCGCCATTTAAACCTCCTTGCTATTTGAACTTCCTCATTCCTTAGTCTTCACTCAAGGAAGCCCCTGGAAATACTTTGACAAACACAGTGAGAAATGTTGTGCTGTCCTCCAGCCTGCCAGTAAGTAAAAGGGATCAGTCCCAGAGATACCAGCTGGGCATTCTTTGATCGGCACAGCGTGATCTTTAACAAACAGGTCAAGGAAGCATCAATGTTATTTTCTCTCTAAGCCTCAGATTCCCATTGGCCCAAGTTTATTTAGAAATCAGGTGGCAAAAACATTAGCGGGTATGAAATTTCTGGCCTCCTACAGCTTTCCTAGCCCTGATGGATCCCACTCCAAGCACATTTGACCCCTGCTCATCTTCACTAGGCTTCAGTCCAGGTGCCAGTCGGGTTCAAATTTGGTATTTATAGCTCCAGAGTTTTAATTGGCACTGTTTGACAGAAGGTATCCCTGCCTACAAAATTTCATGTTTTTAAATTAAGGTTTTTGGAGGGGCTGAAATGTAGGAAAGGGAAAATTTGTCTTGGTTGTAGTTTGGGTAAGGCATCTGAAACAGCTTTTTAGAATGGCAGTTTCACTAGAACATTTTAAACCAAAGTTCGTACTCTGGATTTGTAAAACTGCAGTGTTTGCAGTTAGCATTGACATTTGCTGTAACAGACGAAGATTAAAGACACACGTCTCTGATTTTCTCCTTATGCTTTTAATTGCACTGTACTTTGATATGATTTTGTACATAAACTTTTCAGTGATACAGCTCGTTATTCTCTTTCTCCCCCCCTTACCTTTAGAAAAAAGCAGAAGGGAGGATTTAGGAAAATAATGACCTATTTTATTATATAACCACAGGAATTGGGAGGAGGGAAAGGAGAAAAGAACTCCAGATTAAGAGTTGATTGCTGAAATTATTTTAACTACGTTTTAATTGGCAAGCTGTTGAGTTGTTATCATCAATGAAGAGTGCATCAACAAGCAGTATCTAAATCAGTAAACATATCAACTGAGAAACGGAGCTCACAAGCTCTATAACTGTCATCCATATAGTGAAGAGTTAAGACTGAGAGACTGCATCACAAGAGTACATCATTCTAGAAATATCAAGGGTGGGGCTTGGAGTTAAAATTCTCTGTTGTCCTCTGTTTTTTTCTCTGAAGAGGTTATGGAGGCAGGGCAGGAGGCGTTTGCACAGCTTCCAGCTACCCTGCTTTGGGGCCTGTGCAGAGTGAGGTGCTGATCTCTGTCTGAAGACCTTTTCCATACAGATGTAAGACATACAAGTGAATCTCCAGGGCTTGCTTTGCTGTCAGTCCCTGTTAATGGACTCTGAAGGTGCTGCGCAGTTTATAGACCTCATATCTACTAGTGGCCACTTCTATTGCAGACCACATGTAAAACATCTTTGCATTCCCTTGATGCTGATTTATACTGGGATGGGGGCGGAACAAGTTGTTAAAAGATGAGGAAATTGAAAGCTCCCCTAACTGCTGTATTATCCACCTGACATTCTCCAAATGCTAGTCATTAATTACTAATGCCTTGAAAATCAGAGCAGTTATCTGATTCAAATTACGTTAAATCTCTGAGCCAGGCATTTCCATTATCTTATCATTTCCCATTCAAACAATTCTTCCTTCTCCGCAGCTGTTAAAGGCTCAGACCCTGCTCTGTTTCTTCTCATTTGGACCTTTTATCCACACAAGGATATTTCTACTCCATGTCTGTCCTGCCTTCACATTGGTAAAAGTCATTGTGGATTTACAGCATAATTATTGCAAACCTGCAAATCTGGCCCTCCAGCTCCCCGAGAACTGCACATGCACATCTGATGGCAGAACATGGCCAACGTAAGCCATAACCGTGTTTTCCAGTTGGTGATCAAGTACCTGGGAAAGGATTGAACCCGGTTTAGGGCAATCCTTACACCTACAGACCTCCCTGTGGACTGGGCAGGAGAGTTCACAGTCGCAGTGACACCAAGCCCCAGGGCCAAGCTCTCAAATGAAGTAATTCCCTTTAGACACCAGTGACAACTTGTCCCCACGGTGGCAAGGCAGGGTACGTTTCTGGAGTCGCCAATAAATGCTGGTTCAGGTGAGCTGTGTATTGAGAAATGATGGGGTTTATTTCCTGACACATTTGTGCTTCGCTTATGTATATTTTTATGCCTGCCAGCACTCTGAAATCTAGACGCCGAGTGTTGGGGGCAGGCTAGATGCAATTTTTCATGCCGCTGACATTAATTGGATGAACAGGCCTTCTCAGAAGGGGCAGTGTAGGAAATATGTATGGAAAAATGACAAAATAAGGACTTTCACAGCTAAATAAAGACAAGTGGCTGAAAATGGTTTTTACAGCTTTGGCTTTCATATGTTTCATTTGGGGATCTAAAACCATTTTGCACAACAACTAACAAATTAAGATTCACAACACCTTTCCGAAGAAGATAATTGCTCCTGTCTTACAGATGGAGGAACAGAGGTATTGAGGCTATCATTTGAAAATATGTCCCCTGTTTTCAAGTCCCCAGATTGAGATACATTTAAACCTAATTCTCAGAAGCATTAAATACCTCCATTTGTATTCATTTATTTGGCATCGTTTGTGCCTAGGGTCTCTGAAAATCTCATGCATTGTCTCCTAACTTGAATGGTCAAAGTAAGTTTGTGAAGTGGCAAAGATTGCAAGGCTAAACTGGGGCTGGGGCCCATGTGCCTCATGCCACATCCCGTTTTTAGTCACTGAGTACCCGCCTTGCACTCCTGGCCGAAAGGGAAAGCACATTCTGCTCACCCAGTTTCCCTCTGCTCTCTTGAACAACTGGATGTTATAGCAACAATATTGGGGTTATTGACTGACTTTATAGACCCATTTTACCTTGTCTGTCTAGGCCATCAAGAACTTGTCTTCAGGTTTTTGTAATTAAGTTTCTTATTGTAGAACTAGCATGGAAATGTAGTGAGAATCATTTGTATCACCTGGTTTTCCCCCATTGTTTTGTTTTTTTCAGCATACAACAGTTTTGCCCTTTGTATTAATTGAGATGAGAACAACACATCATCAGTATCCCAGCAGGAGCTGTGGACTGGCTGCAGTGTGCACCTTCGCTGTTGGCTATATTTTATGGTAAGGGCTGTACACGCTGTGTTTTCATATTGTATTGGGGGTTTTGTACTGCTAAATTTGGGCACATATTTCATTATGGATATAATCGCTAACAGATTCACGCTGCATGCCTCGTTTGGTCCAAGACCTGGGCTTTGTCTGGTTTCCCCAGATGCTTATATTTTTAGAAAGTATATGCCAAACCTCACACAACAGGAATTTGTTGAACAATCCCATGTAAGCAGTGGTCTTTCCAAGGGTACATTTTTCAACCTTTTTCAAGCTAAATGTTTTCTTTGGACCTTAGTTTTATTGCTTAGGGTTTTTGTTCTATCAAATAAAATCGAGAATAGGCAAATGATTTCCTGCATCAGTATTTAAGTGGCAACAGAAGAGATAGAACACTGTCTTTTTTTCTTTACTAGTTCATAAATTCTTTCTGTAAAACTGATTACAGAATAAGCCAGTAATCCAAACACTCTGAAGTTTGTTTTAAAAAATGCAAATGTTTGTGAAAAATTAAACTAAAACAGAAATAACCTTTCTTACACAACATTAGATGAAGTCTTTGGTAAGTTTTTATTCAGGCACCTGACATACATGACGGAGTTAATTTACTTTCATCATTCTAGCATTTTATTTTTCACTAAACCTTTGTTTTATATAAAATGCTCCTTTGGTACCATATATCCTTTATCCTTTCTGCAAACATTTCATGACCTTCTGTTTACTTCTCATATTCTTTCTTCCTACCCCACAATACCCTTCCCTCAGCTAAGAAGATATTTTTCAAAATTTTGGATAATACTGCTTCTTCCACCAGCCAAGTGAGATAAAAATAATGAGACAGGAACAGGGGCTCAAGGCAGTACTGTCATACTGCTTCAACTATGCAACTTTCCCCTTCAGTCCAATGAGAGAGAGGCCGTTATTCATACACATCCATGCACTCTGAGTGATCATAAAATGCTAGTAATCTAGCTGAAGTGGGATGCTGTGTCCCAGGACAACAGTCACATTTCTGCCATTTGCTTTTATAAACATACATATCCTTCTTAAAAAGGAATAATATTTGTAATTGTAAGATAACGACAGCCTCATGCAAAAAGGCACATAATGATTCCTTCAGGAGAAAGGAATTTTTTTTTCTTTAACCCATATATAATAATGCATAACTGTGATATTTTTCGACCTTCTTCTGAAGGGTGCCTGGAGGCAGGTTGGCAGAGCTGCTGTACCTGTGATCTGACCTCCTATGGCAACTCCTGTTTTGTCAAAATCATCTGAGTAGGCACATGCAATAGTCTTCAACAGAAATAGAAAATTGAAACAATCTGGTTCTGCAAGTGAAATAGAACCAGAGGTGTCTTAAAACCTTCTAAGAAGCTGGTACAGTATCAGTGTGATACTCATATGGCTTCATCCTGCCCACTACAGTGCATCTACATCCTACAGCTACAAGTACAAGGTAAAAGGAAATTTTAGGACAAGTAAAGCAGGGGAATAAGATTCTGCACTGAAAAATTGCCTGCTAATCAGACACCCAGTTAGAACCTATGATCAGCTCCATTTGCTTTTGCTCTTTGTTTTGCATACACATACGTTATTTACAAAACTGATAGGGCTACTCTCAAGTGACTCACCCTCTTCCAGGTTGTGATTTCTTTAAAGATGGTCTGAGCCAATTGCTTATTCAGCCTAAAGGTCATTGTGCTACATTCTGCACTTACAGCCCATTTATCCTTCCACTCTTATGAAAGAAGGTCTTTGGGGAAGACTGGAGGCAGACACAGGCTACACTGTGCCATCATCTGCAAGTTCTGCATGTCTTCAGCCTAAAAGTGTTAACGAAGCTGCTATCCACGATTTGGTTGAGGCTGTAAGCCGAATCTTGGCTCATTGATATCAGCACAATGTATCTGACATTCACAGCTTGGGAAAATCTACGAGAAAGTAGGAAAAGTGGGGGTTTTTTCATCCCTCTTATTTGGAGTGTGCCTACCTTTCACACCTGAGGTCCACTATCTTCCTGCTGCTAAGTGACCACATTGAAGTAGAGACCCCTTAGAGGGTTTGGAATTACTTAACTCAGACTTGCTGCCTTATTTGGTCTACCTTTTAGACCCCTCAAGGTTAGCACAGTGCATTAAATAAGACTACACCTGCAAATGGGTCCATGGGTCCCCTGCTGGGGCTTAGTTCTTGCTTTATGTTTTTTTACCTAGAAGTTAGGTATCTGCCACTTGAGAATTTGTCTTTCTCCTTACATCATTTTTCCCTCAGCAGAAGTGTTTTCACCCCAACTCTCAGTATAAAGTGGAGAGAGTTGCTAATCAGATGTTCTCTATATGTTTTGCCCTTGAATTTTGAACTGTCTCCCCACCTCAGCTGAAACCTTCTTAGTTTTGATTCTGTTAATGCATTATTTTTTTTGCTCCAAGTAGAGGAGAGCTTCTGTTTTATTAGAGATGTGACTGAATCTTTCACGTATGGAAGAGATTGTGGAATAGCAAGCTTTTATTATATATTTATTATTTATATATTTATTATATATATTTCACAAATGAGAAAACAGGCAAACAATTCTGAATAGAATCACTGAAGTTGGAAGAACATAGCTAAATAACTTTATATCCCTTGAGTATTACTCAGAGACACGTTATCTGAGAAACATCCTTTCCTGAAGAGTAAAACCTTGTTCTGTTTTTCTTTCATTTTTCTGCATTCTCTCCTTTTAGTCAGAGAGCATTTGAGTAGGCACACTTGGCTCATGTGCTCTCTGGGAGGGGGAGCTCTCCCTTGCTCTTAAGGAACTGTACCCAGGCAGAGCATTCACAGACTTGCATTGCCCGTTGCAGACCATACATGGACTTTCAGGATCAAGGGCATGGGATAAGATGGGAAAGGCCGATGGGTTTTATTTAGCATGGCTTGAAAAGGTCAAAATTTGTATTGAATTGTTAAATCTAGACAGTGCTAAGGAAAGCCAAGGGCTTGCCAGTACTACCAGAAAATACTGCCAATGGGTGTATAGAGTTGGTTGTCAAGGAACAGAAAAGAGCCAGAAATCTGTTGCTCCTTGTAATAAGAATGACCTCATGGTAACTAATATCAGAGCCTAATATGTCCCTAAAATAAACTGAGACAAATACGTTTATTTTAAATGGTTTTCTCGTTCCCTCTGCTTTTGAGCACTTGAGGATGCCAAAAAAACAGCCCCTAAGAACCTGACTCCACTGCTCTAGTCATGCTGGGCTCCATGTTTGAGAGCAAAAGACTAGATCTGCTCTCTTGTTGCTATCTGAAATCCACTAGGAGCTGCCTCCACATGTGCCAAGCTTGGACTTGATTCATTCTTTCATTCTTTGATAAATCTATTTAAAGAGCTCGGGTACCTTTAAACTTCCATTTGAAAATAAAGTTTCTCTTGAAATGACTTTATGAGAGCTCTGTAGGTTTGCCAAGGGAGAGCATTTAGATGGGGTAATTTGCTGAATCCTTTTGAACAAATTTAAGATAGGAATGTACACTGAGAATTTTGAATGAATTTGAGATCGATACTGTCAGCCGTGCTGTAGGATTTCCACTAGTGATTCTCCATAGAAGGAGAGGAAGATCAGAAAGAGCAGATGTTGGCAAAAGGATAAGGGTGCAGACTGCTAGGACAAACCGTGACATTCAGAAGAGAGGGATGGAGAGTTAGAGCATGAAGCTTGATGGGAATTGACAGCTGTGTTGATAAAAGAAGGGCAGGATTAAGAAACCAGGATTTCTGAGGTGGCTAGTGCCAATGGAGCTGGAGAGACACAGCACGGCTGTGCTAGGGTGTGCTGAGGGTCTGTATGGGGGGGAGGGGTAATGAAGGCTTTTGGAAGTGAGCACTGGGGACAGAAGTTGAGTAGAGATCAGAGGAATCAGTGGTTGGGGAAAAAATAAGTGAAAAACCCTTGAGACAAGTAAAAGAGATGAACTAGAACCATGGGTTCAAAGACGAATGGGTAGGGAAATGTGCAGCTCGCAGGTCAGCAGCTTGACAGCTGAAATCATGCAAGTAAGTGGGAAAAGCTGGGAGGGGGAGAGAGAGAGACAGGCTTTGAAATCAGAGTGGAAGGCTGATGGAGAGGTGGGTGATAGATGAGACAATGCAGAGGAGGAGAAAAGGGTTGGAGCCAGAGCTACTCAGAACAGGAAAGAGTAGGAAGAAGTAGAAGCAGCAGAAATAGGCCAGGAGAAGATTAGCATCCCCAGTACCTGACCCAGAAGGAGGGTGGGAGAGTGGAAGTGCTTTCAGCGAGAGAAGGCTGCATGGATCCGCAGCCTGTTAGGTCTGACATAGCCATTATGGACTGTTACATTCTGGCTCCCCTCCACCTCCACATCCTCAAATGTTTCAGTCAAAGCAACAGCACAATCACAGATGACATAGATGGATAATACATTCTCACTTGCTTGTGCAGCTTCTTAAAATATAGCTCAAGAAGGCATAGCAACCATTACTATATTTAAAATGAAATATTATTTATCAAAATAGATGACTTCCAAAGATGACAACACCTTGCAGAGAATCTGCGGAGTTTCTGTCATTCTAGCTACCTGTATGTAAACACAAATTTCTGCTAAGCTTTGTTCATGCCAGAGGATGCCAGCACCATGTTGTACTGAGTATGATTTGCATGTGACATTATTTGCAGCTGCAGTTTTCCAGGACTTGTCTTCTTCTGACTGCATAAGCCACCCCACACCAGTAGCACAGTCCTATGAGCCACTTATTGTTCAGCACCACTCAGATCAATGAAAAAGAATCCAGTGTAAGAAACTGGAACAAGATGGGATGATTGATGTTATTTCCTAACTGATGACTGTTTATTGAGCTTATTTTTTAGTCTTTACAATTTCTAAACAATGTACATTCCTGGTGTAGGTGACTTAGGCCTGGCTGGCTGGTATTACAAGAAGCCTAGCATCTTAATGTGGCTGAGATCTGAACAATTCTGATTAGACACAGAACAAGCTGTCTTATGGGTTTGGGTTTTTTTTTTTGCGGGGGGAGGGGGGGGGCGAAGAAAAAAACCATAAGGATTTATGAAAATGTGCCTCACATCAGTCAGTATTAGAAACCAAAAGTAGAACAGATTTAGTGTGGGTCATTGTGCTCCTGCCTCTGAAAGCGTAGGGTTGGTCTCTATAACCACAAATGATTTGTTCGTTCAAGTTTTGAATGACTCAGCTGCTGTTAGCCCATCACCTCCTTTGGGAGACATTCCACAATTTAATAGTTCTGGGTAAAGTTCTCACTTTCTGTGGAAAAGGAAGAGAGTGATGCTAGGAAAGATCATGAAATAAAAGCACAGAAAATGCCCATGTTCTGTTGCTTGGTAAAGAGTAGCCACAACGGGAGCTGGACTAGGATTTGTTTTGGACTAAAGATTCAGCCTTCCTTTCTGCCAGTGACTGGAAACCTGAATGGCACAGAAGATGTCGGAAAGGATTTGCTGCTGCAAGAAGCAACCAGAAAGGAATTACCATAGTAGATCAGAGTAGTCATGTATCCAGGCTCTAGCTGTAGCTAATGTCAGATGCTTCAGGAGAAGATTTAGCAGGCCATTTTGGAATAACCAGCCTGTAAGGGAAGTTTTCTTCCAAAACCAATGTCAAAAAGTAGGAGCTTGGATCCTTCAGTCTTGGTGGCTTATGTACCTTGTAGTCTTTGAACTTAAGCATAACTGTATGCATTCTTATTGCTCATACAGTCTCTTGACTTCAGAAGTTTGCTAGAGTTGCATGGTACAGCCCAGAGGAGAGGAGTGGACTAAGTAGACTTCCAAACTTGTAGACTTGTAGCAATCTATCACTGAAAGATAGGGTAGAGCATTCCAGAGGTTAATTAGGTATCATGCAGAAAGATACTTCCATTATCAGATTTGAATTTCTTGTCTCTGAGTTCCGTTGAAGTGCTCTTTCTGTTATGAGGAAGAGCAATGGGAGCTCATCAACCATTTTATGACATGCATTATTATTCTGTGTCCTCTCACTCACTGTTCTTGAAAAGTTACACAGCTTCTCATCTAGTAGTTCCTGTTTCCAGAACACACAGTACTGATTGCTGTTTGGCTGCAGATTTCACTGAAGGACTCAACTTGGGCAGGAAATGGGTGGAGACTCTCAGAGTTCAGACCACAATGTGTCGCCAAGCTGCAGCGCCTGTGCAAGTATATCCAAACTCCTGTAGCTGAGAGCAGCTATCATGAAGGAGCAACCATTTTCTGCAACTTGTCTTCCATTGCAAAATCTTTCGGGTGTCATGGTTATCTGCCATTATATCCACGTGTTGAGCTTGCTTCTACCAGGACTAAGTTTTACACATGCTATTGTAAAAGCTGCATTACTCAAAGCAACAGGTAGAGCACACATAAACCGCAAGGTTCCAACAATTTTTTGTAGTTACTTTACCTCATTAACAGAAGTTCTATAGCCAAACAATAAATGCACATGTATCTTCTCTACATAGTTTTCTTTTCCTCCTGATTACTTTGATAGGAGAGATATACAACATCTACAGTATACTAGATGTGAAAAACAGCTACAAAGTCAAATTTTTGACAGATTTGTTAAAAAGAAGCAATATTGTGCGTTTTCAAATAGCTTTTTCTGATTTCTACACCAGCTGGTTGAAAATTTCCAAAAATCACCACTTTTTTTAAGACATTTTAATTTGAATACAATGTGTGAATATTTCCATTCCTTTTCTTACCAGTTCCAACAAATGTCTAAATGAGCTCGATGACCTGTAACACATTCATCTCTGAAAACACACAGTTATGTCTACATGGGCTGCCACAGAACCAAAACGCATGGAGGTTCAAGTTAATTTTGTCTTCTCAAAAGTAGCTGGTCAATTTTTAGCTTAAACTTTTTCTCCTCAGTTTATTTTTATCCAAATGACCCATTTTTTATACCTGTTCAATAACAGGGTCTTAAATTGGGTCTAGATTTGCACTCCTAAGTAAATCTTAATGCATGCTCCCCTGTGCTTATCTAATAATGAGGTTGGACAGGAATAATGACTACTAGAATTGCAACGTTGAAGGCATTCATTAACGTTAGTAATCAGCAATCTTGTGTGGAAGCTTTATGCCTACGGTTGATCAGCCCTTTATTGTTCAGCATCGAGATAGCTTGTATTCAAGCAGGAACGAACCACTAAGAAAGGCCATCAGGTGAGGTTTCCATGGCAGCAGTCGTCCTTTTGCTGCTCCCATTTGTGGTATAGACAATGCTGGAACAGTCAGTGTGTCACTGCTCAGTTGAGAGGAGGCAAGTATTACTCCATCCCAACGCAGCAAGCGGTGTGGTACAGCTCATTCTAAGGAAGATCAGGGCGGCTGATCAGGTGGCTTGTGACCATTGTCTCCCGAGTGCCACTCAGTACCCCTCGTGCTCAAAGCACGAGTTCCCACGGTGTGGCTGCGCCGGGGACAGGCGCACAACAGCTACGCTGAATGCACGAGCAGTATCACCAGGCAATGAACGGGCTCCCGTGCTGGGCAGCAGAGAGCAGAGCGCACGAGCTGTACTAAAAGACTCTGAACTAACCAGAGAGCACTGACATTCATTCATCAGTGACTCATTGGTTGCATTTAGAAAATATTTCCCCTTTCCAGCATAAATGCATTCTAGTAAATGCCACTTCTCCTCGGTTCATGAAGTTGGCTTCATAGCTGCAGTTCAGAAGGTCCCTTGAAAAGTCTCTCTGTAAAGGTGCTTTATAGTGCTGGGCAGTTCATCACACCAGAGAAAATAAGCAAAAAAGAAGGATTGGCTGTTCTTTCTAGCTTTTTACTTGGAGCTTGTTTTTGACAGAATGATCATAAAACAAAAGTGAATCTGAAAAACGTTAGGCAATAACAGACAGTCCCTGCTAAGCCAACCTGGGAGTAGAGGACAACCCTCTACCTTCTACCCAACTGCCCCATCTTTTTCTTCGATCAAGAGGAACATGGTATCCCCTGTTACCATGGGTTACACAGGAAACCTTTATTTTTCTCACAGATACTTTCATCTTCTCAGGTTAATTCTGGCACAGAAGAATGCTGTGGAAAATAACTGTAAAGTACAGAGATCATTTTCCATACGTGAACTCATTTGGAGAAAGGGTTTTTAATCTGCATTTAGATCATGCAAATTAATTTACTGACACATGTAAATTCCTGCATGCGGTGTCCAACTGTTAAGGGTTTGGCTGTAATAAAAGCTTTTCTAAGGAGGAGGGAAGCTATGACAACCGTGTACATTTCCAAGGTGATGGAGGACTGTTAAACAGGGATTCTATACTCTCTGTGTTACAGGCAATTATGGTAGCTGTTTTGGGTGGACTTCTGTGTCTCTGCCCTTCAGGAGCCAATGACTGTGGACCTAGTTATCAAAAGTCTTCCTTAAACAAATAGAAGTATCAGCAAGTGAAGCAAATCATATATATGAACATGGAAATCCCCATCAATAATAGTCTGTGCAGCTGCTGAGTCTTCTCTAGCTGTGTTTCACTGTGAGCTTCTCTCTCAAATTGCCGGGTCAGAAAGGAAGAGATTTACATTCTTGAAGAGAGCCCAGCAGCTCACGGGCCCCAGCCTGTCTCCACTGAGCACTTTTCCCGGTTAGCCTCTGTGATGTTTGCTCAGTTGTTTGGCAGCAATTGCCTTTCTTAGCTTCTGCCTACTGGAATGTATGGACTCGCTCTGCTCCCTCTGACTTCACCGCTCACCACGTCAGATCTCATCACAAAAGCTATCCCTTCAGAGGGTACAGGCGTCCATTGCAGTCACACACAGCGAAACAACGTACCTGGGGTGCTTCTTCAGGCTGCACTGCAGGAAAGCTGGCACCCTGTCTCTTGGGTTAGCGTATCAACAATTTCCACTGTAGCTGAATGCTAAAAACCTTTGTGCCACCAGCAAACCCCACCATTCTTTTTCCTTTACTGTATATTGAGTGTGGAGCTGGGCAGAATTTCACTGATGAGGTGGTTTCTTGTTTTTTTATTTTTTAAATGTTTATCCTTCCGAGAGAAAAATTACTAGACCCCAAATGATACCAGATAACTGAAAGAAAAGGAGGAGCAACCAAAAACACAGGTGCTGAAGAAATTATTCCCTCAAAAAGAAGCTGAGCCATATGTTTCTGGCAAACCCAAAACTGATGCACTTGACAGGTGTAACAAGGAGAAGCAGCAGAAACACACAGATGTGTACAAAATGAAAGAAAGATGCTGCAGAAAGCAGAGAGTTAGGCTGTGTAGAAGAGCCTGGAGAATGCTGGATGCTTTTTGGATAAACAACCTGCTTGGAACAGAGGGTGCTGCAATTTCCATGCATGAAGCAGGGGGGTGAATTCCTCGTAAATATAAATGTAGCAAGGAAATACCTGCCTACATCAGAACATGAAAATTGGCCAACTACTTATACTAAATTTAAAAAAAAGCAGTAAGAATGTGGGAAACCAGTCACAGTTTCATCATTTGTGATGTCTGTTCGGGGTGGATGTCCTCCAGGTGCTCCAGTTCAGTTACAACTTGTAGTCCTTTCAAATCATTGTTTTTCAGGTTACAGTAGCTAAGCCTATAGCCCAAGCTGTTTTTGAAAAACAGGGCTGTAAGAGTCAGTACTTGTTATTTTTGTTTTGTTTCAGGGTGTGCTGGATTCACCATGTTACAGGAGTGTGGGTGTACCCACTTCTTGAGCACCTCAGCCCAGGTGTCAAAATAATCTTTTTTGCAGCTGTTACTGTAATAATTAACATATTCTACTTGGTGGGAGAGGTCCTGAACAACTACATCTGGGATACCCAAAAATGTGAGTATTGTTTTATGAATATTAACTAATTAAATACGCCATCAGGACTTGAGTGTACTCTCCTGAAAGTCGAGAACCTTTTAAGCTGACTAAAACAAGGGAGAGTGACCAAAGTTCCACTGAAACATCTTGCTTGCTTGCTCTTAAAAGCAGCCAGATGAACAGAACGTCTGCTGGAGAGCATGACGAGCTATGAATATGTATTCGTTTTTATAACTTCCAATACTAATTTAAGAGCTGTTAGCAATTACCTGAGAGGTTTACAACCCACTTGGTTTACAACCCACTTATTAGCAATGAACCCATTAAATGCAGGTAGAATACAGTATCATTCTGTGGGAATGCTGTTAATGGTAAGCTTAGACTTAGAAATAAAAATATGTTCTTTTAGTATTTTCAGGTATAAGGTATTTTCTGCTTATAAATTTACTCAAGGAAAATGAATATGTTCATGTCAGTAAAATAATAGGAATGAAAGATCACCATAGTGCAGAGTAAACATAACTGTGCAGGCTCTACATCATCTGCTCTGCCTAGGCCACCCATTGCTGAGTGGAGGAAAAGGGCAAATAAGACAAACACAAGATTAAAAGTAAGTTCCTTTAATCTATGAAAGATGCTTTTCATTTATCAAATTGCATGAAATAAGCAAACAACACTCGTAATCGCTGCAGTGGCAAATCACAACTGGAGTGAAATCCGTGCTCCGTGGGAATTCTGTCATTAAGTCGTTGGGCCGATAACACGTTGGGACTGTATGAACAACCTGTGTGTCCCCTTTTTGGAAACTTAGCATGCACTGGTTAATACACCATAAATTCCCATGGTAGTTATTGCACTCACAGATCTCTTTTGACAAGTCCTCCATTACTGGGTAGAACCTAATGACAGAAGCTCAAAGCAGTTTTACTTGTCGTTTGCTCATATTAGCACCTGGGTATAAAGTGTCCTTTTGGTTTTGCTCTAGAACCAGCGATCACTGGTCACAGTTACCAAGTCTGGTTTTCAGTCCTTGGTTTGATGTCACATTCGTATCTATTTAACTTATTTAAGATTCTGAAAATAAGTTTCTAAAAAAGGCAGCCGCAAGGAATAATTTCACTTGACCTAAGTCTTGCATGAAGAATAACGATGTGGTGGAGAATGCCATGCTCTTACCAAGCCTGTGAATAACTAAATGGTGGAAAGTCTCCCCCACTTTCCACAGTATGTATAATCTGGTTCTTGTGGCCCTCCAGCCTAGAGGAGCTAACATCAGTCAGGTCATTCTTCCAACCTCTTCCAAGGTTCACCATGGCCTTATTATCCTCTCCATCGTTTTCTCAACTTGGTTAAAGAATATTGATCCAAAGTCCTTTGTGGATCAAGCACATGCAAACCAGAAAATGGCATGAGTCACCTGCTGGTTTGCTGTGCTTGAAACACTTTGCAAAAACCTAACCTGAAGTGTATGGCAGGCACACCACAAACAGCAGAGGTGTAAAATAACACCGGTCTGTCACCATGCAAAGTTTGACAAAATATTATTTGAAAACTGTAGATTTAAGAGGGGCTTCTGAGCGGTAAGCTTGCAAATTAAAGCAGCCTGCCATGAGAAGATTTCTGGGGTGAGAGGGGGTTGTTTTGGGTTTGGAGTTTTTTTCCTTTTCCTCTGGAGATGCAGTAAATACAGCCTCACTACTGACAGAATGATTTGCAGTTAGTTTTTCCAAGTTAAACCACAAACATGGTGGTCAAGGAAAAATTTGCCCTTTGTACAAGCCAGTGTCTGTCCACAGTTTTGAGGGTATCTACATTCCTGCCAAACTATTTGATGCATCTGCAGTAGAGTGCTTCAGAAGAAAGGAAAGAGGCTTTTTTAAAAAGGCAAATAAAACAGCTCATTTAAAACTATTGGAAAAGTTCCTTCCAGCAGAAGACTCAAGATTGGCTCTGGAGCAGCCTTGTAAACCCACTGTAATCTTTTGGACCCAGCCTCTTGTTTTGGTTTTTAAACCTTCAACTGTGGCTCTTCCATTACGTTGGTTTGCCAGCAACACCCAGGGCCATTGTACTTGGGCTCCTGGCAATGCGCAGACCCATTTGTTTCCATGTTGCTTCTTTTAGCAAGGCATCTCTGCAGTTGTGCTTTCTAACTGCAGATGGGTCTTACTGTTTCCCATACAGGAAATAGTTAACTATGTTTTTAAAGTGACTTTCAGTGTACCTGCCATCTCTGTGTATATTACATTAGCAGGTGATCTTACTTGTGGCTGGATTTTCCTCTCGGCGTTCTCAAACATTGCTTCTCTTTTGCCTTCAGTCCTCAGAAGTCTTTCTTTTCCAGCGTGCAGCAGGCCTGAAAACCTCCAAAAGAAATATTTGTATTTGAGATGTCTGGCAGAGAGGGCTTAGTCAGAAGAACAATACTTTTGTCAGATACCAATAGTAATTCATTGTCCAGGAACAGGCACATGAAATAGCTGAATGTTTTCGTTGCCAGAAAAAACACAATCTGCTGCCCAGCCCAGACTTTGCTCAGCATAGAAAAGAGACAAGTCCTGCAGCAAGGATAAATTCTTTAAGGAGCCCTACACTGAACTCAGCCCTCTTGATATTGCTGAAAGACATGGCCGTTACAAGAAGAGAGAGGCACCCTGTCAACAGTAATTGATTCTTCATTCTTGGACACTCAAAAAAGGGAGATGTACTTGCAAATATTTAAAAATCCAATGTTGAAATAGAACTGGGGTTAAAGTTATTGAATTCTGAAGCACAATTTTAAGAACTTGCTTTCAAATAAAGTCGGCTGCTTAGCTTCAGCTATAATAACATCTACTTTAATTTGCTTGTAGGTAAGCAGAGGAGGTGAGGGAACTAACTGTTCCCAGACCCCTGCAGCCATCAAAGGCTGAGCATGCAGCAGGGGGTTAGGCTGATTTGAAAATGGTCCGGAGGGAGGGAGGATTGTGCAGTTCATTACTGGACAACCACTGCCATCAGGTGTGCAGATGCTCGTCCTGTTCACAGCAGGTGAGGTAACACATGCAAGAGCATGTGAGCAAGTAGGGGAGAAACAACAGCAACAGAGGGAAAAGAAAGATTAATGCATTAGAAGAACCTCTCTAGGTAAACTGATTTTTATTCATTCAGAGTTTTTTTTTAAAGCTGTTCTCCATATGTTTTCAGGTATTGAAGAAGGAAAAGAAAAGCCGAAATTGGACTGAACAGTAGAGGCAACACGGAGGATTGTTCGTGGCTCCATGGAAGATTTCTCATCCCTGACAGAGGTTGGCATGGAGAGGAATCTTTTGGAAAGCAGGAAGTTTAATGGGCCCTCTGCTCAGTGCAAGGATATTTTGGGGTTTTATCTGGAGGGAAAACTATTTTAGCTAAGAATAATAATAATATTTCAATCTCCATTCCTATTTCTCCATGCTTGCATGTGACATACACATAGAGGATGTATATTTATCTCCATGGCACTCTCAACATGCATTTCTTGCATCAAATAAGTCATTAAATCATTAAGTCATTAAATCTTTCAACTTCCACCAAGAAGAACAATTAGTCCATTTTCTGTATGGTTTGAGAAAAGCTTAACCAGATAGGTCTAATATGGGGAAACAAGACAGCCCTATATATTAGAAAGTCCAGTGTAAAATACAGTAGAAGTTAATTGCATGAATGTATCCGAAGAATAATTCAATCTGACTGAAATATTAATGTAATACTACGTAACAGCTGCCTTAAATCGGTGATGTTGATAATTTTATCAGTCCAGTAAAATCTTACTTGCAGTGTTAGAGTATCTGAATATGATGCAACTTTTCTTAAATAGCCCTAAATAAAGATCAAATTATCCCTGCGTTTCTGTTTTTTCATGCTGATTCTTGAGTCTTGACGGATTGATGGCATTTGAATATATTTGGCGTTTGATATATTTTCAGGTTTTCCAGTGTCAACTGTAGATGATATTATTTCTACGTGAGGATTTTTCTTCTCATTTTCCTAGTACAGGACCTGGTCCTGCATTTTGAAGTTGTGAGTTCTCAATAGACAGGCTGAGCCGTTAGTGTTGTACCAGAGAGAGCGTTTAAGCCTTACTTCAGAAGGCACGTAAGCACATGTTTAAAGTTAAACTTATGCCTGTTTGTATTAGGAATTCAGTTGCAAAATACTAGCGATTGTTTAAACTTGACAGGATTCTGTTTAATTATCAGACGATCAGGCAGAAAAATTGTCTAGAATTAAAATTAAGTGACTGGAATAATTTTCAGCAAAAAATTATTTATAAAAATGTAACTTTAAGATCCAAATATCTTGGTATTCATATCACATTTATTCATTAGTGTGTTTAGATGTACTTATTTTAACACATGCAGAGCACTTCAAAGATGTATAATGCTAATGTGTGATTCGTATTAAAGGGATTTCTGCAGAGTTTTAATCTGACTTAACCATGTTTCTGCTCTTGAACAGTTCTGGGGGAAACTGATCTCGTACAACTCATGACATGCCTCCACAGTATTTTTGTAAATGTACTTGTATTTATGTAGACACTATCATAGGAAGCAGTGCACAAGTTCAACAATGTGCTTTTTGGTTGGTTTCCTTCAAAAGTAAGGCTTCTGTGATGATATTGTGACTGTCTCTCTTCTCAATAGTTTTTAACTTGCTGATCAGGGTTGCAAAGATTTCAAAGCTAGGCAAGTTACTAGAAAGTTCATGGGAATAAGTGGCCAGATAAAGAAGAAGGAGCTCCTCTGATGGTCCTACAGAGGGAGAGGACAGGACATACAAAACCAGGAGAATTTGGAAGCAAATTAGCTGTAGCCATTTGGCCTTGCATTAGGGATATTATGTCCCGCCGGACCTGAGCTGTGCATTACATACAGTAATACTGCAGCATGGTTATTCTATCCACAGAGAGCTAGGGCTTGATTGTAATAGATGGTTGTTATTGGAGGTGATGTCTGTTATTTGCAACAGGCTCTCAAAACTGAGGAAGGAAAGAAAACATGGACTCAGTCATGTTTGGTGAGCTGGGAACTGTTTAAAGTTAAAGCTTCTGAAAGCTGGGGTAGCACATGAAAGTACTGGTGGACAATGAATGTGCTAAGGAATTTGGCTGTACTTTCCAACAGCAGCAGCAGCAGTGACAGCCATCGATCACATTGTGAGAGGGTATCAGCTCTGGCTTAGGGCGGGAAGACCAAAGCACAAACCCTGTTGAATTGTTTGTCATTTGAAGAACTTGCATAACTCATACACTGCTGTTAAGTCTAGGACATTTTTGCAATTTTTTTTAATTTCACAGGAATTGTTTCCTTCACTGAATTCAAGAATTCATTCTGATGGAAAGAATATGTTAAATAAAAGTAAGAAATGCCAAAATGCCACACAGCTGTACACATTCTTCTAGAGCACACTCTGAACGTCTCTGTTGTATTTATTGCACCAGTGAATGAATGAGACCTCAAAAACTGGCTGTTGCTGGAAAGATTCCTCTTTCTCAGGAAGTTTTGCATCTGCTCAGGATAAGTTTTTCTTCTAATAACATGTCATTCTAGATGATACTGGAAATCTAGTAAGAATATAAAGAGAACAAAAACATCAGAGATCAAAATTGCATAGCTGAAGCCATAGGTGTCTGTCCAAGTTAAAGAAGACTTCTCTTCAGAGGTGCAGCATAGGGACACTTAAAATTGTCATCCCTTGTATCTGTGAATTTGTGAATGTTCAGGACCTCAAAAAAATAGACTACCAAGCCTAGATGTCAGTTAAGCCCCTGAGGTTGGCAGTGTTAGCCAAAGGCAATATAACGTCACACAAAATGTGGTGGATTTCATTTGGTTTGAGGAAATTTATAGTATTCCAAGAAGTTTTGAACTCAATTTGTCTTCTCAGATCTCAAAAAGTTCTCCACCTCCTATGAATTTTGAATCATCGTATTTAAAGTCAAAAACATTTTAGAGCATTAAATCCAGCCTATGATGTATGAACCATGATATAAATAACTTAGGGGCCTGTGTACCCAGAGAGCACTCTTTCTAGACTGTGTTCATTCCCTTTAGAATTACACAATCCATCATTCTTAAGAAAGATGATGGATGAATGATGACTAAAGTAAAAGTCACTTGTAAGCTTGCCAAATTTCAACCATCTTGGCTGAAACTGTCCCTGAAAGGTATTTCTCTTGGGGGAACTATTTTTTTGGTGGAAAACTTTTTGTCAGAACAAGTAATCTATTTCCAAGTGCAAGTCTACGAAAGAAAAAAAATCATGTCTGGAAAACTTTTCTCTACTTTTCTCTTGCTGTGGAGCTGGGTCTTTGAAAGAAGGATAGCATTTGTGTTCGTAACACTTCTGAATTTATGGGGAAAAATCTATTCATCTTTGTCCAAGTTTTAGAAAAATATGCCTGCACTTCTCTGTAATGCACAGGTAATCCTCCAGAGTGTTTATCAGCTTTGGGAATGGTCCATCTTGTGGCTGAACAGGATTTTCCCTGCGGTCCCTGGTCTGTTGACCTTCTCCAGGCCTGACTACCCAAGACACACACCAGAACGGGGACCCTGACTTTGGTTGCCATGTATTGCCAGTACCTCCCCAAAGCTGATGCATATAAAGCTGCCTAGACCAAATATGAAGGAAGCAAAGCTTTGATGAAAACCTGAGCAATGAGAATAGGTTCTAGATGGATAAACTATGAAAAAAACACTAGCTTTTCCCTTGAGGACTGCAGTAAAATTAAATTAGTAATGTTTGTTGAGTATGTCATAGCTGTAATGATAAACCACATAGAAAACACTGTGAAGGAATCATCAGTTCTGTTGTCAGAGAAGAATATAGCATGCAGTAAATAAGGCAGGCTGCCACACCTTGATCCACAAGGAAAAAACAAAATACAGTTTCATCATTCAGTGAGCACCATCAATCATGTGTTATGAATGAGGCATAGGAAAAAATATTGTGTGATCATGTAATTAAAGGCAATATCATAATTCATATTCACAAGGGGCCAAATTAAGGTTGAACAGACGGCCTTAATTCTGACATTACCTCACTCTTGAATGCCTGACTTGTCAATCTTAATAATACTCTCTTGACCTAGTACAGAACACAAAAAAGGAGAGTTGGGGTTTTTTTTGAGGCTGGCTAGAAAGTCTAGCCACAGAGTTGCCATGAATTTCAGTATGACTGTATCCCCTAATTGGCTTTGGAAAGTTCATCCTCACTTTCTGCATGCATTTAGCTACCCCAAAACATATACGCATAGTCCCCGTTCCACTCTGTTACAGAGAGGTTGCCATAATTTGCAAACTTTTGCCATAATTTCAAAACTATTTTAGTCTATGATTTAGCTTGTGTGTGATAAAACCATAGTTTGCTGTCTCTCTATAGCAACCGTTGCCTTATTTTAAAGGAAAATGATAAATATTTTCCCTAATTTTAGGTTGATTCTTTGCTTCTCTGCCCACATGAGTAATATTAGCTGAATTACCAGCAGTGTACATCAAGGCCACTTGGGCACTGAGTAGACTGAAAAATGGCTAACCATCCTCCAGGCTCCCATGTGGCAGTTAGTAATGACAGCATATAAGGCATATGCTCCTTAGTTCATTTTTCCTTTTGAATTTGCTATTCAAAGACTATTTCAAATCCTAACAAAATTTTCTTCTTTGCCTTTTATTTTCTATGAAGATTGGTCAGTCTGCAGGGCTCTGATACACAATTTGGTATCCTATGAAGACTCGGATACCATTAGACTGAACACTGAAAGGATCTATAATCTAAAACTTCATTTAAAGTATATTCTGAAGAGACCATCAACCTGAGGTTAGCATCACTGAGGTAGGTTTGGTGTTTCTGCCCTGGGAGTAAAGGAGCAAGCAGTAGGAGACGTGTAGGTGAGGTCGCCTCTGAATGCAGCCTTGGAGAAGTTATGCTACTAATCCTGTCTTTTAATGGTCCCGTGTTTCATGTGAACAGGGCAAATGTTGGTGACAGATATTTACTATCTGCAGCAGCAGAAGGAAGCTCCTAATCAAAGCGGAATGGATGCTAGTAGACGAGGTCATCTCAGCTGGGGTATCCCAGCTGCTCTGCTCTGCTCCTGAGATTCAAAGCTTCACATGCTGCTGTAACCAGCCACTTAAACTGGGTCACAGGCATTGCAGGGAAGGAAAGAAACCTGTGAGTACTATATATTTGGTCGATTAGGTTTGGCCCAACATGCCTGTTGTGTTGTAAAAGCTTGGGTGTCTTCAATGTGTCTGCAGTATTAAACCTGGGGTTTGGCTATTGCAGAAGTCCCAGGAAAAAAAGCAGTTGCAGGCTTGGTCAACTTTCTACAGTGGCAATGATCTCTCCTCTTTATGAGGCGAGAGGAGCAAAGGGAAAATGAAATTAGCCTGGAAAGCAAAAAGATCTAGCTGTTGACATCTGTTTAGAAAAGTACTTGGGCACTTGCTGAACTCAAAGCACACACACAGGTGCTTTTCAGCACAGGGGCTTTGCTGCATGAGACGGCAAGTGGGCTTGCAGGTGGGATGCTTTCTGTAGTGGCTCTAATGATGTGATGAAATGAAAGAGCTTTTTGTGCTTAGGGTGAAAATAGGTCTTTTGTGCATAGTGACTTCCTTTTATTTGTATTATTAAGTAACTCTAAGAAGAACAGAACTGTCCAATTTACAGACCATAAACATAAAATATATTTAATGTATATTCTCCAAAATAAGCTATATTATTTTTATCTGTTTTGTTCAAGTAACAGATGGAAATCAATGGATTTTAATGCTACTCAGAAGAGCAAGTTGTCTTATTCCCTTAAGTGCCCTTTTCTTGTTCAGACCACAGCTGTAAAGAGATTTGAACTTCAACACAATAAATGCCAGTAGGAAGTTTGAAAGGTAGGCCACAGGCTTTGTGGCCCACTGGAGGAGGTATCTGCTGTTCCTTAGAGCTGTGTAAAATAAGACAGAAGTAAAATAGCATCTTTTTCGTATAATTTGTATTATAGCTAGTCATGGTGTCCAAGTTCAGCATTTTATATATAGCTTGTGTATTTAAAAGTAAACATCTACCATTAGGCTGGAGAAGTATCTCCGCAGTTTGCGTTCTAAATATAGAGATTGCCGTGGTACAGTCAGTACTAGGACATAATATCTCTTTGCTTTTTTAATATGCAGATGATAGTCCCCACTGTATGTATATTGTGTACATAAAAGTTAAACACATGCATACAAAGATATATATACACACCTACACATATACATATAGACACACATGATCTTCTGTAGAAAAGAATAGTGGCAGTCAGGTGTTAAATGGTAGTTACTTGCTTAACATGGAAGGAAATCAGGCACTGTGAAAGGTATCGTTCTTGACATGGACAGTAATTCCACCATAACTCCAAACTGGCAGCTCCTTGTGCTCCCACTTTTCCCCTGGGAGTGAGGCTGGTGAGCTGCTGGCCATCCTGCCTGTAGCAACAGGGACGATCTGCAGCTGCAGCACTTTGCAGTACTGCATTTCTGGGTGTTTAATTTTGCAGGCAGAGCAGTGCCTGGCTATCTTTGCACATATAATCGTCTTAGCATATTTACTGTGTAAAATAAAATAAATTGTTCTTATTTAATAATGGTTCCCCATTTGGCTTCTAAGTTTACACCTGACAGATGTAATGGGATAAAAGAGGGGGAGGTCACCCCTTCTCTGCCACCAGTGTTAAGCTGCAAACCATTTTCTCTAAAGGTGGCTTAACAGAACAGGAGTATTATTAGTCATAGAGTAGGAAGAGGCAATTAAGCACACAATACTTAAGAGTGGCAGCAAAAATTATGATAATGTAGGACCTCAACTACCTGTACGTAGTCTGGCCAAGAATCACCATGGGACAAGTTATAAAGAAGGAATTTCTTGAATGGTTATTTCTTGGAACGAGCAGCCATGGACTATACAAAGGCAGGGAGGGCTCTCAAACCTGGGTGATGCTCAGGAGTTCATTGGACACGTAATCCCAGCTGAACCATTAAGCAATACTGACCACAACATAATTACATCCTCCCTGTCTGGGGAAGGTAAGGTACCAAAGCTTTGTACGGTGACCCTAAACATTGGAGAGGAGTGGTGGGGAGGGCAGGAATGCAGGGAAGGGCAGGAAGATATAAAAAGGTGTAGCCATCTAAAGGTGACTTCCCCCCAGCAGATGGTTATACAAAGGAGCTCCCTTGGCACAGGTAGTGGGAGCTTCTGCCACTCAACAGGTACATTTTGCAGCGAGCGCTCATGAGGCAGCTCTGGGGACCTGTGTTAGAAAGAAGAAGACTGAGAAAAGATAATCTAACCTCCAGTCCTTAGAGAAGCACTCAAAGTGGGGTTTGGTCTCTCTCTGCTGAGACCATAGAGTTACACAGGATTTGGGTCCCATTCCTTCGAGAAGAGGCTGCTGAAGCCAGCCCTTACGTAGAAATGGTGCCATAGGCCTCCTGCCAAGAACAGCACAGCGTGTAAAATCCCAGGTCTGAGGAAAATAATACGTAGGCATGTGACAGTATATTGTGATACTTTTAATGTCAGAACCACTGGTGCGATGGGCATAGTTAGAGGCATATATATAGTGGTATGATTATGTTCCAGCTATTTGTAGTGTTACGGAGTTTATGAAGGGAGCCACAATACTGAATAGGCGGTAAGCTTAGAAAGAGGTCCACTGCATGGACTGTGATATGATTAAATCAAGGACACTTGTAAAGTCAAGTACCTGGCTGTCACTTCGTCAGGGTTGCAAACGCAGTTTTACTGCACAGTGTTGCAGCATCCCATTTGTACTGGCCCACAGCTAAGCCCGGTGTAATGTGTGGTGCTTCTCCTTCAGTGGGAAGTCCACGTAGCCCAAGCCATCCCAGCGGTTAGACAGATGTTGCCTGCAAACACGTATTCTGCTCTGCTTGTGAACTCAGCTCCCACGTAAGGCAGCATATATATTGACATGTGCCATAGGTATGGTTGGCATGTGCGTCTGCAGATTGCAAACTAACTCAAAGGAAAAAAAAAAAAAATAAAACCAAAAGGAAAAAGATGTAAGGCTTTGTGTAATAGGGCATTACTCATGCAGGTACTGGAAGATTTCTACTTCCTTTCAGCAGAATTCTATTTCCTTTTATGCAGAATTTAGATTCTGCTGGATATACTTAATTTTTTAAAACCCTCTACATTTTGCAGTTTACAC
This sequence comes from Phalacrocorax aristotelis, assembly GCF_949628215.1. Classification (NCBI taxonomy): domain Eukaryota; kingdom Metazoa; phylum Chordata; class Aves; order Suliformes; family Phalacrocoracidae; genus Phalacrocorax; species Phalacrocorax aristotelis. Next base: position 67,190,067 of record NC_134278.1, read on the forward strand.
ATTTGCATAGCGTAGGACTACTGTCAGGAACATATATCTGCAGATCTGGGGCATGAGCTGTTCTCATCGTTTCAGTGGGATGGAGAAGAGAAAACAGTTCAAAGGAGGAGGATGGGGGAAGGGAAGCATATTTTTTTTAAGGAATCATAAAGACACACAGGCAAGTGTGTCAATCATGAGACATAGTTCTCTCTTTAATATTGTCAGGAATACAAAAGTTCACAGAGCACATGTGTGAGAGGGTGCTGCGCTGCCTTGACTACATGATCTGCATGATACATGTCAGAAGATGGGAATGTTGCTATGGCAATTCTTCCCTTTCCTGAATACTAAGTTGACGAAGAAGCCAGTCCACAATCAGGCAGGCTCACTTATGAACTTGCCTGCTTGGAGACGCTAAATACTATTTATAGTTTCTCTTGAAAGGAGACAACATTGTTTTCTGCCCTGGCTTCTTAAGGCCCCATGCCCCAGTCCTGCTATAGTCCCAAGGCTTCTGTGATTTGGAAGCTGCTGAAGGCAGAGATTTAACTGAATTTTGTGCTGAAAACTGTTAGAGTTTTCCCTCAGCGTATACAGTGTCCTTCAATGTCTAACTCGCTAAGAAGGCAACAGACAGATGGGTCTTTCTGCATTTCAAAAAGTCATCTTGCTGTTTTATAAAGTTCTGGGTCAAGTAATCTATAAATCTTTACTTTCAATCTGCAGAGGAGTCGCCTGTTCCCGTTTACATTTCCCCCATCCGGACAGTGAGAGAGGGACTGCAAGCCTCTTGGTTTCCCCTACCAACTTTTAAGCTAGGCGACCCTTAGAGCCCGTCCTGTCCCTGCTTGTACCATTGAGCCTTTCCCACTGTGCTCTGTGGGTACTGTGATGGGAAAGATATGCCTTTACCACCAGCTGTCCTAATGCACCTTTGATTTCCCTTAGAAGTAATATTCTGGTTTGCTTCCTGCCCTGAAAGTCTGTATAGCACTGCTTTGCGGAACCAAAGCAACTGGCAGCTCCACTGCAGAGATGGCAAACTTCAGTAGATGCAGCAATCCCTGCACTATGGTGTTCCCCATTGTCCAGGTTGTATCATATTTTCTAGTAGCAGCCTCTGACTTCAGTTATTTTCCTTTTACCTAACTTTCATTTTGTAGACTGGAATATTCTCTGCTAGGAAAATTCTACATGGTTCATTCAGGCTAAATAATGGGAGGAAATTTTCTAAGATGGCTCAGGCGCTCCAAAAATGAAGATAAAGAAAAAAAAAAAAGACTGTATTGTCCACATTTTAAAAAGTTCCTTCAAATTAGTTGATCCTGTTGTTTTTATTTTGGGTTTTTTTTTCTTCTGGTCTTTTTTTTCCAGTCAGGATGGATACTGCCCTAGGGAACTGTGCAGGGAGGGAGGATGTAAAAGCTTCATATGATGTGCCATAAATGAGGCAGGACAGCACAGGAAGAGAAAGGGGGGGAATCTGAAGGTTGGTCTGCAGAACTGGATGCTCTGCTTATGTGTGTGGTGCTGGGTAAGTTGCTTAACTTTACCACTTCACAGTTGGCCAGTAACTTTTTTTGTCATTTGAAATGTTTATTTAGCACCTCCCGTGGGCTCTAAAAGTACTAAAACAAATGAGTTCTGCAAGAGCGAATGAGCAAGGCAAAAAGTGTCATTGAAAATTATGGCAATCTATACACCAAATCACTCCAATACCCACCTCAAATGGAGAATGTACCCAGCATACGGATTTATGTGATGCTTCAGTGTCCAGTTATAGAGTAACAAAGCCAACAGAAAATATAACAATCTGTCATGGGGAGAAACATGACCAAAACAGCAATAAAAGAGAAATTTTATTTCAGGTTTAGTATGTGTGCACAAATTTCAGTAAGACCTACCGAACTCTCTCAGACAAGTCACAGGTGAACTGTGAAAAGGCATCAGCAAATACAGAACCTTTGAAAACTGCAGGAGCAGGTGCTCTCCAGAGAAATGTGCCTTCCTGATGTAGCATTCATTTGTTCTCTGTAGGAACAAGAAATAAATGGAAGAATTTAATATTTAAGGCTTAACCCTGTAATGCATATGCAGGCATAATTTAGACACCCCAAAAGAATCTCATTGACTTAATTATTTATTTTGTGTCTGGTTTCTGCTGTGCTCATCAATAGAGAATTTCTCAGTCCAGCTGGTCTGAGGTTTTTTTATACCCATCTGGCTCAGAGGCAGAGCTTCAAACCACAGTGGCCAGTACAGAGACGACAAGTTTCCACAGTGCGGAGTGAAAAGCATTTACTTGTTTAGTGGGATTAACACAGAGAGGACGCTTAGCAGTTTGCAGCCACCCAGAGCTAGGATTCATAAACTATGCTCCTCTTTCTTTTCCATCTGAGCTGATTTTGTTTCCAGAGATTTAAAGGACGAACTTGATGAGCCCCCCCGCTGCAGGTACTTTCCGTGTTTCTGAGTGAGCAGGCCAAGAAAAACAGCAGATGAAGATGATTTTCCTACAGTGTTCCGCACCAGCTAGAAAAGATGATGAACTGCAGCAGAAAATTTGCTGACAATTTTAGTATACAGCGCCGCTCACCCTGCTGAAGGGGGACCAGCATATGCTGCTTTCTGATGGGCAGCATCGCCGTGCCTCTGGGCCGCGATGTTGTGCGGCAGCTCTCCCAGAGCAGGTGAGGGTGTCGTGTCTGGAAGGACTGGAAAGCCGAGATTTCTCTGTTCAAAGAGCAGCTTTTACCTCGTGCTGCCAAAAGCTGTCCATGACCGTGAAGCATCGTCTGGGACATGACCATGAGAGCTTCCTCGACCGTGCTGTTTGCAGGCTGCCTGCCTCTAGTGACTGCAGCACTACGCCTTTGCTTTCCCCGCTGAAGCTGAGAATCACTTGCCCGTCCCTGGAAGAGCTCCTCAGCATTCATGGCCATGAAAAACCACAAGAGCTGGAGTAAAATGAGATTTATTCAGAAAGAGGGTGTGAATCCAATTAGAGCAAAATAAACAGTCTACATGACACATTTCTTTCTCACCTCCGCAGAAGCTAATCTAGCTAATCCCTTTGTGTTGTAACAGAAAAATAATCGATGCCTTAGAACTCCGCAGACAGTATCGGAGGACACAGGCAGCAAACAGCAGCTGTCCCGGCCTCCAGCCCATCCAGCTCTGTGTTTGTTATTGTGAGAGAGCAGCTGCCCCTGGTGTGTCCCCAAACTTTCTGCCACGGTGCCTACACGCAAGCACTGACTTGGGGAGACATCTCATTTTCTTATTCCCAAATAAGCATTCAGCTTTGCTGCCATGATGTGAGTTTCCTAAATAAGATGATGTTCTGGGAAAGCGATCTTCCTGTGTGCTCTTGAGGGGAGGCAGTCGTTTCTTTCGGCAAGCGTGGCGTTCGCACAGGCTGCACTGACATCCTGTGGCTTGATTTCCCTGCCTGGAAGGAGCGCGAAGGGACAGCTTCTCCCCCATCGCCTGTCCCTTCTGCACGTCCCCTCCGCTCCCTGCGGGTCACTGATGCCCCATCCAAACCCTCCAGTGCTGGCCCTGGGAGGAGACAAGGCATCTGCCCCCTTGGTGGCTCCAGCCCCAGCCCCAGCTCACCACGCCAGGCTGGTGTCGTCCTGGGACCTGACCCCACCGCAGCCCCACTCACCCAGACACCGCCGGGATGGGGAGCGAGCGAGTGAGCATCTCCCCCCCACCTTTTTGGCGTCCCCTGAATCACTGCCCACAGCTGCAGAGCTGGGCAATGATGAGCTGTAGTGACCCATCGCTGGGTGGGGTGTTGCTGGAAGGGCGGGGGCTTTTTTAAGGGAAAACTGAATAAAATCCCTCACATACTGCCAACCTCTGCCCACCAGGACTCCAGGTAGACCCCGGACAGCACTTGCTGCACAGGTTCACAGTGACAAGCCCTGCCACGGGGCACCCAGGGTCTGCAGCGAGCTGCATCCCCCAGCCTGGCCTCAGACACTATGCAAAATAGCACCCAGCCCCATCAGAAGTTGCGTTTAATTTTACCTTCCCCTGGGGAACAGCATTAATCTGTAACTTTTTAGGCATTACTCGATCAGTGAATAACAGCTATTAGCTTTGGACTCTAGGCATTTTTATGAGATATTAGTTCCAGGGCTTGTGGTTTGGCATAGAAAGCATATTATTCACACACAAAACAACTCCATTAAAATAACATTAGGAATCTGGCTTAAACTGACAAAACCTAGGAAACTCAGAATTAAGGCTGAAAGTATGTCCTTAATTCACCCACCACGTGCCTGGTATGGCAGCTCGGGCGGTACGTCGGACCCGCTGGCTGCGGCCCCTGCCGCCTCTGGCTGAGCCGTGCTCCCCTCCCTGCTTCCAGGGAGGAGACGGGGCTGCACCTCAGCCACGGGGGGAGCAACGACGTGTCTTTGTGCTGTGAAGTCCTGGTTCAGTGAGACGCTTGGGACTTAAGTGTAATGCAGCTCTTTTCTGTGTGTCTCTGCTCACAGAGCCGGGTTTCCTCCCTTGTCATCAGCATCACCGTGGTTGGAGCAAAAACTGCGAAGAAAGCAACGCAGGCTGAGGAGGAATTTGTCCAGCTCATGGTTAGGGGTGAGACGTGAGCTGGATGAGCAGATCCATGTGGTGCCTGGCTTTGACCTGCCCTTGTTTTCCTTTGATTGATCAAAATACCGCAGCCAGAATGAAATGCAGCTGGGGCAGTGACTGCTGGCTCACACCAGGGACGGCGCTTAGCTGTGGAGGCTGGCTGGCGTTACCTCCAGCCCCGAGAGAAGCAGATGGGCCTTTCTGAAACCTGCCAGGGGGAAATCCTTGGCCCAGAAAACACCTTCTAGTGTTCACTTTGTGGATTGCCTTACTGCAAGGGGACCGAGGCCAAGAAGTAACGCGGGGACACAGGTTGCCGTCACTGGAGCTGAGGGGAGGAGGGGATTCATGCACAAGCTGTGCCGAAGCGCTCCCCTTTCACAGGACCTTCATTCAGAGGAAGCCACACCACACAAGAAGAAATTTGTGCCATGGCATCCAGTGGCTGAAAAATGAAGGAGGGTCCCCAAAAGGGTCATGAAGTAAGTCAAAAAGCAGCAGTGCTAGGGCCATTCCCAGTCCAAACATCTGCTGTGCTCCCATTTTTCTCCCAAAGCCCTGCCCTTGGTCACGGGACACAAACATCAAAATGCTCATCTGGCCACTGACTTTCCAGAAGGCGTATCTGAGCTTTGGAAAAGGTGATCTCAGCTGCAGCATGTTCACTGAAAAAGCAAACAAATAAAAGCAGCAGCCTCCGTGGTTCTGCAGCTCACATCCTCCCAGAGAGAATCACCACAGCCCCTTAGGAAGGACCAACCTGCCCACTCCTGGTGACAGACTGGCATGGCTCGTTTTAAGATTTTTTTTTTTCCCCCTCTGTGACCAAGTATTTGCCCGCAGATTGCGGTTAGATCAGCTCCTCTAAAAGCATGTTTGAAATGAGCTTCACTTCTGCTCTGCCCATTTCTTCTATTCATGAGCTCTGTGATTTTGTAGGAAACATACCAAGACGTTCATGCATGAGGCGTCTCTCAAGGACGAACCACATTAAAGAAAAGAAAAAAAACCAGAAGGTAGCAGCCAAAAAAAAAAAAATTGTGTTCAAATTGCAAGGTTGTCACGCTGCTCAGTAAAAAGGGGTGTACCTTAACCATATTGGGTGTGATTTTTCCCTCTCAGTGAGGTGATAAAGACATTTGCTATTCCCATCTTGGAAGCAAAACAAATAGAATAATTATTTCCTTTCCCAGCAAAGGCAAACGCAGATGAACTTAGCTCTGTGCTTTTCACTTGTGTGCCATAAACCGACACATTCCCTCGCTGGCTGGCATTTGCAGCAGACTACAAACACAGTACTATATGTAGCACCAAATTTGTGTTTCAGGTCAGAATTGAGACATTCTGATGATAAGATGAAGGATGATTGTTCTCTGGACTCCCTGTCCCAGAAACGTTGCAGCTAAATTTACCATAGAATAATTCCAGTTTAATTCTTTGGAGGTCTTTTAATAAATGTTTTGCTTGTTGTGGAACCATTCTTCAAACATAATTTGATACCCCAGATCAGGCTTCCTTGGTCTTCTTTTAAAGTTGTTGCATGTCTCCATGTCTCTCAGAGTACAGCCGGCACCACGGGTACTCACTGCTTCTGAAAGACGGGTCTGAAACGAGTGAGCACTGCATGACACGGTCCACAACATGCAAGCGATGACCATGTGTGAATAGACCCTGATCTTATGCTGTGCTTCCTAAAGAAAGAAAGCTTAGCCTAAAAATATGAAATAGCAAAATCTCCTCCGTATCGGGCCCACCTTTGCCGCTGAGCCAACGCGAGCTGCTACAGAGCAATCGCCTGTGCCTTCCACTTCCTGCAGCCGCAAGGTGCTGTGCGGTGCCGTGCCTCCCCTGCACACGAGCGTACGCTCATCCTTTGGATTTCGTGAGAGAGACATTCGGAGCTGTGCCAGTGGGTGTCTGCGGGATGGAAAGTACATGCAGATGTGCACATATATGCATTTTCAGAAAATTTTAGAAAACAGGCCTGGATGGGTTTTCAGGGGCCACCTGGAAGGATCTGTTATCTCACCTATGTACAGCTGCAATACCCACAAATAAGTTCTTACCAGAAAACGAAGAGAGGTTGAGACTCCAGGTGCATGCATCTTGGTAAGCATACCATGCCCCTTTAAAAATACAGTTTAAATGGCAGGTGATTGTTTCCATATTAAGGAAGGCTTAAGAATGACTGACAAGATCTGCTTTTGCTGTTCTTATTGCTGCCAATCAAATTACCGAGGACAAGAGCGAATAGTACGTATTTAGAAAATGTATTTATAAAGTTGGGCTTTGACTGAACAGTAACTTCATGAGAAAGTGGAGCCTCCCCTTCCCAACCAGCTGTGACTGAAATACAGCGAACAAAAAAGGGAGAAAAAAGGCATAATAAAGAGACAAAGCTATAAACCAAAAAGGCAATTTGCAAGACATGTACCAGCACCCTACACCCTCTTCTCAGGCTTGGGATCAAAGCTGGGTGCTTGTATCCAAGGGCTCTGATTAACCCTCTCCTCCCACCCTGGCTACCACCCACATCCTAGCTCTTCATCAGTCCCCTCCCTCTTCATCTGCTCTTGCTGCCAGGTGGTCTGGCATTCCCTTATCACAGCCTCAAAGGACTCCACAGTATGGGGGATTGGAAAAACAAACCAAATTCTCCTCCTGAGCCAGGCAGGTAGGTCCCCAGGTGCCCGTCCTCATTACAGAGATTGCTTTGGGAGCTGGATCCAGCTGGCAAAGGTTTCTCATTAGGATGGCAAGGCTGAAAATGTGAAGCTGGAGGGAAACTATGCAGTTGTGGAGCAGAGGTGGCCTTGAGGCTGGGGTTAAAGAGGTGGCGGTAGGCTTTTTTATTTTATTTTTTATTTTATTTTTGATTTTAGCCAAGCATTGTGGGATTCTGTTAGTCATGGAAGTGGCAGCATATTTTGGGTGTGTTCAGGTTTGTTTGGATTCTCCCCTCCCCCCACCTCCCCTGCTCTAAAGATGTGATAATCTTGCAAGTGTTAATTTTGACTAGTTCTAGCATAGATGTGGGACAGGAAAAAGCCTGTTTTAGGGCTGCTTGAGTCTGGATCTTGTGCAATGTGTGGGAGTTGTGCTCCAGCTATTTTTCTGGTAAGTATATGAGGAAAGGCAGGGAGAGTGGGCAGAGCTTAGACGCTGCTTATTTTTGTGGAGCAAATGGCATAGCTCTGGCAGAGGAAAAAGGATTTAAAGTGTTGAGCTGACATGTTAAAGCCATGGGCAGCTCCTGACAGCATTTCCTCTCTTAGAAATATCACAGACATATGAGAAGGTGGCTGAAAACATGGGTGCTGCTACTGCCCTTTTGACTGAAAAGAGTAGATGCCAACAGAATAAAAATAGGAGAAAGAAATTAGGTGCAGGACAATTGCAGAAGCTTTAGGGGTCTTGGAGTCCTTGTGTTTCAGGTCTGCCAGCCCTGCAGAAACCCTGTCTCATTTCTTGGGCTTAGCCAGTCCCCTATATGGCAGCCCACCTGCACAGCTGCTAAGAAGCTTTTACAAAATGCACTTTATGTGGCTGCTTATAAGCTCTGCACCGCTTTTACAAGGGTGCAGTGTTCACTTGTTGGAATTGTTGGGCCAGCTGGACCATTATGTATACAGCCACCTGCCCTCCCAGAAGTAAGGTGTGCATTTGCACATCCAAGGAGGTTTTGCCTGGAGACCAACTCCACTGTGATTGTTTCAGTGGCTTCTCTCCCCCTTGACTTCGTGTACAGGAGGGGTGTTCTGGGCAACTTTGCCAAAAATGGCTCAAATCTGCTCTGTGTAACTTTCAAAGGATTAGTAAGTTTAACAGCTGTACTTATTTAGTGATAAATGGTGATAAACACTAGCTGAGGTAGCTATCGTCTGTTAAGACAACAACCTTGTGTCCATTGGCTCCTGTTGCCTCTTACTCTGCTCTTTGCACTGATGGCATCTGCCACAGCAGTGTTGTCTCAGTGCCAGCTGACTGTGTGATCAAGCCATCTGATCGCTTTTCAGTGATAAATTGCTATATCTGCTGCTGGCTGCGTGTGGCAAGTCAGTAGCATCGCCTAGTTATGTGTGGTGAACCTGCATTGCAGCTACTGTTTTCTAAAGATCATACCTGAGAAAAAAAGAGTTAAAAAAGGTGGGGGGGACCACCCCACATAAAAATGAAGTAATACTGGGGAAAACCTAGAGGAGTCTCTTAGTCCTCAGCTGAGGGCATAGGAAAGCTGGGCAAACACAAATGAACTGCCAAATTTCAGAATTAGCCCACCTCATCCATCCCTATTTCCTTCCGTTGCAGGGAGGCTGAAAATCTCCATGAAGAAAAATGGTTATCACTGAGTCACTCCAGTAGCTGTGATCCTGGCTGCCTGCCTGCCCCTGCCAGCCTGCTACACAACTTGTAGGCTAATGTTTGGATTTTAGTGGTGGGAAACTAATGTCAGTCTGTACTCCCTTCATGCACCTTTGGGCTGTGCTTATGGTCGCTCTTGGCAGCACCAAATGATTAAACAGATAAAACCATCAGTCTTTTTATTTCCAAACATTAACCTAACTGCTAATAAAGCACAACCCGTGTCATCCTTATGGACTCTGCAGAGCTGAGTCACATTAAAAACAGGATTTGAACGCTGGAAAAAGCCTCATACTACTTTCCTGTGCCGAGAGGCAATACTTCTCCATGCAGAGCTAGCCTCAGAGGACTTTACCTTGGGGCTGTGTGGGGAAGCTGGCTGGTCTGGGCTAGGGAAAGCAAGGAGGCTGTGACCTTCAGGCTTCAGCGTGGGCACAGCGGGCGGCTGCGCTGGTGCCCCAGATAGGTGAATGGATGGCTGCGTTGCTGCCCCTTCTCCTCTCCCCCCACCCCGGCAGGCAGTAGGGATCTCCTCTCCGCCGTGAGTCAGGTGGGGAAGGTTGTCAGGCCCTGAGGCAGAGGAAATGGAGTGATTCTCCCTCTTGGTGGACTTTGCCCTCAGCGGCTGAAGATATTTTTCCTCAAACTTCTCCAGTGAAACTGGAGGCGTTTTGTAAATTCATTATGTCACTGAGGAATCTGTTTAATCAGCTGCCTTTCCCTGGAGGCGCTTTACACTTTATGAGAGACATGATGGAAGAAATCAAAATTGGTTTACGAGAGTTTAGCCTCAAGCCCCCCAGCTGATGTATTACGGAGTGTGCTGTAATTTAGAAGAGCAAACAGAGACACTGAGCAGCTCTTACCCTGTCTGCGCAGGTCGGTCGCAGAGGCAAGGTGTGAAGCCTTGAGTTCTGTACTGTACCATTCCTTTCCTAGGTGTTATCACAGTGAATAGCAAAAGTCTCCGTGTTACCAGGAGCCTGATCCATGCTGCTGGTACAACTTGGCAAGCACTCGTATTCCCCAGTGCATTTTACCAGTTGCCCAGTTAGGCATATACTAATTTAGCTTATTTATATACTAAATATAAAGTAAAATACACTAATTGAAAAAAGCAGCCAAATGGGAAACACTGTCTATACGTGAGAAGGAACTTTGTGAAGTACACAAATAGTGGAACCACAGAGCTAGAACATGGAGTAGTTTCAACTTTAGGTTCAAAAACCATCATAAAAACTTGGCATGTAAAGTTAATGTAAAAAGAAAAGGCTCTTGGTTTTCCCTGCTTGCTTGCTTTCCTCAGTTGCTCATGCTACGCCTAGTCCTCTCGATGAACTTGTACTCTGTCTTCTCAGTGTTACAGGACAGGCTGCTGTAGCAGCAGCTTTTCCACTACCAAGTTATGTGTATGGGTGCAAGGTCCTCAGGAAATATCACTCTGAAGGACTCTGTGGACCTGTGCGTGATGCTGTGCCCTTAGAAACATGCAAAGTATTTTATTACTGTAAAATAATTCCCATGCCAGTATCTCATTAGCCTTCACCTTTTAGCTTTTAATTTTTTTTTTCTAAGTAAAGACTACATTATTTGGAAGTGGATTTTCCTGCAGTGTAATTGCTGTGCTAGCAACAGCCGAGCATTTCCCACAGAGGAGGGGACCAACACTCTCTGCTGGGAGGGGAGAGCGGTTTGTTTGGTCGCCTTGAGCTTGCTGCAGAGACAGCTTTTTGTGGTACCACTCTCGGAGCTGGGAGGGGACCAGCACACATTGCCCTTCAAGGTGCTTTCGAAGAGATAGGCAAAAGTGAAAACCTTTGAACTGGCTGGCTCCTTTTTGACCCAGCCTGGGTCCCAGCAGTCTTAATATTGAGCTGTCACATATTATGAAGATAACTGTCCAAAATCACACCCCAGAGTCATGTTTATTGAAAGAAGTGCAATTACCTGCCAAAGCATCCATGATAGGTCTTTTCTCTGTGGAGTTCTATTAAAAACTAGTGGTTTATTGCTCATTTTTGTATAGTTTATAATACACTTCTGTGTAATTACGCATGTCTTGGATGTAGATATTAAGATTCTGATATGGCTAAAATATAGTTTGTGTTAACTTTATATGATATATAGCTTGGAATAAAAACAACATCTCACAAAGATGAGATGTAATGGATAGTAAAGTAGATGTACATTCATTACATTTATTTTGCTTTCAGCTGTTATAACTGTTAGTCTATATAATGTACACGTATGGGGTTTTTTAATAAAAATACGGGTTTGTGAGAATGCCGCTTGCCATCAATCTATAACACATGATTTAGAGATTATTTATGGGCTGTTGGTATCTTTCCCACTTTTTTTTTTTTTTAAGTTGAAAAGGACTGAAGGGTAAAACACAGTTTAGCATGGAATTGATTTTTATATCAGCTGGTTCTAAATGAAATAATATTACAGTATTAAAGAATTGCATTGTTGTCTCTTGCTGTGAAGTTGCATTATGTTCTGTAGCCTTGGCTTACTTATTAATCCTTCAGTAGCGCACACTTGATTGTTCAGCAAATGAGAAAACTTGTGAAGAAATAATACCTACAATGGGATTTATACCTCTTCAGGCAAAGACGCTGAGAACTGGATTGTCTGCCTTCACTTACTATACTGCAACACAGGAAAGCACAGGATCCGAAAACCGTAGCGAGTTAGGACACATTAAGAATAAATACACTGGAAACAAAAGGTACGTCTGCTCTATCAGTCAAGCACAAGTCTGAATTGCTCTTAAACTTAAACCCATGTGAGATGTATTAACATACACATGCTGTGGTGGAGAGGACTTTCGAGGCTCTGAGCTCATGTATGCTGGGCAGATCAAGTGCTGTGTGATCACCAAAGCCCAGCTTGGTTGCTGTATGCTCGCTGTAGGGAGCAGGGGTGTGCAGCCAAATAAACACAGTCTGACTCCAGTGGCTATAGATATGTTAAGCTATCAGGACTTCTAGGGGAAGTGGGGTGGGGAGGGTGGGCAGAGAGAAGTGATTTTTCTTCTAGCTGGTGGGGTTTCCCGCTATGAGTCTACCTGGAGTAGTGAAGCCATCTGCCAACACAAGCATCAGCATACTGGTTTCTAGAAAATGGCTAGAAGTGGGGGAGAGCAGAGTACACTAGAAATAGTTTTTAACAGCTAGCTCTCCCACACAGGAAGATTGTATCCAGTCCAGTCTGAAGCCTTGTCATGCCAGGCTTTCAGTCTCCCCAAATACAGCATGTGTTAAAGAGCAACTACAGAAAAAGTTCAAGTGAAAAACCTGGAGTATGTCGATGGTGTGGCTCATTATGATGACATCTCCTTGTGACTTGCTCTCTACCTTGAAGGACAAAGCGTACAGATCTTCTGGTGTGCCCTGCTGTGGATGGTTGAACTAGTTCAGTTGGTTCGTTCTGCTTCAGCCTCCAGAAATAGCTGAAGAGCAGAAACCTGGTCACCACCACGTTCTGTGAGTGCATGGGTCATTTTTTTCGATTGGTTCAAACTCACAGTATTTATTTTCCTCCAACTCCACCATACCCATTTCCTCTTGCCTTTTCCCAAAGTAATTAAAAACAAACATGTTTTTAGCAAAAGGTATTTAGAAGATAAATGTATTGGAAATAGGATTGTTTTCTTTCCTCATAAACAAAACAGGCTCCCATGTGTGCCCTACACGTTTCCCAGGATTAAGGCTTTAATGCTGTTGCATATTAGCATTTCGCACTTGTGGCACTTTGACTTGCCGTATCTTTCATGTTTATTTGAATTTTTCTTTTCTGTGCCATTTTTTTCCCTATTCCTTTCTATTTCCGATCTTTTAATTTTGTCAGGAAGAAGATAAGCATACTCTATGGGCCAAACTCAAATATCACTTGGATATTTCATAGATTGCATGAAACACTATCCTGGAGGGTGCTACGTGGAAAGTGTTAAGGCAGTGGTTGGCTAGTTCAGCCAAGTTGCTAAGTGGTAGTGTCTCGCACACTGTGTACCTCAGCTGTCTGCAAGAGGGCTCTTGAGTTCATGCACAAGTTCAAACCTTGTGACCACCTAAACAGCTTATGGCACCTACGCAGCATGGCCACAGGCTATGTTCTGGAGATCTCTGAAGGGAAAAGTCCAGGCCCACTCATCACCTTAATGTGTGTCCAAGGTGGTCTGGATGAGTTAGGTACGGGCAGACTATATTTCAGCATGTGCAGCAAGGCCTTCTCTTCGTCTGTAGAGTATGGGTGGCCCATAGTACACACAAGAGACACAGTAGAGTTGAAAGACGATGGTATAGAAGGAAAGTTGGTGAGGTGGATCGTGGAACTTACTATGCTCTTTGCCTCCTGATGCTTTCGGACATAACAGGGCTTAAAAACCTTTCCATGTTCCTTGCCTCAGTTTGGGAGAGTCTCCATAGCCCACTGAGAATCCTTTATGCTGATGATTTTGTTGATTAATCTGCTCAGGTCCTAGATGCTGCTGTTGTAAGTTATCAAGCTGCATGGTTATGAAGAAGCAATATAGTGAGAGTCTCTTGCTTAATGGGACTCAGGTGCGTAACTGCATTGTGCTTACATTTCTATGGGAAACAAAAGTGGAGAATCCGTTGCTTTCAAAATGGTGGAAAAACAAAGACTAAGAACCACGAAGAAATGTCTGGGAACTGCTGACAGTACAGTTCAGGAAGGAAAGCACAGGGTGTTATGCGATTCCTGTGCATGGTCGTCTGTTGTACGAGCTATAAACCCCGTGGACCTTAAGGATGTCTCTTGAGTTCTAAAATCCTGTAACTAATCTGAGTCATTTGCACAGCTGAACAGACTCAAGGTCTCTTAAGTAAATTGGAAATACCTATTATTCTGCAGGAAATTAGGGAATGGTTAGGTAGTCCCATAGCAGAGGAAGAAATAAAAAAGAGTCATAAAACCTCTGGTCTCTGGGAAAGCTCTGGGTGAAGATGACTTTCTAATAGAATTTTCTAAAGTCTCAGTCTCACTTGGCTCCTGTCATATGGAAAAATTTTCATAAGGCCAAAGCAAAAGGGTTCCATTTCAGCATCAATTGCAGCGTTGGGTTTTCTTAACTCTCTTTCCTAGGAAATAACTCACTGATGCACCATTTGCAATAATTAAATTACAGGCCAATTCTTTTGACTAATGTGACTCAGAAGACACAGGTTAAAATAGCATCTAGAAAATATCTGAACTGTGTACCTTATTGGACAAGAATTTAGCATATATCCTGAGGTTCACACTAATCAGAAAGCTGCTACAGAGGATATAGGCCTGTTATTATAATTTGCTATTTTTAAAGTTCTCTGAAGTAATCAGAAAATCAACCAGCTCAACATCCCCAAAGAGAGCTGCTTCCCACCCACCAGCAGTGGCTGACTTCACTGTTGACATAAAAACCGTGAAGATCTCAGTCTAGTGTTCTGCCATGTAATTGTATCCTTAATTTTGGCCTTGTTGAAAGTCTGCTGGAAAACTGAGATTGTATGTCCTCATTAGAAGCAATTCATATGTAAATCATTTAAGGTTTGTTTTTTGTTTGGTGTTTTGTTGGGGTTTTTTTGTTTGTTTTTTAACTTAAAGAAAGCGTCCCTGTGACTCAAACATTCTGCAGACATTTGCTCCTCTTGTGGCTCCCGTGTGGCTGTGACTCCTGGCAAATCCAGTGCAGAGTGAGAGGTCTGCTGGCCACACTCTTGGCTTCTCTTGCCTTAGCTGCTGGAGAAAGCACATGACACTTTGCTTTTGCCAACCTTGGTTTAGTCCTTGAAAGGATGTGAGATGAAATGGGGCTATCTTCTACACGCTTGTGCCTGGCGTACACCCAGGGAAGGTGCTTCCCTCCCTTCAGTCAATGGTAGCCGTCTACTTATCAACTTTTCTGCATATTGGGAGGCTTAATTTTTGCTCTTTTATGTGCAAAAAATAAGCTCAAGTGTCAGCAGTAGTGGAATGACATCCCAGTGCTAAAATAGAATGACTTTGAAAAGACGTTAAATAAACAAGTGTCAGATGAATTCTCTGGATCTTTATCGATAAAACTGATGAAGCAGCATATGAGGTAACAGCCAAGTGCTTGTCTAAGGGTACAACTTTGATAAAGTTTGGGCACCTATTTCTTCTGAGTATTTCAGGAGTTGGAAGTGGAAGTTATTTTAAGTATGCTATTGAAAGTGTTGACAGCAATTTGAAGGTATAAAGGAATATCATGTCTTTACCATGAATTCTATGCTTTTGAGTTGGATGAGCCGAGTCCCTTTACACTCTTAACTGTTCCTAATATATATTATCTGAGGTATTTGTCTCTAAGAAAGCTGAGTCTTTGTTGCTCATGAATAAATTTTAAACTATTGCTGAAGGGGTTCGGAGCTTCCCTTTGGCACCTTCTTATTGCAGATATATAAAAGCGAGACTAGGTAGCAGATAATGAAATTCAAGTTGGTTAAAAAACCCTGTCTGTCAAAATCCTCTGTTTTTTTCTTGTATAAAGAATTCTACATTAAAAGGTAGCAGGGGAAAAAATAAAGGTAGGGTCCAAGGTAATCTGGGAGGCAGGTAATTGTTTATTGTTCATGAATTGTCCAATTCATTGCAAAAAAAAAAAAAAAAAAAATCCCATACCTGCTAGAAATCTGACCTTGTGCCCAGAAAATGTGTAACAGCACAGCTGGCCCTGTTTGGGCTGGAAATCTGCTTTAAGACTAATGGCAAAAACTTTATTTCAAGAGGGTATTTAGCTTTAAAAAACAAATAGGGGCTGCATGTTCCAAATGTCATCTGTCAATTTAACAAATGGCATATGTTATACACATATACACATCTTAATGCCAGATTGCTGTTTCATTAGGCTTCTTGCAGGTTATTCCTTCTTCGTAGCTGGCGTTATTCTAGCTGGAACAGCAGAAAGGCAGGAGGGCAGAGGCTCCCCTCTGCTGCTCCTCAGCTATGCAGCGCAGCTCCTTGCTGCTTTTGTGAAGCAGAAGAGAAGATAGGGCACAAAATGGAAAAAATGTTCGACAAGATCAACAGGGAGGCGCATTCCTCGGTACAGCTGGGTTCTCAGCTCAGCACGGGACCAG
This sequence comes from Phalacrocorax aristotelis, assembly GCF_949628215.1. Classification (NCBI taxonomy): domain Eukaryota; kingdom Metazoa; phylum Chordata; class Aves; order Suliformes; family Phalacrocoracidae; genus Phalacrocorax; species Phalacrocorax aristotelis. The sequence continues at coordinate 67,206,125 of NC_134278.1, forward strand.
ACACAAAGATACCTTGGAGTTAGGTTTGTAACTACAGCCTGGGCACACAGGCAAGTCCTTATGGCTGCTGAATGGCACTGCCCAACGGTGGTCTGAAATGGACAGGCAGGTAGCTCCAAATGGGAGCGCTCTGTAGCTCTGCCGCAGGGTATAAAGGAGGAGTAAAGATTCACCCTACCTTGAACAAGACCTGCAGGAACAAACTGAACAAACTTTCAGTACAACAGAGTGAAGTGAGTGAGCACCGAGGAAAACAGCCACGGCACAGGATTAAGGTAAAGCTGGGGAACAGATGAGTCCGAGCCACTTCACCTGGCCCAGCTCCAACCCATTGGGATGCCATTCCCTCTCTGCCCTCTGTGGCACTGCAGCACTGCCAGGACTCTGTAAATCCACAGGTTGAATCTCCTTGAGCTGCAGCTGCCCACACTGAAGTTGCCAGCTCTTCCCTGTGGTAGAAATGCTTCTGAAGTGCCCTACGTTGTAAGTAATCAAGGTTTTGTTGCAACCGTGGCTGAGAGTTTTCAGCCCTCCCCGTTGTCACAGGCAGCTTGAGCATCCCAGTGGAGTTCCTTGATGGGATAAACACATTTAAATATTAAAAAGTGCACTAAACAGGTATGGTTTTGAATGATTTATTCAGGCTGGTGCTGCCAGTACAAGTGCTGCACAGCATGACTGGAAAGAAGTTGCAGAGGGCAAGAAAATTAATTTCTTAAAAAAAAAATAAATCAAGCGTACGTTGTCTCCATGGTCAGGTTTAGTAATAATAGGCTGGCCATTACACAAGTGGAGGGTTTCCTTGCTGGGGAGCTCTGAGTGTATGGGTGAGGCCAGAGCACAGGAGTGCAGCTAGGTAATTTTGTTCCCTGGCTAAACTGACTTCATTTACTTGTACCACAGCATTCGGGAGAGTTCATGCTGTGATTTGTAAACCACAGGTAACACGAACTACCCTCCCTCCGTCCCATGCACTCCCACTAAGAAGCTGCTTCTCAGGAGTCTCCCTCAAGGGTGAGGGGCTCAGTAAATGAGCTGCTGCATTCAGCACCTCGCTGGGAGGCCTTTGGGAAGGGGAAATTGCGTTGGGTCCTCACGAAGTGCTGGCACATGCACCGATGTGTCTGTGCAGAGGCAGCAGAGGGGGTCTGCTGGGGACTTAGCAAAGTTTAACATGAGTCAGGTCTTCAGGTCTCCTACAACCTCTTTTCCTGCTCAAATTCACAAACTTTTTTTTTCTTTTTTTCAAGAAAAGCAAGGTTTTCAGGGAGATGGTATATACAAACACGTACTTACTTATTTTCATTTTACTTCCAGTAGGTATGTGGAAAAAGCTGGTAAGCTTTTGAAATCGGTGTCTCTACGGCTGGTTGTTGAAAAGCTTGCCTGCTTTTTCTGACTGTATCATTTAGCTTAATAAAAGATATTGCCTCTCTCCACAAATCTTGTTTCTCTTGCACAATATGGCTGCACAGATAATGGCAGTTGTTTATATCCTCACAAATTAATGTGACTGTAATGGCTACCTCTCAGACTTCAAAAGAGAAAGTAAGAATCAATATCATGGTGAGCGTCAATTTTTATTACAGTGCCTCCATGGGCAGAGAAAGCTCTGAAGGTTAGAGAAGTGCCACACGAACTTCCTCCATATGTAAATGTGAAATCCTGACACCACAAAAATCAGTGGCCAAGCAGTTTCCCCTCTAAGAACACTACAGTCTGAGTCACTTATTAATTTCAGAAGCTGTCCTGGCTTTATCCAGCAACGCGGGCGGCCCCCACAAGTGCTGCAGTGGCTGAGGCTGGCGAGTGTGACCATAGCTGAGACCAGCGCATCACAGCTGAAAGCAGCAGCGAGCCCAAGCCATTGCACCTGGGAAGGGCAGAGTTAATTATACCATGCTAAATGTTCAGGTCTACAGAGCCCTTCATTTTATAATTTTATTTTAACATCCCCCCCACCCCCCCTTTTTTAATCACTTAGATTTTTTTTAAAGACAAAAGGAAGGGACCATGTGAAAACATCACTATGGAAACATCATGGGCTCACTTGTACTTGCCTGCCAAGTGACTACCTAACTGAAGTTTTACATCCTATTGGATCACTGTTGGCCATCTGCTCTCCTTCAAACTTCTCTGAATTCCTTATTTCCCTGAAAAGTTCATTTTTAGAAAGGAGGGAGGAGGAGGAGGCAAGGGGAGAATCCGGCATTCTTGGCTAGGGCAGAGCTATTGTGAAAAAGGAAGATAAACTCGCTTGGGGGCAGCCCCTTAAAAAGACGAAGATCCATGTTTTGCAAAGTAATTTCATAGAAAATACCCCATTTCTAGATGCACTTTAATGATAAGAGTATATATTGGCAGCCACAAGGCAAAACAAATAAACAGCTGCTTCTAGTACTCTCGCACTAATTGCCTTCCTCTCCCCTTCTCTCATTTAGTGTCAAACGTATTTTCTTCTAAAATGTAACAGTTACTGCCTACGCTGGAGCTGTTGGCTGCAGGCTCCCCAGCCTTGCTCCAAATAAAACACAGAAATAGATTTCCTGCCAAGCACTGGGGAAGTTTGAAGACGTTAGTTTTTAAAAATACAATCTTTTTATCAGTGCCCTAAGCCTGCCAGAGGTAATTATGGGCCACGGTACATTTACATTAATGCATAGGACCTAGAGACGTTTCAAAAGCTTAATGGAGAAATTCAATAAATGTACATATCAAAAAATAAATTAATTAAATTAAACTGTCATGTAAAGATATCACTTAATTTTGCAGAGCGGAAGGCGCTCTTAATGGGAATGGAATGGATCAGTGAGCATTTTAAAACCCAAAGCTATAATTTAAATTCAGGCTCTCCTCTAGTGTGCGAGTCAGAAGGCATATTTATTATAGCCTTGGATTGTCAATTGTAATCGGTTTAGCAGAGACAAAGCTGTGTTGTTTTGCTTCCTTGCCCTCCCAGCTGCTTCAATATATTTTGATGTCAGACTATTGACAAGCAAATCAAAGGCTGAAATAAACTTATGTTTGCCTGTGATGAACTGGCAAAAATGCAGTCCCAGGCAAACGTAACGCTGACGCCTACGTATTTATTTATCAAGCAACAAGCGAAAAATGGTGCTGTGAAGCATTTAAACTCCTTTCTTTAAATAAACCAGTTGAATAGATTTACTGCTGCTCTTGGGGCCTGCTATGTGGCAATATAGACACAAATAGATTAAAATAAGTAAAAGCACTGTGAAAATGAATAACATCATTTAGAAGTCGCTGCTCTGATTTTTCCAGGTAACAATTAAAGTTGTTGTTCTCAGGACTCTTTTAGGGCTAGAGCCAAAGCCTGAGACCCAGCACGCACAGCCCAACGCTTCTTCTAGGCTGTCCAACCCATCAGCTCTTGATTCCCAGGGTGACTCTGGCATGGTTTGCTGCAGGATTTTATTTGGTAGCAAGCTACAAACCAAGCCTATGCTTCCACAGCCACGAGCAGCTGTCTCCTCCTTGCTGAATAAGCGTTCCAAGAATGGGTCAATTCTTTTACTGACATTCTTTTTTCTGTGTTCGCCAATTCCCTTTCTTATTAAGTCCATTTTCTGATCTGGATCACTGAAACTTGTCAGCTCATCAGGTTAGAACTGTCGTGGCTGCCTTCTTCCAGCCCATGTTGAGCTTAGCCACGGAGATGTTTCTCTGAGCCTGAAACTGGAGCCTTCTGCCCAGGAGCGCTCAGGTTTGTGAATCTGACTCCAAACAGCGCCGACAAACTCAAACCTCATGGTTAGGAAGAGCTGCAGCACATCAGACAGGGACAACTGCCCCAGACACACCTCTGAGGGCAGCAGCAAGTGGAGGGCAACAGGACCAGCCTCTGTGGGGTCCTGCTACCGTGGTGGGAGCCTGGCCGTCGGCAGGGAGGGAGGACAGCACTGCCCAGGGCGGGGGCAGAGAGGAGGAGACGGCTGAGTAGCTACCGGTTGTTGAGATATCATGCCACAGCTCTGATGAGCGGCTTGTGTTCAAACACAGTTAATTTCTTTCCTTTATAAAAATACCTGCGTATCTGTATTTGTTCTTCCTCCCATAGTAATAGAATTTTAAGGAGAAAGGGCTACACGTCTGCTTTCAGTGTCATCTTTTAGCAGTTTGTTCCCCAAGCTAATTATTATACTTGGAAAAAAAACACCACACACAGAAACATGGCTCTTAATACCAGACCGGATATTTTTTTTTTTGCTCACACATTAGACTACATAGTAAATAGAAGCCTCTTTTCTAACTTTTCTGTAATACGGCAGTTTTTAGCTTGCTATGTTATTCCTCTTCCGTGCCCCTTTTCTAAGATGCACATTATCACCCTTGATCACTCTTAAGAGAAGTCTTTATTTTTGCAACCCTCTTCAGTCTCCTTTGGCTTTGAGCAGGACTTAAACTGTTTTCTAAGGGACAGGTTACCACTGACTGCTGTTATAAAATATTGCTGTTCCACTTCTAAGGACGGGATAATTGGACACAGCTTTTACAGTGTGTTTTGTGCTACTACCCATATCTTTCTACTTATTTACATGGCTCCTGCTGTCACACCACCCAAATACTACAAACATTCTTCTTTGAGAGAAGGCAGTGGGGAAGGAAAGCGTTCTTAGCTGCTCTGCAGAAGAACAGATGCTGAGAGATTTAGGTCCTGGTCCAAAACAATATGTAGGCTCCAATTTCTGCTGTCACTGATGTCAGTGACAAGGCAGAAGTCCAACATTTTCCTTTAATTTGGACTTTAGTGACTTCTTCAATGTATAAGAAAATTATGGTCCAGTTGATAGCTGAATGTATGTATCTGTATAGATAAACAGCCACCTTATATCACCAGCCAAATACCATAACCACAAGTGTGACCGTTTCTTTCCAACAAAGCCACCACAGTCATTAAAAATGGTCTTTTATTTCTGAATAGCTTTTCCAGCTTAGCTGTCTGGTTCATGAGCTCTCACAGCTCCAAAGCTGATGAAATCTACAAAAGAGTCATAACTTCTTTTGCTCAGGGAAAGGAAAAGACTCAAAGAGTGCTGTAATAGTCAAAATAGGGTAGATTACAGGCATCCATTAAAGGCAAACTATTTCTAAACTTTTAAAATAGCTTTTATGGTAAAAATGCTTCTTTCCCATGTCACTTTGTAAACAATAAGTAAATACACAAAATACAAATTCTGAGCTATTAGGAGCAATGGTGGAGCTTTTGATGCTTTTCTAAAAAACACTTTTGAAAGTATTTGAAATATCTAAAAGGTTTGATTGTATTCAGTTGTTAGTCATAGAATTCTTATCACACTTTTACACTAAAAAATAAGGCATGTCTCAAATTTCTGAATATCAGCTGAATAAATTACAGTTTCATGCTTAAGTATCCATTAAGAGGTATATAATCAAGACTGAACTGTACTTGTATTAATTCATTAGTGGAACTGTAAGGCCCTCTTCTGGATTACAAATTACTGCACGGGCAAGCAAAGTGCATGGCAATGACAAAGCCAACCAACGCTACAAAAACATCTCAACGATATTTTCTTGATACTGTCACCAATTTAATTTCCTGGTTGTCACATGTATCTGCCCATCTTGGTTACTATAATTTAGTACCTGAGAACAACTTCAACTTCTTAGTGGATACTTGACCATAAAGCATATCTTCTGCTAATATTCACAAGAGGAGTGGACAGTCTAAAGAGAGTTGCAGAGAGTTTATCCACAACTTTGTATGAAGATGCTGTGCAGCCAAGTGACGCTTCCTTACGCTGACTAGCAATAGCATACAGAAACGGAGACATGAGAGACTGCTGTCTCATCTATACCTGTCTACATATGTATGTGAGTTCCAGAAGTTACATTTAAAAATTCGGCTTATGCTAGAGGGGGTGTAAAAAACAATGAAGAACAATTACAACGGTCTTATCTCAAGTCTTCAAGGACTGTATAATTCCTATATGTCTTTTAATTAAATATACATACCAGGACTGTGAAGGTCTTACAAATGTAACCTTCCAAGGCATTTACTTGGATTTGCCTAAGCACGCATTTACTATTGAAAAGCAAGATGCTTCTCCACAGACAGAAGGAAAGAAAATATTCTAGAACGTGCTGTACAGAAGGGTATGATTTTAATGGATCCATCTGGCTGTAAACAAGTGAACTTGAACCACAAGTTTTCCCCTTTCTAAAAACAACCGCTTATTCTTCAGCTTGGTCATGTATGATAACAAGAAATCACACTCATAGAAACACAGAACAGGTGGCAAGTATCCTGCTGTTAAAAACTCTGTACAGAACATTAGACATTGTTTAACTGGACTGCACATTTTAAAAAAAGTACACTGAAGAAGCCTTCACGTATCATTTCTTGGTAAGTTTCTGTCTCACATCAGCGCAGGGCTAATTACGACGGTCCTTCTTCCGTACTTTTGATTTTGGTGCTGCCAAGAAGAAATAGGAAGGGAAAAAAACCATGAGAAGTAAATTAAGGTAAAACCAGTGCCAGCGACCTTTTAAATTAGGTTGGTATCAAAATGGATCCATTAATGTGAAACCTACCATTGGGATTTTCTTGTCTGTAGAAAGCTTTTAACAGTTCCACTGCTTCTTTGGCACGATAGCCAGAAACGCACTGTTCGAATAAGAATGATGTTCATGAGTGCATCTGAGAATAACATATTCAATGCTTCACAATAATGCTTAAGTACAGAATAATTGTAAACAACTGTAGTGTCTGTTCCACTAATTTAACATGCGCCTTTAACTATTTGGGGGTCAGAAAATCTCCTTCTCAAGTTGAATACCTCATGTTTGAAAAATACTACGTTGAGGCTTAGCAGAGTAAATAATTCCCCTAATAACTCAAAAGTTAGGCAAAACAAACTTTCTTAGTAACTTAAGTAAAATTTTTATGCAATCTCCAATTTCTTTCTTATTAATGTGTCTCCAACTTACCTTATATGCTCTTCAAGCACTTGAAAATGTAAGAGACATGCACCTAGGTATTTATAGATAAGGCTACTACCAGACAACATATGTCCACACACCTATTCTTTATTCCTAACAGTCACCTCTCAGACGTCTTTGGTCCTTCCAAAATATTTTTCCAGGCCAAGAACATTAACGACAAAGAATTTAAATGTCACTAACACTAAGAGAATCTCCACCCACTCTAGAAAATGATGAATTACACCCATACATCCCACTGCAGTTACTTACAGAAACAAAGGAAGGATTTGCAGTAGCAAAATTAACCACATGCAAGTGTTAGCAAGTGAACACTCTTCCAATACTGACTATACAAATTAATTCAGGTGCTAGTCTCACGAACACCCTGACAGAAAGATCCTTAATATGTTTACGCTGGACTGCCAAACAGTATCGTCTTGCTGACCAAAATACTTTGAGCCACGAGCCTTTAGTGCTTATTTACAATGCTGACATACATTACTTATTTTTGACATTCGTTAAATCCTAAACGTTAAGTGTGGGAAAGAACTCTTAAGAACCCTAATCAGGATCCTTGTATAAGGCAGGGTCATCTACAACTGCATATTATGTAATAAATATAATGCTATAAATACTCTCATTCTCTAGGTATGTATAGGTATACAGGTATACTAGTATAATGCTGTAAAACACCTAGATTTCTGTATACTATACCTCCACTGAATGCCTGTCCAGCCTTTCTTAAGCGACTAAGATGCGTCATTCTCCCCAGTCTCTTCCAGTCCTTCAGTATCCTCACTGTTCAGAAAGTTTCCCGATATCCTAAACTAAATCTCCTCTGCTACTTTTGCAGTCTATATTTATTTTGGGATTTGAACTACGTGAAGGAGATCTAAGCTAATGCATTTTACATCATATATGGATAAACTGGCAGCAAAAATACAATCACTTCCAGTGGCTCAGCTAAAATCGAGGAACTTAGTAAGTTGCTGTTACTTGATCTTTATTGATTATGTCTTTGTACATTCTGCAGTTTAAAGTAATTTTTCCCTCATCTCTTCCTGCAGCATACACTTACTGTTCTAAGTATTACACATCTTTTAGATATACTCATTTCTTACCTTGTTCCACAATTATAATTCTTTCCTATCCTCTTTGATGCACTCGATTTTCTTTAATTTAAGGTCTTAATTTTTTAAATATTATTTTCTCGTAAAGTCAAGTTTATTTCACTTCTGATAATCTTTCATCTAAGTTCTTTTAAACTGATGCATAACATTCTCAAAGCACGGTAATGAAGCTAGGCACAGTACCCTAGCTGAAAAACAAAGGAAAATATTTTATAGCTTACTTCAAATGGTTCTCCTGTGTCCACCATATCATCAGATGAGATGCTCAAAACTGAGCCACAGCCTCCAAATCGCTCATTTCGACAGCCATATACGACCCGTGGAATTTATGTGAACGAGTTAAGGTATTAAGTTAAAGTGAAAAGCAAGCAGGAAGTAAAGTAGCCTGATTTAAGCAGTCATTAAATTCCACTAAAATGTGCTTGTACTTTTCAAACTAAATTAGTTTGCACTACAATTCCTCCCTCATAAAATCCGAGCTTACTTCTGAGTAACATAAGATGTCTTGCTGAAGATGCACATCCAGCCTTCCTCAGAAAAGGAGAAGCATGAATCCCAAAGCAGAGGCATACAAAGCCATGGTTTTCCAAGTGTTACAGCATTCAGAACTGAACACTGAACTGAGATTACCTCATTTTACATAATAACAGATATCTCTAAAATGTATTTTTACATCCCTAAGACAAATTGTTGTTTGTCATAATTTCACCGTTTCACTTTCATTCTTGAGTCTCTCACTATTTACCACACAGTACGTGGAGGTGGGTGCAGACTCTCACACGTAAGATGGCACCCCTGTTGGCTTTGTCTGACAGCCTCTGTGGGCTCACTGCCAAAAGAGTAACATTTTGACATATGGTTTCCCAGCACGAATAAGCATGAAAGGATACTCATCAAGCGCACAGCAGCTGCACACATGATACAAGGCTCTACGGTTACATACAATACTGAGTGTGCAAACACTTCTGTATAATCTCTGTTGTGTTGCTTGCACCAGTCAAGGACCTGATCGATTGCCACCATTTCAGCATGTCGAGTAGCCTAGGAGATAAAAATAAACATTTTCTTACAGTTTGCATTGATTCTCAGCTTTAATCGTCTCACTTGTGCAAACAAAATAAAAGGCAATGTCATGAAATTATTCTTTCAAGTCAAAGGTACAATGACCTCACATCCGATTTATTAATAATGCAATTATTTTTGCTACTGTACAAGAAGTAATGCAATGCTTTCTTGAGAAGTCTCTTTTTAGTATACCTCTTTGCTGGTTCAAGTTGCAGAAGAAATTTCATGCAGCCCAAGCTGCAGAAGAACCACTCAGACCAAGAAAGAACATATTCAACCTCAATCTCATATGCAGCACACACAAGATCCACAAGCGCAAACCAGTTTTTTCTTCAACCTGTTCCTAAGCAGAGGAGCCTGCTCAGAAGTTCTCCTCTCTCTGTCGTGCCAGCATAGTAAGACAAGACACGAAAGCTCTTCTTGGGGCTTAAGGGACATACAAAGCCCAACAGAACAATTCATCTAGCCCACTGTGCTTCCAAGGGCAAGAATGTAGGCCAGGTCAATTTCTCTGGAAATCCAAAGAAACTGCTCCTACCTGCTACTTTTTCCTCCCTCTGACAATGTTACTGTGCCTCCATGGAATGAATATGCTTCATATTGCATTCATATATTGCATATTCATATATGAATGACTTCAGTATGTTTCTGGAATTGCTTGGCCTACTGTGTAGACACAGTATTTTCAGTCTGCCATCAGGTTTAATGCTGCTAGGAAATAAGTACATGCACAGTAAATCCCACAAGAAATAGGCAGGGATTGCAGCATATGCCTGATTACAAAAAGACAGAATATTGATTTATCTTTTTTTTTAATCCAAGACAACTGAATGACGAGCGTCTTGGAGGTCACAGCAATAGGTACGGCACAAAAACCTGAACAGAAAAGAAGTGTTGACTTTAATTGCAGAGATAAACACAATCAGTAATGTCCCAGTATCACTCCGAAATGTCTGCAGCAGTGTTTTTTGCCAATCAAATGTCAGAGCAAAAACATCACAAAGTACTACTTATGAAAGGACTCCCCAGTTACAAAGCCTGATGCTTATTTGAGTTAAAGCTGTTTGTACTTTCCTTCCTTTGAATCTATTCTGGAAATAGATGTTTTTGACACAGGCATTAGACTTAGACTCAATCAATCCAAATTATACTTGTACCTCTGCTACATAGGTCTTTATGTGACCTTAGCTAACTTCCTCTCAATACATGAACCTGGGTTATTATTTTAGCACTTTGAAGATCTGTGGTGATAACTGTGAGATGCTCTACAGTATATGGCAAAGGGCTCATGTATAAATAAGTTACTGGTAAGTTTAATGCTGTTTAAAAATATTTTCAAAATCCTACAGAGATCTAGGTTGCCTATGCCTACATTAGCAAATACTGCAGTGCAAGAGGAGTGTATCTGTAGAGCAAGACAGCGCTGAGGACTCAACACCAATTCAGGGGAGTTTACACTGGCATAGCTCCAGTTTAGTCCCGTAGACTGTATATTCCCAGCAACAGCTGGAGTGCATTAGGTATGCTCCCCGAGCATATATTTTCAGCATAGTTTAATCTGAAAGGAAGACAGTTTGCCATCTCTGAGAGACAAACCAAAGCACAGCAAGCAGGCACAATCAAGAAATTTATTCCGTAAGTGCACTTGTGATCTGAACTACCATAGTAATGAACCCACTTGGAATAAAAACATGGATCTCAATATGCAGACATGATTCTTCCAGACCTACTAGTGGAATGTTGCCATGAAGGTTCCCTAGTTGAATAAATGAGATTACACCAGCTGAAGTCTCAGTGCACGCATCTTATGGAGGCACAAAGCACAACACCCTCCAGCAGAATGATGCCTCAGAACTGCTACAGCTACCAAAATCCACAAGTGTAAACTGTGGGTATTCTAATTTTGCGCCCCTCGGATCAGAAGAGACATGAATACCATGTTGTCTTTTCAACTCCTGAGCATGAATTGAAACCATATAAGCAATAAGCCTGCATTACCTGAAGAAAACATGCCTCTAACCTGTAACGCTGCTCTCTACTGAGTATACTGAGCAGCTTTTAGACCTCTGCTGATCTTGGGAGTACAAGTTAAGAACACATATGCAGCTGCTGTAAGTCATACCGGTTTCTGCAGTAATAGCAGACAACTACACAAAAGACATTACACTAACACAGAATATTACAAGACTCCAGTGCACCCACATCTTAAGTAATACATGCTTGTTTGGCCACCTCACCTCATGAAGACATGGGAACACCACAACAAATTCACCACAGGGTGAGAAAGGATTATCCAAGTTACAGAACAGTCTCTGTACAGATATTAACTAGACTATGGCTCTCAACTCACCAGACACAGTCATCAGTTTTCCAAGGTAAGAGGGCTACGGTAGAGGTTTATAAAAAAATCAAGAAAAATGTGGAAAAGCAAACAGTAAATTGTTATTTATTATTTCTCATAACAAGTGGGCACCCAATGAAATTATCAGGCAGCAGATTTAAAACAAACAAAAGGAAGTACTCTTTCACAAAGCACGTAATTGAATTGTGGAACTCATTGCCACAGGATGCTATGGAAGCCAAAACCATAAATGAGTTCAAAAAAGGTTTAGACAAATTCGTGGAGGATATGTGCACAGACAGCTATCAGAAACAAGGATCCAGATACAGTCTTGGGCTCTGGAAGTCCCTAAGTCATTCACTTTCAGAAGAGGAAAGGCTACGCAAGGGGAAGGCTTACACTAATGTCTTCATGTTTCTCAAGGTCCTACTTTAAGCATCTGCTAAAGGTCCCTCTTAAAGACAAGATATGGGGGAAAAACTGACCTTCTCAGTCTGCCTTAAGATTTTATTTTGTATTGAGCTATGACCAGACAGTCTTTTTTTATTGACTTGCCATGTGTAAAATCACATACAGAAAGAGATTACTTTCATTTTGAGTCACTGACTCAATTCGTAAGCTTCTATAAGCCCCTACTGTTTTTTAATTTGCCCAATCTTACGTGTTATTTAAAAGCCAAGAAAACAAAAGCAGGTAGAGTAGCAAGGAAAAGAGACTTGTTAGAGAGTGGCAAATAGCGTTCCAAGGAGAAATTATTTGAAGCTGATGTCAGTGGGGAAAAAAGCCTTGACAAAGCTCTAAAATAGTGCCCCAAACCGTGGCCAATGTTTTACAGACAAATAAAGATACCATCACTGCCCTGAAAAGCTTACCTTCTAAATCTTAGACAAGAATTAACACGTGAGAGTACAGGGGGCCAAAGCTCTAACTTCTATATCATCTTGTGGCTTCCTTAGTAATTTCAGAGTGCAAACAATACTTAATTTTCAATTATCATGTACCGTACTGGCAAGATGATCTGGGCAAAGACACGTGCTACAATGACCCAACGGAGAAGTCATCTGCATGTATCAACAAAGGACCTAAGACAGACTGCATTTTAGTGGGAAGGGAATGATTGCATCACACATGGGAATAAAGATGCCAAAAAAAAATAATTCTAGTTGGGTAGGGTCACAGATGTTATAAGGAAGAAAATTTTCAAGTTGTTCTGAGGCAAGACTGTGAACAAGCAAGTGTGGGAGCTGCCAGAGGGAACAGAGTACTGGCACAAACTTGTGGCTGTATCGCCAGGCTGTTGAAAGTAATGTCTTACACAGACATTTGTTGTGCTATTGCCCAATGAATGCAAGTAATGACCTGCCTAACTATTTTGAAATGCTGACGCCACAGCCATGCTCCTAAAAAAATAAAACAAAACAAACACAGCTGTATATAAACTCCTGTCCTCCCACAGCATCTCTGACATTACTGTGTTCTTCTATGGACACGCAGGGCAGAAACAAAGTATGCAGGGTGACAGGAGAGAGACTGGGGGGGAAAAAAAAAAAAAAAAAATCAGAGAGCTTTCAGCAACTAAATCTTTCTGCCAAAACAAGGAGCTTAGGAACAGAAAAGGAGGGGGTGTAAAGAAGACGCTACCTGCTCCTAACTCCAGTCAGTCGGATCAGAGGATGCAGGGACTTACTTAAGGAGAAGGCAGGGAATTTATTTGACACAAAGCCTAGTGGCAAGTTGATTCCTGAGCAAGGGTGGAATTGTAGGGAAGGACTGCAGATCTAACTGGATAAATGATCATTTTTTAAAAGTGGAAAGAAAGCTTGCAAGGAGTGGAAAAAAGCCAATAGCAAAGGCTAAAGGAAGAATCACCAAACATCAACGTTGCAAAACAAATTACATGAAAAGTAAAAATGTCTTGAGACAAAACATGTGAAAGAAGAATTACAACTACTACAGTGACCTCCAGATGATGCTCAAATACAATTATAGTACTACTCCAAAACAAAATCAGTATTTTGCATTTTCAAAAAAACATGACACAGAGAACATGGTCAAAAGGCAGAAAAAGAGTATGGAAGCAGAAATTACAGTGTACGGGATACAGAATTATGACATTAAAATTATGGAATTGCCTAGGGCATGGAAGAGGGATGAGGGGCAAAAACCCAAGCTGATAGATCACCTCCACCAGAAAAATACTAAAGAACTTGTGCACGAGGCTGCCAATCCCACAGCAATGCTTTTGATGTGTCAAGGGAGAGTATTGCGTGACTGAAGCTTGTCAGAGCAAAGAGAGTTACTGTAATGAAGAACAGGAAGGACACACAGTCCTGACATCTACTGATCCAGGATAGTCTCAACAGCAAAACATGCAGCATAACAAACTTTGAAGGTAATATTATAAGGGCTAGTCTATAAAAGGGAAAGGACATAGAATGCATATGGATTTACATAAGACAGCTGACACTAAATTAACCTAGTAACTTTCTTTGACAAATGTTTTTTCTAGGCAAGAGAAACACCCATCTCATCTCTCTGAGCTTCTACAAAGCTCCAGGCACAGCACAACACATGAAGTTATTGTCAGTCTGGGGAAAACAGCATAGCACAAGAAATGCAAGGTGAGCAAGCAAAGAATAGAAGTTGCTTTGAAAGGAGAAATATTTATCCAGAGGGAACTAATTAGCAAAGATGCTTGAAGATAAGTTTGCTTAAATGTTTTCAGTTGTGACATTGGCCTTAACTAGAAAAACACCTACAGAAAATAGCTAGCGATGTGATGTCTTTCATGTGATGAACGACATCATCAAAAGAGACAGGGTCAGAGCACCACTCAAGAAGGGGACGGCCTTATAGATGAGTATAAAAAAACCTAAATAACAAATGAAGAATAACAAAACAGTGTTAAAGACCAAGGCAGCTCCAGAAAAGATGGGTTGACTTAATTCCAGAAGAGTGGGAAGTATTGTTACCAAACAAGGCACAAGAGAAAGTCTACCTGGAATAAAGTTGACAGTTCTGGTTAAATGAAGTCAAGAAAGATGAATCAAAGCTGGAATGGATGTATATACGAATTATTGGAATGAACACAGAAAGAAAGCCTATCTTCTGAGAGGAGATTAAAAAGCTGACTTGGGAAAAAACAAAAGCCAAAAGGGAATACGACTTTAAATACCACCAAGCTATGTAAAATAAAGGATGACGCTGGCACAAGAACAGAGATAACAGATATAAACAGACAATAAAAAGTTTAAAACTGGAAATAAGATGTTTTCTAACCATCTGAGGAATGATGTTCTAGACAAGTCCTCCAATGTGAGGTGGGACAAGAAATTAGTTTCAAAATGGTCCTTGACAAATTTATGGTGTCTGCTGGAACTGCCTCAATGGTTCAAGAGGGTTTTTTTTTTCCCCCCAGGATTGTTTCTAAATAATGCCAGAAATCGTTAGGAGAAAACTGAAAACAATTTCCTGCATCCACATTTCCCAGCAAGTGCCTCTTTTTCAAGCTCACATTTTCTTTTAGACTCTATGGAGCAATTAAGTATCTGATACAAAATTTAGAAGCACTAAGTACACAGCATTTCCAATCACTATAATATAAGCATTTATGAAAATTAAGCCACAAAAGAATTGAAACTTGAGCTAAACAGAAATTGAAAAAAGGACTGGCTTTCAAAGATATTAACAGTTTACTCTTTCAAAAATGCAGATGAATTTTTTGAAATCAGGCTGCTTAGATTTAAGTGCATACCTTCAGGCAACCCTGATGTTAATACAAAAAAAGTCTGAAAGTTTCCCTAAGGTTTTTAAGATTATTTTGTTATCAATCTTGTCAGTTACATTCTGCCCGTATGACTTTTACACGGCATTACTATCTCTGGTGCAATTTTCCCACAAAGTGTCTGCTTCCTCACAGTATTTACACTGATTTAACTCGAGATAGCTAGCTTCAGCTTCTCCGTCATCTCTCTCGAGCTGCATTAGAATTATTTTAATATGTTATGGATTGTCCTGTAGTACACATTAGTATAATGATTCATTTTTATTGTTACGTTTTTGAGCTTAGAAGGCTCATTTTCACCTTCTGTTATATTTTCAGATTTGAGACATCTGAGTTAGAGCCAGATCCTGCAACCAGATCCATTTATACAAAACTTCCAGTTGCACAAAACCCCTGTTGGCTTTAATGGGTCTCTTGGCGCGTATAAGATCTAATTCGATGGCTAAAATTGCAAGCCTCACATCTAAAATTTACAGGCAGTCTTTTTTAGGATGAACAACTTTGTCAAAGGAACAACTTCTGTAAATTAAAGGTGAGATTTCGTTAGCCTGCACATTCTGTAACACGCAACTTCCCAACTCCTCGTCTTACCCCCGCCCCTTCCAACGTACGACTATTAACGTTTTATCCCTTCATTTGTACGGCAGCTTCCCTAGCAAAGCAACGGAGTTCGACTTCCAGTTTATATTTCATTGCTTCTCAGATAAACCTTAGCGCGAAACACGAAAGCGCCAGTCCGCTCAGGACTATAAACGCTGTTTCTGGAGTGCCTACGGGAAGAATTTCAGCAGAAAGGCCGCACAGGTCGCTCCTGCCTCACGCTTAACCCCCCGGTGATTTCAAAGGCCCCCAACTCACGTTCTTCGTCTCGTTAACCTCGTTGCTGCCCCTCCCTACGACCTCGCCGTTGTACACCAAGAGGCAGCCGACGGGAACCTCACCCTTCTCCAGCGCCTCTTTAGCCTGCAGGACGGACAGATAGATGGAAGGAAGGAAAGAAGAGGACGTTACCCTCAGCAGGTACGCGCCAGGCTTTAAGGAAGCTTCACTCTCGTGCCGCCGTGAGGGAGGCCGCGGCCCAGCCCCCATCCGCTCCCCTCAGGCCGCCTCCTCCTCCTCCTCCTCCTCCACCACCGCCGCTTCCCCACCGCCTCTCCCGCCCCACCGCGGAAGAGCGGAGCCCTCACGGCGGGGGCGCAGCGGGAGCGCCCCGACCCCTGTCCGCACTGACCACTTCGAGGGCCTGGTCTATCCAGGCCACCGCCTTCTCCTCCTCCTCCTCCTCCATGGCCGGCACCGGCGGAGCGCGGGCGGCGTTTCCGGGGGCCCGGACGGCGAGGCACGGCGGGCGGGGCCGCTGCTACCGCCCCTTCCGCCGAGGCGAGGGGCGGCCGGGCCGGGCGCGCAGGATGCTCCGGTCCCTCTGGAGTTTCCTCAAGCGGCACAAGAAGAAATGCCTCGTTCTTGGCACCTTCCTCGGCGGTGAGCGCCCGGCAGCCGGGCTGAGGGGCGGCGGCGGGCAGTAACGGGGCTCGGCTCGGCGCGGGGCCGACCTCGGGGCCGTGGGGCCTCCCTGCTCCCGGTTCCCGCAGGGCGAGGCCCCCTCAGAGACGGCGCTCGGCCCGCTGGTCGGGCGGGTTCCCCGCTGGTCGGGCGGGTTCCCCGCTGGCAGGAGAGCTTGTCTGCCGCCGAGGGAGCGCCGCGGTGGCGTGGAGCAGCCCCTCGCCGCGCCGGTGGGACCAAAGCGCGCCCACCGACCGCCTGCGGGAGAGCTCGGGGGTGGGGGGGTCTCCTAGGCAGGGAGGAGAATCTACACCTTGTCCTCTAATGCCTGGAACACAGGGGTCCAAGCGGCCTGGGTGTTCTTACGGTGGGTGTTGGTGTTGCTCTGAAACGGCGTTTAACCGTGCAAAGCGTGGGTGGCGTTTGTGTTGTTTATTATTTTTGGGACGGAGGCTGAAAGCCTGTACTTTTCAAAAAGTGACTTGTGCGTTGAGGTGAATTGTCAAGTAAAAATCAGCTGCAGACACGAGACTTCACTGGAGGGGAGGATTTACATTAATTATTCAAGCTGTCCTTTCTCTCTTAAGGCTCTTGTCTAACCTGTAGGGTGGGTATGGTCTGGTAAGCTCCTCCTTTCTTTGGAGCTATTACAAGGTTATTTTTAGTCGGAACTGGATTTAAAAGAACACCTTGGATCTATCTCTGTGTTTACTATTAAAGTGCATATCTGTGCAGCTGGAGATTAGATACTCCTCAAAAGGTAGAATCACACCTTTGCGTGCTCAGTCATCACATGTGCTTACATTTTATACAGATAACACAGAATTAAATACTATAGAGTTGCTAAAGAAAGTTTATATTTGTTTACACCCACTGGAACTACACATAGGGCTACAGGGTCTTTGCAGTACGTTTTGTCTTGTGTTCAGGTGGGGTGTCTTGTGAAGGTGAATTGTCTATACTTCTGGCTTGCCTTGGTGGTTGCGTCCTCTGCATCCCTTCAGTATGAATCCCTTCTGCATTTTTCCAGAGTGCTGATTGGTACACGGTAATAGGTTAGACAATGTTTACTGAGGTACTTGTCAGGCTGCTTCTCCAGTTTATCCCTTCGCCTGTGAGTTTTCTGACTCTAAGTACAGTTGAACATAACGTTCACCAGTTTCTGAGCCACCACGCTTACAGCCCACCATGTTAAGTGAACAGGTTTACTTCAGTATACCAGGCTGTAACCTGCAAGCTGTAACCCCCTCACCTTAACTGTCTTTGTGAGGGTGGTGGGCGGGCAAATGGAAATAGTAAAAACATGAGTTGTCCCAGTTTCAGCTCATAAACAGGGTTCAATATCCAAGTGGCAGAGCAGATGTCAAGGAGCTTGTGGCTTTTGATAGTCCTCATAGCCTGAAAGCCTAAATTCATCATGTAGCCATCTGCCAGCCTGCAAACCATCCTAATATCGCTGGATTTGCAGCTTTTCCCTTATGGTTGGGGCTGTTTACGTACAGTTCAGTGTCACTTTCACTAAAATGCTACTGACTGGATCAAGTGCACTTAAAAATAATCAGGGACTAAAATAAAGTCATTTGAAGTATGACCAATCCAAAAAAAAAAAAAAACCAAAACCAAGATGCCCCTCTTGTAACAAGGGTTTTAACTTCTGACTGAAAATATTGAACTATGCTGTCATTGCCTGCAGCATGGATCAAGTACCTGTTTCCTCAGGCCATGCAGTATTAGAGGGTTCTGTAGCAAATTGCTTTTTTCTGCTTGAGACTCTGTAGTTAGTCAGGGCACCCACAAGCAGGGGAACGTCATTAGCTGCCAACAGCTGCAACTTGCACCATGGTATTTTAGGGCAGCCTGGAAGATGGGGAGGGATTTACTGCAGAGTGCTGCACTACAGTTGTTCAGAAGCTGAATCTTGAGTGCTTTGGCCATCCACATATTAGTTATGGATCAGACCTTAAAATAACTCCAGGAGCTGTGGTAATGCCATCACCAATGAATCAGAACTCTGAGATCCACAACAGAGTCTCCTCCAAAAAATACTGCCTAATGTTGGAAGGTAGAATGCATCTTTACATCGCTGCTTTAACGTGAAGACAGAATATTTGGAAGTAGCTGAATGATTTTAAGAAAAGCATCCTAATCTGCTGATTAAATACCAGGGACTGGAATCTACATCTTTGGTGTTTGGGCTCTTAAAAAAAAATTAAGAGCTGTAGGTGCATTTTCTGGGAAGGAGGATGTAACAAGGAAAATAGGATATCACAGGGTTTAATGATTTTAAGTCTAACTGGCACATGGTCAGAGATTAATGTGAGTATTTAATGATTCGTTGGACAGTACAGAAAAGTCTGTTATTACTGATACAATATTATATCAGTGTTGTGTTACTGAAGAGTTATTGCACCAAAGTCTGAGTTGGCTGGTAGCCCTAGCCTTTCCTCT
Source organism: Phalacrocorax aristotelis (assembly GCF_949628215.1). Lineage (NCBI taxonomy): Eukaryota > Metazoa > Chordata > Aves > Suliformes > Phalacrocoracidae > Phalacrocorax > Phalacrocorax aristotelis. The sequence goes on from NC_134278.1 coordinate 67,225,359, forward strand.
GTTTACTGAGATGGGCTCCTTGTGTGTTATCAGTGGCTGTCATTCTTAGTGTAATTTCTGTCAATCCCAATGCTGCAACAGATTTTTTCTGCTGATGAAGATACAAAACTCGTAAGAGCTCAAACTGAGGGAAAAGCAGCTGAGATGCGTGTAATTTTCCCTTAATCATAGAGTCAGGTTGAGAAGACCTCAACTTAGCAAAGACCCTGTACAAACCCTTTCTTCAGAAGTCTGTTCTTTTAGCAATATAAAGTAAATTGCATGCAAACAAAATCCAGTGCTCTGGGATCAAACCCACCAGAAATATTTAAAGCAGAGAGAGAGCTAGCATGATGTAGGTGGAAGGATGCGTTATGTTCACTTATTATTGGATAGGTGGATTTACCTTAAAGTGGCTTCTATCTTGGTGCTCAGCGTTCAAAGCAGATTTCAGTGGATATTACAAAACAATTCACTGTTGAAATTATCTCCTTGCAGTAGAACAGCAAGTTCAGGGTGTACCTGCAATGTATGGTTCTGATTTCAGTGATGAATTAACTATTGTTCAATTTCACCTGTTGCAACCTTTGGCTTGCAGAAAGAGCATTTCAGTTCAGAAGTCTGTCTGCTTAGCAAAGAAAGTTGTCTTGGTTTGTGGGTGAGTGCAGGGGTGTTAAATACATTTTGGTGTGACCAAGAGAGTAAGGCTTTAGTGCCTTTTTATTCTAAATATGGTTTTCAACCACAATGGGACAGTTGTATGTCAGTTGATGCATGGTTTACTTGTACATAAGGACAAACCACAACTTGCGGAGCTGTTGATGTTCTGGAAGGATGCAGGTTTCTGCATGTCAGTGCAATTTCTATATAATGAAATTCTTAAAACTGAAATTTTTCCCTTAATTTTTTTTTTTCTGGGGGAAGTATGGCAGTGAGGGTAAAGGTTACATAGGGTTGTAAAGAGGTTTCCTGAAAACTTGATGCCTCCTTACCACTGGTTACCACTACCATTCTTCTGCTCATGTCTCCATTCTACCTGTGAGGAAAGGAAAGAGCTAAGGGAGAGGTAAGCCATAACTTATGTGATGTCAGAAATATTCTACCTGTTTGAGGTCACTGGTATGAATATCTTAAGAGCCTGCAGATTTTGTAAGCTACTTCCATTGTTTACATTTAGATGCAAAGAGACTGTACATTGCTATAGCCCAAGAGGGCTACAGAGACATATTAGAGCATTTTTATCTCAACTCACTGTTCAGACGTATCAAGGTGTAGCTTCCCCAGGTATTCCTAGTGTTGTAGGAGAGTGTTGTGGTTTAACCCCAGCTGGCAACTAAGCACCACACAGCTGTTCGCTCACTCATCCATCCTCCTCTGCCTCAGTGAGATGGGGAGAGAATCAGAAGGGTAAAAGTGCAAAAACTTATGGGTTGAGTTAAAAAATAGAAATAATAATAAATTGTAAGGAAAGGGGGGGATAACAGTGAGAAAAATAAAATCCAAGAAAGACAATTGATGCAAATGAAAACAATTGCTTACCACCAGCCAACCTGATGCCCAGCCAGCCCCCCAGGCAGCACCCCACCCCACCCCCCACCAACTGCTCCCCTAGTATAGTTGCTGAGCATGACATCATGTGATGTTGGATATCTCTTTGGTCAGTGGTCCTGGCTGTGTCCCCTCCCAGATTCTTATGCCCCCCGTCCAGCCTGCTCGCTGCTGGGGTGGGGTGAGAAGCAGAAAAGGCCTTAGCTCTGTGAAAGCACTGCTCAGGAGCAACTAAAACATCCCTGTATTATCAACACTGTTTCCAGCACGAATCTAAAACATAGCCCTGTACTAGCTAGTATGAAGAAAATTAACTCTATCCCAGACAAGACCACCACAGACAGCCAATACAAGTGTAAATACATTTCACTTTGTAGATCAATTTTAAAGCAGTATGAACTGTAGTTCAAGATCCTTACTGAGGTTGCTGTACCTGAAGGTTGTGGCATCAGGTGATATAATCCTAGTTTGTACCACTCATCTGTTTCTGAACCCTCTGTGAATTGGAAGTGTTGTGATGGCATTACAGTAGTTTGCATAGTTCACACTTTAATGAAGGCAGAAAAAGGTTTATGTAGAAATTATCTTTTGGGAGGTCTCATTATTGCTGAATTTTCTTAATTCCTGGTTTTGTATAGAATATATGGGAAAGATTCAGTATGAAGTTCCCTCTATGCAACGATTTAGGAATTAGACATGAGTGAAATGTTGCTGATCCCTCTTTTTGCAGACTTCCTATGCTATACTGAGAAGTAAATTGAGTTATATTAGCTATTGTAAAAAGTTGGTGTCCACTTTGCTGGTTTATGACAACAGAGGCTTTCAGAGTGTCAGTCTAGTTTCTCACAGTTGCATTAGCAGACTTGATGTTATGGCAGTTCTTGGCATGTGGCTTTATCTGGTCCTGCTTCCAACTCCAAGTGACGATGTTTTCGTGTGATGCATTCAGTCTGGACTTCTTGGAAGTCTGTGTTATTTTCAAGTCTCCTGAATTAATGCTACCTGTATCAATATAGACAGACACAGTAGTTCTAAAGTAAAATGTGAACATGCACGGAGACTGACTCCCAGCTCCTTGAAATGTCCCATAAGCCAGAGGCTGGCAGAGGCTGTGATGCCACATTTAGGTGTGAGCAACTAGTGGGCTGAAGGTCATTGTCACAAACAAGACTCAAATTTTCCAAGTGTGGTGTGGTGTCCTCCAGGCGACTTAGAGGCACTTACAAGCCACACAGTTAGTAACAGAGACAGTCCGCTGCTGACGTCCAAACTTTGTTGCTGTTCATTGGTTTTGCTTAAGCTGGGTGGATGGTGTAACTTTTACTTTGGTTAACTTGTAATGCATTGTGTTCCCAAAGATGAAGATGATATTGGAGTAAATAACGTCTCTTATTGGTGGGTCAAAGTTATGGCTCAGTTCAGGGGGAGGAGGGGAAATAAGACTACCTGTAGCTGATGTTGCATCATTTTAGACATCATTTTTTCCAGAAATTCCTTGTTAAACCTTGATGACTCCTAATGCAGCTTTGGACCCTCCGAGGCACAGCAGTTCTTAGTACAGAGTAATGACACAGCTTTAACAGTATTAAGCAATTAGGTGTCTTAATTATAAAGGTGCTGCTTCAGCATATCACTCAAGGGCATGCGCAGGATTCTCCTTGGATTGTTTGCATGTCTGCCTGTGTCCTGTGTACGTGCAGGAAGAGTCCTTTTTTTAATACTTATGGGACCTTTCTGCCACAAAACCTGGAGTTAAAGGATTTCTTTTGCAGGAGAAAAATAAACAAAAGTAGTTATTTGGACAAATTACTATGTCTGAATGTAATGTGAAAAATGTGTTGGGATAAAATGATTGGAAAAATCTTGTGTTCAAAAATTATTTGCTAAGACTAAAAAAATTGTTGATGTTTCAGTATATTAGCTGGAAAAAAAAAATCAGTACCCTGACAGTTGTGTTCTAAATACATACTATTGGCAGGAATTGATAACAATTGATAATTGTTATTTGTGGAGTCTCATTTTGGTTAATAATTTACAATGGTAAAGTTGCATTTTATGTATACGGAACCATAATATTCAAGTTTGCATCTAATGGAGTGAATCTTCCACATGTTACGTGCTCAGTCTGCCTAAAGGCTGAAGCAAGAGAGTGACTTCACCGGTTTTATTTTATGAGGCTTTTGGGAAATAAATGGAAATGACCGTGGTTGTTCCAAACTGGTCTGGCTTGTATATGCTTATTAGGAAACATCATGTTGATACGAATAGCTGGGGTTTTTTTCAACCATCAATACTGGGGCACAAAGTTGACAAGCCTTTTGAAATACTGTTGGTAGTTTTGGAGAACGTATTGAAAAGTTTTAATGATCTAAAAAATGTAGCTGAATTCAAAATCTTGGAGTTGGGGTTTTGTTGTTTGGGGGGGTTGTTTTGGTGGTTTGTTTTTTAAGTTTTCATGAATCAGGCTTATAAAAATAGTTTTAAAACTTTCAGCATTCAGAAACTGTTAAATGCCTTGTTCATTCAGATATTAACTTTGAAAAATTAAAATGGAATTTTGAAGAAAACCTTGTAGCTCTGTTTACTTTGAAAGTGCTTGGTGGGAAAATATAAAAGACTTAATTTTGATGTTCACACTTATACTGTGTACCACTATTGACTTGACAGAGTTTCAGTACTTAGGGGATTGCTCCCCAGTGGACAGGTGATCAACTTGTACAATCTGCTGGGGTTTGTTCCTGCGTTTTCTCTCCCCCCTCCCAATTCTTTCATGAAAGAACATGGGGAGAGCTTGTTATATGCCTAAATAGGTAACTGCTGCTACCAGTGTGTTCAGGAGGCAGCAAAGGAACTTGATACACAGGAGGTGTTATGAGAAGCCCTAGATGGAGGGGGAGAAATTCAGACAAAGCAGCTTGCAGTGGGCAAAGGTGCTGAGGATAAGTATAGAGACATAGTGGTAGCTTGAGGAATGGCTTAGAAAGGGGAACGGAGATGAGGGAAGATGAGAAGAGGGCTGTGGGCAGCTTGGAGGGATCGCTGGACCCCTGCTCGTGTGGGAAGAGCAATTGGGGAAACGTCAAAGTGACATATGTTGGGAGAGGAGGAAATGTAGAGCAAAATTTTTTGGTGGGTCTTTGTGGAAATAGAGATTCATAGCCAGAGTGATGAGGGATGATCAGATCCTCAAGGACAGGAAAAGAGTGGGGCTGGAGAGCAGGAACCAAGCATGGTAAGGAATAACAGGGCCACAGTCAAGGCCTACTGAAGCAAAGGTTCTTCCTACAGACAAGTTTCGGCACCAAATGAAGGAAGTGTTTGTAACATTTTACTTTTATGTCACATTTAAGACTTGAATTTTATCTCAAATTTCTCCTAATTTTATAAAGATATCTTTTTTAAAAAAATGTAAGTTTTCATCCATCTCCAGACCTGTGCATTTCAGTTTCTTTTTTCTGTTTTTGTTATGCTGCATTTTTTTCTCTTCCCAATATTTGCTTCAGTCTCTTCAGTGCTAGTTGTTCATGGTGCAGTAGTGCCAAAATTGCTGCCTTTGCAAGGCAAGATATAACTTCTCAGGAAAGTTTCTTATACTGATTCAAGTCATTACCCCTGACATTTTAATTAATTTTGAAAACATTATTTCTGAGTATTACTTTGTCAATCACTGTTAAAATACTCAAGACCCACATATTCCAAAAAAACTCAGTTTATACCCTTATGGTTTAAAATCAAAGAAAGGGGCTGAAGGGGCTTTCCTCACTTTTTTAAAGCGGCTTCTAATATGAAAATCTCTCTGTAGGAGTCTATTTACTGGGAAAATACGGGCAGAAGAAAATCAGAGAAATCCAAGAACGAGAGGCAGCTGAGTACATCGCCCAAGCGCGAAGGCAGTATCATTTTGAGAGTAATCAGAGGACGTGCAATATGACAGGTAAGATAAGGAAATAGCTACCATTCTTGATAGGTGGAATTATTTGGGGACTTAAACTTTATAATGACAGTGGAAAAAGAATAAGAAATGTAGGTTAATTCAAACTCTTAATTAAATACTAGTGCATAAATAGAGTCATTTTTATATAATAAACACAGAATATGAAGAATGGAGGATTGAAGGGATTTCTAGAGGTCATCTTAAACCTTGGTTTGAATATATCCATATGTAACGCATACAGATATACGTCTGGGTTATCATTTTTTGTCACTTCAGGACCCTTTGTGTATTTCCCTAAACTACATGTGGTATTGAGGTGTGAAACAGCACCCAGCTTTCTGATTTTACAGCAGGATTATTTTATTCCTTATAACATGTTAGTAAGCTACACAGCTACTTTGTTCAGCCTCCTAGCTTTGCCTGTTGAGCAATGCGGTTTACATTGTATAGCAGCTATTGAGTGAGAGCTGGGGATAGGTTTATGATGATTTTTTTTTGTTGACAGGTTTTTTTCCCTTTTTTCTTTTAATAACAGTGCTGTCAATGCTTCCAACATTGAGGGATGCCTTAATGCATCAATTAAATTCTGAGAGTCTCACATCCCTTCTTAAAAATAGGTAAGACTGTTTTGTTAATTGTGTTAAAGATCACTTGTTTTGATCACAAGATGAGCCCTTTTTTTTTCAAATTCCGTATTTATAGTGTAGAAAGCATGCAGGATTTTGGTTCTGTGTCCCATTGAGTCAGTAGTCTTAAAGTATTTTGAAAACACTATGTAAATATTTTGTGTCATGTTAGATGTATTTTGATAGGTATGGCTGGCGTTTTCCAAACATTAAAAGAAATAATAGTTCCTTTAAGATGCTGCAATGAGAGCCATGGTTTTCGTTGAAATGCTTGTAAGATAGGCAGCTACAGCACTTAACATGATCTAGTCCTCTCAGACAGAACAGAGTATCTTGACTGAGTTGTTGATGTTGTGTTTTGTAAAAAAAAAGTTTATGTAATCTTATCAAGGTCAGATGTGAATAGTAGTGGAAAGTATCCAAGATGAGATTGCAAGTGGATGTAAGCTATGAGAAGTAATTTTTTTTTTTCTTTTTGAAGTAGAACAAATAGGGGCATGTCATACATTAAGAGGAATGCTTCCCTGTCAGAAAACACCTTTGGTTTTCTTACAACTGCAGGAACAAATAGCATATTTTTAAATACATAAAGTGCCTGATAGCATACCTTGAAAGTAGAGTAAGCTGCTTGGCATTTGGCATGGAGTAAAAGTGTTATGTAGGCAGTTAACACAGGGTTTCTGACTTGCTCTAGACTGCCTTTCTAGCTTACCTCCCACTGGCTTATTTATATAGCTATAACAGCTGACCAGCATTTAATAGACTACCTACCCAGTCATTGTCTTTTTTCGGTCAAAAAACTCCCACAGCAAGGCAACAGAATGTGATATTTGAAGTGGGAATTGCAGCCTGAACAATGTTTTTATAACAGATTATCTCAGAATTTGCAACTGTAATTGAATATTATTTACCCAAAACAACAAGATATTAGGAAATGTTAATTTTAATGGAATATTTAATAATGTGTCATTACTCATGGAGTGAACAAGAGATCTTGTGGATCACCAGATTTGTCTTCTGGACAGTGCAGCAAAATAGTCTACAAAGGCCTGTAATTCTTTGTTCAGTGGCAAAGACATATAATGCCTTTGTTTGCTCTTTTTCGCATGCATTCTTCTATCAAAATATATCTGGTGTCCCTAACTTGTTTGACTAGCTGAAACAGTTAACAGGTACAGTGACATGCTTCTGAATTCCAGTAATCCCACTGAAAATAGAGATGAGACTTTCTGATATTATTGTTACACATTTCTGAAAACAAATATTTTTTTTTTAAATGCTGGTTACATGCAGTATCCTGTAAGCATGGGTGTCCATTGGGAGTGCCACCTTACAGTGGAGTTCGTGTCTTGATGCTTCCTTTTTTGATTTGTGCTGAGGATGTGATTGAATGAGATGAGGTGAAGTCCCTGCTGCTGTACCTTGCAGGTGTTGTGTATCTTCCACCTATTCAGCACTGAGCTTTATTCCAAACCTGTGGGTTTTTTTATTTGCATTGGCTTTTGCTTCCATAGCAGATAGCGGTTTTCCAAATAAATAAATGTGAACTAAAAGTTGAGTTCTGAGTAGCAGCTGAGTCTTAGTAAATTGCAGCAGATGAAGGCTGAAAAATCCATTTCAACTGTTAGGCTTAATACTTGCAGACTTAAACTGTTACCTGGCTGTTGCCTTATGTTGTGAGGAGAAATTTTGTAAGCGTGAGCTCTACAAAATGTTTTGACATAATAGGTGCAAATGTAGTTGGCTGACGTTGATGCATTGGCTTCTCTTTCTCTCTTCAGTTGGCATGGAAAACTTACATAAGCAACAAACATGGTTTCGAGTCCTGTTATGTGTTTTATCTATAGAATTATTACTGTAGTTTTTTTAACAGTTTTTCCATTGTTTTGCTTTGAAATAGCTTTTAAAACTGTTGATTTATCTTGCAAAAAGTGAAGTATATAAACTGTTTGTGTATGTGCCATGGATCCTTGTGTCTCTTCCAGCTATCCTTTCTTTAATCTGTCTCTTTACTTTTGGAGTTGTAGACTTCATAGTTTATTATATCAGGGCATTTGCATTATTTGATAGCGGTGAGCTTAAAAATTCATTGTTTATGTAAGTGAGATAACGGTCAAACTAATGCCAGAGTACACGTTTATTCCAGACAGATTAAAACATTCCTCAATAGTTAATTGTGCCTGTAAAAAGAAATGTTTTCTGGTGAAAAGTGTAGTATTTTTTATAAACTAGGTTACTGTAAAGTCTAAGCATGAGTTAACTGCCTGCCCTAAATAATTAAGTGTTAATTCTGATCCTAAGACACTACCAAATGCTCCTCTAAGTGACTGTCACAAATTACTGCTTCCACGATAGAGATACAGTAGCCATTCCTTAGTGACAGCGCTTAACCGGCGAGAATGGCCAGTGAAACTTTTTGGATGGTTAGCTTGCTCTCATCTCTGCTACTGCTGCTATGTTGCTAACATTACCTGTGGCAGTAGTTATAAATATACAGTGTAACCTAGGCAGTTCAGGTGCACGTATGCAATCTACAGCCTTGCTCTTTTGACTGCAGAATATACAAAATTTTAGGAATCAGTCAGGTCAAAAAAGTAAACACACCTCAACAAAAGAAAAAAGATCAACTTGAATTTGTGTGGATGGCGCAAGGCTTCTTTTCTACAGATGGTCACAATCTTTTTATTTTTTGATGATCAAATCTGAACTTTAAAACCAAGTCAGGCAACGGTAAATCTTGCAAGAAGGTAGGATATAGAAATTCTGGTCCTGCTCTCATTATACAGAGGGGGGTACAGAAAGCCCTACTGAACTGAGGCCTACATTAAGTATATACAGGATCAAGGCCCCAGAAAGTCCACTTTGTATCTACCATCAGTGGGCTTTTTCTGACCGCTTAGCACAGTAACTCAAAATTAATAATATAAGTGTATAACTGACATCATGAACTACAACATTTATAGGTTAGAGTTCGAATATCTTTTCTGTGACTTCATAGCGTGTTGTATATATACTGCTTTCTTGAATGAGGCAAATCAATGTAGACATGAATCCGATCTGAAAAATTTAGTAGCTAAATGAGCTCACCTTAGAGCACCGGTATTTCATTTAACATGTTTGTTAATTTCCAAGGAAAACATACTTTTTGATATTTAATATTTCTATTTATTTTTCCCACAGGCCAGCAAACAAGTTAGAAATATGGGAAGATTTAAAGATAATAAGTAAGTGGAAATGAAAGATTCTGTCTGCATAATACTTAGCATAAATTTAAAATGTCTTTCACCTCCTTTAAAATGCACACTTTACACTGGGTTGTTGTTTCAGTAGATATGAAGATAGTGTGACACAGTATATGACAAATCTCCTCCCTGCCCCCCTCCCAAAAGCTCCTCATGAATTTTTCATAGCCCTGAGGGAAGTTAGAAGCTCAGAGACGAAGGTGAAGAATTTTGTTGGCCTTCATGTTACAATACTCAAGAAAACTTTGTGAGAACTTTCTTTGCCATCACAGAAAAATAACACTAGTCTTTTGGAAAGTTCTGTGCTGAACCTAACAGAAAACTTCAATCAGAAATGTAGGCCAGCCCTTACATGGCCAGCACTTTCCTCTTTTCCAGCCTGTTGGAGATAACCGCCATAGCAGTGGTTATGAACCCCTCGGTTCATCTTCTTATTTATTGGCTGATGGAAGCGGAAGGGAAGGAAGAATAGTGAAGTCAAATAATTATGTAGTGAATACTACTGAGCTTTTTTACTACTTCTGATTCCTTGGCGCCATTTGTTATCCCTGCCACCTCCCTGGTTTTGTTTTTCCTTCCTTTTTGTTTCGTTTCTGCTTTTCACAACACCCGTACAGATCCTACTTTTGATCTGGCTCCTTGCTTCCCATGTCCTTGCTACTCAGCATTCATCCATATTTATTCATGTCCCTTCTTCCACACATTCTCTGTTGCCTAGTGGCTGGTAGCTGATGTTCATTTTAATTTTCTTTCTTTAGATACTAGCTGCTTCTGCCTCAGGTAGCTTTTTTTCTCCCAAGCTGCTGTTATGCCTTCTGTGTCTTAATTGCATGATGAGGGCTAACATACTGGGAGTGTTTCCTGGCCTAATGGAGAAAGATGATTTGCAAGTACATCCATTTTCCTTCTGGAGCAACTTCTATATTTTTTATTTTTTTTTCCAAAATAACTTGTGTAACATGCAAAATAATATGAATATAGGACTTTAAATGGGACACTGTAGATGTAGATCCAGCACATTTAGACTCGTGACCATCTTGGGTATGTGTTGTGAGAATGTGTTATGACAACCAATGAGAGGAATGTGACTGTGTATTTAAAAGTTATCAGCACTTCTTGAGTCTTGGAGAGCACTCTCCCTCCTTGACTCACCCTTATTTCTTTGACTTTGAAGTTATTTTGTTTTCTCTTTTCAAGGTTTCACAAGAAGCATTGTAGCTGTATATAGTACCTGTATGCTAGTAGTTCTTTTGCGAGTCCAGTTAAATATTATTGGCGGTTACATCTACCTAGATAATGCTGCGCTCTGCAAAAATGGCACAGTAAGTTTCTTGTTTTGTTTCAAAGGTAGAACTTCCACTTTCTTGGAAGTGAAAGAATTATTTAGTGAGAGATAAAAAGCTCGTAGCTTAGGAGCATTAGAATGAAACCAAGAGCTCTTGTAAGAGTTGGAGATGTGGAAGCATTACTGGAAGTAACATATATTGATGTGTTTTAATAGCCTCTAAATTCAGGTGATTCAGTGACACTGTTGCTTAAGAAAATACTAGCAATATTGAAGAATACCTTTTGTCTGCATTTGTATTGCTTAAAGAAGGTTACTTTGTATCTAAACACCATCATAAAATAATTTCTTTTATTAATCTTTTGTGAAACAGTAATACTGTGTGAATGATCCAAGATAACGTGTACAAATGTATATAAATGTTTAGGTCTTCCAAGCACATATGTTAATTCCCACAGTTAAATTTTCCTAGGATTAAAGAAGGAAAAAGTTGTCTTTGAAATTCTTGCTATATTGTTTAACTCCAAAAGGCTATCTACCTAAATGTCTCTTGGTGGGGCCAAGCAAGGTAGAAGACTTGGTTTTTTATATAGTATATCTATCACTGCTCAATAAAAATAGATCAATCCCACAGTAAGCACATACCCTTTGTGCAGAGTAAGACCTGCAAATTGTTGGATGGCTCATCTGAAAATAATGGTTACAAACTTTGACTAGTTGTTGTGTGCCCCTCTGTGATAGCTCCTGCTGAGAGTCAAGGAACAGGATGTCAAGGCAGGCCTGAGGAAAGTTTTCATTAAGGAGGCTGGGGTTGATGGAGGTCATGCTTCATTCTGTAAAACCTGAAAAAGCTCTTTTAAAAGGGCAAGATGAGCGTGGACTAGAAATGTGTTTCCTTTCTGTTATTGTTCCAGTAGAGAATGGGGTTGACAGGGCCAACTGAGGCACTCTGCTGGAGCAAACTGGGATCCTGTCTCAGTTCCAGAAAGCTTCTTTTCTATCAGACAGGCTTTTGTTAGGGTTGAGCATAAATATCCTATTCCACTAGGTTTAATTTTTGGGGTTGTAGAGAGTCTAGTTGCACCTGCAATGCAGTTTCTTTAAGAGACTTTCCTATACATGAATGAAAAGTGAAAGATTTTCCTGTGCCACTGAAGATGGAAGAGAGATCTGTGTAGTATTGAAGAAGAATCCCATAGGACTTACGAACTATCCATGGGTTGATGACAGGAAGAGAGTCAGAAGCTACAGAATTGCATGAGAGTCAGGGAATCCACCTGCTGCAGGGTATTATAAAGGTGAAGGAAATTGGTCACAACCTGTTTGAAATTATTTTTGCATTGGTCTCTAATGTTGACATGTCACAGAACTGTTGGTTTGTGTTTTTTTCTTTTTTCCTGTAGACACCACTAGCTCCCCCTGAAGTTCAGCAGCAATATTTATCAAGTATTCAGCACCTTTTAGGAGATGGTATGGTGCTTATTATGAGCTAACTACACCTATAAAATTCTGCCTTTTTACTTTTTTTCTAGACTTGAGCAAATATTTAGAATAACTTTGATACTTTCCTCCTTCTAGGACTGACTGAGTTGATAACTATTGTTAAACAAGCTGTGCATAAAGTCTTTGGAAGGTAAGAGACTGTATTTCTCTGTGGTTAGCTTTTAAGTTTTATTGTGATGACTGTTGCCGAAACAATGAGTTATATTAGAATAAAAAAAAAGGGGGGGGGAAGGGGAAGGAAGGTGTACTGACTTTCCAGAACAACTTTTTTATTGTAGCAGGCTATGTCTGCCAGCGCAAACCAGTAGAGCAGACTGGGATCCTGTTACTGTGAACGTGTTATCAGTAGGAAGACAAAGCGTCATTATCCATTTTGCAAGTGACACTGTAGTCTTCTTCCTTTCCAGTATTTCTCTTAAGCACACCCTGTCTCTTCTGGAGCTGGAACAGAAACTTAGAGAGATCAGGAAAGTAGTGGAACATAAAGATTCAGATCAGATTGTATCTTACTCTCCCTTATGCCATTATCTGATGCCAGATGAAGAAAACCCCTTGGCTACCCAGGTACTTGTTTGGTTTCTTTCACCTACCTTCTTTTCATTCTGCATTTGTTTGTTTTGGGGAGGGAAGGGTGCTTAACAGCCCTCTAACAAATGGCAAGGCCTCTTCCTTCATCTTTTCTTCATCCTTATCTCTTTAATCTAGGCAAAGTAAAGTTTTACTTTCTTCAGGTTTGTTTGAAAACGAGTGTCATCGTCAGTGCTAGCTTTGAGCTCAGAAACAGCCCAATTACTGCTTTTAGCCTGTGACTTATGCTGCAACACAGTGCAGCTTAGCTCAGCCCCGAGCTGTGTTGCCTCACGCTTGTGCACCAGCAAAGATCATGGACAAGCGTAGCATCGTGGCTGATGCCCCAGAAGGTCATGGTGTGCTGGAGCCCTTTGTTGTGTTGGGCTGGAAAATGTACAGGAGTCAAAAGAAGGGTGTATCTAATCTCAGTTGTAACATGAAAGTAATTTCCTAAATTTTCTGAAGGTGTTTGTTTCCATCCACACCACCGGTTGGAGAAAACTCATTCGTAACTTGGTCCTATATTAGTATAAAGAAGAAACTTAGGCTTCAGTGTGTGACTGCACGTACTTATCCCTTTTCCTTAAGCTGATATGCGGGGTTTATTTCAGTTTTGGAGGTCAGAAGTGGAAAACTTTGCTCAATTAGTCTGGTATTTCCTGTTAATATTGTTTTTAGTTAAAAAACAATATCCTAAGTTGACCACTTAAAAGGAAAATAAGAACATTATATATTAAGAATCTGATTTATGACACTAAATATTTTACTTTAAATGATTTGACTTATACATCTTGAATTAATTCCATGGTAAAAAACTCTTCTACTCTTATTCTTACAGTTGCCAACAGATTTCTTACTAAATGTCTGTCTTTGCTTTTTCTAGGCCTGTGGACTCACAGAAAGAGACATTGCTACAATTAAATTACTTAATGAAACCAGAGACATGCTAGAAAGGTATAGAGAAATACCTTGTATTCATACTAAACTCCTCACAACTATTGTTTATATAAGACAAATGCTTTCATATAAAAGCCGTCAGCTTTCATTTGCGAAATGTGACCTCTCTACCGCATTAAATTTTTATATTCACTAATCGTAGGCTGGGATTTTCAAAATTTGAGAGCTCTGAAACTCATTTGTAAGAAATAGCCCTGCCTTAACAAGATGACCAGGAGGTCCTTCCCAGTCAGACCCCCTTACCCCTTCCTCACCTGTTCTGTAGTTATGCAGGAACAGAGGAGTACTTCCATTCTACTAAAGCAGGGTAAATCGAGAGTAATTTTATTGTGTTTACTTGCTTTGATAAAATTAACACCAGTTTTAGCTTATCAGAATTTATTTTAAATGCATGGGTTTGAGAGTGCTTGTGTGTGTCCTTTTACCAGTGAGGCTTCTATAGTAAAGGTTGAATATGAGGCAATTGAGCCAAATGCCAAACTACTCTTAAAACTTAGCTGCTAGACTTCTGGGGCATTTTAAGAATAAGTCCCTTATATGTTATTACATAGCAAGAAATAGAGAAGAGAGGAATGCTTTAGATCTATCTGTTTTTTTAGTAACCTTAGGGTAGAGTGTAGGTTATTGATTGGTTTGCTGTGGAGATATTGGGGAGCTGGTGTTTCTTGAGGTGGCTATACTGATGGCCTTTTGTCTGGGTCACGCATCTTCCTTTATGGGAGGGACATCTGTGGCACTGAATACTTGCAGCATTTTTAGTTTGAAAAAAATAAATTCCAGGAATCAAACCTTTTTTTTTTTTTAAACTTTTCCCCCCCGCTTCTGCCTCCCAGTCCGGACTTCAGTACAGTTTTAAGCACGTGTTTAAATAGAGGATTCAGTCGACTGCTGGACAACATGGCAGAGTTTTTCAGACCTACTGAACAGGACCTCTCTCAGAATGGCTCTGTAAATAGGTAAATGTGTTTTTTTGTTGTGTTTCTCATGTGACTGATGCTTTGGGTTCAGAGTGAATTTTTATTTTCCTGCCTACTTGAAGTTCTCACACTGGAAAGGATTCTGCTTCTTGCTTTTCAAGAGTAAATACAGTCTCCTCGCTTCACCCATGAAGCTGCTGGAATTCACATGAGGTATCTTTCCCACCATCACTTGCAGATCTGCAAGTAGAGATCAGAAGGCCTACACTTCCCACTTCTTGCCGAGGCTGTACAAGCAGACCGCCTTTCTAGCTAAGGAGGGCAGACCCTGCGGGTGGTGGCTACTGACAGATGTACTGCAGTACCTCCCCTGCGAGGCTGTGAGAAAGATAGCGTTCCCCGCCCGTTAGCAGATGAGCTCTGCACGCCCCAGGCTCCCACTGTCAGTTGCTGTAGTTCTCAAGGAAGGCGGGCAATTGGCATGGTTCTCCAAATACACGTAGCCAAAGCACCTGCAGAGCTTTAGGTTCGTTGCTGGTATGCTGGAAAAAAGGTACTGATGTTCAGAATATTCTGCCTTTTCCTAGAAGACTGTTCAAAAATAGCTTTTATTCTGAAGTTAACTTTGGTTTTAAACAGTGCAGCAAGAGTGTTCCAAAAGCTGAGTTTGAATCCTTGAAATATGATTTCAAAAATATTAAAACCTTGAATTAACTGGATTTATGTATGCTTATTTTACTAACTGATGGCTCTCAGAAAGTAATGTTTTTATTTAAATATATACTCTTTACACCACTTAGAATATCCCAAAGGCTGTAGGTTGGCTGTCTGTCCTTAGCCTGGTTTAGAGTTTGAAATAGCATGAGATTGTAGACTGGCACTTCTAACACCCGTTTACGCGCACACGCATCTGAAGGCTCTGGCTAAACCATATTTCTCTTGCATGAGAAGCAAGCCTGAACCTGTATGTAATAGGAACAGCAACTGAAACTTGCTTTGGTGCTTTTCTTTATTAAGACTTGACTGGGGGGGGGAACTCTTCATCTCTATGTTTTAGTTTGTGGTCTTACAACCCTTACTGTTGAAGTAGTAATTATTTAGAATTGTAATAGTCAGTTTAGTGGCTTTACTAATGTCAGAGCCAGTCTAGGTCAACGTTTTTTGTTCTTTTCTAGTCTTTCCAGTGTCAGTCTTCCTTTAGCCAAGATAATTCCAATAATAAATGGGCAGATCCATTCAGTATGCAGTGAAACACCCAGTCACTTTGTTCAGGTAAGAATCTCACCTATTTAAAATATCCCAAGTAAAATTTTGAAATGAATGTTGTACATTTCTTTTTCATAACATACTTCATTCTGTTTAATTTCAGTGGCTTTTTAAAAAAAAGTAGAAACAATTGCTAAACTGTGTGGAAGCACAAAAAGGTCTCTCGACTTGGTTCTACTTGAGGTTCTGCCCATAAACCTTACTCTAAAGCAAGAAATTTGAGTTAGGTCTCTGTGGGAGTGCCAGGTGTTTTTCTCAGGATGAATTACATACTGCAGCAAAACCAGATCAGTGGTAGATGTGTTTGATTAAGCAGACTTGTTCTTTTAAATTTCTTCCAGGACCTGTTGATGATGGAACAAGTGAAAGATTTTGCTGCTAATGTTTATGAAGCTTTTAGTACCCCTCAGCAACTAGAGAAATGAACTGCACATTTATAGGAATAGATTGGATATTTATAACAACTCCCTTGTGACTACTGATGAGCCTTGGGTTAATTTTATACTGGTGTAGGAGCAGTAGACCAGCAGAAAGAACATTCTGAAGGAAGAGCGAGCAAGGCCATACTTGTAATACAGTTCTGTTTCAAGCACCTGTTAAAAATACTCATGTTGAAAGAATCATTGTATGTAAAGACTTTTCTATTAAAAAAGTAGTTAAACTCTTCCATAATTCATTTGATTATTTTTTACTGAAAGGCATCTGGTGGCCATATCACGACAAGTTACTAAAAACCCATTTGTTTGCCTGGGGTGTGTAAGTTCTGGAAAAAAGTTATGATGGTGATCCAAGAATAGCCCAGGGAGCAGAGTTGAAGTAAGGCTTCTTTCTTCTTCTCCCAAATTTTTCTTTTTATAAAAGAAAACTTTTTTGTTTCCCTTACCTTCACAAATGTTATTCCAAAGAGTCCCTCCTTCTTCAGAAAGCCTTTGCCAACTGATGCGTGTTCCTCTTGAACAAGCTGGGGGAGTGCTCTCTCTTACCTAATACTAAAGGAATGTGGATTTTTAGAGGTTCTCTCGTTTATGCTGTTCAAACAGCTATGCTGTACACATTATCTTGTAAATATTTTATCTTAATTTGTATTAATTTTGAGCCCAACTGTCTGTATTGTAATAAAATATTTTAATGTAACATTTGTGTGTGTATTAACATTGCTAGCTAGCAGGAACGGCAATAACCTCTTTTGGCCCATCGCTTATAATCTTGACAGAGTTGAAAGGATAAAGATAACTTATTCAGTAATAGTTTTGCACTTATTAACATTACTCAGGAAAAATAAACCTTTGATCTCTACACTGAAACCACTCATGCTTTTTGTTGTCCTCTACCTCCCCTTTTGCAAACTTGACGCTGCAGGTCCGTCCCTACGCCTCCTGACGCAGGATGAGTTTGGGAATTTTTCAAGTTGGATGTGATGTACCCTCAGCTTGAACTGTTGTCTGTCTGCCAAAGTTGAGGATCCCTAGCAACCCCTGATTGCCTTTTTTTTTTAAAAAAAAAGAAGTTAGCCACTGAAGTATGTGTTTTGTTTAATAGTCCACAGCAGGCACCCTGGTAACTGTAAAAACAAGGGCTGTAAACAAGAGTCAGGTTTAACCATGTGAAATTATACAAAACAGCAAAAAAACCCTCACGCTTTACTTGTATCCCCAAAATGGACAGAATTAATTTTACCTGTTCCTGTTGTTAATGATTTTCATTATGAGAAATGAAGATGTACATGTGCATTGCTTCCCTGTGTTTGATGAATTCCTAACCCTGAGAGGAATGTTCTTGCAGATACCTTGCCCTACTCAGCTGAAAATGCCAGCTGCTGTACACAACTGGAAAGTTTTTCTCTAAAACTGACAGTTTTTACTGTACAGCTTTGTGGAATTCAGCTGTGTACCTTCAGTGCAGGAAATCTAACTTCCATACATTTGAGTGCTGGCTTCACCCAGCTTTGTTCTTTTTAAAGTCATGAGAAAGTTAGTGCCTGTTTTCCACCTCCCCCCATTTTTCAGGTAACTTGGCAAGAAACGGGCTAAAAAAAGGAGAGAGGTCAAGGTAGATGCTTGGTTTTTCCACACAAGTTCAAAGAAACAAATTCTATGCAGAGCTTCAACTATCGAGTGCTAGCTTTCATGTGAGGTTCATTCTGTTCCATCCTTCAATAACAGCCCACCTTTCAGAAAAAAGTGGAAGTGCTGATGTTTCTCAGCCAAGCGAGTGCAAGAGTTAGAAGCCAGTGCTGAGAAAGTGGGCAAACATCAGCCTCCCTTGCGACCCAAGGTTCCAGCAGCCTGTGGCTCAGCTGACAGCAGTCAGTCGCAAAGTCCAGCCCCACTGACATGGCAATTGCTGAGGTGTTAGTTGAGGTAGAGCGATCACCATTCCCTTTTCTCCCAGTGCAGCCCATTTCAGCAGTTCCTTGTAGCCCATCAGCTTTACCTGAGACAGAAACAGACACAATAGTTTGAAAAGGCACTGTTCTAAGTGCATATAATAGCAAAATTAACAAAAAAAATTGTTCTGTGGCTACTTTACTATCCATTTATCCTTAAATGCCACTTACAACCAAATAAATGATAAAAACAACAATTAAATGTAGGAGAAAAATACTTGCAGAGTAGATAAGTAATAAAGCTAGTGATGTTGGGTCTTGAGCAGGACTTAGGTCTGTAAGTAAGTGGTACATAACCACTCTTCAGAAGTATTTGGGATGGGAGTTGAGTCTCAGCAGGAATCCAGGTACCACAGTACACAGCTCTGTATCACCCATTTCTGAAATGCCTGTTTCCCATGGTGGAACTTGTCATCTTGAGTAAGCAATATTTCTTACAGAGTGCGGCCAGGTATCTCAGAACAAAGCTGACCTGAAGAACCTCTCCACTAAAAACACACAAATAGGCTTTATAGTGAGACTCACGCCAGCTGCTGAAATGCTGAAAATAGGCATATTGAAAGAGACATTGAAAAGCAATAGGAGCAGCTGAAGCCCAGTCTCTGGCCCTGAGGAACATTACTCTTATGCACATATGGTCTAGGTTTCCTCCTTACTGCAGAACTGTCTTGGCACTAGAGTCTTCATATGGAACTAGACCAGAAGAGACAGTCTAGATAAACACCATTAATGCATTTCAGCAGCTAGTGGTCATCCAGTGCACAAGACCAGGACAGAGCTAAACCAAAATGAATCCCCACCTTAAATGCACAGTGTTGCTATTAAGTCCTGAGCACCAGCTCTTCTGCTCTGTAAATCTGCTTCCATTGGGTTACACTACGTGCTAGCGTAGGTGCGGCATCAGTGTCCTCAACTTCTGCCCAAGACACGCATATAGGGTTGCACTGGCTTACTACTGAGCATCTGATAGGATGCAGCTTTCTCGGAAGGGGAAAAGGGTTTTTGCTCAGCAGCTAGCAGGGCTGATTGACAGAGCCTTAAACTGGATTGGAAGGGGAGGAGGGGGCTAGTCAGCAACAGGCAATGGGAAGACATGCCAAAGTTCAAAGACCTGCGTGCTAGTGAGACTCTTCACACTGCTCCACATCGCAATGAGCACAACAAACCGCACTTGAAGTGTTTCTACATAAATAAGCGTGCCATGAGGAACAAGCAAGAGAAGCTGGAAGCCTTGGCCCAGTCCCAGAGGCATGGTATCATTGGCATATGGGAAACCTGGTGGAACGAGGGCCGTGACTGGTGTGCCATGGATGGTTACAGGCTCTTCAGGAGGTCTAGGCAAGGCAGGCAAGGCACAGGTGTGGCACTGTATGTAACGGAGGAGCTGGAATGCACAGAGCAGTTGGCGATGGTACAGTTGAGAGCTTCTGGGTAAGGATTAAGGGCCAGCAGATGTTGTCACGGGAGTCCACTGTAGGCCACCCAGCCAGGAGGATGACATCGATGAGTTATTCTTTAAGGAACTAAGGGATGCCTCTAAGTACTCCGCCCTTGTCCTTATGGGGGACTTCAACTTGCCAGATGTCAACTGGGAATACCACATGGCCGGGACAAACAAGTCCAGAAGGTTCCTAAACCATCTGGATGACAACTTCTTGGTACAGGTACTAAGGGAACTGACCAGAAAGGGTGCCTTCCTCAATTTGTTGCTTATTACCAGAGAGGGTCTCGTGGGTGAAGTGGAGATAGGTGACCGCCTTGGCCACAGCAACCATGAAGCAGTCAAGTTTAAAATCTATCATGACAGATACATTCTGTCCCTGGGCAATGAAAACCTCTGTGTGCTCTCCTTTTGTGCAAGGCTTTGACTTGAAACTACTGCACCATTACAGCAATTACAGTATCACCAAAGTCACGAGGCTGGCTATTTATAAAGAAGGGTCATGCTGAATTAGAGTCTACACAGGAAATGAGAGGGGTGGCAGGTTTTTTTCCTGCTACTTGGCCTCTTTTTATGATCCTTAGTTTACAAGGTAAAACATATCCCAGCAACAATTTGGTCTAACTTTTGTTGGAAAAGAAACATCCCACTGGGAGGACTATGACAAGGAGGTCTCAGAACGAAAACAAACATTCTGCTGGGTCTCTTCCAATGTACTCTGTCCTAAGAGTTACACGTTCCCAAAGATGCCAGAAACTAAAACAAACGCTGATGGACCATGACAAATCCTAGAGGTGCTTTCCTTCAGAGTATGTCCATGTCATGAACTGTGTGTTAAAAGCCTCACTGTTCTAAATGGGAAGGCGGGGAGAGGGGAGTGTGGCATGTGCTGTCTTTTACCTGAGTTTCTCCAAGCTTAGCCTGTGGCTCACCAAGTTCCAGAGTCCCAGAGACTGGCCAGCTGAGGAAGACAGCATTGACTTTGTCCTCCTTAGGGCTGAAAGTGTACCTGGTTGGAAATGGGGAACAGAAATGCTTGTCAGTTTGTCCTTGTAAAATTTCTGAAGTGATATATAGAATGCTTTCATGACTGGAAAAACAGATTTGAAAAGTCAGCATTAGCTACCTTTTCACATGCATGACTCTCTTTTCAGACAACTTCTAGCCTTTAATGAAGTACTGTTTCTTGGAAATATGTTCCAACAAACTAGAGGTAAGAGACTATTAAAGAACTGAATTTAACCTCTGTACTAAGCATATAACAACTCACTGCTGCTCAGCCATGTAGGAAGGAGGTACTTGCAGCGCAGGGGGAATCACTAACAGATAATTGTGGGTTAGTGGGTTATATTCAGAAAAATCTGGTAGTTCACATCTATACACAAACATACAGACATTCCACTAAAAATTTTTAAACAAGAGGATGTGTGAAAATAAAGCTTCCACCTTGCACAGCTAGTTTTTAAATTAATTTCAGCAGACATTATCTACAGTATGTCCTTGGAAATCTCATGGCATACATTCGACACATTCCTCCCTCTGTCCTTCATTTTGTTACAATTTTTTATTGCTCTTGGAAGTGGTTTTACTAAACAGTCAACAAACAGTTCAGCATTTCAAGGTTAACGCCAGATGTCCAAATCTTACTGGGAACAGAAGTCAAAAGTCCCACTGAGGCAGAGAAGGGGGTCAAGGCCTGGTGGATCATTAAGGTATTACAGCAGTTATGAGGCACAAAGGCAGAGGCAGGTCCAGAGACTGGCTGATTTTAGTGACCAAACAATGGCTGTTATCTTCCCATGCGTTTTTACCCTAACAAGAAACGCAGAACATGCTAGACTGATTTCCACTTTCTTTCTCTCCCTTCTTTCTCTCTAAACAGTGACATTAAGTATTCCTTTGCACAGATAAACACTTCATAGCAGTTTTATATTTCTGGATTTATATTTTTTGGTTTAGTTTCTATTCCCAACTACACTAAGAATCACAAGATTGCCAAGGGAACGCCTGCAACCTTCCCTTCAGCCTTGGCATCGCCCTGAGACTACATTCCCTGACACCCATTGTCTACCTACAGTTTTATACATATTTCTATGTGCAGCTACTTAAACAGACAAAAGGATTAACTTATTCACAGCGTACAATAAGATGGTGATTCCTGTAGCATCATGTCATTAAGAATTTCAACGTTTCACCACATACGCTGCTGCTGCTTTACACGGCCAACACCTTGATTCAGTAGCCTTACCATACTGCCGGTGTGACCGTGTCGTTCTGTGCTCTCCACGGTTTCGTTCCATAGATGGCTTCTCCATTGACTTTCAGCCAGGCGCCCATCTGCCTCAGGCGTTCCTCAAACACAACAGTGATGCGACCATCGTGAGTGGGCCCGATATTCATCAGGAGATTCCCTCCGCAAGACACTGTTTCTACAAGTTGCTGAAATGTTTTTAAACACATAGAACATATGGTTACAGCTAATGAAATCATACATTTGAAGTTCTTTCTAAAGCCAGGCACGCTGCGTCAGAACAATCAACTCAAGTCACATTACTGCTGCACTTTTAGACTTTGGGGTTATCTCAACAGTCAGTACAAAACTTAAGCTCTCATAGAATGAAGATCAGCTGTCAATTTTTATGGCAGAAAACAGCCCGAAATACATTTTTGCACCAATATGTCTGACTGAATCTATGTTAGAATCAGATCCTACATCCTGTTAACATTTTGACTTCTGCAGGAATTTCATGAGGGTTTTACCAATAGAACAACAGATAGTTTCTCTATAGAGAAGATAATAAGGCTAATAGATGCCACTTTGTTTTTACTGAAGCTGAGAGAAGCAACTTCCTTCTTCCTCTGTTTGATGCTTTCCCTATTTTACAGGGACATCTGTAAAATACTAGGAAGCCTTCTACAGAGTCCATAAATATTTGTGTTCACATCCACACTGCCCTCCAGAGATCGTGGACTGAGATGCACAAGTCTGAGGAACGGACAGCTGGAGACAAGCTACTGAATGAATGTAAACCTTCTGCCTCTGAAAAGAGGTTACTTCAATTTGCAATTATCTTTTGCAAGGACTGTGCTAGGAAAAATTTGGATTAAGCAACAATAACAATCAATCTTCCTCTCACTAGCTAAATCTTGCAATTAAGTGCATTTATCTGAAAGATTTATCAGGCTTCCTTTCATTTTTTCCTAAGCTTCAAATCTCTTTTTAATACCTTGAACTAGCAAAGGGAACCACTGCTCTATTAACACCAGCTGTCTGCATCTGCTAGTGTTTATCTATTTGTCTGTAATAAGCGTGTTGGTTTCTCTTCTTTAAATTAAGTGGGATGAAAGGAAAGTTTCTCGCTACAAGGTAAAAAGACTATTAAGTTATAAACTGTTCCTAGCTAGAAGGGGGAGAAGATGCAGACTTCGATCAGGAGTTCCTAAACAGGAAATGTGAAACTGCAACTGTTTGCCTCTCACCAACTTAGAGGTGCAGTTACTAGAAAAACTTAGTAGAAAAGGCAATTATGAGTCTCTCCAGATCAGTCTTTGGCCAGTTACTCACAGGGGAAACAGCTTCTAAGAAACAGGCTGAATTTTTACTAGATAATTTTTCTTTTAGTCATTTCTAGAAAATTGGTAAAAATTACATGGATATTCCATCCCGCCAGTGTTAGGCTGCAAATGGACAAAATGATTTATTACTTCATCATCTCATTATTCAATTCAAATAATATTTTTTCATAAAAATAGATACGTAATTGAAATGTTATGTAGCATGATATAATGATCAGGAGGGAGAATCAGAAGTTGTGGGCAACATCTTTGTCCCACTGTACCTTCACCAAGTCCTCGATTGCAAGGTAATCGTCAAGTTGTGCATTCCTCCTGTACCCCCATGACCTTTTGTCAATAGTCATACAGTTCTCCCACTTGTGAGGCAGGAGGTGGCCGGGGTTATACCGGTCACTACAAGTGTAGAAGCCACCATGTGTACAGATGCTGCCAACTCCCCAGCGATCATTGGTCACAACCATGTCCCGGACTGGGCTGGAAAAAGAGAAATGTTCAGTTTCTGGTTTTTACTCTAAAAAATACAGTCACAGCCAGTGTAATCCCTTCCCACACGTACACCCCTTCCTTCCCAGAATCTAACATTTAGGATGACTTCTGCGCTATTGATTTATTATAATTAGATTAAGTGCAATTTCAGGAATCTTATTCTCATCCTTTCCTAGCAAAAGGTCCAGCTGGCATTTCTTAGGGAAATATGCTGCAGACTTTCACAGGAGGTCTGCCAGAAATCAGCCTGCACTTCACATGCACTGCCAGATGTTCAGTCTGCGATGACAACAGTGTACCCATATTCTCCAATTATCCTGCTATCCTGTTTGTCTGTGCAGTAAAAAATACCTAGGGAAGAATATGACTAGGTAGAATAGCCAATACCACCTTAACAGATTAATCTGCAAATGTGGTTAAAAAAAGTATGAAACAGCCTTTTTCTGAAGCAAGCTTTGATAGTTCTAGGAAAGACCTGGATTCTAGATTTCAGGAAAATTAATATTTAGTTGAATCCTCAAAAGTAGGTTACACAAAATATACAGAAAACGAGACAAACTAGACACAGAGCAGAATTTCAGATAAGGACCTAAAACCAGCATCATTATGTACCTGTCATTATACAGCCAAGCCAAGAAACTGGTGCTGTTCCAGTACGTATCTGGTGCATTTCCATCCCCATCAGACCAAATTATTTCTGGTTGGTACCTGGTCACAATTTCATAGAGTTCTGGTAATGATTTACTGGTTGGAAACTTGCTTGTCTTAAAGACATTGGTGGCATCCTCAAGGAAGAGGGGATTAAACCATTCAAACAGGGAGTGATACAACCCAAAATGCAAGTCAGTCCTGTTTCTAACTGATGCTGCTAGTTCAGCCACAAGATCTCGTTTCGGTCCCACATCAACAGCATTCCAGTTCCAAGAATATTTGGAGCCCCACAAAGTAAAGCCTGAAAAGAAAAAAAAAAAAAAAAAAAAATCAAAGGATAAGAAAGGGAAGCAGAAGAGCGGAAGTTATATTTCCTCCTTCTGGAAAGTAGTTTGCAAGCGTGTTGCAAAAAAACAGATACAAAATAATAAAAATCATATATATAATAATGTTGTTATCATGGTATAGAGTATGCCTATAATCTGTTTATGCACAATGATAGTAGTCATAACATCAGAACACCATGCCAGATACGTTTATGTATTTTTTCATAAATATACACACGCATTTATATTTTTATCTAAAACATTCCATTTTCCAGTTCTGCACTGCTTAGGATAATTATTCCTTCCCCTTAATTATTCACTCCATTCATATGCCCCAATTAAATTAACCAAAAATACAGCAACTTTTGAGGCATCTCCATTTTCACTGATTGTATCAAATTGAACTGTGAATACACATTCAACAATTGGAAGATAAAACACTGTCTCGGTTGCAGAATGCACAAGCAATCATTTCCATTCAAAGACCATTCTCCTCCCTTCTGTTTAGATCTTATGCAAGTGTTCACTTTTCATTTGTACTGACATTTGTAGCAGCTCAATCAACTACTCAGTACATGTATGTAAGCAGAGTACAAAAACTCCTGGAACAGGTTTTCAAACGTAAGTATCAGGAGGGATTGAATGTTTTAGACATCCAGCAATCCAGCACAGCACTTACAAGTACTACTGCACTGCAGACTTACACCACTGCCGGAGGAGCCTCACTTTCAACTTCAAACTGCTTTATACTCACTGCCTAATAAATCTTGCAATAATTTTGTGAACTGGATAGATGAAATTGCATCGACTAGACAGAGAAGCTAAAAATTCATGCCCAAGGCTACAGGGCAGACTAAATGAATCATGGTTCTTTTGAAGTCACTGGGAATTACGCCACAGGCATCATCAGGATCCAGATTTTACATGTGTTAGAGCCGAGATTAAAATTCACAAGTTACTAGTTGCCAGCCTTGAACCCACATCTCCCCAGACATCAACACTCACTAGCTGTACTGTCATACTGCATCCTGGTATATTATACTTTCTTTGCTACCATGTTTCCTTCCAACCACTTTCTTTTCCTTCACTTCTCTCTGCAGAGTATCTTAAAATTACAGTGCCAAAAATCAGTTGTGCCGGTAAAGTTCCAGACCTGGTTCAAGGTTTTGGCTTCTGTGAACTGTATCAGGAAGAGCTACACCCTGTGTATGTTTCCAACTCTGAAGCTGACTTCTGCAACATACTTCTAAATTCCTTGGAGCTCAGTAACTGCCTGTACACAGCAGCTCTCCATACATGAAGCAGCGCAGAATTCACTTTTGTGGTTCCTTGAGCAATAAACTGCACAACAAAAAATAAACTATGGCTACTGCAGGAAGTTCAGCTGCCCCCACCACTTCAGGCTGTCTTACCTACAGCAAGAGAACAATGGCACAATCTATTTCTCCTTCTGTGCAAGCTTCATGGCCATAGTATTTGTGTAAGCGCCAGGAAAATGCATGCCTGTTTCTCAAGTGGTTTGTTTCCTCTTTGGCTGGGTTGGGGCAGGTAAGCCTGCCTGGCTTTCTCTCTCTCTCTTAGCAGGCAGTAAAGTCATGTGGATTTTTCTTCTGTTGACGGAAGTGCAACAATTTCTAACATTCACAAACCTTCCACTTACCTTCGTGATGCTTTGAAGTTAACACAACATATTTTGCACCTGAAGCCTTCAGAATATCTGCCCACTGGTTGGGATCAAAGAATTCTGCTGTAAACAGTGGCCCAAAGTCTTCATAACTGAACCCAGGTGGGTAATTGGCCTCCATAAATTTCACATAGGGCTCTTTCTTTTCCTTCTGCCAGTACCACCTACAAAGTATAGACCAAAACCACATCTGCTGGTGTATCTTTAGACAAAGAAAAAAGAATTTAAATCATTAGCTCCTATTTCTGTTCACACTGAGAGGCACATGGACTAGAGGTACATGACACTGGCAATGGGGTAAAACTGCTTCGGAACATAGCAGTGCTGATTATCGGAGATTTCCTTTTCTCTGTCCTCTTTCCCCATGCTCTGCTTCTTTCAAGCAGTCCACTTTGGAAAGATCCCAGGGTTTCATCTGGAGCAATGTCACAAAGCAACTATACCTGACAGTCTTATTCAGTACCCAAATCTCGAAACCATACTAGAGAGCACAGGTACATGATCCACATAAGCAGCCCAGGTGGCATGAGGGATGCACTTTTTCTGGACTAACAACTCACTCTCCTCAAGTCTCACATATCAGCCATCAGGCACCTCTGCTCTGCCCCCCACACTGCAACACCTGCCGCCCATAAACATGCAAGCCAACAGCTTTACCTCTCTGTTGGTCTAGAGTCCCCTATGCCAAACACAGCTGAGCAACTCGACGCGTGAGCAGATGCCCATGGCCCCAGAGCAGGAGAGCGCTGTGACTGCAGAGCCCTGCAGCGGCTGCACACATGAGGCTCTGGAGCAAAGGCACCCTACTAGAAGGCATGTCCTCCAACAACGACCTGCCTCTGCAAGAACCCCGCACACTTACAAATGCGTCTAGCATGCCTCGGTCTGCTGGACCAGTGCACACAGACTTAAAAACCAGAAACAGCATGCAACAGTCCTTACTGCATAAACAGACTTATTGCTGGACACCTCCTAACAACAATGTGCATTGTGACTGTTAATACTTACATGAAAGGGTCTGAAAGCATTTTCCTTTCTATGAATTAAGCTAAGCAGCAAAAATCCTGTTCGCAAATTTAGACATAAATGAAAACAAACTGAAACTGAAGGCCAGAATCTGAATGTCTGAAATGTGTTTCTCTCTCCTGTCCTGAGCTGGACTCTGACCTCACTTCTGTAAGACCACGGTAACCTATGGATATTGTTGTAACCTTTCCAAGCAGACTTCAGCATAAACAAACAATCTCTGGCAGCCGGGGAGGGGGGGAAGAAAGAAGAAAGAGGCTGAGACAGCCTCCTTCCATAAAAGAACCTGAAAAGAAACCACCTCTGACTTTAAAGTATGTAATTGCACAAAGAAACAAATAACATCCTTGCTTCTCGTCCTTTGTCACATAGTTGGCTAACAATGTGAGCATTTCTGCTCTGACAGGATTAGGTTCTAGAAACATCCTGACCAAGGTTATGCAGCTCTGAGGGAAGGAGGACAGGCTGGGTGATATCAGAGTTTACAACCTTCCATCTGAAGCTGCTAACACAGGACCTCAGCCATCTGACTGCACATGCTGCCAGAAGGCCCTGAAGCAGCTTTGCGCCCACATGCCTAAGGATGGGAGGCAACAGGCATATAAAAAACAACTTCATCAACTACATTAGAGTGTTCTGGGGTCTTTTTAGAACAACAACAAAAAAATGAATGTTTGAGCCTGAATCTGTGTACCAGTATCGGAGCGCAGCGCTCGGAGTAAGACTTGAACTCAAAGCTAGCCCCCCTGGCCACCAAAAGTCACTAATTAGTAAACAGAGTCCACATTTTAAAAAGTGCTGAAACCCTTGAACTAATTCTGAAAAAAGCAGGCCAAAAAATTGCCTTCGGAAAACTGTGGTTTGTTTATATTTACATTGGTTTGGTTTATGAATATTGCATTTAAGGTTTACCATAGCTCTGCCACAGAGCTGCTGCTATCTTCATATTGTAAATGATAATGTGACTCTCTCGAAGTCACACAGGAACTACTCAGTAGCGCATGGAAAGAAGACAGCAAAAAAATGCTTAGAGCCACAGGGCCTGAACCAGTGGACACTCACAAAACAAAGGTTTTACTCAGCCTCTGAGATAAAATTATTTCAAGGATCAGAGCTTTAGGTTCTTTGAAGGGGAATGCACCCTTTAATAAAAATAATAATAAAAAAGAAGAAAACCATTGACAGCACAAAACATGCATGCAAAAACTGCAGGCAGTCTGCCAAACAAGAGCAGGGATGCAGGGAGGGATGGAGCGATGGGCTCCCGTGCTCCCCACAGGCAGTGTCCCACGACCCTCCTGCAAGAGCTGCTCAAGGCTCTTTCAGGGAGCCTGCGAGTTCCCCAGCGCTTGTCCCCACAGAGCCTGAGGAGAGCCCCTGGAGAGGTCTCCCCCTGCCACTCAACCGACTCTTCCACTAACGCTGTGGGAACTCCATCTTGCAGCTCTACAAGCTCTCTGCTTAGCTTGGTTAACGTTAGCCAACATATTCAAGAGCTTCAGGGCTAGGCAGAGAGATGGCCAGACATACCAGAAGCACATCAAACACCACTTCCTTCATAAACGGCACCACAGAGCCCGTGGCCTCACTGCGCAGCCTCAGGTGGAAATACACCTCTTCCCCCGCACCTCAGCTCCAAGGTCAGCCTGCAGGGGGGCTTTAAACTTAATCATGGCTTTGGGGGGTGGGGCACCAAACCCAACCCTGCCTGCCCCAACAGCAGGGATCCAAGCAAACCCTCACATCGCTGGTAGGACCCATCCGCAAGAGCAGCTATCTCGGTGCGACCCCCCCCTCCCCCAGCCGCCCCCGGCGCGCCGGGCCCTGAGGGGGCTGCGGGGCAGGGAGGGCAGGCTGCGGCGGCCGGTGCGGGGGCCACGGCCGGGAGCTCACCAAAACCACTCGCTGCCGAAGCTGGGCACCGAGAACACGCCCCAGTGAATGAAGATACCAAACTTCGCCTCGTCAAACCAGGCGGGCAGCGGGCGGGCGTCCAGCGAGTCCCAGGTGGGCTCGTAGCGCGGCCTCGCTGGCAGGAGCCCGGGTAGCCCCAGCAGCAGCAGCGCGGCGCGGCCCAGCGGGCCCGACATGGCGGCGGCGGCGGGCTGGGGGGTAGAGGCGCCTCAGGGTGGTGGCGCTGGGTGGCCGCGCCGGGGCAGGGGGACACGGCCGGGGTGGGCCGGCCGTCCGGGAGGCACAAGGCCGGCCCGGGCTGTCCTCTCCTCTCCTCTCCCCGCCGGAACCGCCGCCCTCCGGCCGCCGCTGAGCCTGTCCTGCCGCCGGCCGGTGGAGGGCCGCGGCGCTGCCCCCCGCCGCAGCTCGCCCGAGCCGCGGCCCGCAGAGCCGGCAGCGCGCCTCCGCCTGGAGAAGCGCGGTACCCGTTGGGGGCCTCGTCCCCGTCGGTGCCGTTTTACCTGGTAGCCCGGTGACAAACTGTCACCTGGGTTTTGAGTATTTAAAGAAAATTGACTGAGTTGTGCCTTGGCCGACACCTCACCGCGCTCCTCCTGCCCGCTCCCACCCCAGGCCCTGACACCCAAGGCTGACCGCCGGTCGGCCCTGTGCGCGTCGGTGCTGCTTTCCTCGTTGAGAAGAGCACCGGCCGTTCTCCCTCAGTGCTCGCCTGAAAGCTGCCTGCCCGGGTCTGCTGGATCTGCAGTCTGAGCCAGCCTGAGTCTTGGATCTGCGGCCAGGATCTGCTTCAGAGGTGGCCTCGGCAGCCTCCTGGACTTGCCCTTCCCACCTGCTTCCAACCACAGGCTTTTCTCTCCCCCTTCCCCTTTCCATTTCCATTTCCCTTCCCTGCAGCTCCAGTATGTGATGGCTTTCAGGGTGGAGAGGTGCCCCAAAGCCTGTCCAGGAGGTACTTCCTTGACCATTAGAATGGCTTCAGAGGAAGCCTGTGCTGAAGCTGCCTTGCTTCAGTAGATGGCACTTTGTGTTTGTGCTGCATATCATGGGTGGCAGGCATGTACTTTAAAAGATGCATCTTCCAGCATCTTTGTAGCCCGTGCTGGCATTTCTCCCATCTTTCCCGATGCCGAAATCGCGTATTTTTGCATCAGACCCCAGCAGCCATAGGATGGCCTTTGTGAAATCATCTGGCTTAATAAGAAAATACTAACTTTCCAAAATCATCGCCACAAGTAGCAATTTCTTAGGCAATCTCATCAAAACAGTTAAAAATGAAGGAGCAGAAAACTGAATTAATCTCTCTTCACCTGGGATGGATGTATATTTTACTGCTCATCTATGGAAACAACTTCAGTTTCCAAAGTCATTAACCACAGCTGTTACATTTAATCCAGAAATATCTAAAGGGCTGTGAAAATGGCAAGTACATAATTTTTTAGCATTTTCATTTATGTACAGACCTCGATGAGTGTATTAAGTTACAGGCTGATAAAAAACATTGTGACTTCCATGGTATTCTTTCTGACTGATTGCTCACATTATTCTGATTTACAAAAGCTCTTTGATATCACAATAGGAGCCTCTTCATATTTCATTTACATTCAATATTGACCTACTTTCTCTGCGTCTTCTATTACTTTCCCCCCTTTAGATGTCACTTTGCTTCTCAAAGGGGATCCTTAAGTACCTTTGACCTCTTGCTATGGTATCTTTTCTAGTTTATCTTTGGATTTCTTCATGTTCTCTTTTCTTTGTGATCATTGCAAAGGATTGCAGGCACTGAGCAGCTCCTTAGTGTGGGAATTTTGAAGTAGGCTCTCTGAGGCTTACTCTGTACAGCATAGCAAAGTTACAACTGCTCTGTGGCTTTGAAGGGAAAATGATTTAAAAAAAGCTCAGGGTCCTGACCCAAAGCCCAGTGACGTCAGTGACCTGCCATCAACTTTGGTGAGATTTGGAGCAGGAACTGTGTATTTCAATAATGAACTTGATCACATCCTTTAAATTGAAAAAAAAAAAAAAAAAAAAAAAGGAATTAGAAAATCGTTCAGTAAATAGCAGCCATGAGTACACTTCTGATTAAGACATAAACAGGTTCAGAAAATGTCACCAGCCCACACAGGCACAGCTACTGAAATCTCCAGCGAGGGAAAAGGTCCCCAGTGCACAGTCACATCTGTAAAGATGCAAGCTTCAAAGGGTAAATAATAAAAATAGCACACTGCAAGATTTTGTGAATAACGCAAGACCAGTGCCTGCTCCCGCAGGAATCTCTCTCAACCTGGATACGGTGTGCCTGCCCACACGGTGCTGAAGCCACCAGGCCACCGTGAGGAGGCCTGTAAGCATGGAGCTCGCTGCTGTGCCCCGCGAGGAGAAGCCCCTGGCTCTCGCTCTCGCAGCATGGTCCCGGTGGGAAAGCTCTGTGCAGCTAGGGAAGGATCGGGCTGGTCTGTCAGCTGGGGGGGAAGATGGAGAGGGAGAGGAATGCATGAAGGCAATTCCCTGGGAGATGCTGAGCAGAAGAGACCTTTTGACCTGTCTAATTGCTGACGTACGAGACTCATGTACTGGATCGATTGCTTGGACAAAGGCAAAGGGTGCCTGAGCCATACCATTGCTGGGAAGACCACAAAACCGCCGTGCTTGGGGAGCTGCATGGGGCTTGGCGTTGAGGGGAGGGGACTTGGTCACCTGGTGGGAAGAAGAGGCAATTTCACATGGGCATGTTTCAGACTCGGTAGGATTTGATTTACTCCTGGGGAGTGGTGTTTGTGAAAATATTTTCATCAGCCTGAATGGGACTTTTGTATTCGACAGCTAGGTAACGTGGCACTGGATGCATTAAAAACGCAGGGTGAAGCCCCATCTGCCTTTGCCGTTGTGCTGGTAGCTTCAGGGCAGCAAGGACTGTATTCAAGGCAGAATATAAAACTATTCGCCTGTAAAAAAGCAGTTAAGTACCCTTTTAAAAGTTGAGTCGTGTCATGAAAGTGTATCTGTAAAACACCAGAAAACGAAACCACGGGGCTTGATTTTGCTTTTGCCGAAGTCGGTGTGACTCCTGCTTGTGATTTCAAAGCCAGGAGTACTTTCCTCCCAAAAAGTTGAGTCACACGGTCGTAAAATTGGTTGTGAAAAGCCTCTTGCCTGCAACCCAAACCTTAAGAAAGACGAAGGGTGTTGTGTGTGTGTGTGTGTGTGTGTGTGTGGCGGGGGAAGCAGGAGATTTGACTCATCCCCCTCCCCGCTCGGCTGCGGGGGTGCGATGCCTTGTGCAAACTCCCGGTTTTGTGGGTGAGACGGGGGGGTGGGGGTGGCCGGGGCGGGGGGGAGGGAGGACACCCTGTTACACAAAACAGAAGTGCTGGTGTCGGTTGCTTGGCTCTTTTTTTTAACCGATTCTCTTTTTTTTTTTCCCCCCCGAGAGTTGGAAATAATGGGAGCGGGAAGTACGAAGACACCCTGGTGGGGTGCAGATGCACGGAGGGAGGGGACGCGGGAGTGTCCGTCCCCGCTCTTGCTTTACCCATGTGCAAACACAAAATTTAGGCTCCGACAGACCCGAAATCCCCGCCGCCGTCCCGGCGGGGCGGTCGGAGGCGAGGGGCGGCTCCTCCCCTGCAAACTTTCCCTTTCCCCTCCCTCACCGCCTATTTCCCTCCCCTGCTCTCCTCCCTGCCCCTCTCGGCTCCCCGACGGCGATGGCTGAGAGGCCGGGGAGCACCGGGGGAGCACCGCTGCCCTCCTGGTCCTTGCCCGGTCCCCGCGGCCGCTCCCAAAGCGACATCTCCTCCTTCTCCTCCTCCCGGAGAACCTGCCTGCTCCGGTCCAACGTGGGCGGCTCAGGTAAGGGGGAGGGAGGGGAGGGTCCTTGTGTCCGAGCCCCCCCCCACCCCCCCCAGCCCCGAGCCGAGCTGAACTGGGGAAACTGGGAAAAAGACATCCTCTTCCACACCCTGCCCTCCCAGAGCTGGGACCGTCTTCTCTCGGTGGCCAAAGTGTGGGTCCCTGGATTACATGGTGCTTGATCTACCCCCTCGAGATGATGCACGTCAAGTTCCTGGCTTTTCATACCCGTGTTCTCAGGTTTAAACGAACCCCAGTAAAGTCGTGGGTACCCACCCATTGGCCAAAGCATCTCTGACTGCAAGGGCAGAAAAGCCCCAGGAAGTCTTCAGGGTGTATTGCAGGGACATCAAAACTCCTTGTCCTGCTGCTTCACACGTTATGCTTCAGTTGTGTGTTAGGATTTTTTTACTGCATGCACTCATATCGCCTTCAGGTTTTACACTAACAGGTGAGGCAAAAAAATGTGTGAGTCAGCATCCCGCCATCCTCCTTCAGGAGGTGCGCAGGGGGTGATTTGGGGGTGGAAGCTGGCCTTTTGGGACAGAGTAGGCTTTCTGCAGGATTCCAGATAACTTTGCTCTGTAAAATGAGAGGAAGTGAGTGTCCTAGTTTACAGTGCTGATATTTGACAGTGGCCAAAGTAAAATAAATACATACTCAGATGGGCTATTATTTACTCAGGCTGTTTCCTGAGGATGGGTATTAAGGAAAATGAAAATCTGGTCTCCATACTGCTGCACACACTGTGAAAATGCCTGCTAACATGGTTGCGAATCAGCCCTGTTCTGTTGACTAAACAAAGACTGTAGGCACATACGTCACTAACAGTGTAGGTATCTTGGATGCACCCATACACTCTATTGCACAGAGGTACCCTGATCCACAAGGCCATCAGGGAAGCTCCTGAGTGCACTGAGGAACCTTCTCTGCTGCAGCACAAGTAGGACAGCACGGTGCGTGGTCGGGTCTGCAATGGACCACAATGTCCTCTTATGTTTGCTCCTCAGGAAGCGTTAAGATGAAGCAGACCATTTGCTTGGGGAAGCTCAAATATATGGCTATGGCTGCCTGATGAGGAAAGAGGGAGTGAAAACTTGCTTAGTCACATAGGAGCAAGTAGATTCAGCTTGTAGGGCCAGAGGCTGCGAGCAAAAACAACTCTACGTGCTGTTTTGTGCACCATTTTCTGCTCTACCTTTTTCTGTGTCTACTCAAAAGTTATGTTGAAGGACACTTGGGGCAGGGAGGAGAGACAAGGTTCCAGTGGTTTGTCCAAGTCAGAAAGGACTGCTTTTAGGTGTAAGGTGTCTTTCAGCACCGTCTGGAAGAGTGCTGTATGAGCAACGCCCTACGACTTGATGTGTACACAAGATGCCTTAACCTGGACGCAGAGGGATCACCGCAGAGGTTGACAAGATTGAGCCTATGTCAATGTTAGACTATGTTGGTTGTTAGCTTAACTATAAAGACTACTAACAATGAGCTCAGCTCATTACAAGACACTGGCATATCCAGTGGAGGTAAAACGATGGTGTTATTGAAGATCTGTTGTTATTTGTAGTTTCTTACACACAAAATTTAGGCCTCCCTGTTGCCCTACTTGATTTTTTCTCTTAATTTTGAGGATGTGCTTCCTGCCAGCAAATGACAAGAGCAGCTTTCTCTGGTTTTTATTTTTTTGACAATTTTTCTTTCGTTCTGTATTTTCTCCATTGTCGCTTCCTGTATTTTTTTCTGCCTGCTCACTGGGCACAACAGAAATACTTACATGCTTCCACACAACTGTTGATTCCCTCTTTAAAAAGGAAAGTATGCATTAGAGATGCTTAACTATTTAATTTTTAATGTGGTGGTTAGAGAATTGTTTTTATACTGAGATGCCGTTAAAAGAGCCTGCTTTTTCATTCCCCCACTAACCTGGAGAACAGCTATAATGGGGACAGAAATGTGAAGCACTTAGTGAAACAATATGAGCCTTATTATTCTTTTTTCTTCTACCTCTTTCTCTAGCTGTACCATTTGATTAATTTAAAGTAGGTCACTCATTTACATCAGATGTTACCTGTGCTTCAGCTGCTCCATTTAGAAAAGAACAATTTGCTTTTTAAATAACCTGCAAAATGTTTGCTTACTGACTGTTCTTGGAGTGATTCACTTGCAGCTGTTGAAGTCGCAAGTTGCTGTTTCTCTTGCATATTGTCTTTGTTTTCTAGATCCCGTCGCCAGTTGTGCTGAGAAGACGATATTGTCTCCTCGCACTCCATCAGTGATGGGTTGGTACTCCTATAGACAGTTTGCACTGTTTATTTTACTACCTCCTGATCTACCATTCTCAGTGCAGGATCTGTAAGAGGCAATATTTGTAGGCACCCTTCTAGCTAAAGGAAATACAATAATAGCCTTTCTAAAAGCAACTTTGGCAGTGGCTTATAAAATGCATGTTTGTTGGTTGTTCTAGAGCAGTACCCTATGTATCTCAAGAGCACAGCGAGGCTGGTCGGGTGGTCCCCATGTTTATGCTGCCTGTGCTTTCTTACCCCTACTCCTTCCTCTGCTATTATCATATGCTGAAAGTAGCAACTTCCTGGTATCACTTTACAGCATCTCACTTCGCCAGCTGCAGTCCAGTTTGTGAGGACAGTATATCTGCAGGTTTTTTCTTCTTCTTAAAGCTGACCTCTTCTTTTAGGGTAGTGGTAGAAGATGACTTAATTTCCTTCTCTGGGCTGTCACCTCACCTGTCGTCGTATCAGGCCTTTACCTTCCAACTCTTTCTTTACTTCTGGTAAACCCTGGGAGGAATAAGGTGATCCCCATGATGAATAAGGGTGGCAACAGTCTAGACTCTTGATTTAGACCCTGCAATGTCACTGAAGCTCAGAGCTTCTGTGGCAGGCATAGCCTGGTCATCACTTCAACGTCATGGTACGCCCTACCTGACCACTGGCTAGTTCGTCAGAGTGTCTCTAGGAGATTAGTGAAGTAAAAAATATTGTCCTAAAATTTCAGAGCAGCACCAGAGCCACTACAAGAATGCAGCTTGAATTACATACCTTTAAGCAGCCTTCTATGTTTAGTGACTAGATTTAAACCCACCTTAAAGGTAGACCAAGGTTCTCGATTTGCCCAGCATAGATGGGGACCGAACTGCATTTGAAATAAAGACCTTGTTCAAACTCTTTCCCAGAACTTATCCAAAATGTAGACTTGGTGGCCATGGGGCTGAGGTCGGCTCTCAGCATGAGCAGTCAGCCCCAGGCTGCAGGGTGGAGGGCGAGGCTGCTGTTTCCTATCAGCCTCCTTTGCGCTCTGGTTGTGAAGCGGCGCCGGTGGTTCTGTTCATGACAGCCCTCAGGCACCAACCTCAGCTACTGCGGTGCCCGTTCTTTATCTGCATGTCCACGTAGAGAGTTTTCAGTTTGCTCTCTTTTTAGTGTTGTGGTTTTTGCTATGCAGGCTTGCATTTTGTTCCAAAGGTGGGGAGGTTTGTGGTGAGGTGCATCTTGGTGAAAAGGCAACTTTACTGCTCAGATCAGAAGTCAAAAAACCACCCATTTCTCCACTCTGGGATTGACATATGGTTAGACGTAGAAGTTTCAGATAATATGTTCCACTGCTAAGAAGCACACCTTCCAGGTAGAGAGGTGAGCTTCTCATGCATATTTCCATTCTTTTCATGCTTGTTTTTTTTGCACCTTTCTGATGATAGATGAAAAAAAAAAACCCTACCTGAGAATTCAGGCAGCAGTTCATCAATACCTCAGGCTATACCCCAGATGCTGGGTTGCAGCAGACAGTGAAAGGCTGAGTGCAAATGACAGTCCTGCCTCAAAACCTGTACGTCCCAGGATTATTCTGTGAATTTTTGACTAGCGAAGTGGTCCTTCACGTGTTATTGTATTCAAAATGATAATGAGTAACAACTACAATTCCTTCTGCTGCTGACTCCAGAATAGAGTGGGTGAACGGATGGCTTAAACTCACCCTGTTCAGTGAAGAAGCAGGGAAGATTTCATGTAGTGGTCAGAGTGGCTGCTGTTGGATGGGAAGAAAATTGACGACTTTTGGAATTATTGGAGCTTTTCATTTTTAGGGTGCTCCTCTTTGCGAACTTAACAAATGTCAGGTTATCTTCTTAAAGGTCAAACTTTCTGGCTTATGCAAAGAAAATAAAATGTTTTTGACAGCTGGAGGTATTTGAGCATCGAGAAAGAGCGAAACCCTAAAAACTCTTATCTAGAGACTGACTTGACTATATGGGGGCTTGGAACCTAGGAGAAAAGGTAAATATTGGCTTGGTAAATATGTAGCTGTAAAGGTTTGCCTGTATTTCCCTCCACACTTGTATTTCCCAAAATGGCTACAGATTCCAGTTTCTTAGATCCCATTTCCATATACACCAAGCAAGTATGTGCCCTACCAAAGTCTATAATATTTGAGTTCAGTGTTTGTGAAGAAGACGTCAGATGTGCTTTGGAAGGGCAGTTAGAAAGATGGTGTTTTTCAGTCATCAGATGGGGGTGAGGGGAGAGCAGCCTCATGACGTGGAAGGACACTCATAATAACTAGAGCATCTGGTTTCGGTACATTGTATGAAAATAGGGGAGTTATGGGAAAACATGATTCTCCATTGTATCAACTC
This sequence comes from Phalacrocorax aristotelis, assembly GCF_949628215.1. Taxonomy (NCBI): domain Eukaryota; kingdom Metazoa; phylum Chordata; class Aves; order Suliformes; family Phalacrocoracidae; genus Phalacrocorax; species Phalacrocorax aristotelis. The sequence goes on from NC_134278.1 coordinate 67,263,170, forward strand.
ATTTGCAACACAAATCAAAGTACACAACTTTGCAAGAAACCCAAAGCAGATAATTTGGGGTAGAAAACTATAGCAGAAGTTAAGACAAATCATTGTTGTTGGGGATTTAGAATCTAAACTGAACATGACTGTGTAATTTCCAAGAAACAGTGCATCCTGTTCCTAAGTCCACATGAATAGTTTTCCATCAGTTTGGAAGTTTGAACTATCAGAAAGAGGCAGCAATCATAACCATATGAAATTTGACATATGCTTATGGAATTGAAATATCTACTTCTTCATAATCTGGAAACACGCTTAGACCATCATCCCATAATGTTAAATCTCATTCCAGTCACCCTTACATGTAACTTGAGGTTTCAGAAGTGTGCTGAGCAAAAACCCAGGAATCATATAACATTTTTTACTGTGCAGACATTGATAAAGGTTAAGGCTGCCTGAAAACTGGTTTAGTTTATAAGATTAGGTGGGCATGAGGGAAGAAGTATGTGCCATTTCTAATACGAGTTTATACAACATTGCATATAAAATAAGAATCTGCCTGGTTTATCCTGGACTAAAAGACATTATTCCTCACCAACTCCTGCAGAATAACTGGGGTATGTTCTTGGTGTTAACCCTGATTAAGTGTGAAACGGGGAACTCTGGGAACACAGGGAACACTATGATTTACAAATACAAACCATGTATACTATGTGCCATTTACACATGACCCAGTTTCTGGGACAACAACTTTACAATTCAATATTCAAACTTAGGCTCAGGATTAAGAAAAAAGTATTTTCTAAATGTGGTCATAATCTTCATGGTTGGCTAAGCAGAAATTGGACTGCAAACATTTGCAGCATATGATTTAATGCATATTTTGCAGCAACTAATCAGTAGCTGGCTGTGGGATCTGTTCAGCATTTTGCAACTCTGTGTGTTTTAGTTTCTCAAGGCCCTTCAGCATTTAGCACTTCCTGCTGATCTGTGGCTTCTAGCAAGTAACCATTTAATATCAGACTGCGTGTCAAGTATGTAGTCTGAAGAAGTGATCTAAAGAGTAGCTGAAGAAGAGTTTTTATTCCTTCTCTTGCTGAATGTAAACAACTTCTTCCAAAAAAAGCATTTGTTTTCATTTTAAAACCTAAAAGTTTCATCATTCAAATCCATCATTAGCAGAAATCATTTATCCTTCTTCCCCACCCCCCACCTCCTGCTCTTTTTGCCATTATTTCCTGAAAAAGCAGGCACTGTTTAAGGTCAAAGGGCTGGGGGTAGTTGGCAGGTTTTTTAAAGATTGATGAAGAATTTACATTTTTATTTATTTTTGCTTTTTGAAGTCAGAATTTTTTCAGTGCCAGAAACTCTGTAGGATTTAAGTTTTCAATAACACCAGTATTAGCCTTGCTTCTGAATTTTTAGTAGTTCTCACTGAATATGCTTTAGCATAAGGCAAAGATATCTTCAATAGTAATCTTCTCATTTTTTCTTCTTTTTCTTCCCCCTAGCATTTTACCTAGTGTGTTGCTATTTTTAACAGATGCACAAGTTAATTTTTCTCTGGTACAAACTAAATGGCACAAAAGGAAAAATATCCAGAAGAAAATGGCAAACCCTGGCTTCAGTGTTCCAAGTTCAATCACTTTTTACTTTATCTCTGAAATTGTCAGTCTTAAAACCCACCACAACAAGGGATGCTCATGTGTTTCATTCATGTGGAAAGCGCTGTGATCTTCCTGAAATACAAGCAGAGTCTGTAGGCAGTCAACACTTCCCTCAGTGGTGAGCTGAGAAAACTTGTTCCCCATCATGCATCGTGCAGTTTTGATGCAGAATTGGACTTTTAATATGTTGTGTTGTATAAATTCTACGGGTGTCTTTAGTATTGTTAGGATTTTTGAATTTTGAAAGGCTGAAGCAGTGAAATGTTAGTAAATTATATCAGTATCAAGTAGTTACTGTAATGGGCTCGGAAGCATTGTCACTGCTTTAATATAGCGTGAAGCTTCAAAGCCACTACACTTTGCAAGTCTGATGAGCTCCCAGGTAGAGGACTTTATAACAAAGCGGAGCTAAAAAGCAGCTTAAACCACTGCGTGCTGTGGTGGTAAGACACTTTCTTACCCTCTCTCGTATCTGTCATGTTTCTTATATATTTCTAGCACATTCTGGATTGCCCTTCCCATTTCTCATGTCGTTGTTAAAACTGCTTGTCCACATTGCAGGGCCAAACAGTGGGGGGCTGGGAGGGAAATGTGGAAGAGGAAGCATTCTACCGCAGGTGGCAACGTGGTGACTCTTTACTGTGTCTAAATGGCTTCTGTTTGAAATAATGATTGTGGTTTTTACTAAATGTCTTATTTTTCAGAATATGTAGCCTTTAGTGGTTATTTTTAATTAAACATGTATTTTACAGCTTTCCCTACACTTTTTTAACATTTGCACAATTTGCAGTATCAAGAAGAAAAACTTCATTTGGGGAAAGTGGACTCCTATTAAAAGCAGTTACTTTTCCTTCCCCTTCAACCTCAGACATGACTTCAGTCTCGCACACAAACTGTGTTGGCCCCCACTTGGGGAGTTTGGTCAGTTGCACAGTAGCACACACTGCTTCTGTTAGCTGGATGCATCAGTTGGTAGCTCAGTTTTGGCTCCTTTACCCAAGTCATTGCTATCCAAACTGTAGTGGAAATAAAAGGCACTCGTGTTTTTCTTCCTTTCTCCTTCTCCCCACTCTTTCACTCCCCTCTCCGCTACTAGCTTCTTTTCTATCTTCTCCACAGCTTCCAATAAATCTCATTTATATTGTGTCGATAGCCTACATACCACTTTTGATGATCCTCTGTCTAGGTCTGGCTGTGTGTGTGTTCGGTTCTGTCCTGCCCACTCAAGTCTGATGCACTCCAGTGCTTCCCAGATGTTAGAGGCTCTTTGACCCCAGAGACTGAGATGTGGATGGACTAGGAACCTGCAAGCTTTATTTTCTGATTGTCACAGGGAGATAAAGGTGAGAATTTGTATAGGCAGAGCAGAAGTTCATTCAGTTTTAGGAATTCATTGGGAAGGGAAGAAAAGATCTAGTAAAAATTGAAGAAAAAAACAGGTTTGCTGAAAGTTAGGAATGGAGGAGAAGTGCTTCAGACCCTTTTTAAAATAAAGCTTGGCACAGTGGTGAGGATCAGGAAAAGGCTGAAGTCTGGCACAATCCCTAGATTATTTGAAGTTGCTAGGTTAGCTAAAGTTTCTTTGAATACAAATGTATCCTGATGAAATGAGACTTTTGTGAAAATCCACTTTTTTTAGAATGAATTCTGATTTCAGGCACATTTCTGTATTTTCAGGAGAAATATCTGGCAAAGTTTCAAATGGTAAATTGTCACTTCAAAAAATTAGTCTAAGGTTTTTAGAATTTTTCACCATATGAAAAATTGATATAGGAGGTTTTTTTCTTCTAGTTTGGGGGCCAGGAATAGGAGTGAAGAAAGAAGTGTCAGAATTTCCCTGGCACAGAAATGTGATTATTCTAAGGGACCCCATCCACCTCTACAGGGAAAATGTAACCACTGCCACTTTACTTTTTCATGGCTAAATCATTGGATATCAAATTCTTTAAAGCTTCAAATGCCTTCTTGAAAGAATAAGGATGTATAAGGAAGTATTTAATGGAACCAAGCCCTAAAGAGCACAGTTGAGCAAAGCTCCCCTGCCAGAGCGCATATGTTCACTTTTTCTGTTTTGGGGGGACAATAACAGCTTTTAAGATACATCTGTGACTAATATGCAGCGTACTCAAGAAAATTACAGGCACCAAGTAGAACTGCTGTTGAGGTATTTTTTGTATCAGCTACTAACACAGTGGAGAAGGGGTTGCAGTGCATTTGCAGTTGAATGTGTCCTAATTGCAGGCCTTCTTTGTGTTCAAACACAGGCAGCTATATTTAAACTTTGTGAGTGAAAGGATAATTAGCAGTCATCTGCTTGCCATTTTTTTTATTTATTTCTTCTGTTGCCCAGTTGTCAGGGTTGACAGATGTTAGTGGCTTAAACCACGAATGAAACTGTGAACTTTTTATCTGAAAAAAGATGAGTGCCACCAAAGCGCAGCGTGAAAAGGCAATGTCCTCAAGACATAATTCTGATCTTTTTTTTCTGATTAAAGGCAGTTTTGGCAAGCTTAGAAGGGTTAGATTTGAAATAAGTTATTTCACTTACACAGCCAGAGCAAGTGTAATCCACTGGGGACCAGTGGACATCCCAAATCATGATATGAACTGCTCTAGTCCCAAGGATGAAGCATGGCATGCTGCTTTCTTTACTTGGGCTATAGGCACCTCTGCCTGTGTTTCTCTGAGTAGACTCTCAACTCTGTATCCTTAGGAGTGAGCCAAGAGGGAGAGTTACAGCTCCCCAGGGGCGTGACATTTTTCTTCCAGCTCTTTGAGTTTTGAGCCCTGAACGTTTGATAAAATAATGGTGTCTTCCTGTTATGCCTTGCTGCAAACAAAACTGAACAGCAATATTTCACACTGTGTTTATTTTAGTGAATAGCAAATCCAAAAAATATGCTGCCACCCAGCTATTTAAGCCTTTGGAAACACATCTGCTATGAATTTTGCCTTATTCTTTGGAAGTTGAGATAAACAATGCCTTTTGATCTGCAAATAGCATAAATCTTTCGGGGGAGAGATTTCCAAAGGATTGATGCAGTAATTTTCAGAGCTTTCTCTTATTCATGTGGTCAACTTGGGATTTGCCTAATGGGATCTTCTCAGGTGAACTAGTGAATGTATATATGATTTTGTAGGTGATTTTGGCTTACAAGCCAACAGCGCCCATTTCATGCCATGGTATGGATGTTTATCACTGGGCACATGGTACCTGAGCGCGTTGTACTACAGCTTGTGCATTTAGTGGTCTATCAGAGAGCATCTGAAAGCTATACCCTTGCAGTGCAGAAGCTGCCAGACCTGGAGGGAAACAGCAGAGTGAATGACTTTCTTTCAGTTATAGGGGTGAAAGACTCTGGGGTGAGATTGGGATTTGGCCATGCTGCCTGCCCTTTTTTGGCTCTGTGTCAAAGAGCTCTCCTGATCATCACCAGACCCTGGAAGAAAGTTCCTCCCCTTGCAGCTTCCATGAGGACAAATAAAGCCTTTCACTCAGTGCCTGCCACGGAGGAAGCACCAGGAGGCATGCAGCTCTGCAGATTTGCCCATCCTTGGGTGAGGGAAGGTGGCACACTATCTCAAAATAGCAAGGTAATAGCCTAATAGCAAGTTAGGTGTTACTTTGAAATCACTCTTAACTCAAGCTGGGTTAAGTAAAATGCAAACAAAATGTCTAAAATAATGCAGCTGCCAGTCTTTTAAAAAGAGAAAGGAAACATCACCAACAGAGCAAGTGCTGGCAAGATGCCTGTAACCAGTCTGCCTAACTCAGGGGGAAAAAGACCCGTCATGCTTAGTCTTGGTGTCAGCAGTTTAAGCAAGGATTTTCTTTATTTATTTGCTTACCTCTCTACGAAGTTTGGAATTATATTGTCTGTTTTGGGTGGGTTTGCACTTCGGTGGAGTTGTTATAATTTATTGTTGCGGTTTAGCCCCAGTCAGCAACCACGCACCACACAACCGTTCACTCACTCCTCCTGCAGTGGGATGGGGAGAGAATCAGAACAGTAAAAGTGAGACAAAAAGCCTGGGTTGAGATAAAGATGGTTTAATGGGTAAAGCAAAAGCCGTGCACACAAGCAAAGCAAAACAAGGAATTCATTCACTCCTTCCCATGGGCAGGCAGGTGTTCAGCCATCTCTAGGAAAGCTGGGCTCCGTCATGTGTAACAGTACTTGGGAAGACAAACGCCATCACTCTGAACATCCCCCCCTTCCTTCTTCTTCCCCCAGCTTTATACACTAAGCATTACGTCATATGGTGTGGGATATCCCTTATGTCAGTTGGGGTCAGCTGTCCCGGCTGTGCCCCCTCCCGGCTTCCTGTGCACCTGGCAGAGCACGGGGAGCTGAAAAAGTTCTTGACTAGTGTAAGCACTGCTTAGCAACAGTTAAAACGTCTCTGTGTTTGTCAACACTGTTTTCAGCACAAATCTAAAACATAGCCCCATACTAGCTACTGTGAAGAAAATTAACTATCCCAGCTGAAGCCAGGACATTTATTAAAATAAGAAATCATCTATTGCAAGCGTTACACAAGTCCATATCACATAAATTCCTGGTGAGTGGGTTGCATTATACTCACTTTTACCCTAGGTGTAAGATAAATATATACGTAGATGAATTTACATGAATAGCTGAATTCTAGGCAACAGTGCTTTGACAATGAGAGGTTGATCGAACAAACAATTTTTGTCTGCCTTCTAAGCTCATTGCTATTTTCAAGGAAATGATGTCAAGGAGATTTTAATTCAGGCACTAATTAGTAAAGTGAATACTTCTAATACTTACTAGAACTCCATACTTCTGCTCCCGTGAATTTGTCTCAGCTATATATATGCCATAGAGGAAATAAATTTCAGAAAACTAAACTTCATGCATATCATGTATGAGGTAAATGAGATTTGATCCAAAATGCTTTTATACAAACATTGATTATCATAAAAATGTGAGAGAGGGAAAAAATGATCAAGACAGAGCTCTGTAAATGTCAATTTTGCATCTCTCTCAAACTCAGGATTAGATGTTTCAAATTATGCACATTTATAAGAAGGACTTGTGTTTTAAAAATACATGCAAATGATTTCTGATTCTAATAATTTTAAATGTCAATAAAAGCTATCAAAATATGCACTCTTTTCAGTAGTCCTAACTTCCGTTTGTTAATGGGAGCCTAACCTTTTTGAAACAGAGTTTTGGGAGTGGCTTTCATGTATTGAGGCAATTTGGGATCACTGTGGAAGTGGTTCAACCAGTGTAATAATTGTACCAAGGAGAGATCAGAAGCCAGGTTTGGTGGCGTTTGGTAGATGCCAAATGTCTGTGGGATTCACTCTGACACTGAAGGCTCCTGCGGTAAAGGCTGATGTGGTTCAGGGAACGGAAACTCCTTGCTTGTCTTCTAATGGAATATCTTCCCTCTGTGATGCTCTGAGGGATGTAATGTCCCTAAGTGGAGGGCTCAGAGTGGCTCTGAGCCTGGGAATTTCTGTAACAGCACTGAACATTGGCTGAGTTGTATGGACAGTGGGCATTGAAACACTCTGCCATAGAACCCCAGGGCAGTTTTTAGGAGGGTTGCGTATTTTATATGTAAAATTGCAGTAGGGGTTTGTCTGTTGAGAATTCATGACATGCAAGGGATAAGAGCATATCAGGTGTGCCCTGACCATAGGCACTGATAGGTTCTTGGGTTTGATGATGTGTGTATAGATGAAAAAATATCTAACCACCTTCAGTTCAGTCCAGTTCGTTTAAATGACATTTTTCTAAACCACTGGCATATAAGCATCTAGCTATCAGGCTGGTGGAGCCTTGCTTTCTCTGCTAGAAAATACAGGTACACAGTCACAGGTAAGGAAGGAACCAATTGGTAGCTATCAGGCATCTCCAAGAGAAAGGCTGAAGGCTGAAGGCTGACCACATGGACCCTCGCTCTGAACAGGGAAGCAGGTTTCAATCACTCTGCTTTGAGGTCACCATGGAAGGAGAAAGGGCTGCGCACCCCCTTTCTTTCCCCCTCAGCTCTGTGCCAACGTTTTTCCTCCCATTTCAGCGTATTTGGTACAGAGTTAGTAGATAATGCGGACATTCTGGATCCTCAGCAAATGCATTGGCTTTGAGAAAGCACTTTTAGGGAAGTGAGCGTTCTTCAACAGAGCGTGCAACTCGGGCTGTGCCAGCATGGCAGCGTGGTCCAGCCAAGCCATCACTGTGACTGCAACCCACCTGAGCTTCACCTTCAGCTGCCATGCAGTCCTCCTCTTCTAAATGCAGCAGTACACTGCTGCTGAAGTCTAATGCAGTGTTTCTGGGCTTGGGATTTCATTGTGACTTTCCAGTGTTCAATACTGTTTTGGTTTGGCTCTTACAGGCACAATCTCAATTGTTTTTTTCAGTGGCTGCTGGACTGCTTTGGTGTTGAAAACTTCTGAAAACATGATCCTGCCATGTCCAGGCATTCAGAAATTAGGAGAAGGCAAAAGAGAGGGAGAAGTTTACTGGTCTTTTTTTTTATTATTTTATATGAAGTTATAATATGCTTTCTATGTCATCCTCATGTTTCTGGAGGCCTGATTCATGTTTTTTGTACACTTGTGGCTGGCAATGCTGCTATTGACTTCAGAGGGCTTTGGCTTGGACTGAAATACATTGCTGCAGCTTTTATCCCAGGAAGGCCTCTTCACAACCATTTACAAAGATGAGGTGACCTGAAGTTCAATATCACAGTCCTTTGGAAGGCAAAAGTCCCTTTGGGACCAGACTGGGTTTTTTTCAGCTCCAGCCTCTTAAGAAAATCTGGATGTGAGCAGGCATGAGATGCATTAACACATTCTGTGAGTGCCCAGGCTCAATAATGACCAAAATAAATGTGAGATTGTTTTCCAAAGGAAATTAAACAAGGAGCAAGTAGAAAACATCTACAGCAATTTCACAGTAGGTAACATTGTATAGTTACTTCTATTTTTTTCCTGTTGTCATGGTTTAGCCCCATTTGGCAACTAAGCACCACACAGCCACTTGCTCATTCACTCCCCCCACCCCAGTGAGATGGTAGAGCGAATGGGAAGAGCAAAAGTAAGAAAACTTGTGGGTTGAGAAAAGAACAGTTTAATAATTAAAATAAAATAGTAAGAATAATAATAACAACAATAATAATAAAAAGCAAAATAATGAGAGAGAGAGAGAGAGGCAAAACCTGGGGAGTGGGAAAACCAACCAAACAACAAGTGATGCAACCGCTCACTACCCGCCAACCAATGCCACCAGTCCCCGAGCCACAATCACTGCTTCCCCCGGCCAACTCCCCCTAGTTAATACACTGGGCATGACATTGTATGCTATGGAATATCCCTTTGGCCAGTTTGGATCAGCTGCCTTGGCTGTGCACACTCCCTTCCTGGCTTCCTGTGCCCCTGGCAGACCATGGGAAGCTGGAAAAGTCCTTGACCAGTATAAGCACTACTTAGCAACACTTAGCAACTACTTAGCAAGAACTAAAACATCAGTGTATTATCAATACTATTCTCATACTAAATCCAAAGCACACTATACCAGCTACAGTGAAGAAAAATTAACTCTGTCCCAGCCAAAATCATGACACCTGTGAAAGCCCTGTGAGGGTACAACTGATGACATGGGGGGCTCCAGGCAGCCTGGCATTATGTGAGAGGGTCTCCATGTGGGATGAGAGCTCTGCCTGGGCTCTTTATTACTTAGGTAAGGACAGGAAGATGGGGGGATTGTCCATGATGCACAGTTACTCCAATCCCTTCTGCCTGCGAGTGGGAGTGAGGAGTGTGTTGGCTCTTCTTCTCTGATGTGAGGGATATTACCTCCTTCCATTCAGCTAGTCCTTCATCATGTTATCAAAAGGAGGAGAAAAGTTCAGACTCAGATAGGAAAGGAAAATGGAGAGAGCTTAAAATGTAAAAGATCCTCAACAGGAACAGAAGCAATTCCTTCATTCCAATTATTGACAGTTCTTTGATAATCTCACCCTTATGTCTATAAACAGAGCAAATGATTTTTTTCATCTAGAGAAATCAGTTAATCCTGCCCTGCCTCTTCCACTTTATCTCCAGCAAACCACTTTTTGGCTCTGCTCCCTTGATTCCTGTTCAGTGGAAAATCTTTATTCTCCAGATCTTTTGCACTGCAACACCCACGAAGTGTGAGAAAAGCGGGGATACTCTCCATCTAGCATCAGTTACTGCAGGAGCCCATCTACCTCTGGCAGCCAGCAGAGCTGACATGTTGAACCCTTACCAGCTCCAGTTCTGCCCTGCCATGGGATGAAGAGAATTGTCCATGGGCTGGGATTTTCTAGCAGAGCCTAAAAACACAGACTATACAACAGAAAACAGCAAATGAGTAGGTTGGTGGCATTAAACAACTTGTTAGCTTTATAGTAATTTGAAGAGAGTCTCACTCATGTGAGGAATCTTTTTTTTTTTTTTTTTTGCTAAGAAACACAGAATGTGTTACTGCAGCACTGGGCCATGTCACCACCAAAACAGCTTTCTCTGAGCCCAGCAATATGCCTTATACCGTATGCTCCCAACTGCCCCCGCAGGCTTCTGACCCATTTGCTGCACCTCGCGTTACCCATCACCTCCATGCATTTGTTTAGGTGCCTTAACCTGTCCATCGGCACAGCTGGCTGCCAGGAGCCCGCAGGGGGGAAAAACTCAGCGGGTGAGAGGTTTTGTGTCTCAGGGAGATGCTGCCGTGTGAGGCTGATACACTAGGTGGGGCGGTTGTTATGCTGATCAGCAAAAACCTGGCTCTCCGGTGCCCGATTTCTTGCCTGGATCACCCACCTGCTTGCGGATGAGAGGATTTGAAATACAGGCTTGTTAATATGAAGTGAGCAGCCCTTCTGCAGCATTGTTGGTAGATTGCCCTGGGTTGGTTTTGGCTAGGTTCTGCTCCTTCCCGGATGAAGTCATGGCAGAGTCATCATTAGTTTCAGTGTCTTTAAATGCAAACTCGGCTGTCTTTAAAAGCACGAAGCTGGAGTGGGATGGGATGGTGTGGCAGTGTTTTAAATTTCCTGAAGGCCCCCCACCCTTTTCTTTTTTAATCCATAAATTGCATATTTAAAAAGCACAAAATGTTATTATCAGCCATCGCTCTTCCCTCAGCCAAGGTAATGCTGCAAGCCTGACATTATTGGTTGTACTGGTGAAATTGGATCTCCTTGTAGTATTGATTCTGCTGTACTTTGGTCGGGGCTTGCAGGTTTTGTATTGATCTGTCAAAGAAAATGCTGAGGAGCAGGTGAGCAAGATCTGTTGTCTGTGTTGTTTGGGAACTAACAGAAGCTCTTATTCTTTGCCGACAGGCTGTTGCACACCTGGACATTGATTCATTATGAGAGATGTCAGCTTTAATTAAAGCCAGGTTTTCCAGTACTTGTACAGAGTGCTTTGACCCTGATCCACAGTAAATTCATAAAGGCAGACTTTCAGGCTGAGTTGTTCATTTATTATGTAGTCTTCTGAAAAAGAAGCCATTAAAATAATCAGACTAAAATTTTTGTATGTGCTGAACCTGAAGTAGTCTTTTCTAAAACAAAACTCAATGGGATCTATAAAATGTGTTCAGAAATACACATCTAGACCTCCACTGGCATTGTGCACTGAAATAGGTATTGCTTACCCTGATGTTTTCCTGGCCTGCTAGAGATTTAGATTTGATGTATGCAGCTCTATGGGCAGATGCAGAATCCTTTGACTGGTTTGAAAGAGCCTGAAGACAGGAATTCCTTCTCACAGCCTGAAAACTCCGAAAGGCTTTCCCCAGAAGCCTCAAAGAGATACATCCCTCGCTCTTTCCAACCTCAAAATAATTTTATGGCAGAAGAAAACTTTTGTTTTCATTTTTTCTTTATTTATTCTTGGAGGAGGAGGGCCTGGATAGATTTTTGCTTTTAGACTGTATTTCACAAAAACCGCTGCAGTAATGTTAAGTGGGTCATATACAATTCATAAGTATCAAAGATAACATCAAAGTGTTCATGTATGTTAGTACGTGTGCCACAGAAATTTTTTTCTATATGAAATAATAAAAGTATAGACACTAGATATATGGCTAAAAGTAAGCTAAAGCAGTTTTCCCATGCCATATCTCCAAATGAAACATGAAAAGAACACTCTTACTAAACTATCAAAACATTTCCAATTATTTATTCAATACTGCCTGAAATGATCATGAAAAGTGACTCAGTGAAAAATGACTGTGTCATTTTATAGAATGCAATCCGTGCCCTATAAAATTGTAGTATTAAAGTAGTATGAACAAAACCAGAAGTCGAGTAAATTACAGCTGTAAGTCCTAGCCACCTCCCACATAGATGTGCAGATGAATATAAAGGCGGGGGTGGGAGGGGTGGGGGTGTGGAAGGGCCCTTAGAGTAGTTCTTATTAGCCAGGTCCCAGCCAAGTACAAGTCTTTAGCAGTCATACTCTTCTAGCAACCACCAAGCAGCCATTGCAGCATCCGTAAGACTAAGGAGCCAAAGCTCCCTCACCCCACAACACTCCACAAGAAATGCTTGGATGCTTGGTGAGTGTCAGCCCCGATGGCTCAAGAATATCCAGGACTGCTGCAGGCTTTCTGAAAGTTTTGGGGCAGGCTGTGTTGCTCGTACAGCACGGTGGAAGACCTTCACGTCCTGGACTCTGGGGGAGGACGCATGGTGTAGTGCCATCCAGGTCTTGAAATGTGTATTTGATAATATCCCAATGTCAGGATGAAAAGCATAGTTGGGTTTTTTATTACCTGTTTGAAAATTATGCACTAAACTGTTTGGATTCAGACACAACATTTAACTAAGGATGCAATAAGTAAGGTGGCCTTCTTCACTGCTTGTCACAGCCTTAGTACAAGGTAGTATCTGAATGCGTCTTTTTAGGTTAACTGATCAGAATGCTTCCAAAATTATTTAGTTCTTGATTTGGACATAAAAGCCCATAGGATCTGTATGTTCTGGCTAAGCATATTAGAAGGTTTGCCTATTGCACTTGACTTTTCTTTCATAAAGTAGAAATGTGATCATTAGATCTGTAGTAGGAGAGTCCCTTTGTGGACTGGTCTAGTTCAAAAATTGATGTCGTTTGCTTAGTTACCTTTAAACATCATATTTTTCCAAAAGAAGCATGGCAAAATGAATACAAAGTCACAAAAAATGTTAAATTACTAAAATGTTATGGGACTTGTATAACTGCAGAGAGCAGCTAGGCTGCATGCCTGATTTCTCACACGGGTAGGCATTGACAGGATTGTTTCTTTGATTTATATGGGCTCATTGAAACGTGGGGCCAGCACAATCTTCTTTTTAGATCAACTTCATCTCTGACATATCATCTTGTAAACCACATGACAGCAGCTTCAGAGCATGTGCCTCATTAACTGATTTTCATTTGTGCTCATCATAACCACTTCACTTAATGTTGTTATCGTTGTTATCTCCTGTATTTGCTGGGCCTCTCTATGGGTTCTTGTGCTTAGTTTTTGTAGGGTTCCGCCATCCCTGACAGCCCTCACTCAGCCGAGCAGCCGCCTTGGTCTGGATTGTCCACACCACATGTGGAAGAAGCTTTTTCCTTTTGGTGTAGCAACACAACACTTTGTTTGGAGGTCCATTTCCTGGGATTGGCTGGCAGGGTTGGACGTGGGCTGGCCGAAGGGATGAGTAAGTGTACCATGCTGTCTCCTCTGCCTCCATCCGTGGAAGCCAAACAGGAAAATTAATTACCTGGATCTGTGTTATTGTTTCCACATAGGGCTTCCCAGACCACGCTGTGGTCATGCTGGCAGAGCTGCAGCAGAGAACCCTGCCGCACGGCGGCGGAGCTGAGCTTGTTGCATGGGCTCAGGGCACATACATTGGTGGATGACTTTGGATCTTTGGGAGGGTGTTTTGCAAATCAGTGTTGCTTGTCAGTGCCCTGGTCTCAGTGTGGTGTTTTATAACAAAAAGTGGAGGCCAGTTAGACTAAAATTCACCCCAGGAAGGTTCCAGAATGAGTTATGTTGAACAATTGGCAAGTACTGAGAAGAAAATAAAGCCAACAACTAAATGAGAGCAAATGTGTGGTAAATCCATTTGATTTACTTTTGGAGGGCTAAGTTGCACGGTGAAGGAAAACACTAGATATATCTTCATTTGATATATCTTGACATTGAAAAGGTTTTGAGGCTGTTTCATAGGACTGCGTTTTAGACATAAGCTAAGGAAACATGACCTAGATGTAATCTCCATGAGGTGGGTGTACGACAGTTTGATAAACTGCTCTCAGAAATATTTATCAGTAGTTTTCTGTCAGACTAAAAGGGCATCTCAAGCAGGGTCTTGCAGGGGGCAGTCCTTGGCCCAGTTCTACACAATACTTCAGTTTTGATTTGAATGTAGGGTTACGGAGTCCGTTTGCAAAATTTGCAACTATTACCAAGCCAGAAAAGTTGCAAGCATTTGGGAGGACAGCACTGGGAGTCAAAATGGTCTTCACAAGTTCAAGGAAGGAGGTAATACAGCTTTCTGTCAATTGGCATACTCCTTTGCTCTGGTTTTCACATAACCATGGCACATAAAGAAAGAATTATTGAAATCCAGGTAAAATTCCAAAGTGCTTGAGAGGTTAATCACTGTCAAGTAATTTATGCCCAATGCTAAGGTTTTCTAAGGATTTAAAATAAAGATGGTTGAAAAAATGCTTTGGAGAAATGCTGAAACTACCACATAGAAACATACCATTTCAAGTTTTCACCAAAATGCTTAGAGTTTGGGGTTTGTCAGACTTGAAGACTGCAGCCTGAGAGGACAAGTAGAGAGCAGAAGGTTTGGGAGATTAAGGCTGCATATGATTGTGCCATACACCCACACTGCTAAACTGAAAGCAAATTAGAGGATGGGAATTATCTAAAGACAGTATGCCTGTGCGTGAAAACCAAGATGGAAAATGGGGAATAAGAGGAATAGGACAAAACAATCTTCATTGTAATCCCATTGTCCATGCTGACTGCAGCGGCAAAAGAAAAAGATATCAGCAGTGAAATAATTAGCTATTTCAAATTCATTACATTTTAATAATTCAAACAATATTAATAATGCAGTTAAGAATATTTGAAATATATTTTTGTCAGGGACCTTCTGTAACGTTCTCTTCCTCACTGAAGCAAGGGAGCTTATACTTCTCACCACCTTGCAATGGAAAGAGAAGGGCAACGCAGCTCTAAAATACCTAGCTGCCTTTTGTAACAGCTTTAATGAGCTTTTTCACATTGCTCTCAAGAGGGCAGCTTTCCCTGCATTTCTAAATACGATCTCTGGGCAAATTCAAGCAGCATGTTCCTGATGAAATTTTGTTATTTTTAGAAATAAACGAAGCAGGATACATCATTTCCCCTCCTACACTTTTGTTGATGCTTTAATACAAAGACCTGTGTTCAGAAGTTAATTACAGCATCTTAGATTGCACACCAAATAGGCACTGCAACTGCAAGTGAGTGCTATTGTAAAGGGAAAAGAAAAGGAACAATGCCGTAAAAATGTTGCTTTGGAGTTCTTTTTTATGTCTGATTACCACCCCAGGAAAACAGTGCTGACTTGTTTGCCGCAAAAGGGATTAAACTGCCTCACATGACACCCTGGGAATGGATGCCCAGGTGAAAGGCATGTTACAATAAACAGAGTATTTTGGGTAACATCTAGGGAAGGAAAGAAATATCACAAACCAACTTGTCATGTGTATGTGGCCCGTTTGAACTTTTATGCAACCTTATATGCGGTTTCACTTAGGAGGAGAAACTGATAATAGAAACAGGAATGTCTTTGATTTCTTCATCTGCTTGTACACCGAGTTCTGTTTCCCTGAAGACAGCAGGAGTCATACAAGAGGACATATTTCATTGCCCACAGCTCAGTCTTTCTCAGCTGGCATTTGGTCCTTAGGTTTTTCTTGGGATGTTCTTCCAGAGTTTCCCTGGCTTCATTGTTGCCTCCTCACTTAAATTCTCTGGTCTTTCTGCCCTTCTTCTCCAGACACACATGCTTCTGGGCAAAGCATCCAAGCAATTTGAACCAGATTTATAACAAGTTGTTGAGTTCATCATAATACAGCTCTCAGCAGTGGAAGTTTTTATGTTGTATTAACAGTAGTTTACCCTCTGGCTCGATGATGGAGTGAAGCACTGTTAGAGTTTTGACTCAGAATAAAAGGTTCAGGGTGCTGAATTACCAGCATTGGTACCTGAAATGACTCTGGGGTTCCATTTTCCTTCTGCTATACTGGCCAGCTATGGTCTAGTGAGAGTATAGCCTATGGTGAGACAGCTGCGCCCTGAGCTGGAAAACATTTACCTTGTCTGTTCATTCAGCAAAGGCAAGCTCTCTTTAATGCATATTTTCCCAACACCTGTATATGGCACATCTCCAGCTTGGCAATTTGTCTGATGTGCTTTGCTGATCTCAGTTCAGCTTGGTGTTTGTCACACAGATTTTGCAGTAAGTTCTGGCAAACATATTAATTATCACATCACAATAAAAATAACTAGTGCTGTTAACTAGCCTCTTTCAGGGCAATTATATATTTTATAAGAATTAAAATATACCTGTCCTTTCATTACCTTTGAGGTGCATTTGAATATCTGTTTTGTTGCTGGTTTTAGAAAATCATCAAGCTGTACAAGGTAAAGTGATCCTCTATATGGTATGTGAAGCAGTTACGGATAAGAGTAGCCAAAGTCAAAGACAGAGACATTTATGTGGCTGACAAGTTAAATTACACATACACCAACGGACAAATGATTCACCACACTTTGTGCACTTGAGAAGGGACATCAGGCTCTGACTATTAGCCATTGAAAAGAAATATCCTTTGGTGCAAGTGTGAAGCACCTTGTACTGGCAGCATCTGGAGCTGTGATTCTAGGCTAGCTGGATTCCTTGAGCAGGTTGATCAAGCAGAGGAAGTTCTTATTCATAAATATCTCACTTTGAATCAGGAAGTAGCAAGTGAAATAGACACAGGGAAAAAGGTGAGTGTTTTGTTTCAGGGGTCTGTGCTTGCATGACATAGAGGGACCTGTTCAGGCACGGTGGGCATGCCTCACTGTTACACAGCCCATTCAGCTTGAGCTCCTGGCCATGAGGGAGGAAAGTAATCTCTGCAACTCCATGGAAACTCAGGGGCTGAAGTAATAGTAACCCTAAGCTTGAAGAGATGAGACATAATTCCATCAGGCCTCGTAGAGATACCAGTTGCTCATATGGACACCATAACCTGGGCTATATGTGGGTAAAGTGAATCCCTTCTATGTGGAATAGAAGTTGCAATTAAGTGAAAGTGCAATCCCAGTACAGTAATGTAGAGAGTAAATTTATATATAAGTATAGATAAATAGGTATTTTTTAAACTCACTTGGGAGAACACACTCAAGCAGTGTCCTTTGCTCTGCTTAACTCTGCTTTACTCTGCCATTCTCCTTTTCAAACACTACAGAACATCTGGCAACACCTAACAGTGCTCCTTTATTTAATGGTAACTTCTGGCTGATGGATTTTACTTTTTTAATGTGCAGTATGGAGTACAAAAGCAATGCAGGTTAACAGTGAGATCTATGTGATAACCAGCAAGACCTCAGGGGAGGAGACAGTAAGGTAACAAGCTGAAGTTATACCTCTCTGTAGTGGATCTTGTCAAGTGTCTCCTGTTTGTTTCTAATCTATGTCTGCTCAGTTTTCTGTCTCATGAACCAAATTACAAAACACTAACCTCTAAAGAGTCAGTCAGGTTTGCTGGCTAAATGTAGACTGCATAATGTACAGTGCATGACTTCATGGTAGCGGTTGTTCTTCAGCCTTCAGATTTTGCAAGACTTCTTTTTCTTTCTCAGTATTTATTTGTTCATTTTCCTATGGACGGCATTTGACATTTAAGTGATAATTACCTAGCTCTCACTTGCCTAAATTTCACTTTGACTGGGAGAGAGGGATTACAACAAATGATGATGAATATCTCAAATGCACTCTTCTATTCAATTGCTTAAGTCTTTCTTCATGTGTTTTCACTCATACCAATGAAAACAAACTGACGTACCCAGAATCTCCCTTATCCTTAACATAAGCCTGACAACATATTTGATGTCCAGAGATGAAGCCCTGACCCCACTGAAGTGGAAGTTTTGCTCTTGGCTTCACTGTGAGTGGGATGCCACCTTAGATCCTCAGAATAGGATATATTGTTTTTCCTTGGTTTTCCTTCACTGTATTAGTTAGCAGATTTTAAGGCAAAACAAAAAGAGCTATGTTTATACCTCTCCGTAAGGTTAAATCTCTTTTTACTGTACATAAGTTTATAAGAGAGAAACCTGCAGAACACACAAGAGGAAAAGTGATGGGCAGAAGGTAGAAATCAGGTCCCAAGATAAAGAGCAGGGTAAAATGTTTTGTAAATCTATTACTAAGGCATGATAAAAGTTTTGGTATTTCATTTCAGCAAGGATAACAAAGACCAGCCTTTTTACATAGATTCATAGCACCAATGCCAGAGATGTTGTTAGGTCTGATTTGTGCAATACAAGCCCTTAAATTACTCTCATTTACCCTTTTGTTGAGCTCAGTAACTTACGTTTGATTGTTGTCATCCAGAAAGACATCCAGTCCTGATGTGATGACCTCCAGAGACAGAAAATCCACTGATAGCCTTGGCAGCTTAATCACATTTGCTGTTGCAATAGATACTTGTTTTTTTTTTTATTTGAAACTGCATGTTCTCAGTTTCCAAGCATTGTTTCTTACTGTAACTTTCTCTGCCGGACTAAAAGGCCTTTTGTTTTACTCGGTGCCTTGTCCCTTATGATTCAATATGTGTTTTCACTTTTTACACTGCAATAACTGGCTGAAGCATTTTTGCTCATCTTAGCCATCCTCCTCAAGCTGAACACTGAGAGCGAGGTGTTGCTGCACCAGCCACAGTATGACTGAGCCAGAGCCAGAGATCGAAAACTGGCTGTCCTTGTATCCAGAGCTTCAGTTTTGCCTTTTTATAGAAAAATCTGTCCAAATACAAATACTGCATCTAGTCAAATATCATGATGGTTTCAGAACATTCAAAGATGTTCCCAGATTTTCAAAGCCAGAACATTTTATAAACAGGCTTTGTAATTGTCTAGCCTAGGTGTGGAAAACCTGCAGCCCATAAAATGGGGTTTGAGTCGGGGACTTTATTTCACAATGTACATATGGACACAAATTTTCTATTCCTTGTTATTATCAGATAACACTGAGGATTATGTTAGCCTGCTACCTTACAGTTACACTCAGTAGTCTTGTTTTGCCCTGATTTACCCTATTTCCTATGCCTGATTTAGCCTGGCACTCTGGGTAGCAAAGGCCATGCTCTGAGGTAAGGTTTCGGTTGGAACTCATTTCTGTTTCCATAGGAATAGTAAGGCGTTTCAATACACTTGTTTGTGATATTTAAAGAGAAAAGGGGAGAGGTTATTTCAGTTTGCTTGACAGAATTCACTTATGTGAGCAATAGGTTACATTAATGCATGAACACCCATGCCAGAGATTGCAAATGGCCGTCCAGGTCTGGTAGCCTTTCTCCCAGAAGAACACTTACCCAGTCTCCTATGACAGAGAGGAAGAGATCTCTTCTGCACTTTCCCAGATCATAGCCTGAATCCATTTAGTAGCCATTTTCTTTTTCAAGTAATTTTCAATTCTGAGAGATTGTTAAAAGCAAACAGAAGGGCGCTTTTCGTTTCTGAGGACAAATACTTGACGGTTCAGTGGAAGATGTGTGGCAGTTTCGGATCCATACCCCTTTCTTGTCTTCCAGCCCCACTTGGGTCTGGTACCTGACAGGAACTGAGAGTTTACCTTCCAGTAAGAGAAGAACTAGGAGGACTAACCACAGCCCAGTTTGTGTATGTACCTGTGCCCGTGCCCGTGAGAGAGAGGGATGAGGGAAGAAGGGGAAGTGGTACAGAAGTAATGGGATAGGAGAGAGCACAGATGAGTTTGAGACTTGTGGCATTTTTAACGTCAATTAGACCTGACTCTGAGTAGATTTAATTGCACTCTGAAGACAGTAAGCCTGCCAATAGTTCTGGGCTGGTTTAAATAGTAGTAAAAATGCTTAAAGCCATTAGATGTCTTGTTTCTGAGGCTCGCATTGCCAGATGTGCGGCTGTGCTCATGGTGGCAGCAGCAGACACTTAATATATATTTACTTTTGGTCGTGTCAGGGCATGGCATAAGTTGTTCCAGCATATCCAAGTCCAAGAAGTCCTCTGAAGATTTCCAGGGCTAGGTAGGCAGTTAGGCATGTGCAAAGCTGCCTGACTCCATAGCAGGATCAGTGGGAAAACTAAAGGAGAAAAACATATGTTTGTTCTTCCAGACTTTTCAAAGTGTCCCTTTCATTATAAATAGCTGTTCTCTCTGGATGAGTGACACCAAACATGTACCACACCTCTGTCTAGATATGTGTTTAGTAAAAGCAGGGATTCAGTAACAAGTTAGAATTTACTTAAATAATCGAGCATTTAGAGGCATTTTTCTTGTCCTTGGTTTTATCTCCCACTAAGCACCCCTCTTCATGATATGCTGAAACCTCCTTCTTGACCTCTCCTCATGTCCCTTCTTTCCTCGCTCGCTGCCTTTGTGCCTCCCCTCACTCAGCCCTGCCACTGTCTCTGCACTATGCTCAACATATGCCCAGCCCCTTCCTGCTCCCTCTGAAAACCCATCTGTGCTGTGAAACTCCCCTCCTACAAGGACCACACATGGCTGTCTGGATCCCACTCTCTCCTTGTTTTCTATCAGTTTAAATCTGTTGACTTCGGTGGTGTTGCTTCTCCCCTTGCAGCTTTCAGCAAGAGTCAGAACCTCTGCATCTGTCTGGGCTGTTCAAGGATAAAGTCTTCCCAAGGAACAAAAGGCTCCTGTTTGCTCAGCAGAATAAAGCATCCTCTGCACTTATAGAGGTATATTAACAATATTTCTAGATTGAACTGTAGCTTCTTCCCAGGCAAAGATCATCCTTGTTACTGTCCTGCTCTCAAACTCTTACGCCTCTGTGAGATGGGGAAAAGGCATTCAGCAAAACCTTCTCCTGGTGATTCTGGGAATTGTTGCTGAGGCTTAGGGAAGGCTTCTGCTACAGGTCAGTCCTGCCATATGCTGAACCCTCAGCCCTAACCCAGGGAAACCTAATTCCATGCTTATGATTCAGGCCTTTGTTGCTGAGGCTTTCCCTTTTGCCCAGCAATTTTCAAGAACGTGCCAGAGGTGAGATGGTTTTCATATACCTAAAGCCTGAAGAATGCAGCTAACAACTGTGTATTTATAGAGGTGTTACTAATGAAGGATTTTGGTGCATTCTGTGAAGCATCCTTTTGCAGTAAGTGGCAATCTTCATTACCGACTGAAAAATTAGGATTTGTCTGTAGCAGAGCCCAGATCTTTTGCTGCCATTCCCATGCCTTCAAAGTGTCCGTCCTTCCCTCCCTCCCTGTGAAACTGCCCCACCACTGGTGAAGTGTACTTCACAGAAGGAAGCACCTTTTGGAGGGCCATGGACCTCTTGTACTCAGCCTGGTTGTTGCCCTGGGACTTAGTGGATATTTAGAAGAATTGCATGAAGCTGTATATTTAGAATGTTGGCATTGACTATACAAACCCACAGCATCTAAAAACAAGTACAGCTTCTTCCAGAGACACCTGCATGATGGTTTCTGTGTGGGAAGAAACAGACACAGTGAAAGGGAAGCGAAACATTTTGCCCAAAATGGCATCCTACGGAGTCAGATCTTTGCAGTGACAAATCTGCGCTGAGCTGAGCCAGATTTCACATTTTCTAAATGTGTTCTTAGGCGTCTTTGTCATGATTGGAAACACCACAGCTGAAGCTGTACATCGATTCTGCAGGTTTGTCAACTGAAAGTGGTTTTGATGGCTGGGCGCTGAGGTGTCTGTTTAGCCGGCTTTCTCTATTTGCTTCTTACCTGGGCAGATTGCTGTGCCTCTGTGAATCCTCATCGATTTTCCCAGGAGTGAAATGTCATTACTGCAGCAGGCTGTGTACTTCAGGTACATTGAAGAACGGGATCATTAGGGTTCTGTGTCATTAGCGGTGCTTCTAATGCACCCCATAATGCTTTCTTCTCTAGGAGGTGGCACTGATTATCTGAGTTAGCTGCTTTATTGGCTCTTAACACTGTACCACCAGGGTCTCGCACAACCTCCAGCGTGTTTATCCTCACACAGCTGAGGTGTGGGGACTGAGCGTGGTATGAGCCGTTCCTGTAGGAGGTCAGATGTTGGAGGAGCTTGCCCGAAGCCATTCAGAAAGTCTGTGGCTGAGCAGGGAATTGAATCCAAGTCTTAAGTGCCTATGACCAAAATGAACTGTGAGCCAAGGCCACCTCATAGCTGAAGAAAACTGGGATACAGGTTAATGAAGTGTGAGATTTTGGGAAGGGGAGCAGAGAGCTTTGGACCTGTGCAGACCTGATCTTCTCAACCCTTACCCAAAATTGCCCTTAAACAGACTGAGGTATTTTGGTGTCATGTAAATATGAATTGTGATGGGGTTGCTCTGTACTCACAAATTAAATAAGTTTATGCTTGGACTATATGTATATTTAACCTTTAAATAACAATTGCAGTCAACTGTTCAGCCCCACCTAGTATCTGTATCTTTCTTTTGCCCATGTGCAGTCAGGGAGACATTGCTTTAATTCCCTAATAATAGCATCTGATCATACATGTTTGTTAATGTCTATGCAATAATCTAATTACCTACAAGAAAAGAATAAGTTATGCATTTTGTAAAGTTATCTGATTTTGGAAGGTTCCTGGTAAGATATTTTCTGTTCAAATGGAAGAGATTTAGGTCATGTATCATATTAAGTTTCCATTTATAGTTAGCTTTCAAGAGTTAATAAATGGTTACCTGTCACACAGCCCTGATGAAGCACCCAAACTCAATGCTTATCAAGCTGTTGTAATTGGTACTTCCCATACTCTAGTTAGCACCTTACAATCCTGATCCTCAGCTGACTGGAGGCTGTGACTATATCAGAATTGCATGTCAGGATGGGATGTGGGTACATATTACCATCTTCCAGAGCTTCTTTGGAAGGAAACTTGCACATGCAAGCAGTATGGGAGCTGTGGTGTGCTTCCGTAGGTCTTCTCATTTGCCTGGCTGGGGGACCAGCACCCTGAAGGACGCCATGAAGCCCATCTGCTTGGCAAATGGTGTTCAGCCATTGTACCTACACTGGGACCGGCCAGCCACATAGAGAGAGTCACCATCTGGAGCTCTTCATTGCCCTCAGGTCTAAGTAGGTGCAGCTTTGCATCTTCTTGTGGGTTCTTGGGATCTTTGGCACAGGCTATTGCCCACCTGTATCCCCAGCCACAAGCGTCTGTACTGGTTTCCTCTAACTGCAGCATTGCCTGGTGGCTGCTCAGGTGCGTAGCTCTGCTTTCCCAGCCTAAATGAAACTCAAAGGAAACTAATTGGATTCAAAAACGATCTCTCTTAGCTTTAATCAGCACAAGACACTTGCTTACTTGCTAGGATTTAAGATATGCATACACCCTTCTGCCCTGTGGTGGCTTTGACACCGACCCTCGTGCTGTTTGGGCTCAGTCAGACGCCTGTAGGTTTTGCAGCTCTGCAGAGCCCCATCTCCAGACCAGGGAATCTCTTCCTTTTACGCAAGCAGCTTGCTCTTCCCTTGGTTGGCTCCATAGTTAAGCAATTGCATCCTGCCACAAAGGCACAATCCTCTGCTCTTCTCTCCCAAGCAGTCTGCTGGTGCTGCAGTACATCCCCCAGCTCTCTCCAGGATCTGTGGGGCTTTGAAAACCCACTAAGAGCCCTCACTTTCTCTCCAGGAACCCAGCACTCTCCAAGCAGCTACCTCCCACAGAGGAGTTAGAGAAAACTGGTCACATGTATCAAGTGGCCAACTCACAGCCTCCGGTTTAGTGCTCCTTTGCAACTAGATTTCATCAGATACACGTTAACCGATTACATAAATTGGCACATTAATCAATTGTCATTAACTGATACAGAATCTAGCAGGTGAATAAACTCCTTATTGATCATTTTTAACCCTCTGCATTGGTGTGGTTGTAGCTCTGTGTGACATGTATTCATGCAATGTGCTTATGAGAACTTCTATTTTTTATAAGCTCTTTATAAGCTACTTATAAATAGAAGCTTAATATGAAGTGTGACAAATTTCTAATCTTCAGTCTCTCCTTAGCCCTCCAAGCACTTCCTTTCTGGAAATACAGAACATATCCAGTATGCCCTAGATATTCTCCATTCTTGCTGATGACTTTAGCTCTCAGCCATTGATTCTCTCCACTTCTTAATCAGTGTAAATAGACCAGTGCTGCAACTCTCTATTTATTTAACATTTAAAAAGGACAAATAAGATCAAAGGGGCGGTGAAGGGGTGATGAATGGAAAATGTACTTTTTTGCTCATGTGCGCTGAGGGGGTTCATGTCAATATAATACAGACACAAAAATCTGTATTTCTTTTCCATTGCAATAAAGAAGATTGAAGTAGCTGAGTGAATTATTTACAAGAAGGGAAAAATATTGAGAAGATACTGTGTGGCATTTACGTAGTGTCAGTACTTTGTGACATTCTCTTTCACAAAAAGCAGTATGTGTAATGGTCTCCCTTCCACCACTGCGCAAACACTGTGTCACAAAATGCCTTATTTAGGGTTACACAGCAAATCAGTGCCAAAACAGAGGATGGAACCCAAATTTCCTAGTACCCTCCATGTACTGCTGCTGTTCACTTGCTGCTGCCAAGGGAGAGACTGAAAATAAGATATTTTTTCATTTATAAGGAAGAAACTCTAGAAGTGTAGGGGAGAGAAATATTTAGGAGTCTATACTGGTTTGGTTTGTTTGTTTATTTCTATGGGGGGAAAGCCTGTGCATCTGACACTCAGGTGGTGTGGAAAATTTAGAAGTAATACCTGTTCACCTCAGCATATACCATTCAGATTTTGTTGAGTCTAATCCCTCCAGCATCCAGTCTATTTTTACTTTGACTTTAAAAGAAGTAAAGCCCTGTAGTTACTTTTCACCCTTTCCTTGCATTCAGCTATGAACAGTATAATTATATTGAATGTCTCCAGGCAATTAATATATTGACATGCATTTGCAGATAAGCAAATCTACTGTGTTTCTCACAAACCATAGGGAACATCAGGTGCAGAACTTGTAGGATTTAAAGCACAGCCAAAGCTAATGGCTGCAAACTGTAATCTAACCTAACAGTTTCTCAGCCATAGATTCCTCCCCCTGTTTTCTCCTTAAAACTTTTGCTGTTCCGTCACTGATAAATCACAGCACTTTGCTCTGTAATGTATCCCTTTTTTATTTAAAGTTTTGCCTTCCTACCCATTAAACCTTTCCTCCTTAGCATTACTTTTACTTTTCAGAAACATATATTCCATATTATAGGCTTGGAGTTCTTTTGTTTTCTCCCCAAAGAGGTAAAACCCTGGGGAATTTAAGTATCTACTTGATAGGCTCACACAATCTTAATCAGCCTATAATGGAGCTAATGGCTGTTTGTCATCCTTGGAGATATAAATTTCCTGGTGATGTCTACTGCAGTCAGTGCATGAAGTATGCTCTGACTGCCAGCAAGGTCTAATAACCAGAAGGGCAGCCAGCTTCATTAACGAGAGCGAGACTGAGACTGTACCGGCTGCTTTTTTGGGGAACTCTGCTTTTTTGAATACCAAGGGGGGGAAATGGACAATGCTGGTAAGTGAAATAAAACAGATCTTCATTCTTAGTGGAGCTGCAGGGTTTGCTTGTCTGTCTCACTTGCTGCAGGAAATGTGTTTCTTTAGCCTTTGTGGCTTCTTCCTTTTCAGCGTCCTTTATTAAAGCAAATTTCTGTGTAAAATATGACACACTTAAGTTGTTAACCCTTTAGCAGTCTGTTTTTTCTGCTTTAAGTCTGTGTTTCCTGCAAATGTGAACTTAAACTGTAGCATAGGATCTGCCTTTTCAGTGTTATTTC
Source organism: Phalacrocorax aristotelis (assembly GCF_949628215.1). NCBI lineage: Eukaryota > Metazoa > Chordata > Aves > Suliformes > Phalacrocoracidae > Phalacrocorax > Phalacrocorax aristotelis. Next base: position 67,288,916 of record NC_134278.1, read on the forward strand.
AGAAGCTATATGCAGGAAATGTGGCAGGAAGGGAAAAATTTGTATACTTTAGTAAGAAAATCTCTCTCACAGATTGCAGTAGGTGTGGATAGGATAGGTAACTAATAAAGCTAACAAAAAGTAGATAATGCATGTATCTCACCTGTCTTATTTTAAGCTGTTTCTATTTTCTCCATATAATGCCTTGCTCTCTTTTATATTTAGTACACAAAATATTGAATATATTTGCAATTTTAATTGTTTTCTTTGATGTTCCAACTTTAGATCATGCATTTTCATGCCAAATAATGCACTTCATGGTTTCTAAGGAGTTCTAATACCAATGTTGCATCTGTGGTGAAATGCATTATTTGCATTTCCCTTTTGCATTATCTTGTAGCACTAAGCAGAGCATAAAGAGACCTCTTTGGGATGGATGTTTTGCACGTTGCTTTGACTGCTGTAAAACTTGAACATGTCAGTGTCTCACTGATTTATTGGTATTAGTACAATACATACTAGGACACAGAATCCGCAGTAGATGCAGTGCCCATTGAAACCTGCTCAAATCACCAGATTTGTCTAATGTCGACCTTAAAAGTGATGACCACCTCTAGAGTGTGTGAAAAAAATATTCTACAGTAGATTTCAGCAGTGATAGTATATGAGCAGATTATTTCTGTGGGGTTTTGTGGGTGGGGGGGTTTTGCTGTTGGTTTAATAATAATAGCAAAACTCTTACTTGTGTCCGTTAAGCTGTCCAGGTCAATCTTCTCTCAAGTGTATTGCTATTGACTTCTGCAACAAACAGATTAAAGGGTCTTGCTGCTTTTATTTCTGTAAAGCCCAAGACAAAAGGAAAAAAAAAGGTTTTCCCAGAAATTAAAATGTTGGCATCATGGAAAATTACATTGCTAGTACCTATGAACTTAAAAACTGACATGGTCCTAGTATAATGTTCATTTTTGAGAAATAAATAACATTAGGAATACTGTTTGCACTTTGTGCTTTGGCCAGCTTTTAAGAAACCTCCATATAATAAATTATAAAAATGTGTGCTCGATATTCCATGATGAGGCAGAATTTTCTGGTCAGAGACGAAGGATTCATGTTCTCCAGCACAGAACGCCTGTGGGCAAGAGACACCCTGGCAGGCAGAGCTGCTAATTCCTCCAGGTTTTTAAACTTCCCAGCATCAACAACTAATACTATTGAAGTCTTGACAGAGCTATCACTTTAATCCAGCTATAAGAATCTGTTCTGGAATGAGTCACATTTATTTTAAAGGTCAGTTTTGGGGGGGGTGAAGAGGGAATCTAGTATCTGAAAACCATAGAAACAGTTTTTCCTGTGTGTATATATTTTTTTGCCTTAGGAAGATTCCGATTTGGTTGCTATCTGCAAAATTTGGAAGTTAAACTATGTAAGGCTTTGCTCTCTGCACAACTTTACCAACTACTCTCAAAGCCTATTATAACACCAGTTTGCTGAATAACTCCAGATAATTTTTTTAAAAATGCAGAAACAGTGACCAATACTTTACATTTTTTTAGAAAACACTGTAAATACAGGTGAAATTAGTTAAAATAATCCTTTTGGAAGGAGAATTAAAAGCTAGTTGTAAAAAAAAAAACAAACCAAAAAAACAAAAACCCAAACCAACATAACAACAGATAGAATTAAGCCTTAGTGAGGATGTCATGGCAGAGGGTAAGGCCATGCTCCAGCTTCCACCGTGGTTACCAGTGAGCTTCTTGCTGCCTGTGGTTAGCCTGGCCAAACCCCCAGCAAGCTTGAGCCCCGCACGTGGCATGGGAGCACTCTCTTCTCCAGGCAGCTCTTCCAAGAGTCCAGCGATTCCATGCTTTGAGCAGTGTAGGGAATAAATCCCTTTCCAGGAAGTCTACAGTGGGCTGGGTGTGCAGCGGTATTTTTGGGGCTCTTCATCCCTAATTGCAGCCAAATGGAGTTGGGTGCCAATGTGGGGACCATGCAGTTGAATACCTCTGTAGATCTGGCCCGTGCCCTCTGACTCCTACAGGGATGCGAGCACAACTTTGAAAACCCACGTGGTGTAATCTGGGTGCTTAGGAGATTGAACAGAAAGGAGCAGGATATCTGCACCCATAAAACTAACTACCTAATTAGTTTGTTCTTCGGCAGTTCACCAACTGAAATGTAAACATGCTAATGTACACAAACTGGATACCTGCCTGAATTCTTCCTAAAGAAATGCTATTTCTGGTGATACAGAACTGCAGAATATTAGCACAGCTGCGAGTTTCAGCCACCAAGTGTTGGAAATAACAATTTGGTTATCAGTGTCAGTGAATCAGGCCTTTGTTATTAAATTCATCATGCCGCCAAAGAGACTTTCAAAGTCAAACCATGGATAATTGTTGGGCAAAACTCCATCTTCTCTTCTGCATAACAGAAATATCTCTGTAATTCATCACTCATCTTCTGTGCCATCGTTACAATAATTTTCTGGCCAAAACTGTTATTTAAAAAGATCAGTGTTGCTAATAGGTCACCTGCGCACCCTTTAGCTGTTTTGTTCTGTGCTATTCCATGGTTTTAAGAATCAATGTTTTAATTTAAAAAGTCTTTTCCTTTAAATGTCAGATTGCTTATATTTTTAATCTGTATACAAAGGCAGATCCACATCATCATTGTCTCGTGTGTTCTTTTAAAAGCCTTTCCTGGAATAATAATAAAATATTCATCTATCTGTGTATGGCACATCAGGACAGTTCTAGTTGTATTTTTTTGCCTATTTTGGCATCAGCTGTTTCTGATGGGATGGCTGCAGGTATTCAAGTGCAAGGATGCCTGCCACTACAGGCAGGGGAGGGTGGGCGGGTGGGCAGCAGCCCGCTGTCTGCCTTCACTGGTAGGCCCTGAGCTCTGGCTTTGCTGCACGTCTGCTTTGGGCCAGACACATCAAGCCCTGCAACAGCAATGATGTAATAAAACTGGCTTTAAAAACCAAGGAAGGGCTGAAAATAACTCATGGGAAAGAAAGTTAATATAAAAGTAGCAAGAAACTTGCGGTAGCAGGAAGAGGGAAGCTGCGGAAACAGACGTGTTCCCAAGTGATGCTTTTTGGGGGGGATTTCCTGTAAGAAGGAGTGAGAGCAGCATCATTTCTTTCCCTAGAGCTCCTAGACAGCCGTGTCCTGCCTGGGCAGGCGTCTCACCTTAAAGTGGACAAGTCTCACACACTCATTCATACCCAAGGAGCATGCCAACAAGAGGTGCCAAAAGCTGAGGGGGAGGGTTCTCATCAGGGTGAATGGCACCATAGCAAGGTGCTGTGTTGTGCATACTATAACTGAACAAAAACAGGAGGCCTTGTTTCATGTTTCTTGGGGATTTATATGACTTCTTTGCACTTGGAATATTGTTTTATTAGTAATGAGGTAGCTGTGGTTAATTGTTACCCTGGATTATGCAGGCTCTACAGCTGTGGCTGCAGGCTATGCCTTCTGGTAAATAATCTGTTTTAAAAGGACTGGAGGTCTTGCACATTGAATATCCTGTCTCTGAGTAACACATCGAACTTCATATTTGAGCAGTAATGAAACTTAGAACTTTCCATGGAAGCAAGACTATTTAACCTGAGGCCTAAAATGTGGTTGGACAGGGTGAAGAGCAAGTGTTGGTTTAGCCGCCTTCTGCACGATATCACATGTGGCAGGAAGGGTAAGAGACTTAGGAAGCTGTTTGCTGACTGTAATTCCCTTGCTTTTTGAAGTAACTGGTTATTTTTGTCTTTCAGTAAGTCAATAGGACTTACTTAGCATCCTTTAAAAATAAGACTGCTGGGATTGAATGCTGGTTACGGATTTGACCTTAGATACTTTGCAGTCTCTTACCTGAATTCAAGGCAAACAGGGTGCATCTTTTTAAAAAGTAGGGGAGAAAAACATTCAGGTAGTTAGAAGAGCAAGCTGGGAGGTAAGCTTTAGATTATGATCCTGGTTTTCTCATCAACTCACTGTGTTCAAAACTCTCTGATGTGGCCCAGGTGATCTGTGTGCAGGATTAGGCTAGATAACCACCTCAGTGTGTTTTAAGGTTGCCTGTTTTCTTGGCCACCTGTGGCTTAAGCTTGGCTGAATTGTCTCTATCAATTTGGAAACCTACTGAAACAAAACCACTTGCAATGGAGAAAGTGATGATGTAACAGTGGTTTTGTCAGCTCTTGACACGTATGACAGCTCCAAACTCCAGCAGCAAAATCAGCTGGGTCCTGCTGGCAGCTTCTGTTTTGATCTTTGATGGTGCCTTGCCCAAGTGACTTGTGTATGTGTTCTTGGGGTTTTTCCTTCTCTTGTTCTCTCTAACAATTGGAAGATGTTTTTGGATGGGACAACAGCATCTCCTTCCTCTCCCCCTCACTCTTATGTATAAGTTCACTCATTGTCCTTGAAAATTGTGGATATCATCAGTGACGCCATGTTGACTTTTATTGGGTTTATATGACATGTTCTATAGATCACAAAATGGTTTGCATATAGGCATTAAAATACAAAGCAATAATCAACTCTTTTATACTACATTGTATATCTTTATTTTTCTCCTGCTTGCACTCATGGCCTCAGTGGAAGCAGATGCTATAGTGTGTCACAGGTCACTGTTTGCTAGAAAGTTGAATTTCTTCTTCTAATTTTAGAATAATACTCATGGCTTATGCCCCTTTACCCAGAAGCTGGAACAGTGTGCTTATAAAGCCATCATCTTGGAAAACATTTCTGTGAGGGTTAAACTTCCTTGTGATGCTGTTGCTTCCAGTGTTATTTTCAAGTCTGTAAATGTGTAGCCCAGAATAACTCTATAGGAGCTTGCACTAGAAGTAACCAAATACCACGTAGGACTAAAATGATGGTGCATCTTCTAATGTAGTGATGGTCCACCCACCCTACTTCAAATGGTTCTTTTTAGCTAGAAATGCTGTGGTTGCACTGTGGTTGCACTCTGTTGACACACTCATGATATTTTAAGCAACTGTTCCAGTTGCTACAGTAGTTCTTCTAAAGACGCACCATGAGCTCCTGCTGGTTTGGAGAGATGGTATAATACAGATTTTATTTTCTGATAAGTTCTCATTTTGTTTTCTGATAAAAGCTAGCAAACATCAGACCATCAGGTGCTCAGTTCATGCCTTATATGTGCATCTTCCGGTTGTGTGGGGTTTTTTGGAAAACTGCCCTCAGACCCCTGTTCTGGGCTCTGATTCATCATTGCCACCTATGGTGAAGAAGCAAGTGTTGTTTGACAGGTATCACTTTGCCATACACTTCTAGCAAGGACCAGACCATAGCTGCAGAAGCCAGCCATTTTGACAGCATGAGAGAGCAGTCCCAAGGAGGAAAGGTTGTATTAAGAGAGGCAACAGTGCAAATCACTCTGAGAAAAGCAGCCTGCGCTCCAGGGGCTTCAAACACCCCAAACTGAGGGGGCTGCAAGTGATCTGCTAGGGGGGAAAGCAAGATTGTATGACCAAAGAGCAGGTGGCTGATAATAAGGATCTAGTCTGCTGCTGTTTAATCATCATTCATTGTCTCTAACTGTGAGTCTTTTAGGAAATTTTATGCTTAATTATGGGGTGACTTGCAGAAGTATTGCTTTGGGCTCTAAAAGTAGACTGGATGGAATTTTACCAAAAAAGTCTTTTTTTCCCCCCTCTGTCTTACTATTTAACCATTTTTTATATTTTCACATAAAACATTTATGAGACTTCTTCCTGAAGTATAATTGGAAAATATAAGTAGCTTAGGATTTCAAGAATACCTAGCAACCTCCCAGCAGACAGAAATAAATCCAGAGTAAAGGGGCTGAGTTGCTCTCTAATTGCTCCTTCTGGCAGGTGGGGCCCAGCAGCCCCTGGGTGAGCATGGGGGGGCTCCCAGGGCCAAAGCAAGCAGCCCCTACTAGTGCCCTGTGGAGAGGCAGGGTGTCAGAGGAGATGGGTCACCCGGATTTGTTATTCCAAACCCAAGGAGCTATGCATGCTTCGCTCTTGGCACAGCTCAGCACTGGAAGGGATGTCCCATTTACTGTTGGAGATGCCAGAATAAAGAAGTAGCCATATTCATTTGAAAAAAACTTCCATCTTTTCTGCAGATACTGGGAGACAGAAGCTAATGTGGTTTGTACTGAGACCAGTACAAAAGCATCCTCTCCAAGAACCCTGTGGGGGCAGTGGTAGCAGCAGTAGGACTTCTCGCAGGGAGCAAAAGTAGGGATGATGTTTATGGTTAGCTGCTTCCCTCCCGGAGGAAACAAACTCGACCCAGACTTGTCAGCAATGGGGTGTCTGAGTTGCTGGGAACATATAGCTCAAACAATGGACTTGAGTGCAGCATTAGGTCCCTGGTCACACCCAATTTTCAAATAAAGCAAAAGGCCTGGGAGAATATTTGGCCAGGGCCAAATATTTGCTTAATCTTAGTTTGCTCAGCACCGCCGTTCCTGTAATGTAACAATAAAAAATTACTGTGTTTGCAAATTTCACAACTTACAGTATGTATTTCTGAATAGCAACAGACTATTTCATGATGATAAAGACAATTCTATGTCTCTAAAGAGAGGCAGACATAGAGGGAGACAATCCCAGAAACAATCTTTTAATCCATGGTTTGACCATTCCTAGGAGAAGCCTTGCACAATGTAATTCAAACACAAATATGACAGCAGCTGGTATTTCCACAGGAAACAAAGTTGTGATCGATTCGTCCTAGCTCCAGCTCCTGCTGACTCACAAGTCCCTTCTGTCTTTCTCACTGGGACTTGCATCGGTCCAAAAAGCAAGGGGTATTTTGTTATGGAGGCTTGCAAGGAACCCGTGTGGAGAGATGAGCTGAAAATATGGCAATCTCAAACCAGCAGAAAATGCATGTTGTTGAGGGTTGCTTATTGACATTTAGACCATAGGCTTTGCTATGGCCTCACTGTCCAGGTTTGTTAAGGTAGGAAGCCTAGGGATTTCGTGTCTCTGTGTGTATCTCAAAACCAGCCTATATATTTTAGCTGCTTTGTTTGTAGCTACAGTTGTTACATAAGTCTCCTTTTCTTCTCTTTTCTGTTTCTGTTTTTGTTGTTTAATATTATTAAAATAACTAACATGACGCATTATTCTGTTTTAATTTCAAGTGAAATTTGGCAACTTCTAGTGGTGGGATAAAGTTTAATTGCTCTTGGCATTTTAAAAAGAAATGCAAATGACAAAGATATTAAACTGACAAATTATGACAGCTCACATAACACTTTTTTCAATGGATTTTTTCCATGCATTTTAATACCCAGAATAGTCAGCCTTAGTACTACCATATTTACCATAAATCATTATTCTAATGGAGACATTCTGCTTTGTCAGGCAATACACAATCAGCAGTTTTCAATAAAGAATCTGAAAACTGTTTAACATTAATTCTGTGACACAAACTTATAAATGCCAGACAATTTAAAATTGGGGCCAATATGCCGCCCTTAAATTGGGATATTAAGAAATAATTAGAGCACAGTAAGGGCAGGTTGCCAAATGTAACTTCTAAATTCACTAGTTTGTGTCACTTAGCACAGTGAATATATTATATGACTTCTGTAAGGCATAAACATGAATTTCCGACATAACAACCTAAGGCTCTGAGTGGTGCCCGCAAGAGGTCAAAGTGGCTGTTTACTTTGGCATGTGTGGCTTCAAGAGGCATAAAGTATCACAAAATTTATGAGCAAGGATGGCTTTGGGGTTAAAAATGGGAATAGGAATCAATGGAAGAGCCCACTTTTCCTACAAACCTCAGTGGTGTTTTGTTTGTTTGTTTTCCTCCTTCAGCATCCCACAAAGGCCATGTCTGCTCTGTGTAACCAGCACCATGCCAGAGGTCCTTGAGCTAGCTCTGAGCGTGTTTATATAGTGTGGTCCCTTTTGCCCGGCCGACATTAATCTGAACCAGTAAATAGCATAGTCACATCAGTACTGGTGGCTGCACCCAGGCTGGTTAGCCAGCTCCGGTTAGGTGTGATGCAGTGTCTTACATATGCACGGCATCCAGCTCGGGACACAGCTTTTCTACTTCTAGCTGGAGGATCTTTGAAGACTGTGATGTTAATTGATGCAAACAGGCTTCAGTCCAACCCTGCCCATGGTTTTGGAGGTGCTATCCGTGCTGATGGATTACCTGTCTTATTTAGAAGCGAAAGAAGGTCTCATGGTGGCATGTGAGGGCATCCTGGCAATTTCTGAGGTCATACAGTCTAGATAGTGGGGAAAAATACTTTCTTACCTAGATGTGAGAAGTTCTCGGGCCAAATTAACTGTGATGAAGTCTTGAGCAAGATTTTGAGGCCCCTCAAGGTGAACAATTTACTTCGCAACATCAGCATCTGAAGGTGATGATCATTATATTACATTACTTGATTATTTACCAGTTCAAAATAATGTAACGTCTATTAATTTTCATTGTTTTAGCTCTGAACATTTATTCTTCAACATGAATACTAGAGGAGATGGAGTAATTGTACATATGGCACTTCATTTTCACACGAGTTTCTGTCACCTTTGCAAACTCTCATATTCCATAAGTGTTGCATATATTCTTTAATACTGTAGTTGAGGAAACTTGTCTGCAAAGTAGAGTGGGCAGGTATAATGTATAATATATATATTGTATAATATTGGAAAAGTAGATGTACTGCTCAGTACCATTTAGAGTCTTACTTTGAAATGCTAAAGGAGGAAGAATAGTCAGCGTTATTTCCATCTTCCTGTGCCAAAATGAAGGATGGTGGTAGGGTTGTCTCCCTCTCTCAGCTGGTAGCCTGCCTCACTCTTTCTTCTGCACCATGAAGAAGCTAATTATATGCTGCTTGAGTGGGGGGGCAGTTGTACGGCTACTATTTAAGAGCAGTTTTCTAAGAGTAGTGTTTTTCTGCTGCATTAGTAATGCCGTGTGTACATCAGTGAAGTCTGTTTCTCCCTGCAATCCCGTTGTGACAGAGAAACACGCAGTTAACTGTTGTGTACCTTACTAAGCCAGTGACATGAAAAGCTCAGCTGAGGTAAAGATTGCTCTGGGATAAGTTGCCTTATTGCTGCTTGCAAACACAGCTAGATTTCTTTGGGTTTTTTTAATTTAAATTTGAAAACTTGAGGGCAAGTTCAGCTTTTTTCATCTGGTAGAGCAGATGGCTCCCAAGTGGTAAAGTTTGTGCATCTCTTCTGGATGCAGATAGGTTGTGCAACCATTTCAGACTACCCTGGGGGTGAACAAGGTGAAGGCAGAAGTTAGCATCATTGTTACAATCAGAGTTTAACTGCAGGTTTGTGGCATTGCTACCTCTTTTCTGTGATCTCCTTTTCCTTTGCTCTGCTTTTAAGGTTTTTCCCAGACCAAAAAGTGCTACCTCAAGCAGTAGATCAGACTGCTAATGGAGAAGAGGGCTGTCACTATCCTGAAAGACTGTTGACGTGTGCTTGCCTGAAAAAGCAACACAAACTTCTCAGCACATTGCAGAGGGAGCTGTGTGACCTCTGGCTCTCCTTTTCTCTCCCTCTGGCACACCACACTTGTCTTTTGCACCTTTGCCTTTTTACAGCTTATCAGGAAGCACCTAAGCATCCCTAGGATGAAGAAGTGCTGTTTCCCACAGCAAAGCATCTATTGTCTGCTACTGTGTTGGACTGGTCCTGATAGCTCTTGTGGTCCCCTCCATTTTCATATTCCCGTGCTGGTCTGCATGCTCAGTGTGAACCTGCATCACTGGGGTTTCTTTTTTTGTTATTTTAAAAATTTTATTTCTGCCCATTTTCACAGTCACACTGTATTATGGGCAGAGTAAAAAGGGAAAATAAGTATTTTGACAATATTAGTAGCTTGGCAACCGTAAAGCTTTCCTGTGGCTTTGCAGAGGAATTTGGAGTACTTATTTTCTATGCTTCCCCTGGTTGTGCTATGCACTGTGCACTAGAGCTCCAGTTCTGCAACTGATGCCATGAAAGTAGGCTGCTGTGCCCAAATCCAGTGTTTGCTTGAGTCTTCCGAGTTCATTTTTAGCACTGGTAAAACAGCGTATGAATTGCTGGTCTAGACTCCTTCTACCACGGGTCATCCATTGGCTGTCTCACCCCATTTAGAAGGGGGAGTAGGTGAAATCTTAACACTGGTTTGGTTTCTAGTAACACAGAAACAAAATGGTAAAAGAACACTTACCTGTGTCAAACTGGGCTCCTTCTCAGCTGAGAGAAAAAGCAAAGGAAGTTTTCATGCACCTGATGATTTCCCTGCTTGCTAACTACCTGGTCACACTGGCTAGACTTGAGTGTTCTGAAATCTGAGGTTCTTTACAGCTGGTACAAAAGGACATCCCACAGCTGAGGAGTGGTCCTTAAGTTATTTTGGATTTTGCTGTGTCAAAGATGACCAGTCCAAGGTTTTCACCATACTTATATATCAACACTTCCAGTTTGCTCCCAATTTTTTCCTCCCATTTCAGTGAATGTTACATTAAATAAAATTCTGTTATGTGTTCATTTATAGAACAAGCTGTCTCCTCATAATATTTATGCATGGCTGCATCACATTCTTTATGGAGAGGCACTGCAAACACATGGGAGCAAAAATGTTTCCCAAGCAAGACAACGCTCTCTTTAGCACATGGAGGACTGACCTGCACGGGCAATATTCAGCCAGAGTGCAGAGCCTGTGGAAAGCCTGCAGTGCTTAGGGACACTGTTGGAGACAGGGTGCTGGGCTAGGTGGACCTTTCCTACACGTGTAGGAGGGATGTGAGTAGGGTAAGGAGGCAGAGAGGCACCAGCCTGTTGCAAGATGTCTTAGTATATAGTAGTGTCCCAGAGAGTGCTATGAAAGAGCTGCAGTCAGTTGGCCACACAAAGGCACAGAGCTGCCGTTTGTTTTGTAGCCCAGAGACAGAGCTGGCAGAGCTTTCTGGCCTTCTGTTTGTGGGCTGGGAAGGCAATGAGTTACCTGGGCTCAGAATCGTTCCTCTTCTGAGGGTAACCAGGTAGGACACACAATGTGGACCCTTGGTCTCCCTTGTGAGAGAGCTGCATGCTTTTAAAGAAATTATTAATCTGTGTTGTAAAAATTTTTAAAAGGAGTAAGTGAGGTAGACTGGTAATCATTAGCTGGTGACTCTGACATCAGTCCCAGGGAAAAATATGGAACAGATGATACAGGGACTGAGCCAGAAAGAATGGAGAGATTGAATACAAATAATTCCAATTAACATGGATTGGAGGAAAAACAGGTTTGAGGGAATTATTTCATACATCTATCTTGCTGCCTTAGAAGATGTTTGGCTTGGTTCTGCTGTGTAGAACCTAAAGTGATACAAAATCAATATGTTATTTATCAAATGGGTTGTTCTGTGCCTAAATGCCAGGCTTCAAAATACAAGTATATTTTGGGAATCGTTGCCACCCATCAGGTCTGATTCAGGAGGTATCCAGCAAGAATTGGTTCTTTGCTCCAGGCTGTATGGTGCTACTAGCACTGACTAGCAAGAAAATATGAAATTATTTTTAGGCAAGAAACCAATGCACTCAGTATGGACGAATGAAAGGCCATATAATCAGTGAGAAAATTAATTAGGTCATAGTTACACATCAGGAGGCTCAGTGTTGAGAAGCAGTGATTTTGAAAGATACTTGCACAATAATAGCATTATGCTGGAAGCACATGTTCAGCCGATGAGCTCTGTCCCTGAGAGCTAATGTACTCTTTAAATGTATTTTCAACATTGAAAGATGTCTTATTCTGGTTTGAGCACTAGAATGACTGCTCCTGGGATATTAGGTAATCTTTGGTGTCCCACGTCTTCCTTGAAACATAAAAATCTGGAGAGGATTCAGGAAAGCCTTGTAACTAAGCAATATGAATCACTGCGAAGACTGGTGAAAGCAAATTTCTGAACCTCCTTTGCACCTCACCCTAAAATCCTTTTGCGGCTTTCTAACTATAATAATCCCACAAAGAGAACTGTCTCAGTGTTTCTTACTGGAAAATACTAGTTTGGACATCTTCGTTCCTGCTTATGACTAAATAGCACCAAGATCTATCTGTAGAGGTACATTGTTGGGAACTGTAATATATGTGTGTGTATATATATTACATGGGTGTTTATATATAATCACATGCAAATACTGGTAATGGGTGATTCGGAATATATTTCAGATTAGGAAAAGGAAGGTAACTATTGACTACCACCAGGGAAAACCAATATTGCACAACTTCAAGCAGACAGACTGCTAAAAAGGCTGGAAGTCAGGGGTCCCAGGTGTTAGAAAGCCTCTAGCTGGATGTTTCCTAATCAACACCCAGACTTCTTCCTTCCAGTTTTAATAAAGGCTCTGTTTCCACCGGAGCTAGCTGCATATGCCTTAATTGCTGCCTGTTGGACACTACGGTATGCCAATGCTGACACATACGAGCCTTGGCTACCCTGCCTCCTCAGCAGGAGAAAAGCTTGTTGAAATAATGCCCATTATACTGTTTCTCAGTCCACATGTAGTTAAATGGAGGATGCTCAGTTCTTTCTCATCATCCCAGAGTCAGCACTGGCCAGGGTTCCTGTACAATGCATTAACTCATGTTTCTTTTATGTGGTAAGTACTAGCGAGTGGGGCTGATGGGGCTCAGCCAGAACCAATTAAGTCATTTATCTCCACTCACACCAATGGAGGACAGATTTTGGCATTATTCCAGCATCTCTGAAATCAGGCACCATCCTCATTCCTCAGTGTCGTCGTCAGCCTGACAATGTAGCTGGAACTCATACAGGGCTGCAGTGAAGACCGTGGTTGAAAAATGCTTTGGTGTTTTGCCTAGTAGGAAGGGTTCACCGGCTGAATCTGGTTGTTTAAGAGGCACATTACTGGTGCTGCTTTTCATACTGCGAGGAACTGCTTTCCAGTCTTATTACCATTGCTTTACGCAGATGGTGTGGTTTTCTCCTCCGGTGAGAGATAGTTTTATTAAATTTTATTTTTCATCCAGAGGAACCTTTAAGTCCTCTCCTCCTTCAGGTTTGTGATGCCTTTCTTTGGGTGGCACCTGAGAATTCAACACAACAAGGCACCCCCTGCCAGGAGAGGCCCCCTGGGACAAAAGAGCTGGAGGCAGCAGAACAGGTTGTGGTGAGGCTTAATGCTGTCGAAACCCGGATCTGCAAACACAAGCAGTCCATTTGGCCTTAAATAGACAATGTGTACGAAAATAGAGCCTACTGATAAGGGCACTCACCTATCCTACTCAGTACCTACTCAAAAAGCTGAAGCACTTTCTTTTTTGGAAGGAGGACTAGAAACAAGAGCTCAGCCCCACGCCACCATGCTATAGAGAGGTGCCAACACTGCTTTATTCTCTATGCAAAAGCATCATCAATCTTTCTCCCTAATCCCAGCTGACAGGACAAAAGTCCCCAAATACTTGTACTGTACCAGCACACAGATTTGTCTGATTTGGCTGTTGTAAGGTGGGAGAAGCAGGAATTAATCCCTTCAGGCAGAAAAGAGGTTTGAGTCAAGACCCTTCAAACTGTTCTGTGTCCTGCCCGAGCTACTGCATGGACAGACAGAAAGGGTCCCCTCCATCTAAATGCTGGGTTTGTGTGGGATTTGGTCTGGAAAGAGAGCCCCTGTAACACAAATGACAGAGTACCTCACTACCCAGCACTGTGCTGTGTAGGCTCATCTCTTGGGAATGGAGACCCCGAGGAGAGAGGATAAACTTTTTTCCCCAAGAGTGCATTCTTTTGACAGTCCAGTATCGCTTGAAAAGGCACAGGCTCCTCAAAAAGAGCAGTCTTCAGGCTGCTCTCCAGGACGTTTTAAAAGGGACTGGACACTGTTTATCCAACAGTGTAGGTGCTAACAGGGCATTGCTATGGTGCAGACAGCTGTGGTGGTACCCCTAAGCAGACCTTTAGCTACCAAAGTTGAAAGCTTCAATGTACAGGTAATTCTGGTGCCTCTGTGGTTAGGCAGCAATGAAGCAGGGGCTGAGGACTGTGGAACTGAGTGCTTGTGGCTCCAACCACATTTCTGTAAAAGGGAGTAATTTCTCAGACGGCTCTCCTGTTACCCCCTAGATTATGCCTGTAGCAGATCTGTTTGCTGGGTACTGTGAGGTACTCAAGTATTGCAATGATGGGGAGCCTGAGATTTGCTTTGCACCGTAGCTGGTTACCTCCCATCAAGCACAGTGTTCCAGCTACATGCTGTTTTCAGGCAAAATGTGCTTCTCCTATACCTTGTTCTCTTCTGGCCTGCAATGAATGGCAGAAAAGACTTTAACCATAATGGAAATAGCTACTACACAGAACATGTGCTTTCTTCATAGCAAAGGGACTGGGAGTCAAGAAGTCAGGTCTGGGTGCAGGCTGTCATTGTAACCTTTTGCTCACATTCACAAACAATGCCCTGTTGTTATGTTGTTTCCTGCAGATTATTCTAATAACAAGCAAGCAGTGAAGCATGAACATGTGTTCAGGTTTCTTAGATTAAATTCTAATGTAATAAAATGTGCCAGCTTTTTAAGGGCCAATCAGAAATGCACAAGGAGGTGAACTGGATAAGACTGAGCACAGGGAATTTTGCTGTCACCCTCAAAACTTGGAAACTTCCTGCAAGAAATTGATTTTATACCTGAGGACATATGATGCTTGATTTCTTTTCAGCTATTTAATGATTTGGCAATTATATACACAAATTTCTTCCCTGAAAGGGCATAGTCTGATGTTGGTACCAGAGCTTTCATACAGGCTTGATGGTATTTACGATGAGATAGGAATTTTTGTGTATGTGAAAACACACGAGGCCTCGTGTGGTGTGTGAGCCGACACAAAGACAAATCAAGTACCTCACCAGGGAGAATAGGGAGACCTGGAGCTCCTACGTGGCCACATCACTGCATACATGCTGAAGCATTCCAGTTATTTACTGGACCAGCAAGTCTGTAATACATTGGATATAAAACTGATCGCCACTAGAATACATTTTAGTGACTTCAGTGGAACGGCACCAAAGAGGAGCTGAATGACATCTCATTTTGGCAGCTCAGTATCAGGCTATTAGCAGTAGACTAATGACGTAAGCACGTAAATGTTCTGTCTGCAGAGAAGGTTGTGTTCCTCATAGTCTGGATTTTCTTTTGTCCTTTAGACTGGCTCAGCTTTTAGTGAGCATTAACCTCGGAGTTAAATAATGTCATGGCACCTGGAAGACTTTGCAGTCAGAAACACCCTTGCAGTCAGACAAATTACGTTCAATGTAAAAATTAACAGATAGACCAGCCTAAAATAACTTCAGAACAGGTAGGAATTTTTCTTCATACAGTGTTATGGTCCATTAGTTAACCAACATTACTAGACAACTTATACAAACAAAAAATTCCTTGCATGAATTGTGGATCCTGTTACTTTATATTAGCTTAGACAACTTGACAGGGAAAATTATTTATAAAATCACCTAATATTTACAATACGATAAGGAAATGCCAGATTTGTATCTGCTGTCTGCACCAAAATTTTTCACCTATGAATTTAATAACAGAATACCTTAAAATTCAGATACTTCATTTTCTTTCTATTAGACTGGTAAACAGATCTCTTTGATATGTCTTCTTTTCTGTATGACTTCCAGTCCATGGATTTGAACTGCATCAGGTGTGCCTGCTGGAACTCCTGTTCACACTTCTAAAAACTTCTAGGGTTAATAGGATGTTTTAACACAAACATCTGCGCACTGAGAAAGTTTTCAGTAGTTCTGGCCACACAAGAAATTTTCTACCTTTTTACCTAGGTCAACACTCAACTGACTTGCATCAGTTTAGCATATCTACATGTGCATGAATATGAGCTGAACATGAGCCAGCAGTGTGCCCAGGTGGCCAAGAAAGCCAACAGCATCCTGGCTTGTATCAGGAATAGCGTGGCCAGCAGGAGGAGGGAAGTGATCGTGCCCCTGTACCAGGCACTGGTGAGGCCACACCTTGAGTACTGTGTTCTGTTTTGGGCCCCTCAGTACAAGAGGGACATTGAGTTGCTGGAGTGTGTCCAGAGAAGGGCAACGAAGCTGGTGAAGGGTCTGGAGCACAAGGCTTATGAGAAGCGGCTGAGGGAGCTGGGGTTGTTTAGTCTGGAGAAGAGGAGGCTGAGGGGAGACCTTCTTGCTCTCTACAACTACCTGAAAGAAGGTTGTAGTGAGGTGGATGTTGGTCTCTTCTGCCAAGTTACTAGAAATAGGACAAGAGGAAATGGTCTCAAGTTGTGTCAGGAGAGGTTTAGATTGGATATTAGGAAAAATGCCCTTACTGAAAGAGTGGTCAGGCATTGGAACCGGCTGCCCGGAGAGGTGGTGGAGTCACCATCCTTGGAGGAATTTAAAAGATGTGTAGATGTGATGCTTAGGGACTTGGTTTAGTGATGGACTTGGCAGTGCTAAGTTAATGGTTAGACTTGACAATCTTAAAGATCTTTTCCAACCTGAATGATTCTATGATTCCATGAGTCTAAATACACTCACTTCATAAACAATTTTACTTAAACTGATCCAGCCCTTGTCCATAGACATGACCTGCCTCGTGAGGCCAGGAGTTAGTACAGTGCTGAGCAAGGGTTAAGTCTCTGTACCTTTGAAAAAATTAACTTTGATTGGCTTGAGCTGTGGGCATCTGACTCCTGACAACGTAATGAGATTTTGACCACCCTTTGTCTTGAATTGAATGGAATTCTGCCTGGATCCAGGTGTACTACCCCATGCTGAGACATTTGGCTTTTGTGGAATTCAGCTGCACAAAATGAAGGTGGCCCTGTTTTGTCCCTTAACCAAAGGTGATGTCTCTTAAGGACTACTTTAGAAAGGAACATGTATTTTCTCTGTACACATTAAAAAAAAACCCAAAACCAAACAAGCCTCTCTGTGCTTTCCTCAAGTGCATACTGCACTCTGATTTATGTTCAGTATGTCGGGATAATGGGGATGGAAAGCACAGGACACACTTCTCAGTTGCATAAATATGTTGTAAAACATTCTGAAAGTTTTCGGCACGTCTCCAGTAATGGATCATTAAATAAGAGGAATAAACAGAGAAGGGACCATCAACCTGACCTCCACATAGTGTATGTAATGACTGCCAGCTACATTAATAAATTTACAGGCACTGGGTTTTATCACCATGTGTGAATCGAGGTTGTGTTTCATATTTACTGTGCAGTTCATGGGAGAACAGAGACTCTGACATTTTGCATTGTATTTTAGGAATTTCAGTGAGTGGGATCTGTGCTTGAGTGCTTACGACCACCCCAACCCCAGTATATTATGTGGGTAGGTGAGACTTTATGTAGACATTTGCTTACTATTTTGGGAGAAAACAACTCTTTACTGTGGTACACAACCAACATGCAAGGAACGGTCTCAGCTTTTCTGGAAAGCGTGACTGTTTAAAAAGAGAAATGGAGTGGGTTTGGGTGTCTTACGTGGGGTATCTTTTTCTTCTCTTCCTAACACCATTACGACCTGTTGAATAAGAAGGCCAGCGTTTACTTACCCCAGTGATAGAAAAGTCCTAAACCAGATAGCATAGTTCTCTGAGTGACTTTACACAAAACACTGGAGCATAATGCCAAGCTGGATTTTGTGGATCATACCATACAACCAAAGGTTTCTCTGCTGCAGCCACAGAGCCCAGCAGATGCTATTTTCACTGCCCATGAAAGCACTCCTGCATGGCATGAGGCTGCTCCTTGCACAAACCCAGAGTTTTAGAGGGTGCCTGGCATTGCAGCCTGGCTCCCCGTGATGCTGGGGACTGCGAGGAGGCAGCAAGGGGTGTCTGGTTAGGTCATGTTTTTGGAAATGTGTATTTTCTGCCTTTGGTAATGGGTCTTCTTGGTTTTATGGTTGTTTGTTTGGTTTTTTTTTTATATGCACCCAAATACTTAAACACTGTAATATTAAGTCACTTTTCTCCCAGTAAGTAACATACCAGTAAAGGTCTGATTACTGGCTCTCCCATGTCAGCTTTGTGGCTTCTATATAGGAATGTAATTCAGTGAGCCACAGAACTACAAAAATGTCTGAAGTACTATTTCTTTTAAATGGATTCTTCTTACAGACAAGTTATTTCTGTGAAAGCTTCTGTCAGCCCAATTTAATTGGATTGTAGCTGAAAACAATAATACTACATTTACATTAGCTTTAAAAATTTCTGCATTTTTCCCTCTGCAGCCCATCTGGCTTTAATGCTGCTGAATTTTAATTTAATGAAATTTGTTCATTTTAACTAACTAAATGTGCTGCATTAATGATCTGCTATATTAAGCAGGTAGTTAGAATAAAGTGAAATATTGATGTTTAGTCTTAGTAAAAGCACTTTTCACAAGAACCATATTGCATTTCTACTTTAGTTCATATAATTGTTTTAGTTTACTTATGCGTGGGTTTTGTAACTGAATGAACCTGAGCTAAACTCAGCCTGGATCAGCATAAAAAACCGCCAGGACTAGCGTGATTAAAGCACGCTGGTTCCCCTGGCCACCAGCAAGCAAACGAATGACGCACGAGAATTTAAAAGGCAAAAGGAGACCCACAGATTGACACTTGGTTTAAACAATCACCACGTAGAGACCAAACACCATGCGTATGGGAGGAGCTTGAGGCAAAGCTTGCCAGGCTTTCTACCTCATTAAAAGCAGCCTTCTCCAGGGAGAAGTTAGCAGGTTAGCAGATCAGAATTCCCCTACAGCCCACTGGCAAGGGTGCAAAACCTGACTCTTCACAACCCTCCCCGTGCACAGCAATGCACTCAGTCATATGGAAGTTAAACAGGGGTGGTACGTTTCTCAGCATCGAGGATGGCTTTAGAAAAGAATGGTATGCAAAACCTATTAAGAAGAAAGCTACATCCAGTTTGGAGAATGAAGGACAGTGGCTGATTCTGAAGGTTCAAAACAAAACACCCAAGCAACTGCTGGGGAGGGAGGGAGGTGATTTGCGTGCATATAAGCATGAAATTGGATCTACTTGTGTATTTGAACCAGTCACACCTTTTTGACATTACATCTAAAGAAAGGGCCCAACCACCAAAGTCAACATCCCCTGAACATCCCCTGAATCCATCCATGTTCATGAGGCTGCATGACCCTCTTGGCTGGCTGCTCTTCCCCGGCAGAGCAGGTTGTGTGCTTTGCCGGCCCCACTCGCTTGCCCATGTCTGCTGTCTGTGAGCTGCGCAGACCCCACCACCCCTTGGACCCATTGAACTTTACGAGGAGCTGCAACGCGGGCGAGCACCGCAAGGCTGATCTGTGCCATGCTGCCCCTGCAGCCCAGCCCTTCCTGAGGAGGAAAAAGCTGATGGGTCCAATGCACAGAGACCCATGGGGTGACTTTTTCTCTTCTGTCCCCACATTCCCACTCCCTGGTGATTTCGGCAGCAGTCACTGTCCATCCCTCCAGAGAGCCAGGGAGCAGCCAGTCATTCCTGCTTGAGCCTGGGTCCTTTGGAGGCAGCAGGTAGGTGCAGCAACACACACACGCTTGGAGGCATGAAGCTGGAGGTTTTCGTCTGCTTTGCCAAGGGAAATGGGCTTGTACAATAAATGCCCTAGTACGGTGGCCTCTAATGACAGCTCTTCAGCCCTGTGGAGAGCTGGCACCAGACCTGGCATAGGAGAACCAGCCTGAGTCAGTGCTCTGCAAGTGCCTGTGTGTATCTGCAGCCAGACAGCCCCCGACAGAGCCGACAGGGAGGGGACGTTGCTCCCCTGTTAAACCTCTGGAGAATCTGAAGTAGCAGAGGGGGATGTTCGACCAGCCCCACTCCTGCGGAAACTTTCAGTTGGTGTTTGGATTTTATTGCAAGGCAAGAACTGTGAGCAAAAGCCACAAATCCACAGAAAGATCAGGCTGCACAGAAGCAGAAGATCGATTTTACACCCTTGATTAGGACACTTTCAACTGGTTCTGGGTTTTTCTAATGGATCAGCAAAGGTGCAGGCCACGCACCACAGCTGTAATCATGGTAGGTGCAAAAAGGGGGTTTTCTATCAGAGCAGCAGAAGAAAACTGCCCAGGGCCATGCTAGATGCCTTGGAGCAGCTGGAAGCAGCAGACTGAAGATAGCAGGAAGACTTTGCCAACAAGGAGAGTGCAGCTGAGCAGGACACCCTCACCTCTTTTGTAGCACCCTCCCTCCCCCCGTTCACTCCAGATGAAATGTGGAGATCCTACCTTGGGGATAATAACACTTCCCCAGGACCAGTGAGGGGTGCTCACACGCTGTAATAATAGATGCTGTGTAAGTAAGTGCTGCAGATGGAAAGTGGGTAATGGCTCAATATTTGCAAAATTGGAATAATAAGCCTGGTATTGCAGAAGACCATTTGGGGAGCATGTGGTGCAGGAAAGAACCCAGCCTGAGAAAAGGAGAGCACCTCTGCCAGCGGCCCCTTGTTCTGTTACTCGGCAGACACTGATGAATTAAGTGTATAGTGTCGTGCTGTGCAGAGTAAGTGGAACAGACACAGGGAGATGTCTGACATATATTTTGAGGTGTATTTAATATTGTAGTGCTTCCGGATTCCACTAGCATGCTAGGGGTTTTGGCCTCAAACCAATGTTTGCATCAGTACCATGTGTCTCTGGAACAGCAGTGCTTACTTTAGAGCTGGCTATGAAAATAGTTTCCATTATAACCCTTTTTTTTTCACATGCTTCTTATATTTTATTTTATTTTGAAAATCCTCTTTTGAGTAAAAAATTTCCATTCTGTATCTTTGCCAAAAGGTGAGGTTTTCCCTCCCCCTTTTTCTTAAGCTTGGAGGAAGAATCTTTCAGATGTTTTTGAGTCATGGGAGAGTGGAAAAAATGCATTTTCTCAGTAGGGTAAAAAAGAGGTCCACATTTTTGTAGTAGTAGAAATATGGGGGGAAATTAAAATGAAGGCTGAAACTTATATTTTGGTCTAAAGATTTCTGCAGTAAATCAGCTTCATAGGGAATGACTTTGATTTGCCAAAGGCAGAGATTATCCTCACTTTTGGCAGTTAATCAGGCACGAGTCCAGGTTTCAAACTTTGCTGGCATTCAGGATATCAGTTAAGGTAGTGTCTTTACAGCTGCCCAGAAGAGGAAAAAGCCCGTCCCCTGTGGTCTTCTGACCTTCACAGCTAATTATAGTCCAGCAATACATTTAAATTCATTCTAAAATCGGATTGAATGGCGAGGAACTAGAGGGACAGTTGTGCCAAACACTTTCAAAACTTCTCAATTCTCACTCAAGTCAGCAAGAGCAAATGGATGTGCTGAAGTCATGGACAGGCTCAGGCACCTTGAAAGGGCCAAAGTGCATGACAGGGTATGTACACACAACTGCCTCGTGCAACTGAGAAAATTCATTCAATATGCCTGCCAAATTTTTTGTTGATGTCTTTCCCCCTTTAAATAGGCTAGGAAGCATCAGGTAAAAATCTGCTGTGCTATGTGTAGTTAGACTGAACCAGTCAATAAACGGAAGAGAAAAGAAAGAGGTAGGCATCTAACAGTCATGCTGATGAGTGGTCCTGCTTTCTATTACTGTTTTTTCCTGGTGAGAGCTGTAGCTGATGCACTAGGGGTAATCCTCCTCCACGTCTTCTAGAAAATACACAAAATGTGAAAAACTACTGGTCTAATGGGACTGTTGTGACCTTCAGATTCGCATTTTCTAGCTTTTTTGTAACTTACAGCCAAGCAGCCTGCACATTTCATTAAACCTTTCGCTTTCTATCATTCAAAACCTGCTCTAAGTGTACATACATTTGGCAAAGGCATCCAAAATGATGTGTTTATTTTGCTTTGGTGCCAAAAAGCAGTGATTCATTAAGGAGCTTGGAGTCGTAGACTGAAAGCTGCAGCCAGCAACCACCACACATGCCCTGAAGAGCAGAAAGCTGTGTTTTCCTAAGCAAAACAGTTAGTACAGATGGGCTGGTATCATGGCTGACTCCTCCCAAGTGAGGAGGTACTACTGGGCAGACTGGGCAGTGCAGAAGTTCTCTGAGATAATTGGGCTTTGCTGCAGCAGCAGCAGCCAGGAGGCATCTGGAGGCACGGGAGAGAAAAAAATGAGAGAGATTTTTTCTCTCCAGATGGGAGAGAAAAAATATGCCTAAGGGGAACCGGTCCAGCCGGTAGGAGCCTTTCCTCGAAATGATGAATTAGGGGTCTCCAGTTCTGTGACCACCACTATGGTGAACACCATGAGCAGGCCTTGAGAGAAAAGATGGAGCAAGAAAGGTGTTGTCCCACAGTAAGAGCAGACCTCCAGCTGCTTTTAGCTGCACTACTTCATTTTCTCTGTTGGGGTCATGCCAGCTTGTATCAGTAAAGGGGCCAGTCCGCTCTGTTTATTGTAACTACTGATACGAACTTGCAGCGGCTAAAGCCTTTGAAAACCTGGCAGAAACCTGACTCTTGAGGAACTCTACACTCTGGCATGTCGTTTTTACACCACCGCTTTCTTCCCCAGTGGCTTGAACTAGGACAGGCAGAATGCTATTTATACTTTTTAATGTAGTCCTTTTCGTCTTTCATCGTAAATCTGGAACCCTGGACAAAATGGATAGTTGGTGACAAACACATGCTTGATTGGAAAATTTCTGATGGTTATTTTCTGCCTGGAAGGCAGATGCTGTCCAGTACTGTCACAATGGAGCCGCTGCATGGCAAAACGCGATGCAACAGGAGGTGCTGGGATCAAGGAGTCAGTACGAGGCACAAAGGAATTGATCACTTATGAACAACATTAATATTGAGAGTTCTTGTTATTAACAATAACAAAAATGTAAAAGAGTTTTTGAAAATGTACGGTTTAAAATTTAAACCAGGACTGTAGCATTTAAATGATTACGTATTAGGGACCTTACAGACTTTGGATAATACGTCATGCCATCTACTGGGCGGATTCTTCAGTTTTTTTCAGGCATATCTGATCTAGGGTTAGGGACACAATGTGATCTAGTATGTCAGTTCCCCTTGTTCTTTAAACAAAGACAGAAGGTAGCTTTTTCCAGCATTAACCGCACAGTGCTTAGCTATTCTCAAAAGAAGAAAAGATCCTTGCCCTGAAGAACACACATTTCTTATAGTGTATTAATTTTCAGTAAATTCAAATTAAAAAATCCCAACACTGTTAGTGTCAGAAGAGTCTGATTAATCAGAGTCTGAATCTTTCATTTGCTCACCTTTCATAACCTTGCACAGGAAGTTCTCCAAAACCTGGGTTACACCACTTCTACTACTTGTGTCATAAGCCTTCAGGCAGGTGATAACTTTTAAAACAGTAGATGTGAAAGTAATAATACACCAGCTATTTAAATGCTCTGGGTTTGTGGATAAAAGAAAGGTTCCTGCATACGCCAGGCTTGCTGAAGCAAAGCAAGGGAACTGACTCCAGATATTCACAAGCGGAGTAAAGAAACATTGGAGAAAAGTCAAAGAACTCAGAGGGATATAAACTTTTAGAATTTCCCTTTAGGATCACTTTTGAAATATATTGTGGAACAGAACTGGGGTGGAGAAGGAGCATGTAGAAATTGAAATACTAGAAGAAAGCGCAGTGAGGGAGCAGGGCAGCTTCTGAAGCTGAGGAGCATGCTCGGGGGATGAGTAGATCTGCTCTCTGCGACTCCTGAAATGTTTGTGCTGGGACCATTTTCTTTCTATTGTCTGCCTTTCAGCCACATATATTATGTAAATTACTTTAAAAGCTCAGTCAGTACAGTACCACAAGAAACTGCAAACTGTTATTAAAATGAAAATGGGGATTTTTCAACATACTTGCAATATTCAAGTCTGTAGAATTCTTTCCGAGAACAACTTTCCAAGCTGTTATTTAATACAGGCAAGAGTAACATTAGTTAAAGGGTACAAGAAAAGTCAGAGATCAGATGATAAAACCACACGAGTAGATCTATACGCATTCATCACTAACCATTTAAAACCATATTGATGCAGCTATTGTGAAAGTTTCCTCTAGGTGCAGACAGCACCACCAAGTCAGAGAGCACAAACTGAGCCCCACAGCTGGGGGCACCTAGCACACAGTCTGCATAATAAATTATTGACCTGCTGTTGCCATGAATTGTTTACTTGCTTCCCAGTTTCCGAAATTTGCTTACAAACGGTTATGGTGAATAATTTAGAGTAGCAAGCAAGTCTGCAAGTGCGTAACATATTTGCGCTTAATTTGTGAGCAGAAAGAAAACCTGCCTGTGCCAAATTGCCATGAGTGAGTTTGCCCAGCTGTGCTCTTTTCCTGCCTGTGATGGCGGGGGCTGGTCAGGATAAAGAACAGACATTGAAACAGGAGTTGAGATCACCTGAATACTAAACAACTCTGAGCCCCTCAGATCTTCCATAGGTAGGGGCCTCACTACGTGTCTCCGAGTGCAGTCTTAGTCTGAGCAAGCAAATCTCATCCAAGAAATGTCTGCGATTTGTTTTAACCAGAATAGCCCTCGTTTGCAGATTAACTGCTCTGGTCCAAGGCTTTGAACCCCTAGCTTCCAAATTGAGAGACTAAAGTACAGAAGCTTCTCTCAGGTAGTTCCTCTGTATAGATACCTTTCATTTTACAGTATAGAAAGTATGTACAGTGCGGTTTTTGAGGGGGGCAGGTTAAGCCATAGACTTGTGATGGTCACTTGCAGACAACAGCCTCATTTTTAAAAGAAATTTCAAATTTCTTTTTCTGTGCTATACCTTGGAAATGGGAGGTGACACTGGCAAGAGCATAGCGTTGTTAAGCCATTCAAAATAAAAAAGGACACATAAATATATTGAAAAATATTTCCGAATGAGAGCATAATCTAGGGTTCTTACAAAAGTCCCCAGTTATTAAAAGGAAATGGCCCAAACCACCAATACAACCCCAGAATAATTAATGGAAATGGCCTGTGATTTTATTTTGACAGTGCCTGTTTAAGAACTGCATTCAGTTTCCCAGAAAACAGAATTAGATTTTTGTTCAACTGCAGCTAATGTTCTAGTCTTAAGCAAACAAACTGATTTAGGTGGGGCCCTCCCCAAACTCTTCCCTTCTGTAACTGGAAGTTCTCTACCAGCAGGTACAAATTCAATGTCATTGTTATAAACCTTAGTGTGACCTGTTACTAAAAAATTTACTTAGCTTCTTGTTCACATTTGCTCATGTCATATCCTTTGCTTTGTTCATTCAATAATGCAGCTCTGCAGCCTGGGGGATAAGATGCTGTTCATCTTCCAGCAGCTCTGCAAACTGGCAGGAGTCGTGGGTGGGATGTGGAGGGCTGGGAGGCCCACACAAGAAATGACCTGTCTGGAACACCTCTGTTCAGGAGTCAGTGCCATCATCTTGGTTTATCTTGATAAGCACTTGGGTAATATTTTTTTCCTGTTACAACGTTGAATGCATTTGCCAGTCTTGCGTTATGAATCCTGGGATTAAATGTGGTAGTACCTCCTATAGCTTCTGTTGCATTTAGTGTCATAAATTAGTCTTTGTGACTGGAAGTAGAGTAATACAAATTCACCTTTCTAAAATGCCTCTTTATGTGAGCCTACAGAACTCTAAAGACTGAGCAACAGCATCTTACTGGTTGTAGGTCATCTGTTGGCATCAGTCGTCCCAGTATAGTAAACAGAGTGAAATACAGCTGTCTTTGAAGCTTTATTGATGGGAGGGAATTTGCTCTTTGATGTGTGAGACAGGTTATTGTTTGTATTATTTCATTCTCCCTTGGGAAAAATTTTGAAGTTTTACATTCTCTTCCATGAAGAGATCTCATGCTAGACTTTTATGCAAGTGCAATATTCTCCTTTTACAAACATGTCTGAAGTTCATGAAGAAGCCATTCTTCTTCTTTTGGTGGAAGATGTCAGTTCCTGAGGGAGAGCAAATATCTGTTTAACAGTATTCACTACAGTACCCAACATTATAACTTGGGACAAGAAGGGAAGAACTGCGCATGCAGCATGAGGCGATCAGATAACTGCAGTATTACTACTCCTGGCACTGAAATGTAACTGGGACCCTGGGTCTAGGAACTACATTGAGGCTGATGTTGTGTCAGAACAGTCCGGCATGACCTACCGGCACCTGTTCTACCCACCAGGTGAGCCTCAGCTTCCCCACCTGGTAGAAGATGTGTTCATGTTTTAGCATCTTGTTGCAGCATTTCTTTCAATACAAGATTAGTCCTGGCTAAAATGATCATGTAAATTTTAGTCCTGAAATTCTCACTTTTATCCTCCCAGGCCATTTTTGTTTTGCTAATAATTGTGGATTTCCAGAAACCCCAGAAGACTATAATAACTACAAAATGCTGGGCAGCCCTTTCATGTCTCATCCTCTTAGTTGTTTAAAGGCAAAGCGGAATATACATCCAAACACTTCATAGACAGTCATCTGAATTCTTAAAAATACAGTATTCCCAACACAAATGTATTTTATCCACATAAGTGCAATCTCAAATCTCTGCTAGAATCAGTTGTTATCAAACATTACCCTTAAACTTTTAACTGTCCTAAATGCCAGCTACCAACATGGCAAGAAATTTAATGCACAGATTAAAATACCTCTATCATACTGCAGAGTGAAAGTCTCCAGACAACTGAATATGAACGAAATGTATGTATTTTGTGTGGATGCTCATATGGGAATGTCAGTAGGATGCTACAATCCCTTCTGTGTGGAGGCAATTACATAAATGTTGCTCTACGTAGGAGAAATGTAATATATATTTGCTTTCAACAGTTGAGTTCCTCTCATAGGTCACACTAGTAGATGTCTTTTCATATACTGTTGAGGATTCAGGGTTCATTCCTCCCATTGGTGATGTATAAGCTGAATTCTTAAATCGAATGGCTTAAAAAGCAAGATCTAAGCAGAAGAGTGCTATTTTTTTTTCTAATTTGATGATCATTAATGACTGTAAGTAGTCTGAGATGTATACATTGCCCCTTTACACCTTTAGCCAGGAGATAAAGCAGAAAGAGACATAACTGTTGTAGGGACCAGTACTAGTTTATGTATTCAACCAGTATTCCATGTTCAGAATCAAGAGAAAGTATTTATTTTTGCCCACTTTACAAAAGCTGAATAAAGAATCTATGGTGATAGTACTGCGTGCTCCCAGTATTTTGTCCACCACAAATAAAAATCTCCTTAATAGGACCTTTAAATTTTCTTAGTCAAGTAAATTATTTATTGTTTACAAATTGCTTGTTTTGATAAACTTTCATAATCAGCAGCTTCATTTTCTTATTCTATGTAATAAGATGTCTATAATTTGTTAGTGCTATACATTAACATTTATCTTCCCTAAACTAGAGTTGACATCTCCTACTTTCTAAAGAAGTAACCATATTCTGCAATATACCACTGAACATCACTGAGATATGAAGACAGGGCCCTTAAAAATGAGATGGCTGCAAATAAAACATACGAAAGAGAGTCACCATCATCAGTTAATTTATGGGGAAAAAAACCCCCAAAACCACCAAACAAAAAAACCAAAACAAACCCCAAAAGCCAACAACAACGAATACAAAAGAAATTGGCAACTAATTCACATGCGCTGGAGGATGTTATAACTATGCCCATTTTATCAGCTTACAAATCGACCCTGAGGAGTTTATTACCCTCACAGGAACCATTGCCGGCAGATGATATATACTTTTGCATTGTAAACTGGGCTTTTACATAACAGGGGAACACAAATTCCTTTGATAAAATTAATGAGGTTCACTGGAGGCAGACAGGAACACTTTTATGTTCCTGTTTACGAGTAACTCCAAAGAAGTAACTAGAGTTTCTCAACACAACACCTTTTCAAATCATTTTTCCAGGTAAGAAAAATAAATGTGGAAATCACTGCAAAAAACTCTCCTGAGAAATGAGTGACAGGAGTTGTTTGTTCAACAAGCCACCCTTCCAAAAGCCTTTCCTCAGGTGCAGGAAGGGACTGTTAGGCCACCTACCTTCCACTTAGCTCCTGTGGCATAATTCAGCCTGGTGCCTCTGTTCTTGCCGCAGCCATCTGCTCAAGCAGGGGGGTTGGACAAGATGATCTCCAGACGTCCCTTCCAACCCCTACCATTCTGCGATCCTGTGATTCTTCAACTCCATGCTCTGTACAGGGTCTGGATTTGGAGGTGTCAGCAACGAGCCTTGCCTTCAGCGTTTGGACTTCCAGGAGTGCTGCAATGCCAGTTTCTCCTCCAAAGGCACTTTTAGGTTAAAATGCAACATGCCAGTCTTTTCTGAGCGCATCTGAACTGGTCAAGCCTTTTGTTGGAGAGCCCTTCCTTCACTTTCCGTCTCCCCTTGTGGGTATCTTTTGCGCTGACTCCTATGATTCAGCATTGTTTCTAAAGGGGAAGACAACAACACTGGACATGGGAGAGCACTTTTTGTCTGATAAAAAGTGTGATGATGTGATGGGATTTCTACCTACCACTTTCCTATTTGCACATCCATATGTGAATACTGGCTTCCTTCTGTACCAGCACTAGGTCACTAGGAGCTCGTGTTGAATTCCTCTGAGCCCCTACATGGATCAGCTTTCTAACATACCTTCCTTGGCCCTGTAGCCTGCATTGCTCCGGTCTGCAAATATGATTTCTTTCTTCTTTTGACCCTATTAAAACTTACTTGTTTGAAAGAGCTGAGTTTATTAAATAATCCAGATAACTCTGTGACTGCCTTGTTCTCATTATCGCTCTGGTAATATTTACTCGGTCTAAAATTGCTGCCAGTGGTTATTTATTTAGTCTTTTATAGCTGTTTGAAATAATACTTCTCTAAAGCACTGATGAAAACACTGTAAAGCCTCCCTGCAGCTCCCCAACAGAAACACCTTCACTAAATGCTAGTGCTCCTTGGACAACTGATCTTCTTTTCATTTAGCTCTTCGTCTGTTTGGGCTTTATTAATTCTGTGTTGTCCTCACTTTTTTCCATCTTACTATATGAAGTGCCTACCACAAGTCTATTACACTCAAGCCCATACCTCTGGCAATTTAATGTGTAATCATACAAAACAAGGAAATAAAAGACCTGTTTACCAGGACCTATTTTCTATAAAAACCATGAAGACTAGCATTAGCTGTATTCTTGTCTATTAACCATGTATTAGCTGATGACCACATCTCTTCTGCTTGTAACTGATGTCAGGCTACCCAGACTGCAGCTACCTGTGGTACTCCCGAGCGTGGGCCCAACACTAACACAAGTCTCTGTCCTGAAACGTCGCCACAGTGACAGAACACACAAAGATCAGCAGGTCAGAAATCTCTTCAGCCAACCCCTCTAGGACCTCCAGGCCACTCAGAAACATAGTAATTTCATCGTATGTCTCTCTGATAGATGTTCTTTAGTGTGTGATTTAGATGAGCCTTGAGCATCCTCACATGACACATGTGCATCTCCCTGCTTCTTTCTAGATACCGTATAGTAATACATATTAGGGACCTGAGCTTCCCCCCACCCCCACCCCATCACTGGTAACAGTTACCTGTTTGCTCTAGGATTAATCTTATATCACTGCTACATTATGGTTATGCATTAAGAAGACCAAAATAAAACCTCTGTTGCTTTTGCCCTCATGCTCTGCAATCTCTATTGCTCCCCATGTTCCCCACTGATTTATCCAATCGATTACGTCCCACCTTGCCACTTGTTACGGCAGAGTGCTGTCTGGGTGCTGCTGTCTTAAACTATCTTCTTTCTTTTGAAATTAAAAGTGGTCTTGTCCTGCATTATGTACCCGCGAGAGAGGGAAGGGTTGGGCAGACCCCTGTCACGGAGAGCAGGGGCACAGGCTGCCCAGGGAGGCTGTGGAGTCTCCTTCCCTGGAGACATTCAAAACCCGCCTGGACGCGTTCCTGTGCCCCCTGCTCTGGGTGTGCCTGCTCAAGCAGGGGGGTTGGACAAGATGATCTCCAGAGGTGCCTTCCAAATCCCACCATTCTGCGATTCTGTGAAAACACGGGCTCGCAGGGACCCCGCGACCTGCCCTGCCCAGCCATTCCCTGTCCGCTCGGGCGGTAGCAAAGCCCTGAAAGCCGCTCCCAGCCGGCAGCGCCTCGCAGCCGGGCGGCGGGGCCGCTCCCTGCGGCTGCCCCACGTTTTCCCGGTACCTGCAGAGAAGGGGTGGAAATAACTTTATGTCTGGCCCAACGTTTTGGATTTTGGAGAAGGGCGGGGGTTAGGCAGGGGGCTTGGGAGGTCAGCAGCTGGAGAAGGCTTGCCAATTAAGCGCCGCTTTTCCCAATCTCCGTATAATTGTGGGTTTTTTTCTTTTTTTTTTTAATTATTATTATTTATTAAAGACTTTCACGATCCGCCCCGCAGCAGGGACATGGGCGGGGAGCCGCCTCCGCGGCCGGGCGGGGGCGAGGCGGCGCCCCGGGGAGGGGGGAGCGGAGCTGCTGCCGGGGGCCCGCGACCGACCGACCGACGGACGGACCGGCCGGCGGGGCGGCAATGACAGTCAGCCGCCGGCCCCCCGCCGCAGCCGCCGCCCCCCACCCCCCCGCCCGGCGGCGGGCGGCGCGGCGGGGAGCGCGGCCCCGGTGAGAAGGGCGATGGCCCCCCGGAGAGAGCCGCGGCGGAGGCTGCGCGCCCGGCGGGCGGCGTGAGCGCCTCCCGGCTCAAGCCATGGGCCAGACCTCGGTCTCCACGCTGCCCGAGCCGGCCGGCGGTGAGTACCGGCGGCGCCACCGGGGAGCGGGGCGCCGACGGCGGCGGGGGGGGGGGGGAAGGCGGCGGCCGGTTCCCTCGGACCGCGGCGGGGACGGCGGCGGCTGCCGGGGAGGGGCGGCTGCACCCGCGCTGCTCCGCCCGGCTCGGCAGCCCCGGGGGGCCAGGGGCTCCGCGGTGCCCCAACCCCGGGGCTTGGGGGTCCTTTTTTCCCCCCTTTAATAAGTACTGCGAGGGGGGGCGGGGGGCTAGGAGCTCTGGCACCTCGTCCAGCAGCGCGGCCGCTAACCCGCCCATCTGGTTGCTTCTGGCTCCGGGACATTTTATGGGTAAGCAGACTATTGAAAATAAATAAATCGCGTGTAAGTGAAACTTCCCAACTCCCCCAACCGCAATAAAGCAGCCCTAGCTGCCTGCGAGTTTTTGAAGATAGGACGAGCTGCTCGGGAGTGCTGTTTGGAGGCAGGTTAGGATAACTTGGTGCGTTTTAGTGGCGGAAAAACAGAGCGGGTCTCTTCCCACAGAAGTGGGAAGGTGTCCCCACCCTACAATAGGATGTAGAATCTTAATCGACTGCAGTGAGGTTTGAAGTTTCCTGCGAAAATGTCACTGCACGCATGTTTTTCCTCAGCGCCTGTTTCCTTTCCGTCCTTTTAAAAAGAATAAGCAAATACTGTTCTAGACTTTAATCCTGAAGGCAGTACTTTATTCTTAATTTGCTTATTGCTAATAACGTGGGAATGTTTTGTGAAATAGGAGACAGCGCAACAAACTTTCCTTTTCCTCTTTTTTTTTTTTTTTTTTTTCCTTCACGGGTATTTCCAAGAATAGTTTTAGGAATAACACATACATTTTCAGAAAAGCTCCATTATGTTGCCAGTGGAACAACTTTCCAGTCATACCATCCCAGTCAAAATCTTGGATGATTTTTTTCTCGTGCCAAACACTGCATGAAAGAGAAATTTGACTATTTCCAATAAATTTCACCATCCTGTTGAAGGTTTTACCCAGCAGCCAGCACGTTAGAATTATATCAAGATAGGCGTCGGGAAACAGATGTAAGGAAACAGATGGACTGCTTAAAAGTTTTTGTTAAGCTTCCTGTACAAAAATGTGTCCCAACCCTTACATGCAAAACTCTGCTGCGAGGGTATTTTGCCTGGGAGGGGGCCCATATCTTGGCTGATGATAGCCATAGCTGTGGCGCCGGCATTCCCTCTGCAGAATGCTAATGGACAATAATAATTGGATGGGATTTCTAGTTCTAGCTGGAAGGAAAAAGTCACCCTCGAATTCTTTCCTAACTGAAACCAAGATTTTCAGTCGGGAACAGTAAGAGACAGTTACCTGAAGATGTAAGCTGTGGTGATGCAGCCTCAGTGTTGCCAAGTAAATTCTGTTTATTGACATTTTAAGAGCAGCGCACTTGTGACGGGACACCAGTAGTAGTGCCTGCGGGAGGTTTCACAGAAGAGCAGGCCCACTGCACTTTCAGCCCCAGTGAAAACGTTGGGAGAATATATTCTCAACAAGAAACCATGTGGGTGGGTAGGTTTCTGGGTGGCATGGATTCTTGGGGGTGCAGTCATTTGTTTTCTCTAGTCTGCAGCACAGGTAAGGTCTGAATGCTTAGTACGTTGCAAAGTTTGAGAGGCCCCATCCAGCTCTAATCAGGGCAGGAGAGTGACTTCCAGTGGTTCCAGTTCAGATTGGTTGCCCCTTAGGCAAGTAGTCCTAAAATCTTCATTGATTTTGGCGTGCCAGCCAACTACAAGCCACTTAAGCCTTTGACAGCTGCTAGAGATTAGAGTTGAAGGCAATCCCTGTCTTGCACATGCAGGGGCTACAAGTCTGTTTTAGTGCTAGGGAATCAATAGTGCATTCAGATCCCCAGTGAGCCACACAAAAGCAGCTGTGAGAAGTTACTTGCCTGTTTGCTCCCTTTTTTTTTTTTCTTCCCCAGCCATGCCAGCCTGCGAGAACTCAGATCCTGCCCTCTGATCCCTGCTGTGCCCCTGCGGGGTTCAGAGGGGCTGTCGGCTGGGTGCAGGGGAGGGCACCACTAGTAAATCACCATGGGGCCTTCCTGTGGACTGATATAGTGAACACGGTTTGAGGTAGAAAATAGAAATAAAAGATTTTTCCTGAAAGTCACAGAGTGTTAGAAGAGATAAAATATATGCATAATACAAGAGTCAGTATGGACCCCAGCCAATGTCCTGCATTTTTTTTTAAGATTTACTTTAAACAAAGGATTTTACTCTTGGAAAGGGAAATATATACCAAAGTACTTAAACAGACCAAGGTCCTAGGGGCACTTTCCCATTGGGTTAAGTGTAATACTGAGGCCTAACCATAAAACTCAAAGTCCTTCTCGACTGGGCAAATGTATGCTCATACCAGATGGATTAGAGTGCTTTTAAAGAGAGGAAGAATTGGATTTTTGTGCCCCATTGGAACTTTCTTTAGTAGCAGTGCTCTCTCGCTAGAGTTTGCCATCAGCTGCAGGTGAGTGGGTGTTGAAGTATTTTGGACAGCAGGATCAGGGCTTTGATCATCTCCCATGACTGTGAGCGGTAGATGGGCAGCAAAGCAGGTCTTAGCTGCCTGTGGACACCCACCAGGCAATCCTTTGCTCCTTCTCCTCGGTTCCAGCTTTTCAGTCATTTAGATAGATTTTCCAAAGCTTGTATGTTATTTGTCATGGTTAGCAAATATGAGCAAACAGTGATAGCAAGAGGGGCTCAAGAAGACAGTATAGAGATGTGGAACAGAAGGAGTGCGTGCTGTCCTTGTTTGTCGTCCTTCCTCTTCTGTGATTTTCCTGTGTCTGGCGGGACTTGATTAACGTGCTCTCTCCCCATTCATTGGCTGGACTTTAGTGCTTTTGGGGGTTATCAGCCATCATGTGCAAAGGCTATCACTTCTGCCTTCTGATCTACAGCTTATCAAAGGGCAGTAGAGCTGTGCACGTTTTTCAGTCTTTTTTTTTCTCTCTTTTTGGATTTGTTCTTGGTGAGTTCAGTACCAACCACGGTACTGGGAAACAGCCAGGTCCTCAAGTGGAAGCATGATTGGCATATTGGGAAGATAACACTTAAAAGCAGACCTAGTTAGGTGGCAAAAGATCTTTGTTGTTTCTTGAATAGCGATACCTTGTAGAGAATGAAACCTACAGTAAAAACAGATCTACAGAGGTCAGTCAGCTCAGCACGGAGTCTGTGGAGCACAGCAGAGGGTATGTGGAGGGGAAGGACAAGCTGCAAAGGGAAGGTCTTGGGAACCTCTTGCCCCAATGGTCAGGGTGTTCAGGGGTACCAGCTGAAGACTGGGGTCAGATCCCTGTGCTGACCTGCAGTGCCAAGTGCGTAATCCATTGCCTGTTTACTCTGGGGTGGGTGGGAGTTCCTCCCATCGTATGTATTTTACAGAAACAGAGCACAAATTGTCAGGCTTGCGTTTCATCCTATTACAGACCCAAAGTTTCTTCAAGGACATGAAAATGTACTTTGATAGCACAGGAAAACCGTTTCCCACCCAGCTCCCCCCACGAGATGAAAGCAGTCACTGGAAGGATCCTGTTGTTTGTTGACCTTGGCACTCAGTGAAATTATTGTCATAGGTCAGAAGTGAGCATGTTTCTCAGACTGTTCTTTTTCATCTCTCTTGGCTTTATGGGATTTCCTGTTCATTGACAAAGATACAGCAG
This sequence comes from Phalacrocorax aristotelis, assembly GCF_949628215.1. Classification (NCBI taxonomy): domain Eukaryota; kingdom Metazoa; phylum Chordata; class Aves; order Suliformes; family Phalacrocoracidae; genus Phalacrocorax; species Phalacrocorax aristotelis. The sequence continues at coordinate 67,323,354 of NC_134278.1, forward strand.
CTTCACCTGTGACTGTGCACAGGAATTGCAACTGCCTTAACCGGGCAACCTTATCTTAATCCTGAAATGAAATGGAAAACTAATATTTGTTTCAGTGGCTTTAGGTGTTGGGTAAACAAACTAATTGGTTATCAGCGCAGCAATTCTGGGACTTGCCTAGCAAGAGAGGTTATTCCAGTAGGGCTCTCCAGTAGTAGCTACTTGTGAGCCTTACAGAGGGTGCTGTTCTGGAGCAAACACTTCTGTTCCCGAGGAGTGGGACATGGAGATATTCAGCCGTAGCCTTAAATTCTCATCCTGACTCAGTCCACTACAAATCTGAATGCGCAGGCAAAAGCCCTTGCAGTAATAATTCTTAACGAAGGAAAAAATGAAGTTGATTTTTCTCTTCCAGCTTCTCTTCCTTTCAAAAGCGGAAGAACTTTGACACCATTGCACTTTACAGGAGGGCATCTCAAAGTATTTACAGGCACAGTGAGGTACAACACACCTGTTAGCCAGTCATTTCCGTTATTGGTGCACTTTAAAAGAGTGGAAAGCTGAGATGTCAAGTCCCACTTGATGCGAAGCCCTAAATGACTTGTCCGCAGCCACAAAGGAAGTTCTGGGCAGAGAGTCTCATTATCCTTACTTTTTCCAAGGGTTAAATTGACTGGGAGAAATGAGGCTGAACCCTTGTAATACTGCAGTGGGAATCCTATTCCCTTTTTTTCCTTCTTTATGCTTTTGTAAATTATGGAGGAGTTGTAAGTACAAAGGGAACTCTGTTTTCAGTTGCTGCTAAATTTACATCAAAACTTTTCAGCTTTTGTGGATCTTGGGATGGGAAGCTGTTTCCTCATCCTACCAGTCATGTCAGGTGGGGCTACAATTGTGACAGCTCCAGAATTTGGGTTAATTAAGTAGGCAATTTGCCTCAGACTTTGGGCACTTATCCACTTAATCAGTGGATATTTTAGACACCTAGTCAAAGGCATAAATAGCCCATGTTTTTCAGACAGAATGGGTGGCCACAAATTTGCCTTCTACTAATGGGAACTGTAACAGCTCATTTAAAAAATTGGTCCTTGTGTGTCTTGAGCTGAAATACCAAAAGTAATAGCAACTACTAAAAATGTAGGTCTCGGCACCCAAAACCATTCTGATTTGTGCTGTCAGTTAGAGTCCAAGTGTCACCATCTGGAATGAATTGCTATTTCTAGAGAAAAAAAAATTGTACACATTTGTAAATAGAACATATTTATAAAATATAAAATGTATTTCCGTGTTCATGGGTGCTGCCATATACTCGTGATCTGCCAGAGCAAAACTGTGCCCTGGATGCCTCAGCAGTTGCTGCCAGTTGGCCCAGACTGAGCTTCTCAGCTGCACTGATAACTCACTGCAGAGGAGGCTGCAATCTGAGCCTTTGCTGTGGGGCATGGCCGAGAGCAGAGATCTTATAAGGACACGGGGGACCAGCCACACCACAGGAACTGTGTGTGACCCGCAGGAAGATATGTGCGTGTGAAAATAAAGGCCTAATGCTCAACAGGCCCCAGGTTGGTGTCTCACCTCTTCTGACTGTGAGGCTGCTTCAAAGATGAGCAGGAATTCTCCTCACTTAGCTGCCAGGGTACGTGACCTTTCATGTCAGGCACGCTTGCTGATATGCCTTCATGCACTGATATTTGGTAGCCACTAATCACCTGTTCGCAGTGTTAATCATCAGCTTCCTCGTGTACCATGAGGAGAATGAGAGCTGGGTCCCAAGAGGTCAGCGCAAGCAGTGTGGCAGAGCTCCGTGGGCTGGCTGAGTTTGTGTAGAGTTGTCTTCTCAGATGACCACCCTGATACTTCCCCCACATGAAAAGCTCACAGGAGATCTAATTTCCTTCTGAGCCCCCTGTGCTAAGCCCCACTGACAACCGATCCCACTTCGTTGGATCTCAGCCATCCCTTGGATCAATTGTCCTTCCTTCCTAGGTCCTCTTCCTTGGCTTTCTTACTGCTCCTTGCTAATATAGCATTTTTCTTAGGTGGTGTTTTCACAGATTTCAAAACACTTTCTAGTCCTTCTTATAATATTTGTTGCTTTAAATGGGAAAACTGAGCACAAGGAGGTGGGACAACTTAGCTTGTGATCACCTGGTGGACCTAAGGCACAACCAGGAAGAAACCAAAGAGCTCCCAGGTCCTCATTACTGTTTGAGCCATATCACAGTCCTGCCTATTAAAAGTGGAAGAGACGTGGACATTTATATCTTTTTTAATATGTTTTTACCTACATAGAGTTGTCCTTCATTAATTTTGCATACTAATTCTTCTCATTATTTAAAAAATGAAGAAACAGTAACATTTCTGGAAAATACTTCTGATTCAATACTGGATTTGGATTTATTTTTCACTTTAAGGTTTGTTTGTTTTTTTAGAACATGCTGGTGGTGATGATTAAAAAAAATAGAGTGCACTTAATGCTTTGGGACAATCACTGATGCATTTTTAAAATAAATACTTCAGCAGCCAGCCAGCTTCTAGAACATATTTCTACCCATTGTATTCAAATTGTAACAGTGGCTAAAAAAATATCTGATCCACAGAAATGCCCCAACCAGCTGCCATTCAGTCCCGTAGAGAGAAGTGATTTCTGAAGGTTCATTCATTGCCTTCTCTAGTTGACATAAGGGGGATTACTGATCCTGTGCTTTTTCTGATGGGGATCATGACAGTGTGGCAGAGGGATTTTCATTTGCGTGGGTCTGGGCAGGGCCAGCACTAGGCAGAGAGGGGGTAGTTTGCTGGTGACGATATAATGCCTCTAGTAACAGGCAGTGGTGGCTCTGGTCTGCTTTGCCCCTGGCAGATCCCAGAGACCGAGGCTGGCTGCTGCTGCCCCTGCTGAGAGAGCAGCCAGGGAGGAGGTGTGTGTCGGGGAAGGAGGCAGTTCAGTTTTGTCTTTGCCCCTGAGTCGACAGAATTCAGTTTCGCCAATGCTGCTGCGAAGCCATCAGTCAGGTCTGCTTTCAAGCCACATAAAGATATTGATGTTAAAAATATGTGCTAAACTGAAGAAGGAAGAGAAGGAAAATATTAGTACAAATCATCAGCAGAAAAGGTAGGCAGACAGTGAGGGTGTTTTTATTTTGGTTTTTGCCCCCAAAACAAAATCAAACGCAAAGAACAAAATTAAGCCACCTCTTAGATGAATTCTACAACCCCTAAACTGTCAAATGTGGTTTTGAGTGAATGTAAAATTACAGTGGGGCTCCAGAGTGTGCTATTTCCTGCAATGTTGTATGACAGAAATGGTTCAGCAGGAGCTAGGTAGGAAGGTCACTGTGAACATCAAGGTGATGCACGGTGTGAAGATGGACTGGTTTCTCTTTGCACTGTCTCTGGCCAGAATCACATGGGTAACAGTGCTGGGTGTTCTCTTTTGGGTTTGTTGGTTTTGTTTGTTTGGTGGTGGGTTTTGTTTGTTGGTTCCCCACCCCCCACCCCCATTTTGTTCTGGATTTAAATGTCCACAGAGTGTTTTGGACTAACAGTCTGCACAGGCAGTGCAACTACGTCTGTCCATCATGGGGAGGCTCATTAGAAACTTTGATTTAAGACTTGGCTTGCTTGCAGGCTTTATACAAGGTCTGTCCATAGGAATGAATTTCTTCTGTCTCTGACTTGGTTTTTGGGTACTTGGAAATGAAGTCTCTGTCAGAAGTGGAAGTCTTACTTTGTATTCTCTCACTGCTTTGAACAGCTGTGATGATCAGTGTAAGTGCGGAAAAAAAGCTAGGGAGAAATGAGGATCTAGGTTGCTCTGTCATTATGTGGAAGCCTAGGGGATGCTGTCAGGCTGCACACAAGTAAAATGAGAAAAAATGTGAAGAGAATGAATTGCTGTCTGTTCTATATTGTTAAAGGGTTGACTAAGTATATGTTGGATAATACTTTTCTACATAATACTATAAAATTGTGATAACACTTTGTTACTTGGCAGACTGGAGTATTAATACAGAGTTCCATGTCAATGACAGCTTTGTGAAAATGGAGTTCTGTATGAGAAGATGTAAACAGCAAGGGGTGTGTTGCATTTTTCTTCTCTGATTCCTGCTTTGGTTTCGTATGAACTAGAGCGGTGTTTTGTCAAGCAGAGTTAGACTGTGATATAACTGTCTTAACATTTGAAACTGTGTGAGCAAAACCAGTTTTCTTCCCAAAGATCAGCCTGCATCCCTCACCCCTGAGAATGTGCCTCTTTCATTAGTGTTGCAAGATGCCTGTCTTCATTCTGACAAACTGCCCAAACTGTCAGCAAATCCTTGTCATGTAGACAGACCATCCTCGTTTCGGTATTATTTAACCTTTTTTGTATTTTCTGGATCTGAATGTTTTAATGTGTTGCCCAGTAAAAGTCCACGAATGGTGCAGAGACCTTAGACGCTGGTTGGGCTTTTAAGCCTGGGGTATTACTGCTCTGTGCGAACAAATCACATAGTTCATAGTCTAGAAATAATTCATGAAAAATACGGACAATCTGTAATGTTCATTGATTTAAGCCAATTAGGTAATTTGCACGATTAGAATAACTTTGATAGACCATGAAATTTGATGTTTTCACTGCAATCATATAATTTCTGTTTCAGCTTAAACCATTGCTGACAAGGCTTAGAGATGCACAGAGACACTCAGCCTTAAGAATTTTTCTTTAATGCTTGAAGCTTCAGCTCAGAAAATTAACTCTTGACTAGGGATTTCTCACCCCTGGTTGTGCTTGGGGGGGTTTGCAACCCATAACTTTGTGATGCACACTGAAATTATTGTCATTTCACTTGACCTTTTCTGCTGAAGAAGACAGGGCTCTTCTCCTTCCCTCTGCCTGGGTGGCTGCGGAGCAAGGGCTGGCAACAGAAAGCAATTTGGATCCCAACTTCAGTTCAGTAACCAGCTGAACTAAGTCAAATAGCACTTGTGATGAGTGAAATTGGGTCTGAATGCCCAGGAAGCTTCACGGGAGGGCAGCCTGGCACTGGAGAGGATGGTGTGTTGAGGAAACAAACCACGGCGACAGGAGCCAGGCTTTGCACTCCAGCTCAGCCTGCTGCAGTTGGGTGCACCAGTGATCTTCCTTCTCAAACCAGGAGCTGGGAAGCCAGCGCCATGTGCCAGTGTCCGTGTCTGCATCCTCAGCAGGCTGCAGCTTCTGCTGATGTATCCTAGATACCAATATAAGTTGGTGCGTGTTGTTGCACGGATACCAAAAGGCATAGCAGTTTATGGAAGAGTCATGATGCTGTAGCCCTAGGTTATGTCCTTCTGTGCCCCAAGTCAGTTTTTGCAGACACTGTGGGGAGTGAGTTTCCGGAGATAATTACTCCTACCTAGCATTTGCCCATGAGGCCCTGGTAAACTACAGTGTGACTTGCAGACCTCCCACCCCTACTGTCTAAGGGATGCACAGGGGTTTCTAATGCTTGGGCACCAAACTGGTGAAGTTCACCAATGCAGCACCTTAAAAATATGTGACCATGAATAGTGAGGGACGGTCCATTTTGTGACTTTTCTCCCAGTTGCTTTCCTTGCTTATAAATCCCAGAGATCAACTTACCTGAAGCATTTCTGTCATAACAAGCAATATAAAGTCATCTAGGCTGAAAAATAATCTCCTGTGGGCTTTTTTCCCTTCTTTTTCCCCCCCAGATCCTGGATGAGTCAACAAAGAAATGACACTTTCATTGCGTGCTTATGAAACACAGATTCAGTGGGATATAGTCAAGTAGTCTGAGTCACGTTACCACTTAAAGTTGTTGTAAGCTGGTGGGAAATGATTTTTAGATACTAGCTGTGTTTACAAGGAGAAAAAAAACCCAAACCATTGCCAAGAAATTGGGCATGTTTAAATTATACATATGTAATGTGTTATAATTTATTTCATTGGTAATAATTCAAAACTAGCTGTGCATTTCCTTTCCTGGAAATTCATTCAATGTGTCTGAAGATTACTGGTTTGTTTCTTGGAGTTTTTTAGATTTATTGCATTTCTGGGGGAAAGGAAGTGTTGGTTTTGGCATGGATGCTAAGGATATTCTTGTTCTGAAAATGTGAAGCAGTGTTGTAGTGCACTGCTAATCTGGCCTCTTTTATGTTGATACAGAGAAGGGTGTAGCGGTTTTCTTGTCCTACATGTACCTACCACCATGCATGGTCCTCCTTTTCCAATGAATTGTTAAAATGATTGCTAAAAAGAAGGAAAATATTAGTATTAATAATTAGTATTAAAAATCTGTACGTTATTTAAAACAATTGCAGACTAATTGCAGAGTAGGTCCTCTGCTTTAAATTCTTAAAATGAAAAGTTTTAGAAGGCTGGTCTGACTCTTACAAGACACCAGATTCAATTTCTTGGGAAGAATATGCTATTGTTGTTTCTCATTTGAATATTGCTGCTTTTGACACATGGAAATAGGGCATGGAAGAAATATATGAGGCCTGATGGTGAGAAATGAAAGAGACTGCATCTGTGCAAGGGGGTGAACAATAAAATGGAAAACTAAGACTCTCATATCCAAGCCAGCTTGTCAAGAGCTGGATAAGGACCAAACAGAAATGAAAAATGGTCTATACTTTAGTTGGAGAAGAAAGTCATAGAGAGTAGCGGAACATGAGCCAGCAGGAGAAGGAGAGAGGTGTTAACTACAAAGCACTGCAGAAACTACATGACCATGACACTTGGCTTTTCAAGCCTTTTGTTGGACAATACCATCATGTAACAGTGTTGTGTTGTAGAGTGAACATGATTCTGAAGAGATGAAGAAGGTTGTTGTTGGAAAAGTTTGGGAGAATTCATAGAGAGCTGAAACTGGAAAAACAAATATCTTGGACACTTACAGCAACACCTCTCTCTTAACTCCCTTCTGGCACTGCTCTTCCTGCTGATTTAATTTCCCATCACTACTGGAGGCAAGGGCAGAGAAGAGGAGGGCATATTTCAGCCGGACCCAGCAAGACAAAGAGTTTGCTTCTGAAACATTTAATGCACCTGGAAGCTCTGTAGCTTAGTTTGAAATGCATAATAAAATGTGTTGAAGATAAAAATAATCAATGTCAGTATTGGGTCTCTAAGATCATGTCTTTTTGAAAGGAAAAGAAGAGGAAAAAAGCATGTACCTTTCTAGCTGTCATCCGTGAAAGATGAAAAAACCCTTGAGAATGCAGAGGTAGGCCGCTGGAAAGCCTCCAAAAGCTAAGCATTATTTTCAGTACATTTTAAACCATTAAGCAAAGGTTTGGGGCTTTGCAGGCTTCTCTAATTAGCAGAAGCTGGACACAAAATTTCATGTATAGCACTGCACACTATCTAGTGCATAGACTGGTTATTAGTTTGGAAATGGTTGCAGGGGCTGAAGATGCACCCACCAACACTTACCTTCCCTTAGACAGAAGTTATCCGCCTCTCAGCTCAGCCTTGCTAACGTGCAAGCCTTTCCCAAGTGCTTCATGCAGAATCTGTTAGCCTGTAATAATAAAGGCCATAGCTTTCCACCCTGGCGTGATCTGGAAGGGTTTGTGTCTCCTGACTCTGAACTCTTCAATGAGCATTAATCTGTCCTGAGAATGGTCTTGTGTGAAAATTAGATGTTGTTATCCCATCACCTTGCTACAGATGGAGCATCCCAGACCTGAAAGCCATAGACCAAGGAACTAAGTGAGCACAAATTAACAAAATCAGGCTGTGGATTTTTGTGTTTGTACCTTTCAACCAGTCATCCTTAAGAGAGATGTTTGTAGAAAAAACATATCTCTCTCTCTCTCAAGCAAGCAAGAGCCTACAGTGCATTCAGGCTTTCCTCAACCACAGAAGAAAAACATTGCAAGAAACATCCCCAGAAGATGCAGTGAACAAAACCCAATAAATTAAGTCCTTTGTTGAGTTCACCATAGTGGAGGAATACAGCTGAAGACAGCTAGTGAGTTAACCCCATGCTGTGGCTGACTATTCCTTTAGCTTTTCGAGGGGAGCAGCTTCCTCAGACCCGGCCTGCCTGTGGTTTAGCAGATAAAATCTGTACACTCTGACAGTTGCTGGATGGGAATGCTACTGTTCAGCATATTTGGCAACTTTTTTTTTTCCCCTGAGGCCTTGTTTCAGGGGATATATGCCAGCAGGGCACAACTGAGGTCCCAGTATCTTTTTGTCAGCACTGAGGTGTCTGGTGGCACAGACCAGGTTTTTTTTTTAACCCCTTAAGAATTTATGCACCCTCTGTATATATGAGGTCAGAGGTTTCTTACTTTTGGTTTAATTATTTTACTCCTTATGCAGTAAATTCCACATAGGAGTGAGGGGAGAATGGAGGAAGAACAGAGGCAGTAGAGCTAATTAAATTAGCCATTTCTTAAAAACAAATAAATACCAGGCGGTTCAATCTCAGTAAAAAAATACCAGCATGGAGCCCATTCATTCTGGCTTAAGCGATTATTTACATGCCCAGATGTCAGTGTGGGGAAAACCTGCAAATCTGGAGAGGTTTATTTTGTCTTACTCTGTGGATTTCTTTATAATTCAATCTTTGCACCTACGATTTTTGCTTCTTTTTTTTTAACATATGGGGTGACAACAAAAGTTTAGACACAAAAAATGTCATTCTGAGGGGTGGGGGGAAAAAAAAGGGTGTATTGGGGTGAGAAAGAAGGGAGGGAAGTTCAGGTAGTGCTGAGGCAGTGCAAGTGGTGACCTTTCAAGGAGATGGATAGCAAAGTGAAAAGTCTTTATGAGGACTTCCAGTAGCCCTCTTTAGCCCAGCAGCTTGCTCTGAAGTTATGTGGGAAAGCCAACCATTAGTACATCTTAACGCAATTATTGTTGATATTGTGTTGATGGTTTTTCTTCTGCCATATTTACAGGAACTTTTTTTTCTAGCCTGAGAATTATGGCTCAATTCCCACAGAGATGCACATATGTACAGTCCCATATAATTGCAAAAGTTTTTTAGTATCAGATTATGGTTTACATTATATTTTGCTGTAAACTTCTGTGGCACAGTTCTCAAGAAAACTGTGACAATTTTTAAAAATAGTTCTCATCTTTTATCAGTTAAAACAGAAGCCAAAGCTCTGGTAGCAGTAACTGGGTTTAGATGTAGAGAACTGTTTGCAGTTGGAGGAGGGGCACATGAAGTCAGTGGACATGAGAGAAGATGAGAATCATAGAATCATAGAATTGTTAAGGTTGGAAAAGACCCTTAAGATCATTGAGTCCGACCACTAACCTATCACTGCCAAGTCCACCACTAAACCATATCCTCAAGCACCACATCTACCTGTCTTTTAAATACCTCCAGGGATGGAGACTCAACCACCTCCCTGGGCAGCCTGTGCCAATGTTTGACAACCCTTTCGGTGAAGAAGTTTTTTCTAATGACCAACCTAAACTTCCCCTGGTGCAGCTTGAGGCCATTTCCTCTCGTCCTATCGCTTGCTACTAGGGAGAAGAGGCCAACCCCTACCTTGCTACAACCTCCTTTCAGGTAGTTGTAGAGAGCAAGAAGGTCTCCCCTCAGCCTCCTCTTCTCCAGACTAAACAACCCCAGTTCCCTCAGCTGCTCCTCATACAACTTGTGCTCCAGACCCTTCACCAGCTTCGTTGCCCTTCTCTGGACACACTCCAGCAACTCAATGTCCCTCTTGTACTGAGGGGCCCAAAACTGCACACAGTCCTCGAGGTGCGGCCTCACCAGTGCTGAGTAGAGGGCCGTGATCACTTCCCTCCTCCTGCTGGCCACCCTATTCCTGATACAAGCCATGATGCCGTTGGCCTTCTTGGCCACCTAGGCACACTGCTGGCTCATGTTCAGCCGGCTGTCAGCCAACACCCCCAGGTCCTTTTCCTCCAGGCAGCTCTCCAGCCACTCTTCCTCAAGCCTGTAGCATTGCATGGGGTTGTTGAGACCCAAGTGCAGGACCCAGCACTGGGCCTTGTTGATTCTAATACCGTTGGCTCCAGCCCAACGATCCAGCCTGACCAGGTCCCTCTGTAGGGCCTTCCTGCCCTCCAGCAGATCGACACTTCCACCCAGCTTAGTGTCATCTGCAAACTTACTGAGGATGAACTCAACCCCCTCATCCAGATCATCAGTGAAGATATTTAACAGGACCGGCCCCAACACTGAGCCCTGGGGAACACCACTCGTGACTGGCTGCCAACTGGATTTGGCTCCATTCACCACCACTCTCTGGGCTCGGTCGTCCAGCCAGTTTTTAACCCAGCGCAGAGTGCAGTTGCCAAAGCTGTGAGCAGCCAATGCTCCCCAGAGCTCCCTGCTGGTAGAGTAAGGTAGGTTTAGGGTAGGATTGGGTTAAAAGCCTCTTCAATAGCAGGTATTTGTTCTCGGTCTCCCCAGTTCTGGGTAGGTGTCCTAGGAGGTAAATGGGATCCTCCAGTTTTGTGGATACAGCCCTTCATTTCATCTAGCATTGCTACAATTGCCTGAAAAGAGAGCCACCCAAATTAGTCATATCAATGAAATTATTGATGAGAGATTTTTCCTTGCACAAAAACCTACACTAATGTTTCTTTTAGTTGTTGTCCTTCCAGCATTTTCACTGATTACTCGCCTGTTTCTACTAGCAGGTAGTTCTGTGCTTATAAAAACAACATCCAGGTATTCCCCAGAAAAGTACCTTGACTTCATATAAAATTATGATGATATTCTTTTCAGCAGCTTGACCAAAGCACGCAAAAGACAGTATTCTGCCATTGTACATTTAGCTCATATTCTGCAACTGTACGTTTAGCTCTGGATTTAAGTTCTAGCTTGTTTTAGTTGTGAAATAGGTGGGTTTGTCATAATATTATGTGGAGGCAAAGGTCTTTTCCAAAAGCCAGCATGTGGGCCATGGCCTCCAGAGTAGTTACAGTAATGAGGAGCTTTCATCTGCACAAATAGCAAGAGCCACATTATATTTCATAAATTCGTTTTCCTGTGCTCAGCAGCCTCCCCAGGGAACAGGTGCTGAGCTTGGGGTGCTGCTGTGGCTGGGGGGTGGAACCGCACATCCCTGTGAGCCACAGCTGGGCTTGCTCTGCAGCCCTGTGGGTGGCCATTCCTTGGCACTGGTGCCTGTCTTTCCTCCTGCCCTTGCTGCAGCACTGGTCTACATAGAATTGTGCGGTATTAGTGATAAACCATGGTATTCCTGAAAACATGAGTAAATTAAGACATAGTCTTTTGTCTTTCTCTGAGTGTGAAGATGTATGTGCTATAGTAATGCATTATTTTTTGTTCTTATTCTTTTTTTTTTTTTTCTCCCTTCAAAGCCAAACTTCCCCAAAATGCAATTATACCTTAAAATTCTGTGTTGGGATGAAAGATAATTAAAAGTCCACTTAAATCTTTGATTCCCAGGTGGGTTAACAGACAGAAGCTTAAAGTTAGCATAGGGACTGACTGGAGCAGGAAGACAGTGTCAGTGATGGAGCTCGGTGGGAAGGAGGCTCTTTGTATTGGAATCTTCAAGGAGACATCTGAAGGTTCTTCATCCTCTTAAGAGCTAGTGTTGCCTGAAATAGGATCCCGTTCTCCCTGGGACCCTGACACAAACCAGGGACCCAACCCTTCAGTAGGATGCTCCAGCGTTGCCGAGCCACTCTGGCGGAGGCTGACTTAGAGTGGGTCACTGGCTGGGTGTTCAGCTGGGCTGCTCCTCCTCATGCCGATGCCTGTCAGAACCCTACAGGGCAGTCTTTAAAATGCCAAGGTGATGTATGGGCCGTATACGTGTCCACAGACATGAAACTGAAAAGTTTTGGTTTAAGTGAAAATTCATATAGAACTGGTTCCCGGTGACTGCTATTCGTAAAAACATGAAATGTCATAAGGTTTGCAAAAAAACCTTCCAGTTAGTTACATTGTGCATAGCTCTGCTGATCAAGTTTGGTATATTATTCCTGATCTTATACAGTTTAAGAAAAAAGAGCCAGTTAACAATTGGTTTAAATTTAATTTTATTTCTTCTAGAACAAGAAAATATTCAGTGAAGGTTAATGATGCTTTTCTAGCAATTTTTTTTAGCCTGAGTCAGGCTGTGCTGTTGTGCTTACCTACATTCCTTGTATTATACGTCTGTATTGCTATGCAGAAAATCTCTTACCAAACACAGAAATCTTCAGTTTTACTTCTGTGGTTTCTATATGTTTTCATCACGGTTTCAGCTTTTTCTCTGAAATACCTTAGCTCTTGTGAGCACCGCCTGTGAAAGGTTCAGTATGACTAGCCAGCAATGTCCTTCTGTACCTTCTGCATGTAAGGGGGAAGACAGGCCGGCTACTTTGGGCTGCCGTCAGCTCAGCAGCTGCCACGTGCAGGCAATGCCTGTGCGGGGCAGGAGCTGCATGGTATGATGTGCCAGTCCCTTTTTGGGTCCCTCCTGGGGTGAAAACTGCCACTCCCTCCTGGAGCTCAGCATCCAGCTAGGGTGAAAAGCAAGTGCAGGGTCTAAAAACGTTGAATATGTATGCTGGGTACTTGAATGTTTGCAAGAATGAGAGGGAGGTTTAGGGGAAATTACTAACCTTTTTCAATGCAAGAAAAGTGACTGAACACTTTATCGCTTCTTTTCATTTCCAAAATATCACTGCCACTCCCCTAAGCTCGGGAAAGTTGCCGTCATTTGTTTGTAAGCTGCTTGAAAGCGCTGTCTTAAAGAGTAATAATTAACCTCTTTCTATTTCAAAACCTGCTCTTACACAAAGCGTGTTTTGCTGGAGATGGAGTTAGGCAGCAGCTTTGTTCAACATGGCAAAGAGAATTTTCCAGGAGGTGTTTTATGAGGGAGGTAAATTGCTGGGGGCTGCAGGAAGGCCCTCTGCTCGTTTGGTCGAGGTTGGAGCTGAACAAGCCATGCAGTTGGACTGGCACTTGGAGGGTGACTGTGAAAATGTCATGCCTTGCAGAAGTGCATGGGGACTAGGCTCGACCCGGTTGCCAGCCCAGAGCTGCAGCCTGCTGGTGTGGGGGCGAGAGCATCCCATCATCAGGAGGCTCTCTGCTCTCCTTTCCCTCATAGGATTCCCCGCAGCGATGCCGTTTTGGGGGATGCTGAGCAGGGACCCAGGTGAGCCCTGGCTGCTGGAATGGGCTACCCACCTCTGGGCAAACGCTTGGATAAAGACCACCACGGAAAGACCACCAGTGGAAACTCAGTGTTTGCTCATTTCTTTGTGGGAGACTCTATCCACATGTTAATTCATTATTAAATGAACAGATAAATAGCCCTTTCTCTCCCTTGAGTGCATCAGCCGCTGAGTGAGTTGCGGGAAGCCCAAGATGAGAGCACGAGAAACAGTCAGGACAGGCAAAAACTGCCAGCAGGAATTTCTGAAGTATTCCTGTAGGCTTTCCTAAGGGATGGCTCACTTTCCCAGGGACCGCTGGAAACAGGCAAGCACTCCGTCACATAATGTTCCCTCTCTAGGAAAACATTTGGTAGTAGTTTAAAAAAGAAGACTTTACAGAGCTTAAATAAAGCCAAAGAATTTGGTGAACCTTGCTGCTGTACATACTTTACTTGGGAGGATTTTGAATTTCCAGTGCTGCTTGGAGTTGCTAGCAATAGGTGCAGGCCTTGCCAGTCATATTCAGGCTTTTTGCACCACCTTTTTTTTTAAATCAAGTTCTTACTATGGCACTTTTAAGCACGCGGCTAAACACAGCTTTTGTGTTCAGTTCATCTGTATCAGCATGGTCATGGCACTCACAAAGATACCACAGAATTTGAGTAATCAAAATTTATGACATACTGATAATTATGAGAACGGCTTCAATTTCATTCAGATTCTTAAAGTAAACAATTTTGGTGTTTTCATTCGTATTCTGGCTTGTAATTACTCAAGGGTCATTTAGTCTGGTTTACCTCTGCAGTCATAAATAATAATTTAAAAAAATTCTTTTTAAGGAAAGCTGGAGGTTTTTAGGGTTTAAAGACAGTTTTTAGGAAAATATGAAATACAGTGAAATGTGTCATTCCATACAGTGGGAGTGACCTCTGTCAGCATTAGTCTGGCTAAAGTAGGCTAAATTATTCTTGATGTCTGTATAGGGTTTTGTACAAAGGAAATAAATCAATATATTATCTGATTCAGGACAAGCTTGAATACATCTTAATGGTAACTGGAAGACTTAAAATTTCTCATTGGGCTGCAATGACTGCTCACTCCTAACTGCGCCTGGCTCAGTAGGAAAAGGAAAGGAAAGGTATTCCCAGGCAGTGGTGCATGCTGGTGTAGCTGGGTGGCCTCAGATCACCACCCCCCCCCACCAGGCAAACAGGCGTCACCACTGGTGGCATTTGAAACTCTTGCTAATGATGTGCATGGAAGCTAAGTACTGAATGAATGTTGTTAGGCTCTGTGATGGCGTAGCGCTGAAATGCATTGGCGGGGGGAAAACAGGGTCTGGTATTTCTTCTGTGGGAAGTTGCTTTCAGACTCAAGGGATGCTCGTCCAGCTCCAGGTAAACCAATTCAGTTTAAACTGGCACACAGAAGTTCAAGTTGACATTTTATTTTAGCCTACAGATGTCAAAGATGTATTTTATGATTGCTCAATGCCTATGTCTGAATGAGAGAGGTGGTAGAAAAGGACATGCTGCAAACAAAATCATATGGACTTTTGGATAGCTAAAAACTCTTAAAAATGCAGCAGCTGAGCAGGTGGCAAGGAAAAATTTGGAATCTGTTGTTCAAGCTGTTCCCTTTCGTTTTATACTTAGAGCTGGAGCAAGAGTGAACTTGATGGTTTTTGTTTGTACAGCTTTGTCACAAAGAGGTCCTGATCTATGACCAGTTCTCTTAAGCACTGCAATAATACAATCATTCATTATTAACAGAGAGCAGAGGAGAAGTGGGGACCTCGAATACAGCATGAGACAAGCAAGTGGGGAAATGAAGGTATTGATTATGTATCTGCCATGTTGATGATGCTCTTACAGAGCAGTTGTTTCTCCCTAAGGGAAGGATCTGCTGGAAGACCTGAGCATGTTCCCAGTGCCTTCTCTGACAACAAGACGTCTCCCCATCCAAGGCCTCACCAAGCCTTTTTCTTTAGCCGTTTTCCCTCCCAGGAGGACTTGATGCTCTCGTTAGTCCTGGGCTGGTGCCTGGCCTAAAAGGGGAGCACTGCTGGCTCTCCCACAGGGAAGTGGGATCCTGGTTTCTAACCCTACCTCCATGAGTGTCTGCACCCCCAGGGAGTGCTGCAAACAGGGTGCTCTCCCAGCACAGCATCCCAGTGTGCAGAGCTGAAAGGGAGCAGCTTTCTCATTTGCAGTTTGTTCCAACCAAAGCTTTTTGATTATCCATGCCTTGCTTCTGTAAACACTGATTCCATGGAAAAATTGTAGTCCAAAATGTGTTTCAATGCAGCCTTCAAATCTACATAAAGATAGTACGATAATTCCATTGGGTCTTGCTGTACTGATTTACGGTGCCACAAGCTTGCTTGATGGAATTACTATTTTTTATTGTGTAGGAAGTAGGAAGCTATTTTTTTGAAGTATAGCTGAATCCCATCACAAACTGCATGCAGACCTGTCCTTTTACATGAACATGCCCCTGAGTGTCCGAGTTTAACTTGGCAAAGGAAGAGCAGCTGGGCTGACAAATATGTCAGCTTGTGTCTGATTTTCCCCACCCTTGCCCTAATAAAGAACAAGATACAGGGAATAAAACAGCTGTTTGCTGTGCGTCCAGGGATGGAGAGAGTAATGAAATATGATGCGGAATAAAAGTCAGCTGCAACTTGGCAATTCCCATTTCCTCATAGCAGAGGATGACTTACACTGTATTCAGAACTGTGATATTATAGGTACAGGGTGATATGAACAATTTTTACAGGCTGTGGTTTTAGAGTTGACAAATGGGCATTTTGAGAGGAACTGTGCTTAATCATTAATAGTTTCTTCTGAGCGTGTTGGAGTTTTATTATTATCGTTTATCCAAGCCAGTATCTAGCAACAAAGACAAACATTTTAAAGGCAGCTAAAAACTGAATTTAAAAATGAACAGTTTGCTCTACAAAGACTGTAGAGCTAATAGCTTGTGCAAACATTTGCAGTGACAGCAACACTCAGAAATTTGCTGGTTGGATTTAAAAGTGTCCTTGACCTCCCCCGCGGGGTTCTGAGGCCAGTGGGGTGACAAAAAGAAACTATTTGCTTCGGATTTGACTTACACACATTTGGACAAGTGCAATATGCTGTTTCCTGTATTAGAAAAAAAGGTGTTGAAGTGGTGCCAGTATAAAAGAAAATGTCACTTTTAAAAGGCAGCACAGCGAGTTCTGGGCTGTCCCGTATGGGGGATTTAATTACACGACTGCTCAAATTGCTCCTAAGGTTTTTTGTATGTAAATGTTCTGTTATTTGTAGATCAAGAGCTCCTTGTTACAGTACTTAAGTGCAAGGAAGCACTGGGATCAGAGCCCACAAAACCAAACCTGCTCTCAGATGTATAGCCATGTTAACTGTGAAAGGTTTGGTTAAAGTTAGTAATAATAAAGGGAAAAGCACATGTGTAATGTTCATACAGCATTATATTTAGTAAGGGTGCTGGGTGGTCTGGCATGAGTTGGCGTGAGTGGGATGGGGAGGGGAGATGTGTATCTCCTTCCCTAGCTTCCTTCATGGGAAATGGAAAATAGGTAATGGTGTCAGCACTTCAAGCCGTCATTGCTTCAGCGTTGGATGTGGTGAAGGGGTTGCGGTGTGCTGCTGTGAGGAGCAGCTCTCACACCCACTGGCAGTGGTGTCAGCTCAGGGGCTGACTTTGTGGCAGAAGTCTTCCATCTCTTCCCAAACTTCTCCCCCATCCCCTCCTTTTCTGTTCCTGCCCCAGCTCCTCAGCACACCACCAGCTCAGCCTGGTCAGCAAAACTATTTGCCTGACCCTCCTGTGTCAGTAGTAGAAACTGACTCAGTTTTAAAAGCCTAGGCAAAAGGTTATTTTTCTTCTGGCTCAGTGCAGTGATAAACTGCAGCCTCACAAACGGTCAACAGCACCGCTCTGGTGGTTCAGCTGATGTTTCTGTTGTGGTGGTGTGAAAACACAGGCTGAGATGACCAGGAACCCGCTTGTGTGGGCAGGAAGTGTCTCTGTCAAGCCATACCTGCATGCGGCCTCTGCCGACAGCGGTGGTGGATTCTGGAGACACATTCAGCGAGCTGTGGGGAAACACCTCTGTCTTTCCAGGCACACTGAGGGAACGACTAAAGGCATCAGAGAGGGATCAGCAGTTGGGTTCTTTAGCTAATGCTGCAGGGTAGGCGAGTTGTTAACAGAGTAAAACCCTCCCTTGGGATGATGTATGCCTCCAGAGGAACGAGCCAGCTGAGATCTGAAGCAGCCCCAAGCTTGCGTTTGCATATGGAGAGTAGAGGAGCTAGAAACAGCCAAGTAATTTTGGCTGTGCTTTGACCATTTTACTACATTTTTGACTGAGCTTGGATAGCAAATAGCAAGGGCCATCTCAGAGTGTGCTGGTTCACTCTCTGAAGGCAAACGGGCTATTAAGGGGCATTGTAGGTAAGCATCTAGACATGCCCATGAGTTAGCAGCCTGACAGTATGGGGGCTGCTCAGCAGAGTTTGCACTAGACCACAAGGTTTGCATTTGCCTTGCTTCCTTCAGTTTCCCTTTCCCCAGATTCCTGTGGGCTGTGTTTCTCATCTTGTCAAGTTCCTTGGAACACTGGGGATGGGACGTTCCAGCAGGGCAGTGACATGGCATACCTATCACCTTGGCTCTGTTGTTGGGACGAGCCAGCACCAGGAACATTCTCCCACCTTCCCTTTCCTCAGTGGGCGCCGCTGCTGCTCAGGCAGGGCATCCAAGAGCTCCTGGCCCATTCTGGGGGGGATGGAGAGTAACTTTGCCACTAGCAGAAGAAGTGGGAACAGGGCCAAAGGCTTCCCTGTGACACACTTCGCCTGGTTTTATCTCAGCGTCAGTATTACCTACCTATTAATTACCATGAAAATGTTCTCTTTTAATTCCCGTTTATTACCGCACAGGAGAGGGGCCACGTACTTGCTTCAGTTTATTTTCATACTTCTAGCCACTGTCTGCTGGGAAGTTTTACCACTTGCCTGTAGATAAAAATGTTTGTTGTAAACTCATTATAGTTGTTGTTTTTTCCTCCCCCATATTAAGGCTATACCAAGAAAAGTCAATAAGGAAATATTTCTGGTTCTGCAGTTCTGGCTTTCACATGTGACATTTTAAAAATATTACAGAATTTAACAAGATAAGTACGTGCAGCTTACTTTTAGGTGGAATTACAAAATTATCCAAAAACTTTTTAAACTAGAAATGGAAATCTATACCTTGTACTCCCAGGAGATTTATCCCTTAATATTCTGACACAAGAAGCATTGATTTTCAATCCTCAGCTCTTCAAAGTAGTTTGGTTGCTCTTTTATGTACCCTGCTTTTAGTTGTTGTTTTTTCTGTCCTCCCACATCTCTGTTACTGTGCCTGGATTTTTTTCCCCTCGTTTTGTGGAGAAGTTGCTTAGATCCAGAATTTTACCTTTGACCTGATGTTTCATCTATCTGGAAAATATAACTGTCTGGAAATTTTCCATTTCCATTCACTCAAGTATTGGGGTAGAAAAAAAGGAATAAGCAGCCTGCATTAAACCTGTGATCCCCCTACTTCTGGTCAGAGCCAGCTGTGTTCAGGTCAGAGAAGAGGTAACAAGAAGATTTTTGGCCAGATCACTTTCAAACCTGTATAATGGGATTGCTGAGCATTCTCTTATTCCTTTCTTAGGAAGCTAAAAGGATGGAAGTTAATCATTTGGTTGAAGAGGAGGAAGTAGTGCAGGTGTTCTAATAAGGACTGCAAGATTCCAAAACATAAATAATGAATTTGCAAACACATGATTCTGGGCATATTGTAAGCATAAGGTCAGGTCCTTATTTTTTTCAGACCTTAAGCAAATCCCTAGTGTGTTTTGACACAAGAAAGAGGTGAGAAGAGAGGTGGTCTAATTGTAGAGGTATAACTGCAGTGCTTAATGCGCTGTAGAACCCCCGCAGCTCACATGCCAGCACAGATGTAGCAGACGAGCTCTGCACAGGTTTCTGCATGAGAGGTGTTATTTGGTAAGGCTGGGTAGCCCTGACTAGCTGTATTGCTTGTGGTATTTCCAGTGTCTGTAGGGTGCCCTACAACCATAACTTTGCTTTTTTTTTCCTGTAGAATTAACCCAATGGGATTGAAAACCATACCATGAAGTAACTCTGAAGCTGCACGTTAAAAGTGCGTTATCTGCATTTGGGTTGCATTAGCAAGAGACAACTTGTGGTAACTAATGTGGTAATGTGATAGCCTGTAACTTGACAAAATAACCATCAGCACTTAAGTTGGTGTGGTTATTGTGACCAGAAAAAAAATAAAAGAGCAGATAGTTCCTTGGTGCTTTTTACCCCAGTGAAGAAACAAGCACATCTCAAGCCCTAAAGTTAACACTGTTTTATTTACTGTTTCTTGTGTAAGGTAGTAGGAAGCCAAGGTAAAGTCCACTCCTTGCTTGCTGGGGACCAGTTTCTCACGGGGCAAGGGCTTCCTACCTAAGAGACAGAAAGCTAAACAAGCTCTTCCAGGCTCTGAGCAAGTTAATCACAGGTGTACAGGTGAGGGAGCGAGAACTAGAATAAATGCATGTGGGAGGCAGCACCATTGCTTGGGACTTTGCTTAGAGGACAGTGTGGCTGAGCATCTCTCTAAGCCACGTGGCTTTTTCTCTGAAACGTGGAGCCTTGGATGTCTGTGCTATCACTTTCAGGGGAGCAGAGGCTCCCTTCCTTCCCTTGTAAATACCTGTGTAGCAACACCTGTGCTTTTTGCAGAGCTTAGGCAGGGACTGATCGCAGGGGCAGAACAGAGTATGTCCTTTTGTCTCAGATGTAACAAAGCTGAATTTTCCACCTCTTGCAGTGTTTGACTTTCTGCAGCGAGGTAACGTATTGCTTGTGGCGAGATGGGAGGTGCAGGGTTCAGCCTCCTGAAGCTCTTTCTGCACTTCGGCACTGCTGGTCCGTGTGTGACTCCGACAACCCAAAAGGTGTTCGTGCATGTGTCCTTCTAGAAACCTGGAGGCATTCAGGCAGTTGTATCCATTCCAGCCGTGGTTATCCCAGGAGGGACCCCCTCTGGCTCTTTTAAGGCAGCAGCCAGCATCCCTCTGAAGTAGCCGCTACCCAGCCTGTTTAGCTCATCACCAGCAGGAGGTCCAATTAACATTTTGCAATATTGGCAGTTCCATATGGAAACTACCATTCAGCCGCCTACATCTGAACTTCAGCTCTTTCCTTTCATTTAATTAAAACACAATCAAGTCAATTAGCTCATGACAGAGTTTCCCCAAAGTTAAACTCCAGATGTATGGCAAGGCAAAAGCATTCAGATGCCAATTCATTGTGCTGCTCGGAGGCAGATTATAGCTCTCCCATTTGTCAGTTTATCCACTGGGGATTAGTTGCATTTTTTCCTTTCGAAGTAGAAAATAAAAAGGGAGAAAGAAAAAAGACCCGTCTTTCCATCTGGTTCTGGTCAGGAAAAATCGATATAACATTACAGAATTTGAGAGATTTATTGAAAATTACATTGATAGTGTCAGAATGACTTCTGGTTTTTAATGACCATGTCAAACATTTCACCATGCAATGACTTGATTTTTTTCCAGTAAGCTCCAGGAATAAGCAGCTTACCATACTCTATAGCAAGTCAATGAGTTATTGTTCTTGTCACTAAATGGGGATAATATGCAGCTGCATAAACATGCTGATTTTGCTGGCATAAAAACCATGATTTTCAACTCTGTGCCCTTTGGCAAGACTGTATAGAAAATCATAACGCTGTCACAAGAGGTTTTGAGGTCTCAATAAACCAAGATGACTTTTGCAGCAGGGTAGCTGGGTGCAGCGGGAGGAAGATGAAAAATAACTGTACAAGCTAACTGGTCATTAATAAGCATAGAAATCATTCAGACCCAAATCCACAGATAGGGTAGCTTTGAACTGAAGCCACTGCATCTTCTGTTGTGTTTCTTAATTCATTTGTGGTTAGAGGTGGCAATGCCCTGAGTCATCTGCATTACAACAAAAAGGTTTTATCCTCACACACTTTAAGGGTGATGTGATACCGTGGTGATACTGCAAGATAACCAATGCTAGTGAAAGTATTAGATGCCAGTACTACCTTAGTACCTTGATATTGGGGAACACTTGGTTCTGTGCCTTTTCCCCTCCTGGTCATGTTCCCCAGTGCTGGGGAGGAGAGGCTGGAGGAAGACCGTTCCTTCATCTGGCCACTCTGTGCCTTGCTTCTCTTGACAAGGATCCAAGGCAGAACTGCAGTGCAGGTGGGTGAATCTTGAGAGGCGAGTGGCTGGGAGGAGGGATATGAAAGGTGCAGCACCCAGAGGGGTCAGAAGAGAAGAGAACTTGCCGCTCTGCGGTAGCGTCTTATACTTAACAGCACCAATGTGAGAAAGATCCCTTAAACATATATCCCAGTGCTCCAGCAAGAGTAGATCAGTTGTGGAGAATGGTGCAGGTGAGGGGAGTAGAGAGACAGAGGAAAGAAAAAACACTTCTGACTATGCATTTGGAAGATTTAATAGCATTGCGATCCTGTAATACCTTTTTTTTTTTAGTATGAGAAAGATATTTTACATTCTCATCTAAACTACAGCATCTTTTTCTTGCAGAAGGCCCATACACATTGCATCACTCATGAGGTATATGAATTCCCATATCTTTGTAAATGAATGAACTTAGCTACCTTGTAGCTGTACGCTTCTACGGGAGAACTTATCTTGGGCCGCATATCTCCGGGACACAGGGCTCTACCCACCCTGGGGACAGTGATGCACAGACATCAATATGATGGATACAAAATGTCCGTTTATTTAACTGCATCACACGCTTATATAGCTCTTGCGCTTCCTGTTCCTGCCACTCCTATGGGGAGGAGACTATCCTTCCGTCACATCCCGTGATCTTCCAGTCGCCGATCCCTGTCTATTCCCCTACACTACCTGAGTACAACATCACATTCCTCGTGGTGTTCTCTCTCTTGCCCGTGGCTGAATGGCCTCAAAACTACTTTCTGCAGAGAACCATGACTCCCACTCCTGGTTAGGGTGTTCTTCTTTGGGAAGGGAAGGATAGTAGTTTTCAACGCTATTTGTTCAGGAAGGGGGAGGAACCCAAGTCTTCCACCTACCCTGCGAATGCAAAAGCATGCTTATTTTGTGGACTTACCCAGGTTTAGACACGTGGTATGTGCCAGGCTGTGTAGCGCTCTCAGGTTTGTGGCTGGGGTGTCCTGGTATCCTGGCTGCGGCTGTGAAGCTGACACAGGCTGCCTGCTCAGCCCAGTCACCAGCTCCCTCCCCAGGCCACAGCCCACTCCTCACCCAGCCCTGACACTTCATTTGTAGGATTGTGCTGAAGACTAAAACACTGAAGTGGCCCAGATTAAAAATAACCTTTTAAAAAAGGGAAGAGAGTGGAAAGGGGGAGGCATTTTTGGTTGGGATCATTCAGAGATCTACTTGTGATGAAGCCCAATAACAGTTGTATTTTTACAACTGAAGGGATGGCATATTTTCTTTGGATCGGGAATGAGCAGATGGAAACACAGAGAAGAAACTTCACAGGCTAACTTCATCACCAAAGCCGCTCTGCTCTGAAACTGTAGTCTGGGATGATGTTTAACATACAGAGGAGCAGAGATTTCAGATAGTTTTAATGTCATGAATTACGGCATCTGTACCTTCAGAGTCAGGAAGCATCTGAGCAGAGTTTCTCAGGCTTCCAATAGCATAACTTTTGACATATGCACCTAAGTTCTGCCTTACTTCTTTTCTTGGATGTCAACCTGAGTGCTTTTTACTCCAGGATCTTAAGAATCTTTGTGACAAGAATAAATTAATTAAACTTCACTTATTAACATTGATTCCAGTGTACTTGTTATCAGCTTGGAGTCTCTGTAAGACTAAATTAAAATGATCCATGTTTTTCATATCATGTGTTGTTGTTGGCCACAACACACCAAACTCTGTTAAAACACCATTCAGATAAGAATTATTAAACAGCAATTTTATAAGACGTTCCCTACTAGATTACAACAAAGTCTGTCTAATAAACTCTGTCTTGTTGGGACTAAATGGGAATGTGGACTAATGTGAGAAAGAATCTGAAAACTGTTCAGAGTCAGTGAAAGATTCTTCTACAGACAAATCTTTTGAGTGTACTCCTACTGTAGTTAGCTTTGACCTTTTTTAAATCATCAGTGACTCATATTACCAATAGTAAACTACAGGCAAGGAATTTTGTTCTCATAACTATTAAAATACAGTTCTACTAGAAAAAGAATAGCATGTAGACATAAGGGGAAGGGGGGAAGTGTCCCATATATCTTGTATTACTCCTGGTATTTAGTCATGACGTTAGGTTCTACTACTGACTTTCCACTTTTACTGCCAAGAGCAAAAATACACAAAAGCAGAAATACAGGACAACTTCTGGCATAAATGTAGCCCTCTTTTTCTGATCATGAATGCTTTTTAAGTCAAAGCTTTCAAAAAGCTATTTACTTGAGAGGAATCTATATTAGACTTGCTTGAAATGATCTGATGGCTAGTTTTTTGTTGCATTTTGCATTTGTAAAGTTAGCTGTAATTTCTTACCTGAAGAAGGTATTAGTGTGTGTCAGTGCCGACATGAACGTCTAAGTGCTGACGTGTACCGTGCCCTGGGAAAACTGTGATAAATACACATGCCTGCTTCAGCTGCACAACATCTCTGGAGATCATTCACAGCAGAAAAGTGTCTCCTAGGCAGCTACAGAGATCAGCATTACTTAATGCAAGTAGCCTTCCTAGGATAAGATGTGTTCAGGCATTTCTATCTTTGGGTGTTTCTAGGAAAGTTTTGGTCATCCATAAACTGATCTAATCTTTGCTGGCTGCCCACAAGCTCAGGGAGAAGCTGTCCTTTTTGTATCCTTCATCTAGCTTATGGCCTGTGCTAGCATGATTTGGCTTCACAGTATCTCAGCATTGTTGTTGGTCTTTTACAAGATCTCTTCTTCGCATGGCATCAACATGCATGGTTGATATACTTACTTCTTATCCTTCTTACTTCTTATCCTTCTTATATATACTTTTATCCTTCAGATGTAAAATCTACACCCAGGGCAAAGGACTGGGATATAACAACATATCAGGTAGTAGAGTCAAAAGTCCTAATGTCAAACTTAATAATTACGTTTATTGAAGGCGACAAAGTGATTCACTGGCTTTTTTAAGATGGTGGGAAAAAGGCAGGACTTCAAGACACTGTACAAATAAAAGAATAACACAATTGATTAAGCTCTTCTAATCTTGGAAAGCTGTTTCCTTTCGTCTCAGTGAATATGTATAACGTTTATAATGATTAATACATAAGTTCTCTGAGGTGAAAAATACACCACTTTATTCTTAAATAGTACATGACCCATAAAGAAAACTGTAAATCTTAAAATTTCCTGCTGAGTGTTTCAAAGATGAGGAGTAATAGCTTTTGAAAAGATCTTTCCATAAATGCTCTGGAACGTCATTGCTGAAATAGTTTTGGGCTTTTTTTTTCCTAGGCAGTTTATTAATTGGTAAAATGTGCTACCTTATGATTGCTTTTGAATATAAATAAGTCCTTTTTCCTAGAAATGTTACTTTATCTTAGGTTATTTCTGAAATCAATCTATGGTGTTTGGTCATACTTATTCTTCCTTTCCAGATACATATTTCGGTCCTCTCTTCAAATGAAGGCACTAGTACAAGGTCAATGGTTTAGTAAATTCCCAATTATGAGCACTTGTTAAACTCATTCGATAAATCAACTCCTCATCTTTTATTGTCAGAAGGAGTTAATGTTGAATCCTGTTTTCAAAAGGTGCAGTCTTCCCAAACAGAATTAATCACCACTAAATGGATCCCTTTTTTCATATGTTAGCTCATTTGAAGCAGGCAGATTTCTTTAGCTAGGATGAATATCATCATTATTTCAGAGTTAAACATCTTCAGCAGAGGGCAGAGCAGGGACTGATGCAAATCCATGTTTCTCTGTGGGCAGCTATTGGAGCCATGACCCTCCTCCAGTTCTGCTGGTAGGCACTGGAGGAAAAAATTTAGATGAGGCTTTTGTGAAAGTGGTTGCCTGCAGTAGACTAGACTCCATGACCCAGGAGGATTTGAAAAGATCTATGTTAATAAAGACCGTGCTGTCTGTCACCAGGGTGCAGGCTCTTCACATCAGTAACCCAGCTTTTCTAAGCCAGTAGACACAAGAACATGAGTTTTGTCCCGCTGCCCCCAAGGAGCGGGTAGCTTTTCCCTCCAATGAGACAATGGGCTGCCTCTGCCAGTGAGATAATGCTTGGCTCCTGTCCCAGGACAAAACCCTTCAGCCACCAGATCCTGGTCTCTCTGCTTCAGCACTTCACTTCTGATTCTTTGGATTTACTAGTGCAGATTTCAGAGAGCAACTGTGTCTTTCCACATCACGTAGCACCATGGGAATCTTGACTGGGAGGGACCTTGGGTGGTCACTCAGTCCAGTCCCTCAACTGGAGTAGGACTATTCCTGACAGTAGGTGAGGTCAGCCCTGGCTCACCGGCTGAGCCTCTAAAACTGCCCAAGACCTCTTCCGGTCCTGTGCCACTCACCTCCTGGAAGTGTTTGCCTTACGTCTAAGCTGACTCTCCCCAGCTGCAGTCTGTGGCCCTTGCTGCTCCTTATATCAGCTGGAATTACCAGGATAAATTTAGCCCTCAAATCTTTGTAACTCCCCTCCAAGTAAAGGTACTTCTCTCTCAGATCCACAGTTTCCAGCAGGGGCTTCTGTATTCCATAGGGGGTTGTACAACATGGGCAGCGACTGTAAGCCTAGACAAAAGTGTGATCCGTAATTCCAGGTGAGGCACACCCCCAGGGGTCCTTCTGCTGTCCCATGCCTCTCTCTCAATGCAGAGCTGCATGCTGCCTTCAGTGGTCTTCTCAGCCCCACCTCTCACCGGGCTTCTCAGGGTCTGTAGGGTGGCAGCTGGTTCGTTTTAAGGGAGTCTCAGCTTAACCCTCCATAAAGATCGCTCTGTAATGTTCTCTAGGATGCAAAAGTGAGGAAGCTGGGGTTTTATACTTGTGCAAGGGGTAGATGTGTCTGGGTCTTTACCAGAATCTTGGCTTTTTACATTTAAAGCCCATTTGCAAGCCTTTCTTCCATCTTATCTCCATGTTATAGACCTGAAAGTACCCAAGGAAAACACTTTTAAAAAAGCTTTAAATTCCAGTGCATCTGAATAACAGTAATTTACCGTGGAGAAGCTTCCCATCTCTCTGTTCCATCTCTCTGACAGTACAGGATTTATTACATTTTATAGCATAACTCAGATTTATTGATTTAAATGCTATAATTTTCATACAAATTTATCTCTGGTTTTAACTTCATAGATTTCAATGAAATTATACAATGGATCTTTTTTCCCAGTACTTTATTTCAAAACATTGAAAATAAAGTTTCTTGGGCTCTGATTGCATGACATCAGCTTTCTCACAGAAGAGATTTTTATTTGGGTTTTTTTTTAGCATCCTGGATCAATCTAAAGTCTAGAACAAATATAGGACTCATTAAATGCCATTTGTCTGAGAAACAGAATAATAAGATTGTACCATGATGTTATGTGTCTGAATATGTATCTTTTTAGCAGCTAGGACACAGGACCAGGATTCAGGAAGCCATTTGGCAAACACAAAATTAAGTACTTAACAATTCTGTACTTCATATTTTCCATCTGTAAAATGGGGACAGTGATATTTCCTTCTCCAAATAGCACTTTCTGATTTAATGATCTCTGATTATCATTATTACTGTTGACAGTGGCATCAACTCTGTTCTGAATTGGTTATAATTAGAATGTTTAGATGAATGAAAGCAATTACAGAGCCCTTATGCTGCAAACATTTAAGTCTGTGATTAATTTTATGTACGTAAGCGCAGTTACTTCAATGAAGCTGCTCACGTGAATGAAATTAAGCACATTTGAAGTGCTTGCAGGACCATGAATGCAAGGCTCTACGAAACCTCAGTTCTTAAAAAGAAATAACAGTATTAAAAAGAGATAACAGTAGACTTCTCACGGAAATTTCTGGGAAATTTATTTTAACTGTATGCTACAGTGTGTTGTGGAATGAGTCCTAATTTGGTTCACAAAACTCCGTGTTGCAGCCATCAATGATAAATATTGGCTTTCACATCACTCAATATGTTTTTGCAGAAAAGTAATCCTTCTTTAAATTTTGGCTACAGCCCAAAAGCTTATTGTTAAATACGTTTTGTTAATAAGAAGCCTGACTCATGGCAGGCTGTGCTGTGAATGACTGATTATCAGGGATATCAAATGGACCTATTTCCATTCTACTGCCAGAACAGTAATCTTTAGAGCTTGTTTAAGAAAGAAGTTGTTTTACCCAAAAGAAATAGTTTGTGTTTTTCACGTTGTAAGGGTTTCATTTTCCATATGGTGACATTTTCTATAGGGAAGAAGTCACCCAAATATTTGTCGAAAGAAGTTCTCCAGTAGCAATGAAAACCTGCAGAAACATGTGGGTGTGCCAGATGCGTGTCATGAGAAGCAAGTTCTGGGCTGCTGCAGCTGAGGTGCCAAGCAGCAGTGATGGCCAGGGCTAGGTGGGGACTGGCTTGTGACTACAGGCTGCAGTCAAGTGTCTTTTGGCTGCCTTCTGGAACAAAAAAGGCATGGACCCACACACAGCCTGTTGCAATCGGATAGTGGAGGAGTTTAGTGTCGGGTACCATTTTGTTTCCCATCCTTCAGTTACCTTTACTTTTCTTGTTTATACAGTTGATGGTTTGGATAAGGCTTCAATCGCTAACTCGGATGGATCAGCCCCAGGATCCCAAACTCCCCCCTTCAAGAGGAAGGGCAAACTCTCCACCATCGGCAAAATCTTTAAACCTTGGAAATGGCGGAAGAAGAAGACTAGTGACAAATTCAGAGAAACGTCAGCAGGTATGTCTGTGACCCTTTGGTGGCAAAGAGTAGAAAACACTGTGATAGCTTTGCAGAGTAGTATTTGAAAAGCTTTTGGAGCTTGTTAGAAGGCAGGGATTATTTCGGCACAGTATTTGACATACAGAAAAACAGTTTGATCCTTGACAAGGGAAAATCTAACCGTGTTCAGCTTCTATCATCAGAAATATGTAGTTTATTTGTTTACTATACATTCTATGTGATATTCTTTTGATGTTGATAGTATTCTTTTTTTAAACTAAGAAACACTATGCTCTGTATTACATATCCTCAAATATGTTGGAAGTGTCTCTATGTCCTCCTAATAGTCAGTAACTTGGGTTATGAAACAAACCTTGCCTCATGGCGACAGAATTTTGGTCTGTTCAGAGGGTAGAAGCAGACGTGGCTGTGCCCAGCAGAGAACGAGGACCAGCTTTGCGACCACTGCCTTCGTACGGGCTGCGCTACCCTTTCACCCCCCCATTGGCAAGGCTTGAAGAATGGTTTGAAATAAAATGCTGATTGACTTGCATTCCTTCTGAAAAAGAGGAAGATTGAAGGCTAGGATTCAGTTAGCTAAACACAGTTGCTTGGTGCCACTTGAGATGCTCTGGGGTGTCCTGGCCACTCTCCCAGCAGGTTCTACATCGTATTTGCCATCCCTGTGCAGGTATCTCCAAAACCCCAGGGCATCTCAAGTGGCTGTAGACACCCACGTTTAGGAGACTGCATGCCACCCTGCATACATGTGTGTGTGTCTGTGTGTCACAGATCTGGCCAAGCTTTCTCCAGACAAATCCCAAACTTCCGTTTTGGGATTCAGACATTTGATGCTGTGCTTTTCTAAACTCAAACCGAATCAGAGTCCAGGGAGCATCTATGAGCTCTTCAGATTCATTACCAAAGTGCAAGCTGTCTGTCCACTGTCTTCCATGGCTCTAGGCAGTAAAACCAATACTAATTGCTTAAAGTGTCCTCAGAGGCTCTCCTGAACTCTTAGGAGGTCACTGCTTGACATTCTAAACACATAGCAACCCCTGACAATTACAGCAAGGAGCTCTCTGGTTTTGCAGTGTAACTTCTAAAACATGCTCTGTTTACACAAAGGCAAAAAGAAGACATCTTCTCTGGTGCCATCATCACTCCAGATACCAAATGAAGTTTTGGACAATCTTTCTGAGATCCTCAAATCCTTCTTTCAGGCGCTCTTTTTTTTTTTTCTTTTTTAAAGATTTTATTTTTTCTCCTGGGTACCCTGCAGCAAAACCCCCACAATTTCTTCCACTGTGGTAATCAAAAAAAATCCCCTCAGTCTGCTATCTCCATCATTGCTTCCAGTTTCCTTCAGCTTCCCCAGTACTTTTATCATACTGCTAGAGCAAAGCTATTTCTAGTTAACGACTCCTGAATGTTCTGCAGGTACTGTTGGACAGGTATGTGATTTTATATGCAGTGAATTCTCCAGAATAACTACCGTTGATAAGTGTACACAGATTCCCCAAACTGTCACAACATATTAGCAGGTGTTAAATCATTATGCCATTAAATAATTATGCATATGTCATTTTGCAGTTATTTTTTACGAATCAGTATCTGGTAAATTAATGTTAGATACAGTATTACTTATGTTGTACTGTCTTTCTTTAGAAGGCCTCAATGCAGTCTTACAAGCATGACACATCAATTCTTATAATACCAAGGCAAAGCATGTGTTTATATTTCTTTTACAAAAGGAGGGAATTGGCACAAAGAAGTTAAGGTTAACATTTCCAAAAGTGCCTCTGTAGTTATTTGCTTGTACTTAATTTGCCTGTCTTGTTTATAATGGTGTGGTTCCTCAAGTCCTTTCAGGAGTGTGGAGAACCCACAGTTCCCACTGGTACTGACTTCAGATGGAGTTATTAAGGACAATTTATCTCAAGGAGAGCACCTGAAAAATGGAGGTGCCTAATAGTAGGTGTAATGGACAGAGAACATTAAATAATTTCAGAACTGTAATGAAAATCAAGCTTTAAAATTATGCTATAGATAAAAACAGACAAACTTTGAGCCACAAAATATCTTTTTTCAGGTGCTATACAGCTACAGTAGTTTGTAATAAGGGTTGTCATGTCTCTCCCTGAACCTGCTACATCGATATACCTAGACCATCAGAGCTAAGGTACTAGTAGTATTACAGCAGAATACGTGTAACATTCTACATTCTGAGTCTCTGGTTTTGCCACTGTGTGCTCTCAGTGCATAGCTGAATTTATTACTCTTAAGGGAAAAGTAATTATTGGGAAGCTGTGTCCATCTTAACTTCCTCAAAACTAATTTTCAAGTGATAATTTGTCTTCCCAGTTCTCTCAGCTGTGTCTCTGTACTTCACTGCCTCCTGTGTACTGGCACCAGTTTTGTGATGAGCAGATCACAAACCTGATCTAGCTAAAAACAAACCCAGCAAAACATAACACGAAGAAGTATTTTTTACTTTTCTGCAAAGGTTACCACTTGCATTTGTGTCTTAGCCTTGTGATTACTATCAATAAAGTGCAGTGAAGCAGAGAGGAAAAACAGAGCCGCTCTTTTGGATGACTTCTTAAAATTTAGACAACTGGATTTTTTTCATTTCAGCTGTGGTTTTGCAACACTGCCTTTCAGGTCTGGAAACTAAAAGAGTAACATAGACCACCTTGTATTTTTTTTCAAAGTTAAAACTTTATTTTGTGATCAGTCTTTTATTGAAAATGGAGAGCACCAGTGTGCTGAACAGAAATCCATAGAAGTTAGGAGAGTTTGCACTATAAATTGGCAGAAGAACAGATTTGGTGGTGAAAAATAAGTATAGTCCATAGATCATATAAGTGGGAGCTCTTTTGGTCAATTGAATGAATGATTATATGTAATTATGTATTGTAAAGTGGAATTTCATTATCTGCACAATAAAGTATCTCTGTAAATGGAGTAGCGGATGGGAAAAGTTTAATGCAGGAGGAGGTAACACTTAGTTGACTAACTGAAGTCCCCAATCTAAGTCCAGTCACAAGACTTTGTATTTAGTAGTCCTTTGTGGCAAAAAAGCAACCAACACAATTGGTTCAATAAGTGCTGAATGTACCTCGTGTATCTAGAAATATCTTCTATATAGACTTTTAAATTATCCTGAAAAACCTTTCATTTTTTACTCCATTGTTTATCTAGCATCCTGCTAGATAATGGTGTAGTACATACTCAGGCTCTTACATAGTAAAGGCTGCTATTATATTTACTAACGTAAAACAGCTAATAAACCACAAAACCATTATAATGCTCTGAATTATGTAAACTAGAGTATTTCAGTGCCTATATCATTTGTGAGGAGTAAATATACAAAATTCAATGCACGTCTTGGCAAACAGAACGTAACATGTTATACAAGAGGTTTGGGAATTTTTTATATTTTTTCGTTATTCAGTAGATTGATGTTTTATAGAGTATATATGCTCTATTTTTAATAAAGTTCTGCTTAATCATCCTGCTACACTGTAAAATTCAATTTATTTGGGTGGAATTATACAAACATAGTGACATAGGGAATTAATTTCAGGTTTTCAAAACTTCTGTATTATTTTTTACATTCAATATATCAGCTTGTATTTGTATGCCCCAGTTTACATGCATTTTGCCAACCATGAGAATATTTAGTGATTTCTTTTTTTTTTTTTTTTTTTTTTTTTCTTAAAATGAAGCTCTGGGAGTTCTGTAATATCTGAAAATCTTGGCTTTCACCAGCAAGACTGGCTCACTAAGCTAGGGAGAAGGAAAGAAAGTAAACCTGGATGATATTAATTTTAAGAGTGTTAAAAAGAAAGAAAAGGTTCCCAAATTATTTCCCCCCTAAATTTCATATAAGAGTTTTACCCCGTGTGACTCTCTAACATGTAACCTACAAATTCAGGCATTTTGCTATATGACAGTTCCCAGAGCTTTTATGTTGAGAAAGAAGAATGTATCTAAGTACTGATTAATCCCTACAGAGCAAAGATTTGGAGTACATCTTCAAGGCAAATATAGTTTATAGTCTTGCTTAGGTGTTACTGCTGTTTACCTTCCTATCTTCGTACAAAGCTTTTTCTTCCCAGTCTGGCTGTACTCTCTGTCCTACGCTAGCAGCCAGCTGTGGCCTAGGTAGATCTTTCATTCATGCTGATTGCCCAGTAGTGCAATTAGTGATTGCAAGTAGTGATTGCAAGTAGTGCTAGTAGTCCTCTGCCTTGGCCAGAAATGCAGATGACCTCTCCACATATTTCCGTATAGAGAATAATAGGGATTAATTGTACTGTTCTGCAGCACTAACTATAAGGAGTTGTGTCTCCAGAAATCGTAGAAACAGACAGTGTGCAGTCCCCGGCTGCATCATTAATAAGCTGTAGCTTTTCAGTGCAAATCAGGTTAGCTTGCAGCGAAAGCATATCTTTACATGTTTCGGGACTATTTCACTGTCAGGAAGCCCCAGAGCTATAAGGAGATATTAATTCGCTTTTCAACTCTATGTATGTATGGCATCACTTATATTTGTGCATGTGCTTCCTGTGAGGCTGGAATTTGAAATGAAAACTTGTTTGGATTGCATTCATCCTGCCTCAGATGGTAGTTTCAGGGGAAAAAAAATTAAAAGTAGTTATCCCTGTATTTCTTGAGGAAACAGACCCAGGACCAAGGGAGACTGAGAAGATGCATTTATTGGCAAGTTGCCCCTTGCTACATGCTGACTGACACAGCAGAAGAAATTTGCTTGTCTAACTAGAAAAAGAAATGGGAAACATCCATACAAAATAAAAATCCTACAGGAAATATTCTTCCTCAGACTGCTCAGTCAGACATGTATTTACATTACAGAACAGGGTATGTGTACGTACATGTGTGTATGTGCATCTTACATGCAGGAAGCTGATTTCCTGGCCTGAAACCATGGGACAGTACGATGATCGTCCCATCTATGGCCTATTCTCTTAACAGGGCTACAACTTGATAAATTTGTATGCAGCTGAATAAGGAGTTTCTTCTAAGGCAGAATGTGGGCTATTGGAAAGAGCTTTTATTGCTGTATCTGGGTTTTCAGTAGGCTTTTCGAAATAGGTTCTTGCTACAGCCTTGCCAGAATATGTGCCATGCAGTGCTTTGACAAAAATCTCATGTGACTCTTATGCTAGCAACTGAAAGATGTTAATAAACAGCAAACACAACAAACATCAAAAAAAGATGGAGGACTAGATGTGGAAGTATTTATGCCGATGTGGGAATGATGGTTGGAATTTTTTCTTTAGCAACATATTTTCCATGCTGTATCTCAGCAAATCTGTTCTCTGGGCACTGGTAGTATATACTCTGCCTAGAGGGCTTTCAAAATTAAGTAAAAACAAACAGAAAATGGCATCAGCTCAAGGGTTTCTCCCCTCCACAGTGTTTTGCTGTGAGGGAAAAGAAGGCAGCAGTTTGTGTCTTGGCACAAAGTAGATGCCACTACAAAGCTCTGCTGCAAGAGTATCTATAGACAGGGAGCAGAAGGTGATTTTACCTCTTACTAGGTCAGAGGAAGATCAAAAACTGGAATTCTCTCGAGCTTCTCTTGGAAGAGAAAAACTAGAATCTGGAGAATATCCAGAACCTCACAGCACTCTTTGAGTCAGAGAATGGGTTTTAAGACTGCTTGAGGTTTGTAGTTGCTGACTATCACTAAGCAGTCTTTTTTGAGGGGATAGGGAGGGAGGGATGGAAACTGGGTTTTGAGGTAAACTGTTCTTATGATTACTGTTACTATTATTTGTATTGGGCCAAAAATTCAAATGTTTGTGGGATCCCTTGGACGAGTAAGATTTACTCAAGTAAATGAGGGCTGCATACAGTGTGACAAATTCACACGCTTCCTGACAGTTACACCTGAAGTCAGGGGAAGCTTTGCTTTTGACTGCAGTAGGAGAAGGATTTTGGCATGAGCTTTCTTGAGTCTGCTGGAGCACGAAGTCTGAGAGTGGAGCCCACTTCATCTCAGCCTTCCTCAGCAGGCAAGGACTGATAACCAATTACACTGACAGTCAGGACTGACTTGTTTGTGTAATCAATCTTAATATGTACATGTATACAGATGGAGAAATGGTTACTTCTGTTTTATTATTGCTTAATGTTATAAACAATATGTTGACGTTAATGTTGAAATGTTATATATATTCACACTTTTCTATATACACATATATATCTATATATCATATATATCACAGACATATATTAAGATATATATATTCACAGATATCTATATATATACACGCACATTATTATATACCCATATGACAGAAAAGATTTGTAGTAATAAGATCAGCTGGTCACTCAGCTTACGGATGTCCACATGATGGTGGTACAGCTAACAGTATTTATCATATATTTGTTCCAGGATACTACTAGTCATCTACTCCTGAGTGAGGAATAGGTAATAGCTTGTAAGATCAGAGATTGCAAAAATGATGATCAGCAGGAATAGAGAGACAAAGGTATGCTTATGGGAGAAGCAAATGGGTAGCATATCATGGCAAGTTCTACTAGAAGAAGAGGAAGAGAAGAGAGGTAGGTCTGGAAACCAAAGATAAGAAGTTTTAACTTCTCAAGTAAAGGAAAAAGACCCAGGTGATGAAGTCATGACAGAGGTGGTGAGAGGAGGGAGCATGCCAAGCAGATCAGTGGTGGAAGCACTGAACTACAGTTCTCTTCCTGTACAGAACTCAGGAGACTGAACTGTTTCTAAGGTGACAAATAGTGAAACGCATCCCAGGCGGTTCAGGTAGATGATAACTGTTTCTACAGTTGTCTGTTCTATTAGCTCAGCAGCAGATGGCCAGTGCTCGGAGCTTCACTTCTGTTGATTAGATACTTTGAACCATAAGTAGGCAATTCAGCTAGAATTCCTATGCTTTGGGTTGGTTTTTTGTTTCTTTGTTTTACTTCTTTATCACAATTTTAATGTGGGATATTACATGTGAAAAGGTACCTCAAATTAAACACTAACAAATGTCAGCATGTTTGATAATATGACTTAATCTTTCTATGCCATAAGTTGCCTATCTATACAGTCATGATAACACCTTTGTGTATCTCGCTTGGGCATCAAGGAGAAAAGCATGTTGTCTTTGGTTCACTCAGTTGCTGGGATGACGTTTGGGAAAGCTTAGAGTTTTTTGTTCAAATGAAGGTTTAGGTTGTTCCTCAGATGAGGTCTGGGCCCCAGGTTGAAAGGTAAGGTTAAAAATTTAGGCAAAGAAACCATTCATTGAACACTGTGCAGACTGTATCCTAAACAAGGCAGGGATGGCAAGGATAAAATATGTAACAAGCAAATAAAAGCTGTACCATCTGCATACCCATCAACCTTCATTCAAACATTTCCTGACTTCTGAATGCTTGACACTGTAACTCTCTTAAAATAAGAGAGTTTACTGAAACATAGCAGTAGTCAAACGTGATTATCTCAACTGAGTAATTTGAGGCCCTTATAGCTCAGTGCAGTTGGGCTGTGGTAATCAAAATACTTCTCTGTGTAAATGTGAAATGTATTGTATAGTCCAAAGCCCGTAATAAGCAATAAATTATAATAATGAGTCCACTCTGGCTAAATAGCACCCAGTATAGGTTCATAAGCAGACAGGCTACTCATTCCTCTTATACAAGGGGACATATTACAGTTGGACTTGGTGATCCTGGAGGTCTTTTCCAACCTTAATGATTCTATGATTCGATATTTTTGGTGTCTTTGATTTAAATAAAAATTATGCCTTTTCTTTGTAGGAATTAAAATTATAATATTCATAGTGAATATTAGCATGATTTCTAATGTTCTTTCCATATGCCAAACAATATTTTAAATAAATTATCTTTTCAAACTGAATTAACTGAGCTTAATCAGTTTAAATAAAAACACCACTAAGGCCTAGCATTTTACATGATGAAGGATTGGGGCTTAAGCTTCTTATCTCTTCATATATTTTCTAATCTGTGAAATGGAGATAGTTATGTCTAAGGGGTGTTATGAAACCTATGTAATGTTAATGAAATGCTTTGAGGTCTTCCAGTAAAGGAGTTAATGTCTTTTATTGCCAATTGACATTTTCCATGATCATTAATTTGATACAGTTGTTAATTCCATGTTGTAGAACTGACAAAATATATCATCCTGAAAACTAGAGAGAGACATTGATGGGGGTCTGAGTCAATGTTCTTGAACTTGATGGAAAGAGCATCATTGTGTTCAAGTGGTATGGATTAAGTCCCACAAATAAATCTATGAGAGAGACCATGTCATTTTACTGTCCCCAAGAAAACAGACATAAAAAGTAAGCAGAGAGGAAAAGTAGTAGGAAGTAAATTATACTTGCAAAGCTGAAATAATAATAAAAGAATATATATGTTCACCTACATGAAAAACTTTTTGCAAGGATAGGGCATGCTCCTGTGCTTTGTTGGCCATGCCATATAACTTGTGTGACACACAGTTGCAAGGCATATACCTTAAAGAGTCATTGAGAAAAATTGGAAGAGCTCCTGAATAATTTAGGATCAGGACCCAAGGCAGTATAACCAGATCTGAGTTCAGGCTACCACACTGTCCCCAAGGACACTGGCTTACATAGAGAGTCTGCAGCCACACTCATGGGCTCCTTTGTATTGTCAAATGTGATTTGAATGCCGTGAAGGTTTGACCTTTAATGGACAGATCCCACAAAGTACCTGAGTATATAAACACAGACCTAATGCCAACTTACATGTTCTTGTGCCAGTACTGTTTGCATTTATGCATGGTTGATCTCACAGGCGTGGAGAGCGTGAGCTGGGCCACTCAAAATGGTTACTGCCCCCAGTCCTTCTTCCAGGAGTCGGTGCTTTTTTGGCAGGGAAATGCATCCCATGTGGAGCATTTGCTGAATCCTCACACTTTGCAGTGTGAGAAATAAAACCGGTGCTGTAAATTGGAGAAGCACAGTATCTGCTTCATCTTCTGTTCAACCATCCTCTTCCCTGGTAGAGAAGAGGAGCGGGAAGCTGTGAGAAGTGATGCCTTCAGGCGTCTAAGTTCAGCCAGCCTGGTTGCAAGTCAGCAGCTGGGGTTACCTGCTGCAGGGAGAGATGTTTATCAGCTGCTATGCATAGAAGGTAAATTTCTTCGAAGCACCAAACTGCCTCTCTTTGTGCCTTCACAGGAGCCCTCACTTCACCCTATGGCTGTTGACTCCGGCTGGGCTGGTGCAAGTGAGATTGACAATACTTGCAGTATTTAATCTGCATAGAGCAATTAGACTGGCCCTAGAGAGTAATTGGATTACCAGAGTGTCTGAATTTGTTGATGAGATAAATAACCCTATCCCATAGCATTAATAGGATGAAGTCCAGCACGGCTGAAGCTTTGCTGCATGCCCTCAGCTTGAGTTCCAAACGTCACTTGGCTTTTGATGTCCATATGTAAACAGGATCAGGATGGAAGATTAACTTTTCCTAACAACAAAGACAGGATTTTACAAGTGATCCTCACATTTTATGGACGTGCACCATGGTTCCATGGATCATTACAGTGGCCTCCCAGGTCACTGACCAAAACTGTATTGGTTTGGCAGTGGGGCACAGTAGGGAGTTACTCTATTTTGCCATCTGTAAATGCTTTTCCCTATAAAACTATTTAGCATTTTTCCCATGGGAAATAAACAAAATAATGAAATGCTTCCTGTCACAGTCTTTTTTTTGTGTGTTGTATGCTGCTTTTTTTTAACCCAAAAAACAGGACACTGCAGTTTTTTCCATGCAAGCCGACCAGCCTGGATGAGGATGTTATTCCATTTTAGAACAGAACTTTCTAGCTTCTGTTTAAGGTTATTCTTTTTTCCTTTAAAACAGTTGGCATGTCATAAAGGCTACTCTGTGGATTGCTTGCTGTGAGCAGGATTTGTCTTTCCCAACTCAAAACATATATGAAGCTGACGGAGGTGTCTCCAGCTGAGCTAGTCACCTCAGTCAATGGTAAAGAGGCGCTTTTATGTATTGAACATCTGTGCTAGGATGAGTTCAGTGTCACTCTGGAAGTACCTTTTTCCATTGACTGTAAAGGAAGCCTCACAGAGCCTTGCTCAGCTGAAGGCATTGGGTCAGATGAATCCCCCCTTCCGTGCTTGAAACTGTGGGAGAATATTTTCAGAGACTGTCCATGAAAACCCAGACCGTTTCTCCTGCAGAATCAGAAAAAACAAGATTTCTCAGGTTTTCTTTAAAACAAAAATATTTTTCTAAACTTTTCACAAGCATCAGCAGTATGAGAATAAATCTATTCTTAACTGTGCTTTTTCTTTAGTGTTGGAAAGGAAGATTTCGACAAGACAAAGCAGAGAGGAGCTGATAAGAAGGGGAGTGCTGAAGGAAATGCCTGAGCAAGGTGATAACACATTACCTAGAATTTAGTTCCTCAGTGCTAAACATGGGTGATAAAGCCACTATTGCATTGTTCCCTTGTAGTATAAATAGGTACGGGGAGACAAAGCTGAGGAGTGTGAGAGGTAATTTGGTCCAGCTGACAACAAACTGAAGTTGAGAGATTTGTGTTCTGTAACTGCTTCTCCCATAGGTCCACCATCTGACTTCTGGTCATATCCTTAAGTATTTTGATGTTCCCTGTAAATAATGTGACTCCTGTGGTTCCTATTTATTGCTTCTCAGAATTTTTTTAATTAGTGATTAACCTATTTTTCGAGTCAAGGTCTGCTGTCTAAAGCAACTGGAGTACAATACAAGAAATTTTGGCTGAAAAAATTTTAGAGGCTTTGAGATCCCCAAGCAAATCAAGCGCATCCGTTTCAGGTATCAAAAAGTACCAGTGCTGGGATCGTACAGATCCCACTGCTGTCACAGGCACCACAATCACAAATGGCACAAACATAAAACTGCGTGGAAGACACGACATGTTTCAAAATGCTATAAGTTTTAGTAACTGGTGTTAACCAGAATTTGTGTTTCGAAAAGTATGAGTAAACCATGGTTAACACCTCTGTGCTACATCTGATTTACGTTTCTAGTGGTATTCTTTCTAATATTCTTGATTTTCTAGAAATCTAGATCAAATAAAATTCAAGTGAGTAAAATAATTTTCTGTAGCTTAAAATTAAGCCATTCGTCATTTTATCAAGGAGTCTAAGAACTCCATGATTGCAAAAAATATTTTTCTCCTAGAAATTGTGTTACTCTGCCTGCGCTGAAGA
The DNA here is from genome assembly GCF_949628215.1 of Phalacrocorax aristotelis. Lineage (NCBI taxonomy): Eukaryota > Metazoa > Chordata > Aves > Suliformes > Phalacrocoracidae > Phalacrocorax > Phalacrocorax aristotelis. The sequence goes on from NC_134278.1 coordinate 67,362,712, forward strand.
ATTGTGAATCTATCAATGTGTAGGGTTGTATCGTACACATTGATATCTAGAAGTAAAGGGCTTGTTTGTCCACGTGTGACATCACTTGTCTTCACAGTGTTTCACTAATTACGAGGCTATGGCGTTCAGCATAGCTGGCTTCTGAACTTGTCTCTGTCACTGTCTTTGACTTAAAAGAAGAAATGCAAACTCTCCATACCTCAATTTCTCCCTCTGTGAATTTGTTACATATTTTTGCTACATGCTTTGCTGGGGAGCTGTGTGGCTTTGTCCATTGGTGACTGTAAATTGCATTTAGATTGCTGGGACAGTTAATGAAATGTGTTAACATTTCAGTTTGGTTACAAACAGTCTGAACATAAATACTATCATTTGTGATAAAAGTGTGTATGCTTTGGTCATCAATGTCCTTGAAAGGGGATGGGACTTTGGATCCCTTACAGCGGTTGAACAAAGTGAGAAAAGGATGTAGAGATGAACAATTTTCTCGTCTTCTTCCTGTCTTAAGAAGGATTGGTTTGAAGGTGCTAAAAAAAGAGATACAGAAAAGACAGTAGTTGGGCAGTATGAAGGTAGGTAGAAGGAATGACTACGGAGGTGAAAGCTAGATGGGGAAATTACAGGGGAGTCTTGAAATGTGAGAGGTAAGAAATGTGAAGAAGTGTCTGACTCACCTGGGATAAGAAGAAAGAAGTGCAAAGTGGCAAGTGCCACTTGGAGGCAGGAGGTGTTTACAGAACCATGACATGGATGCCACATGTGAAGGCAGAGAGGAAAGAATGGATTTATGAACATCTGGAAGAGAGGAGCTGAAGAAACTGATTGTTGTGGTAAGGTAAGAAGGAAGCCTTGTGTGACTGTCAGCTATAGGGGATGAGGCAAGGATAAGAAGGCAGAACTTAGTTTTTACACGTCAAGTTGAAGTTAGCATGTGTGAGAATGAAACCATCAGCTTAACCCGTGGAGGCTGCATAATTGTGTTGAAACCAGGAAACTGCCAAGCATCCAGGTCTGATAGCACACAGCAAGGAAGAGGAGGAGAAAAAGAGAGTGGAATCACCACAATTAATGAAGAAACAACGGGAGGAACCAGAAGAGACCCCAGGTAGATTTGCATAATTTTTGGACCAACAGCAAGAGTATCCTGCAGAAGCAAAGCAATCATCTACGTGAACTGCAGGTGTGGTGTGAGCAACATAAGGATAACAAGCCCTAGAAATGACCAGAGAAGAAAATCAGCAGCAATTTTAAAATGTGTGGAAGAGACAAATCAGTAAATAAGGGAAGAGAAAAAGCCGTGAGCCAGCAAGAGTATGTAGCATTTTTCAGGAACATAGAGGCAAATAGGGAAGAGAAAGAGTTTTTTTTAGGTGGTCTGGGTAAGTGAGTAAAATATCATCAGAGCTGGGAAAGAATTTGACTTGCAGAATTTAATAATGGTGTAATAAGTGATACAGGAAGACCTCACCTTGGTTCTTAAGACTGGATAATGACTTGGTTATGTATTTTATTCATTAATTCGGCACACATATTCTGAGAACTTTTGTCTGAATTGCTGGCTGATTTACCTACTGGATGCACCACAGTAGTCCTGCAGCTCTGCCCCCTAATTGTCCAGGTTTGGGGCCTGTTGGAACACGTTGCAGCTCCGTTGTAGTCCATGCACACATTTCTTTGCTGTGTAAACCTAGATGCAGGGAGGAAGAGAACAGGATGCTAATGTCTACAGGCAAGAAGCTGGACCTGAAAACCCATGTGCACTTCCAGGCCCACTACTGCAGAGGTCTCCAACCAAAGAATGAGGAAGCCTGTAGAGTTCCTTTACAGCATTAACTTTTCAGAGCAGATCTGCAGCCTCACGTTTCACATTTCAGTAAGTCTTTCTGCTTTGCTTCCATGGAACCTTGAAAGCAGAGGGATGCTGTATGTTGTCAATAGATGGTAAAGAAGAAGTTAAACTAGATAATAGCTTTTTAATTTTCATTTCAGATGGTGACATAACAGTGAATTTTGAAACTTCAAATGGACACACCATAGCCATTGGTGAAGTAACCGTACAGGAAGAAAATGTGGTAAAAGGCAGTGGAGATAATGGTACTTTATCAGAGAAAGCATCATTACTGGAAGGAAAAAGAGATGATCAAAAAGGTAAATGAACACATTTGTCACAAATTGTTTTTCACCTATTTAAAATATTAACATGTTCTTCCATTAGCACCAATACATGCTGTGAGTTCTGTTCTGCCACAAAGATGCCTGCAGAACCTGCCAAGACGACTTGTAAAACATCAGTATTTCATCACTGGTATGCATGCCTTTTACTGTGGATATAATAAGGTCATAAAGAGAAGCATGGTCTGAGTATGCAAATGGGTGCGGAGACATTTGATTTCTAAATTCAGTGTGAGCCTTTCCTTGTAGCCATGGGCAAGCTTTGGTTTCAGGTTTTCCTTTTGTGAAAGAAGACACTAAGTGCGTATACACCACCTTGCAATGTCATTGTAGAAGTGGCTTATGGTTTGAAAGTCCAGAAGTGTTTAAGCCACTTAAAAAACATGTATCATTTTGAAAGTAACTTCAGCAACTCATTCCTGATGATTTTCATAAATCTTAAACACTTGCAGTCCAGCTCTTCAGAAGCATTCAAGAGGCTATATCACTACTGTGAACTGAACCTAGGTCATTTATGGAAAATGTACCTTATGACTATAAGGTTTTCTATATTGCAGCAAATTGCAGCAAATACTGCTAGATATTTAGCAGTCCCAAAGTCCATATTAATTTTGTTACCTTTACTCAGATCTATCGTGGTAACAAGAGTTTGACTGAGTAAGAAAAAGCTGAAGATTAAATGCGGAATCACAGGACTTGGATAAGGTTTCTTTTTCTCTAGCCTCTTGAATAGTGTACCACTTCTTTTCCTTGTCAAAAAGTGTTCTAAATACTGTTCAATTTATTGGATTTTCCTGGAGGGTGCAAGGGTGCAAAAGATCAAGAACTTTATGGCTGGCCGTTAGACGGAGCAGCCTTTCCAGTGTCTTCTGGTAACCTCTACCAAGTGATGAATGAGCCTCCAGAGGTTGAGAGGGTTAGTTTGGCTAACACAAAAATCTGAATTCTTCTCTGAACTATGTAAATCACTTGACTATGTAAAAAGTGGTTGGATGTCCAAGGAGAACTGCCTTTCTTATGAGATTTCTAGTACTTCCTGTCTCCCAACAAGACAGAAATACAACATTAGCCTTTTTCATGACATTTAAATATGACTATCTTTTGGTGCCAACTAGAACCAGATGTGTATTGGGTCAGGGAAAATGAGTTATAAAGCCATGGAAAACTCCTTTAAAATGGTTCAGGTTAACTTTGGGGTTAGATAAGACCACTTATTAATTTATGCATCCCTAAATACAGCCTTTTAGAACTGTCAAGTCTTGAAGTTTTTCCTAAGGTACAGGGTTTTTTTTAGAAACACACATTCCTAACTATGTTGAAATCCCCTCTACCTGTCTTTGCAGAATGTAGAACTCCAGTGAAGCAGGAAAGGTTCAATATCTATTTCAAACACATTATTACACTCTGCACTCCCTATATATTGTGTTGACCTGACAGAGAGAAATTTAAAATGATAGCTGTACTGGAGTAGACTCAGTACAGAAGAATATATAGCTATTACTCCAGTCCCTCTCTGAAGTATATATGGAGGAGGGAGAAGGAAAACAAAAAATGAGTAAATTTGGTATTCTGGGCTTCATAGAATGTCAATATGACCATATAGAAGATGCAAAACACTTCAAGTATACTTTCCTCTTACATCTAAACATGGAGTTCTTCTACGCATAAACATCTTGAGTCTCCTGAAAAGGAGCAAGGTAGATTTATTGCCGAGGAATAGACTGCCCAAAAAAGGTGTTAAGAATCAGTTTCACACATCAGCAACAGTGATACACAGTGCAGACCCAGTATGACTCACTGGATAGAAGGTGAGCCAGTCTGTTGAACTCAGTGGAAGAGTAAGGCCCGCTGCATCTCACAGATGCATCTCACCTGACAGATTAACCCTCGGTGATTTTTTTATGGAAGATGCAGTAGGTCTGCATTACACCCACACCCACTGGCAGAGAGAGGAATTAACTGGAGAGTGGAGGTTTGCTAATGCTCACGGAGCATCAAGATAAGAGCTGAAGCAGGAATACCTACCTCACTGTTTTCTGCCCAGACCATAAAACATGCTGGTGTTCCAGATCACAACCGTCCATCATGAGAACAAAGACAGGAGGAGTGATTATCAGCTGGACAATTGGGAGTAATGGATGAAAGGAGTTCATCTTCAGTGAGGCTAATGTTAGGCTTTTTAGAGTCATGAACTCTTACGTGTAAATCTTGAAGGAAGTTATATACACTTTCCATGTTTATAAAACCTGAAGACTGGATTAATTCCTGCTGTTTAGTAGCACGGTGTGCTGCAGTTCCAGCTCCAGCTGAATCAAAATGTTCCAAAAAATACATCACAGTCCCTGAAAGTTCTGAAGTTATTTGAAAATGTTTTTATGAAATGGTGGTGGTCTTTACTTACCATCTTGTTCAAGTGCAGTTTGAAAATGTCCTTCTCATATACATATGATAAATATGATAAATATGACTGCTGGAACTGGAAGCTTAAAAAGAACAAGTGATAAAGGAACATTGTGATAATATGGGTTTAATAGCGAGAGTTGGCAGCAACGCATGGTAGAATGTTGAATATGTTAGGAGTTAAAAGAAGTTAAAGGAAAAAAGTTGTTTCAGCATGAGCCACAGAAGTACAGTATCAACAGGGCAAACAGTAGGGTCAGCCATGCAATGTAAAAATGGGTGAAGAAGACGACCCCAACGCTGTTCTCTGTGCTGTGAAGCAGTTCCATAACCCGTACACCCATCTGCTTCCTGTCAGCTCGCAGGTGCCTTTTGTATTTGGTGAATAAGTTCCCTTTGGCAATTTAAAAGCGTAACTGTTACTGTTTATAGTAACGATGAGATGTCAGTCATCCAAGCAGGGTGTTTAAAAGGAAATTTCTCTTATGGCAGGGTAATAAGAAGCTGGTGACAGTTTTACATAAAACAGGTAATTGATGGATAAAGCTTTGCAGATGAGAAATCAGAGAAATCTTTTTCCTAGATCATTTATTCACATTATGTTTGTGCTGGGTTGAGTTCTGAATTTTTCAGTTTTGTTTTGACTAACAAAAGTTAATAGCATCTTTTGCAGAAAATAAAGAGCCATTCTCTGTAGCCATTCTCTGTGAGCACCCTGGAAAGGATACAGAGCAGCGAATAAAGAGGCATCATGCCAAAGTACACCCTGGCTGCCTGGGCAGCAGACTGGACTGTACCATTGTGCCAGGGCTCCTGACCTGTGGTGCTTGGCTGCAGCAGCCCCTACAGACCCCAGCGCTCCAGGTTCCAGGTGGGGTACGAGCATCGCAAAGGGGATCCAAGGAGTCACTCTGCCTCCTGCCCCCTGCAGCAGTGTTGCAGAAGACCAAAAGCCACAGCAGTAGAATAGGCGTCAAAATTGTCACTGTTTGCCTCCCTAGGTATAGGGTCATAGCATGCTGACACAGCATGCATGCTGCACATTGTAAAACCTCCTGGTACTGTGTGAGAGGTGCTTTTCTCCCTTCCACCCTCCCAGGATGTCTCTGGCACACAGATGTACCAGAGAGCCCAGAGTTTGTATCTGAGTTCAGTTTGTAAACTTAGATCTTACTCATTTATATCAGAGCAAGCTAATATTTTCATGATTCTGGTAGATACTTCCACATTTCATGGTTAGCCTGGGCTTGAAGAAGTGAAAGGCTCAATAACTATTAGAAAGATACTGCCTGGAAAGAAGTAATAAGAAGTTTCATTTTGCGTACCTTTAGTCAGGAATATTAGATGCTGCTTTGATAAATAATTGCATTGCAGGAAGCTAGAGCTATGTTGCAGGTGCTGTAGGTGTTATGGGTGACATGGAGCATAAGCTTCTGAAATGTTCCCATGCCATTTATAGCAGACTGATCCTCTCAGGTTTGCTCATGTCTTTCAGTAGAGGAAACAGTTTGTAGTCCCTTTTCCAAATGAAATCATGGGATACATGTGCAGAGTGTTTTTTCCCCACGGGATAACTCCAATATGAGAGCTGGCAAAAGTTCCAGGTCTTGGTATGTTGGGTCAGACATTCTTTCCTCTATACTTTGTCTGCTCTCCCTTAAATCTGCCATTAAATTTAATCTTTTCTTTTTCTCATAGGTAACCAAAAAAAAGAAGCTTGGAAGCATAAGCTCTGGTCTTATGAGCATGCATTGTTGCTGACCAACGCTTTAGTTTGTCTGCCAAGGAATGTTCTTCAAAGTCAAAATTTCTAGGTTCCTTTTCTCAGAGGTCTTTGCTTTATTTCCCCGAAGTGGAACAAAACCTGTTGAGTTTAAGATAGTATTCCTCACCTTCCAGGGTCTCAGAAAAGAGCCTCCTTTCTCTCAGAAGACTAATGCTGCAAACCACTCACTGTGAGAGACAAGGCAGACTTTCTTCCCTCTTGTGTGCCTAGCTGGCTTCCTACACTCCTGAGCTCTGTAGATCATCTATATGCGCACCATACATAAAAGAGGGGCTTTTTTGTCTGACTCCCAAAGAATCTCTCCCTCCAGCTGAGTTATTTGCTGAGTAAAACCAGTTCTTCTAAGAATAGTATATCTTTGATTCATCACCTGAACTATGTAAATGAGGCTGAATCCAAATCTTCTTAAAAGGAAAGCTACTCTAGATAAAGCTGTATTTGGGCAGAGACTGTCCACTAAGTCAGCCAGGCTGGCTCATGACAGTAGGCTGACTTAGTGGCAGAGAAAAGCTCCTGATTTGTAAAGCTGCTATTTTTTTTCTTTTATAGGAAAGATATCCTAACGTCGCTCCAGAAGTAAGACTGTAGACGTGCTTTTAGTGAAGTAACCACTGAATTATTTGAGCATATTGATACAGAAAGTATAAGGGAATGTAGAAGCCTACATGCCTTTCACTTTCCAAGTCTCCCATAGACCAAGAAATGGTAAAAGTATGTGGCTGACAGTGAAGATGTTTTAGGTATTCTCTCTTAATTTAAGATTTGAAAGCTTACTTTTTATGCAAAAGTTGGCCAGTTAGCCATTTAAAATGACAGTCAGCAGGTTTTTTTTCTTTTTATCTTGGAACCAATGCAAAATATCTAAACGTGGCTGCCTTAGGTCAGATGTTACACCTATTCCCTTTCTCCCCTCTTCTGTTTTCTACACTGTCTGTTACAAGACCTCTTGCACATGGTGCTGTTGAAATTATAAAGTATGTAAGATCTGTAAGTCTGCAGATGTACAGATCTGCTCATCCATCTTCAAGAAAGATGAATTCAAAACTGCAGAGAGTGCTGCAAAAAGCATCATGAGGCAGCTGTTCTTGTTCACCCTAGCAAAACAGAGCCTGAGAGAGCCTGAGTGCGTTTGATGAATGTAACAAGTTGGTATATAGCCAGGAGAGAGCATGGCTAAAGGACAATGCTGGCACAAGTAGAAAGGAATAAACGGTGGCTTGAAATACATCTAGGCTGGAAATTAAAGGAAGCTTTCTAACAATTAGAATGGGTCTTTTCTTGAACAGAATTTTAGAAACAAAAACAGGAACAAAAGATGGAGCTGGTTAAATCTGCAGTTTATGAAAGGATTTGTATTAGTTGATTACCTGCATCAGCACAGTGAGTGAGTCCAAAAAAGAGACAGAAGACACCTTGTCTTGCTCTGTGTCCCATGTTTCTGGATGACAGAACATGCTGAATGTTTTGATTAATCAAAACACAGCTCTCTGCATAGGCTGGAAAGGAAACTTGTGAGTCTCAAAACTCTTGAGTTTCATTTTGCAGGGAGTCATCCTGCAAAAGACAACAAATCATATGTTATTTCTAACTTCCATTTTACATAGAGTTACTCCACTGAGTTGTGCTCATCTTCCCGGAGAAGGGTGCTTTGCAATTGATTAAATGCTTGTGTTGCAGCACTACTGGTTTTCCATGAGCTAGCTCCATGTCACTGTTTTAGCTGTAGAAACAAAAATACCAGTACTATATGACAAAATCCTGGGGTAGAAAAGCTTTGGCCTTTGGTTCCTTAGAAGTTCACAAAAGAAAAGAAAAAATTCTTGTATTATACAAACCAGTCATATATGGCTTTGGAAACTATGCCCAGGATTTTCATAGGTCCGTTTGGTCCAGAGTTTGGCAAAGGTCCCACATTTAGTTTCCAGAATAAGCCACCTGATTTTCCAGTGCCTATGGCATGCTGACACCTCTCTGAAAGTCTTTGAGACTTGATGAGTGCCCACAAGAGCTGTTGTACACTGAGTACTCTGTAACCCTGACCATCATTTAGGTGTTTACATGAGAACACAGCTTTCTTAAGAGTCTGGCCTCAGTCACAGTTTGTGGGAACAAGAAAATCTGGTCTCAAAGTGAGGTGAGCTTTCTTGAAAATCTGGCCTTTGAAAAATTTATTCTAAACATAAATATATTCTAGATTCAAATGCTTAATGAGACATTAACATTTGCTTTTCTTTCCTATTTAAAGAGTAATTTATAGGCAGATTCCTTTTACAGCAGATATCTTGATCAAGACAGCAGTGAAAAAAAGATATTCCTATCTGATGGTCTTTTGTAGACCTTTTCTTAAAAGGTCAGTTCATGATGAACAGATGTCTACATTAAGAAAAACAACAGCAATAAAAATACATTGCAGCTGGTACTGAGGTACCTGGGGGATTGGCTTGAACAAATAGATGGGTCTGAACTGATTCAGCTGCCTCCTTGTTTTGGCAAAAGATGCAAAAGAAAGAGCAGGCATGAAGACTAAGGGTCCATATTCAAGCAGAATCATGTTAGAGAGGTGCAATTACAACATAATTGTATCTTGAGCCATTTACAGACATCAGACCATCTCTGTCACTGTTTGCGATCAAGCCACTGTTGCCATCATTAGTTATTTGTATTACTACAGTACTTATGTATATACCAGGAATTTATTGTAGTGTCTTACATAAATGCAGAGAAACACAAAAAAGTGTGGTAGTAAAAAGTGTTGTAGTCTCGCAGTAAAAGAGAGGACACATTGGTTTAGGCACTGAAAAACAAGAGGGGACCAGACCAAGATAACAAGTGCAATGCTGACAGCCTAAAAATTGTCAGTTTTGGCATCACAGCAGAGAGGAATTTGCAGGAGGACGGTCAGTGAATGTTCACAAAGCCTGAGGGGCAGTGGAGGCAAAGCAATGAAAAGCATCCGCTTCAAAACTTGGCTTGTCGCTGGCAAAAGCTATTATAGTGGACTAGTCAGGTAGGAACTGGAAATCTGTATCTCAAGGGTAAATGAGAAATAGTTTGGGCAAGATTGGATTGACACTGAGAGCAGTCAAGTTTATATCTGATGAGGTAAAAAAGATGAAGCTAACAAAGATAAAAATGACAAAGCTAGTAAGATGCCAAGAGGGATGATATGGTGAAAGGCAATCATCTTCACCACAGCTTTCCTCATGGCTGTGAGCAAAAAGAAGATTCATTGGTCAAGGCCAAGAAAAGGGCATGTACATAATCAAGGGGCAGTCAAGACTAGATCAGAGCTGTAACTATCTGAGCAGGTAGGTTGCTGCTGTGCAGAAAGAGTCTGCCAGTCTGTGGTATGATGTACATAAAAGAGCTGTCCTAGATAAAGATGATTTTCCAGAGATGGCAAGGTATTTCAGTTACAATCAATGTTACTTAAATTGCCAGTTTTTATCACAACTGAAGTCTGCAAGCAAGAACTTTGCTGTGAATTAACTGCTCCAATTTTTTTAATTTATAGTTTTTAGTCCTGTATCTAAAGAAAATTTGAAAATAGTTGGTTGTCACTAAGATATGTTTATTTGCAACTAAGTAAAGCTTTAGCCTTATATTTTATACATTTTTTCCTAAATCAGAAGATAAATTCTAATACATATTATTTAATAAGTTATTATTTAATAAGTTATATAGTTTAATGTAGAGTGACTGAGATTCTAAATAATTGCACTGTATTACTTCAGAAGATGGTGAATGGTATAATACTTACTAAGTTATCGTTCTCTTTTTAATATTTTCTCTACTAATATGACTGGAAACAAAACACAGTAATGGTGTGTGAGTACACAAGTTTTAAATTCTTTCTTATTAGTAACTAAAATTTTAGCCTGCTGGAGCTATAAGTAAAGGGTATATTAAAAAATTGTTTACACTTAAAATTCTTTCTGATCATCATGTCCTTCAAGATCTTCCAACTAGAAAATCTTATCTTCTCTTACCGTGTTTGTTATTCATGGAATTAAAAATTTAAAATATGCTGTTTTTTCAGAATTAAATCCATTTTTCAACTTTGAATGAAGGTAGGTAGAATTTCACAAGGAGATGCTTTTTGCTAAAAAAAAAAAAGAGGAGAACAAAATGTAACAAAGTCTTTCTCTGGTCCAGAGTTCTTTCTCTGGAAAACAAAGAGGCAGTTCAAGAATCTGTGCTCGAAAGACTCTGTTAGAAAGACTCTGTTAGACTCTGTAAAAGGTTGCTATGCAATTGTTCTTGCAAAACATTAGCAAAAGCATATTAGTCTAGAATGGGGTGGAAATAAAGGAGGAAGACACTGGACAGTTAACGTTCATTTCTTCAGTTCATGAAGAGACATATGTGTGCATGTTGCTTTTAATAACTGCAGGTGATGCATTAGGTTCATGTTAACAAACCTTACGCTAGAGGTTGAAAAGGCTTTGTTTCTAAGATGAAGAATGTCATTGTTGTCCAACACATCATTTGTTTTTCATCTACTAATCTTAAAATGAAAAGGTGCTGCTTATCTCTTGGGAATCTTATACATGGGAAGGAAGAGAGCAAGGAACGGCCAGGAGATCCAGGAAAGGCCATTTAATGTGTGTAAGCATTAGGCTCTAACAGCAACATACTGCAAGAAATTAATTGGTTTCCTCTTGAGTGATAAAAGGGACTCTTAGAAGTCCTTGCAGTATTTGCTTGGCTCCTTTCTTCCCCAACCACCATAGTTTTTAGTAGCATGCAAATAAAGCCCATGTGATTCTGATGGTATGCTGTTGCTTTTATAATAGTCTTTTTCTGGAAGGTTTGGGAAGGCTATCTTGAGACGAAATGGGCACAGAGTTCGTGTAATTGAATAGATAAAGATTTCCTTCTGGGAACTGTACCTGTTCCCAGATGTCTTGCAATCATAGTCTTATGACCATAGCGATTATGTTGCAAAATTTTATGTTGACTATAAATGGCTCACCTACATTAACATTATAGTTGGCATTAGGCATGCACTTTTGAAGTGAATTTCCTGGTCATCCCCACTTACCATTTTTTGATTTGGAGAGCACACAAGCCAGGTTTCTTTTGGATTAAACTAAGCCAAAAGATACATTCAGGAACTTGCGCTCCTATGACTACTGGGCATGCAATCTACAGAACTACCCTGAAGCTAGTCCAAAGTCAAGTCTCCTGAAATGCACATTGTGGACATTGGGTCCTCTTTCACTCTACATTCCTATTGCATGACATAATGTAGGTACAGTCCAAATTCCAGTTGACTAAGGAACTGCTGATTCTTGAAAGTGCAGTCTTGTAACAGTACCCAAAGATCTTGCAGGAGAGAAGAACATTCCCATGGCAAATGATATCCTATATGATTTAGCTTCATCTCTTTCTGAGGGGTAGAAATACTCTGGGAAATATACCCAGAATAAAGTTGCCATGAGCAAGCAGCCTGCAGCTTAGGAGAATGGGTTGCTTCAGGGGAAACTTTCGGCTGCATAGTCATATTTGAACCCGTGGTTGAGAGAATGGCCCTGTTCACATTCAGAATCACATGAATCTGAGTTTTATAGTCTGTTGATCTCAGAAGGCTGGAAAGAAGCCAAGGGAATTTATTAGAGGAGTAAATGGCATTTCCCTTGTTTAGTTTGCAGCCAGTGGTCTAGTTGAGGATACTGGATGTTAGGGGTGATCTTTGGAGGTCTAGAAGAGATGAGACTGAGAGAAGTGCTGGGCAGAAGTCCTCCATGAGAAGGACTTGAATTGAGATGACGGTAATTTTTTTCTGAGATATTTGCCTCTTCAGTAAGAGGCAAAAGATGAAGAATTCTCTCCTGATTCCCAAGAGCTCAAGCAGCAAAAAGTAGACATTGTTGTCAGGCTTGCTGTTGAATGTATGTGGCGTATGTCTGTGTCAGTTGGCTTCTGTTCACTTTCTTATCCATAGAGAGCCCTACTGATCACTGCCCAGAAGTACCGGCATCTCATGATCCACCACTACCCAAGCCTAAGCCTAAATCTAAAAAAGCTCCGCTAGCACCAAAAAATGCTATTGCTGCTTCCACCACCACCAGCCATAAAAGTAACGAAGCACCTCATGCTAAAAAAAAGGGAAAGGCTCCTGCTAAGCAGCCTCCTCTCCCACCGCCCAAGCCAACAAGTCACAGTGCAAATCGAGAAGCTGGTGAGTACTGCACAGGCAGTGCCAGTTACAGTGGGTGCATGTGCATGGGGGTGCTTGGCTTGGTCTTAAGATAACTTCTGCCTTTGTACATAGCAGCATTACTAAAGAGCATGCCACGGATCTTTTTAGCTAGCTTCCCTCTGAGCTCTGGTTCTGCTGTCTGCAAACACCTCAGACAGCAGACAAATCACTTTGCTGTTTAATGAACGTATGCACAACACCAAGCACATCAGAGACTATATTGAATTCCCAGCTCAAGAGTGATTGCCGGCAACAGAATGACCCAGAGAACTGCTGAAGAATCAGCAGAAGGTGGCTTCTGAAACCAAACATTTGAGTTGCCCCAAAGTAAAACTACCTTGATATTGCTGTAATTTTCTGCTGGAAATATCTACTATTCTGATTAATTTGGCAAGATTAGAAGATCTCAAAGATGTAAAGGATAAAACCATTAAGACATCTTTAAAGACTGTTGAGTAGCAGTTGTTTTGGCTGGGAAAAAAAAAAGAATTAATTAGAAATAGCTGGGCTTCCCTGAGCTTGTTGATGGCTTACTGTGATTCTAAATATGCACTGGAAATGGAAAATGTCCATCATCAGGCACATAGCAGATGTGTTTATCACTACACTTTCAAACCAAAATTCAGCAGTGATGTTATGGTAAAGATTATAAGTAGCTGTTCTTAAGGTACTGATCTTGACTTTGGATGGTTATAATTTAGGTGATGACCAAAATGAAAACATCCAAATATAATTTGAACACAAGCAATAATATGATGAACGGACTGTATATATGCATTGGCCAACTTATACAAGCCTTGTGTTTTCAATCGTCTGTCAGTCTTTCAAAGCCCTTCAGTTCCTCCAGTTTTCTCTCCAAGTACACCTCTTCGTGGCTTGTACATTTTGGCACATTTCATATTTGAAGCACACAGAAGAGGACTGTTTGAAAACATTGCAAGACTGCTAGAGTTACAATAATAACTTTGCCATAAAATACCCATTAACTTGGTATTAGCTGTCCCTACTGTATCAGACAACCACAAGAATAAATATTTTGAAAACCCAGAATTTGCTGTTTGTATTTCACATTCAGCTGGAAAACTTGGTTCTTCCCAGGTGAAGGAACCTTATAATAGCAGACCTTTCATAAATAAAACAACCCATCACATAAAGAAATGTTTAGACCAGTGGTTGGTAACAAACTCTCAGATAGCTCAGTTCTTAAATTAAAACACATTCAGATTCCAGCTTTGTATTTTAGTAGCCTTGCTGAAATGTTGTGCAATGCATGAGATCATATGGATATAAAATACATCACTGCATCCCTTATATAAAATAGTACATATTCTATGGGTAATTTCTTCCAACATTAGATACGTTGTGTCCATTTGAAGTAGCAATACTTAATAAATAGAGCTGATGTACAAGAGCTTTATCAGATCCCTGTGCAAGTGAACGCATGATACAGCCAGTGATCCAAGCCCATGAAGAAGCAGAGGAATATGAGTAACAACTGAGCCATGGCTCTCCTGAGGGCACCACAGCAGGTTTCCTAACTGAAAGAGTGGCGCTGGGAGAAGGGGAGACTTAAACGTGAGCATGGACACATGCCAAAAGGCAAGAAACAGCCATGAAATTCTTCATTTAAACAAAATTCAAGTCTTCTGCTGAAAAACAGGCATGACAGAAAATTGTCAGCCAACCCAGTCAAAGAAAACAATAGGAAGAGCACTTTTGACCCACTTGAAAGGGTAGGGGGGATTTTCCCTGGGAGAAATCTTTGAAGTTGCTGTATCTGATTGCAGGTCCAGAAAGGTTCTGAGAATAATGTAAGGGTTTTTTCAGTGGGAACATCTTTTGACATTTTCCCAGCAACAATTTTAGTGTGTCTGTGTATTTGTATTATGCTGGTGTTCTTAAGTGTAAGCATGTAACCGGTTCTGTTGACATCCAGCCTGTGTTTAAGTGCTTTGCTGGATCAGAACCAGAGCCCTTTCTTACTACCGTGCACTTACTCAGTAAGGTTTCTGTTAAATAATATGCAGGTGGAGCCACCATCTATTTCCACTGCAATTATGAACTGCTGTGTATACCATTTCTTTGCTTTCTTTTGATATGCCGATAAGTCAGTGATTTGTAGTTGTGGATGATTAGGGCAGTATCAGTAGATTCTGTACTGTGCCCTTTACACTTACCATGCAGCGCAAAGCGGGACAGCGATTTGCCTGAAGTCATGAGTTTCTGCAGATTTTTCCAGATGTACTGAAAGCCTCACAGGGCTCTAAATGTTTATAAACCATAACATTCAGCTACATAAAATAACAGAATAATGTGTCGTCTGAATTATTTTCCATCTTCTTTGAGACTGAGAATAGTCTCACTGTGAAAGCTATTTTTATATTGTGAGCCTATTAGGGCTAGTATCTGTATTTTTCGTTCTATCCTAATCTGCTGGGGTTTTGTTTTTATTTAAATGCTTATAAGTAAAGTAGGCCTTTCAGCAGATTTCTATTACAACTTTCTGTTTTACTCGGTAGGCTTAGCCGCAAGGCTGCTGTGTAGCTTTATAATGCTTTCATTTGTTCTCTTGAGGTTAATGCATTTTTACTACAGCAGAAGTGTTTGAGTTGGATGCATTTTGATGAAAAAGACTGAATCGTTAAGATGGTTGTCATTTTTATTGCTTTTAAAATGAAAGTCAGAAGTCTGAAGCTCCTGGTCCAGATAACGGGTGCATCAACACAGGCAAAGAAATGTGACTGGAATTCACGTGGGTATGCAGGCTAGGCTAGCTGAAATCTCTTACAAACTTGGGCATTGACACATATATGCTTCAGTATAGTAAGTATCACAGCATGAAACCGCGACATCGCTGGCCAGCTTGTACAGCTAGTGTCAAAACCTTGAGTCACTACATTTTCCAGGCTACCTGAGTTGGTCACTGGTAAGACGAAGACCTCCAGTACATACAGGAGGCCTTCAGTGCCTCCTCCCTTCTGGAGATCATTTGTGCAGAGTGAGATCAATGGTTTCTGCCTCTGTTTTATGGACATGCCCAGCTAGACATGAAAGTACATCTTGTTTTGCTGTCCTCTGCTGCTTGCTGTTAACTAGGAGCATACCACTTGCAATAACATTGTGAAAGGTAATTAACTGAAATCCATAATGGTCCTGAGGTGTTGACTGAAAAGCATAAGGAAAATCATGGTGTTCTCCTAGTGCTCAGACCAAAACTTCATGTAATAGGAAAGGTCAGGCAGTTTTCTCTGTCTGGTAGCAATTTTTTTTAAATAGGGCACTAAACACATTTGGAATAAGTAGTGGACTTTTTAGATGATGTCCGGGCAAGATGTAATGGGCCAATGCAAAAATACTAGACTCAAACACCCATTTGTGAGGTTGATCGCCTCCATTGTTCTTGGGCAAGTATTAATTGTTCCAGTTTTTTCTACCTTAAAGGTGAAATTTGAACTGCAACATTTACTCATCTCAAGAATATAGATGTAGGATTGTAGAAGTATCAAGTGTAATTTTTTCATTTTTTCATTTTTTAAATATCAGCACACATCAATCCATGCAGAAAGAACAGTGCAAAAATCATATAGTTGCAAGACTGTAAAACACTTTATCTTTTCCTATTTTAGCTAGTTCCTCTCACACAAAAAAACCACCAGTCTCCAAGTCCTCTTCATCACCATCTCCTTCGTCCACATCATCTCATCCCAAAGCCTCTAAGGAGACTTCCAGCAAATCAGGCACTTCAGGGACTCCCAGGGGCAAGAAAAAGCCTGGGAAACAGTCAGCCCCACGAACAGCGCCAGATGGGGCTACTTCTTCCCCCTCAGGTGCCTCTGCCAACAGGTTGGACGCAAAGGCAGAAAAACCCGAGCCTGAGCAACCTTCCATAGTAATTTCTGAAACGGAGGATGCAGACCAACCGAGCAAGCTCGTCGTCCCCCCTCCTCCCACCGCTGCCCCTCCTCCACCTCCACTTCCACCTCCATTTACTGCTGCAGCCGGTCAGCCTGCTGTCCCCTCAGATGCCCAAGATGTGTCAGACAGCTGTGCGGCAGGGCCAGTCGTCCCTGGATCAGATACTAAACCTCTTCTCCAGACTGAGCATGGCACAGATGAGAGCCTGAGCAGTACAGCCCTGGACGGCGGTCCAGATGCTAGTGGAGAAGACACAACAAGGTAAGATGTATGGCTGTCATGGGTAAGTGGTAAGACCCACAGCCAAGGAAGCTACATTTCTTCCTGTAAGGGACACTGTAGGTACATGGGGATCTGTCTGTTTCTTCTGCTGACTGGTAGCAGTTTGTGTCCTTTCCTTGGAGGCCCAGGGCAGTGTTGCATCCCAGCACAATTTGTTCTTTGCCAATGTCTTTGAGCCATTCACCTGCAGTACCTCATGTTTCCCCAGAAGGTCATTGCTCATAACCTGCCTCCTTCATCGTTGCGTGGCTTAATGTGACCACTGCAGTCAGCAGTCCAGCTGGTAGCTGATAATGCTTTAATTTCTCTCTTATAAAGGCAAACAAGAAATGATGCTGAATTACGAGGAGGTTGTTTTTTTTTTTTTTGTGGATATCATTAAATATCTTACTGCTAAAGCTCTCAATTTGATAGCTGAATTTACTTGCAGACTTGAAAATGACAGTTCCAGGCTTCGGTTAGTAGGCGTTTGGGCTGTTGGTGCCTAATAACTTGTCTAAGTCTCAGATACTATAAAATCGAGTCAAGAGCAAGGTCATAATTACATTTTTTAAGCAAAATAGTTGGCAGCAAAAAACAAACTAGCTTATGTCTTTTCCCTGCCACAAGAATCAGCATCTTTCATAACAACCCAAGAGAATTTAGTCTAATGCCAGTGGCCTAGAGATTTTCTTTTAAATTCTTGATGGTATCTCTGTGCCAGCATTACATTCCTGTGCTGCTTCTCCCCTTGCACTACCCTTCCTTTACATAAAGATTTCCCAAGGCAGAGAGCATTCTGCTGCTGATTTCCACGTTCATCAGTGACAGACATGAACATTTTGGACATAACAACAGTGAAACTGTATTTACATTAAATAAAGTTAGGCTCCCAGAACAGAAAGCTTTGCACTCCCATCCACTCTCCAACTCACTCTCTCACTCCCAACTTTATGAGCTGTTTTTCTCTTCTTAGTAGCTTTTATGTACTATTGGTCCCATCCCACAAGAAATAAAAAAGAATTAGGGTTTTTCTTTATACAGGCTTTGCAGCACATCATTCCAGACTGTTTGCATCTTTTTTCCTAACTTACATGCATACAGATACGTATACACATACGCATACTTTGTATATGTTTTATATGTGCCTGTTTTTTAGAAAGAGGTTAGTTTGAGTTACAGAACTTCTGTTTTCATACTTGCTTATACTGTCTGTCTCCCGTTTGTGTTCTCTGCTGTTTGCATTAATGTGACACCATGTCTGCTCCTGAATTAACAGCTTGGCTACCAAAGAAGACCCAGAAGTGGAGGCATCTGACCAGGCACACTCTGAACCAGTAGAGGAGGCTTCTGACGCTGCTGCCCCTCCTGAGAGTGAAAGTAGCAGAGAGAGCCACAGCAGTGACTCGGACTCTGATGGACCAATACTATACACAGATGATGACGACGACGACGATGATGATAGTGCAAGTGCTGAAAGTAAGCTCCTGACAAGAAGGGCGTAGTGGGAAGGGGTGGTCACCTTTGAATGTATCTAATACGTATATTTGGCCTGGGCTGGCTCAGAGAGCCTACTCTGATTGTATCCAGATTGCTAACCGGAGTTTACTGATAGAGTGTAGCCCAAAGACATCTATACTCAGCAAGATTTTGTGCAGCTGCCTCCATTAAATTGTGTCCTTCAGGAGAGCAAAGACTTTGGGATAGAGCTGCTAGCAAGCACATCAGTCCATGAGTGATTCTGTTCCAGGATCTGGTTCTCTGGCAGGGCATCCTGCCAAGGAGTTGCAGGCTACCTTTTGCACATTGCGTTACACGAGCGTGCCTGACCCATACTAGTGCAACGTAAAGAGAGGAGGATATGGCTGCATGGAATTGTTTTAGATTATTTAATATTTTACCACTACTGAGAAATGAGTGTTCTGCTTCTCCCAGACAATTGTGATCAGAAACCTGCTGGGCCTGTGCAGTGGTGGGACCAGATCAAGCATTACACAGATGGGAGTGGAGGTGGGAGGAACAGGATCAGGAGACCATGAGGATGGAACAAGGCCTGCACGTTAGGGCGTCAGTGAGCCATTGATTTGGCTTGCCCATGTCATGAGCCTCTACTGTTAAAGCACCAGTGTAGCTTTCAACTGAACTGCCCTAGAAATCCCAGAGTTTCTTGTGGGAGTAATAGCGGGGGTAGACAACAGAGGAGGCTCATTGGTCAGCAGCTTCACTGTCTGAAAGTCATTTGTTCCTCTTTGATTAGGGTGTTTTTAATCACTGAAACACCTTAGCAGTCAGAACAGATCACAGTGGATTGCTTCTAAGTTCACAGCTTTGAAATTTCATCTAGGGTCATGGCTGAATTATCACCATATATTGTTTGGCAGAAGCCCTTGCTGCTGCTGAAGGGTGTTGCGCTGCCCACCCTCTGCCTCATCCCTGCTCCCAGATGTTCCTTTTTCCCTTAGGCCGGTGTTCATGTTTGGTTTTTCAGCGGTGGCTGATCTTCAGTAGAATCGGTTCCCTGACCCAGCTCACCACATGGTTGCACCTTTGCTGGAGCAAGGGAGGTGACAGCAAAGACCTGCCAGCAGTAGGGAGGAGGGCAACCCTACCCCTACCACCTGCAGGGTGGCCTTATGTCAGAATTAAAACACCATCAAAGCATGTCTTGAGAGCCTTGCCCACAGCCATGCAGGAAGAGGTGCTTCACTGTGCTTAGTGAAGAAGGCCTGAACACGAAAGTGCTGTGTACTGGAGGTGGGTGAGGGAAAACGAACACTTTTTTTCCTTGGACACTGGTGCAGCAGAGGGTGAAGTGCCAGCTAGCTTAAGAGGCTGAAGTCTTCTGCAGTTCTGCGTTTTGTTTGAATATGATCCAAAGTGGTGGCAACGAAAAATTCCTATATTCAGACAGCAGAACAGTGTCTTATGAGAAGTGAGCTGGGAGCCTGTGGCCTTACCCAACTGTCTAAAGTCATGAAAACCTGCCAACCTAGTACCTATGCAGCCCCCTTGGCCAGAATATCAAGAGACAAAGGAAGGACTAAAGGCCATGAAAAACACTCTTCCTTCCACAGCTGGCTGAAGCTAACACTGGCAAAATTGCACAGCCCTTGTCCCTGTTGTATCTGTTTTATGGATAAACAGATTGCTTTGGTGCCTGGGAGTTCCTGCTAGGTTACTTTACAAACACTCAGAGCACTTTTCTAAACTGTATTTTTTCATTTAATTTACAAATTAGTTAAAGATGAAAAGCACTATACAAGAACTAAGTGGTATTAAATTGAAAAAAAAATGAAAGAATGAGGGAAAAGATGAGAGAAAGAGACTAAACTATTTAAGGATGAAGAAAAAAGAGCAGCAGGTTGCTAAATATATTGAGTAGATAAATAAACCAACCTGTAATGTATCAGACTTCAAAGACACTTATGTGTGGATTTGGCATTTTTATCCTATCACTTCACAGATGACAGGTGATGTTTGTAAAATTCCTCTGTCAATTTGGCTGGTAGCTTTTTCATCCAAGTCTTTCAGCTTTTTATTGTTGTGAGCTAAGCTAAAACTATTTTTCTTTTGATGTTAATTAAAATTTCTTTCCTGCATGTGGGAACAAGAATGCTTTAGGGAGGTATTAAAGTTCTTACTCAGAGTTTGTGTCTGTAACCTAAGCATGAATGAACTAAATCTACCCTCCTCGTCCTTTCCTCAGGCTCTTTGGCAAGTAAAATTCGTCGCAGGGATACTCTTGCTATCAAACTTGGCAACAGACCATCTAAGAAAGAACTAGAAGACAAAAACATCTTGCAGCGTACATCTGAAGAGGAGAGGCAGGAAATCAGACATCAGATTGGAACGAAGCTAGTGAGGTATCCGTGGCAGGGTAAATGCGGTTTCACTAGGCGGAGGTGGAGGAAGACAATCAAGAACACTGGGTTCGCATTTCAAATGCAGCCCAATGTGTGGTGCAGGATCTTTGTGGTACAACTGCCTGGAAAACAGTATTTTCATTTCTCAAAAAACTTCAAAATGTCAATAATGCATTTTTGTTCTGCAAGAAACAAATCTGAGAGCTTCTGGGTTTTTATAAAAAGAGGAAGAGTATAAGAGTGACTCCAGAATAATCAGTGCCATGGTTCAAATTTTTTTTTTCACGTTGGTTACAGGGACTTGCATTTGTATATTCCCTATCTCAGGTGGAGTAGTAGTTCCTGACATACAGAGCATGCCTGTGCCTGTTTGTCCCTCCTGGCCCTCCCCATCCTCCCCCTGTTCTCTAACTCCTTCTTTATTCATGTGCTCGTTCCAGCAAAAGAAATAGAGTGAGGCTGATTTTGTAGGTCAGTGTTTAGTGTTTTACTGTGCTCACCTCTGAGGCATGTCTTTCTCATGCTGTTTAACTGCTGGGGGATATATGTTACCTTCTCTTCCTGGACTTGAGAACATTGCATAAAAGAGACTAATCTTCACTTGCATTTTTACAAACTTTTGAAAAAAAGACGCTCATAAATGTTAATTTTGGCTTTCATGGTCTCTAAGAATAGACTACAACATATCTGGATTTTCCCAGACCTGTCCTTGTTTCTCTTGTGCTCAGAAATGTTGTCTAGGCAGATTTGGAGGATGTCCTGTGTTTGTTCGAGATTTCCAGATATTGGGTAGTCCAGCTGGTACTGCTCCAGTACAGAGTACAGCAGTCCTGCATCAGCACTTGGAAGATGAGCTGAATTGCTCTGCGAACCGGGTGGCTGGCTAAGTCATTTATTTCAACGCTTAACCGTAAGAGTGATACATCTATTGTGCAGAGCCCAAGGGTCATTTTACTTCTGCTAATAAAGCGGTGTGGCTGTTATCACTGCTTTCCTGACCAAATCCTAGCTCCAGTGATCACATCCTACTTGTTGATGCTCCCTCAGGGGCTTGAACTGCAGGAGCTGCTCCAGTCCCCACCCTGAGCTCCTCGCACGCAGCTCTGCTTTGGTGGCAGGAGTCTGCATCCATGTGTGTCAGGGCAGTGCTCATGCCTGAAATCACAGCCAAGTTTGATGCCAGTTCCTTAAAAATTCCTGGCATGGTAGTCAGCACCCAGCAGCATCGAGGTCTGATGGGAAACCTGTTCCCATACTTTGGTCAGGGTTGGGTCAGGTCCCGGCCTGGGACTTCCTACACTGGGGGCTGGTTACTTGGGGTAAACCTGCCAGTTCTCCCCACCAAATCTGAAAGCCCAAACATGGTTTGAATGAGATAGGTTTAAGGAGGCTGAAAATAATCTGTAGTGAACTGTGTGAGGGTTGCAGGTCAGAGAGGCATCTATCCTTAACACACATGCAAGATTAATTTCATTGCTGAAATTTTCCTTGCTCCTTTTCTCAGGTGAACCCATTTAGTAAACACAGAGGCATCAACCATGTTCTCCACTATACAAACCAGAAAATTCATATATCTTTTTTTTTAAATGGCAGTTGTTATATATAGGTAACTAAACAAAATTAAGTTAAAACTCCCAATTGTATTATACATCTAAATCAGTGAGGAGTGCACAGCTTATGTTGTGGGTTTTTGTTTTTTAAAATAATGAATAGGGTTTGCATTCAAAATATCTGAGAATAATCTTATGGTTGCACAACTTATCATAATTATGGTGCTTGGGGACAAAAAAGGTTTATGAACTCTAATAAAATTCTACCTGTAAATGAGGAATTTAAATTTGCCTGTACAATTTCTGTAATATTATGCAAGTATCAGTTATTTATGCATTCAAGTGGCAGCAGTACATCTTTTAAAACAAATGGCCACTTGGTACTGTGGTTGCATGCACAGTTATTGTAACTGTGTCTGTAAATTACCTGTGTTGTTGAATACCACGGCTGGCAAAGAATAGCATGGCCATATGAGAAACACCTTTTAAGCTTTATTACAAATCATAATGTGTTATTTGGATCTGGTTTTAAATCAGTCACTTACTTTTTTCTCACAGGAGACTTAGCCAGAGGCCTACAACTGAAGAGCTAGAGCAAAGAAATATCCTAAAGCGTAAGTATTTTATTCAGGTTTATAGGTTTCAGCCAGCATTTACTTAGAAAGTGAGCATGTGTTGGATTCATATAGAAGCCTATCATTGTTGCTCTAGTGTTAGAGCCATAACTGGAGAGAAATTATGTTCTAGAAAATAACGTGTCAACACTAGATCTATATACTAACCTGTAAAAGCTGTGAAAATTGCATGTATTCAAGATGCTGAATTTTGCTTGTCTCAATCCCACTTCTTGAAGCTGGTCCCAAAAACCAGGAATGACTTAGATACCCCTTAGAAGTATTTCTAGGCTGGTTAAACCCCTCCACCTAATTTTTATGAGGAAGAGGAGGGAATATCAGTAGGAGACAGAGGTGGGATATAAGGGCAGAGGCTGGAAGGTCAAGTAGAAAGAGGAAAAGTGAAGCATTCAGTGGCAGTGCTGACTACTTCAGCATGCTAGCCTTCATATCCACTTCCGACATCTTGTGTACTGAAACTTGCATGAGACATTCTCACTGTACATCTTCCCATTTATTAAATCCTTCCTCGGTATACCTCTTGACAAATTTAAGTCATTCATTCAAATAGTCAGAGGCAGAGGAATGAAGTACTGTCGTGGTTTAGCCCCAGTCAGCAACCAAGCACCACGCAGCCGCTTGCTCACTCCCCCCTGGTGGGACGGGGGAGAGAATCGGAAGAGTAAAAGTGAGGTAACTCATGGTTTGAGATAAAGACAGTTTAATGGGTAAAGCAAAAGCCGTGCACACAAGCAAAGCAAAACAAGGAATTCATTCACCACTTCCCATGGGCAGGCAGGTGTTCAGCTGTCTCCAGGAAAGCAGGGCTCCATCACGCGTAACGGTTACTTGGGAAGACAAACGCCATCACTCCCAATGTCCCCCCCTTCCTTCTTCTTCCCCCAGCTTATTTACTAAGCATGATGTCATATGGTATGGAATATCCCATTGGCCAGTTGGGGTCAGCTGTCCCGGCTGTGTCCCCTCCCAGCTTCTTGTGCACCCGGCAGAGCACAGGGAGCTGAAAAAGTCCTTGACCAGCGTAAGCGCTACTTAGCAACAGCTAAAACATCTCCACATTATCACCGCTGTTTCCAGCAAAACGCCAAAACATAGTCCCATACTAGCTACTACGAAGAAATTTAACTCTATCCCAGCTGAAACCAGGACAAGTACATTGGGTGTTTACCCTCTGTACCTGTTCTCCCATGTACTTCTGTTGGTTTTCTTCTTAGGCTGGCAAGCACTTCTTAACAGGTATATTTTGTATCCCTTTATGAATCTTTCCATAATATGGGTGTTACCTAAACACACACTGTAACAGCTGTCATGCCCAGCTTCTCTAGCTCTGTGTTCATTCTGTAAGGGTAGCTAGTACGTGATATGTAAGTAGAAGAAATAAATGAAGAAAATGCATATGGAAGCATTTCACACATAGCAACAAATCCAAAAAGTCATCTATTCTTAAGCTCTAAGAACTTTCCACACTCGATGTAACTGAAAGAGCAGGTATAATGCTGTTATTTCCAACAATCATTCAGAGTTCATTGGTTGCATCCCCGCTGCACAGCATGCTAATGGAAGAAAAGAAAATGGGCTGTCTACCCAACAAAGGCCACGGACTGATCACTCTGTCACCTGCTCAGGCCAGGAAATCAAGGAGACAGAGCAATTACTGGCTTTCAGGCAACCATCCATGCTAATGAAATCCTACTGCTGTTGTTTAAGCTCTCAAAAGCCAAATAGGGCCATGTCATATTGAAAAGGGAAGCTACATAACCAACATGTATTATGGTGCACAGGAGAGGGTTCAAGGGGCTCCTGTCCAAGACATAATGTGAACAGACTTTCTAAGACTGTAATTTGTGAACCTATAGATTGCATAGGTAAATAAAATTTGAAATACTAACTTTTTTTATATGACAAACCGCTTTTACTGGACTATGTGAGAAAGGTAATTCCGAAACATCTTTGGTGGGCCAGGATTTGGCCACTGAGCTGGAAGCACCAGCTGGGCTTTCTTACTGCCCTCTCTGGCTGGCTAATCTCTAGATAACTAATCTAGCAACAAACCTGTGATGTACTTAATAGCCCTTTTGCCGTTGTTTATTCCATTCACCGATTTTGCAATAAGTAGCTCAAGACTAGAAAGCAGTTAATAGATTTCTTCTCCTGTTTCAGCTTGTTTACTTTAAGCTTTTGGCAACTTACCAGGCTTTGCACTCAATACCTCCAGCCATTCTCCCTTGCTGCTGGGGGGCTGTCTTAAAGAGGCAAGGGAGAGCAAGAATCAAGGCTGGGAAGCAGCATTATAAATCACAAAAAATTGCAGTCATTGATGAGCATGTAGAGTATCCAAAGCTGCTTTTTGCTCATTACCAAAATACCAAATATTTTGAGTTGACAGTGATCTGTAAAAAGCAAAGTGAACCAAAGCAAGCCATGGTTTATGATGACAGTCTGACTCAGAGCCCTTTCAGGGTGCACGTTCTCTCTCAGCTCTAAGACAGTTGTATTATTTATAAAAATTATTACATTCCCTTCCTGTGGATCATTCAAAAATGTTTACATCTCTTAAATGCCTTTGTTGTTGTAGGCAGCTTCTGTAAATTGGGATTTCTTTCATAAAGCTTCCTTCCTCCTATTTTTAAGCAATGGATGGGGAGAAGGGACTATATTATTGTGTGTACGTAAACTGCAGCTAAGGGAAGTACTGTTTTGCATAATATTTATCAGACTTTGAGGTTACATGAAGTGGTAAAGGTCTAAATGTTTATTTCAGGATTAAGTTCAACCCAAAACTTTTAAGAGTTTCAGAAAAAGTCCGCATTTTCTCCTTTTTTATATTTCCAGTCAGCGAGGAAATCTGTCTTGCAAGAAGTTTTGTTTTGATAATACTTCCAGATAAACCAGTTACTGAAAATCCTGTTACAGAATACAATCGCAAGACATTGCAGGCGGATTTCTGTAAAAACAATTTGGATAAAACTATCCAGACTTCCGAGTCTTCCCACACTAAAACAAAGTTACGATAACTGAAGAGTCCACTTGAAGGAATAGATAAAGTCCTGTGTTTTTAATAAAGACAGGTTTCTTGTGTACTGGCTTTGAGCCAGTAGTATTTACAATATTGCATTATGGCAAAGAAACTTTTATTCTTCCAGGAATTTTGGACTAAGATAACTGTATTTTCCTGTATTTGTGAGGGCCAGTGGGCTTCCTGCACTGTGCACCTGCATGCCTGCCAGTCCTGGCTTTGTGGAAAACAGAGTTTAGCTCTTGATGCTAGTTAAGCAATATTAGTGGTTATCTTTGCTTGCAAAACCAGGAAAGAGAAACCACTTTGTGCATTCCAGAGCACTGCAAGAGGCAAGCGCTTTATTTGTCTTTTCTTCCCCTTTCCCTAGCAAGCCCACAGAGAAGTCTAAACATAGCTAATCCCATAGGGACACAATGGAAAGTTCGGTTTTACGCCCCAGGAGTACTTTCTGGTCAAGAACAGAGCAGTCCTCAGGCAAAGCAATTTGTCTCTTCTCTTTTCCCCTTCTGGTATGAAACAAACGTCCAACAGAACAGAAAGTGACCAGATTTAATATGGCAGAAGTTGCAGGAGCAATAATGTATAGGTGCCAGGAAAACTGCTTGTTCTGCTTTGATTAGTGTTTTTTTTAACTCAAAGGCCACAGTAAGTAACGCTAAACAAAATTGTTTAAAATAGGAGTCAAATCCCAGTTTGACCTCCTAGGAGCTGCAGGCAGGGAAGCAGGGAAACCATAGTTTTGCTGGGATCTAACTGGGGACTTGTGCAAGCAAAGGGCACTTGCTGGGCTGATCCTTTGCCAGTACGGCAGCAGCGGGACATCTGAGGAGGGGACTTGCAGCTGGCAATGCTGTGTTTATATTTTTTTTCTCCACATCACACAGATTAGATCTGCTTTTAAGGTGGAAAGCAGTCAGAAGTCTGTTCCTATGCATTAATGTGTTCCTGTTTGGGCAAGTGAGTCAGTTCATACCTGCTGCCAAAACGTGGCCCTCTGGCTGGAATTTTCCACAACACCTGAAGGAAGCAGGAGCACCAGACCCATTCTTTTTAGCACCACACAGCTTCTTAACTCACTACAGCAACTTTCAAAACTTTTACCTTAAAAGACCATAAATACGCTGTAGGTGTTATTGTTGGTAGGAATTTTTATCAGGGCAGTGTTTCTGCAGCACTGGCTTTAATGCAAAACCCTGCCCAGCAGGCTGGAGATGGTAAATAGGTGCTTTAGGTACCAGTCAGTGCCATAGATGGAGGACCGTTTGCTAAACAGTGGATTCAGTATGTTAGCAGCAGCCACCAGATTTCAGTCCCTTTCCTTTAGCTCTTGAGTTTTATTCCTAGAAGTAAAATCACTTTAATATATAAATCACATCCTGCCCCATGACCTCTCAACGCAGAAGACTATTCCCCATGGGTTCAATCCCCACCTGCTTTGCCCAGGCATGAAGGAAGCTCCTGGTCCCTCCTGTTAGAGCTGTCACCTGAAAGGTGTGCTTCCAGCCCTCCTCACCAGCCTCCTCGAGGACCTGCCTGGACCCTTTGCCCAGCAGCTAAGATGATGGCCCTGCTCATCTACCATTTCTCAGTGATTTCCCATGTCCAGCCACCCCTTCATGCAGTCATCTGTACTCTGGGTCTGCAGCCCACAGGGACGTAGCCTCACAACTTGGGATAGGCAGCTAACCTTCAACCTCCCTAAATGTCCAGATCAACTTTTCTGATTTATTTTATCCTCCTCCAAAATACAGAAAAACTATTTCATGTGGCCATGCTGTTGGTAGTTGTTTCTTAAGGTACACATTAAGCAGTGTGAGCCGCTGTTGCTTACATCAGGCGCCTTATTGCTGCTTCTTAGGAGACAGCATGGTTTAGATAGCAAAGAAATGTCAAGATATGAATAACACAGAATGTATTTTATAAACTAAATTAAGGAAAAGGCAGTACAGCAATGTGTATATCCAGCTGCATTTTTTCTGCTGTGTCTGCTACTGGAGAATTTCTGTAGGACTTAAGCAACTCAGTTCATGAAGGAACAGAATTTTTTATGTCAAATGATTCCCAGCTGAATGGAACCCCAAATTAATAGTTTGTGTTTAATTACCTCAGTTATTATGTCTATTGATTGCAAAGACAGTATGTTTAAATAAAAGACTAAGATGATTTACCTGTCCTAAAACAGCTAGAGAGCTTTTGATTTTGTTAGGTGATGTTAAAACAGTTCTCATTTGAAGTTGTAAGTCCTTAAATACACCCAACTTGTTTATTGATAGGTATATTTTAAAATTTTTTTTAAATGTAGCTCAATCTTTAACTCTCCATTCTTCACTTTTAGTCAGTTTACACTTCCTCTGTGGAAACAGACTATCCATTTCTTCACCATTTAAGTGAAAAACTGTTAAAAACTATAAATAACATTCACATTTCAGTATTTCAGTAAAATCACCGTCAACACTAGATCCAACCTAATCCTGGCAGCAAGCCTGTGTGATTGCATCTTGCTAATGGAAACCTGGGGTTGCTGTTGGACTTTTCTCACAGAGCAGGCCTTGGGCTGGTGTCACCTTTTTCCTACTGTAACTTTCTTCTTTTGGGTTTTGTTTGTTTGGGGTTTTTTTTAATAATTTGTTCCTCTTCCCCTTTCCTTTGTTTCTTCTTACATGAGAGCCTTTGAGTCAGCAAAGGAAATCTGCAGGTACCATGAGGTGACCTGCATCGAGCTGTCTCCACCGTATCAGTCAGTCATGATACAGAAGATCCTCTGTGGCCAGGTTGCCTATACTAACAGAGCAGGCTGGCCATAGCAGACAGGGAAAATTGGACTATACCAAGATTTAAAACTGCCTTTTCATCTGTACAGGTTAGCTGCATCCACAATAGACAGATTAATTACTTTAAATTTATAGTTAGCTGTGAACTGCAACGTGGAGTCCATAACCTCCAACCATGAATAAAACAGGATCAGAATTTTATGGATATCTCTAGGTGGGATATTTCAGCCACAACAAAGTTAACTTTGCACATAACCCTCAGAGGTAGACTGAAAGGGCAAAAAATATTCTTCAAAATGTACATCAATTAAAATACTGCTGAGTCCATATGAACATGCCTGTGTGATTTCCACTGACACTCAAATCAAGTTTGGTTAGCACAGAAATTTGTTAAAAGCACATTCCAGTCTCATGCCCAAATACATTCAAAAAATGCACCTAATTTTCTGCTGTACTCACTCATTTGGTCTAGCTAGTGGCCCTTAACCAAGAGGGCTTGAGTGCTGAATTATATGCCTGCATTATAAAAGCAGAAAAAACAATTATAAAGTAACAAACCCATTTTGCACTAACAAATAACAATGTAATGAATTGTCATTGATTCATTGCATCCTGTAGCAGTAGAAGACACTCGGCTGATTCTGATACTCAGAGCAAACTGTTTGCTTGACCCTTATGAATAATTAGACTCTAAAGTCAAAAGGTGGCATTTTGGAAATAAAAGCAACAGTGATTTTAATGTTAGAACAAGTAATTGAAACATTAGGCAGCTCTTTCAGGGTACTTCTTGTTTGCTGTTACACAGAAAGAAAATGACAGACGCCTCCTCTTCGCTGTGTTCCTGACCCAAAGTGGTGACTTGAGATGTCTGCAGAATCAGGGGAAATGAGGATAGGGAAAAGAAATAAGAGCACACAAAATCCAAAAAGCAGACAACACATGCAGGATCACCCAGAAATATGAGGAAACATGAGCCAGGACTTGAAGTCCTGAAGCTTTCAACCAAGAGAAAAACAGTATGTGCAGTTATAATACTTATTCACTCCTTTTTATCTCTTCTGAAAACAGAGAAGAATGAAGAAGAGGAACAGGAAGCCAAAAGAGAAATAAAACGTAGACTCAGTAGAAAGGTGATGATGTGTTTTTGTATTGTGTATTTGTGTACATAGGATTATTTTTTATAAGATTCTAAAAATCAGTGTGTATATATTACTGCAAATGTCCATCACTCATGCCCCCAGATTAGAAACCTGTTTAAAAAGCAGTACAAGCCAAGTCCACTTTGGGGAAACTCCATCCTGTCCGGTTTTGCATACCTGGAAAAGCATACGGAGTCTGGCTGTGCTTAATATTTGTCCCTGTAAGCAGGAGAGAGAAATGACGTGTGTTTCCTCTGTGAGCATGACCACTGCTGTCATGTATGTTTGAGGGCAGCCACACCTGTAGATCCACTCTTCCCTAGAGCAGGGCAGCAAACCAGTGTGGGCCCTCAGAAACCCCTTCACCGTTCTTCTAACCACGTCAGTGGTCTTGGCCGCTGCGGGTGGGGTTGTGCTCATTGTCCCTGGAAATCAGGCAGCTATGGATCTGCTGCCCTGACTTCTGGGAGAGGATGGGGGGAGTTTTCATACGTATCCCTAGTCTGCCCTTCTCTGCAAAAATAAAGTTTCCTTAATATGATCATCCTTAGTTAATTAAAGGGAGTATTGTTTGAGGTGACTGAAACAGTTTGGCATCATAATGACACCCAGATGTTCAAACCCAATTTTTTTAGTTAGGCAGACACCTCCAAATCCTCCTTATTTTCAATATTATAGTTGAACACAGCAGACTGTGTAATCATTAATGCAAACGGACCTACTGCCTAGTGGTGTAAACAGTGTGACAGTTGCAAAGTCACAATTAATATTCCAGGGATAACTGTCATGATTGTCTGTGACCTGCCCGACAAAGGCTATTTTTATAATTGAAGAAATTAGGTTGTGCTGCTTCCCCATTCCCGTGCAGTGCTCCCAGGATGGTACCTTTTTTTAGACACCTGAAAGTGACCCTATTTAGAAATACCATTAAAGTTCTCTTGAGATTACATCATACCCTCTGCTTTTATTTTATTTTATTTCATCTTATTAAATGTACTATTTTTTGCCTCCTGCTTACAGCTCAGCCTGCGGCCTACAGTGGCTGAACTTCAAGCAAGAAGAATCCTTCGATTTAATGAGTACGTGGAGGTCACAGATTCTCCGGATTATGACCGTCGTGCCGACAAGCCTTGGGCCAGGTTAACTCCCGCAGACAAGGCAAGGGGCAAATGTAGATTATAAGAAAATGCTCGCATCTGTCACTTTTGGGGGGGGCTTTCCTCTGGTTTACATTCTCTTAATGCCAACATCACAAATGACATCTGCTGGAGGCAGTGAGATTGCCATGGTACTACTTTGCATCTACTGCTTGCAGCTAAGAAAACCCACTCAGGTGCCTATTAATAGCATATTTGCCACTTCCATTATGGCAGTTCAGGCCAGAATTTCTTGCATTTTTAAAGCCTTGCTAAGCTAGGCACACACTGTTAGCGAAGGTGGCCATGACCCATGGAATTCAGACCAGGTTTCTGCAGGCAGAAGCCTGCCTCACTGCCACCGAGAGTTACTTTTGCAGCTCATTAAAGTGAAAAATGGAGAAGTCGCTCCATCCTCCTAAGGGTTCTTGGGCACAACTGTCAGTGCAGGAGCTGACTGTATGTGTGCAGCATGCCATCTTGGTAAGTTTTCCCCCAACATGCTACAGTTAATAGTTCCTCTGCCTAACTACAAAGGATGAGACAAATGATTCTGTGATTCTCTTTTAAAAACCAAATCATTCAAAGATTGCCATAAAAAACTCTTCCATTTCCCTCCTATACCACTTCATAAAAGGAAAGCTGTAGGATTTATGTATCAAAAAGTGCTGGCCCTTAGCACTGGATCTGAAGCAACTTTTATGGAAAGCCTATGAGATGTGCTTGTCATGAAAAGTGATATGTGCAAGAGCCCACTGTCTTGTGGGTAAGGACTGTGAAGCACTGATTTTATTTCCACTTCTATTTTAATATTAATGCCAGCTCACCTGATAATCAAAGGAGAACGTCATATCAAGTCAAGGTGGAGACATTAAAAATGTACCCAGAAGTGTTTGTAAATGTTGGTTCTAAGAGGTGCTGAGCACATTCTAGTCCTCAGGTAGTCTGCGGGAGGTTAGATCACCCAGCAACCCCACTTTCACCTAGGTCCAACCAGGGTAAACTGCACTAGAAAAACACTTGTGTTTCCTACCTACTTTAGGGTAGCAGTTTTTAATCTGATTTCATTTCGTAACGAAGAGGTGCCCAAGGCTGGTTCTGTGATCCCCATGTTTGTTGGCCTCAGCAGAAAGGCAGACCTTGGGCTGCCAGGAAACTCCCTTGCCCTTTTTTCCCAAGGAAGTAATTTTTCTAATGCCAGTGGGAGCAGAAAATTGTACTGGAACTATATTATGGAGCTGGAGCTCTGGTGTCTTTGCTGCTGATTTGGTGCTCAGAAATGGCTGTCTCTTTCCTAGCTATTACAGAAGCCTCATGTAAGCATGCTGTTGTGGCTAAACAGAACCATCCCCTGCTTAAAATGAGGTTTCTCATTTATGAGACCGCAGTCTGGTGATGCTATAATTTAATCATGCTGCTTGTCTGTTTTGCATTGAAAGGCATGCATACCAGATGAGATTTCTTTAGGGATTAATGAAATTATACTGCTTTTATTTAAAATGGTGAAAGAGTGAGTAAGAATAAACTGTCATTTCATTTCACAGTGAAGGTAGGAAAGCGCATGGCATAGAAACAAAAGTCCTTGTAGTATATATTAGAATATTTCAGAAATTGCATGTATTATCTGATGAACTAAATTGCTTATCACTCTTCTAACATAAGCAACAAGTTGTTTACAAAGTGCACTGATTTTCTGCTGTTCTTTAGTATATGCTAACTGAAAACACAAGCCTTAAATGCCCAAATATTTCATGTAATTTTACATAAAACTGATCAAACCGAGTGACTAGTTCCACTTAAAAAATCCTATTCATCTTGCATTCCTGAATTCCTGTCTTCAGTGGGGAGATACAAGGCCCCTGCTGTGTGTACAGTGGCTGTGCAGGCAGCATGACTCACCAGCTCCTCAGGGGCTGTGCCTGGAGATGTAATCCCCTCAGATTGCACACCCAGCAGGTGACTGTTGAGGTAACCCAGTGCCTTGCCCGTTTTTATCTGTAGCAAGTGCTGCGTTTCGGTGGTGGGTTGGTTCACCCATTGCAGTAGATTTGGTGTTTCTTTGTGTATTGTTAGTGTTTGGTGCTTTGGGCCTCTTTGTAGTGTATTACTGCTTCAAATAGCTGTAATTGAAAAAAGTCATTTGTGTTGATGAGGAGAAATATATAAGAGCTGTGGCTGTGGATTACAGTAAGGGAGACTGTAAAATGGGAACTGTAAGGGAACCTGCAAGAGTAGGGCCAGGTTCCTCTCAGACTCTACTTGCTTTAAGATTCATATTTCTCATGACTGCATATGTCATTATTGTTTATTAGGCAGCAATACGGAAAGAACTGAATGAATTTAAAAGCACAGAAATGGAAGTACATGAAGAAAGTCGGCAATTTACCAGGTGGGTGAATCCCTCTTCATGCATAAGTCAGAGACATGAGTATGACAGGGAACCCCTGCCTTTCTGCAAGGCCTCTGCAGTTGTATCATGACTTGCATGGATTCCTACCACAAGTCCCCTTGAATCCCACCAGAATCCCACCACTGATTCTGTTGGGATTCCCAGTGTTGCTGGCTCCATCCCTGAAGCTGGGTAGTTGACACAGCAGTGAAGGTGACTGCAGTGGATCAGCTGCTACGTGGAAAAAAGATTGTTTGGGACATCTGAAAAATAATCCTTTGAAGGGACTCAGCGTTTCTCACAGATGAAGTTAAGAGTCCTTAGGCACAAAAACAATGGCATGTCCTTCTTTGGCAGTACTCCCTTGCTCATGAAAGTATACATTTTAGTAGATGTGTTTGGTTAGTGAAAACTAGATGATGTGTTGAACATCAGAAAAGCTCACCCATGTTCTGGGGAGCTTCCTAAGGGTCACCTAGGCTCCTGGCAGCAGTTTCTGGGGAACAAGACAGATTCTAATATCTTTGCTACTTTCAATGTGTTAATCTGGATTTGGTTTGTTCTCTGCTTTGGTTAACACCAAGATGTTGTCTGAAGCATTACTATTTAAAGAGCTCTGAAGTGTCCACGATTTTTAGCAGGAGCTCAAATTTGGCAGAGTTATTCCTAGGGGCAGGGAGGCACTTTCTGCCATCCCCATCGCATCTGTCAGTAATTTTTTAAGTTATAAAGACTGAAAATAGCCACCAGTGAGAAAAACTTGCTCTTGGGATTAGCCAACATCACATACATAGTAGTATGGTCTTCACTTCCATGCAGAGTTAAGTCAGATAAAAATAATTGCCCAAGTCTGGGTCCCTTCCTGTTCCCACTACTGTTTCAATCAAACTCAGCATCAGAGCAAGTGAGTGTGAATCCTGTAATGAAAGAGAGTGTCACAAGGGAAATCGACAAGGGGAGATGGGTGCTTGGTAATTTCTGGCATCTCCTAGTTCAGTGCTTGATTTCACAACTTCAGTGATTTTTTTTCTTACCAAAACATGGATTTTTTCTATAATACTATAAACTCACTGCAGTGTAGACATATCATGAATAAATTAATTTTTAGAAAAACAAACCAGTTTCACAGACAGCAAACCTAAGCCAGGAGATGAACTATGAGGCAGAGTTTTAATCTTGCATCACATTCTGAACATTAGAAAATGTCCTTTTCAAACATGGATTTGTATATTTTCATTTGGCTTCTGATGTAATTTTCTCTTCAGGTAGTGGGTAGTATATCTTCTTTAGAATATATAAAAATACTACTTGAAAAAAATTAGCATCCCAAAGGAGAGAAGGAAAACGAGCAGGAATAGAAACCTGGCTGTGTGCTGAGAGAGATGGAGTGCAACCCCCTGCTTACATTGTTATGTTTTTGAGTTGCATTGCAATATAGAAGCGTAAGTACAGCTAGGCATGAGTCACACAAAAAGAATTGGATATTTTTTCATGAGAATTGAAAACAGTTGAGACGGATTACAATTGGATTCTTGAGAGCTGAACCAAAAATATGAGGGATCCAATGGAGTGATGAGTTAAAAAGTGAATTATGTTTTTTGAGAAGGGCTTTGGAATATGGAGTAAAAAATAGGCACAGCCAAATTGTCATAAATATAGGCAATGATTCTATAGGGTCCTGGAAGAATTTCAACCTGAGGGAAATCAGGCGCACTCTGTTCCCTCTCCACCCTCTCTTTTTTTCATTGGTCGTGTTGTAGAACCACTGCACAGAAGTCAGCAGAGTAACACTAGAAGCAGCTAATTAAGAGCAGAATTAGATGCAGATGTTTTAAGTCAATTGCAATTTTGAAAATAAAAAGAGATTCTGTTTCCTCTGGGACCTCTCATTAGCAATTATGTAGTTCACCACTACATTTGGATTGATACAACAGAAGTGATTTGTTTTAAGAAAACTGTAGGCAAAAGTCGCTAGCCAGAGAATGAATTACTCATCTTTTCATTTTTTTTTCAAGGAGATCACTGAGAGAATATAAACCAAAAGGCACTTGCATTGGCAGATGGTTAACAAAGGCTTATTCGTGAAGCTCTATGGTAGAATGAGACAAGAAGGAAGCTGCCTATTAAACAAAAATAGCTTATAGCATATAGTTTCTTCTATTTTTACATATTGAATATAAGACACTAATATTACAACCAGTATTTACAATATCTTTGAATTGTTAAAATTCACTGTTAAACTTGGGAAAGAAAAAACACTGGTTTTCATTGTTCATAATTTACCATAATGGCTGTCAGTTGAATTGTTTCTATACTCCCAATAATTTAGACCGATTCCTTCTGTTACGAAATAACAGTGTCTTGAATCCAAGACACTGAGTTCCTAAAAATAAATAAATAAAAGTTTGAGAAGAGGATATTAGTAGATGTTTATAAAGAGTTTCTAATGCAAATGCTATATATAGTCCAATATATAGTTATTCTACACAAATACAAAAACCCAGTGTCTTTTCTGCAAGGCACTGTACCCTCGCTTAGCAGATAAGCTGCATACCTATGACTGTCAGCTCGTGTGTACACCTCCTTTCTTTGAGAAGTACATCCCTGTATTGTACTGTACCACATTACAGGGGTCATGTGTGGCTTGTTTCTTTTCTCTTCTCTGGAACTGTTAAGAGAAAATGTGCCAAACAAAAACTTACGTAAATCTACTGTGTTAGGCACATCACTACCTATGCTGTTGTAAATTTGCTCCATCTTACCTCATGGATAGATGCATTTTTAAAGTCATTTAAACAGAGATTTAGAAGTGTGGTGGTCGATATGTTGAACACCTGATACTGATGCCCTTCTTGCCTTTGAGTCATTATGTTTAAGCTGAGTTAGAATTTCAATTGCTGTAGGTTCCTAAGTTATTCTAGAAAGGTTGGTAACACACTTTGAAGCAACCCACCTCACTATCCATCATACAGGCTATCTGGAGTGATGTACACACCCTACCTAAAAGTCTGAAAAATAGTGAGGTGTATTTGGACCTTCATGTGCCACAGCTGGTTGCTGTTAATAGGAAGAAAGCATCTGCAGTGCTATAAAATTTGTTGCTTACTTAAAAAAATACAAAATTTTTGTTAGCTTCATTTTGCAGAAGGATTAAAAACCAGAAATTTAAGTTTTATGGCTTAGCAAAGCTTTTCTGATTTACTGACAGTGTCTCCAAATAGTGGATGCAACCGTGGCTAAATCTATATTGGTAAACAAAACAGACTGGAGACTCTTCTCTGGCCCTGAGGCCAGCAGGCTTGGGACAGCTTGAATCCATACAGTTAACTTCTCCCCCACCCAAAAACAGGGTGATGCCCCCCCCATACGCAGCCTGCCTATTGGCCTGTGCTAATCCCAGCCATGCCCAGGCAGTATCTGGAGGAGTGCTGATTGACCCAAGCAAAACTGTGCCAGGGACCACAGTAAGAGGTTAATGGTATGGAGAGACAGACATATACCATACATGCCCGAGCCATGCCATAGCCCTGTTTGGTTTCCTAGTAGAGAGAGAGACAGACAGTGAGGGGTGATAGGGCTGACTCTAATCCAATGTAGACCAGGAAAATCAGGAATAACTCTGTTCAAGCAACAAAAATAAACAACTGTGAGAGCAGGATGAGGATTGGTGTAATTGTCAGTTTAAATAATATAATTCTAAGTTTTTAAATGATTTATCATTTCAGGTTTCATCGTCCGTAACTGTTTGACCACACCCCACATTTCATGTAACAATTTTCTTTGGGGAAATCATTGTGTCCTGAAGACCTGAGATTGCACTGGAACTTGACTGAGTGTGAGTGTGTGCTACAGCTTACCCTGAGGTTAACGAACGATGTGGCCCTCGTCTTTACCAATGGACAAATTATTTGTCTAGGAGGAGAACCCACATGAAGTGTTTGTCAGTGTTAAGGCAAACCATGGTTCTGTGGCTAGCCCACACAAATGAATCGGTGGACTTCTTCGGAGCTCCACAAGTCAGGAAGAGCTGAAGACAATCGCTTGAGAGCCTGCTACCAGGAACTCATCAGACTTCATAGCGTTGTGACTGAGGGTAACTGAGAGGGAGGAGTGTGAAGAGGACTGAGAGCATGGGGAAGGAGAGACTTTGCTTGTCAGTCCACAGAGAAAAGTGGAATGGATGGGACTGCTTAACGATGCACTTGGCCAGTGGGAGGAATTGTTTTAAAAAAAAAAGATGAGAGTATGAGCAACTGTGCATGTATTTTGTTTAGTGGCTGCAGCCTGTCTTAGAAAGACAGCAGGCCACAGGTCCTCATGTCATCAGTACTTTAGTGAAGAACTGTAATTTTCTCTGGTGCCAGTAAATACAGTTGCCAGAAATTAGTCCTAGTATAACTCAGCTGTCTTTTTTAAAATTGCAATGAGCATGCTTCAGGAAACTACACCAAACATTCATACAGAACAAGTCATATATTTTGGGGTTTTTAATGTTGACATACTCTGGATGCTCAGAAATACATAAACAGGATTTGAAGGACAAATAATGTGACACTATGAATGCAATGAAATGCTTCATGTTTAGAAACACTCCTTGCTGTCACTTGCCATTCAAACCACAGGGATCATCATCTCTCTCACCTGTGGCAGGCAGTGGTGACAATTTTGACATCATGCTAGTGGGAATCCAAAATCAGAATTGAAATTGGGTACAAAAGTGTTCACTGGTGGGCTTCAGCAGTGATTACTAATGTGACTTCTCATGTTTAAAGACTCTTGCACTGCTTGGAAGAAGAGCTCCCAGATGTGTCAGTATGTCTTCAGCCAGTGGTTTTGTAAAAGCAAATGGAAAATCCTTAGAGTGTCTGCAGCCTGTTTTTGTTGAGTGTGAAGAATGCTTCTTAGATTAATAATTTTTTATACTATCTTGAAATTGTATATGTGAATACAGTACTATTAAAATTAAGTGGTATGGAGTGTGAAAGGCAATACATGGTTTTTCTAAGTTGGCCCAAAAGCCTATTAAAAAGCCTGTGGCGTTGTTTACACTAAGAAATTCTCTTTCTTATATTAGCACTTATTTATCCTTTGAATTAATGTACACAACATTTTTGGGGGGTCTGGAATTCACATATGCATACATTTAAAGCAGTATTACTATATATTTGCTATTTATCCTTTCTAATGTGTGTACATATTACAATTTATTTTTGTCTTTTATGTGCCCTGTTTAGTTTTTAATTATGAAGTGTAAGTATTTCTTTTTCAGGCAATAAAAGGTCTGTGTAGATGTCATTTTTACCTCAGAACCTGCAGTAGATTCTTGTGGAATGTTTTTAGGTTATAAAATTGAAGGTTGCTGTTTTAGATGTCAGCCTAAAGGCAGGAAGGCAATTTGGTGGCTAAAATTAGATCTCCCTCTTTACTGATATTTACAAGACCAGGTTTGCATAAATGGAGTGGATTATTTTAGTAAAGAGCAATTCTAGTAACAGGAGAGTGCTTTGCAACAGCTGGCACTCTATTATTTTTAAAGACAGTGACAAACCTTTTTTAAAAAAGATAGAGGTATATGACACTTAGGATCACTTAACATTTTAGTAAAAACCCAATGACGTATGGACCCCAAACTATCAATAACCAAATAAAATAACCATCTACATGCTTGCAGCAAAGAAAAGGAAGCAGCACCTTCTTTTTTTAATGGAATCAATAAGAGGCATTAGGATTCCATTTGCAGAAAACAGTTTAGCTTCTGTGAGGCCCATCATTTTATAAATATAGAAACACCACTTCGACATCAAGGAAGCAGCGAAAACGTATTCTTTGGCACTAAATCATGGAGGAATGATCAGGCCATTAGCGTTAAGGTTTGTCAGCAATTCTGGTAGAATCCTAAGTTTTTGTTTTTAGAATTTTAGAGTAAACTTAAAAACTTACAGTAGCACTTAATAAATAGTTCTCCTGATTAAACTTTTTGTTGTCGTTGTTGCCAAATTTAGAAATGTGTGTCCAAAATCGTATAGAGGCCTACTATGTTGACTTTGAAGTATAAAACACAGTAAGTATTTCACTTCAAAGGAAACAAGTGGAGCAATTAAATAGACCTCAGTGTTGCCTTAATCACTTTCAAACATTTGAAAGCAGCCAAGATACTAAAGGCAGGAAGGTAGCTGTTGCACAGGCAGCATAACTTGGACAGAGGTGAAGTCAGACTGTACAGACTTTATATATGACAGTAGTTCCACTGACATGCCAGGATACATACAGGTTACATAAGCGAACTATAACTTGTTAAACTCTTAGGATGAAGTGAATGAATTGAGTTTGCAAGAAGACATACCTCTATACTAGGCCTGGACCATGGATGGCAAGACATGTGGCACCTTCTCATTTAAGAATTAAAACACAAAGATGAGGATACAGCTTCTGGCTCTAACTTCTTCAAGCAGCATTTTGACAGAAGACATGAGGATACGTAGGTGAGGTATTACTTAGGCTTCTTCTATCCTCCTTCTGGATTTGGATTTGGGGTTTTTGTAAAGTATTCACTACAAGCCATTGCTAGAGGCAGACTACTAGCCTGGGTAGAGATGCTGAGCTAATCTTTAATTTCATATGTAATGTCTTAATATTTTTGTGATAAAATGTCAGATGCATTCTTTGGCCCACAATTCAGCAAACTGGTTAAGCAAATTTATGTAACTGGACAAAAAGAGTTGTCTTTATTGGGTCTTATGTAAAAATGTAGTATATTTGCAGAATTAGAACTATAAAAATCCATTGTGTATTGTACCCACACACAGACTTCGAATTGTATATACTATTTTTATAATATCAACTGGCAGAAAACCAACAGCTGTAAAGTGTTATCCATGCAATAAAAAATAACAAGATTTTGGTATGTCACTGTGTGCAGTGAAGCAAGTTTGCTTTACCTTATTGAGCTGCCTGTAGTCAGTTTATCTCCTAGTCCTCTGTATTGATTTCAAATGTCTTCAAGTTGCTACAACAGCCTGTTGGAAATAATACATCATGTACCTAACTCTCTAGGGTGCTGCATTGCCTGTAAGAAGGGGAAGATCAGGATAAGTCGTGAGAAATTCCTGAGTGAGTAATCCTTGAGGAAAAAAATAAAAATATGTAAAAAAGGCAAAGAAAAAAAATAACACTTTCCATGCAACACATAGTACAGTCCAGCTTGCTAAAAGGGATCAATGTGTTAATTTTTATCAACTTGGACAAATCCTTTAAATATCATCCACAACATATGACAAACCTTACACACATACCTATATTCCACAGAATCAGGTATGAACTCAATGCTTACATCCACACAAAGGGAAAACAAGTAGCTTAAACAATTATTAGTAGGATCACGCATCACAGCATGTTGCTGTGAGTGCAGAAGAATGGATACTTAATTAAATCCTAATTTGTTCTTCACATAACAAATTGAAATGGTTCTAGAATGTCTCCCATCTCTCTCTTCTTTCAGGTAATATATATTAGTTCTTATAACTGAAATTCATTGTTTCAAATGAAGAATAGTCTGCCTGAATTTCCTCTAATTGTGACATGTGTTGACTCAACAAGTACCAAAAAAAGAATTATTTAAGCTAAATGATATGATTATTTACACTAAATACCATTTTGACCAATGATTTGAAACAAGGTAGGACCAGGAGCAGTGTCTCTTCAAAATCACTGAATTATTCACAGCCGTTTGTAGGTCCGCCAGATTGCATTTATTTGTTGGGTTTAGCCTTTACCTACAGTTGTGTGTGTCCTTTGCTGTGGTGGACTCTACCGACTTCTGATGTGGTGTGGGGCAGGGCAGCCCAACCTTCTGCTTCGGCCACACTGGGCAGCTCTTAGAGAAGCACCACAACCTCAGTGTTGACATGTAAAAACCGTATCGGATGACTTCTTGTTTTTACTTTTTTGTTTTCTCCCTTGAAAACCAAATTAAAGCTGTGAAACAAAGGGAGGAAAATGTCCCTGATATTACAGAAATTAGAGCCCTCCTTCCAGGGGTGATTAGTGCTTTGTTTCCAGCAGGGATGTTTCAAACCCACATCTTGTCACTAGTAATACAACAGCTATGTCAGAGAACTTGTTTTGAAATAGCTGTCACTTAACCTGATGATAAATATGGTCTGAGCCACATTTTCATATCATCTTAAATGGAAAGAAGATCCAGCTAGCACAGATTAAAAAGGTGGATCTCGTCTGGCAGCCTGGGACTCAACCGAAACCCCCTCATCAGCTGCAGCTGGCAGCCGGTCGGAGGCAGGGTAGGGAGAGCCACGCTGCCACTGCGGTACCTGGCAGACTGTACCAGGACAGGTCTGGCTGACCACTGCTGGCATCCTAAGTAGAGACTAGAATATGAGCCCATGTCTTGGCGCCTGTTAACACTTTAATGATAAAGTAAAACAAACTGAAAGTCTACTTCTGCATTAAATTGTCAGGTATACCAGAACTG
The DNA here is from genome assembly GCF_949628215.1 of Phalacrocorax aristotelis. Lineage (NCBI taxonomy): Eukaryota > Metazoa > Chordata > Aves > Suliformes > Phalacrocoracidae > Phalacrocorax > Phalacrocorax aristotelis. The sequence goes on from NC_134278.1 coordinate 67,404,441, forward strand.
CGTCTTTTAATGCTTTCACATCATCTGTTTTTATTCATATCTCAAGGAGTTAAGACCTGTGCCACTGCTGTAAACTAAAATAAAGACATACTCAGGGTAAAAAACAGAATAAATTTGCCTCCTGCCTTTAGAAGCTCCCACATTTAGCTCCATTATCGTTGCTACCCTTATTCTTATTGTACAAAACTCAGTACAATGCTCACTGCTGGGACCTAGCTTTTGATGAACAAGAACAAAAAGTTTGTATTAGGTTAATACTAAAATATTTTGAGGATCAAATAAAAAGCAAAGTAAATTCCCCAGAATAGTTTAAATCTTCTACTTAACAGGTGTCTGTAAAAAAAATCTCATGGAAGCGTAGCTATACAGAAAATGGGAGAGATATATTAAAAAGAAAATATTTCACTGTAATGTTTTGACAGGTTTCTATTTATTAACTTTAATGATTAGTAAGATCTTGTTTCACTTTGTCAGTGTTCCCATCTTGTTTCAGGATTATAATGGAAATAGAGCTCATATGAACTAGATACAGCATTTCACCAATATTTCGTTATTTTCTAGAAGCTAAATATTGCATTGGATAGGAACAAAGAAAGTAATGGTATTCTCTGTATCTCCTTGTTCAATCATTAATTCTTTATATTAAAAGTCAAATTTAACATATTTGAACATTGGTATGATATAGTAAGATGTTGCTGAACATATCTCCTCTTCCTGTCACTACTTTGTGTGGTGGTATATTGATTTGTAAACTTGTATACATTTTTGAATTAAAGAAATACTGTGTTTTGGACAATAACTTTACCTGGTGTGATTTGAAACCCAAAGGTATTAACGGCTTATTCGAATGGGCATCTAACTGTACGAGTGGGGGTGGGGAGGGTGCGGAGACGGAGCATGCTAATTGCCTACAACAGTTTAAGCAGCTTTTAAGATTTTTTTCTTTTTCCCCTAAAAGAGAAGTAGAATTCCATTTACAACCAAACTACAAATCCAGGAGAGATGCAAGAATGCTGCAGCCCACACTGCTGTACACCCAGGAGCTAATAAATTTGCGTCCCTTCCCAGCCTTTCGTGGAGCAATTGCTCAAACAGTAAATCATGGCAATATTAGTATGTCATGCTTTGTAGGCCCAACTGTGCCTTAAACACTGGCATTCAAGAATGCGTATTTCTCTGGCAGAGCTGCAATACACTGCGGCGGGGTGCTACTGAGTGCTAAGAATCCTTGCACACATGACTCTTCCACTCACGTCTGCAAGGACACCTCTTGGAGATGACTCCAGTAAGGCGGTGTCATGGTTTTAGCTGGGATAGAGTTAATTTTCTTCACTGCAGAGGGCATAGTGCTGTTCTTTGGACTTAGTATGAAAATAATGTTGATAACACACTGATGTAGTTGTTGCTGGGTAAGCGCTTATACTAGTCAAGGACATTTCCAGCTTCCCATGCTCTGCGGGGTGCACAAGAAGCCGGGAGGGGATGGGGCACAGCTAAGAGAGCGGATTCAAACTGGCCAAAGGGATACTTCATATTATGTAACGTCATGCCCAGTATGTTACCTGGGGCAGCTGGCAGGGGCTGGAGCAATCGCAGCGTTAGTCAGCGGGTGGTGAGCAATTGCATCATTTCTTGTTTGATGTTTCTTCCCTCCTCCCAAGGTTTCATATCTCTCTCTCTCTCTCTCTCTCTCTCGTTATTTTCCTTTTCATTATATGACTATTATTATTATTATTACTGTTTTATTGTAATTATTAAACTGTTCTTATCTCAACCCACAAGTTTTCTGACTTTGGCCCTTCTGATTCTGTCCCCCTTCCTACAGGGGTGGGGGAAGTGAGCGAGTAGCTGTGTGGTATTTAGCTGCTGACTGGGGCTAAACCATGACAGGAGGGCTTGATAACCCATCCACACCAGTGCAGGTGGTTAAGATCCAGTAGGATCTTATTAGGATCCAGTAAAGCCAGGAGGTTTTTACATGCTGAATACACTATGAGCAGGACACAGTCACCTGAAATTAAATTTTCATGTGAATTCATTGGAGTTAAAATTTTGCAGCACATAATGGAGAGTGTCACCTATTAATAGGCACTAAGCCAGTTCTTAGACTTACTGTTTTATTATTTTGATTAAAAATAGAAAGAAATAATGCTCTAAGTAACACACTTGAATTTCACTAGATGACCCTATTTACAAGTAAAACGAGGAAAACAAAATTCAAGACTTGGTTCCCCACTGCCCTCCATGCTGGATAGTTATTGATAACTATAAAAAATGTATGCGAAACACTATCAGCTTAGAATTGCTGGCATTTTAAAATGTACTTTCCACGTGTTTAATGACTTTCAAAAGGTGTGAGGCTGTGTAGAATTAATACCAAAAACTTTTCAGCTTATGCAGTATGTATTTTACATAACAATTATAAAACGAATGCATTTACTTGTATTTTAGCAGCTTGACTTAGAGTGACTGAATATGGTAACTTTAAGATGTGGCTGGTCTGATACTGCATTTTACACAGGTATTTTGATAAGTGTGAATGTAAATAACTGGAATTGTTACAAATGAATGATAGCTGCTTCTTGGGGTTTTATCTATACTGTAGTATATACCTACAGATACACACACACACGCGTGCGCGCGTATATTCAAACATTGTCCTCTGAAAAATAGACTATGAATTATCTTTTTTATATGCTACATATATTATGCTTGTTTATGGTGTTTTTATTTAACAAGCAAAAAAAAAAAGTGTGCTGTCTAGTTTTACAGTACTGGAGGATACTCTTGCTATACACAGTTCCAAGTGCCTTAGACAACTGTTTAGCTCTTTGAATTACAGATATATATGAATGAATATATATATGAAGATAAAATGAAGAAAATCACATCAATAAAAGTGTTCAAAAAATCTTCACAGAAAATATTTTTTCTTTAATCTCTAGCAAGTACATGTGCATGTATAATGGAGTTAACTTCAGAGATAAGTTATTTGTTGGAAAGTAGCCTCCAGAGACTGAATTAGAAGTCCCTGTGAATGGAAATGAAAAGCAGGAAAGTTCATGAAACTTTCCTTTGAATTTTGGAACTCCTTCAGGCACACTTGGTAGCTCTCTCATGGGTGGTGTATTCATGCAGAGGTGTGTGTTCAAAGTGGTGGCAGTTATTTTAAAAATACAAAATAAGTGTTGTAGCTTGATGGTTCAGAGACCTAATCTATGCTCCCAGTTTCCTTTTTTTTTTTCTTAATATGAGCAAGAAGTGGTTTCCACTAGTTTCAGTGGAATAACTTCATTGACAGCAGGTTTGCACCAGAATTACACCTACTGCACATGGACAGAACTGATCTGCACGGTTGAGGATTCAACCTAGTCTACAGTTTATCTGCCAATGCTTTTTAATTACTTTGTAATAACTTCTGCTTTGCAAGAACTAAGAGAAAAAATAATAGCATAAATTTTCTCACATGGAAGGCAAGTTATTGATTATATTAAGGAAATGCGTGTTTCCAGCGTATTATTTTTCAAGTGTCTGCCTCAACAGTGAGACTGTTCCAATATTGACTATTCTTCTTCAATAAAGCATAAAATAAGTGGTTAGTGACCTGAGTGCTTTTCACCTCAGTCTCTGTAGTTGCTCTTTGCTGAGTTTAAACTGCAAGGTGTCTCAGCAGAGATCACAATGAGAGAGTACAGCGGGATGGATAGCCATGTAAGGTTTAGAGGGAAGCAGAAGCTTAAGTGTCTCCATCTGAAAGACTCTCTCATACACATTTCACATACACGTGATAATAACTTTTGAATTTTGATATATCATAAATCAGTTGGAAGGAGATGACTCACCCTTAGGCATCAACAAAGGAGGCAATATGATACATATTATTGCTAAACACTCAATCTTAAAACTAACCTCCAGATGTATTACTGTTCGCATACATCATCAATCTTCTGTGATAAGGGAGCCTGTTGTTTTAATCACAGTGTGAACACCTAATATAGGTCCTTTCCCCTAAACGCTTAGAATCTAAACAGGAAATACAGGGCGGGGGGATGTGAGTTAAAGCAAGACAGAAAACGCTGAGACTTAAAAAACTGAACAGGTAAATTTAACTTACACATATGAAACAGATGATTAGCAACAGAGCTGAAAGCAAAAGCTGATTTTCCCACTTCCAGACTGACAATTATACTCCTAGATGAGATTTGGGGTATATGGAATGACAGTACTGCCACTATTAGATAGGGGGTCACCAGGTGTAGGGGATTGTCAGATGTAATCCTACTACTCTGCACTTCTGTGGATGCCAGAGCTACCTCAGGGACCTGGAAGCAATAAGGAATAATCTAATATACTTCATTACCCTACAGATAAATGCTAAGCACTGCATTTTTAACAGTTGGGTAATTCTGCTCTTAGTTACCTTGTGAAAAGCTAGCTCTGCTGTTCCACCTGTCAGTGGGTTTGCAGTATAGACATACTATAGAAAAGGAGTTGCTCCTCTCAGGTGCAGTCCTGAAAAAAACATTCACAGCATTCAGCCAAAGAGTTGCTAACCCTCCTGTACCACGAGGTGTGTACTACAACCTTCAGCTGGCTGACAGCAACAAGATACTCACCATGTACCTTTAGGAAGCAAGAGGAAAGGAAGGTCTAGCCTTTGCATGGATATAGGCAGCGATAATTTGAATCCTCTGCATACAGGAGTAATTTCAACAGATGGAGCAGATCAGATTAGTTCCTGCACTTTCCGTGAGAGTGTTGTGATGAAACTTGATGGTAAAGATGCAGGACTTCCAAAAACAATAGCCAGAAGAGTGAAAATCTGGGCTCTTTTGGAGCTTTAGTGACACCTACTGAAAAACAATGAAATCCACTCAAATACGATTAGAGCTAATATTTTAAGGTATACATATACGTATATATTTAGCTGCATACATATACACACATAATATGTGGATAATTCTTTGTTAATTTTCAGTAACAACTTTTCCATAGTTGTTGTTTTAATCGTCTATGTGCACATGGAAGACTGGTCCCTCTGTGTTTCACACTTCCTTTTTGAAACGTAATGAAACAGTTTTACATCATATTCCTAAAATACCAAGCATACTTTTTTGGTTTTTCTCAGCAAGGAGCACATATGCGTGTGCCCGTGTTTGCGCCCAGGCATGCTACATGGCATAGGTGCAATTTATGCAGTGTCGTATCACCAGCAATAAGAACTCATATATGGCAAAACACCGTTAATATGTATTATTTACACCTGTGCCTTCAAATTCAGCCTGGGTATGAGCTTGTGCAGAGCCACATTGCAAAGGTGCACACCAGTGACCCCTGTGGCACAGCTAGTTGAAGAGGCCTGTTCTGCCGGGCCAGAAGGCGAGTATCGCTGTGCCTCCTATCTCACACAGGTTCTTCATAAGTTTATTGTAAGTTCAAAGTTTATCGCATCTTACTGTAGCGCCCGATCACCTCCCTGCCCCTCTCCCCGGCCGCCCTCAGGCGCCCGCCCTGCGCCGCCCCGCCCCGCCCCGCCCCGCCCCCAACAGCCGCCCCCAACAGCCGCCCCCAACAGCAGGAGCAGGGGGTGGAGTCCCAAGCCTAAGCCACGCCTCTCCGCCGGCGAGCCCCGCCCCGCCCCCGCCCCTTTCTGCGAGCCACGGCACGGTCGCTGCGCAGGCGCATTGCCCTTTGGCCCGCTCCCGAGTCCTCCATTGCTGCCCTCTGGCGAGCGGAACCATTCTCCACTACTGGGGGGGGAGAAGGAGGAAGATACGTATATGAATGGTGAGGGAAAAGCACTCTGCTTGAGCTGACGGAGCCCCTCTTTTATTAAAGAGCTATTCAAGTCTGAGCAAACTCTCGCTGTTGTTGTTACTGTGAAAAAAAAGGGTCAAGAGTTGCAGCTGATCGTCTTCCCCCCCCGCCCTTGCTCACTGGTTTATCCCAAGATGGAGGCTGCAGCCGATCGGTGCTGAGGGCCGGTCCGCGTGAGGGCGAGCGGGTCGAGGGGTGCGGGCAGCGCGCGCCGCCTGTCCTGTCCTGGCGCCATGGTGAGCAGGGGCGGAGGGCACCGGGCGGCCGCCAGCCGCTCGCTCAGCCACCCACCCGCCCACCCACCTGCCTCTCCGCTCTCCCCCAGCCTTTGGGTTGAAATCGGGCCGTTTCCGTAGCGTGGAAACTTGCTGGGCTGTCCGGGGGCTTGCACCGGGCCCGGGCCCGGGCCCGCCACGGGGAGCGGCGGCGGCTGCGGCGGGGGGGCGGGCCGCGGCGGCGTGGGAAAGCGCCGCAGAGGGGCGGCCTGCCTACCTCCCCCGGCGGCGGCCTGGGCCCCGGGGCGCGTGCCGCCAGTAAGCCGACCTGAGAGGTGTTTGTCCGGGTGGCGCGTTGCCTGCTCCCGAAAACTTACCGTATTTCCTTTTACCGTTGCTCCAAGTACAAGATTTTAAAGCGCGGTTTGGGGTTTTTAGCTGAAAACATGTGGCAGCTGATGTGCTCTGGACTTTGATATGACACGGTGCGTAATGTTGTACGCTTAAAGTTACCAGGTGGAGAACATAGGTTAGGTCTGTAGAGTAGTTTCCGAGTTGCATACTTCTGCTATTAACGCTTTTTCGTAGGTAAGTAAAGCAGGAAATTTTGTGATAAAAGCGTTTCCCTGGGTCAGATGTGCTAACTTGTAGAAAAGCCTTTTCTACCCAGTTGAGAATGCTTCAGACTTTTGTTGATCCTGAATGTAGATATATTCTTGATGTTATAGCAAAGTCTGCGTAACGGTGCAGTCGATAGTTTTCATGGCCGATACCAAATTACTGCTGTAGGAACAGCTGCCTAAACAATTTTCAAGAAGCTAGGTGTGTCTAGATGGATTTCCTTATGTCAGTTTCCTGTGTTTCTTGGATGAAGTTTGTTTCAGATTTGACTCAGTGTTTAGAAAGTAGTTACTTTAAAATTCCTTTCTAGGATAATGTCTAATATGTATATGCTACAATCAAATATTTATTTTAGCAATGTATTGCCATTTTGCAGCTGAATACAGCTGCGTGTGCTGTTAGAACATACGAAATGGCTGTTGTGCATGTGGTGAGAAGAGTTAGGCTACCACTAGTCTCTTTTTCCTATGTCTCTAAGTATATGTTTATAAGACATTGCCTTAAAAGGAATATAGTAGCATGCTCCAGGCAAAAGATTCTCTTTATGTGTATTTAATATTTAATTTATTATTAATGGTTAACCAAATGTCCTTTTGCAGCCTCACAAGAAGAAGAAGCCCTTCATAGAGAAGAAGAAAGCAGTAACGTTTCACTTAGTGCACAGAAGTCAGAGGGATCCGCTTGCTGCTGATGATACTGCACCCCAGAGAGTTCTGCTGCCTACACAGAAAGTAAATACTTGCTTTAAACATTGAGGTTCATTTAGGTAAGAAATGTTGCAGGAGAGAAAAGTGGATATGCAATCATACAATTAAAAAACATAGTCTGAGAAGAGGTAGTTTTTAGTCCAGCTTATTGAGAAGAAGGGGATGTTGTAGGGAGCTTGATATTTGTGAGTTACTACGTGATGGGCTGAAGGATTACTAACTGGCAGTAGGGATATAAATGTATTTAAAAAACCAATAAAGGTTGCCTGACCCACCTTAAAAAAACAGGCTATGTTAGTTATGCTGCTTATGGAAAGAGTTGTTTATGGTCCTGCTCAGACACCACCTGAATGCTGAACGAGACAGTTACGCGTTCTAATTGGTGGTGCGTTAGGGTAATGAGTGAGGAGAGGCTACAAGGGCTTTAGAATTCAGGCATTGTCAATAGATGTGTTACTCTTCCTTTTGCTAATAAGTTTTAAATGGACTTAAGTAACTAAATGTATTTCTTTTTACGATTCCAAGGGGCATGAGGAGCAAAGGAGGGAAGAGCAGCGGAAGTATGGAGTCTTCTTTGATGATGACTATGACTATTTGCAGCATCTAAAAGAAGCTTCTGGTCCTTCTGAGCTTGTTCCTTCTGTGCATGGACAGCAAAGCAGAATTGTTGTCACAAGTGAGGGCCACATAGAAGATGAAATTCAGCGGGTTCCAGTAGGTACTATTTTTGCTAATAATAAGATTATGCTGTTCTTTGGAGTAACCATATATATACTTCAGGCAATGAAGTATGCCATTGCTAGTCAGTCACTTCTAATTGAGGGACTTTGGTTTAACAAAATACTGTCATTTAGTTGAAACAGGTGTTCTTGGTCAGAAACACCTTTTAGGTACAGTTTGGTGATACTACGTAAGATTTGAAGTTTAGATGTGTATGTTAGTAAGCTTTTGATAAGCCTTTCAGTAAAGGGGGAATTTCAAATGTGTGGTAGTGTTCTCTGAAACAAAAAAAAATATTACAAATTTCACTGTTTCTGCAGTACAACCATTCTCTAAAACACTTCAGAGGTGTAAAAATACTGTGTCTATACCTGGAGAATATCAGAGAGATGAGAATTAATACTGCTAATGCTTTACCTAGCTTTCATTGCATAACTGAAAATTTGCCACCAATGAAGTGGTGCTTGTCTTAATATTTAAGTAATACTCACAGAGATTCTTCTGGTCACGTGATTATCTGCACGTTTGTTAATGTGAGCTCAAATGAGAAACTGAGAACAAATATATGGTGGTGATGGGGTGTTTTTTTTTCTTTTCTAAGGCTCCATCTATTAAGTTGCCTTCCTCAGTATTTGCCACAGAGTTTGAAGAGGATGTGGGCTTGTTAAATAAAGCTGCTCCTGTTTCAGGTATCATTAAATCTTTTACCTTTCTGTAATGTGAGTTGCCATCTAGGCAGTAGGTGGTAATTATGGGTTTGATTACAGTGTCATATTTGTTTTGGTTTAGAACAGCTCCGTAGCAGACATAAAGAATGATCTATAAGAGGCCTATGTTTCAACTTGAGACCTGTTTCTGTGGTTCACTAATAATAGCTTTTCAGCTTTGCTTGGGGGGTGGAATTCATGAGCTCTTACTCTTGTGTGGCAAATACAAACTAAAAACGGGAAAACTGTAGCTAATACTATTGATTTATTACTCTATCTGTTTGAATCCAAGTCTGGGACTGGATTTTCACTCTCAAAATTTCTCTTCTCAAATGCTCAGTGGTGTTTACTTCCTTAGTATTCTTTTAGTATTACAGGCTGTAAGAATGCTTTTGTTTTGTATCCATGCTTGCACTGAACATTCACCTTACAGCTATCTAATATTTTATAACAGGGAATAATTGTGGTAGTTCTCTCTGTCCTGACAGGAGGATGCTAAAGACACTTTGGTTAATTGCAGTAGAGAAACACTTCTGACCTTCTCCAATATAGGGAATTTTAGGGGGTGGGAGGTAGGGTTGGCAGTTGATCGTACAATACTTTAACTTGGATATTTTTCCTTCTCTAGTATTCTAAGTAAAGTATATTAAAACACATTTATGGAAGCTTAACAGCTCTGGGGAATGTTGTTTTCTGCATGAGGAAAATTGACAAGAGGCTGGTGACTTGCATGGGCATGTACCAATCTACAAATTTTATTGAGAGGTTTTGTGATTCTTAGGTTTAGTCTTTCCTTAGTGCAAATTAACAGTCTAGTTGGATTCGGTTTTATAAAGAAAAGTAGCTTCTTAATGTCAGAGAAACTTAAATATTTATGTTTTCTGTTTGTTTTTTTTTTAACTTTCTAGGGCCACGGCTAGATTTTGACCCTGACATTGTTGCAGCTCTCGATGACGATTTTGACTTTGACAATCCGGACAATATCCTGGAAGATGATTTTGTTCTACAAGCAAATGAACTGCAGAAGGGGTATAGAGCTTTGTAGAACTGTTTGTCCTGTGTAAATAGGAATGATGCTATTTGTTATTTTATTTGTTGTTATAGGAAGCAAGAATGGTTTCAGATTTCAAATTGAATTCTTAGCTGTGTTAAAGGAAAAAAATATTACCTTGTGTTATATGGGTGGTAGCTTATAAAATCAAATTTTCATGTGTTATTCAAGAGATGAGCTCAAAATAACAAATGAAACCCATGGATTATATGTATTTGTTTACAGATGCAGTGTATGGAATAATAGGATTCTTGAACTATTTAGAACATTACCATCTCTCACATTTGAAATAAGTCAGTAATGATACTGATGAAGGCTAATGGGTGTTTCCAGAAGCTTTACAAATGCTTCACCTGATATCCCACTGCATATTGTTCAGGTTTTGGTATCATTCCCAACATTCTATGAACAATGAGAAATTTTGCTAGTTTTAATATTCAAGAATGCAGCTGGTGTTTTTCTTTTTCCACTTTGACAGGTGTAGCTGTATGTAAACATACTCTCATTCTCAGTGCACAGATGTGTGATCCAACAGTTACCAGGAATGTTTTCAGCTTTCAAACAAACGTATTGTTACGCTGACTTTAGTAGCACCGTTACTGCTAAACTTGTTTTTATTTTACTGGCTTGAAAATAATCACTTTTTATCTTGGCCTCTCAAGATTTGAATCTATTATTGCCAAATGGTGTCAGATAACCCAGCATTGGCCAGAGCTGTGGAAAGGTCCATGTATGATTCTAAAACCATTTTATACTTCTGTTCAGGGGATCAGATGCTGAGGATGAAGATGAATGGGAAGATGTGGAGGACGATAGTGATGAAAAGGATAGTTGTAGTAATGATAAAGACTATGATTCAGAAGGTCCTTTATCAGATGATGGGCTGAATGGACAGACAAAAGAATTTCTTTTTATGCAAGAAGAAACCAGGAGTCGTTTCACGGAATATTCCATGACATCTTCAGTAATAAGAAGGAATGAGCAGTTAACCCTGTTGGATGACAGATTTGAGAAGGTGAGGCGGCTCAAGAATGTAACTGTTAATCATGAGGGTGTTAAATGCTGCTTTGTCTTTTTATTCATCTCAAAGTGGTGTCCTGTATCCCTGCCCGAATTCGTACTGCCTTCAGTAGTCAGGGCATTTAACAGCTGTTCTTTGCACATATTCTGCACTTAATATTGTGTGCGCTAAGTGGCTCATATTACATAGTGTTAATTATTATTAAAAGGCCTGACACTGATATTGTTAAACAAAACTATTCCAGTCACTAATCATTCATAGTTGGTGTTACAATTTTATCTGAAAGGCTCAGTTCAATGCACCACGTCACGTACAAGTGCCTGGTAAAGACTCAGTTCTTTCACCCCTTCTCTGCAGTGTGCCAAGTATGCATTCATGAAATGATGTCACAGCAGTGGAAATATGGTGTAACTTTTTCCTTGAGCAGCACCAGGCTTTCTTAATGTACAAATTGAAATAACACATCAGAATAAGAAATACTTTCCAGAAGCTGATTTATATATTATTAAAAGATAACTTTGTGACTCTGGTGCTGAAAGAATACTGACAGTAAGAAGGGAATCGTGCTGCAGATGCGTTTGGCAGTTGTTTATCAAGTGAGAGGGGAGAGGAAAAACGGCAAGCAGAAATGAATGTGCAAATCTTCTTTAAGCTAACAAGAAGTTGCATGACAAATGTGATCTAATTACAGATATCCACTTCTTTATTTTAGTTTTTTGAACAATTTGATGAAGATGAAATTGGAGCCTTGGATAATGTGGAGTTAGAAGGCTATATTAATACGGACAATGCTCGGTTGCAGGAAGTCCTGAATGATTACTATAAAGAGAAAGCAAAGAAGTACGTATTCCCAGAAGTACTGCTTCACATAAGTACTTATGTAATCCTGTGTTTATACTGAAAGTTTTTGTATGTTGTTTCCAGTTCATGTACTTGGAGGTTACATCCTGTGGTAAAAAGCAGCTACATATGAGTATTAACCATTTTTTTTATGTCACTGAATGTCAGTCTTTGCTTATGAAATTGTAAAATTAGGTGGAGGCATTTTGTTGGTTTATGTGAAATTATGCTCCTTTTGTAAAATTGTGTTGAATTCAGAGTAAGTAATATCTAGAGGCATTCTTCCTTTTGCTTTTTAGTGTAGCTTACCTTTCTCCTTATACCTTTACTTTTGGTTTTAACAGGCTCTGTAGCCAAGCATATTCTGTCCTGTTGGCATGCAGCTGATTCCACTGTATACCTAGTCACACGATATGTGTGACTGTTGCATGGGTGCCGCTGTTTGCAGCACTGCAAAAATCAGTGCTTATAAAGCAACCCTGTGTCAGTGTAAGGCTACATTTCCGCAGTATCTTTACTTTGTCTTGAAGCAGGTGATATTATCCCAAAGTTAAATGGCTAAATGTTCTCACATTAGTCTTATGCTTCCTGACTGAAAGATATGGCAATGTGTCCCTTGTAGTGAAAGATGACTGGTCAGTAGCAGAGCCCATAATCACCTCTAGGGCTGCCTTGATTACAGGCTAAAAAGTATACCCTCTTCTCTTCCTGTCCTCCAATCACAGATTTTGTGTGCCACATAATTTTGAAACGCAGAAATACTGCTTTTGTCAACTGTGTCTCTTGTCCTACTGTTATGGCTTATTTGGGGAGTCTTACTTAAGGAAACTTACTTTTGATGCAAGTTTCATGAGGTTTTACTGAGGGGAGACTGCATTTACATAACTACACGTTTTCAAGAAAAGATAAACTTTTTTTTTTCTGGACTTCAAAGTTGTGTGAAATTGGATGCTCTTGAACCCTGTGAAGATATAGACTCTCCTGTGAATGAAGAAAGTGAGGAAGAAAAGGAAGAAATAGTAGCTGTAGTTATTGAAGAACCAAAAGAAAAGTGGGATTGCGAATCCATTTTGAGTAAGTATTTCGGAGTTCACGTGTTTGTTCCTAGGACTTCAAAGTAAATGATAGGTGATCTCATAACTTTTCTAACAGTGCTTTAGGTAAAATGGTTTATGCTTCTGGAGCACAGCAGCAGGAATTCTTGCTAGATAAAACTACTGGTTTTGTGTGGATAACTTAATTGTGCTATTTTATATCTCGAAAGACTAAATAATAGTACAATTCAAAATAGATTTACCTAATTTCGATTTGCAAGCCCTTCTTCACTACTTTTTTTTCCTTTGTGACCTAGGTACATATTCAAACTTATATAATCACCCAACACTTATTAAGGAGCCATCAAAGGTAAAATCATTAAACTTATTCTGAGTAACAACCTGGCCTGGGAAAATTTGAGACAAAAGTGATTGTTTTCTCAATGGATATCTGTTTTTAAAAGGAGGAGGGAGCAGAAAAGAGGTTTGGGGAGGGTGCTAGCCTCTGGTATTACTTCTTCACTGAAGAAGAGTTTGGATGTTCTTTTTTCTATTAGAAGGAAAATTGAGTAAGTTCAAAATGTCTGTAATAGCTAGGCAGAAACGTAGAGAGGAAGGAACTTATTACTGTCTTGTTATCTGTGATATACCTTTGAGTAATCTGTGTCTCACAACCACATATTAGGTTTTTCTTCTTGAAAATAGGCTTGTCTTTCCCTTCTACAGATTGAAGCAATTTATTCTAGTTCTTTGGCCTTCCAGACGTTCCCCATCATTAGAGCACAGCTTGATGTTCCAGATGTATGAGATTTTGAAAGGAAACCTTTTTCTTGAAAGCTTGTAAAGGAATATTAAGCGCCTACTTAAGTTGGGTTTTTTTTCAGTAATATTTAAATTAAAGGGATACATGTTTTCTTGTTCTGGGAGGCCAGATTCTGCTTACAGGTGTGTTTGATTTCTTACTTTGGGATTAATGTGCATTTTTCTGAGGGAAGAAAATAGTATGAGGAAACTTGTGTTATTGCTGTTAAATCTGAATCTAATGGTTTTATACTGATAAAGGAGTGCGACGTGCACTTCTTGGAGGGAAAGCTAGGGACCATTAATACAATGCGCTCTCTATTTTAGCCCAAACCAATAAAAGTTTCCCAGAAGACCGGAATTCCCCTACACGTCTTGCCTCAGAAAGGTCTTACTGCTAAGCAGATTGAACGCATGCAAATGATTAATGGCAGTGACCTGCCAAAAGCATCGACGCAGCCCCGTCCCAAAGATGAGAGCAAAGAGGATCGCAAAGCTAGAAAACAGGCAATAAAAGAAGAGCGAAAGGTATGCCTTATTTTAAAGAAAACCCTGAGAAACATAGTGTTATCTGAATTCTGTCTTATGAACTTTTTTTAAAGCTCTTTTTTTCTTGTGTCTGGAAATTAATGGGAAAAACTTGCTGGTCTCAAAGGACTGATTATTGCTTTTTTAAAAAAATCCACTGGAAAGAAAGTTAACCTCATAATTTTGTCATCCTAATTTCCTATTGGAAATTTTGGTCTGTTATTGTGGCCACTATTACATATATAACTTCAGAAGGAGCCCTCATATTTCCTTACTATCTAGGGAAGCAAAGAAAACAGTTAAGATGTTTCAGATCACACAAAGTGAAAAAAGTCTCTGAAAGAAATGTGGAAAATCTAATTGGCCACAATGATACACTAGTTGTTTTATTTGGGAGCAGAAATTGCTGGCATATTAGAAGCTTCAGCTAATTAAAGATGATAATCTTGGCTTTACACATATTAATTTGACTACTAATAATTAGTGCCATCAATAATATTACTGTCCAGATTGCTGCTGTCTTCATGATCTAGAACTGTTAATGGCTTCTTTTTGCACATTATGCCTATTTTGTAAAGTTGTAATTATTCATACGCGCAGGAACGCAGAATGGAGAAGAAAGCCAACAAGCTAGCCTTCAAATTGGAGAAAACAAGGCAAGAAAAAGAGTTGCTCAATCTGAAACAAAATGTTCAAGGACTGAAGCTGTCTTGATGAAACTGAGGAACTTCATGTGGAAACATCCTTAAGTTTTCATTTGTATTGAGAAGGGAACGGCTTTGCTCAAATGCTACTGTAACAGGAACAGTAACTTGTCATTCTTTCTGAAATGAAGTTATACATAAAACAAGGTATTAGTGATGTCTAGTCTGCCGTGAGTGACATGGCAACTGTTACAAAGTTTCATTACAGTAGAGATGTAATAAAATTACAAAAAAATATTTTTCTTACAAGCTATCACTGGACAAAGTTTTATATTTCTTGAATGTATTTGACAAATCAGCAGAATCCTACAGATTTGATCTGATTAATAGAAGAATCTAAATTATTTCCATTTACAAAGCAGTATATCCTTTTATGTCTTCTCTCCCCTATACTGATAATTAAATACAGTTCCTTGATATAGCACAGTTTTGTAAATTGAGGTCTTTTCACCCACTGCTGAGTTCTCTTCTCGGTTGGTTATTTATTGTTCAGGTACCATTATGAAACATGAAAAATAACCTCTTGTAAACAGGTGTCTGAAAAGCTGCTGTGTTGCTAGGCATCCCTGTTACCTAAGCTGAATTTTTATACTTCTTAGCCAATAAAATCTGTTGCGACAAGTTTTGCAGTTATCGTAGCCTGCAGAAAATGAAATTTTCCACTAAGTAATAACAATGGACCATGTGAGCTTTGCAAAACAGAATCAAGTGGACAGAGGAGGGAACTGAGAGAGAGGGGGAAGCATTTGTTTTGCAACTCTATCCTTGGAAGAACTGAGAGACTGGTAAAAGGGAACGTCCCACCTCAAAAGACACCGAAAGCTGAGTGATCAAGTATGAAGTCAAGGAGGACAATTAGTTGGGGTGTTTATACATGCTGATAAGAACTAAAACTAAGTGTCCTCTAGGTGAACTGTCCTGTATTATAATACTAAAAATCACACCCATAGGTCAGAAAGCCCCCTACTGCCCTGCCTGAGCATGCATGGCAGATTTAAAGGGAGCTGTCCCCGTAAGACCAAGTAAGGAAGAAACTGGCCAATGGTCAGCCGGGGGGGCGGGAATAGTGGCTGTTACTGACACGCGGAGCTGCATAAATACCTTGTGGTTTGTCGGTGCGGGGCACTGGCCTTGCGGAGTTACCGCCTAGCACCAATCTTTTTCATTCATTTCATATTTGCGCATATCTCCGCCCCGTGTGTAGTCTGGTGTTTTGCACACTGGGCGAATGAACCTGCCTTTGGGGAACAGTTGCAGTAGTCAGTGATCCTTACCGTTGCTGTTGAAATCAGCTTTGCTGAAAGTACTCGATCTGAGTAGTACGGCAAACAAAAGAGCAGTTGCTTAGGAAAATACTGTATGTTGCAGATAACCATTGTCTTGTTCAGATATTCTTCACATCTTGCATTCAGTTTGGTTTCACTGAAGTACGAATTTATGACCCGCTGCAAGGACTCTCTGAAGCTGAGCTGAGGGCCAGTATCTTTAAGCTTGCGGTGATCTTCTATTTCTGTACTCTGCAAGTGACATGAAGGGGATTTGTAGTCAGTCCTCCTGCATCCTTCTGTATTCCTGAGAAACACTCATGGAAACATTCTGTCTTAAGAATGAAGATTGTGTCATGTTTAGTGTGCCACCTGCTACTTTCTGGAATAGTGATGGTCTGCCCTGAGCCATGACTGGGCATCGCCGGCTCCTAATGACTTACAAACGAAATGGAATAAATGTGGGTGCAGATGGCCCGCTCTCGCTTTCCAGCCCCCCTCCCTGCATTTAGGCAGTGGTGACTTTGAGCACTCTGCCGTCATCTCCTTGCCCAACTGTGATGTTATTGTGAAAAGGCATACCTGAGCAGTCATGTGGAAAACAAAAAGCTGTCCATCGTAGTAAAGGAGAGCTTGTGCTTCACAGAGGCAAGAGAAATAAGGTAGTTCTGCAAAAGGGAACCCTGGCACGTGGCTGTAGATGTGCCTTTCTGACAATGAAATACTGTTTCAGCAAGTGCTCAGTCCAAATGCTGACTGACAGCCAAAAGCCATCCTGTACTGTGTAACTGAGGCTCTTGCACGGTTTGAATTTTACACAGCTGCCCGTAGTCAAGATCTGGTTCCTTGTGCAACCTGTGGAAAACATTTTGCACAAGATGTTCCAGTAAAACAAAACTTCTGTCTGTTTTCCTTTTTTTTTTTTTTTTTTAAATGGGAATGTCAGTGCATTTAGCTGAAAGGGATGGTGAGCACTGGGGAAGAAGGAGGTGGCTGCTAGCAGACAAATGGGTTGAACACATGTTTAAGAGAGCAAATGATTTAATAACTGATTTCATTAGTGAACTTGGTTAGAGAATTAATGTTCATAGAAATATTGTGACTTAATCTGCAGTCTTGCACTATCTTAATTTACCTGCTTGTCCGAAACCAGATGTTTACTATATATCACATTTAAAATAACATATTGTCTCTTGGTGAGATATAAATTGCTAACCTGAAGCTTCCTTTGTGTTCCAGGTTTCTAGGCAGAACTTGTTATTTCAGGCTTCCTGGGAAAAATAGACTAATAAACCATCTGATAAGTAGTCCCTTTGACAGCATAATGTAGGCACCAGGCTCTGTTCCAAAGCCTGCTGAAGTGAATGAAAAGATTCCCCCTGACCTCCCTGATCCCTGGATTACAAACTAAATGGGTGGCTGCACAGTTTGCCTGGCACAACCCAACTGCGGGGTTTGTCTGCAAGGGGGGTTCTGCACTCACCCCCCCCCCTCAGTTTGCATTACTGATCCCATGGCTCTGTGATAAATCAGATCAGCCCCGTGATAGAACTAAAAACTGATTTAGTAAAACAAAAAGAAAAGACAGGGAAAATAGGCTGAAAGCTGAGTAACTGTGAGCATGGAGATGCAGGTGGAACTACCCCGTGTTACTTACTAATTCCATGTTTTGGACCTCAGATCAAATACATTAAGAATATGATGGTTTAATCCAGCAAAATAATTTGAAAATACATGGTTTTGGGGAGGCAGGAATTTTCTTGTCACTATGACTAGTGTGAGATAAAAGTCCTGTAATCCCTGTCCATGCCCCAGTGATGCAGGACTGGCATGCTCCTTGGTAAGCAAGGCACCAGTATCTGCCGCCCTCTTGGTCCTGCAGAGGAATTCTCCTCTTAAGTTTGCTGTCAAAAATGTCTAGAAACAGAAGATAAGGACCTGAAGCACCTGAATAGAAAGGTTCAAAGGGAAATTAGAATGTAGAAACACTTGTTGTGGTAGAATGAGGTGCTGCTTGGCCTAGCTGAGCTGCAACGGGAATGCCTTGCTCAGGCAGCTGCTTAACTCATGGGAAGCGGGTGGGTAGCATAAAGAAACTAATGAGAAGATCAAGAAGAAAACTGAGAACAGGAAAGGGGGGCTAAGCAAAGGAAAATAGGAATGGAGCCTTTAATTTACCAGCTGTGCATGGGCTCCAACAGGTGTGATCCACAGCGCAAGAGCAAGGATGTAGCTTGGCCCTCGCTTTCACGTTGCTCCTCACAAAGGGGACTGGCCATCCTGTTGCAGAAGAGAGCGGTCAGTGCTAAAATCTGAGGCGCTTCTGAAGCTTAAGACCTCCTTTGTTGAAAGGTGTGGCTCTTCCAGAAATTCAGCACTGGGTGTGTACCTACCTAAAATTTCCCCATGCTTTCAGCTGCAGGTGTTGTCCCTAGTTTTCCTTCCGAGTTGCCAGGTTATGTGTGCTGGTGGGCAGCTGCTCCCTTTCAGCCTGGGGCTGTTGCTGTTTTAGTGGTGCTGATGGGATGGACAGTGCTGCTGTTTGTCAGGGGAGCCGCCGGTCTGGAATACTTATCTAAACTCAAAGAACTGATAGTGTAAATATCAGCCCCTTGAACAGGATCACTCTGTTCTCCCTCTTCACCAAGAAAGAAAGAAAACCAAGGGGGGGTGGGGGGGTGGGGAGTCCAATGGGACTGTTCCTGTTCACAGACCCACTCTGTTATTCTCTGCAAGTTGTTATTTGTGCTGGCCTTCAGCATGTCCCTGAGCAGAACAAACTGGAAATGGCTTCTATTTCTTATTTGTGTCAAACTGCAGCTGTACTTGGACAGCTTTTTAAAGTTTTGCTGAACTCCTTCAGGAGTTAAACTGAACCCAAGATAAATACTGCTTCAGCTCCCTGCTCTTGAATAAAAGTAATTTTAAAGCCTGAATAAGGAAGCGTATTAACAAAGCATGACTTCAACCCATAAACAACTGTTTTTCTTTGCATCCCAGCTGAGACATGATCCAATATGCAGGAAAGTCTTCAAGAAGAAGCGTAAGCCCTTCAGCTCTGTGAAACAGAGACTGCAGGGAACAGAAATCACCACTGTGAAGAAGAAGCCCCCGGCAAAAGGTATAGTTAAAATTGAAGCATGTGTGTTATCTCCATACAAAGTCTTTCATTCAGTAATGCTATTGTTTCCTCTGGGGACAAAACCTGGATGCTGTGGATGAGTCTCACATATGTGCTTGATTCAGTGCCAAATTCATTCCTCCCCCTCCCTGCATGGCTAGTGTTTGAGAATATTCCTCCATTCAGAAGCCAAACCAGTAGGTGTCATGACTACTCTGAGCACATGTCTCTGCTCTTCTAGGAAATTTTCAATTAAGTATTTTAAAGACTATGTGAGTGTCTGACAACTTCCTCTTCACTTAAATCTGAACAAGAGTGTGATCCAAGATGGTTGGTGCATGAATGCCCCAGGTTGAACCCGAGAGCTGTCAGTAGCCGCAAATATTCCATGGATGAAGCTATGGAGATTCACTGCTATGGAACTGAAGGGTTTCAAAATGTAT
Organism: Phalacrocorax aristotelis; assembly: GCF_949628215.1. Lineage (NCBI taxonomy): Eukaryota > Metazoa > Chordata > Aves > Suliformes > Phalacrocoracidae > Phalacrocorax > Phalacrocorax aristotelis. The sequence continues at coordinate 67,424,036 of NC_134278.1, forward strand.
TTAATTTGAACTTATTTACAGAACTTGAGGGGAAGAGGCTTAAGCTCTTACTGGAACAAGGTTTTTTCCATGCATTGTTGGGGAGGAGGCAAATACACATGGAAATGCATGTGTATAGCATTACCCAGAGATGCTAAATCACTGCTATTTTGGTATCCATGCAGACTGCTGTTGTAAAATGTCCTTTAAAATCAGTTGTGGAAAGAAACAGAAGTGTACAAAGGTTTAAAGCAAGAAGACGACTCTGACAAGTGGAGGAGAAGGGAAGGTGTTGGTCATAGTGTCTCTTCTATTCCCTCTGAAGAGCCCTTTGGTCTGCCACGACCAGAGTGTTTTGCTGGAGAGCGATGTTCTTTTATCCATCTTCTGGTGCCGTCAATAGACGGCAAGCAGCCAAATCAGCTTTCCTATGCCTTTCAAAAAAAAAAAGAAAGCAAATTTCTTTTGTTTGTAGCATTTTTCCTTTCCCTCAGAAAGGAAGAACCCTCACTCTATGATTTTTTCCTGTCCCTTGCAAGTGGGAAATATAGTTTGTGTCTTCCTTTATTCCATTACAGTAACAGCCAGAAAAGAAATCTAACTGGAGGCAGCACCATGAGGATTTTATTAATACTATTCAATCAGCCAAGCATGTCACAAAAGCTCTGAAGGAGGGCCACCCCCTTCCGCCTCCTCCCCCACCAAGCATCAATCCAGGTTTGTGGTCTACTTTATCTTATTACTGATCTTGTACTGATCTTTGGTAAAGCAGTGACCTCTTATTATCCACAGCTGGGCTTCAGTTTTGCACCCCCAGCACAACACAATGTGAACATTAATTCCCTTTGCTATCTCTAATTTTCAGCTGTATTTCTCGGATTAAATTGAATAGGAGTGCAATGCAGAGGTGGGAGGGAGAAAGAGAAGACTAACTGTACCTTTTAAGTTTAAAGGCAGCAAGTTTGGGGTCTGATATTAGACAGTGCTTTGGGAAGAGAGTCGGAATGCCTGTGTTCTAGCACAGGATGCACCACGGTGTAATAGAGGGAGAAGTACATCCCCTCCACATTCAAAACAACTGCAGTGCACATGGGCTTCCCCACTGCCATGTGATGGCTTTTCCACTGTCTCCTCCTCCTGTGTTGTTAGGGGAAATCAGTTAGAAAAAGACAAGTCTGGTTTACTACTAGTACCAGGTGTGGTCTCTGCACAGAGCTCACTGTGTTCAAAGTTACAGATCCAAAAAGATCCACATACAGCCAGTATTTATCATGATATGTGATTTATGAAACATGGGGAGCAATCTTGGAAAGGGTCTCAGTGCAGTCCTGCCTGCTTTAGGAAGGCAGAGGGAGGGAGGGGGAAGGGGGGAGGCTCTCTGGGCTCACTTCCAGAGGAGGAATTCGTGACTGATAGCAAAACCAGCTGCCGTGACTCCAGCCTTTCTCCTCTTCTAGATGACTGAGATGCAATATAAGCAGCAGGACACATCTTCCTTCCTTGATTGGGGTCAAGCTCCCCTCTGAATTTCCACTGGTGAATTCTTTAATGACTCTGTTATTTCTTGTCTGACTCTACTGACTCTAAAACCAGACCCCTCCCTTTCCTTCTCCCTCTTGGAGGAAACCAAGTTGTGCAAGAGCTGCTGCGGTTGTGGAGAAAGGAATTGAAGAACTGCTTTTTAGGAAAGACAAATTGCTGAGGGGCCTAGTGAGGATGTATATCTTATACTACAGGACTGGAGAGAAAGCGTATGGATTGTGGGGAGGAGAGATATTCCCCTTCCCTCTCCTCCTCCTCCTCCTCCAAATAGAGCCCTAAGCTCCCCGTTCTCCCCCAAAGTGCCAGGTCCTCCTGCAAGCCCCCCTGAAGCCAGGCATCTGCCCTGTCTCATCCTCCCCTGCTCTCTTCAGAACCATTTTGCCCATGCTGCTGTTCTGGGGCTGGCTTTTGGTGGCTGCGTGGGCCACCTTTTCTGGGCTGTTACTAGGAGAAATGGTTTGTAAAGGTGCTATATCTGTAAGATGAGGATAAGGACACTTGGGCTGCTTTTGTGAAAGGCACAGGGTGGGGAGGAAGGGTCTGAGGACAGCAAGGGCAGTGCGAGGGCTGAATGTGACTGTGCTGACCCCAAACACCAACCATTCATTGAAACAAGAAGGACTGCACCAGTAATAACTGTAGCCGAACAGTTTTTAGGAGAATCAGGACTATACCACCATCAAAAATTACTCTAGGAAGCACTGCTGTGTGTTCTTCACAATGCCGCTTCACACCCAGAAACCTGGCTCTTGGCTGCACCTCAGCTGGTGGGCACAACTTCTTAAGCAGTATTTTGTCCATGTCCAAAGGAAGTGGGTTTTGTGAAACCAACTAACAATCTTAATGACCAATCTTCAAAAGTAGTCTTAAAATCATTGGTTTAGACTACTTGAGGAATTCCTAAATATTGCTTTTTCTGCAGATATGTTAATTGTGAGTTTGGGTGGGAATAGGACAAAGATAATAAGATCTGCTTTTAATAATCTCCAGGGATTTATTTCTGAAAGCAATTACTGTTTAGTTGCTGGGTTAATACTGTAAGCATGTATTTTGGGATCCCAAGTGCTTTTCTAGAGGAGGCTTTTGTAGTTCTCCTAAGTTTGCACTTTGGGAGCTCATGGGAACTCACCATGGTCACCTGCTGATGGAGCCAGGTTTTGAACTACATCTTGAGTGCTCCAGTAAAGCAGGGCAACTCTTCCCCTGTAGTGTATGAACTGTGACACAAGTTGTTCCTTTCTCATGATCAGAGTATATTCAGTGTCCACACTGCTCATGAAGGTTTAATGAGGCTGCAGCAGGGAGGCATGTGAAGTTTTGCGAAGAACAAGCTGCCCGCCGTGCCTTTGCTGCCAAGACTACTGGGAAGGCTTTGTAAGCAAACACAGTGCTGGAGATTTACTGAACTGTAGTTTTTAGTGAGACCTATATTAATATAAAACTTAAGACTCCAGGGAAGTTGGTAAATTTTTAAGACAAGACACGTGCTGAACATCAGCTAGGAGTTCCTTGAAGCTGGAGCCCTTTGATATAAAAAGTGACAGAATATGATAGTATGAAAAAGTTGGACAACAATTCCTTCAGACTCTTCTGCGATTGGATTCCAGGGTAACAGCTGTAGGGGAGCGGAAACCTGGCAGCTTTTGCAATATGTAGAGAAAGCTCTTCCTGTTCATAAGGGCTCCCTCCTGTCTGCAGGTTTGCTGCTCCTTGCAAATGTATAGCTGATTTACTGAAGGCCAAAGGGCTAAGCCCCTCTGGGGAATCAGAAGGTGGAGCTAATTGTCAGTGGCTTAAAGTGAGCTCCTATTTTATTATAGAAAAAAAAATTAATGTAAACAGTTCCTTTAGGAGAGTACTGATTCTCTGGTTTGTTGGGTTTTGGTGGTGGGTTTTTTTTTGTGTTTTTTTTTCTTTGATTGTTTTGTTTTGTGTTTTAAAAGGCGTTTTAAAAACTTATTACTCCTTTACCTATTTGGGGCAGGAAAAATGGCTTCCAAGGGGGAGGGGGTGCACCTCCCTGGTCCTGTTTTTCCTGTTTCGAGCACTGCTTCTGCAGCAATTTGGAGAGTTGTCACCGGCTCCGTAAGCTCATTGCTGGAGTTGTGTGGATTGTGCATCTTCTTTTACTAGGGCAAGCAGCCAGTGACTCAGAGAAAACCCCCAATGTTAATAACTGCTGTGCTTCTGCTTCAGAAGAGGCTACAAGAAAGTGCCAATATAGACAAACCTAGGCCAGGTAAGGCATTCATTTAGACATATTTATGTTTTTAATACAAAAATCCTAAACTCATTTCCATACAACACTTGTTAGAAATGAAGATGGTCAGAAATTTCCCAGTGGATGGTGTTGATATTGAATGGCTAAGTCATTATCCGGATCTGTTGCGCTGAGTGTATGCACAGAGGTTTTCATGTGGGTTCTCAGGAGCGGCTTCTCAGCCTTTTCAATTAGAGGTCCTCAAACAGATATGTCCAGATGTAAACCTAAAATACACAGTCTGGGTGTGAGGTTCCTTCTGTCCCATAAAGGACTCCATAACCGTTAAACTTCAATGTTAAGATTTATTCCATATTCTTTAACTTTCATTAAGTCCATGTAGATGAAGCATCAAGCTTTGTATGTGTTTTGTTCCATATGACTTTCCCCCTGTTCATACCTTAAAGTTAACACCACCACATCTCTAGAACAGGATACTATATAATACATTTGCTAGCACCCATCGCTACTGGTAATCATGACCCATACTCAGTCTCTGTTAGGAAGACGTTTTATAATGTTATTTTAATAGTTATTTCTAGTATAACCTGTGAATGATAACACATGCTGCTGTCTGTATCAATATCTTTGACACCTACATTTCTGGGTTTTATATTGAATTTATGTAGGTTATAAGTTTTATGGTCAATAAGTTGTTTTAGATAATGATCTGCAGAAACCTCTCTAGGAATACTGTGGGAAATCAGATAATCTTTGGGTATGTCTACTGGAAAAAATCTTCAGGAGAGTGTGAGCAAGACCTTTTTTTTTCAACATTATAACATAAAAGGACCTCATTTGCTTTTGTGTATATACAATATCCTGTTGCAATGTTTGCAGTATGAACTTCTTTGTATTAATTGAAGCAATCAATTGCACTGAAAACTTTTGCAGAGCTCCTCATGTCCCCAGTGTAGGCTGCTGAGAATATTCTTTTTGGTGGTCAATGTTCTTTGGTTTGGGGCAGCTCCATCTCAAGTAGGAAGTGACTGTGCTCAGCCACAACGGGCATCTTGAGAAGATTTGCTGCTTGATCGTGCAAGCCTCTCTAGCAGGTCTTGTGCTCTCGTGATGTGCTTCCATTGTCCAAGTGAGAAAGATGCCAGCATCCATTTCAATAATCACTATGTCAGGATGATGGTGTGGAGGCTCTTCCTCCTTCTCAGTGTTTACTTTCCCAGACCATGTTTGGTGCTTCTGCTCCTCAGACCATGCAGCCAGTCTTCTTCCTATCTTGGGCCATGCAGAGCCATGTCAGAGCAGCAAGAAGGCCTTTCAGTCCCTGCTTAAGGTGGTTGTGGTGCTGTTGTGCAGGGGGACAGCTCAGGTCATCAGCATCTTGCACCCCTGTGACATGCATATGACTGCAGAATATGAGATTCTGGCAGGGAACATAGCCAAGACAGATCCCCTGTAGCTGGCAAGGCATTTTCAGCCTGGGACATGAGCTCATAAGAGCGCTTGGAGTGTGCGATGAACAGTAACTTGCACAAAACAGTCTGTTGCAGAGACTCACATTCAGAGTCTTTGTAGGGTCCTACTATGTGGAGTTTTGCTGTCCTTGTTTGCTGCTGGTCAGTTGCAAAGTACCTACAACTGTGGGGAAGTCTGCAATGGGCACGGGAGCGTTCAGTCCACAGTGCCATCATCAACTCTACCTACCTCCTTGACTTTGGCAGCTACAGAAAAAAACTGTTGACAGTAGGAGACCAGTGGTCTCATCTGGTGTTCTCCACTCCCTGGATTACCTGTGACTAAGTTAACAGTGCAGTATCTCTTAGGGTTATTGTGCAGGGCCTTGCAGACCATCAACAAGGATTTATTGATACCATCACCATTCTCAAGGTTTAGCTGCTGAACTCTGAAACTCAGGGCTTGACGGGACTGGGGAGTAGATGCCTCTTCCCTAGGGACACTGGCGAGTCCAGGTACCACCAGGATTGTAGTTGCAGCCAGTTTACAGAGAGGCTTGGGGCAGCCAGTGCCTCCAGCAGGTCCCCAGCACAGACATCCACACTAGCGTCCAAAATACAGGAGAGTCCTGTATGTCCCTGATAACTGTGGGAGTGGCTACCCTGGGTGAGCTTGTACGTGCTGGGCTGTGGGCAACTGCTGCTGCATTTTCTGTAAAACTTGAGCTTTGCCAGGTGCTTTACAGAGCGCTTTGGGCTAGTGAGAGATCAGTTTCAGTGCAGAGCAAGAGTGCTTTTTAGCTAAGAAAGCATACATGAGAAACTGGCTTCGAGTGGTGCAAATAAATGTCCTCATTCTTAAAGTGTTTCGAAATGGTTTCCAGGGTGAGCTGCTCCATCACCTTCCCAGGGATTGAAGTTTAATCTTCTTAGGTAAAAATATAAAAGCTGTTTCTATGCAAACAGCATATACATGGCTTGTGGCTGCTTTCAGACAGCAAATATGCAACAGAAGATAGAGTGGTTGGTCAGCAAATATGTGTTAAGGGTTTCTTCTGACGAATTATGGAAGACCTTAAGCAACACAGTTTTCCAGCAAGTCTTCTGCTCCAAGTGCTATAGCTACCACATCCAATAAAATAAGCAGACTGAAACTCACTGTTCTTTTTTTTTTTCCTTCCCCACCCTCCCCAGGCTTCCCAAATTAACAAAGTTAATTATGCTGTCATTTTTAAAGTTGTGAGGTTATTTGTGTATCAGTTGCCAAAATGTAATTAACTGATTGCCTAAAAGGAGATGGATGTTACCAGTAGTTCAGTCAATGGTTTCAAGAAAATGTAGGAAGATCCAATATAATGTTTTTTTCCCCAACACTTTGTTTTGTTATAGTGAACAAGACAAATGAACATTTTAGAATTTTGTGTATATGTTTAATAGAATCTTCCAGTAAACAATGATGCTAAATGGTAGTGATTGATAAGTGATAAATGGCCGTGTAAGCTCTGCAGCAGCTTCAAAGCACCTCAAGTTCAGACTAACCAAATCTCATTCTTCCATTAAAAACTTCAATTGCTTTTAGAAATTGATTGGCAAGACAGAGATGTCATGGAGGCATATCCCCTTCTTAGGTCTGGCCACCTGATTTATTACCAACCTTGGAGCACCTTGCATAAATTGTCAATGTTGCAATATGCTGGGCTGGGGTTTTGTTGGTTTGGTTTGGTTTTTTAGCCCAACAGTTCCCAGTAAGGCTTTCAATTAAAACCCTTAAGGAATGCTCTTGGCCATTAAATGTTTATAGAGTAAATGAAGATGAAAAGTAGTTGGACACACAAATGACCAGTACCAGACTCTGCTTAGGCTGTAGCTAGCCACTACTAGCTAAATATAGAAAGGATGACACTGAAACCAGGGTAACTCCTATAGCTAACCTGTCTTAGAAACAACAGGCATGAAATTACCCCAAATATATTAAATCAGTGCTTCTCAGGCTTTTTTCTCATCCCAGAAAGAAGGAGGGAAACAGCCCATTCTGGACTATCCTGTGCAACACTAGCACAATTGCTTTCTTTTACAACCAAATAAATGAACCCTTAAAAGTTAGAGGAAATTTTAACTGCGTTTGTTTTCCCCTCCCACCATTATTGTCTATCTGTGTGTAGAGCTGTTTGGTATTGATTTCACAGATCATTCCCTGTGTCTTACAGAAAATGTAATTATAGGGACAGGAAAGGTGTATTGAAGAAGAGCACCTTAAAATTCTGCTAGCAGAAAAATGAATTGATCATTAATATATGGAACTTACCATCCTATATCAGACCGGCTGGGAAAAACTCTCAGGAATTAACAGCAACTCATTGGTTAAGAAAATGGAGAGCCCCAACAGAAATGTTTAGTAAATAAAGGAATAACAAATTAACATAGTTTGATGGGAAATGAGCTAAACACAACTAGAAATAGTTGTGTTTACATAGAGGATGCAGTCTCTTTTGTTCCATGTAGTAGAATTTTAGCTCCTTACCGTTATTTCAGCAGGTTTACATGACTTCCTTTTTTAATTTTTTTTTTAGTAACATGAGTACATTTTTGTCTATGAGACCAAATTTTTACCAAGTTTCTCTATTTTATGGTATCACTTGATTATAATAATTGTGTTGCTTAGTTGGCATGTTTCACTCTGCTTCCACAGCTTTCCAAGCAGTGTCCAGGAAAAAAAAAGTATTTTTCTCTGTACTAGGATGCGAGGTAAAATACCCTGAGAAAGATCTCTAGGAGGGTCAGCGCTTGAACTGGATTGGATCTTTCTGTTGCATCTCTCAGCTGCTATGCCACGGTCCCCTACCTTCCCCATGGCACCTCTCTGCCCTTGCATCCTCCTCTCCCATTTTGTGCCACAGAGGAGGGAGGACCGGCCACTGATGAGGCTGCACTCTTCCTCTGCCATACCCGCGGCGTGTGCGTGCGGGGCCGCCTCTCCCCACACTGGTGCTGCTGCAGCCCTGCATGAGCCAAAGGCAGTGCTGCCAGATGTCCTGCTGCTCTCGCTGCCTTCTCCACCGTCACCTCCTGAAGTCACGCCTGCCCGCCCACTGCAGCCCCATCCTCTCCGGCACCACAGGTAAGCCCAGGGAGAGCTGGTGAGGACTTGCTGCTGCCTCCACACCTCTCCTTTAGCACTGCCTTGCCTGTGATCTGAACCCCCCCCCCCAAAACCAAACTATTGCTCTTTCAGAAATGCGATATTTAGGCTCACACCAGGCTGGACTGCTGAGCTCAAAGAATTGGTTTGCCCAGAAACAAAGCAGTCATGAGCCTCAGCTACTGATGGCCTCTCAAAAATGCTCACGGAAATCCCCCTAACAAAAGCTATGAGAAAGTCCAGCCCTACTTTAAGTATTACATGACTCAGGGGTAGCTCCCCAAGTTGTGTGAATTTTAAAATGAAACAATTTTTCTGCAAACATAACCTTCTGAAAGAACTTGCCTGCCTTTGTGATGGAACATCATCAGCTTCCTCTACATTTATGCTAGCAAGAATCTGGAAAAAGAAATTTGAATGGACCAAAGGGTTAAAGCTGCAGTATCACACAATTAAGGTTTGCTTCTGTGTTTTACTTGCAGACACCATCATGGTGTGCTTTTTAAGCGTTTTAGTATCAAAAGTGGTTATTTTGTTTTCACTTGAATGAGATTTGGTCTTTAACCCATAGTTACATACAATAAGCATCTCTTGTCAATGCATCTTTGCACGTTTCGGAAGAGGCTGAGGTCAGGCAGCTGCACCTCTCTTGTCAGCTCAGAGCTCAGGTACCCTGCTACAGTCAAGCAGGTCAAAGAATATGGGCGCCCGTCTAGCTCACTGTTTGCATAATGTTTGCTTCTTAAAATCACATTTTAATTCAAAGACAAGTATTTCAGTAATTAGTTACACCTCTTATAGAAGCACAAACCAAAATTACAAAATGTCTATTAACAGTATATGATCAGGAAGTGCTACAAAATTTGTGTGGTGGGTTGGTTTTTTTTCTTTTTTTACAAGTACATAAGCTTGGATGAAGCCAAGTGAATACAATTTGCATGAACAAGGAAAAAAAATGCAGTAAAGTGAATACACACACATACACACACATCCCCTTTCCAAGTCCAGATGAAAATATGAGCCTAGCTGTAGAACGTGCATATAACATTGTTTGCAACCTTCTCCCTATTCTAGAACTCGTAACTTAAATAGCTGCTAACTGGGCACGAACTGTGCAGCACCTGCTCCTCCTCCTGCTGTTGTCATTACAAGGATGATCTTAAAATTCCTTCTGGTTTGCCTTATGCCAAAAATTTTCATAACAAAAAAATACCCCTCAACAGTGTATCTGAAGAACATATTCTTGCATGAATTGCAACAATACCACCTTTCCTTAATCCAAGTTCCGATAAACTTGTAAGAATATTCAGCTCAGTGTAGTTCATTAACAGCAAAACAGCAACCATTTAAAAAAATATTTATTTGATGCTGTCTGGAAATATTCCTGTGATTAATGGGGGAGAAGAGAATATGCTTGCTTCATGCTATATTTGTAATGACCATCAGGTACTACTAACTCTCTCTGGATTTAATGGAAAAGTAGCTCTCTGGGTTTGAGAATTTACTCAGATTCAGAAATTCTGTGTCTGTTTTAGCTGCAACACAATCTATTAGTAACTACATCACCATTAAGACCACAATTTTTTTTTTTTAAATAATTATGGGTTAGGTAAGAAAAAGTTTGTTTGTTTTTTAATAATGTCATCCACTGGGCGATGTGATTTTTGCAATTTCTGCCAGTTCATGCATCAGGTGATAGGACCGCCACACCAACACACTGTCATCTGGAAATGTACATGGACGATTTACCCCAGGAAATAAAACAAAAGTCCCGGTGGTTCTGGTTTAGAAGAGACAAAGGCTGGAAGTCCAACTGCAGCTCTCCCAATGCTACTGAGCAAAACCCCTGTGATTAAAATGGCCTTGACTGTTATCACACCCACTAATTTCAGGTGATGCTTGTGAGGCAGGTTCATAACCTGGTTGTGAACAGGGCCCGGTGCTGGCTCCCCACCACAACCCTTCTGTGTCTGATACCTTGCCAGATCCAGCTCTAAGTGAAAATTAATGTTTTGCTCTAACCTTTGAGACCATTCACTTCCCGTTCTGGAAACAGCACAAATACAAGACATTGGTTCTTACATGGTCATGCAGAAGTGGGAGTTATGTTCCAGCCCTAGGAAAAAAATACAGGAAATGTGCACAGCTCAAGTGTGTTTCAGAAAACAAGATCTAGTTAAACATAATCACAATAGTGATCTTCATTTTAAAAAGTGAAACAAGGAGGTAAGATTTATTCTTGGAATGATTCTGATTAAAATTAAAGATTCGTAAAGTCCAGTAATTAAGTGCTTCACAGAAATCTACGTGATGTTGATAAATCGTTTGTTACATTTGCTACATGTATGAACTTGCTGTGATTTATGGCTCATCAAAATTATTTTTATGTGATTTCTCCCTTCTTCCCATTCACCCTAACCCTATTTCTCCTGCCGCAGCAGCCATAGTTTCACTGTGCCTGTTACGATGCTTTGCTATCATTGAAGATATTTACTCAGTTGTTTGCGTGAAAGGTAAGAAACAAAAATATAGAGGGTGTTGAGGGAAATATGTTAGTCCTGCTATTGTCATATGCTAAAAAACTAATAGTAGTATGAAAAATAGAGCTTCTTGTTTATTTACATCCTGAATTAAACTACCATGCTCATAACGTGCTTTGAAAACATGTGGGGCAGTTTTTCTTAAAAATAAACCAAAACCAAACCAAAACCACCCCGTCCTAACATATTTAAGTAAGAAGCACAGTCTTAAAGAAAGAAGGAAAAAAACCACCCCCACGGTGATAGTTATTTGAAGGCATGGTGAAAATGAGGCAACGTTACAGAATTTGTAGTGGATGGAAAGGAGCGAGGAAGATGATGCAGCTGGTTTATGGCCATCCCACCAGTTGCCAGCTGAAGACCTTGCTGTTGGCTGAGGCCATTCAGCATTTGTGACGGTTCCTCTGGACCAAATGCCATTGTGATGTCCCCAGTAGTGTTCTGGTTGTCAGCTGGTGGGAGCTGCCAGAAACTCATCACATGAGTGAGATCCATGAAAGGCAGGCTCATAGTTTCAGCTGCTCCCTCTGTCTCCTTGTGCACTGGGTACTTGTTAGTATCCCCTACAGGCCCTGAGGAAGCTTCTTCCAGACTGATTTTGTGGAGAGATTGAGGTTCCGGTAATGGCAGGTCCTCAAGAAGATGCACGTTGTAACCTTTAACATCCACTTTTATCGGTAGATTCTTGAGGGCTCCTGCTGCACATGAGGTAGAATTAAGGTCATATTTATTAGGCTGATGAAGGTTCAGGTTGGCAGGAATGGCTGTTGAGCATGGTGTGGTATGGACAGCTGGAAGGCTGTCTGCACAGCCCATCCTTTGCAAATGAGAAGGTTCAAGAGGAAGAGCAGTTTGTAAGCTTGGCTGGGAATGAAGATGTGAACAGTTGTATTCCCCTGATTCTGAACTATTCAAAATCCCATTCTGCACAGAGGCCCTTTCAGGAAAAGGGGACAGTATGCTGGCATCTTCCTTCAGCCTGAATGGAAAAAGCTGGTCAAGGAGACCCACTGAATCACCGTTCTGCAACCTGCTCTTCAGCAGTTCTTGTGGATGAGTTTTCCTAGTATGGCGAGTCAAGTGGTCCTTCCGCCCAAACCTCTGGGCACAAAACTGGCATAGAAAGTCTTTGCAGCCTGTGTGAACTACCATGTGACGCCGCACATCTTTACGGGTATAGAAGTGACGCTCGCAGTGGTCACACTTATGTTTCTTTTCCTTGGTATTGCCAGTTGGTTTCCCTGCATGGCTTTTGAGGTGTTCCAACAAAACTTCAGTACCACCAAACTCCTGGGCACATACCCTACAGGTAAGGTCTCCGCTGGTGGCTGCATGAAGAGCCAAGTGTCTCTTATAGCCTAGCTTGGTGTTGTACTTCTTGCCACACTCTTCACACTTGAAGGCCATCTTGTTAGGGTCATGAGTGTGAAGGTGATTCTTTAGATGGTCTTTCCTATGAAAGGTCTTTTCACAGTAGCCACACTGGTGAGACTTCTGTGCAGAATGAGTGGCTGAGTGCCTAAGACCAAGAAAAAAAAAAAGTTATTTGCATTTACATTCACTCTAGTACACAGTGCAGCTTCAATACTTGAAAACACTGGCACTCCTGAAGGAAGGCATTTTCACAGGTTCTCAGGTTATTAGTAAAAGCCTAACTTTTTTTGGGGGGATGGTGCTAATCATAAAGCATAGAGTGGGTTAAAATTGCTCAGCATGATCTTTTTGAGTAGCCACTGCAATTGAGGAAGATTGGTTTCCCCCAATTCTACCAAAACAGGAATAATAAAAACTGGTACTCAGGGATTAACTGTCACTAGGGTGCTCAAGATGAAAAAGATGTCCCTGTTTTTTACCCCACACACCCATCAGAAAAGGATTGCCTTCAGAGCTGTACCTGAGCAGTTTATATTTGGAAATGAAGGCTTTCGTGCATCCGTGCTGTGAACACTTGTAGGGGCGCTCCCCTTTGTGCGCATAAGAGTGGACTGTGAGCTTGTCAATGGAATCAAATATCTTCCCACAGAGTCGGCAAGAGTAACTGTCTGGCTGCTTCACTTCTCTTCCCTTCAACAGTGAAGACCGGCCATTTCTCCATTTAGGTATAAACCTTACAAGAGCATCACAGTTGCTTCCTGAGCTGGCACAGCTAAGCTTTGCAGCAGAGGAACAGGAAATGGTCCCATAGCACTGAGTAATGCTTTTGCCTAATGCCGCTCCTCTCAGTTTCCCTTTGAGTTTACTTTTTGCTTTTACAGGTCCCAGTTTATTTGGTGGTCTGAACCTGGTGGTAAGGACTCGGTCTTTATGGATGCACTGGTGAGATTCTAGCAGAGCAAAAGTTGCAAAAGTGCTTCTACAGCTGGAGCATATCCAAGGGTCTACAGGCTCTTTCTGCAATGAGAAGAGAAACAGGTCTTTCTTATTAGCCGTTCTGAGGAAAGGGTGTATTCTTCTCACTGACCCTACATTTTCTCCTGGGCTTTCCCAAGACCTGTCATTGTCCTTAGTGATATTTACTTCACTGTACTACCACACAACTGTTCAGCTGGAAATGGATTCTCTCTAGGAGTCTACAAACTAGAAAGAAAAAAAATATGGTTGGCTAAACACTGATTTCCATGTTTTTGTTTAGCATTTACTGTAACAGTCCTGAGTCATTCGCCTTTATCTGTGCTTACTGAGTTTCAAGGTCTCTACATTTGTTCCTTTTATGGAATTACTCAAAAAAAAGCAGTTGCAAATTGTACTTTATCCTTAGACTGACATAATATATTTGCTATTGTAACCATACAAAAATTGGGTGAGCTTCTGCACACAACTGTAATTTAGCCATACAGCATTTCCTAATGTTTTGGGCTGACTCCATGCTTTACCAGATGGTAATGGTCAATGCCTCCAAGAGAGACTTCCTCACGTAGCTTGACATTTGGCATTAGACTTTCTTAAACTCAATAAGAAACACCTTAGGTTTGGAATAATAGAATAGAATCATAGGATAGTTTGGGTTGGAAGGGACCATTAGAGGTCATCTAGCCCAACCCCCCTGCAGTGAGCAGGGACATCTTCAACTAGATCAGGTTGCTCAGAGCCCCGTCCAACCTGACCTTGAACATTTCTAGGGATGGGGCCTCCACAACCTCTCTGTGCAACCTGTTGCAGTGTTTCACCACCTTCATTGTAAAAACTTCTTCCTTATATCCAGTCTAAATCTACCCTCCTTTCATTTAGAACCATTACCCCTTGCCCTGTCACAACAGGCCTTGCTAAAGAGATTGTCCCCATCTTTCCTATAGTCCCCCTTTAAGTACTGAAAGGCTGCCATAAGGTCTCCCCGCAGCCTTCTCTTCTCCAGGCTGAACAACCCCAACTCTCTCAGCCTGTCCTCATAGGAGAGGTGCTCCAGCCCTCTGATCATTTTTGTGGCCTCCTCTGGACCCGTTCTGACAGGTCCATGTCCTTCTTGTACTGAGGGCTCCAGAGCTAGATGCAGCGCTCCAGGTGGGGTCTCACCAGCACGGGGTAGAGGGGCAGAATCACCTCCCTCAACCAGATGGCTACACTTCTTATGATGCAGCCCAGGATATGGTTGGCCTTCTGGGCTGCGAGCGCAAGTTTGGGGATCTCTAAGCTTATCCTGACTTAGAGGCATTAAAAATTAAAAGTTTTTGGCAAACAATGCATTATTTGGAAGTTAGTTCTGTAGAAATAAAAGCTCTACTGGATTCAGTTGAATTCACTTTAAACATCATCTTTTTTAAAATTCCATTGAAAATTAATTACAAAAAACCCCCAGTCATTGATGAAAAACTTCCAATTAATACACGACGATGTTGTTCCTTAGCTGTCTCTATAGTTTACTTAAGCTTCTCATAAACTGTCCTTACTTTCCCTTGCTCTAGCTTGCTCTGGAGAACATGGTGATGCTACGTCCGCTCTGTTTTTAGTTACAGAGTCCTCTGCTACCTTAGCTGTGTCTGATGCTGTGGCCCTCCCACCCCTTCTTTCTGGCGTATACTCTAAAGCCCTCATATGCAAATGCAACAGTGGGGGTTACTTGCCTTCCTGGAGCACCTCTGAATTCCTAGTTTTATCATATTCCCTGTTTAACATTTCATCCTAGAGTAGGTATGGATCTTCACAGTCATGTTTTCAACACTTACAGACTTTTCCTATCAGTTTAAGGTTTCCTGCTTTCATACAGAGGGGAAGGTACTGGGATTAGAAGAGAAAGGTTATTGCACAGAAAAGACTGAATCTGACCAGCTGGTCAGGGCATATCAAGTGGGAACTGGTGAAAGAAGTCAGACGCTGGATAACTTGATTATCTACATATTAAAGCCAATCTTAAGTCTTTCCAACACATCCCAGTGGTGCCACTTACTTCTGCCTGTATCTAATAGCTCCACTGGTTTACAAACACAGGAGAGGAAGAACAGCCTTTCTCTGAGTAGCTGTTTGGTTAAAGTTGATCTTGGCTCTGTCTTAGCTTACTGCTCTGTGGTCTATTTTAGCATTACCAGAGTTACATAAACAGAGATAGTATGTAACTATTAATTTACTATGTCTGGTGATGGCTTGAATGCAGATTACGGGTACTTACTGTTACTGGAGGCAAAGGACAGACATCAGATTCTTCTTTAATGAAGACTGCAGAAGCTTCCATAAATTTGGCATAATCGGCAGCATACCATACTTTCAATTCTGTGTGGGGTTCAATTGGCTGCGAATGGAAGAAAATAGCACGTTTACTTGTGACAGTTTTCCTATACCAAATAATACTGAAGATTGGCAGTGGGTGTGTATGCAATTTGTGTCATTACCCAAGCAGCGTTCTTTGAATCTGTTTGAATTATTGGTAACTTAGTTTCAAGATTCAAGTACTTTTTGAGCCTTACTATCCACTAGTGTTTGACCCCTTCACAGTTTCTAAAAGCAGAAATGCATATGTACAGAGATTTTGGGCAACAGTAGCAGGAGGGGTGCTTTAGCCCTCATGACCTTTGCTCAGTGAGATCTATTTGTCTGTGATGTCTAGACATCCAGCAGTCTTTCCAAGCAATATCTCATGCCTACTCCTCGATGTTTCGAAGCCCACTGGACACAACACTTAACTATAGGGTACAGGCAAAGGAAAAAAATGCATTGTGAATGCACAACAGTTTGGATGCCTCCTGGATGTGTTGCACTCAGAGCGTGGGTGCAGAGTTGATAAATATCAATTCAAACTTGCATGTTTCCACACGCTGGCTCTAATGTGTCAGGCTCACTACGCATGTGCTGTATTTTACCTCTGCTTTCCTTTCACTGAAGCCTTCCCGCACAAGTCTAAGGGACCCCATAATCTGCAGTCTCCCATCCAGTCATGCCTGCCCAAATTTTTCCTTGGACTGGACTATGACCTCCTCTGACAAATACTTTCAGTCAATAATACAGCAAATAGAAAAAGAGAAGAGTGATAACACTCACTGGCTAAAGATCCATTAGTTATTTAAAAGTAAAGGAGAAAACTAACTTTGGAGTCATGATTTATATGACTCCCTGGCCCTGTACACAATTTTCTTCATCTATAATAAAAAACACCATCACTGCAACAGGGGTAGAGCCAATCTGCACTGCACTTGTAGTTTTTTTTAAACCAAACTAAAAAGAATGAACTAGCCTAGAAGGGGAACAGCTGAGTCTTATTCCACAAAATGTGACATCTTAAAATGCACTTATTTTTTAACATCCGTGTTGGATAAGCATGGGAGGTGAAAGACAACTTAGATTGCGAATGCTGACAGGTGACAGATAATTGTGTGTATAATGTCAAAAGCTGAACTTTTGAACTCCCAAGCACAAGCCTGCTTGCAAACTACAACCAGTATGGGTTGGTTGTACATTTTGATAACAGAAATGGTATGTGCTAAATTCTCCACTCAATAAAGGACATGAGGCAGAGCCACCAACTAGGAGGCTGATCATGCATTGTGCTCCTGCATGTAGTCTGTTTAGATGGAGAAAACCAAGCCTCGGGGAGCTCCACACAGACGAATGCCTAGGGATGCCCTTGGACCTTGGCCGGTGACACCTGAGGCTGGTACCCACAAAGAGCTGCACAGCATGATACTGTCATGACTTTTTGCCTGACATTCCTGGACCAGCGGTGATCTCTGTGGGAAGCTGAGACCTAGCCCACGTGACTTTGGAAGGAGAGCAAGCACATCACTGTGTGGCATAGTCAAGTAGGGTAAAAGTTCTAATGTCAGTAAAACCAAGATTAAACACCAGTATCCAAATCCGCTACAAGTTGTCATTTACTGTCTCACCTGTGACAATAAGAGAAAGCTATGGCAGCACGCACAAGAAACTCTCCTGTGATCAGACAGACAGCAACCGTGAATGATTTTTACTTCCTCATAATTCTGTACTTTTTAACATATTTATTTCTATGGACTGCAGTCATTAGGTCAGCAAGTACGCTAGCAGTGCTGTTAGTACGCCACTTACACGTATGCTTTTGTGGCAGCAGTTTCATGTCACTGAAACCCCATCTCTTTGTAAAAACAGTGGGGAGAGGATCCAATCCTTCTACTCCCAACTTAAGAGACTTTATCCAAAATATCGAGAAACTATTTTCATAACCAGCCCTAAGGCAGCCTCATGACGTGACCAGCAGGGTGTGCCTAAGTGTACACAAAGGCTATCACTTTCACTGACCAGGGGGCAATCTGCAGGATGCTGCAGTACCGTGAATGATACTGGGACTTAGGAGCAAGAAAACCAAAGTAATGCCCCAGGATACACTTTCCTTATCCTAAGATACTCTTCATGTCAGTATATAGGATGCAACTCTCCATTAATGCCAGCGAGCAGAGTTTTGCTCTAGTCAGCAGAGAGTCGGTTCAATAATATTAAAATTATACTGAAAATTGTAAGTTACCAGTTCATAACTACAACTGCTTCGAAAAGCACGTGTTCACGCTTCCCAAATAAAGTATAATTAATCCTGTCAGTTCTACGCATACAGTATCCATTGAAAAATCAAATTGAAATCTCAAATGGTATGGACTGCATCAGAATTTCAAACACAGCCTAAACACTGTCTCAGATTAGCATATACTGTTTTACATTGATTTTCTTTTTCTTAGATTTTTTTATTATTCATCCAAAAGCTATTATACTTAACACTGTTATAGAAGACTTTATAGAAGTGTTATCACCATTAACTTATTCTTATGCCATCACTGTGTGGTAAATAGTTTTCTCACTTTGCAGGTGGAGAAACAAAAACGGAGGAACAAAAGTAAACACTATGATCCCACAGAAATGTGTGCCAATCTTGGAAACGAAACTGAAATGCTGGATTTTAATCCCACAGTAACTTCTTTTGACTAGTATTCTCTCTCTCTTTTCTTTTTTTAATGTTGCCCACAATGATATACAAGCATTAACTTAAGAATAAAAAAGGAAAACAATGAAAGTTCAACATACAGACTTCAGTTTCCCAATTGTGCAAAAGAGTAAGTTCTGATTAAAACAAACTTTGCCTGAGAAAGTGGCCAAAACAACAAAAACCAAGCCTGTATGTTCCAGTGTAATTTATAAATAGAGTACTTTGTTCTCTCTCCTCAGACAAAGCCGCAGTCCAGAATCTCTAACATAAACTGATCATCTCACGGCAACATCACAGTATTGTAAATTCTGCAGTTAAGCCTTCAGATTTAACAAGAGAGGAAAACAGTACATAAAGATTCTACTTAGCACCCTATTCCTCAGCACCTGATAACATGCTCAGAATACAATGTGTGTCCAAAAATGTAATAAAGGAAAGGAATGTGTTTCTTCTTTCCATGATGAAGTGCTGCTGAATGTAACATTGCTAGATAATCTCACCATGTACCTATCTGGAACTGAAGATCTTTACAACATTCCCGTTTAAACACCACCATCATGAATGATATTTCTGTTTCTCTCTGGTCGGTTTCTTCACCACCCACAACAGTAAGAACACACCGCCTTTTACCAGAACATCCCATATGCTGCTTGCTCTACTACAGATTAAGTGAGATAAAAGGTGATATGTAATAAAGATTCAGTTGCCCGAGTATAATCAATCCTTCATCTGTAAAAGGGTTAGCCTTTCAGAACCTTTGCCTATAAATTTCGATTTGGATCATGGGTGAAGCAGTGTGGGTTTAACTACCTTAACAGTTGTGAAGTAGACTTCTCCACAGTGCTGATAAGCCACAAGAGTCTGTTCTTCTTGGCTCCGGGCTAGCCGGACAAACATCATCCAGTTTCCACAGTCTTCATTGGGAGTGTCCAGGAAGTACTTCCCTCCATCTTTCAATACCTGAAACAATGGGGGAGGACAGGAGAAAGAACATGATAAAACCAAGTCCTGTACAGAGGCACAAAGTAAAGAAGTTTTTCCTCATATTCAGGTGGAACTTCCTGTGTTCCAATTTGTGCCCATTGCCCCTTGTGCTGTCATTGAGCACCATGTTTTCTTTAACGTGGAATCATGGCTATCAGTCATTTACCCTGTCTTGGTCATATGTCCTTTGAAATCATGGTTGTCTTGAAACAGATCACTCCTAAAGAATACTGAGTACACCAGAAAGTGGAGAATGAATACCTGCCGTGGCACCCAACTACCGAAGTAACTGTAGGCCTTTGTATGTATTTCCAGTTCATATATCATCATTTTTATGTTATATAAAGATAATATTATAAGAACTAAGTGCAGGCAGGTAGAAAGATAAGCTTTATGTTTTAATGTACTTCCTGAGTACTTGATAATCTCAAACTTTAGTGCTGTATTAACACTGCATTTTGCACAGAACAATTGTATAACTTGTGTAATAAGTCCAGAGAGGTAACATACGATATAATGGCATTTTAACAGTCCTCTCTTTTTCCCCTTAACAATGCAAAAGTAAACACAAATGAACAATTGTGCCAGAAAAATAGATCTCCTCCTTTTTGCTTTACTTCATTCTTCCCAGATTCCTTTCCAAGAGAACACCTCTACAAGGCAAATGCTCCCAACCTCATGCAAGACAGTTGCTTTTCTGCAAATACACTCTCAAATATGGACAGCCGAAGCTGCGAACAGATGTCAGTATAGCACGTATCTGTTCTACTAACCATGTAAGTGAGCAATTAATTGCAAAACAAGTTGCATTTCCATTGCTTCTGGGAACTATTTTATCTAACTTTGTCATGTTTCCGATGAAAATACCTGCCTGTTTGACAGGTTTGGTCACATACTCAGAACACTGCTGGGGAGAAGTCAAGGCAGCTATTGCTGTCATGTAGGAAGTCTGGGACTCTGGTCTCCTTTTCTGAAGAAACACTCCATCAGCCAGAGCTGCACTCATCAGCGTATACTTTTAAGCAAATGGGGCTGACTGATAGAGGATAGGGTGTGGTTTACAATGGGTTGGTGAAGAGGAAGGAACTGGGTGCTTAGCTCATCCATGCTCACAAGCTTGTTAGAGAAGAATGTTTGCTGCATTTGTGAGAATTAGTGTCTCATAAAAAGACAGAAGAAATTTTGTTATGGAGAACAACAAATCCTCTCTGGTGTCAACATGCCATGAAAATCCCACAGAAGGACAGTGTTACTTTCCTGGAAGACCATTCACATGACTTCCACGAGCAAATGAAATTTACAGAAATTACTGAAGCTATTACTTTTGCTCTCAAATGAAATTACAGAAATATCAGTATCTATGCCTTCATCCAAAACAGCCAGTGTTTTCCAGTCCCAGGCTTCTGGAGAAAGCTCAAATGAAGACATAAAGCATGTCACAGGACAGCTGCTTCTGGTTGCTCTCTCCTGTGGGTGAGAGGGCCTGATATGAAATGCAGGCTCTGGAAGAACTGTGGCCTGTTAGGAAGTCCTAACGGAGGCTGTGGCTTGACCATGGACTCGTTGTATGACAGAGAAGTGTGCCCAGGCATGACGCTGTGCAGCAAAATGCAGAGACTGGGATGTAGAGGATTATGGTCAATTATCACTCCCAAGGAATTCCTGCGGGAAAGGATGTGCATGCAGCTATGTCTATGCTAGGCTGGTCCTGAGAGGCTATTTTTTGTGCTGGACAAAGTACAAACAATAGTGTCACAGTCCAGATGAGACGATCAGTGTCTGCGCATGCAGCAGGGGATAGTACCAACCCTAAATTACAATCTGACCAAATAAACTGAGTTAGTGCCTTATGTGTCAACGTTTATATATAATCACATTATTAAGAAGTGTTCTCCCATCTCTGCACTGCTAAGTGGGTGCCTTCATGCATATTTCTGCCACTGTTGCTAATTTAGTGCACAAATTTATCCCTCCCAGTGGTATAGTATCAAGCACAAATCCTTCTGTTTTATTCGGGAAGACAGTACTATCCCTGGATACTTTCAGTAGCTGTGCTCTGAAAGTTTATTTAGAGCTGTTAGACTGATAGGTAAATCACCCTGGAAGTGGTAAAACTAGAAAGCAGGAAGGCAAACTTCTAGAAAACACAGCATACAGGAACATTTTGGTACTTCAGGCTATGCTGTGCAGCCTAATAATATGATTCAAACTCATAGATACATATTAGAAGTACAATTAATTACTTAGATTTGAAGGCAAATTGACTGGTTAGAATACATAAATAAAACCGAACAGTTAAAGGCATATATACACTTCATAGTAAGTCACCGGGTTTTTACCTGCAGGACTAGCCTGCTCTCATCATAGCGGGTCAGTTTTGTAGACAGTTGACCAACATAAGGACCAAACTGTGTTCTCTTCTGTATTACTTTCTTTGCAAATACTCCAAGGACTGTGAATAAAAAAAGACCAGTCTAATATTAATATAGACATCACAAACTATTTCTTGTATATTTACAGTTGTGAAAATGGATATAAACACAATAGTGCTGAACACATTAATTATTCTTCTAGACAAATAACTCAGGTAAATAATTCTAATGGGAAGAATCTGAAAAGGATGTAACTATGTACAGAGACTTTTAAAAAATGGGTATTATACTGAATACAAAAGTGCCTAAAATCCATGACAGGATATTAAACTGAGTATGCAACACAAATGTGCTGATACTCTCCAATCTACAAGCTGATGTTAGCATAGTGCTCTGATTGTTGGCATAATTTACCAGGTTTTTCTCTCCCAATATGAGTGGAGAGAATCTACAAAAACACATTAGTCACCTTCATCATTCCAGTTATTCCCCTGCCTCATACCAATGGTCCAGGCATCTTGTCATTCTCTTTCTGAAATGCAGTCTAGGCAGAACTAATTTTATACAAGTAGCTGCACACTGAGGAGGTAGATCCCTTGTTCAAGTTTGGCCATTCAAACCGCCCTGCCCTCAGAACAAAACAACAGTCTGTCTATAATATGAACTGAAGGTGCTGCAAAAAGTAAATTGACTCCCTGTGTTCCTTTGAGTTTGCAAGGGCGTGGGCGAGGGATATTATTTACCATTTTGTTTCTGACCTTTTACCAAATATTCTTTCCTGTTTTGCATGATTGGCGAAAAGAAAAAAAAAAATGTAATAGTGCATGGCTGTTACTATCAGATACAAATTCAACATTCATTAAACTTGTATTGACTGAAAGGAGCTAACTCACTGCTCACAGCTAAATGTCACACCAGCTCTGGCTAATGTCCTGCCGTCAGCCTATGCACTGAGGTTACTAAAAATCAGTCATAAAACAAAACAAAACAGTAGCTGGATGTGAGCTTGAGCTGTGCTCAGCTACAAATAAAGTAGTCTTCATATAGTTAACACCCAATGATTATGCCTTGAGTTATTCATGAAAACAAGCCAGTGTTAGTACTTTTGCTTCCTCTTTCGCAAATGTGGGAAAAAAGAGCTAAAATACTTACTCTGCTGGTTTCCAGCTCGCAGCTCCAACACTCGCAAAGTGAGGTAATGAGGTAGGGTGAGACGGGCTCGGCTAGGAATAACCCTATCTTTAGCCCTGATGAGTGGTCCGTGGAGTTTGCATTCTCCTATAAGGCTTTTACCGCAATCCTCACACCCTACAAATCCAGAAAAGGGAACCTGTTACTGAAAATGACATACTGCTCTCCAATTTAGTCTCTTCTGATTTTGTCACCTTGAGAACACATCTTGAATTACCAATGCTTTTCTTCATACCACTGTTCTACATCAGGTAGCAAAAAGGTTATCTGCAAGCCAAAACTGAACTAGGAAGGTTTGAAGTAAGACCTCCAGTTTGTGCGCTCTCTCCTGCGCCAATTGGTGGGTCCTGACCTCGGCAGATTTATACACATATTCATTTGGAGGTGTTGGAAACTGTGCCCTTGAAGACTAGGATGGCAGCAAAACTGGAGCTTGCAGCATGCACACGTATAAACCAAGGTGCATATATTTATACAGAAATGAGGAGGGCAAAGTTGCTAGTAGTAACCAAGGTAATTTGCAGAGATACAAGGAGTCCAAGATAGATCACTGTGACTTTGTGAGCCTGTACAGACCATTCTCAGTAGAAGGCAAGACCCTCAGCGTACCATGAAAATGAGTACTATGGGTCTTACAGTCACAACTCAGTTGACAGTCATGCAAGGGCAGCCTTCTCGTAGGCCATGCTGCCTGTGGAGGTAAGCAAAAAGGGCACACCACATCTCCCAGTCATCGGTTCACAATAATGACATCCGCAGGCTGAACACACGAGCCACCCAGAGAAGTCATTAATGAGAAATACACATCAGCAAACTGAATTTCCCCCAGCACAGTGAGGTATTTTTGGTTCAGCGTAGCTCAAACTGGTTGCCAGGGAAACTCATACGGAGCAGCGACACAACTGAGCAATGAGACTTTCCAGCAGAAGGTCATCCCAGCACTGGTGTCACACAGGGCAATGGGAAAACGGGGACTTCTTGCACAAAACCTTTTTATAGACTGTAGAAACCAAACCAGTGAGCCAACAATGCTTTATGACTGAGTTAAAAAGAAAAGCTGATATTGGTCATCCATGACTACCTCGTTTTGTTTTACTTCTGAAAACTCTGCTGAGCAAGCCTATTCAGAAAGCGGCAACGAGCAGCACAGGAGGGGAGCCAGAACAGCTGAGAGAGTCCAAGGGAGCCATGGGATGCTGTAGGACAGACTGGGGCAGGAGAGGTGAGGCTTCACCACAGACAGGGACTCATAGCCAAAGAGGGGTCAAGAGAAGCATAAGGGCTCAAGAGACACCATCTGGAGAGACATCGGAGATGGTCTTTGAGACAGGACAGTAACACAATAAATGCATATTCAGGGTAGCTTGAAAAGGTTTCAGTTTGTAAACACAATTAGGCACTTCATTAAATTACACACCTCGAAAGCCTAGTCCAAAATCTCCCTAAATAAGCCTGAAGTGTTCCTACTGAGTTCTTTGGGCTCTTCATCAACTCTAGATGAGGAGGTAGACTTGCATGTCAGTCAGGCTGCAGGCACTGCAGCAGTCCATATTTTTCAATAATTTGGGGACCATGTGATAGTTTTCTCTTGCCATGGCTCCTGGACTGCAACACCTGCACTACAAATACCTGAAATACTTTTTTTCCCCCTAGTGCTACAGATAAAGAACATGCCGCTCTAAAGCAGTTACTTAAAATGCACAAAAAAATAAGTAATATAGCTGCTTTTTCTTGTTACACACTGTTTTATGTACCTGAAAGTCCTTTACAGCTAAGGTGCAAGAAAAAAAAATTTTTCTTGGTGATTTAGCTTAATTGGCTTTTAAATAAATTGCCAACAATCTGTGTCTTCTGAGGGCAACAAAATTATGAGTGCTTCCTGAGCTTACCTAGAATAATAGCGACTTTGTCTTAAGTCAAACAGCTCCTGCTTGGAGAGTCATTGTATGCAAACTGCTGAAAAACATTACCAAAAGCAAAATGGAGACAAAGAACCGCTGTTAGGAGGAGGATGTATCTAATCATAAAGTACACGACCTTATCAATCCATGCCATGACTCCATGATTCATCACTACCGAGCTCCTTAGCAAACCTTCCAGCCACCCCAGGGCAGTGTCCACCACGGAGGCCCCAGGGTGGGCAAGCTCACAGGAAGGCTGGAAAAGGAAAGCAGGGGAGAAGGGTTTCCCTTGAATCAGTCTCCAAATTCAGCACTGGTGCCCCACTAGCTAACCTCCCTGGGAGGCAGTCCTCCAAAATCAGGGACCGCTTTGCATGCAAACAGCTGCCAAGCATGCCTCTGGGGTTAGGGGCCCCAGAGACGGCTCCCCAGGTGGCATGCCCAACCAGCGTGATGAAGCCAGCACTCTAGCACTGAATGAAATAATACCTGCAGAGCTGGAAGTGGTTTTTAAGCACCTGGCTAGTATGGCTTGGGATTCTGACCCGGCATTGCCACACGTCACCTTGAAATATCCAGAGCTGCCCAAGGCTTGTTCTAGGATTTTCTATGTTTCATTACGTGGGGTATGAAGATAACTAGATGACTTAGTTATTGTGCATCTTGGAATTACACTCCCTACGCAGTATTTCTGACCCCACCAGCATGTTAGTACCCTGACTGTCAATTTATTGCACACTAAAAATTGTCAGGTGTACCAGCAGCACAGGATTGGACCACTGTAAATATAATAACTTTCGGGACTACCCTGAGGAACTGGTGTCTTTGCAGTTTCTTCCCCCAAACTAACAGCACAAAGCTGTCAATTTCACATTCTTCCTCAGAGGTGATTACAGACCAAGTCACGCTCCTTTGTATTTCAGTGCTAAATTACAGACGCCATTGGCGAAGGAATGTATGCATTATCATAGCTGCAGCATGACACTGGTTTGCAAAGCTCATGCTTTGCAAAGCAGCCGTCTTTTAACTTGGCTGCTTAAGCAAAATGTAATTTTTTCAACAACAGCCCCAGAACACACTCTAACCTGTTCTGAAATATGGAGCATCCAGCTACGGAAACAACACACACTGTCATATTAGCACTAGGAATGAAATACACTTGGTTAGAAAAATCACTTTCTGTGAAGAAGATTTTTTCTGCTTTTTGTTAGGCACTTTAGTACCTCACTTCATGCTTTTACAGTATCCCTGCTCCCCTAAATCGTATTTATACAAACAAAATTAATGGATTCAATGTCATGTTTACAGGAATACTTGATAATGTGCAAGCACGAAAGAAAAAGTAAAACTGCCTATGTTTCTCTACTCTGCTGTTATTTAGATGAGTAGACAACAAAAAGAAGTAAGCAATTCACAGGAGTTACAAGCTGTTAAAAAAACAGATTGTATCATTTACTGCACCTTTAGGGCAGCAGTGCTAAATAGTCCCCTAGAGGGTATTCATTCTTTCCCTATGTCTTTGCAATGATTCTGAAAAAGTTCCAGATAATGCCTTTTTTTATCTATCTGTAGGTAAAACTACACAAGCTAATAGATCCTGTAGCTGGTAAGATTTTTATTTTGCTGAACTCCAGTGCAGCAATGGGGAGGCACACGTACAGAAAAGCCCAGCATGGGTGCAGGTGCAGACTCCAACCAGGTTTTGGGTGTGCAGCCACCACCTTATCACACAGATGAGGTGCTCATGCCCTGCAGCCTGCCACTGGAGGGGCTAAGAGAAAGGTACGTCTCCTGTAGGCCCCAGCCTGGTAGCCCTTGAATGCATCTGCTCCCACTTCTGCCCAGCCATCGAGAGGCATGGCTGGCAGCTATGGCTTTCCTCTGCTCCTTGGGTCACCAGAAAAATGATACCCACTGCCTCCTGCAGGATTCACTCCCACCTCATGGGCTGATCAAAACACTGGCAGCCACGTTCCCAGGGAGGAGAACGGGCTGTGAGTGTGGCTCACCTGTACCATCCTCACCACGCTGGTGCTTCCCGCCAGTCCAGGTCTAGATGACAGCTCTCCTTTGCTGTGGACTACAGCATGGCAGCCTCAGCAGCCAACTTGCCTCATCCTTCAGACAGCTCTGGGGCCAGCCACACTGCACAGGGACGAGCTCCCGCAGCCAGCAGTGGCCAAGCTGGCGTGGCAGCTTGGGCCAGCTGGACTCAAGCACAGTTAACAAACCCGGGTTTCGAAAACAGCGGCACCGTCCGAGCGCCGTGCCACCCCCACAGGCACAAGCCCAGCCTCAGAGAGAGCTCATTAGTGTGGGCAAGGAGCCACAGGCTGCAGTTACACAAAGTCCAGCTGCAGAGATAACGGCAGCTATACATAGCCATACTAGGAACTGCAATCACTGTCGTGATAGCTCGAACATACCACCAGCTCCTTAACCAATCAGCAGCAGAACACCACTTTTTAAAACCAGTCTGCTAAAAAGGAGATGCCTATGAGGCAGTCCCTCCTACATTTTCACCAACCTCTACTTCCAAGCAAGAATTTACGGTACCTGAACACTTCAGTGACCTGCAAGACGCCTGCGGTATGATTTACATGCCCTATGAAGGCAGAGGTAAATCATTCCCTTTAAAATGTCCACTTCAAGCAAAGACGCCCCACGAGAAATGATCGTCCGGGTGAGCAGCGCTTGACATTTGCTGTGCTGTTTTGCAGCATTAGAATTAGCTCCCGTGCGCAGAGGGAACAAAGATCAGTGTACACAGCCGTCCAAATCCTAGCCTAATTACAATCATAAGATTTGCATAGCAAACAACAGTAATTTATCCCAGAGCAAAACTGTACTGCTCCGTTACCCCTGTTCAGCTTTCGTGTAGAGAAATGCTGCATACATACCTTGTGGACATTTTCTGTCTAATAGGAATTGCATGTGCAGCGTGTGAGTCTTGGTTCTCTCTACACAAAGGTACACAAGGTTCTGCTGCCCTGTGATTTGTTCTGCAGCACTTGTTGCTGGAAAAGCCTGAAAACCTTGTTCCACAATATAATTTATTTGGCAAAAATTCAAAGTACTCAATTAGCAAACAGTTAATCCCAAGTTATTTTCCCATTATTGTGGGCCACTGCCATGCACTTCATCTGTAAAAGTTCTTCATGAAAGCCTTTACATGTCCTAAGTTTGATATGCAAAGTGCATTTACAAAGGAGCTGAAACTCTTAACTGATTAATAATTCATCCTATTTACAGTATAGTAAAATAGAACTCGTTATAATTACCAGAATTCAGAAGATAAGAATTCTATTCAAATCCCAGTAACGCCTGGTATTTTGTCATGCTAAATTTTCTACTTTCACTTTTTACCTGTAATATCTGATTCCCTATTCCAACACAAAACGAGATGAACATTTCTTCAATGCCTGCTTTTCTTACACAACAAAACCTTGTAGTAGCAGAGAGTTACAACTGCTCAGCTCTGCATGGAGAAAAAGAACAAATAAACCAGGAAACTGCACTCCAGGCTCAGATTGCCATCATAATTGCTCACCTAAGCAAGGACTACAAACTTGCACATTCATGCACCACACAGTGTATCTGGGAAGCAGGTATTGTGTTTTCTATAACCCCGTACCCAAAATAACATCCCCCAGAAAAAGAAGGGGGGGGGGGGGCAGGGGAAGAAAGGAGATTGACTCCTAAGTGCTTGAAAGGAAAACTTTTGAGAGATTTCAAGCAGTGAGTCTCCATTGTCTTTGGCACACAGAGACCCTGAAGCCTCACAGTCTCTACCTGGTGGCACCAGCACAGATACTGTGGGACAAGCTGCTGGCGCAGCATCGGCTCCCCTGCTGAGGCCTTGCCCTGCTGGCTGCCATCCTCAGGCTTGCCAGCAAGTGGATTGGAGCCCCTGAGGTGCTGGTGGAGGGGGAGGAGTCCTGGTCCCGCACAGGGGTGAGCATCACCCTGTGAGTGAATGCCTACGACTCTTTTGGGGCCCCCTCTCCCCAGGGAGGAGAACAGTAGGTGGTTTGCAAACATCCCAGCAATCATTCTTAAACATATTCATAGGAACATGACATCACTCTACTAAAATGTAAAACTTAAAAAAATTAGTTACTATATCTGGAGACAGAAACAGAGAAATAAAACAGCAAACATGCCTTACTGCCACCCTGTTATGTTCTGACTGAACCAGCACGTTGAGCTAATTCCCTACAACTGGGACCCAGCACTGCAGGTGAGGCCACCCCTCAGGCATCCGGACCCAGATGCTAATCTGCAGTGAAACATTCCCTCACCTTGCCTCCATCCTCCCAGTGCCCTGCCTTCATTCCCAAGAGGAAAGAAGATTTGGATGGAGGGTACATCCTCAGGTCTCCAGCAGTGGGAGATCATCCATCAAGGCACCCACTCCTGCCTCACAGCAGTATGATCTTGTCCAGCACAGCTGTTGTTATGGAAGGACGCCTGTAGAAGGGAGACTCGGCACTTATCTGACTGTAAAGAAATCCTCTAATGCAAAGCACACGTGTATTTTCCTGGCAGACTTGAGTTTAAGTATGTAAACTCTTTAGAACTCCAAAACTATTTGTTATACAAACATATAAATGATAACAACAACTATGATTCATTATTAGTTCCTAATAGGGAGTAATCATGATGACAGTCGAGCACATCTGGGAACAGTGAGATTTTTTTCCTGGTGATCATGAAGTACTATGACAGGCATAGCCAGAAGGAATTTAACCAGCCTCCCATAAAAAGCCATCCTCCTGTCAACCCCAAAGAGGCTTTCTACCATGCTCCTTCTGTCTAGCAAATCTTAGAAGCAAAACAGTTAAGAGAACCCTCAAGGAGCACCGCCAGGCTGTGAAATTCAGCAATGTAACTGCACGTAGCAGCTTTAGCAGGAACCCATGAAGTCTGTGCAGCAGAAGGATACCCAAACTCTGCTGTAACTTATAAACTTCACAGCTAGGAGAGGAAAAAAAATACCTTACCTTCACTGTTTAAACACCTGAAAGGGCAGTGGCTTATAGGACTTTCCTGCAAACTTAAAGAAAAAAAAAAACCAAAACCAAACATCAGGGAAAGTATGTAGGTGTGTTTATCAAATCTAACTTCACTCTGCAGTCTGAGCAACTGGTTTATCAAAGTTCTTGGTAGGTTCATTCATCTAAAAATGACTTAACATCAAAGCATGGATTGATTGACTGAAATCTAATTTAAAAAAAATAATCTTTTCCTCGTTATTCTTGAGACTAAAACGTACGTGTCACATTTCTGGTACACCACATGGGGTTTGGTTGCTATCAGAACCCATATACATAACAAGTACAGTTCAAGTGAAGTCACTTCCCATAGTTTACATGTAATAGCTTCTAATCAGCGTGAACAAAGAGACTTCTCTCATTGCTGAAAGCTGAATACATTTCAAACAATCAAACTGAAAAATGCAGTTGGATTTTTCAGGGTTTTTTTTTTTTTTTCCTTCTCTCCCCCCTCCCTCCACTGGCTTGGCATGAAGTCATACAAAATTAGATCCAGAAACAAGGAAGGAGGTTAACAGCAAATTCACAGAAACAACTGCCATTTTTTACGAGAAACAGCCTCAGTCAGCATAGCCTGGTCCTAATGCCCAGAAAAAGCTGCCTGGGAGCCGAACCTTCTTGTTGCGTGCTGCTTATCTCCCCGCAGCAGTCAGCAGTGGCTTGTCCTAGTGTGAGGCTGTGGCTCCTGGCTGTGACACCGGCTTGCTTTAGGTTTTCACTAGTGCTGTCCAAACTGCACCTGCTTCCATGCTGCAGACAGTAAAACTAAAATCCTCCTGTCCACAGAAATACAGACAGCCATCAAGGGAGTCATATTCAAACTAATTATACATACCCTGTGGCTCCTGGGCCACATTTTGGACCCCCTGTAATCTATACATCCCATAGCAGAAATTTTACCTCCCACAGCAGAAGTAGCTTTAATTGGTCTCTAGCACTTCTCATTTGGGGAGATTTTTGGCAGGCTGGTTGATTTATTTTAGTGTCAGACCTTTTAGTGGATAACAGCATTGCTACTGTTATAATTTAACACAGACACCGGAATCTCCTATCTTTGTTCTAGCACAAAAAATCCCAAGCATGTATGTCTTCCTAAATGTATGTACATATAAATACACGTGCACACAGCCATACACACCATATCAAGTCCATCAATACAGTCAATAATTTTATTCATGGCAGGTCAACACCATGGTTTCAATTCTGATAAACGAAGTGCAGCGATTCTAATGACTAATGCTTAGCATTAACTAGTTGAAATATTTCCAGACCTTCCAACATTCCCTTAAAAGGGAACCTTAGATTGGGTCTCTCTCTCTCCTTCACTAAGCTTGGTTGTTAGTGGTCACCAAGTCCAGATGTCATCTGCAGGAGACTGCTGGACGGCTTGGTGACAAAAGCCACCTCTCCTTAGGAAACCAGCCCAAACTGATTCTTGCTCTTCCACTTGTGACACAACTTTCAACATGGACTTGCAGGAACTTTCCCAGCAAGCACACTAGCAGCTGGGATATATTTCCAGCTGCTTGCTGGTAGAACAAGCCAGCCAGGTAGACATGCCTGGAGAAGGAAATACGAGTTTACTGTAGGATGCAATGAGGAAGCCTAGCATGACAAAGCGAAGAGATGTTGTACTCATCCTGCAGGTGGAGAACTTGAGGTCTTTAGAGGCAGTTATAACTAAATGAAGCAAGCCTTAGCTACTGGGAATAAAAGCGCAGAGTAAAAGTCACAGGACCCACTTCTGCAGGTAGAAGTCTGTACACTCAGCTCTACTGGTGTGCAAATAGACATCTATGGAAGAAGGAAGTCTGTGTAGACAAGTGATACACGGACAGTTAGGACTGGTGGGGGCTGAGACCTTGGAGGGCCAACCCTGAAAGAACACTCCAATCCATATTACATTCAGTGGAAACTAAGTCTGAATAAAACTGCAAAATCCGTTAACTTTCTCAGTGAACCATCCAAACCTCCTCCTGGTATTCCAATTCACCCAAGAGAACAAACAAACAAAAAAGTTAATTTGTTTTTTTTACTAATGAATCCTAAAGCATATATTTAAAATACTGAAAGGTAGGAATCTTCTTTCAAAAGCATTGGGTTTTGTAAATGAAGGGTCATTAACAGCTTAGCAGAACATCTTTAGCTCTTACTATGCATCACCTTCATAACAGAGGACACAGCCAACAACTGTTATTACTTGCCTGATTTCCAACATGAAAAGGATGCTTGATTCCCAGCTTATCTGAGAACAAAACGGGTAGGAGACTCTCATAGTTGGCCTTTATGATCCTGTTAAATTATTCTCTTTTAAGGCATGAAGTGATTTCTCTAAAAAAACCCCATAGACATTGGGAAGCTCTGCTGCTGAACAGACTCAAAAATATATTTCTGTGAAAAAAATACTCACACATGCAAGTGTCATATCTGTGTTTCCATTTACTTGTTCTTTTTCCTAAGATCTAATATATACTTTTTTTCTACTCTAAAGACTTTCAGTGGGAACCATAAGATAATTATCTAACATCTTGACTCATATTGTACTAAAGAAATTACATCCACCTGAGTTTCTTTAACAGACTGATTAAGTAAAGATAATAAAGTTGGCAGCAACAGATTAGGCAGCAGTATAGTACACTTCCCTTACAGTAACTATTGTACTCAGACATAAGAACAGCCTTGAATCTAGTTCTCTAAAACAGAGGATTACCAAGGACGTTATTACAGAGTATTATTGGAGAATTACATCTGAGACCTGCAAAAATATGTGGATTTAGAAAAAAAATATGCAACTTTTTCTGCAGATGAAATATTCTAAAATCAGATAATGTATCTCCATAAAGCCCTATTTATTCTCCTGTTGACAGTCATCTCAGTCTGAGATTAAATAAAATCTGAACACTTTTCTGTATTTGTTTCTGATTAGTTTGTAGTTTCTTTAAAGTACTTCCAAAGGTCACAAAAATAAAAATAACAGTAGTCTCTATTACTAGAATGTAAGAAGCAACCTTGTAAAGCAAAATTGCAAAGAACTTGTTTTCATACTTTCCTAGCTTGAAAAGCAAGATCAACAGATGGTAAAGGCATCACCTTGGGGGAAATGTACTGTTCCTCAGATATGGATTTGCATAACCCTGGTCATTTAACATGCATATTTACTTAGAGCTGTGTATGATCACATATCCCACTTTGTATCTGGTATATCTCACTCTCTTGGTTGGAAACCAGTTCCTTCGTACTCCTTCCACTTCAACATTGGCAAGAGGTCACAACGATATTCATAAAGATCCTTGATGTTAGAAGAGGCAAAGGGACAACTGTCTTGCCAAAACATCCCCATGTGCTTCCCTACGTGCCTCTGCCTGAACACAGTCCAGTAAGTTAAACATAACACACTCTGCCTTGCCCTATCGTCCAAGTAACAGAGAACAAATGCCACCTTCCATGTCAGAGATGAATCATCTACTTTCTTCTCCATTATACTAAAATAGCTGTGATCAACTGAGCTTTCCTTGACCATAATTCTTTTCTATTTACACCATTACAACTACCCAGAATCCCTCACCAGTCAACATTTTCACGACATGCCTAGACTATAGCGGTAAAATGGCCTACAAACACACCTCCTTTCCAACTTGAATGTTAACTTTAAGTTAGCTTTAAATTTTAGCAGTTTCCAATGTCTGTCATGTATGAATACACATAAGTGAGGCCAAAAATCACTCTTCATGCATTTGGCTAACAATAATGACAACAGAGCTCACAAACACCAGTATCAGCCTACTTGAGCTCAATGTTTCACCACTGTCGAAATCATAAATGCATTTTGCTTTTTTTGCTTTTTTCTTTGAAAACCTTGGAAATTTGAAGGCAGGCACTACAAGCCATAATGCTGACACTCTGCAATTAAGCAATGTATTTTCATTTTCAAGATTGCAAAGTATTCTAAAGAAGGCATGTTTGCATATGAAGCCCCACTGCTTCCAAGAAAAACAGATAAGTTATCTCCTGCAGAGACTAGCAAAATGAGACAAAACTAGTTAAGATTACTAGCTCAAAGTCACCCAAAGCAAAAATGCCAGACTGAGGAACACAAACTACTCCAATAAACTTCTCAAGCATTTCCCCTGAAACAACGACGTTACTCAAGAGTTTTCAAACAACTGCACTCACGTGCAGACACTTTGAAGCAGGTTCGCAACACAAAACCAGCCATTCCGACTCACACGACAGTGATTATTCTGTTTGGAGCTTGTCCTTACACTAAAACTGACACAAGAAGAAATGACATTACTTAACTTTTTTTCCTGCAGTCATAAGTTGGCCATACCTGAAAGTTGTAACTACTTGAGCTCAGAAACTGTTTTCTTCAGTCACCACAGAAACTAATATAGAAACTCCGGCGATTTGTTCTCCTGTTTTCAGTAGAAAATTTACATATGAATTACACACCAAATTCCTTTGGTCTGATAAACTGTTCTGGACTTGCATGAAGAAAATACAGCTTCTCCATTATCACCCTCTTCTTGCTATTCTTTGCTGTCTTTACAAAAAACTGTACATCTAAAGACAGCAAGCATAGTGTTAAGTCCATTTCTTGCCTTAGGTCTACGCATAGAAACAGAGGTTTGGAAATATACCCATACATTTCAAGGGCTTTTAGATTCCTGGATTTTCTGCGAGACATGCCTGCCTGTTAGTCCCTGCCTTGCTTGTAAGTATTAACGCAACGATTTGTACCAGTCAAGAAATCATTTGATGCAGTTCAGCTATTCTCAAAACCAAAGAACTGCACATAACAGCCTACATAAACAACTGATGTTCAGGACCTGACTGCAAGACCCAAATACAAAATTATTTCTATTACTTTTCATATCATCGATCACCATTAGGAAGAGGACAAATGAACAAGCACAGCAGCTAGAAACAGCACAGGAGTCACTTAAGTGTTTCCCGTGAAAGAATACAATTCAAACATTGTTTCTGCACTTGAGAACACAAATGCAAACATTTCATAATTGCACTACATATGGGAAATCAAAACAATCCTTACCTTATTTAAAACGGCATTTTTAGTAAAAAGTCAGTCTATGCTAGTACAAGGTGGCAGAAACCATGCCATCCTCCTTCGGCAGACTTTTCCAAATGCCCCTGTGTTCAACTAAGTCTAACTTCGCTCTGTTTTGTTTCCCCAGGAGGACCCATTCAGCACCATGTGCTCCTTTTCAGCTGTCAATAAACAGAAGCAGTGAATTCCCCTGCACTTCACAAAGCTAGTTAGGCATAGCCATTCATTTCTTCAGGAAAACAGGGCATTGATTTCAGCAAATTCCCAGGGAGCAGCTACAACAAAGGGATCAAAGACCCACCTCCCTTCCTGTGCAGCTTTGGCTGGCCTGGCCAAGAGGAGCAGCGACAGGTTTCCTCAAGAGTGGGCTCAAGCCCCACAGACCACCGCGTGCTCCATTCACACCCATCGCCTTCCTACATTCCCGGGACAGCCCCCGGCGCTAACCGTGACAAACCCCTACATTCAGGCAGCATAATATACTGCACGCTAGTTCATCCAAGGATAGAAAGAAAAACAAGCTCCAAGGGAAGTCCATTGCTTTTCTGACCGGCCGAGCCTCAGTAGCTGCCAGACATTTTATAAACTTCTCTTTTTTTCCTTAGCTTCTCCATCTAAAACAGAGAAACACTTGCTACCTCAAATTCATCGTGCCAAAACTTCACTGGGATGTTGGCTTTTTTCAGTTTATTACCACAGGATTGAAGACTCAGCTGCTAGAATTGGAAGTCTAGCTGCAGCAGCCCTTGTATTGTGCAGCCACGACATTTTCTTTGTATAATTTGCCCCAGAAGGCAGCGTTATTTTTTCCTAGGAACTTAAGGGGTTTTGTTCTGGTTTGGTTAGATTTTTTTTTCTTTTTAATTATACATCTAGTCTTCATTAATGTGACCTGGAACAAGATTCTTAATCCTAGAATCTGACCTTGTATTTCATTAGTGAACGACGATGCTGTGGTCAGGCTTAGGGTCTGTGTGGTTAGGCTACATGCCTACTACTACACAGTAAGAGCCAGAAACTCTTCCCTGATGCTGAGACCACCTGGTATCAGCTCCACATGTCTAAACGCTCCTCACCTCCTTCCCTTTTCCCGCATAAACAGTTTGGTTCCATCCGGGTTCCTTACCTGGAACAGAGCCTGGTAGATGTTATCCCCAAAACACGCCATGGTGTTGCTTGTTAGCATAGGTCAGTACTAAGCTCATGGGCTGGCTCTGTACTATTTATTTATATAAAAACAGACGTAAGGATCTAGAGTCACTTCACATCTGTACAGATTTGCCATGTCGTTCTTTAGTGTTCTCCTGTGCACTGACATTTTTCCAAGGCACTACCTGGCTGTCACAAACCCCACATGCACGCGTACTACCACTAGCTGGAACCTGGAAAGTTCCCACAGCACTGGCATTGCCTTGAGGCTATTCAGACATCTCCAAGTGAGAAGACAAATGTCTATCCCTCTAGCATGACCGAGTATCACAGGACCTGCCACAGCACAAGCGGTACAATATCAAGACGACCAGGGACAGGTGGTAGGAATGACTGATCATTGCGCAGAAGACAGCTGAGGGCACAATGAAACACAGAACTGCAGAATTATCTAAATTGCAAGAGACCTGTGGAGATCAACTAGTCCAGCCTCTTGTTGAAAGCAGCCCTTAGGTTAGCATTACTCAGGGGCCTGCCAAGCCGTATCTCCAATATTTCCAGTGTGGGAAATTCTACCACTTCCCTGTGCAGCTTATTGCGATGTTCAATTGATCCCACGGTGAAAATACCCCTTACATCCAGGAGCATTTCCCTTGAAGCAACTTGTGGCCATCGCCTCTTGTCCTATGATGGTGTATGCTTGGGGAAAGACTGCTTCCACCTTATACTCCAAATCTACCATTTTTGTACTGGAAGGCCATGACCAGATCCCCCTAATGCCTTCTCAAGGCTGAGAACGTGCCCTGTTCCCTGGCTGAACAGAGAGCTTTTGTTGGGACTCAGGAAAAAAAGGAGAGTTTACCACTTTTGGAGGAAGGGGCAGGCAACTCAAGAAGAGTACAGGGATCTCGTTAGGTCATGCAGAGAGAAAATTAGAAAGGCAAAAGGCCAGCCGGAACTCAATCTGGCCACTGTTGTGAGAGATAACAAAAAATGTTTTTACAAATACATTAACAAAGAGAGAGCCAAGGAGAATCTCCATCCTCTCTTGGATGTGAGAGGGATCATTGCCACTAAGGATGAGGAAAAGGGTGAGGTACTTAATGCCTTCTTTGCCTCAGTCTTTAACAGTCAGACCAGTTACCCACAGGGTATTCAGCCCCCTGAGCTGGAAAGCAGGGACAGGGAGCAGAATAAAACCCCCATAATCCAGGAGGAAGGAGTTTATGACCTGCTGCACCACCTGGACACTCACAAGTCTATGGGGCCAGATGGGATCCACCCGAAAGTGCTGAGGGAGCTGGCGGAGGAGCTTGCCAAGCCACTCTCCATCATTTATCAGCAGTCCTGGTTAACAGGGGAGGTCCCAGATGACTGGAGACTGGCTGATGTGATGCCCATCTACAAGAAGGGCTGGAAGGAGGATCCAAGGACCTACAGGCCAGTCAGCCTGACCTCAGTATCAGGGAAGGTCATAGAGTGGTTCATCTTGAGTACGCTCACCAGGTATGTGCAGGACAACCAGGGGATCAGGCCCAGCCATCATGGGTTCATGAAAGGCAGGTCCTGCCTGACCAACCTGATCTCCTTCTATGACCAGGTGACCCACCTAGTGGATGAGGGAAAGGCTGTGGATTTTGTCTACCTGGACTTTAGCAAAGCCTCTGACACTGTCTCCCACAGCATCCTCCTGGAGAAGCTGGCGGCTCATGGCTTGGACAGGTGTACTCTTTGCTGGGTAAACAACTGGCTGGATGGCCGAGCCCAGAGAGTGGTGGTGAATGGAGTTAAATCCAGTTTGCGGCCAGTCACAAGCGGTGTTTGCCAGGGCTCAGTGTTGGGGCCAGTCTTGTTTAATATCTTTATCAATGATCTGTACAAGGGGATCAAGTGCGCCCTCCTTAAGTTTGCAGACGACAACAAATTGGGCAAGAGTGCCAATCTGCTTGAGGGTAGGAAGGCTCTACAGAAGAACCTGGACAGGCTGGATTGATGGGCCAAGGCCAATTGTATGAGGTTTAAGAAGGGCAAGTGCCGGGTCCTGCACTTGGGTCACAACAACCCCATGCAACGCTACAGGCTGGGGAAGAGTGGCTGGAGAGCTGCCTGGCAGAAAAGGACCTGGGGGTGCTGGTTGACAGCCAACTGAACATGAGCCAGCAGTGTGCCCAGGTGGCCAAGAAAGCCAACAGCATCCTGGCTTGTATCAGGAATAGCATGGCCAGCAGGAGGGGAGTGATCATCCCCCTGTACTGGGCACTGGTGAGGCCGCACCTCGAATCCTGTGTTCAGTTTTGAGCCCCTCAGTACAAGAAGGTCATTGCGTTGCTGGAGCATGTCCAGAGAAGGGCAACGAAGCTGGTGAAGGGTCTAGAGCACAAGGTTTATGAGAAGCGGCTGAGGGAACTGGGGTTGTTTAGTCTGGAGGAGAGAGGCTGAGGGGAGACCTTCTTGCTCTCTACAGCTACCTGAAAGGAGGTTGTAGTGAGGTGGGTGTTGGTCTCTTGCCCCAAGTCACTAGTGATAGGACAAGAGGAAATGGTCTCAAGCTGTGTCAGGGGAGGTTTAGATTGGATATTAGGAAAAATTTCTTTACTGAAAGAATGGTCAGGCATTGGCACAGGCTGCCCAGAGAGGTGGTGGAGTCACCATCCCTGGAGGTGTTCAAAAAACATGTAGGTGTGGCACTTCAGGACATGGTTTAGGAGGCATGGTGGTGCTGGGTTGATGGTTAGACTTGATGATCTTAGAGGTCTTTTCCAAGCTTAATGATTCTATGACAGTATGATTCTCTTCTCCAGGCTGAGCCCACACAATTCCTTAAACCCCTACTCAGGTGACACCTCCTCTAATCCACTGATCATTAGGAAAAACGTGAGAAAGGTGCTGACACTGAGCTGAAGAGAGAGAAATGAAACTGCCAGGGCATAAATTAGCTAAAACAGTCAAACCAGCTTAAAAGTCTGAGTAGAGTTGAGGAGTCAAAAGAGATTTTGACAAGGACCACGGTGCAGACACCCTACCCTCTCTCCTTTCTTTAACATTTCACTCCTGACAGCAGTTTTGCCTGTTGTATACAATACAATAAGGCATATTACATTCCTCATTTTGGAGTTCTCTCTGTATCTAAATGGTAAATTAAGTCATGCCCCAAAACTGCCAGTTATCAGTTAAAGCTCAAAAAATGCACTTTCACAAGTAACTTGATCTTGAAGTATAGATATCGCCTCCACAAGTAGCTTCTATCTGCCAGTAAGCCACTGATATTTTTGTATTGCTTAACTGATTACAGTCATTGACAACAAAAAAAATGTGTTCGTTGTTCCTCTGAGTAAGTACTGGACACTGATAAAATGGGTTTCTGAAATTCCCTTCTCTTATACTGCATAGTGTAGAGCTGGGCAGCCCTCGGCAGTAAAAAAATGGCAGCTGAGGCATCGGAGGAACTCCAAAAGAAAGCATGTAGACCAGATCAATAACCATAGAAATTGTGCTTAATGCTGCAGATGGCTTCGGCTGGAGTGAGAGAGTGCGAGTATTGAGAAGACCTGAGCACTAGTTTTCTGTGGTAGTTACAACAGCAAAGTATGAGGATATGCCACTTGCATATTCTTTGCTGTTGAAAAAGAAGGGTGGATAATAGCGATGAGGCACGGGATTTGGATGTGACTTGGATAATGATGCCTTGGAAACACAGGAGTTAAATTCACAAAGTGATTAAAAAACCCCAAGCACATCACTCAGTAGTAATCTGGGATGGCATTTGTGCCAAAGATAGATAAAACATTTTAGATAGAATTGTAATTTTAAGTCTCAATGAACCAGTCTGTTCTTATACATGGGCCAGATTTTTACAATTTTACTCATATTAAGTCATGCTTCATTCCAAGAATAATCCCGTTGATTATAATGGTAATATTGTTCCACAGATGTCTCAGAAGAAACGCAAATGTAAAAGCAGACTTTATACTTAAGATAAAAGGCATCAATCATGAGCACATCTGGGAATCCGATAAAAACATATGGTACAAAAAATCACTGTGGGATGACAGAAATGTACTTACATAGCAGGTCTGTGGACATGTTTACAGATCAGGCAAAGGAAACCTACATAAAATAAATGAAAAAAGAATGATCAGTTTTCTGAACTAACACTATTAATGTTTAAACCTCATGCTAGTTATCATATGCATAGTTTTTTAGTTCCTTAGGAAATGAGGAGAACATCTAGGGAAATCTAACAAGGAAGAATTTCAATTTGTAGAGGAAAAGAGTAAGTCCATCTATTTTTTACTCCTTAATAAATGATTCCACTTCATTTGACAAACAATGTGAACTCACAATATTAATGCAATGCATTTTAATTAAGAGCAGTTCACTGTATCCCACGTCTTCATTAACATTTATTATTAGAACAGAATTTTCAGGCGCCATGTACTTTACTCCATTGCACGCGATTCTGTGCTTAAGCCTGCTATTTCTGGTATTCCTCTCAAGAGTTCTCACCCTTGCAAAGTCAAAGGGAATATTAACTAGATATAGGACACGACATTCTGTTGGCTCTCTTGAAAGACTCCTGGAGACTTCTAGCTTTCT
Source organism: Phalacrocorax aristotelis (assembly GCF_949628215.1). Lineage (NCBI taxonomy): Eukaryota > Metazoa > Chordata > Aves > Suliformes > Phalacrocoracidae > Phalacrocorax > Phalacrocorax aristotelis. The sequence continues at coordinate 67,464,598 of NC_134278.1, forward strand.
GCTGAACTCTGTTCAGCTTGTTCCCTTCCCACTCATCTGCTGTTTGACTGAAATTTTACTATTATCACATAGGAACAGAGTCTGAGTTTTCTGCAGCTGTCTGAACAGTCTCCAGCACAGTGGGATCCCAATGTGTGGATAAGGCTACTGGGAGCGACAGTAATAATAAGGTGGCATGCAAATAACAGCACAAATCACATCAGCCTATGCCATTTTGTCGTGTCCTGTACAAATCTCAAAAATTTCAGGCAGTGTTTGAAGGTGTATGTATATGATTTAGGGGCAAAACTTAACTCTGATGAAGACAACATTATTTTGTTGTGGACTGAAATGGGTCAAAGAAAACATCTTCATTTTTAAAAATACAATGATTGTTAGTAAGATGCTTCCAAATTAATTGGAGCTGGTTGGGAGAACGGAAGAGGAGTATGGAAGAGGGCAATAAAGATGACAGGAAAAATGGATGGCAAAGAATAATGAGAACCAAGAAGGAAACAGACCCAAGGAGAGTCAAGAAGCGGTAAGACTAGGTGAATGCAGAGCATGATGAGGCAGAGAGAAGTCAGTGGCCTGCTGATGAGAACTTGCCAAGGAAGAAGCTGTGACTCTGCCAGGTTGTCCATAAGCAGGCTGAGGAAGCTGAGATCCAGCTATCTGCTGAAATCTATGAGCATGCTGTAGTGCCATTTTCAAGTTTGAAAAGACTAAGACAACACTTCTAGTGATCCACTGCAAGCACCTAAGTTGCCATTTTAGCTTGAGGATGTGCCATTTGTCCCTGCATACAAAAGCAGCAATGCCGAGCACTCCCCCCAGCATTTATTCAACAGTGATGTACATACATCTCATCACTACTGGGCAATGTAACAAGTATGCTGATTACATTAGCAAGCTAACAATTAATAAACTTACATATCCTCGTTTAAGTGCTCACAGACCCAATCCCAAGACCAAGGGCCAAGACACACAGTAAATCAGACTTGCTGTCTCACCATGTGTCTCACCACAACATAATCAACCCCCCAAGGATTTAAATTGTCAAATCCTAGCATAAAAGACAATACGTAAAGAAAATAACTTTCATAGATGCTCTGCACTCTGGAATTTGGAAGACTTCTGATGTCAAAATACTAAGACCTGCCTGGTCTTTCCTTGTCACATGCTTAAACATGTCTTTCAAGCCTATTCTGCTTTCATCAAACAGAAGACAAGTACAAGCGTTGCGTTGTAAAGAGCTATTCGCAGTGGTGGGTGCCGAGGGGTAGCTGATAGGTACAATGTAGTCTTTAATGCAGAAAATTCATATTTTCAACACAAACCCCAAAAGACTCGTCCCACCTTTGGGCTGCACACATTCCATAACATCAGTAGGATAAAGCTGACAGGGAGCAGCTCATCAGAGAACCTCAGCAGGGAAGACACTACAAGGAAAGATGCTTGATTGCCTGTGCACAAGCGTCCTGTGTCTTTTGAGGTGCCCTAGGACATTTGAAGCACCCAGATGAGGCAGATAGCTATAATATTGATTATACAGGAAAAACAGTCCATCCTGGACCAGGAGCTAGAAGCCAGGCCAGGCTACCCAGGACATCTCAGGCAGCACTAGACACTTATGTTTCAGCAAATTAATCAAGTCCTACACTATTGCAGTTTGATTGTTTTTGCAAGAAACCAGGCAGAGAACAGGCAAACTGCTGGTACATCACTTCTGTCTGAGGTAAAGGGGATTGCAGATGAGGCACAAAACACAAGTGCCAGCACATCAACTTCTCTTCTGTAACCTCTGTCCTCTGCCAAAACAGCTTCCTCCGGTGAACACACAGCTTATAAACTGGCTCTTGTCTCTGACTGGGACTGTGTGTAGATGTGAGAGCAAAGCAGTAAAGGGGCCCACACGCTAAAAGGACATCAGCAAGTCCTCTTTCCAGGTGAAAACAGCCATGCTGAGAGCAGGCTTTCTAAGCAGCAAGTGTCCTTTCTCTGGAGATTCCATCGGCCACAAAACAACATTCTTTCTGCAAAAAAACTACTCTGCAGTTTGACTCCATTCTGGCTGAGAGCAGGGCACCTGTCTGTGGTGTTAATTTCTACGAATTTAGGCCTTGCAGAGGGAACAGTGGACTTTAATGGCATCCATATGTGACTGTACACATGTCAACCTTTGTCATCCCCAGAAACAACAGGCTACATGTTGTCACTGTCAAAGCAGTGCCATCAACTAATAAAGATTTCATCCCCCCACTCAATTACTACGCAAAATGATTTAATTTTGCCGGCATTCAATCTGTGAGGCAATTACCTGGTAAACCACCACAACACAACAAGTTATCTCCTTCTATATGGTTTGAGTTAGTAGTATACCTTCATCCTCCCACATCTGGTCTGCAGCAGCCTCCTGTCATGAGAAAGTCCAGCCTCAGTCCATCCTCTCCCCGTCCCTCACACATCTGCCATCCAGCCATGTTTCAGTGACTCTGTGGTCCACGGAAACCCCAATTAAGGTTTGGTTGAATTGTTCTGTAGTCTCACTTTGGTGGTAGAGGAAGGGGCATGGAGAAGAAGGAGCACATACACCAGCTGGGACAGAAAACCATACCTCTTGACACAGACTATGACAGGTCAGAATGACATCAGAGGGACTCAGATGAAGAGCAGCACAGCCCAGAGCAACACAAACACCTATGAGACACCTCCCTGCAATCAAAAGGCTAATCTGCTGCTGGGGTGGGTGCAGCTATCAGAAGCACGAGAGGTTCTCCATTCACTTATTACTCAGAAGTGGCTACAAAAACCAGAGCAGAAAAGTGATATTGCACAGGTTGGCTCTTCCCCCCCATTCCTTTTGCCCATGCTGATAGGGCTGCCTTCTCCTGTGGTCTGGAGCCAGGAAGGAATCAGTCTGTGACACTGTCATCTATCTACCTTCTTCCCCTCACAGCATTAAAGGCGCTTACTAGTACAGGCAGATCACCTAGTATAGAGCTCTGCTCCTAACAGTCCTCATAGCATGTGGTCAAAGGTACAAGAGTCTGCTGTAGAAGATTTGCCCTAGAGAATGAGGGCATTGTGAAGAGGATAACCATAAACCACCAAAGTGTTTTTCTCCACAGCCCATCAAATCCTGGGAAACTTTCTCCTTTTTCCCCCCCTGTACAGTCCTCTGATAAAGCAGCATTAGCAGCAACTTGGTAGTGCCCAAGTCCAGCCCTTGGGAAGGACACAGAGACTACAGACCAAGAGGGAACACATACGTGAGGGCATCCCAGTCACTGCAACACAAGCCACTTGCAGAACAACAGAGCAGCAGGTACACCAACACAAAGAACTGTTCCTCTTCTGGCAGTCAGTCAGAACTTGTCTTTGACAGGGCGAGGATAAGCACAGCAAGGTGTATTTGCAGAGGCAAGGGAGTGGAAGCAGAACTACAAGCTCCTTCATAAGCTAAGCCAGCTCTTCCCCAGTTACCCTCATCGTGGACCCAGAACTACCTGTCCTCCTAGCTGCAGAAAAATCACCACCATAAATCCCTCTCCTGCTTCTAGGTCAACCCTCTGGTGCATGAGGGCACCTCTTGTGCAGTATATTGCCCCCTCAACCAAGGGGGCTCCCACACATGCAGAGTCATGGCAGCCACTCATGCTGTGCCAACCAGGCACAGTGCCTGGTGGTTTCTGGCCACATCAGACAGTTGTCAACCTAAACGTCAGTGGTTGGCCAGTAGCCATGCTGGCCTCAGTTTAACAGTCCTATTGGCCAATCTTCTCTGTTTTTACTTCTTGTAAACCACACTGACATACCACATTGACCTTTATATGAAGTGCTGCAGGTATATTAGCCATATTTGCTGTGCTGCTCACACAGACAAAAAAAGTTGTTTGTGGTTGCTCTTAAATACTGTCCTATCTCATCAATGAATGGGCAAAAGGAGAGGAGGAGCAGAGTGGGGAATGTTTCCCATACATGAAAATTGCAGCCCTGAAAATTTGAGGCAAAGCTTTATGATGTTCCTACAGGCTTTGAGGTAGCTGGAAATTAGCTTATGGATTTAGGTTAAATAGGACTGGATGGGTTAAGTATAATAGATGGTTAACAGTCTGCAGATAACACAGTGATTACAGGTGATTGTGGTGGTGAAAAGTGGTTATGTGCTCGTTAGAGGAGGTGAGGATGGTTTCTGCACTGCCTATTGAAGAGAAGGACATGTTGCAGAGCACATTTGTGTAGGAGCCAGGATTTTAGGTTTTGTTTTTCTTAGTTGTTCCACCATTGCCACAAATTTCCAGACTATGCATTTTGTGTTTCAGAAGTGACTGCAGCGGATGCACTGTGGGCATGTGTGACTTGGGATGGGTACACATTATGGTGGTGCAGTTGCCCTCGGATGTGCAGGATCCACAGTGGGAAAGGCAATGCCTGTTACCCCTTCTGTTCTGATGCAGAGGATGTAGGGGTAATGAAATCAGACAGCCAGTGTCCAGGTATGGTCCATGAGGAGGACCTACATGAGGACTGGGGTCACTGCTGCACCTGAAGAGGGGTGACTCCCTCAAGGAAATGCACAGCAAGGGAAACCAGCCTGCACCAGACCTCCCAGGCTGTTCATGATGCCCATGAGACATCTGTGAAGGCTGCCAACAAGAGCCTTGATAACTACCTTGCTTACCAGTCATTCGTGTTGAGAGGCAGCAAGGGGGGCAGCAAAGGCTCCACTTTCTACTCCTACTGTGCCTGGAAAATACTATGATGGCACCTTGCTAAAGCTTCTGAATGCAGTTCTCACCCAAGATCCCATCCACTGCAGGTCACTGCAGATTTCTAGGAAGATGTCACAGTTTTACCAACCAGCGCTTGCTTTACTCGCCCTGAAGCTCATCTTCACCAGAGACAAACAAACTACACGGCAAGGGAGGCCAGGAAACCACTCTGAGGGACCTTTGCAACGTCTGCAACATCAGACTACAACTAGCTGTTCAAGACAGCTGTCTTGCATGTAGCACTACAGCATTCTCACATGGGTTCATGTGACAGAGCTCTTCCACTGACCTCACTCTCTTCCAGAAGAGGTACATCTATCTTCCGGGGCATCATGCTCCGGAAAGCCAGAGGAAAAGCAGGCACTGATGTGGGAAGAGACATAAGTGGCAGCAATGGGAAAAGCTTTCATACTGCCACACTGACACTGTGGGCGATACCCTTATGGTTGCATCATGATGCCACCTGTAGATGGCAAGAGAACATGCTGTCTGCAAAAGTGACCTATGCCATGCAGAGACAAAGATCTGCATCACAGCAGAAACATGGCTGTTCTGAACCAGTCAGCATCTGCCCCTCACCAAGCCCTCAGAGGTATTATAGAATTCTTTACATTGCTTTCCACACAAAAACGATGTCAAAAACCAATGGCAATTGTCAGCACAGGCATACTCTTTCTAATGATCTAACACTATATGGCTCAAAAACGTGCCCCAGTTTCATGCTGCATGCCAAAGAGATGCATTAGTTAAGCAGTCACCCAAAGACTCTTCTCATTATGCTGTGAAGTCATCTGTCCACCTTACTCATGCAGCTGAAAAGAGGACCCTGCTATACTTCAGATACTCGGAAGAACATCCAGGACAACCCGTTTATAGATTCACAACAGTACCAGGTAGATTACATTGTTATCTAAGCACCTTTTATTACATTTTAACTGAGTAAAGGTAAAACGCAAGTAAAAGCAGTTTTTCAAGACATCTATGGTAAGCAATACGGTTGCAGATATGTCTAAAATATACAAGCAAAGATGTGACAGGAAAACCACACTTAACCTACTTACACTGAGATTAAATCAGGAAGGACTGTCTTCCCCTGTTACAGAAATCCGTTGCTGGGGTTTAACTTTCAGCATACCTTATGTCTCAGGCTGCATCCATCAGAAGGAAACATACCTTCAGTAGGCAACGCATCTATTACACAGTATTAGCATTCCACTGGTGTCCCTGCTTGTTCTCTTTCGGCTACTGCTAGTGCTCGTGCTGGGCTAAGTGCACTTCTGCTGACATGGTTTCTGTTCTCCCAAATTCATGAACAGAAAGGAAAACCATAACGATATAGAAATTATTTAAGTATTAATGGAGTACTAGCAGAGAAAATTAATATGCAGGGTCAACATCTTCAGAGAAACCTATGTAGATTTTCTGAAGTTTGTGTCAGTCTCCCATGTGCATCCACAATCAGAATTTAGTACATGCTAAGTACAACTCAAACACGTCCAACAGTGAAATTCTGTGCATTTTGTATCTACCACATGTAGAGTCCCTCACTGGAGAAAACATGACATTATAAATCACTTCATAATTTATCACATAAAATAATATATACTTGTATTTTTATAAAATTACATTTTTTTTTCAAATCGTGGAGTTATTTTATAATGATAAAACAGGATAACTCTTCTGCCATCATAATTTTTTTTCTTTAGGTACAGGACTCCGCACCTTTCCTTTGATTATGCAAAGACCTTAAGTGGTATAACACAAACACTTGTGTCCCTGATCCAGATTTCTGGCTCATTGATATTACAGAAGTTCTTCAAACATAAGTCTTATTTGTGAATGTAAAAAATAGTGAAAAACCCAAGTTACGTATGGAAGATCTCTTTTACAAGGGACTATGCAGATGTAAAAGAACAGTGCACAAAATCATAAGGCAGGCTGTGGGTGGATAAGTCATGCACGCGAGGATATGTTTTCTCTAATGTGTTTACTAGGAATATTTTGTATACCTTCATGATACTTGTTTTAGAGTGCATATACACACATGCAAATACTATACGAATATATAAACTAGTCCTGCTGCTGAAGGAAACTTTATAACTATATACATGTCTCTACAGATTAAATGCCTTGGCATGCAAGCAATCAAGAGCACTATCAGCTTCCAGTGTCTTCAGGAGGTCAGGCAATAAGATATCCTATTGATTTTGATAATTTTTGGATCAGTTGGCTATTATTTTGCCGAAGATATATCGAATGTAAAAGTTGGATACACAAAAAAGTCCTGCCTTTCCACTCCCTGCACCAACTGATCAATATTCTAACCTGGTTACAATCGCCTCAACATGTAGCATCATCAAACACGGTCCACTTGTGCACCGAATCTATCCAAGTCTATTTTCAGTTTAAGGCAAAAAACCAATTTTCATTAAAAGGAAATCCATTTTATATCTTGTGTCCTGATTCCAGAAACACAAAGATCAACAAGTCCCACTCCCTGTTTCTACGAAGTTTTTACTGTTCTGAAATATGGTACTGTCTCTCATCATAATTTTCCTAGCCTCTTATCGCTTGACTGACCACTATTTTGATCAGCAAAAGACCTATGGTAGACAGTGCATCATGTACAAGTCTTTGCCCATCTCCAGTGTCCCGATAATAGAAGAAATGCTATTAAATAGTATTTTTTAAAAGTGATAATAACAATAGGGAGACAAATCCCTAGGGAATGATACCAAATGGCATCTCCTGCCAGCCTGCCTTACTGAGGGCTGCTCTTGTTGTTTGGCTTTGCAAAGCAGTCAACATTTTGATTGTGATCCAGCAGGGATCGTGATCCTGACTTGCAGGGAACTATTTATACATGTGAAGACAAACCTACACTTCATATTTTGCTGGGTCAGGGTCAAGGCACCAATGATCTTTCTGGATCCTTGTTTTGTTATGAGAATTGGTTAAAATAAGCTTAAAAAAAAAATCTTAAAAGTGTGAGTTTTAAAAAGCCTCAAGACCCAGGAACATTCCTAAAATAATTTGCATTCCACAGCAAAACCATTTCCATTTCAATGAGCCTGTGGAGAGGACTCTGGTCTACTCCCTGAAACTCAGGACTGAACTGGCACAAAATAAACACTGGACCCACTTGTACAAGGTCACGTGAAAAAGCACTTTTTCCTGTTCTCCCTCAATACCTTGGCTAAACTCTTTTCATCGCTTCAGGCCTGCATCCCAACACTCCTCTCAGGAAGGGCACTGCCACTTCTCTCCACTGGACAGGCTGGTAGCAGGGAGATTTCCCTTCCTTTCCCTGCATCCTCCTCAGGCAGCCTACTGCAGAGTCAACAAGTCTCCTGCAGCTTCAGAAAACATTTTATGCAAGCCTTGGCTTTAACACTCTCTACAAATAAAACTCATTAGCAGCCACCTGCTTTCCAAACATGGTGAGCAAAACCCACAGTGGAGACAGAGGGACCAATGAGTTCCCGCACAGTGCAACAGCTGCTCCTGTGCCCAGAGAGGGGGATACACATGTAGCCAGTGCTTCAGCAACATTAGTAAATTTCAGGAAATCATAAAAAAGTATTTGTTGTCTGGAAGCCAACACCTTACCTCACACATCTTGCTTGAATTACGGTAATCTAAAACCTCTCAGCCTCAGATGCTCGCAAACTTTACACATACATACAACATCACCCAGGTGCATCCTACAGTGCTACTGCAATAGTGCAATGTTGCTGCTATATTATGTAAATATTAATATTCAAATTATTTGGTCAAATTTCTCTTTCAGAGTCTTGCTCTCACTCTTTAGCAGCTTTAAATTTTAACGCTGTGAAATGACCATCTCATTTCTGAATGAATAGAACTGAGGAAGCTTTACCTGAAAAAGATTTCAGGTCGAGAGTATTGGTATTTTTACAGGTATTTTAGATGCAACATATGATCTGAACAGTGATTTCAACAGGTTTAGCAGCTTTGTCTCTTTAGCTGCTTCATGAAAGCTGAATGTCTAATACATAATTTATGTACTATTAATGAAGAGCATTATTAACGCTCTTCCGTAATATGCCCCACTATTTGTTAACAGCATCTTGGCTACTACAAATGTTTTCTTTCCTCTGTCTACTCCTAAAGGCCTCAGGCTTAGAGAATGGCTTGAGCTGCCTGAAGGAAGCAACGATAATGTTAATACATCCTCAAAACTCAAACTAAAGCATAAGCAAAGAGTTTTCACTAAGAACTTAATACTCAAGGTAGAGAGACAACAGTAGCTGATTTGTTCAATTAAATGCCACAAGCCTTGTACTGGATAACAGCTGCCTGTCACATTCCTCAATTTGTTTGCTGCAACCTGTACACTCAGATTTTCTGCCAACAGCAGCTGGATTTGCCAACAGCAAACTCAGCAACAAAACCACCCATGTCCTTTCACTCCCATTGGCACACATGGATGGGCTGGGGTGGGATACTGCATGAAAAATGCAATCTACCACTTCATACGGTACAGGTGCAAGGGGCAATTATTAAAACTAATTTACTGAAAGAGAGCCGTTACATTAAACCATCAGGGACTAATTCTGTTGGAATTAAACTGTAACCTGAGAAGTGATTTCTTATTGCCTTTTGTTAAAGGGTATGTTAGTGTTAGTGGTTTTATTTTCACAGTAGTGCTTAGAATGCCTACGGTGCACAACTCTAAAAATATACAAATCCTCCAAATACTGCATATATGCCTGATTAATGAAAGCTATGCACGTTCACAATTATTACTTCGCTGTTTCCTTAATTTTTCCTTTGATTATGAAGCCATGTGATTCAAAAAATTGTGGCTCATAGACTATTGTTGAATAAATGTTGATATAGATGCAGATTCAACACAATGAATCACCATTCATACTCAGCACTGTAACCTGTTTCTCAGATAAAGGAGAGATAAAAAGTTGCTGCCCACTGTCAACTAAAGATCAGTTGAACCTCTTGCTCTCTCATACTGACAGCTTGTAACACAGAGTTATAATTAGACTCCTGCCTTTCCAAGGTCTGGACTGGAAGCCTTCTCGGTAATTGCATGGTATACAAACCTTCTTGGGATTCTGTGCTGTTTCTTGCACATTATTTAAACAAGAAGCCAAAGATGTGGCATTACAGTCACGGTGTTCGTGCTTGTTTAAAATTTCATCCTGCACAGTAACGTAGTTCTACCCTTTTCTGCAGCAAAACTGAAACTTGAATACATTAGAGGAGACTGGCTCTTGTCTACGCAAGCTTCTTTTTTTCAGCATAGGAGAATGCGAAAGGAATTACGAAACCAGAATAACAAGGCCAGCGCTGAAGAGCCCTGTAGAGACCGATAAAGGAACAGTTCAGCCACTACCTCCACAGAATGAAAAAAAAACCACTTAAAAATAAGTGACCCTAACTTCTGTATCAATACTAAATTAGGCACCTGAAATTTGGTGCACCATGGATTAATGCCTGCCTAAGTACAGGCAGATATAAAATATACCTAGTATTTCAGCAGTTTGGCATTTTTATTACAGTCACTTACTTGCCTGTATGCCATTTCTTCAGGGGCAGTCTTGGAATCTGTTTAACTTCTCTAAGGGCTCTAGCAACAGGGGCAAGGAACAACATTTCTTCATTTAAAAGCTATCCTGATATAGCAAAACTTGTTACAATAATGCAGGAAAAATCGTGTGATCTCTAACCTTTCATTGAAAGTTCACCAAGAGGTCATTTGTCCTTATTTCTTCACCCCGTTGCATGACCTCTTCAACTCCAACTTTGACATTTGAAACACCCATTCAGTATGGGTCAGTGAGCTAATGAAAAATAACGCCAAACAACTCAGATGTTTGACATTTGCACCCCAAGTTACCACAAGGTCATTTTAGCAATTTATAAAACCTACATGAACATATTCTGTCAGATGTTCATATGGGATGTGAGGTCTGCAAGTAGGAGAACTTCAGGTTACCTAAGTGTTCACTATCTAATACTTAGATGGTTTCAGTCAACAAACTACTGAAGTGTATTTTACTTGTTGCACCATAACATCTACTCCCCAACATCTACTACAAAGTTAACAAAAACCCAACAGATTTCTAATAAATGGTCACTGATGACTTGCTAACTAGATTTGCATTGGGAGAATCAGTATGATTGAAGAGCCAGTGCTCTGCTGGGACAAACTGAAGGCACAGGTCACACTTTTTCCACAAAGATGCTGTTTTAAGCTGTCCTGTAAGCTCCATGGATTCAACTTTTGAAGAACACCCTTGTCAAAATAAATGAAATTAAAATTACAATTTAATGCAATTTAAGATTCTGGGACCCAAATATATTATTAGAAGTATGATAGCAACCTTAGCACTTAAGTCGATGCGTGGCAACTTTTGCTATCAGGTTGGCATTTAAGTTTTAAAATTATAACCTGATTATCGTTTTTTCTAAATTATATGATTAATAAAGTAATCAGTGCAAATCACTGACCATAAAGACTATTCAGAGACGTATATAGTCTAAAAAATGAGTGAATTTGACATGAAAAAAGTTTTAAATTAATATATCCTGCTAGTATTTTTACAGATCAAAAAAGACAGTCAGTCTACATTGTCTTCAACTGGTTTGTGAACCGCTTTACTGATTTGGGTACAAAATAATTAACCTCATTTTCATACTCTGTTTTCTATTAGTTTAAAAAGTCCACATTCATTTTTGTAATTTCCCGTTTTAAAATGTTGATATTTTTAATGTTGATAAAAGCGGTACAAAAAACTTAGCAAAAATCTGACAACATGTTTTTTTAAAGGACAGAGACCCACAACCTGTTCTCAACGGTCACTTTGATGACCTCTAACATCCTCTTATACACTCTGCAACTCTGTTACACTCTGTAACAGAGTATTTAATCTCTGCTAGGGATCCAGAGATTTGTAAATATTTGCCTGTATGGGTGCTGAGGCCTGCAAAGACTGAAGTGTTCTGAGGTTCAGGCTTCAACATTGACAAATGACTGAAACTATAAAAACAACTTACAGGAAAAAAAAAATCACTTACAGACTTCTCTTTTCTTTTAGAATCAGATAAAGTGGGAAAACCGATTTACTCTCCCTTTTATCCTTGTTCTGTTTTCTTCCTTGTCAATCGCTCTGTTTTGGTCAGGGCAGCATGTCTTAATTTTATTTAATAAATACTTGAAAACTAGGATACACTTTTATTAACCAAAAACTTCCACATACCTTAGCAGACTCAGTGAAAGATCTGTATAGCAAATTCATGCATTAAAAAGGGAGATGATTCCATCTATCACTCACACTAAGAACATTTTAGAGAGAAGAACAGCATGTAAATGTGCACAGGTCAAGTAAAGATGATTTCCAAGCGTGAAAATTATTCTTGTCACTGGCATCTGTTATGCGAGAAGTAATAAGGTCCAGAAGCCTTGCCGGGCCCAACCAGTGATGAGAATATCATTACAATCCATCTGCAACCTCCAGGAGACCCAAAATGCCTCTGCAACTTTTTGTTCTAAGCAAGAGTAAAAATTTAAAGCAACAGGTGTCCAAACCAGGACATTGTGAGTCTCCCCACAGCGGTAAGAAACTTTTCACAAACACCCCCAGCAATGGGTTCACGGAAGGGAAAGCAGAGAATACTTTTCAGAACTACAAAATTTCAAGATTACACCTTTTATAGTAAACATGTGCTTGCTTTGCCTGCTTATTTGCTTGTTTTGCGGGGGAAGGAATATTAGGTTTGTAAAAGCAAGTGAGTCACGAACAAGTCAAAATATTTCCAGTAAAACTTATTTCTTTCTGAATACACTGAGTTAACTGAAACCAAAACATTTTGTGGAAATACATCAGTTTCACTGGCTTTGTGATGAATCAATGCTGCAGGTTGTGTTAAATTTCACTTAAATTGTTGGTTTCATCTTCCTTCCTATACTTGGGATATATCAGCCTTCCCCCAAGCCGTAGAAATCCTCACCTGACACATTTTTTCTTACTTTCATTGGCACCTACCACTGAGGACCAACCACTAAGTGATCTCTTCCCAGTGCTTGGCACCATCAGAATGAGGAAGGGCTATTTGGCTGCCAGGTCTACAAGAAGCAAATGATTCATCCCCTCAGGATACATCATGTGCTAATTTTCAAATTTCTCTTCCACCAAAAGAGGGAGGAGTGGTTTTATCCTAGTGCATTTGAATTAATTCTGGCCAGCAGCCCTGGTCTTCTCTCAGATGAGCCCTGAGAATACAAAAAGGTAGTGTTTCAACAGGTAAATCACCTTATTTCAGCAGGCAAATCATCTGCTGCTATTTCACTGTGAGAGGTATTAAGTCACTTGTTCAATTAATATGGGTGCTGTGAGGTATCTAAGTGCAGTTGAAGCAGAAAAGAGTTACATTATTTCTTCTTAGCTTGTCTTATTCACTTAAAAAGGGTTTAATGCCTTTTACTAACTCAATGATGCAAGTGAGCCATGACTCCCACCAAGATACAAGAAAAAAAAATCAGAAGCCAGAAAGCATCCTGGGCCACATATGTACAGTCTTTTTGCTTTCTAGAACATTAAAAAGGTTGCCCCTCTGCACAGGAAGGTAAGCTGGTTGCTAAGACTAAATGAAAATTGAAGTAAAATAGAACTTCTTATGCTGACAAAACAAATCTCTGGGTTTTTTGCACTGTTCTTCCATCTAACAGTTTCTCTTTTGTTTCTTCAGTCCCACTTCAGTTATGTTTTTGGTAACTTCTTCCCTTCAGCTAATACTTTCCAGTATTTCATGATCTTTCCTTTGACTTTCACTTACCGTCTCTTTCCAGATCTTTGCTCAGTATCGCTGCTTCCCTTCCTTTCATACTCCCCTCAGTTCTCTGCACTCTGCATCTGCGGTGATGACTCTGGAGGTAATTCCATCTGACAAAGAAGGAATATCCACCCCTCTAGGGACAAAACAAACTTTAAACTAGCTTAGCTATGTCTTTAACATCTGCTTCACTGGTCCTTCCATTGTTTATTATTGCAGGACAATATAATGATTAGATACTTGGTGTCTTCTTTGGACATCAATCTGCAAGGCACAGGGCAAGAGAATGTTAATGCTTTATAAATCACTTGTTTATTGCTCAGCCTTGCAGCACTTTTATTTGTAATCTTTAGAAAAGCTGTATTGATTCTAATGTTACTTCAAACCAATGCTGTTGATCACATTATACAGCTGTGGTGATGGAAATAACGTTCTAGCTGAAGTAAAACAACAAAACTCCAGTGACAGTTTATGGCCAAAAAAGCACATGGGACTTCTGCTGTCGCCTCTCTGAAAGATATACGTGACACTCTTGCAAAAGATATCCTTGCTTATCCTCAAGATTCCCTCAACACCATTCATAGCAACAGGAACCTGGAAGCAAGAGTCGCAGTGCAGGAGCAAAGTATAATATTGCTCACTGCATTACATTTGCTTGCTATTGTATATGCTAGCCCAGGTTAGATATTGCTACTCTAGTATTTTCCTATGTGCAATACTATTACATGCCCTGAAGAAAAGCAAAGCACACCTACACAGATTTTGTTACCTGTGCCACGGTACAAGGCTTGGGGCAAATGCTGTGCCCTGTCTTTGTCTGCTCTAGGTATCAGATGGACTGCACGGGAGCACAGTGGCTGTCTCTGCACTCTCTGTCTCTGTGTGACTATACTACAGGACTCTATAGCCTACCTACACCATGCCCGTGACTTGTATGCCCAATGCGCACAGTCGACCACACCAGTGGCACCACCCTATGCATTCTACCAGCTGCTATTCTGCATTTGCTGCAAATGCATTTCTTGCTACAGTTCTTCAGATGATTGTTTGAGAGGCAATGGCATCAGAAGGTTGACAGGGGGACAGTGCCTCCCAACAGGATGAACACAACAGATTTATTAATCTGTGGTTTAATCTTGCCCTTCTGGAGTGACTAGAGCTCCCAAACTGGCAACACACAACTTTCCCTAACACAGATAGTGCCACTGTGAAGAAAAAGCATGGTGCCATCTGTGCAGTGAAGGTGGTGAGCCATTCCACATAGTGTGTCTGGGTTGTGCAGGTCATCTGCAACACCCCTCAGCAGAGAGAGTTGACATTTAGCCCTGAAACAGCTCTACGTGCCACATGCAGTCCTGGGCAGCCACCAGTTGAACTACCTTAACCACAAGCACAAGTTTTTCTGTCAGGAGCCCCACTGCCCCATGGAAGCCAAAAAGAATGCTATCACTCCAGACATTCAGGAAATGACCGCTGTCCTATTGTATCTCAATACACAAAAGGGACAACTCCCCTACTCTTCCCTAAGACACACATAAAACAGGCAATGAAGAAGCATCCTCATAGGACAGATCCATTCCCACCTCCCCCAGAGCAAGGGAGGAGGAAGAAATGGAGGAGAAAACAACTGGGACATGGAATCCATCCACATTACACAGAGGACTGGCTCCCAGCAGCTGGGCTGGGATGAGCATCAGCACTTACTCTCTGACCCCTGTGGGTCAGACAGAGCTGGAAAGCCTTCTTCCCCAGCAATTATTTGTGGGAGAGTCAGGACTAGGTGCCACTCACAGCAGGCCATGGTGATACTCCTGAAAGACTCCCTACATCTTCTTTTGCACTCCAATAGCAGCACCTAAGTTAATAACAAGATGAAATGCACACAGTAGTTCTGCACAGCTACCTTTTCAGGCTCTTCACTGATACAGACAAGAACTGGAGTTTTAATTTATATTTGTCTAATATCTTCAAGGATTTATTAGCAACTCAAAGAGCCAAATCTTTCTATACTTGAAACTTGAGGCTCTCCAGAGGAAAAAAATTACAACAATCAAGGTTTAAACCCTTCTACAACGCACCACAAGGACCAGAAATGCACGCTTTTCTGCATTTTATTACCACTGCAGTTTTTCAGGGGTTTAAGCAAGAGAATATACTGTGTCAGTGTGTTCAGGGGTGTCCTTTGAATGGGAGAAAACACTGGGAGGTAATCAGCATGATCAAGCTATCTCTCCAACTCATCAGAACTATAAATCCATGCCTTATGATACAATCTCTATTGTATCATCATTCCAGCTTGGAATTAGGAGTAGTTAATGCTATCTGGAAAGCCTAAATTTTGCTATCTCAAGCTGTTTGTGAAGTAGCTTCTCCTAAAATAGTGCTCTAGGTGCAGGAAGGAGAAAGATAAAAGCAGATCTACTCTGTTCTGCAAGGCAGAATTAGTTTACAAAGGCATCCTGGATCCTGATTTAGCACTGCAACTCATGCGATTTTAGAGGACAAATCAGTAACAGGCAGAAAAAGCAAGAAAAAAGAGGAAATAGGAGAAGCACATGGACAAAGACCACCGGAAAGAACGGTTGCGTCTAGATCATGTCAGAGACATGTGGAACCCAAAACGCTCTTTCACAGCAAATTCCAAATAGCCCATATTCAGATGAATGCATGGAAGAAAGAGATAAGTCTGCTTCTAGCTTTCCTTTTTTGCTAAGTATTTATTTGATTATCCTTGGGATGTGTGTGGAATTAGATTTTATTATCAACTTTCAAGTTTTTCCCATACAGAATTCAAGTAGACTGACCTTCTTTCTGTCCTAACTCTTGCTATTTCCTGCTAGTTATCACAAAATAGCAGCATCCTTGGCATCATTTAAAGATATTTCCTACTTCTTTCCACACATGCAAGAAAAGAACAAACAGTTTCTTCTGGGTTTAGTGACAATTAAATGATGTCGCTAGTTGTATGGTTGCACATGCTTAAGTACAAGTGTGTGACTGCTGTTCTCTTGGTGTTTAGAGCAGTCTCGTTTGCTTCATGCTTATCTTTGAAAGCAGGAACATCTTAAAATAAAAACTCAGTGGAGCCAGTAGGGAACTAGTTGGCAATGCATACTTTAAATATGCTCTGGTTCTGCAAACATCTTGTGATCCAGATTGCTCTTACTGAAGAGGACTATTTAGGTTCATAAAGTTAGGTGTAATGTCGCATGCTCAAACACATGAAAACTTATACCAAACACCAGCACAGACTGCCTTAAGTACAGTGTGTGTATTCACTTATGGGTGGGGTGGTGGCTGATGTTTTCAGTTTTTAATCATCAGCCAAGAAGTTAGGAGCTGGAGGGAAAGGGAGAGCAACTCAGGTCCAGCTCCTGCAACACACTGTAGAATAACTGTGTCTCAATAGTTGGGGGGGAATTATCTTACGCTGTTTCCTTTCCACCGAGTCCTGGCAGAAGAGCAGGCAGGGAGAGAAGAAATGTCTGTGCTCACAGAGCTTTACACCAAGGGATTCTCGCTGCAGAGCAGATTACAGAATTGAAAGGAAACAGAAGTTATTTTCTTTAGCCAGAGAGTATGAATCTGTGACCTGCTGGCTTACATGTCTGCTGAACGAACGCAAAACAAGTGCTCACGTTAAAAGACAGTCTACCTACAAGCAATGCACTACAGATTTAACTCTTCATTTTTATCTTGAAAACAGAAATTTTAAATCAACTTGAAGATGTCAGTCTAAGGCTTCAACCTGGTTAAACCTGGAGAACTAACTACATGATCAAATAGCCCCTTCTGCCTTTAAGAAATAAATATTTATGTGTTTATGTGCTTTCTTGTATTGAACTCTCCAAACCTCCGGCTACTGTTCTCACTGCAAAGCGCAGGTCCAGAGAAACTGGTACAGGCCTTCTGATCTTATTTCTAGCTTTTATTCCCACTCATCCCATCTTCTACTTCCTACACAAATAATCCTATTTTCAGTTTGTAGCATCTGCCTGCTCAGAAAGATCAGGTCCTGTTTAAATGTCAGACATACACCTTGAGAGCACTCAACAGTTCAAAACGCGGTGGCAATCAGCCTGTTACGCAGTTATACTACTCCAGGATCTATAGCGGCTCCCATTAGGTTTGCAAATGAGATTTTGACTGCTTTGATTTACAATGCAGGGCAAGGAAGTGCATGCTAATGGTGGAAAATACACTGCACATATAGTGGCACCGCAGCAGCAAACACACACAACATCAAATAATAATCACACAATTTGTCACTGATCCCGTCACTGTATCCATACTTCTGATTAGCAGAACTATCTGGTTTCCACCCAGAACCACCTGCCCAGCACAGCTTCATTTCGTGTTGTACAGCGTGACCGCTCCCCGTGCACAGAGGCGGAGCAGTGCTCCGCGCACTACTCCAAACCAACAGCAGGGACCTGAAGGACCAGTGAAGGCGAATTCCCAATGACAGCATCTTTATTTCTCCTCAGGGAAGGGTCAGAGCACAACAGAGGTGCTGCACGTGTGGTGTCAGTGGAGTACTGCAGACCTCACAAGAGAGACACTCCTGTTGCGCAGGAGAAGTTGCCAAGTCAGGACAGGACTGCTTGACACTTTGAGATATGTAATCACATGCAGCGGCACAAACAGCCAGATTTTCTGCTAAGCACTGGGACAACCAAGAATGAGGTCACACATGCTGATGTTAATTTTACAACTGCAATACCGAGAGATGCAAGTGTTCAGATTGGGAACCACTTCTTTCCTCATTCTGTCAGAGCCAGATTTGCTAACCTTTTGGCAATAATGCCAAGCACATCTTCTACCGCTTCTTGGAAAAAGAATGCATGTACCATTTGTATTTATTCATGAAGACCCTCATCATCAAAGAGATATGAATAATCCTATACGCTGGACAAAGTGGCCACACATGAATACGTATGTAGACATATAATATACCCCAAAACATAGCCTGAATTTTGTCTTATACACTCCTTTATAAATTGAAAGTATCAGCTGAGGAGAGAAGAGTATATTTAAACTCACATTTTAAAGACAGCTACTACTTCATGCTCTTCATCAACTACTTTAAGTATCTTCTACAGAAACAGCCTTATTGGTCCTCCTTTGTAAGGAGGAACATACTTGTCATGCTCAAGTCACACAGGGAAAGCAACAGACCTCAGAGAAGGGTTTGTTTGTCCCGAATTCACCTTTCTAGAAAAATGAACTGTCATTTGGCTGTGGGGCGCAGACTTTTAACAGGGAAATAAAAAACAACAGAAAGTTGAAATCTGAGAGTTATGCACTTTAAGAAAAAGTAAATCATACAATGTGGCAAATCCCTGTTCCCCCCAGAAAAAAAGAAAGTCATGTCTCCCGTAGGAGTCAATGACAGCTCAAGACTCGACTGCAGCAGGTTGTCACCCCACCGAAGGGGGATGAAAAACCGATGCAAACCCGCCGCGGCCGCTTCTGTCGGCCGAGATTTTGAGGCAGGCGTCAAGACCCATTTGCGAGCGGCGGGTGCACGTTTGGGCCCACGGACGGTTCCTCACACGAGACCAAAACTGCCGGACCAGGACCCCAGTTCCCCTGGGCCGGAGGGGTGCCGCTGCCGAATCCGCCCGCTGCCCCACGCTCTGCCCTAACGCCCCGCAAGTGCCGTGGGGTGAGGAGAGGCACGAAAGGACGACGAAGAGATGTGGCCCCCCCCCAGTCCCCGGTCCTGAGGCCTTTCTGTTCCCGGAGGGATGAGGGGCTGGAGCGGGCCCGGGTGCGTTACCCCGTTCTGGGGCGAGGCTCAGGGGACGGAGAAGCGGGAGAGCCTGCGCAGCGGCTAGGGCTTGGGAAAGGTTGAGGGGGAGAAGGGAAAATAAGTAAATACATAAGTAAATAAAGTCTCCTCCTGAAGGCGGACACATGTGGCGCAATTCGCTTTCCTGCAGCGGCGGCGGCGGGCGGCCCGCCCCGCCAGCCCCGGTACTCGGCGCTGCTGCCCGCCCGCCCCGGCCCCCGCCCCTCAGCGCCCCGCCGGCGTCCCTCAGCGCCGCCGCCCGCCGGCCGGCCCGGAGCGCGTCCCCCGCTCCCCCGAGCGGCTCGGCACCGCGGCGGAGCTCCCCCGGCCCGGCCCAGCCCCGCACGCCGCCCCCGCTCACCTGCCTCCCCCGGCGTGGCGCGGCCCCGCTCACCTCATGGCCCAGCTCCGCGGGCACCGCCCGCTCCCCCAGCGCTGGGCCGGGGAGCGCAGCGGCGGCTCCTCCCGTACCCGCAGCGGTGCCCGGCCCCGGGGAGACGCCTGGCGGCGGGGCGGTGGCGGGGCGGCGGCGGGCGGGGCGGGCCGGAGGAGGGCCGGGCCGAGGGGCGGGCGGGCCGCCTCCCGTCCCGTCCCGTCCCCTCCCCGACGCTCCGCTCCGGCGGGGCCGCGGCCACTCGGCCGGGGGGGAGCGGTGCCCGGCCGGGCCGGGGGGACCGCGGAGGCGGGCCGGGCAGGGTGGAGCTCCGCCGCGGGCGCCCAAGGGCCTCCTCTGCAACGGCGCTGCCGGGAAACTTGTTAAAAAGCAAGTGTAAGTGTCCCGGCCCGCGGCTTTCCGACCGCCGGCATTGGCATTGCCACTGCCACTACTGCGGCCGTACGGAGTTGTCCCTGCTTGTAAGAATCCACACAAGCCCCCTCACCTGCGCTGGTGGTAGTTAATTACTCCCAAGGAAGGCACCTCACAGCATTAAGAACTTCCTGCACATATACCGATTTTGCTTCGTTATCTTGGGGTTTTGTTGCGGACTTGCACCCTGACAGGCTGAGGGGCAGAGGAAGGGAGGTGTGCACATTGCCAGCCGACCCTGAAGCAACTTGTGGCTGCTGCTTCTTGTCCTGTCAGAGGTCATCCTTGAGGTGCTTCCACCTTCTCCATAACCACCATTTCAGTGCTGGAAATCCATGATCAGATCGGGTAGAGCCTTCTCTTCTCCAGGCTGAACAGACCCAGTTCCTTCAGTCTTGCTTCGTATAGCGGATTCTCCACATTTAACTATCTCTGTGGCCCTCCACAGGACCCTCTCCCGTTTTTGATTGTCTCTCTCGAGCTGCGGAAGATCACAGCCGGGCTCAGTCCTCCAGGTGTGGACCAACAAGTGCCAAGCAGAGCGGAATCATGGCATCCCTTGATCTGTTTCCTGTGCTCTTGCTTATGCGAGATGGGACATAGTTTGCCTTCACGGCTGCAAAGGGGATTGCTGCCCAGCTTGCAGGCCTCCAGGCCCCCCAAAACTGTTTCAGCAGCGCTGCACCCCAGCCAGTCAAAGTCCAGCCTAGTCTAGGGCCCTGCTTTTGGGGAAGGTTGGAGCAGGTGACCGGGGATTCAGAGATCCTTTCCAATCTAGCTAGGCCTTTCAGTGATCCTGTGATTCAGTGTGTTGTGGTGGGGAACTGTAGATAACTTGAGTATAATGTCAACTCTGTTTGAGACAAGTGTATTTGATTCATTAATTACCATTAATTAAAATGGTAGTGGTTGGTTGGCCCATTGGTATTTGTCCATTAAATAATCTTTTAGATGTACTTGTAACTGATCATACATACAAGTACATTCTGACATGATCATCTTAAAAAAAAGCTATGCTTAAAGTAGATACCATTTGTACCATTTCAGTTGCCAAAGCATGACTGAATCACAGTTGCTATTGAGTCAAATTCCACTGTTAGGTAATTTTTAATAGTGTATGTTTTCTCATCAGTGGCTGCAAGATCCAGCTAGGACTCTGGTAGATAGAAGTAATCTTTCTGGGGCAGTTTCAAGCATTATTGCATCAGCCCCTCAGCCAGACTTTTTGCCAGGAATCATGAACCCCATGGCAGTTCGCAGCATGGGATATGCCACTACCACAGCTGCTACAGTTCACTGTCAAGTTCATTAACTTAAACTGCCAGTGACCATACATGTGTACTAATATTATCCTACATTAATAACCATGACCTGTGCTACCTGAAAGGGCCAAATATTTGTGGTGGGGCTGAGGAGGAGGCATGAGGCATCATAAGACACTGTATAACTACCGTGATTCTGCGATAAAGCACCATCACAGCTAGACCACTGAAGCATACTCCAGGCCATGTCTGGCTTCAGGTACTTACCAATAAAGCAGCCCTGGCAGTAAGAAACAGCACTGAAAAAGTTCCAGTATTTCACTACAGTAGATACTGTCCTACTGATCTAAAGGTGTCTCCTGCAGGAGGGAAGGACAGGAATCTTCACAGCTTTGTGAACACCACAG
The DNA here is from genome assembly GCF_949628215.1 of Phalacrocorax aristotelis. Classification (NCBI taxonomy): domain Eukaryota; kingdom Metazoa; phylum Chordata; class Aves; order Suliformes; family Phalacrocoracidae; genus Phalacrocorax; species Phalacrocorax aristotelis. Next base: position 67,486,437 of record NC_134278.1, read on the forward strand.
GGCTGTTGCTGTGTATTGCTGTATGCTGCATGTTGCTGTATGCTGCTGCTGTTAAAGTAATACAGCTTCTGTGGGCTCCCAAGGCTGTAGCCAGTAAAGGTGGATAAGGTGAGGTTCATGTTTAACACAAGCCTATAAGCAAGTGAACAAACACTTTCATGGTGTATTCTTTTTATCCATTCTCTCCCCAGCTCTTTGAAACCTGTGATTTCTGCCAGCAGCAAACCAGCCACGAATTTTAGCCTCAACAAAATGCTCCCAGTCTGTCAGTGTGCAATAGAGAAATGTGGAGAGTCCAGTTTGGTCCACCACTATCAACAGGATTCTCAAACTGAATCAAGGCCAGGCAGTAAGTCTCAGTGTCTTTCCCATATCTCAAACAAGTGTTGAAGTAAACATGGAGCTGAACTGCTGAGCTGGTTGTTGGAGTAATGCTTTGGATCTTTGCAGAGAAATCAATAGATGGAAACCATGTGGATACAGTCATATTGTAACCAGCTGCTTTTGACAAAAACACACAGAGATAGGAAGCTTCACTGTGCACACACGCCACTTTTTGAGGCTTTTACTGACAGGTACCAAGCCTGGGCATGACTTGATGACTTGAGATACTAGCTCAACTCCTCCATGCTACAAGTGGTCCGTTGGACACAGTTCAATGCCAAAATGACCTTTGCGTCCAGTTTCTGATGGTTCTGAGAGAAAGCACCCACAAGCCTGCATCCTGGGTCCAGCCCGCAGATGTGTTAAGAGTTGCTTATCATCTGAAGAGATGGTTGCATTTTTCCTCCAATTTCATTCACAAGACAGGCTGAAACAGTTCTGCTCAACTTTCTGAAATGGTTCGGCCCAGGGCTGAGACACGGCATGGAAATACTAGCAGCTGCAGTTAGAAAGCCCTGAAACCCACAACACTCAGAGAAGTTTTGGATGCCCAATATGGGCATGGGAGTCTTCAGGGTTGGCTGGGGCTTTCAGCAACCTGATCTGGTGAAAGACGTCCCTGCCTACAGCAGGGGAGTTGGGCTAGACGATCTTTAAAGGTCCCTCCCAACCCAACCCATTCAGCAATTTTGTCATCTTAGCGTGCACTACGCTGGGTGACACCATGAGTTGGCTCCCCGTGTTATAAGGAGATTTTGCAAAGAGTTGATGCCTTTTTATCAGGGTTTGTCAGAGGAGGGAAGTCCAGGCGGGTGTCACTAGTGCAGGGCTTGCAACGTGCAACGGGTGATATCAGTGTCTTTCTACACGTCTCCACAGCCAGATTGCCTTGGCCCATCCTGCCCTCTAGTGCCTGCGGCGCCGTCTCCCTCTCTCTCCTCTCCACTCCCCCTTGCACCCACACGCAGGCTGAAGGGATGCTGCTGTGGTTCTGAGCAGGGAGCAGGAGCTGCAAACCCACAGGCCTTCCCTATGCTACTGTGGGTGCGGAGCTGGCCACCCCGCAGCCTCACCTGCCTGCTAGGGACAGCTGCTGCTGGGGACACAGGCCAGAGAAAGGGGGTTTGGAGGGGAATGGTGTCAGGAGGGGTCCCCATGGGGAGGTGGTGTGAGGGATGTGGTGCTCACACCTGGGCTCGGCTGGAGCAGCTCCCCCAGCCACCTGTGTGCCAGCCCCCGAGCCACCCTGCCAGCGGCAAGGCCTGTGCTGCAGAGCCTGCATATCTGCCAGCATCACCCCAAACGGGACAGCTACGCCATTGCCCCATATCCCTCTCCTCCTTACTGTTGCGCACTGTTTTCCGCTTCTCCAGTGACTGACAGGGTGCAAGGGGTTCCCTCCTCTGCCAGCCTGCCCATGTCTGGGGCTGAATTCAAGTACAGGGCTATTAATGGAAAACTGCCAGTGCAGTATAAAGAAAGCTTCATGGCTGTACGGCCCCATAAAATCATAACCTGTTACAGCACATTCTACCACAATACATAATGCTTGAGTTGTATCTATACACTCTAATGATAAAAAACGCAGAGCATACAATTAATTATTTTTTAATAATAATTTTAAAATACACAATAATGCCACAACCTATTTATACAGTATAATTCAACGCTTCAAGTAAATTTTCTAGCAATCAAACACAGAGCAGGAGTAACAAAAATGAAACTATTCCAGGTGATCACCTGCCTATTGAAACGTTCCAAAAGCAAATATACAAGTCAGCATTTGTTTGAATTTTTCAGGAATCATCCATGGCAGTCCTCTAGGTTATGCTAAGTCTCCTGTAAATACATGACAAAATAATGATTCAGTAATGAGGAATCCTTAGAACTGACATACAGTGTTCCGAAAATGAGCTGAAACATTTACAATTCTCATGAATCATGTCACAAAACCTTTTCATTTCTCTAGATAAAATTAGTCTTAAGTTATTTACCTTATTTACCTGAAGTCATGTCAGGAGTCTCCATCATCATGGGAAAAAAAACCCAATGCAAAATCTTGGTCCTACTGAAATTGAGGTAATCCTCCCACTGACTTTAATGCCTAGACCAGGGTCTCATTTCAAGCCTTCAATTTCATTCATATGCATAAAAATAAATTATTCTTAGAAACTTATAGACAGATGTAGTGAGCACTGACTACCGTAATTTCATACATGTAACACATTCTGCTGGATGCTTTGAAGAATCAATCATAAATGAAAAAGCAAACCCACTTTGTTGAAATACTGTCAACTTAGCACACAGAGAAGGAGCTTACAGAGGAATATTCCAGCTTTGAAAAGCATCCACAGGTGTGTCTATCTACAATCTGTACTATGTGACTCCAGACACTCAGTTTTAACACATTCGTGTTACATCAAACCACCAAGTGGATTTGTTGGTGCTTACATCTCATTATTTCTGATTTTCAGCTACCTACAGGGACAGGTGAATGCCTGACACCTTCCAAGGGAGCTTTTCCACATAAGCAATTGCAGCCCTGATTACCACTGGACGTCCTAGCCCAGGAAGGGTCTGCCTGTGAAGCCACGTGTACAAGTGGCCTAGTGAAAAGTCTGGACGTCCCTTTTGAGGGTATGAGATGTGGAGCAGGTACTCGTCTCTTCAGGTGTCATTCCTGAAATCCCACTCTCAGAGTGGGATCTGGCCTGCTGGGATAGCACAAAGCTCCTCTGACCTGCAGAGAGGAGGTAGCACAACGCAGTCTGGACAAGGCAGGACTTTTTCCACAGGTGCAGCTAGCAAGGAAACAGTGTTGCTGCGATGGAGTGCAGATATAATTTTATGAGGGGGAATGCCCCACTTGTGGAGCTGGCCTGTGAACAGATACATGTGGCGGTGCCGGCGCATTTTGTTAGTCATGCCTGGTACCATTTCCAGTGAACCAGCAGGAAAGGACGATTACAAAGAAAACTGAGGCTGGACTTAGCACATGGCTCCAGCCTCCCACCAGCGCTCTGGGAGTCAGGAGGCTGAGGAGGGTTTTGCACTGGCAGAAACTCCCAGTGGCAGATAACTCTTTGAACCTGAAGAGCTTCAGGAACAACAGCCTTTGTTCTATTACCTGCTGAGATGCCCGTTCAAGTTTGTCAGGACTAACATAAGTGAAAAGAAATTTATCTAAGTGCTGTAGCAGCAACCTTTCAAAATAAGGAAAGTAAGGAAATTCTGTTCTGAGAACATTACCAAAGCACTTGCAAACGTTATTAGGATGCTCTCAATGTCCTTCTCAAAACCTTTGAGCACAGGGTGGGGGACAGCATTACTCTTCAACTGTAAACATCCCAGGTTTTTGATGTATTGGATTGTGTGGAAGGGGATAGAATTTCACTGCCGTTCATTGCACTAGTAACCTCTAGCTGGATTCTTACAGCCTGAAATCAGCAATGTCAGCATATGGAAAACATGCTTTAATGCTCAACTGTTACTTAGGTTCATCCTTCACCATGGCTTGGGCACAATAATTTGAAATAGATAGGAATTAATTTCTTCTTTCAGCTTCTTCATTCATCTCCATTTACTTGATGACTTGCCTGCTTGTTAGTCAGTTTCCAAATCCTCTGTTCCTGCTTGATCTGATTCTTCTAACTGGAATGAGATGTGACGTGAAGGCTGTTCCTCAGCAACAGGTTGATCAGTCTCTTCTTCCTCTGTGACCGGTTGGTCAGCAGCCTCTGTCTCACTGGCCACCTGAGGTGCTGCATCTGTTGGCCTCAGCTCTTCAGCAAGTGCCTGATCAGACAGAGGTTGACGGCTAAATGCATCTAAGCGTTTTTCAACCACTGAACAAATCAAGGCTGAAACAGAGAAAGGTACCATTAACAAACATGGGAAAAAACCCCTATAATTTGAGATTATTTTATGTATTACTGACTGATAACTTCTTAAATAGGGAAAAGACCCCGAAATAACACTAAAAATGAAAGAATACTTGAATGAGAAAAATCATCCCTGCTGCTGTAGCCTAGTTCCAGTTAAACGAGCAGTTTACGCTGCAAGCAGTGATTTGAAAGGGTTCACCTGAATTGTTTTGTTGATTTCCTCACAGTTGTTCCTCACTTCCAGAGCGGGTCACCCCGCCAGGAACAAGGACTAGTCAGGTTGCACACAGCATGATGGTTTGGCAGTGGGAAATGCTGGAACAATGGGAGTCATTAAAAGATTTTCTCTTTCTGAAAAGCAGCAGTAAAGCACCTACTCTTTATTACTTTTGCTGTTTAGCCTTCACAAATTTTTCTAAACATTATACCCCTTCCAAATCAAAGAACACAACAAAAAAAAAGTCAACACTCACTTTGATTTACATCATTTAAATATGAAAAATAGAGGCCAACAATGAAGGAAGAGAGGTTTAACACAAAATAGGACAACCTACAGGTACTAAAAAGAGCTACATTGTTAATTCATGGGTTGACTTTAGCAAGTTAAAGACGGAATGGTCATCTCTGAGAGGAAAAACATAGCCCCCTTATACTGTGGGCGCTTCCCTTGTAGTTCACAAATCTTTTATCAGACAGTGACAAAATAAATTCTTGAAGTAGCATATTCATTCAAACAGGCTAAAAATGGATCCTCAGAGATTTTTCCTATGCTTCTGCGTAAAGGGGAGAAGAAGCCACAGACTATCTCAGCAGAGGCTGGGCCTGCCTCTACAAAATTTGGAGAATCTAATTTGCAGTTCCTCTTACAGGGGTGATGTTTTCTCAACAGTTGGTGATTGGGTATAAGTTAGGAAACAGAAAAACAGGGGCTGGTGGTATTACTTATTGACCTGCTCCAGCTGCTCTGTTTATCTTAGAACTGGTGCAAGACCATGATATCTGGTTAAAAAGAATAAAGATTTAAACAGGAATATGATCGATATTCTCATTAATAGTGTATCCTGTAGCAACATTCTCCTTGGGATGTTTATTCAGTAGTCACATACAATACTTCTTTCTTAAAAGGAGAGAAAATTCCCTCCCTTCTGAAGAGCTACATGAAGAAGTGATCCTTGAGCGTATATACCAGCACATACATCATAGGATAAAATACCTAACAGACCAGCTGTAATTATCCAAATTATACCCTAACAAAGGATCCTGGTTAAACTGAAAATAAACCCAAAGGAAACAAACACAAATATAATTCAAACCCAAAATCACAGCAGGAGGAAAACCATAGGAATGAAAGACGTAACGCAAGTATAAAAAGTGGTTTGATCTAGGACCACCACGGTGGACCACATGCATTCATCATAATTTTGTGTTTCTACACAAGACAGATGTTACATTGTTCAGGTATTTCAGCTACAGCCTCTGAAGACTGAGTAATAAAAGAACTTGAACACTTAGCTTGAACTAGCCCAAAAGACCACCAATAAATATTTTAATCTATTTCAAAAGCAAGAACATGATTATTGACTGCTGAGGAGGCAAGCCCTTGTTTTGATGAAAAGTGTTGGTCACCTGACTTCTCAGTCAACCATGGCCTACGATTACCCCTCTCTCCTCCTTTCATGGAGGGTGAACATATTCCATAGCTCAGGGAGCTTACACAAACGAGTTAAGGGACTTTCATGGTATACACATGTGGCTGTAGACAGAATGGGCTTTTTTGTTCCCACTGGCACAATCAGGCACACTACAGAGAACAGCACAGCAATGATGGCTGTGCAACACATGAGAAATAGAAGTTTTATAGCAGAGAAAAGACTTGGTGCTCTTTAACCGTTCTGCTCCTGCCAAACGTACTGCATCTCCCAGCACCAACACATCTCAAACAGTAAAGAGACAGCAGAGAGAGGGTAGTGCAGCATGACTGACGCTTCATTATTTCAGTTGAAAATCAATTACCTAGGTGTATGTAGTAGTAGTTTTCCAACCTAAAAATGTCTTAACATAGTAAAAAACCCAAAACAAAACACAAAAGCCACAGGTACCTGGAGTTCTTGCTAAAATGACACCTTCTACCTTAACCCACAATGACCCTGTAAATGTGATATTTGTCTGACTGGGGAAAACAATCAAGAACACCAAGCAGCCCAGATTACATTCCAGGATTTGGTGACTTACAGTCAAGAACTATCCTCCCCAGAATCTTCCTTTCTAGTGTTTCTTCCACTTCTGTCATCAGCCATGGAAGGAATTCTGTCTCAATATCTGTAAGCATAAGACGGGGGGGGGGGGGGGGGGGGAGAGACAGAGTGGGGGTAGACAGAGTGGGGAGAAAAGGGAGAAAAGGGAGAAAAGTATTTTTATTAAGGATGAGCAACAGGATCTTGGGGCTGTTTTTCATTTGCTACGATCATTAAGGGATGCATATCCTTGCCAAAAGACACTTGCTTTGCAAAAGCCAGACAAAATCTCTCAGGTGTTGTTGGGTTTCTTATCTCCCGCCTCTTTTGCTGAGGTTCCTCATTGTTATGGATCCAGACCAGAGTCCTCTCAACTGCAGTGATTTTCAAAGGGGTCTGGCACCCTTGAAAGGCTAGCTAGCACAGATGAGACACACAGTAATGTTCTAGCGAGATGAAAATAACTATCCTGAACAAGTCAGGAGAATAACATTTCCTGCCTTGCTTTCCAAAGACGTCTGGCTTCTGGTCTGCTGAAAGCATTTGTTCCCTCTGACTAAAGAGCTCTTGCTTACCCATGTACTTCTCAAATCATGCTCTTTGTAGGCTGTGGTCCCAAAGCATGACCTGTTTGCAAAATACACTCAGTGTATTGCCCTGAGACTCATTCTGGAGAGAGCGTATCCATTCCTAAGCTGTGGTCTGGGCAGCTGTGCAGAGACTTGGGAACAGGGGTGCAGCAAGGTAGCCCATAAGGAATGGCGCTGATTCTAAAAGCTTGGAAGTCACCGATGTACAACTCTGAAGTTATTTTCAGAGCCTAATTTTAATCGACTAATTTCTCCATTGCTCTGATAATCATTAACAAAGATTCAGAATGACATACAGACTTCCTTGCCTGTCCTATCATAATACATTTACTTCAGTTTGGATTTCTTTCTCTCACCCCTCTACCAATCCTTACCACCCATTTATTTCTTTCCAATTCAAAAGCAGCTCTTCTCATTGCAACACTGTCAGCTCTTGCTTATTCTTGACTACTTGTACCGATGACCAATAATGTTTGTTTTAAAAATTTGAGTTTGGAAGCCCTCTCTGCAGCCACAAATGTAAATGAATAAAGTCTTGTGACACTATTCTAAATCATAGGACAATAAGCTATGTTTCATGGTTGTTTTGACCTTTATATTACTTAGTTCACATATTAAAAAAAATACAAACCTCTTTCTATAGGGTCATAAAAAAACCCACTCTCACGAAGATTGTTGAAGACAGAGGGAATGAGATCAGCCAGGTAACGCTGAGCAAATGCCCGAGCTGCAATTTTCTCTGTGGTCTCTTTCTGTTTCTGCAGCATTTGCATGTGCTGGACTCTGCGACGTTCCTGTCAAGACAATATTGCATGTAAAACTCTCAGGCCTTTAGCTGTTACTCCATTAATCTAGACTTTGAAGAATGATCGCAGTGTTAGAGTCATAAATGGCAAAGATAATCAAGAGTACCGATACTTATGGCCTCCAGCTTTCACAAAAATTTCTCATGTGAACAAGTGCTTGCACTTGTGGAGTACTAAAATTCACAAGGGTTAGAGGGAAACACGTTCCTTTGGTATACCTTTTTATTTTGGCAAGTCTGTAAAATAAGGGCCTTGTAGCTGGACAAATGAAACCCTTCTCTGGTTAGCATACATTAGTAAGCATTGATCACAATCAATTGTGTCAAAGTATTGAACACAATACCTTAGTATGCATTGATCTCATGACTGTCTGTTTTATTATTGCAGATAAAGCTGATCATTGGCCTTGGTATGAGATGAAGTTGGATCAGGACTTCCTGAACTTTTAATCTTTCTAATTTTATACCCTATTTCATGTAATTAAAGATTAAAACTCAAAGTGGTTCAGGAAAACATGGGAAAAACCACAAATATATAAGGCTGATGAATAGTGAGTAATTAAGGCTTGCCCTTTGTATTTACTAGATAGTACTAATATAGCTTAATAATTGCAGATCTTGAGAGGTATGTGTGCACATACAGTAGGTGCATGCATTGAGTGTGAAAGATTAGGAAGTGCCTCTCTCACTTTCAAGCTCTGTGACTATTCATTTAGCACTTGTTATAATGAAAAGGCTTGAGTAATAACTGCACCAGGTACAAAGGGTACTGTTGGGTTTGGCCTCTCGATGAGGTGTCTGCGTACACCAGGTCACTGGAACGCAACTGCTCCAAATAAACAAAACAGCATGGCGCTGCTGCATGAGAGCAAATGGCAGAGTGCAGCTGTACAGCACCAAAATACTTTGAGGAATATCAAACTTGAAAATAACCTTTTGGGCACATCCAGCTTATTTCACTGCTTATCTTTCAGTACTGGAAATGGTTTTCTCTCTTCTGACAAGTGTGCAGACAGGCCTGTTCTGCTCCTAATAAGTCATGGTGTCAGGAAATTCATGGTGTGAATTTCAGGGTTATCCTATGCAGGGACAGGAGTTGGACTTGATGATCCTTGCAGGTCCCTTTCAACTCAGGACATTCTGTGATTCTAAGGCCTACCTTCTCCTCTCTGTATCGCCTGTCCTGCTCTTCCAGGCGCTGTACTTCAGCAAGTTCTGCATTACGCAGCTCTGCGTAGGCACGCTGATGTGCCCACAGCTGGGCCAGCTCTTCTTCCTCCATGACTTCCAGCAAAGATTGCTCAACCGTTTTCCCGATCAACACTTCCAGGATTGGCTTGACTTCAACATCAAAGTCAAACAACTGAGGATGGGAGTCAGTGAAACAGAGATAAATATCCCTCGATCACAATCACTCTTAGCCTCTTGGCAAGGAGAAAAGGAGGATGAACAAAGCCCTCGTGCTGAAGGCAGGCCTGAGAAGTACAGGTGGGGGACCCAGTGTCAGCTGAGGCAAGAGGCATGAATGCAGCCTAGGGGGTAAATGAGTGACACGCCGCACACCCTACCACAGCCATTGTGGGGGCTGCCAGGGAGAAGCAGAGCACTCACCAGGACCCTATTTCTGCTCACCTCTGCATTCCCAGCACCTTCTTAGGCTGGACAGTATTTCTACAGGGGAGAGCTGTAGAAATGTGTAAGCTGAAAGCTGTATTTTTACAGAGAGATTTCTCCACATTGTAGTTCTTAGCTGAAAGCAGCAGAACCAGTGCACATGGAGAAGCACCTTCCTTAATTTTCCACTTAACCTCACAGCAGACATCAAGGACTTTTTTGTGGGGTTTTTTGGCATGTTCTGTGAGGATAAGTTCCTTTCCGTTTCTGCCTCAATTTTGCATCAGAAATGTGTTTTGTACGGGAGACATGTTTTGAAAGCACTTGTAGACGTGACTTTGCTTCATACCTCTCCTTCTTCTATTTGCGTGGCCACATCTTTTCCCGTTTTGGCTGGTATGAAGAGTGGAGTGGGTGGTCTGTCCAAAAATGCATCTGTTTGACACTCTATATCAACCTCTATTATCCGGTCACTAATCTCTTCCAAATACAGCTCTAGAAACAAAAGCACAACGAATGCTGTAAATTGGATTCTTTTAATTTTAACTCTCAACTATTTTTAATGACTTTACAAGGTGAATTATATCCAAAGAGTGCACTAAACTGTCTTCTATAAAGTTAAAAAAAGACACCTCAACTTAAAACATAGATCAGTTTGCCGCATAGGCCATCTGACGCCACGTTCTCTGTAATGTCTGGTGCACTTCCTAAAAGGGCATTTCTCTTTGTAGGTTTCAAAAGTCAGAGTCTAGACTTCAGCCCACCTTGCAGAATAAACAATTCTTGATAGTCAACAGGATAGGACAATTTTAAAAAGGGATGATTGCCCATCTACTAATCCATAATATTGAAAACATAATTTTTTCTCCACTGTATGTGCAATCACCAACCACATGAAGTTTAACAGGGGCAAGTGCCAGGTTTTGCACATGGGGCACGGCAACCCTGGATGTACATACAGACTGGGGAACGAGAGGCTGGAGAGGAGCTCTGCAGGGAGGGACCCAGGGGTTCTGGTCAATGGCAAGTTGAACAAGAGCCAACAGTGTGCCCTGGCAGCCAAGAGGGTCAACCAAGTCCTGGGGTCCATCAAGCCCTGCATTGCAGCCAGTTGAGGGGGTGATTGTCCCGCTCTGCTCTGTGCTGGCACGGCCTCACCTCGAGTGCTGTGTGCAGTTTGGGGCACCTCAGTACGTTAAGGATACAAAGCTGCTAGAGAGTGTCCAGAGGAGGGCCACAAAGTTGGTGAAGGGCTTAGAGGGAAAACCATAAGAGGAGTGGCTAAAGTCACTTGGTTTGTTCAGCCTAGAGAAGAGGAGACTGAGGGGAGACCTCATTGTGGTCTGCAGCTTCCTCACAAGGGGAGGAGGAGGGGCAGGCCCTGATCTCTTCTCTCTGGTGACCAATGATAGGACCCAAGGGAATGGCAGGAAGATGTGCCAGGGGAGGTTTAGGTTGGATGTTAGGAAAAGGTTCTTCACCCGGAGGGTGGTGGAGCACTGGAACAGGCTCCCCAGGAGGCAGTCACAGCACCAAGCCTGACGCTATCCAAGAAGCCCTTGGACAATGCCCTCAGACACATGCTGTGAATTTTGGGGCTGTCCTGTGCAGGGACAGGAGTTGGATTTGATGATCCTTGTGGGTCCCTTCCAACTTAGAACATTCTGTGATTCTATGAAACCAGAATACTGGTTCTGTTGGGTTTAAAGAATATTCTACTTCTGGCCCCACCAGAAGTGGCTCTGAGGTAACCAAACATCTATAAGAACATGTGCTTGATTTAAATTATAACTGTCTCCTACTGCAGAGATAAATAGCCTGGCTCAGGTAATAAAGTCTGTGGAGTGCTTAAAATCATCTGCACTAGTCAGTGGTAAGGACACGAGACCAAGACTTCCACACTAGATAGCCTCCTTCTGCATCCAACAGTATTTGAAAGGTGAAAAGTTGCTGTGTGCATTGGAGGTGGGGTAGGAGGTTCGGTGGGGCTGGGGCAGAGGGAACGTTCAGAAGCCAAAGGCCATGTCTGATTAGCATGTAACACACCTGTTTTCCCAGTTTGTAAGTCAGTCCAAGCTGAAATGATTTTCAGAGGGCACAGCAATACATTACACCCCCCTCATGACTATCCCACTGCCAAATTTTGTTTTTCCTACAAATAAAATTGTTTTCCCACAAATAGGGCAGTTTCCTATTCTAACTTAGGGTGTATCCCCCCAGTTTTTAATAGTAGCTTTGTTCTTACATATGACTGTAGTCTTAAGCAGAATTTTAAAAACCCCAAATTTAAGCATATACCAAACTTCTTTGATGATACTGGAAAGGAAAGAATAAATGAAGAAGTCTTGACTAGTGTTTGAGAACGGACACTGACAACTGAGAAAGAGAACCTCTGGAAAAATGTCACTAATTAGCTAAGTTTATTAAATACAGCTAAAATTAAGGGGTCATAATGGAAAGGATTAGAGAACCTCTGTTTCTAGAATTCTGTGATTCTAACCTTAACCCTATGTGATTCTACCAAATGCATCATCCATTTAGTAAGTGAATACAAATCAGCAAGTTTTTGTTTTCAGATAATTTTTTTTTTTAACAATCAGCCTTTTATACCTGTTTGCACATGAATATGCTCTCTGCCTTCCACAGGCTCAGGTGTTCTTTGTTGCATTTGCTCTTTTGCGCGCTTTCTAGCCTGTGCTCTTTGCCATGCTTCCCTCTGCCTTTGAATCTCAAGGGGACTGGGTTGGGTACTCTGAGCAGGGATGAAAAACAAAACCACAAAACAGAATACATTTTGTGCTTGGAAATTATACTAATTTCTCTCTAAAGGAAAATGAAGGTTGTTTTTTGATTTCAATTCTACAACTGTAGCATTTTGAATTTACTTTTTCTGGGTCCTGACCCTACATTTTCAGTTATTTTAAAGATTGTGGGGTGTGAAGTTAATTGGGTATGCTAGCTGCCTATAGGCACATACTAATGGATTCTCATACTAAAAGCAATCAGTTGCTATTTGGAAGTGGATATTATATACAGGACTTTGCTTTGCGAGATGAAGTATATTAAAATGGCATGTTCTTGCTGACCAGTGAGAGTTTCTAGGTAAAGCTTTAAGAAGGTCAAATGGACTGAAATCCAGTTATCATATTATCAACAGAATTATTTGCTAGGTAAAAATTATAGGTTCTTTGTCACTGATGAAGCAAAAGAAACCCACCCTAACTTTTAGATTCGGTAGTGTGTTTGTGGATTGAAATGAGGATCACTTTTGAGCTTCTTAAACAGGACATATGTGAAAGTCACTCTAACACACAGCTATTGAACAACACAAAGTTATTTCCACAAGGTAGCTTTTAAAAATACAGGCTGCTTTAAACTCTTATATGATCAGAGTAGCTATATGGAAATATTATCTGAAAATTGAGTATCACTAAACCATTTACCACTGTATCAGGTGAAGTAAAATACTTTTGCCTCCGCATAAGCAGCTTTTGTATACGGCTGGACCATCTAGCTCTGCTTCTTTAGTAGGGTAAGCCAAAATCTCCCCCAAAGCTTAATTTCCCAAGAGGTGCTATTCTCACTGGTAACACCTGTGGAGGCACATGGTAACCGATGATGCAGCGATGACTTGTGCTCAGTATCATTACACTAAAGAAATGGGAGGGGAAAACATAAGTACTTATGGGGAAAAATAATCAATTACAGAAGCTCATGGGAAACTAAGTGCTTTAAAGAAAGGCTGAAAACAGTCGCGTGCTAGTTTAACTGGAGAGCTTGCAACTGCGTGAAATATATTAGGGAAAATTATAACTTCGGTCGTTAAAATTATTAACGAGGAACCGTTTTCCCGCCTTACCTATTACTTTTCAACAAAGCTGTCGTATGATCTGCATAAAAGAAACATACCACAGGTACGACTTGGAGGGCGTAAGTGTTGCCGCGCACCACTCTCCTGTCATACATGAGGTTGGCGTAGCGAACCGGTTCCTTCTCCCTGCAACACCGAGCACAGACAGCTGTAGTTACAGAGCTGCAGCCCGTACGCTAACGCCTCGACGAGCCAGAAGGACTTCGCAAGACGAGAGGTGCGAGTTCCCCCGAAGGACCCTCTCCCTCCCGGAGCGGGGCGGGCCGGACGGCGCGGCCCGGCCCGCCGGACACCCGCACTCACGGCTCAGCGGCGTCCGGCGGCGGCGCTCGGTACTTGGGGCGGGCGGGCAGGGCGCGGGGCCGGCTGCAGTAGGTGTAGGGGCCGGCGGGGGCCGCCTCCGGGCCGCCGGCGGCGGGCAGCATGGCGGGGTCCGGCCGCGGGCGCCGAAGGGAGCTGCAACACCGCCCGCGCCGCGGCAGCCGTCTCCAGGGCAACCCGCCGCGCATGCGCGGGGGCGGGAGGGCGGCAGCGGTGGGGCAGCCGGCGGCCGTGGGTCTGTCCCCTGCCCACTCGTGCAGGTTTTCCTGCCAGGAAAGACCTAAAACCTGATGTAGAGTTGAGGAGGACGCGCCAGCTCTCCGGGCACTGGGGTGCTCAGCGGGCAACGTGCCGTGTAGCTGCGCCTGGCAGCGCCGTGGGCCTCCTCCTGGGCGAGGTAATGAAGGAGTTTAGCCGCGAGGTGTCACCGTCCTTCTTCCTCCTCTCTGCAAGCTGCGCAGGGACTGGAAGGTTTCCAGTTTAACTGAACCCGATCTGCAGTGCCTTTGGGATTGCGAAGATCGGCTGGGGGATCGCAAAAGCCTGCCTGCCGGTGTGCTGGTGGCTGAAGTACCGGTGTCCTGAAAGGCAGCCCAAACAGCTGCGCTCCTAATTTTGTTTTTCCCACACAAGTAGGGGATTTGGATACCGTAAGGGTGTTGTACGACGGGAGATAGGAGCGTGAGGTGGGCCCTCGGTGCGCTATCCCGTGCCCGTAGCGAGCTGCGCTCCCTGTCGCGGCAAATAGTGAGGATGTGCTTTCACATCCTGTGAAAAATTTTCACTATGAAAAACATGAAAGCAATTAAGGGTTACTAATATAGTCATAGCTTTCTTTTTTTTTTCTTTTAACCTATGTGGGTGGTGATACAAAGGCTTAATTACTTTGGCAAGGCTGAGTATATAAAATAATCCATACCCTTTGTTTCTGAAATCTTTGTTTCAAATGTAGTTCACGGGTGAAATGCTATTTATTTCAGCTCAGTTATGTTACTGTTGCAGGTGTCTGTGCTCCATGACAGCCCTGTGTAGACAAGAGAACTGCAAGTAGCAGAGAGCTTCATAGGAGGCCTGCAAAGCACAGGGGAAGCTGTACAACAAGAGAAACTTTTAGAAAAAGAAGTGAAAAAAACCCCACCCCAAACAAACAAACAAACAAAACCTTACCAAAAACCAAGGCCAAGTGTGAGAGGCAAGGGAAAAGAGGAAGGAATGGTTTTGTAATTAACAGAGTCAATACAGGAATGGGAGTTCTGTTGACTACCTGGTTACCAGCTGGGTGGTGGGACAAGAGGTTGTGGGGCTGCAGGAGCACAGTGCAAGTGTCACTGGGGTGGGAGGGGAGAGCAGTCCTAAGATATTTGCTTGTGTCTGGGCAAGCAAAGTTAATAAATGAGCAGCTCGGTCCAGCCAAGGCAGAGCACTATTGACCTTACATTTGACCAGAACCAGTACAACCCTTTGATTTTGGGGACCTGACTCATATTTTCTGAAAAATTGAGTTGGGCTGTATACATATTTCTGCTTTTGATCTGGGTACTTCAATTCTGGGGAGACATTTCCAAGCTGTTAGGGGCATGGTGTTTACTGTTTGCATGAAAAAATAGCTGCAGTATAGCATGCAAAAACATCAGTCTGTATGTGTTTGGTAAGGAATTGTTTGAATGTGCTTGCTGAACAACCTGGGAAACCCGGCTGGAATGGATGAGGCAGGGAGGCAGCGAGAGGAGAGCCTGTAACCACCTGAGCAAGGATTCCTGAGAAGCTGCCTGTTAAACACCCGTTGGCCACAAATCTTGTGAAGATGAAGGTGTTGCATTTCAGGTTCATTCTGTTAAGCTGGCCCCAGCCTGGTGTCTCACCTGTTGGGTGAAGTTCTCATTCACCTAACTTGTGCATTGATCAAATGGCAGCAACCTTCCTACTTATCTCTGAAACGCTGGTAACTCCTAAGTTACCAGTTTTGTGCAAAAGCATTGCAAGTACCCTGTGGGAGAGGTGGTCTCTGGCTTTGCGGGTTAGCAGACCTTTGTAAGTGACAAAGCCATGTCCAGGAAAAACCTCTGCTCTTCAACCTTGTCCCCTTTTATGTTGGGGTTTTTTTTGCTAAAAATACCCCATGAGTTCTGGAGCATATCATGTCATCACAAGACTGACAGCAGGAGAAGGCAAAACCACGTTGATTGTAATCAGATGGCTAGGCTGCCATTAGTACCCATAGCTGCATGCCAGGTCTTGCAGTCACAGAGGCTGTTTCACATATTCTTTGAAGGATTGCTTGGGACATGCACAGATCTCGGTGCAGGAGGTACTGCCTGGGAAGTGGGCATGCCTAGTGAGGGATGAATCAGCTCCCATATGTCAGCTAAGAAAGGTCTTTTGAGGTGCGTTCGGACGACTTGAAAGCTGCAGAGCAAGGACTTTGTCTCCTTCCAGGTTTGCTGTGGGTCTGTTAAAATTCTTTGGAGCCACAAACAGACTATGTTTTTTTGTTTTCATGAGAGTTTCCTGGCATTGTACCATGCCTTATGGAACACTCCTTGGCAGTGGGCTTTCTGGATGTGAAATGAGTTTATTCACAGCAAAGCAAGTGTGAAGGTGTCAGCATCTAGTAACAAAAGATGTGCATTCACCATTTCCTCCAGCACCTGGGATGCATTCTGTAACTACTGAATGACAACTTTAAATACAATATAAGGGGAATACAGTGCTGAGACTGGGTTTTCCTGGGGCCCTAGACCGGATGTTGCCAGCTCGGGGAGACCCTGTGCCACAGTGTATTGAATAATATGATGCTGAGCAAACTAGCTGTGTCCAGGTTCCACTATCTTAACTTTCTGTGGCATTGCATAATTAAGAAAGGAAGGAGGTTTACAGAGCTGTTTTGGATATAGACAATGCTTAATTACCAAGGAAGGACATGGAGAAATATATTGCCTTCCCAGAGCATTGCCTTCTGTGTGGAGAGGGCCATGGCTGCTTTTAAAATTACAGGAATGCTTCCCTGATGTAATACTGTGTAATTACCTGAAATTTGGGTTAGATTTCGTTTTCCATGGTCCTGAGATGGAATTCTAAGCTGTGGTTCTTACCCCTCTGGGCCTGCAGATAACAAGATGGAACTCTTAGTCTTGTAAGTAACTGCTTGAGGCCAAAATGCCGCTGCCTTCAAGTACATGTCACAGAATCACAAAGCAATCTAGGTTGAAAGGGACTCTGGAGGTCTCTAGTTTAACCCCCTTGCCCAAGCAGAGACAAATTCAAAGATAGATCAGATTGATCAGGGCCTTGTTCTGCCAGGTTTTTAAAATCTCCAGGGATGGAGATGCTTGGGGTAGCCTTGAAAATCCCAGAAAGCATCATGCTGCTGCTAATCAACGCCCTGAGATGTCTGACAGAATTACAAAAACCACAGTACAAAAGTGGAGGGCCATCAGCGTGCCTGCAAAGCTGAAAGAATCGCAGAGCCCCAGTGAGGTGCATATGTACTATTTTCCCAGTGCTGTTGAAGAACAATGAATAGAAGTGCTCTGAAATCTGCTTTTAACTTGCTGCAGTGATGTGATCACCAAGAATCAGCAATACCGCACTGGTATTGTATCACTGGTGTCTGCCAGCCCTCAGGTGGTCTCTTTGCTACTGTTTGTAGGCATTAGGTTCAATGCTTCCATGATATACAGACATTGCCTACATATAGGCCTGGTCCTAATAGTGAGATGCTTAGTTTTTACAAATCTATGCCAGCCTGAGTGTTTTGACAGATGAGAGACATAGAAGAAAAAATAAATAAATACCTGAGCTAAACTTGAGTCCCTATGGTGACATCAATATTTTTTTAAGTAAGGCTGTTAATCTTGATATGTAATCGTGAATAGAAAAAAATGCAGATCCTATCACTCATGTCTTTAACCCAATAACTTCCTTTTCTCTGTAGCAGCACAGCTTTCTCTTGACCCAAGTCCTGAGCTCGTGGGGTCGGGCAGGACTGGGAAATTCCACTTCTGAAGGCCTTCATTTCTCCAACACTAGTCAAAAAGCCAGATTTTATTCATTATTTCCAGCCAAAATTAACAATCCTCCTTCCCCCTACCACTTCACATCTGAATCTCAGCACCTTTGTCCCTCCATTCCCTTCCCTCCATGTGCCCCACAATCTTTGTTTTTCTGTGTGACAAGCTTGCTCTCAGGGCTTGCATTCATGTTGTATGCCACTGCAGGACTTCAGAGCCAGGGACCAGAAAGAATTATGGAGGGGTGAGAGAGCACCTTAGAGGGTGGAGCAGTGCACACTTAATTTTAAACTACCGTTCCTTAAACTGATAATTGGAAAATCGATTGTTGGTGACCTTCCTATTTAAGCTTAAATAGACTGTGAGTGGCTAATCCCTCTCCATCCCCTTCTTACCTTTCCCTTCCTTGAAGAGGGCTTCCATGAAGAATAAGCTCTGCCTTATTTTCCATCTCCCTGTATTGGGGGCAGTTGTTCAACTGCACTAAACTTGCAGTGTAAGCAACAAGACTGGTCTGCTTCTGTTGCACCTTCACTGTAGCTTCGTGTTTGTCCATCTGGAAAAAAATTGCCCTTTATCACATTTCTGGGAGTCAGAGCAGTACAATCTGTGCTTTATTGGAGTTAAACTGCACAGTCCACAAAGGGCTCTGGGCAGGAGGCATGTGGAAAAAGCAGACTCTGGCATTTGAATAACCTAACTACAAATCTTCAGTCTTTATCTCAAGTTCATCCTCCCTGAACACCTACGGAGAACTAGTGACTGCTCTACTCTTTGACACACGCAAAGACTTCTCAAATGCCTTGTTTTCTGGTGTCTGTGGCTCATAAGATGGGTATGCATCTGTATATCGTATCATGTAACATGTGCTCCTCAGAGTACAGCGCTTGGCAAAGTTCTTAAATGATGCTGCGGTTACTTTCTCACCTTGTGGCCAGTTGTGCTAAAAAGAGTTGGTTGGTGAATTGCGGGCAAAGCTGTCCAGCTGCTCTTGCTGTGTGAAGTCACAGCTTTATGACAGGGAGACAGAATTCACACTGGAAGGAGTGAGGGGAAAGGTGAGTGCAAAACCTCTTCCTCAGTACACAGAGGAAGCAGGGCTCTGCCCTACGTATGATGAGGTTGAATTGCACGGCCCAAGACTGTGCAGCAAGCATGTGGAAAAGCAGACAGATCTCTAATCTTTATCATAAGAACATCTTCTCTGATCATCTGTCTTGGAATCTGCTTGGGTTTGGCCTTAAAACTTTTTAAAAATATACTTTTATAATTTTCAGCTTGGCCTGTGTGATGCCGAAGGTGCAAGATTTGAATTTGGACCATAGCATCTGTCAAGGAAGTTGTTGGGAGGTTTGTGGGTGGTAGGAAGGAGGAGTTTCAAGCAGCCGTTGGATCAGTTCTGTAAATAGCTGGTTGGCTAAAGAGCAAGTTTTGTTTAGAAAGTGCAAAACCCTTCATAGAAAACTTTTCATATTATTAGCCAGCAAAGGAAGCAGAGCTCAACGGAACCAAACCCTGTTTGGGATTTGTGAACCATTTTTTCAGACTTATATTCTGGCACCTCAAGTTAGAAACAGAAAATAATCTGCGGTTTCCTCTCCCCTAATGAAGAATTTGGAACGGGCTTCACTCAGAAGTGAGATTTAACTTGGTATATTTATCATGGCAAATGGAAAATGAAAAAAAAAATTAAAGCAGTAAAAGTAATGCATGCTATAGGAAAAAAAAAAAAGGATTACATAATCAGCATTTCTGAGTAACAGATAGACAGGAAAAACAATTGTTCATGTAACATCCACGGAGACTTGCAGGTGGGTATGTATATGAGAGTCAGCTGTCCAAATGAGGATTATATCACTTCTACACTGCCTGCCCTTTTCCCATGGATTTTTCTCTCTATTATTGTCAGACTTTTTATTTTAAAAGTTGCTTTATGTTCTGAATTTTTAGTCTTCAGAAGTTCCTCTGAAGTTTTCACTCTGTTCTGATGACACATGTGATAAGGACTGACTGCTAACAAAATTCAGAGAAAAATGTAACCAGAGCACCTAACCAAGGTGGGTTTCCTTTTCCTGTAGTCAGAAATTGTCCTTGTGGAGACACACAATAGCCACAGTAACTGCTATCTAGCTAATGCTAGCAGAGTAGCAACATGTTTTAATCACCTGAGTTTTGCAGCTGGATGTTATCAGTTATGGACATGAAATGCCATGCTGGGTCAGACAGTCAATGAAGCCAACTTGAGAGTGAACTTGGTTAACTTCATGGCTGAGTTTCCAAGTTAGCTTGGTGAATGAGTTTCTGTGCTGCTTTCCATCTGAGACAAGCATATTCTGCCATGCAGAGGGAATGTGTACCAAGAAAACAGCTCTTCACACCTGCTCCACACAGCTCTTGCCACCCCCTGAGTCTGCAGAGCAGCGGAGAAGCGGGCCTGCTGCCTTGAACATGTCTTTGTAGGCAGGTGAAACATCTCGTGCACTCATTATCAAAGGCATGATCTACATCGAACAGAAATGTAGGATTGCATGAATGACACTTGAAAACATCCTCTTTTTCCTGAGAGAGAGAATAAATTAATGGATTTAAGGGGCAAAAGATAATATTACTGTCATGGAGTTTTTGGCAGTGAGCCACTGGGGTTTCTTCTCAGCCTTTTTTGTAAGGCAGTTCCCTTTGTAGGAATCCTATGGGAAGAAGTGTCTCTGGACACGTTCAGGTGGTAGAAGGATAAAATTCCCAACAATCATAATCCCATCTTCCTCTAGGGAGCCCTTGAGCTTGGAGGTCCTGGAAAAGAGGCGCTTGAAATCAGTGGCTCCTTAACTTCAGTACTCTTTTATCTACTATAAGCTGTTGTTCAGGATCCTGGGCTGCCTACGTCTATTTGTTCAAAGCTCACCCCTGTGATAGCCAAGTGCCGTAAACTCTTGGCCTCACTATGGCAAAAATTTTGTTCTCTGAGTCGAGACCTGCCTGGGTGTAATGGGAAGCTGAAATTATCACTTGTGGTGTATGGGTGAGGAATGAGTCAGCCCAGGAATAAGCAGTGCTGGTGTAGTGCTTCAACAAACCACCAGCTTTCTGTGATGGATCAGCACCACAACCAGAACAGGGAGTAGAGGAATAAGAACTGCCGTTCCCAGACTAAAAATAACGCAGATGGGATTTTTGTCTGCTGTGATCCTCCTGTTGTAGCTGGAGACATCTGATAGCAGTATTACAAGAGGGAACATTATGGTAAAAATGGTCTGTGTGGAACTCCATAAAATATGTAACCGAGTTATGAGGCAGGAATTTTATTGTTAGCTTTTAACGTTAGGTTAGCTTTTTAACATTAAAGTATACTAAGTCCAAGCAGGAATCCCAAAACCGTCCATTTTGGCTTTAGTGCTACAGGAAAAAGAGATCTATTTCTAAGCAAAAGGCTGAAGAGATACTATTCCACTACCAAAAAAAAAAAAAATTTCCAAGTTCTTGGCTTTAGTTTAGGTGTCAGAATGGTGGAGCACAGTCAGATCCTACAGACTGGTTCAGTCCCAACAGAAACAGAGTTCAGGGTGACAAACAGCATGCCCTGCCTTCCCTAATACTAGCTGTTGAACCCCGGGTGATGTTTGTCAATGCAGGGCATGCAGACTTGTGCTCCATTTACATAATGTCCAAATAAGAAGATTGCAAATGCTGTTTCATCAAACTAGGTACAGTGTAAGAAACTCTGAAGAGTCAAGCGCACTTGAAAAAAGAAAGCCAAGTGTCTGTGTTGTAAAGAAGTAAATGTCAAATACAAAAGTGTGGGCAGTAACACTCCAGGCTACTAGTTAGTATAAAGTTCATGGAATTTGTTCCATTAATATTTTTGCCATGGGTTTGTACTAGCAGTCTCTGTGTTGCATCTTGTGCCTGAGGTAAACAGGTAGCAATCATGGGAGGAAAACACAGAAGAAAGATCTTATGTAGAGAAGTGGTTCTGTTCTGTGGCTATGTCCGGTGAAGAGCTTTCCTGGGCTATGTTGCAGCATATTATAGAAGGTGTCCATGGTAGTAACAATTCTTTTGTGCATCATTTTTTTGTGGCTAGCAGTAGTTCTTCCTGTGGTGTGAAGGGTCTACAACTACCTGAAAGGAGGATGTAGCGAGGTTGGTGTTGGTCTCTTCTCCCAAGTTACTAGCTATAGAATGAGAGGAAATGGCCTCAAGCTGCATCAGGGGAGGTTTAGATTGGATGTTAGGAAAAATTTCTTTACTGAAAGAGTGGTCACACACTGGAACAGGCTGCCCAGAGAGGTGGTGGAGTTACTGTCCCTGGAGGTGTTCAGAAAACATGTAGACACGGCACTTTGGGACATGGTTTAGGAGGCATGATGGTGCTGGGTTGATGGTTGGACTTGATGATCCTAGAGGTCTCTTCCAACCTTGACGATTCTATGATTCTATTCCATGATATCTTTATTTATCACCCCATAGAATCACTCTTACTAACAACAGCAATTGCAATAAAACTAGGACTAGTACCATTTCACTTTTGATTCCCGGAAGTACACAAGGCTCATCCCTAACCACTGCCCTGCTGCTATCTACAGTAATAAAATTCCCTCCAATCATAATTCTCTTCCTAACATCACACCCGCTTGACCCGGCTCTATTGACCACTATAGCTGTCACTTCTGATGCTCTGGGGGGCTGAATAGGATTAAACCAAACTCAAACTCAAAAGATCCTAGCCTTCTCATCCATCTCACACATGGGCTGAATAACTATTATCATCATTTACAGTCCAAACCCTATTAACCCAAGTCCTCACCCTATTAACCTTCTATCTCTACTCCCTAATAACTGCCACTGTATTCCTCACCCTCAACACAGTCAAGGCCTTAAAGCTCTCCGCAATAATAACACCATGAACAAAAGCCCCCGTGATAAACGCAACCTTAATAGCAACCCTACTCTCCCTAGCAGGCCTACCCCCACTAACAGGCTTTCTGCTGAAATGATTAATCATTCAAGAACTTACCAAACAAGAGATAACCGCACAGCAATAACAATAGCCACACTCTCACTTCTAGGCCTATTTTTCTACCTTCGCCTCGCATACCACTCAAGAATTACACTTCTGCCAAACTCTACTAATTTCATAAAACAATGCACGAACAAATCAACAAACACTCCAACTGCTATCCTTGCCTCCACATCAATCTTACTTTTACCCCTATCCCCCGCAATCCTAACAGTCATTTAAGAAATGATTTTATTTTTTGCCGTTCCCAGAAAGAGATGCCCTTCAGATAACAGCTTTGAGAGGAGGTCAAACAGGTGAGAAAACTTCTTCCTCAATTCCTTGCGTGTAGAGGCAGCAAAAATCAGTGTACTGTCAATGCCTTTTCTCAGAGAATGTAAGCAGATTACCAAAAATATCCCTAACATCATATCTTGTGCATTGCTTTGGTGAGGCATGGGGGGAAATGGCTTATTTTGAGTTGCTATTTTACTTTAACCTAGCTCCAAATCTCCTTCCAAAGTAGCTGACAGCCCATACTTACCCACAACAAGAGATGTGCACACCCTTTGCTAAAATCCCATAAAGTCAAGGACCTCCATCCATGGGAGTTTCATCCTAGAGGCTTTCCATAGTTACAGCTGTGAATTGAGGTCATCACTGGACATTATGAATTCTATATATTTTCTTCTGTAGCTTGCAGAGGTGTTTCCTTTTATTCTGATTCTCTGCATATGCAGAGTCTAAAATAAGGGGGGTGTGGGACTGAGACTAGACGAGTGTTGATGGGCCTTATTGCTGTAACAACCAGTGCAGATATGAGGGAAAAATGTGGAAGAAGTGGAAGAGGACAACAAACTGGCTGACTGAGAGAAGTGGGTCTGGGGATGGAGAGGACAGGAATTAAATTGGGATTTTGACAGCAAGTTCACAGAGATATATTGGGTTTGGTTTAACTAAAAGATAAAGAACAGGATGAGGTGAGGAATGCAGGCTCGGAATGGGGAGGCAATGAAACTGAGGCAGAGATGAGAAGTCAGGAGTGGAGAAGAGGAAGGTCACAGTCAGGGTTGTCTGTGGTGGGATGGAGCAGAAGGACTCTGGAGCAGGGCAACTAGAAGGGCCTATACCTGCTCAAGAATGCTTCCTTTGAAGGCTTAGGTGGAGCCTAAAATCCCAAGTTTTACTGTTTATCTGCTGTCAGTAAAAGTATATGTCAGCCCTAGATTATAGAGACCTATATCCAAAGTATCTAAGCTCCCATCACAGTCAGAGAAGATTTTAGGAAAGGATTTGGCTGCCTAAGTATCCAGGCCTGCACCCACTTTTGATGCCTCAGAAAATTCAGTGAGGTTCCCTAAGATACCCAGATAACTGTAGACACCTACTTTCAGACAACTGTGTTTCAGCTGCGCTCAACTCAGTCCCAGGAGTCCAGAGGGATACTCAAATGCAGACTGTGCAGAAGATGAGACACAGGGTCACATAAATGCTTGCACACAGGTAACCAAATATAAGTGTCTATGTCTGCAGTCTGCACCTGAGTGCTAGTCCAAATGTTTGTGAAACCTGCAGGCGTGGTATTTCTCTTAGCCTTCACTAATGTTTGGCCATAGAGTTGACAACAATGTGCTTTTGCTGTAAGTTGCTGTCCTAATTCAAGTGGCAGAGAACAAGAGTTTGCAACTACCCAGTGTGCAACACAGGGAAGGAAGGAGAGGAGCGTGTTGCTCCATGAGGAACTCCTTTGCTACACAACCTTGGTTCCTCCCAGAGCAGGTGCATCCTGTGGGGAAGAACAGAGTGCATCATGTGATTGAAAACAACAGCAGGATGCAAACACAGGGAACTGAATTCAGGCTGCACCAATAGCATTAATTCCAGCATTGCCTTTCACAGCAATGGCTTGGACCTTCTGCTTTAATATTCCTTTTTTCCCTCTTTCAGTCTTATATGCCACATATGTTTAGAGTGTTTTCATGAAATTTAATTAGAAAATTGCATGTGTGAAGCAAGTGATGCAATACTGATGGTGGAGTAACCTTTGGAGAATAGAAGGCTTGCTGTCATCATTCAGCACTTGTGCCAAATAAGTCAGCTCCAGCTGACCTAGCTGTAAATGGGTGTTTGATTTTTCTGGCTAAGGAGTCAAAGACAGCTTTGACAAAAGCACTTAGATAATTCACTTGTTGGATATAGCAGTTAAAGGGCCTTACTCCTGGAGGTCAGCGTAGCTGGGCTTGATATCTGAATGTGGTACGGTGGGCTGGTAGCATGATAAAGCTGTTTTCTGAGCTGAAGGCAGATGAGTAAGTGCTGAAGCAAAGCTCTCTGCTTTCTTTGTCATTCTAGTCTTTTGAGGCCTCCTAAGTGCTTATATAGAAGAGAAATCCCTTGTGTGAAGGGATGTGACATGAAAATAATGCTGACTGAACAGGCAAGTCTTAAAGGATTTGGACAGGAAGAAGAAAAAAGTTATGTCATGAGGGAGTAAATCTCTTTGGGGTCTGTTTACACTCAGATTTTATTTAATCCTGGTGTTCCCTGGACTTGAAGAAATGTAAGAGCAAGGTGAGGGGGACTGGGCCAATCTTTCACCTTGCCCCTTGTTTGTTAACAACGTGTAGACCTCCTCTCTGTTACGCTCATCTTCCTTTTTCTCCCTCTACTGAAGTTCCTTAAAAGAAAATCCAAATTGACTTTCTTATCCAGGAGCTGGAAGATTTAGGTTCATCTATATTGAATATTTAGAACCCAGGTAAGCTTTCTGAATGTGGTTGTCATGTCTGCCTTAGGACACCTTGGACCTAAAGAGAGACTCTCCTCGCCTCTGGTGAAGTGACCCTCTCCATGGGTTTTATGGTGTGGTTACAGCACAGGAAACGAGCAGTTCCTCTTCTTGGGATTCTTAGTCTTGTCAGAGTCAAAAAGAATGAGTCACTTACCAAAGTAGCCATGTTGTTGTCTGAGAACATTTTGGAGTTCCCGTTTTCTGTTCTGTGGCTTCTGACCCTTTCCACTGCATGTGGATTATCTCTCCACACTCATTCTGCCATGAGGGCAAGACGCTTGTGCTTTTTACAAAAGGAAGCTGTCATTCACACTCAACACAGGAAAAGAGGCAATCGGCACAAATTAAAACACATAGAATTCCATCTGAATGCAAGGAGGTACTTTTTCAATGTGAGGGTGGTCAAACACGGGAACAGGTTGTCCAGAGATGTCCATCTGTGGAAATATTTGAACACCATCTAGGCATAGTCCTGGGCAGCCTGCTCTAGCTGACCCTGCTTGAGCGGGAAGGTTGGACAGGAGGTTCTCAAGCCTGACCTGTTCTGTGATTCTGTGACGCAGGAGTTGCAGATTCTGGAAAATGGCAAAAAACTTTTGCAGCTTGCAGCAGAGCCCTCTCATTCAGCTTGCTTGGAAGGAGAGTTTCACTCCTTAGGGGGCTGAGTGAGGTGGCATTTTCTCTGGTTCATAGAATCACAGAATGTTCTAAGTTGGAAGGGACCCACAAGGATCATCAAATCCAACTCCTGTCCCTGCACAGGACAGCCCCAAAATTCACAGCATGTGTCTGAGGGCATTGTCCAAGGGCTTCTTGGATAGCGTCAGGCTTGGTGCTGTGACTGCCTCCCTGGGGAGCCTGTTCCAGTGCTCCACCACCCTCCGGGTGAAGAACCTTTTCCTAATATCCAGCCTAAACCTCCCCTGGCGCATCTTCCTGCCATTCCCTTGGGTCCTGTCATTGGTCACCAGAGAGAAGAGATCAGGGCCTGCCCCTCCTCCTCCCCTTGTGAGGAAGCTGCAGACCACAATGAGGTCTCCCCTCAGTCTCCTCTTCTCTAGGCTGAACAAACCAAGTGACTTTAGCCACTCCTCTTATGGTTTTCCCTCTAAGCCCTTCACCAACTTTGTGGCCCTCCTCTGGACACTCTCTAGCAGCTTTGTATCCTTAATGTACTGAGGTGCCCAAAACTGCACACAGCACTCGAGGTGAGGCCGTGCCAGCACAGAGCAGAGCGGGACAATCACCCCCTCAACTGGCTGCAATGCAGGGCTTGATGGACCCCAGGACTTGGTTGACCCTCTTGGCTGCCAGGGCACACTGTTGGCTCTTGTTCAACTTGCCATTGACCAGAGCGCCTGGGTCCCTCCCGGCAGAACTGCTCTCCAGCCTCTCGTTCCCCAGTCTGTATGTACATCCAGGGTTGCCGTGCCCCAGGTGCAAAACCTAGCACTTATCAAAATCTGGTAGTTGCAGCCTACCAGTATGGTCCTTCTCACATAATTTCTCCTGTCAGGCCAGGTACTCTCCTTCCCCTTTCTCCATGTCCTGTGAACACCTAAACCTGGAAAACATAATACCTGAGATGCTGGTATGCTGTTTTCTAATCTGCTCCACTTTTGGAGCAGCATCACCTCTTTGCAGCTCCTTCTCCACCTCACTGATAAATGCTGTAACGTGGAAGTGTATCTTGTTTCCCTGACAGAGAGGGATTTGTACCCCAAATCTAGCCTGCAGCCTCTTACAATAACAATAGTGATACTGCTGGTCAGTTACTTTCCTTCCCACTACTTAGAATCACCATGTCATTCAAGCAGACCTGCAGTACCCATAGAATAGTATAAAAGTAGGTAGAGTACACATAGGGCCTGGATGTTTTAAAGACAGACAATGGACAGTTCAGCATTCATGCATAAAAATGTTTTATTGTAGTGAACTTACAAACGAAAAAACCAAAAGTCTTCCTGCTGCTGGCTCAAGGCTACACTGAGCCATAAAAAGGCAGGTAAATCCTATCCAAAACAAATTTATACATTCCTATATGTAAAAACACATTGCACTTCCAGTCATTTTTACAACATAGGTACATGCCTGGGTGTTTGTTTGTTTGTTTGGGGCTTTTTTTGTCTTTTTTTTTTAATTTAATGAGCTGCAGCTTTAACTACTTAAAGATGGAATCAAAAATATTTCCTTACAGGAGTTTTTGTTGTTTGGGTTTTTTTTTCCCTCATAAAAGGAAACCTGACGATACTTTTCTTTCTGCTTAGCCTGTCCAGTTTATTTAGACTAAAAGCACATGAGTTTTACTTGATACATTCCCATAACAACCTTGTACAGCTTCAGTGGCTCTAAACCCAGGCTCGGTATATAACACTAATGCTGTTCAGTGGTCAGCTCATTCTCACCACCAGCAAGCAGGAAGGGGGAATGGCAGCAGATGCAGGGAGTTTATGGAAGAGTGCTGAGGTGGCCTTGATGGCAGAACAGCTCTTCCTTACTTGGGGTAACTACCAGCTCACTTCTTAATGCAGAAAATCAGCAAAGTATTGCATCAGCCTGGCACACGTGTGACAAATGGCATGGAGTCTGTGACCATACAGAAAAGAAAAGGAAGGTGGGACAGGTTTTAATTGTCCTTTCAAGTGTGCAAATACAACACTGTTCATCAACTACTAACTAGTTTTTCCACACAACAGGTTATGTACAGCAAATTCACTTATATTTTTTACATAGTAATACACAGGTCTTCCTCACCACCATCTCTTGCAGTGAAAGAATGTGACATGTCGAGGTGACAGACACTTCAGGAGACTCTCAAGGAAAAAGAAGTTCATGCAGACCTAGCTTATTCTTGGTCTCTTGAAAGGGAAATCTTACCAAGGATGAACAAATGTCTATTTTTACAATATTTACTTTGTACAGTGCGAAAAGAAGGGACACGCTTTTTAAACATAGGATTCCTTAGCATACTGGATCTGGTCTACCTCAAAAACTGGCTGGCTGCACCTCCGAGCCACATACTCAAGTTTGTTCTTTTGACAGGATTCAGACATGGCTCTCATTCGGTAGACTCCTGGAGTCACAGGTAAACTCACACGGGAGTTTAATCCAACAGTGATGCTGAGGGTTTCAGTTTCCACATCAGAATCCTTCGCTGCGGAAACTCTGCCACTAGGTAAATCTCTTAGAGCCGTATATGCTGTGTCCTGTGCACAGCTGCTGCATGGATGAGGCGGCAAAGCATCTTGGTTTGACACCTTTAATCTCATAGTTTGAACTGTGAGACTGTGGGAGGGAACTTTAGTGGCCAGGCAGTTTTTAGTAGCCTCTTCATAAGAGGGTGGTCTTCCAGGATTCCTCTGGTCTACCTCTCTGAACACTTCATCAGCTGACCTGAAACGGGGCCTTTGCTGATACACTACAGGCAATGGTTTGTCATCATCAGGGCTGTTCTCCTGGACAACTCTGCAGGAGAACTGATCTTCTTTCTTTGTGAAACTGTCTCTCTGAAAACCCATGTTTTTTCCAGGCCCCCAACTCTGGGTTTTTAGTAGTGTTTTCCTGCGGTTTGCAAAAGAGAATGACATGGAATGCTTTTTGATTTCTCTGCTAGGCATACTGCAGTCTTCGACGGCCTTGGTGGAAAAGGACTGGGGCCTATTTAAAAAAGTTTTTTTAGGACTAGAGGGTGAAACTACTGGGGAGCTGGTGAAGACTGAGCCATCAGAGCTCTCCAGGGAGCAACTGGAGGAAGTTTTGGGTAGAGAGTCAGTTGATAATTGGGAAGGTAAGATTGCAAGCCGTTTCTCCAGGGCCTCCAACCCTAGCTGTTTCTGCTGAACCGGAAAATTGTCCTCACTTTTGTTTAGCTTCTGATTCGTTATCCTGCCTTCAAGGTGGTTCTGGGAAGACAGGTCTGGCTCGGAGTACCTCCTGTCCATCGTGCTGATGTCATTTCTGAAATTAGTCAGTGAAGGGGCAGAGACGCGTGTTGGATTCCTTCTGCTCACACTAGTGGTCCTCCCTTTGGGATGCTCCGTCTGAGAGGTACGGGGGCTGCCTTCAGCTTCAGGATCTGGGCTGTCATAGGCAGAGTCATTCTGATGAGCAGCACATAGGTGTTCTGTGGGGAGAAAGCACCTGTTAGTTTTTACTGACCATCTGAGGACATTAGGGAACTATATGGGAAGAGTTCCTCTAGAAAAACACTGCAATAATGTATTGAACTCTATGCAACACACGTGTTTTCACAGATGTATTCCCATACCATATTAAAGAATTTGCCCCAGCAGTCCCAGTCTGTGACAGCCCCAGTCCTTTCTCATACCTGTGGAGCTGTCTGTGTGTTCCGGTGATGCCTCAGCCAAGGCACAGACAGAGAAGGCAATGTCCTCCCCAAATATTTCTGAGCAGTTGTTTATGAGGAACTCCACCAACACTGTCACCTGCACACAGAAAGGTTATTCCAGTCAAAAGGTCTGAAAACATATTAAACAGTCTTTCTGGCTCCTGCCTTTGTATGAAGGACAGCACAGAGCAGGGTGGCCTCTGCCAAAATCATAGAATCATAGAATACCAGGTTGGAAGGGACATCAAGGATCATCTGGTCCAACCTTTCTTGGCAAAAAATCCTAGCTTAAAGTCAGAGGGTGAGTCCACTCTGGAGGATGAGGCCTGATGCTGAAGACTAATTGATCTGCCCCAATAGAAACAAAATGCCATCAGCTGCAGCTTCACCCTCGTTGCCCAGAGGGCCCGCAGGTGGCAATGCCCACCAGGTGCCCCTTGCTCTCTGCATACAAAGTATTCAGGAGCTGTGATACAGCGTAGGGGACTGCAGGGCAACTGTTACTTTTGCTCAGAGGAGGCGAGACAAGGGACAGCCTTGCCCATCACGTTGCGGGCACCTGAGCTGGGAGGCACCCCCAATGTCCAGGGGCGCTGTTTTGTTCAGCTTCTACCACGGCAGTGGGATCCCTCTGGATGGCCCTGAGCTGCCCCAAAAAGGGTGGCTGCTTATGAGCTCAACACACCTTGTCATTCATCTCCTTCTGGACTTCCAGGGGGAGTGTGTTGTCCGTCTCTGGGCTCAGCATATTTGGGCCAATGCAGATGGCCAGATTGCTGGAGTCCATCCTGTTGGTCTCAGCGTTCTGGCTGATGTGGTGGAGCAGAGACAGCAAGTGCTTGAGCAAGACAAGGTTTGGTCGAGGCAGTTTGTCAGCCACCCTGCATGAACACAAACAAAATGGGACGTTAATTCATGGTGCAGCAGCCTCTACTTCTTTAACTGAGCAAGTCTCAATTAAACTCAGGGAGATGATGCTTCCTCTAGTACGAGGCATGCATGTGCTTTTTTCACTGCTTAGCAGAAGTATCATTCAGAAATCCCCAAATGCAGTTGAGCGTGTGGTTAATTATGAGATCTTGAATTACAAGGTCTTGCCTGAAAGGCAAGTATTACAGCAGTCCATGTCCTTGAGCAGATGAGGTGGCATCAGGAGACATCACTGGAGGCTTCCCAAAGGCATGTGAATGCCTGCAGTTGTGCTGTGCATATTTCAAAGCACTCCCAGTCAGCCTGTACATCTGCTCTTTCTAAAGAGCAAAACATGGCCGTGGTATCCATGTGCCTGACTTCACCGCCAGCAGATGTGAAGGCTCCCTGCCAGTGCCTGTCCCACAGCAACTATGATAGCTGTGACACCGCAGCCTCTCTCCCCTTCCTATGCTAGTCGTTTCGTACAGCAATCTCAAATACCTGCAGGAAGTGCTGCTCCTAGAGCCCTATAGACCAAAGCCCATGGAGCAATAGCAAGATGAGATAATTGACAGGCTTTTAGGTAAGACTCTCAATTTTGAGAGACATTACTGGCCTCTACCAGCCACTCCATCACATTGGGACTGATTGCAAAACTTACTCTTTCAATTCTTCAATTTTCTCCTGCTTGCTTGGCTTCTCCAGAGCTTGCATCCACTTCTCATAGAGGTCAGCCGATAGGAGTTTGGAGGGAATATTTCGGAGGAAGTCCTGCAAGGTCAAGAGATTTAGATGAGGCTTTGCACACTACCCCTGATCACACAGAGAGCATCACTGTGACATGGGCTCACCAGGAGGCAGGCTGGCTTGATCCACCTGACTTGAGCATTGGCAGAGCAGTGGGGTTCACAAGAACATGCCAAGTACACTAGCTTTGGTGTAGTAAATGGGACCCAGCTCTTTCCTGCTTCTCATTCACCCATAAATCTCAGTATTCCCCCACAGGGAGGATGCTGAGGAGGAAGACAAAGTGAGTTTCCTGCAGGCATGTAGGAAATCGGTGGCACAACATATGGGACTGAAAATCATGTGGAAAAGGAAAATGCCAGACCTTCCTAAGCCTGAAACATTTAGCCTGGCTTTGCTCTGCCTGTAGCTTGGAGTCCCACCTAGGTCAGCTGTGGGGACTGGAGTGGGCCTGTGCAGGTTAGCAATGTCCTCCCACTACTGCAGGAGCTCACCTTCAAGCCCACTGCCAGCAGGTGCACAGATTTGTTTTTCAAATCAACATTCCCGCCTTTGTTTAGGTCCTCCTTCAACTCCTTTCGTGCTTTCTCGTTGGCAGCTTTTCTGAATATCCCTTCAGTGGAAGGTCCTTTCAAATACAATATAGCTAGGAGATCCTGCAGGGAAAAAAACAGAGAAGAATAAGAGAACTGTTACTCGGGTGAAGAAAGGTTCTTTGGCAAGTGAATATTTAGAAACAGAAGAAAAATTGTCTGGAGGTATACTGTGCTCTAATTAGGTCAGTATCTAGTTCTTGCTCCAAGGAGATGACAAAGGCAATAACCTGATTTTCCCTCAACCCACCCTCTTTTGGGACTGGTGAATTCCACTAACTTCAGTGGAGTCATCCCTGCTTCCTTCCAGAAGAAAACAAGGGATGGCTTAAATCTTGGTTCAAAGCCTTTCCCTCCCAAGCCAGGCAAATATTACTTAGAAGAGCCAAAAGCCTGCCTATTGGAAAAGTCAACTCAGTGGGAGAACCATCACAAAACTGTTTTTATCCAGAAGATGGAGTTTAGATATTTGTCAGTGCCAGTCCATAGCTGAACAGAAATCCTTGTTCAAGAAATCTTTGGAAGTTTATGCTGCTGAAAGATTCATTTAAAAGACTTCTGTAATCACAGATGTTTATACTAAGGAGCAGATCTTCCTCTAGTCCTGGTCCTGGGCTGTCTTCATTCAAAGTTACTTCCATGAAAGTTGGGTGGGCTGGACAAAACCCGCAGACCCGACCCTTTCTACATCTGGGATGGGCCCTGAGCTTATCAGGTTTGTGTGTGGAGGGGAAACACCAAAATCACTCATCTCCTGGGTGCTGCAGCACAAGTACTGGGGATCCTGCCACACACTGGAAGCCAGAGGTATGATAACTGTATCACAGGCTTGCTTACCTGGATGGGTTGGGGCAGTGTGTCATCTTCCCCACAGATAAGTGCCAGAGGTTGGCCAAACAGAGTGATTTTGGCACCCAAGCCTAGCTGCTCTGGGAAGTTCCCACTGGTAGAGCTTCGTCTCAGAGTAAATGACTGCGATATCACCTTCTTTTTTTTCTTTGTTCCATCTGCTGCAAGCAAAAGGAAAGCAAAAAATCACTTACAAAAAACCCCAGCACTCTAGTTCTCTAGGTAGCCATTCATCTGTGTGCAGTGCAGAGATGGAGATGTATGTTGAAACAATTCAAACTAACAAGGAGAAACTGAAAGACAACTAAGTGGTTACTAAGG
Organism: Phalacrocorax aristotelis; assembly: GCF_949628215.1. Taxonomy (NCBI): domain Eukaryota; kingdom Metazoa; phylum Chordata; class Aves; order Suliformes; family Phalacrocoracidae; genus Phalacrocorax; species Phalacrocorax aristotelis. Next base: position 67,519,707 of record NC_134278.1, read on the forward strand.
AAACAACTGCCTAAACTGTAAAACTGTGACCATCCTCTAAGGCCACCACCTTTCCTGTTTTTGGGTTGTTTTTTTTTTTTTTACATTCTAGTCACTGTTTCTTCTTAGAGAGTGGGAACATACAACGAAAAGAAATAACAGCATTTACAGAGATTTTTGATATTGCAGCAGTTTACATGATAACTATCTAAGGCAGATAATCACTTGGGCAGCCAGCAATGTGGTCTTACTGTGCCCCAGTCTTAGGGCAAGAGTAGAACTAGGGGCTTTTGCTTTTCATCCTCTTTCACAGGCTGAAATGAAAACACTCAGCTCTGCCAGCTTCAGAGCCAGCTCTAATGATAGTGGTCCTGCTAGAGCTAGTGCCTGCCCCCTGTCAGCCAGCTAGTGGAAGGTAATGCTTGGTCCAGAGGATGGGAGCATCACAGTAGGGCCATCATTGGCTTCAGGGTTAGAAATCTCTTAGCATGGGTTTTGCATCTGCATCTTAAAGAGGAGGGCATGCTAGGAATTTGGAGATGATGGTTGTATCAGGATGAGGTGTGGCATTTTTTCCCTTTCAAAAACAATGAGAGGAGGATCTTTTTACTAGAAGGCTTCCTAAAGGAGTTGCCTTCTGCAAATTTCCTATAAAGGACTTGCCCTCTACTCCAAAATGAAGTTGTCTTACGCAGATGAGAATGTCTCAGGACCTGTATTTGTGGCTTCGCACAAGTCCTTGGTAGGGAGGGGTTAAAAGCTATGAGAAAGCCACATAACATTATAGTATCATACAAAATGTTTGCTTCTGATCCTCCTGAAAGTTGATCTGATGTGATGGTCTGCTCCAGATCTGACCCTGCCCTGCTAATAGTCTCCTCTGGGTTGCTTACAGGTGCTGAGGTTTTGCATGGCAAGAGAAAACAAGTGCAGTTGCTGCTGCAAAAAGGGTTTATTTGCTCTGGCGTGCAACCGCTGGTAGCTGTACTTGCTTGCAGTGCCACACCTCAGTGGTGATGCTTCAGTGAGAAAGGAGCACATTTACTTCCCATCGCTGCCAGGGAACACAATGAAATGTCGCTCTGAGGACCAGGGAACAGAGATAGAAGACCACTGGCACTCAGCACTGCCACCTCTGCCACTAAGCATAAGGGAAAGAGGTCATCTGCAAAAGAGTGGCACTCCAGCGGTTAAGCTTCCTCCTGAATGGGACTGAGGTCTGTGGATTGCTTACAGGGAGGTGAAGCAGGCAGTTTCGGGTGGTTTTGTAGAAGCGCCAGCTAGCAAGCATTATATCAGAAGGCAATTCCTCAGTTTGTTTTTAAAACTCACCAGTCAAGAGGCAAAGTCCATCTTCAGTATCTGCTGGAACCAGCGGGGGACATTTCTTGGCATCAGCCTGCAAGAAGCATGTTGGTGTTACAGAGCTGCCACCAGCAGCGATGGCCACCTGCGAGTTGCTGCAGCTCCTCAGAAATGTGTGGGAGGCTCCGGGGAATAACCAGAGCAAACCTAACACCTGCCGAAGAGGTGACACTGCCCAATAGAGGTGTTTGTGGTAACCCCTGCAGCCAGCCACCCCAGACCTGCCCAGGATGTCCCAACCTCGTGCTCTTTCAGGCTGCTCTTTCAATCCAGAGAAGCCACAGCTGGACACAGCCTGCCCTCCTGTGTCCTCCCCTGGCACTGGAGATTTCCTCCCAGACTTCTCCAGGGAGCCTTGATGGCTTCAGGGCCTGCCAGATTCCTGAGCAAAGCTCCCCAGGAGCCCTGAAAATGCACTGGCTGCTCACAGCGATGCCCAGCTCCTGCATAGTGCTGCATGGAGTTGCTTTCAAAGGGCTCTGCCCGCTGGTGGGTAATGGTAGGCAGCCGGTACTGGTAGACAGCAGGCAGTTCCTACAGAGCCCACCCCTACTTCGCTAAGATACCTCACATCAGTACCCACAACGAGTCTCGGGGAAATGTAGCAGCTGCTTACCTCTGACTGGCACTCGATCAGACTCTCCATGTTCCCAGCATTTAGTGTCTTTGACTAGGCAAGAAAACAAAGACACTACGTGAGTAACTGAATGCTATAGTTTAGAAACCAGAGCTTTTCAAAATCACTCAGTTGACAGAGCTGAAACAGTAAAGATACTCACGGTATTACAGCTGCTTAACACTTTCATTAGGAGTTTGATCGGGGGAGCTCTGGACACTCTGGTTTCCTTTGGTCCTTTTGTTTGCCTGTTTATTGAACAGGGAATGGACAAAGAAAGTTTTGTAAAACTGCACCCTTCTTGTCTTTCTCCTCTGCAAGCCAGTCTAGCATTTAAGTATGATCCTGAACAAGCAAGATATCCCACACAAGTCAATCATAAAGCCCTTCTCTGGAAGGCACTCAGCCCTGCTGCTCTATTTGCCTCTTGATTAAAACAGGAAAAAAGCAGCTTTCCATTTTTAATCCATGCAAAAAATGAGCAAGCGGTGACAGCTATGTGAGGTTGTTGTTAATCTGCAAACACAAGGCTAAGCAACTCAGTCAGCTCTGCCCATGAGCTACACTTAGCAGTGGGTGCACCTCTCCCCCATCTATATTTCTGTACATCTCTGTGCAGCTGTGTCTGGAGCATTCCACTGACTTCAACCGTGATGCCACAGATTTAATCCCAGGGAGTACTTACCCAAGGAGGGAGTCCAGCCAGAGCTCCTTCACTTCCCGTGAACTGCAGAGGAAAGGAGAAACAGCATTACTCCCCACTGCTACTAATCCTTTGGACGAAGGCAGGTGACTAAACAGTTCAACCCCACGAGTGCACCCTTATATATACGGACAGGAAGAAGCGTCATGGGGCAGGACTGAGACACTACAAAATTTCTGGCTTCCTCTTTCCTTTTAAAGAAGCTACTTTTTTTCCTTAAAGAAAAAAAAAGCACCCTTGTAGCTGTTATGGATGGAAAAGATGAGACACTCGCCAGGTAAAGGTTCCATCTAGCATCACCAGTGTGAGGTGGGATGTGCAGAGGGGGCTGCAGTGTGGGCAGCTTCTTACCATTAAAGGGCAGTGGGTACAGTCTGTCCTCTGACTCTCAGAGACCTTAGAATTTGCAGTTTAAAGATGCACCACCAGATCAAGTTACACTATGAAAAGTTAAAAAGATGTGGGTGTGGAATAGACAGGATTCAGAGAAATGTTTTCGTATATTTTTTTAAAACTAATAGCAACATTTTACTGTCTGCAGGCAGGTGTAGACACACACTTTGCCAGTGCCAACTAGTTCTTAAGAATCCAAGCACTGGACCTCTGTAGAAGAAGTGGTGTTATGTAATAATACAGTAATGTATGACAACATGTAATAAAAAGTCTTGCTTAAATTATGTCTTAGGAAGAATTATGTGTCCAAGTAATAAAGTTTAATTCAATTGAAGAAATTATTAAAAAAAATCTCCCTGTACCTCTTCAGGGTCATTTCTGACACCCCCAAACCTGGGCACATCAGGAACATAAGGACAACAGTACTCATTCTAGGAGGCCACGTTTGATGTTAAATGCTTATTAGTTCCACTCATTCATTGACAGAGGCAAATTACAACCCGGTATTCTGGGTACCAGTCTTTTGATCTAGTGAAAAAGAGGGCCTAAGGCTGAGAGCCAAAGGGTCAGGAATATTTCATCGGTGTATTTAGGTGGATAGCACGCTTGTAAAACTGTGGTCTCTGCTGCTTCCCCCAGTGGATGCTCCTCCCCTGGTGGATGCTCCGTTTCCTGCATGCAGGGGACGAGGCTGTGTTGTAGCACGGCTCTTTGCAGATTTATGTCATGGCTACATCCGCTGTTGAATTCACCCTGAAAGCCGTTCTTTGCTTAACCATTTCAGTCCTGGCCCCTGTAGTACTGACCCCAGTTGTCATGCAAAAGAGACAGGCGGTCTCAGCTTGACTCTGGCAGAAATCCAAGGTGCAAAATTCACTTTTGGTTAGACAGAGATGTGCCCAGAAGGGCAAAAGGAGAGCTGCCCTGCATTTGCAGGGGAAGATGATGTAGATGGCCTTTCAAGTTCTCCTGAGGCCCATCACTTCCATGCTTCTGTAGAGAAACCAGCTTGTAGACTTGTTTAGGGCTGAAGCTTACAGGAATCTAAATCAATTACTCTGCAGGCCTGTGCATTTAACACTGATCTTTTACTCACTGGTGTAACTGATTTTTTGTTAATTAGCCGTCCCGTGACATCTGTCATTTCTCTACTAAATTCCATGGGTTGATGCACGTTTTTGCAGAAATATTGTCATCCTGCATCTTGTTCTTCTGAGAATTTCTTCCAAGGCTTGCTGGCAGCTCCAGCACCCCTGCTGATAGTCCCAGCGGGATTTCTGGGACAAGGGGTATCTATTTTTCGGTACATCTTTTAAATGTGTATCTAAACATATCTGTCTGTTAAGTATCTTGGAGGCTTAAGGGACCTATGCAATTCAGTTCTGCCTTGCTCTCACTTCCAGCACCCTACACAGACGTATTTCTGAGCTCAGCCTGTTGCGCGATTAAGACATGGTGTTTGATCTGGAAAATGTGCTACTCGTGCAGAAAATGGGAGTTTAATAGGTGGTGATTAGCCAGGCCAGAAGCTTAGATTACAAACAGGGCACAGCTGTACACAGAGCATAATGCTTTGAATTTCCCTGGAGGAAAACAAACAGTAATGGGTGGTGCATCAACAGCACATCACCAGACTGTCTGTTGGTGCATGCTGCTGTATTGCTGTCTAATTAGTTCCCATCTATTAACAGTTCTGGGGATATAATGGCCATTGAATGTGGAAGGTATGTGTATAGGCCTGCCTGCCCATATGGAAAGCAATTCAGGGTTTTTTTTTACCCTTATGATAGCATTCATTTTTGATAGCTCTTGTATGGTGTGTATCACAAACAATTTGTGTATCACAAAAAGCAGGTTATTTCATTAGGACAAACATGCCCTGTCTGAATAACAGACATCCTAAAAAGCTATGGTTTGGTGGAGTAATTGTATGGTCGCACAGATGAAGCTTGGCTGTATTTGTAAAAAGCAGTTAGCAAACATGTGCTGGCTCCTGTTGAGCACTGCAGGGCTGCGTGCAGGATCCCAAGGTCACAAGATCTGCTGCACTGGGTGGGTGAAGACAGGAGGACCAGCACAGCATGAGCTGCCCTCTCACCTGCCAGCCAAAGCAGCTTCACAGCTTCCACGGCCAGTGTGTAAAGGGTAACATAGATATAGCTCGCAAAGCTGGTGTCTGCATGAATGTTAACAGAAAAGGCCTGCCGTATGGGGTATTTACAAATGAAGGTCCCTTACATGAACAGCTTCTCTCCTTTAAGAGACCAATTCCTTCTCTGCCACCCAGCTCTGCTTTGCAGACTCAGAGCCTTTGCTATGGTCTGCCCCTCAGTTTGGTACAGACCTTATACCACGATGCATTAGAGTACAATGGCTTTTCAGAACCACAGTGTACAGTACAATGTAAGGTTTGTACCACAGCAGTTGCCCTAGGGCAGGCGGGGTAGATAGCAGATGGCTTGGGCACACCTGGGGCCGTTTTCAAGGAGATGTGTTTCTCCCACACCATCCCTGAATAAATTAATGCACTCTCCTTCAAAGACACGGGGACGTTTACACAGAGATCAGGGTGTGGAAGAGGGGGTGGACTTGTAAGGGTTTTGTAGAACTAGCTTGTGTATGAGCTCTTCCCCTCCTGTACATCAGGTTGCTTCCCCAGTTCTGCTCAGGTGCTTTGCATTCACTGGAGGGAAAGCAGGAGCGGGCAGGTCCGGCAGAGCAGCAGATCCTGGGTAAATCCAGGCCTCTTGGGACTGGCTTTGTTCCTCGAGGTGTGAAGCATTTTCCTTGTAGAAGCCAGGACATCAGATTGAGGCCTGTGCTTCCCCCTGGGCCCAGGCAGCCCCTCTCCTCCCCCAGGCCACGGCTGCATTTGTGGTCCACTCTCAAGTCCATCTTGTCCAGCCAGGTTTTTGAGAGAAGGCTTATACAGCACTTTCTGCCAACACAGACTAAATGGTGATTTTTCCCCTTTGTGTGAGCTATAGTCAAGTTAGGCGTTTTCTCCTCTTTTCTTCTCTCTCCCTTTACACTGTAGTTCAGTGAAGCACCACAGACAGTACCAATGAAGGGGCAGCATCAGCTGGGAAGAGAAAGGAATCAGGAACTGATAGTAAGCACAAGAAGAAAAGCACAAATCTGCTGTGGCTGGAAAGTGTCTGTTTTTCTTCTCTCCTTATCAAACCACAAATGGGAAAATCCCAGCCACAGCATTGTTTATTTCAACGCTACTTTCACAAATGTTTGACATGATGGCTCTTAAAAATGGGGGAGGGTGTGAATGAATCCTGAAACCTGTCTTCAGCCTGTTGTCATACCAGCAAGGAAGGAGCAGGAGCATAGCTGTGAGAAGGGTACAGCAGGACACGTCTGGAGCAGTGACTCTTTCAAGCCCATATAGAGCAGAAAGAGCTGAGTTCTGCACCACTGCCTCTCTGTGTGGAAAAGGGGTTGTATTCCAGTCTTGTCTCTACTGGCACGATTGTGGTCTCCCGGGGGACGATAGGAACATTTACCAAAATAAGGAAAGCAATTATGCCAAAGTCAGAGAGTTGCTGGGTTGAGTTTTTTTGGAAAGAAAAGCCCTGCACGATCTGTCCGTGGACTCAAAGAACAGAGTGGTGTGTGGGTTGCTGAAAATAGGTCACAGTTCTACCTGTCTTCTGAAGGCAGCTCTAATTTCCTACCACTTTCCAGAGTGTGCTGCAGATTGCACAGGCACGGTTCAGGGTTTCATCACAGAAATGAGGGTGGCCTGAGCTTTAATCAGGCCATTCCCTACCCCCTACCTGTAACAGTTCAGACCGAGATCCATCAACCCAGCTGGTGCTGAACTCCTACAGTTTTAGTCATGTGGGACCTGGGCTCATGCTAACCCTGCCTTTGGAAAGTGAAACCCACTGGCGATTTCTCCCGGCTCTGCTCTGCTATTTTTACCCTTAATCAGACATCAAGGTTAGATTGCAACGTGAGGTAGATTGCACCACTCTTCTACACACTGGGTGACTATTGCACAGGAAAAAGTTACAAATCAAAAATATTGTAAGAACAGCCCAAGGTGTGTTCTGTGCCCTTCCCATGACAGCCTTTTGGTTGTATTTGCTTTGCAGGATGGTTTGTTCAATCTTTCATGGGTGCTCCCCCCAAGACTAAGTTGGCAGCTCTAAAATTTTTTACCAGTCATCAGCTGACTGGTTCCAATGGGTTTTTTTCAGCTATGAAGGGCAGGCATATGTCGACCACTTTTCCAAAGAGCCTGTGCTGGTTGGTGTTCAGTCGTGTCTGAATTCAGCTTTCTGTTGTATCTTGGCTGCGCTTAGGAATCACTCATTCCCTGGGCTCCCCAAGGTGGCCAGCATGAAGGAGTCTGGGAGTTGAAGTTGCCCATCAGATCTAATCAGATCTGCCCAGCAGATGCAGATCTAAAATGTTGCTCCCTTGCAACAATAATAGAGAATAATAATAGAGAATAATAGAGAATATGTGTAATTAAGTCTGAATTCTATCCTTTTCAAGATTTCTGGTTGAAGGTACTCAAAATGTATTGAAAAGTGAGATGCTACTCACTTTTTTGTTACGCCACCAGGTTTCTCACTTATTTTGCTTCTTTATGTTCATTTGCAAATCAGAAACTGAGATGGTGCTTTTCTACCAAGTTCATTTGCTCTCAAAGATCATATTTCTTACTGAATCCAGAGAGGTGTGAATCTTGATTTTGCTTTTCAGGATTAATACAAATGTTTTCAATTTTTGTTGATGTAGGCTTGTATTTCTCCTGCTTCTGCACCTTGTGTTTTGTTTTGAATTTCAGCATCAAAACAATCTCAGATCTCAAAATGAGACTCAGTGGAAACCACAGGTAACCTGGATTTCACACCGAATTCTAACTTGCCTGTGATTTTCAGGCATAAGTCATCTCACTTTCACACAAAAGATCTGCTGACTGCCAGTGGCCTAGGAGCCAGTCTGGAATGAGACCAAGAAAACTTGGCCTGAGTGTAATTGTGGGTTTCATTTTGTATGTGTCCCAGTGATACAAAAACTAGAAAAGAGAGCCAGGATCAGGAGTGGCACGACCTTACAACTCCCCTGGTAGAACAGGAGTTGATCCAGGCACAGCAAGTGCTCGTGGCCATGATCACAGCTGTCACTGTAGATACCCAGGAGGAACAACCAGAATTTCCCCATCCTTCACCTCCAGCTGGCCTCCTCTGAGCCCCAGTGGTATGATGGGAATAGCCCCAAACTCTTCATCATAGCAATGCCCTTGTGAGTTTGTCATTTCTGTGTTGTACCTGCTTCCTAAGTAATAAGTAGAACTGCCAGTAACCAGGCCCTCTTCACCACTACATTAACAATGAATGGGAACATTTATAACCACACACCTGGACTCCATCCTCCAGGCAAAAGCAATGTCAGGCAAGGCCAATCTTTTCAAGCACAACTCTACTGGCTGCGGTTAAAATCCCCTGAGCACATTGGACCCTGTGCTTTGGAAGAGTTATTTGCTGTCATGCCCTCTGTCCTTGTGCATATACATCCACACAAAGCAAAATAAAATGTTCTTCTGCAAAGTTTTGGCCACCCATCAAAATCAAGATGATAAATTCAAAACAAACATCTCCATATTAGCTGGTGATTGCCATATTGTTGCTATTAGCAACAGCTGCTGTATTAGTGTTTTATATAAACTCTCCACTTTGGTACTGCTATCCCGTTTTAAAGCGGGACTACCTTATGAGGATTTCAGAAAGCAAATGCTTCTCCTGCCGCAGGGCACCACGAGGTCTCTGGGCAAACGGGACTGTTGCTACTGTCGCAGAGGGGACACACGGAGGGTGGAGGTGCTCTGCGCCACAGCTGCCGTGGGTCAGGGCAAGCCAGCCTTGGGTCCCAGCACCGACCCACCGACCAGCACAGCTGGCGGGTGGCGAGGGCTGCCCACCTGGAACCAGGGCAGCCAGGTCCTTCCCTCCACATTTGCAAAAGCACAGTGACTCTTTCAGGCTGGGAATAAGAGGGGAACTCCCACCCTCCAGAGCAAGCAGGACTTGGGATCGCCTGCTAGTGAGAGTGGGGTGAGGGGAAGAAAAAATACTTTTGAGATTGAGTTCAGCTATATCAGCTTATTGCTGGAGAGGGCTCAGCTTGAAGGCCAGGCTGTTCTGTTCAGGACTGCATTCCTGCAAATTTGACCATTAATTACTGCTGCTGCCATGCAGACCAGGTGCTGTTATGGCTGCATTTGTTTATTCCACTCATGTATGCCTGCTCTGAACCCTGCCTTTGCTTTCAGACCTGTAGTCACTGCACAGAGGTAACAGTGAGGGGTACACAGAGAAGGTACCTGCGTGCCACCATGTCCATTTCCCTGTTCAGCAGTGGCTGAGGCTTGAATAGAAGATTTTGTTCTCCCTCTCCACTTCCTTTTAAAGGTTTGTTTGTGCTTTACCTTTTCTCCCATTTATCAGATGAGTATGTTTCTTTGGGATTTTTCTCTCGGAAAACAGTCGCTGTGTGTGGTCTTAGTCTTGAACTGCCTTATTTAGTATTAGCAAGAAAGTTTGCAAGGGGAGGATATATCTTTAACCAGGCCAACTGATATAGGTGCAAACCCCTTCCTTAGGTCTGAAGGGAAATGCCAGTCTTCGATCTATGGACCAGTTGAGAAAAAGTGCTCTGAGTTTTACTAGATACATTAATCAGTTACACTGTTACTTGTTAAGGTAAGATAGGCACCCTAGAAGTACCTGAAGAAGGGTCTTGTCAAAGACAGACTGAATTCTCTTACCTTTGGGCACCATAAGATATAAAAATGCTAAGCCAAAAGATGTACAGCCCAGCAACTGCTGTAACATTTGTGTAAATCAAAGACCATGTTGCTATAGAGTCTTAGTATGGCTTGTGCAACACTGTGAACCGATCCTGTCCTTGGGTAACTTAACTGAACTTAGTATTCAGGGCCCAAAAATGAACACTCATCATTCTGTAAGTTATGCCAAACCTAAGATGCTGGTACATTTGTGAGGGAGTCCTACTTCCATTTGGTAGGTAACAAGGCAAAGTGCCTATTCTTACTGCATTGCAGATCCCCAGAGTGCATCTTTCAAACGTGACCCCCTGGAATTATTATAGCTCTAAGTTAGTCACCTCCAATGCTATACTCAGTAAAAACATTTGCTAAACTCAGGCCCTGAAATACAACATATCACTGTAATTGACTCCTGTCTGTGCTATTTTAGGAGAGCCAGATTTGCTAGAAGAGGAGTTTGAGAGGCCTGCGTTATGTCCCAGGGGTTGTCCCTCCTCCCTGCAACATTTCTCCTTGCTTCCAGAACCAAGTGTTCCCGCAGTTTTCTTTGGACACAACTGTGCTGCAATGTAAACTTGTCATAACTGTGAGACTGACATGAATAAACAGTGCAGATAATAATTCTGTACTGACCTTAGAGGAAAAATTCTAATGAATGTCACAAGCATGGAAAAAGTCGTTACTTTAACAATTGAACAGGCTTACTCATCAAACCTACAGTGCTCAGTGATCCCCCTATTAGAGAATTTTCAGACTAACCAAAAACTGTAATTGCATCTTTGTGCTGGGGTTTTGTGGGTGAACTCCAGGAGATGCTTTGTTTTGCCCTTTGATTTTCCACATAACATCTGAAAGGTAGCTTGCCTTCTTTCTTCCTCAATTTCCCATGAATAATGTGCCACAAATAAAAGGTCACTGCACTGCATAAGGTGCTTTGATATCTTTTGATGAAAAGTGGTACATACAGGAGAACCCAGTAAAGAGTTTGGCAGCTGTTGCCTCTTCTGCCTCCTATGTGCCATGCAGCAAAGAGAAGACCTTCATTTTAGCCTTAGTGGCAAATCTTTGACAAATGAAGGCATTTTAACTGCATCATCTGTGAGGACAATGTGTTATTTTCTGGGCGTTACTTGTGTCCCTTGAGGTCTTTGCAGTTCTACTTACCGCATTGAAATGCGACAGTCACCTTCTGGCCAGATCAAATACTCATTTATTTTAAGCAGGCAGCTTATCGTCAGGAGGAAATATGACAATGTCACTATGAAATAACCATTCAGTATGGTACCTGAACTAACCATTTTATCTAGAGTCTGTAATAAAAATGTTTCTGAGCATGAACTCCCCTCCCTTTGCCTGACCTCTGAGAAGGAATCTGACCTGGGGACTCCAGCACGGTCACAGCAGAGGCTATGCTTTAAACATCAGGCAGATAGCAGGATATAGTGTCACACAACGTCTACATGAGGAGCTACTTCCTTCAAAGTAAGCTTGGGAAGGGCCACGTGGCACTGCAGGCATTGCAACCACTCTGTACCTTCCAGCTCCTATGGAGGCTCTTAGCACGAAAGTTTGCAAGACCCCTTAGCAAAAGGGGTATAATTCTGCATGGCGTTGGGGGGCCTCAGTGGCAGCTACTCAGAAACCCCAAGCCAACAACTATCCCCTCTAAGACACTAGTGTCTTAACTTCTCGCACGCAATATTCTTTGTCCTCTGATTTTTACTTTCCTATGCCAAATTCTTCATCTTCAGCCATGCAGAACTTTTACCAGACTTAACTGGATTTAGTCCTTTGTATGCCCTTAATCTTGGGCTCCTAGTCTCACAGGCAAGGCATATATGACTGCACTTTTTTCCCAGGTGTTTTTCACTCCTCTATCACCCCCAGTAACTTTTAGTCTCTACATTAATTTCAGTCACAACAGGCAAGTGAGCAGCTCTTCCCCAAGCCAGTGAATTTCCTACAAGCATTTTGGAAATTAGTGGATGGTGGGGATTTTTTCTCTAAGAAACTGTCATTAAACAATTTTGGGTGGCTAATCAGCATGTGCATCATGGCCACTCAGTCGCTGTGCCCGCAGCTCTGGGCTAGCTGTGGTGTAGAGATCAAGGTCTTTGCAGGGAGGTGAACCAGATCACAAAGGATGCAAACCTGCAGGAAACCTTACATGGTTGGTTCCACTGTTCCCAGAACAGCATATTCAGATTATCAGATAAAGCTTCGGTCACTGTGTTTGAGGTTTGAGCTACAAAGATAAGGAAATGGAGAGTGGAAGGTGGTTAGATGGACAGCCCATTCTATCAGCAAGGCCTGTGCCAAGGTGTGCCTCTGTCATCAAATACATGTTTGGAGGTCTGTCAGAATATACAAGAACTTCTTTTATATTCAACATACAAGAAGTGCTGAAGGTAAGCAGTAGCTATCAATTTTTGTAAACTTCATATTTAATCTTCTAAAAAAATGCTGGGATGGTGACTACAGGGATATGTGTATGGAGGTAGACTTCTTGCTCTATAGCCTAACAACAAGCCAGAGAGCATCCCTTTACACCAGTGTGACACCATCTGCGTAAACACTGAGATGTTCAGAGTGTATCAAAGCATTTGATTCAGTTCATCACTTTTCAGCAAAGAGCATAGACAAATACTTAGCTGAACACGATGAGCTGGAATGTGAACTGGATAAATTTGGTACCAAGACAGAAATCACTGCTTTATCCTTATAATTAATAGGTTTGTCCCTTTCCTCTACTTTCATCATAAACAAATGGAAATCAATGGCATTTGGGCTCATGTATCACTTCAGAGCTTGGAATTCCCCTCTTCCATTTTCAGGACACTGGGGTACCTGGTCAAGAGACAAAGGCCCATTTTATACCCCAAAGATTACTTGTTTTTAACAGTGGGGGAAGAATCCAATAACAAATGGGACCAACATCCTCTCTTTGGTCAACCAGTGATTTTTGCTTAGCATACCTTGGAGAATTTTGGCTGGGGTTTGGCCAGTATTCTATGTAGATAAAGTGATTTTAATGACACTAAGGAAAAAAGATGCCTGTATTTTACAGATTAGTTTCTAAATGCTGAATTATGTTGTATTGATTGAAAACAAAACAAAACAAAACAACTTTCATCAACTTGAAAGTAGTTGCTTAATTTCTTACAAAGAGGTAATCCTCCAAAAGGAAATTACGGTCAGACACTGTAGTTGTTTTTTTTCTCTTCCTTCTCGTTTTTTCCTTCTTTATTACTGCTTAGTAGATCCTAGTTTTAGTTCCTCAAAATGCAGTTTTTGTTGGTTCTCTTTTTCTCAGTGCATAAGATACCACTAGTTTTGCAGAACGAATTTTCCCGCCAAAAATGCTTTCCCTTGCAGTGTTTTGTGTGGCTGTTTCTGTATCCATGTAGGTGTAACTGAAAATCGATAGGCTTCATAGATAAGCTCCTGCAGCGTGGCTTTCCGTGCACCCCTGGTATAAAATGCCACCATTCTGATTTAAGGTGGTGTTCAAAGTTAAACTGAGATAAATGACAAGAATGGGAAAAAATCCCAGGCTTTTGGTGTTGGATTGTGCCTTTATGACAGGACACCTATAAAAGCCTGCTGTCATGAAATATTCTATCACTTTTAGTGAAAATTTCTGTCCTCCAAATAGGGAATTTCCATTAGAAACCACAGGCTCTTTCACAATGATACATGTGTATGAGGGCTCTACTTTCTATGGTCAAGGTACCACTCCAGCTTCTGTTCCTTAGAAGAGAAGAAAGGGTGGAAACAGCCTTTGCCCACTTCTGGGATTTTATCTCCTTTGTTCGTGACTTCTGTGCTGTCTCGGTGGGAGGAGGCTGGAGCTGACCTTGGCGGCTGTGGGGAACGTTGAGCTGGGAAGTTACCACTGAGGGCTCTGGTGAGGAAGTGGAGTCAAGGACTAGATCCTCAAAGATACTTAGGGACCTATCGCCTTTTTAGTCACCTACCGACCCTGATTTTAAACAGGAGTTGGGAACATAACTGCCTTGGCAGATTCTGGATGAGATCAGTGGCAGGGAGAGGGTGGGCAGGCTCTGGCCGTGTGCAGTGTAACTCATTTGGGTCTGCTTTTCTTCACGACCACTGTGCACTGAGCATGGCTGAGAGAAAACTAACTTGTGCTTGGGCAGTGCTTTTCATTGTGATCCCTTTTATTTTCAGTACCAGTGAATGGAGGTACAGAGAGTCTAGATGATGCATACCCCAAATCTTTTCTACAGAACACAGATGGCAAAAGCATGACTTAGACTGCATCTGATAATTACAGAAGATGGATTTAATATCAGGGTGCTTGCCTGGAATACCAGGTCTGGGACACAGAGAGAAAAGAGGCAGGGATCAGCATCCAGGTTGTGATTTTAGTTGTCACAGAAATATTGCACAGGAATGCTGCAAAGCTTGGATTCAGAGATTAATTGCTCCAAATGGTGCTTGAAACAAGTGTTAGTCAATGGCTCATCTCTAAAAAAATTAGTATGATTCAAAGATCTACTACCAGCCAAAATCTTATGAATGAAGAGATTTCATTGTGTCTGTAGTGGAACTCTTCTCTGAATGAACTCTGCCTTGGACTAACTTATGGGGCCACAGTGAGATGTTTCCTTTAGTGTAATTTCCTTTACTGTAAGAAGGCACTGGATCACTGACATCTTTTGGCACACCTCCACCATGGTGGCACATCATATAAACCTTTAAGAGGACTTTGACATGCTAATAATCTTGTGCACAAGCAGAATTCACTCCTTCTCCAGAAACTTGATGCACTAAAAGTGATATGTATGACCACAGGAAAATGAGGAAGGTACCATTTTCTTTAATAAGTAGTGTTACAACGCAAAGTGTAACATACAGATCCTGCTAAGGTCTTGTGGGAATTCAGGAGCTGTTTGGATCTGCCCACAAAATATGCAACAAAAACAAAAGTGTAGAGAAAACGAGAAACCATCCTATTGTGTTGGCTGATTACGCATAACAGCACTTGCACATGTAATACTTGATTTGTACTACAGACTCCCCAGTCACCACTGGGCCTCACCCCATTGCTGCTGCCTAACCTGACTCCTAATAACCAGCTGCCCTGCAGGAGAGTGAGCATCCACTCACACTTCTCTGAACACCTCAGAAAATACGTACACTTTGACTTGGGAGCAGGTAGTGACAAATCTTCAATGTACCTGATGACTGTAGCCCTCTTCAGAAAGGTGTTTTAAGGGGGGGATTGATTGTGATCCCTATTTTTTCTGTATATGAATCTTACAAGCTTTCATCTGAGGGACCCACAAACCTTCTCAGTGTCTTTGCTGTTCAGCATGTGGAAAACTACAGAGTTATAGAAATAGTTTTGCATTATTTTGTTGAAGTCCATTCATCTTTTGGAGAGGTAGAAAGTACCAAACATTGTCAAAGACCTTCCGAAGCTTGGGTTGCCTTGGAAACACTTTGTTGGCCTGTCCAAATAATGACTAAATGCAGGAATATTGAAGGCCAAGTTCCCATCAATACCAATCTAGCAACAGCAGCAGCAGCCGTGCTGAGAACATCTGACAACTGTCAAAACAGCTGCAGCTGAGTGGGGAGATGGGAGATGGTTTAGTCAGTTGAACAGCTTCCACCTGAACTGCAGCACAAATTGCTCCTGGCCCCACTGAGATGGGGAGGCACCAGTTGACAAGAGATGCTGGGTGAGGAGCTGGCTGACTCCTCAGATGCAAATATGCATCCTTAGCTTTGAAATAGCAGCCCTCACTTGGTGCAAGCCACCGTGACTTGTTTTTTGACTCAACCTTTACAATGACAAAGGATTCAAGACCCTCAGCTGGTGCATAGTAGTAGGGCTTGTGGCAAGGACATTTGGCTTCTCTCTCATTTTCTCTTTTCAAACCATGGTCTGATGGTGAGGTGGAGTAAGAAATGCAGATACTAGTGAAAGTTACATATAACAATATGCACAAGTCGGGTAGATGAAAGAGTGCTTAGTGAGGAGCAAGCAGCTCTGATCACCCCCCAGTTACCCATCAAGAGCAGTGCCTGTAGTCAAGGACAGTGGTAGCATGGGAATCAGAGACCCCTGTGAAAGGTAGGCATGAAAAGTGACAAGCAGAAAGAACCTGCCCTCCAGCTGCTCAGCTGTTTACATCTGTTTTTCCATTTGCTGTGCCTTTGGGAGACAGATCCAAAGCCACAGTAGAGACTGTCAAGAGGGAAGACTGGCTGGAAAGGGTCTGCAGGGTGTCTGTAGAGCCACCTGATGTTAGTGAGAAAAAGCTATGCATCGTGCTTGCTCTGAACAAGAAGGACAGGGAGCAGAAGCGTCTCCTGAACCGTATCTGTAGGCTGCCTTTATTAATGCGCACTGTTGCTTTTTTTGTCTCCTGTTTGTGGAAACTTTTATCCCAAACAGAAGGGGAATGAGAATCTATGACTTTGGTGGGAATGCTGTCCAGTTATGGACATCTCCCTGGACTTGGCTTAAGCTGGGTTGTCACTTTTCTTCCATTCAGATTTATAAACATAGCTAATTCTCCTTGCCAGGGGCTTGGGAGCCCCAACTTGCTGACTCAAGCTCACAAACAACAAAATCTGAATTGAAAGGATGCATGTGCCTGCACAACAAAGCAATAAGGTGACTCTTGTTTCCCTCTAATAAAGACCTGGGAAATTACGTTGAAGAAAGTGATCTTGATCCTGATTGACAAGTCAAACTGGGAAGTGATTGGGAAGTGTCCACTTTATGGCTGCATGGGCTGCCTTGTCTCCGTGTGCTCTTGTAATGTCTCTGGTCATGACTACACAGGTGGGTTTTCTGTAAGATCCCCGTCTCATTTTGCATTTGAAATGAATGCATAAGGAGTAGTCTTAAGATAAATGTAAATAATATTCTTATATTTCTTAGTTCAAAATTTTTGAATACATCTCATCACAAACCATGTGATGTTTCCTAGCACATTTTTATTTCTGCATTGAGGTACACAGCTACCACACAGTTTTCTGTGATTATGTTTCCCCTCCACACTGCTCAGTTTCTCTTCTCTTTGGCCCATCCAGCCTGAGGGTTTTTTTTCCTGGAAATGGATTCCTCACTAGCCAAATTATTTCCTTCATGATTTCCTGGAATATGTTTCACAAGAGGGGCAGAATGGCAGTCACTTCTGCAGTTTATGGAGATGTTTTTCTCAGAGGCTCACCATATCCCTAAACTGACATCATGTTGCAATTGAAATCCACCCACTGAATTTAACTTTTGTTTTACTAGTTTGCAACAAAAGACAGGAAAATGGCCCAATAGTAGTAGGTCTGTGACTGACATTAGGTGTCTGTCTAGCCTGATTTCCCCACTGCTGTTTATTTCGGTGTAGCTCTTTAATGTTCCCTCTCAGTTTCATGGGAAGCGCCCCAGGAAACTGGAGTTTTATGCAATCTGAACAGATTTTTTTTCTTAAAATTTGTAAGACTCAGAAACTTTGAATGGGATAGGTAAAGTGCTTCTCACCCAGCTTGTCATCCCATACCTGAAGAGATCAGGAATTCCTCACAGAAGAGGGGCTAAGGAGGCCAGGGAGGATTGGGTTTGGATGCCAGACACCAAGGGCTAGCAAGCCTAAATCCCACCTGCCCTTCAGCTCTGAGCACAGACCGTAGGTTTCTCCTGGAGCACCATTGGTGATGCGTGTGCCTGCGCCAGCCCAGTCCCACCCTAGGATGAAGGAGCTTTGCTCCTACATGGGAAATCCATGAGACCAGCTTTTCCCTTTCCATTTTCCCATTCTTACTTCTGCTGAATGTAAGGCTGCTTACATTCTGGAGTCTCTCCATACCAATATAATGCCTGCTGGGGCTGCAATGTTAGGATTGTTCCTCAGAGTGGTCATGGCAATGTCCGAGGGAGGTGACATGGGCTTTTCCAAATCAGCATGCTCCTCTATTAGCTCTGGCAGAGACAGTGCAAGGTTGGTAACAGGATCTGACACGGCAGCACCTGGCCCTATCCTGTACCATTATTTTCTGTCACTGAAAAGTTTTGCCATCAAGCAAATTCATCATCTGGGTCCTGCTCTGACAGCCATAGATCATTTCACAGAGTGTCCTCAGCCTGCTGCTGGCTAAAGGGTAGGTGAAGGCTTGAGGTGCCCTTTACCCCTGATCTCATGGTGCCTCAAAGGAGGGAGATGCCTTGTTTTCCCTGTGTGTTCAAACGCAAACGGGGAGCAGAAACAGTGCAGGGCATCATCTCCCTGATCATACAGGAAAGGAGGTTGGAGGCCAGGACCAGGGCCATGCCCAGTAGTACCAAAAGGACCTGCCCAAAAAGGACCTCTCCATTACTGAGGGCTGCCATTGGCCCCAGTAATATGCAAGTTGCAATGGACAAAGGAGATGTGGTGCAACAAAGGCAATGTTCCTGTACTCCTTTGGCAGATAAAGAGCAGAGGAATATAAAATGACTAAAGGCTTGTCTGACACAAAGATGTATGAAGCCAGAAGAAGTCTTTACGGTCACCCCTTTCAATCCTGGATCTCTACGTCTTGTATAACTGCCACTTACTGGTGAGGCCTGTCATGAAATAAAAAGAACTCAGTGGTTCTCCAGATTTTATATAGGTAGTCCTGCCTTCCAGAGTTGTCATGGCCTGCAGTTCAGGATTGCGAAGAGGAATGGTGCTGGCTGGTGTTTAATTGGTTTTAGATGACTCTTAGGTGAAAGTAAATTTGTGGTCTTCTGTGACCAAGAGTGACCACTTTCCATTTGGTAGGAGTACACAAAAGATGCATCCCTGCACATCTGCTCTTCTTGTTCCAGCAGTCTACACGTGCACACCTCTCAGTACGCTCCCTCCTGCAAACCTGGCCTCACTGTTATGGTGTTGCTGCATGGCCTGTTCACAAAGGGGAAAGGAGCGATTCAAAATATGTGGTCTAAATACAAAGTGGTGCCTCTACTTTCTCTTCCGAGATTCTGACACAAGCCTGAGGCAGCCCAGATGATTGGCTGGGAGATGAACATACAACCATACATACATACAACCCAGCACAGCTGTGTGAAATGTCACCAAAATTCACCAGAAAGTGCCAAGAGGGAAGTTGGTGGGCCAGAAAAAGATCTGCTGCATCTGAAGCTGAATAACTCCTGCTCTTCTTCACACATTGATGCTGCCTTCTCACTGCACACAAGCCACAGCTCACCAAGACCCAGCTGTGCTTCAGGCAGAAGGTTGTGCCACAGCTGCAGAGGGGAGCAGCAGGGACTCACTTCTAGGCTGCCTTCTTAGCGCAACCATGGGAACCATCTCTGGGAGTCTTGGATGGCAGAAATCAGCAGCAGTCACTGCTGAGAAGACATGCTGACTGGCACTGCCATGTTTTCTGACCTATGACATGTATCTCTTCTTCCCCTCCATCCTGCCATTTATACTACCATTGTTATCTCAACACTGAAATGACAGAAGCATGAGACAAACATACTTTCATTTTTGGTGATGATGATTATAATTGGTTTTGTGTGTGGCAACATTGAGGGTTCACTGAAGGAGCAGGGACTGACCTTCATTGCTCAAGGTGCTGTTCAAACAGCAAAAAGTAACAGCTTTCACTGAAAGAGGATGCAGCCAAAGGCTGAGACTGAGTGAACACAGCCAGTCCCATGGAGTGTCATGAGGAACGGATGAGACCTTCCCTGTCAGTGCAAAAGGTAGTGGGCATAACATCCACTGGCTATTTTCTCTGTCTAAACTGACACATCTACCTCCAGGTTAGTCATCTAGACTCTCTCTATAGTCCAGAGAGACAACAAGGCATGTCTACCTGGGGAGGAATCCTGTCCTACAGTAGGAACCTAACACAGCTCAGAGGGCTTCTGCATCTGGAACTGCCTCCTTCTTCCCGTTGACTGTAAAGGGGCTTAAACCATAGGCTCAGATGTTCAGTATTTCCCACAACACATAAACATGTGGTAAGTGCATAGTACATACACAGTAGCACACAACAGGAATGGTAGCACACTTCCTTCAGTCTAAGAGGAAAACTGGAGGAAGCCTATTTTCCAGATGGAGAAATAAAATGAGACAGAATAAAAACTTCTTCTTGCACTTCTCTATAGAAAAGTGCTTCTTTCAGTTCCTGATAAAGACAGACATTCTCCTTGTGCAGCTCTTAGGAAATAACACCACCACTTTCCTTCCACCTGTACTGCTCACATAATAACAGTAGCACCTTGCTCTTAAACTGTTCTCCCCAGCAGTAGCTCTTACGCTGCTCTTTTATGCACTGAAGAGCATCTCAAGGTTCCCTTCAGCAGCATGGGTCTGTACCACTCTGATGCCCCCCTTATGACAAAGAAGCTTGGGATTCCTACATCTGATTTTTCCTGACAGTTTTGTAATATCTGCTTTAGGCTCCCATCATGCCACTGGGGATGCTCTAAGCTGGGTTCTCCCCTGCTTTGCCCAGGGCATGGTGAGTGCAAAATGCTCCCAGGCCCAGACAGCAGTTGGATTTATGCCTCCAGTTTGACTAAGCAGAAGGCAGAAAGGCAAAAAAGGAATAAAAGAGACAGATCTTCAGTCGTGATTGCACATGTCAGCAAGGGTCTCCTCCAAAGACTGCACAATAGCAGTGCCAGTGAGAGGACGTTCCAGCCCACTGTGCATTCAGAAAGCAATTGCTGGTGACATTTCTTCATGCCCTCCTCCTCGGAGAGAAATTGGCAGGTTCTGAGGTGTCACACTTCTTGTTTGCATGTGGAAGGCTGATAAACTAGGAGCAGAGTCTACTTCCTTGTGCTGAACTAAACAAGAAAGCAGGGAAAACCAGTGCTTTTAATCTGACAAGGTATAATAATTTTTAGACTTGCAACAATCTACACTGGAGTATGAAAAGGTAAAAGTCTACCCGCTATCACCTCATGGAGACTGGGGGCCTTTGTCTCTCTCTTTAACCCTGCTAAGGACTCTTGAGAACAAGTGTTTAAGAATACATAATGCTACAAAATGTGAAAGACAGGTAACTTTTTGCAAGGGCCAGGGCAGCTAATCTGCTGAGTAACTATGTAATCTGGCTCATCAGAGAGATTTTCTCTGCAAAGCTGGTTCATGTGACCAATGGCATCATATGATCCGTGGCAGCTGGTCGGTGTCTTGCCTCAGTGCCTAGTGGCTTGTTGTGCAAGCATGAAAGCTCAGATATGCCTGATTTCTTTTAAATGAGCTCTTCATTTTGCTGCCAGTCAAGTGACCTAGCTTGGCTTGTGTTATTCTTTTGAAAGCCACTATGTGCCTTTTGCTCTTTGAGAAATTTGCTGAATTGCTCATTCCCATGACCAGAATTCTCCATTATCTGGGGCATGTTGGTCATCATTGCCACACAGGGTCTTCCCCCAGTGCTGAGATGACCATTGCTTGTTGTCCTCACAGCAGCTGACAGACTACTTAGTGATTACAAACCACAGCATATTTGAAAAAGGCCAGAGATGGGGTTTCAGATTATCTGGTAAGACAGAAAAAAGTCTACAGTTGTCACATTCATGCTTCATCAACTAGCATTCAGCTAGCCCAAACTGAGTCAAAAATCTCTTCTCTTGGATGCCTGAGAAACAGTTATTTGTCAACACCACCTTTGTGTGACTTCAAGCTATTTTTTACATTTTTCACTTGAGGGTTTTAACATTTCACAGACAACTTCAAGCCCTTGAAGACCTTCAGAAATCAGAACACACATGATAAAACCTGTATCTATCAGCCCAAATAAAAAAACCTCTTCCTTTCTGTGACATACCGCTGAAGCTCATGCAGGTTGCACTTGAAATACGCTGAACTTCATTTACATTTATCAGTCCAAGTCACTGGGGCACTTTGTCTTCCCATGTTCCTGAGGTACCTCAGTGTCCCCTCAGATGAGATCCTTGGTTGCAAGGCTAGGACAGCAGCACCTCTGACATCCTCCCCACCTTCAGGACAAAGAGGTGGAGAAGATGGGCTTTGCAAGGTGAGAAAAAGACATGCCTGAGGTGGCCTTACTCTTCTCCAGGTCTCCTCAAGCCCTGGTTGGTCCCTGGAACTACTGCCAGCCAGCTCCCAGACATCTCCATGCTTCTTGTCTCTGCTGTATGGAGCATCTTAGCATGGGGTCTCATGACAGAGACACCCTCGGAGGCAGAGTGGAGGAGGTCAGCCAAACAGTATGAAACTTAACAGGACTAAGTGTCTCTTGCAAGTATTTTTTAATGTGGAAGCTGTTGCAGCCAGACCCCAAACCCCAGGGCCAGGAGGAAGGTGAGGGAGCTCTAACTGGTTCTCCAGACACCACCTGCTCTCAGCCTATGCACTCTGTGCTGAGAAGGAGCTGAAATCAGTGCAGATGGTCCTCACAGCGTTGGGAAGGTCTTCCAGGGATATCAGATGACACTGGGTACAGAGCCACTGTAACAGACAACCTCCCAGCCACTGCTCTGAGCTGATGGTGATAAAGCAGGATTCTGCTTTTGGAGTGGGTGACCATATGTCATGAAACAAGCTATTTTTATTCCATCTAGTTGTTCCAAATTGAACAAGAAAACTTGAATGTTTGGGGAGGCTGGCCTAAAACAGAGCTACCTGAATATTATCGTCTTAGTCTCCTTATAAAAATGCATTGTGTAAAGAAAAGACAACAGGATCCGTCCCAATAACTGCATAGTTACACAATTCTGTCATTTTTACTTGGAAGAAAAATACAGACATCCAGGGTAGATTTGCAGACTGTATTTATAATTCACATCCATAACAGTTCTGAGCCATACAGTATCAATTTAAGGGGACTACCCTGACCTTTCTCCATGCTGATTGTGTTAAGGCGTCTACAGAGCTAATCCCCAAGAAACACATTCGAACAACCTGAAGCCTTCTGCAGTATGGGCTGATTCTGATGGTTTGTGGTTCTCTGAACAGCCAAGCATAGTCCGCTTACATTATATTTAAAATATACTCAAGGATGGGGAAGACCAAAAGTCTGGGTGGCAGGAGCACTCAAC
The DNA here is from genome assembly GCF_949628215.1 of Phalacrocorax aristotelis. Taxonomy (NCBI): domain Eukaryota; kingdom Metazoa; phylum Chordata; class Aves; order Suliformes; family Phalacrocoracidae; genus Phalacrocorax; species Phalacrocorax aristotelis. Next base: position 67,542,604 of record NC_134278.1, read on the forward strand.
AAGAACACATGCCTTGTGAATGAGGCTAACATTTTTATTAGCTCTGTAGGTCTTACCAGCTTTCTTCTACTGCCCAATTTTAGAAACAATTTGGGGAATATCCTTTCCTGTGCTATTCTAGAACTTCTGCTTGTAGTTGCAATTGAAACCAAGATCTGTGAAGACGTGTGGTGGTGGGAAGTCCCTACAGGTGACCAGAGCTAACTTCTGTATCCAAATACTCATCAGCTCATGGAAGCCTTGAACACAGCTGAATTTTCAGCTTGAGCCATCTCATTGGGGAAAAAGGCGTACATAAGACATAGGAATGTAGGAATTAGCAAGTTGGATCAGGCTGGTGCTCCACCCATCCCAGCTTTCTATCTCTAATGGCAAATGATGCTACTTGCTTCAGAAATAGTTGCAATTCTTATGCCTTTATAAGAAGCTTTTTCTTCCAAGTCCCTAGCTTATTAATTTTATTTATTCTTGACAAAAGAGCATAGGAGAAGGCTGATTTAGGTTCTTATTTCATTAGACACTGTCTGCCTAAAACAAGTAGAAATGATAATACACTGGTAATCATTTCAGTTTGACCCATATATCAGTTTCTGCCCCCATGGGCAGAAGAGCACAGTGTTCAAAGGAAAGATTGCTGGTAGGGCCCCAGAGCATTCTTCTGGGGCATCTTCTACCCCCAAAATAGAATAAATTAACAAATGTTTGTCTAATCCATGCAAGCTGTGACACATATGCTGCCTTTTTGCGTTCAGTCATGGCAGCAGGACTCTGAGCTTGCTGTCCTGGAAGGCAGGAGAGCCTTCCTCTCTGCAAGAGCCTATGCTTTTCGCATCACCCAGTTCTCTGAGTCACGTCCAGAGAGACCCTTATCTTGGTTGTTCTCTATAAAGCAGCATACAGTCATGTTAAAGAATGACTAACAAAGTGAATTAATGTGTTCTGCTATTGCTTTAGCCTTTTCACGCAATATAAGCAAGACAAAAAATGCTTGAATGGGCTTATAGTAAAAATTCTGGATTTAATTACTCTTTTTTTCCTTGAAGGCTCCTCAAAATTATGCTTTTTTAATGCTATCTGCTGCAAGAAGGTAGATGAAGATGTATATATTTACAACTGCCAAAAATGAAAAAAAACCCCAAACAAAAAAAACCACCCCAAAGAACGAAGAAAGACTGTTGCTCTTCCTTATGCTTCTCAGCAGAAAAAAAAAAACCAACAAAAAAGCCCAAACCCATATCGTCATATTGCAAAAGTGACATTGCAAATCAATTTTAAGAATTCTGCTTATAAGTATTGTCTAGGGGGATTTCTGATTGGAAGTGTATCTAATACTATAACTGAAATTTTTTCAGTTACCCCAAACAATGGAAATGAAAAATGACATCTGAACTGACTGTGAGAAGACATTAGATAGGAATACATTTAGATCTTTCTGTTCTTTTTCAGTCAGCTCTCTCTGATAAGTCACTTCTCAGCAGAAATGAATAGCATTGATGGGAAACACAATATACACTTTGTCCATTAGTAAGGCAAATATTGCAGTTGAGGCTGAATCAGAAGGTGTAGCCTCTGTTATTTCCCAGCCCTTCAGACTGATAAATTAAGTTCCTCCCCTGAGTAATTTAAGAAGTGTGGGCTTTATGAAGAAGCACCAACTTGTTTGAATGTAGGAGGCAAGGGAAAAGTCAACGAAGTGTGGTGGGCTGGCTGACCTGTGCACAGGCTCTATGTTTTGCCTGTGTGAAGAGAAATGTTGTCCAGGGGTGTTTGCGGTTTAAGACTCTTTCAGAAAATCTGGTAGTTTTTCTCCCCACAGGATTTAGAGCTTAGGCTGACAATTTTACCTGAGGAGAGGGTCTTTCTAAGAACAAACACAAATCCTTTGGGCCCTGAAGCACAGAGTCCCTTCCTCCAGTGCTGTAAGGAAAAGGAAAATTAGTCTGATTTGTGGTGTGTTTCGAAATCCCTGGCTTAATTATCTGGATGGGATGCAGAAGGAGGACGTGATAATTTTTACTCGATGTATGAGCCACACAGAGTTTAGATGCATGCATACAGAGCAGGTGCAGGGGAAGAAAAACAATCCCAAAACCCAACCAAAAACCAAACACCAGATACGAGGGATCATCATAATTCAAAACCCATTCTGTGTCTCCTAGGGTTCAGAAGACCTTTCCTTATATTGCTACAAAAGAGCTGTCCTGGTCCACTGGGCAAATACTTTGCTAAAACTCACTAGCCACCTCTATTTACATATTAGTTTGCAACACATCCAGCTGGCACCTGTTTAGAGTGGCAGCATTTTCTGAATAATGGCCTACACAGTCTACTCAACTCCTGATGCATTTTTTGTGAGGATAAAGGGCTTAAGAAGCCTGGCTCCCCTCAGAGTGCCTAGCCTCCTTCATTTTTCTCTAGCTGCAAAGCTTGCAAAAAGATAGAGCTGGGACCCTGAAATGAGCCCTTTACCCAGCAGAGTCCAGGGGAACATTTATGATCTGTGAAGCAATGAAATCTGCTAAAAGGTTGGACCTAACTTTCTCTGTGCTATGGACTTCCCTGTAGCTGTGCTAGCAGCCCCCCTCAGACCAAGCCTGTCCAGGGAAATTCCCTTTCTGCCTTTAGTATCCTCCTGAATGATTACATTTCAAAGTTTCTTTAAAATAAGCAGAGCTGCTGGCTCTCTCACCTCCATTTGTTTTGAAGGATCTGCTCATTAGATAGCCACTGAACCAGAGACCGTATTACCAGGATCTGAATGGAGAAGTCCAAATAGTAAAGTAGAGCTGGAAGAGGAGAGCTGCCCGTGGCTGAACACCAGTGTGCAAGAGTGGTGGATATTGATGACTTCCTCAAGGTGAGCACAGGCTTTGTGCAAGTCACTCGCCTGAAGCGAAAGCTTGCACCTTTCATACATAAATCCGGAAACATCAGATGGCTGATTTGAAAACCAGTGATGAATGCTTAAATGCTAGATAAACAATTGACTGTTTTGATAAGGAGAGTTACTGTGTCACTATGTTATATATAGAGAGGCTGGGTTTGGGGTCCGAGGGTGGGCACGCTTGATTAACTCTGATGTTGTTGATCTAGCCATTAGCATGATTATTATTAACCTTCCTTATTATAGCGCAGTGCCTGGGACTCAGCCAAATCAGAGCACTACGGGTGAAAGAGGGACCAGGTTTCTCTGTGAGCAGGTTATAGCCTGCACACAGCAGGTAACTGGGGTCGATGCGAGGAGACAGTTATCAGTTTGAAGGGGCCTGGTAATCCTTTTCAAATTAAGAACCTGCTACCACTTTCCTGGGAAATATTTTTATAACCTAAACATAATAGCCTAGAGAGGTCTGCCATGAGCAGGCTCTCTGAAGTTAGGATGCGGGTAGATTTCCCTTGGGTGAGGATGGGGACAGCGACATGCCCACTTGCAGGGTCCGGGTTAGTGAGCAGGGTGCTGATGGGGCAGCTGCGGCTGCTTGACTGTGCTGCTCCCCCCAGCCAGCTCCATGGTGAGCCCCCATCAGGGTCAAAGTGGTAAAAATGCTGAGGAAAAAATAGGTTAGATTCATCTCTTTGCAAAATGAAGGGAAGACTGAAACTGGTTTGGAAATGACTTCTGCATCATGAAAAGTTTAACTGAATACAAAATGCTTTCACTGAAAAAAGTAAGGTTTCCTCAGTGGAAAACAAACTATTTGAAATGTGAGTCAATTTCGTGTGCCGCAAATCCCCAGCAGCCTGCCAAAAATGAGATTTTGAGAAGCTGTTCTTTTTTCTTCATTTTTTCTTAAAGCCAGCACCAAAAAGACCTGTTTGTTTTGTTTGGTGTATGTCAGTAAATGCGGAGTCGCAGATTTACCCCGCTCACCTGTGCCTGGCTCAGCAGGGTTCCAAGCAGAGCCTGGTTTTCACTTTCGGTTTGGCTGTTAGCTCACTCGTGCAGAAGTTGAACTTTGAGAAATCCCCAGAGACGAAGCCTGGTCACAGTACTACAATTAGTCAAGTGGAGGATTTTCCCATCGTCTGTTTATAACTGACTGGAGAGTTTCTTGGGTTTTTTTGTTATTTTTCAAAAACTTTTAAGGTAGGGGGGTTTCAGGGGTTATTTTTAGAGATATTATATGAAGAAAAGAGAAGCATAAGTTAAAAAATCCATTTGACTTGATATTTGTGAGACACAACCAGTGTACACATTTTCTTGTGTAGAAGTAGGGTTACTGCTGTTAGCCAAGAGGAGATGGATGCTCATTGATGGGTTTCTGGGAGGCTGCAAGCCAGGGCCACCACGGGGCCAACCTTACAACAGATAAGAGCGAAGCATGGCTAGCTGTAGTTAAATATTGCGGTTTGCCCAAGAAAGCGAGGAGTTGTCTCTTTAGATGCCTCTGGATGTGTCTGGTCCCTTTTAGATGCTTATTCTTTTCCTGTCTTGCAACTGGGCCCTTATTTTGCAATGAAGCAGTGAAATTGGCACATCAGAGTCATGGTCTGAGCCAGGAGAAGGGCCAAGAGTGACATCTGGCCTTGGCCTCACAGGATTATGTGAACAACACTTTGCAGAAGCTGATGGAAACTGTGCTCAGGTGAGGACTGCAGGATGAGGGTATATCAAGTAGAAGAGAGATGTTTCTCTTTTTCCCTTAGGAAAACAGGTAACATGGACACAGGTTCATCCACCATTCCAAGCCAGGAAAGAGTCCATGAAATCATCTAGTCCAGCTGCGTGTCCACACTGGAATTTCAGCTGATTAGTCTTGGAGCAAGCCCAGCAAGCAATATATGTCTGACTAAAATACTTCTGCTTTTAGTTAACACATACACCCCCCCAAAAGGCTCTTCCTTTCTACCTGGAGATCTCAACAGAAACACTGCCATTTACCTTGATTTTTTTTTCTAAGGTTCAAACTTTCACAACTGCTTATTAACGGTGTCGTTATTTCCACATTTTATTTTTCCCAGTTTGTAGAGCTACCAGTTATCCTAATGCCTATTTCTGCTTGCAAGAGCTCCTTGTGGCAGCTGTTTCCCATACATAAATGAATCCACACACATACCCTGAGTCACCTCCTAATCTTCCTTGCAGTAATCTATATGGACTGATATCCTCCAGATTCGCACTGCAGAGCTTTCTCAAACCTTGCAGCAGTTTTTATGGTATCTTTCTGCAGTTTCATCAAGTTTCAAAACCCTTTAAAAAGTACAAACACCAGCATGTCGACAGTCCTTCAGTTCCAGTGTTTCAAACACTTTTGTAAGGTAGAATTAATGTCCTTACTTCTGCTGTTTTTTATATACCCAAAGGTCATATCAAGCTTTAAGTATCTAAAAGCTGCCTTACAAATGGTTGTCTTGCTAACAAAGAGCTGAAAGTCTCAAGGAAACGCAAACTCATACCCAGACAGAACTTTGATAAATTTTCTGTAATTGGATACACAGTGTAGAGACCAACTCACAAAGACGACAAGTCGTTTTGATCAAGAGTGTTTCTAAGAAGCAAAAGGGCTTACATGCAGTTGATACATAGCGAGGACAGGGATAAGGCATCTCCCTGGATGAGTTTTGTGCTGTCAGGCTGGATACAAGAGGCTTAGCAAAACAATAGTTGACAGTATTGATATTATTTGTATTGATTATGTTGTTCAGTAAGAAGCGGATGCAATGAGTTTGGCCAAAATTCCTTCTCATGCCCAGTGGTGGGCAACTTTGTGGGATTTCATTTTGACATTAAAGCAAATGGCATTTTTCTTTTATGGCTATAACTGATTTAAAATGAAATAGCACATCCACTGAGGGACAAGCATTGTGCAGGAAGCACCAAGGAGGTACTTTATCCTCCAGCGGGAGTTCCTCATCCCTTGCTTTTCACCTGGTACTTGAAATCTCGGTGACTGCCAATTCCTTCATATGCAAAACCAGCAGCATTGCCTCAGGCTGCAGCTTTATGGGGCTAATTTCTGTGCCCTGGTCTCCTCTCATTAATCCACCAATACACGCGGAGCAGGGGAACCACTGTGACTACACACCAGCCCTAATTCCTTCAACACCTGAGTTTTAAAAGACATAATCAGAGGCTAAGAGCCTGCCACTTAGCTTCTTGGCAGTGGACAGTGGGATGTCACTGCTGCCTGGGACAAGAGAGGAGACAAGATTGGTGTTTGATGACACAACAGGTCCAGCAGCTGGGTTGTGTTTCCATATAAAACCCAAACACGCAGACCTGTCTACAGTATACCAGGGTCCTCCAGAGGCTTGGGTGGCCTATAGATACTTGCATTTGCCCTGGAAGAGCAATAAAGACATTTGCTTCTGGCAAACCACAGGTCTGTCCACGGCCACAGATCCTCCAGTGAATCAGGCTGAGACTGACTCAGGATCCTGTGTCTCCCAGTCTGCCCTCTCTTGTGAAGGGTTAAGAAGTGCAGCTGGAATTTCTACCTCATTTACACCTGTTTCCTGTGACAGGTAACACTCAAATCTTCTGGGACCTCAAAGAGAGCAGAGTCAGAGCGATATGGTGTGAAGCACGCCATCAGGACGTATGAAGGTTCTCCTACGTCAGACAACTGCAGCTTCACTTGGTTGTTCCGTCTCACTCACAACTTGCCACATGTCACCTCCTCTGCAGAGCAGGTGACAGGGTCACGTGTGGAATGAGAAACACGAGCGATACTCCAGTAATGTGCAACAGGAGGAGCACACCCACATACACAGTACACGCTGCTTCCTCCTGAATCCTCACTTACCGTGCCAGCTGCATGGTAGCAGGGAGCTCAGGGCTGGTGCACAACTGCAAAGGTTTTGCTGCTTTTGTTGATATTTAACTATTAACCAGCTTTGTGGAGACTGAAGTAAAAGGTGCTGTTTGTGGGAGGTGATGTGTGGATAGGAGAAAGAGTAGGAGTAGCAGATGTCATGCAGTAAGAGCTGTTTGATTGAGTTTATGCATTTTAACCTTGGTTTTCTCAAGGACAGAGCCCTTCTGGGTCCCCTGCAGCCTTGTGAAGCTCCAGGCACCCGTGCTTGGCTGACCGTGGGTGCTAAGTACTCCCGGGCCTGGCTAGCAGGAGGCTGCCTGGCAGTGGAGGCACTGGTTAACTGCGTGACTGAGTTTAAAAGCCTGTCAAATATGAAAGCACAGATGGGGAGTGGGTGGAAACCCTCTGGCTCCATTCATGCTGGTGGCTGAAATAGCCCATACAAGCTGACACCATGGCACAGTCTGAAGTTGATCTCCAAACAAGCCTGGAGTTGTCTCACCTTGCTGAGGTGAGACTTGCCCAGGTCTTCTAGCTTCAGTGAGCGCCGAAGGCTCTCTGTCAGGGAAGGGGCACTGCCTCAGGCACACATGAGCAAGAGCAGGATGACAGTTACTTGGCTCAGCTCAACCCTGGGGCTTATCATAGCACTGGGAGGGCCCTGCAGCCCTCCATCTCTCATTTTTCTTGCTCTCAAAGGTGCCTGTGAATGCTGGCACAAGTAGGCCATGTACATGCCAAGTACACTTGCACTGCAGTAGTAACAGGACCCAGCTCTTACCTGCTTCTCATTCACCCATAAATCTCAGTATTCCCCCACAGGGAGGATGCGGAGGAGGAAGACAAAGTGAGTTTCCTGCAGGCATGTAGGAAATCGATGGCACAACATATGGGACTGAAAATCATGCGGAAAAGGAAAATGCCAGACCTGCCTAAGCCTGAAACATTTAGCCTGGCTTTGCTCTGCCTGTAGCTTGGAGTCCCACCCAGGTCAGCTGTGGGGACTGGAGTGGACCTGTGCAGGTTAGCAATGTCCACCCACCGCTGCAGGAGCTCACCTTCAAGCCCACTGCCAGCAGGTGCACAGATTTGCTTTGCAGTCTCGGTCCTGGGAGGGCCCTGCAGCCCAGGCACTGGCAGCGTCTCCCCAAGTCACAGCAGGGTGTGAAGGGCAAGGGTCAGAAAATAGGCTTCCTGGATGGGTTATGAGGGACTCAGAGACATGTAGCTAATGCAGGTCTGCACAGCCAGTGCTAGATGACCCACGGAATGGGAATACAGAGAGGGACAGGGATATCCTCTCCAAAAGGCCTGTACGCTGCCACCACTAAATCCCAAGTGCAAAAGTGATTCAGGCTCTCAAGATGCTTTAGAAAAAGAGACTTCTGTGTTTGTGATTATTTGACCCAGCAGCCCTGGAGCCAAGGAGGCACAGAAATGAAGGAGGGTGGCTGGGTGTGGGTCTGGGCCTCCAGAGGGGCTGCTGCTCCCCACTGCACTCGGGCTGGCATGTGACCACCACATGCATATGGGTCCACACAGCCGGGGCTTGGGGTACATGCACCCTCCAACTAGTGCAACAGACAAGTCATCCGTCCATCTTCACCTCAGATTCCCCCATCTGGAAGTTGCACTTCCCTGCCTGAACTGGGGGCCTCCTGGGGCAGCGCCAGGATGGAGACACATGCTTTTTCCCTGCTTCTCCCCAGTGCTTTTCCAGGCATGATTTGTAGCTTTGAAATGCTCCTCCCTGGGCCAGACAGGCAGTTTCTGTGCCGGTGTTAGTAGACCCCCTGCTCACGCAGTCATGGTGACAACCAATCGTGAGTGTGGGGCTGGAGACCTCCTGCCAGGCTGAGAAGGGGAGGTGTTTTTTCACTTGCTCCCACTCCTGCCTGGTTTCTTTCCCACAGGTCTCCTTCTGCCCAACATCCAGTGCTTTCCCTCCATCTTTTCTCCATGGGTAACCGAGGTGACGGGAGCTGCAGCTGGAAGAACCGGCAGGGCAGGGCACCCGGCTGCCACAGAAAGTGGCAGCTGCTGGTGCTTTGTGCACAGGAGAAATATGAAAAGGTCCTGTGGTATGTCTTCCTAGAGGAAACAGCTTTGCCTTTGTGTCTGGTAAGAAACCTTCCACCCCTACAGGGGAGAGCACTGTGGGTGGCCAAGGTGAAAGTCTTCAGTGTCCATGGAGAAGCCAGGGTTGTCCCACACGGCCCGAAAGCAGCCATGTGCCCTTGAGTGAGTTTCGCAGGATACTCCTCAGGCAGCCAAGTTAGAAGAGGTAGATGGTGCTGTTATAATGGACTTAGCCTCCCAAATGCTCTCGTAGCACTAGGGAATCTCTCACCCAGCTCTGATCTATGAATTGAACAGGGGAATAGTGGGTTTGCTGGGTGGGCAAGGATGCTAAAGAGACCAGGGCTGCACCACTGGCATGGCTGGGACCTGCCCATGCCCTGGGCTCAGGGCAGAATATTGTCTTTTGTAGAGTCCTCACCCAGTGACTCGGGAGACGCCAACCACAGGCTGTGGCAATGGTGGCATGCATGGGGCAGTCCACGTCCTTGCTGTTCAAGGCTATTGCCCTGCCAAGCAGGGAGACTTTGTCTAAGCTGCCCACTGGGGATGGTGCCAGTTTCCAGACGGTGGTGAGGAGCTGCTGGCAAGGGCTGGCTGGCTCAGTCAGGGCCATGCTGGGAACACCTGAACAATTTCTGTGCCAGTGATGGAGAAAGTCTCCAAGAGCACCCCGTTTGCTAGCAAAGCTGGTGCCCTGGTGAGCCCAGGGATGATACTCTGCTGCAGGAGACCTCCGTGGGCTGCCATGGACTGCCGAGTGTGGGGAGGTCCTGGCTGGAGGCCCTGGAAGCATCACCAGCAATGACCAGGGTTACCGTCACTCCTGGCAGGCCCAGGAGCACTGGTCCTTCTGCGTGTTAATAGGCTGTACGTGCCTTTCCAAGATTTCCAAGTGCTGAAGCAAACTTCAGAAAACTGCTGAGGCAGAAGGAACAGCGGTTAACTAGGGGGAGGCATCAGCAGGGACTCCCCCTCTCCTGTTAGAGTGCAACCCCCATCAGAGCAATGCTGCTTCCCCAAGCCCCCCACCCCAGCTGGGTGTCTGCCTGACAGCTCTCTGAGGCCTGGGGTGCCAGTGGTCTGCATGCCTGTGTGCTGCCGGCTGTGCTGCCTTCCCCACAGCGGCAGAACGGGGGAAATGCCAGGCATGAATGTCAGCCTTGGGACGCCTACAGCATGTTTCCTTTCCACCAGCAGACAGGATGTAAGCTGTCATGGGTGTTAATTAGCTTTTGCAGAGACCTGCAATGTGATGCTCCTGATTTTCGTCAGTGCATCTCTCAGTTTGACGCTCTCTCTTCTCAGACCACTCTTTTGACAGGGCCGCAGCACTGAAGCCCCCATCACTTTTACAAGCCTTTTACAAGCTCTGTTTTCTAGGTACAAGACTTTGGAAAAAAAAAAAAAAAAAACAAACCACCACAGAATCCTGTTCTCTAAAAGCATCCTGCAAGTGCTGTAGAGTACTGGCCATTTCTGGATAAAGATATGTTTGTCCAGATGTCTGCAGTACTGCTGGCCTCAGCTTAGTCCTATATGTGTCCAGCAGCAACATCGCACTTGCTCCTACACATTTCTTGTGGCATATACATGGGAATAGCTGTGTGTATGCAGAAAGGTCAGAAAAACCTTTTTTGGCTTGCCTGAGAGTTTCATTTAGAAATGAAATTAAATGATTAGCTGTTTAGAGATAAGTTGGTTATGACTGAGGCTTGGACACATAATAAAAGTTTTACCACTTTAAACAAGGTGTGTTGGTGGAAGCACAGACTCTGCCCCCTGTGGAATAACTGTACGGTTCAGTCTCTGGGAGGGAGGCAGCTGCTACCCAGCAGCTGCATGCTGCTTGTCACTGCCCACCCAGTAAGCGTCCTGCTCCCACCAGTCTGCAGGCAAAACAGAGCAAGTGAGTGCTCCCAGGTTTTTTCCAGGGGAAAATCTCTGGTTTACTTCAAGCCCCACCACTCAGCACCGTAATACAGCAGTAGCAGACTCAGTACCAGAGCTGTGAGCTCCCACCCACCAGCCTTTGCTGCTGGCTATAACTTCCAGACAGGCAATGGTGACAAGTAGGAAGAGGGCAGTAACACCTGAAGTCCCTCCAGTCACTTTGAAGCTGCATGGATGCCCCAATGCATCTGCATCTGGGGACAACCTGGATATCTCTCTTGTCACACTGGCAGCATGGGCTCTGCTCCCAGTTCACCACATCCAATTCATCTGATCATAGACCCCAGTGACTGGTCTTGGAGCCATATGTATATATCTGGTATCAACAGTCAGTGCCAGGGCGATACTGCTTCAAAACATGCTTAGCTTTCCTGGTGTGAAAACCATGCTTCTGGGGTTCATTGAACAAATTAGGATTGCAACTTTCATGAGACTGTAATTTATCAAAATCACAAAGGCGAGTCACGCAGGCCAAGTTTCTAGAGCTCACATGAAAGCTAGAAAACAGTTGAAATGAAAGTTTTAAGGTGTCTACCAACAACTGTGACAGATTTTTCCCATTAAGAAGCTTTTTAGTTTGGGTGATACTTTTAGTCTTGGGGTTTTTTTTCAATAAAAATGTAATATTTCCAAAGAAAGCAGACACCATCTATAATAATGTCAGCCAACCTCTGAGTTTCTTGTCAGAACAGTTTCTATGAATTGTTTTGAACCAACCTGTACGAGAAGCTATGTTACTTCTATGCTTATAAATAGGCTTGTTTCATAAAACTCTTTCTCAAGTAAATTGCTCTTGATTAATATGAAGTACTTTCACTTATTACTTGTATTATAAAAAAAGAGGGATCCCCACATGGATCAGAGTCCTGTTATGCTAACAGTTAATAAAGGGACATGTCTCACTCTGAAAAAACTAATCTTTTGGGTTTGCTACAGATCTCTGCAGTTCCTGACTATCTTATGCGTACCTCTTAACGAATCAGCCCCATGGCTGCGTTGAGTGCCTCCTATTGTTAACTACTCCTTTCCTCGCCATATCCCTGTGAGTAAAGGCAACATTATTAACCCCATGCCACAGATGGGAACTTGTGCTGCAGAGAGGTGAAATGTCACACTGAAGATGATACAGGACATCTGGACCAGAGCAAGGGGTGGACACCCACTCTTCCCTTGAAAGGCAGCACCCCACACACTATGCTTCCATATGGCTGGTGCTGTGATAGTATTATTATTTTACTCATTACTTTGCCATCAGAGAGGCTATGAAAGCAGACTTACAGTACTATCATCAGCTGGTTAAACAAGGGAGCATTTAGCTAGTATAAGCATACCAAGGATGAAAAACAGGAAGAGAGTAAAAGTGAATGAAGGGAAAAAGTGAAGGGCAGGGGCAGCATGGTTGTCAAGAAGTAGTAGGAGAGTATAGAAAGGAAATCGAAGCTTCGAGCTGACCTGTAAAACTCCCTCGTGTTACCATAACCCCTCTGATTTCACCCTCAGAGATCTTGTTTTGCAGCAGCCTTCACTTGACTCATCTACACCTGCCCACTTCAGTCCTGTGGCCAGCAAGAAACCCTCCCACCTCCTTTAACCACAGCCTTCCACACAAGGGTCTCTGCCGTCAGTCCCTAGACTCTGCATGACTCACCCCTCTGCACCTCTGCAGATATTTCCCTGAGCTTTCTCAGCTTGGAAAGCAAGTCTGTCACACCACTGAGGAAAAAAAAAGGCAACTAAATGTGGTTGTGTGATGACAGGAATCAGATCTTCAGTGTTGGGATGAGCTCCATCATCTCTGTAGAAGAGTTCAGTACACGGTGAGCCTCCCTGCTTGGAACTGGCTGCCTGGGCAGGGGAAGGAGCTAGCGCAGCACAGAAAAGATCACACAGAGCCCAAGCTCCCCCACTCCTTGTTCTATCAATGTGAAGACCCCCCGAACAGATGTTTCCCTCTGCAAGGAAATGCAGTGCTAGCTTCATTATCAGGATGGAAATCAAGACAGTGGTTAATTAAATGACTTTCCCTGTGTCACAATAAAAGCTGCAGATCAGACTCTCCTGAAAGCCCAGTTGAGCGTCATCTTCAGTGCACTGCTCCTCTCAACTTCTGCAATTGCTTCTGCAGTCATGGCAGGAGTTGGTCTGGGTCCACTGACCTCTCCAGCACTACCTCAGTGGAAAACCCAGTGGAAAATCTTTGGAATAGGAATTGATGGTTGGACTTGATTATCCTAGAGGTCTTTTCCAACCTTAATATTTCTACGATCTTGTTCCCATAAATGTTTGAGGAGTATGCACCTCGTTTAATGTCTTCCCTACCAGGAGTAGGTAATGAAATTAGCGCCTAATAAGCAATATGCAAACTCAGTCTCTGAGGTACAGAAGATGACTGGTACAAAAATAAACATCAACTGTCAGGAAATGTCCTCTAGACAACATCCCAAGGAATAAGTTCCTTCAGGGTCTCAGTTTGCTATGGATGATGTGTGCTTTAAAACAAAAGGTTTGCCTTACTTACTTCTTGAAGTTTGTCATTGATAAGTTTTCCAACATAAATCCAAAGGATTTCTGATTGGCATGTTGGTTAATAACCAGAAAGTAAGCGTGGGATTATGCTCATGTTACCTTTTCCTAATGCTGCTGATAATTGCTCAGTAGGTCCAGAAACCAGACACTGCAGTGACTTTGGTCGCAAGCTAACTCTTCTGTCAATGTCTGGATCTGCACTAGTTGATTAGAGTGTGTCCTGCGTACTACTGCAATCAGGAATTGGTTTGAGAGCTGAAGGAAATTAATATCTAGGCAGTTGAATCTGCATGATGAAAAAAAACTCATCAGATTTCTGGAAATTACGGTTTAATTACTACAATCACCCGCATTAGCCCAGTCAGGTAGTTTGTGAACCTCTGTAGGGGAAAGGGAAGATTACCGTTTAGACTGAGAACAATCAGGAATGGTTCACAGGTTTGGCAACCAGATCACAAAGGCTTTTGCCTCCACTTGAAATTCATCCTCACTGTATAGTGGCTATGAAGGGTAATGGTCCAGTAAGTGCTCTGTGATATTTTTATGGCTTACTACCTGCACAGAAAAATTCAGGGAATATTCCATCTGTGACTGCTCTGAACCCTGAAAGGTGATAGCTTTATGAAGGTCGGTTCCTTGTGACAATTCCAACTTGCAACAATTTTCCTGCTACTAAGTGTAATAGAGACTTTTCTATTTATGCTTCTGCAGGTTCAGAGGTTCTATACCATGTCCGCAGGCTGCAGGCAGCACGTCTGGAGTGTTGGCCAAGAGACATTTTTCATTTAAAGGCTGATTATTTTCTGCTGATCACAAACAAAAAGCTCTTTCCACAGGGCTTTGTGGGCCTCCTCTGTTGCACTGTGTCACAGTAAAGCCACCAGTGGCTTAACCATGGGGCTGGGAGGTCTTGGGGAGGGACTGTATTTGTGGCACAATGGAAGCTGCGTTTAACCTGACTTTCACACAATCCTCTTCTGCACCTCAGAGGTTTTGTGTATTCATTGACCCAAATGTATTCAGTGGAAATGATACTTCCTTTTGTGAGATGAGGTGATTCAAGGCCTTCGTGGCCATTAGTGCTGGGAGGCAGGTGCTGGTAAAGCAGCTGAGGCCCTGCCTAGGCTATTTGGTGGGATTAGCACCAGCTCAAGGGATAGGCAAAGCAGGCAGTCACCCAGGGGAGCAAGTTGCCAAGAGTGTGAAAACCATCACAGCTCTCCTGCCTACACTGCCTGGAGAGCGATGCTCCTTGGGCAGCCAGGCTGGCGGTGGAGGCAAGGCTCGCAGTGAAGGGAGGCAGCAGCTCCTGCTGAACCGCTGCTTGGAGGAGCAGCAGCCCCTGCTCTGCCCTGCCCCACCGCCGGAAGCGCACACAGACAAACCTGGGTCCCAAGGGCTATTTCTCCCAGTTCTGCTGCTTGCCCTCTCCCTCCCTTTTGCCATCGTAGGAGCAGCCCGGTGCTGGCACCTGATGTTTACTTGTCTTGCTGAGATACCTTAAACTGGCTTTGTCTGGAGGGGTAGTAAAATGGGGGAGACTGCTAGAGCACATCCAAGCAAATTAGCTGATGGCACCAGCAGCAATGTAGATTACACCACCAGGAGTGTATTGTGCTCTTGGTAAATGCTGCCTCCTACAGAAATGAGATGGAGGACCTATACTGTGCAGGGGGGATGAGGCACTGGGACCACATTCCTGCCCCACCAGGTCTGTTCTCATGGACAGAGGTCTGAAAGCCAAAGCAGGAGGCTGGAAGAGGCCGGAACTCAGGGCTGGAGAGGGAGCACGACTGCCCCTCCAGCTGGTCACCCATCATCAGCCAACACAGGGATGCTGCTCTCTCCTTGCTATAGAGACATCAACAGCCCCTTTTTCCTGCAGGCTCAGGCTCCTGGAGTTTGCAGTGCTTGTGGGCAGGGTGGGGGTGTTGGGGGTTGGTGGTAGTATTTTTCGCCTGTAACACCTAGTAATTATGGCATCAAAGAAAACAGAGCAGTGACTCTTGGGCACTTGTTCAGTATTTGAGTTCCACCTGTCCCCCCGGGCTGTAGGATGATTCTGGGCTCAATGATGGAGCCATATGGCAAGCCAGGAGGTGTCACACAGAGCCACTGTGCAGACTTCAATCAGGAATGTTTCCAGTGAAAGGAAAGTGTGTTAAACTCAGCCTTTCTCACAGTCTGACAGCTCCTGATGTTCATGTCAAGAAACAAATGCAAAAAATGTGCTCACTCTGAAGAGAGACATAACTGAACATTAACTGCATGTGCTCGTACAGCACAACTTGCCCCATTCACCAAGCGAGAAATGCTCAAGGACTCAGACTTTACTACCTGAAAACCCAGGATACTGCTGCCTTTCTTGCCTTTCCTCTGTAAGCTTTTTTTTAAACACGTAACGAGCCTACTTGCAATACCACCATGCCCAGTTAGCAGTGCCGTTTGACTAGCTGGACTGGGTTTGTTAGAGGATAGGAGGGAAGTCAGAGCATTGCAGTGAAGTCACTGCAGTTCAAATGATAGTGTTCCTCTGCTTACCAGGAATCAGTTTAATGAAGGAAGGAATCACTGCCGCTAACATCAGAAGAAGTTTCCCATTGGTTTGGCTAGGCAAGCCATGACCTGTAGCAAAATAAGGCAGTAAATGCTATCACAGCCAACTCTTCTCCCTATTCTAAAGGCTTTGCTACCCAAAAGAAAGAAAAACAGTTGGAAAGCAAAGAACTGAAATGTTCTGCAGGGGAAACTGCCAACAGAGGCTTCTCAACAGTATAGGCAGAAACTAATATGAAAAAGAGGCCAGTGCTGGCAGGCCTTGTCATGGGGTGGGAGAGATGGGAGGAAGAGCCTGAGCTCGCACAGCCCTGGTGGGAGGGCAAGAAGAGCAGCTGGGGTCAATGCCTTGATGTGCAGTTCCCACCACCTCTCCCCTCCATCCCCTCTACATCAGCAGACCATGACTCTGCCAGCTCAGCTGCCCCAGGCACCACATGTACACTCCTCCATCCACAACTCGCCTAGGGTTCTCTAGTGCAGGACACTGACAGCGGCGCCGCATGATATGTGCACACACAGCCAAGGTGCGCCTTGCTCCTGGGCATTAAACATCTGTGCAGGCACTGTGTATACAGCATAAAATGTACATACCTGGCTGAAGGCAACCATAGCTTGCTCAAACCTTTGCTGAGTAAGAGCGATGGTGCTGAACACCGGCGGGGAAGAACAGTCTGGAGGGGCTGAAAATGAGAATGAATGTTATCAGTTTCCCTCATCCAGCAAACCTCTCACAAAGGTGAGGGATTTGAGCATTTAAAGAGTCATTGCTACAAAGTGTGTATGGGGAGAGGATAAAGTCTCTTTGTGCTCCTAACTCCTGGCTGCTGCCAAATTTCCCCTCGAGTGCCAGGGCTCCAAGCCTGGCAGCGGTCAGCATGACAGTCACTGCCCCACAGAGCCGGCCAGGCACCGCAGCACTGGCCAGGGCAGGTGCACAGCCTGCCATAGGCAAAGCCCTGTGGCCACTAGGCAAGGCACCCTGGTGGGTGTCTGCCTAAATTAGGGCAACCTCAGCACCAGTGTCTTCATGGGAGCTGCTCACCCCAAGCTCCTTTTACAGGCAGTGGGGAGACACAGGCGCTTGTAGAGCACCATTCTTCCTTCCCCGCTTCTGCTGCAGACTTTGGGAGAAGAGGAGCCATGTCTTTTCCCAGAAGTGCCCACTTCTCTGCATTGGCTATAAAAGGTCCCTGGAGTATCTGGGTTGGATACAGACCTTGACGCTCTAACTCTGTAACACAGGGCACAGGGTGAGAGGAGGCCGCTCTTGGTGAGCCCAGAAGCAAGCCGAGTGCCCTGCAGAGGCAGGAGAGCTGGCTTCAATTAGAGGTGGGTAAGCTGCCTCCTGCAAACCCACAGGGGAGCTGCCTGACTCTTAAAGAGCTCAAATCCTTCAAATCTATGCTTCGGGACAGTGGGCTCTGTATGGCCACCCACCCTCCGAACATGAGCACGAGCACCAGGGAACAAGGCTATTTTGGGAACAACTGACACAGCAGGGGAGCATCAGAGGCAGGAAATGGCTCCTTGCTGCCAAGCATTGACATGAGGCCTATAAAGGGCAGGTTAGCACCCTTTGGGGGATGCCTGTCTTATTAAAGTCATATTTGCAGTATTTTTTTGAGATACTTGAAAAGCAGGGTGATACATTTACAGGCAACTTTCTGAATATTTGGCCCCATTTACTGAGTAGAAAAAGAATGACATCTGCTTTTTATTGAAACTTTGTCCCAAATTCATCAGAATTTCAGCAGCTTTCACCTCTAACTCACAATTTTTACTCCTGAAAGCTGTCAGCAGCATACCACTCCATGTGGTTTACAAATAGCAAACAAGCCCTATTATCTGTGTCTGCAGATCTTCTCTTCTGGGAGAACTGGAAAAGTGGCCTCAGTCTTCTGCTGGGGATTCACAGAGGAGAGGGTGGGGTGGGGAGAGAGAGAGAGAGTGCACCAAGTGCTGCTGCCAAAGCTGGAGCTGAGATGAGGAACTGACTAATTTCCTAGAGGGCAGAAACCAAGATCTCATCGAGTCAGTGCACACCAGCCCAGCGCAAAGGCGGGCACCTGTGAGTGGAGCTAGAGACACCAAGTGCACTGTGAGGGTGTTGTGGACCGAGCACTGTGAAGGGTGATGGGCAGTTGAGCCAGCTGAGACCACCCCTGTGGTGCCCCAGCCCGTCTAACCCAAAGCAAATGCAGTTCCCAGAGGAGACGAGCAATGCCTCTGGCTGTTATCAGCAGAGAAAAATAAAGCGGTAGCAGAAGTCACTTTGCTCTCACTGCAGGGAAAGGCGCTGGCACACTAGCAACAGTAAAAGACAGGAGTGGGCATGCTGTGTTATCTCTGGCTCTGGGGGAGGACTCAAATGCCAGGGATGACACCAGTATATTTACTCCAGGTTTATACCTGCTTTATACCAGTTTGACACTGGTATATTTACTCCCATGGCCTCTGCATGTGGGAACTTGTGTGACAGGAGTAGGTGACATTGCTTCAAACCTGCAGAGGAGCTGGTTTCTGAATGCAATGGTTGTTCCCATGCCTGTACTATCGTGGCCCTTTTTGCTGCCTACCTTTGACAAATACTTTAAAATACACAATCAGAAGTCAAAGAAATGAACATTGAAATTGCTTATTACTTACATGTGTCTGTTATCAGAGCAGCGGGTTTTTTCTTTGATAAACATTGACTCATTATTACCAGAAGCTTTTCTGAAGTCAGCCGCTCGACAAAAGGTCAGTACATGACCAAGCCCGTGTTGCTTGCACAGTGGTCGCAGCAGAGCACACAGAGTTAAGCATGTTCTGGGGAAAGGTTATTCTCCTAAGATGCTGTAGGGTGTTCCCCTCACGCTTGAGGCCACCAGGACTCCAGCCTGGGGGAGTCCTCAGCTCCAGTTTAAAATGGGGTAGGGGGGTGGGGGAGGGCACAGTCTGTGGATCTCTGGGCTTGCGGTGTCAGGATAAATCCCCAGTCAAATGATGCAAATAGGCGCACACTGCATCAGAACCCTGACCCAGGCAGAGGTCTGTTATCTCCCCAGCTTACTCCCTTGTATCCTGAGCTCTGACCATACCAGGTTATAAAACCATCAGTGTTGTCTGTCATACAGCTTCCACTTAAACCTACAAGGACTGTTCAGTGCAGACTCCCAAACAAGATGCATGTGGGAGGCCAGACACCACCTTCTTAATATGGTGAAACACCTGACAGCAAGTGGCACCGAAAGGCCAGCCTGTGTGCTGGTTTTGGCTAGGAGATCATAGTAGCTAGTATGGGGCTATGTTTTGGATTTGTGCTGGAAACTGTTGATAACACAGAGATGTTTTCATTAATGCTGAAAAGCGCTCCTCAAAGATTCAGGGCCTTTTCTGCTCCTCACATCACTCCACCAGTGAGCAGGCTGGGGGTGCACAAGAAGCTGGGAGGGGACACGGCTGGGACAGCTGACCCCAACTGAGCAAAAATTCCACACTGTGTGATGACATGCTCAGTGTGTAAAGCTGGGGGAAGAAGAAGGAAGGGCGGTATATCCGGAGTGATGGCGTGTGTATTCCCAAGTAACCGTTACACGTGATGGAACCCTGCTTTCCTCGAGATGGCTGAACACCTGCCTGCCCATGGGCAGGAGTGAATGAATTCCTTGTTTTGCTTCGCTTGTGTGTGCGGCTTTTGCTTTACCTGTTAATCTGTCTTCATCTCAACCCATGAGTTTTTTCACTTTTACTCTTATGATTCTCTCCCCCATCCCACCAGAGGGGAGTGAGCGAGCAGCTGTGAGGTGCTGAATTGCTGGCTGGGGTTAAACCACAACAGCCAGGAACCATTTCTGAACCCACCTAGGGCTGGCCAGAGACACACTCTCTGCAGAGAAGACAGGGGATGCTCAGGGAACATAACCTTCCTGACTGCCGCCCGGGATGGGGATGGTGGTTGCAGCTGGTGGCAGCGTGATACTCAGGGTGCCTAGGACGATGTATCACGAGGAGGGGAAAGAAAGAGCACTGCACTGCAGGGAAGAACAGGTTTGTTCCTCTCCCTGAACAAGTATAAAGCAAATTAGTCCTGTTACTGTTATTCCTGTTATTCTAGAGTTGCCACAGTTTCATCTACCCAGTGCAAATAGCAAAGATTAACTGAGCAATCGGTTTCAAGTAATGTATGTACACATGCACACATTTTGGCACCAGTGAAAATGCCGGCCCTGATGTTCCTCCTCTCACTCCAAATACGGCAGAGAGCAAGACCTGGCTCTGGCTGTGATGCTGGAGGGTCTCTGGAGATGCTGAAGCATGAACCCAAGTGTCACTCCTAAGGAGTGGGGAGCCATGGCAGGGCCTTCAGAAACCATCATGCTTTGCAGCTGGGTTATGTGCTTTACCAGACTTGGCTCTGGGCAAGTGACAGGACCCACGGTAGTTCACTACCTCCTTGCAGAGGTAGGGGGACAGGGCCCTGAGCCCAGCAGTGAGGATGGGGCACAGTTCTTCCTTGATTCACCCAGGTCTGGCGCTTGCCACCTGCAGAAGGCATGCACTGGCTGCTGGCTGAGATGGGTGAGAAGTGCTTCCAAATTATTCCCGCCCTTAGGTCTCTAAGTTATGGTCTCTCCTCTTGGTGAATTAAAAAAAAATCCTATCTGGATGGGGTGGGAGGCTTCCTATCATGATTCAGTAGCAAAGGACTAAATCTAGGAAGTGGGAGGTCCTGGGATGTGGGGAATCAATCCAGCACATGCAACGTGTTTCAGGTAAAAGCAATAAATTACTTCATCAGGGTCCAGGGGCTTGGAACTGGCTATTTCCACATGGAAAGTGCATTCAGCTTTTATGGTTTTAAAAATTAAATTAATGACTTGTTAGAAGAGTGAGAACTTGCATAAAGGTTCCCACATGGGGTGTATATTTTTTCCTTCTGGCCTGAGTCCTCATCAGTGCAAGAGCTCTGTGAGAAGCTCCCACCAGCCCCCTAGGACTGCTGAACCATCTCCCCGTCTTCATGCTTCTTCACAGCTACTGAGCATCTTTACTGGGGATGCCGTCCCCTCCCCAGCCTCCCATGTGATCCCCAGTAAAACCTCCGTGCTCTCCCTGGAAATCCCTCAGCAAGCTGGTAGAGGTGGGCAAAGCCAAGGTCAGGGGTTGGTGGTGCAAAATCTGGGTATACCTGTCGGATTTTGTGTTTGGGCTTTAATTTACATGAAGATGATGGTTATTTTCATTTGATTTATTGAACTGAACAATGTTATGCTGTGAAGAAAAAACTTTATTCCCAAGTGTTACTGCTACTTCAGTGGAAAAAAAACTACATGTGATTTCTAATGAAAGAGTGCAGCAGACACAGAGAAGCCAAATTAAGTTTGCCCTGTGGTCCATGAGCTGGGAGAATTTGAACACATTTATGCCAGTATTGACTGTCAATTACATCATACTTTCTCTCTTCAGGGGTTTTCCTCCACTTAACAGAAATCTTTGCTTTCTACATGGAGGATATCTCAGTATCTGGCACAGGTTAAACTCCAGCCCTTCTTATTCTAGCCTGCAACCTGCTCTCACTCTGAGACACACAGCAGGTAACACAAGGATCACATCTACAGTTTGTAGAATTTCAGGTACAGTCACTGGGAGCCATTTACTTAATGAAAACACCTACATGCACCACGCAAGGGCTTTATCCCAGGCACCCGCAAGGAGAAGTGCCTGAAGACTGGACCATAATCAGGAAAATGGGAGGGAAAGCCTGAAAGAAATCCTACTGCTCTGCACATTGTGGTGGGATGTAGGGCGCTGAGAGTGCTGAACAAGCCCGGCACTAAATGATTTGCTTTTTGAAACTGGCAGAGAAGTCACAACTCCTTTATTAGCTCAAAGCACTCCACCAGAAAAACTGAAAATCCAGAGTTTAGTCATTCTTCCTCGGACGGGCTAACCACATGCTGCTGCCTTATAGGCACAAATGCATCACTTGTTTTTACTCATTCGAAAAGCCTTTCAAAGTGTTACCTCATTCAGAGATACACAGGGACATGATTTTGCCACCTGGAGAGACTTTTAGGTGCCCAGATTCTTCAGCAGGCAAGGGCCAGCACTAGCTGAATACAAAACCAGTTCCTAAAACCTTGGACTTCTTCATAAATGCCCCCAAATTTACAAACCTACTTATACAACCCCTAAGGACGAACTAAAAGCCTCTTCAACCCCCTCCACCATGGTGTGCAAAAGTGCTTGTGAAAAAGGCAAACCCATGTCTTTCCTCCTCCTCCTGAAAGAATCCACCACTGGCAGAAGCACAAACATTTCACAGGGTTCATGGTAAGTGATCACTTAAACCAAACCCCACAAGACACCAAAAGCAGAAGCAGAGTGAGGAGCCTGGGGGGTTTCCAGGAGGTGTGCTGGCAGGTAAAGCTGGCTTTCCTCTAGGAGGTTTTCCCAGGGGACATACTGAAACTCCCAGGGACTTTCCTTTCCCCAGCCACGTTGTGCATGTGCACATGCAGAGGAGGCCGGGAAAGGGGCAGCTGTGATGGTCCCAGCACATTGGACCACCACAAAGGGGACGAAAAGGGGCTTTGGGGGGGGGATGAGTCCTTTAAATGAGCTTTTGCCTGGACCTCTCCCCTGGTTTGTCTCTCACTTGAGGCCAGCAGCAAGGCAGGAGCAAGGGCCATGGGGCAGCCCTGCTCCACCTTGAAAGTGGGACCGCCTCCCCCCCAGTACAGCCAGGCCTCAACCCCTCAGTGGTCACTGCAGCCAGGACATCCTCACCCATAGCTCCCCACCCAGCTGTGAAGGGAAAGGGTCTGGCTCCCTCCCACACAAACGTGAGCGGGGGCAGCCGATGCCGTACAAGCACCGCGGTGCAGAGGGCCCTGCCTGGGCTGGCACAGTGGGAACAGATGAGGTGGGGATGTAATGGGGATGACTGAGGTGATGGGAGCAAGGGACTAAATCTGTTATCACTGTGTAACTGGTGTTGTTCAGGAAGGGTAGGGGAAATGGAAGAAGAGAAGGAGGAAAAGGGATAAGCCAGGTGGGAATGGCTGGGGCAAGCTCTCACAGCCGCAAGGGAGAGGAAAGGGCTCACAGCAGGCAGTGCAAGGCAGGAGCATCCAGACACTCTCTGAGGCAGTGCTGTGTTGCCAAACCAAACCACCTGCAAATGCTGATGGTGCTGTGGCTCAGGCTGTGCCTGCAGTAGCCAGGGTTGCCCGGCCCAAGGCAGGGCTCTGCTCCCCAACTGGGGACCACCTGGGACACTGCTGCCCCATAATAGTCATGCAGGCTGGGAAGGAACTTACAGATATATGCAAGAAGAGGATTTCTGGTCTCTGTTGTAACAGCACAGGCATAGAGTGGTTCCTCTGAAATAAGCCGCAGCACTCTTGATTTAAGCTAGCCCTCCCAAGGTCACTGGAGTGGCTCCTGGCTTATATGGAATAAACCAGACTGGAATTTGCTTTGAGCTGGTCTATGTTAAAACCCTTTTCCAAAGCTATTTTGTGCTACTAACATCGCTGGAGTCAGTGCAGTTACTCTGAACTTCTAACAATACAGCCATAAAGAGGTTTTTATCTAAAGAGGTTTAAAAGCCAACAGCCTGCTTATTGGGACTGGTGAGATTTTCTTTATTGACTGTGCAATCAGTGTGTTTTAGAGCCCCCACAGGGGCCCTGCTTCAGTCTCCCTAAGACCAGCTGTGACATGTGCCCCCCAAAAGCTCTGCTGGCACTGCTGCTGTCCCCAGCAGCAGTGGTACTGAGAGGTTCCTCATCATCATCATCCTCCCACCCTCCTGGTCCTCCCTTCCCAGTGTCCTGCCCTCCAGTGGGGCCAGTTACTTGCCTGGCATCACACCCCTGCTTTCCAAGGTACTAAATTACTGCAGGATGCAGCTTTGCACTGGACTTCATTAACTGCAGGCGCTGTATCCCTTTTCCTGCCACACCATGCAAGCCAGACATCCATGCCTATCTGCAGTAGATATTAATTTCTCAAGCTCGTGGGAGGACCCACTGGTGTGTGGCAGATGGTGCACTGGACTGATGGATGCACGGGGCTGGGGAGGTGATTCACCCTTCTTGTCTCTTGGGATCATGTCCCAGTGCAGCCTGGAGCTCCTGTGACGCTCTATTCCCGTGCCATTGCAAGGGGTTTATGTACATTGTCAATATCGGATAAAACGCGATGTGAGTTGAGGAGCCTTATTCGGTACTGTCTTGGTCCATTTTCAGAGACTATTGGCACTCTGAAAAAGCACCAGGCTTAAGTAAAATAGTGGGCAGCCAGATCCAGAAAACTGGAAGTGAAGACAAGCCTGAACACCAAAGTGCAGTAAGATGGATCCAGCCTCGTGCTATGGGTGCAAGTGCCAGGGCCGTGTTATGTCTAAAGAAAATAGCAATTTTTTTCAACATATATTGAAGAGTTACTTCTGAAAAAAGTTAAGTAGAGAAAACAAATTGATCTTGGGTCACTCAGCATCCCAATTTGTTTTGCTAAATAATCACCTACTTTTTTCTTTTCGTTCCTTTCCTACTTTCTCACCAGAATCAGAAAAATAAAGAGAGGTTAACAAGAAAGAAGGAAGTAAGAAAGAAAGACAGAGAAAATTATGCTTATCTGAAATCCCGATTTTTTACATTGTCTCTGCTGACAACGTTGAACCAAATGCATTATTTTCCTTCTTTTTTCATCTTAACTCTTTTTCAGTAAGCTCCTTCTTACTGGAAAACAGTCCATTTCTGCTAGCAGCCCTAGTTATGACAAGCTGAAGGACCAATGGAAAGCCAGACCAGTTGGCATGTAAAATACACTTCCAGTCATTATATTTGGAAGGTCTGAAGCTTCTACTTGTGATACACGCACTTCTGTGTGTTTCATGCAGAGAGCCCCTGCCACTAATCTCATTTTTTGTGGAAGACTCTATTTGTCAAAGCTGACAACGCCACGAAGAAATAGTGTTTCGGGGCAGAGATTTAGTGCCCGGCAATTTTCTTTTTGTCTCCCAGCCAGCACCTCGCTCCTGCCTGAGGTCAGGCTGCATGATGTAACGGTCCCTTCTGGCCTCCCAGTCGATGCGCTGGCAGCCGGGGCTCCTCTCCCTGCTGACAGGAGCGATCGCTGCAGCTGAGACCCCCCCGGGGACCCGGCTTTGGTCCTGGGCTCACACCAGACCACCAGCTGCTGCGGGACAGGGTTCACAGCGTGCACTAAAGTGAAACGTTTCTCTTGCAATGATGTTAAACCTCTAAGAAACAAGAACAACGACAACCAAACCCCCCTTTTTAACTCTTTCCCTCGCACAAATACAGCCAAGAAAGACTCCGGTTTTATTTTAACCAATACCCGTTTCCTCGCGGCTGAGGATTTTGGTCGGTTTGCTCTGTTCCCCAGGTCTCTGCTGCCCTGAAGCGGTGTCTCAGCAGTTTGACCGCGGTACCGTCAAGCCGTCTCTTCAAATTCTGCCTCTGGCAGGAGGTGGGGGGCTCCCAAAGTCTGACCCCGATACCGCCCGGCTCCCCCGGCCCTCCTCCTGAGGAGAAGGAGCGCTCCGCGGCGCGGGGCCGGGCTCAGCCCCGCCGGACGGCGTTAGTCCGGTGCCCTCGGAAGCGCGTTTCTAGAGTTACCCAGGAGAAGCCTCGGGCTCTGCTTGTTCCCAAATTCAAGACCAGACTCAAAGACCCCGCTAGTTCTGCAGCAGCCCCTATAATATCTATATGTATATACCCGCCGCAGCCAGCCCGCACCGCCTTTCACACCCTCAAAGGCGGGGTGCTGCCCCGCTCCCCGCCTCCCCGCCCCCCCCCACACACACCCCCCCGCCGGGCCGCCCTCACTCACCGCCGGGGCCGCGGGGATCCCCCCGCCGCCGCCGCCGCCGCCGCCCCGCCGCGCCTCCCCGCCAGCCCGCGGCCCCGGCATGGCTCCGGGGGGCGGCCGGAGGAGCGCGGGGGGCCGCAGCCCTCCCTCGGCGGCTGGCCCGCCTCTGGGCGCCGAGCCGCGGCGAGTGAGCCGAGAGCCCGGCGCCCCCCGCCGCCCTCCCCGCCGAGGGAGGAGCCGCTCCCGCCCCGGGCAGCCGAACCCGCGGGGGCAGCACGGGTGCCCAGCCGGGCGCAGGCAGAGCCGGGCTTGCCGGGCTCCCCGTCTCCCCGCAGGAGAAGGGGGCCAAAAGTCAATAGGCGTAGGGAGAAATGAAGTGAAAAGTGACTTAGAAAGAGAAGACCCTTCGCAGCTGCTTGTTTAATGATGGCGCAGCCAAGCCCTCCCCGCCAGGATTATTACTGAGGCAGCGTGACAGGTATGCATGTGACATCATAGGGTGTCAGAAATAACGAGCACTGGTGCCGGGGAACTTGTAGCCCAAATTTGAGTTCATCAGGCATGCAGGAACGAGGGATGGGGTCAAAGGACATGAGGGATAGGGGGCTGTGTCGCCACTGGCCTGGAGATGAAGGCTCTATAGTGCACTCATGTCCCCGCAGGCATCTGCTTTGGTCTGTAAAATGCATCCTCACATTCTCCTGGGCACAGCTTTGGGGAATCACCCTTTTAACCGGGGTAAGAATTGCACAAGGCTTTTAAACAACTGCGATTGACTTCCTACTACCCAACACGCTCCATGTGCATATTGAAATCTACGCACCTCAAGTGCAGGGGAGCTTTATCAGTTCAAGAGGGCTCGCTCTTCCATGGACTTGCCTATATTTAACCGTCGTGTTTTACAAGTGCCCTGCCCTCACTGAGCTGTGCTGCTTGGCAGCTAGAAATAAAGTTGAAGGATTTGTTTCAAGTAATGATTAATCGCCTCTGGATGGGACACTACCTTTTGCAGTCCAGATTATGGTATTTTACCTAGGAAAAAGCATAGGATCTGCTCTTCCCCATGAGAAGGACAAGTGTCCTGTCAAATGTGAGCTGGTTATTAAGAGGTCCAGTTTGTCCTCGCAGAAGGAGATGAAATACCACGTTCCTGCCTGTCCACAACGCACTCCTTAAAAAGAACCCAGCAAAATATAGCAACCTTTCAAAACCACTCAGGTCCCT
Organism: Phalacrocorax aristotelis; assembly: GCF_949628215.1. Lineage (NCBI taxonomy): Eukaryota > Metazoa > Chordata > Aves > Suliformes > Phalacrocoracidae > Phalacrocorax > Phalacrocorax aristotelis. The sequence continues at coordinate 67,569,528 of NC_134278.1, forward strand.
TGAAAGGACAGGTAGATACAGACTTCCGCAAAAGTTGCATCTAACCGCAACAACTCTGCCCTTGCTTGCATACAGCCGGCCTCTGCAAACCGGCCACCTATCTCTACCAGTATTTCCCTCCCTTTCCTGGTTCTGTGCGATCCAGAGAGTTCTGGGGGCTTTTTGGTTTGTTTGGGTTTTTTTCCCCTTGTATTTTTTAGCTTTATTGCTGAGTGTGTCTCTTGTATAAAATTTTAACAAAACTTCTTTCCAAGGTGCTGGGTTCCCTCCATGACACGCTCTGGCAGCTTGCAAAAATCAAGGGGGAAGTTACACGAGGTTTGGCATCAGCAGTGCAACTATTGTGAAGGCTCAGTTAAGCCCTCCAGGACATGAACGCAGGCCAGCTTTTGTGGAAGTTGCAATATGTTCCCAGACAGCATGATCAGGTGTGATTGATTTCTACATTTACATATTGGTTTATTATTTATATCAGCTCAAGTTGGACAGATAAAATTATAGCTTGAGGCCTTCAGAGAAGTGAGACAGACCACTGCTTTCTGCCTATTATTGTTCAGATCAGAAATGTTTTCCAGATCACTGCGAAGGGAAGACATTTTTTCTAAGGTCACACAATGTCTTGGCCAGGACTTATCTGGATGTAAAATAGTGGAGAATTTTGGAAGGTGGTAACTGGAGACTACAGTGAAAGGAAGAAAATGAAAATCAGAATTGCAGATGTGGTCATCTTATTTCTTACAATTCATGTTTCTTTTCATGCTTATGCCAAAAAAAACCCCTGTGTTTTGCTCTGCACAAAGCCTCATACATGTCAGCAGTGTAAGATTAACTGTGATGCCTAATTAAAACAGGCAGTCACCAATTAAGATCATAAAAAATTGCTATTTGAAATTCATAAGAGACTGAGAAGTTAAAGAGACGCTTATCCAAAAGCTTAGCAGGCTTTCATTTGCAGATACTTAAGAAAAAAAGAAGTGAAAACGCACTCTGGAACATAGCCCAGCAAAATCAGAGAGGAGTCTGCGAGCTCCTGTGACGCTTCATTACTGAAGTGCCTGCTGCTAGCCAGCCCGTTTGCGTTTGCACTCCATCTGCCGCGTCTTGTACATATTGAGATCCCAGCTCTGCTACCATCACTTCTGATGACAGTTACCCCTCAGGTGTCCCTAACGCCACTGCTGGGACCACCTGAACAGTGCAGGACCTGCACCAGCACCTGTGTTTTCCTTGGGGGAGGGGCAGCATTTCACTGACATTGTCAACGTTGCTCGCTCTTATCTCCCTGGAAGCTCTATGAAATACAGTAATAATAAGTAGTTTAAGAAACTGATAGCAATTCTCCAAACTGAAGTTTATTTCAAATTCATTTGTACCGTCTGAAAAGCTGATTCAGTCTTCTTTGCCTGCTGTTACTAAGTGAATTAGCTCAGAGGAGAACATATGTATGTTCAGGTATATAAACATATGTACGAAGCCTGTGAGTACCTATATGCATGTGAGTGTGGCGGGTTAACTTTGGCTGGCTGCCAGACACCCACCCAGATGCTTTCTCACTCCCCCTTCTCAGTGGGACAGAGGGAAAAAATGAGCTTTAAAAAAACCAAGAAAAAACTCATGGGTCAAGATGAAGACAGTTTAATAAGAAAAGCAAAAGCTGCATGTGCAAGCAAAGCAAAAAGAGGAATTCATTCCCTACTTCCCATCTGCAGGCACATGTCCAACCGCTCCGTGGGCAGCAGGGCCTCAGCACGCATAACAGTTGCATGGGAAGACAAATGCCATAACCACAAATGTCCCCCCTTCCTCCTTCTTTCCCTGAGCTTCTATTGCTGAGCATGACGTCATGTGGTATGGAACATCCCTTGGGTCAGATGGGGTCAGCTGTCCCAGCTGTGTGCCCTCCCAGCCTCTTGTGCACCCCCAGCCTTCTTGGTTTTCGGAGTATGGGGAAGAGAGAGAGAAAGCCTCGACACCATGCAAGCACTGTTCGGCAGTGGTGTGTTATCAACCCTGTTCTAGCCCCAAATGCAAAGCACAGCACCATACAGGCTGCAATGGGGAAAGGTAACTTTGTAACTTCATCCCAGCCAGACCCATCAAAATCTTCATCCCTAATTCCATACCATTTGTGTCACTCTCAAGTCCCACATTATCTAACACATCTGGGTATCCTCTGACCATCCCATTCTATCCACTTCTTGTTCCTGAAATCCCCTTACCAACACTTCCACTACACACTTGAACCTTCTTTACATCCAACAGTCAGGTTTATACATCCTTGTTAACCCCTATACCCTATTCCTTGACATATAGAGAGGTATTATTCTCCCATTCCATGGGCCTCCTTCAATAAATGTCCATAAGAACAGTCAATTACTTGGGGCCTATCTGTCAAGGTCATCATCTAGGACAGGAGAAGCAGCATGTGGGATTGTTGGGCGCCAAGATCAGTTTGGGTTGGGTCATCACGGCACTCACCTGGTTCCTGGTGAAGCTCATTCTCCATCAATTCAGGCAGTTCTTGCTGCATTACTTACGTACAACTCAATTTGCAGATTTTTTTCTTCCCAAGATTAAATGCCCTTGAGATACACACTGGATCTCCCCATCATTCCACATTACCCACCAAGCATACCTGGACCCTTGAGCGAAGACAATCCCTTGAGTGGGTTTGCCTTTTTCCCAAAGGAGGAGCAACCCACACTTCCCTTCCCAGACACTTCACTATGTGCACTACTACGGGGACCTTATCTCCTCCCACAGCATGCAGGGACATTGCTTAGGCAGGACCAGACAGTTAGCAGATCCTCTGCTAAATTTATGTCCCAGTGTTTTCATGCCCCAGCACTCAATGGTCCCAACAGTCTTTAAGAGTTCATTGTATCGTTCAACCTTTCTAGAATTTTGTGGGTGATAGGGAATGTGACTCAGCCAATCAATGCAGTGTTTCTTGGCCCAGGAGTCTATGAGGTTATTTTGGAAATAAGTCCTGTCATCTGACTCAGTTCTTTCTGAGGTACCATGTCACCACAGAGCTTGCCTTTCAAGGCCCAAATGCTGTTTCAGGCAGTAGTATGGATTACAGGGTATATTTCCAAACATCCAAGAGTGGCTTTCACCATGGTGAGCATGTTGTAGCACTTGCCTTGGCAGGTGGTCCAATATAGACAAATCTGCCAGGCCTCGCCATATTGATAACCCAACCACCGCCCTTTATTCCAGGGATACTTTATTCATATGGGTCACTTGATTACAACACATTTCACATTCATGAGTGACCTCTCTGATGCTTCAATGGTCAGGTCCACCCCTTGATCACAAGCCCGTTTGTATGTTGCATCTCTCTCTAGATGTCCCAATGTTCATAGGCCCACTGAGCTACAAAGAGCTCACTCTTACATTCCTAGTCCAGGTCCACATGTGCCACTTCAATTCTGGTGGCCTGTCCACCTGCTCATTGTTTTGATATTCTTCAGTGGTACGGTTCTTGGGTTTGTGAGCATTTACATCACATACCTTCACAACAATGTTTTCTACCTGGGCATTGATATCTTGCCACAATGCAGCAATCCAGATAGGTTTACCTCTGTGCTGCCAGTTGTTCTCCTTCTATTGCTGTAACCAGCCCCACAGGGCATTTGCCACCACCCATGAGTCAATATAGAGACAGAATACTGGTCACTTTTCTCTTTCAGCAATCTCAAGGGCCAGCTGGATGGCTTTCACTTCTGACTTGACTTTCCTGCAACAGCTTCAACAACTTGTCATGTGGGACTGGCTAGTCCATGATCTCTTCCAGGATTCCTAGGTGGTTGGGGTTCCCCATTCAAGCTTGTTGCATGATCAGTGGTACCCACTTACTGTAGGTAGTGTTGGTTGCTTGATATTTAGACGTGATGCTTCCTTTGAACATCCAGTGCAGCACATGTAATTGTGGTGCCTAGAGGACCTGTGCTTCTGTGCCAGCAACTTTTGAGGCAGCTCAAACTTCCTCATGTGCTGCTAGCATCTCTTTTACATTTGGGGTATAGTGGGCTTCAGATCCTCAATACCCCTGGCTCCAAAACCCTAGAGGTTGACCTCAGGTTTCTCCTGGTGTTTTCTGCCAGAGGCTCCATGTGAGGCCATGCTCTCCAGCTGCAGTGTAAAGCACATTTTACACAGCTGGTCCTGTATGGACAGGCCCAAGGGCTACTATGCAAGATATCTTCTGGCTGATCTGCTCAAGGGCCTGCTGTTGCTCAGGCCCCCAATCAAAATAGTTCTTCTTTCAGGTCACTTGATAAAGAGGGCTCACTAGCTGACTGTAACCCAGAATATGCATTGTGCAGAAACCCACAACACCTAGGAAAGCTTGTGCTTCTTTTTTGTTAACTGGTGGGGACATAGCTGTTATCTTACTGATCACATTTGTCTGTATGTGACAATGTCCATCCTGCCATTTTATTCCCAAGAACTGGATCTCTCATCTGCGTTCTTTGAGCTTGCTTTTTTTTGTTTGTTTATTTTTGTTTAATGGTGAAACCAGCTTTCAGAAGGATCTGGATTATCCTTTTCCCTTTCTCAAACACTTCCTTGACTGTGTTGCCCCACACAATGATGTTGTTGATGTATTGCAGGTGCTCTGGGGCTTCACCCTATTCCAGTGTAGTCTGGATCAGTCTGTGACAGATCTTACAACTGTGCTTCCCTGTTACGGTCAGCTCCAGGTCCATTGAACAACCCTCCACACTAAAGCAAAATATGGCTGGGTGATTGAGTCTTGTTAATCACTCCTTAGCTCTCCAACTGACGAATCAGATCATGGATGGGAACCGGGGAGTCTTGGTTGCTGTGATATTGCCAATGGTGCACCATCATGGTAGCAATCGGCACCCGCTGTTCTTTGACACGCAGCAACTCTGCAACACAGGGATCCTCCAGGAGGCTGGGCGATGTAGGCAGCTGTTTAACCTTCTCTGAATCCATGGCAACTACATCAAAAGCCCTTCACTACCTTTTGGGTCCTTGAAGTATCCTCTCCTGAGGTAGTCTGTGCCAAGGATACATGGGGCCTCTGGGCTGGTCACAATGGGGTGCTTTTGCCGCTTGTCCCCTGTTAAGCTCACCTCGGCCTCCAACAGGCAGTTGTTGGGATCCCCCTGTCAATCTGGAAATCCAGATGGGTTTCTCCCTGCCATACCCTGATGGCATTAGGATACACTGTACCAGTGTCTACCAAAGCTTTGTGTTTCTGTGGATCCAGTGTGCCAGGCCATAGAATCCACACAGTCCAGTAAACCCGGTCATCCCTTTCCTCCTCTTGGCCAAAGGCAGGGACCCTCTACTTCCAGTTGGAGACCCCTGCGGTGTCAAACCAGAAGTCCCTTCACCAAAATCATGGGAGGCACTCAGTCCTTTTCTGTACCTGGGGAATGACTGCTTGCCTCCTACCATCTCAACAGCAGCTGAACTGACAGCCGTCTTGGATGGCCCTTCTTATCAGCTGTCTTTCCCCCCAGTTTGTGTACGTGGGCTCCTAACCTGGGGGTGGGCTCACCATCCCCCTTCCTCATGTCCTGCCCCTGGCCACACAGGGGGAACCAGAGAGTGCCACCCAGAGTATGCTTGGGCTCCCTTCCCCTCTGGCTGGGGAGGGCTGGGTCTGCAGGGGGGCCCTGACAGCCGAGATGCTGGCCTGTGGGGACAAGGAGGGAGACACCTTTTCTGAAAAACATCAGAGCCAGTGGGACACTCTCTCCACGGTGTATCGAAGTCTGCTCAGTCGATTGTTGCCAGGCAGTTGAAATATAACGCTGGTGCATCTTGGACGACCTTTTTGCACATGCACATGTATGCTGGACATCATCCTGATCTTTGGAGACCTGGCTGTCATTCAGGTCACTGTAAAATATTTTCCAGCACTGCTAATCCTCTCAGATATTGGATGCCTTCTTCAGTGGTAGTGGCAGAAGTCTGCTTGCCTGGCTGGCAGCTATAATCTTTCAGCACGTCTTGAAGTTTGCCCAAGGTAATGGACCGGCTAGTTTCTGCCTCTGGGGTGATTTCTCTCACTTCTTCCTCTTGCTTCCTTGCTGAAGGACCAGCTTCCTGACCAGACCCTCTCCTCCTCCTGCACTAATCGATGTAATGGACCTGTTGACCTCTGCATCCAGTGCTTCTTTTTGACTACTAGGGCAATTACTGTAGTTGGGGTTTGGGTCCTTATCTTATCCCTGGTGTTCCCAGATGTGGTTCGGGTCCCTGTCTTAAGCACACTCCTCTGATGGTGCTGAAGGGAGGTTCAAGAGACATGAGGAAAGCCCCAGTGCTAAAAGCTGCTGGGTTTCATTGGGGTAAGCAAGGCACAGATCCGCCAAGTAGTGTGCCAGTTCAGTGGGACTACACGCCTGTAGACGTGTAAGATCCCAGGCTTCACTGCCACTGCAGGCACCTGACCAAGTCCTGCCACACACCTGCCAGGGATCGATAGCCTAAAGGCACATTTCCTTGTTACCTCACCGACAAACTGTGTCCTCTTAACACCAGACCAAAACCAGTTTCTACACACGACAAAAAGATGGTGACGTAAATCAAGTAGCTTAGATAAGGATGTGTGAGGACCTCTGGAGCCCGTGCAACAAAGGTGGTCACATCAGTCCTGGAGGGGAAGAGGGAGGTGCAATCTCTCACCTCTCTACAGGGCAGCCCTCCTGGCACAGTGGCGGTACCTGTGCCAGGCCCAAGCGAATGGCTGCTGCTTTTATCAGAATGTTCCCAGGCGCAGCTAAACACAGAGATAAGTGGTACAGCAAAGAGCAGGAGCTGAAAGCAGCCACTGGCAAGACCTCGGCTGTGTTACATGGTAAATCAAGTGAGCTCCGTGACCCATGCAGAAGCTTGCCAATTAACAGCTACCAGAGCTATAGTATGCCTAGACCAAAACTGTTGTTATCTCATGCCTCACATTGGGCAGTAATAAAAAGGACTGGTGGGTCGATCTTGGCCAGCTGGCAGACACCCACCCAAATGCTTTCTCACACCTCCTCCTCAGCAGGACAGGGGAGAAAATAAAGATGAAAAAAATCCTCGTGGGTTGAGGCAAAGACAGTTTAATAAGAAAAGCAAAAGCTTTGTGCGCAAGCAAAGCAAGAAGAGGAATTCATTCACAACTTCCCATTGGTAGGCAGATGTCCAGCCACTGCCTGGGAAGCAGGGCCTCAGCACATGTAATGGTGGTTTGGGAAGACAATCATAATCCTCCTTTCCCTGAGCTTTTATCAAAACAGATGTGCAGCTCTCATTTGTGTGCTGTTTGCTGTGTGAAGCTCTGTGGATTGGAGCGGGGGCTGGGAGGTGTGATCTGTTGAGCCCTTGGAAGGGACCCCACAGCACAGGAGTGTCTTAATGTATGTGCAGGACTGCGGGACGGCACAGGCTGGGGGAGCCGTGTGTTCTCCTGTGCAGCCCAGTGGATCTCGACTTGGGAAGAGATTTAGCACCAGAGAGAACAATTCTTGTGCTGGGCCACAGGAAAGTTTTGCACCTGGGGGAAATGCTGCCTGCAGTGCTGATGGACCACAGAGAGCAGCGTGGGTGAGGCAACCTGCACCTGCGTTGGTTTGTTCAGTCATCCAGTTGCTCTTGGGGGACTCTCCTGGGTTTATTTCCAAGCCTGGAGGTCATGTCATCCCTGGACAGATGTTTCTGTTCATGTCAGCTAACAAGGTAGGGCTATGTCATGGATCATATCCCGAGGTGCTGTGTGTAGATCAGGCACTGCAAATGCTGTGGATCTGCGTATGCGAGGATGCTTCACAATGACTGCTCGGGAACTGTATCTTGAAGGGTTTGTACACTTTGGAAAAGAGGCACATCTGCATCTTTTTCTCCTCCCCATCCCTGACTGGCAAGAGCTGCTCGCAAACTAGTCCAGATCCAGGGTCTGGAGGGAAACAGGCATCAGGTGGCATGGGATGAGGCAATATTTGTCCCTTTAGGCCAAAGAGCACCAGAGGAATTGCTGGTGGATTCTGAGCAGCGAGACAGCAGGAATGCATTCCTTCTGGAAACATTGCTACAAGTACATAGCATAATGTATAGCTGAATGTTTGCTGAGTGCTCCTTCCAGGTCTCCACGAGGAGAAAATGTTACTGCTTTACATAGGCGGATACTTAGCAGGGACTGAGGTAGGAGCAGTGTCAGGGTCTGTGCTGGGAACTCTGCTCTTGGGAAAGTGGCCAGAGGTGCTGGCGGAGATGAATCACCAGCTGCACCTCTGGGACTGCAGACTAAATTAGTTTAACGCAGTGTGCAAACAGAACAAGACTGCATCCTACACAGGGTTTGGTAATGAGCCCATTGCATTTTTCAGATGGCTGTTGAGTATTTTGTTTGGTTTTATACAGCCTGCTCTACACTCAGTTTGGGTTTGTGTCTGTGTATTTGATTTCAGTTGTGAAGCAGTAGCAAGAAGGGGTGCCCTGTCATTTCCAGTGAGCTGTGGGACCCGATTTCCACATGGACAGTGTCCCTGGACACATTTTCAAAGCAGCCAGGAGCCTGAGCTCTTCGGAAAATCTTCCCAGGTATTTTGGAGTCCATGTGGGATATAAACTTTTTGGAGGATCTGCTCAAGAGAATAACTTCTGGTTTTCAGCAGTTTGATTCTGCCACTCCCTTTTACCTTGTGAAAATTGCAGGAAGATCATAGAATCATAAAATGGTTTGGGTTGGAAGGGACCTTTAGAAGACATCTAGTCCAACCCCCCTGTAGTGAGCAGGGACATCTTCAACTAGATCAGGTTGCTCAGAGCCCCGTCCAACCTGACCTCGAATGTTTCTAGGGATGGGGCCTCCACAACCTCTCTGTGCAACCTGTGCCAGTGTTTCACCACCCTCATTGTAAAAATTTTTTCCTTATATCCAGTCTAAATCTACCCTCCTTTCATTTAAAACCATTACCCCTTGTCCTGTCACAACAGGCCTTGCTAAAGAGATTGTCCCCATCCTTCCTATAGTCCCCCTTTAAGTACTGAAAGGCCGCAATAAGGTCTCCCCGCAGCCTTCTCTTCTCCAGGCTGAACAACCCCAACTCTCTCAGTCTGTCCTCATAGGAGAGGTGCTCCAGCCCTTGGATCATTTTTGTGGCCCTCCTCCCTCTGGACCCGTTCTGACAGGTCCGTGTCCTTCTTGTGCTGAGGGCTCCAGAGCTGGATGCAGCACTCCAGGTGGGGTCTCACCAGCACGGAGTAGAGGGGAAGGATCACCTCCCTCAACCTGCTGGTCATGCTTCTTTTGATGGAGCCCAGGGTATGGTTGGCCTTCTGGGCTGCAAGCACACACTGCTGGCCCACGTCCAGCTTTTCATCCACCAGAACCCCCAAGTCCCTCTCCACTGGGCTGCTCTCAATCTCTTCACTCCCAGCCTGTATTGATATTGGGGGTTACCCCGACCCAGGTGCAGGACCTTGTGCTTGGCCTTGTTGAACCTCATGAGGTTCAAGATTTCCATGAGAACCACAAAACACAAAGCAGAACTCAAGCATCCTGCCTATCTATGTGCTAAAGCCTCTGCTCCACTCTTACAAAGTGTGCCGGAGCTGTGCTGCACCATTTCTCCCACCTCCTGTCTGAGGAACCTCGTGATAGTGGTGCAAAGCTAAAACCCCAAAATCTGGTTCCATAGCAAGGAGGTGACAAGGGTTACTTACTGGGACATCTGAAAAGATGGTTTAATATAGGCAGGGAAATGTATTTTTCCTCAAATCTTATTCAAAGGACAGGCTGAAACAGTTCTGCTGAACTTTTTTTCAGCCCAGGGATGAGACATGGTGTGTAATTACTCGGCAGCTGCACTTAGAAAGCCCGAAACCTGGGATCTTAGCATGGACTTGAGTAGGGGACATGTGGACATGTCAGGAGTGTTGGAGTACGGACTTTAAAGGCCCCTTCCAACACAAACCATTCTGTAAGCCTGTGATCTTACTGCAGACTGTGTAGGAAGACCCCAAGTGCTGGTTCCTCATGATATGGGCAGATCTTGCAAAAGGTTGACATCTTTGCAGTTTAGCAGAGGAGGGAAGTCCAGACAGGTGTCGCTAGTGGAGGGTGTGCAATGTGCAATGGGTGACATCGGTATCTTTCTATGTGTCCCTGTGGCATCATTGCCATGGGCTGTCCTGCCCTCTAGTGCCTGCAGCACCATCTCCATCTGTCCCCTCGCCCTCTTGAACCTGTACCACACACACTCTGAGGGACACTGCTGTGGCTCTGACCAGTGAGAAGCCCTGTGGGGAGGTGAAAGGCTTCTTATCGAGCACAAAATCGAAACCATTTCCTTCCAGCTGACACATCCAGGACTGCATTTTTCCTCAATGTTCAAAAAAAGGCAGCTGACACTTCCTGCAGCAGCCAGGCACCCTGCAGCACCCAAGCCCCAGGGTGATGCTCTCTGTGTGATCAGGGGTAGTGTGCAAAGCCTCATCTAAATCTCTTGGCCTTGCAGGACTTCCTCCAAAATATTCCCTCCAAACTCCTGTTGGCTGACGTCTATAAGAAGTGGATGCAAGCTCTGGAGAAGCCAAGCAAGCAGGAAAAAAATCAAAGAATTGAAAAAGTTTTGCAACCAGGAAGTTTCGCAACCATTCCCAAGTCTTTCAGTCAAGACTGTGTAATTCAAGATCTCATAATTAACCATACACTCAGCTGCATTTGGGGATTTCTGAATGATACTTCTGCTAAGCAGTGAAAAAAGCACATGCATGCCTCGTACTAGAGGAAGCATCATCTCCCTGAGTTTAATTGAGACTTGCTCAGTTAAAGAAGTAGAGGCTGCTGCACCATGAATTAATGTCCCATTTTGTTTGTGTTCATGCAGGGTGGCTGACAAACTGCCTCGACCAAACCTTGTCTTGCTCAAGCACTTGCTGTCTCTGCTCCACCACATCAGCCAGAACGCTGAGACCAACAGGATGGACTCCAGCAATCTGGCCATCTGCATTGGCCCAAATATGCTGAGCCCAGAGACGGATAACACGCTCCCCCTGGAAGTCCAGAAGGAGATGAATGACAAGGTGTGTTGAGCTCGTAAGCAGCCACCCTTTTTGGGGCAGCTCAGGGCCATCCAGAGGGATCCCACTGCCGTGGTAGAAGCTGAACAAAACAGCGCCCCTGGACAATGGGGGTGCCTCCCAGCTCAGGTGCCCGCAACGTGATGGGCAAGGCTGTCCCTTGTCTCGCCTCCTCTGAGCAAAAGTAACAGTTGCCCTGCAGTCCCCTACGCTGTATCACAGCTCCTGAATACTTTGTATGCAGAGAGCAAGGGGCACCTGGTGGGCATTGCCACCTGCGGGCCCTCTGGGCAACGAGGGTGAAGCTGCAGCTGATGGCGTTTTGTTTCTATTAGGGCAGATCAATTAGTCTGCAGCATCTCTGTGCAGGTGATGGTGTTGGTGAAGTTCCTCATAGGCAACTGCTCAGAAACGTTTGGGGAGGACATTGCCTTCTCTGTCTGTGCCTTGGCTGAGGCGTCACCGGAGCACACAGACAGCTCCACAGGTATGAGAAAGGACTGGGGCTGTCACAGACTGGGGCTGCTGGGCCAAAGTCCTTAATCTGATGTGGGAATACATCTGTGAAAGCACAGAGTGTTGCAGAGGATTCAATACATTATTGCAGTGTTTTCCTACAGGAACTCTTTCCAGAATTTCAAAATGACAACTCTCACAAAACAAAATTAAACCCTGATGTTAAACATCTACTTCAAGCACATTTTGTTATAGATGTGCTGATACCTCAAGGATCTTTCTGGCAGGGCTTGAAACAGAGCATCATTCTCCAAACCTATCAGATCCAGAGGTCTCTGTTTTGCCACTGCTTCCCATGAGGAACAGGCAATGAAGAGAAACACGTTTTCATCATAGCTGATATGCTATCAGTGTCCTTTTTTGCACTTGCCTTATCAAAGTTAACTCCTCCAAAAGCTGTTTGTTTTTCAAGGTGAGCAGACACTTAGAGGTCTAGACGCTGGCTTCAGTAGTCTGTGGAGCAAAATGTCCTTTCAGGAACCATTTTCAAGAGCAGCACACGCTACAGAGAACATGACATCAGAGCATGCACAGATGCCTGGTGTATGTTTTAAGTTGGGGTTTGAGTTTTGGTTTTGGTTTCACAAAAGTCATTTTACTGTTCATTTCTTGGATGATGTTTGCCTTACTGAACTGTCAGGTTTAAAAATCACAACAAAGTCTTGCAGCTTTTGCTTTCTAGGGCTGCATTCAGAAGAGCAGCAAGGGAAATGCATATAGAGAGTCAGAAAGGTGCTTTTCTGGACAGACAACCCTCTCCATTCTTCATGCAAGAAGAAAGAGGAGGGCATGTGGCCATGCAAGTAGCAAAAGGAGAGGTGCACATCCTCAAGCATTGTCAAAACATGTCTCCTGTGTGAAACAATTTTCTGATGCAAAACTGGGGCAAAACCAGAAGGTATTAAAGGTATTAAAACAAAACTGTCTCCAGTGTATGCTGTGATGTTAAGTGCAAAATTAAGGAAGATACTTCTCTGGGTCCACTGGTTCTGCTGCATTCAGCAAAGAACTACAATGTTGAGAAATGCTCTCCCCTGTAGAAACAGTGTCCAGCCCAAGAAGGGGTTGGGAACACAGAAATAGGGTCCAACTGAGAGCTCTGCTTCTCCCTGGCAGCCTCCACAGTGGCTGTGGTAGGGTGTGTGTTGTCTCATTACAGCGCACTCAGCACTTAGCTCAGGGCTTTATCCAGTGAGCTCTTGAAAACCTCCAAGGACAGAGACTGCACTGCTTCTCAGGGTGACCTTATCCACCCCCTGGCTAACCTCAGGGTGAGAAAGGGATTCCTTAACCCCAAGCTGAACCTCTCTTGTTTCAACTCCTGCCCATTGTCTCTCATCCTCCTGCTTTGCACTGCTGGGAAGAGCCCAGCTCTGTCATCCTGCTGACCCCCCCCACCAGGTGACGGAGGGCTGCTGTTAGGCTCTACCGAAGCCATCTCTGCCCCAGGCTGAATAAGCCCTGGTCCCTCAGCCTCTCCACACAGGACAAGCGCTCCTGCGCCAACCATCTTGGTGGCCCACTGCTAAACTCACTCCTGTTGAAGACAATTCCTTCCTTTTGTACAAAACCCAACCCATCAACTACCAATGGAGCTTTTTGCAGCACCTCTGTATTGTCCTGTTCTCTGTATTAAGCTCGTCCATCTTCACTGGTGGCCTTTTTAATTTGTCATATTTATTATTCAAATTATGTATTCCAGTTTGGGAGTTGAATTGTTGCCATGTCAATTGATTTGGAAATGCTATGAGGTTTGGAAAACTGACAAAGGCTATATGTAGCTGACAGTAGTAAAGAACAGATGTTCATCATCTGCTTTTCAGACACACAAAATACCAAAATACTTTAGCGGCTTCCTTGGTTCCTGAGTTTACCACCACCACCAAATACCATGCTGTGCAGGAAGTCTCCTGGTTCGTCCTTGTTCCTGGCACAGTGCACAGCCATTATATGTTTTTCTCAGACAGAAATATACTAGGGAAATACAACTTTGTAAAATAGTTCAAATGGGTTTAAACTCATACTTTAAAAAGATTTAAACTGAATTAACTGTATATTACCACCAGATGTCACTGATAACACTAAAGCAAAACACATTTACCTGTGGTTAAAGTCTTCCCTCAAATGCAGGCTTTGCACACCCATCTATTGTCAACAGCTTTCGCCATGGCCACGGGTGGTTTACGCTGCAGGCGTTAATTTAGCATTTGTCACGTGGAGCTTGTTCAGTGTAAAGACCTTCCTAGAACTGTTCCTGCTTATCATGCATTTTGGGTTGTGTAATATTTTTGCCAGAATCTCCCTAGGTTGGACAAAGACAGGCTTAGGGACTGGGCTTCCCTAAACATACAGCCTTGGGATGACTGAAAGACCAGTGTCAGGCTTACTGATGCAACCTGGAGAGGTACCAAAAAGTATGCTTTCCATAGCTTCAGGTCAAAATCAAAAACCTGAAAACTGAAATGGTAATAAAATTCTACCTTCTAACTTGTACCAAAATGCTTGTAGTGGAAAACAGAGGATTAGGCTCACCCTGTAGAGGCTGTCATGGGGCTTGATGTGGCTGATACAGAGGGGATGCGAGCAGCCACCCTCACCCCCTTGTCCAGGGTGGGTGGAGGGGACAGACCCAGCCAGGATGGACCTGGGGGCCAGCAGGGTGCTGGAAAATTACTAACAGGAAAGGTATCATCAGGTTTGCCTCTTCTACCCTGCCTCACACGGGCATCTCAACAGGCAATGGAGGGAAGGCTGCTGTTTCTGAAACTCTTCAGGTTCAGAGTGTTATCTGCCACGTGTGGTAACCCAGCAGGCCAGATCCCAGTCTGAGAGTGGGATGCCAGGAATGACAATTGAACAGACAAGTACCTGCTCCACATCTCATATGCTGAAAAGGGACATCCAGACTTTTCACTGGACCACTTGTAACATGGCTTCAAAGGCAGACCCTGCCTTCCATCCATCCTGGGCTAGGACACTGTCATGGTTTAACCCCAGCCAGCAATTCAGCACCTCACAGCTGCTTGCTCACTCCCCTCTAGTGGGATGGGGGAGAGAATCAGAAGAGTAAAAGTGAAAAAACTCATGGGTTGAGATAAAGACAGATTAACAGGTAAAGCAAAAGCCACACATACAAGCAAAGCAAAACAAGGAATTCATTCACTCCTTCCCATGGGCAGGCAGGTGTTCAGCTGTCTCCAGGAAAGCAGGGCTCCATCACGTGTAACGATTACTTGGGAAGACAAACGCCATCAGTCTGAATGTCCTCCCCCTTTCTTCTTCTTCCACCAGCTTTATATGCTGAGCATGATGTCATATGGTATGGAATATCCTTTTGGTCAGTTGGGGTCAGCTGTCCCAGCTGTATTCCCTCTCAGCTTCTTGTGCACCCCCAGCCTGCTTGCTGGTGGGGTGATGTGAGGAGCAGAAAAGGCCCTGAGACTGTGAGAAGAACTGCTAAGCAATATGAAAACACCCCTGAATTTTCAACACTGTTCCCAGCACAAATCCAAAACATAGCCCCATACTAGCTACTATGAAGAAAATTAACTCTATCCCAGCCAAACCCAGCATATTCTCCACCCCTTATTCCATACCATTTACTACAGATATCATTCCCTTAGTCTATGGACCACCCGTGAAATATCTGTAAAACGTCCATAAATGCCCATAAAATATCCACTGAGTTAATTTAGTCCATGACTTTGGGCTTCATCTCTTATGGTTGTCACTCAGGACAGGAAAGGTGGTGTGTTGTGTGGAGTTATTTGGCACCAAAGCCAGCTCAGGTTGGGTCACTGCTGCACTTGCACTGCTTCTTATAAGGCTTCTCCTCCATCAGTTGAGGTGGTTCCTGCTATAATAGTTCCTATAACATGCAACTCAAATCATGGGTTACAAAAATTTAAAGGTATTTCCATTACACTTTCCACCCCTATTCCCTTTGGACTAGACCAGAGGGTTTAACTTTGCAATGAACTCCTCCCTTTGCTCCCAGCCTGGCTAGCAACAAGGGAGGAGACTTGTCCACAGCCACAGATCACAGAATCTCAGGTTGGAAGGGACCTCAGGGATCATCTAGTCCAACCTTTCTGGGAAGAGCACAGTCTAGACAAGATGGCCCAGCACCCTGTCCAGCCACCTCTTGAAAGTGTCCAACGTGGCCGAGTCAACCACTTCCCCGGGGAGATTATTCCCATGGTTGACTGTCCTCACTGTGAAAAATTTCCCTCTCGTGTCCTATCGGAATCTCCCTGAGAGCAACTTGTGTCCATTCCCCCTTGTTCTCTCCATGTGACTCCTTCTAAAAAGGGAGTCTCCATCTTCTTTGTAGCTGCCCCTTAAGTACTGGTACATGGGGATGAGATCCCCTCTGAGCCTCCTTTTCTCAAGGCTGAGCAATCCCAGCTCTCCCAGCCTATCCTCGTATGGCAGCTTCCCAGTCCTTTGATCACCTTGGTGGCCCTTCTCTGGACCCCTTCCAGCCTGTCCACATCTTTTTTGTATAGTGGGGACCAGAACTGTACACAGTACTACAGGTGTGGCCTAACAAGCGCTGAGTAGAGCGGGATAATGACTTCTTTCTCTCTGCTGGTGATGCCCTTTTTGATGCAACCCAGCATCCTGTTGGCCTTCTTGGCCGCAGCAGCACACTGTTCGCTCATGCTGAGCTTCCTGTCCACCAGGACCCCCAGGACCCTTTCCACAGAGCTGCTCTCCAGCCAGGTGGATCCCACTCTGTGCTGCACTCCCAGATTATGTTTTCCCAGGTGCAAGACACTTGTCCTTGTTGAACTTCATAAAATTCTTCTTAGCCACTCTTCCAGCCTCTCCAGATCTTCCTGCAGAGCAGCTCTCCCTTCTGGAGATACTTCAAGGTGTACCTTCTCCAGCATGGACTTTTCCTTGGGCCACAATTCCCTTCCCTGCTGCGGCACTGACATAACCACAGCCACAGACACTTCGAAGTGTCCTGCTACCGTGTGGACTTGTCCACAGGTCACAGTCCCTTTGACTCGAGTTCACACTGGAGTTCCAGCCTGTCCAGTACAGCAGCACAGAAACAGCAGAGATGCCCTGGCCGTCTGCCAGCCCAGGCACCTGGCCATTGCTGTTACCAAAATGTCCCCAGGCACAGCACAGTAAGGTGATCAGCAGCACAGCAAGCAGTGAAAGCAAGAAGCAGCCACTAACGAGCTCTAGACTCTAACATACAGTAAGGCAAGCAAGCCCCATGGCAAGCACAGGAGCCTGCTGGTTAATCGCTAAATGGCAGTTAACAGCTATAAATCCAATCTAGCACATTCCAATCAAACCTGTCATTATCTTGAACCCTTCAAGCACCAGTGATAATCAGGGCAGCTATTGCTTACATGGAAATGCTTCCTTGGCAGGTGTCAGGTATTCACCTGTCTCTGTAGGTAGCTGAAAATCAGATGTAATGAGATGTAACCACAAACAAATCCACCTAGTGGTTGAGCATCAGCAGATCTGAATGTTTAAACTAAGTGTAGTCAGATGGACTGAGGTCAAAATTAGGCTTGAAGAGCATGGACACTCTCTAAACATGAAATATTCCCTTGTAAACTCTGTGCTATATTTTTCATTCATTCTTAAAAGTATCCAAATATATGTCATCTGTCTGAAATTAAAATAATCCATACTCACTACACCTGCCTGTTAGTATTCGAGAACAATTGCTCAGTTTCTTTTGATGACACACAAGACTGGAGTCAAAGGCTGGCAGTAAAGTTTCGTTTAGGTATTAAAGTCAACAGGACCAAGACTTCAACTCTTTTGTTTCCATGATGATGGAGACTACTGTCACGACTTCATATAAATCAGGCTCATTATGACTAACTTTATCTGGATTAAAATCAATAAAAAGGACATTAAGATGTGGCTTGTGAGAACTGTAAATGTTTTATCTTATTTAGTGGAATACTATACATTAGTTTTAGGGATTACTCATTACTGGATGTCTTGTCATATCTTTGCAAGAGATTTAGCATCAATAAAAGGATTGCTGTGGATATTTGTGAAAAGAGTCAAGCATCCGAATGCTGACTTGAATATTTGTTTTGGAAATTGTCCAATGGGGAAGTGGTCAACTGGAAGATTTTCATTTCAGCCACTTCTGCTTTAAGCTTTATTAGCTGGAAAATTTAGTTAGAGTGTGTTGAATTGTTGTATTTAAATTGTCTGTGACATTATTTCTGTTCTTAAGTTGCTATAAGAAAAATTAATTAATTGTATCCATTGCAATAATTCAGCAATATTGGCTTATGAAAGGTCAAGACCATGTTTAAGAGAAATTCAAAAGCTCGTATATCATATCTGATTTTCACATAACAATAGAAGTCCTGTTCAGGAAGATACTGTCCTTACTTACCCGAGGTGAAGTGAACTACACACAACTATAGGAAAGAAATCAGGTTTAGTCACAGCTAGAAAGACATGCTCTTGACTTCGTAACAACATTTTTTTAAAAGTAGCATGTGAAGAGTTTGATTGTTCATTTACGGTGTAAAATTGTCAAGAGAGTGTAAGGTGGTTTAACTAATGCTGCTTGGGATTTTACCCTCAACCTGCTACAATGCAAGAAGAGGGTACTTATGGAAAGTTATGAGAACTTACATTTAGATATTTTTCCTGCAGCATCATTCATATGAGAAAGTGCCATTTTTACTTCATTAGAATTTACAAATACAATCCAAGCCTGTAAATCGTATCTATACATTAAAGTCTGTGCTTAAGAAAACAAATGTGGCATGACGATAATACTACACTGTAAAAATTATCTTACAGTATATTTTCAGAATGTATTAGAATAGGGGAACCAATTCTTTTAGCCCTAAAGTGTGGTGCAATCTCTGTTCTTTTGTCAACAACTTATGGCTGTGTTTGGTAAAAATCTCACAAACCTGTTTCCATCCTCCCTAAATACAATATTTGTTTAATGATAACTGCAGCATGGGCACCAGGAACGCTTATTTGCTGAAACACATTTCTTCACACAGATAAGGTGTACCCAAGTTTAAAAGAAAACTATTATAATGGCCACCCCCAAGCCACCTTTTGCAAGTGACTCTTTGCTGGTGGAAGGACGTTACTGTGCTCTGCAGTCAGCCCAGCAGTCACGTTCCTCCGGCTGAATGGGAATTATTTAAGTCCGCCCTAATTTAAAGATAGCAATAGCAACAGAATCTACTTAGGAGCCTGTTCTCTTCCTATGCCAATAAAAGTTGCACTGCATTGACCCAGAGAGTGCATCTTGCTAGCAGGCAGATCAGTGGTTGGGCAGGTTCTGCTGCATTTCCTTCCATTTGCACTAAAACATTTGCACAAAGCAGTGTTAGAAGCATGCAGCAGGGACAAACTGACATATGGGGAGGGAGCTGGTTGGTAATGAGAGGTAGTAGAGTTGTGTATCTGACAGGGGTTTACAGCTGATCCTTGGGTCTCTGCTGAGTAGCAGTGGCAAGTGAATGTCTTGAGGCTGGAGGAGAAGCAAGGTTACTCCAGGATGACCAGCCTTCATGTTCCTGTAAGCTGCCTGCCGAAGTCGTCACATGGCCAAGGGTTGGGGAAGAGGAGAGAGTTCTAGTGTGGGTTCACCCGCTCTCCATGGGCCCGTGCTGTCCATAGGGCTGGGCAGCCATCTCTGCCGACATACTTCTTCACAGAGCTGGTGTTTGAGGTCACCTGGCAGTGTCTGTGCCTGCACAACCAACCCAGGGCTCGTCACGTGAGACCGCTCCAGCCTGGAAACCACACTTGCCCTGCTCAAGGATCCATTGCTGGCCACCGTTGATCTGTGTTCCTCAATAGCTCCGTCCTTCCCAATGTATGCACTGCTTCTGAAGGGTATGTGGCAAAAGCAAACCCACAAGCATTAGGATTTGCCAGAGCAGCCCTCAGGGTCCTTACACTGGACACTTCACAGGTGCCTATAGTCTCACGGGTCCCTGCTCCATGCAGTGCCAAGGACCGACTTGCCATGGGAGCCACCTGGGACCAGGGTGCTACAGGGGCTTGTTGGGGACAGTGGTGGGTTCGTGGCAGAGGGCTGCAGGCAGACACAGCAAGCTAGTTGCAAGCACTGACACTAGTTCTGGGCTTCCCCAAAGCTTGTCTCTTCTTCTGAGGTTACATGTGATGCTGGGTGACCATGAATGAAATAGCTGAGAAACATATTTTTCTGTTCCAGGCAGGCATAAAAATCTACTCATTTAAAAAGTCTTAAGAACACAGTCATTGCAAACAATCGGTTCACTAACACTGGAATACACAAATCCAGCTAGTGTTACCTCTGTTTAATAAACATTGATCCAGTGTATGTTTTGGTAAGTATGCCCAGGTAATAATTTCCAATATTTTTTCCAACAAACAATTTTAAAATAGTGGTTTTCTGAATTTTAACTGAATTGCAGTTTCCCTCCAACATTAGCTTCACACACCAAATTAAGAGCAAAAATGTAATTCATTAAAATGTAAAAATTACAAATGTAAATTAATGTGTTTTCATGTATAACTGCCTAAATGTTAGGAACTGTCTAGTTCTGTTACGTGAAAAAGACAGATTCAAGGAAAAAGTTATATTTGACTGTAAATAACAAGTGTTTGAAGAGATACTAGTCAATAAAGACAAGTCCTTCTCTTGGGAAATAAATAAAAACATAAATTTACAATTTTTATTTTCTTTCCATGTTTCCTCCTTATCCCTGCGTGGCAGATTACCACCTCCGTCCCTCTAGACAATTTACAGAAGTTTTCCAAAGGCTCTCAGGTACTGCCCTGCTCCAAGAAAACGTTGCTGCCCTCCAAACACCTTTGAGCTGCAAGATCTGTCTATCCCCAGCCATTGATGACCTGGGTTCCCACAAAAGTCGGGCTGATTAACTACTCCATGGGAACACGCCGACACCCCACGCCTGGGCTGCTGGAGCTGCCTGGCCACGCAGGCGGGCAGTAGAGGACTGCAGCAGCGCCTGCAGGAATGGCAGGGATGAGCCAAAGGAAAATGAAGAGGGTACCAAAGTCAGGCCTGGTTCAGGAACTGCAACTCACAGGAGTGAGGAGAGCTTTTCCCTGTTCCTCTATGGACTTTGCATGAGTTTCCAGGGAAGAAGGTGTGGGGCTTTTATTGTGTGTAAGCACCTATGCACAGACACAACTAGAATATGCAATTAGCACTTAACAGAAGCGCAGGCTGTGCCAAAGTACATTCATGAGAATGGTTCAGAGGAAACATTTGGTTCACCATATGAAATTGAGAGGAAACTACACCTCAAACAACTTTTAAGACAGAGGCACTTGGGGACTGGTGGCCAGAGTCTCTGAAAGAAAAATCATGCAGTGCCTCAGCAGCGTTGGACTTGAGATTGGAAAACCCCTCAACCACAGGGACACAGTGCTAGCACACCCGACCTCTCCTTGGTTGCTATGGGAGCCCAGACTTGTGACTTCTGGACAACTACCAACAGTCTGAGGTTTGTTAAAAGTTATTGGGAAGTACAGAAAGGGCTATGGGTGTGCTGAGTCAATGTGGTGCAAACTTATGTTGAATGTGGGGCAGGTAGAATAACCATTCTGCAGCCCTTTCTGGACTGAAGTCCCGGTCCTGTGGGACTGAGCTAAGTGACCTACCCCAGCCCCTCCAGGCCTGTGCCCTCCAACTAAAGAATAAATTCAGTTTTATTGTCTTTATTTACACTGACTCACTCCTGGAGAAAATCGTTATATAAAGCATCTGAGTCCAAGGTGCAGCTGCATGTTTAAGCAGCTGTTGAAGAACTGCTCATCCTTATGAAACTGTTACCTCTGAGGGGCTGCTAAAGCCGTGGTTTGCATGGTTATTGGCAACACAGGTGACATAAAAGAAATGTGACTTTGCAGCAGGACTGCCTTCCATTGTCAACCTCTGTAAGCATGTGCTCACTCATTCCGTATGCGTGCAGCCTCTCTCTGATCCCCTGCAAAATCAGCAGAGCAGCAGGGACACAGGTGAGACAAATAGGAAGAACATCATGTTTATCATTCAGCTTTTGCTGGGTTACCCACATCCATCCTCAGCTGGATCTTCATATATGTGGGAGGTTGTGCCTCTGAGCCAAGAGCTGGTATAAGATCTCCTATGTATACAGCAAGGATACTCCTCAGTAGAATCACATGCCCCTCCTCTCGTCAATTCTCCTTAGGGAATGGGCCTTCCCCTGGGTTTTTCCCCCGTGTACTAGGACTGACACATTGGATTTCCATCATATTTAAAGCAAGCATGAGAGACTATAGTGTTCTCCAGCCTTGGCAGAAAAGGAATTGGGGCTTTTTCAGATCTGTGCTGAATTTTGTTCAGTACAATCGGATGATCACGTTCCTGTTCCCCATACGATCTCAGGGCACTTCCATTCCTGAGCACTAAAATTAGCCTTGTCTTTGGAAAAGAAACATGAATGTGGACAACTGAATTCAGTGGAAAATGTCTGCATCAACCCATCTGCCTCTGGCAGCAAGGCTGGAACAGGAGCTACCTGTGTCACACATGGCAACTGTATCTCCCTGCTACAAGGAAAAATCCAAGGACCAAGCCCAGCGGACCCCGTTTCCAATTTCCGAGCCTGCTGTCAGCACACCATCCTCAGCAGGTGCCTGCTCAGTCCCTCACACGGCCCTCCATGCCCCCTCGGAGACACCCTGTCTTCTCTGCCTAAGGCATGGCCATGGGCAGATGTGGAGCCGGAGAACACCACTGGCATGTGAGGACCCGCCGTGGACCCGCCGCCAGCACCAGGCTTCACCGGGAAGGGCGCAGAGGCCAGGTCAGGGCAGACATGGGGCTGGCACCACACAGTCCCCCTGCGCCTGTTCTGCTGCACTGATGTCTCAGCTCTGATCTCACCCTTCAGCATCAGCAGGTTTGCAAGGTTGGGTCCAGTGCTCCTAGATAATAAATACAAGGCCTTGCAGATGCAGAGCGTGGAATTTGTAACTCCTTAGGCAGGTATTGCTGGTATTTTAATCGCTTTCTCGAACGGCCGTCTGGCTGATACTGCCAGCAAATGAGGACCGGGAGTTCCATGGTTCCTTACTTAGGATGTTTATACCAGCAGCAAACTTTTTGGCTTGTGGTCATCTTCAGAAATACAGATCATTAATATTTATTTATATTCAATAACTGTCTAGGAAATACAGGCACGGACCAGTGCTCAGCTTGATAACGCGGCATTATACAAACACACTTGAAAGCAACCTTCCATCCCCCAGCCAAAGCAACACGCAAGGAAGAAGAGAGATGTATGGAGCATAAGGAAACAGCGTTTACGTATCACAAAAGTTCATTGCAAGAATTTCTGTTTACAATTGATTACAGATTATGGAATAAATCATGTTGAACGAAAATACACTTAAACAGTGGGATGACCATGCTGGGTCAGAACAGCAGCATTTCTAGCCCAGTCCAGGCCTCTATCTCCTAGAGCTGCCAGCAGGAATGGTCTAATGACAGAGTGAGGACAGGGGAGGCTGCTCTCCAAAAATGCTTCCGCAGGATGTGGATTTGCACCTTAAAGAGATCCTGAATCAGAGGTGTTTGTGTTGGACATCCCTGCACGGATTTTTTTTTCCATGATCATGCTTAATTGCTTTTTGAACTTCTGACATGCCTGACATCCTGTAGCAATGAGTTCCAAGATTTAATTGTGTTCAGCGTGAAGGGTTACCTTCTTTTCAACCTGCTACCTCATAATTTCATTTGATGATCCCTCTTCGCCCAGCTGTTATGTTAAGCATTTCAGTAAATACTTCTCCTTGAGTCCAGTGACAACTGTATAAAAATCAGAGAACAAACCTACTATTTAGAGAATTTAGCTGTATTAAAATATATATATAATTATGTAAGATAACTTCCCAATTATAATAATTATAGTTACATAAGATACCTTCCCAAATAGCAAATGGATTTCTGTATTATCTCACCAAGGTGTTACCAAAAAAAAACAACCCAAAAACCAGCCAACCCAATCCACCCAACAACAACAAAAAAAACCCCACAACTGGACAGCTGGTGATGCTATAGCAGATGCCTTATCTGATACGAGAGTAGCAATGCAGTATGTGCAATTAGTAAGGTGAGAACACATAGAATTGCAAGGTGCAGGCCAAGAACAGGTGTACTATGGGCATTTCCATAAAACCAGCATAGTTTAAGCAAGTAGGGGTGGACCTTTGTAGTGGTCCACTGCACTTCCAGCACTTGCAGTCTTGTGTATAGTCAGGAACACCACATATTCTTAATTTTCCTGATCATATATTAAAGCAAAAATCTTCAAATAGAAGACCGTTTGCTTTCATTATCAGTTATGTTTTAATACGGCCCTCCTACTCACTTCCATGTGGTGCATCCCCATCTTTCCCAAACCGAAAGGGGATGAAAAGAAAACCTCACTTTATGTTTCTTCAGTGGTGGACACTCAGCTTACGTACTCATTGCGCGCGCCCGTGTATGGGATTAGGAGGCCCGAGCAGTGAGCCCCAGGCAGGGCAGGGCCACCTCTTTCCAGCAGGGTCTCACCCGGGGAGGCCTGGCCCTGCAACACCTCCGAAACCATTCTGTTGCAGCACAGCTGAGGCTCACGGAGGACAGCTGGAGGAACACAGGCCAGCACAAGCTTCACCATTGTGCTTCCTCCACCGGTAACGGCCAGTCTCGCATCTACAACAGATGCTGTTTTAAGAGCTCGCACAAGGAACTGCTGCTGAGAACAGTGGGGTTTTTTTCCACGGTGGCAAGGCACCGGCTGCCCTCGGTTCCTTCAGAGGGAGCAGGAGAGCACGTTTTAAAGGAAGGGATGAGCTGACACCGGCAGGGAGAGCCACCGAGGCCGTGAGGGGACGCGGAGCGACGCGGCCGGGCACCAAGGCCCGAGGGCATCGCGCCCTGTCCCGGGGCCGCTCCCGAAGGCGGGGGAAGAGGAGGCGCGCGCGCTCCCCCCCCGCCGGCTCCCCTTGTGGCGCGGGGCGTGTGCCCGCACCCCGGCGGGCGCGGGGACGACGACCGTGACCGAGAACACGGACGCACCCCATCCCCCCACCTGGGCCCGCCGCCTGCCATTTATAGCGCGCTATTTTAATCGCGCGCGCTCATTGGCCGTCGCCCGCGTGACGACACGGGCTCTCCCAGGGCAAAGTCTCACCGTGTCCGTGTCCTTCCCCCCCCCCTTCCCCTGGGTGGCACGGGCGGGTGGTGGCTGGGCTGCGACTCTGCGCATGCGCGGGGCTCTGGGGTTGGAGCGCTGGAGCGGATCCAGGGGGTGGCGGTGGTGCCGGTGGTGCCGGTGCCGTCGCAGCCTCACCGCGCTGGGGAGGAAGGCTGTGGGTTCTTCCCCAGCGGGAGGTGCGGGAGGCACGGGTCGTCCCCGTTCCGAGGCCCGCTGCCACCTCTGGGCCGTTCAGCTCCCTCCTCAAAATGGCGGCGGGGATGAGAGGAGGTTCCCGCGGACACGGTCGGAGGGTGGCTCCGGTTCCTGCTGTCGCCGGGACTCCCGGGGCAAGCTGTAGAGAGCAGCGGTGTCCGAGCGTGGGATTGCCAAGGGTCTGCGGGCAGGGCGGGTTAGAGCCATGTTTCCGGGGTTTCATCCTTATCCTTCTATGCGGGTGGGGAGAACATCCCGTGCTGCTGCTGTCTCTTGTCCGTCCCGGCTCTCAGCTGGGAACCTCAGGAGAGAGACGCGGGGTGTGTGGGTGTGAGTGCATGTGAGAGAGGGACCAGCTGTGGCAGCCACAGCTGGCTGAGGCGTTGGTTGGGTTGTGAAAGTGTGCATGGTACCTTTGCGTACCCCTGACACCTGTGAAATGAACTCGGAGGAAGTGGCTAGGATGTGTCCATCTGGATGTACAAAAAAACCTTAACAGCTTTGCTTATTTTGGCCTCTAGATAGGAGCATCCTCACATTCCCACTCCTGTGTGACGGGGTGGCACTGAGTCCGATAGATCGGGTCACTGCAGATTTATTTTTGGCATGTAGCACACATGCTTTGTGAACATTTAACTAATGGGCTAAATACGTTACTGGGCTTCAGTGCTACTCAAAAATAGCCTCCAGAACACCTGGGCCGTGAAAGCCACATGTGACTTTCATGCTCCATTTATGGCTGGCGTGTGTGCTTTTAGCAGCAGCAGTCCCTCGTATCTCCAGTAGGTCTGCTGGTACATTGGTACGCATGTGACGTGGAGGTCAGAAAACTACTGGTAAAGATGAAAGACCAGATTGCCATTTCATGGGGTCAAAGAGCTCAACAGTAAGTAGTGTCAAGATCCAACTGCCGAATATTCTTACACGGGTGTGCGGTTTCTCCCGTTCACCAAACTCTGTTCAACTAAGTGCGTTGAGAAAGGTGCAACTGCAAGTATTAGCTTGGCAAATGTAGCATGAGACTGAACAAGCAGTGCTAATTGCCTACCTTAAGTCTTGCAGGAATCATCATCCCTGGAGTTCTTGGATGTAGCTCTCGGGAGGATGCAGAAGTCAAGCCATGTGGAGACGGGTGTCATGGGAAACCCCCAGTTTTCTACAGCCAGGGCATCCTCTGGCAGTCAGACGGGTTGGAAACGCAACAACATATTGGTGCAGACCTGAAATACTCATTTGTGTAAGCCCTTCATCTCCCACAGGAATTTGTCCGCGCAGGCAAGATCTGTGTTAATCTGGAGCCTGAGCCAAAAGACTCCTGGACAGTTTCTGCTAGGTGATAGGCCTATTACATGCTAAGCACACAGATGGGGAAGAAGGACTTTTTACAGCCTTGTCTGTTAACAGCTATAGTAAAATATTAATTAGTTGGACTTTGACTAGTTTAGTTCACACCATTTCCTGATTTAGACCATGTTTTTGGCAAGTGGAGTGCAATACATAAACTGCAGAAGCTGTTTCTGTTGTAGGATTTCAGAACCTATTTATGTTTAAACTAAAGATTATGCTACTGGTCGCCTGATAGTGCTTTGTCATTTCTAAAGAGCAATCCTGGCTATACGCCTTTTATACATATATTTAGAGGTATATCATGCTTTATGTGTATTTACGTATGAAGCAGTATTGAAAGAAAGACGGAGAAATGCGTTCCTCCCAGCATCTGCTGCCCATTAATTCCTGAACAGAAAATCTTCTTCCAGAAGGTGATTGACTCGGGAATTACCGTATTCTATAGTACAGGGTTTTCCAGGCTGTCACATCTGTACCACTATCAAGCCATGTACAACAGTGTACTATAAAGTTTTATATAACATTTCACAGAGCTGAACACTTCCATCACTGTACATCATATGTAGGAAATGAAATTGGGGAATCTCTCACCTCTGACATTCAGAGCTCGATTACAAGTCCACTGAAACCTATGAGAGTCTTCAAGAATTTCAGTATAGTCGAGGACATACCCTCAGTGCAGAAGGATCCATGGAATATTTTTTTAAAAGCCCACTGCTAAATTGTCTTTACTGGGGAAAAAAGTTCAGGAGGCAGCAGAAAGTAAAGTTTGCAGCTATCCTATAGATCTGCCCCATACCTGGTTAGTTCTGTCTGTCTGGCTTGAGTTGCTTTATCCAAACAAAAATAAAACTAGATTCCAGTTTTGCAATAGTCTTAATTTAAAGACAGTTTACAATGATTGGAAAGTCAGAGTTCACTGACAGTAAGGTTTCTGAGTAGACAACATAATTTAAGTACTGTTCCTCAATGAGTGAGTTTGGAAAGATCCACACTTTCC
The DNA here is from genome assembly GCF_949628215.1 of Phalacrocorax aristotelis. Lineage (NCBI taxonomy): Eukaryota > Metazoa > Chordata > Aves > Suliformes > Phalacrocoracidae > Phalacrocorax > Phalacrocorax aristotelis. The sequence continues at coordinate 67,596,852 of NC_134278.1, forward strand.
AAATGCTTCAATTAACCAAAGTTTCAGAAGATATTCAAGACTGTATTATCAATTTATAAATCCATCTGCCAACTAAGATCTCACAAAAGCTTATATTTAGATGCAAAGATTTTATTGCCTTCGAGCTAACAATATGCCTGATAAGCAGAGCACTTCTTTTAATATCTGGAGAATAAATATGGGCTGCTGGGCTTGTCCCCTATCAATGAAGCAAACCAAGAGATTCTCCAGGCTTTCATTGACTTAACTGGGAATTAAATCAGAACCTGTGCCAGAAGTAAAATGCAAGTAATTCCCCAACATTAAGATAGTGAAATAGCATTGTTAGTGGAGGTGTTCATTTGTGCGTTTTTTATCACTTAAATGTCATAACTGTAGGTTACTGGGACAAGCAGCTTTGCCACCACCACAAATCAAAGGCATCGTCAAAGAATGTCGGCGAATTTTTGCACTCACTGAATCTCATCTACTGTTGGGGAAAAAGTATCTGTGAGTAGTGTTCAAGAGTTACATTGATCCAGTTTCTGCCTTGCCCAGTGCCTTGATCACCAGGATAGTGCACTGCGCAGAGCTTTCTGAGACACCAGAATGACTAAGGATGAACTGTAACCATTCAGGAACAGCTTGTAACTGAGGGAAGTTTGGGAATGATGTTATAGTCATGAAGGGTGCTCATTTTAGGTTACAGTTGTTAACACATTTTCATGATTGATTGCGTAAAATCAGATTCTACCTGCCTCGTTAATAACCAATTTGTAATGCACAGGGAAGGGTAGACTGAGCAGTAGTGTCTGCCTTTGCATTCAGAAGGCTCTCTTAAAAGACTGCTATAAAGGGGTGCTTAAATAAAACAAATTTGCCACATGCAAAAGATTTCTTACCAGGCCGACCAAATTCTTGTCAACCTAATGAGAGGCTGAAAGTCTGTTTGCAAAGCCAGACTTGCTGCAAATGTTGCTACACAGGAAAATAATTGCGTGAAAATGGGAGCTCCAGAGTTCAGGGAAACAGTGCCCAATTTTGCAGAGGGAACACAGAGGTCATTTCGTGTGCATGCTCATTAAGGAAAGGAATTGCACCGGAATGTGGGAGGGTAGAGAATAAAAACTCAAAGCTATGTCTACAAGAAAACAGGCTAGTATGTATGCCACAGTGACTATGATGTATAGACACCTACTGAAATGATTCTAAAAATGTTAAGGATGAAAATTAGTTTTACTAAAGATCACAGTCACCAGAAGCAGTTTGTCAGCTCTCCCCATATTAGATTAGTTAGCTCTTAGCCCTGAGCGTGTACAGGAGTGCCTGCTGGACCCATGCTTTATTCAGGTTCCAGCTCAGCAAGACTCCTAAGTATACTACAGGGTTGAACAACTATTGTAATTTCCCCAGATTCTGGAGGATGCTGGTTTCAAGGCTGAACTGAAGTTGGTAGCCTTCAAGGCATGAGGTACACGCCTTGCCACAGGGTCCCATTGAGCAGTTCAGATACACGCTTTAAGGCATGGAAACACTCAAATCTGAGGAGGGTCTTGCAGATCCCAGTCTCTATCTGGGTAAGTTCCATTTGCTGTTCAGAAGTGAAACTGCACTGGGAGAAAGAGTGTTACATCTGTGGAGAAAGAAAAAATTGAATAATGACATTTGAAACCTGCTCTGTAATTTAGGGAGCAAGAATAGAGGAAAAACTGCCTCTTATACAGAGGCAGATGTAACAGGAGAATACAAGGGTTGCCAAAGATATATTTATGAATACTTCTAATTTTTGAAGGGTATTTTAAGGCATTTATAAGAAATCACTCTGTTGCTGGGAAGTAATCATGGTCCCTTGGACTTCCTTTCTCACCCTTTTTGTTTCAGGTGCCCGTCTTGGGCCTCATCCTGGCTGACTGAAATCCATGAGAGGTTTTGAGTAAGGCTGGGGCCTCTCTAATGCTGTATTCAAGCTGCACAGAGCAGAAATCCTGTGGAAATAACAGAAACCTTGGGTTTTAAAGAGTGTGTTGGGATCGTTTGCAGTTCCTCAATTTTTGATTTATTTTTACACTGTCGTGGGCTGGTAGCAATGTGGGCTTGGGCTAGACCAAAAGTGCTTGGTTTCCTCCGAAGTGTTGTGTTTGTTCACCTGCATGTGCCACTACTTCCATAAAAATGCAGTACTTAATACAACTCAAGTGTTTACACAGCACTGTTGTGAAGCAGGCAATAAATTACTTCCTTTATGGGTAGACCTGGGGGTACACACTGCTCATTTTTCTATTAACTGAATATTAATAATTAATGAAGAAAAGACAAAGAATAGCAAAACCAACTTGTTCTGCTGTTAGGATAATATAATGTTTACTGGCTGCTGTAGCAGGCCCTTTCCATCCTGCATGCACTGCCCTGTACACGCGCTTCGATGAAGGTCCTTGTGTGTACCACGGCAGTCTGTTCCCAGCCCAGAACTCCTGGAGCCAGCTCACACCATTTATGGGCACTGGTTTTATTAACTATATTATACAGAACAAGACACTCAATCCCATAAGGCCCAGCCTTTGTTGTAGAGCCTTGATGGGCAATTCCAAGTAACCCTCACCGGATAAACCTTTTTCCTGGTTGCCGGCTGTCCTTTGATGAATGTGTGTTTCAGGCAAATTCAGGATGAGCCACACCTTACTTCCTTACTGTGAACAACAGGGATCGCTCAACTCCTTGCTCCACCGTACTCTCCCGTCCTCCTCACCTGGGGGCTGAACCAGGACCCTTGGTGCAGCTGCCTCCCCAGCTCCCAGCTGGGGTGAGGAGTGAGGGCTCGAAGAGGCGCTGAACCGTGGGGCGGCCTGGAGGGCATCGTTGACAGGCTGTGGAAAGAAACAGAGCAGGCACTGGGTAAACAAGTATTGAAAAAGCAGCTTTGGTTTGGAAGATGCAAAAGGAATTGCTGAGCAGAGCAAATCAGGGAGTAGCACCATGGCTAAAAGTAGGAGAATCAGGCTGGTGAGCTCTATTTCCAGACTCATGCACAAACTCTTAAAGTTTGATAAGGCCCATAAACAGCTGGATTACTGTGATCAGGCTGACAGAATCAGCCCGATTCTGACCTCACACAAGTGCAAAAGAATTTCTGACTTTGTCCCTGTACGCTGTCTGCAGGTCTTTGGATAATACTTAAACCATGAACACAGTTCAAGGTTATCGTTTCACATTAACAAGGGTTGGCCGAGAGAGTAAAGTAACCAATTAAGAATTACAATGAGAGCCTGTTGGAGTGAAGTCATGGAATTTTCTCCATGAAACCTCTCGGTTACAGGCCTGGTCCTGCCGTCTTGACTCTGAAGGGCTTTGACGTTGGGGCAGGATTGCAAGCTTGAGTCCTGTGGGAAGGGGCTCGCTTACAGCTTCCATTGAAACAGCTTGCAGCTTTCATTCTCTTCTCTACAAGCAAAGTTTCACTGCAGCTGAGTTTCCCATAAATGGTTTCCACAGAATTAATCACTGGGTCTAAAAATGATTCAATTACCTTTTTCCTAATGTTCTGAGATTGCTTACAGGATGTGAGTTTGAATCCACCTGGATACTGGATACAAAGCATTGCATTTCTTCTCAAGGGAGGAATAACCAGGTTACCAGAAGAACAAGAAAATAACCTAAATTCATATTTCAATCCTGCCAGTGTGAGTTTTACTGTTGGGTTTTTTTTTAAAGGATATTCATTACAGAAATAAACTGTTTAGCACATGTAGTTGCTGCAGTTGTTTTTCCCATGTGTTAAAAATGTGTTATACCTGAAGTTAAAAAACTCAATCTCAGAATTTTACAGCTATAGTAGAAATCAGTGGTTAGAGATTTTAGAGCCAGGAGAGATAATTTTGATTATCTTCCTTGTCTAACGTGAAAATTGGGTTGTCAGTCAGGAATTCCAATAACTTTTGTTTAGGGTTTTGTTTGAGTTAGATTTCCTGCTGAAATTTAATACCTGCAAGGGCAAACAAAACTTTTTCTCACTCCTTATTGAAGCCATTATTTACTCACCGTTGCTGTGTGGTGGCATTTGAAACACAATACTTAATTGCTGCTTGAAGCATAGAAAAAGAGATCATTTCATATACTACACATTGGCAACTGGGGAGAACGGTGGCCATGATCTTACTTGAGACAACTCGACTATTTCAAAAGTCCTTAGCATGCACTAATGATATTGCATGCTGCTTTTTAATTTTGTTCCTGTAAAGAGGAGTTTTTTGTAACGTTCCTTTTTTTTAAATAAGGGTGCAGACTGAACTCTGAGACAAGAAAGAACTTTGTGCAAAAGTCTGTGCTGTTATCTATAGAATATTGTTTCTTATCTCTAGATTCGTACAGCATGGCTAAACCCACTACAGTGATGAGTGAGCAGTTATTTCAGACAACGGGGTGGAGGGTATTGAGAGCAATGCAGGGAAGGAGCACATTTAGATATCAGGAAAGATAATATAGTAGAAAATTATTCCTTGCTGAGGCATTGCTTGCTTGTGGGACAGCCTCCTAAAGGGATCCAGAGAATTCCCATCAATTTGAACACAACTGGAAAAAATGCTGTGTTGATAGAGATGGTTGCGCTGAGAAAGAAATAGAGTAAGTGCTACCTACGTTGCTTTCTGGGAGCAGCTTAGCTGCAGCTCTGCAGGATGCCTCTGAACCCTCCAAGGCACATCTGCTCTGTGGCGGGCCCCATCTGGGAGACCAGTGGCTCTCGTTGCAAGCACCTCCAGCTGTTACTCCACCCCGTGAATCAGCTGCACATGCACACCCTGTTTTGTTGTCATGTCTAAGGCCCTTTTGGCATTTTCCTGCCTCACAGTGTCAGGCAGGTGAAGGGGAGCTAGGCTAGCAGCCAGGACTCCCAGTTTTCCCACTCTGTGCTGCTGTCCTGCCTGGCACAGCAGCCATGGAGGGCTGACCCAGGAAACTGCCCCACAAGCCTGGTCTGCCATGTCTGCATGGAGTGGGCTGAGCCTGCAGAGTCATAGATTCATAGAATCAATTAGGTTGGAAAAGACCCTTCAGCACCACCAAGTCCACCACTAAGCCATGTCCCTAAGTGCCACATCTATGCATCTTTTAAATGCCTCAAGGGATGGTGATTCCACCACTTTGCCGGGCAGCCTATTCCAATGCTTGACAACCCTTTCAGTGAAGAAATTTTTCCTAATATCCAATCTAAACCTCCCCTGGTGCAACTTGACAACATTTCCTCTTGTCCTATCACTTGTTACTTGGGAGAAGAAACCAACACCAACCTCACTACAACCTCCTTCCAGGTAGTTGGTCTCCCCTCAGCCTCTTCTTCTCCAGACTAAACAACCCCAGTTCCCTCAGCCGCTCCTCATAAGACTTGCGTCCAGACCCTTCACCAGCTTTGTTGCCCTTCTTTGGACGCACTCCAGCAACTCAATGTCCCTCTTGTACTGAGGGGCCCAAAACTGAACACCGCATTCGAGGTGCGGCCTCACCAGTGCCCAGTACAGGGGGTTGATCACTTCCCTCCTCCTGCTGGCCACACTATTCCTTATACAAGCCAGGATGCTGTTGGCCTTCTTGGCCACCTGGGCACACTGCTGGCTCATGTTCAGCTGGCTGTCAGCCAACACCCCCAGGTCCTTTCCCTCCAGGCAGCTCTCCAGCCACTCCTCCCCAAGCCCGTAGCATTGCATGGGGTTGTTGAGACCCAAGTGCAGGACCCAGCACTTGGCCTTGGCCTCAGCCCATAAATCCAGTCTGTCCAGATCCACCCTTCCTTCCTTCCTTCCTTCCTTCCTTCCTTCCTTCCTTCCTCCCTCCCTCCCTCCCTCCCTCCCTCAAGCACATCAACCCTCCTGCCCAACTTGGTGTGGTCTGCAAACTCAGTGAGGGTGCACTCAATCCCCTCATCCAGATCACTGACAAAGATATTAAACAAGACTGGCCCCAAAACTGAGCCCTGGGGAACCCTGCTTGTGACTGGCCACCAGCTGGATTTAATTCCATTCACTACTACTCTTTTGGCCCAGCCATCCAGCCAGTTTTTTACCCAGCGAGGAGTATGCCTGTACAAGCCATGGGCAGCCAGTTTCTCCAGGAGAATACTGTGGGAAATGGTGTCAAAGGCTTTACTAAAGTTTAGTTAGACAACATCCACAGGCTTTCCCTCATCAACTCAGTGGGTCACTTTGTCACAGAAGGAGATCAGGTTAGTCAAGCAGGACCTGCCTTTCCTAAACCCATGCTGACTGGGTCTGATCCCCTGGTTGTCCTGTACGTGCCGTGTGATGGCACTCAAGAAGATCTGCTCCATAACCTTCCCCAGCACCAGGGTCAGGCTGACTGGCCTGTAGTTCCCTGGATCCTCCTTCCACCCTTCTTGTAGATGGGCATCACATTTGCTGATCTCCAGTCCACTGGGACCTCTCCGGTTAGCCAGGACTGCTGATAAGTGATGGAAAGTGGCTTGGTGAGCCCTTCTGCCAGTTCCTTTAGTACTCTCAGGTGGATCTCATCCAGCCCCGTAGACCTGTGTGTATCTAGGTGGTGTAGCAGGTTGCTAGCCATTTCCCCTTGGATTATGGGGGCTTCATTCTGCTCCCTGTCCCTGCCTTCCAGCTCAGGGGGCTGAATACCCTGTGGGTAACTGGTCTGACTATTAAAGACTGAGGCAAAGAAGGCATTAAGTACCTCAGCCTTTTCCTCATCCTTTGTCACTATGTTTCCCCCCACATCCAGTAAAGAATCAAGATTCTTAGTCCTCCTTTTGTTGCTAATTTATTTATAGAAACATTTTTATTGTCTTTTATGGCAGTAGCCAAAATAAGTTCTAGTTGGGCTTTGGTCCTCCTGGTTTTCTCCCTGCATAACCTTACAACATCCTTGTCCTCCCGACTTGCCTGTCCCTTTTTCCAAAGGTCACAAACTCTCCTTTTTTCCCTGAGTCCCAGCAAAAGCTTGCTATTCAGCCCAGCTCATCGTCTTCCCTGCAGGTTCATATTACGACACATGGGGACAGCCTGCTCCTGCGCCTTTAAGACTTCCTTCCTGAAGCACGCCCAGCCTTCCCGGACCCCTTTGCCCTTCAGGACTGTCTCCCAGGGGACTCTGTCATCCAGGCTCCTGAACAGGCCACAGTCCGCCCTCTGGGAGCCCTTCCCGCAGGCTGTCACAGACAGGCCTCAAAGACCAGTTTCCCCACAGAGCGTAGGCAAAAGCCACTCACGGCCCTAAGCCCAGAGCACCCGGGCACTGAACTGAGGCCGTGCCTGGGGTGACCGCGCTTCACCACGCTGTATCACAAACAGGTCATGTTACCCAGTGTGGCCCACTGTGAAGCCCTGATTGTAACAATATTTGAAGCACTAACAGCATTTGGCCTTAAAACTGAACTCTGCAAAAGAAGGCCATAGCCGACGTTGTACTTTAACCTCACTCTCCACCTGCCCTGGCGGACAGACCATGGTCAGGGAGAACAACACAGGGCAACCCACTTTCTCATAGCAAAATGGCACATGTAACAGCGTAGCATGCCTTAGAGGACAGTATGGGTCACCCACGTCTACCAGGTGTTTCCAGCTCTTGTGCTCCCAGATCCAGAATTGAGCTGGGGATGTATTTGGAGATAATCCAAGGCAAGTCTATGAAGGTCTCTAATGGACATATGTTTGTGCTAAACCTCCCAAAGCAAAGTCCGTAAGGCCGAATTATATCGTTGGGAAAACCAGACAAACTTCTTGGAATCAGAAACTCTGTTTCATGTCTGATTGCTGCAGTGACAATGTTTTTACCACTCCAAGATAATTAAACAAACTGAACAATTAACTCATGAGCCACTAGCTCTGGACTCAACAGATCCTCAACCTCAACAGCAGCATCTCGTCTTTCTCCTCCCACTCTATAAGTGCTTGAAGGTCAAAACAGAGCAGTGGACCAACAAACCTGGCTCCAAAGGCCTTGCTAGCAATTGCTGAGAGGTCACACAGATGAAAGCATGGCATAGAAGGTGATCATAAGCGTGTGTTATAGATCATCCACCCCCATCTTATATTTGTCTTTTATTACAAGAGACCAAAGAATTCATCACGTCACCTTTAAAAGACAATCAACTTGTTAGTAAGTGAAACGCTGAGCTGTGTTCCGCCTAGAAGCAAATCAAGTCTGTGTAAAATCCTGGTTATATCTGAGGCAGCACTTCAGCTCTATTTTGAAGGCTCAAGTGGTACTCAATTAGTACCTAGGTCCTGAGTTACCTGCTGCAAACAGGTGAAATTCACCTGCTATTTTAAGGGTAGCATAATGATATTATTTTCCAAAGTGTTTTGAGGAGTTGCTAGCCAACACGCTACAAGACTAGGTGTTTTTCTTTTCTGTCATGCGTCAGAGGTAATTACTTCACAAACTAGGTGTGTCATTGGGAAGCAGTGAAAACTCCCTTTGTTTCAGGTTGCCTGCATGCCTCAGTGTGGCAGGTGAGCAGTAATCAGCCCGATCCCCTTCTCCTCCAGCGAGGCCTCACAGAAGTTATTTGTTTTGGTAGCCTCTTTGTTTCTGAGTTACTGACTTTAAGGCAGCTGGGGCTGATTAGATAAGGTGACTGTGTATCTGCAGCCTTGACATAAAACAGATTTAGTTTGCCCTCACTGTTTAGTGGGGTTGCTGAAAACTAATTAAGGATATATGTAGCCATTTGTAAATTGTGTATGAGCTGTTTGCTATGAAACACAAATAGCTTTTTCTCATTAATGAATATTTAATTGAGGTACAGTTCCAAGTAAGCCCTTGAAAAATATCAGAGTTAAAATTCATGTCTGGTGAGAGTAGGCAGTGTTCTGCTTTGTTTAGCAATGTCACCCTGCTTATACCTGCCTTGTATTTGGTCTTACATCTTTATCAGTGCCCACCTGTTTTCGGCATTATTGTGTTATCACAGAGATACACAGAAGATAAACAGAAGATTTCCCAAGAGATAGGTGGATTCTTGTAATTCAGACTCCAGTTTAGTGTCTTATTCATCATACACTAAAGTCAAAATTACCCTCCTTTAACTGCAAGAGAAGTGTCCATTGTATATTCTCTTTTAATTCTGCACTGGCAGTTCCCTGTGCAGCCTGCACTGCAGCTGCAGTCTGAGTGGAACAGAAATAACTTTAGTTTCTAATAGCGCTTGGAAATGTTCTTGTCTACAGTGATGCAGAGTAGGAGGGCAAATGTAAGACCAATAATAAACAGCAGCCCCAATATTACATATTTTCTGTTTCTCTTGCTCTTGGATGCAGCTGTTAGGGCTAACCAGTCTTACACTACAAAATAAACCTTATCTCTAATGTTCAAAGGGGAAGAGGCCTTGTTGCCTAGAGCACTTAAATGAGGCTAGGCAAAATATGGGAAGAGATTCTGAAAGAGGCAGTCCTGAGTGGAAAAATAGGCTAGAGTGATACTTGGGACCTTCTGGACTTTACCTAGTAACCTCTGCATCAAGCAATTCTTTCTGTTTCAATGAGGGAAAAATAAGAGAAAATGGTCTTTTGTTTTGACAGCTGGTACCAAACCACACAGTAACACACAGCTTGTATTCCTGACTTAGCTGAGTCAAAAGCTATACTAGATGTTTTATATTGGCTCAGTATTTAACTGCAAATTGCATTATAGATAGTGCACCTTCTGGAACTGAATGAGAAACACAAGTACCAGTCAATGCAAACAACTTTCACAACTTATACTGAAAGAGCACTTGGCCATGGAGAGAACTGGACAGGAGGTAGAATCACTGTCATTCAGTCCTGAGCCTGGGATTTAAGGCCTTTCTAATGTTACGGTCTTCATTTGAGAATGACCAGGCAAAACTCAACATCTTAGTTTATGCTGAAAGTCAAACAACGTAGTCCTTCTGATCTTAAAAGGTGTGACTCAGCATGATATCACAGGAGAAGAAAATGTACGCTATGTCCATTAATGGTACCTTGAACTCTGCACTCTTATTTGAGCCCTGAAATTCTGAATTTTGGCACTCTTAGTTAAGTTGAAATAGCTTATTATTTGCATTTTTTAACTCTTACAGCCTCATTCCCACAGTGAGAGTGATACAGATGTCAGCAATAGATATAATTATAAAACAACGTGGAGTAAAAAAACTCCTGTACGTAGGCTGATGAATTATTTTTCCCTCTGTAAACCAGTGGGCATTTATTTTGCCTCTACCTTCCTTACCACTCACACCTGCTCTAAGCACACATCTGTGCTCCATTTGTGAGGCACATGAACTAAGTTAGTTGACATTACTTGACTTGCTGTTTTTGTCAACATTCTCTTTATACACCTCTAGTCTGATGTTAAAAACAAAAACAAAACTAAAAGAGCTGGTCCTTATAGAAAGAGTTCAGATTTGTAGGGGGTGTTTGCAGTAAGTGGCACACAGCTCTGCTTTTAATCAGATTCCAAATAAAAAAGCACAAAGGAATATATCAAGGTGGAATAGAGATTACTTAACCAAGGGAACTCCCTTCCTCTTTCCTTTCTTATCATAAGCTTTAAGATCATTATTTCATTTTGAGACGTAAAAGCTGTGTTGCCCATAGTTTCCATTTGCTTTCAGTCTTGGACAAACATGGCTGGATTTAAACGTGTGGTATAAACTCCACAAATTCAGTATGTCATGAACTACTTTTGTCATTTTACATGGTTTTAAACAATGCTTTGTGACATGATTGTTCTAATTCAATAGATTCAGAAAACTCTCAGTGCTTTTTCTGTTAGTTTATTTTTGTTGGTAAGACCAAGAGATGATTACCATAGATTTTCCTTCCCTGATCACATGCATGTCTAAATGTGCCTTTACTTTGGGTAATATTGTATCTATATTTTACCTATTGCTAGGTCTTGCCTTCCCCATCCATTTAAAATAATTTCTCAGTCTCAGCATACCCAAAATGTAAATGCCAAATTACATTTTGTTTCAGTCCAGAAGATTTTATTGCATACTTTGCATTGCTCCATGTGAAAGTTTCCTGTGGAAGAAGAGTGAAGAATGCATTACCAGAGTTGTTACTAAGATGACTTTCATGGGAACAGAAAGCAATCTGACCTTGAGACTTTTCAGAATTTTTGCTGAGGAAAGAAATATATTCATAATCATCTTTCAAGCTTTTATCTCTTTCTATTATGGGTAAGAACAAACCAGATAAAATCCTGAAGTCTTGTCTGCTTCTTTTTCCTTCTTACCACAATCGAAAATAATCCTTCATAAACTTCTCTACATATCTATTTCTTCATAACATAGCATGTCCTCATGGGGCTTCATGATGATCAGTCATAGGTAATCCCAAGGAATACTTGGGAGTGCAGCTGGAGAATAAAACGAATACAAAGATAAGGGTCTTCCAGCATGTAACCACTGGATCATTTAATGATGTTTATTTCCAGGCCTGAACCCACCTAACAATTTGGTAGTACAAAATAAACTTGTGAGAACCCACGCTTACTGGAAGAAACATTAACTGAACTTGGCAGCAGCTTATCATTTAGGAACAACCAAAAATGAGGCACAAGCTTCGCGCTCTTTTACCTCATATCTCCTTCAAAAGAAACCCAGAAAACGTCAACAGTGCTTTGTCAACAGATGCTGCTCCACTGTGACCTGAATTCATTGGGTTTTCAATAACCTCAGTGTGGGTAGCGGGGAACGAGCTCTCAGCACAGGCAGAACTAGAACATTCCAGGTCCTTGGCCACTCTTTCTCAAGTCTGGCATTTCAGGAATTATAGTGCCAAAACTTCAGAAACCGGAATAGGGAATAAGCTGCCTATTCAGTCACGCACAATGAAAAAGAAGCTATTGTCAATAATACCATACTTTTTTTCCCCCCTACAGCTCATCCAATTGACAACGAAAATCACCCTTTTGACTATCCTAGATGAGAGCAAATCTTGTTAAATCTGTAGAACGTGGCTGAGAATGTAGCAGCCTTTCCTTTAACTGCTATCCTGAATGTCCTTTCTTTTAACTGCTATACTAAATGCAGAGTCTGTGAGTTGTCAAGAGGACAGAGTTAGCTACTATAGATTTCCAGTTCATAAAAAAAAACACAGAGCAAAACTGGAAACAAACCAGCAGAAATGCTGCAAAACTCTTCCAGCTATGCCTTGCCAAAAATCCTAAACCTGGATGAAGTTCTCTATATGGAAAAACAAGGAGTTCAAGGCTGCCTCTTGCTGAGACTACTGATTTTGTAGGAGCCACCAAGGAGGGTGTTTTCAGGGCACAAGATTCCATGTTTCCCAGTTCTGGGATGATCTGGTTTAGGAAGTTTTACCTTGACTAAAAATTGGCTGGCACCAAGCCTGTTAAGCAAAACAGCGATAGGACTTGCTTGAGCAAATTCTGGCAAATACTTTGAATTCATAAATGTTTTACATCAAGTTGGAACGTTATTACAGATTGAAGTAGAACGGACAATTAAATGGGTCTTCTCTTTAAAACAGGGAAGGCAGGCTTGATGAGGATGACAACACACAGTGTGGTTAGCAGTCAGTAAGGTACAGGAACTGTTACAGTGAAGAAAACAGAAACTGGGTTCTGCTACTGACCGGCTGAGCAATCGAGATCCTTTCATCACCTCCTCTGCCTAAGTAATTCCTGTAAATTGTTAGTAATGCTATCCTCTTAATAAAGCAGGTTAAGAATAAGTGCTGGATCAGAGCAAATCCTAATCCTGTAACTTCAAGGCTTCATTTTGATTTGGGTCTTATGCTTAATTGTGAGGTCTGACGGTGCTGTAGTGAAGTGGCTATAAAAGCTCCCTTTTGCTTAGCTAATGCCTAAATCTAGAAGTAACCAAGTTCCATAGATTTTTCATGTGAAAATTCCCCCAGCTTCTACATTTGTGTCTGTTTTTTTTCATATTTGTATTTCTGCCCCAGTTTTGGTAGGGGTTGATTGCTTTGCACCCATTTCATGCCTGCTCCAATGTTTCCTCACCCAAACTCCAAAGCTGATTCAGTCTGTAAGCGTTCACAGATGATGCTTATCAGTATTACACATGGTGCCCAGGCTCTGAAAATTCAATATGCTGACTGTCAGGACACTCTCAGGAAAACCCGAAAACAGAGGGCTTCCATCCCCCTTCTGGTGGAGAGGGGAGCTAGACTGGTTGCACTGCATCTGCAAAGGATGAGTAGGCTTCTGTATAAAAGGGAAGGGGCTGGCATTATATACCATCCTATCCGTTTGCAGGAGAGGTGGGGAGAGAACTATAAAGAGCTCAGGGACCCAGCTATAGAAGGGAGTATATGGTATAAAAGACAGCTTACTACTCCACCTAACTGAATGTTTAATAAGGCACCGTGCTCTGTGGCCAAGGCAGTTTGAAAACGCACCTAACAGAAGGCGAAACCCTGTCCTGAAGAAGAAGGTGAAGGGGCTCTAATGTATGCTCCAAGCTGGCAATCGTTCTGGTTCCTTCTACAGAAGATGATTCTGCCTGTGTAAGCTCAACGTGTTCATGGTGCCTGGTTTTGGGTGGAGCAGTGTTGAGTAAGCTGGTAGTTATGGATACAACTGAGGTATCTACCTTTCCCCATGTATGGCAGGTGGTTGTGGGAGAATGGCATAAGGTTATGTGCTGTGGCAAACAGGAACCTAAAGATTGTATGTTGCCACACGCAATTATTAGTCATCTAAACTCCTTTTGCCTCTAGGTCTGTGTTGTTAGGAAGCAATACTAAGTGTTAAAAAAAAAAGGCGGGGGGGTGGTGGTGTTTAAGATTGGATATATAAGTAACATATGGAAACAAATACTCACCCGACTGATTCAAGACATTGAAGAGACTATGATCTATTAAATGAGCCATCACTCTGACATGGAATTGCTCCAACATGGAGCCCCAGGGTGATGCTCTCTGAGCCGAGGTTCAGCATTGGACAGGAAAGGATTTTGGGGATGGAAATCTCCCAGGATGGAAATGGGCCTCCCATTAGATCTGTACCCTGTTTCTAGGGTATGCAGACACACACACTTGTTTTGGCTTTTCTTTTTCCAGTAACAGACAAAATCTGGATTTTAAGACTAAGGAATGAAAATATCTCATCTATATCCTTTTTCCATACCCCAAAAAATCCATGCATGACTCTTGGGGATCTGAGTGACAGCTGCAAAAGCTGGGTTCTTACAGCACTTCTTACTTGGAACAGTCATTCCTTGTGCTTGGCAGTCTACACAAAACACTGCAATACTCTGGTCTGGTCCATCTTCAGTATCACCCCACTGAATAAGGCATGAATCCCAGCATAAACTTACCATTTACCAGAATAGCATAGAAAGTCTCCTCACAGATCATACTTTGTTAAATTAACCCAATCCAAGTAAATCTCAGCGTAATTGTTCCATCTGAAAACAGAGGCCATATTTGTTTCCCAAAGATGTTTGATCCCACAGCCCTTTTCTTAGAAGCTGTTTAGCTTAGGCTATTTCTTCTCACCTGCTGTTGCAAGCTGCCACCCCCATGGCCTCCTCTAATCCCCAAGGATCCTGCAACAGGAAAAGAATATAACCGTGACTTCTCTCAGACTCAGACTCAGCTTCCCACCCCTTTCTCTCACAGACCTGACACAGTAACAACTCTTATTTTAATGTGGCCCTACCAATTCCTGCCTACTGGACAAGTGATGGAAGACACTATTTGGATCTTCTCTGGTGCAGGAACTGTATTGTTAGGGCTGGATTTTTTGTCACCATCCCTTGATATTTCCCAGGCTCTCTCCCACCCTATATATTTTCCATTTAGTGGGCTGTTACTTGCCTTGGTCTGTGTCTCCCTTTCCTGACCAGACACTGCTTGAAGTGGGGATGTTGCAGACAGCAGCTTGGGTATAGGCTGTGCGATTTCCTTAACCTTACAGCTCAACTACATGCCATTGCCGGCACAGCCGACGAGCCATGTCCTGCAGGCTGTTTCCCATGACTATATAAATACAACATGCTCTTGTGACCAGCCAAGCGAGGAGATGCTGTGGGAGGCCAGCAGCTCCTTGCAGAGCTGGCAGACGCTTTATCTGCAGGAGTGCGTTCACAGATGAGGAGGCAGAAGGAACAAGGAGCAGAGACATCTTTGCATGCCTACAAGTAAGGCTACTTGGATGATCTTTTTTGCTCCTGACGAAATATCAGGGCCCACTGAAGTACACTCTTTTGCTTTCTAGTCTCTGAGCTTAGATGGATTGTCAAACTTTTCTCTCTTGCTGCCATTGCTGAAAGCATGCCGTAACACACAAAGAAGTCCTGTGTTTTCTTAAGTAATCATACCTCCCAGCTTTGGACTTCCAAGAAACAAAGCGACTATTACAGACTAGCAATAGAACGGCAGAAGTGCCAGTGCCCACCGTTACGAGGAACAGTAACTCGCTCCCCGTGCCCGGGGACTCGGCGAGCCCAGGCACAGCAGCCCTCTCTCAGATTCCCCTCCCTCCCTTCCCCCCCTAAGCCGGACACCTTCCCCCAGCCACCCGCCCGTTTGGGAAACGCCGTCCCCGCCACGCCGCGCCGTTGCGGCGGGCCGCACCGGTCGGTGACTCCCCGCTGGGCGCTGCGGGGCCCCCGGCGGCAGCGGCAGGTGCGGGCGTGGCAGCAAAGCTCAGCCCGGCCGCCATGTTGCGGCGGGCGGGGCGCGGCGCTGGGGGTGAGGGTCTCGGCTGGAGGCGGGTCTCAGGTAGGGAGCACAGAGAAGAGGCGAGGCGAGGCGGCCCTGCGGCGGCTCGGCTGCGCTCGGTGGCTCGCCGGGGTGGCGCCGCCGCCCTCGCTCCACCAGCACCTGTTGCCGCGACGGTTCGCAGGCGGCCCCGCCCGTCTCTCACCGCGCAGAGGGGCGGGAGGCTCCGCACCCAGCTCCCTCCTGCACCCCGCGGGGGGGGGGTGGCCGAGTGAGGCCGGCGGGGGTGGCCCGGCGGAGGGTGCCTAGCGGCTGGGCGAGGCTGGTGCCACGCTCGAAAAGCGCCGGGAGGAGGGGCGGGTAATGGCCGGCGGTCGTGAGTCACTGCCGCGGCCCCACCTGCGTACTTAACCGCCGCCGGGCGGCCGGCGCCCCACTCGTGGGCTGTGCTGGCGCTGTGGCCGGGAGCGTCTCCTCCTTCCTCCTCCTCCTCACAGGGCGCTCGGCTCAGACGGGGTAGCCGTTGCATGAACGTTTGTCTTGGGAGTAGGAGAAGCACCAGTAGCGCCTCAAAATGCCGAAGCCGGTAAGTGGGGTGCAGGGGAAGGAAGGCGCTCCCTGGGGCCGCACCGGGGCCCACTCGCGCCGGCGCTGAGGGGCTGCCCGAGCCCCGGCTCCTGGTGGGGTGGTCACCTCCCGGCGCCGCGCCGTGGAGGGGCTGAGCCGGAGCTCTCGCCGCGGCCCGACCCCCTGTGCCGGGACGGGGCTTTGCGCTTCGGATACCCGTAGAGGTTCTCCGTGGTACGAGAAGGGAGCGCTCCAGAAACAAATAACTGGCTAATTTGAGCAGGAGGAATAGTGAGAGCGCCTCGGGTGGGCTGGGGGCGCCTCGGGGCCTCCCCACCGCCGCGGAGAGAGGGGGAAAGGAGCCTGGGGAGCTGCGCTCGGGAGAGATGAAACGGCGCGTTACTCCGCTGTTCGCAGTGCTCCGCTGCTGGAAGCGCGCAGACCTCCCGAGCGACCCCCAGCAGACGAGATTTGATGACACTCCCACGTCACGAGAGATGGCAAAACTGTACTGCCTTCCATTTAGTATTTGCATGGTCTGTGTATTTATCTACAGTTCGGGTATTCCTCTGTAAACATAGGAGAAACTTCCTGTGTCGTGCCCCCAGCCGCCCCCCCCCCGCCTTTGCGATCTAAAAACTAAATGCTAGGGACTCTTCGTGCAGGTCATTATGAAAAACCTGTTTCTTCTCTTTGCATTTTTTATTGTTTTTAATTGAACAAACTTGGCTGTCTTTTTCATCCCTCCTTTTTTTTTCTTGACACCCCTCCCGCCGATTTTCTACAGGGTTATTTTTACTTGTTTTGTTTTAAAATCTGCTCTTCTGCTAGTTAGAAACAACAATTCCCTTGAGGGACTAACTGCCTAATGCAAAGCTTTGAGCAGTCATTGGAGCAGATGCACTTTTGAACTCTGAAGAGCATAATCAGAGCAGATTCTTGTTGCTATCTATTTTCAGTACAGGCAATATTTCTTAAAATGAAGTGTAGTGAAGGACTTACGTTAGTATTAGCTACACTGTGTGAAAATGGAGTAAACAAGCTTATCTTCATGGTAATAAGCAACTGATGTTGTACCACCATAACATTAAACATCTTTTTTTTTTTTTCTTCTCCAAAAAAAAAAGATTACTTATGTTGCAGTTTCTGTAAATCTAACCAAAAAGATGTGCTTGATCCTTTTAGCACCTGCTAAATCTTCAGTCTCCCTGGGTGTATTTCATCAGTAGGAGGTGATATATTACTTCATATTAAAAAATGTATACCAAAAGGACCCTTCTGCAAGTGGGAGAGCAAATACAGAATTTACAAAACGTGGATATAAAAGGTTGTGTATGAACACTCTCTCTCTGCCTTAATAGCCATTTTCTAATTACGGAGTGCTTTCTTGAAATATCCTGGTCAGAATAATCTGCAGTCCTGGTTTAGGACTAAATCATGCTGGAAGCCATGGATAGGTGTGGAAAAACTCCTTAATATCTTTTTAAAAAAAAAAAATTACAGCCGTGTTAATCCTTTTTTACCTGGCGTTGCTATGCTCGTATTCCCTCATAAAAGGTGATTTTTCGTTTGTTTGTTGGCTGACTAGCCAGTGAATAACAAAGGTGGATGGTGTAAACCACCTTCCACTGGGGAAGGACAGTTGCACTCTGATGATTTCAGAGGCATGACCTACTGGCAGGGATATATGGACAAGACTCTGTGTCAATAGTTTGTACAATGTAAGCACTTTTTTAAACTTGCAGTTCAGTAAGGCTAACTGCCACCTTGCTGTGAACAGAAAAGAGGAGTTTTGCAGAGTTTATTCTACTGAAACACACTGTTTGGTCTGATTGCTTCAGACTGAGTCTGGACTTGGATCCTTGCCAACCCAGCTCATTTGGTCTTAATACAGCTAAATAGGATTCCTGTCAGTTTGCAGGGAGCAGGGGGAGAGGGAGAACTAGGCAGAACTGTGCTCAGGATGAACGCTACAGCAGCCTTTGGCATGCGTGAGGAACAATAGCATAAACTCTGGGGACACACAGGGAAGCAGTTTTAGTTTCTGGTGGGTATTTGACATGGGTACTAAATATTTATGACCTGTGCTTGTTTGTGTGTCTTGTCTGCTTGGCATAAGTACATATGATGTTGCTTGGCAGACTTCATGCTGTTGTGGGTTAAGTTTGGCAAACTGGTCCTCAGTTGTCATCTTACCTTCACTTGTAAACAAAAGCAGAATTTTGGCACTGCCCCCCCCGCCCCCTCCAAAATCCACTAAGTTAAACCTTTATAGGAATCTTCTGTTTTAACAAAAATATGCAAGCACACGCAAAGCTCACAGATAGTGTTTGGAATTTATTCTTTAACAATAAAAAAATAGTAAGTCCATTAATGCTGGAATGTTAGTGATTTTGAATTGTAATTGAGTACCAAAGTGAAGTGCTAGAAAGCAAACTGTATTCCATATTCTGTGGTAACATTTGCTAACAATTAGTTGGATCTGATGCATGTCTACAGTGCTTAAAATAAATTTTAGCAACAGTCTGGAAAATAATTCTGAAATAAATATATTTGTTAATACAGGCAAGTGTTAATTTATAACACAGACATTCTGCCATGTGTAACAGTTACAAAGTAACAAAATCTCTCTGAGGTAAGCTATAAATATATAACTTCCTGTACCCGGTGCATAAGGGTTTATGGCTGGGAGTTTATCAACAGTTCAGGTACATAATTTCCATCTAGTCTGTAGAGGGGTTCATTAGGTTTTGCAGGTGGTAAATTATTTTGTAGGAAAATCCAAGAGATGTCATCTTGTCCAAATCTTGCTGTGTTATCTGAAAGCAAGTGAAATTCTAAATAAACTTATTTGCTCAGCCTTGCATATCTCCATTACTGGAGTGTCTGTGTGTTCTCTGCGTTTTTCCTAGATGCACATTACTAGTTTTTCTTTTTGACTCATTGAATGGATGGTGTTTTACCTGAATTATATCCTTGTGCAAAACAAACTAATAAATTGTGGCTAGAACAGCATGGCTGTGGGCTAATGAACATTGCTTACAGAAGGAGAAGGAAACATGATCTCGTTTCTACGGACCTGTTAATTTGATCTGCCCTACCAGCATTCTCTGTTACTTTATCGAAGGTGGATTTTTTTTGTTTTGGGGAGAAAGCTTAAATCTTCACAACAAATGAAGTCAGCCTTTTCTTAGAGCATTTGATGTAGTGTCACACAAGAACTTCTAATACTTGTGTGCATGTATATAAAACTGTGTAAAGAGGATGGCAGTAAATGCAGTCTAACTGCTTCTGGTGCTAAAGAGAAAATACAAGTGAATAATATCAAGCAGCACCATTTTTTATTACCTTTACTAATAGCCTGTGGTCTGAAAGCTGAGCATACTAATGAAATCTGCTAATGCTGTGCTGTTGTGGGGGAGGTATTATTGATGCAGATGGCTGCCATGTAAAGGGGATTGAAGGATTGGGGCAATAAGGTCCTGTTGCAATAGTTAAACTTGGGGCTGAGGGAAGAATA
This sequence comes from Phalacrocorax aristotelis, assembly GCF_949628215.1. Classification (NCBI taxonomy): domain Eukaryota; kingdom Metazoa; phylum Chordata; class Aves; order Suliformes; family Phalacrocoracidae; genus Phalacrocorax; species Phalacrocorax aristotelis. The sequence continues at coordinate 67,616,562 of NC_134278.1, forward strand.
TCCCTCACTATGTATGATAGAAGCATATGGATTAAGCAGTAGTAAGATGACTCTTGCTGTCCATATTGCCTGCAATGCATAGGGTTTCTCTAACAGAAAGCATTAGTAGAAAGTGCTAGTGAGACCTTTCCTTGAATAGAGGTTGCACTTATCTGTGTCCAGAAGAGACAAATTTGAAGCAGAACCTAGAGAAGGGTTTTGGGATGACTAGAGGCAGAAAGCCACCCCATGTTAAGGGAGTGCCTGGCTAGTTTAGCCTGGTAGAATTAAACAAGTAACCTCTTCATTCACCTGTATAAAATGTAAGGGGTCTAAGTGCCAAAGGGGAGGAAGAACTGCTTTTACCAGAACTTGTGGTTTAAAAAAAAAATTCTCAACCTGAGAGCAGTTAAGTGTGTGTGGTGTTTTTTTTGTGGGTGGGGTTCTCCCCCACCACCTTGTTGGTCTTATTAGGAGGCTATTCCAATCCCTAACATGCCTTAAAATAAAGTTTGAGAAGGACACAATTTAATGCTGCTGCCTGTAGGAGTGAGGAACTGGAACTGATGACTCAAAAGGTTTTTCCCAGCCCTGTGTTGTTAATAATCTGCTAGTGTGTGCTAAGCATTAAGTGGTTAGACAAGTCCTCTATACCTGTGTGGTGCTGAATATACATGAATTCTCCAAGAAGAACTGGAAGACAGCATGCAAATCTTCTGCCAAACCTTTAGCTGTCTGTGAACAGACTATGGCATTAAAATTCGACAAGTTTATGATTAGCCAGACCAAAGAGCTACAAATGTAGTGACAGGAATTTATTCTAAATACAAATAACAATTATTATTTAATAATTATTAATTTATAATTAAATTATATAATAAAAATTGTTTCCAGATCTACCCAATGTATTCTTGACTGTATATCTCCTAACTACACATAGCAGTTTTATCTTAGAGTTCTTCACAGCAGATTGCTGTAACTGGACTGAAATAAAAATATTTTTTCATATCCTTAAGTGCTCATAATTAGTTAAAATACTCTTAGCTTATGGGTAGCTATAGATTTAGTCAGGAGTAAAATCTTATCCTTTCCTTGTAAGCGCCAATTCCAGTATATCAGATGGTACGGTGTACTTGATACCAGGAGGTGTATACCGTGGTGCAAAATGGAAATGTAAGGATGCTTTCATTTGCCAAATGTGAGGGCTCCTGCTCATAGCTGCAAAAGAAAGGTGGAGGTTTCTATTAATAGTAAATTTAGGGAGTTGTTCACAGATGACTAAAGTTATAAGAGAATGAGCTCACAGTTGTGCCAAAAACCTGAATTACTCCATGAGCTGAGTAAACATTTCTGAGGGCAGTTTGTTCTGGGATGTTCGTTGCTGCAGAGAAATCAAGGGTGTTAACTGTTATGCTAGTCACTACTTAAAGAATTTCTTAGCCTTCTTAAAGGGCAGAGGAGGGGAGATAAGCCTTCCTGTTCTTCTCCCTTCCCCCGCCCACATGAATGTCTTCCTCTGTCCACGAAAAAAAAAAAGCAGCTGCGGTATGTCAGGACTTTTTGAGAATAAGACTTCTTGATGACCAGTGAAGATTCCCGTGTCAGTGTTGTTCTTGTTTGGTACTCTGTGTCCAAAGAGCTTTAGGCACGCTGTAAATCTCATAATCACTCAGTTGACCTTGAAGGAAGGCAATGCTGCCTAGGATCACTGCGCTGCATGCTGCGTTAAGTAATGTATTTTAGCTGTGTTGTGTGCTTACTTTGAAGCCTGGTTTCAGCATTAGATAACATGAGTTGAGAAGTACAGCTCTTTGCAGAAGCAACTGAAGTCTCTGGCTTTTACTGAGCAGTGTATGGGATCCTTTCCCCTAGGAAAGGGAGAAAATTGTTGATATGTTTGGCTGGAAACAAGGTGTAGCTCAGTGTAACAGCTAACCATATTGCCTCTATATTGCTCATCTGTTCAGATCCAGATTTTGTTTTTCTTTTTAGTTCTTTCTTCATAGTGGGGAAAAATCACCTGCCTTCACTGCATCTGCTCTCATCTTTGAGAGGGTGTGAGTAGCAGCCATGTGCTCAGCTGGGACTGATGAGCACCTGGTACTATCAGCTGTCAATTAAAATAAAAATCCTGAGTCTAAGAATTAAAATGCAGGACTCTTATCTTCTAATTGAGTAAGGAAGAGAAACTGTTGCTTGGTGACCAAGGACTTGTATTTGGCTCCCTGCCATGTAGGCTCAATGGAAGAGGTGCTGACACCCCTATACAAGGTTTGTAGCCTTCTGCTAGCTTTGAGAAGGGAGTATGGAATTGCCCTGTTTTGAGAGTTATTGTGTGCTTGCTCGTGAAAGTGGGAGGGAGAAGCTCTAGCTATTGTCTAATACATCACTGTCACCATCTCTTCCTCTCTTGATTTTGTATGAAAATGTCCGTGTTTGCTGTGGTTGTTCAGACCTCACTGTGGAATGTGTGTGAGAGGGGCTCCTCTGGGGATGCAAGTGGATGGACATCCAGTTGATGAATCTTGAGCAGGCTTATGAAATGGGTCTAGAGCTGCTCAGCTGTGCCAAGAGACCACTGTTCTGCAGATGTAGAGAGCAGATCTGTGCGCTGCCTGCTACCCGAAGAAGTAGAGATTAAAGAATCTCACATTTGTATCAAGGTGCCTGAATTTAGCCTGGACAGCCCAGCAGAGGACTTCAAAATCTGTACTGTAGGATCTGGGCTTGAGAGTTCTTTGTGGGAGCTAGAGTTATTCTTTAACACCTAGCTGAATACACTTTAATTGTGAAAGCTTAGCTTGCTTAACTTTTTGTCTTTGTAGAGATTAGTGATTAGAAAAAGTTCCTGGTGCACAAAGTATGTGGTGTGAGTTGATTTGCATAATTGATACTCGGTGATCTCAGTGTGGGAGAGAATAGCTTTCCCCTTTAAGAACTGACACAGCTGTGCAGCCAAACTTTTGAAAGTTACCTTTTCTGCCCCCATTGTGCTCTGGATACACTTTGGGAATCACTGGTGCATGATTGTTTGCCATCACACATCTATAGTGGAAGGCCTGTGAAGAGTTTCTTCTCAGAAGCCCTCAAGCTCGTTTAGGGGTCAGGAAGGGGTATTTTGCTGATCCTTCCAATCAATTTGCCTGTATGATCTCAAGAGCAATCTCTTTCTGCTTAGGTGACATTCCAGACTGGCAATGACCTACCTTTATCTGGGAGCAAATAGTACCTGTTGCATACTGTTTGCAGTACCTTATTGGGAAGTGTAAGCACTGCAGTGTAATGGATGTAGCCCAGGTTATCAAGCTATCAGAGGTGATCACATCACATATTCCCACTCATAAATTTCACAAATGCCATGCGGTATGTTCCACTGAAGTCCATGAGGTAGAATGAAAGAGCCTGATTATGGGACAGGTAAAACAGAAGGATGGCCTATCAAATCAATAAATCCCTCTTTGAGAAATGGTTTAATATCTAGGATGCAGAATGAACATACATCATTACTGGGCCTTGTGTGACTTGTTACACCACTATTTCTTCTAAAGTAAATGGAGTTCATGTTCCTTCTCTGCTTTGACTTCTATAAGAACGTGGCTGGCATTGCTAGGCCAGGCAGGAAACCCCTGTAGTCCATATACTATTAGACTGATGTGCGCCAAAAGCTGATGCCTGATGAAGAGTATTTCAAAGATATGCACCATTGCTTTCCTCTGAGCTGCTGAGGTGTCTGAGGCTGAAAGTTCCTATATAATGAGTTACTGAACGGATTTCTGTGAACTTGTCTAGTCTCCCCTTGAAACCATTTTAACTCCAGCATCCACAGTAAGCTTTAACAAAAGCTGTCCTAGATAACCTTCACATTGTTTGGAAAGTTATCTACAAAACTCCTTGCTACAGCACTATTTGAAAAACTTTTTTCTTATTCAGAATGTTGATGCTCTGTAGTTATTCTGTTGGTAGAGCAATGAATATGTGGTCCTTGTCCACCCGGTTCATGTAACTCATGAATTTATATGCCTCAGTTAATTTTCTTCCAAACTGAGAAAGTCCCAACCAGCTTAGCTGATCCCTCCATGGAGGTTATTCCATGCTTTTGAACATCCTTCAGCTTCTTCCAGTTCACATCTGATGAAAATACTGCTTTTCATCCTGCAGTCTCTCTCTCTGGGAAGAGGATAGTTGTTGAGAACATTTCTCCAACAGTTGGTTCTTGGTCCCCTTAAACTCTCAGGGCATAATCCTGTAAGAGAGTAAGTCATAGACTCTCTGTGTGTTCACAAGGCCCATCCTGCTCAAGTATAATGTGCCGTTCTTCCACCTCAGAAGAAAAATCATTGTACCTTGTGCTGGTACTGTTCATACAGGGTCTATCGAAAGTGCTGGGAGCTGTGTGCCGACAGGCTGTGTTGTTGCCAGGTGAGTATCTGTCAAACTTTTGACTCTTCGTAATGGCTCTGGGTTTTCCATGCACATTACTCTCTATAACATATGCCTCTGCATAAGCATTGGAATAAAAGGAACCAGTATTGGTGCTCAGGTTTGGGGGAAGCTCTGGGGCTATTATAGCTTTTATTTAGATTATTCATGCCTTCAGACCCTGGTCCTGTTATTTGCAACTTGGTATGGTGAAGTTCAGCTTTTGCATAAATTTTTGCGTGCCTGTTGTTGCCAAATGAAAAAGCCAAGGAACGGTACAAAGTGGTGTTTGTGTTCTGGATCAAGACTATAAAGTACTCAGGGTTTGGGGTTTTTTATTTTCCCTTGCAGGGATTGTGGAAGGATCATATTACTTCATGTAGCTGACTTGCATAAATATTAGAGATGCTAAATTGTTTTAAAGACTCTAAAATTATAATAAAACGTGAGATTTTAAACCTCTATATTATATGCACTTGGCCCATGCTGATGTTTCTGATGGAAGACCACAAAAGGTGGTCTGAATTATTCTGGACTCTGAGTGCCTTCTTGAGATAAAGCTTATTTGAGGATTGGTTGTGGGGCTTTTTTTAAACTTCATGTGTAAAGCCTTAGTCTCACAACTACATTACATTTAATTAGATGCAACAGCTGCCATGATAAAACAGGCTGTGTATGAAGGAGTTTGATCCAGCGGCCTGTAGCCTACCTCTATATTTATCCTTTAGGTACAAAGGACCTATTGTTGCTGCAGTCAGTGTTCCTAACATCCATTGAGGGCAAATGGCTCATCCAAGCAGTGGTGCTGTGTTGAGACTGCTGTCACTGGCTGTGTGTTCCTTCTTTGAAGACCAGACTGCTGCTTGTACGCAGATATTTTGACAATGCTAATAGACTATTCTACAGCATCAGTCTTTAAAGTGAATAAGCACAACCATAAACCCTCCTGCCACTTCTTAGCCTTGTTTGTGTTCAGAATCAACCATTCCTGCAGCCCTCAGAGAAAGTAAAAGCAAGTGTTTCGCATGAAAAACATCTAGGCTCCCTAAGTGTACCGGGCTTTGTTTAAGGGCAATAGCCTGTGGCCTTTCAGGCTTAAGTTGCATTGCTTTACGGCTTGTCAGAACCTAGGGCTGTCCCTAGGTAAGTTTTGATTTAAAAAAATATGAATTTTAAAATTTTAAAAGGCCTCTGTCTCTCAGTTTTTCGACTTCTTCAGAACTCGAGACAGAACAATGTAGTTTGCTTTTTAGGAAAGAGTTGGGGGAAACTTTGTTGGGTGGAGAAAGATATCCTCCCCCCCTGCCCCAGGAAGAGTACTGGATTGGCTTCACTGTTTCTGAGCCAACCAGAGGTAGAGAATGCCGGAAGCCTGGCTGAGGTCTAGTCATTTGGGAACCAGGGCCATCAGAGATGCAGGGTCACACGTGCTTGCCAAACCTGCATGAAATCTTCATGATCTTTTGGCATGCAGAGTGTTACTGCTTCACCTAAGATAAAAGACTGAATTAAAGCTATGGCTGCTTCTTAGCTTTTTGTGCAGATGCCTGCTATGCAGTTGTTATATGCTGAAAGAAGATATATCAGGCTTTGGTTAAGGAAACTGAGGTAGGCATGTAATTTAGTATGGCATCTTCTTCTGCACAAATAAACTAAAAAAGTTTGAATTTATGTTCTAGGATTATCTTCATGATTAATTATAAGGAAGGTTTCATGCTATCTCACAAAGAGTCAAGTGACCTGGCTGCAAAACCAAACTCAGTGGGTTGGCTTTCTTGTGATCTGCTTGTGTGTGCTATCGGCGAGGGGAAAGTTTGTTCTGACAATTCAACCTGCTTTGCTAAAACTGGAATTTCTGGATGATTCCTCAGATCTGGGTATTCAAGGTTCTCCTGCCCATATGAATGCGCGCACACGCACGCACGCGTGCACACACTACTTCATCCAAAAGAGTCTCTAGCTTTCAGATTTCACTTCAAAATTATTCTTGGCTTCCCCTCAAACTACTTTTCTCTCTTCAGAAAAACTTCCACAGAAGTTGTTATAAGGCTTTTTCACCTTACACAGAAGCATCAAATACCTGGGCTCCTATTGCCTTGAGTAAACTGAAGAAATTTCAGTTAAATATAGCTGATATACTTATTGCTCCTAAAATGCTGAGGATTACTACCCAAAAATATGGTTGTATAAGCTGTTGCATTAAAGTTGACTAATAGTAAAGGCTAACAACTGTGCTGGACAATTTTAAAGTAACTACTAGCTTTCTAGATTATTATATACAACTGTATTTACCCTCAATGGTATTTGCCCCTCTCTCATGAGAAGGTGAGCAAGGTTTTAAGGAACAAAGACCAGCCTATTCAACTTTAATTTTACCCGTTGCAAATGCAGCAGTACCTAATTCTGCTTCATAGACTCCCAGTGGAATGTGACTTAATGTTCCCATTTATTTGCAATGAGGAAGCAATGTTTAACACAATGAGATCTGAAATGGAACACGTCCTTCATTTTGCCATCGGGTCTTTTTGATTTGACACGGTATGCTGAGAAACTGGGTCGGTTAAATCAGTGCAGTGAGCTTGCCTTCTCAGTCAAGTGGATGCCAATGAGGCTGTCGCCCTCTTCATGTTTTGTGAACTGATGAAGCTGTTTTCTCCCTTGTTAGAAAACTGCATGCTCTGCAGTGTGGAAGGAAACGCTCAGGACTGTTTTGCTGTGCTGCCACTGCCCTCTCTGAAATGCTAAGTGTTGGGCAGGTAGTGCAGAAAGGGTTCTGGCACGGGAGCAGGGGATGAGTGCGTGGATCATACTGAAAGGCTTTCTTCAGTGTTGTGCTGTACATCTCCTTTCTACTCTCATAGGAATCAGATTCTTCTTCCCACAGAAGAGAAATTGCAGGTTTGTCATTTGCCTTCTCATTTTAGCTTCTTGGACATGCTTTAAGTTATAAAAGTGTAGCACTGGGGAGGACTTGAACCTATGTTGTCTGAAGGCTGCGTGGAAGTGGTTGTACAGTATCCCAATATCTTACCACTCCAGCAATTATTGTTTCTTTTCCTGTTACCCAGCCTGCAGAATAAGAGGGTTTTTTGTGTTTTCCTCCTTGTGGGTTTCTCTATAAACTGTCTTCTCTAGAAATACTTCATGTTTCAGACAACTGCCATTTGGAAGAGCTTAGGGCCATGCTAACAAATCAACTCCAGTTTGAAACAAAACAAAACAAAAAAACTTCAAAACCAGCAACCAACCCAAAAAAGCCTGGCCTGTAGTTTAGTGCAGACTTTTCTTCATTAACTTGTTCTCTTCCAAAAGAAGCATTCAAATTTGGGTGACTACATTCCAGATGGCAAGTCATCAGGCAAGCAGAATAGTCACCTTCTGTAATGCATCTGGTGACAACTATGCTCAAGATTGTAATTTTTCCTTCTATGCAATAGCATCACACCAGGAAGTGTGGTATTTTTCTGGGGGTTTTAATAGACCACATCCTTGTCTGTATCCTTCTGTAGCCTATTGTTTGCAAGCCTGTAATCTGTTCATCTCTTTGTCTGCCTCTTGTCCATTCTCACCTCTCCAAGTGTAACATCTGTAACTATTTATTAGACCTACCAAGATACTTGAATTCTAGCCCTGTCTTCGTAAAGAGGGTTTGGGTTTTTTTTAGTTATTGACTGGGTGCTGTTTGTGGCCTTCTAAGTGTGCTCTGCCTTTCAGGGACCGTGAGATTACTTAACTGCATTTTCTTACATCTTCCACCTTGCCACACACATCCCACTTTCAAGGTGTTGGCCTGCTATGAAAAGGTCAGAATATATGTCCCTACTGTCACTCTATCACAATGAAGATGCTGAGTGCCACTGGGAAGGGAGTGGATAGAAATGATCATTGGCTTGGTATTCATGACCTTGTCTCCTGCTTTGACAGAAGCTATGGAGAATTTATGTGCACAGCTTGTCACTCAGTTGTAATTTCACATGGCTCAGATTTGTTGTATACCTAGTCTATGTCATATGGGACCACATCAAATACGTTACTAGACGAGGTCTGGTCCATCAGGCAGGTTATGTCAGAGAAGAAACACAACTGGTTGCAAATGCTGTGTTCTTGACATGGAATATCTCAAGTTGGAAGGGACCCATAAGGATCATCGAGTTCAACTCCCTGTTCCTTGCCGGACTACCTAAAACTAAACAACGTGGCTAGGATGTACGTGTTAGTGTTTATAAGTGCTAAAGAATAATATAACATATTGAACTAATATCTCCAGTTTCTTGGGTTATTTAAGCTACTTACCCTCCCAGAGTTGTCCTCTCCCTTCCACAGTCTCCTCGCAGAACCATTAGCTGTTTACTTCAGTAAATTGCAGGAGACTGAGAAACGCAGACACTGAAGTGTTAGCAGGTCAGCTCTGCGCTCTGGAGCCTCTAGGGTTTTTTCCCTAATCAAAGTTGAAAATTTTCCCAAAATGGTTTCCAGAAGCTGAGACTACACTTACTCCATCAGGTAGCACAATATCTTTCTTTTTTTTGAGCCTGGAACCAATGAACACTAACACATGGAAGGTGGAAGAATAGAGCGCAGTATGCTGCTGTATGAAATTACTTTTCGTATTACCCGATACCTGATCACTACACTTGTGTATGAACAGGTCTGGTTGCTAAGGTTGAAATGAAACTACTTTGTCCGCACAGATGCATTGGAACTCTGGGCAAAAATTATTTCAATAGTAGTTTTTGCTTGTGTGATGGAAGAGTAGGCCTGCAGAAGCGAGGATGCAGCTTTCTTAATAGTCTTCTCAGTACTACTGTTTTTTCTTATTTCCTGTTAAGACTGCCGTATTCCTTCAGCACGAGCATGTCCATGTGCTATATGGTCAGTTTCCGTATGTGCAAGAAACTTTACCAGGCCTGCGTGCTGTTTTTCACAGTATGTGCTGTGCAGGTGCAGCACTTCAAATAACCCTTATCCCCTCTGTGCTATGTGGTTGACCTGCTTACGTGTACTAGCTACTTGCTTGGGATTTCCAGACACCAAGTGACTGAAGAAAGAAGGCATGCCTATCTAGGTTTCTCCACTATCATAGCACTAATTGTCACGACTTGGAAAGATACTTCACTAGCATTTGCACTTGTAAACCTGCTATTTAAGAGACCCTGGTCTTTATCCCTCCTTGGAAAGAGGAAGAAAACATTCCTGAGCATTGTCTCGAGGCATTTAGGGTTGCATAATGGTAATGATATGACACGTTAAGTACTGGTTTGTCTTGTATAGATGGGTAAAAGTTGGTATTTACTGCCCTTTATCTTATGGATTTGCTAGAAATAAATTGTAAGGTATTTTAAATGACTTGTGCAACTTCGTGGTTTCACTGAACTATTTTATTATGCAAGTGAACCTAAGGCGCATTGGATTTCATGCATCAGGATACAAAATATCCATGATAGCTTACTACTGTGAGGGCTGTGAGCTTTTTCCTGTTCCACCTGATGTTTTACAGTGGGGCAGTTAAATATCAGGAGGTGGATGGTCAACTTCAAAGATACCATGATGCCTGCAACCAGGGACGGATTCTGGACCAACAAGTCGTAGCTCAAGATTCAGACTTTACAAAAAATATTACCTGTGCATGCAGTGTCCAACACACCTGGTAACTGTGTCTATGAGAGGGAGACACTGGAGAGGCAGTCATCTTCAGTTTGTGTCTAGGTCTTGAATCTTACACAGAGAAGATGAGCTGGCTGGCAGTGTAATGCCTCCTTAAGAGATAATGTTTTCTGAATGCTTTTCAAATGGCACTTTAATTTTCCAAGTTAGACAGTGGGTGGTGCACAGTCTCTGAAAGGCTGCAGTGTCCCATGGATTGACCTACTGACTTAGCATTAGAAGAGTCTTAGCAAAAAAAAAAAAAGGTAATAATAAATGCATAACTCAAGGGCACTGCTAAAGCAAGGAAGATCCCCATTCTAACTACTGAAACTTCTAGTACAAGAACTTCCCATAGTGTTATGCTTATTTAAACTATATTGTGCAGGTCTCTCCAGTTCCATCTTTCATTTTACTTCTGCTTTCCTGTCACAGTCGGAAAGGTAGGCAACATGTTACAGTCCAACCTCAACAGTCTGAAGTCATGGAATTAGTGTTCAGTCATTCAGTTTAGTAAGGTTCTGTTTCTTATAATTCATGGAGCTTTTATTCCTTTTAATGCAAATGGAATTGCCTTTTCAACAGCATGTTCTTCCCTTCTGGATCAAATTTGTGAGCAATTTTATGGACCCTAAGACAGGGGAAGATGAAAATCTCGTGTTCTGTAATGTTTTTGTACACACAAGCAAACTTTCTAAGGCCCTATTTGTCATTAATTTTAAGTACGTTAGTCTCAGACGTAGAAGTATAATCATAAAGTGTTATGGCATCAGCCTTTTGAGAAGGAAGTTAGATCTTAACTGTCTAGGATTTTTAGCATGCTATGAGCATTTTAAAACTCTTACTTCATGTATAACAGCCATGTGCTCTATTCCCCCTTCCAAGCACCTGTGTTCTGAAACAATTAAAAACTACTTTCTTTTTGGTTATGGCTTCCATTTTGTCCTGGGATACTGCCAGGATTTGGTAGGGATCTTACAAATGGCCTGCCTTGCCTACATAGGGTAATCAGGACTTCACTGGTGAAAGTTGTCTTAACTGCATCTTGCTCTTTTTGTTGCTGGTAGAAATTAGCCCAAGTTGTTCCCTCTTTTTCCTCCCCAATAATGTCTTGAATTGTTTGGCACCTTAGGTTTTGATTTAATCGTCTTGGCGCCATGGGGAGTTTCATGTGGTCTGAGCTGAATGACAAACTTACCTTCTCTCAGCCTAACAGACATCGGGGTTTCTTCAGACTGTCTAAACCAGGGTTTCAAGTGGGTTAAGCTCTGTTTGCCTGCTTCACTACCAGCTTCTCTGTGGCTAAAAGCTTGTGTGGAGTGGTTGTAGGACATCTGTTTAGAGACACTGTTAAAACCATTATGTTCTTCTTTAAATCAAGGCTAAGGTTTAATGTTGAGAGGTAAGAGGACTTAATATGGTAGGAAGGAGACTCAAAGGATTTCCCCAGGCAGTCATGGACTCGACATGACAGCTGCTTGAAGCCCTGTCTCTTCTTGCTCTGCCTGTTGTGTAGCCAGCAGTTTGTCTGTCTGAGGGCGCACCACGGAGTTCCTCTGTATCCTGCCCTGCTCAGCCCTTTGAGAACAGAGAAATTAACCTTTACCACATGCCCCAAGTGTCCTTGAAAGCTTTTAGATAACCAAGCAGTCATGTTCCTGCATGCTTTATGGCTTTAAATGATTGAAGTGGAAAGCAGATTACTTCAATTTTTGGTCTTAATACTAAAATCATTCTTAAAAGATGTAGCAGGTAGATAGCTTTACCACTTAGCTTGCTATGTAGCTGATCCTTTAGTAAGGAGTCTGTATCTAGAAAGGGTCTTGTAGGGAATATAGAGTACTCCCCTAGAAAAGGGAATTTACCTTTTGGTTTGTTTTTTTTTTGAACTGGCACATAACTGCTAAGGAGATAGAGTAAAAGATGAATGTATTAGTACTGACTGGAATTCTGTGCCCAGCCAACACCCTGCAGGTTTTCTGGTAAGGAGTGGGAAGCACATCCTTTCAAGTTCTTTAGCTTGTAAAGTAATACTTATTTTACACCCACTGTGGTGTTTCAGACAGAAGTGCAAATAACTTGCACAATACAAAACTGTGGATTATGAGCATATGTTTTCTTGAAGGGGGTAGAAAGGGATTAGAATATGATTAGGGATTTATTGTTGAGAGGGATTAAGCAACAGGAGCTTGTTAAGGTCACATCTTCAAATTGCAGTCTTGCTGTTCCTGAGAATTTGGTATCTGAATTTCCCCTCCCTTGGTACACTGGAAACCCTGTTTGGGAAACCTTTGGCTGTTAAGGCACAGGAAGAAAGCCTTGAGCATAATTCCATGCTCTGTTATGGATCCCAAATGCTACAGTATATATAAAATGTTGGGAAATTGTCATGAAATCTTACCTGCCTGTAGCTTACCTGTTGTCTGGCCTTGTTTTTACATGTCCGCTTTTTTTCCTCTTTTCTTTAAAATACCAAGCTACAAATCTAACTTGTTAGTAGAACTGTACTACACAATCATCCCAGTTTGGGGGTTTTTTATTTATTTTGGGGCTGTTGGGGTTTTTTACGACATAGTGTAATATTGCAAGCAATACAGTCTCCTGTAGTCAGAGCAGTTGGAGATAATCCTTTTCTGATTTGCCATTTTGCTGGTCCTTATGCTATTCCCTGCAAGCTTAGTTGGTTCTTTTGCCTCTTGATTAACGGCTAATAGACTTTTTCTAGTCATTAAACACTCTTGCCTTCTGCATACAGTAGTAACCTGTCTTGCAGTCTACTTCTGCCATTGCAGTAAACCTGGTGACGTCGTTTCTTCACTAACAGCAATAGCTTAGTGAACTCTTGCCCTGTAGTATCATTCAGTACCCATAACTGCTGTTTTTGTGTGCCAAGTAGATTTTTATGAGGGAAAGAATGAATGTTTATCAGGTTAATGCTGATTGCTTTGTAAGAATAATCTGCAGCCTTTTGCCTTTAAAACCTCAGATTAATTCCAGCTCTAATATAATTTAACTTCCATTTATAAGTCTTAAATTTAATTTAGTCATTAGGGCCTTCCGTAATCCAAAGGATGGCCTGCAGGCAGCTACGCTGTGTGCTCACAGGAGCCCTTATTCCAAGGGGATTTAGGCCTGAAAACAGTCAACTCTAAAATGCCCTCTCATTTAGCCAGAAGCAAAGTCCAATGCTGTGTTGAGTAGGAAAACCTACAGAGCGAACTGACAATAAGACAGCAAAGTCAGTGCCCCAGTAAAGTTTGCTGGTGTGATAACACAAATCTGTTCAGGGCTTAAGTGTGTATATTTTAGAGGTTACAGCAGTCCATCATGAACGGAGACTGTATTGTGCAGAGAGTACTGTGTTAACACTGAGAAATATCTCTCAATACATCTTAAACTATGCTTTTTGTTTTTCTCCTTAGATCAATGTTCGAGTTATTACTATGGATGCAGAGCTGGAGTTTGCCATTCAGCCAAACACTACAGGCAAACAGCTGTTTGACCAGGTCAGTGAAGGGTTGGTGTGGGCTCTTGTTGGAGTACATTTCAGACTACAGCATTTCCCTAAATGGATTCCAAACCTACCTTTCTTCTCTCCACCTCCTAATCAAAGGGCCCTGGTCTGAAGTAAGATCTGTAAATTCCACCACAGTAAAAGAAAAAAGCAAAAATCCTTGCAGGTATGTTATGTTCCAGTGAAACCTGTCTTCCTAGCAATGTTGGGTGATGCAAATGTCATAAGGGATCCAAAATGTCTAGACGGCATAGCTGGCATGTAAAAATGCACCTCTTGCTTTGAAATACAGCTTAGCTGTTATTATTTCTTAAGTTCTAAAGGTGAAATGTTATCTCTGTGCATAGAACTCTTCAGAATCATGTCGTCAGATGGCTGACAAAAGTGTAGGCAGTAGCTGCATTCCTTCAGAAGCTGGGTTTGAGGTAGCCGCTTGCCACAGGTGTTTGAGTTTGCCAGAGTGCTGGAAAACCAGATGAGTTTGTCATCTCCGTGCAGCAATTACAGCAACATGCCTTGTAAGAAGCCCCTGTGCAGCAGGATGGAGCAGAGACTTGTGCAGCCTGCCTCCAGGGGTTCCCAGGGAAGTGGAGGACATGACTAGCCAAGACTCTCCTCCATTACTGTTAGTCTTTCTGCTACTGCATTAACAATATATAGGCCTGTTTGAAGGTGGACCTACAAAGGTCAGATAAAGACAGCTCAGATAAACAAATAGCACTTTGTAGAACTTTATTATTCTTTTCTTAATTAGCTTGCTCTTATAAAACTGAAGCAAGGCCTAGGTTTCAGCAGGAAAAAAATAACTTACTGTTCTGGAATTTAAGAAAAAAAAGCTTGCTTCTAGCTGTTCCTACTGGAACCCTGGAAACTAAGAACTGATCTATGTAGACTTCAGTTACACAATATTAAGCTTTTTATGAAGTGTTACAGCAATTTCTTTGTACTTCTCCCCTTGTCCCCTGCTAGCCTTGATAGCAGAGGGTGCTTGAGCCTTAACTCAAGGAGGCAGAACTGGCCTACTTGAGAAATGTCTATTCCTTCTAAGCTTTTGTTGCTACAATTTCTCATTTCAGTGACTTAGCTTGAACTTTCTAGGCCTTAAGTCAACACTGCAGGGAGAAGTACTTAAGACAAAAACACCAAAAAGAAACAAACAAAAACCCCCAAAAAACCAAAACCAAACAAAACCCAAAACAACCTGAAAACCAGCAAAAACAAACACAAAAAACACCAAACCCCAACAAACAAAAAAAAAGTTAGTGGGTTCTTGGAGGGATTGAAAAGAGGAAACCAAATTATAATCACTGCAGAACTTCACAGTACAAAATAGAATACTACAAATTGTGTTTAGCATTAAATCTAACTTTTAATTCCTTCTGATTATTATTGATGTGGGATAAACATCAAGTATTCATTGACTGGAAATTTGGTGAAGTGCATATGAAACCAGCATTTTTATGGAATGAGCATTTGGTGTTTGACCTTCCGTTCACTGCTGATCACCCTCGCGTCAGGGTAACTTCCTCTCCCAGCCCCTTCCATGCTAATCCTGAAAACAGAGAACTCTGGTTTCATCTCTGAGGGTACAAAAATCCAAATGACTAAAAGCCAGGTTTTTAAAAGCAATGTCTTAGATCAGACAGTGTAAGTATGTCTTATATTCCTTACGACAAGGATTCAATAAGGGCTCCCCCTGCCCTCTTATATTCACTAATGTTTACATTGGTCAGGGTCATCTCTCTGGAAGAAGAGAAACTACTTTCTTGACCTCCAGCTGAGAGGCACAAAATCCTGAGAACATGGAAGACAGCAGGATGCTTCAGATCCAAGATACTTCTAGCTTGCTGGCTATAGGTAGTTCTGGATTTCCAAAGACTGCTTCTTGCAGCACTTATTGCAGTATTGGGATAGACTTACCACCTCATGAAGATTTGTTCTTTACATCCTATGGCGTGGGTTTACAACCCATGATTGGAAATTCTTATCCATAGTCCATACCTTGTTGGAGTGTAGGTCTGCACATTGAGGGAAGACTAAGGTAGAAGCATGTAGCACAAAACTGGGGAAGGTGAAGACTGTATGTTTAACTGCAATTATTCTGACATCCTCTCTTCACTTCTGCTGTGCAAGCCTTTTACTAAGCCCTTATCTCGGATGGAGTTTACACTCAGATAAAACCTAAGGAGGCAACAGGTTTTTGCAGGTATGGGGAGTGGCCCAACTTGAACTGCAGAATCACTGAGGGGGGGAAAAAGGGCGTTGAAGAAGCAAGCTATTTTTAAAAACCACAAGATGATTTCTTGGCCTGGTTGTCAGCTGGCAAAACTGCCAAACTGCTCCAGCAGAGCCCTTGTGCTTTAGGCTTTGCTAGCATAAGTGTATCCTGCATGCAAGGTGGATTATAACTCCCCTTTATAGAAAGGGGAAAACAGTGGAATCCTGTGAATATTGAGGTCAGCTCTACTCAAGCCAGACCTGTGCAATGTCTACACTACAGTGGTCTGTGGTGTCCTGAGAACCAACGCAGTGGGCTCTGCAGCTGGCTAGAGTACCTTCCAGGCAGTCGTGTGCCATCCTGGCCACGAGGAAAAGAGATTAAAATGGAAGAGTGTGTGTCACTGGTAGTTTTTCTGGGAGTGAATGCATTTCTGGGTGGAATGGGCAGGCTTAAGATTTGCTGCTTCATGCATTTGAGGAGCAGGGATGGGAGATGTCTCCCATCTTGAATATAATGCCTTGGTTCTTGGTTCTTCCTTGTTTTGCTGTGGAGGAAGTTTATAAACCATTTCCCAGAACATAGACCGAAACATTAATGTCTTTGTTCTTTGTATTGGAACCCAAATGGTTAAATTGTGAAGTTTAGCCTAACGCTTTCTCCTTCCTTGCCTTTAGGTTTTGGGAAGAACTTGAGGGGTCATAACTTCTGCAAGCTTTCTAACTTGATTTATAGAAAAATGTACTTTTTCTGTTGTAAGAGTCATCCAGAGATTATGACCTGATAACGGCTTGATTTATGCAAGTCTTTATTTTAACAAAATTGCAACACTTTTTTTTGTGCAACAGGAAGTACCGTGCTCAACATAACCCTGCTTTTCTGCTAGATTGGGTAAAGCCCAGCTCTGACCCTTCTAAAAATACATCTAGCTGTCAGAAAACTTGGCTTTCTGTGGTGAAACAATCCACTTTGGGGCAGGAGGGAAAAGGAATTTTAGTCAGATAAAGGCTGAAGTGTTTTCAGATCCCAGCTCTCTTAAAAAAGTCATGGGGTTTGGGGTTTTCTGTTGGGTTTGTTTTTTTTTTTTTTTAAATCTAAATCCTAGGTTGTTATAACTAGTTACTTTTGTCCCTGCTGAAGTAGAATATATAAACGATAGCCTACTGAGTACCACCCACAGTGTCTAGGTGTGAAGCTACCCCATTTCCTCAACTAGTAGGCACTAGGCACTGACCTTGTTATGTTTAAAAATTGTATTTGCTTAGTGACATTTTTCATACTACTATGCAATTCTCCTGGACTGCTTATATCACTAAGCTTTATAGATTGCCTGTTATTCAACAATGTCACACAAACAGTAATTCTCAGAGTGCTAATCGGGACCATGCATTTTTTCCCCATCTCCCTTACCAACCCTGGGACACTCTGGCTTCCAGGTACAGACTGCTGGCTTCTAGCTCACCAGTAAGAAAATTTAAGGGAAGCTACAGCAAAAACTAAGTATCCTAAAATCATTGTCTCTCTCAAGTCTGCTCTCCAGCCAGTGTCTCCAGTAATACTATAAATGGGGAGGGCCAAACAGATCCTTGGTTGAGATCTTAAACTTGTTGAAGGACATGTAACTACACCCTACGAAGTCACTTTCCTAACTTGCAAAGTGTTTTTAGAAAGCTCTTGCTTTCTACACAGTTCACCTCCCTCTGGTGATGCCCACATCACTTTTTGAGGGGCTACTCTGCAAATAACATCAAGGAAGTTATCCAGATACATATGTAGTGGATCTTTCCAGGTCTTGGTTCTGTCTAGAGCACAGCTTTACAGGTAGATGAGCTGGCAGCAAACTGCTGGGCTGTAAGAAGAAGTGGTCAAGAGTAGGTGGAGGTCAGGAGGTTGTTAGGCTATCTCCTCCATTGAGAAAAGGAACGTGTCCAAACAGGGCTCTTTTCACTCGTGTGACATCCAGCCAATGGATGGCATTTCTGGATCTTACCTCTGGTTAGTATTTACAATATATGAAATTAAATTTGTCCTAATACTGGGCCATCAATATATTTTCTCCTTCAAAACCAGCCTTTGTGGCAGTTTTAAAAAACAGAATACCCTTGACTGAGAATACTTGCAGCTTGTTTTAATTCTCAAAACTGCACAGGGAGCTTACTGCAGCAGCTGTACCAAGCATCCCTCAGTTGCTGCCTCCAGCCAAATAATCTTTGCTGACTGGCAGACAAGATCACTTGAGCCATTAGTACTGCTAACTAGTTCTAGTTAGTACTAACACCGTTACAGACCATCTCACTACAAGCTTTGGTGAGAGAAGTAACTTGTCTGCTTCACCAAGTAGTTTTAAGAAGGGCCAGTAGATAAAAGCGAGCAGAAGGCACTCAAGGTACCTGCTGCCAGTGTACCAATCTAGCAGTTGGTGGCCTGTCACTTGCCCCATTTGTCTCTTCCCATTACCCCAGATTCATCTTCTGCTAGGAACTGGGTGGGACAAGTAGCTAAGCCTGTGCCATTGCTGTCACCCATGATGGCAGCTGTATATCCTTGTCTGCAATGATGAAATTAAGAGAGGCCAGGTGAGTAGGTTTAGGCTGTTGCCTGGACCTGCAGGTGACATGGGACTTGAGAGGATACCTGGATCTCAAGTGAACTGTTACCTACAATAACTTTTTTTTTTAACCTTTCTGTTGCAGGTGGTTAAAACCATAGGTTTGCGAGAGGTGTGGTACTTTGGTCTTCAGTATGTGGACAATAAAGGATTCCAGACTTGGCTGAAGCTTGATAAAAAGGTAACAAACGTCAGGCTAATTGCTGAACAAAGGTTAAAGCTTACATGATTCCTGATGTGTTATTGGCTGCAACTTTATAAACCTTGTACCTGTTGTTGATTTGTTCCTTAATTCTTATAACTCCAGGATTATTTTTAGAGAAAACATGGGAACTGTTTGGGTGAGGTGTGGCATGGTGGAAATTGGCCCTTTCTCGTTGTGAACTGTAGAAAGATTTATAGCATTTGTCAGATGTACAGCAGCAGCTTGATATGGTACTTTGTTGGGTAGAAGCAGCTGTTCTTGCTGTTTCTGGAGGAACATTTTGGCTAGTGGTGGTTTTAGTCTCTGCTTGTGCAGGATCAGTTGTTGCACTAATCAGAAGGATAAGTCACTTCAAGGCTGGGCAGTTGTAACAGAGCACAGGTGCCTCTGAGGTGCTCTTGTTTGCAGACTTGCAATTCTTGTGAGGGTATGAACAGTTTTTCTCGATGGGGCAGTCAGTGGCTTACCTGTTTAATGATGGGGGGCTGTCCTCTGTCAAACATGTACAATACTGGATGGGTTTGCCATCTGATACAGAAGAGTAAATCATTCTCCAGTGACCAAGGTTTGCTGTGCAAGCAGAATTTTACTGGCTTAGTTGGAAAACATAATGTGTCTCCCCTGTGTTCTGATACCAGTAAGCAGCTGGAATTAAGGAATGCCAGTAATGAGTTGCCAGTCACTCGCCTCTTAAGGCAAATGCCCCAAATCCCTTTTTTTTGTGTGTAAAAACAATTTATCCTATTGTTTGCAACCCTGCTGAGTTGTGGTGTCACCTCTGTCCTCAGGTTTCTGCTCAAGAAATCAGAAAGGAGAATCCCCTCCAGTTCAAATTCCGCGCCAAGTTCTTCCCAGAGGATGTGTCTGAAGAGCTGATCCAGGACATCACGCAGAAGCTCTTCTTCTTGCAGGTGAAGGAAGCGATCCTCAGCGATGAGATCTACTGTCCACCTGAAACAGCAGTGCTTCTTGGCTCCTATGCTGTGCAGGCCAAATTTGGAGATTACAACAAAGATGTGCACAAGCCTGGATACCTCAACTCAGAGCGTCTGATCCCCCAAAGGTGAAGGAGTTGGTTGATGCGGTCTCCCTTTTTTTCGCGTGTTTTTTGTTTTTGGTGGTTTTTTGTTTGTTTTTTAAATCAAGAATTTGCATTCTAGCTAAATAGTCTCACTGAAAGCATAATTTTATTTTTTGTTAATTGAACTGTATGCATTTGGATTTTCTCCTTTTTTTAACTCTATCTGTCAAGGTATGTTTTTGTGCCCTCTCCTTGGGTTGGTTAGGGAGAGGAAGTATACTTTTGAAATCAGCTTTTATTCCCTAAACATTGCTGCCATGCTGGTAACTGGCACTATGAACATCTCCTCTTCAAGAAGAAAAGAGCAGCCTTGAGTCATGAATATGTCATTCCTGGAGAAGTTTGGGTTGTGTGTCCTTAATCCTAACATACAGTCCTAAAAATCCTGTACCTGGAAAGCATGTCTTGCCCACACGGGATAAGTGTATCTTATCAGACAAATGGCTTCTCTTTGTGCTTCCTGATGGCACTCTGCACAGTGGCTAATTTGAGGAATGACACCAGCTTTTGCTTTGCTTTAACCCTCTGGTGTCTGCAGTTTGCATGTAGTTCTTTTGCAGTGTTCTGCTCACTCCTCTCATGTCTCTGGTCAGTGACCAGAAAGGCTTTGCAGAGGTTTTTTGTTCATTCTGAATTACTCTGCTTCACAGAGTACATCTTTGGGCTGAGTAGGATCTTCCCGTTGGTTTCAGTAAGGCTTCATGCGTGGGACTGACTTTTCAGTAAGACTGTAGCAAAGACCCGCATCAATGGATGCTGCAGAACATGAAGTCTAATCTTGTTGTATTTATTTCTCTCTGTAGGGTGATGGACCAGCACAAACTCTCCAGAGAGCAGTGGGAAGAACGGATCCAGGTGTGGCACGCCGAACACAGTGGCATGCTCAAGTAAGTGTTTTGTGTTGGTCCCTAGGCCAGTCACTTTGTCACTGGTTGATTTCCTTCAGCTTGCAGCTCTACAACATGCTTTTGAAATTAGACTCCAAGAGTCCACCTGTGTGTGGGAACTCTTGGTGTATATTTTCTAGTCCAGTGTCAAATCACATGGTAAAACTCAGTTGGATTTTCAGAATTGTGCTGAGAACTTGCATGGCTTCCTGAAAACCCTGGACCAGTGTGACACTGGCACAGTGTGTCAGTGATGACTTTGAGTGGAAAAAAAAGTACAGGTGTGTGTCTAACCTTAAGTTCATTGAAGTTTTTTCATTGGCCGCTGGGCCATTTCAGATACTATACCTTTCCCACTGACTGTACCTTGAGACAAGGGTGAATGCTGGAGGAGATGAATGTTGCTAATTTTCTGTCTGGAAATACTAGGGCTTGGTAAATGGGAGTACTCTGTGTGTATTCGTAGGTGTAATATCGTAACTCCTAAAGTGAATGCCAAATGCTGAATGTTCAGTTTTAACTCTTGTGCTTGATGGGTTGGTTTACGGAAAGTTACTTGTTCCTCTTGAGGACTTTGTGCTTTCTGAGGTAGTCAGATAAACGAGAAGCTAACATCTGCTGTCCTTCTTGTCTCAACCAGGGAGAACGCCATGCTGGAATACCTGAAGATTGCTCAAGACCTGGAGATGTATGGAATCAACTACTTTGAAATCAAGAATAAGAAAGGAACTGACCTTTGGCTGGGGGTTGATGCCTTGGGGCTCAACATCTATGAAAAGGATGATAAGTAAGGCACCTTTTTTTTTTTTTTTAATCTTCTCTCTCCCCCCCAACAACTCTGATGTCCCAGAGTGAGGGCTGGTGTGGGAGCCAAGGGGCATTTCTCATTTACAAGATCAGGACAAAGCTTAGAACTTGCTCATGTTCCAGTTGTGGATCAGTAGGTGAAGTTGTGCTAGGAATTGAGCTTTCGTATCATTTATGCTTTCATGACTTTCCTGACCTCTCTGTAGCCTGACCTGCTAATGCTACCTACCATATAGAGAGATGTCGGTTGTACAATGCCATCTTGTAAATCATGCATGGTTGTAGAGCTGAACCCTGAACTAAAGAGCTTACCAAGCTTTTCATTGAGTCAGGTTGCCAGGTATGCCAGCAGTGGATACAACACAGGAACCCAGATATGCTAACATATCTGCAGAATGTTTGGACAACTAAGGCCATTCCCATAGTGAAAGTAATGATAGATGTGAGTACAACTGCCTGGTTTTGAAAAAGATTATGGGGTGGACATGAAACCAAAGCTGGATAACACCCAGAACCCCGGGAGGAGTTAACATATATAGTCGCCATGAACAAGGAACGAAATGAGATCTTGCTGAGGTATGCACAGTTTTAATCAGCCCTTCTGGTAAAGGCAGAGCCATTGTTAATTGGGTAGTAGGTGGGAAATGATAGACTACATCTATAAATAAAAGGTGAGAACAGCTGTGTCTAAGCCTGCTAGTATCTTCTAATACTCCACAATTGAAGGATTGAAGGGGAGTTAAAATAGACATTTTTTAGATGAAGTGTTGCCTTCTTTTCTCTCCTCCCCCTACACTCCAAGTCCTGGTTTCATGTCACTAATCTATTACAGACTATCATTGTAACACAGAAGGGATTTCACCTGTTCTACATCTTTGCCTCCAAAAGCTTTGAATACAACCCAAATATTAATTGGAACTCTCTGGAGTGTCTGTAAAGACGGCAAAGAGAAACGCAGTCTTTTCTGCAATGCTAATATGTGCTGTCACCCAGAAAACAAGGAGTGTCACTTGAAAGAAAAGTAGTTTCGCTCATGTAATACTTGAGTCTTGAATGACTAGTCTTGCTATGTAACCATGGCCACACAAACAGGTTTTTCGAGCTGCAGAAGCAGACAGAATATAGCCATTGAGTAAAGAGCTATCAGGAGCGTTTGCAAAACAAATACAGTGCTGGAAGAAACTGCTTGTTTCCGCTGTAACTCTTGCTGCTATGTAATTAAGTCCCTGAGCAGATACGGGGACTAGAAAAATAGTAATGTATACCTCGCCTCTGGTTTGTACGTGCAAAACTTGGGGACAGGGGCAAAGGTGAAAAAGCAAAGATCTCACTGTTGAAGTTCAACCTGAGGAAAATGAGACCATGCTATAGGTGTGCCAGCCTCTATACTGCAGTGTGTTTCAGTGCCCCGCTTCTAGGTATTTTCAAGCTCTTTTTTTTTTTTTTTCCTGTGTTAGGGGAGAATCTGCAATAGAACCTATTAATAAAAGTTAACTATTTTAGTTGCCCATCATACTGTATTATTTAGGGCTGAAACACTTAAGCTAATATGACAGAGGCTAGAGTAATTAATCATGTCTAATGAAATAATTTTCTTTACAGTTCTTACTTAATGTTACACACACACTATTGCATAATCTTGCAGTTGAGTTAAAGGTTAGGGAACGGTACGTTCCAAAGAGGCTGTATTTTATTCTTTATGTCTGATTTCAACCAAAGCAAGTGGTTTGTTGGTTACTTTTTTTTTTTTTAATGCTTGGGCCCAGGAAAATCATGCTCTGTAGTAGCTTTCCACCTCTGCGACAACGAGTCAAATTCCTCCAAAATTGCCAGCTTTTTTCCTTAACCGATGAGCCCCATAGAAAGGATTCTTACAGAGTTCAAGTGGTTCACTGTGGTGATAGACATTTCTCTAAGTGCTAAACCTTAAGTACTTGTGTCTTCAAACCAAACTAGAACTACTTGTCAGCATTTTGGTGTGTGTCAGAGACACATATTTGTAGGGGTCAGAGAATAAGAGGATTGCTTGTTGGTATCATCATTTATGTAAGAACAATTCTTAATAATTAACTGCTATCTCTAGAGCATATAGCCTCCCTTGATAAGAGAAGACTGAAATAATAATAATGTGATATTAAACATGAAATTTGAAATATTTGGTTGGGGGGGTCATTAAAGGAATTAGTCAAATATGTAAGTCCTTGTAATATTAGAACTTGCTGCAGAGCTTGGGCAGGTATGTAAGGGTAAAGTACTGGAGTGGCTTGGAAGGATTTGATCTCATTAATAACTTGATGGTTTTTATATGCAAGAGTCGGGAAAAATCAAAGCAGAGGGAAAAATCAAATGATTAGTGAAGTAGAAGTAATTTTAAACTAAACAGCACACCTGAGCTCCTAAGCAGGGAGGAAGAGCTGGGAGTCTGAGTCTTGCCCCTTGCTTCCTAGGGCACTTTCTAATAGGAGAGCGCCACGTGGCACAGCTCGTTGCACAGCCAGCGTCTAAAGCTCTGCTTCATGACTAGTGGGATGGGCTGAACGAGCAGTTAGCATGGAAGGGAAGAACAGGGCTGTTTGTTACTAGCCTTGCCTGTAATCTAGGGGAGGAAACAGAAGACAAGAAATCTGCTTCTACCAACTGTGTTTGTGCCTGCCCAGCACTTCAGAAGTGAAGGCAGCATGGGCGTGACTGGGCTAGCTGTAACACAGCGGGGTAGGCTTTTCTGTGGGTGCTAGATGGTGTGAGGAGCAGCTGAGTTACTTTGCCTTGTGCCTCCCCTGATGTATGAGAAGCCTCCTGGAAGCACAGCACGTATACCTGAAGTTGCACACTGCAGATTTTAGGCCCAGATTTCAAAGAAATGAACTTAATGTAGGTGTTTGGTAAAGCTGAGTGTGTGGATTTGGTAGAGACCATCCCTGTTGCATAGCCAAAGGGCAGAAGAGTGGCTGACCAAAATGAGAGGAGACCCTGTAAGGGAGGTGACTGGGCTTCTTTCCCTACTCCCTGTGGGTTTTTGGTTCAACTACTGTCTTCTCTTTGTTGGGAGAGCTGTGTGAACTGTTGCATCCCACTGAGTCTGTGTGTTAGAAGCAATGGGGGGGTGGTGGGGGAATGTTCATTGCCACATCTCTTAAAAATATTTCTCTTCTTTCTAGATTGACTCCAAAGATTGGGTTCCCCTGGAGTGAAATCAGAAACATCTCCTTCAATGACAAGAAGTTTGTTATAAAGCCTATAGACAAGAAGGCACCAGTAAGTATATCTAGAATGGATTCCTGGGTACTGTATTTGAACAACTAATACTGTTTCATCTCAAAATAAAGTAGTCTATGGAGATGAGAAAGCTGCAGATATTCTAGAGGCAAAATAAGCCTTAGTATTCAGGGTGTACTTAGAGCCCTCTGTTTTTCTGTGCAGCATAAATAAAGGGCTTATCATGGTGTCTAACCCAGAGAAAGACAAAAGATTTTACAACTGCGGAGTCCTTTTTTCTTTCTAGCAAACTAGGTAGCCTTATGCTTAAATCTGAGATTTCTTCACTAGTTCTGTGAGTCTTCTGTGTAGCCAGATTATACTGAGACTAGTCCTCTCCTCATTTCTTTCAATGTTTTTGTTGTTAGCTTAAGAAAAAAAAAATTCAAACGCTACTGCAAAGCCACGTGGATACATATGGCTCCTGTCTTAATGCTCCCTGCTCGCTTCCATGCTACTGAAAGAGTAAAAGCCAATTAAGGACCATGGAGTTCACTGACCTTGAATACTAGGGTAAATGGCAAGGGTATGATTTCTGTGGAGAACTGAAATGTAGTTACCTGAGAATGTTGCTTTTCAATACTTAGAAACATGGTTTTGGAGTTATTTTATTGAAGAATTAGCAACTTACTTTGACCTGTTGAGAACTGAAGTGGAATAACTGGTATAGGTGGATCTCATTCTGTCAGTCTTGTGAAACTATTGGAATAGTTGAGAAAGGCCTCCTCTTCTTCTCTTCCCCCACCCAGTACCTGGCCTTGGTGGGTAAGTACAGCCCTGAGAAGTAATAAGCAGTTCGGCTTTGGCAAAGGGTGATGGCTTATAAATCTCTTTAACGGAAAAAGATCCTCCCAGTAATTTAAAGGATACTAATGCACAGTGTACTGCGGGGCTTCCCTCCACATAACAACCTGAGTTTGCGGGGAGAGGAGCTTCTTGATGTGATGCCTTTAGTGAAAGCCAGCAAAACTCCACAGAGAGAGAAAGCTGCTCTCTGTCTGGCATTCTTGTCTGAAAAGAAGAGCCTCTTGGACATGTTGCACACATTGCAAAATATTAATCTCCTGTTTATGGACCACAGCTTTCCATCTACTCCCCAACAGTAAATCTGACTGAGTTTGAAATGGGAGACTTGCAACAGGCTGATGCAGAAAGGTGGTAACATTGAAAACCTCAGCTATGTTTCTTCCCTCTGTCTCAATTGTCCTTTTCGCTCTGCGTGGTGGTATGTTTAAAGCTATGTGTGAAAGAAGAGTTTATCTGGATGCTAATTCTGAGTGTTCAGGAAGTTCTCTGGATCTTTTCTCCTTTTAAATGGGCAAGTATTATAACTACAGCAAAATACTCAGCCCACCCAAGATGTGCGTTGGAAGCTCCCCTTTAATTTGGGGGATTCTAAGTGTCAGTGTTTAAACGGACACTAAAGTAATGGGTAGAGCTCTGCGGCACCTTGCCCAGAATAATAAGCTTTTTAATTTGTAGGCCTGTCTGCCCACATACCCTAACATCTTCAGCACATTATCTTTAAAATATCAAGCTGCGATGCTCCTAGTTGTGCAAGCCAGGGGGAGGCTGGGGATGAAGAAAGGAGGGGATTCTTTTATGTTCTTACGTGAATGTTTTGAACCTTGGTTAGGGCTTTAAATTACAATGTCCATGCTCTCAGTATTTACTGACCTTGCCTCAGGACAGGACCTGTTCATCACAAGGTGCACAAACTGTTTTTAAAATTACTTGTCAGAAATAGGAGGTCAGATGAATACCTTACAGTTGCAGTTAGCAGTATCAGACCTGTGCGGCTCAGAATGGCTCTGGCAAGATTTAGTGCGGAAGCACCACACACTGCACTGACAGCCCCTTTTGCTGTTAGTATGTGAATTAGGAAAAGGCATTGAAGAAAATTAGTCTCTGTCAGCATATTCATATTCATCTTAATAGTGCTTGGAGAGCTTTTCATGGCTTCTAGTGTGACTTCTAGTTTTCCCTGAGATAGCCACAACTTGTGCTTCTGAGCTCAGGCAATTAAAAACATGATCACAGCTGCCATGCAAATCATAGAGCCCCCCATGCCCCGTCTCAGTTCCACCTCTTGCTAACAGTGAGGCAGTCCACAGGAGGGTGATTCAAGGAACGTTTACTGGTTTACAGTGGTAGCGTGGCAGCTTGCCCCCTGCCCATATCACCATCCACGTAGTATACAAAAAAGTTCACAAAGACGCAGAGTTTGTCTGCTAGGTTCAGACTGCATTGTAAACATGTATGGTTGTGGACTCAGAGGAATCATCAGGCAGGTAATGAACTCGGCCCTCCGTATCCCTTTCTTAGCAGATTTACTTCTAGAAGATCCAGTCTAGTGAATAGTTTCTGTAAAACACTGGTTATAACACAGGTAGTAAGAAATTTGGGGCTGTTCTTTTTGCAGAACTAGAAACTTTAGAATATCTGGTTTTGTTACTGCCTGCAACCCAATATTAAAAAAAAAAAAAAAAAGCGCTTTCATTTGCCACTTCTGTAACAGCCCAGTTCAACCTAACTAGGAAATGCCATGGAGAGGAAAGAATATTGGAAGGTATTTCTTCTCTTTCTCTGAAAACACAAAGATGGTGCCTTGAATATTGATTCAAATAGATCAGGAATTTTTACAAAATTACTTTAATAGTCTGCAATACATCTTAAATTTCATGCTTTATCCTTCAGTCACAACTGTGCAAAGTTAAAAACTAATTATTCAATACTAGAGGTCTGTGAGTTGCCCAGATGGTTACCTGCTAACCCAGACTCTTCTGCAATGTTTCCAGACTCCACAGTGTCTCTGAATAGAGATTGTTAATTTTCTCTAAAAGATACTTTTTCTAGAAGAGTAACTTGTCAATTCTATGTAGACTTTAAATGGAGAATATAAATAACAATTGGTTTGGCTTCAGATATTGGCAGTCCCTGCTGTTATATTTAAATGGCCTCTGTATGTGTCTCGATTACAGTTAAATTAGCGGCAACATGATCTGTCTGCAGCTAGCTGCGATAAGAGGAGGTGTGCTCAGAGAGCTGACTGCGTGGTGTCTCTCTTCTAGGACTTTGTGTTTTACGCCCCTCGCCTGAGAATTAACAAGAGGATCCTGCAGCTCTGCATGGGCAACCATGAACTGTATATGCGGCGCAGGAAGCCTGACACCATTGAGGTGCAACAGATGAAAGCCCAGGCCCGAGAGGAGAAGCACCAGAAACAACTGGAAAGGTGGGCTTGAGTACAGACAGCAGGGCTGGGGTGGCAGAAATGACGCCAAGCTGCCAGGCTTCGGCAGGCAGCTGTGCCTGCCAGGCAGCGGTGGGTAACGTGGGCTTCACTTAGGCAAGGCCAAGAGCTGTCCCTCATTTGTAAGGCACTTGTGTGGCCCTAGAGCTCCAGCTTATGGGGGTGGACTTCGGACGTCCTACGGCAGGACTGTAAGCATCACTGTTCTGGCTCAGACCTGTGGCCATGTAGTCCGTTGTCCTGTTTGCAGTCTTGGCAGCTGCAAGGAAGTGTGCAAGTAAAGGCACAGTGGGCTCTTGTGTGGTTGCGCACACCTAGAGAGGGGTTCTCCTGACTCCTGAGCCATGGGACCGCGTTTATGTGTTGGACCATAGGATGGTTGGGAGTAAGGGAGAAATCTTTACAGGGAGCATGTCTGTACACTTTGAAGAGAGGAAAGGGGACTGGGAGACTTCTTACAGGCAAGGAGAAAGGATTAGCAATTCCATTGGACTTCTGCCACTGGCTGCAGGTTGCTTGTGATTCAAGAAATCATGTTGCTCTTCTCCTGTGTGTGTGGCTTGTTTTGTCTTAATTCCCTCCGTGCTCTTGTTTTCAAACCTCCTTGACTTCCTTTATGATAGAAGTAACAAAGTTAAATCTCCTCTGTTGTGCAGTACAGAGTCCTGGTCTCTCTCTGCATCTAGTGGCTATTTGGTGTGTTAAATTTCTGACGTGGGCAACAAAAATATAAATACTTTTATGAAATGGGGTATCCAAAGCTGAGCAAAAATTCCAAAGTGATGAAGGAACAGGCTATGCATATTTCTGTCTTCTGGCTCTCATTTTGTGGCAGTCACTTGCCCTTGAACTGCCTGGAGACGTGCCCAGCCAACTTTCTTGGCCTTGCTGTAGCTTAGATCTGAAGTGCCCTTCAAGCATGAAATCTGTTTCTAACAGGCAACAACTAGAAAATGAAAAGAAGAAGAGGGAGACAATTGAGAAGGAGAAAGAGCAAATGCTGAAGGAGAAGGAGGAGCTGCTGGTGAGGCTACAAGAGTATGAGGTGAAGACTCAGAAGGCAGAGAAAGGTAATGTACTTGTACTGGCTGACCGGGTCACGTGTGTTGTGCTCCATTAGAAGGGTCATATGGGTCGCTGCCTACACCTAGCTAACACCTGGTGACACTGGGATCTCTTGGCAAAGCTTACTACTGTCTACCTGTATGGATTAATACACACATGTGCACGCACTGCTGAGATCATCCAAAGCATGAAGGTAGCATAAAATCTGCTAATCGTATGTGGGAACTGAAGGGCACAGACTCTGTTTTCCCTTATTAACAAGAGGGTTTTAGTAGTATAGCTTCTTCCAGAGTGAGCAAGAGTTCAGCTCGCAAGTACTTTTTACTTAACCCCTAACAGAAAAAGTACTTCGGGAACAAGCCTTTCTAGTGAAATGGAAGCTTCTGTTTCAATGCACAGATGAACAGATTGGAGGCAGCAACATCTGGTCCTTGCAGTGAACTGTCAATTAATGGCAGCAGAATGACATCAGTGTACAGACTTCAGTGCAAATATCTGGCAGAAGATTTAATGATAACGTGCAGCTGACTACTACTGAGTTCAGTTACTTGATGTGTTATGCAAATAACCACTTTGAGGCGTGCAGTGAAGAGATATTGCAAGCTGGAGTCCAGTGCTTGTCCTGACCTCTGCAGTTACCTAAGAGACCATCTGTAGTCCCTTTGCTTTGACCAGGCTTGTGGACTAACTGCATTGATCTGTATTTTATCAGAGCTCTCAGATCAGATCCAAAGAGCCATTCAGCTGGAGGAGGAAAGGAGACGAGCCCAGGAGGAAGCAGAACGCTTGGAAGCCGATCGTTTGGCTGCTCTGCAAGCCAAGGAAGAGCTGGAGAGACAAACTATAGACCAGATGAAGAGCCAGGAACAGCTGGTAAGACCCAGTCATTTTGAGGATAAGATATACAGGCATGTTACTGTGCCCTTTGAGTAAGGCAAAGCCTTGTTCTCTGGGGAAAAACAGTGCAGTGAACATGAGACCATGCAATAGCATCATTGTGGCACTGGTTTCTATCATAAGCAATCTACTTCTTGTTCTTAATTTCCTATTCAGTCTTCATTACAGTGGAGTATAACAGTTGGGTCTTTTCTCAGTCAACAGTATTTCAGTGTTCTGTTTGGTTTTTTTAAGAGTCCTTATAATTCCAGTTTTATTATTCAACAGGCTACAGAGCTTGCAGAGTATACAGCCAAGATTGCACTTCTTGAAGAGGCAAGGAAGCGTAAAGAGAGCGAGGTTGAAGAGTGGCAAATCAGAGTGAGTATCTCTGTTCTACAAAGTTGCTCTGAAGTTCTACACTCGAGCAGAGCGTACCGCAGTGCTTAGCCTGGTATGACTTCTCTAAACATGTGGAGACAAACATGCGTACACCAGCAGAGGAGGGGGGAGACTTGCGATGAATACGCAATATGCCTGCAAAACACCTTCCTTTCGACAAGCCTTCAGTCAGAATTTTAAATGGAAGCCTGTGTAAAACCTAAAAATGTCTTCTCATCTTGGAGCCAGGGAGGGGAAGGGGTGCATGTATAAACAGTGCATTTAATCCATGATGTAAACACTACATCAGTCAAGAGAAGATGCTGTAAATGCAGCCACGCCACAGGTACTGGTCTTGAGGAGTGTGTGCTGTTGTCAGTGGCTTCCTGGTACATGGGTCGAGAGACTTGAGTAATTTGATGCACTAAACCCAAAAATAAACCATGCAAGGCTCGGAGTGCCTGGTGCTCCCAGTGCCCTCTAACTCGTGCTGCAGACCACACAGGAGGGCAGAGCCACTGAAGCAGCAAGGAAGCTGACTGCCCAGTGCATAATTGCATTAAAAATGCCAATGCGGACATCTAGTTCTTGCTCCATGGAACCCATATTTACAACCTACAGCTGTTAAAATGGAGAACAGGATGAAGATAACTGTAATGTCCCATGGAACTATTTTTCCTAGAGTGTGTTTTATTGGAAGAAGATTCTTTGTTTGGATCCCCTTTGCATTACACCGTGGATGATGACAGCATCACCAGGTAGGGGGCGGAAACATTCTGCGTGCGACTGAAACAGTCTGCAGAGATTTAATTCCCTCTTTCTTGCTTTTCATTGTAGATCGACAAAACTGGAAAGATAAGCATTGAAATGTTCGTTATCTGGTTTAAAGCAAGAAATGCATTAAAATGTTTTGCATTCTTTTTCCCAAAGGCGAAGGAAGCCCAGGAGGATCTGGTGAAGACAAAGGAGGAGCTACACCTGGTGATGACTGCTCCGCCTCCGCCCCCGCCGCCTGTCTATGAGCCAGTGAACTACCACGTCCAGGATAACTTGCAAGACGAAGGATCTGAGTACTCTGCCTACAGCGCAGAGTTCTCCAGCGAGGGGATCAGGAATGACCGCAATGAGGAGAAACGCATTACTGAAGCAGAGAAGAATGAACGTGTACAGAGGCAACTGAGGGTAAGAAAATGTTTAGAGGAGGAGTAGTAATGAAACAAATCGTTCCTGGAAAATAGATAATTTTAACCACTTGGTTAAGCACACAATGCACAACAGTTTCTCATTTACAGTTCCCGTAGGCAGTTTGAATTAAAGACAAGGTATATAAAGATTATACTCATTGCTCAGGCTTTGAGATTACTTACATCATCCATAGTGTTTATGGAAAGCATATGCTGTGTCCATATCACTGATCTGTCCAGCCATCTAACAACTGTCAGCTCTCACCAAAGAACACCATTGTCACGAACTAAAAGCTTCTCGTGTATAATCTATATTTGATGTTCTCTATATTGCAGGCACTGACAGATGAGCTGGCCCAGGCTAGAGATGAAAATAAGAGGACCCACAATGATATTATCCACTCAGAGAACATGCGACAGGGACGTGACAAGTACAAGACGCTGCGGCAGATCCGGCAAGGCAACACTAAGCAGAGAATTGATGAGTTTGAGGCAATGTAACAATGCTTATAACAAGAAAGCAGGACTGTGGGAAAAGCAGATCTTAATGCTGTGTTCTTGTTTTGGGTCTTTTTTTGTTGTTGTTCTGTTGTTTGG
Organism: Phalacrocorax aristotelis; assembly: GCF_949628215.1. Classification (NCBI taxonomy): domain Eukaryota; kingdom Metazoa; phylum Chordata; class Aves; order Suliformes; family Phalacrocoracidae; genus Phalacrocorax; species Phalacrocorax aristotelis. The sequence continues at coordinate 67,648,534 of NC_134278.1, forward strand.
TGTCCCCCCCTCCCCGAGGGGAGGGGTCACTGTATGACATTTTAACAAATGTTCTCTAAACCCTGAGGTGGTTGAATCTCCCTTTTATTCCATACCTTCTATTAAATTTGGTATAGTGAAAAACTCATTGCACCACTGGTCCTTGGTAACTTGCTCATGCCTTTGTGTAGTGCCAAAAGGCCTTAAGTCACATCTCTGTTTAAGCAAGACAAATTTTAATAGGCTGTGCTTCTAGTTGAAGATACATGTCCTGTGCAGGTGCTGGATTCAGTTTGGTCTAAAAATAAGCAACTGTGGGTGAATTTTGTGCCATATGTCTTTGTATTACTAGTTACAGTGTAAAGTCTAACAGCTGAAAAGAGAGGCTGTAGAACTCAGGATTTGCAAACACCTGTGCATATGCGCGTACATGCGTGCACTGGTGATTTTACACCCTAGTTTTTGTCTTGGTCTTGATGCCCACCTTCCCCGACCCACCCCCCTCCCAGGAAAAAAAACCCACCAACACCCAAAAAACTGACAGCACCTCAGAACTACATTGTGTAGAAATGAAGCTTTTTCTGGTTGCTGTTCTCAACTGGGGAAATTCTACAGTGATGGCTCGGAAGTGTGGCATAGGGACACTGATACCTTCCTCACATAATAAGTAGGCAAATGCTCTGTTGGAATCTAACACACTACTGTGTTGCACTCCAGCTTCATTACTGATCAGTTATAGTGTAGTATTTATATATATATATAAAATGCAAACTAGTTTAAAGGGAAATAGTTTTGCTCTGTATATTTTGTTACTTTTCAGATTTGATAAGACTTGCATCTGTAAAAATGCCTAAACAACACTGTAGCCTGATACAGTGCAGCTGATTAATTGCTATAAAGCATTATTTGTAAAGATAATTTTTTTACTTAATGAAAATTGTTATATGTACACATGATCCAATATATACAATTTTACTGCACCTATTTTTCTAACAAATTTTCTAATTTTTTAAAATGTTTGATTTAAGGTTTCAGACTCCAAAGATGAAGGGACTGCTTGTTTATATCACAGTTGTATTCTCTCTAAAGAGAGCATTTCTGTGACCATTCCTTCCCCACTAATCTTCCCCCTTCCTTGAAAATCTGTTAAAGTGAGATACAGTATGTTGTCAGCTCTTCTCTTCCATTTACGACACCTATGCTGCTTTATACTTGAGTTGAATCTTGTGTGGTTTTTTATTTGCAGCAGCAACCATCTAAATAAAAGATCTGCAAAGTAACAAAGGACTCGGAGTCAAGCATTTCTTGTGTGGGGTGTGTTCTGTGTAAAGTGTGCTACCACTCCCTTAGTTCCTGAGCTTAGCATATGAATCCCTGTGTCTTTAAGTCCTTCAAAGCCACATTGACCTGGAAGGGAAGAAAGGAGAATGCTTGCTGTAAAAACTAGTGTGACCATCTTCACCTGAGTCCCAGCAAAGAGGGATATAACAGCGGCACTAGCTGTATACATGAAGCTTCTGCTGACTGTAACACTACATCTGAAGCAAAGTGAACTGACAGGGTAGTTGGGCCTTAAGCTTGCATTTCCACCAGTTCACGTGAAAAAATAGCTAAACTCTTGTCCTGTCTGATCCATATGGCATACAGCACTTGTTAATACTGTCTTACATCGGCAGCTGGTAAGAAAAAGGAACTTCTTCCAACTGTATTTATCTATTAGCTGTTGTCCCACACTCCTGCTGAGGCAGAATTCATACATTTACCTGGTTTTAAGCACAATGATACAGCCCATGTTTGACAGGCATGTGGCCACAGGCCAGAGCTTTTTAGGGTCACGTGAAGTAGTACTGGTGCTGTAGATAACTCTGAAGCATAGAGGTGTTAGCATCACCCATTTGCAGCAAGTTAAAGATAAGCTAGTTTTTAATTCTCTCTGAACATGTATGAAACATCAGAGTGAAAGCATGTAACTTTCTTAAGGTAACAATTACTTTCTCAGAGTATTCCAATCTGTGATTCAATTGAATAACTACAGTTCTGCTGCACCCAGAAATGGAAAACTACGTATCATCTAGATACTCGTCAGCATAATGCATTTCAAATTGTTTGTCACTCCTGAAGAAACAATACTAACCTTATAATCCAGCTGGAGACACAGATAAAGCCTTAACTTCTGGAACAAAAACTGTCAGAATGACACACACTTTCAAATGCATAATTCTCTTCCCCAAAAGCTGGAGTAGGTACTGTTGTGGCATACCTCTCCCCAGTCCTGAAAAGTCCATCCCACGCATGGGGAAGCAGGAGTTGTGCAAAAATCTCTCACGACTTGAAGTTCTCCTTATTTGAATGCAGTGCAAGCGTAAAGTCCATCCATGTGTTTGGACGGTGGAGCACTTCCTGCCACTGGAGCACTGACTGAGAAACAAGGTCCGTACAGCCAAACGACTCCTCTGCAAGAAAGCAAAAGGAAAGGTGACAGGGTTACTTTTCACTCGACCGTACCCAACTTCTGGCCCAATGGACTAGGTAACAACCAGCGTGCTTCTCCCACTTCTATCGCAATTTCAGCTGTTCCATAGCTCCTAAGGCATTAATTGCAATAAACTGTAGTTATACTTTTGAAGCATTATTTACATCCTGTTAAACTAGGATCACCCACTCTCAGCTTGCAGCAGAGAAAAATTTTTCAGTTGTATGACTTTAAAGCAGAGGAGCAAGTGCGCATACTAAAAATAGCAGAATGGCACACAGCTTTCTGCTTCCATTCATCTCCAGTGACTTTAATGCATTACTAGGCTTGGGGCTTGGACAGTCTTCTTCACTCAGAAGCAGGTAGTCCCTGCTCTAGCAGAAACAAAAATGCTGGGTAGCAGAAACGATCCAAAGCAGCTCATGAGGAAGACTGCACAGCACTGAGTTATTACTAGTGATAACACTCCCCTAAAGTGCATGTTGACACCATAACAAAGTGATTGAGCCTCAGTCTTCTCAAGCCTTTCATCTCAAATACTGAAACCAAAGCATGCACATACTCTCTGGGAAGACAGAGGTGAGACACTCCATTGGGCAGTCTTCAAGTGACAAGCCTTCCCTGCTCTACTACCAGTTAGACAGGGTCTATTCAATGTGCAGAGGGTTCCTCAGCCTAGCGAAAGAGGGCTTGCTCTTATGTTGGAAGAGAGCCCAAAACTCCAACATGCAATAGGCCTTTCTGAACAAGTTTCTGTATCTCCCATTGATTGGACTGATTTGTGGATGTAAAATAATAAGCAAAAATATAAGTGAGGTTGGAGTCTACTAGATCGTTCTTGTGCTTCCTTTTGATGTGATACTAGTTAAAAGTATCACAATTCATTGAAAATAGCGCAAGGAACAAGTCTCAAAAAGAAAGCTCTAGATGAGTTGACTCCACCCAACTTTTCTGCGCCCATCTGCATGACCAGGCTCTGGCCCTCAAAATTAGCGCGCTAACAAATGGCTTTCATGAAAATTCCCCAACACCCTCGAGCTTCTGCACAGACCTGAACTAAAAACACATGCATCAGTTCTTGTAGGCTCAAAGCCCAAGATTGCAAGTTGCTTAGAACAGCAGCTGGGGCTGTATGTGTAGGCACATGACAGCAGGTAATAAATAGCAGCGTGTAAATATAATTTAGGATGTAAACTAAATGAACTTTTTCCCAAATTACCATCAATTTTTAGTGATAACTTACTTGCACCAAGCTTGGCTCCTCCTAGGAACTGATCGCTTGAGCGGGAACCCGACTGGTCCCAGACAGTCAAATGTAGACATGACTGCTGTAGCTGAGCTGGGGTAACACCGTCAAAGACAAACAAGTGTTTCCACTGGGGAGAGGCTTCTTTCTTCAGGACAGGAGACTTTCGCTTTACCTCTGCTTGGTCTGGAAGGATGAGACAACTTCCCAAAAACAATGGGAGTTCAGCAAGGTTACTGATTTCTCAACCAGAAAATAGAACATTTACAATAATCAACTAGGGCACTTTGGTTTGGCTTAAATAGCAAAAAAGTTCAGCTTAAGTGCAAGGTAGACCATAGTGCTAGTGTGTTTATTTTGGGACTTGCTCATATTCCTGTCTGCCTTCAGTGTGGGTGCAAGTAGGCTCTTCTCTGCTTTTCCTTTGCTGTCGCTGACTGCTGAGGGAGCCTTTACCTCTGTTACCCAATACTGCCCAAAACCTGCCTTTCTGTAGCTAAAATGCTCACCCATTTCACTGAAGGTTGTGTAAGCATACCCCAGGATCATACTGCCAGTGGCACCCGATGCTTGACAGTAAGAAAGTAAAATGATCCCGCATACAAACTACTCAGCGCATTGAAGAAAAATTCAGTCCCTCCTCTTTTAAAATATCTAGAATGAAAAGGATAAAAGTTTCCTTTCCAGTGTATCCAAATCTATATTTAATTCTGCAAAGGCACAGCTGAAGACAGGCATGCAAATACCCTCTTGATTTGCAGGTTTTTTTCCTTTCCTAGTATCTAAAAGCAGGTACTCAAACTAGTGAACTCTAAATTTCAATGACATCAAGTAATTTCTGAATTCAGGACCCAAAGAGCACGTGGGACCCATCACCACCCTGCTGAGTACTGCCATTGTGCCAACACCCAAATGTCACCATCACAGGGAAGTCTGACTAAGCATGTGGACAATGCACTTTCACATGCTGATCTCCTGATGACAACAAGTTAATACATACCTTTGCACAAAATGTGTGTTGACATTTTCTATTTGAAGGGCTAGGTCTCATACCTACCCCTTAACGAATGAGTTTGGCATTCCAGCAGATCTCAGCACCGGCAAGTTCTTGGCCCCAAACACCATAACCTGAAGCTGGCAGTTAGGAACTCCTTGGGCTTTTTTGCCTGAAACAGGAGCATGTATCACATTAAATAACCAATTAGTTCAGCTGCTAGCCTAAGCTGCTGCTATAACTACATAGGAAAATGACTAAGCGGTACTGCTGCAATAAGGCCTCATAGTGCTGCATTAGGATCATTTGAAAGGTTTTAACCTGCTCATACAGTGTATGATTCACACCAAAAAAAGGCAAGCAATGAGTAGCAGGTTGCTTTGCGATTCGTGTTCCAGAGCTTTCTGTTGTATTTGCAAAAAGCAAACACAGGGCAGTACCACAGGAGCGTTTCTCTGAAACAAAGCCAGAAGCAGGAGAAACAGCCAAACTGACAGTGTGATACCGCCCCTCTGTTACCGCTCTAGTTATGGAGCAGAGACCCAGTACACAGGCCTCCATAAGGAGGAAAAATGGAAGAAAGCAAGCTGGTAACTTTGTAAAGAAAAGGGAACAAAATTAACGTGACAGCTTATTAGATCTTTCTGTTGGTGTCTACCTGTTGTTGCTATGATCCTGAACACAGAGAGCACTACCAGAGCTCTGAATGTCTGCATTCCTCACTATGATCTAGGGAGGTAAGGAAAATAAGGTTGTCATCCCCTCCCCCCCAGAGCATTTATTTTACTACACCAGTAGGGCCTCACTCTGGCACACTACAGCAACACTTAATGTACAAGTCTTTCATTACCAAAGACTGAATCCTGACTGTATATTTTGAACCTAACATTTCCAGGTGAAACAATCTCTCTAAAACTAGACCACTGGAGGAAGCCAAGGGTGCTGGTCTGGGACCCTTACAGCCATTTCACGTCCACCTTTTCCCTAAATTGGCAATCTCTGCCTTGGGCAGTAAAACTGCTGCATCACCTCCAGAATAAGGTCAACTGGCAACACCATGACAGGCACAAGCTGTCCAGCCAAGCAGCTGGATGCATCGTACTGCTGCTATTAAAAATGTGCAGCTTTTATTGGCGTTAAAAAGAACAAAAAGATGAAGTTGGCAAATGTTTGGATTTTAATGAATTTAATATAATACACCACAAACCAGTTTGCGGTAGCTGTTATCAGTGCCATGCAGGAATACTATATGGACACATTGTCAGTCCCTGACATCAGTTCTTTTCTAGCTGAAGCGATTAATGTATGCTGAAACATTTTATACCTTCAAACTGGAAATTTTTATACTGGGCTGGTACTGACAGTCTCGCAGACACGAGGAGTTCGCTGCTGTACTGGATAAGAACATCTTCAGGCTTTTTAAGCTGAAGAAAGGGACATAGAAAAACCTGTGTTACTGCAGTCATATTCCACATCATTCTCACAGCTTATTTATGTTTGCAACACATCTTACTAACAGGCTGGATTGATAGCATTCTTCCCTCCGTAACTTCAGAAAGCTGATCTTTTTCATAGCTTTCACTACATCTGCTCTTAAGATACAGCTAAGCATAAAAATTAAGAATCACCTTGGCATTGAGCTGGTACCAGTTGAACAACTGCACTGAGTTATCTTCGAAATTCCATGCTGCCAGTGGAATCACCACTTCCCCCAAAAACACCCTGTATTTGAGTGCTCCTGCATGCCACACCGAGATCTGAAGCTGCCGACTTCCCAGCTGTGAGTATTCAATCTTGTACTAGAAAGATAAACAGCATTTACAACCAATACACAGGATGAATGCAGACCCACGCTCATAACCTGCTCAAAGGAAGACCAGCCACAGCATGGCTGAACACATCTGGATGCAGACAGAACCATGTTGTCTGAATGTGCTTTGCAATTTGCATATTACTCCACTACTTAAATGCTAAATAATGTTCATCCAAATATGAAACAACATTCCAGGAATACCTTGGCCTGCCTTGCTAAAGATTTTGATTATTTATTCAGAGCTTCAAATAATTCTGGACCATTTTTGCAGGGATTTATATTTCTGGTTTATACTCCCAGCAGAATTTGGCTGCTGTGGAGGCAGTTCAAGATTAAGACACCTAACAAAGGTACTAAAACTTCCATTCCGGTCAGTGGAGATGTACTTAGTGCAGTCAGTAGGGGCAAGGAAGTAATTCAGGTGACCACTAAATAAAGCCCTGATCTACTCCCAAAACACAGAGCCCTTTGAGACACTGTTGGGTTTCTAGTACACACACAGGAGGCTGGTAAATGTGACACCCAGCGTGCAAGTGACCTGCACCCACCTGGGCTGAAAGCTGGAGGCAATGGCATGGATGAGGATAGCACTACCCACATTTAGGCTGCCAATCGCAAGCTGGGTGCAGGCTCTGGGGTGAATCTCCCTGGGCTCCAGTGATTCCCAAGAGCACTTACACACCTCTCACACATGCAAGTGCCCTAATTTGCATCTGAATCCCACGGAGTTGAAACTCAGTGTCATGATGTAGTTTACCTGCACTGGTGCTATGTTCTTTTGAACATTTCTGCTGCTCTGGATGAAGTAATAATTAAACTAATTTAAAAGATTCCTAACTAAACTACCTTTAGCATTCATGCAGCCAGCTCAGACACGGCTCTCACTCTCCCTTTATTGGTTCTGCATGACTCTGCTTTGAAAAGGGACTATAAAATTAGGACTAATTATTCCACCTTCATGCTCTTTTTTCTCCCAACTTAAACCCTATATACAGACTTTGGGATATATGAGGATTACATACATTACATAAATTTTTTGTTGTTATTATAGAATTTTAACAATGGTCTTTTCAAACATTTTGCCTACTTCACTCACTAAAAATTCTTGATGTTCACACACACCAAGAGAAGCTTTTGTGTAGTTCAAGGAACTTTGTTTCATACCTCTTCCAAGACAGCATGTTACTGAAGAATTAATCATCTTACGTGCTGCTGCAGCTCGCTGATGCACGCACTAAAAAATGGGTCTGTAGTGATCTGAGTACAAAACTGGGGCTGGGAACCACCAAATAAATCCAAACTCTCTCAGCTGACAGTACTCAGCGTCAGCTTCACTTTTCATTCAGTGTCAGTAAAGTCAGAATAATGGCTCCTATTTTCTACACACAGTTCTTACAAGGATGCAAGAAGTAATATTGCAAGGCATTAAGGAATTAAAATAATAACTGCTGTTCTGTGGTGTGATTATTAATGTTTGAAATTAAACACTACAAAGAGATGGCCTGGCAGCAGTTGCATGGGAGAAAGGAAGAAGACAACATTTTAGAGGTGGTGGAATTCAGCTAGCATTCAGCTAAGGGCAGAGAGACACTCCCAGTGGCACTGACAACAGGGCTATCAGTTGAAAGGGATACATGTGTAAAATACCAACTGCTCTGCAAAACACCCGGTTCCTGATGTACAAAAAAAGTGTCTGTGGAAGACTCTCTGCTTTTGCCACAACTCAGTACAAGACTGGAATTCATTAAGAGTGTTTTCATGGACAAAGGCAGACTCCAACCAAAGATGCAAACCAAAGATGGTTTGCAATTTACCATTGTTAACTCCAAAAGCATTTCCTCTTATTTGGACTGAAAACCATAACTTTTTAAATTATTGTTATCAGTGACTCCTAGAGTTGCCCCATCATGACAATTCTGAACTTGCAGGGTTGTACATTACAAAAGGAGACATTAACATGGAAAAGCCGCTTAGTCGCACACAGTTGCAAACGGTACCTTCAAAGTCTCATCGAATACTGGATCCACTGTGCTCTTTTTGACAGCTGTCTTCCGCTTACTCCGAGGAGATTTATCGGGAAGTAAATAAACCTTAACATACCTTGTAGATAGAGAGAAGGATATATGGAAAGTGACAGGAAGAAAAAAAATCAAACTAAGAAGAAAAATAAATTAGGAGGTTTTTTTAAATTCTTAAACAATTTTATTGACTTTGTAACTTTCCAAGCAATAAAATGGCAAATAGTGATGGATAACCTTTCTCAATAAAAGCAGACAGACTTTAAGGATCCCTGTATATCATTTAGCTGATGTGTTTCAATCCTATTCTAACTGGGAAAGGGATTAGGATCTGTATAGAAACTTTTGTTTTCATACTCTTGGCCTCTAATAAAATAGCCACCAAGGAAGTCATCTCGTCAGTTGTAGCGGCAGCTTTATGATGAAAACACACAGCATATTATGTGCTTAAAAAAAAAAAATCAACTCCGTCAACTTTAGGATTGTTCATGAAGAGAATATCTCACCTTTACAACACCAAGTACCATGTAGCAAAACAGGTATAATCATACAAATAATACATAATAATTCATAACTCTTACAAATACTAATTGTTATAACAGCCACTAGAATGAAAGTGGGAGATTCTCTAAAGTACTCAAAATTGCCCTAACATTGATTCAATGAAAACCAGTAAAAAAAATTTCTGGAAGCTGAGTTGGACCAATATCAAGCACCAATGATTCCTACCCAGAGTTTCTCACGTGTACGCCATGTGAACATTAATACTTAAAACTAAGGAGTATTAGCAATAGAGAGTGCTTTCTCACAGCTTGGTGGGGAAAGGACCGATCGTTAACATAATACTAAATATTTTTAAACAGCCTCTTTTACATATTACAGATATTATGATTTAAACCAATTTTAAAACAGCCTCTTGATTAACTTACTGGGTAAATAAAATCAGCTGTATCTCATATCATCAGCACAGAATTACACATTTTCCCTATTCTTTCCAAACTTATCCATAGGTAAAACTACTTTTAAAAATATTGAGGTACTAGAAGTTTTAGCCTCTTGTCCTATTACCCCAGATCAATTTAATTTAAAAAGTAGCCAGTCAGTCCTCAATCAAACCAGTCAGCAAGCTAAATAATGCAACAGGCTTTAAACATCAGTTAAAAGTCTGCTTTTCAGCAAGTGCGTTAAGAACGTGTACTGCCTGTACTACTCTGTTGTCTTGGAAACCAACAGAAGTATATAAATATATAACATTAGGGAACATCATGTTCACTACACAGTACTTCCCACATTACCTTTCAGACTTCCTGCAACTGATTGCCTTGCTTAATTACCAGGGGACTTAAAGAACCTTGACCCACTTCTGAAGTGCTCCCAAACTGCCCTGTTTCACAAGCTGCTGTTCCAGCAAGGCTCCTTTCATCACCAAGCTCATCTTTATGAACGTCCTCTGCAAGATGTGCAAAAGCCACATTCCTTCTGGGTGAAGGTGACCAGCTCCACAATTCCAGTGTGGTCACGTAAGTGCTTGAACATGGTGTGGCAGCAGGGCAAGAATATGCCAGGGCATTCTACCTGGTGATTTTCTATGAATGATTGCTGCACAGTCAGAGACGATTGCTTAGTAATAAACAGACAAGTCACCATGGCTTAACTATCCAACCAAAAATTTCTATGGCATATTTTATCCACAGAAGTAGGTAATTCTTTCTCTTACAACATTACCTAATTAATAAGCAGCTTTAGATTTTAAAATGTGTTGGAGTATCTGAAATTTCTATTCTTATTACAGAAGATGGAAGCACAGAGGTAATACAACAATCACCCAGTGACCCACAGAGTGTCAGTAGAAGAATTAGAAACAGGACATCTCATGTTTTAGCCACTTACATATTAATTTTGCAGGCACAACTTAAGAGCTAAAATCTGAACTGCTATTCTTGAGGTCCAAAGGTGCTCATCAGCAGCACAGGTGATGCCTGGTCACAGGCAGGGAAAGAGGCAATTACTAGCAGAAAATGGTCAGAATGGAATAAGTGCTGGTATGAAACCTCTTTGTCCTGCAGTGTGTATATGTAAAAAGGGCTGGTATATATGTTGGATGTTCTGGAAGTGCTAATATGGCATACCGTTACATATCAACCAATTTCAACCACAACAAACAGAAGTATCTTAAAACCAGAATATTTCCCTTATTTTTTTTCTCCTTTTCTACAAAATACTCACGGGTTACACTTTTTCTTCTTCTCTTCTCCATAAGCCAGGTTCTTGCATCCCTTGATGGAAATTTCTAAGATGCAAGCTTTAAAGATGTATCTTATGGCAAACTCTATTTCTCCTGTGACGTCAGCCTTGTCAAAATTGCCAGACTCAGTGCAAGTGCTGTTAAGACTAAACAAACTCCCCTAAGAAAAGACAAATGTTTGGGAAAAGTAGCTTCAGATCAAACAGGACAAAACATTTATTTCCCTTGAAAGTCAGTATCTTTACATACATGACTGTAGAGCTACTGCAAATCATGAAGATTTAAGGTAACCTGTATAAAACATCCTGTTGCTTCCATAACAGCCTTGAAAATTATGACTGGAATTGCAATTCTACTGCTTTGCCGCCTTCTCTTCAGTAAGTTCTCTAGGCTAAGAAAATGCTTTCTTAGGCAACTTCTAGATCTAGAAATTGCCTCCAAATAAAACGCCTATGTGGACTCCCATGAGAAAATGAAATCTCCGAAATCTAAGAACATACAAAACATTGAACCAGACTGCTTTAAATACATAGCTCATAGTAGGGTACACTGCTGAGGTGTTAGGTTCTATCATGTATTAAAGGAAACAAAAGTGGCCTTGCACATCCAGTAAATATTCTACAAGCTCCACCAATTCCATGTAAAAATTACATACTCCATATTGCAGCAGCTTGTTCAGGAAAGACTATAGTACAAAGACATCCAGTGGTCATATGTCAGTGCATAAAGAAGGTGTTTCCTAGCTCACCTCAGCCACTTTGTTCTCCTTTCACCTACTTTCACCTATAGGGCACAGGTTTGTATGCTGTCCATCCACATATATAAACAACATTTGGGTCTAGTTGTAAATGCCGTGGAGGCCGTGAAACAGCAATGAAGGAAACACTATAATGACAGAATCTCAGAACGGTAGGGGTTGGAAGGGACCTCTGGAGATCATCTTGTCCAACCCCCCTGCTTGAGCAGGCACACCCAGAGCAGGGGGCGCAGGAATACATCCAGGTGGGTTTTGAATGTCTCCAGGGAAGGAGACTCCACAACCTCCCTGGGCAGCCTGTGCCACTGCTCTGGCACCCTCACAGGAAAGAAGTTTTTCCTCATGTTTAGCTGGAACCTCCCGTGTTCCAATTTGTGCCCGTTGCCCCTTGTCCTGTCATTGCGCACTATTGAAAAGTGCGTAGTCCCATCATCCTGACACCCACCCTTTAGATATTTATAGGTATTGATTAAATCCCCCCTCAGTCTTCTCTTCTCCAGGCTGAACAAACCCACATCCCTCAGCCTTTCCTCATAAGGGAGATGCTCCAGCCCCCTGATCATCTTGAGCATCCTTTCTGTAAGCCAGCACAGAAATGTAACTTAATGGTGGTATCTAGGCTTCACCATAAGCCTTCACTTTAACAAATTATCAACTCAATCAAAATAGTTTGGCCTCCATTCATTTAGAATTATATTCTTTAAGGTGAGCCCTAGAAACTTTTCACATAGAGTATGTCACAGAGACGCAATTGTTGTTGTGCTTAATCTCACGGCAACATTGCCCTAGATTGCTAGAGTATCTGTGTTAGATCACTCCTCCCTCTGAAAATAAACACCAACCCACACAGGACTGGTTAACCAAGGAGTTCTGCATTGCACAACCCAACAGCAAAGCGTGCAGAGTAGTGTTTGTAAGATCATATCTCTCTTCCATGCAGATGCTCTTCTTTGTTTGTGCAGCTTGCCAAATATTAATTTTAAAATTCACACCGACAGCATAATTAGGTTAAAGACGCCATCTGCTCTATCTTGTAAGTTCTAATTAGTATACAAACTTGGCAAAGGAAGGGTCAGGTGCTTATTGAGGAAGTCACAAGAAGTGTTAGGACTGTTTTGACCTGATGCTTGTTGCATGCAATCTTGCTCCCTCCATGAGACATGTATCAGTGTAATCAATCTCCCTTGCAGGTTTGTTCAGCTCTGCTCTCTCACTCACTGACATATTTCCATTCACCTGACCAGAAAATGCTTATTTTTCACCAAAATTCTTCATAGCAAAGGAATGCAAATAGATTTTTGTCTTAGCTCATATGTCCTGAAAAAAGTTCTGCAAAAGTCCCTAGTCCACAGAACCTCTCATTTATTTAGAGAGGCTGGATAGGTGTTCTGATTAATGATGTTCGGGCTGAGTATCACCACACATGTCCCTCACCTGATCAGGAGCCACATACATTCAATGAGGAAATCAGTTATCCTTTTGGTTCATTGAACAGGGATTTACCAATGACTTCATGTATTGCACTCCTGCTGGCATGTCTGGAAGCAATGCCATCGCATATTTTGGAAGACACATTTTCACAGAGCGGTAATCAACATCCAACACTTACCCATAATGGGAAGTTTAATGGAACTTGACTTTTTCCCCTAAGAGAGTACTTAGCTGTATAGACACATACATAAGCACAGTACATACACAGACATACACAAGCATAATAGCCCTCTATAGCCCAATTCAAATGGTTGTCATTAGAATCACAAATGTCATCCAAAATTAGTATCCATTTGTCAGTTTAACACCTCAGACTCCACAGTGCAGTAAACTATGAGAGATCACCACGATCCTTGTATCTGTTTTCACTCATCTGCAAAGTGAGCAGGCGGATTTGCTTCCCTAAAAGTCATTTTAGTTCCCTTCTTTACAGTATCAGTCACGGATTCTTTGGATACTTCACCCTGCTTAACCTCATCACTAATACATAGAAATTACCTTCCGCAGTTAATCACAGAGACTTTAATGCATGTGCTGAATTAATTTACAACTGGCTTCCTTCTCTCTCATTTGCAGTACTCAAAATGCCATCCATCAGAGGATGACTCAGTGACAGGTCTATGAACTGCTCCTCTCGCTTCCATCACTGTCAGTTTCCTCTTCATTCACTGACATTCTGACATTTGAATTTCCGCTGACATTTCCATTACTACAGATCTTGCAGGATAACAAAACTGTTCAGTTAAATGAAATTTTAAGAGAAAAAGATAGCTACTAGGTTAGTAAGAACCATGGTCACGATACCAAGCTAATTATCAGTTATTCATTATTAATGGGTATATCCATCTATCAATTATCCATTATTAATTTGATTGGGCTTATGCTGCAAAAAGTACACAGTGTTACTATTATGACCATGCCAAAGGCAGTCGGTCTTTCATCAGATACAAACTCAAGTAAAATTCTTCCTTCGTTTTGTAGTATAATCCAAAATAGACCAACACTCTGCACAAGCTTTTAGCTTTTACATCTGTCCCCATTAGGCACCTGTTCTGTTGTGCATCACCCTTCAACTTACATGTTTTCTGCCATCACAGAAAACTGCATCACTTGTGACACTGGTTGTTATGTCTTCTTCCTCCTTGCAATTCCTTTTGGTCAGAATTTCACTGTCATTTTGGGCACCAGTGATGAGCTGTTGAAGACTGGGTGTACTTTTCATCTGCAAGAAATTCAGCAAGTAATTATTTTTTTATTTAAGAAAAATGCCCTGATTCCTTCTGGACTACTGTCAGAAGAAAATTCTGTAAATAGCTACAATTCACTCTGATCAATGTCACAAAGGTGGCACACTTTCAAAGATAATGTAGCAACTTAATTTAAATGTTGATTTACAACTCTCTCATCCCAGCTAGTAGTACATTCATTATATTCCCACATTGTATTTCCCACAGCATCCTCCTAGAGAAGCTTGCACTTCATCACTTGGACAAGTGTACTCGTCGCTGGGAAAAAAACTGGCTGGACATCCGAGCCCAGAGAGTTGTGGTGAACAAAGCTAAATCCAGCCAGTGGCTGGTCACAAGCAGGGTTCCCCAGGGCTCAGTTTTGGGGCCAGTCTTGTTTAATATCTTTGACAATGATCTGGACGAGGGGATTGAGTGCACCCGAACTAAGCTCGCAGACCACACCAAGTTGGGCAGGAGGGTTGATATGCTTGAGGGAAGGAAGGATCTGCAGAGGGATGTGGACAGGCTGGATTTATGGGCCAAGGCCAAGTGCCAGGTCCTGCACTTGGGTCACAACAACCCCATGCAACGCTACGGGCTTGGGGAGGAGTGGCTGGAGAGCTGCCTGGAGGAAAAGGACCTGGGGGTGTTGGCTGACAGCCAGCTGAGCATGAGCCAGCAGTGTGCCCAGGTGGCCAAGAAGGCCAACAGCATCCTGGCTTGTATCAGGAATAGCATGGCCAACAGGAGGAGGGGAGTGATCAACCCCCTGTACTGGGCACTGGTGAGGCCGCACCTTGAATGCGGTGTTCGGTTTTGGGCCCCTCAGTACAAGAGGGACATTGAGTTGCTGGAGCGCGTCCAAAGAAGGGCAGCGAAGCTGGTGAAGGGCCTGGAGCACAAGTCTTATGAGGAGCGGCTGAGGGAACTGGGGTTGTTTAGTCTGGAGAAGAGGAGGCTGAGGGGAGACCTTATTGCTCTCTACAATTACCTGAAAGGAGGTTGCAGTGAGGTGGGTGTTCATCTCTTCTCCCAAGTTACTAGCGATAGAATGAGATGAAATGGCCTCAAGCTACATCAGGGGAGGTTTAGATTGGATATTAGGAAAAATATCTTTACTGAAAGAGTGGTCAGGCATTGGAACAGGCTGCCCAGAGAGGTGGTGGAGTCACCATCCCTGGAGGTGTTCAAAAAACATGTAGACATGGCACTTTGGGACATGGTTTAGGAGACAAGGTGGTGCTGGGTTGATGGTTGGACTTGACGATCCTAGAGGCCTTTTCAAACCTTAATGATTCTATGATTAGATAATCTTCTAAAATCAACATACCATCACCTGATCTAAGGATCACTATCAGAGCGATTACTAATGACAACCTACTTATAACACACAAAAAGCAGCACTATATGAATAAAAGGTCTCATAAGCCTTTAACAAAACACTAATTTTCCAAGAAAAAATATCTTGCTTCTAGGAAATTAAAAAAAATAAAATTAGTATTTTGCAATATGCATGACACACACCCATGTCTACATATGAAGGAATGAATATAGGTTGAAAGAGACTTGAAAACAGAAACAGACTCACAGGCTCTTATCTAAATAAGAAAAAGTTGATTATAAAAAAAGTTTAAATTTCTGAATTTTTCTTGACTTTGCTTTGAGTAAGCCCATCTACCTTTCCAATCCTCCCATGAAAACCCTAGTAAACTGTGGAAAATTAAGATACATAGTAGCAAAACTCCCCCAGATTTACCTTCAGCCACCTCTGTTACCATAAGAACAGTTAGTAGAATGAAGTGCCAAAAGACTAATACATATAGCTAGAAACATGCTGACAACAGATTTTAGCTCATTCTGGCACACCATTACCCCTGGATAACACAATCTTTGAAAAGTATGTTCACAGTTCAATGGGTAGGAAAAGAGTGAGGTAAGAAATTTTACAGGGTTAGGGTCTAAGAAAATAATTGCATAACTGGGATTACCTGAAAGGCTAGAAAGAATATAGTGTGACCAAATCAACAAAAGGATTGGGACTTATTTGCATAGAAGAAACAGATAATATATATTTAACAGACCTGGGAACACCTCCTGCATCATCAGCAGAAAGCACTAAAGCATGAGGACAACGGAGGAGATAATATATTGAGATTACTTCTGAAAAAACAGGATGTGCAAAATCCAAACCAGTATGCTGTTATAACACACAAAAATTATGTGTAATAACTGTCCTACCTTAAGAATAGATGTAAAAATTAATTAAATTCCCTTGTGAGAAGGAAACAGACAGAAAATACATTCAGAATATAGTCTCAAAAAACCCCGACCAAAACCAGAACATCATATTTCTAAGCAGAGAAATTTTCTTCTGCTTTATAAAAACCTGAAACACCACCAATTTCACTTGCTAAACAGAACAACCTACTACACACTGAATTCTAGCTACTACTTGGATTAGAAAGTCTTCTCTATTATGCTAAACAGAATATAAGTGATTGACAAGGCAACACAACTATGAGTGAGCATCAGGTGACAAAGCATCAGGCCACATATGCAAACTGCCACATAGCCCAGCTCTAATGTCTGCAGCAGAGTGCATCTGCTGCCACAGGAGGGGTAACCCACAGCTACCAATGCACCACAAACAGCTCCCAAAGCTTGCACATGTCTGCTTGCTCCACCAGTGAGGCAGGTGTAATTGCAGTTCCTTTAATGAACTTAGAAATTCTGATGGTGAGAGGCCCTAGAAAACACTATTCAGTTAACTTTCTAAAATCCAGAATTTACACTGGCTGGCAGCTCTTGCCATTGGATTGTTTTTTCGCTGTTACTGAAGTTAAAAATAATCTCTTTCAACTTTAATCTGAAGGAATCAAGCTCTGAACATATCACAAATTTGGAAAACTTACTTAAGAAACAGATAGTGCTCTCGAGACTGAAGTGGTGCCCCAATCTTATACCTGCACATTCACAATGGCAGAGTTACAGCTATTACTTCCCAGTCTTTCCTAGAAGAAAAGTGCACACTTTCTAGGGGAAATAAAATACTATTTTGATTCATTCTCCAAAAAAGTTCTTTCTGGGGTGAAAATCAAAACAAGATTTCTACATCATATTTTGTTATAAATTTGAGTAATTAGTTGTTTTGCAAGTGTAATTTAAAACAGGTTCTGTTCCTGACCTTAAGTCACAGTTCCAGTAAGGATGTAAACACCTACCCTTATTAAAAGAAAACAAAGATGGAAAAGAAAAAAATGGAAGAATAATGCAATAATGCCATTGAAAGATATTAAAAATAATTTTTAAAATCACAGGAAAGATACAAAAAAACATCATGTAAGTGCAAGGACAGATGAGTAAAATTTCCTTCAATATTAAAAAAACCTAATGTCAGAGATGATATTCACAAGAAAAAAAATCAACAGTAATTCCAGCAAAACTAAAATTGTAGCTTAAATATAGTCTAACTGATTTGAATGAAACCAAAGCTTCCTGACTCAGAGAAATAGAGCTGTGACACATGTAACACTGAAATCTGTCTTTCAAAATCTGTAATGCAAAGGGTGGACATAAATTAAGTCCTAAATCTTTAAATGGGCAATTAAAAACCCACACAAATAATGTGGAATCTCCTACTAATACATTTCTCAAGCCAAAGAATCCATATCCATCTTTTAAACATGACAGGCCATGTGTGATCAGCATGCAGTGAAGCGTAGTTTAAGTTCATAATCTCCCAAGTCCAATTGTTTTTTTGTGCATTAAATAAAGTATAAAGGAATAAAGTAACACTGAAGTGAGGTTTGCCACAATGAAAGCAACGCTCAGGTAGTTAATAATTGTTTTCAATTTTGTTTATAACTGCATACAGAAATACCAGAACTAATTTTGCAGAGTTCACAGACCTTGTTGGGCCAATTCAGACCACTAGTCCATGTGGTCTGACATCCTGTCTCTTCCATTTATCAACACCTAACACTTCAGAGGAAAGCGAAAAGCATGCACCAAGGGAGCTGTGAGTAATATTTGCCATGAGGTCTGGCCCAAAGCAAAAGCTTTTCTCAGCATCTAATTCAGGCACTTAGCAGACCACATTTACCTCATTCAGACGAACAAGGCAATTCAGTAAGTACTCACTATGTGGAAAATTGAGTATGGATAAAGTTCAGTCACTTGAGAGGTGAAAGTGTACAAAACAAGATCTTCGGTGTAACTTTAAAGCAGATATGTGACATCAGCTTCAGCCCTGCGCAATTTGTGGAAAACAGATGACTGGATTTTTCTCAAACTTCTCAAGAAAACACTGAAAGCTAGAGACTGTAACCAAAGCAAAAAGAAAAGGGAAGTTGCCCAACAACTAACAGCAGTCAATGCTTTCTCCTTGCCAAATCAAAAAGTTCTCAGAAAGTGCCAGGATGGGTTTTGGATGGTCATAGCTTGGTCCCATTCAGCAGCAAGAGGAGCAAGAGGAGCAGGAGGAGCAGAAGGGACAGAGCACCTCCCTGCAGCCTGACAGTCACACAGACCAGACATCAATCAGCCTCAAGAGAGTCTGTGAGTACCTGAGAGCAAAATGACCCACCCTCTCCCCCCTGTGTATGTATTGTAAAATCTCGGTCTAACATTTCAGCTCTGGGCTGAGATCAAGTGTACAGACTCAGCCAAAAACCTTGTGAAGAAGCAGAGTTCTGGCCACTGTCAGTGAACATCAGCTAAGCCTTGCTCGTGTAATAAAATTCCACTGTGTAAGTCATTATTCTTACAAATATATTCCATTCCTGAAACAGCCCTTACAGTTAGAGACTGTGTGTAATAATATGGATACCCTGCTTGTAATGTTGATGGCAGTGTCAGACTGGCTCCTTCTTTCCTTCCTTCTTTCCACGTTCTGCCCATAATCTGTGGTTAGGAGACATCTGTCAGCCATATCATTCTGGGACTTAGACATTTCTGAAGTGAAAATAAAAGAGAGAAATCACTCTAACAAACATCACAAGCAATCCTGTAGATTTATGGGTTAATTCTGTAGCTTTCAAACTTTCATCCTATAATTTTAGCATTGATCTCCTAAGAGTAAGAAACAGATGGGAAGGCAAGTGCTTGTCCCATTTTGTATAATTATATTTTGCCTACCTAAATCCTTCCTGCTGTTTCAGCTGGAAATTACACTCCTTGCTTCCTGTCATTATAGCTGCTGCAAGGAATTGTTGTATGCTATCAAATACAGTTTCCCTGCAGAAGTAGCCACTACAGCCCCTATATAAAATTTGATTTGTAAAGCAGTTGATTTGGTTCAGGATAAAAGCAAGATTGTTGTAACAACATAAAGTGCAATGACAATGGAAATTAGAAAGCAGAGCATATTGGAAAATATTTAGAAATTTATCCAAAGAGAGATATTACATACTCTGGTCCCAAACCACATATAATTTTAAGAACATGAGTGGCCCTCATTGACTTCAATAACATTACTCATATGGATAAACTTACGTCCATACTTAAGTACCTTATTGAATTAGCATTTCAGTAACATCTAGTTTATTGTCAAATAAATCTATAGGACAATTAGACATTTAGTGTGCCACTTTCTGCTTCTTATTCCTCAGGGTACAGTCAGAACTTCACTTAAAGGGAAGGGCAGCACTCATCCATGATTTCTGAAGTTGAAAACTAGCAGGCTTAGCAGCAGACACTTTGTTGTAAATCCCAGATAGTCTCTCATGAAGAATTAATAACTTATAAGTGGTACATGAAACAGCTATCATATGTTTAATTCATACAGAAGAAATAAATATCTCTCTCACAACATGAGGCTCTGCGGAGGAACTTCAGACAGCAGACAATATGTCATTATAGCATTCAAAACCAATGGCACATTCAAGTGTGATTTTTAAAGCCACTTTGGGTTAGTTTTGTTCTTAGAAGCATTCAGTCCTCAGATGTTTACTGTACTCTTTGTACACCATTAAGGCATCATGTGACATATTCACAGGCAGGCTCAATTAAGTCATCTCTGACTGTAAATGAAACCAGGTTTTTAAAATACACAGGGAAATCAGAGATCGTAAAGGAGACTGGAGTGAGAGATCTAATGGAGTAGATACAATCTGACTAGCTTGACGAGCAGTAGAAGCAGAAACACAAGCTTGCCTCACACTCTCTTAAAATGAACAGATTACAGAACAGGTTACTATGAGAAAAAAAAAGATTGTTCATGTTTCATATCAATTCCTCCTTAGGCTTCTCTACCCAAATGGTCAGTAAGACAGACACTATCTCTAGCGCCAAGGATGATTTTGCACTGCAAATAAAACTACAACCATCAACCCATTTTACATTCACCAAATGGCAAACACTGGATTATAATCTCCTGTTGCTGCCAAACCACACTGGAACAGGAGGTAACAGCATAAAGAGCAGGCTGTACAACGGCAGCATTGTGCTGCACGCACTAATCCTGTGTTCCCGCTCCTCTCAGACACACACACACCAGCTCTAGTGATAGAATCAGAGGCATAACGAGGTTCTCCAGGTTTATTTACTGCAATACACAAGAGCTGGGTGTATTAAATACCACTGCAAACTGGGACATTTTTATCTAGATAAGATATAGAGTACTAACTTTAGACTCTTGTGACCGAAATCATTTATCAGCACAGTACCGGGTTTCATTAAGAGGCCATATTGTCTGAAAAACCTGTTTTCTTAAGCCAAGACGCCCCAATCTTTCTCTCTATAAGATTTCCTATACTTTTTAATTATTGACTTCAATGATTGCAACAGCCTGTTATTTTCTCACAAATTAAAAGGTTCTACCCTAACTGAGGATGATAGCACCTGAGTGGGATTTCACATACAGCTGAACTGAGCTAATTACTTGCTGCCATCCCCCCTCTGCAACCGCTGCTCTCCCTTCCTCAATCCCTGGCTCCCGGACACATGGTGCAGCATCCTCTGTTGTGCAGGTTCCAACATATATGCCCTATCTTGAGCCTACTTAACTCATCAAACTGGCAGAAAAGTACCTACGTGTTTTGTCTGGGTTAATGTTCTGCCCTTTAATTGACTAAATCAGTTTCCAGAGGGGTCCAGAAACACTGGTGCTAATTCAAGTTAAGCAATGGCAGCATAAGACCAGAAACAGAGAAAGAAGAAGGACTTGGGGCAGGGGAGTAGGACCTTCCTTTTGGTAGCAGTGAACTATTAAATTAGCTTGCTGCAGTCCTGACAGTCTTTACCAGTAACTGTGGGATATGACCAGGCTTCAAACTAACAGAAAGCAGAGTCTTTGCATCCACTTCTGTGCTGCCTCAGCTATCTGCTTCCGGTACCAAAGCATCCTATGACACCCTACACTACTCCTCTGTTTACAAGCGCGAGCCATTTTGCCTCTGCAGAGCTTTAATATGTGTTCACACAGACACCATATTACATTTGTGTAGTTAAAGAAGAACAGGCCTTTAGGATGGGTGGAAGAAGTTCGAGGAAAGACCAAACAAGATCTAAGGCAAGAGTTGGGGGGGAAGGCAGATAGGCACTAAATCAAATTTATTCTGTTCTAATCTTACATGTGGGGTTGTCTAAGAAAAAGCTAGTAAGAAAAAACTGAGGTTCATTCAAAAACATGCAAATCTGCAAGACCCTGTAATCTTCATATGGCTCAGAAGTTTTTTTCCTCTGGTCACTGATGCCTTTAATTTGCTCTTCACAAAGGCTGGCTGTCATCAGCGTAGTTAGCCTTATAGGTGCATATACAGTCTGCACCCTAAAGAACAGCAGGCAGCATAAGGGAATGGAAGGAATCAAAAGTATCAGAATGAAAGAAGAACCAAGAAGTTGTTAGGACTGGCTGGCTCTTAGAAGTATGCACTGAAAAAAACCACACAACTAGACAGACTGAGAAAGCGGAAGGAATTCCTCCTGAAAACTGCCAGTGAATGAAAATATTGAACTCTACTTCCATTACATGATAGATTCTTTGATGGGGTCAGTTGGGGTTCAGTCAGAGAGATAACATGAAGATCACTACAGAAGAAAGTGGTTATTATGCTGTGCTGACATGAGTTAAATATACTGCACCTGAGCATCCAGTAAACTTTAAAATAATATTATACAGTCTTTTCACATCTTTACAAGGAAGGCATTCTGGGTTGGTATCATCAGCTTGTTAAACAACTAGCAGAATACTGAAGGATAATTAGACTTACTGTATTATCTTTCAGGTTGGTTCAGTCTTGGCATTAGTCATTTCAGCCATTACCCAATACCCTTTATTTATAACTATTTTTTGGCCAATATGTTGGCAAAAAAAGGAAACATTTGCCTACATTACTCTAGAATGACAAAGCCATGAAAGCTACTTACTTTTTATATGTGTTGTGAGAGACAAAAACAAGTTTTCCACAGACTTATTAAAACATTTAGACCGACTGAGTTCCTGCAAATGGGAGATGCCAAAAGTAAGAAAACACAAAATATTTGCTGTTTCGAAGTTTCCCTGATCACATACCTACAGACCACATAACAATCAGATGGTAAGGCTGCACTCAATTCTGTAGACAAATACATCTGAGGACTTATGCTGACATGGTTGAAAACTGTCACACTAATGTAGGAAGATGGAAAATAATCTTTTCCATTCCATACTCCTTGATATATAAGTGGAACTCCTTGCAGGGTGATCACATAGCAATTTGATAAATGCAGCTAATTACATCACTGATTGGTTGTAATGTATTTAATACTTCAAGTAGGAAAGTCCTATCTATTATGGATGCTCCTGTGCCTCTGGATCAAAGAGTTTTCATCAAACTCCAGGTAAGCACATATCAGAATGTTTACAGAATGCAATGGGCTACAAAACTAGGGCCTCAGGACCCAGTCCAAAATAAACTGAAATAGTAATTTAGTGCAATCTCAGTGAGTTCTGAGCCATGTCCTACTATTCTGTGCACTAGAAACTACCTTGCAAAGGCAACCATCAAATTCACTGTTTTTCACTCAGTAATGAAAGTAATACATGGAATGATCGCTTTATAAATGACTGTCGAATATCATAGGCTCATGGGATCCTTCAGGCTGGAGGGGAGATCAGGAGATCTCAGTCCAGCCTTGCTGTAGTGAGGCACCAAAAACCAGGTGCAGTATTCTAGTGCCAAGTAGAGACGGTTAATCACTTCCCTCAAAAACCAAAAACTAATTGAAAACATCCCTTATGATAGACTCTGACCTTTCTCTCCTACTACCAATGCGGCATAAAAAAAAATGACAGAGGAACATCAGGCAGCACTTATAGCACAATATGACGCTACAGCAGTTGCTATTTACTGCATTTCTGTGGCTGGCCATTTCATATGAATGACACCCTAAGAGGTGCATGTATATGTATATTTTGAAGATATGTACATTTACCGTCACATTGCTTCCTGATGTGGATTCTGTGAAAGGAGGTGGAGTTGGAGGTACGACAGAAATTTTGCTAGAAATTTAAGAAACAATACAGTGCAACAATTAATACATTATGCTAATAGATGGATAAATAAGCCACCACATTCATGCACATATCTTTATTATCATGCACACCTATCTTTATTATCCGTCTTCCCTGCAATCTAAAGATGTGGGTAGAGATCCTGTGTCTTTAAGAGTTGAAGCACAGGCATATTGCCTGTTCGTAAGAGTTAGGACTAACTTTCTATCTTCTCAATCTTGGGGTGCTCTAAGCAGAATTATTAATTTAAAATGATCAGGAAGGCCTAATTTAGGACAGACTTCCTAGGCTTCTATATGGCTGGCAGCATTACAATCTGTGCCTCGAATGTTAAAACATAATTCCTGTGTAATGAACCCCATCTCTGTTTCAGAGATGTTTTCAGAAAACAGTCATCTTTATTCACAATACTAAAAGAATCCTTCCTTGCCTAGGCTCAGAGCTGTTAGAGCTCCTTTACAGCATTCCAGCCATTTCATCTGTTGTAAATAGCCCAGGTCTGTGGAAAAAAAATAATCTGTTATCTGACTGCGTCTGTTATCACCGCACAATCACAGACCCTAAAGGCAGCCAGTGAACTTCTTTTCTGATTCTCTTTTACTTTACCACATCTGTGTAAAAGCAAGTCCTTATGCAGCCCTGGTTAGGATCATATCTAGTTGACTGTAAGTTTCTGTCTTATGCAGCTATGTCTCAACAGATAATTATCATAAAATTGAGGCATCTCTTTGTATCTTGTTTTACTTATTAAAAAAAAAATTTAAAGGAACAAGGTTTCTTTTATACAGTATAGGTTAAGTAGACTGTTATTTCATTATATATCACTGGTAATAACTTAAGTATGGTCATGCTTAGGCCTCAGGTCAAAGTATGTATTCAGTGTAAACTGGATTTTTTTACTTGTTTTAAGTCTTAGTAAGTGGATGCACCTTAATGAATACAGAGTTTCTTGTCTACTATTTAATCTAAAGTTATCAAATCAGCAGTATCTCCCATTGAGCAAATAATTATGATATTGCTATTATACCTAGTAAATAATTTTCATCTCTGATCATTCAAAAGTAATGTGTAAATTTGAAAGATATTGGTGCAACATGTATGCAAAAAATATAAGCTGATATAACAAAAAAACTGCACGCCCATTCATTTCAAGTAAATAAGAAACTATTGCTCTAAACATGGTACTCTGTTTTGTACTTGAGACCCTTTCTATGGATTGCTGAGAGATAAAACCAGTAATTTTTCTATGCTTTTACCATTTGTACTCCAAAAGTATAGAAATCCGCTTTTCATAATAAAAAAACACAAACTGCTGGCTGGTTTATAGCATACAATATACCACATATAAAAATTCTCAGTGTCCTAGGACCATTTGTCCTTTTATGAGTCTTACCTCAGTTTCTGATAAGATTTCAAGAGCTTTGCACCAACTGTTTCATGTCTGCCTGTGAAGGAGGGAAAAAAAAACACCCAAAGGTCATTTAGCAATGACAGCAGTTACTAATGCCCGTATAATACTTTCTAAAATCAATGCCTTCTCATGAACTGTCCTGTATTTACAGAAGCTCATGCACGTGCAAGTCTGGAGTGAAATCAACACCCACCTGACATATCAGCATACATGCCAAGGAATAGGCAGGTTTCTCTTTTATCACAAATTCTATCATGATTGCCCCTTCACCTCCCACAGGTGACACGTTCAGACCAGCTCTTCACAAATGCAAAGGACAATCATGTATGGAGGCTGACAGGCCCATTCCTACAGGTGCTACGTGCCCTCAGCCTCCTGAAGTCCAGGAGGCAGGTAGTGCATGGGCCCACTGCGCTAAAGCACACTTCAACCACAAAACTCAAACACTATGGAAAGCTTGAAAATGTGTACAAGAGTAGGCACATGGTCATCTCTTGCATCTTATGAAAAATTCTTTTCACTTCTTCTACCAGAGACCTGAACAATCATGAAAATGCATGACTAGCTCACAAACATGACAAAACCCTTTTGCTAAGGCCATCCCTGTGGGGAAATAGCAACCATGTCACGTTCCTCAGGCGAGCAGCCACATGATATAAAGAACACCAAGGATCAAGCGCTCCACCAGGCACAAACAATGAAGACTCATAAAAATGTAGTTTGCTCCCGAGTGATTGCCAACAGAAAGAAGGGCTAAATGCATGTAACAAATGGCCAGCTGAAAATATCTGGAGTGGCTTTAGTCACTGATCATTCCTAATAAAGAAATCAGCGTGTGATCTATGTTTTGCTGAAGATGTCATTAATTATAACATACTACTTACATATAAGTAGCAGACCTTGGTGGTGGTAGAAACAATAATCAACTACTGATGTTACAAATTTCAATCAGAGCTCCATACTTAATGCTCTGTTATTAATAAATAATATTTGATATCTTGATTTATTGCAGCATTAAATTATTTCTTAGATTTTTAATTTTAGTCAGTAAGGCAATCTCCCACTTTTAGTAAAATATTACTTTTATTCCTTAGGTAGAAACTACACAAAATTAATAAAAAGATACTAATGTAACTTTTTTTTTTTCTCTGCAACATGAGAAAACTTCACTGTAATGTATTTTTTTCAGTTAAGCTTATTTTACAGTAAATAGTTCACTTGTATTACATTTTCTAGCCAAAAGAGGGCACTGCCTCTCCAGGCTTGAAGGATACACAACTACCATGGCTGCTGTTTCAGAAGTTTGCCATTTTTTAACTCCTTTAATTATATCAGTTGATCTAATCAAAGGAACTAAACAAAACATATTTCTCCCTGCGGGCTTATCTTCTGTACATCCTTAGATCTTTGCGACTTCAACAGTATTGCTATTAGACTAACTAAGCAAAATGCTTTGAGCACCCACAAAGCTTTGATAATGCAGGTGAGAACTTGTTTATTTTACTGGAAAGAGGGACAGTCACTATCTTGCCATATCAGATTCAGTGTCTGAGAACAATACAGCATTTTCTGAAACTGAGAGAGATTGTTAAAATTACTGGATTTAGACTTGCTGAAAAGAATAAGGAAAAATTATTAATAATGATTATGGGACACAACTGTGCTTCAAAAGATCAGTCAACTAATACTTTAAAAAAATAAACTGTATTAGCTAGAATGGAATTCAGTGAAATCCTTCAAATTTTAAACTAATTGTTTTAGCAGGAACTGTAGTTCACTTCCTTAACATGCTACCTGCTGTCTTTTATGAATACCTACTGCCCAAAATTTACCTGATTACATTCTTCCATTTATAAACTTCTTCCTATTCAAGTTTCCCAAGAGATATTTAAGGTCCAGTGCTTTCTTTTTTACCAGCTATTCCTAAATCTAGATACCATGCAGACACTGGAAATGAAACTGTAACATTTAGCTGCAGTCAGGCACAAAGTGAAATAGTTGCCTATCTGAATCATAGAGTCATTAAGATTCTAAAAGGCCTCTAGGATCACCAAGTCCAACTGTCAAGCCAACACCCCCATGCCTCTTAAAGCATGTCCTGAAGTGCCATGTCTACACGTTTTTTGAACACCTCCAGGGATGGTGACTCCCACCACCTCTCTGGGCAGCCTGTTCCAATGCCTGACCGCTCTTTGAGCAAAGAAATTTTTCCTAATATCCAATCTAATCCTCCCCAATACAACTTGAGGCCATTTCCTCTCATCCTATCACCAGTTAACTGGGAGAAGCCAAGTGCCAGGTCCTGGACTTGGGTCACAACAACCCCATGCAACGCTACGCTACGGGCTTGGGGAGGAGTGGCTGGAGAGCTGCCTGGAGGAAAAGGACCTGGGGGTGTTGGCTGACAGCCGGCTGAACATGAGCCAGCAGTGTGCCCAGGTGGCCAAGAAGGCCAACAGCATCCTGGCTTGTATCAGGAATAGTGTGGCCAGCAGGAGGAGGGGAGTGATCATCCCCCTGTACTGGGCACTGGTGAGGCCGCACCTCGAATGCGGTGTTCGGTTTTGGGCCCCTCAGTACAACAGGGACATTGAGTTGGTGCAGTGTGTCCAGAGAATGCCAACAAATCAGTGCTTCAAGGGAAAGAGGAAGGAAATCCTCTCCACCTTATTAGTCATTGTTGGTAAAAACAAAGATCGACAGGCCCTTAGTTGGTGAAACACATTCACCATAGGGCAATCCATCCACACTCTCTGCAAGTTCTTTTAAGGCTTTGTATTGTTAATTGCACTGAAAAGACTGAACACAAGGCAATGGTGCAGCTGGTTGAAAGTAAAGAAACAGTAAGTGTTTAACTCTCTGTTGATTCATAGCTATACATATTTTTCTTTATTCCATTCTGTCATTTCTTTAAGCTTTAGAACTTTCTCAGTGAAAACAATTGAAGTTTTAACTTTGACAAATAACGCATGCAAGATCGTTTCCTTCCTGCACACATATTTTAACATTTCTATACTTATTTCATGTCATCATATTTCTTAGAAGCCTTACACACTCATTTAATTCGAATTGATATGGCCAGAAATTTTATTATTCTTATTACTCATACAAAATAAAATATACTTTAAAATGCATTCTTGTAGTCGATATCCATGTATTATTTAGTGCACAGACAGAAACACTGCATGATAATTTCTGACAAATCTCTCACCAAGTGGAAGAAACATTAAATACAGTGGCAGACTACATTCTGTGTTTCACTTAGGTGAGGGCTACGCATTACACAACATTTTATGGTCTGTTCCAGCAATTACCTTCACCTGGATATTTCTTTGCTCGTTCCTCAAAGAACCATTCACCAGCCTTTACTTTCACATCTCTGAAAACCAAGCAAAAGACATTTGAATCAACATTCCTAAGTGCATTTCTTCAAACGTTTGACAGCCATTTAACAATCCAACAATCCTTCTTAATTCTTCCATAAAACTAGGATTTCATTTCTGCTCGCTCCATTGCCTGATTTTGCTGTGGGTCCACAAACAAAGGATTCCTCCCCTCCTTTTTTTTTTTTCCCCATTTTTGCTATGTAGGACTGCCCCTGGAAAGCAATACATACTGCTCTAGGCACTGCTCTGAAGCCAGGAGCCCTGGGTCCACACCAGCCTATACAACCAAGCTGTGTAACAGCCCCAACACTTGTGCTGACACCGCTGCTTACAGCTGCAGCCTTGTCTGAGGAGCAGGGAAAGTCAATGATAGAGGGTATGCTCCCAAGCAGAACTTAGGACAGCTACCAGAGAGGACTGAGCTCCACAACCCTGATGGTGTGACGGCTTCATGGCCCATCTCTCTCCATTTTGTGGAGGCTAACATCAGTGATGTCCATGTCATACACAGGCACCAGGATCACAGGATGAGAAAAGTAATGATTACCAAGTATAAAATGGCATCAGACTAAATAGCTCTGTCAAGAGCAGAGCTATAAAATGGTATCAGACTAAATAGCTCTGTCAAGAGCAGATTTTCAGCAGATTTGACTCTTGCATTTTGTTGTCTCCAACTGAATTAGATAAGTCTGCTATCTGAACTTATCCATTATTAAAGAGGCAAAAAAATTCTTTAACTGAGGAGACTCTTCAGGTTCCAAATTCTCATATAAATGTCTTGCTAATTTTTAGGTCATATATAATATCTTGTTCCTTGTGGATTTTCTGACACTTATTATTGGATGAAGTCCCACTGCAAAAATTTCCTCAGTGAAAGAAACTTTCTCCTCTACCCTGTAGAAATTAATCTCTCTATTACCATTCCCTCTGCCAAAGTTGCTTGAAATTGGCAACAATATACTGGCAGTAAATTCATGTAGGGCTTGCCTCCTTAAGCAAATATAATCTCTGAACACGACAGCTGTACTGATATCCACCAAAGTCTGGGCAACAAAACCCCTGGCTCTGCCATTTCACACCTCACTTTACTCCATGTTAAAATAGACAAGCTGTAGGTAGGATGCTGTTTGCTCTCTCTGTGGCTTGATTTTAAGGCATTTTAGGCATCTAAAATATATCTTTGTAAGTAGCAATGCGGAGCGTTCAAAAAATTCACTACCTGTGTATATTTTACTATTTATTTACATGCCTTACCATAGATCCTTGTGCATAACTGAACAGAGCTGGGTTTCAAAATTAGGTTAAAATAACCTTGAGGCAGGATACTTATTTACTTTGGACAGAGACCTTTTAACTAATAAATGTCTGAAATCTCTGTCTGCACTAGATCTTCAAGGGCTCTGTATAAGTAGTGCCTCGATTCTCATCTCCAGCCTTCCCTTTATGTTCTTCTCATTACCCATGGTTATCTCCCCGAGTTTAATCTCCAGTTCTGCACAGGCTCATGTGATGATTAGACCACTCACAGGACGAAAACAGATGTGGAAATAGCCTTTTATTTTTCCCCAGGCTAAAGAGTATATTAAGCTAAGTTATGACCACAAATGTGACAACAAAGATGATAAAGAACTATCCTTGTCAGGTAAAACAGACTACTCTCCTTCAAAGCAAATGTCTTTCTAGACTCCTAGAAGACAGGATTCCTTTAGAAAACACACTATACCAACTCCATTCACATAAGAGATGCCTCTTCCAGGTGAAAGACACAAACTTTGTCAGTCCACAAGGCTTTTTACATTTATTTTGTAAATAATGAACATTGACCTATCCCTGCATGCTCTTCCACTGAGGTGTTTAAGCATGTTCGTTACAAATGACCCTACTGTCCAGGAGAGAATCTCAGTAGTGCTGCAGCTGATAATGTTTTTCACAGGAAAATATACTCTGGGAGTAATGAAGACTCAAAATTACCGTTGCTCAGGCCTTGAAAATCAGCTCTTACATTTCTCAGTTGCCCTATTTTTCCCTCATCGGGGTAAACAAAAAGCATTGAATAGCATTTACCATGCTGCTGCATTCCCTACCCTTCTTGAGATTTGCAGCCTTGATGTAAATCTCACTGAAGGCAACAGAAGTCTGATTTTAATGGACTTTGCATCGTGACTAAACAAGATCAAATGTGCTGTCTCTTTGCTATAAAGATAATTCCAATGACAGCTCAACAATTCCTCTACATTAGCAAGACAAAAAAAAAATTTCCTGAAGAAAAAGTAGAAATGCCTCTTAATTCATTTAAATAATGCTTTCCTGGATTTACCATTAAATATCTTGACAAGTT
The DNA here is from genome assembly GCF_949628215.1 of Phalacrocorax aristotelis. NCBI lineage: Eukaryota > Metazoa > Chordata > Aves > Suliformes > Phalacrocoracidae > Phalacrocorax > Phalacrocorax aristotelis. The sequence goes on from NC_134278.1 coordinate 67,679,407, forward strand.
TATGAAATAATTAAGGGTGTGCAGCACTATATAAGGCAGCTTAACAACTAGCTACTCTCCGTAGGGGATTTCCACTGTGGCCACCAAATAACTGGAAACCAATTTAAAAGAAGAGGAAGTGGAGGGAGGTATCTACAGGAGGATATGGAAAGTTGACTTTTTAACCCTTCCTTTTAGCGCTTATAGCCTGAAGCACAGATAGTGAAATGTATGCATCAAAACTTAGTAACCTCTTTGTATCAAATATAGATAGAGCTAGCCTGCCTATTTTATGTACAAATTGCAAAATAAGATGAGGATTCAGTGAACATAATTGTAGTGATAGTTTATAGTCTCTTCCAAGGTATAGAAAATTACTTCAAACTAGTAGTAGAAATTAATTTAGCTTAAGACCAAAACCTTGCCTTACATTTTCAGGCATTTTTTAAATCTCACTTTGGCATCGTAAGAGGAAGTGAAGTGGTACACTAATCTTGTGTGGGCACAAACAAAATTTCATCCAAATCCTCACCCTTTGTACAGGGATATATATCATCTGCCACAGCTGTTGATTCATTTTCAGAACTATCTTTCTTTGTTTACGTAATATTATTTTTCATCATAGGTGGAAATACAGCTAAACCATTTTAGAAAGATTCTGATAAATAGGAGGGACTATGATGGAGTATTTTGATATAAAAATTGTACCAATACAGTAAAAGAAAGATTGCTTCCTGTTTCCTGGAAGACAAACACAAGGTGACACAGTAAAAGAAAAACCAACTAACTCAAAGCAAATACATTTGGATTTCTAACCCATTTAAACAATTACTGATAATGTTATTAATGCTTTTTGCTTTTTAAATTTATATAATACATGATTTAAAATTATTCATTAATCCAGGTTCCTCACTCCTGTAGTATGAGGCAAAAAAACCATGATTAGGAAATTGTCGAGAAATTTGCTATACTACACCGAAACACAGCACCTTCAGCAACTTGTTATGATGCACTGGTTTGGAACTGAGCCAGGAGAAGGAGTTCTATCTACAGTTCAGAAACTACTGCTGGCCTACCTTGAAGATCCATTTTGCTAAATACAGAAAGGGAAATCCTGACTACATGAAGTATGAACGCAAAATTCCCATCAATTTCATTGCTACCAGGACTTCATCCAACATTTTCATTCTACCAGAGGCTTTGTTTCATTAATTGTTTAAAGCAACAGATGCACACAAAACCAGTGTGCATCCACTGGATAACGAGTGTAAACCAGCACTTCTCCAAACCAGTAAAATTTCTTACCCATGGGCGTAACAAACAGTGCATTTCCAAAGGCAGGGATTCAGGCAAACACGGCATTCAGAGCACACTCGATGACTGCACCCGTTGCATACTGCACCTCTGTTCATGATTAACCCAAGCGGTTTCTGACAGCGAGCACAAGATCTCTCCTGGTATTCATGGCTTACATTTCTTGCCCCTTTCCACCGAAGCTGCTGCAGCTGCAGTTTCAGGTTCCTAATCCCCCAGATGAAAAAAAAAAAAAAAAAATTAAATAGGCCAAAACCCCCATCCATGTAAGTCACAAGCTAATACCCAAGTTGCACAGTATCATTACTAGTGGAAGATACGGTCTCAAGCTTGACCTCAGTTGAGCACTGTCTGAAGGCGTCTACACGCAGCATTTTTGTGCCATGACTGTATATGCAAGCACAACTGTGCGTACAAACAGAGTAATAGCCTAGTATAAATGGGGTTTATTCGTGTCAGTTATGTATGCCCAGGGCAGAGCACTGAAATTGTGTATGCAATTGATTACATATTCACATACAAAAACTGAGACTAAATGGTGCTCCCTTTCATCTGATGATGTTTTATCATATTTATCCAAGAATTAAATCTTATATCAAGTAAAAATAATAATAACAAATGCATCATCTGAAAGTTGAATAAAAAACACATCAGTCCCTTTCCTTAACTTTGCTTCTGTTACATGTACCAATAATAAAGACCTGTGTTTTTAATTCTAAGCTACATCATCAACAGTTGTCAGGAACTTTCTAACCAATTCAGATTTTCTTTATAATCCTTTACTTTTCACAATCATTTAATATGTCCAACAATACTTACATAAATGTTTGCTGTAAACAAGCTTTAAGTTTCTATATTTGAGACTAAAAATTTCTAACTTAGCAACACAAATACCCTGTTTTACACAGGGATGCAATGTGACAAAGCAGGGTACAAGCTGCAAGAAAATCCTTGCCCTTGCCCTGATATAAAGCAAATAAAATGCTGGAGGATTATCCTTTACCCTTCATGACTGAGATACTTGCATAGTGTGAAATAATTAAATGGAATCCTTTTCCTAACCAATGACACCTATTGACACCACTAAGAACGTCCAAGACAGCGTGGTGTGCTTGCTACCTGTTGTATGTGAGAAGGGACGGTGACGGATTCAGCACAATGAGCACGTAACCCATGGCTCTTAACTCCAGTCTTGACCCAACATAAGTTAAGTAAACCAGCCAAAGATCTAAACATATTCTGTGTTACCAGGACTATATAGGCATACATAGGAACATGACGAGAATGCTATAAAGCCTTCACAGGAAAAATACAGGCAGCAAGTGAACTTTCTATGAAGGATAGAAATAAAATTAATCAAGCAGATATTTCACTGAACAGTATTTGCTCATATTTACTGTAGAGTAGTCAATAGTTTGGTAAATCCAAGAGGCTCTGTAAAACCCTTAGTTTTCCCAAAGAATAAAAAGGCATTAGCTAACAAGTAAAAAAGAGGAATACATCTGGAAAGACAGCAAAGAAGAAGAGGAGTAATTCTCAGAAAAAAAAGGAACAGAAATGCAGGAATAGGGGAATGGCAGGGGAATACCTTATTCTTTCCTCTTCTGTTTGTCTCACCATCTGGTCACGGTACAGGACTTCCAGAACAGCCTCTCGTTCCAATTCCTTAAGGAAGTTTAGATTAAATTCACAGGCCATTTTCCCCAAACTTCACTTATTTTGTAGACTCCTATCCTATGGTTCTACTACATCCAGAGCGATGGGTACTGTGGCCTGAGTGTTTACAAAGTGCCTGCGCTCTCACTGGATTGGTGATACGTTTCACTGTGTCACACCCTTGAAGAGAAAAATAAACGTGTCTGTCTTCACACAAGTCATCATTTAAGTGTCTCTGCTAACCAGGGAATATGAATAGTTAGCAAGGTCACAGCAGTCTTGTCCTTTTCACATGAAGGAACTTCTTGTTCTTTTCTTTCTTCTTTTTTTTTTGCTGAGAGTGGTTCCAAAAGAAATGACAGCTTGCAGCAAGGTCCCGGATAGGGCTTTAACTGTCACCAGATGGAGGGGCAATTCACCAAGATATGGTGTAAAGGAATGGGGGGATTGTTTTTTTTTTTATTTGGTCTTGTAGATTTGTGATTTCCAGACCTAGGGGAAAAAAAGAATACATGTTAGTATCTCTTCTCCTCACCTCTTCAAGACATTTCAAATAGTATGTGAAAACCACATTTTGCTATACTCAGACCTTTTGTGCACTAATTCAGATACAGGAGAGGTTTTGAGACAGGGCCATTGTTCGGACAGTCTCACCATATTGTCTGTTAACACTCAGTAACATACCTTCATGTTTTTTGTACAGTCAACATAAAACAACCAATAAAGAAACAAACTTAAGTTAGTTTTGAACACAGGCCTACAGGCCCCATGACTGGAAAAGTCATACTGGTTTAGACAAAAATGCCCCTTTCTAATCTCATCTTGCTGAAAAGACAAAACTTCACAAACCTAAGAGGAAAGAGGGAAAGACACCCTCTAAGAACCACTTCTATCAATTACCTATGTCTGTTAAGTCTAGATAAAGAGTTTAATACCCAATAATGCTATTATCTTTGTTAATACACACAAACACTAAGGAGTTAAGATATATATTATGTCCAGCTCAGTGCATTAACAATTTTGGCCTCAAACTGATGTTGTTAATGTACAAATAAAGAAGTATAAAATTAAAACAAAATCACAACTGTATTTTGGATGTAATCTGTGACCTTCACTTTTGTAAAACTCCCAGTAAAACAGAAAATAATTTTAATATGCTTTGCAGTGAAATAGAGAAAGAAAATTATTATTCAGTCTAATTCAGCTTACACACCATATTCAGTTTTAATACTACTCTCTAGGGTCTAGTGAGTATTACAAGAAATGTAACAGAGTTCCACTTATGGCACACCAAATATTGAAGATGTGTGTTTGAAAACTGGTTAAGTGTTTCAAACTTCATCTGACTAAATACATACAGTCAGGCTCTAGACAGAAGGTCTAGACACTGAGACAGAAGGGTGAAGCTTTCCCAGAGAAGTTACTGATGCTTCACTGATGGATCTCATCTGAGAATCTGACCAACTATCTGCATTGCTGGATCATTATTTTAAAACAGAGTTTTAAATTTAAAATAAAAAAAGAAAAAACCCACCAAAACTTCAGATACATAGTGACAATGTATTTTTGTCAGAGCAGGGAATTGCTGTACACAGAGCTTGCCCCAATTAAGTTACTTAATTTCACACAAAAAAAGCAGGAGGTGAGAGTTTGTATTTCTAAACAGCATGCATTCCATTCTTTTAAATTTTTTCATTAAACCCTTCAACAGGCATCAAAAGGACAAAGCATTTCACAGAAGCATGTTAACAAAGAGAAAAAAAAAGATTGGTTTCCTGTGGAAACAAAAGAGACTGAGATAGGCAATATCATACTTTATTTCCTTACCAACTGCAATTTCACAGGAAATTACTCAGTTGAAACCTAAAAAGCCCGAGCAATTTTTTAACACAATATATGTAATTTTCAAAGGTCCCTGCATCCTTCACCTGCTTTCATCTTTTGCCTCAGGAATAGCTCCCAGGATGATGAGCCTTCAAATCCATTTAGGTCAATACAGTCTGAAAGACCAGTCAGTACAAACTTGGGGACCTCTGCACTATACAGGATACCAAAACACCCATTGCAGCGTAAGTTACATTTTCTATAAACTCCTAGGATTTCCAAAGGCTAGCATATCTATAACGTCATCAGAAAATCTTGCTGAAGCATCAGTAAAAGCTAGCAAATTCATGATAGTCATTGTTAGGTGGATCCACCGCTCTAGTGATCTTAGAAGAAAATATATGAATACCTTCCAGAGCTGTTAAAAACATCCCACTGTAAAACAGTTACTAAGAGCAACACCTGCAGTTAAGCAAGCACAGAAATAGTTGCTATTTGATACCTCCTTCAAAGTCTTTTAAAAAGGACTACCTCCCTTCTTCACAGAAGAGCACAAACTTTTCCATGTTTCAAGCCTGTTTTGGGAAATGAGTTTCAGATGACATCTTGTGTATGAAAAATATTGAGGGCATACAGAATCTTATTTAGAGAGGAATATAAATTTTTTAAAAATTATGTCTTCAGCTATTCAAGTTTGCACAAATTTAAATGGTGTGAAGGAAGGAACAGCTTGGAGCCTCCCCTTGTTTCCACTTTGTCTTGCTCACTGTCATTCCCCCAGAAAGACAGGAGTTCTGCCCTAGGCAGGGCAGGATTCTTCAGAAGGGCATTCAACCTCAGCCCATCAGTGATACTGCAAACACCATCATCAAAAACAGCTGATATAATGCTACAATTCATATCCTATTCACAGTGATAAATCATAAGCACTGAATCTAATGCCAGCAGTGGACTGCCAACAGGGACTAGGATAGAAAGACTAGGATCATCTTCTGGCACCAAACATCAGAACAAACTTACTGTGGAGCTAAGTGCCATGGGCCCTATGTCCTACACTATCTGCACTATGCAGAGGGGAAAAGCCACCATGACTCTCTCACTGCTGGGCAAGATCATAGAATGGTTTGGGTAAGATCATCACATGCTGCAGAGACTAAAGCTTAAAATACATCATGTAGCCAGCAGCTCTATCGATATTGCACCTGGACATTCCTACAGTTGTTTTTTTTTTAATCTTCATGAAGATTTAAGCTCAGACAATCAATGTGTTGTCAATTTTTCTTGCATGTTCAAAGATAACTCAAAATCTAACTTAGTGATGAGGTAGCTTTAAGAATAAAGTACTATATCCCCCAAAATGGTGGATATTCCTTGTGCCCCACGACAGACTTGAGCTCGTAACCATTTCACAGAGGTGTTGAAATTGGACTGCAAAGCTCTCTACTTTCCTAACAGAAGAAAAGGGCTTTTCTAACACCAAAGCTGTCTGCATTATATTAGTTTTCTGGCAGTAATAAAGAAGTGGTGTTTTCAGTAATGACGCTCCTTGACAGGAAAAAACAATCTTAAAAACCATCACAGATGCCCTCCTTTCATGTTTACTCATCGAATCCAGCTAGCTAACTGTTTCACACGGTCAGCTGAGCTCAAAGCCAAGCATCTTCTATGTAAATCTATATAAAAACAAAAGCAACAGCAACCTCTTTAGTAAATACCTTGACACTTCTCCCTTTTGAGTACAAAGCTCACATAAAATATTTTTGTTCCAGTATTGTTTTAAATTATGTATTTAAAATAACCCAGTGTCAGACACCTTGCAGATGGATCAGTAGCTTTCTGAAACTATCATGTGAAGCCTCAAAGCCATCATAAAGGAGATGGGATGACCAACGTGGTCATGTCTTAGGAGAGAGAGGCATGCACGTACATAGCTCAATCTCAGTATATCATGCTTTTTCTTTTATACAGGGCTCAAATCGTATGTAGCTTTGTAACTGAAGAGCAATCAAAAGGCCTACCTAGGACAAGATTAAGTTTGCAAAAGGTAGCTTACTTTTCAAATTTTTTAACTTAGAAATGCCTGACTTAGCAAGCGACTTTTTCCCAAAGTGATTTTGCATGTAATGTATTATTGATGTCCTTTCAGATCCTTAAGCATTAGCAAAATAATGACAAATAAGTATAAATAAAGCCTTCGTTGACTTGGGATACTTCTTCCATTAACCCAGAAGATGGATGTAATATGTCAGTAGCAAGGACACAGGTTAAGGAGGTTCAGAGTAAAAATTATCACAAAAGCTCCGGGAATTTATGGCTATTTTCTATTCTGCAGAGGCCAATCACATAAATTTGTTCTTAGTTAAGAAAATTATAAGAGTAACAAGTGTTATTTCATACTACCTGCCTGTAACAGTTTTATGCATACACACATGCAAATTATTTATAAATTCTTTGATAATGTTTTACCAAAGTTGTCTTGTGATTTTAATAACATCCCACCCCAGCACTTAAAGTAAAAAAAAAAAAACAACCAAACGCTTTTTACAGTTCCAGTTGTGAAATGAAATCTTTGCAGTCTAAAAACCATCAACCCAGTAAGCAAAAACGCATCCCACTGTGCAACGTCATATAGAACAGATTAAAAATATATCCTTACCTTTTCAGCAGCCATCAAAGAAAGATGCGTGGAAGTAAACTGCTTTTAAGAGATGAGTAGCACTCTTATTATTTATTTATCTTTCCTTAAAGAAAACTGGTGGCTGTTCTCCACCCCCTTTCCTTCCTTTGGGCACCGAAATTAGACTGACGTATGTACAGAGGAGATTCCCAAAACAGCTAAAAGCAAATGCACTCAAAGAAGAGCTCCAGCATTACAATGGCTTTTGCCAAGTCTCTGGTTTTATTACCAGCAAGAGCAACTAGAAATCAAAGTGAAGTTATTCATTTTTTCTAACACTAAAAAGAGACTCAGCACAAGAGACTATAAAAGCTGACTGATATCATCAAAATACGCTCAGCCTTCAAGCCACACACAGGAAGAGAAGTGACTTTGAGTCCTGCATCATTTCTTTTTCTGATACTATAGATGTGAAAATACTACTAACCTCAATGTCCCCAGGACTCGCACAGAACACACCGTTTGTGTCGTGAAGTTATTTCCTGGAAACAAAATAGTTTTCTACTCAGATCTGAATGACAAAGCAATTATCACAGACAACAGTTCAAAAGAATTCATTTTTTATGCATCTGCAAAAAGTAGAAAACTATTTTACCTCACAACTGGTGAATCTGATATCAGATAAAGATTAAAAGTTAAAATATTATTTGGATTGGATATCCCGGTTCAGTCTATTACAGAATTAAGTGTGATAATGAAGTTCAAAACTATATCCAAACTATTTCAAATCATGGAGAAAAGAGTCTGTTCTTGCCGCTTGATCTCCTTGTTTCTGGCTCTACCAGGTAAACTGTATGCACAATGCAAAAATCCTTCTTAGTGTTTTGGGTATTTTAAGAAATATTGATTTTGGTTAAAAGTAAACAAAGCACTGTAATTCTATTCACATGGCAAAACCAATCAGCCTGCAATTTTATAAACTTATTAAATTCAATACATTCACCGGTGATCATCAAGTTTAATCACCTTCTTCAACCATATCACTGAAGAGAAAACAACTGTTAGTGGGGCACAGAGCAAAGCCCAACAGAGAGTATTTGGATTATTTGGGCCTTCATTTCAGGCAAAACTTTAACTGAATTAAAGACCAGAAATAACCTGAGGATTATAATTACCCACAGCAACGTAACTGTAGTATCACAAAGCCAGGCTGTTAGCCTCAGTGCCAGCTTTCCCCTAATATTTAACCAAAGCCTTAATTGCCACATTTTAACCCCATTATATTTTTCCCTCTCACCCCTGGCCATGCAGAACTGCCGTGTAAATTTGGGGTTGTACTGTGCAGGGAAAAGATTTTTCCTTGATGATCCTTGTGGGTCCCTTCCAACTCAGGACATTCTATGATTCTATATGTGCTAAGAAGGTAACCAAGTTACAACCTTTTATTCTTTTGAATAAACAAGCACCACTTCTTCAGCCTTCTGATAGTCCTCACTTTTTTGCCTCTTTCTGCTCGGTGGGAGCAGAGAGGTCAGAGGAGGAAGGCCGAGCTCAGCAGCCAGCTGCTGTCCCTCTGTATCTCAGCTGGGCGGGCAGAGCAGGTGCTGCCCGCAGGGGTGCCCACGCAAACCCAAAGTGCAGTGGGTGACCAGTCAAGGTCATCTTCTTCAGGAGAAGCAGGAGGCAGAGCCAGACACGGGACTGGAGACAAGGTTAAAACATAGGACCGAGGTCTGTCGAAGAAACAGGCCTGGGGAGGAAGGCGCAGGGGTGGAAGCCACAGCTGAGGCTGATCAGGGCAGCTGAGGCCTGTGGGTGCACTTGGGACCCTGAGGCTGTAACTCACTCACACCCTTCTTAAAATGCAATGCCTAAAACTAGGCACAGTATTGTCCGTGAGGCCCTGCTGCAGAGTGCAATAGAAATGCTGCTTCCTACATCCTGCAAGCTATTCATCTGATTGCACATCCCAGCGTGGCATCTCCTTCTTTAACAGCAGCATTTTATGGCAGACAGAGGAAAACTGTACGCAATACACTCCCCTACTCTCTTGTCTATGGAATGGCTACCGAGTGGGCTGGTCCTGCCCTGTCTGCATTTACAGAGCTGGTTATTCCTGCCTCAGTAAAGGCCTTTGCATTTGCCTGCAGTAAGTTACCCTCTCCTTTGTTCAGACTATTTCTCCGGTTCACCCAGGCCACTCTCAACCTGAAGAGCATCTTCCACTGCTTACACTGTCTCTCAGAGGTTGGTATCATTGCTAATTTGAGCAATCTGTAAACACTGCATACACACACACAAAAAACCCACGAACTGTGAAAAGTGTGCCTTTAATTGTCCCAATTCTGGCTGCTCAAAGCAATGGGATCTGCTTAAAAGTGGAAGAACTCACATATTCTTCACGTCTTTCCATGGGTTGTTTTTTTGTTGTTTTTTTTTTTTTCAGTTCCTGGTCATACAAGACCCAGTGGGCCCTTCTTTTCAAGCTCTGTCTCCAGAACCAAGACACAGGTGCTCCCCGGAGAGGGAGGACCTGCGGGACCCACCTTGGGCAGTCACGCCCGCTGAACACAAACAGCAAGCTACCTGTACGAAAAACACAACCACGACTAACGGCCTTCTGCCGCTCAACCCCAGGCTTTGGGGCGTCTAAAGACGCCAGAGCGGTCCCGCCGAGCAGCATCTCCCCGCCCCGGGGCCGGGCCGGGCCGGGCCGGGCGCCCCCGCCCTGTCGGCTTCCGCCATCTCGCAGGGTGGGCGGCGGGTGCGGCGGGCAGCACTGCGCAGGCGCCTGGGGCGGGCAGGCACGGGGCGGGCGGTGAGGGGGCGGTGGTTGCGGCGTGAGGTGCTCCAGCGGGAAGATGGACGACTTCCAGTCGGGGGAGGAGGTAACGGACTGGACCGGGGGGGGAGGGCAGCTGCGGGGCAGGGTGGGTTTGTCCTAGTTTCTCCTCTCGGGTGGCTGCGGGCCGGCGGAGGGTCTCGGGCGCTACCTGTCCGCCCCGGAGCCCGCCCCTCGGTCTCACCCAGGACGAGGCGAGCTGGGGGCCGTTGGCGGCGTCTCGGAGCCGGGGCGGCTTTGTTCCCGGCGCAGCCTTTGTTCCTGTGCCGGCCGGAGCCGCCCCGGCAACTCGCCGTCCATCTGGCGGCCTGAGCAGGTCTGGCTACCGGCCGTGGCGCGGGCCAGCCCCATGCCTGCTTCTCGGGTGTCCGCCGGGCTCCTTCCGCGGCGACGACCCACGCCTGCTTCTCCCCTGGGTAGCGAAGCTGGTGAAGGGCTGGAACACAAGTCTTATGAGAAGAGGTTGAGAGAACTGGGGCTGTTTAGTCTGGCGAAGAGGAGGCTGAGGGGAGACCTTCTTGCTCTCTACAGCTACCTGAAAGGAGGTTGTAGCGAGATGGGTGTTGGTCTCTTCTACCAGGTCACTAGTGATAGAACGAGAGGAAATGGCCTCGAGTTGCGTCAGGGGAGGTTTAGATTGGATATTAGGAAAAATATCTTTACTGAAAGGGTTGTCAAGCATTAGAACAGACTGCCCAGAGAGGTGGTGGAGTCACCATCCCTGGAGGTGTTCAAAAAATGTGTAGACATGGCACTTCAGGACTTGGTTTAGTAGGCATGGTGGTGTTGGGTTGATGGTTGGACTTGACGATCCTAGAGGCCTTTTCCAACCTTAATGATTCTAAGATTCTCCTAAAAGCTGCTGCTGCAAACCACTTAGAGGAAATGCTGGGGGGCTGTCGTGGCTTCTGTCTTCACCAGTGGGATGAAGCAGTGTCTTGCAGTAGAAGGTTTGCTGGTCCGGTTTGGATCAGTGTGAGGATGACTCAAATTAGCTCTTTGTGCAGAAAGAGGAGTTCAAGCAGCTTGCATGTGATGGGCAGGCTAATGAGACTGCCTTCTCATTGCACCACATTAAGGAAGGTAAAAAGTTGGATAAATTGAGGGTCTTTTTCTTTATCATGCTAAATGACTATCCCGCAAGCATTGCTCTTGCAGAGGGATAGTTTTTCGGAGCTGTGACAGTTTGCTGCATTGTTTTTCAGCAGCTGCATTGTGACTTGGTTAAGACAATAACAAAGCAGTGAGAGGGATAAAGGTGTGTCAGGTGTATCCTATTCTAAAAGCCTTGTCCTGATTGCTGGGCCTGGTTTGTGTTACACAGTTACGGAGGCTCTTGAAAAACTGTTAATCAACCTACTTGAACATAATTCTAATAGCTGTTTTCAAAAATTACTTCAGAATTACTCAAAAATAATACTGCTTTGCAGTTTGTGTTTGTTGCCTGGGAACACCCCTTTGAAACAAAGTGTTGGAAACAGCGAGTCTGCTTTCCTTGTGCCAGAGGGCTGGTGCAGAGAAATCACAAAGCTTCTGAATTTTTTCCCTGTTTCTTAATACAAAAAGTGTTTGTATCATTTTATAAACGGATGGAGTAGTGTCATACTATTTGGCAACTCAGTTACAGCACACAAAGCTGGATATCAGGATGTTATGTTCTGTTTTGTCACGTATCTAAATGCATATATGCTCTCATCCCAAAAAAGGGAGAAGTTTTAGAAGTAACAGCAACTCTAGAATCAAATTCTCAAATGTATGTATGGCTCTTTCCCACTTCTTTCTGTACAAATTAGATATCTAATATATTTGAGAACCTGAGTTGGATTTAATTCAGTTTACTTTGGTGAGGCATGCTTGTGATCATTCAAAGGCATTTCTCAGGTGAGTTCTAGACTTTGTGAAGAAAAATCTCTATACGGTTTATCATTTTGCTTGACAGCATGCTTCAAGTCTGCCGGTACGCCTGGCATGTGTATTATTAACTTTTTTCCCATGGAAAAGGATATTTTGGTAATTATAGATCTTATTTGGTTAAATACAGTGGTGCACCTTAAATGTAAGCACCTGTAAAATTCAGTACCATGGAAGCAAATTAGTCATATTAAAATTAAATCAAAGTAAAGAAGCTGAAAATTAAAGCCAGTTAGCCAAAGCATATAAAAGCTTTTAAAAATACTGTATTGTGCAAGGAAGTTGGTGTCTCTGGATAGTTACAGAAGAGGCATTGCCTGCATATCTCCTGTGGCCTGCTGTTTCTCTATTGGAGAACACTCAGCTGCTCACATCTTTCTGAATGTCACATGTCATTGCAGCTGATTAGACTGTTCACCTGCTGACCAAAGGTTTATGAACCGTAATGCTAAAGTTCTCCTGAGCAGGTGTAACTGCATCCTGCGTGCGCACCCGAATTCTGCTGTTACTTGTGTTTGCCAGCTGGAGAAGCTGAGCTGACAGACCTCCCAGTGAAAACTCAGTCAACGCATGCTTGATTAGGTTAAGCTTGAAATCCTTATTCAGTCTTCTAAAATTAATTAGTTTGCTGTTACGTGCATCTCTTTTTGTCTCATTCCTTTCTTTTGGCTTGTAAGGTGAGGCTGTGAAATACCTGTAATAAAGATGCCAGCTGGTGCCTGGCTCGGAGCCTCACCGTGGGGGATCCTGCCTGGCAGGGCTCCCCGGCTGTTTGAATGGCTGTGGGGGGGGCGGTGGGCTGCCCCCGGCAGTGGTGGTGGCATGTTTTAACCAGCTTACATGGGAGGCAACAATAGCTGAGGGACTGAAGTGGGAAAACATACTAACCATACGAGAAAATGAGTAGTAGTTTTAAGATTAGTAAAAGGTCAGGCCTTCTCTGTCCTCATTGCGTATGCTTAATCTCTATTCCCCAGAGCCTGAGAGAAGGCTGAAGGTGGTGGGAAGTCCAAGGAGGTAGATTTCCCCTTTGGTTTCCAAGGGGAAGTTTGCTTCTTATCCCCAGCTGAGATTGTCATGACAGCTTTTCTCTGAGCTGTGAGTTGATGTTTTGTCCACACCAGTGCCCTGGAGATGTTGGCTTCATTTAACTCCAAGTTCTGTTTGCACACTGAGGTTATCTATGCAACCCTACTGTGAATTCTGGAGGTTCATACTTATTGTAAAATGAGAATATAGGTGTAGAGAAGCACTGTATGTATTATTTTTAAATACTTTCTAGGTAGATTTTGAAAACTTTGACTCAGAAGGCCAGCCAATATTAGTTCATCTGCTACTTTTCATTACTTTGCTAAGAATGGTAACTTGACTGGGTTCAGGGAGCCAGAGTACACAGGACCAAATAAAGGAAGCCTTGGTATCTTCTGACTTGCAAGAAATCTGTCAAGCCTAAATTAAGCTTCTAGTGTAAGTTCTTAACAAGGCTTGAGCTCTGTAAACAGAAGAATGTGTCCACTGATTATTTAAAACTGATTTTTTTGTAGACTTCCTTTGTGGTGGATGAAGTCAGTAGCATCATTAAAGAGGTAAGCTAACATTTTCATTTTCTTGGTGTGAAAGTGTGGTATGTTGTATGCTCTGTGCTAAAAAGCATTTGAGAAAATCTGATAACAAATATATAATAGATTTCTAGATAGGTTGCTAGCAAAGTGTAATAATTGTTCATTTAGCCAATGTGCATACTTCAAGTAGAAATGATACCTACCCTCAGCTGTGATATGTATTACAAATCCAGAAGATAATTAAAATAATTTCATATGTTCCTCTCTGTTTGCAGTCCATCCCTGTTAGAATTTCTAGGGGGATGTTATATGTTAAACCCTATAGAGATAGATTTTGTGTTTCAGTAATGTGTAGGGTTTTTTATAGGCTATCTGCATATGCATATTCCTGTGTTCAAGATGCTTTTTCTCCAAAATTACTTTTTGTTTGTTTGAAATGATTGAACTATTCTTGTTGCTAAGAGACATGAATTTCCTGTCTAGAAAATTTCCATAGGGATTTTGGGTTTTGTGTCCAGAATTCCTCTTGTACAGTAGACTTGTGCAGTCTTTTTCTTGTTGCAGAACAACTGATTTGGTCAGACTCTGTAAATTGAATACACGTCCTTTAATACCTGTTCCTGTTTCTTCTGAATCTGAAATACTTTTGTGGCTATTTTTTAAACAATTTCTGTGAGGAAAAAAAAGTGTCAATGAAAAACAAGCAGCTTTAATGTACTTAGATTTGTGTCTTAAAGGGGAAATTATCCTTGTAAGTAAAATGGGTGAAGGCTTCTGCTCTATTAGTAACCAGCAGCTACACAGGTCTCTTGATTTGGGGTTTTGTTTCCCAAAAATGATTCTGCCGAAAAACCTGAAGCTGATTTCTGCAAAAGAGTATGTGTGAATGAGCCATTGTTGTGTGTGTCTTATCAATGTCTTCAGAACTGTTTAAATGCAAGACCCTTTTCATAACTCTGTCTTCAGGAACATTGGGACAGGAATGACAAATAAAGAATCAAAACATCACAAATTAAAGAGAATCTATGGAATGTATAATGGTTCCCTCTATGCCTGGCTCAAACGCTGACCTGCAAGTTTTTTAATAATTGAAAACACTTCCAACAATCAGTATGGACAAGCAGCATTTAGGATTTTTTCTTGTGGGTGTGGGGTCTCATGTTTAGTGTTCCATGCTGGAAGGGGTTAATGGGTGCCTGGTAGATTGACACAGTGCAGCTTATTGAATGTGCTTGTTGCCAATAGGCCATAGAAAGTGCGATAGGTGGCAATGCCTACCAGCACAGCAAAGTGAACCAGTGGACAACAAGTGTGGTGGAACAAACGCTAAGCCAACTCACAAAGCTGGGGAAGCCTTTCAAGTATATTGGTGAGCTCAACTTTCTCTTTTCTGTTAAATCTGGCGCAGTGAAGTGCGCTGATGGGCGGGGGGAAGATCTGAGCAAGAACCATGTCTGTAAGCTACTCCTAAGCATGTGTGTATGTACTATGCTCAGCAAAAATGTAGCTGAACGTTTAGTATTGATAGTGATAAACTAATAAAAGCTTCTCTACTGACAGTGACCTGTGTGATTATGCAAAAGAATGGTGCTGGGCTACATACAGCAAGCTCTTGCTTCTGGGACAACTCCAGTGATGGTAAGGAGTGCAACTGTGCAATTTTTTCAGCTTGCAACTTTAATGCCATCCCCTTGAGACTAGGCAGCATACTTTTCTGTTTTTTTCCATTTGCCCTCGTTTTGGAGTAATAGCGTACAGTTTGGTGGGTTTTCCATGCGGCTGTGATGCTAGCTCTTACATATAGGAAATGCTTAGCTGTTGTGAAAGCTTCATTCTTAAGATTCTTAATGTAAACAGTCACAAACATGCATATATAATTTGCATTTATTCACTGTAACTTCTGTCTCTGAAACCCTTGTTTGTATTTGTAGGAACCTGCACTGTGAGATGGGAGAATAAGACTATGTACTGTATTGTCAGTGCCTTTGGACTTGCGATATAATTGCCTTGGAGTCGTTCATCCTTCTCCTTCCTGCTCCAGCACTCGATTCCATCTCTACTCAAACTGTGAATACACCAAACAACTTCTGGTTTTAATGTACTTTTAAAGTAACTTTTTTTTCAAACGTAGAAATGTGAAAACATGTTGTTCAATGGTTTATGTTTGTACTTAGTATCGTGCCAGTGTTGCCATACTGTCTTAACACTTCAAGAACTTCTCTTCAAGGTGCTAATGCTGAAATCTGCTGCAGCGTAAACACTTTCTCTAGATTTCTTTTTTAAGACCAATATAAATGAGACACCGACTTTCACACTTTGTACTCTTGGTTAGCATTAAATTATTGAAATTCATAACCATTGGTGTGACTCATTTAAATGTAACTCTTCTGTTATTTAAAATAACCAGTTCCAATTCTTTTAATCCTCCTCAAGGTAGTCGAGGTACGTAGCAGAATACAAAGCACTTCCATAATTTTGCCAAAGTCACTACAAAATTGCAAGAAAATGAGATAATGTTTATCAAAGTAACTTGGCTGCATTTTTGGGACCTGTTTAATCTGATTGTATGGTATTTAGGGCATGGAATGAGAACAGAAATAATCATCTTTATTGAACAAAGACAGGTAAGAGCGTTTTCACATTCTAGAAGTGCTCAGCAGGCTGTACACGGGTAATCATTCACTGCTGCAGCTGATTGCAGGTGTTGGGGAAGCCTCGAACTGCCATCTACATTGATTTTGCTGGTAGTGAGCGCGATGGGTTCTGATAGTTCGGGAAACTTGATCCTTTCTGAAAGGGAGGAAAAAACTGCCTCCAGTGACTTGACTGAATAACATGTGAGCAAGTCTGCTGCCTTCTAGAGTAAAGTTGCAGAGGAATAACAAGTAAAACAGGTTTTCAGCATGGGCTTGGGTAAGGTTTTCTTTGTCACCAAATTCAAGAAATTGGAGCATGCTGTGGGTTTCAGACTACCTCTGCGAACTGCCAGGGTGCTTCTGTAAGCAGTAGCTTTCTTTTAGTGAAGTTGCTTTGCAAGTAATTCTTTCAAGTTTAGGAGAGAGTTCCTGGGCTAGAGTCAGAGGGACCTGCATTTGCTTACCTTCAGGAAGCCCTGTTAAATGTTTTCAGAATCTGGCTCTCAGCTAGAGCTATTGAGAATGAGATAACTGCTGATACAGCGGTACTTTTCCATGATCTAGGAAGACATAATACTGAAAAAATCAAACAACGGTAGTGCAGTTTTTCATAGCGCTAGGGGCAGGGGGGTGCTCACTGTGATAACCCTGCTTGGCGTATCCAGACTGTAGAAAACCCTGTGCTAGGCAAGGCTCCAACCGGCTTCCTTCCTGTCCATTTCTGCTGTCACTTGGGCAGCACATTTGGGCTTGGTACATTTAAGACTTTATAATATAGCTGTAAGGCTTACGTATTTCTGCTAGCATACCAGTTTCAAAACATCTCTGTAAACACACCTCCTTCATGACAAGCCACTTATTCTAGCTTATGTCCCAGTGAGTGCTGCAGGGCTATACCGCATCCATACACCTTGTAGTTCTGTAGCAGAGACAGTTTTAGCACGGGCTTGACTAGAAACAGAATGCTGAGTATTCAGTATCAGAAAGGATACACCACCTGTAAAAAGAAAATACTAAAACGAGAGCTTGAATAAAGTGCCTGAAATAGTCACCAGGGTGAGAGAAACTTCTTGTAAAGAGAAGTAGTCTTTGATCGCTGAATTGCTAAGGAAATCTTTAATCTGGATGGTTGGATACTTTATCCCGGGTCCATCAGCATGCCAGAATAATGCGGTAGTGTAATGCCTACTCAGCTAGCTGTTTACAGTTAAAGTTTTGTGTGCTTCGAGTCAGTATTTACTTCTAGAAACACTTGGCTTCATGATGAAGCCAGTCAAACATTCCTTGTCCTTTGTTGATGTTAATAATGGCAGATTCCTTGGGGTTTTTTTGCTGTTTGTTCATGCATGTGCTGCTGAACGGCAGGAAAAAAAAATGCGTGAGATACTTCTCAGTGTAAAAGCTGTACGGGGCAGGGGAAACCCCTGTTGCATTTAAACAGATGTTGCACTACAGAAAGATAGTTAACGTTTTAGAGACAATTTGACATATGAGCAATAACCAGTGTGTCCAATGTAACGGTATTAGGCCTACAGAAAGGAGTTTGGGGTTAGGGTCTTTTTTTTGGGGGTGGGGGTTGGTTCCCCCCTCGAGTTAAGATAGGGCTTTTCTGTAAAATATTGTAGGCATTACATATTACAGCCTTGCTGTTTTATAGTTACTGATTTTTAAATTTGATTTAGTTTCAAACACCTTAATTTTAATCAGCTTTTTTCAAAGACCACTGGCTAGCTCATCTCGGGCCCAAAGTAAAGCATTAGGCTGATGAGCTTGTGGCCCCCTTGCTCTAGGTAATTAATTGGCTGTTAAAAAAAATATTAGCACAACTGGTGGGCTGGAGTAGTCAGGAAGGTAATTATGAATGAAGTCCCTGTCTCCAGCTCACTGCCATGGCTCTTCATAAGATCATAGCTGCAGAAGTCATCAGCATGTCAGCCCGGGGCAGGGGCGGGGAGCAGGTGTCATTGTTTATTGTAAATGCCACAGGTGAGTGTGACCGCTCTTCCACCATTAACTATTTTAACTGAAACCTGAAGGAAATGGCTTCAGAACTAACTGCTGGTGACTGAGCACTGCCATCACTGACACAAAAGCAGGAGTCAGCTGAGTATCCATTTGTGCAGAGCTGGCTACAGCCATTTTATTCAGCACGCAATAAGGGTTCAGGCTCTCCTCGAGTATGTACATTTATGCAAGGCATTGCATCACCCCAAAGGGAGGGTGATGTGCTGATCACTTTTGCTGTCTACCAGCTATGAGCAGACTCTTGGAAGATGCGGAGCTATAAGAAGAAGATAAATGACATCAGCAGCTTCATCTCTAAACCTGTCTTTATGACTAGCCAGCAGGTTGTAGGTGGGGCAGCCCTTGCTGGGCACCTGCTGAGAGGATGCATGTAATAGGTAACAGGAGAGCTTGCAGCCCTGCTGGCAGAGGCACCTGACAGCAGCTAACGTGAAGCACATGTGTTTGTCAGAGAGGTAGCTGGCACAGACATTCACCAAGGGAAATTTTACTGCCAGTGCACCACAGCAGGCTTTGCCAGGCTGCTGTCAAGCCATCTGAGAAGGCCAGTCCCCTTCAGAAACAGGCTAATGTATGTATTTGGAAAAATAGCAACCGGCCTTCCACCTTCAAGCCCAGGCAGGGTAAGCAAAAAAAAAACCCCACCCAATTCAAACCTGTTTGAATTCCCTGGTTAACCTGTGCTGACAGACCCTCTGGATCCCATCCTTATGCAATTAACCAAGTTTAAATATACATAAGAAAATACATTTGTAAGTTATGAAAACAGTACACTTAGCCATTCACTAGAAGGAAAATAAAACCAAGATAACAATATAAAGATACAAAACTTTATTATGAACATATTTAACAATGATTATGCACATGAAGTCTTCCAAGACACTCAAAACCCAACTTATACTTGAAGTAAAATACTAGTTTTCCTTCATATTCTATATTAGCGTAAAGTTTTCTGATGTAATAAATGGATAATTTGCTGTCATTAACACAATTTTTAGACACATAGGCTATTTCACACATGGCCTCATGCACACTTTTTCAAAGCAGCATTTAATTACAGCTTCTCATTAAACAGAGCATTTATCTTACACATTTTTATACCATTTTGGTACACAGTTTTCCCATATTTTCATTTTACATATTTACAAACTTCTAAAAAAAAGTTTTACAGTAATGCAAAGGTTATTACTGGCATAAGCAAAAGGAAATGGGGGAAAAATAAGGTGACTGGATACCAAGTCATCTTTTGGCTCAGAGAAAGACAATGGATCGAAGCCTTTCCTGGCTGGAATACTCCTCCCATTTTCCCCAGCGTTAGTGCCATGAGTCTGTTGCACACGCTGCTCCTTCCTGGTCTTAAGCCTTATGCTCCTTATTCTTTGCCAGTCCTAGGAATGTTTCCAACCAACTGTATTTTTAAAGCAAATACTACAGAAACCGTTTGCCATGAATGGCTCACACTTGGTGATTCCTGATTTCTTAAAAGGCCTTCTCGATCACAGTGTACATGGAAGTTGTGCACAGACGGCATCTCCTTTAGAGCAGGAACACTGTATGCTGTGGGCCTTTTTGCATACTTTTCTCATTTTACACAGTTCCACTAGTGATGGAAATATCGAATTGCTTTAGCAGCAATGAAAGTAAAGCCAGGCTAGTTTCTTACCCAGATCTCATTTGTTTCACCCTTAGGTTACAACACTTTACTCAAGGTGTATTGATGCCACCTACGGCCAAGCTGTTTACAGTCTGTTATAATATTCCTCAAGTACTGTCTCTGCTTTTCAATTATGCAAATAAGAGTAAAATTGAGATTTCTTGCTAGCAAAACTGTTTCCTCATCTGCCTCACTGCTTTTCCCTTTTCATTGTATGTTGAATTTGATGCGACGGTGCTTCATCCAAGCTTATCATTACACTATAGCAATGAGGAAATACAAAACTCTCTTGCATGGCAAACAAACATTGCTCAAATATAATCTGTAAAAATTAACAAGGAAACTATTTTTTCACTATTTTCATAGTGAGATACTTATTTTAAGTACACATTTCCCACTCTCAGCTTTCCTATTTCCACTTTGAATGTAGTGATGTAGAAAAGTTAATGCAAACAAAATGGCAAGTGAAATGGGCCAAGAACAGCTTAGGAAAAAAAATTATCTCAAAGTTAGATTAAAAATATTTTCTTTAGTTAACAGAATCCCAAAGTGTGACACTATTTCAGGATTAACTGTAACATCCAGTTTGGACTGGGATAAGAACCATCAGTACACTTTGCACATTGGCCAAATCAAACATTTCATCTCTTGAAAACAATTTAGAACAGAATTAAACAATATCAGAGCCAAAAAGATCTGAATCTGTAGAGATCATGTAAATACTGATTTTTTAATCCCTAATTCCTGTACCCACTGATCCTCCAATAGAAGTCGAAAGGATGTGAGGTATGCGAAGGATGCCGTGTTGGCTCCCAAGTCTGACTCTGCAAATTCAAACAGCTCAAGAGAGTCATCTGGGGAACAGTAAAAACTGGGATGGGCTCTCCCCTTTTAGGATACAAAGATCATCTCCCTTATTTGATTAAAAAAAAGTCTAAAAGGAAGTGCTGAAGGTACAGCCTACTGCAGTTCACTTAAAAAAAACAACCCACCACTAACTTGAAATACCTCTTCAATTTTTTTTTAATATGTTCTTCTAAACTGACACCAATTAATTAAGAAATTAAAGGAAAAAAAAACCTCCCCTTCCCCTTCGCGCCAGCAGTTTCCTTGCTTTAGCCATACAACAGTGCTTTGGCTTCTAACAAATAAATGCTCCCTGGTACAGAAAGTTCTAAATTTCAATACCCTCCAAAATTTCACAGGTCTACATAATTTTAGAAAGTTTTCTCTCTCACACATGCAGAGTATCTTACCACGCTTGTCTGTCTTTAGCAGAGCACTGATTCAATCTGAACTATTCTATGACAGTAAGGATGCAGCCACACGAAGCAGTTCCTTTGGTCCTCTCTAAGCAAATTGCTATCCTGTGAAGTCTCCCCTTCGTCATCTTGAACAGCTACCGGGAGGTTAGTGCCACGGGAACGGTCTAGGACCCGCGTTACATGAAAGCAGAACAAACCTACTTTTTCCCCAGTAGGATTCAGCCAGTCTGGTGGGACTTCATCGCACTCTTCTGCTTAAACTGGTTCAACGATGAGCACAATTGCCTTGTGTCGGCCAGCACCATTTTCTGGCTAATACATTAACAGTGCTTTTGAGAGTCCTTGCTACAGCAGCAGGGCAGAGAAATTTTACAAGAGTAAATCACAGTTATGAATCCATGTGAAAAAAAAATTATACTTTCAGACAGGTCAAGTACATGGAAACAAAAGTAGTTACAAACAAACAGCATCCACTTAAATAAAGAACTGAACAATGGTGTAGGAGAAAACCAACTTTTAAGCAGCGAAGCAGCAGCATTGTACTAGGAATACTTAATTCCCCTGTAACTCTGTTCCAGCACACACTGGAACAGAGATAATCACAAATGTGCTAGTAAAAGTTTCGATCAGTACAGGTGGCAACTCTGGTACGACAAAGAAGTTGGAACTGTGCACAGAACATGCTCAAAAGCTAACTCCCATGCGCGTTCAATAATGAGCAACCACGACTGTTCCCAGGATCTATTAATACAACTAAGGAAAAATTCTGGCGTAGAAAAAGCTTCTAAAAATGAAATGGTTGGAAATTTTAAATTGTAATTCTCTGTGAAACTTTCATACTTTATTCTCTGTAAGTGTAACAATCTCCTCCAGCACACAAAACACCTAGAAAGAAGAGTACTGGCTTCCTTCTGAGATTTGTTGCTGCCTAAATATTTCCATTTGAAAGGGCTGTTTAAACAAAACAAGGCAAAACCCAAAACAAATACTTCTGTTGCCACGATAAAGCATGTTATGAAACATATATTGTACAAATAATTTTGCACCACTGAGGCTATTTTGGCTCACTAGAACTTGACTAGTTGCACATATCTCACACTTACAAACCTGGTAAATTCATTTAACCAAGTTTAAAAAACAATCAAACCTATATCGCTTCTTTAAAGGAAGAATGGAAAGCTTGTGTTTTCTTGCATTAAAAAAAAATAATAGAGAGAAACCCCTAAAACACTTCATTCCCTGCCTCCAGCTCAAAAGACTAAGGTAGAAAATTGAAAAGGAAATGAGGCACTTCACACAGCAGTGGACAAGATACAAAGGAGCTAACACAAACACAACAGATGAATGTACGCTGTACATAAGCCTCAAAAAAAAAAAAGGAAACAAAGCAGCAAGCAAGCAATTTTAAAACGAGCATATAATCAGTGATGCTTCTGAATGGAAACAGAGTTAAAGATTTTAGTCCACAGACATCCTGCTACCAGGCATTTTATAACACATGTAAAAATTTTGGTTTCTTAAGTTTTCTCCACAATATTTTCAAGGATTCTTTTTTTCAGTTTTAACTTTGTAAACAGAAAGAGAAGCAGGATATTCTTCCTGGGCGTCGGTGTTCAGATGACAGCAGACTGTAAGGAAGCCAAGGAAGTTGTCCATCTAGGAAAACTTCAAAATTGGTTTAATTCCAGCTGGACAAGTCTGTCTACATCAAAATCAATCACTGTCCGATTCCTCTTTATACTTGGCTCTAATAGCTTGGCCATTCTGAAGTGGCATTTCTTCATAATCACTCCTGTGAAACAGGTACTTGTTAAAAATTCTGAACATGGTGTTCAGATAAGAAGTCCAAAATAAACAGGAAAGTTCTAAACTACACTGAGGCATCAAACTGTTATTTGGGTAAGAAGCTGGTATCCATTTTCCTTCCTTGTTGGGAATATGAACAATATATATGACTTCTCTCCATAGGACGATGCATAGTGTTATTCCAGTAATTAGAAGCCACTCTTCACAAGGGTTAGTACAGAAGCAAGCTGGTACTGCCACTACTTACCTAACTAAACAAAGGCAAGCTATCTCAGACAATGCTTATAGCTAGACAGGCGCAAACTTGTTCAGCTTACTGCAGCATTAACCCCATCCTCACTGTTCCAACCACTTCAGTGTCGTCGGTAAGAGGTGAAGACCTCAAGGGCAGATAATGAGTTTGTTCAGTGTCTGGCACAGAGACACCTGGTTGGGATAGGGTTTAAGTGCTACCAGAATTCTCATATTACATAAATACGCAAGTCCAGGAAGTTTTGCTAGATTTGATTGTTATTATTTCAGTAAGCGATGGACACTTAAGAAGAGCCATTCTCCTTCCCTGAAGCATTTACATATGAGCTGCCTCATTGCTAACTCCAATTGACTCCTGCACAATCCTTCCCAGTTTAAAAGGAAGTGCATTCCTTTCACATCTCTTGCTGCCTTATCTCCATGGCCTGCCAGTGTCCTAGTACTTACTTACCTGTTTGTATCAGTGCCGTGGCAATCCCTTTTAGAAACCAAAAAGAAAAGAAAAAACCAAACTAACATGCATTCTTATTGCATTTCTGTTTCAGAATAAGGTTATGTTTCTGTTCTTTAGGCAGAATACTTTCACTACAACCTACAAAGCCTGCACTTATTTAATGAATACAGAAAAGAACATTACAAAAAAACCACATTAAAAGTAACTCTCCATAGGTATTTTATAATCTTACCCATAAATCACATCATCATCTGAATCATTCAGCATAGAAAAAGCGGGATTATCTTTCAACTGTGATTCTGGAAAATACATATAAGAGTTAATTTAGCTCATTACATATAGAAATGTGGCTGCACTTCTAATCCAACACTGGAGCAAGAGACTTGACAACTTCCAAGACAGTTACGACTACAACTCAACAAAACTAGACCAAAGAGGAATTCTCCCCTTTAAATTCTTCACCCTTCAGCCACAACATCACGGTATTCTTAAGAGTTAAGGAGATGACGTAACTATCTCATCATATTTTCAGATAGATATTCTCCATGTTGTATAAGTAGATTTCCTCCCTTGTGCAGTTTCCTATGTCATGTTATTTCAACCTGCACATTACAGTAATTAAGTCAGACTTCGTTATTCTTAATCATTATTCAAAAGTTCACATGTATTTAAAAAGCAGACTTCTTCAACTTCTTGGTCATTTCTAAGCTACAAATATTAAGTAGACCAAAGTTGTAAACCCTTGCACACACGTCAATGATTAGCCAGTTATTTTTCATCCTTGTAATAGATGAAGGAAGGAGTTGTTGTACCTTTATGGTGAGATGAAAGGAAGCACATACTTTCCATTGGCTATTTATGACAACTCCCTCTACCCTGTTTTAAGGCCTTCATTTCTTGCATAATCTGTACTGCTGAGCTACAGTTCATAATTATATGCAAGTCAAATTCAATCCAGCAATTTGCTATAAACAATCTTTTTCCCAGCAGGCTTTTACTTTCTGCCTTCTGTAAACTAATACTTCTTCCAACCTAAGAGCAAGTTTTCAACGTTATCCTCACCCGGCCATTTCTCTTGCCTTTCTTAATGGAATAGCAGCATTTTTCTGTAACAGTTCCATCCACACCTACTCTAAAAAGTTTAGAGAAAGGATGAGCCCCACTATTTAGTGCTTTCCCCCTGCATACATCTCAGCATGCAAGATGCGATTGGAGAGGGTGCTAGCTAATGTCATCTAGGCTCCCTTTCCCATGAAAGGAAAAGCACCAGATGATCTTTCCCGCTCCCTTCCAACCCAGGCTGTTCTATTGTTCTACATTTTAAACTCAATGCTTAAAGCAGAGAATGCACTCAGTATAAATACTTATTTTATAGAATCTTTATCTGTTAGAGAGGGATAGTGCTTTCTAATTATCATGTGAGTCAGATACACCCTCTACATAGGGATGCAAAGCCAGAAGTTCCACCAATTCCATCCTTTATCTCCCTTTACATGGGCTCTCCCCAAAGCAGGTTCCCCAAAATTCCTCCCATGTTACTCTAACTCAGCTTCACTCCTACTTTTCCAATAGTGTGTTACCTCTTTCAGAGTCCAGTTTGCCAGCACGCCACTATATTAACCTTATTGTTAATACAAAGTACAAATGAAGTACTGTTGCTCCTTAAGTATTGCCTGTAGTTTGAGTCAGTGCAAAAGTTAGTGCATTATACACAAACAGCATATTGACTATAAGCTTGCTCTAAGTGCATAAGAATTTAAGTCTAGCTAATCAGTTGTGTACATTTTATGGGTTTCTTCATATCTCCAATACTAATTTGTTCAGGAGCAGTGCAGTTTCTGCTTATGTTAACTCAAAACAAATTGAAAAGGTAATGCGACAACCAAAATATGAAGATGTTACGACAAGTTTACCAGACAATTGCTTACACTTACCATATAGCGCATTCTTTGAGGGGGAATACACGAAGGCTAATGTGTAGAGATAAAAGTTCAGTAAACCATAAAATGATAAGAATTCTGCTGGTAGTAAGAGTCAAGGATATTGCTCAATATAGCTCCATACATATTAACTTTGGAAACAAGATCCAAACTGTACATCAGCTGTTTCAACGGAAAGCATTATTTCCCATGCCTCATTAAAGTTTGAGAGCACGAATGGCTGAACAAAACTGCATGTTTTAAATTCAATGACAACTAATGTACTCCAGCTATTTCGGGGTACAGCTCCCACCAAAGACAAAGCTTTAACACAAGTAACATTTGCTGAGATAAGATCTACTCCTGAGTGGTGGAGTGCATGGTGAATTGAATAGTTCTGCCTTCAATACTAAAAGAAAGCTGACTAAGGGGGTGTTCAGGTAAGGTGTTTTGTTTTGTTTTGCTTATTTTTCAAAAAGTTCTTCCTTGGCACAGTGATTGAGAAAGGAGGAGAAAGAAGGAGAAAGGACTATCTGTAGATTGAACTCGGAGATGGCTTCTTGCCATCATTTTGGGAAAATACTAAAGGCTTTAAATTTTGTTTTCTACTAGCTCCCAACACATATCTAAGCTCATCAGTAACCGGAGCAGTTGCAATCACACAGGCACTTTCAGAAAGTAGAATGAACTAGGATCTCATGGTTCTGGTCCAGAAACAGAGTCTGTAATGCTGTTGCCAACAGACATCAGAAATAGTCTCTCTCAAGTCACTTAAATTCTCTGCTATGACCTCTTCCACATGTAGACTTGGACCAATACACAAATGCATTTTCAGTGACTTCTAAACTAATAATTTCTCAAATATTTTGGTATGCCCCATGCCAACTGATAGGTATACAGCAAACTGAATTATTGCAGCAAATATAGCCAGATTTGTCACAATAACATGTTAAAGTTACTTGAATGCATATCTAGGCCTTCATTCCTTTCAAAGAGTATCAAATGCAGCTGTGATGTAAACAAATTACACTGAAACTGTCTCAGCTCATAATCTTTACAAAGAGCCATTACAAAATGCTGACATGAAACCTTGATCAAAATGGACTGAACTTCTAAAGCCTACCTAGAAGTCAAAGGTGTCAGACCTCAGATACATCATTTTTAAGTAGCTTCTACATGAAAACAGATTAATGGTCCTAGTTGGACAGTATGAAAACACAAGGATATAATTCTGATAATGAGTCGACAGCTCAGCAACGAAGTTGTTCTGTAGAACTTGTGCTCCAAAGCGTAGGTAGAGTATTACAATGCTGTGGGAAAAAGTTAAAGCATATAGGTGTACTGTGTCTTTAAACCACAAAATTTAAATGGTAGATTGATAGAGGAGTATATGAGAAAATAATCATGTTAACAAGCAGACCATTTATTTTAAGACACATTTTCTTTCATAGTTCTAAATTAAGAATGATTCTTTTGTGATTAAAAGTCATCAGTCAATTGAGAAAGCAGAAACACCCCCCCCACCCTGTCTGTTTCCCTCAGATTTCATCCACTACAGGCAATACAAATGTCAAGAGTAATTTTAATGCTTGGAGTGGGGGAGACAGATATTAGCAATATCTGGGTTTAGATATTAAATATCTAAATAGAATATTAACAATACTCTAAGAAACTAATTCTAGACTGTTGTTTTGACTAAGTGAAGCTTACAAAGCTCCAAAAGAGGTGAATGGTGCACCGCAGACCACTCAGCATAGATGTTTTCAATATTGCTAAGTGAACCTCTAAAGCTTGCAGTGTATTGCTGTGGTAACAGAAATAATACAAAGCTGGCTCCAAAAGCCTTCAAGAAGGATTAAAAAATTAAGAAATGCGTGCCATAACAATCATATAAAAAGACATTCCTCAGTTTCATTGACAATTTTATTATCAACAAAATGTATTCAAAGCCCTGGAAAAAAGGTTGTAAAAGTTACAGTACTGAGAAAGCTACTTTGAAACCCCTTACCTAATGACAAGCACTACAAAGGTTAACGCAGTCAAGAATTTTAACCTGAGATCTGAAAAAGATTGGAAAAAGTTGTTATTAGTGAATCTAAACCTACATCTAGGAGAAGCAAGTTTGTTTGGGGAAGAATCCAAAGAAATATTCCTTACCAACATAAGGCATGTTATGAAGTTCTGAGCATGCCCTCACTATCAGGAACAAAAGGTAGAGAACGTATGCGGTTGCCACCACAAGGAAGAAGATTTTCATTCCCTATAAGAGTGTTACATTTTATTATTAAACAAGATTTGGCCTATTCCTTCTTCCCTCAACAGAAATCGTTATTTCCCAAAGCACAACACAGAACGGTCCATTTATTTAGGGAAAGTAGGCTTATGAAAGGAAGTACAAAACGAGGATGGCTAATCATCAGGGTAGGTTTGGGGGGAATGTGAAGAAATTAAGAGAAGTCATCATTTTGTTCACTGAATTCACAGTGAGCTGAATCTCAATGATTTTCTAAAAACACAGCTCATGAGAACAATACAAGGACCTGTATACATCAGATCGTCCTTTAAACAAGGAAGTCTGAAATTTACTAGGGCAGAGGATCTTGGCAGGAGTAAAGATATACAAAACTGACTTAATAAGAGAGTTAAAAATATTTCTGTGGGCCTGCAACTAAACTTGTGGTGTAGAGTCTCCAGATTTGCAAGGCAGTTTACTCTTCTCATTGGGTGGAGCTCAATATGGCCTATGCATGAGCTAAAGCAAATTTAAAAGTACCCTAGTCAGAATAAGATCATCTGACCAGCATTTGCTATTTTCTAAATTGCATTCTAGATTTTAATAGGAGAACAAACCCGACCTCCTTGTATTGCCTAACTCCACCTGACAATTTAATAGCAAGAAAACATTTCTGACTTACCTGGAAATTACCTGTGTCAACCCTGTATTGATATGTAGGATCACGTACTTCATTAACCCTAGAAAAGTTTCAAAAGGAGAAAGTGGTACTTACACCATTACAAAAGACAAGGTCAAAAAGCCATACTGACCAAGAAACCCACTAGCAAAGAAAGGGTTTAAAGTTACTATACAGAGCTTACAACTGAAGGTTTTAGCTGTATAAATTGGTGCAATGCCATTGATTCCAATAGAGTCATGACAATTTGCATTGCATGACATCCTCCATCTTCCCAAACCAAGTTTTCAAGGAATACGAAGGATTTCAGTTGTGAGGATGTCTAATCTCCCCACTTATTTTTTAGAAAATGCATAATCCTGTAAATTCCTACAAGCTTTCAGGATTTAGTGTTTAAATTTTATCCCTGTTGATAAGAATTACACTTAAGAAATAACTGTGGTATAAGCCCTCATAGCAATTCTGCTGATAGGGCATTAGCACGAGCATTTCCTGGAACTGCACTGCTTTCAACAGTGTACAAAGGCCCAGAGAAGGTTAGAAGGTATCTTCCTTCTGAGAAATAAAATAAGAGGCAAACATTTGAGATTAAACAGTTTAGAAACTACAAACATACCAAAACTGAGAGAGTTTTCTGGGTGGGGAATAGTGACACCTTTATGTTAACACAACAAATTGGAACAAAAGAGAGAAACACTAAACTAAGCAAAAGAACTGATTTTTGAGGAGAGATAGCAGAGCTTGACTAAGAGGTGTCAAGACCAATTGTGCAGGTTTAATAGTTGAGAAAGTTTGGTCAAACTGTGTAATAGTTAACTACAGAGAAACTGTTGCTTCAAATACTAAAAGCTAATCAGGACATAGTGCTAGAAGTATTGTAGGGAGCCATAACATATTGACAAAGTAGTGATTTCTAGATCTCACTGGGATTTATAAAATTATGTACTACTAGATCGTCCATGGGGAATTCTGTTTTCTAACTGGTCACAATTTGCAAAACAGAAAGATATAAGAATTTGAACTCCATTCCTATAGCACAACCAGAGCATTAAAAAACAGATAGAACTAATTATAAACAATCTTCTCATTCTTGAACACTCTCAGCTTGTTACTTTTTCACTAAGTTTTAAATTACTTACGTTTGCCATATTCCCAACGTAACAGAGGCCAGCCACAATAGTCCAACAATAAAGAATTTGGGCAGATAGAAAGTTAAGCACTTCCTTTCCCCCTGTTGAGAAAACAATACTGTGGTGAAGGAATGAACCCACATTTGAGATTTCAGTCATTCTTGACAGAAATAACTACCATCTTAGTTTCATTCAGTACAAACTAGATTGAGAGACTCATCTTTTGTATTTTTAACCTGCACAGGTGATTACAGAAGACATAAAATTGTATGATTATTACTGTTATAAGATGCAGTAGATTTGGAGCATCCTACTTATAAGGTCCCACATATTTCACTGATACTGCAACTATAGGAGTATGCTCCAGAATTCATATTTATCTTACAGAGTATTTTAAAGTGGTTTAAAAACCAATCAACCACCTTATACAAAACAAAACCCTTCAAGGAAGAACAAAGTTTAATGGAATCATAATTCTGAAGACTGTCTTGCAATAGTTCAGAGTGGACTATCCTATCTGTCTCATTTAGCCATAGTAACCTCAAGACAATCTACTTTACTACAAATCATTTTCATTCCAAAGCTTTATGTATCACATTGTACTTTAAGAATATAAATTCTCTTTTTTTTTTTTTTTTTTAAAAAAAAAAGGTTTCATTTTTGTCATCTTTTGAGAGGACTGAAAAAACAAGTACTGTCTTCTCAATAAGTAGTAGATAATGTTGCACCCTTACCTGTACTCTTATACCATGGTAGACACAAAGCCAGAACAACAACAATGCACACAGAAACAATGACTGGAATAGATCATCCAGCATTCCAGGAAACCAGCTGTTCACCAGAAAAGAAAGGGGAAAAAATGGATCTGTAACAAAATAAGGAAAAAAAGTTAAACAGAGGGGAAAAAGCAGAGTCTTTTCCATTATGAAAAGTAAAGCAGAATATATCTTCAGAGGAACGAAAAACCCTAGATTTTTCAAATTACACCAGTAAATGAAATTAAAGTTTGCTGTATCTTAAAGTCATTTACAAAGAAACTGGTGCCTCCAGCAGCAATCCTCTGTGCTGTAGAAATAATCTGAAATGGTTGCCAACATTTCTAGAAGATTTCAGGTTTTATTAGACTTTATACTAAACCACTGTTCTTTGTGATGACCTAAAAAAATAATCATAGAATGACTGAAAGGCAAATGTTCTTCTGGTACTGCTAAAGAGTGCTAGAATTTAATGCTGATTGCTGGACTAAAAGTAGCCTCCTTTTTTAACTGAAGTGTAAGTATCTAAAAAATGAAGTAAGACTTAGCAAACAAACATAGAAATTGCATTTACATGAAAGGTTCAGTATGGTTGCAGCCACCTGTTCTAATCAGAGCCTTAAACAAATAGAGTTGATGTTCACATGACTGAAAGAATTCAATCTATTCAATCTACCGACTCATTATGCCCTTGGATTTGATAGACCTAAAAAGGGTTGGTTTGGGGTTTTTTTTAATTAGTTTTCTAAAGCCTTATAAACTGCTGCTTGTAAGTTCAAGGCCAAATTCCATTTTGCCTTCTGTCTCTCTTTTTTTTTTTTTTTTTAAAAAAAAGGGCTTTTCTAAAAATTCCAGATACCATTGTAAAGTAGCAGGAGGGGAAGGAGGATGGACATCCATTTCTGTTCAATACCCCAGTCTCTCATGGAGAATTTCCGCAGAGAATGTGCAAACAGACACTATAAAACATCAACAACAAACATTTGTGAGGAAGAAATACAGCCTTAATGGTTTTATTGGAGTAAACAGATTACGCAGCATGTTGCATAGGCTACTTCACGAGGTCTTTGCCACCGAGAACGTTGTAAAACAGGAGCCATATCTCCTAGCTTCTACTTCTGCTTCAAGTTTGCTGGCTTACCCCAATGCAAATTACTTAATTTCTCAAGCCAACTGAGAAGGAAACCAGCTAGTACTGCCCAAATCAACAGCGTATGAAAAAATGTTGCCTGATTACTGGTCACACACTACCAACAACTTCCACTCAAACTCACTTTTTAAAACAACAGTTTCCATATCACATTCTCAGTTACCTGCTGAGTGACATCAGCTACCTGAGAAAAATGCTATGCAAGTGTTCAGTGCTTTAGTGTCTTTACTCTGAAAATTCTGCATTTTAGATTTTATGTTGGTTTTTTTCCCCCAAACACTTCTTTTTCAGAGGTCAAACCAGGTTGGAGGGGAGACATAATCTAAATTGTAGCATAATTTAGGTTGTAAGGGACCTCTGGAGGTCAACCTGGCCCACCCTCACACTCAAGGCAACAATAACTTTAAAGTTTGATCAAGGTCATATTTAACTGAGTTTTGCTCGTTTTCAGAGATGGAGATCCCACACTCTGGGCATCCTATTCCAATGTCTGAGCCTACCTGCACTGCAAAAATTTTTTTTTTCTAGCATTTAATTTCAAATTCGTTTGTTTAAGTAAAAATCTTTCTGTTCAATTAAAAATCAGAGTTTAGAAAAACAAGTTTTCCCATTTAACCTATTTTCTTAATGTCCCTTCAATGTCACTTGTAAATCATAAAGGCAGCAACTACATACGTAGTTTCAAAACATTTTTTTACACCCTTTCAGTGATATCCCTACTCTGCTGCCTAGGGTTAAGTGGCTAAACAAAGCACTACAGAGCAGTGTTACCAGCTGCCTACGTAATATACTCTAGAAAAACTGAAACAAAATCTTACCGTGACCATAAAAGTAAGAACTACAAAGACAAATCGGAACCATATTTCCACTTGTGAAAAAGTTGGATTGTAGGTCTTCCACTACAAGAAAGCAGAAGAAAACCAGCCCAATGAACAGTATTTTGACAGCGTACATACCACATCAATAATTAGCACTTTCTGCAGATACTGAAAATTCTCTGGCTTTTCAAAATGTGAAGGTATAACCGAATTCCACCATGTCACCATGGAAAGACAAAGAAAAATTCATACCCACAAACCATCTGATGAAAAGATAACCAAAGCAGCCAATATCCTTGCTTATCTTTTACCCTGCCACTTTTAACATACTCAGTGTGCTGTCATATGTTAAAGCACTTCTCAGGACAAAAAGGATGTTCTTCATTGATTTCAGTTGCACTTTCATTCAAAGTTTGAATGCTAACAATTGAGTAAACCCAGTAAGTTCTTCTTTATTACCAGGGTCAGATGCATAAATTGATTATGAAGAGGTTGGCAAGGTTCAGGCATGCTTCCTGTAATGGGTTTGTTTTCTTAAAGCTTATTCTCTTGTTTCAGAAGTGCAAAAAAGAAAATCAAGTAAGGGATTTTTTTTCATAGGTTAAGGAGGAAAAGCTCCTTCTTCTCCTCCTCTAATTATTAGAAGGGCACAAGTATTAATTATAACACATCAGTTTGCATAAACTCTGCTCTACTGACAATTTATCTCCTACCTGGCATGCTTCTCTTTTGAAACGTAAACTGTCTGGTACAACATATGCTCTGCCCTCCTGAACAAGAAGCTTTACCTTTCAATGTTGGACTAGATGATCCCTGATGTCCCTTCCAACCTGTGATTCTGTGAAATCTATCAACCTCTGTCACGTCTTTTTAAACCGTAAATGTAGAATGAAAATTATACATAGAGAATCCCATTATACAAAAGGTTATCTATGATTTCAACTGGCATCACTATAAACCTTTGTAATAATGAAATAAACTGACAATTTTAGTTGCTGTGAGAAAGCAGGGCTTTGGGTTTGGGTTTTTTTGGTTTTGCACACAGGTCCGCCTTAAAGGCAGCCTGCAAAGCAAGATAATAAACTGTACAACTATAAATACCCAACGCACTGTCATGTTTGAAGGCTGAAACTAAGCAAAGGGTTTGTGAAGTTGGGTGGTTTTTTCCCCTTAGAACTTATTTTTAAAGATGTGCTTTATGCACTAGAATATTACAAATACTAATATTCAGGAAGTTTGTTTATTATATAAAAACCACTTTTCCTTTACAGTTAGATTTTTGCTTGCTACCTGCTCTGACATACCGAATGTTGCATACAGGTAGAATATACCATAGTAACCTGTATTATAAATTTGGTTTAGTCCCATCTTCTCCCAGTCCAAACGTTTCTAGATTTCTTTCTGGAGCCAATCAGCATGCACTGATGATGTAACTGTTTTATAAGCAATATTCAGCACTATGAACTGAGCCAGTTATTTCACTAGAGTTTATTTTAGTGAATTACTTTATTAGCCTGCTTATTTTAGCTGAATAAACATTTTTCTCTTCCTTATAAGCCCAGGCAAAAAAAAAAATAATTCTTCATTTTTCTTTTGAGTTTGTTAAATCGTTCTAGCCCATGCTTTTGTAACGTCTGGAAAAATCTTGCTAATTCAGACACACTTACCAGAAAGGCTGAAAAAGACACCATGCTTTAGAAAGGCAACACGTTTATAAGCAAATGCAGAAAACTGGATGTTCTAGTGTAGTTCACCTACTGTTAAAAATATCTCCCAGGAATTAGACTAAATTTGTCTGTTCCAAAAAACAGCATTAGCAGTTCTGAAAGAAAAATCTTGCCTTATGGAGTTAAAAAAATTGGTCTAGACTCCTATTAACAGCAAATGCTATAATAGTTCTAACATCAGTAGTAACAGAAAAATTAATTATGACACATCTTTATGGTTATCTTCAAAAATGAGATAACTTATTATTACAGTTAAAGCGGACTTCTACAGCTTTAGTAATTAAAGATATTTCTTTTGCTAGTATAAAACTTCGTACTTACTGTGAAAGTAATATTACGGATGGCGTACGTTAATTTATTTAGATCTTCAAAGCTAACAAATATGTTGTACTGTGTGTAGTTCAGGTAGCCAAGGTGAGCAACAATTATTTCACTGCATTTCTGTGAACACATACAGTAACGAACAGTACGTAAAAGCCTTCAATTTATTCTAGAATATGCACTGTTAGTATAGGTTAAAGAATGTGTTTCTCAATGGTCAGATATAGATACATTTATCATATGCCTTACCAATCCTAGTCAGTCAGAGTAAGACTTTCTTGAAGGGTAAGAATTTCTTGAAAGATACCAGACAAAGCAGAAGAAACTTATTCAGTCAGTGGGATCAGAGGTTGAACCAATAAACAAGGCTAGCTTTTCACTTAAGCTGGTGAAAGCAACTGCTTGCAGCACCAGGAAGGATCTGAATAACTGTCAGTCATGCTCTAGGTCATTGGATTGTGAGATGGGGCTCTCTTGTACTAACTCATTTCTAAAAGTTAACAGGAAGAAAGAGAAAACCCAAGCACATTGCTGTCTTGGCTGTGTGTAATTAAATCTAATGGAACACTGTTCATTAATTTCTGCAGAATTCATATATGAAAAGGAAACATTTGATTTACTCTATATGCTTATCATAAAAAACTTCAGCTATGCCCTTCCTAAAGGGCTTATATTTGGAGAAGCTCTTCTGGTTGTCTCTAAGCTTAAAAATTTCAGTGAAAATGATACTAGAAACTCAAAACCTTAAACATTTCTTCACAGGTGGCTTTTTCAGAACACAGATGCCAGCTGATTTCAACCAGACTCTCTGTTAGGTGTTGGAGAATTTTTCTCTCCTCTGGAGCTCTATGGCCAATCTTCTGTGATATTCCTTTCTTCAGTACTGCTAAATCTGTTTAGGTGACTAAGCAGCACACACTGTTTGCTGGCAGAGAGCTACTCTAACAAGAAAGAGGGGCCTTTAAGGGATAATAGACTGAAGTCATAGCAGGAAACAGAAAAAGATGGATAGGTAGGTATCTTGCTCGGCATTACTAGCTAGGTTGCAATTACAAATAAAACCATACACCAGATTCTTTCCTGAGACGTGCTTAACAGATATATTCTTATCAATTGCAATACAAAATAACATGCACACAGATGTAAAGAAAATGTACTGCATCAGAGTTTTGTTTAAGTAGGCACATACTTGTGCACAACTGAGTAATCTCATCCGATTGTGAACTTGATTATTAACATATGGTGTGCTTCCATCCTTCACCACTCCAAGTACTTTGACAGTCATAGTAACATTCTTTTTGAGGGATACTGTAATTAAAAAGAGAAAACATTAAACTATTGCTACATGCAGAAACGAAATCTCAAATAGAGCTCCAAATATAGTTTAAAACATAAGATATCCAAAGATTACTCAAAGTTATTCAGTTATACTTTACTGGAGTAGGGGTCCAGCATAGTAATAAAAAAACCCACAAAACTTTTTATTTATGTACTTAGGCAATAAGTCACAAATGCTGTGTGCTGCATCTTGACAGCTTAACAATTAGTAATTCAGTATTTCTCACATATTTACAGGGAAGTTTTATTGAAAAAATAATATAACTACAATCTACATATCTAATTCCCCCCAAAATGAAGGAAGAAAGACACAGATTCTCTAGATACTACTGCTTTCACAGAAATAACAACCAACTCATCCCATATACCTGCTGCTTCCAGATCTCAAGATCAGTGCTGTCCATGACTTTACTGGAGGCAAGAGGTGGAGGGGGAGAAACTGTATCAGAGGAAAAACCCACCAACCATAGCAGAAGGCAACAGGATCATGTACGTGACAGATGAAATTAAAGATACAATATATAATATACAGGTTGCTATAGCAGTTTCCTGAGAATTAGGTAAGTGTCTCACCATCATGCTCCTCCAACTCAACTACGCAGGTCAGCCACAGCTGCTGATTGTAAGTAGACAGTGGTGGTGAACTTAAATTAAATGGCTTCAGCTGTAAAAAACCCCACAAGGTTAGCATCAGCCATTATTCTGTTACATGATATAGCTGTAGTTACAGTGATGAAAGGCATGTTAATTATGTTTATGACAGTATTTTTGGGAATAGATTTAATATGTGCTACTCTGCGGACAGTATGATAAGCAGTTCAAATATAAGTCTTCCAGAGAAGTAGCTTAAACAGCACATGTATGTTGCACAGCACTGAAGTAAGGAAAGATATGACTACTTAAAGCACATAGAAGCAGCAGCAATAAAACAAAAGGTTCAGATAAGAAAAACAAAGTCCTGAGACCTAGCCTAAAAATAAAAAGGCATTTCTAACACTTTATGTCAAAAGTCAGGTTTGTGATCCCCCATCTGCTACACAGTTTTAAACATGTTCAACTATAATTATGAAAACAACTGTTTTTCCACTAGGTTTTCTAAAAATCCCACACTCATTTCAAAAGCATGGAAAATATCATTAACAGATAAAACCTACATGCACGAAAGACTTCTCTTATTTGATATAAAAGTATGTTTAAAAAAAATCCACCCAAAACACAGTACCAATCCAAACAATATATAGGTCACTAATAGACCAAAAAAAATAAACATTCCAGTATATTTAAAGAAAACTTACTTTAGAAAAAAAAATCAAAAGAACAAATACTTTTTAGCACTTTCACAAAAATTACTGAATATTTTGTTGACAGCGAAGAGCTAGACAGAAATAAATATGCAAGAACTGAGAACCAAAATATGAAAGCTTTCAAGAAAATGAATGTGACAGGTCATGTTAGGAAGCCAGATCCCATGTCTTGGTCATGTGACAGTGAACAGTTAACATGAAAAAGAAATATTCCTTCCCAGCTGATAGAAAGGAAGATCACAAGAGGGATGGCATTAGTTGCTACAGAGAGCATTGTTTTTCAGTTTGTGTTCTCAACTTCTATTTCTGGACCCCCTACAGGAATCTCCAACATAAACTCACCAGGGAATCCTATCAACACTCAAGTGTTACTTTATCAGAAATTACTGGGCAGAAACATCATAGAATTCTCCATCTTACCTGCTCACAAAATTAAGAGACTAGAAATTGCTGCTGAGCCGCTCATGACATAACACAATGGTAGTTCAATATTGCATGTTCAATTTCAAACTGGAAAGCACCACATGGCCGTAAAGTTTTCCAGTAAAAATGTAAATGCTTAAAATAATCGGGCAGAAGGAGTGGAATGTTTAACATTACTGACATCAAATAAAGCCATACATGTAATCCAACAATACTTATTAGCTCTTACCTTTAAGCTGTTATTCAACTCGGTCCTTGCTACAGAGGTTTCAATCACATTAGGGCCTACACAATATATAAGAAGGAAGAAAGAAAACATTATTGAATTATGTGTATTACTGATAAGTAATAACATAAATATAGGATTTCAAAAGACTGTATAAAATACGTCCCTGCAAAGCAGGTAAATAGTATCCCACTTTTCAGATGTTTAAGCTGAAGGGTAAATCACTTAGGCATTTCAATATCATTAATAAACTTGGCCTGAATGTTCCTTTAAGCCCCTCTGCCATAGTATTTCTAGGCATGATTAAATAGGAAGTAAATTATAAATT
Source organism: Phalacrocorax aristotelis (assembly GCF_949628215.1). Classification (NCBI taxonomy): domain Eukaryota; kingdom Metazoa; phylum Chordata; class Aves; order Suliformes; family Phalacrocoracidae; genus Phalacrocorax; species Phalacrocorax aristotelis. The sequence goes on from NC_134278.1 coordinate 67,717,555, forward strand.
AAGCAATCCATGTAGTTGTAGTCAGCAGTAAGGTTTCCCCTTAGCCTACTTAGGTATGCAAGAACACATGGTACTGGGGAGAAGAGGAATGCATGCCTGCATGTACATACACAAAAGTATGTACTCATGCATGCATATATATATATCTACAAAAAAGGACTAAACCAGAAAAATGAAAGGGAAGAGTAGGAAAAGGCCTGTATCTATATACCAGGGTGTGAACAAACACAGAGGAGAAGTATAGCAGGTAGGGACATAGGCAGGACATATATGTGTGTATTTGGGTCACTCCAGAGGCTTCCCAATCACAGTAAGATTTCTCTGTCCAAATGGTCTCCTCCCTTATGTATTCGGTCTGGCAATTAATGTAATTTATTAATCCTCAAAACATGCTATTTCAGCCACAAACTTAGTATTAAAAAAGTCATGTAAGAAAAGCAGCTTTCACAAAGACTGTGGACTTCAAAGTTTCTACAGAGAAACAATGGAAAAGAAGGAAGCTTGTAACTGAGCAACATGGGATCATTCTGTGCAAGAAGTATTTTAGGTTAGCTGTCACAACAGTTCTAAACATGCAGTGTTGCTTGGGCTTCTATAACCACTCTAACTGCAATATTAACCATCTTCCAGACTTTAAATGGAAAAATTAAGAATCCCACCCATCACACTCAAAGCTTCATATTAGAATTACAGTTCAACTTCACTAACAGCCACCCACTATAAAGTCAGTTCTGCATCACTGAACTTTTCAGTTCTCAAGTACCTATAAACATGGCAGATTTTTGGAAAGCTTTTCGGTTTTGAAAAGCGTAAGTCAACTTCAATAAGTGCTCACAGCTGATGTCATCATATTTCAGTAATTAAGTCATAACAAAACTAATAGAATGAGCCTTTTTAAAAAGCTGTTTTTTTTTTTACCAGAAGATATGAACTAATATTGGGGCAGGGGGATCATAGTCCCAGTTTTTAAGAACAACAACTGAAAAAATAATGATGTTCTACTGCTATAACTGCTACTCCTCTAGCAAGCAATATTTTAAAACTTTTTAAAGCGACTGATCAAAACAATGCTGTGGTCATATTATTAAAAAATGGTGATTAAACTACATTGCTATTATTTTTCTTTTAGTTTTGCTCAGTTAACAGAATCACATTGGAAAGCAAAGAACCACCCTGAGGTGGTGAACAGGAAAACTGCACAGGTGCAGAAAATGAGCTCTGCACCTTGGATTGTCCTTGCACTTGTCTCACCCCAAAGATAACATAGACCCATTGGGAAAAGTGAAAGAAAGGGAGTGTAACTTGAGGAACAAAAAAAACAAGTCTGCATCCATCTTGGGCTACAAGAACTGAAGAGCAACAGCCACCTCAGGTTAAACTGTCTTGTTTTCTCAGATGAGGACATGACTTCTGCTAGGCTTCCCAAACTGCAGGTAGAGATGTTGAGTACGGGCAAAGGCATATTCAAGTAGCACAGAAAATATGGATATATCTCCCACTTTTTCATTTACATAGTGGGTTTGGTGAATTTTGCTCGACTTCACCCTTTAATAAAGGAGCACTCTTGTTAGTGCCCCTCCCTCTATTCGTCGAAGACAGGAGCTGGCAACAGAAGCCACAAAAAACACCACAGTAAGTGTCCAGTGGGTCTCCTCCCAAGGTAAACAGCATTCTTTTAAAGATAAGTTATAATAATGAATTGTGTTCACGCATTGTCAACAAAACTATCCAGCAAACCAATCTTACAAGGACAAGAATCCCACAGCCTGCCATGCCAGTTCCTGAAGGGGATCACAGGTGAGTCCTGGGACCCCAGAGGGTACAGATAACCAAGCATTGCTTACAGCAGCCAAGTCCCCTGGACTAAAGGCAACCACATCATCAGATTGCTCTGCATGCAGGCACAATGCAACACACTAACACTGCTCTCTTTCAGGCTCTGCTACCAATTAAGAATGAAATGTTTTGTTTTTCTCTTCCAGGAGCACCGCTTTTCGCCTAGTCTCACATAAAACAACTTTCTTGCATTTATTGCAACTGGCCAGTATAAATACACAACTACAAACATGGTTCAGTTTTTAAGCCAAATGACAGTAAGTTAAGTAATTCCAGTTTTTTTCCCTTTATCATTCAGAAAAAATGAATTTTTGTAAATGTATTTATATGGTATTTTAGTGGCCAGATAATGCCCTTCAGCATCCTAAGGCAAGTCACAGGAATACCAGTGGTTAACCTTTATGAACGGAAAGTCTGTCTGGAACTTAGGCTGCTACAATAAATCAAACAGCAGGAAAGAAGGTTTTATTTCACAGGCAAATTGTATTATTTAATGCTATTATGAAGAATACACTGCCTACAAGCACGGATGGGCACAAAAAGCCCAAACAGCTGCCTCCAATTAACTCCCCTTCTTCCCAAAGCAGGCATGAGTGGATGAGTCCCAGGCCTGGGCAGCCCATCTCATTCTGATGGAAGCAAAGGACAGGGGAGAGGTAGACACAACCCTACAGATAGGTCAAGAGTTGTCAGTGACACAGGAGAACACACTGGGTGATGTGGAAAGAAGCATTAATGTGGGGGGAGGTGGTAACATCCTTAAATAATTCTTAAGTGACGGGGTGGGTTGCTAAATAAGTACAAGTCCCTCCCTTTCCCTCTCCCTGTCATTTAACTTCTGTGTTGACAAAGCTATCCTGACAGCAGAGTATAAGCTTGCTAACACTGCAGTGATAGCATGCTGACTTCTTTTTCAAGTATGTTTTGGACCTGGAAAAGCTCTCTAGCATGAAATACAGGGGGGTCCCATGCTTTCCATCTGTCTCATGACACTCTGCATCTCTGTTGACCAGACTTCTGTAAATGTCTCTGATACTCAGGACAAGTATCCAGGCACTACGTGCTTAGCCTTCCAGACCACATCATGACTCCCACAAAGGTCTTTGAAACCAGAAGCCTAAGCTCATACATGTTTGACAACAGAAGTTCGCATTTTTACATTACTAAAATATTTTATATGTCTGTAGCATTTATCACCCAAACATTTAGAAGGCTTTACAAACAGTTGTCGGTTTCCTCACAGGAAATCAAGTATTAGCGCCACCATTTTACAGATTGAAATACAAAGACGAATATCAATGTAGCAGCCTGCTGAAACATTATGTTACAATGAAGTTGGTTTTGTTTCACTTCATTGACTCTCCCCTGCAAAACAGTTGCAAATACCAAATCAGTGCAGGTAGTACTCCTATGGAAAAATGAGATGGGAGAAACACTTCCCCCTCCGTGTCAAAAGTAATGCTTCCTCAGACATCTCAGGGGCAGTAAGCTCATTAGCATTTAAATACATCTGTAAATACCAACAGGTTTAGACAAAGCACACAAGAACTGTAATCTTTTAAAAAGACAACATGCTTACCTGCTATTCCTATGAAGACTGTCAAACCAAAACAAAGAAAGAACACTACAAAGACCAGAACAAAATGCCGTTTGGACAGTGTATATAATCGCATCGGTGCCAGCCTACAGGAAGCAAGAGAAAGCACAGAATTAGCTGTTAGTCGTATTTCTAAAGGTGGGGGGGGAAGGGAACGGACCTCATTCATTCCTCCAGAAAGAAAATTAAACCAAACTCTGAAACATGTAACAGTAAGAGAACAAAAATAATGCTGCTTTATAGAGCAAGGATAACTACTAGGAATTATTAGACATATGTACGTGCATGCACATCTGTGCCCCCAAATGTATGAATTTTGCCCATTCTTTGTATGCTAGGGTTTTCTATTATCCTAAGACTAGAGCAAGAGAAAGCATTTCTTAGAGGGAGAAAAAGTTACTTTTTTTTTTAGTTCACTCATTAATAATTTAAACATCCAAGACACCATGTCTTGGGCAATGACAGCTTAACCTAAAGGGATCGACACCAGTAACAACTCAGTTACCTGCACAGGATACTGATGAGTTTTCTACGCCCTATATACTTCATCCCTGCGGGATCACCCTTAACAAGGAGTAAGGCAGAACTCCAGATCTGCTAGATGTGCATGCTCAGGCTCTGCATTCTTGTCTGAGCTCCACCAAAGCTTGGGAAATAGAAACCTGAACTTAGGTTTATTATTAGACACTTAAATACAAATACACATAAAAGCAATGACATCTCTTCCATAACCAGTTGGTGGTTATCATTAGGTTAAAGACAAAATAGAGGGGGAAAAAAAGTACTAAAAGGACCAATTGCTTTCTCTTGGAAACAGGCAATTTCAAGTTCTGTTAGCTTGAGGGAAATATATATCAAAGAATTAATCCTACATAATGAACCCCTCCTTTATCTTCATTCTTGTTAAATGCATAGCTCAAAAAAAGACAAATCCACCATATTTCAATATACAGCCAACATTTTGTTTTGAGTTATGCCGGAGCTGAGCCATCACGTAGTTGATTTTCTACTGCTGCTCCAGTAGGTATGATCACAGAAAGCTGTACAATTTATATGGGAAAGCTGTAGGATTGGGGGTGGGGGGTGGTGGTGGTGTTTTCCAATGAAGCTGCAAGAGCACCACCATGGAAGGAAATGAAAGCATAAGACTTTAATGACAGTGTTGCCTTTCAGCTTGGAATAAAACTTATTTTCACCACCTGCATGGTGCTCTGTTTCACCACTTTAATGAAGAGATGCAGAAAAGGTGGTAGAATCCTTTCCATAATCCCAGCCTGAAATCTGGGACCAGGTACCCCGGGCCTACATGCCTGGCAGCCCTTAAAAAAGCAAGGCAAACAATTCACTTTAAACCAGTAAAAGGATTTAATAACAACTCTATTTTCTTTAAGAATTACTGCAATCTCTCCCAATAAGGCACTACAAAAATAATTACATCATTCCTTTACCGTAAAGTTTGAAAGATCCACATCTTAATTTAACTCACAAAGGAGGTGGGGAAGGGAGGAAAAACTCACAGAAGTAATGCAAACTGCAAGCAAGTAACTGTAAATGTTACAAGTTTGAACGAACTGGCTGTACAGCACTCCGGGCATAGCACCTGCAAACGACGCGTAATTTGCCTCACCACATGCTGTTAGGCAGAGCAAAAGCCCTGCATCAGCCTAGGAAGTGGGAATAGCTGGTTGTACAGGCAAAAAAGGTAAATCGACCATTAAATTATCACAATCATAAATAGGAACAGATCAGATCTCTGTCACAGAGATCACCACACAGAAGTCTCACAGACAAATATGATTTTAAGTTCACTTTGAAAAATGCCAATTAATAGAGGCATTTCAAACCAGGACATGTCCGCACACATTTTGCAGAGTTATAACTACAGGATTTTCCTTAAATCAACGTCTTAACACCTCAGCATCCATGCACTTAAACCACTTTAAAGCTATTACATCTGTACTAGTACTAAAATAACTAATGAACTAAGGTGCATTTTCCTATTTGTACCAAGGGCTCCTTCAGTTCCACAGATGAGCCGGTAAAAACACCATGTACGGGATATTACCTTGAGATGCAAAAATACTAATCTTACCAAGAAAATCCTGCTTTATAAAAATGGGACATAAAATGTTGGTATGCCTAAAGGGTTCAAGTGGATGCCAAATGTTTCATGGAAGAGGACGCACTGAGGCCCACTCAAAACACAGAAAGCAGGTCTGGATTGGAAAGCCCACAGGTCGAGAAAGTATCACACATGCTTGTGCTGTTCTTAACAGCTTACACCTAGGCATCCGCTCAACAGCTGCAGTCTGATGCAGGACACTTCTGACTTGCTACGCATATTCTTGGTTCTTTTGATCAGCTTCCTAATTTCCAAGTTTTTGTAGATATTTCAAAGTGCATAATGTGAACACGAAGAGCACCTTCATCTCCACAGTCCTTACAGAAAATTTACCAGAATTCACCCAGCCAACACTCACAGCTCTTGACAATTATCACATTGGTTTACTCATATGCCAGAGCACAGATGCATTTGCAAGCTTTCAAAGAAATATGTTCCAGACATTGGCTCATTCTTTATTCCAGCTCCTCTCCAGGTAGTGCAACACCTAGTAGTCAAAATGGGTAGGTATACACCTACCTAAGGACAGTCATGCTGGCACTTTACGAGGAGTGGAGACCAGAGAGAGTAGGGACACGCTGTGTCTGTTCCTTCTTCTTCCATACTGGTACTACTGAAGTCTCATTTAAGCCACTGACCATATGTGCTATTTTACAGCTCAGTAAGGCAACATGGACACTTTTTGTAGGAGGAAATGCAAAGAAATCAGCCAAATCTTAACTACATTTATTGTGACAGCGAATAATTTATATAGCATTCCTATCAGATGATGTATTCTCCACTGCCCCTCGCTGCGATAACAGAACTTCCTTGTGTGGTTAAGTGTCTCATTTCAACCTATCACGCACTGACATAGAGAGCAGATACAATGATCCTCCCATATGTCAATTGTTTAACATCTGCCTCTTGGAAAGACATTATACAAAACTTATGAATATTCATAACTGCACGTTGATGATCCCCAAGTAACAGCTTCTTTCTAACACCTAAAAGGCATTTATGGGAGAAGAAAAAAAGGTTCCTCACTCTGGAAGCACCTGTTCAAACAAGAACTGTGCTTTGCTTTACCAGTGGAAGGTGCTTTAATCAACCCAGACAAGGCAGTCCGAACCTTAAGACTAGACATCCACAAGTCTGCAGATTTCTCAGCCACCTTTTACCACTTGTACTGCATTTTATCCTAACTCAGGGATAAACTAAATATTGTATAATTAAATTGTCTGAAACTAACTGCAAAGGAACAGAAAGCACTGAGATACAAACAGAAATATTATACTTAGACATCTCAAATAGTAGTCAGTAAAAACGAAACTGCTCTAATGCCATCTGTGATAGAGCAAACTATAGAAATGCACAGCCATAACAACTGTAATCTTTCAATAGCCATTCATACGTGATATGTAAAGGCAGGTTAAATCTTGCTCTTTGAGTAAAGTTTTTGCTCAAATGGGTAAGCAAAATGTTTCTCAGGCTATTCCTCATCTTCAAATAACTTCTCGTGCCTGCAGAACACAGTCTTTACTAGACTAAAGACTATCATGAAAAACAGAGCCTTTTATGCAATATTTTTCACTTAAGACTGCCACTTTACAGATGGGAAGGCTGTGACAAAAGCGGGCTAAAGCAGTAGGAAGCAGAGAGTTGATATTAAAATCAGAAATAACTCACTTTTATGCGCAGTAGTTTTTCTGACATACTAGCCTCAACACTCTGCCTCCAACTGCTCTTTTCTATTTTAGGCTCACTCCCAAATAAAACCACCCAAACCACTTTGATTTAAATGATTATATATACTACCTACATTCACAGTACTGGGTCTATACATACTGCAGTTTCTCACAGTTTAAAGACACTGCTTGCTTTGGCATCCCTCAGAAGACCTTGAGTTTCTTCTTGCAGATGTATTCCACCATGGTTAATGACTAACAAGGCAGCACATGACTACATAAAAAGATGCATACAATTAATATTAACAGTTCTACGTGGTACTGTTATAGGACAACTGACAGCTAAACACGACTGCTTGCGTGCACAGTGTGGGTTTGGCACTTTTATAAGTGTCATGGTTGTTTTATTAATTGAAGTCTGAGTAATTAGTCAGGGTTCATGGCTCTATCCATGTGGATACACATCCGGGAAAACAAGTTTTCCCTTAACAGACAATCTGAGATTGGAGATACAGGGGGGTTTGTTCACCACGTAAGAGGAAAAACCACAGCGTTCCTCTGAAGAAGTGGGTAGTCGCTCTCAGGTTTCTGACTGGCGAACCATAGCCTCAGAAACATTAAGTTCTGATCTATTTCCTTAATGAGAATTAACGTGTATAAACCGAAGGCCAAGACTCGGGTCTTTACAGGGGGAAAAGCTTAAATTACCGAATCTGGCCAGGGGAAGGCATTTCTTGCCCCAGACCCAGGCAAACAAGTACGTCCTGCTCCCGGCATCCCCTCCCCTCCCTAAGGCCGGGACGACGGCAGCCGCGGGGCCCCCCACGGGCAGGCTCCCCTCACGGGCGGGCCCTCCCCCGGCGGGCTCCCCGCCGGCCGTTAAACCTCCGTTCCCGCCGCCAGCGCCCGAGCGCGAGGGCAGCCCCGCGAGCCCCCAGCGAGCCGCCACCCCGCCCCGCCCGCGCCAGACCCCCTCCCGCCGCCGCTGTGTCCTCCCCCCCGCCACCGCGCGAGAGGGGACCCCCCCCCCGCCCTCTCCTCCCCCGCCCACCACTCACGGCTCCATGCCGGCGCCGCATGCGCAGTGGAGGCACCACCTCCGCCACACCCCCGGCAGCCGCCGCCGCCGTGGCACAATCGCGAGTGGTGCCTGGTGGCGGCTTCCGCGTGCGTCACCCGGCCGCCACGCGACTCGAGAGACGTCACGGCACCCCCGCCGCTCTGCCGCCGCGGGGCCGAAGGGCGACGATGCTGGCGGCGGGGCCGGGAAGCAGCTGGTCCGCCCGGGCTGAGGTGCCGCACGACAAGCCGCAGCCGCCGCGGGAGAGCCGCCGGGGCGCGCAACAGGCGCAGTCACCGCCCGCCCCGGGGCCGCCGGGGGAAGGGAGAGAGGGCCGCTCGGGAGGGCAGCTCGAACCGGGCGCTGAGCTTCGGCGCCTTCGCTTTGGCGGGCAGGCCTTGAGCCCCAGCACGCGCTTGTCCCCCTCCCCCCGCTGAGCGCCGGGCGCCATAGCGCACCGTTCCCTGCGGCGGCGGCAGCGCCGGCCGCGCTCGCAGGGCCCTCCTTCAGCTTGTGTCGTGGTAGCGGCAGCCGCGTTCAGCGTAGGGAACTATAACCGTGTAAACGGAGAATAAGTAAGACAGAGAAGTGGTTCTGAATCTGGTTTAAACCTGCCCCTTTCCGGCGTAAGGACTGACGCGGCTCATCCGTGCCGAGTGTGTGCATGAACATGGCTCCGGAGCAGGCTGCCCAGGGAGGCAGTCACGGCGCCAGGCCTGGCGACATTCGAGAAGCCCTTGGACAACGCCCTCAGACGCATGGTGTGAATTTTAGGGTTGTCCTGTGCAGGGGCAGGAGTTGGACTTGATGATCCTTGCGGGTCCTGTCCAACTCGGGACATTCTATGTGTGGTGCCTGTTAGAGATGGCCTCCGGGTTTGCAAAGGACTTTTTTCAGCCTGATCAAAGGGCGATGGCTTTTTCAGCAGAGTGAAAATGCCATCGCTGCAGTCACCTGCAGGCAGCTTTGTGGTGTTCAAGAGATGTGATTAATGTATCATGTTCACAGAGAATTTAGTCAGCTCACAAGCACTGGAAATTAAATCCTAGGAGTAAGCTACTGCTTTAAACATACTACTTAATGAAAATCCCCAGATTGCACCTAACGCTATCTTATTCTTGCACAAATGCTGAGATAAAGTTGGATTTTGTTCTGCTTTCCTATTAAATATCCCAAGACTGGGCAACAAAGATTGTCAACAGACACACTGGGAAGAGATTATGAGAATTAGGCAAGCTTTGGGATAAATTGGCCAAGTTATATTTTTAATCATTTTTGATAGCTCTAATATTTGTTTATAAAAAGCCAGCACTGCAGTTACTTAAATATCTGGGGATACTTGGTGTCTGGCCTAGGATAAAATTCAGAGTAAAACTTCCCAGTTTTGGTGTTTGTCATATACGTAAGGTAGAGCCATGTCAGGATGACCTCAGAAATATTTAGATAGATCAGTCAACATAAAATTTACAAATTATCTGTTCAAGAATCAAATATTTCCATTAAAAGCTTACGTATGTGGTAAGATGATTTTACTGCACTGACTTTTTAAAGGTACTTGACATTAATAATATTATTCATTTCATTCAATTGCCCTACGGGTAATTCATGTCACTACTGGTGACCTGAGGACCCAGCATGTCTCTTGTAGAACACCACTAAAGCCCAAAGAAACATGCTGGGAATTAATTCAGTCATTGACACCGGTATTTATCCTGTCGGTTAAAGGTGTGATTTACAGCACTGGTGTTCATTCAGTAATCTCATAAAAAAGCTGTCTTGGGAAATGCAGAATACCAAGTGACAAAGGAAAGGCATTTATAAATTTTGTATCGACAAGAATCACTACTGTAGGGCAGAAAAGAAAGCTTGGAATAATTAGGACAACGCAATGGTACCCAGAACAAGATGGCACTGCCGAGCCACAACTTGAAGTCCTTCGGTCACCGCTGACTATGATGTGCAGTGTGTAGCTTTCAGCACACTTCAGGTCTCTCCAACAAGTTCTCTCTGGCCAGAAAATGATGCAATGATGCTTACAGCATCCGTGACCATTCCCGGCATTCTGGGAAGCACAGTTGCAGAGACCGCTGCCATTTATGTGCGCATGTCTGAGCTATTTGGATGATTGCTCCAATCCCCCCGGCACTCAGGTGTCCCACTAACACGAATGAATTTATTCTCCTCCAAACAAAAACACATTCTTATTGAATGGGTAGGAAACGGAAGCACAGGGAGACTGAGCCTTGCCAAAAGTCACTTGGAGAACAGTGTGGGTGGCAGAGTTGAAATCCAGCTCACTTCAATTGGCCATGGGACCACTTTTCTTCTTGCTATCTACCAGCTTTCGAAGGGTTGTGACTAGACTATAAACACATACGTTGCACCCTGTAAGTTTTGTGAAAATAGTGGTACTGAGTTTACAAACTAAACACTCGGAAGGCACTGTGAAACCCCTCTCCCTCCACAGACACAGAGTCAATCAGTCGCTCTACTTTGTGCCTTGCAAGAAGGTGCCTTGCTCTGTGCCTTGTCCAACCTCCTCTGGGGTGAAAGAGCGCAAGAAGCTACTGTCTGCCTCATCTATAGTGGAAACTGGATGGTGTACGGTGAATGAGGCTTGTAAGAAGAGGCAGGCTGATCTACGAATAAGGAGGCTGAATGCCAGCTTGGTCAGGTTTCTACTCACACTAACCACATTGACACTCACACTATAGTTTCATGACCACTTTATACTCATACCTACAGCTTTAGTGACAAAAGAAGAAATTCAGCCTCTCTGTAGCTCTTGGACTTTTGCTGGCATGAATATTTGTGCAGTAGAGTGGTGAATCAAATAATGGAAATTATCTGAGTTAAAAGTCACAGAAAAAAGAATATGTTCTGCTGGATCAGTTGCTCAGTGGCTGTGCAGCTACAGGAACGTTTGTGGGCAGGTGAGGAAGACAGCAGGAATTTCTGACTAGGGAAAGGAGAGCCAGGATGGCTTCTTCCAGCTGCAGAGCCAGCTTATGGTAGCTGAAAGCAATCATGAAGCTACAGTGCTATTCTCCTCCTCATGCTGTTTCAAGCCTTCTAGCTCTAGCTGTGTACTTCACACCAGGGTCATTCGGGTTCTTCCCCCAATTGCCAGGACCCAGCAGTGAGCCCTGGAAGAACAAGAGAGAGGTACCAGCTGTTGCTTGAAGCAGCTACTGAAGATCCTGCCTGGGTCTAGGCTGGAAGCAGCATGAACCTTCAGGGGATTTGACTGCAATTCTCCAGCAAGGTCTTGCTGACCCCTTGGCTTCTCACAGACTTGCACTTTGAGCACTTGGGAAAGATTTTAAGAAGGTGAGAAGTGTATCCTTATCACAACAGTTCTCTCTGGCAAAATTCAAGGTCCTTCTCTGAAGCACACAGGCACTAGATTTTCTCTAGGGAAAAATGAAGACCTTCTCCTTATTGCCAAGCCAAATTATGTGCTATTCCCTGGTCTTCTTGCCAAAGGAGCAGAACCACTGTGAATTAATTTTCCGCACATGTTTTGAGGATTAGCTATGTTTTAATGAACTGGAAACACTAATAGGATATGTTGAGAAATTAAGAATATCAGTATCATCTATAATTACCTCTTCTGTTACTCATATAAGCAACTTCAACCATTAATTAAAGCTGTAAGTTAAATAATACATTTCACAATATCCTCTATATAGTCTTTTCTTTCTGATGAACAAAATGTCATATTATTGCATGATAGGCATTTAAAATGTATCTCTTATTTAAAGCAGTGCGGATTGTAGGTAATTTATCTTAATCTCTCGGTACTATTACTAAATTCAGTGCCAACACCACGCTTCCCTGTATAGGCTGATTGGCCAGTGGGATATGTTCATCAGCTTAGAAATTGATTTTTCAAGAATACCAAGTCATTAGTTATAGTTATGTGACTCTGATGTCAGACCACAATTTGGCCACCCTCCTGCTTTCTCCTCTATATCGGGTAGGCACTTTGATTGCTTGCTTGCCTAGCAAAACGTTTTCAGCATGCTGAACACTTCAAGGCTAGCTACGGGGTAGAGTTAGGACACTCCCACTGAAATAACGTCACCTGATTGGGAGGCCTGGTGACTTCCAGTAAGCTTTGCGTACCTCACTGGCAACAGGTCGGAGAGATAAAAATACAGATGGTTTAGTACCATCGGTACTAAGCTCTTTTCATACCAATAACTTACTTTAAATCGCCTAGTGCTGGGGAGGGAGCCCTTGGCTGCGAGCCCTCCATCAGCCATCCCTGCCCAGCCATCTCGGCCAGGAGGCACGCTAGGGGAGGAAGGAACATATTGGAGTGGGAGGGAGAGGCACCAGAGAACAAACTGTTCATTCAAGTGGCTTGTCTGGAGCAATTTTTCAGGGGTGTAAATTAGAATAATCCCAAAGTTGCTGTAATAAATCAAGGGCTGGTACGCTTTGTGGCAGTCCCCAGGATTGATGGGAGAGCACAACACTTTTCCCTCTGCCTTCTCTGAGCTTATCTACTGCACCAAACATCTCCTGGTGTACCACAGGCTAATCCTAGGCATACGAAGTCCAGACCAATCTTGTATTTGGGTTACCAATGAGGTTATTTACTATTGTGCCCATTAGTCTGTAGATCTATAGTCTCTTTTACAAGCATACTGTAAAGTGCCATGTCTGCCTGAGGGAACTATTAACCTAGACAGATGGTGTCAATCAGTGTTCTGAGCCACGGCTAACCCTGCTCTCTCCATCTCTCCCAGGTGGCTGGGTAAACTAGCACTTGCTCTTGGTGGGGAAATACACCAGGAGGCACAATTTAGAGGCTATCCTGGGCTCTTGGGCAGAACAAACTCACTAACATGGAAACTCCTTCACCTGTCTAGTATGGATGAGTGTCCTGAGGCTCTGCGGAACAAGGGTAGTGTAGCTTAGGATGGCTGAGGATCCTGCCCCGCTTAGTTGTCATCCGTACCCAAAGAACAGGCTGCTCACAGACAGCTGCTGAACCACACGTTCAGGAGCACTGTGCTTTGAAGGAAGCCATCACCAAAAAGATGTGACTAAACTGCAACAGCCTCAGAGCTGAATCAGAAATGACTTAGCCATCCAAGCAGGGAGAGCACAGTTACTTGGGATAACAGCCTCATCGGCCATCTCTGAGCTAGCTCATCCCTTCGCACCGAGTCCCGTCACATACCAGCACAGCGTACGAGTAGCGCTCCTGAGTCCAAGGCAGGCTGTTTCCCTGCCAGTCACAAAGGGCACTGCTTGGTGTTTTTCTATTCCTGCATAAGCTGTGCTCCAAAGCCTTCCAGTTTTGAGTTTTTCTGTTGTCACTCCAAGAATCATGTCCTTACAGAAATCAGGAGAGAGACTGCAGCAGCCAATTTTAAAATTTATTTTTCTGGCAAATATTGATTACTTGCAAGCTCACCCACCCCTCCTCTGCCTTCCCTACCACTTAATGGACTAGACTGTTGCATTTCCAAAGAGGCAATAGAAACCACCAGCTGATGTCCAAATGGCTTTGCTCAGCCCGCGGAAGTTAAGGCTGGCAGTGATTGATAGCCTCACATTTGTGAATACAGTGTGTGAGAGGGAAAAATTATATGTTTTTTATATGGTTTTACCATCTCTTAATTTTGTTAGTCTGGTGTAAGATACTATTTGCTTTTAGCAACCTGGTTATTTTAGAGAACCTAGTTGGTTTGAAGTGAAGACAAGCCACATGGCTTTTCCTTGATCAAATTTCCAAAATTCCTTCTGCCTTCAGAGCAGCAAGGCTCTCCATTACATCCCTCAGTATGCTCATTTATGACCTGTCCAAATGTACTGAATGAAATAGGGAGAGAGGAGAGGAAGAAATAGCTAATTCTCCTTCCCATAAGGGAGAGCTGGCTGTAAGAAGAATGCACAGTACCATCAAGAAACCCTCCTCCTTACCAGGAATCTAAAAAGCAGGTGCCGATGCTACATCCATCCATAACACTAAAAGGGAAATACTCACCAGAACAGCAGGTACGCAGTGAGAGTAACAGTAAACTCACTCTATGCTAGGTCACTTAGGTTAGGATCTTGGGAATGCAGAGAAGTACTAGCATGATTTCTAAGTCACAAAACATTATTTCCTTGCCAAGAGCCTGATATTACTCCATTTCAGTCTAGACAACATGCAGCTGATACCTCTTGGGGATCCTCTCAGTGAAAAAAGGGCAATCTAGCACTAACTCTACCAGCTCATTTGATCTGGTGGAGTAGTGTCTTCTCTTTTCAATACAGAAAGTCCCTCCATACACACTTAGACATAAAAATGAGTTAATGACAATTTACCTTGGAGAGATCGAGTTTCTTCTGGAAACGAAGCTGAATAAATGCCTCTCCTGAGACCTTTTATTTGTTAATCCAAAGCATATCTCTCCCTCCTTTCTCTGTTCTAGTGCCAATATCCATTATCACACTGCCAGATGCGCACAGGTACGTTTCCATCACTCCTTATCACATCCTGTGGCTTCTCACACCATGCTCAGGTACAAAGAGCCACTGTTTTGACAGGCAGGATGGTCTTTATGCTAAATTCTGCCAAGTTGCCAGGCAGTGTTTCCAAACTCCGTGACTCTTTGTAGTTTTTGCTATTGTGATCGATGAGACAGATTTGATCTAATGGACCACATGCCCATTCATTGGGGAAAGCAGACACAGCGTGCTGAAGTCAAATGATCTAAGCAGAAGATATGATCAGATTCATAGTAAGGTAGAGCTGGAAGAGACCTCACAAGGTACTTAATCTTTCCTTCTGTCTCAAGAGAGCATCTGCCAGATCTATGTTTTTCTTGGCATGCATTTGTCAAAAGTTTTTAAAGACCTCCAATGATGGAGATGCTATGGTTCCCCTGGATAATCCTTTCTACAGTGTTTCACCATCCTTCCCATTCAGTTTTTTTCCTAATGTCTAATAAGAACTTTTATTGCTTCAATTACTCTGTAATCTTTTGTCCAAGATTACATGATGGATGAACATGAAGTTTCTCTTTGCAGAAATTCCTATTCCTCCAGCTTGGATGTTTCTTCTTTTTGGGGAGCAACCCCAGTTTTTCCCCACAGCTATGTTTTCTAGGCTTTTGATTATCCATATCTCTGTCCTTATGCTCTCTTCCACTGGCAGGCCCTTGAATTGTGGTGCCCAGAACTGGACAGAGCTCCGGCTAAGGTCTGGAGTGGTGACTAAAGCAGATGGTTTAATTCTTACATCTTATGAACCCTGCTTCTGCTGTACACCCCAAATTACTATACCTTTTTCACAGGTATAAGACAATGTCATTGTTGAAAGAGGTTATTTTACAAAGCATTACAATTCCCATACCCTTTTTAAAAAAAAAGTTATATAACTGCTCCTTCCCCAGCCAGTGTTTGTGTGGCTGAATAGCATTCATTCTCTGTGTAGCTCCTGGCATTTGTTTCTCCTGATTATCATTCTACTTTTTCTGACCTTTGATCCAAAAACTCTTTTAATTTATAACCCAGTCCTCCAGCACCTTTGCAGTCCTTCCTATCCTTGTGTAACCTCAAAACATTGATACTCTCCAGCCATCACTGGTCATTTATGGAATCGGAAGACAGGGCCAGGCACAGAGGAAACATGGGTGTAGCCCACTCAGTACATCTGTCCCTTTCAACCTCGATCTTTGCCAACTACTCTGATTTCCCAGATGCTTTTGTAACTATTGCAGGATTGTTTCACGGCTGCTTTCAACCACGCTCCCCTAGCTTGCTATGGCAGTGGAAAACACATAGCGCAGAGGAAGGCAAATGGAAGTTGCTTTTATCACCTATGTAAGGACATTAATACATAAGGTAGGAGCAGAGGTGTTGGGCCTTCTGCCCAGAGGCGCTGCCCGTCCGAGTTCCCCTGGGCAGGGAAGGCAGGGCCAGGCTGGGCTGGGCAGGGCAGGGCAGGGCAGGGCAGGGCAGGCCCGGACTGGTCTCTGCCGTGTCCCGCTGCTGCCGCAGGCCCGGGACGACGGGGTCCGGGCGCCCACGGCGCCGCCGCCCCGAAGACGGGCCCCGGGCTGGGGCGGCTGCTCCCGGGTGCAGGGCCGGGGGTCGTCGCATGAAGCCCGGCCCCAGATTTCAAGCCGGTCCCCGGCCAACCACCTCCCCCCACCCCGCCCCCGCTCGCCCCATGAAGTCGGCCTGGTCCCCTCCGGAGCCGCGGCCGAGCGCCGGGCCCCGGGGAGGAGCCGCTCCCGCGCCGCCCGTACCGGTAGTAGCGGTCATCCTTGTAGGGGGTGAGGTCCTCCTTGATCTCCCGGTAGGTCTCCCGCACCCGCCTGCAGAAGCGCTTGACCTCGCCGCACAGCGGGCTGCCGAAGGCGGCGAAATCCGCCTCCATGCCGCCTCAGGCCCCGCGCTCCGCCATGGCGCCCCGCCAGAGCCCGCCCGGCGCAGGACCCGCAGCGGCGGCGGCGGCGGGGGGTGGGGGGGGAGGGCGGGGGGCGGTGGGAGCGGGGGGCGGGGGCGGGCCCTCGGCTCACGGCCCGCGGCCCGGGGGCGGCGGGAGCCGCTTCAGCACCACGGAGAGGGGCGGCCGGTGCGCGCCGCCGCCGCCGCCCGGGGGCGGCCCCGCTCCCGCTCCCGCCGCCGCTGCCCCCGCCCGGCGGGCGTTCCGGTGTTGGGGGCCGCCGGAGCAGCGGGAGGGCGGGGGCGTCCCTCCGGCTGCCGTGCCGAGAGCTTCTGAGCGCCCCCCGGCAGCCGGCGCCGGGCAGCCGGGTGGCCCCCGCCCGGCCTCCCGCCGGGCTCGGCTCTGCCCTCCCTCCTCCCCGCCGGCCCGCAGCTCCCCAGGGAAGTTAGCAAAGACCTCGCGTTACCCCTGCTGAAATTATCTGATTTTTAAAAAAATAAAGCCTTTTTGTTCCTAAAAACATACCGGCTCTATTGAAAATCAGTGTCCCGGTTTTTATTGCTTCTTTTACCCAGCCTTAATAAGGCCAATTTGCAACACTGAAGAAAGCCTAACGTGCGTTAAAGAAACCCTGCGCTAAATCCACTTTTCACGGTCATCATGCCATAATTGCTCCAACATTAGCAATGAGGCTGTTTAGATTTTCAGGGAGGCTTCTGCTGAGCTCCAGTCAATCTGCAGAGTGCCATGATGGCTTTATTTGCATTAAACTTTTCTTCATAAACAAATTAACATTTAAACACTGTTTTAAATTATTCTATCAATTCAAACCTTAATAATTCCCATGAATCAATGGCAATGATGGTATCCCTACTAAATATGAAAATACATTTCTACTCATATGTCCTTATTGCTTCCAGAGAGTATAGATACACAAGTCTGCTATACTGCCCCTCCCCTTCCCCATCCACGTTCAGGAAACTGGGCTGGGTTTGGGTGGGGGTTTTTTGGCATTGCCCTTAGTCTGTATTTTATCACATACCAGAACATGCACTTTTACTTAAAAGCCCACTCTGATGTCTCACCAATTCATGGTGACAAGAGGTTATTCCTGGTGGTGCAGTGGGAGAGGGGCGATACATCTTCCCCAGGAGGTGGCAGGGACAGAGCGAGAGAGGAAGGATCACCTTTGAGAATTTCTATGTCCCAACTCTGAATATTTCGAAGCCTGAGAAGACATAGTAGCAGCAGGACAAAAGCCACCTACCTGCACACTTAGGCTGGAGAGTGGCAGGTTCCTAACACGGGACTGTTGCTCTGGAGCATCCTCCACAGAGGAGCAAAGAGCCCAGCCAATGTTAGGGTAGAGCTTGACCAGCTTCTCAATGGCTGCTTTGAAACCTCGGGAAGGGCTCAGCAGGTCCCTCGCACTTCTGTCACTGTCTGTGTGCTATAACTTGCCAGCACACTGCTCTTTACAGTGCATATGGCTGATGTAGACATGTAGAATTTTCCTGGAAGTGTGTATTTACATGTAAATGTTTCATTTGTGATTAAGATTTAGCCATGTTTTCCCTCAAAGCAAGAATTAAAATGCTTTGCTATGTGTGATGAATGTGCTGCTTCCACTGCTCAGGCCCAGAGGTAGAAGTTATCAATGGGATCTTTAAGTACTTACCAAAAGGAGGAAATAAAACATTTAAGGCTTTGGCTGAGTAAAAACACATTCACTGCTGGGAGTTATACAATTAGTGTAGCAAAGTAATAAAAAATAGGCTCAAAGATTAAAAACTGATTACCATTTAATTACTTACAACTAAATGACCTCCATGATAATTATTTCTCAAAACAACCCCCCCAAAAAACAAAACAAGCAAAAAAGCCCAACCCAACCCCCAAAAAACCCCAACAACCTCCCCCCCCCAAAAAAACCAAACAAACCCAAACCCTAAAACCCCCAAGTTTTGCTTGAGGGTGCAAAGCAGATCCATTAAAAACATGCAATCTAGTTTCCTCTCTCCTGTGCTGAACATTATCCAGACCGGCCTCAAACTGTGCCTGTCGCTGTAACTTGAGTGCCACCAGAGGAAATCACAGCCCCTGTGGAAGGCTGACAGTCAGGCCTGCAGGTTACTCACACAGAGAAGGCATTAGCACTGAACGTGTCCTAACCCACCAACTTCTGCTATCAAAAAAACCCAGACATTGTTTCAACTAACAATTACCAAACATTACAGAATTAAAATTACTGGGCTTGTGAACAGTAAAGTTTGCAACTGTGTGAAGACTCAAGCTAATTGTGTATTCCCATTGTGGTCTGTATTAAACTCTCAAAGACTCTAAGAGGGTAAGGAAACAATCCGGAGTCTCCAAAGATCCACATGTCAATAAAACAGTGCATGGAGCTGTATGCAAGCACTAGTTTTCAGTGCGTGGCCTCCTCCGCCTGGGAAATGACCAGACACTGAAAGCCTACAGAGCAGCACCAGCTGTGCCTTGTGCAGCCGAGAACACACCCAAGGGCTAAGCACACTGGTGGTCTGTGAAGCTCAGCCCCCCCGAAAGTGATTTTGAGAAAATGATACGGTAGTTAACAGGTCTGGCCTCCTGCTTTTTTTAAAAAGTGGCAGCCCTTGCTACACAGTAGCAATTCCTAAGTAACATTTTAAAGGTCAAAAATTAGCTTCCATCCAAATGGTTTCTTCAAATAAATTTCCCGGCTTTTCTGTTTGTTTGTTTTTAATTAAATGAGAAAAATGTTCAAACAAACTTAATATTAAACAGGCACTTCTATCAAAACTGCCAATCTATTTTCTTTTGTCAAAACCTAATGAATGGAATATTTCAATTAGCTGCTCACTTACCCCTAGCCCTGCAGATGCTAACAGATCGGGCTTCTACCTTTATTGGTTGTCCTTAAAGTCAGCAGCCACGGCACACATTGGCCTGGCACAGCAGAGCATTTGGTTCTGCAGGAAGCATGACTTCAGTAAAAGCAAAAGGAGGTCAGGGTTTTATAGACAGCTTTGCAAACAAGATGCAAGGTAACCAACAAATTATTTGCACTAGGACTCTGAGATGTATGACTTGCCCCATTCATCTCAGGGCACCCTAACACACCTATGCAAGCACAGCGCCTTCTATGTCAACCTTGGTTTGCCGCTTTTCACAGCACAGAATGAAAGAAACACATCTAAGAACAAACCAATCTAAAGTAATACTGAGGGTCCTATAAATCGCAGTTAGAATTTAAGCATCTGGAACTCAATTCATCCCGAGTCCTTCTGGACTTCATGAGGAAGAGAAAAGCCCCAAGAGTAAAGACTAAGATGTGATCAAACTCAACATCTGTTCCATGCACTCATCGTATCACATCACATGGACAGAGTTTATTTTGAGGGTGGAGCTTAACAGAAGTCCCCCACATAATTTTATTTCCTGCTTCTCCCCCTGTGGAGAGTTAGCCTTTTACAGCATCAGACACACATATTAAATTGTGATAGTAACTAAACACAAAGCTTGGCCATCCAAGCAAAAGCACCAGGATTATTACTCTGGGCTCTTTCAGAAGCAATAGCAGCTGGTGCTGAGAAGTTAAGGAAATAACTGCTGCCAACTCAAGTCCGTCTTTTTTCAGCAAAGGAACAACACCCACAAACAAGCAGAAGTCCAGCTGCTTAGCAAATACTTTCTCATTCAAAAAAATTTTGAGCCAGAGAAAGCCAGTAGTGGCAGTGCCTGGCTGAAAAGAACTACTTTTTTCCTTACAAGTGGAGTTAAGGACTGGCACATCAGATGGCACAGAAACAAGCACACATCCATACTGACTCTCCCAAGGTAAGAGAGTGTATGCTGCTGCTATCAGTTGCAAATATGCCTCTGAGTCTTGCCGCACACAGGAGCTGTGAGGGAGTATCCCCCAAACTGCACAAGTAGAAACTATGCTAAGCCCCACAGAAACCTCAGAGCCTTGACCCACCTTGCCCTCTTCTTCGCTGCTGCCTTGATTCTGGAAGAGAATAACCCCTGCCTCACCCTGAGCTATCATGGCTTGACTGTCTCCTCCTGTCAGAAAACTACTTTGTCACAGCTAGTCAGTTATGTGGTGACAACTGTTGCCACATAGCCCTTGCTGTGCATGCAGGGGATCCCAGCAGTGTGCTGGGGACAGAAAGGTCAGGGAGTTCAGCAGGAGCACAGGGCTCATCGTAAAGCAGGGTTTCTCATTTATTTGGAGAGGTGAATCAAAGAACCATTAAGGTTGGAAAAGCCTTCCAAGACCATCAAGTCCAACCATCAACCCAACACCACCATGCCTCCTAAACCGTGTCCCAAAGTGCCATGACTACACTTTTTTTGAACACCTCCAGGGATGGTGATTCCACCACCTCTCTGGGCAGCCTGTTCCAATGCCTGACCACTCTTTCAGTAAAGATATTTTTCCTAATATCCAATCTAAACCTCCCCTGATGTAGCTTGAGGCCATTTCATCTCATTCTATCGCTAGTTACTTGGGAGAAGAGACGAACACCCACCTCACTACAGCCTCCTTTCAGGTAGTTGTAGAGAGCAATAAGGTCTCCCCTCAGCCTCCTCTTCTCCAGCCTAAACAACACCAGTTCCCTCAGCCACTCCTCATAAGACTTGTGCTCTAGACCCTTCACCAGCTTCGTTGCCCTTCTCTGGGCAACAAAATGTCCCTCTTGTACTGAGGGGCCCAAAACTGAACACAGTATTCGAGGTATGGCCTCACCAGCGCCCAGTACAGGGGGATTATCACTCCCCTCCTCCTGCTGGCCACACTATTCCTGATACAAGCCAGGACGCTGTTGGCCTTCTTGGCCACCTGGGCACACTGTTGGCTCATGTTCAGCTGGCTGTCAGCCAACACCCCCAGGTCCTTCTCCACTGGGCACCTTTCCAGCCACCCTTCCCCAAGCTGTAGCATTGCATGGGGTTGTTGTGACCCAAGTGCAGGACGCGGCATTTGGCCTTGTTAAACCTCATACAGTTGGCCTCAGCCTGTCCAGATCCCTCTGCAGAGCCTTCCTGCTCTTCAGCAGATTGACACTCCCACCCAATTTGGTGTCATCTACAAAATTCCTGGGGGTGCACTCAATCCCCTCATCCAATTCATTGACAAAGATATTAAACAAGACTGGCCCCAACACTGAGCCCTGGGGAACACCGCTTGTGACCAGCCGCCAAATGGATTTAACTCCATTCACCACCACTCTCTGGACTCGACCATCCAGCCAGTTGTTTACCCAACAAAGAGTACACCTGTCCAAGCCATGAGCCACCAGCTTCCCTAGGAAGATGCAGTGGGACACAGTGGTGCAGAGACATCAGCTGGGACAGATCATCCATAACAAATGATCTCTGAGCTGACAGGGGCTTTGGAACCTCAGCTGCTATTGTAATCGCTGGGAGGAATAAAGCTTTACACAGCTGGCTGCAGCTGGTAGTCCTGACCCTCAAACAGCAGCAAGAAAGACTCATCTCTCCCTCTTTGGAGATGAATCTTTCCTGAATCTGTCCTGCTTTGAAAAGATGTGAAGACAAGCAAATAAAATAAGATTTATAATCTCTTTTGATCAAAAGTTAAGAGGAACCTCTTGCAAGGTGATTTCAAGGATGACAAAGAGGAAACCCTAATCACACCTGTTTCATGCTCTTGTCTATCTCTTACTAAGGTTGGGTTGCTCTTTTCTTGACTGTCACATAGAAAGCAATGGTAAGACTGAAATAGCCTAACTGGGAGCATGACTAGTTTGTCTGTCCTATATAAATTAACATTTTAATATGGTGTTCCAGTGTGATTACTAGCTTTCAAATGTCAACTATACTTGGAATAACAATAATAATTACCAGCGGCATATATTAGCTTAAATATCCCACTCATATTAAAAGGAAAACTTGTAAGGGAAAGAAAACTCAGCAACTTGTGATATCTAGATAACAACTAGTGATGACTTAAGAGTAACTGCATATTTTTAATTGCTGCTTACTTTTTGTGTTTTGGTTACCTTAGTCAGTGAAATAGATCACCATCTTTACTTTTCAGTTCTCACACAGCATATTGCTGCAAATGTACTTTAAAGAAAATTTTAAACACAACGTTCAAACCACATATCTCTGTTTTTCAAAAAGGTTTTAAAATGTTTGAGAAAACACATAATGTCATATCCTGCCAATTTTATTGTATCTATTTTAAGCAAAACAAATTTTTTTTGATTTTAGGTTGCCTATTACACTTCCTCTGAAAGTCAGGACTCTTGCAAGATATAATCTCATCTCTCAAGAATACTTAGGATTGACTAATAATGATGCAGATTTTATCATCATGAACTAAAAATGTATGGTAGGTTGACCCTGGATGGGCAGCCAAACTCCCACCCAATTGCTTGCTCACTCCTTCACCCTGCCCTGCAATCACCTGGACAGGCAAGAAGAGAAAAAGAACAGGATCAAAAAACCTTGTGAGTAAAGAAAGGGAGATCATTTGCCAGTTACTGCTGGGGGTAAACCAGACTTGGCTCAGGGAATTTAAGAGTTTATTATTGTCAATCAAGATAAACATTTAAGTACTGATTCGGATACTAGTAAACAAAAACATCAAACACTTAAGGAAACCACCTTTTCTCCACCTTTCCCAGGCTCATCTTCACCCAAGCACCTCTCCTCCCCAATCCCCAACCCTGTCTATCAAGCTACACCCCGTTCCTTCAGTAAGGCAAGGGGTGGCGGTGGGGGTGCAGTCAGGACAGAGAGGTTATTCTCTGCTACTCCCTCCTTTTCACTCTTTTCCTGTGCTCTGGAGTGGGTCCTCCACAGGCTGCTGTCTCTTTTGGGGAGTACCTGCTCCAGGATGGACTTATCCATAGGCTGCAGTCACTCCAGGGTGTGTGTGCATGTGTGCGTGTGTGTGTGTCCTCCACAGGCCGCACAGTCCTTTGGTGGTGGGGGGGTGCCTGCACCACCATGGAGCGCTGACTCCGACTCCTCCTCCGACCTTGGTGTTCCCCTGCTGTTTCTTACTCTTTCTGTTCCCTCATCCTGTTACTGCCACTCCTGAAGTATGTTTCCACAGAAGCACCACCAGTTTTGATGATGGGCTCAGCTGTGTCTTGCACTGGGTCTAGTTTGGAGCTGGCTGAAACCATCTGTGTCTGACACGGGGCAGCCCTAGCTTCTTCCCACAGAGGCCACCCCTGCAGCCCCCCACTGCCAGCACCTGGGCACCTGCACCCTATAGAGTATGTCATTATTCAGATAGAACACTTCATAACACTTTTCCATTATTTATAATACTTTTGTTTCTGAACTGTTTTCTGTACCTCTAAAGGGAAGCAATTAAAACTAACACAGAAATAGTGAATAGTGCCAGACATTTTGGAAAACTTCTCCTCTCCTTTTAGAAGCAGCTTATTGCCTACAGACACAGTCACATATAAATTAATGGTAAGAACCTTTAGATACTGCTAGATCTAACTAGAAACATGCACTATCACCACAGTCTTATTCTATACTTGGCACTCTCCTTTCTCCCGCCACTCATTTCTGGTCTGAACCACAAACCTGAACACCCAGTTATAAATAGCACAACATTTTTTATCAAAGTAATAGGAAAACGTAGATAATACAGGATTTGCAGCACATATTTGCAGCCCACTAGAGGGAATAAGCTCTTGCTTGCACAAACCAACTCACAAACTTGTCTCCTACTCAGACATTAGGACTGCAGCTAATTTGAAGGACTCGGGCATATTTCTAAGCTCCTTGGCACGGGCACATGTGTGGATAAGTCATGAGCCCAGAAAAGACAGGGACTCCTTATCCTCAGGCCCTCACTTCTCTTGTAGGAAAGAAACCTTGGTGTGCAGATGGAAAAGGAGCCAGAGTGTCCTCAGGCCAGGTCATCATCTGGCTGATGGGTGCACCAAGACCTTCGCATATACTGACCTTTGCCTCTGGAGCCAATTCGCCTTTGGTCATTGCATGTTTCACACATTTACCTCTATATCTACCCAAATGCATTTAACTAAAGCAGCCTTGACTGGAACGCTTCACAGGATGGAGAATCCACAACTTCGAGTTTGTTCCAGTGTTAACCATTTTCATCATTAAATGTGTCTTGCTTCTTTTGGTACTTGGCTTGAGTCCCCAGACGTTAGTTCTTGTTGTGCTTTTCCCTCCTAAATTAAAGTCCCTTTTGATACCAGTATTTTAGTTCAGTTAAGTATTTTAATTTAGTGAGAATTATTTGTGTTCTTCTCTGAAATAAGCTAAACAGACAAATCTCTTGCTGTGAGGAATTTTCTTCAGTTTTTGAACTTTTCCTTCTTCCAAGGTGGTTTAAAAACCTGTACAGCAAAAGGCAGACCCAGTATTTTATCAGGTGAAATCACTTCCCTCCCTACTGCCCTACTTACCAATCTGAGGATTGTACTAGCTCTTTTTGCATGAAGATCTCTTGGGATTGCTAACATATCACAATGAGATGGTTGTCTGCTCTGACCTGTGCCTCCAAATCACACCTGCAGCTTTCAGAGCTAAATTACCGATTTTGAAGATATGCCCACATTACTTGCCCCTAAACGTGTCACATCACATTTGTCTCTATTAAAAATGCATTTTGTCTGTAATGTTTCACCGTAATGCCCTGCCCTTAGTGGTAGTTGCCATTCTGGCAGTTTTGTGCCACATCCAGATTTAATCAACCACAGTCCTGTATTTCCTTTTGAGTCCTGTTTACTGTCAGATCTAGTATCAGTCTCTGCAAAATCCTATCAGAAACACTCCACTGAGTGATGATTCCACATCGCAAGCTACTTTGTGATATACCTTGGTTAATCTGTAATCCCTTTAAAGCACACCTCATTCACACTAGTTATTGCTAACTTCTTTATTGGCCACATTTGATCAAATGCCCCATGAATGAAAATTTATCTACAAATTGAGGTAACAACCTCAAATAATGGTGTCAAAGGACACAGCGAGATAAGATCTGTTTTCTCTGTAATAACATATCACCTAAAATTACTTCGTCATGGCTTACACCCTTACATTCCAGTTAACTGACTCCTTTATAATCCTTTTTATTATTTTGCCTGCTGCTGGGTTCAGCATGGCTGGCCTGCTACCTACTGCTTTTTTTCAGGTATTGGCAGCTAAGCATTTTCTCAGGCTCCTGAAATTTCTCAGACTCATAAAATTCATTAAAAATGCACATCAGTTGGCTGGAATTCTCTTCAGCCTGCTCTATGCCACTGCTCATGACAAACTAGCCAAGTCTCAACCTTTTGAAAAAAGAGGGAAGCAGGATAAACTGATGCAGGTCAGTTCTGGGCAAGTCATTAACAATACTGTCTGAGGAACGAGTTTGGCAGGACAATTAATTTTTCACTTAATTTTAAACACAAGTGCAAATCCATCTATTTTAGCAGAAAAGGATGCAAGTTGTTATGTGTGTTCAAGCCTAGCAATATGTTCTCCAACAGTAGTATGTGATATCATCTTGCATCCCTCGGAGTGACAAAGTATAGCCAGTAGACTCCCATCATTTTTTGTAAAGTTAGCCATGT
The DNA here is from genome assembly GCF_949628215.1 of Phalacrocorax aristotelis. Lineage (NCBI taxonomy): Eukaryota > Metazoa > Chordata > Aves > Suliformes > Phalacrocoracidae > Phalacrocorax > Phalacrocorax aristotelis. Next base: position 67,743,819 of record NC_134278.1, read on the forward strand.
ACCTTGTAGTTCATGTGCTTTACAGAGAGATATTTTCTTATAGAGCTGAAATTGCAGAGCTGGCTCTGGAGCTTGGAATCTCTTGACACGCTGCTCAGTGCCTTTGTGTACCTTTTGCCTCCTTGTGTGAGAAAGAAATTTCTTCAGAATCCTTTTATTTTGGGGCTGTACAGTAAGTTTCAAACTACAGTAGGATGCCATACAGTTATTGCTGTCCACAGAGAGAGCTGATAATTATTAAAATTACAGCTCTTGGGATCAGTCACAGTTTAAGCTAAGTCCGCCTCCTGGGTACTGCTCATTGCGTCTGTACTATGAGCAATTGGACACAACACAGCTTGCTTTTTCACATCTCTGCATTGCTCTCAAGACTCAAATTCTTTGATGATTTAAGCTGTCTCTCCTGCCTGCCTGTAGGTGTACTGTCTGGTCCTTCAGGGAATTACAATGAATATTCCTCCTGCCAGTTTGCTCATATCCACTGCTTTGTAGTCCTAGGTGATCTCTGCTGCAGCAAGGATCTGTGTTTTACATTTACTTTATTTTTATGATATACTGTAAGACACCGCTGGAGTCTCCAGTTCCCTGATAACCTCTGGCTTTTGAAAGATTCTGTTTGGTCCCTACAGCTGCAGTCTGTATGCTTATTCATCACCTGCTCCATAGGAAAGTCCACCTCTCGGTGAATTCATGCAGGCATGATGGAATAGGGTGAGCTGTCCTGCCTTCCTATTCCTACCACAGGTGCACCTCAGGAATTGGTGTTTGCTTTGTGGATGTTCCCTCTTCATTCTTGATGTGCTGTTATGAAAAGCCCCTGCCGCACCACCACACTGTTACCATCCCTGATAGATCAGGTTCCTTTGAGGCTTGCTGGTATGCTGTGTGTATCACGCACTGGGAAGCCAGTGTGTTGTGTTGAAGTTGGTTTTGATTTTTTTTTCTTTTTAATTGGCTTGATGAATACATCAAGGGAAATAAAGAACAGGGTAATAAAAGGGAAGCTAGTAGAATGCAACACTGAGGAGCTGAAATCATGGCTTATTGAATCATTCTCAGTCAGGCACCGATAACTGTTGTTATAGGGCTTCTCTGTATCACTGTGTTAGAAAAGTCATTGTCAGGAACCACTGGGGATGAAAATCCAGTTAATTTGGTGAGCTTGCTGTGTGTAAAGCTCCTGGGAGAAGCATTTAGCTCACGGAGTCAATGAACCAAGGTCAGAAAATTCAGCTGCTGATGTCATTTGAAGTAGCAAAGTTTAATAATGCTTTTTGAAGACATCAGTGTTGACAGACTTTGTTCCTATCCTACAGCCTTTGGTAGCTTCAAAGTGATGATTAAACTTTTAAAATTGATGCCCTGCCTGTTGGTGACATATCTTTGTGCTGTAACACTTAAGCCTTACATATTTATCAGTCAAAATTTGATTATTAATACGAATGATAAAGATTCATTGTTTAAAAGCAGCATAAACAGACAACAGTATTTTCTCTTAACATGTTCATAAACTATAAAACACTTGTAAGATTCTATTTCAACTAAATAATTCACCTCTATGTCTTACAAATCTGTGAAATTATTTTACTTGGTACCTCTCTTCTTTTGGTAGGCAGAGACTTCCAGTTTGCACCTGCAGAGAGCTGCAGTTTGCACCTCTTTGTTCAAGCAAAGGCATTACTGATTTGGACGTGTGCATTGACCGCAGAGGACATACCTGATAAAAAATGTGAAAGGCAGCCATGGTGGTGATGATCCGAACACCCACTCCCTGTCCAGATTCTTCCAGGTACCAGTTGTTTAGCCACAGCTTGCAGGACTAAGCAAAAGAGGTTTGCACTGCAGCAACTGCCTCCAAATTCCAGTGTAACTGTACCCAGTGCAAACTGACAGTGCATGCCCAAGGACAGCTGGGACCCACTTCATTCATTTTAGAAGAAAGGCTAATAAGAGAAACTTATTGACACCAAGTATTGTCCATCACAGGATTTCATGCCACCTATGTTTCAAAAACATCTGATGAAATCACTGGTGCTTGGAGCTACAACTGCACAAGTTTTCTCTCTCCCAGCTTTCCCTCACCTATACAAGCGCTAGCGTTGTTAACATCCCAAACAAGACACATAGGCTTGTTACTGCTCCATGAACGCCATCCTCAGGGGAGCATTCGACTTCGTGGATGCCTGTGAATCTTGTCCAGGCTTGTGTTCCAGTCATCTGATATTCTGGGCAAGATATAAAATTGCTGCATCCAAGGCTAAGCTCAAGAAGAGTTGTCTTCAGGGGTAACTGTGGCTGATTTCTATCCATGACTTGAGGCACAGACCGTATGCAAAACCCATCAGCTTTTCATAAGAGAATTTACTAAGTCTGAGTTTTTTTCAAGTCACTGATTAGCTCAGGGACTCATTTACAACATGGAGAATTTATCACATAAATTTACTCTCTTCTGCCACAAATTTGATGAGGCTTGAGTTGCTGATGGGATTAAAAACCTTTCTCCATTGCTACGCAGTTCTGTTCCTGAAATGAATACTTGCTTTGGATCCTCTGTTGCTTTCTCTGTACCTATTTTTTTTTTTTCATCTTTTGGAAATATCAAACTTTAGATAAATTTTGCAGCTTCCGTATAATCTGGTAGTGCTAATGACCTGGTGAAGTCAATTACTAGTTAACACTGTTCATTCTTTGATTAAATTAATTCCGTAGTAACAGAGACAATGATGATCTCATTAGGAGTTACACTTGTAACCCATCCAATGCCGCCAGTGCCCAGGGAGTACCGAGGGACTCCTTCAGCTCACTGTGTTGCACAGCAATTAATATTTGTCCTAAAAACTTCCTCCAACATCCTTTGCCGAGCACTTTCCAACTCCATTCTTTCTGTTGGTACTTGAAGACATCTTTAATTTCTACTCGGACACCTCGTCATGTTTCTATGAGGGTGAATCACTTCTAAAACGACTCCTCCTGATATAATTATGTGCTTCTTCCCTGACTTTACATACTTTAATAGGTTATCAACAACGTCAGAGAGGAAATTGGCCAAGCAGCTAATGGACTGACAGCATCTGCCTCATTAGCACTGACTGCATTTATCTAGGGCTCTCAAACTGTTCAAACAAAGCTTTGACACCCATCTGATATTTTAAAGTCATATGTACTTACACCTTTTCATGAGTTATCTTGAAATTGATCAGTTAAATCATGGCTGACAGTTGTTTTGTATGATTACTAACTCATGCGTGTAATTACCACCTAACTTAACTATTTTGAGAGTAAATTTTGTTGTACATCCTGTTCTTTGAATCCCTTCAGCTGATTACTTCTCAGTGGCCTGCCACACTAAGATTCTTCCAAAAGAATGTACAGATCCAATTTAAAGACACTTGACGCCAACAGTTGTTCGTAAAACTCTACTCAAAACCATTTTAAACATCTGTTCTTTTGATTGAATTGTTTTCAGCTTTGTCTCTTGCACGGAGTAGTCTACACATAGTAGATTAACACAACAACTCGGAGAACATGATAAATACCACTTTATCTTAATGAATTCCATGTTTTGGTCTTCCAGACCTGACCTCTAGCTTAGGACAGCTGCACTTCTTGCATCTTTTCTTCATTGGCTTGCTTGCAACTTCACAGATGCAAGCAATCTTGCTATAAGGTTGTTCATTGTTATCATCTTTGGATGAATATTTTCCTAATGGATGCAAATGGCTCTTAGTATGCAATATTTTCTATTTCAGAATATTTAATTTTAGATTGTAATTCTCACCATCTTCTAAAAATTTATTTTCATTCTCTTCACATTTAATATTCACATGGTAACAATATCCACAAAAAAAAAAGTTTCCACAGCCACTATCTTTCTAGTGATGATGGCACGGATGACCATCACTGTAGATTTTTTCATTGATAGATCTGAATATGTGATTTACACTAATGCATCAGCTCATGAGTTTTGTCCTTACCTCTGAAGTAAAGTATATTCTGTCCCATAAGCTGCTGATCCACCCCAACAGCTTCATTGCCTTCCCAGAAGCCTCTCTTTTCTCATTTGCTATTGCCTTGCTCTTTGGACAGCTTTTTCATCATGAACATGCTGCAGTATTTCTGATACTCAGCATGATGCATTTTTACTCTCACCTGGGTTTTCCATGATCTCCAGAAGTGGAATCTAATTGTGGATTTTGGCAGCTCTCCGAAGGACGCTTTCTCAATTTATGGCCTGAGGGGACACTTCATTGGCACCTGGAACTTCTGAAGTTCATAGCAGAACTTCCAGTGTGCGTTGTACATACTACATCATTTTTGGAAAGATGTCCGCTCTTTTTCATACTCACCAATATGTTCTGTTGGTCAGACACAATTGAAATCTGCTACAACCTGTATAGTTTATAAACTGCAGATAAAATTATTAGTATCATACAAATAGGAATACTAGCAGTGGATTTATGAACAAAACTGGAATCTTGGTTTTAGTGACTCCCTGAGCCCCACAAATAAAGCCCATCAAAATGAATGTTTGCTACCTCAGATTATACTAGCTACCACATCAGCACATGGAGAAAAATCTTAAGGTATGTTCATAGATCTGATGAAAACAAGGATGATTCGCTCATTAGAAAGCATCATAAAATGAGATAGAGAAGTCACTTAAAAGTCAAACCACAGTTACATGACTTCTGAAGGTGGGACTCTGCATCTGGCTGCCTCCGTGTGAGGCAATTAGAAGACTCCATGATGTTTAAATCATCTTCAATATCTTCCCTTTGCTATGAATGCCTCATATAGACTCTTGTCTAAAATAAACAACCTTTCAGATTACAAAAAAGTAAAGAAGACCTAAATGGCTTTGAAAGGAAAAGGAAAAAATTAATCTCACCAAACCTGTGCAACAAAGGGAACAAAGATACTCTTGTTTTGAGAGACAGGACTATCACCACAGAGTGCAATGAGAAAAGAGGAGAAAAAAGAGATGTGCAGTTCAAATCTAAATTTCCTCCTTACCCATGGGGAAGTGAGAAATTCCAGAAAACGTGGAACAGTTGGAAAGGATAAAAATATCAGGAGATGCAACAAAGCAAAACGTTTCCCCAGATGAATAGGTTTCCCCTTGATTAAACAAAAAAAAAAATTTGAAATGTGTCTGAATTAAACAGAACAGAAAATGAGAATATGCAATACACAGCTATAATGGATGAGGCACGAGATGAAAGGTCTGAGATGAATCTTGATTGGTATGTCGTGCCTCAGGTTTTTTTTTTTCTAATTTTGTACAACTCCCTCACAACTAGGTAATGACTTAGCTCCTGAGTGTATCCCATTAAGATCGCATAATGAAAGCTGGGCTGCTGCTGAAAAAATTAGCAATAAGTGAAGACTGCTATTTTACTATTGATAGCAATTTTGGTAGTGGTGCCAATAAAAAATGGATTATGTCATTGACCCGAGAACATCAACAATAACCTGTCTTGGTGAAAAAGCTCATGATCTAGCTAGTAGTTATCAAATCATATACGCAAGCTTAACTATATGTATAGCTACTGTATTCTTAGTTTTTCTTTAAAAAGCCCCTGCTTAAATATTGTTCCATCACTGTCTGCACATGTCCTTCTGATCACTAAACCAGGCAGCATAAATAGAGGGCACTGGGCACAAATAGCCCTTGTATTCATTTAAATCATAAGATAGCACTATTATCAACAACCACCACAATCATATCCAAAAAGGAACACGTAAACGCTGTTAATCCCTCTAAGAGTCAAGAAAATGATCACAGGACTCTTTCTAGGGTATTTTCCTAAACGTTCATGTTTTTGTTTACCACAGCCCCTGTTAATTGATAAATTTTGCATTTGCGTCACTTGCCATTTCCCGGCAGGCATGTCTCAGTAGTCGCCTCCCCCAGACAAGCCACCTCCCCAGCTCTGTTTGCTTCCTTTCATGCCTCCTCTCTCTCTCAAGCTAGTTACAGCTCCAGTGTTCTCATTTCATCACATTTCTGTACTGACATGTACAGAAGGTGATGCAGCAAGCTTGAAGTCTATTTACACACTACAAGTGACTACGTGTTAAATTTAGCTGGTTGCACCCAGCAGAGAGGGGCCTTCCAAAAACGATCTTCCAGAACAACAAACCAAACTGCATTAGCTCAGTTCCATCAGCAAAGGAGTAAACAAAATTGTTACCCTGATTGAATAAATTACCAGTGCGGTAGCTGGAAGAACCCCTCAAATTAACACTAAAAGAGGGCATGGAAGCAGATGACAGCTATATTTTAAGTTGCTATCCTACATAAAGAAGGAAAAACCTGTAAACTGCTGGAACCTCGATCTAAAAGGGAACTGCATGAATCAGCTTAGTTCACGTGGCCAGTTACTAGCTCAGGGAAGCACTGAATCTAGCCAAAGCAAAAAGCAAAACAGCCCAAGGCCAAAGCAGAGTGCCATGACAAAAGCTATATTGCAGTTCTATTTCTTTGTCTCCAAACTTAAAAACTAATTTCATAATGTATGCAATTTAGTAGAATGTGAATTTCTCCTATAAACTCATCTAGAGCTAAGGGAAACTCCATGAATGCTGGCAGATCCCCAGCACTCATTCCCTGAGCAGTGCCAATGCTGGAAGAGGACTTTTCACAGTTACAGTGTAAAGCATTCAGACACCAGGTTGGGAATCCTCCCCCTTCTCCTCATTCCCAGAGGCCGACACTCCAGGTTTAAGCTTGTTTTAGAAATGCTGGCATGTGAACAGTGACACCGGTTCACAGTGAGAATCCATTTAAGCCCAGTGTTTTGCCTCCTACAATAGCCATTTGGAGATTCCTTGGGAAGAGCAAAACCAGAGAAAATTCATATAGTACTTCCCCTAATAGTCTGACAGCCTCTGACTATTTTCAGCTTAGGGAAATTTCTGTCCCTGTTGTAGTTTTAGTGTCCAGGTGGATCTCTCTTCGGTGCACATTTCCAGTCTTGTCCGAATTCTTGTAAACTTCTTATATCACAGCACCCTTTGGCAAAGCGGTCTGCTACTCACCTCCTTAAAGAACCACCTCCTTTTGTTTGATATCCTGCCCCACTATTAATTCACTTTATTTTCATTTCATAGCTCCTATTTTTTCTGCAGTAAGAGGCAATCAACAGAGAACCCCTACCCACCTTTCCACATTACTCCTGTTTTGGTGGCTCTCTAGCAACCCCTTTAAGCTCTCTCTTTTCCAGGCTGAAGACTACTAGCCTTCACAGTTGTTCCTCACGCAGAAGTTGATTTATGCCTTTGATCACCCTTGTTGCCCTGCTGTGAATCTTCTCTAAATCTAAGCTACCTTTTATAAGTCAAGGGGGCTGGTACTGCACAGTATGCAAAGTGTGGTGACCAACATTACTAATATTTATTTTAATCTTTTGACTGCTCCTGAGCACGAGAGAGCCATCTATCAAACTCTCAGAGGTCTCTTCTGAGTAGTGGAGGTTGCTTCAGAGGCCATTACCGCAAATGTGAAGGTAGAACTGTTTTGTTTCCCCGGGCGTACCACTTTACATTTACCTATACTGAGTTTCACCGCCATTTTATTGCCAAGTTTCATAAAGACTTTCTGAGATTCTTGACAACTGGCCATTGCCTTTACTATTTTGAATAATTTCCTATCATCAGTAAACATTATAGCTCAATGTTCAAACTCTTTTCAAGGCCACCCATGCATACAGTAAACAGGTGAGGATCCAGCAGAGACTCCCGCAAAACTTCACCACTAATCTCAGTCCGTTATGAGGATCCATGCCAGGATTCTCTCATTTGTGCCAGAGCTGGGATGTTTATTATGCAAGGTAAGGTACGACTTTACTACCTTTTTTATTTCCTAAGCCTCCAAAATGCTTATTTTAGTTAAAAACCAGAGAATGAACACTGGCCATCACAGCATTTTATTATCTGTTATTAAAGATGACAGGACAGAGGAATCCCTCGTGGTAACGTTAAAGTTTCCAGTATACCAATGACAAAATGAGAAGTACCACGAACTCCAAAGGTAATTTCCTTAAAAAGGAAAGCAAGCAGAGGAGAAACAGCAGAAGAACTGGCTGATATCCAGGCTGATAAGAATATTATCACGATGAAATCTTTGCCATCCATCCTCCCATATGAATGACACAAACTATGACGGGCTGGTACACGCATCAGGTTCAGTGGAGCTTGCAGATACAGTTATTGAAAAGAGAAAGCATAACAGCATCTGGCTATTTATTATTCAGGTTGCTCCAATGCAGACTTGTCATCTGCTTTAAAACTATCTGAGGTGCTTGACAAGATGCAGAATGCAACAAAAACAAGTCAGGAATTTCTAGTCTGCAAAATTTTATTAAGCAACAGCTGGACAACTCTTACAACTCAAATCATCAAGGAAAAATAGGGCAATCAGTCCATCGCTCAATCATGTAGACAGTAAAGAATTTGGACAAACCACATTTTTATAGGGAAACCAACAATGCTTTCTAGGCACCTCCTGCAAAATCTATTACACAAGATACATAAAGGGAGAGGCAGATCAGGGTAGTCTAAGTACAGTGGAAACCAGGTATACCGTGGTATACTGAGCAGAAAACAAAAAAGAAAACTTGGTTTTCAAAAAAATATATTTTAAAAATAGTATAGGTATGTAAAAGTACACAGACTGTGTACCAAATTTTCAAAAGCCATAAGAAAAACATGCGGGGCTTGCTAGCTTAAGAACGCATGCACCTGCATGACTATATGCTCATTAAAAAAAAAAAAAAAGAGAAAAAAAAATCCAAAATCATGTTCAAAGTTGTAGTACCAAAGTAATGCATTTATAAACAAATGCAACTCCCCTTCTTTTTCAGGAAACACTACAGTGCCTTTTCAATCAAATGCATCCCCATGCTATTCCACAACACCTTATATTTTATCTACAATAAACAATGAGATCTTGAACAGACATACCCTTCCCCAAACACACAACGCACACACAAAAAAAGAAGCAGCGAATGCAGAAATAGTGAAATGAAAGGCAACCAAAGGCAAAACACGTATCAAGCAAACAAACAAAAGAAACAAAGGGAAAATTAGGAAAGTTCTGAACAAATAGCTTGAAACAACATAGGTAGGAATTACAAGCTGAGCACGATTCTGATGAAATACTTGCAACTCAGGTGTCTGCACATTGTTCAAAAATGTTTCTTTTATTATTACTTTACTCTTAATCCATACTTTAAACCATCTACTTGGCCAGTAAGATAAACATTCCACAAATAGACAACATTCACCAGGACTGAGAATTGCTGAATCAGATCATATTTTTAAATTTGCAGTAACATAATCCCGGAGGGCAAAGATTAAGAATAAACTGTCAGGTTTTAACATCATACTATCTGATTTTTTCATTGAATGCTCTGGACAGGGAAGTATTTGGTATTTTCATTTATTTAATTTTAAGTCTCATCATGAGACAACAATCATGTTGTTTTTATCCTGCAGTCAGCTCTGGGTCAGCAAACTGTGCACTTGCATAGTGCTCCTCAACAATCAATTTGCCTTGAAGCACAAATTTCTCACTATAGGTCCATTTGCACAGTCAAAAGTTGAAGGGTGAAGTTTTTAATTTTCTTAGCAAGAATTGCTTCACTGAATCCTATTTCATTCTTTTATGCGGTTAATTGCTTCTGTCTTAAAAACCTAATTTTCTAGATGCAGCAACAATCAAACTGCCCAAAGAAATTATCTCCTGATACATCTTCAGAGATATCAGGCAACACAGAAAGCTGAGTCTTCTAATATTAAAACTTCTCTGCAGGACTTTTTCAGAAGAAAACTAAATAAATACAAAGAGAAAATAATTCACATAGCCCATTGTTCACAAGTAGAAATTAATCTCATTCCTTCGAGAATGGTCCAGGTGAATTCCAACCCTGCAAAGAGGACCTGTGGTGCCTACCTGCAGACTACTCCTGAGGGTAGCAGGACTCTAAATTGGTATTTGCTGATGGAGGATTGTGCTTGCCTTGAAGGTGAAGGGACTTGAAAATGAAAAAATTGATCTTTCAGAATTTTTCCATTTTTGTCAGCAGTATGACAACATTTGCTCTCTTATACTGGGAAAACCATTATGCCAATCTCTAAATAACATAAACAGCTTGCTCTCCTGTGATGGAATCCTAGAAATGGGCATAAAAGGCAACAATCTGAATAACTGCTCTGTGGCCAGGATTTTACGTCTAGCATTCTTCAGGGGTGGTTATATGGAACTGTCAATATAGTTGTTGGCTAATGCTTTATAACTTTCTTAAGAGGATATATGGGTCATTTAAGTCATTCTTACATTATAATCCCACAGTAAAGGGAAAGGTCATTTTGGGTCGATTCTACTCTCCTATGTATCTTGGTGTAACCATGTAGCGAGGCCTCTGTCAGCATGTCACACAAGTGACTCATCTGTTACTACTAATCTCCAAGTCAGACTTGCTGGTCTGGAGTGGTTTGGGCTCTGCAGAAATGTGCATTTTCCAAACTGCTGCTCTGGGAAACACATTCTTAAAAGCTAGTAAAAGTTTACTCTGCCTTCTCTCCCTTTTCTCTCAATCGAATAAGTTTTTGCAGGTGTTGCTCTCTTCATGGGAGACTTTGAACTGTTTCTGACAGGTAACAGGGCACCCAGATAACATAGGATCACACACATCAGGCTGCAAAAAGCAAATGCACAGAAATTGTCTGAGGCAACAATCAGACAAGCTCCGAAATGTGTTTGGAACTTCTGCGAGAACACTAAAAAGACACATCAAGGAAAGCCTGGACCTACGGAAAGTATAGGCTCAAGGCTTCAGCAAAGTCAGATATCTTTGTCTGACACCTGTACACCTTCATGTATCTTCATAAAATCAATGGAACAAAACCGGAGAGAGAAATTTAGAACTGATTTGCTTGTGGTTGCATCTCAGGGAAGTTTATCTAACTGAGATGAACCTGTGTACAGATTTACTGTCATACAACCAATAGTCAGGCAGCCCATGGCACATATTACTGCTGCCTCTGGAACAGAGTGCAAAATTATTAACACGATAATTCCTTTTTTCCCTCTTTTACCCCCCTCTTTCTCACAGTTTCTTAGGGTGCAGCAGAAACATTATATTCTTGCTGTTTCAAGCTAAAATTTGCCACTCCATGCATGGTGCACTTCATACCAGACTTTATGTATCAATTTCTAGACTGTTAGGAGCTATATTTTGAGGATATCAGCCATATTTTTTCAAAAGAGTCAGGTTCTGTGTTGCATCCCTTCGCAACTCCAGGGGAGCCGATTCTGACTTCAAATGGCCACCATGGCCACCAGCTGGCACCAGGGCTTTCTCTGCCCAAAGCTGCTGCAGCCCAAAGCCCGCGGCAGCTGCAGGCTGCTCTTGGCACTGACCTAGAAGGATGCGGGGAGGATGAGCCTGCTCCACCAGGTCTCCGACGGAGCATCTTGAAGCAGCAAAGCTGCTGCAGGCAGCGTCAGGGCTCAGCTCCATAAAGCTCTGCACAGTGCTAGCTCAGATATCAGAAGCACTATGGCTGTGCTAGAATCAGCTGAGCCCAGCTGAAGGAGGAGTGTTATTGGTCTGAGCAGAGGAAAACACATGTACTGCCACACTATTTCTCGTGCCTCAGCTAGCTTATTCCAAGCCAGTTTGCTTGTATCTCTGCTTTTTACAAACTGAGCCTATATGGTTATATCCTTTTTTACCATGTAAGCCACCTTATTTTATTATCTCAAGAAAAAGCACTCTACTAAGAAGAGGGAAAGCAAATCGAACCTTGCATTTTTAAAACCACACCCAACTGAAATATATAGTTAGAAACACGGGAGGAAAACAGTGGAGAGGAACAGGTTTCTGCAGGTCCCATCTACACTCTTTGTAGTCTACACAGTCCTCCATAGCAAACTCACTGCTTTCAGCTGTCAGAAAAATACTTTTGCCTGCCTGCATTATAAAATTTTGCATGCTATCCAGCAAAACCAGGTCTTCCTATATGCATTTTTAACTTCTTGCAGCAAAACATACTGCTAGCAAACAATTACTTACAAAGATGCTCTTTAAATATAAATAAGAAAGTGTGTATAACTCACTGATACATAGTAATAAAATAATCCCTAAATCACTTATTACATTATGCAAGATAAATAATTTGTCTTTTGGACATTAACAGATCTGCATTAAATTATCTTTAAAAAAACCCACTCAAAACTCCCTCAAAAAAAAAAAAACACCAAAAAACCCCCCAAACAAACCCAACAGTAAAACCCAACCAAAAACCCACAAACCCCCTAGACTGTCATAAGTATTGCACAGCTAAAAAAAAACAACTTTGGAAAAAACATACTTAACTAATGGAAATTACTGTATGTATAAAAGAACTAGACATTTCTCAACACTTTGCTACATTCTTCCTAGAAGAACTTAGTTACCTACAGAAAACCTGGGTTTTACTAACGAGATATAAAATGTAACATCTATCTTCTGGCTGAATGCAATAGTGATCTTCAGGATTTAAGTGATTATTTTGGGGGACGGGGGCTTTGAAATTTTTTTCCTGTATTGTATCTCAGTGAAAAATAAAACAACTGCCATTTTCTCTTGTCCTCTGTATAATTTAGGATCCAGTTGCACGCTCAGACATTCACATAATTCCCATTCCTTTCATTAAAATTCTACATATTTGAAAGTATTTTCTCTCTCTAATACTGGGTATTCTCTACGCCACTGAAATCCTCGAATAAAGGGACTCTGTCAAATTATTTTCAAAAAGATAAAAGGTAATCTTATCCTATAGCATATTCTGACAAGTAAATGGGAAGGATGTTGGAAATTGCATTTTTTCCCTAATTTATGATAATTATTCCTTGTGCTTTGCTGGGGCAGAAACCAGGTCTCTCCTGTGCCAAGGCTCTTTGTAAGTGCCATCAGAAGGACCCAGTCATGACCTGGGCCACTGAAACCAAAGCACAAACTCTGCTACTTGTTGTACTGGGTTTCATTTCTTGGTTTTCCATCAGCATAAACCTACTGATAATCGGAAAAAGTTTGGCAATGAACCAAGTGAAGAGGAATACTGACCCCTGGAAGGTTAAAGAGATTGCACACAGAAGTCCTTCTATTCGGATTATATTTTGTTCAGAAAAACCATTCATGTTGTTTCCACATAACGAGAATTCTGGCTTAAAACCACCAGTGATGTTCCTCCAGCTGAAGATGTCTAATGTGACTGAGTGGCCCTTTCCTCAGCCAGCCAGCAAGCAAGCCATGGTATGTTTCTTCTCTTACCATGTTCAGTGTGTGCCTGTTATACTCTAATTAGGGTATGACTGGTTAGCACAGACTTTAGGGCAGGTAAGGACTCTCATCAGCCAGCTTTCCTCCTTGTGTATTGGAATCAGTGGGCTGAGAATTCAGCCCACTGTTTGTACAGCGTGTAACTCAATATAAGACAAAGGGCTTTCTCCACAAAAACCCAAGGGAAACGCTTGGATTTTAAAGGGACCAGAACCAAACCCATTTTGGTTCCTCCGTTCCACACGCATTATACATACAGGCACTCAAACTGCTGAATAAATCATGCATGTGAGAAAGAATAAAAATGGGCCCAGACAACTGATGGAAATTAACAAAAATAATTAATTAAAGCAGATGACGATCTGCTAGATGACAAGAAGAATGTTGCACCTGACCACTTCCACATGTAAGCAGAAGCCACCGAGCTTTGGGACTACACAGGCACAGTACCACCTACTTTCCCCCTCCTTCCTTCCTACTTCTGCTTCCTTGCTCCAAGGAAACCATCTTGCATGTGGTTTTTGCTGGACTTACCCAGCAGGACATTACCTGTGGATGATCTGCCTTGTCATCTCCCTTGGCAACTCTGAAACTGCTCTCTGACTGGCATTACTCCCTCTGTGCTGCACAGCTCTAGAAGCCTCAGCAGAGCAGAAGTTAAAAGCTCACTGTGTGTTGGTAACTTCTACTACAGCAGGGTCTTATCTTAGGTAATATGTTCCTCTGGAATGAATCAAGCACAACACACATCTGCCCTACCGTTAGGATTTAAGAAAAGCAAAGAGAGAAAATCACGCCTATTCATCTTAAGTTATATCAAGTTTTTCAAGTAAGACGTTGAACTGTGGATGAAAGACAAAGACAAAGCAGCCCATTGACACCTCAGCCAATATATCTTTCTCAGTGTGCCTTTCACTTCAAAAGAGTAATTTCTGAAGGAAATCTGCAGCTAAGTTTTGTAATTGAATGTCCAAATAATCAAATGAATAGTTTTGGGTTTTGTGTATCACTGGGGAAACTACTTCCATACAAAAACATATTCTGTAGCAAAATGCAGGCAAGGAGGAAAGAGACAAAGCAAATAAGTATGTGCACAACACATGGACAACACAGAAACTCTTCTGTGCAAGCAACCCTTCTGAAATGCTCAACAGGTCTGCATGTCCACCAGAAAGAACTGCAGAGCCATGCTACAGCTATTAAGCCTTCCTCTAGAACACTCCACCTAAACTTCGGCTTCCCACTCTTATCTGGAGCATTATATTCTCAAACCATAGTCACAAAGACTACTCAAGTAGCAAGGTGATAAAAGGGATGATTCTGTCCAATTTTTCCTTCCTCTTTCAACTCACTTGTTCTCCAGCCTTGATGTTGTTTCTTGTAATGAAAGTGCTTTCCTGATGAAATTGCCTCCTATAATGACTCGTTATACTTCTGTCTACTTCCTAATTCAAGCACTGATACACTTTTGTAGAATTTGATTCATACCAATTGCTAAGAAGACCGAATACACTGGGCCTTCTCATTGGGTTGAAAAACTTTGTTTATAAAGTGTAAACACATCTGAATGAGGAGCATGTACAGGTGTGGCCCTGGAGGTACACGTGGTCACACTGTACCTCTCCCAACTACAGGCCAAATTGGAGAATACTGCTGATCAACATGAGCAAAGAAGCAATGTTCATAGATACTTCCTCCCCTATTTTCTGTCACCTACTGAAGCACGTTTATCCCCAATAACAAAAGAAGCAATGCTTGTAATTATTTCCTCCTCTATCTTCTGTCACCTACTGAAAGTTGTTTATCCCCAATAACAGCACACAAAACAAGCAGACGTCAACTTCTTTGATACATGGGTTTTTAAACCACCCGTTGGTAACAACTGTTTCTCTTCTGAATAACACATCATTATTTATATATTACACATTGACCTAAAGCCTCCATGGAACTTGTGGTGCTTAGTTATTGTCAAAGATCAGAGAAGAAACACATGTCTTCAAGTATCATAGCTTCTTTTTTTTTGCTGCTATCACTGATGTTGTAGTCGTAGTAGTAGTAATAGTAGTAGTAGTACAAACTGGACCAGAAAAAAAGTTATGTTCCCTGTTTTAAAAAGAACAGCATGATATAAGGCAGTCTATCAAAAAGAGCAGTCGTTTTTAATCCCTCTATAAACTTACATCAGCTACTGTAGCAAACACGGCAGAACCACCACAACAAGCCAAAAGCCACACTTCTCCACGTAACACTGAATGGCTCTCAACCCTTCGCTCTTTCTGAGACCCAGCACAATGCTTAAAAAGAAAGAAAACACCTGAAAACAAACAAACGAACAAACAAACAAAACAGAAAACAGCCCCCCACCCTCTACCCCGTGACTGATTAGAGTTTAATGCCCTTCTGTTGGGCACCAAGAGACTTTTCCAGTTTTACTGCCTTCTTCACTCCCAGGCACCTCTGCACACCTAAAGCAGGCTGCCCTGACATTTTCCGGTTTGGACTTTATGAGAAGGTTAACATTTTCCTCTCTCCAGTCTCTACTTGTTCATTTGAGGCGTTGAGTTACATTAGCCAGAGCAACAGCAAAGGCTTGCACTGCAGAAAATGGATACTGAAAGTCCAAAATGTAAGCATTGCCATCAATCCTTCCGAACTGCATCACCTGGGAAGCAGGGGAAGAGGAGAAGGGAAGAAAAAAAGAGAACAAAGTCAAAAAAAGTGGACCACAGAAAAGGAACCAGAGAAGAATAAAAGCTAAATATTTTTGCTCCTTTGTAAGAACCCCTCACCTCTTGAGCTAATATGAATGGGGCTACTCACAGAATGGGGTATGATGCCAAAGAAGAGTAAGAGCACTGTTTTATTTGTCTGTATAGATTATTTGGCTGCAATATTTGACTCCATAGAGTAAACTGAGCTTTAAAACATGCTAGACTTTATACAGCATTGGTATAAGTAGATCATCACCAATTACTTCAGCAGATGTGGGTTACACCAGCACCATGCTTCCTGAAGGAAAATACCATTCTCACCCTCGGAGAGATCCTATAATCAGGAAAACAGGTTTTGTTTTCAAAGAAAGGAGCTTTTAGGGAAGGGGAATAACCAATCTCCTGACTCTAGCACTTCACAGCTGGTAAGCTGTATGTTCTCGGCAGTTCTGTTTGCCTTTGCATAAACTTTGCTGGCACATAATTACACCAAGAATGAACAGGCAAAGTGGCAGTGGGAGCTGTTCGAAATGTAAAGCAAGACTAGTCAGGTTGTTCGTCATTCTTCCACAGGGAATATCTGAAGTTTGGCCTATCATTACTCCTTTTGCATTCGGTTCATCAGAAGCCCAGACCGTATTTGCTTTACAGTGAAGATCCCTGAGCTAGAATGGAGGCTGCCTGTGCAAGCCAAGTCAGGCTTTGCTCCCCCACCAAAAAAACCTACAGCAGGTGATTTTGCACAGTGGTCCGTGGGCACGTATCCACAGCCATTTAACTGAAGAAGAAAGGGGTATAAATGACTCTGATCACTGTGCCTTTTTAATGAGCTGTTGTTACACAGACAGACAAAACCAAGAGACTACCCCTGGTCATGCATGTTGGATATTTAAGACATCTAACTCCCAAGTTAAATCAGAGGGATTTGAGAGGCTTGATGTCTTTAATAAATCAGAAGTGACTTACAGAGATGGGACAGGCTGTACAAGGAAATAAATATGTGTCTCCTGAGTCTCAGTCCAGTGTCCTGCTGATTGGTATCACTTAATAGCCTGGGTTTGGTGTAGTAACATCCCACGTGGGCCAAGGTAAGAGATCCTAAAATTAATGCTTTGATCTTTTGAACTATCCACAGACCCCTCTACACACAGGCAGTTCAGAAGCAGCCCAGGAGCACTTTGTTCTGGGGAGGGTCAGTGCCTCCCTCCTCTAGTATTAAGAACCAGCCCCAGAGGCCTGGTAATGCACAAGGGAAATTTTGGCATGGAAGGAACCTAACTGCCCATCCATTGTCTCTGCCTTAGCTATCTGCGGACTGGCCCACCTTTGTGACCACCACAAGAAGGAAGCAGTGTTCAGTCAGAGAGCTGCTATCCACAATCACCGATGGCAAACGTGGCTACTGTTAGGGAGATAGGTAGTGTTTATTACAAAACCCACCTACCTTCAGCAGTGAGAGCCCATGAGACTAAAGGAGGCCTCTATTCCCACATCCCACTGGAGTAAGACCAAACATATTTTGTACATTTACTTTACAGCTGAACTTTACCCTCCATTCTGAATCTATACCTTTGACGGCTCATTTTTATCAACCATGTGGAAAAGCTTTTTTTCACGGAGCAGCTAACACAAGCAGGAGGCACTTGGCTGCATGAGAGGCAGAGCTTACTTCTGTGATGGCTCTCCTTCTCTCCGTCCCCCACCCTGGCCCACGTGTGTTGCCCCCGCCTACCTGTCGTCCTTCCAGCTCAATCTGGAAGTTTTTTGCTGACTCTTGGGTCACCCGCCCTCCGAAGTCCAGCTGGTAGACTTGAGTTGCCTCGTTCCACAGCGGCTGCTTGTTGGCCATCACATACACAAAGCCCTGGCTCCCCAGCCTCCCGTCCTCCTTCTCGCTGGCCTTCCGGCACTTGAATTCGTCCAGCTCACTGGCTGTCCTCAAACTCCTTTTGGTTTTCCAACCCTTTTTGCTGCCCTGGCTCTGGTTCATCAGTTCATCCCCGCTGATAAAAAGCTCTGGCTCACTCTCTGAACTGTCCTGAAACTCATTCGTTTTGTTTAGCTTCTTGGACTTCAGCTGGTCTTTCTGGCTCTTGACTTTCTTCTTCTCCCTCCCCAGTCGAGGGCTGGATATTAGCGAATTGAAGTCGGTCAGCGTCCTTGCCTCCTTTTTGACCTTGCCCTCAGTGATAGCTTGCACGTTTCCTTCCTCGGCTCGACTGTCCAGGCGCTTGCGGCTCTTCTTGCCAAATTTGTCTGTCCTTTGAGGAACGGGGCTTTCTGTCAAGGAGAGTACCTCCTGGAAGGTGTCTGCTGTCTCCACCATTACCTCTGTACCCACATGGCCCTGCAGCTCTGCCGGCGGAGGAGACATCACCGGCTTCTCCACCACGAGGAGTGGCTTGGGAGGCAATGTGCCCTGGGGGTTCTGTACGGGTGGACAGGTGCTGTAGGAGCTCCAGGGGTGCAAGGCGATTGGTGGCAGCTGTAAACTAGAGCAGGCGCTACTTCCCGGATACATGGGTGGCAAAGGGCAATAGGAGAGGTTGGATGGATAACCTGGCTGAAGCACAACTGTGGGCTCCTGCTGTGCAAACTGCGTTGGGGCCAGAGCTTCTTTGGGGGAGCAGGGGGGCTGCATTCCCTGAAGGGGAGGGGCATTGTAGCTTCCTGGGTAAGGTACTCCAACCCCATAACTCGCCTGGAAAGTGGCAGTGGGACTGGTTGGGGACTTGGGGGAAACAAATGGCACTCGAGACATATCCAGATGTTGAGTTTGACCAATGATGAGAGGAGTAGGTTTTAGAGGGTTGGGCACTGAGCTCTGAGCTGTCCTTTCCTGAGGAACCCATATCTCTTCACTCACCATAGGGTCCCACTGGTACGGTGGTGGCCGTTTTACACCAAGGGCAGCCTCCGTCAAGGACACAGGTACATGCCGTATTGACTTCTCTACTGGGCAATGCTGAGAAAGGGCCTCATCCTCCGTGAAGGCAGAGTTGATATAATCTGCTCGGTCACGGGAATTGTCAGGTGGGCTCAGCAAGCTGTAAGAGGACTGGGAGGCCAGAGGCGAAGTACTGACAGAGTGAGCGATGACAGAGCTGTGCTGGGAGCCACTCGCCGTGCTCAGATCAGGTCTCATGCCACCAATACTGGAAGTGCTGCTACTAGCGTTGGCACTAGTGATGTTGCCCACACCACCAGCGCTTGCGTTGCTGCCGCCACTGCTGCACTGACTGCAGGTGTACAGGGCGGTGGGTACTCTCTGCTGGTATTGCGCTGTCACAACACTGCTCTTGGCCTTCGGGGGAAGTTGCAAGGTGGCTCTCTGACTGTCCACCAGCTGAGCCATTTTCAGGGCTGCCTCTCTGCTGTTCCTCCGCAGAGTTGCATGAATGATACTGCTGTCCAGCCTCTGTGTGATGCTTCTGCCCTGGGACAGCTGGCTGGCAATATCAGGGTAGGGCGGTGGGTCCCCAGTTGGGATGGAGTAACGGGGGACTGTGAGCCGATTCAGGGTGGCGCTGGTGCAGGGCTGCTGCATCTTCTTCTCAGAGGCGGTGATGCGCAAGGTGGCGGAGCTGCCGGGCCCTGGCAGGGTGTAGGTGCTCTGGGCACAGAGCATCCTGGTGCGAGGCCGGCACACCTCCTCCACATTCCCACTGCTGTCAAAAGTTGTTATCCGCTCATACCCCAGGGGTGTCTGGTAGTGCCCCGCTGGGTAGAGGGAGAATTCCCCCTTTTTCAGACAGAGGTCGAGGGGTGGCTGCAGGGGGCCGGGTGGAGGCGGTGGGGCGGCCGTAGGTGCGGCAGGGATTGTGCCAGGGTAGGGCGGTGGAGGGTTCATCTTGGTCAGCTGCAGCTCCTGGGTGGCCCCAAAGATGACGGTGTCCCCTTCCACCAGTTGAGGTCCCGGCCGCGGGGCCTTGGCCTTGGGTGGGGGCTCGTGCTCACGGTCGCTATGGTCCCGCAGGTCAGCCAGGGCAATGGCAGGGGGCGTGGGGGGCAGCGGGGCAAGGGTGGGGGGCACGGGAGGGGCACGACCCAGCTCCCCCCCAGCCAGCGCCCCAGCCCCGGGGCCAGGAAAGCGGCCCGGCACCCCCGGGAAGGGCCCCGCCCCTTCGCCCCCTGCTTCTGCCGGCGGATTGGCCAGCACATCCAGCTGCACGTTCTGATTGGCCAGAAGTGACTGGACCAGGCCGATGCTCTGTGTGGGCGACATGGCCTGGGCAGAGCTGTGGATGGGGGCGATGGGGATGTTAACGGTGCACGGCGGGCTGCTGGCAGGGGCACCAGGGGCACCGGGCACTGCAACAAACAACACAGCATGTCACAGAATCATAGAACCATGTAGGTTGGAAAAGACCTCCAAGATCATCAAGTCCAACCATTAACCTAGCACTTCCAAGTCCACCACTAAATATAACCCTAAGCACCACATCTATGCATCTTTTAAATACCCCCAGGGAGGATGACTCAACCACTTCTCTGGGCAGCCTGTTCCAATGCCTGACCACTCTTCCAGTGAAGATATTTTTCCTAATATCCAATCTAAACCTCCCCTGATGCAGCTTGAGGCCATTTCATCTCATCCTATCGCTAGCTACCTGGGAGAAAAGACCAACACCCACCTCACTACAGCCTCCTTTCAGGTAGTTGTAGAGAGCGATAAGGTCTCCCCTCAGCCTCCTCTTCTCCAGACTGAACAATTCCAGTTCCCTCAGCTGCTCCACATAAGACTTGTGCTCCGGATGCTTCATCAGCTTCGTCACCCTTCTCTGGACATGCTCCAGAAGGGGACCCCTCAGTACAAGAGGGGGACATGCCCCCTCTTGTACTGTCGAGCCCCAAACTGAACACCGTATTTGAGGTGTGACCTCACCAGTGCCGAGTACTGGGGCATGATTGCTTCCCTCCTCCTGCTGGCCACACTATTCCTGATACAAGCCAGGATGCTGTTGGCCTTCTTGGCCACCTGGGCACACTGCTGGCTCACATTCAGCCGGCTGCCAACCAGCACGCCCAGGTCCCTCTCCACCGGGCACCTTTCCAGCCACCCTTCCCCAAGCCTGTAGCATTGCATGGGGTTGTTGTTACCCAAGTGCAGGACCTGGTACTCGGCCTTGTTAAACATCATGCAATTGGCCTCGGCGCATCGATCCAGCCTGTCCAGATCCCGCTGTAGAGCCTTCCTGCTCTCGAGCATATCAACACTCGTCCAATTTGGTGTCAGCTGCACACTTAGTGAGGGTGCACTCAATCCCCTCCTCCAGATCATTGATAAAGATATTAAACAAGACTGGCCCCAAAACTGAGCCCTGGGGAACCCCACTTGTGAACGGCCACCAACTGGATTTAACTCCATTCACCACCACTTTTTAGGCCCAGCCATACAGCCAGTTTATATCCAATGAAGAGTATGCCTGTACAAGCCATGAGCAGCCAGTTTCTCCACAAGAATGCTGTGAGAAACGGTGTCAAAGGCTTCACTAAAGTTTAGGTAGACAACATCCACAGCCTTTTCCTCATCCACTCAGTGGGTCACTTTGTTTGATCCACTCACAGACCTGTGGCTGCTGCCACCTCTTTTTTGCCTAGGTCCTTTGTCCTAGGACCACTAATGTGGCCTCCTGGCTTCCTCTACGGCTGCTGCTATCTGATGGTGAGGCACTCCTTCTAGACTTCTGACTCCTTCTAGAGCCAGTTATGTGACACTGTGCCATGCTCAACTGAGCTTCAGGAGGAGTATGAAATGATGCTTCTCAAGACTGCCCTGATCTAACAGCATTAAAGAGTTTTGACTTGGATGTTTTTTTGCCATAAAACCAAACAAAAAGTGGAGGAAAAAAAGAACGTCAAAGACCTGCACTGAAGGCACTGTATAGTCTCTAGGATAATGTCCCTAGTCTCAATGAGTTTAGGAAAACTGGAGAATACAGACAGCAGTGGGGGAAAGCAAAGTATTATATCTGAAGTATAGGGGGTGACAAAGCAACCAGTATCAGAAAAAGAAGGGAAATGAAACAAAGAGAGAGAGAAACGTGATGGAATGAAATAGACAAAACTTATAAAAGGTTTTTGAAAGAAGATTTGTAAGGAAATGATGTGAGGAAATAGATGGGAAGCCAAAAAGATTCAAGAAGTGGGTACTGTAGTCAGGGCAACTTCAGCGTGCAATCAGAAATGTGAAAAGAAGAGATACACAGGAAAAGTTTCCTACACATGGTGGTGGTGAACATGGGACAGTGAGGCAAGATGCAATTCTGATGATTTTAAGCAGAAGCATGGAATTTGCTCAGCTGCTTGCAAATCCTTTTGCAGGAAGTGGTGAGAGGGATTCCAATAGGAACTGCCACTGAAAAGCTGGAACATGGCAGGGAAATGAGGACACTGGAACCAAGTACAGGTGCAGAAGTCAAGATAAGAAGGAACAAAATAGAATAATGAGGGGAAACAGTAAATACTATATTAAAACCCCCAAGAATTTTGCATATGCTCTATTAGTTTTCATGTATAAAAGCCATGGAAAATGATAAGTGAGTTGCGTCAGCAGATTTATGAGAGGAAAAGAGACTAGAGTCATATCCAGGATCCTAGAGTCATATCCAGGATCATTTAAGTGTGCCAAATTTTGTGGAGATCTCTGATTTGCAAGACCAGATCAGGCAAGAGATCCATTAGTCAGGACTCCTCTAGCCACTGCCCAGTTCCAAATGAATTTCTAATTAAAATTCTAGTCATCCACGTATGCCTTGTTATTATATTTTTGATAGCATTAGGCTTTGGTCAGCATTAGTCATGAACGTGGTAGGTGTACAGACAGGTCTGTGGCTACGCTGGCAAATTTTTACAGTAGTTCTGTTCATTTCTTTAGAAGACGACCGACAGGTAAACTTAACTGACCCTAATGCAGTGTAGTTCTGTGCTCAGCTGGCAGGCCATGCTTTCGTCCTGCTGTCTGCAGGTTAGCAATTTATCTGCCAAAGCTCGAGGTTTAATTGTTAGCTTGGCTTGAGTAGCCCAGAATGTTGCTGTCATGGATATAACGTGCCTTATCAAGCAAAATTCCATTTGTCGCAGTGTTGCTTAATATCCCAAAGTGTTTAAATCCAACTTTTTTCATTTCTCCAATACTTTTTAATTTATTTGTTTGCATAATTTGCAAGTTAAATAAATTCACTGTCCATTTGCCTTGCCAAATCTTTACTGACTACATTAAAAAACACCTGTCCCAAGAGTACCTCATTATTAACATTCCACTGCCCAAGAGCAGCTTTCTATGTTGTTTTTTTTTTGACCTATCATGCAATTATTATTTACACTGCAATATTTTTTCTCATTAGTATAGGGCACTTTTTTCCTCTATATGCAGGCCTTAAGAAAGGATGTTTCCCAAAGATGTTTCTGAATATTTAAGTAGCCTCCACTTGCTAAGTCAGAAATGAATTTTCAGAAGAAACTAGAAAGAAAAAAGTGGATAAGAAGGCAGCTGTTATAGAGGACAAGGTAGTATGATTCTTCTACTAGCCTTCTCAAAGAGCTGTAACAAAACTCTAACAATTTACCCTACATTTATGTGGTGTTCACCAACCTGCAATTCTGAGTATCATTTCAGCTCTTTTAATAATGTAAAAGGAACTGATATTGCAGATCTAACCCAATTTTCAGGAAGGGATACAAAGACTTTATATTAACTTTTTTTTTCTACTTAATTTTTGTATTACTTTCTGTCAGCTGGGACCATGTTTCATAATAGAAAATGCTGAGTGTTTCCTATGCATAACATCAATGTCTCTTATCTTCTTCAGATCCTGCAGGTGAATATCACTTAGACATAAATTAGGCAAGCCAAACCCCGAATCATGAAAGAATGGTCTTCATTTTAAGCACATGAGTATTTCCTTAGAAGTCCAGAGGACTACTCTGATGCTTGGGTCAGACACAAGCTTTGGTGCTTTCAGCAGTCAAAACCTTGGTCTGAAATAATGGGAGTATTTCTATTTAATTCTATAGACTCTAGCACAAGCCTTTAATTGCTTTGTAGTGCTCACACTCCTTTCTCCTTAAAGGGTACTAGCACGATGGCCACTCCTGTAGTTCCAAAAACCTGTGACCTGGCAACAGGAAACCCCCACTGATGTGGAAATTCTGAAAATGTATTAATTTACCTTCTTGTCTCTTATTTTTTAATTTTATTGGCATGATGATTTTTTTTTTAATTGAAGGAGGCCCTCAGTACTTCCAGTCCTTTTACCTGCCACATTCACATCACCTGCATCCAAGCCTTCCCCACACTGTTTGAACCTTCTGCTACCTTAAATCTCAGTGAAATGAGAAATTCTTCCGACCCCCCCTGTTTATAGACTGCTTCACTATTTTAGTCTCTCTGTAAGACTTAGTATTGATAAAAATCCAAACGGGCATTTATCACTTCTCAAAGGGTGGCTTAGTTTTATGGGAACCTGCCCTTCAAGCCAAGGTCCTATCAGCAGGCTCTGCTTTGCTGCCATCAGGTCGCAAGAATGACCCTTTGGGGCTTCCAACACATTACAACTCTGTCCTACAAAGATGCAGAATGCAAAGCTTCCATCTACAGAGAATTCTTAGCAAACTAAATAGAAGATTATTAATTTTCTAATAAACTTGAAGCTGATATGAATTATATTTTCCACATATTTTAGAAAGCAATGTCTGTACTACATATTAGTCTTATTCCAATTCAGTTCTACAGGACCCCATCAGATTAAAGGATTTTGATTTGTGTGTTTACCAGAGGGGGTTAGTGACACAAGTGATCTGCCCTCCAGCTAGCTTAACCCATAACATAGCAGACCTCCAGCTCCTCCTTACCCGGTAAATCATCTTCGTCTTCGCTGAAAACATTTGGATTAAAGACAGGAAGGTTAATGTAGTCCATTGAAATCTTCCGCACTTCCGGGAGATATATTGTCATCTGCCTGGGCTGAAGATGCAGCAAACTGGTTTTATATATTACTGGAGAAAGAGTATAACAAGAAATTTTAAAAAAAATCTGTTACACAAAGAGCATCTAAAGCTAAGAAAGAATCAATTCAAAACAGACAGAATGGTTATGGCTATTTTTAGTTAATGCATTAACGAACAAATGCATATATGGACCATTCTTAGCCAAATTGCTATGTAACACTTTGCATAAACACGATAAAAGAGATTGTTTTTTTCAGCTATTTCTCTTTAAATAGAAGCAGCATCTCTGTAGTTAAATAATCCGTAGAAAAAAATGAATTACTTCATCTTGTATTCACCTCTATTTTTACAGAAGAAAAACAAGGCCAAGGGCAGAGTAGTGCACCTGGGCTGGGGCAACCCCTGATATCAATACAGGCTGGGGGATGAAGAGATTGAGAGCAGCCCTGCGGAGAAGGACTTGGGGGTTCTGATGGACAAAAAGCTGGACATGAGCCAGCAGTGTGTGCTTGCAGCCCAGAAGGCCAACCGTGTCCTGGGCTGCATCAAAAGAAGTGTAGCCAGCAGGTTGAGGGAGATGATTCTGCCCCTCTGCTCTGCTTTCTTGAGACCTCTGCAGTACTGTGTCCAGTTCTGGAGCCCTCATCACAGGAAAGACATGGACCTGTTGGAGCGGGTCCAGAGAAGGGCCGCAAAAATGATCAGAGGGCTGGAGCACCTCTCCTAGGAGGACAGGCTGAGAGAGTTGGGGTTGTTCAGCCTGGAGAAGAGACGGCTGTGGGGAGACCTTCTTGTGGCCTTTCAGTACTTAAAGGGGGCTTATAAGAAAGGGGATAATCCTTTTAGCAGGCCCTCCTGTGATAGGACAAGGGGCAGTGGTTTTAAACTAAAAGAGGATAGATTTAGACTAGATAAAAGAAGTTTTTTACAATAAGGGTGGTGAAGAGCTGGAACAGGTTGCCCAGAGAGGTGGTGGATGCTGCATCCCTAGAAACATTCAAGGTCAGGTTGGACGGGACTCTGAGCAACCTGATCTAGTTGAAGTTGTCCCTGCTCACTGCAGGGGGGTTGGACTAGATGACCTTTAAAGGTCCCTTCCAACCCAAACTATTCTATGATTCATTCTACTTTTGGAACTCTTCACCACAAGATGCTACTGACTTATATGCGTTTAGGGGAAAACCAGAAAGCTCTCAGGAAGAAAACCTTCTGAGGGTTACTACAAACAAAGAAACCCCTCCTGGCTCAGGAAGACCCTGGGACCCAAACCATTGGTGACCAGGAGAACATGTGAATGAATTATCACCACAAACTTACTCTACACTTACATTCTTCCTTACATATCTGTCACTGATAATGACAGAATTAGAACAACCTCTGGTCTGAACCAGAGGGTCATTCTTACACTAACTTTTCACAATCACTGCAAATGCAGATGTCAGAAATTCAAAAATTACTTGGGAAAAAAGTGCTGGAACAAGCATGAGGGTTTCCATAATACTTCACTAAGTAGAAAGTGCCATTGTCCTATAGAGGTAGCACTGGTTGGCCCCAGGGTGACAACATTCTGAGAAGACAACGTTTGCCTAGAGCCTGGGCCAGAGAAGGTCCTCTCCCCAGTAGTTAGGACTCCATCTCTTGTCTGACATTAGTCAATATAACCACAAAAGATATCTATTTAATTAATTCTGTGTCTAGGGCATCATTATATAGTCCTGCCCTAACTATACAATGCAACACAGGGAAAAAGAAGTTTTCCAAAGAACTTGTAAAACTCCTATACTTGTATTAATATTTCAGGTCAGAGCTCAGTTCTGCTAGGTGGTACCCTGTTCTTTACTTAGCATTCTTCCTTTCAACAGGACTATCTAGGGAAAAATGGCGTACACAGAAGAAGGTCAAGAGACTAGACAACCGCTACTTTTAATTAAGGCTACCAATTTACTGATGCTCCAGCAAGAGAACCATATGATAAGGCTATGCACTGACTTGAAGAATCCTTAACATGATGTTATAAGAGCTTTTTTAACATTATTTTGGTAAAATTAGTAGCTAAACGACTCTAAAAATCTGAGTTTTATAAGTATTTCTATTACAGTAACTTAAACCCTGCGATTTTTATAGCCTTCTGCAAAAATTTTCTTTATTTGTTTGGGTTTTGTTCAAATACACTGTAAAAATAAAGGTCTGGGCTTGACTGTTTATTAATCTTTTTATTACAGCTGAGACTTTTAACAGTCTATTGATCATCTTGTTATTGTATTTATAGATTTCCATCTTTTACTTGCAGTGAATTTTGTAAAATCTAATTCCTACTGTCCACAGAAAATAAGTGCTTTGTTAAAGAAGCCTTTTGATCGCTTAGAAAGAATCACATGGCATAAGATTTTGTTTTTTAGAAATAAGTTTGACATGCAAAAATTCAATAGAGTTTACTTTTACCTGCACCAAGGTTAGTTGGTAGGAAAGCAGCCAAACCCACAATTTTAAATTTTGTTCCCCAGATATTAGATGTGACCTGAGCAAGGTAGTTGTGCTGCAAAGCAAAAACAAGATCATTTTCACCTAATAAAATATTTATCAATCTCTATTAAAAACCTGCAGAGCAATCAAGATATTGCAAGGGATAATACAATTTCAGCTTCTCATTTTTATTTTATTGAAACAGTCTAATGTGCCTACGTAGCAACTGTTATACCCAGTTATTAAGAAGTCTCACTGTGACATCTGAACGGCACCAGAAATTACGTATACAAAAGCCACATAGGCTCATTAAAGCTGTTGAAGAACTGAACAACATGATGGCTGCTTAGTGAGAACAGGTCTGTTTTAGATGCTTGCTTCTCCTGCACAACAAGAGCGTGGCCGTTCTGTACTTCATACACCCTACCCTTTGGTTCTATGCTTACAAATCACTTCATAGAACAATAAATAAGACAAAAATTAATTACTCATAATGACAAACATACTCTTCCCGGAGCTTCCAAAGCAGTTTCCCAAACTACTGCTTCCATTGTGATCAAATTATAAATCTGAAAGACCAAGAGATTTTCTCAAAGGCCGAGAGTTACACTGTCAATATCAGGAGCAGGATCTAAGCCTCTGGTCTCCTGCCCTTTTCAAAGAACTTTTTACTATATACTGCTGCTATATAAGTGATCTAGAATGTTTCAAAATAAAGGAAAATGTGAAAAGACAGAGTGGGAAAACCCAACTGAAATGAAACAAACCAAAGTTAAAGAATGCAGGCTGATATTAACGAAATATTCTACAGCCTGCTACGTTTCATTTACCACAGGTTATGAACAGCACAAAGAGCACAAAGTGCCTTCCTTCCAATTAAGGCTGTTCCATGTTCCTGATCTAGTTGAAGATGTCTCTGCTCATTGCAGGGATGGTTAGACTAGATGACCTTTAAAGGTTTCTTCCATCCCAAACTCTTCTATGATTCTGTGATTCTGTGAATTATGAAACAGAGAACATGTGGCCCACTGAGGCAAGCGTTTTCTTGTCTTTGCAATTTTTAGCAAAGCAGAGAACTACAGTGGCATTAGGACAGCTCAGGAACTGAACAAGAAGCATTTTCATATACACTTTCAAATAGCCAACAACATCACCTGGAATAAAACCTCTCACATGGATTCACATTGACAGAAGTTAGTAGTGCCAGGATTTATCAATCAATGACTGATATTCCGTTGACACTTTCAAACATTAACATTGAATTGGAAGACGCAATTCTCTAGTTGTAATTAATGAAAAGTTTTCACACAACTTGCTGCCTCTGGAAGGAGATGCTTTTGGACTCAGGTCTGGTAACAATGTACACAATACCTGAGTAATATCTTCTAAAGGAAACTCTCTTCGGGTTAGGCTTGGTGAACCAATAGAAGGTTTTCTTATTGGTAATCTTGGTGATCTTGATATCTCCTGCGCAGCTCGTGACATCTTTGGAGATTTGCGAGCTTCAATATTGATTCTGCACATAAAGCAATAATTAGAATCATCAACGAGCATACGAAAATGCATAAAATTAATGTCTTTGAATGTAAAGATGCAATGAAGACAACCGATATGGTGTCCTCTAAGTGACTAATGAAGACTGTAGAGTCTACAGGATGGAGAGTTACGGGTCAAATTTGAAGATATATAAGGCCTGGCGCACTTGTATAACTCTGATGCTTTCAGATTCATTTAACAAACCTTACAGCAGTTCTGCCAGATACAATATATCCTCCACTAATCCATAAAAAAGTGTAGGGCTGAGCTATTTCAGCTATGCGGGCTTTGAGCAAAGCCTCAGGAGATGGAAACATGACACCTCAGCTGGCAGATCTCCGTGTTAGTACAGCAAACCAAGACTCCACAAACTTCATCAGTGCTCTTACTCTAAGCTAAAAGTTATTCCTACCTCCCGCTATGCAAAGGGGGTCAAGAATAAGAGAGAAGAAGCACCTGAAAAAGCTCACTGGTAGGAAAAATAATGAACAAAAGTTACATTTCAAAAGTATGGTCTTAGAAAACCAAGGACACTGGGTAGTTGTTTTTGTTTGTGCTATTTCAGTTTTAGGCTCAGGAACTGATGGTTCTTTTGTCAAGTACTGCTAACCTAAAACTTTGGTATTTCACATGTTATGTTCACATATAAAGGGATGCATTTGCTTTGTCTCATACTAGGACAATCTCATAATATAAGGTCTTTGGAAGATGTCAGCTAGAAGGCGTCAGGGCCTCAATCCCATAACATGAAGCTGGCAGATAGATATCAGTGCCTACGAGAAGCATCACAGACATCAGTGAGACTGTGCAGGTGGAGCGTTATGTCTATGTACATAATGAATATAATGAAGAGCTGGCAGGAAAGCAACCAGACGAATAATAAGCTGATTTTGCGTACCATTACAGAAGCTCATCAACACAGTGTTTAGGAGGATCTCTTTGTTGAGATTCCCTTGCAAGGTCACCACAGCAGCAGTGCCACCTATGCCAGGATCTATGACATCTATGCATGGACTTAGGAATTTGAAAATACCCCAGAGGAAATAAAGGCTTTACCTAGACCAAGGACCCTAAGCACAGAGGAGGTAAAAACACAGATTGTCTGAAGGACAAAATATACCCTATGGTGGCAAGAGTTTACATGTGGCAGAGGCAGTGGTGGGATAGTTTATAAAATCTTTCTTCGACACTGCTTGGGGAGAAGTGGTGCCCTACTGTTTCCCATTACATTTTGCCCTAGAACCTTCGCCAAAGTCCACCTCAACACCAATCTCTGAGATCACCCCAGAACTGCACACCGTAGAGGACCCCACTTCTCCAGAAGACTCCTATCTGCCCATAGGAGTTTGTTGCTTTTAATTTTATGAGGTGTCAAGACAGTGTTTAAAAACAAACAAACAAAGAGAAGAGAAGAGAAGAGAAGAGAAGAGAAGAGAAGAGAAGAGAAGAGAAGAGAAGAGAAGAGAAGAGAAGAGAAGAGGAAAGGAAAGGAAAGGAAAAGGAAAAGGAAAAGGGAAGGGAAGGGAAGGGAAGGGAAGGGAAGGGAAGGAAGAAGGGAAGGAAAGGAAAGGAAAGGAAAGGAAAGGAAAGGAAAGGAAAGGAAAGGAAAGGAAAGGAAAGGAAAGGAAAGGAAAGGAAAGGAAAGGAAAGGAAAGGAAAGGAAAGGAAAGGAAAGGAAAGGAAAGGAAAGGAAAGGAAAGGAAAGGAAAGGAAAGGAAAGGAAAGGGAAAGGGAAAGGAAGGAAAGGAAAGGAAAGGAAAGGAAAGGAAAGGAAAGGAAAGGAAAGGAAAGGAAAGGAAAGGAAAGGAAAGGAAAGGAAAGGAAAGGAAAGGAAAGGAGAAAGGAAAGGAAAGGAAAAAGAAAAGAAAAGAAAAGAAAAGAAAAGAAAAGAAAAGAAAAGAAAAGAAAAGAAAAGAAAAGAAAAGAAAAGAAAAGAAAAGAAAAGAAAAGAAAAGAAAAGAAAAGAAAAGAAAAGAAAAGAAAAGAAAAGAAAAGAAAAGAAAAGAAAAGAAAAGAAAAGGAAAGAAAAGAAAAGGAAAGAAAAGAAAAGAAAAGAAAAAAGAAAAAAGAAAAGAAAAGAAAAGAGAAAAGAAGAAAAGAAGAAAAGAAAAAAGATAAAAAAGAGAAAAAAGGGAAAAAAAGGGAAAAAAGGGAAAAAAGGGAAAGGGAAGAGAAGGGGAAGGGAAGGGAAGGAAAAGGGAAGGGAAAGGCAAGGTAAGGGGAAGGTAAGGGAAAGGTAAGGTAAGGTAAGAGAAGGGAAAGGGAAGGGGAAGGGGAGGGGAGGGAAAGGGAAGGGAAGGGAAACAGAAGGTAAGGGAAAGGGAAGGGAAAGGAAAAAAACCTGGGGAAGAAGAAGAAGAAATATCCAAGAAATTATTACCTGGGGAGTTTGGGTGATTTGCTAGCTCGACTGATTTTGGGAGATTTCTTTGCTGCCCAGTCATCACTCAGTTCAATATCGCTGGAGTCCGAGCAGTTGCAGCTGTCAATCACAGTGGAAATCAAGCTGTTTCCATAGATTTCATCTATCAAGACAGGCCCCAGAACATGTAAGTGCTGCTTCAGAAAACTGATATCAATTACAACTATCAGTCTGCGGAAGCATAAATCTGATACACAGGCAGCAGTTGAGATAAAACTATGGAGAGAGAATTAACCATTCTTCACCCTGCCTAGCATAAACTCCGAATTTCCAATGGTTCGAACTCAAGTGAACATGATTCAGAAGGATGAATAGAACTCAAGCAACTTCAAAATTGAGACTAAAGAATATTTTCTGCTAATTAGCAATCTATTCCCTGCTATTCAAAATACAAGAAGTTCGCTTTCGTAAAACAGAAGATGTCATGGTATAATTTCAGAGGCTTGAGCCTAGATCACACTAAAGACTTTTTTCGCATCAGAAAAGAAATATCAGATGCCACCTTCCATATTGCTTATATAGCTTTATTTTAGCTCTTGAGTATTTAATATCTAAAATATTTCTAAACAATTTTTTATACAGAGCAACAATTCACTTCTACCTGCTTTTCCATCTGTTTTAGGATCCATGATGACAAACTCTGGCCGCAACTTGCTGATACGACGTCCTTTCAGGATAGGCACCAGTCCCCCAAGGTATTCCAGGTACAGAGTATAACATGGACCACCGACCTCTGGGTCATCTTCTGTCCGCTTCATTGTGCAGTGAAGCCGTTCATTACCAGCTGTTGGGTAGCTGACAAAATCTCTCATATTGTTCGGGTCTGGGATAGGAGGCTTAATTAAATGAAGGAAAGAGAAAATTTCCTATAGGTTATTGTGGTTTTTTTCTGTGGTGAATAAATCCCAACACAACTAACTGAATTTGAACCCCACTCTAACTTGGCAGGTCAAGATTAGTACAGGTTACTGCATGAGTTATGCAGGATGCACATGCAAGACAGAGTGGCTGTGTATTACTTAGGTCAAAAGCAGCTGTACACAGAAAAGTGAAACTAGCTACATCAAAAAGGAAGGTTGGACCTGTGGTTAGAGCACTGAATTAGACAACAAACCTGTCTTCAAGTCCTGGTTCTTTCACAAACTTCTCTTTTAACCTGGGTAATGTCGTCAAGTCTAAGTCTCAGAGTATCTTGTCTCTTGCTGGCTCTCCAAGTGAACTTGGCCACTCAGGTTCCCATTCCTGGTTAGTACTGGTACATGCTGTGCCACTATGCTACAATGCTGTCAGCTCTGGAATAAGCCTGTATGTCTTATATACTTCCAAGCACATGACCCATCTTTGCCGAGGGCCTATTTGTATGCAATGTGGAGAAATACAAGCACAAAGCTCAGGGTGGGCTACTTTGCCCTGCTTGCCAGCACACTGTACTAAGCCATGAAAAGCTCAGTCCTAAAGCAGTTGGACTGCTTTTGTCTAGGACAATATAGCCTGACACAATAGTATGACACAAATACTACTAATGTGTGTAAGTCAAGACAGTTTCTTTCAAAATGAAAGTGCAAGAAAAAAAAAAGTAGTGGGAAAAAGGAGCCTCCTTAACCTGGCGAGACGGATATGAGCTGAGGAGTGGCCTATAATGTAGTCCTCAAGCTGGAGGGCAAAAGAGGAATGTATGCAGGGAAGAGGGTGCCTTGCCAGGCACTGTAGGCATGGCTGACAATGTCGGTGGGCTTGTGGCTGCTGGGAACCCTACTTCAGCCTCTCAGCTATGCAGCTCCACAACCACTCCCCACCCCAGCACCCCCTCTAGGAAGTGACAGAAGGGTTGTAGGCAATGACGTGCCTCTGTACCGCCTCTGCCCCTCCGATCCCCATCATGGCTCCCAGCCTTGCTACAGCCAACTGCCGCCTTCATCCCCTCCCCTCCCATCCTATCCCTCCCATCCCATCCCATCCCCTGTCTTTCCTAACAGCCAAATAAGCATCACTGATGCTCTAGAGAGCTGCAGGGGTGGCTCTGAAACAACATGGAAAGCATCCTGGGGAGGCATGCTAGAAAGAACTGAGAACCACTGGTCTGTCAAATGCTCTGCATGTTATGGAGATCGAGGAGTTATGGTTATAGTAAGGCATTTGCTCTTTAGCAGATGAAATGTTTCACAGTCACACAAATTGCCCTGATTAGCAGTACCCAAATGGAATTGTGCTGAATCATTACTTTATAGGCATAATTTGTTGTCATTTAAGCTGGGCCAACTCCACTAGTTTCAAATTAGTTATTCTAGCTCTGTATTATTTTAACAAGGACGTGAAACTGGCTCAGGACAATGCTGTAACACATACTCAAAAAATATGTAACAGACAAACATAAGTTTGGATGTAGGGCATTTACCAGCTAAGGCTCTGGTTTGTTGGCTGTGATAAAGAGTTTGGAAATCCTGAGATGTGACTGAGGGCAAAATCATGAAACAAAGGGGCTGAGCAGATCGCTCTGCTAGTGGTACAGGAAAAGGCATAATATCTGGTTCATTTTTCCATAGTGCTGTTGGAGCAGTAAGGTTAGCAGAACTCACTGTCAGTAGAAATATTTGGGCAGCCACAGGTCTTAAAGTATAACTTTTCAGGCCATATAAGGACTCATGTAACAAGTAGGGAGGCAACAGGAGGCAACACTGTGAATCTCTCCTATAACCGTGACACAGTGTTGTCATTAGTGTGAGCTTCTTCAGAAGTCTTTGTGAGTCACCAGCACAGTTTACCCTTACAATGTCCTTGGAAAGGCCGCCCCCATGGAATAATGCAGATCAGCATGTGTAAGCCTTCTTTTCAGATTTTAATAGGCACCAAATGGATCAGTGGGCTCTTGAAGAGGACAGGAATGACCCTTAATCAAGCTTTAAAAATTATAATTATTATAATATTTTAAAATTTATCCATTGTCACTTAGAAGCACCATGGGGGTAATCAAGCAACCCTTTCCTCTTCCTCATACACACGCACTTTCTTCATTTTACCTTGATTGTTGGTATAAAGGCAGTGGTGAGGTACGAGCAGAGCCGAGGGGGCAGGGTCAGTTTGCTGATATCCTTGTCATCCCGCAGACAGCTAGCGATGGTCTGCTGGCACAGCAGCTGCAGACTGGAGACCCTGTGCTCGACTCTGACAACGTATAATGCAGGTCCGGAAGCCATCAGCAGGCGGGAATCCCTGTGACCCCAACAGATTGAGATGATGGGACGCTGCATGGAGAGGAAAAGGTTACAACTTTAAAAGAGCCTGTACTTTCTCCAAGATAGTTGCACAGCAAGTGTTCACAGGAATTCAGCACCCTAAGTCTTCCAGAAACTCAAAAAGTGCATCTATTTCCACAAAAAGGGAGAAGAATGTGAACATCTGAAATTATCGGTAACAGCAGTTGAGGTTTACACAGTGCTTTTTACTAAGAAGGCTTAAAGCTCTTAACACAAGGAATTGTCTATCAAATTCATTACCTAGATAGGATAAGTGACTTTAAAGTCACACAGTGTTAAAAAGCAGGATCTTTTGATGCCCTATCCAGATGATTTTTTCAGTCATCTAATCAATCCTCATCCACTGGTAACAGCTCACATTTTAGAACTGAAAAGTTAAATTATATGCCCAGAGTCACTTAGAAAACCAGGGGACAAAACCCAATCAGTTTTCTTGTCTTGCACTGAGTCTTCTGCTGCACAGTGTCTCTTTTGAACTACTCCCAGAGTAACTGAACTGTGAAAGAGCACAAGGAACAAAACAGAGAATGGCCTTTTGTCTTCTGCTTATCTACCCTCAGAAATGTCTAAATTCATGACAGTAAAACCAGAAAGAGTCAGGGGTGACTGGTACTAAGTGTCAGAATGCAGAGCAGAATAACAATAAACAACTCAAACGCTGATTTGGACATT
Organism: Phalacrocorax aristotelis; assembly: GCF_949628215.1. Lineage (NCBI taxonomy): Eukaryota > Metazoa > Chordata > Aves > Suliformes > Phalacrocoracidae > Phalacrocorax > Phalacrocorax aristotelis. The sequence continues at coordinate 67,779,154 of NC_134278.1, forward strand.
ATTCCCTGCTGCATGAACATTAAGAATTCAGGTCAGAATACTGAGTTGCGTTTGCAAGGAGCTCTCTGAACTCTCTTCCTAAACCCCATCTTTTTCATATACAGCATCAGTCTGTTGTAACCTCTTATAGCTCCATCACTATTACTTTTGCCCTTCCTGAGTGTTAGCTGCATTCACCTGTCATCTCTTGCTTTCTGTGTTACAAAGCATCTGTACTTGCAGATATACACATACTGTATGTAATTTCAAACCCGTAGCTGCTATCTCTATAAAAATAAACAACACAGGGTAAAGAAGAAACTCTCACTCCATGAAGAATACTGTGCAGCAGGCTGTAATCAGTAAACTACAAAAGGTTTACTCCTTCCTTTGAAGGGCTCCCTTCTTTTCACAATCTGTGACACTCGAAAGTTTAAGCAAACATGTTTTTCATCTAAATTATGAACTGTATTTACTGAAAGGTCAGGGTCTCTTTGGAATATCTTTGCTCTTCACAAGATGCACCAACCAAGAATTATCTATACAGAAGATAAGGGTCAAGGCACCATCAGCAGTAACTTTTATCTATTCCTCTCTAGTAATACAGTACCCAGATAGCTGGGTTAAAACAGCCCAGAAGTTACTAATCTCGTCTGGGTAAAAAAGCAGGTAGTCACCAATTCAAGATGCTTAAAGGTGAGAAACTGGGACAAGATGTTTTTATGTCAATCCTGTAAAGCAAAATACTGCTGCACAGCACTGTATCGATATCTATCATCAAGATCAAGGGTTGGACAAAACAATTTTTTCAGAGGAAAGATCTTTCCTCCTATGCCATCTTATCCCAGATTTAAATTTCAGGGAAAACATTGGTTTTAAAGTGGGAGGAATGAAGAAGCTTCATTTTCATTACATCAAGGCAACACCACACACAGACATCCACGGAGATGCAAACCTTCACGTTGACTGATATGCAAATAGAAAGCAGCAACATGTGAACCTTGCGATTTTCACAGTAATTGCTAAAGGCATTTTGTAGTGGAGAACTTCAAAAGAATTGAGAAATCCTTTGTGTACCATCAGTTATTATTACATGACTTGTCATAACCATAATCTGTGGGACAGAACCTTAAATTTGATGAGATATCACATAAAGTATCCCTTACTGATCGGTATTTTAGTGATTTGAGAGTGTAGCAAAGCCCTCACATAGTCTGGCAGTAATGAGACAGTTCAAGCTGCTTACAAAATAAATGCAATTGAAAAGGCACTGACACAAGTCAGGTACCTGCCACATCTGCTATACAACAGCCTGAGAACGGCACCAGTAGAAGTGACCCAAATTACCCCAAAGGCTGAAACCCAGCATGGGCAGAACTATCTACCTGAGCATTACTGTGAGATCCAAACTGCATCCTTCTCTTTACCTTACATGAACTAAAGCGTACCAATAAATACAGTGAAGGAACAAACAAAAAAGGTTGTGTGACTTAGCACACAAATGTTTATTTATTGGATAGAGTTTAATGCCAGAAGAGAATTCTAATATCCCAGCTACCATAATCCAATACAGCACACTCAGATAGCCCTACCATGAAGTCTAGTATTGCAGCTATTATAACCCCATATATCACACCCAGATAGGCCTCTGTTCACCCAAACAGAGTCAAGTGAAACCACTTCTCTCCTCAGGTTACCGCTGCATGCAGAGAACAGCAGAGGCGCAGACAGCACCAGTGCAAGAACCTCTGCACTCTTAAACATATTCCCAAGGAACCGGCAGCTTTGAAATGCTGGGTGGGACTTCTGGCAACACAGCACTGTGGAGCTGGGGAAGAGTAGAAAGTCCGAAGTCAAAAGACATTGCCTCACTGCATGATTTCACCACAGTTTCCCAACAGGCAACCAACTATAGTTCAGCCATCTTCTAAACTTCTGAATGTCTGATTCCCTTATATTCTGTTAATGTATTTTTATGTAAACAATATGTAAGTGGGAGCATGTTTAAATGCATGTGTGTACACACACAGACACACAATTCCTGCAAGTGTTGTACTGTTTGTAAATCACAACATTTCTACTCCTACATTCGTACATTTAGTCTCCCCACACACCTCACATGCTCTAATCTTAATATTTTCAATCTCATCTAAGTGTGCTTGTACCATACTCGTTTGTCTTTGCTTACTGATTTATCAGACATGCCTTGCCTTCCTTTTCTACGGAATGGTCAGTCCCTCAGTACTCCTGAAGCCTAATATCCACCAACACTTCATTTACGGTGAAGGGCTAAGATTTAAGATGATGTTCAGGGAAAATTACTCTGTCATTACGGGCTTGGAGAAATAAAAGATCACCCAAATGCCAGATCTGACCTGACCTTTAAATGTACTGTTCCAATAATATTTTTCAATAACTATGCTTCCCGCTCTTTCCCTTGAAGGACAGGGGATATGAATCAATTACTGCAGCAAGTCAGTTATGAGCTGGCCACAGCTTTCCTTCCAAACTTTGCTGAGAAAAGCCAACTGAACTCCAACATCCAATGCAAAAGTATTGCTCCTTATAAAGCATTCACTTATTTGCATTGTTTTAGCAGAAAAGGAAGGAAAAAGTTGTTGATACCCATATCGTACCTGTTAGAAAATGAACAAGCAGATTCTAGCACAGAATTTTTTTTTCCATGTTTGCACACTTTTTTTTTTTTCTAGGAACAAGGAAATGCAGCTACAAATATAATGTCTAATGACAATTTCTAATCTTATTTTGCGTATCAGGTTTTGAAAAATCTCAGCACAAACTGTAAATACCTGAATGAATTCCAGGGTTTAAATACAAACACGTAGAAAAAAAAATCCTGGAAAAACCCTTGCACTCCTGCACCTAGATCGGATTCAGCTCTATGACAATTATATATTAGAAACAATTGGCTAAAGAACAAAAAATAGAAATGTTTTATCAGGAGAAACATTGACTGAAAACACATCTCAAAAATTGGCTAACAAGGAGCTCTTTTGCCACTTTTTCAGAGGGGGTCTGAAAGTCAGCTACATCTACTCAGATCTGTACCCCCAGCTGGGATGTTGACTCCCCTTAGAAAATCACGTGGGAATGGATATTTCTGCTCAAGCTCTGTGGTTGCTCCTTTTAAATCACTCATCTGTCTCTCTTACAGGAGAGAACATAATTTATATACCTTTCATCACTTCTACGCAGTTCACTCAATGAAAACACTGTTCAAGCTGATTCTTGCTGCCTGCCTTGAGCTCAGACATCCTGAGCGATGGGGCCTGCCTGCTGCTTGCACTGATCCCTTGACTGCTGGCACTGGGAGTCTCACTGGTAACGGAATAAAAATGGTATTCCAGGGCAGAAAGTCCAGCAACAAGTGGGATTTCTCTCAGGAGAAAGCAGCCAAGTGCAAAATAGTATCTAGTGAATGGTATGCGTAAGTAAAACTGATTTACGTTGCCTGCTTTCTCTCAGTTAGACTGCTGATGTGGAGACACACATTTTTCCCTCTGCTTTTTTTCAGAGAGAAGCTGGAAGGTGCAACAGCTGCAGTGCCTACCCAGCTCTTGTGAACTGCATGTGCACATCTCTGTACTGCCACAGCATTCATGGATGGCTGCTGGAAAGTAACGTAACTTCTTAATTCTTCTGTTTCAGATATTTACAGAGGAATAATGTTAACTAGTAAGAATTGATGGTGATCAAGGCAATAAAGACTATGCCATAGTCACAAATTACCTGGCTCTAGTCTTCTACGATTTTTCATGCAGCAAACTCTGATTTGATTTCCAGATATTCCTTGTACCCTGTTTCTACAGTAATTTTTTTTTTTTTAGATTTCAATACTATGATAAGATTTCGTTTTAGCAGAATGAGTCTCTGCTTAGACAAGTGTCTCCATTTTCCAGTCCTGATTATGACCCATTTCTGCAGCAGTCAGAGACAATCTTATGGCCTATATGGAAAATATCAAGGTCCTTATTGATATCCAGTCTTTCACCAGCTAGTTCTAAACTGTTGCTTTTGTTTCTCTTTCTGTAGGAAAATAAACTCTTCTTGATGCTTTGTTATCATCCAATAACAACTAAATAGGATTAATTTCAGGTGATATACATGAAAGGCAACATTAATTCAGAAGCAACAAACCTGAACACTCTATGCGAAATAAATTAAGATAAAATAAGCAAGGTCAGCTCAGCTGGGTAACATAAAAGGCATCCTCTTCTCTCAAAGCTTTTTGATCTGAATTTAACCTAAAATTTCAGAATGAATGAATGAAAGAATCTATAATTCACTGGGTAAAAACTGGCTGGATGGCCGAGCCCACAGAGCTGCGAACAGAGTTAAAACCAGTTGGGGGCTGATTATGAGCAGTGTCCCCCAGGGCTCAGTTTTGGGGCCAGTCTTGTTTAATATCTTTATCAAAATGATCTGGAGGAGGGGATTGAGTGCACCCTCACTAAGTGTGCAGCTGACACCAAATTGGACGAATGTTGATATGCTCGAGAGCAGGAAGGCTCTACAGCGGGATCTGGACAGGCTGGATCGATGCGCCGAGGCCAATTGCATGACGTTTAACAAGGCCGAGTACCAGGTCCTGCACTTGGGTAACAACAACCCCATGCAATGCTACAGGCTTGGGGAAGGGTGGCTGGAAAGGTGCCCAGTGGAGAGGGACCTGGGCGTGCTGGTTGGCAGCCGGATGAACGTGAGCCAGCAGTGTGCCCAGGTGGCCAAGAAGGCCAACAGCATCCTGGCTTGTATCAGGAATAGTGTGGCCAGCAGGAGGAGGGAAGCAATCGTGCCCCAGTACTCGGCACTGGTGAGGTCACACCTCAAATACGGTGTTCAGTTTGGGGCTCGACAGTACAAGAGGGGGCATGTCCCCCTCTTGTACTGAGGGGTCCCCTTCTGGAGCATGTCCAGAGAAGGGTGACGAAGCTGATGAAGCATCCGGAGCACAAGTCTTACGTGGAGCAGCTGAGGGAACTGGAATTGTTCAGTCTGGAGAAGAGGAGGCTGAGGGGAGACCTTATCGCTCTCTACAACTACCTGAAAGGAGGCTGTAGTGAGGTGGGTGTTGGTCTTTTCTCCCAAGTAGCTAGCAATAGGATGAGATGAAATGGCCTCAAGCTGCATCAGGGGAGGTTTAGATTGGATATTAGGAAAAATATCTTTACTGGAAGAGTGATCAGGTATTGGAACCGGCTGCCCAGAGAAGTGGTGGAGTCACCATCCCTGGAGGTGTTCAAAAAAAGTGTAGACATGGCACTTTTGGGACACGGTTTAGGAGGCATGGTGGTGTTGGGTTGATGGTTGGACTTGATGATCTTGGAGGTCTTTTCCAACCTTTATGATTCTATGATTCTAATATGGCACCCTCCTCAGGCCTCAGTAAAATAGCTTTTACACAACTACTATGTTTCTGCAGGATCATATAATCATGAATCTATCCATTCAGATGCCAGGATGTTTCCAGTAGAGAAGCAGCCCATGAAATGCTGTCATGGTTTTAGCTGGGAGAGAGTTAGTTTTCTGCACTGTAGTTGGTATAGTGATGTGTTTTAGACTTCATATGAGAATAATATTGATAACATGCTGATGTTTTAGTTGTTGCTGGGTAGCGCTTGTACTAGTCAAGGACTTTTCCAGCCTCTCATGCTCTGCCGGGTGTACAAGAAGCTGGAAGGGGAGGGAGCACAGCCAAGGTAGCTGATCCAAACCAACCAAAGGGATATTCCATATCATATGATGCCATGCCCAGTGTATTAACTAGGCGGAGTTGGCCAGGCGAAGCAGTGGACACGGCTCAGGGACTGGTGGCTTTGCTCAGTGGGTGTCGAGCGGTTGCATCACTGTTCTTTGTGTTTTTCCCCTCCTCCTGAGGTTCCATCTCTCTCTCTCTCTCTAGTTATTTTCTTTTTCATTATATTACTATTATTATTATTGTTATTACTGTTTTATTTTAATTATTAAACTGTTCTTATCTCAACCCACAAATTTTCTTACTTTGGCTCTTCTGATTCTCTCCCCCATCCCACAGGGGTGGGGGGGAGTGAGCAAGCGGCTGTGTGGTGTTTAGCTGCTGACTGGGGCTAAACCACAACAGTGTGAAGACTGCTGCTGACGGAAGCTGGTTTAGAGCAAGTGGGTCGTCTTCTCAAAGACTCCTGGAAACCTCTCTGACAAAGATTTAGCCTTTGGTACACCACTTTGAATTAGGGTTTAAAAATATTACACTGATTAAAATGTGATCACAGTTTTTCTGCACCTAATCTTCTTGCCAATACAGCTGATTCTGGAACGTACAGGGCTCAGTTCACTCTTATCCTTCTTCTTTATTGCATTTGAGGTTTAATCTGTCCTTACACCAGTTACACAGTGGTATAAAATCATAAGATAATATAAATTTACTCTAGGATTACAGGTATATAAGAGATCAGCATCAGGGTTTCTAAATCTGTGTTCTTGCTCTCCTGGTCCTTTCTAGGACGTATAGGAAAGAAAATTATAAGAAGTGAAGAAAGACCCAAAATACAAGCCGCAACTTTGAACCATCAGATGGAATAATTTCACAGGTTTGGTAAAGTCAGCACTTTGCTAATTTTGAAGTGATCCTGCAGAAGACTTCTCTGTTTAAAATTCAAATGGGAAAATATGAAGCAGCTGTAATCTAGTGAGAAGAGACCTCTATGACACCAGGTATACTTAGCTGATATAATAAAGACCTATCTGCACATCAGATAAGAAATTTTGAAATGACAGAACTGGGTTGCAGCATTTACGGTAAACAATTTAGCAAGACTGTAAAACAGTCTTGAAAGAGTTGATTATTCTCATACCTGCTTGATGCTGGGGAAGGGTTATGAGGATTTAACTGATAATGCAAGAAATTAACGTACTTCCAATAAAAAGTTATAAGCACCAGGGCAGCCTGCTGTTTTAATCACATTTTTAAATGTTGGAAAAGCAAGACCAGGAAAATACTGCCAGCTAAACAAACTGGGCATATTTCTGTTTCATCAGGTTAGTGTTTGTGTACACAAGGGCAAGCAGAGTAAGGGCTAAATTTTACAGAAAATGACAGTATATTTTTGAATAGTTATTAGGTGATCAACAGCCTTTAAGATACACTGTTTATTTATAAATTAAGATATGCTTTTCATTTATATAATCAAGTCTTTGGAGTCACAGTATGGACTCATTTTTCACATAATTGCTTCCAATAAGGTAAAGGTCTGGTGTGACTTTCTGAAGTCACTTCTGAAATTTTTCATCATTCTTTCATAGTTCAAAGCAGTTGGATTTTGTGTAGCACAAGTTCAACATTTGCCCAACCCTCACCGATGCTCTTTTTGCTATATTCTGCAAACATATTACTGCAGCATGTCAGGGTGGCAGGCTGAAGCCCCAGAGCAGGGAACAAGAGAGACTAACTCTACCTAACCCTACCACACCACAGTTTGTGTTATTTTTCATGCAGACCTACTGCGTTCATTTGGATACTTCTAAACAAGTGTGATTTCCCTGTCTAGGGCTTTATAGCCAGCAAGCTAGGTCTATGCACCATAAAATCCTACACTGAAAGCAGGACCTTAAGTGAGTTAATCAAATGAGACAGAGGATGCCAAAACAGTTCAGTATATTTTACTGATCAGATTTTCAGACGCCTGCTTTATCAAAGAATTGGGACAGAGGACCACATGGAAAATCAGTTTTGCACCTGTAATCCACTATTTTCTGTGTTCGCTGTTGCCTTTTTTTTTTTTCCTTTTGACCTTTATATTCAGGACACTGCTCATTTAGAATAAACGTGCTTTCCCAGTCACACATTTGCTTGCTTCCGAAGAAACAGTTTTAGCAAGAGATTTTGAGATGAGGAAATTCTTTTCTTTTCTTCAATAACCAGTGATGAATTTTATAAAATTACAAGGCTGACTGTCTTGGTATAGAATAAAAATTAATTTACTCTGATGAATTTGTCATCAGACAAATTAGTGGGACCACTAATTTGTCATCTGTCATCTTTGCATATACATCTTTGGAGTAGAGACACAGAATAACAAAAGTTACTAGCAATTTTTTTTTTGCAACAGTGTTTTTTTATCTGGTTTTGTTAGTAAACCAAATACTTAGCAATGTTCTAGCATACCTGTCACTTGGCTGGTAATACCGTTAGACCAGCATTCAAATACACAGAAGCATAAAGTCCACATGAGCAGGTACAGGTGTCCTTCTGAAAGACCCCCTCACTTCCTTCTGCAGCTGAGTAAATAGGAATTTAAATGTACTAAATAAAGAGAAGAAATACTAACTAATGAGACGATAAGTGGCTCTAATTTTAGGCAGGTTTATGCACACAGGTTTTTAATAAACATAAATACATGAGTTTGAATGTTATTTTTACCCTGGTTTCCTAAGGAAATGAGATTCTATGACTGCATAACAAATTGGTGTTTGCCACCCCCCTGATCCTTCACTTCCAACCTGGCGTACAGCTTCTGAAGCTGTTAGCTTTTCATCTGAAGTTGACAAAGGGGGAAGAAATCTCCATGGTGTTAAAATGCTGCAACTACAGTGAAAATTAGCAGCCGGAAAGAGCAGAGCGCCTCATGTTCATATTTTCACTGTGAGAAATATGGCAGTATGAACTTGGCAGTTACCTGTTCTGTATGACCTGTCAGTTGTCCTATAAGTACTTGTATAATACGGCAGAATAGACATAATAGGGCAGAATAATTAGCCCTCACATCAGCCACAATATGTGCTTTCTCCCAGCTGGTTAAACAGAGGAGAAAGAAGAGCTGAAAATATGAAAAGAATTTGATGGGATATAGGGAGAAATAGAGGAAATGAAGGCATTTGAGGTGATTGGAAACAAAGTGGGGTAGAGAGCAGTAAGAGATGAGCCTGCACACTTGCACACCTTGAGGCAACCTGATGCCATCAGTTCCATACTCAAACCACAGCTTGATTTCACAACTTGACACCAGAGTGTTACACTGGTTCAACAGCTAACATGGACATACGGTATTCTGGTACTGACATAACAGAACGAGGTTTCGTTTTTACCTGGTCTGGGAATAAGCAACACCGGTATAAATATGCTTTCTCCAGAATTGATCCAAAGAGGAAAGGGCTGTGCTACTTAGTTGAAAGGACTATGTTTAAGACAATAAAGCTGTGTGTATGTGTAAGTCCTTTAGACACCTAAATCAGCGTTAGAAGTCACTGTACATATTTAGGTTGCCTTTAGAGAACATTATTTTATACATTACAAAACTAAAGAATTCTATCTAAATTAGAGCACTAACGTTAATAAGCACAGGTTAATGCTAAGTATAAGCAAACACAAAAGCTTAGCAGCTGTTTTACTACGTCATCCTTTTGTATCCATCCCAGATCAGGGTACTGAAAAAGAAATGATAATAAATGGTATCATCATTAAACATAATTGAGTAAATATTTCAACAGCATTTCCCGGAATTTTTAGATTTCAAAGCTATTATAAATTAATTAAGTTTCACTAGTACAGTCAGAAATCAGAACAGAGTCATCCTCATTCTGCACAAAATGAAATAAACTGTAGAGTGACAGTCAGCTGGGTTCTGTAGTATCAGCAAAGACTTATGAAGCATGTTTGCCCCTAAGCAGCACACAGACCATGTCTTGACATTTCTTGTCAAGAAACATGACCAAGGTTACAGTGAAAGTCTGTACTGAAGGTGGGAACAGAAACAAGACTTTGATTCATCCTTCTCCATCTGATAGTATAAAGAGTAAAATATTGTATCAGATCCACTGACTGTACATTAGAAAATTAGAGCAATAACAAAGAAAGAATAACCTTGTGGTTATGACACTGGACTTGAAATATTTTTGTCCAGTTCTTGGCTCTGCTACAACATCAAGCAAGTTATCAATTTTTTTCTGCTCAGTCGCTTATCCATAAAACAACAGAATTTCCTTTTTCTGTCTTGCTTGTTTGTGGCCAAATTGTTTTGGGAAACAGATTGTTTCTTGTTATATATTTGCACAAAACCTAGCACAGTGGGCCTTAGAAACAGATGTACTCTTGGGTGTCTACCCTAATGCAAACAATAATTATTTATATTCCATTTTTACCTATATCGTATTTTAGAATGTGTTCAGGACATTCTGTAAACCTTCTCACATTGCAGGTCTATACCAAAGAGCTGATGTGGGAAAAGCATGCCAGCAAAGCATTGAGAACGGACTTAAAAAATACCTCCTACCTGCACAGGTGTCTCCAGAGTGTAGATATGTTCCCCGCGCACGTTGTAGAACTTGACAAGTGCGCTTTTCAACAGGGAACCATTGCTGAGGTCAACTAGCTGGCTTTGCTTCTCCATGCCTGCTACTGCAAGTAGGTCTCCTTGTGTACACCACTGTACCACCACATCTGAAATCGCAAAGACAGTTTGCAATGATCACTGATTAGAATCAGTAGAAACAGCATTTCCAGATGCTGCAAAGTGGCCTGAACAGCTAAATCATGCTCTCAAAGGTTACTTAAGTACTTAGAAGCCTAAAGCCTTTCATCGAAATAGTAGCAAATATGCCCTCATACGCACTTCTAAGAATGACTCTTCATTTTGTAAATTGCAAAAAATGTCTAAAAACAAATTGTTTTTCTCTCTCTATGGTGAGCCTAGAATATAATCAGTGGTTGCTCCTAAGTACCTAAGTACAAGAATTTATTAGAGATGTTAAAACTGATGTGGAAGACCCTATACGCATCTTTGCGGTAAATAACTGGATTAAGTTAATACGCAGATAAATAACCTCACTGACTAGGAGAGCTGCAAAGAGTATTTTTCTGGAGAGGCCTACAGTGCAAAAAAGTAGCATATCTGGCAATGCCTCATGTTCACATTGGCTGTGAATATAACTTTTAGTACTGCTCAAACCAGAATTATATTTTAGTATAACACCAAACTAGAAAGACTTTTGGATTTTTATCCATAAATACAGATGGCCTCCATGACATAGATTTTCTTCTGACACGACTTCTGAAAGTCTGTTCATCTGTCTAGCAGATTGCCAGAAGCACACAGGGATTGCTTAGTCTCTCATATACATGGATATGAATATACATATCAGTTACTTCTCCTACAGGCACCTCATGATGAGGAACGCCCACAACTTAATTTGGGGATGCTAATTTCAAACCCTTATATCCCCCAGCTCTTTATCACACTGCAACAAGAGCACTAAACCAGTATTTTGTGTTTCTGCTTGTGTTTCAGACAGATTTGCATGTGCAAGGAATACTGAGCTACTCTTTAAACCTTTTTACTCTAAACCAGAGGCGAAAGGCAGCTATTTTGTGCTGAGACAAAGTGAAGGTAAAGACAAAACTTTTGTGCTCTGGGATGTTCAATCTGCCAAGAACCTTCTGAAGACATTTGTGGGCGAGAAGCTGTCTTCAAATGAAGAAGCAGGAGAGAAATGAGAGTTGGCAGGAAGGATCTCAAAATTGTTTCAAGTTGTCAACTTGTCATTTTCAGGGACTTTTATGTGCAATTTAAAATGGTTTGTATTATTTCAACTTTCTGGTATTTCTCATGGGAATTATGCTTCTGTGTACATATCAGAGGCAAGACGCATCCTCAACATAATTTTTAACATATAATTTTTATTATATATTTTTTATTATAATAATATGACCCTCAGGGGTCGGTATTGGGACCGGCACTGTTTAACATCTTTGTTAGTGACATGGACAGTGGGATTGAGTGCACCCTTAGCAAGTCTGTCAACAACACCAAGCTGTGTGTTGTGGTCAGTGCACTGGAGGGAAGGGATGCTATCCAAAGGCACCTTGACAGGCTTGAGAGGTGAGCCTGTGTGAACCTCATGAAGTTCAACAAGGCCAAGTACAAGGTCCTGCACCTGGATCGGGGCAATCCCAAGCACAAGCAGAGACTGGGTGGAGAATGGATTGAGAGCAGCCCTGAGGAGAAGGACTTTGGGGTGTTAGTTGATGAGAACCTCAACATGACCTGGCAATGTGTGCTTGCAAGTCAGAAGGCCAACCATATCCTGGGCTGCATCGAAAGAAGCATGATCAGCAGGATGAGGGAGGTGATTCTCCCTCTCTACTCCACTCTTGTGAGACTCCACCTGGAGTACTGCAACCTGCTGTAGCGACTCCAGGAGGGCCACAAAGACGATCAGAGGGCTGGAGCACATCTCCTGTGAAGACAGACTGAGAGAGTTGGGGTTGTTCAGCCTAGAGAAGGCACCGGGGAGACCTTATTGCGGTCTTTCAGTACCTGAAGGGGGCCTACAAGAAAGATGGAGAGGGACTTTTTACAAGGGCATGTAGTGATAGAACAAGGGGTAATGGCTTTAGATTAACAGAGGGTAGAGTTAGATTAGATATAAGGAAGAAATTCTTCACTATGAGGATGGTGAGGCACTGGAACAGGTTGCCCAGAGAAGTTTTGGATGCTCCCTCCCTGGCAGTGTTCAAGGCCAGGTTGGATAGGGCTTTGAGTAACCTGCCCATGGCAGGGGGGTTGGAAATAGATGATCTTTAAGGTCCCTTCCAACGCAAACCATTCTATGAGTTTATGAATTTTTCCACATCTAGGCACTGTATGCCTCTTTTTTCCTCTTAGTCCTCAGCCCTCTAAGTAATCTGCAATGGGATATATGCAACCTTCTCAGAGAGTATAACAATAGGCAGGATAGAAATCAGTGAGACAGGCTGATCAACTCCACTTTTGGTATTTGGATTCACTACACAACTACCAAAGTGAAAAAACAGTCTCCTTTGGATACATCTTCAAGTAATACTTTCAGTCGATTCCCGCACCAAGAGGAAGAAGAGTGATTACTGTGTCCAGCAGTTTTTTTCTCTCTCTCAAAACTCCTAGAATTAGGCTCCTGCAAAGGAAGTGAAGGGCTGGGTGTGGGCTGCCATATCCGCCTGGGACAGCATGGCTCTGCAGCATGCTTGCACTGTCAACGGGGTCTTCAATGATTATCGAACCTTGATGTAAAATAGCTCAACTGATAACCAGGTCTCAGCACAAACACAGACACCAGAAATCAGACGGAGGTTTCATCTAGGGTAACGGTCTGTAAGTGAATCAGTGGCTCAGAGCCATCCCTCAAAACTACTTGCCAGCCACTACAGGCATGCATATATCAGCAAACCTTGAACAGACAGCAGTCTAAATGTGCTATAGCTCTGCAGGTAGCAGATGCAGCTAACTAGTACAACTAGTAGATGCAGTTCAGCAGTTCTGCAGCTAGCAGTGTACTGAGAATCACTGAGTTAAAAAGCATAAAAAAAAAGAAAGGATGCAGCAACTGAACAGTTCAGGACCTCCACTAGAACTGATAAAGCTTCCAGGAGTGTTCAAGCTGGATGAAAAGAAGAACTTGTATTCGGAAATCAAATTCTCATCCAACAGCAAATGTTTTTCTGCATCAAGTTAATATGAATACTCCCAGTAAACTGACAGCTATGCAAACCTAGTAGAACAGCAAAGATATATTGGTAATGCTTGAAATATTTTTATAGTTGCCTGCTTTAAAAATACATTGAGTAGCCTACAGCAGCCCATAAAGACAAGGGCATCTGCTGCAGAGACCACAACACAATACTTACAGATTTCAAACAGAAACACATGAATTGAGACTCACACACAATACTGAAGACCATACATTCTCAGCAGAATACCAAGTGGCTGGAGCAGATGGAGACCCTAGGCTGGGTGGTTTTGCACATTCTTGCATGTGATAAAAACCAGTAAAATCACAGTCTCTTGAAAAACATTTTGATACAAAGATATAGAAAATGTGTACATCTGTATAAAATTATATGTAAAATACTTTCCACTGTACAATGCTTCCAAACAAGTGATATCCCAGTCACCTTTATCTGTCTCACTCCAGCAAGATGTTGTACATTCTTCGTCTACTGATGAAAACAATGTAGTCCCGTTTACAATTCATAAAAGTACTTCTACTCTGGCTTGCACATTAATATTTTGCTAGAGGAGGGTGACGTAATTATGGGATCCTTCTTCCATTAGTGAAAGTCAATAGGGAAAGAGAAACAGGAGAAACATCCTCAACAAGATAGAGCCCTGCAACTCTAAACAGGGGATTGCTTCTCCTACTGTTCCCAGCTGAAAGCTAGACTAGGTGACAATTGAAGGCGACTCCCTACCCTAATTACTGTAATACTGTAGAGATTCTGGGCAGACCTGTTGGTGGATATAATGACAGCTTCTCTAAATTTGTTTCAGTTTCCCAGACTTCAGGCATCCTTTTGTCTGAAGAAGTTTTCTGGGTCATAGGGTTGCTTCATGATGCTACTTTTTGCCAGCAATGCGCTTCTTGTGTTGGCACAGATGGAAGCAGGAATGGAAAAGAAACCTGAAAGGTGGTTCTTTTACCTCCTAGGACTACCCTACATAGTGGACCACCCAAAAATACTGGGCTGGCGTGTTAGCGCAACTTTTAACCAAAAATATCACACTGTTACAGAACAGCTAAGAGTCTGCTCCAACAGCTTAATTATTTTTTTTAACCTAATGTAAAACTAATTAACCTGTGGAGATGAAAAAGAATCAGTGGAACCTATATTTAAGTATGTGCTTATGTGCCGCAGTGAATTAAAATGTCTCTGCAGGCAGAGCACTGTAAATTGTACTGAGAGTGCTGGCAAGGAAGGGACTTTTCTGATAGGCAAGAACAGTAAAAATTTTGATGTGAATTAAAGATTTTACCTGGAACACTGACTGTACAAACATTCATGCACATCACTTAGCAAGATGTATAGAGTAATTAATCAGTGGAATTCTCTTTCTCTCGGAATAACTTGCCTCTTGATAATTAATAATTCTAACAAGTTTTCAAAATTTGTGGGAGTCAAAGCAGCATTGTGATTCATACCTGGTTACCAAAAGCATGGGATGAGACATTGTGAATTAAAGATGAAAAGGAAGTGTTATGTAGCAGAAGCATTCACACAAAGCAGCATAAACCTATTAGCATGTTCAGCTGAAAAACAGCAAACAGATCAATTGCTCTACAGAACTGCCAGAAAAACACGATCTCAAAAATGTAAATGTTTTTTCAAACACAGAAACTCTATCAGCCAAGCACTGGTCTTCCACCAGCAGGTGTCACTGCTGGAAGTGGCAATAACGGTGGCTGAGTGCTTCTGGGTTAGGAGAGACAACGGCAAAAACATAACGTACACACACATCTTTAAATATACAAGAAAAACAGAGCATAGCAAAGGGGTTAAATGGCTTCCTTTCGTACCTTTCAACCCTGAGCGGATGATAGTAGGAGACAAGTCATCATAATTGTTCATTAAACTGATGTCTCCCGACGTGAAACTGACAGTAAGTAGTGGCTTGGTGTTCTGCACGGGGACTGGATAGGCAGCTGGTCCATCTGCAAAAAGAAGGCTCCGGAGTGAGCAAAAGGCAAGCAACCAGAAGTAAGTAATCCAGGCTGAAATACACTGTACGTCAGCCTACTGCCATCAGGAGTGGTTCTAAGCCTCAAACTCAACCTGCTTATTGCTGCAATGTCTATGGGCAAAAGCAAAGCAGGTTTAGCTAGTTAGTCTGTCTGCTTTTGTGAAACCCCAATGTTCTTATTTTGTTAATTTTTACTGCAGTATATCCAAAGTGATTTATGCATATACTATTATGTATAACAGTGGTGGTTTTCAGTCATTCTCCATTGTCAACTCCCCAAAGTGTCCACAAATTGAAAACCAATGCTTTGGAAGGCTTCCTTGGGACCCAGGCTGAAAACCAGTGTAATAAACAATATAATCACATTGAAAGCTATTTGTCAGATACACTTTCTGCTTGGGCAAGTGCTGGGGACTCCTTCTGAAGTCACATAGAGACATTATAAGAATTTCTAAGAGAACATACTGACCTTTCACAAATTACTGTACTCTAAATGTTAAGAGCTAGGCAGCAGCATGAAAAGTTACTTGCCATCCTGCATAACAGGATCCAATGCCCTCACAGGTAGATATGAGCCCAAATGGAACACTTGGCTTTAAAAACCATTTCTGCAAAGTCTGCTCCTCTGGGCTTGTTTTTAGTATTCACTGAAATTCCCTTGTTCAATTACTTAATGACCAATATCATCTGTAGCACTTGCTGTTTAACACTTTTTGCTTACATGTTCTGACAGGAGATGCTGCGGGCCCATGATAAGGTGCCTCTCAAGGCCCAGCCAGCATCTTTTCAGTCAACAAAAATGGCACGGACAGTTGAGAGTGGTATTGCTTCCTTGTAAAAAAGCCGATCAAAAAGCACTTCGGAAAAAGGTGTCTAGTAATTAGCATCTCTGTGTGTATATAATTTGATAAGAAAAACCCATCAAACTTCCAGTCCTTCCTACACATCTGTGTGAGTCGAAGGTTTGTCACCTTTGAGAAGTTTATGCTGCATCTGCTCTAAAGAAAACACATCATGTTTGGGTAATCATTAAAATAGGCTTGTAGGCTTATAACAAGTCCACCCACCCCTGATTGACTCAGAAAAAGCTAGCACATTTGGATCATTTAAGTTCTCATCTGTGTACTCTGCATCTTCACCATCCTCCAACTGCAACCTCAGTATTTTAAAAAAGCAATGAAAAACCAATTTAATGTTGTTCCTTGTCTTGCTTTAGAAGCTTGCTAGGAAATGTGAAGTTTGTTTCTTTTCTTCTAAGGCAAGAAATCCCACCCAGTACAAAAAGTGAGGCATGAAAGCCAAAACAAAACTCAGTTTAAAAGATGCTAATATTTTACTAGATGATCACATTATCTTCTATCATTATTTTTTAAATACACAGGCTTACCATATTGACATATATACACATGTGATTCTGGAAAAGGTAGGTGTTTTGACTGAATCCAAATTAGAGCTAAAACTGCAAGAGTCCTCAATTCAGTGGTTCAGATCTGAGATGCAGATTCAGAATTATTGCTAGCTATTATGTATTTACATTTTTTCATTATACAATCACTGTTATGTTAGTCCTTAATTTAGTTCAAACTTTATACACTGGAATACAGAAACAGCTAACCTAGATCTTACAGACTAATCAACTGCATTAACAAAAAGAAGTATTAGCATTTTTTAAGAAAGAAGAATGGGGGTGAAAGGTTCAATGACCACATCCTACCCTGTACTATTCATGGATAACTAGGCCTCCTAAGTCTTTGCTATTGATGATTTCCAAAGAGTTTATAACGAAAACATTTCACCCAATGAGTTATAGTTACACTTAAGGGGAGGGAAAGATTTCTTCCTGACCCTCAAACTAGCAATGTGCTCTGAAGCACGGGAATTAGTGTCTCCAGACAGCTCCAGTCACCCTTCTTCTACCCTGTGTAATTGCAAGAAATGTTTTAATTTCCAATCCTTCTATGGCATTTATTGAGCTCTTTATGTCTGGACTATCAAGGATGAGACTATAATGATAAGCATTATCTCTGCTTCATAGGATTTCTTTAAAATTAAAGACGTAGTACTTTCCGCTATGTCTAGTACTGGTGTCTTTTCACACGAATCTGTATAACAATGCCTTAACTTTTGTGACTGCCCTCTGACCTACCTCCATATATATGTACCATTGCAATATCTCACATCTGCTTATCAGTGAAACCCGATATGCCCCTATCTAGTATTTTTCACTCACCCTCACTAAATACTTTGAGCTTTGTGCTGTTATCTCATTTGTGCAAACAGAGGCAGAGCAGCACAGATGAGGTATGACCTGCAGCAAGCCATGCAGTGTGGCTGGTGGCAGAGCTGGGGATGAACCCACTCCCCTGTACCAGCCCTCTTCTCCAGCTCCCACGCTTACTTCCACAGGAATGAATCATCTTCTAGCCTCTACCAGCTTGAAAACACGGCCATACTACTGTATCAGTACAGCTTGACTACTCCCTGGCATTTGAGATATCTTCATGAGCGCTTGTAAACATCCAACAGAAGGACATGCACACAACACTACCTTGCGGTGGGGAATAGTCGTCGGAGTCTGTGTCACTCTCGCTGCTGTCCTCCACCAGGAAGCTGGGGTAGTTCCAGGACATGCTGAGGATGCCATCTGACTCATGAAGGAGCACGTGGGCCAGCATTCGGCCATGGCAGTCCATGACAATAACTTGCCCATCAGCAGTGCCAAACAGCACCTGAAAATAACAGAACAGCCCTCAGACCCACCAAATGTCAGCCACTGGACCCTCCTTCAAACGCATTTTATAATTAACTAGCTATGCTGGAAATTAATTGAAAGCAAAGCAGACAGGGATGTGAAAACGTGCCACAATAGGACACCAAAGGTGTACAAAAAGATGTACATAAAGAACAAGCACCAGAGTCTAGAGGTAAGTTCCTAAAATCTCTGAGCAAGTCATGTTTCACGGTGTGGTGCATTTTCTTCAACTTAATATGAGCCATTACACTTTATTTGAGCTTAGCCATTACTACCACCAAGGTGAGCTGGCAGAAGGGCTACCACAGATTCTGCAGTATTCTTGGTTTATACAGAAACTTCTAAAATTGGTGGCAGAAACCAAGGTATTCATCATTCATAACAACATCAAAAGGCACAGATGACAAAAACATGGTCTTAGCAGAGATTTCGAACATTTTGTGAGAAACAAAAATCTGAATAGAGGAGGACAGGTTATTCAGTTGATGAGCTGAGAGCAGGTGGGAGAACGTCTTCCAAAAACAGAGGCAAAAAGCAATATGACCAGTACACTGGAAGTAGATTATTATAGCCCAAGAGGAAGGCAATATGTTACACATTCAGGAAGAGATGAAGAAGAGCGCCTACCCACCATTTCAAATACAAAATAGATTATGCAGAGCTTTTTCTTGCCCTTAAACTACACGTAGCCAATGCATACTGAATGAAGTCAGACTAACTGGAACCTACAATTCCTTTTTTATGAGCATTTTTCTGTCTTGAGGCTTTGAGCAAGTTAAAATCCCACATATTTGATGAATTTTAGAAAAATGTCAGGAAATAAGCATTAATAAATCCACAAAATGATAAATCATAGAATAAAATCAGAGAAAAATAGTATCATTAAGGTTGGAAAAGACCTCTAAGATCATCAAGTCCAACTGACAAGTCAACACCACCATGCTTCCTAATCCATGTCCCAAAGTGCCATGTCTACACATTTTTTGAACACCTCCAGGGATGGTGACTCCACCACCTCTCTGGGCAGCCTGTGCCAATGCCTGACCACTCTTCCAGTAAAGATATTTTTCCTAATATCCAACATAAACCTCCCCTGATGTAGCTTGAGGCTACATCTTATCACTAGTCTTATCACTAGTAACCTGGGAGAAGAGACCAACACCCACCTCACTACAACCTCCTTTCAGGTAGTTGTAGAGAGCAAGAAGGTCTCCCCTCAGCCTCCTCTTCTCCACACTAAACTACACCAGTTCCCTCAGCCGCTCCTCGTAAGACTGGTGCTCCAGACCCTTCACCAGCTTCATTGCCCTTCTCTGGACATGCTCCAACAACTCAATGTCCTTCTGGTACTGTGGAGCCCCAAACTGAACACCATATTTGAGGTGCGGCCTCACCAGTGCCGAGTACTGGGGCACGATCGCTTCCCTACTCCTGCTGGCCACACTATTCCTGATACAAGCCAGGATGCTGTTGGCCTTCTTGGCCACCTGGGCACACTGCTGGCTCACGTTCATCCGGCTGCCAACCAGCACGCCCAGGTCCCTCTCCACTGGGCACCTTTCCAGCCACCCTTCCCCAAGCCTGTAGCATTGCATGGGGTTGTTGTTACCCAAGTGCAGGACCTGGTACTCGGCCTTGTTAAACGTCATGCAATTGGCCTCGGCGCATCGATCCAGCCTGTCCAGATCCCGCTGTAGAGCCTTCCTGCTCTCGAGCATATCAACATTCGTCCAATTTGGTGTCAGCTGCACACTTAGTGAGGGTGCACTCAATCCCCTCCTCCAGATCATTGATAAAGATATTAAACAAGACTGGCCCCAAAACTGAGCCCTGGGGAACCCCACTTGTGAACGGCCACCAACTGGATTTAACTCCATTCACCACCACTTTTTAGGCCCAGCCATACAGCCAGTTTATATCCAATGAAGAATATGCCTGTACAAGCCATGAGCAGCCAGTTTCTCCACAAGAATGCTGTGAGAAACGGTGTCAAAGGCTTCACTAAAGTTTAGGTAGACAACATCCACAGCCTCTCCCTCATCCACTAGGCAGGTCACCTGGTCATAGAAGGAGATCAGTTTGGTCAGGCCCGATCTGCCTTTCATGAAGCCATGCTGGCTGGGCCTGATCCCCTGGTTGTCCTGCACATGCCTGGTGAGTGCTCTCAAGATAAGCCATTCCATAACCTTCCCCGGTACTGAGGTCAGGCTGACAGGTCTGTAGTTCCCTGGATCCTCCTTTGGCCCTTTTTGTAGATGGGCATCACATTGACAAGCCTCCAATCGTCTGGGACCTCCCCTGTTAACCAGGACTGCTGATAAATGATGGAGAGTGGCTTGGCAAGCTCCTCCGCCAGCTCCCTCAGCACTCTCGGGTGGATCCCATCCGGCCCCATAGACTTGTGAGTGTCCAGGTGGTGCAGCAGGTCATAAACTGCTTCCTCCTGGATTATGGGGGTTTTATTCTGCTCCCTGTCCCTGCCTTCCAACTCAGGGGGCTGAATACCCTGGGGGTAGCTGGTCTGACTATTAAGGACTGAGGCAAAGGAGGCATTAAGTACCTCAGCTTTTTCCTCATCCTCGGTGGCAGTGATCCCTCCCACATCCAAGACAGGTTGAAGATTCTCCTTGGCTTTTTTTGTTGTTAATACATTTGTAAAAACATTTTTTGTTATCTCTCACAACAGTGGCCAGACTGAGTTCTCAGTGGGCTTTTGCCTTTCTAATTTTCAATCTGCATGACCTAACAAGATCCCTGTACTCTTCTGGAGTTGCCTGCTCCTTATTCCAAAAGTGGTAAACTCTCATTTTTTTCCTGAGTCCCAGCAAAAGCTCACTCTTCAGCCAGGCTGGTCGTCTTCCCCACCAGTTCATCTTACGGCAGACGGGTCAGCCTGCTCCTGTGCCCTTAAGACTTCCATCTTGAACAATGCCCAGCTTTCCTGGACCCCTCTGACCTTCAGGACTGTCTCCCAGGGGACTCTCTCATTAGCTAAGGCTGCTGCTGCTATCACGTAATTCCATATGAGGCAACTATGTTTTAAAGCAAGTTTAAAGGCACTCATCATCTTGAAAACTAGCCAGCATTAAAAATGACGCTAAAAGGAAGGGCAAATCTTATACTTCCCCTTCAAATCTGCCAGCTATTACTGGTGCGTGTAAATTTAAGATTCTAACAATTATATGCCCAGATCAAAAATTCATCTAGCCTTGCATCTTATCTCCAACAGTGGTCAAGTGTTTGGGGAAGAGTAAAAGTACAGGATGCACTAAACAGGCACCTACCTCCCCTGCACACTCATGTAGCTTTCAGCAAAAAACACAGCCTCTTCTTTGAGAACTGATAATTTCACTTGGTAACCTTTACCTCTTAACACTGAAAGAAATATAGAATAATTGTTCCCTACTTACATTCGCAACATTGGTCACAATTTTATAGACCTCTAGTGTCTAATCCCTTCACTGAAGAATTGTAGCCTACTTAGGATCTTCCTGTACAGCTGCTGTTCAAAGCCTCCAGTCACCCTTGTTGACCTCTGCTGTCAGAGGTCTTGCTTTCTACCTTCCTTCTGAGATGTCCTGCCAGACTTACAGCATGCAAACTGTGTATTGTATCAGACTTATGCAATAGTACTTACCTAGGAAGCAATTGTCATGGTTGCACTTTTGAAAGTTTCAGAAAGGGAGCACGGCTTCAAATGTCTCAGTTAAAAAACAAAAAAGGTACTAACATTTTTTCTATGATCAAGGTGATGATCAGGAAACAGAGAAGACTGTAAACTAGAATAGCAGTTTAACAGAAGAACTCCAGTGAAGTCATCAACATTGTAAGAAAATCAATGGAGCTGTTTCACATTATCAGAAGCAATGAAAAAACAGTACCTGGCTGTCTTAACTGTAATCATTACATGTTACAAATATTTTTGTGTTAAATAGTTGCTGGGTTAAAACAGCAGCTATAGTTTGCTACAAGCCTCAGATTACTATTCTTAGATAAGAAAGCAAGGACCCGACCTTTGCTCATCTCACACTCCCTTCCCTTGTGGTCCTTTATTCTACTATTCTTCCACTTGTATCATCCCATCTCCTTTCACACTGTTCATTATTTCAATTGTTTTTACACGCAGAGTCCGTGCACAGCCACTTTCACTATCTGCTTTCAGAACATAACCACTGTCTTTCAGCTCTCTACAGAACAACTTCTACAAAGCTGAAATCCTACCAGTTGTCATTGTTAGCTTCTCACACCACTTTCAGCCTACTCTATAGATTAGTTTTTTACCAGTCTCCTAGGAGTTTTATAACTGCAAAATACCCAGACAGAGGAGGTGAAACTCTCTGTTGTTTCTGAAAACAGCAGTATAAGAGTTCTGCCTCCTAAAAGCCAGTAGAAACACTTTATAACTGGGTAGGAACAAAATGTTGGGATTCATCATCCAGAGTTCAGTTTCATCTCAGTCTAAAACTAATTCTTTCAAGTAGCACTGCCCCCAATTCATTTAAAATTACAAAGTCCTACTGTAATTTCCAGTTCAGATCAGAACAGCTGCATGTGGGCATCTTAATTCTTGCACTGGAACCTGAGAGTGCTCTTTAGCAACCCAGAAATGTCAGAGGGCACTCTTCATCTCTTTAGCCAGGCTATAGGTTTCAAGGAGCAGCTCTAAGTTTCGGGGTTATTGTAGCAATACAACCTTTAAGATGAAAGCATTTATCAGGCTGATAGTCCCGCTGGCTGAACTCCTGCTGAAGCTATAAAAATGTCTAATGGTGTTATCATCCGTAACATTACTCAAGTTATAAATGCCACACTCAAGCTACTTATGTCAGATGAATAAAATTCTCTTGACCTTCAGAAAAAAGGTTGAGCCACAGGGTACTCCTTCTGAAGGATCCAATGGAGAAATTAAAAGGCTGTACTGTAGCTGCCTAAACTCATATTTTTCAGGTATTTGCAGATCTAGGACATCTGTGGGAATGTTGGAAAAAGGTAGAAACAAGTTATTGTGGTTTGTTAACCCTTGAATACAAAAGCTAAATGATAATAATAGTAATTAAAAAAATCCCAAGTACTTATATCGAAGTGGTTCTTTGGCTCCTTGTTCTACTCTTCTTATCACTTTCCCTTTCATACTGTTCATTATTTCAACTGTTTTTACATACATTACCACTTGCAGAATTGTATTTGTAGAATTATACACAATCTGATAATAAAAAACCTAAAATCACGCAATACATTCAAAGTATGAGTCAGTTACACAACGTAAGTGCATTATTTCTTTACAAAACGTATCAAACATAATAAAACCTGCACTACAGTGAAGCTGTAGCTGATTAAAGGTCATACAAACGCAGAGCAGTCTCCAGTGGAGCCCTGATGCTGTATGCTTTGAAGGGAAAACGCTGATAAACAGCATTGGGATAATTCACACACAGTTTTCTAAGTGTACCAAGAGCTGAAAGTTGGGTTCAGCCCTGAAACCCAACCTTGGGGTGACTGTTACTTATTATAACAAATCCAAATACCTGAAAAACACCCTTCTCTGAAATGTGCTGACCTTTTAGCCTCTGTGGTAACTTGTGATGAGTTTCACAAGGTAGTTTTGGTAAATAAAAAGGTTTTTCATCACTTTTTAAACTATTATCCATGAAATTCAAGACTGCAGTCCCTTTAAATGCCCCAGATTTCAGAAAGCCTTCAATTTTGTCTGAAATGTGCCAATTCCTGAAAGACATGTGGTAATCAAAAGATGGGGTATTTTGCTCTGAAGTTAATTTTTTCACAAAGAAATGAACACTAGAACAGCCAAGAACCTAAAAAATTCAGCCCAAGAGGAACGACTTGACCTTGTTCAGTGATTTCACTACATGTGGATCTGTTGTGCTGAACTGTTGCTATTACTGTAAGATCTGTTGTGATGACATTATGTGTCTGGACCAGATACAGTACTAGCAGAAAATGGTTCGGCAGCACTGAGATCAACAGAGCTAAAACGGAGTAGCCACAGACCTGGCACACTGAAGGTCCAGCTCAGGAGGCCCACTACTACACAAGAGAACTGTAATTCTTTAACAGTGATGTTATTTTTGCACAAAATATATTTTGTTGCTATTTAATTTGGTTTATTGTATGCAAATTGAGGTCACAAACAGTAAGAATTTTCAAGCTTTATGTTAATTTGAATACACTAGCCCAGTAGGAAAGGGGGAGATCCCACCATCTCACCACATCTCATAAGCAGTAGCTGAGAAAAGTCTATAAATCACAATGATTTCATGAAGTCAATGAAGCTGTGCTGACTTAGACCTGCAGGGAACCTACCTACTGCCCATTCTTACTTCCTAGCCTGTCTTCATTGTCCAAGAAGCTTTCCAGAACTACAGTCACTTTGACTTTTATAATAACCAAGGATAATCCAATCCCAGCAATAATATATTCAGTGACTTGATGTATATATGATGGGCAGCAGAAAGGATTATTCCCAGACTGAGGTTTTCATTGTACAAACTGAATGGTCAACACTGTTGCAAATAGATATTGGTAAAATAAGACATTTCCTTCATGACATTTAGTAGAAACCTGAAGGCTTCTAATGTTGCCGATTAAGCAAAACTCCCAGGAAATCTCATCAATACATTTTTGGAACACGCGCTGTCATTCTGTATCAGAGCAATGGCTGAGCCTTTGATTGAAGCTCAAGTTGAAGTATTAGAAGCTGGACTTAACTTTAGCTACTACAAGCTACTGGAGATTGCTTCAGGATAGCACTGTTAAAGTGAGAGATTCCAGTATTGTGATGCCAGGAGGTTGGAAAAGGAACGTCTGCTTTACTCCTGTTGGCCCAGGATTTTTAAAAGAACCCCTTTGACTTGCTACAAAGAATGTACATCTGATGGCTGAGGGAAGCAGAACAACTCACAGACTCAGCTAATTAAAACAGCATCGAAAATTAATCTAGTAGACTCCATCCTAGTATAATTTGATTATTTAAAAACCAAAATTTTCACAGAAACACAGAACCTGTGTTGCTGGACTATTCAAGGTGCGTTAACAGATGGCATTTAAATTCCTGAATACACTGAAATGTTCTGAAAATTAATGTCATCTGTCATGAAATATCAGGTGGCCTCATCTTCCCTAAGCTGTGTCCCTCAGGGGTCCATACTGAAACCGGTACTATTTAATATCTTCATCAATGACATCGACAGCGGGATGGTGTCAGCCCTCAGCAAGTTTGCAGGTGTCACCAAGCTGAGTGGTGCAGTTGACACACCAGGATGGGATATCATCCAGGGAGACCTGGACAAGCTGGAGAGGTGGGCCTGTGAGAACCTCATGAGGAAAAACAAGGCCAAGTGCAAGGTCCTGCACCTGGGTCGGAGTAACCCCTGATATCAATACAGGCTGGGGAATGAAGAGATTGAGAGCAGCCCTGTGGAGGACTTGGGGCTTCTGGTGGACGAAAAGCTGGACATGAGCCAGCAGTGTGCGCTCGCAGCCCAGAAGGCCAACCATATCCTGGGCTGCATCAAAAGAAGCTTAGCCAGCAGGTCGAGGGAGGTGATTCTGCCCCTCTACTCTGCACTGGTGAGACCCCACCTGGAGCGCTGCATCCAGCTCCGGAGCCCTCAGCACAAGAAGGACATGGACCTATTGGAGCAGGTCCAGAGGAGGGCCGCAAAAATGATCAGAGGGCTGAAGCACCTCTCCTAGGAGGACAGGTTGAGAGAGTTGGGGTTGTTCAGCCTGGTGAAGAAAAGGCTGTGGGGAGACCTTCTCGTGGACTTCCAGTACTTAAAGGGGGACTATAGGTCCTGTTGTGACAGGACAAGGGGTAATGGTTTTAAACTAAAGGAGGGTAGATTTAGACTGGATATAGGGAAAAAATTTTTTACTATGAGGGTGGTGAAGCACTGGAACAGGTTGCCCAGAGAGCTGGTGGATGCCGCATCCCTAGAAACATTCAAGGTCAGGTTGGACGGGGCTCTGAGCTACCCGATCTAGTTGAAGAGTCCCTGCTCACTGCAGGGGGGTTGGGCTAGATGGCCTCTAGAAGTCCCTTCCAACCCAAACCATTGTATGATTCTAAGTTGCCAGCTTTACGGTAATTCCACTGAACAATTTCTTGAGTTATAGCTCTTCCTTCTCCCATAGGATAGATGGCAGCTAGATGGACAAAGTGACCACATGAAGTTTTTCCAGGAAACGACTGATCACATTAGAAAAAGGCAAACGGCTAAACGTGTCCTAGACATTGCTTACTGGACCAGTACAGCAAATGGAGCTCTATTGAACTTGAAGTTCTCAAGCCTTCTACAGCCCTAAGTAATGCAAATGACATATATAACCTCTAAACGTTGTTATCTCACAACAGTTAATATTTGCAACAACAGTAAGTATTTTAACAAAAAAAAAAATTAAAACATATAGGGTGACATAAAGGCAAACCCACTGTTCCCATTTCTCATAGCGAATTGACTACTTAGTCTTCCCCTTTGCAGACTGATTCCTGGCCAGTTCTTCTCTCGGCACTGCTAAGCTATCCAAACACAGTAAGTAAAATACGTATTGTTATAATTTGCTGGCATTTCTACACCTGCCAAATCATTCATGCAGAGGCTATATCCCCACTACGCCAAAGCACACACGCAGGTATTTCTGTCAGGAAATCCTAAGGGAGGCCTGTTTGCATTGGAACTTGTTGACTTTTTCAGAACTAAATACATCATGACAGCTATTCTTTTCTAGCCATCGCTTTTAATGACACATGCAAAGACTTCTGAGAGACTAGAGTCGTGATCTCCCTCTGGAAGAAACATCTTACCTAGGTCTTTTCAGACCAGTTTACAGGTATTTTCTGATTCCATGTTCAATTTTTACTTTAACCAGATGCAAAGTGCAGATGTAAACCTTATATGCACATTTCTTGGGTACTCTTAAAACCTCTTCTAAATGTATTGCAGGAGAATAGTGCTGCCTTTCAAGACTTAGAACAGAGACATGATTATTTCTGCTAGCAGCTAAGTTAGTTCATATTCAAGATCCTTCCTAATCTTTGATGTACTAGTTGGACAGAGGAACTTGCTGCATTTCAAACTAACATGTTCCAGGACCCCCTTTTAATTTCCTCAGATTCAGTGAGGAGTCTCTCAACAGTGAAGTAGTAGCCCAGGGCAGAAATCTCACCAGCATCTTGTGACCAAGTAAACCATGAATGACCTCATAAAAAATGAAGCTTTTGGGTTTTAACATTCTCCAGGGTTGTTTTTCCAAAGTCTGGAGGATTCCTCTTCCACCTACCCACTTTGCAAACCGTACCTTGCTCTTCCAGCATTTTGCTTTTCACCATTTCTGCTCCTTTTCTGTCTGGCACATGTCTTGCAGTACGAAAGATGCCACCCTGGGCACCTCTGCATATTCAGCCGCTGCATCCAATTCTGTTTCTTGGACATTCCCCTTTTTGAAGTTTAGGCCTGTCTTTATGCTTCTTCCTTCAGCCTCCTCCCCCATCTGCTCCCAAAGGAAAAAAGTCAGCACTGTACCTCAGAAATTACATTCTGCAAGAATGCTAATAAGGCCAACTGCGTTTGCATTGTCAGAATCACACAATCACAGAATGGTAGCGGTTGGAAGAGACGTCTGGAGATCATCTTGTCCAACCCCCCTGCTTGAGCAGGCACACCCAGAGCAGGGGGCACAGGACTGTGTCCAGGTGGGTTTTGAATGTCTCCAGGGAAGGAGACTTCACAGCCTCCCTGGGCAGCCTGTGCCACTGCTCTGTCACCCTCACAGGAAAGAAGTTTTTTTCTCATATTGAGGTGGAACTTCCTGTGTTCCAGCTTGTGCCCATTGTCCCTTGTCCTGTCATTGGGAATTAATGAAAAGAGTCCAGTCCCATCCTCTTGACACCGCCCTTCAGATATTTATAAGTATTGATAAGATCCCCCCTCAGTCTTCTCCAGGCTGAACAAACCCAGGGCGCTCAGCCTTTCCTCATAAAGGAGATGCTCCAGCCCCCTGATCATCTTGGTAGCTCTCCTCTGGGCTTGCTCGAGCAGTTCCCTGTCCTTAAACTGGGGGACCCAAAAATGGACACAGTACTCCAGATGTGGTCTCATTAGGGCAGAGTAGACGGGGCGGATAACCTCCCTTGACCTGCTGGCCACACTCCTTTTTATGCAGCCCAGGATGCTGTTGGCCTTCTTGGCCACAAGGGCACAGTGCTGGCTCACAGTCAGCTTGCTGTCCACCAGCACTTCCAGGTCCTTCTCAACAGAGCCACTTTCCAGTAGGTCAGCCCCCAACCCGTACTGGTGCATGGGGTTGTTCCTTCCCAGGTGCAGGACCTTGCGCTTGCTTTTGTTGAATGCCATCAGGTGCCCCTCGGCTCAGCCTTCCAGCCTGTCCAGGTCTTGCTGAAGGGCATCACAGCCTCCTGGTGTATCAGCCACTCCTCCCAGCTTGGTATCGTCAGTGAACTTGCTGAGGTTACACTCTATCCCTTCATCCAGGTTACTGATGAATATATTGAACAGGACTGGACCCAGCACAGACCCCTGGGGAACACCACTAGTTACGGGCCTCCAGCCAGACTCTGCCCCATTGATCATGACCCTCTGAGCTCTGTTTTTCAGCCAGTTCTCAATCCACCTCACTGTCCACTCATCTAACCCACACTTCCTTAGCTTGCCTATGAGGATGCTATGGGAGACAGTGTCAAATGCCTTACTGAAGTCAAGACAGACAACACCCACTGCTCTCCCTTCGATGACCCAGCCAGTCACACGATTGTAGAAGGCTATCAGGTTGGTCAAGCATGATCTTCCCTTGGTGAATCCATGTTGACTACTTCTGATAACCTTCTTTTCCTCTACATGCCTAGAGATGACCTCTAGGATGAACTGCTCCACCACCTTTCTGAGGATGGAGGTGAGGCTGACCGGCCTGTAGTTTCCTGGGTCCTCCTTCTTGCCCTCTTTGAAGATTGGAGTGACATTTGCTTTCCTTCAGTCCTCGGCCACCTCTCCTGTCCTCCATGACCTTTCAAAGATGATGGAGAGTGGCTTGGCAAGAACATCCGCCAGCTCCTTCAGCACTGTGGGTGCATCCCATTGGGTCCCATGGATTTGTGAGGATCCAGTTTGCCTAGGTGATCTCTTGACCCAATCCTCCCCAACCAAAGGGAAGTTCTCCCTTCTCCAGATTTTCTCTCTCTCCTCTGGGGGCTGAGATGCCTGAGGGCCAGACTTAGCAGTAAAGACTGAAGCAAAGAAAGCATTCAGTAACTCCGCCTTCTCTGCATCCTGCGTCACCAGGGCCCCTTCCTTGTTCAGCAGTGGGCCCACCGCATCCCCAGTCTTCCTTTTACTGCTGATGCATTTGAAGAAGCCCTTCTTGTTATCCTTGACATCCCTTGCCAAATTTAATTCCAAGTGGGCCTTGGCCTTCCTTGTTGCATCTCTGCACACCCTGACAGCATTCCTATATTCCTCCCAAGCGGCCAGTCCCTTTTTCCACATACTGTGAACCTCCTTCTTCCATCTGAGTTTCTCTAGAAGCTCTTTGGTCATCCATGCAGGTCTCCAGGCTCCTCTGCTTGACTTCTTCCTCCTAGGAATGCACCAATCTTGAGCTTGGAGGAAGTGGTCCTTGAATACTGTCCAGCTCTCTTGGACCCCCCTGCCTTCTAGAGCCCTAACCCATGGGATTCCTCCAAGCAGGTCTTTGAAGAGACCAAAGTTGGCTCTCTTGAAGTCCAAGGTTGTAATCCTACTTGTTTCCCTGCTGCTACCATGCAGGATCCTGAACTCCACCATCTTATGGTCACTGCAGCCAAGGCTACCCCCAACTCTCACATCCTCAACCTGCTTTTCCTTGTTATAAGGTCGAGCAGCACATCTTGCCTCATTGGCTCCTCCACCACCTGTATCAAAAAGTTGTCCTCGATGCTCTGGAGGAACCTGCTGGATCATGCATGTCTTGCTGTGTTGGTTTTCCAGCAAATATCAGGATGGTTGAAGTCCCCCAAGAGGACCATGGCCTGCGATTGTGAGGCTACTTCCGTCTGTCTGTAGAAGGCTTCATCAACTACCTCTTCCTGATCAGGTGGCCTGTCATAAATGTCCACAACAGTGTCACCCATATTTGCCTACCCCTTAATTTTTACCCACAAGCTCTCAACTTCTCTTCTTCCACTCCAAGGCAGAACTCCATGTATTCCAGTTGCTCCCTCACATAAAGAGCAACTACCCCACCTCGTCTTGCTGGCCTGTCTTTCCTGAAGATGCTGAGCAGTTCAAGGAAGCTGAGTTAGTTCTGTTCACCCTGATTTAGCCATCCGGACAAACATCAGTATTCATGATAGGAACAGCCTTCACAGTTGTCACCATAATGGCATCACACTAATAGAAATAAATCTGTTTTGCTGATCCAAAATTCACTGAACTATAAACTGATTAATA
This sequence comes from Phalacrocorax aristotelis, assembly GCF_949628215.1. Lineage (NCBI taxonomy): Eukaryota > Metazoa > Chordata > Aves > Suliformes > Phalacrocoracidae > Phalacrocorax > Phalacrocorax aristotelis. The sequence continues at coordinate 67,809,834 of NC_134278.1, forward strand.
TACAAAATGATGGATCAACCTTCTATTTACGCAGGTAGGCTTAGTAACATAGGAAATACTTGGAAAATTATTGCCTGTATATATTTTCGTTCATTAGCCTAACAAAAAAATGCCAGTCTTGCAAAGGTTGAGTTACATTTGTAGCCCATTTAGTTATGGTATTAGCACTTTGCATTCCTTGGGCTCTTCTTGTTTACTGTTTCCCCATCACAAAGCAGGAGACAATGCAGCAGCCACTTCTTAGGATACATTAAAAAGTGAAAGTTTTTTTTTTCTCAGTGTGGTATTTCTGGCTTTTCTTCTTTTTATCTCAAAATGCAGAGAGAAAGAAAGAGAACCAGAGAGAGGAAGACAGCTGCTCTCCTGCTGAATACTTTTTACTTCCATTAAAAATTCAGTTGCTGTAAAATGATTTCTTGAACCAACACAAAAAGAGACATCACCACAATTCACACACAAGCTTGGAGGGAAAGCACTAGGTTTTCTTTGACTGTCTTTATGTCTGTAAAAACTAAGAAGAGCTTTTGTTTCCTTTGGACAAGAGGAGTTACCGGCCCCACACAGGGAAGATACACCACGAGATCATCCAGCTAACTGCATATATACACAGCAGTGAAATTCTCATTTGAGACCATTAACACTTTCAAAAGCAGCAGTAGTCCAGTTACCTACTTTCAGGCTTGTTCCTTCTCTCTCCTACAAAGTCCATAGGGTCTAGATAACTATTACAAAGCCCTCAAATGAGAAGACAAAGTGAATACACTGGAGATCCTGGTGACAAATCCATTTAATAAATATTTAAATACTAAAATATTTCTCTCTAAAATAGTATAACATAGGTGAATGACTGTAAATTAGTTACAGCCTTGCACACTGTTTCAGGAGTCAAAAATGTAAGTAGTCTCAAAATCAGGATTTCAAGCTATAAAAAGACTCTGGACATGTGGGGATAGAAGCAATTGTCCAGGCAAAGACAATGTTATTTGAAAGCAATCTGGCAAATGACAGAAAGACTGATTAGTACATGTCCCTGTAATTACACCTGGACTAATTTTGACTTGTGTTTTTCCATTTCTATATTCTTTCTTGACTCCTGAGACATTTTTCTGGAAAGCCTCCTATAACAATTAGAGTTTTAAGTGAAAAGAGTTGCCCTTCTATATAATGTTTCTGAATTAACAATATGCCTCAGTTTACTTTCAATGTGGAAAAGAATTGTGGTTTTTTTTTTTAAAAAAAGCTTGTGTCTGGTTTCAAATCACAGTCAAAGTAGAATGCAAAATGATCAAAATGCCAGCAGCTGGAACACCTTCTACAGAACATCTTCTGTAGCTTTTAACATGGACAGGACTCTGAGCCTGGACCACTAAGCTCCCGCAGCAGAAGTACTCTGGAATGCTCTTCAAGCAGCACCGTTTTCTGTTTTCTCAATAAACTCTGCCAGGAAACTGCACACCTGTCTATGAAAACATGTAATTCTTCATATATATCCAATTATATATAGCAACAAAACCAGCTATTTGGTACTGTTAGGTGGGAAAATGCAATTAGTTTTACCAACAACCACTCAATCAGGCAAAGAAGTCAACTGATACATTTGGCAGTCTTCTGCATTGTTCCCAAGCCAGGTTTTAGTTATTTCCTAAAAGATATGTTGACTGCTGAAGCTAAAATTTCATTCAGAGTTTTAGAAGTCTGAGAGTTTCTGCTGGGGTTTTGTGGTTTCATTTTTTTTTCCTACTTGAAAATGGTATTACTTAGCAACAAGGATTGCACTCTCAGCCAGTGAGAATGCAATACAAAGCAGTTTAGAAGCAATGTCCTTGCTGTTTTGAATTTCATAATACAAAATCAAAGAGCCCCTGGGTTAAGCTATATGCTAATGGAAACCAGCCTCTTAATTTCTTCATTCTCCTTCTAGGTCCTGGGTGCTGGCAGAGATGGGTAACTCACCATGATCAGGAAATTAAGTAGAGTGGGTGAGGTCAAGTATAACTTCGTCAACATGAAGACAGGCTGAGTAATACACTGTTACTGAAATGAGGCATCGAAAAAGAATGACTATCCTCCCCAAAGCAAGGAAAGCAGGGAAAGATTAATCCCTTTTCAGCTGATGGAGTTGCCAACAATCCCTCAACATCTGAACACTGACAAGAAACTGCCTCCTGGATACAGAGCAGAGAGCTCAAGTTGAATCCATGCAGGATGAAACACTGATGGGAAAGGTTTTCGAGAATAAAGAGATACTGCTCCCACTTTCCACTGGCATACTATCTCTTTTTGTCAAATCAATGGAACGACCATGTGATATCACTTTCCAAAAATATCACCTTTCTTCTCCAATCTACTATGAAACTTGGCCTTGTGTTCCCAGAGAAGACCTAATGCAGAAATCCACAGATCTCCTCTTTCTCATTAAATCACACTAATCCTCCTTGCCTGCACCAAGGTTTCAGACTATTCACAGGCTTGAACACGTCTGACCCAAGTTCAAGACCCCATTTGGCTCCTGGTCCTCTTACTAACTTCCAAAAAATCAACAGATCAAGGCCCAGTGATAATAAAGTTTAAATTAACCACTCTGGCAGCTACATTTCTTTTGAACTGAAAAGGCCACAAAACCCTGGATGAACCAAAGGGGTCCTGGGGCCGAAGCGTTCTCAGCCAAGTGGCTCTGGCAATGGTGTAACACAGACTGTTCCTGAAAAAAATGCTGTAAAACCTTCACAGTTTGGAGAGTTTTTCCCCTGTAAGAACTGTACTTCCATTCACATGCCCTCCCCAATCAACTCAAAATCTAAACGAACAAATCAAAGCAATTTTCCTACCTTATATATGATGACTTCTTAGAAAAAGAGCGGCTTCCTGCAGGAGGTGCCATTTTTTCTCTGTACTGCCTCAAAAGTAGCATACGTATGTGCTTCTACTTTGCACAGGTGCACTGCAAATCCTCGTTATTACTATTTGACCCACAGCATGACACAGTGCTTTTCAGAAACACAGTTTCAAATAAGTACTCCCTGTCCCAAAGAACTAAAGACTTCAGGCTGTATGAGCACATCTTTCTGTAAAAGTGCCAGCAAGGTGATAGGAGAGGCAAATGACTTCTTTATTCCTGCCATTTCCCACACAGAGACTGGCTGTGTTTCTATCTGCACATGTCTTTAGTTTGCTGACTCAAACACCAATGCTCCAAAAATGTACTTGGTATAAAAATGCTAAGTGGACACATTAACTGAATAGCACAAGACTTTAGCTCTCCCTCCATCTCTGGTTTGTCACTGTCATTGACATCCTTTCTTTCCTGAGGGAGGGGAAGATGTGGTAGAGTGCACAGAGTTTAACAAACCCCAGATTCTGGTCAACTAAAACAAGAATATTGTGACCTATCTGAGAGTCACATCAGATCATGGTAAAGAATTACAGGACACACTGTTCAGGGTGACCCAAACATCCTAGTACACTGTGCATCCAAGGCAATGCAGAAACCCATTCAGCCATTCACTTTTCACAGTAGCAAACATTAAATACCCTGTCTACAAGGATGAGCAAAACATTAAAACAGTTGTAATCTTCCTTTCAGACAGAGTCATTAAAGGCAAAATTTCTGTGCAAGACTCATCTGAAACAGTGTTGACATGAAACATTGCAGGAGTTACTGAGAAAAAATGAGCCATTATGCTGTCAGCACATAAACATCCCCCATCTTACAGCCCTCATGACTAGAACAAATAGCACCATCTCGTCAGCTCTCTCAGTGTCTCGCCACTACAGGCTGGATGAAGAGCATCAAGGGAAAGATTAGGCAAGGCACAGATGAAGCAAGTGGGAAGAAGAAAGCACACTGAAGCATCACCTTGTTGCTCCGCTCCTTCAATTACCCACTCAGTAACTGTGCAGTATCAACTGGGGTTTCTGGCAGGAAAAGCCTTGTCTAGGATAAACCCACAGAGAGATGCCACAGCTCCCAAAGCTGTAGATGAACCCCAGAGGCTCCGACGAGAACATACTACTTCTCTATCCTCCCCAAAACTCAAGGCAAAGCCTATAAAGTCTTCATCTGAGTACTGATATCTGCAGTGTAGCTGCTCATTGCTAGGTAGAAAAAGAGAGGACAACTAAAAAAAGGCACAGTGCACCAAGCTATTTAACTCTTCTCCTTCCTTCTGTCTGGAAGCCATATTCTCAACAGAATGATGCATGAAAACCTACTTGACACAAAAAGGCAAAGGAAAGGCAATGCTAATAAAACTATGTATGGACATCAGGAAAAAAAAAGAAATCTATTATTTCAGAAATAGCTGCATAATGTAGCTTCAAAACAACGTAATAAAAAGACAGGAAAAAGAAAGGCTAAATAGCACTTAGAATTCACATTACTTTTTCACCCAAAATCTGTCTGTCATCATTATGTAGCATCATAAAAATCAAGTCACCAAGCAAAGAACAGAAACAAAGTTAGTGGCTTCCAGCACATATGAATACATAAAGCAAGAATACTAAAGTCTCTGCAAAAACATTTAAACATTCTATGTATCTATAAAACCCCACATATTTTGTCTATAAAAGGATGCAGTAGGATAGTAAACATTCATAGAATCCTTAGTACAAGCAAGCAGAAATCATTAATTTTAATAGCAAGTCTGCCACAAAGGTTTGAAATGCTTCTAAAGATAGTCCAAAATATTAAAGACTGTGGTGGGTTTTGTTTATTGGTTTGTTTTATATAACAACTGGATTTATCTCGAAAGACAACTGAAGTCTCCTTCCCCTGCCCTCTTTTTGCATTTTAATGGTACTGCTCAATTATGCAGCATGCAACGCTACAATCCTTATATGCAGTTTAACCATTGTCTGCGGTCTTTGTGGCTTGAATAAACTGCCTAGTTAATTAATGACACTTCTTCAATGCTATAAAAAGCCTCTAGCCATTTTTTCCCAGTAATTTGAGTAACTCATCCATCAATGAAAATAAGTCTTTCAGTTCTTCGTCAAAGACTGTATCTTACAGTGCAATTCTGAGTGGCTCTGGTCACTGAAATATATATGTAAGGTCATTTGGTAGTCCCTGCACCCAGAATGGATGGGGGAAAAGATGCAAGTTTATTTAGACACAAAAATATAGATATTCCCTGGTGTTCTAAAGGGTCCTTTATGTGAACCTCTGAAGATCCTTAATAGGGACAAGAAGTATTCTAATAAAGACCAAAGTAATTGCTTACCCTTTCAAATTTTACAGGCTGTAATTTTTTTTTTCATTTTGTCCTTCCTTCCCTTCATTCAAAATAATTAAGGTAAATATTTGCCTTCCCAGTTGCCTGTTTGCAGCTCCCTTTCATCATTCTGTCAACTCATTAGAAGGCTGTCTTCAAGATTTTTTTTTCCACACAGCTAGATGTCTGAGCATAATTAAACTTGATCAGTGCAACTACTGCAATAGCAAGGACTGTCTGAATGAGACGTGTGCCACAGCACCTGATTAAAAGCAAAATGGTAGGGTGAAGTGAATCACAAAGTCCTCGTTCCAGAGCAACAAGCAAAAGAAGACATAGGTGAGAAGATGACATCATGGCCCAAACAGACACAACATTCTCAATAATAAATTCCTTATTTTTAAGCCGTGTTCTGGAAGCTAGGTAAGGCTGCTATTCCTACTTCCAGCTCAGGAGTTGTTTGGAATGACTATTTCCCTGAAAAGGTGGTAGCAACTGCTACCAGATGAAAAAGCGTGGATCCAAAAGCAGACTCTAATGGATTTATTAGTTAAAATTCTTGCCAGGGACTAAAGCCACACCAAAACCAAGGAGCCTGAGAGGCAAGCTCATGAAATGCCTGGTGTCACCAGTAACAATTTGACAGCACTTCTTGTTAATTAGCTCCAACCTCCTGTTGACAATTTTGCCATAGCTCCTACCTCATGGCAGCTACTTGGCACAGCATGGCGCTGATCCTATCGGGGACACCTGAGACACAAAGTGCTGTATTAGCACAGAGATCCCACCCGACTACATCGCTGGACCCAAAAAGTAGCACAGATCCCCCCTCGTTCATGTGAAGCTCCTTTCTGTGCACTGGGCTCCACCCTGAAGCACTGCAGGCAGGGCGCTGCAGGCAGGGCGAAGGAGCCGAAGCCTGCCCTTGCCTCGTGCCTGTCAGGGAAAAAGATGCTGAAGCGTCTGTTGTTGACATGGGAGTAGGGATAGCAAGCGCTGGCAGCTAACAGTGTAAAAACTGCCTTTCTGCACAGCTACTGCAAACGACAAAATATTTTGTTTTTAAAAAAACAATATACAGACCTTCTGCACCCTGCGTTTTTGAGACAAAATTGGTTTCGTCTGCTTCTGGTCTCACAGGTTTTCTTCCAGTGTCTCCTAAGACCCTGCAGTGCACACGGTATCTGTTCCTGTGCTGCTTTTCTCTTCCACTGAGAGCAGAATTTTGTATGATTAGGCACAGAGCAGGCTGAAACTTGGGGCCTGTATTTACACATTCCTAGTACTAATGCCCGTTGTGTTGCAATGGGACCACATACAACAGTTAATGCACCCAGCAGGATGCCAATCAAACTAGCTAACTGATTGTACACCTCTTTTCAAAGCAAACAGAAGGAAGTGTGCTGGCAAAGTTCACACGTACCTGTTGTCTGTCATGTCCTGGCCAAAGAGAATCCTGGCCAGTCCTTTATTTTCCACAAATAAAAGCTTACAACAGGAAAGAGGATGGGAGAAAACCAGAAATGGGCTCTTAAGAGCTGTCAGAAAAGTCTAATAATTTACACTAGCTGCGATGCAGGGAACAAATTAATGGTACCTCTTGGGATAACCAGGGATTAAAATATATTCATTCATTTTCATCAAGGCTTCCCTCTATTGGAGAGTGATTTCCTTCTGATTCTCTTCTGACACACAGAAACAGCAACAGAAACAACCCCAGTGAAGTCCAGGGAGTTACACTATATTGCTCTAAACGAGGATAATCAGACCCTCTACACTTCTCACCCAGTTCTCTGACACTATGCCTTTCTCTTGTTGTGAACAGAATAAGCCTCTTTAACAGGTAAAATCTGGGAGAAGTAGAGGGAGAGGATGGCCTGAAGGCAGCAGAATTTGATAGAAAAATGTCACTAGGAGCTAAGCAAGCACACAGAGGGCAGAAGCAGCACTGGAAAGATATTTTATATGACTTGTGGGCTTAGGAAAAAATCCTTAATTACGTACTGACATTGCTTCTGTAATTATAAACAAACCTTTTGGCTAGACAAAACTCAAGTTTTTCTCACTTGGGAAGTCATTCAGTCTACTTGGTATATACAGCGTACAGAAGTGTCTGATATTTCAAATTTACTTTTCATTTCAAATATACTTTTCATCCCTCCATGATCCTAGGTAAGCCTTCTCACCAGAAAAGTAGTCCACATGACCCCGAGGAAGTAGGCTCTACTACAGCCTCCTGTAGCCTTGAAAAAAACATTTCAAAACAGAGAAAGGAAGGTCACACTCCTGCGAGATCCCATCCATCTGAGTTTAACCAAGTGTGGCACTCTGCTCAAGACAGAGGACCCAGTCCTGTAAAGTCTTCCTGTTCTGCATATTTGCTTATTATCCTCAAGAGCCTGTTGATATAACGGGACTTTTTGCCTCGGCCAAACGTGTGCTCTGGTTACAATGTACCAGAGCAGGAAACACCCTAAAGCCCTCCACAGGAGCAGGACTACAGACACACAATGGAAGAAAGAAAGTTAACTTCTAGTCTTCTACAATAAACATGCGGAATCACAATCAAAAGGCCTATGTATTGAATTAGCTGAAGAAGCCCACAGCTCAAAGTCTGGACTCAAGACCTGGGCGTGAGCCACACTAAAAATCTGCTGATGACCTTCAGAGATCATCTGATGACATATGATGCTGAGAAAGAATGCGCTGCAGTCAAACAGATAGTATCAACTATCCTATGACTCACATTAACTTTGTCCCCAACACACAAGGAGAGCTCAAGAAATCCTGAAAAACAACAGACCGGCAAGAAGGATGATACCACTCTCTTCCTGAAAGGAAATGCAGAAGAGTTGCATCTAGTATCGATAAAATCAGCCAATAACTTCCTCAGGGCAAAGTACGTACCGAATCAGTTAAAAGATACACCTATACACACAGTTTTAGCAGGAGTATACTCCATCCTGGCCATCTCTCCAGCTCTTATCCCATCTCTAGGCTCTCAAAAGACTTTGGGAAGTGTTAATTACGGAGTTTCAACCACAGGTGGCATCAGCCGCTGCCTCAGGTGCTTTACTTGCAAGCCTGTGTCAAAGCTCAGCAAGGACACAAGTCCAGAAGCCACGCACACTCTGTCAAACAAGAAGATGCTGGCAATACTGTAGCTCCAACCACTTCTTGCCTCAAACAGAAAGACAGTGGTAGGAAATCACCCTCCTCTGGCAGAGCTGCCCCAGAGCTGTGGTGAACTGACAGAGGATGTAGCATACCAGTGTTGAACAGACAGATAGGAGGAAAGATGGAAAATGAGACTTAAAGAAAAGAGGACGATGCATGCAGCGAAGGGCTGAGGGAGAAAGTTAAGAGAACAAAAGACTGAGGTGAACAGATAGACAATATTAAGCCAATTTTTTATCAGGACAGTAGAAAACAGATACTGAACCGTACATTCCCCTTGAAAATGTAATTTTTCAAGTTAATTGTGTTAAAGGTCATGGGACCATGGAGAGTAACGTTTTCCAGGAACACTTTCACCAGCAATCTTCATGGTGCCAGAGGGGTGACAAAAAGAATAGCATGAAAATATAAATTTAAATGTTGACATTTATCTTTCACTCACTGTACTGACAAGTAGATTCCATTGTGCAACAGGGAAGATGCTGAAGCTACTCTAGAATAGAACAATATTCTGTTCTCATTTGCACAGATACAAAACAGGAGAGAAATTAGATAAGGAGATAAACTAGTAAGGGTATCCATTTCTGTATGAGCTTATCTGTGTGTAATATATGCAATGTCCTTCCCCCCCTCAGTTTGCTATTTTTAGTTTGAACTGAGCATAGTCTCTTGCCTAGTACCTTAGTGAATCATATTTCCTTGTGCTTCCACAGGCAAATACATCTAAACACATTTTAAAAAGATCACTTCTTTCCACCAACTCTGAAGAACAGTATAAAGATTCATCATCCCTTAACGTGCAAACCCCATAGTTAGGAGAACTGTGCAGAGCAACATCAAGCTCGTGGCTGGAGTTGGCCTCTGCTTCAGCGAATTTGTTGGCAGCAGAATCAGTTACTTGAGCAAGTGATGTTCACACAGCTGGAACTGGCCATTATGTTTGAATGCACTTACCTGGACACTGAACAAGTGTTTGTTTTCTGGAATAACCACTTAAGGAGCATCCAGATTAGAAAGTACAAACATACTGGCTAAATTGAATTAAAGGCAGTAGTCAATCCAAACTAAACATTCAAGTGAAGATATTTCCAACTACAGATTCAACAACTGAGTATCACACAAATGGGGTAGCCTCATGTTTAAAACATAGGACTCGGAGCTATTAGATCTTAGTTTCCCCTCCTACTTCTGCTGCTTGTCTTTTCCTCTTGATCTCAAGTAAATTATTTATTGTCAAGATTTACATTTCCCCAGATTCAAAAAGAGGCATTTAGACTCCCTGGCTTTAAAGAGTAACCATAACGACAGCAAGCATGCGGAAGGAAAGACCGTTCCAGTAAGCTCAACAATGAATGGCAAAGGGCCGTTGTATGTTCTGCAGATGAAGCCAATGGCCTAGCTCAAGCCCCACTATAAATGGTGGTGTGACCAATATCATACACTTCTTTAGAAAAATAGTAAAGAAGAATTTTTTGACTGGCTTTTACGAAGCTCAGCCAGTTTTGGACTCAATGGTTGGAAAAATATCGCTCTTTCAAATGGTGTTTTTTGCATAAGGCTGAGGTCTCTCTGACACTCAATCAATTCGATCCATTTACTCATGTGAAGGCAAACATAACCATATCTGTCACTGGAACTGCTGTATACAGAATGGCCAGTCAGATGTTTCTCTGCTGTCTCCAGGCTGTACCCCTGCTGAAATGCATTTTGAAGATAGCTGTATCAACAAGTTAGGAGTACAATTACAGATTCCTGTCTCAAACAACTTTGAACATGACTCTGTGTGAATTGGGGTGAAAAGCGATGACAGGTACCTTGGTACATTATCATATTTCCCTAATGAGAATGACAGGATGAATTAAATTTCTGTTACCTGTGGGAGCACCAGTTTTGAGGGAAACTGTTCTTACGAAGTGACCATTTTACTGAACTTCAAAGAGATGTACTCTATAGTATATCAAAGCAACACAGTTAATACCTCAAAAAGCCCTGTTACCTGTTGGTCATCTGGAGTCCATATGCCACAGGTGATCTGACTCTCCAAGTTTATTTCTGAAGACCAGTGTCTTTGCCCGCTGACTGAACCGACCAGCACAAATCCATCTCTATAGGAGATAAGTGCTTGAGTCCCATCATGGCTCCATGTAAAGTCGCTTACCTTAACATATCAAAGACAAGAAAATAGATATATGGGCCATATAGGAATTTTTTTTTTAATAGAAGGTAGCACTGCACAGAACTAGACAAGGCAACTATTAGCCCAGTTGTAGCTCTGATGTCATGGCTATTGGATAAAGCAGCTGTCCCTGCAAAGTGTCTTTGTGACAATCCTTGAATATTCCTTTCAATAAAGGAATGTTTCATTTTCTCCTGTGCTTTTTGAAAGGTATAAAGCACCATTCATTGTTCTCTTCATTTTGCCTCTCAGGACTTGATCGCTCTTGATTGCAGAGAAAACATGCATACCAACCTGTGCCCCTCGATCATTCACTAGCTCCACAGACCATCTGCCTTCATATTGTATCCAAACAAATATTCCTCCATCTGCATCGCAGGTTGCTAATTTCTGGAATGGTTCGTTCCATCTCACCAGCACAACCTTAAAAGATTACAAACGAAAACAGCATTACCAAAACTGTGTGTTGTGCTAACAACTATTTAACAAGAACCAGTTAAACAATACTGCAGAATAAACACTGCAGCATTTAAATCCTGAAGAAGATGTAGAAAATAGTAATTTTCAGCACAGCGTTAGGCGCCTCTCAAGAACAGCTGGAATCATTTTGCCATGGCTGTCAGGAAATGCACAATCTCTCACCGTCAGGCCTTTTTGGAAGGCATCACATGCTTTCAACAAAAACACACTGTATACTGGTATGTAGGATTTCATTACAGAAGCAGCAAACAGGAGGCCCCGTACAGACCATCCAACACACTTCCAAATGATTTCCCCAACTGTAATCTCAGCCTGTCAGACTCTACGTCAAATCATCACCTCCTGCTGACTTCAGATGAAGTTGCATGCATCGCTATCAGATTGAATTTGAATGCTCATATTAATAGTGACATGAAAAAAAAATTGAGAGTCCCATATTATTAAAAAAATAAGTTTCATAGAAAAGTTGCTTTGCTACTGAGTGCAGAAGGAATACAAAGTAGTTTTAGGCTCTTCTCTCTACATTAGAACTAGCTAGGCTTTTCTGGAGAATCTAATCGAGCCTAAACCCAACAAATTGCTCTCTCATTTCTAATTAATGTATCAATTTAACAAATACAGTATCTCTTGAGACCTCAGTACAGAACTTGAAGAAACATGCCATCCTAGTGCTTGAAGCAGAAATTAGCTGTATAACCATTTACCTTCTGTTAGTGACTTTTTCTTAAAAACTTATTTCCAAATTAGTTTTATTTCAAAATCATGCAGATATATATAGGACGCTTATGTTCATACACAAGGAGATTCCCCCAAGTTACTTTAAAGAGACATGGCATATGCAAACAAAGAAAACATATGCTAAATAGTCAATCAGTAGGGTGTTATTTTAACTAAAGGAGCATCCAGCTCTAATGATGCTTTTTCGTAAATCTAAGTAGATAATTAATCATTTAAAAGAGACAAAAGGAGAAGATTTTAATGAAATATATTTTGCTGTTTACAGAGATGGACTGATGCTCCTGATGATCCCAGTCCTAAGATGAGCTCTGAGTAGACAGACCCACCACACTTCACAACAAAATCAGCAGTCATTTTTCAGAATCAGGATATAAATATGCACATCCGAAACCTTAACTTGACAGCTGAAAAGATGATCTTACACTTATTTAGCGAGTGCTACATTTATTAACAGAGTGTCAAGGGTCAGAACTTCAGAACGTGTGCATCAGCGTAGCTCGCCAGACTGAAGCATCAGCCCTTGAACGATTAAACAGCTAAAGGAAAACTGTTTCTTCACGCATATGTGAAGATTATGGGGAGAGGCGAGTATGACAAACCACCTCTCTGCTGGTAAGCAGCTAAGAAGAATCCCACTGAGATTTTGCGAAAAACCACCTGTTTCTGCTTGATTATAACCTTGCAGCTGCCCTCCAAGTCCCAAGTCCTGTCTCTAGTTGGGTGGATTATATCATGCCACTAGATGGATTATACCACACGCTGCTTTTTTTGTTTGTTTTTGGAAGAGCAGTAAATAAAATCTTCCAACATATTAATACAAGCAGCTCTACTTTGGCAGAGGTTTCACTCTGTCCCTTCCATCTACACAAGAATAGCACAGATACATCAAAATTTTGTTTTCTATTTGGTGAACTCCCATGCACAAACCCATCGTTTCATCCACCCTGAGGCAAAATGCAACAACGACATAACTGTACTTGCCAGTAATGCCTAACAGTACTACGAAAGAAGTGAAGAAAACGCCATATGTAACACAAGGATAACACTGAAAAATCTTCACCCCAGCCTTTAAGGTTGGAGGCCACTAAGACTAACAATGACTATTAATGGAGTGGAAGGTACTTATTGCCACAGAAAATCAGACCTTTAATGCTTAGACAGTGCCCATGTTGGACATTTCATAGATCATACAGAAAAAATTGCTAGGGAAAACTTCAGAACAAAAGATAAAACTAATAGTTCAAATAACGTGTTTTTTAACTACTGCCAAAGGTGGTACTGTCTTAAGAGTGCCCTCTTTTGCCTGGCAAAGATTTGAGATGAGCATATGATTTTATAGATTTGATGCACCAGCTCACTTAATGATACAAATTACAGGCAAACTGACAAAAGTTACCCTGATGTGGTTGGTCTCTTTCCTATTTTAAATAGAAATCTTGCTAAAACTTGAAGGTACCTTTTGATTAAAATTCTGTACACACTGTCTTTTCTTTGGATTTGATAAAGCATCCAAGGGTACATGTGAATATAAACAAGATTAACCAGAGCATCCCTCCCTCCGTCCCAATTAGATACAAATTAGTAACTTCCAAAACAAACTAACTGCTTTTCAGTCACAAATGACAGTGAGATAATGCTTTTATATGCCTTCTGATAACATACTTATAAATGAAGCAGATTTGTAATTTGAAAATTCAACTTCTTTAAACACAGAGTAAATGTTACCATTTTATGAGGTCATTTTAAAGATGCTTCCATCATTTACATTTAACATCTGACTACAGGTGCTGAGTCTACAGCTGCTTTGAATATTTTGAGTTTAGTTTTATTTCATTTTTCATAACATACAAAAGCAGAGATAAAGAAAGGAAGAAGTATTGCCCTAAGAATTAAATTACTTTTGGCTTTTATGTTGGCTAAAACGTAAAGCGTATGAAAACATGCCCCATTGATAGCACACTTAAATAATGCATAAGCTTGAATTACCCCTCTGCAAAGAGGAATTTTATTGCTAACCCATAAATGCAAAAATATCATTACTTTCACTAACAGCTTCAACTCATACGGGACCCATTTTCACTTCTGCCTTTATGGTCCTCTGCTTCCTACTTAGCACCTTCACACAGGTACTCAAGGAATAAACTGTTTTATCTTGTACTGAAAGAGCAAAAATGTTGCTGTGCCAAAGAAAGTTGTCTGTGGACCATTTGTGGTCCACACAGCCTTTGTGTATTACCTAATTATTTTGGCTTGTTTGTGTTTTTTCTTAAAAATACTGTAAAAATTGCAAATTGTGTGTGTTGAACTGTAGAAAAAATTTGTATCACAAGCATTAATCAGCTTCTGAACCGCTATCCCATACAGGAAATTATCTCCCATGACTAAAACTTCAAGGAACTTCTGGCTTAATATATTAAGTACAATGTAAAGGCCAATATATCATGCCCAAACAGGATGGCTTCCATGAAGTTCAATGAGCTTCTGAATCAGCATCTTAGGTTTTCTTTGAGCTTCTTTTTATACAATGCACAGCAGTGAAAGATTTGTTTCAAAAGTGGAACATTCAGCATGTTCAATAGCTCTGTTTTAACTGTCAACATGATCTTCAGGAATTAAATTTAATTAATCCTAAAGGTGCTAGAAACTCTCCCTAAAAACTGACCACATACTATAATGCTGCAAACGCAGCAGAATTAGAAAAAAAAACCCAAACTTTTAAAATTATTTTCATCATAAATTAAGCATACATGAGGATATGTTATTCTCAACATTTAAAAAATTGTTTATGTATAAAATGAGAAAATATAGCTAACGTACACTTGGGAGATGAACCCATGCATTCACTTCCAGTACTATGGACTAATCCAGAATTAACATTTCTCAATTTAAAATGTTGTGCAAACATAAGTTTTAGTTTATGAACCTCAGTTACTTCCCCATACTTCTCATCTTCACAGATGCTCCATTTAGAAAAGATCTTGTCTTGCAGAAGAGGAAATATCTGTATTATTCTAACTGAAAAAACAACAGAATATTTTTTTTTAAAAAAAAAGAGCACTGAATTATGCTTTAGAATTTCCACTTTCATTCACTCTAATGCTTTTTGGTCCATTACTGCAAATAACAAAAGAAAGTACAATCAGTCTCTTGCCTGAAAAATCATTAAGTTTCTTAGAAAGACCATCATGCTGCTAGCAATGTTGTTATTTATTAAAATCTTAGAGAAGAAATTTTGAGTAACTGCAACTTTTTGGAGTAGCATGTACGTGATTTATAGTAAATGTGACCTCTTCGCAACAGAAGCCAGGTTTGGCTATTTAAATTCATTACATGTTATTGACACTTTTATTATTTTTTTCACATTTTCTAACACAAAACCACTAAAATCCAAAGCATTCTGAGAGCTTTTGTTATTCCTAATTTCATTACAGTTTTTGAAGGAGATGACTGAAAATATGATACCAATTAACATTCCAAGAGCAGAAGTCCTTAATCTAGAACACCATACAACAGTCACTACTGAAATCTTACCTCTGTAGTCCCTAGAACATACAGTACAGAATTGCTATAGAGGCAAGGGACAAACATTTAGAAAAAATAAATGGGTAAATAACTAGGGCAATTAGTTGCTAGAGTTCCTTACCAGATTTAGATAGATTATACTACTGAAAAGAAACTACATGGCACTGTAGTGAGTCACAGTGAGTAATTTTTTAAACCTCCAATCCTCCATCCATTTTATTGGGGAGCAGGCATATGCTCTCAAGATAGAGGTCTTCTCCAGCATTTATTTTCACATACAACATGGAGATCTGGTTGCAGATGGACTATGGGAGCAATAGAGAGTAGAGAACACTTGATGGCAAATATTTGATTACGGCACAATTTGTCACACCTGGAGAGCCACATTCCTTTGTCTGGCATGAGCATTTCTGAAACTACAAGTGAATTAGGCATCTTTGCAGGGTGCATGGGATTTAATGCGCTGTAACTCCATTGAGCATATACAACACTAAACATTCTATGCAATTGCTGGCCTTTTTTCCCCCCCAATCAATCGTACTACATTTCTAATGCTATTGAAAAGTGCTGACATGAATCCACCTTCCAAGCAGTGACGGCAAAAGACCTAACTGTTCCTAGGACAGAAATAGAAGAACTAATAAAGGAGATGAGGCTATTGCCTACGGTAGCAGAGCACAGGACTCAGTCTATCCTAAGGCTTCTTCCAATCCTGTGCTTTTAGGAAAGTATTTAAGTTTTTAAAGGAACATATAAGGGTTGAAACAAAGCATTGGAAAAGGGAACTGGAAAATTTACCTAGGATCACTGAGCATCATCTGTTCGCTGTATCTAGCAACGCTATTATGCAATCCCCTAATAAGTAGATTGACCTTCACTCATGGTTACAAGCACAGAGAAATACGTGCACATAGTGCATACAGTACGTGCAACATGCTGGCACACATTATGGTTTATTAATGGCAACAAAGATGAAGAGGTGTGTAAGTATATCTATCAAAGAAAAAAGATCAGTGTGCAGTGGGGAGCAGAAATAAATGTAAAAGTAAAGGGATCAGAGAAACCAATAACCACCTTTACTTGCTAATACGGTTCAGTGTCTCCCTCTACATAATATATACAGATATACATCATGTGCATACACATTACATATATATAACATGGGTGTGTCCATGAGTACTCATCTCTATTAAATCCTTGAGGAAACTGTGCCAACTATGTACATTTGTTGACTTGAAGTTAGTTAACTAAAGCAGATTTTAATAACTAAAATGTAATTTAAAAGTGACAACAGGCGCCCAGAATAAGCAGTACGGTTGCAGGTAACAAGCTGCTGCTTCTCACTATACTTTACCTATAACCAACGCTTGGTTCTAAATAGTTCTGCATATGTTTAGTTCAATGAAACATAAAGTTTAACTAGTTTTTAAATGCTAGTATTTTTAAAGTGAACGCTACTCATGTTTCTCTCTCCTAATTTCTCATGCTGCAAACAGATTGTTTGCAACTGTTCTGACTTTCATCTTCACTTATGACTTTCATTTCTTGCCATGACAATCACGTCAGGCTAATTCTCTCCGTTTGAACTAATTCAATCACGCGAAAAACATCACATTCTTCCTACTAATAACAATAGACAAAAAATCAGCAGACATGATAGACAGCTAGTTTGCCTCTCCCACGGTGGCACACCCATCCTCCTATCTTACTTGTGTTATATTGCATTCTCTAATGATACAGTCCCTGTCTCTCCCTCACCTGCAGAGCTTTGACTTTTTGTTTCCAGAGACATGACACCTGGGTGGAAGGGCTTTGTTTGCATATGTAGCTGTCAGTTTCCAAGGTACGATACCCATCAAGGAATTATCAATAAGAAACTACTACTATTAATAACAAACATTGTGCTGCAGCTAAAGAACAGCAAATTTATAACAGTCAGTGTCTACATTTCTTGAGAAAAACTGCCAACTTGCAATAGAGGCTGCACGTTCTAGTGGGTAAAGGAATGGTGAACGAAGTCTTGGAGCAGAAAACACCATCCAAATTCTTTGTGTTGCTTTAGTCTAAATAATAAGAAAATGAACTCTCTTCCTGGAAGGACTGGAAAAGTCTCCAGATATCTCAGGGATGGATGTTCTTTAATAAGCCTTACCCTTGCCATGGGAGAAGCTGCATCCACTGGTGAGGTGTGCCGACAGCAGGGCACTGCAGCTGCTCACAGCCCCTGGGAGCTTCAGCTGCTGCTGTGGGCAGTGCTTTCTAGTGCCACTCATATATCAGAGGTCTGCCCCTTTATACCAGGATCCTACTTTTTCCTTGAAAAAATGTACTACTCTGCCAGCAGCTGCCACCTTGTTTTTTTCTGCTCTTTGAAAAGGAGCTTCAATTTCTATATATATACTATTTAAACAAATATAACAACATTCTTGTGAGAGATGATATAAAAGCCACTAACTATGAGGTTTTAAAAATAAATAAAAAAAAAAATCCATGCAAGGATCAAATCTGAATAGCACTTTTTTTTTTTTAAACTGGAAATCTGATTTCATGGTATAACATTATCAGTAAGCAAAGCGTGACATCTATGTCATCTGGGGACCTAACCTTGCACTTACTGAAATCACAGGTAAGGCTGGACCAGTAACAAGGTGCTGACCTTAATGGACGTGAAAGGTCCAGGTCCAACCCTGTACTTGCTTCTGACCACCAAGACTTCTGACTTCTTTGTGGCCTTCACAGGAAAACCTACTCCAAACAACTACATCCCTAACTCAAACACCTCAGGTAAGGGTCTAAAGGTAAGTACAATGTATGGATATATCAGAAGCTCTGTGCCATTTGTACAATACACTTGCTCTCATTTTTTCCCCTTTCTGCTTGGCACTTGTTTTTGTAATGCTTAGAGCATGCACCAGGCTGGCAAAGACTCAGATCATCTGCTCAGCTGCAGAAAGAGAAAAGGCCAGGCAGGAGGAGCGCAGTTTACCAGCAATAACCCTCTAAGCAAGCACAGGGGAGGTAACCATTCACCCAGCGCTCACTCGCTCTCCGTGTGAGTGCCTGGTACCTTCTGCAAGTAATAGTGTTGTTGCTCACCCGCTGGGGAGAGTGTTGATGCTCCCCAGCAAGTTTTGTATATTTGCTTTGCAGACGAATGCCACACATGCCTATTTTTAAAAGGTATCTTGGGTTGGCATCCAAGCTACCACATATACCTATTCTTGAAAGATATCACACAGCTGGCATCCAATCCCCAATGGAAGCTAGGCTGACCTTTAAAAGCTCCAGGGGATGATTTTGGCAAATAGGCAACTGCAAGAGAACATTTGTTTCGATAGCTACGTTGAGGAGGGAATATACTTACTGTGAGGAAGATGTCGTCTTAAAAATACCTAGACTGTCAACATCTCACTGAATACATTTAGGAGCCTTGATAGTAAACTGCCAAGATGAGGACTTCCTAAAGACTCTAAAGCTTTACAAATCTCCTTACGTTCCTTAAGTCATACACTTCTTTTTAAGAAATATATCCCCAAAGTCTGTTAATCCCAAGGATTTGCCATGTAACCATTTTGTATGTTCACAGAACACAAAACATGCCATCTGATCACCTACCTTAGAGGAAAGCATCCCCAATACCTCTCATGGGTACCAAACAAGAAGTGTTATGCTCTTACAGATGAAGTGGCTCACAGGGCCAGTTCCAAAGGAATTACTCTTTTTCACTTTGGAATCACCACTTTTAATTGTGGCTTCAAAGAACTACAGTTGTAGGGGACATTTAAAAAACACCAACAGAAATTAGCTGTATGCAAGGTATATCCAATAAATGCGTTTGGTAGCTGAGGATCTTTGATGGGTTACCCGTCCGAACTGGAAGTTGCATGTGAGAAACAGAAATGACAGGCGATATGAATCTAACATGGATGACAAGATGCTGGTATCTGGCTACCAGTTCTCATTTGAATTAGTTTCTTAACTATTCCTTCAAGGGCTAGTCAAGAAAACAGTTGAGTGTAATCTGAAGGAAAATAATTAGGGCATGAAAGAAGTAAAGGCTTGAAGTCAATCACCCATATGCATGAGATATCTGCACACTATGTTCTTGGAAGGGAAACGGGTGGAGGTCTGCTCATCTCCCATCCCACAGATAGCAGAGTGACAGTGATAAGGAGTATGGTCCGCTCTTGACTCCCTTCCCTTCACAAGCATGCCCAAGTCTCAAAAGCTGTTTCACAGAAAAGATAACTGTTTCCACAAAAAGATCTTTTTTAGAATTATGTCATGCTTGCTTCCAGTGAGGGAAGCTCCTTTATAGTATGTACATTACTATCACCGTCTCCTATCAATGGTCTTTCAGTCCTTAAGCATTCCTGCAAGATACTTCTTTTTAATTGCCCGTATATACTCCCTAGAAGTGCAGACACAAGCCTAAGTCCACTAAAAATAAAACTAAATGTTGATAAGGATGACCAAAGGATAAAATAGGACTTCCATTGCCTTTATATGCTCTTTTCACTTTATAAGAAGAAAGATTTCGCTTTGTTCTAGTGTCCATACAGATAAAAACATCATAATAAAGGAAGGAGAGATGAGTATTCTATCTAAAGATGAACTACCATTTTGCCTTAAGATCAAAATACCCAGAGCAAAATAATTCCCCCTCTCTCTAGCAGATCACTGATGAGCACCATTAGGAAAGGTCCATTGCTGTTGAAAATAAGACACATGCAATAACTCTGCAGAGCTGGCAGTTCCTTGGGTTTGTGCACCTACAGTGAAATATTTTCCCACAAGAAAAAAAAGCACCAGATTTAAAATTCTCTGGTATTTAGCCTACATTAAATTAAAAGTACATGAGCCTAATGCTCATTTCACTAAGATCTGACAAAATCACATTACAGATGGTATAAATCAGGACCATTTTACAACCACCACATTTACATTCACTTTTGTGCTGTAAGAACCTCACTGTAAATGTACCTCAAGCTTTAAAAACAAGACTAACACTCACTGACATTCACCTGCGCATCATCACCATATATGAATTCAGGGACCATGCACATCTTTGTCAGATGTTCCAAGGAGGCTGGAGGGGGTGACACACACAACAGAAACACCCCACATAAGACAGATTTAAAATTCTTTCTGTCTTTTTTCCTGGCTAAAAATACAGAAAAAATATTGGATGCAGACACAGACACCCTGTAGCAGAGCCTATGGCCTTCATTCTGTCTGTTCTTTTTAAAGATATGCAGTCAAGGACAAAATACTGTTTGGAACCACGTACTGTATCCAAAATGATGGGTCACCAAATAATTGCTAAAAACCCCCAGAGGAGACAGGACAACAATAAACTTCATTGAAAAGCATTCCTACTCAGTATGAACTAGCTCTGCTCTGCTTTCTCAACAGCAGCTACGTAGGAATTCCTACAGTATCCTTCTACCTGGTAAATGCTACCTTCTTTGGGAACACCCCCAGGCTAATGAATTGCTGGAAGAAGTCAGTGAAGTGACTATGACAGAGGCACTCTCCCTCACACTTGATTGTCCTTGTTTAGTGGTTAAAAACTTCCGGGGCAGTGTTCATATAATAGTGAAATATAATTTTACAGCTTTACATGTATATACGCACATCCAAGAAATTGTTCAAGAAAAAACCCCACTTGCACTACTAGGAAACTTCAAAGGGAACTAATAAAAATGTTATATCAGGGTTTTTTTTTTAAAATAGAACTGTGCTAGTTAACCCAAAGAAAGGGGGCAATCACAGGTTCTACACCTTCTGGAGTCTATTCTGAGAAGTGTCAGAAAAATAATGGTGTCTCATGACCACATACTGATGATCTGCCCGTATCAGACACACTAAGTCTGTCTATATCAAATATATTAAGGTAACAGATAAATTTTTGCTCATCAGATATTCAAACTTATACAGCATGGCAACTAAGTAACATTATTCCAGGTTTCTGAACACCATCATTAGCATTTGTGGTAGAGATTTTATAATCAGAAGCCGGCCAAGGACTGTCTTGATAGTTTTACAGGGTAGACTATACCTTAGCTTGCACCTGTTCAGCTAAAATCACTGTAACAGTCCTCCAAACAAGTCTTACGTGGGACCTGACTGCAGCATAAGCTTTGTGCAAGCCCACTCTTCATAGATGAACTTCACCCTTTAAGAACTGCAGTAAAAACTTGGGTTTTGTCAGCAGTGTAAACAGAAAAGACCTTAAAATTCAGAGGCAAGTGTCAAAAAGCGTTGTCCAAGCATGATTATTTCTCTGACAGTTATAGTACTTCAACCTTAATTATTTTTTTCAAACACAAGGAAGTAAAAATTATCCAAACTTCAGTAAGAGCACAGATCAGCACTTCAGATCTATTAACATATCCCAGGTGATAATAGCTGTGCACTAATCTAATTAAGGTGACTTATAAGGCGGACGGAGACAAATGGTATAGCTGGGCATTTCACTGCTGAAGTGGGACTACTTTACTATCCCAAATTCCCAAAGAAACACTCAACTATCGTTATCATGATCATCAAGTCCAAACATAAGACCTATGTGTGAGTTACACGCAACTGCAGCACATTTCTGGCCATCTCAGTAGCCATAAATTAGTCGCAGAAACTGAGAAAAGAAAGCATTTGTGTAATCTTTATTGGACTGCCTGGACTGTCTTTGCGTGACCCACAGAGACTGTGCATCCCTAATCCTTTTCTGAGAACAATTAAATTCCACCACGTTACTTTGCAGAGGCAGGACACCTGCTTTAACTTTCACCACGAGGCCACCACCTGAACCCCCTGCCTGCCAGCTGCCCCTGAGGAGGTATGTTTATATGATGTTCAGCTAGCGGCATTTGGGGCAGCTATTGAGGAGACTGTGTAATTGCTGACAGGGACTAGAAAACAAAATAGAAAATGAAATAGTGGCTACTTCCTAGGCTAATGATGCCAGGGAGGGAGAGGGCAGTAAAACAGTGAAGGCAGAAAAGGCAGCACAGGCACTCAGCACCTGCACCTCTCAGGACAGAAAGGTACAAAGAGGAGGTTCTAAATTAACAATACAAATAACTAAAAATCACAATATTTACATGCAAAATGTTCAGTTTAGCACATTACAGTAAATGAGACAACAGATATCTACCAAGCATTACTTGGTTAATCTATGTTACCCCCATGGAGGCTCTGATTCAGGCTTGAGACAGCGACCCACCTGATTTGCAACTGATGCGATACAAACTTCTGACAATTTGAACACAAGCTAAGAAAATGCCAAATAGCAGATTTTGAAAATGCCACCCTTGCTTTGGCTGGCCTGTAATTCTGCACAGACTGAATTCAGAGCAAACCCCTGTAAGTAGTTTTACCTTGATTTCTTACGAAATAAAAACTGTACCATGACACAGTTGGCCAAGCAACCGATAATTCCACTTGTTTGACTTTCCAGAGAACACAAGGGAGCTATAAATAAGGGGTTCAATCAGTTACTTGGATAGAAGGATCTCAACAGGCGAAGTGGACAACCCTGGAAAGCACAGATCACTGCTATTCCTTTTTATTGCTGTAGCACAAAAAAGCCTCAACCAGAAGAGACCCTCATGTTGTGGGAACTGCACAGTCTATGAATAAGGACAGTCCCTGAAGTTTTTAGCCTTGAAGACAAAGCAAAAAGCAGGTGAGAGAAGCACTGCAGGGAAGGCTAGTTCTACAGAACTGTAAAATGACTGTATTTGCTCAACGCGCTTGAGAGGGCTGAACTATAGGTCAGGAATGCAATTCCTGGGCACCCTAATGGGACATAAAGGTCACTGTGAGACTACCAGGTTGTTTGCCATAAGCGTGATAGGATACACACATCTGACTGTCTAGGACAATACTCGACCTTACCTAATGAAAACAATAACAAAGATATTGATCACCTGCGGTGCAGCAGTATTCAAGGAACTGAGCTAAAACCAACTTGCTTCTCAGAGACCAAAGAGTAACAGTATTCAACCTTTAACAACCCAGCCAGTATATGAACCACAGACTAGAGATGAAAGTTGTCTGATCTGTATCCAAGAGCCTGAGCCAGTTAGCTTATAAGTACTGCATCACTGGAAAGTAATTTTTATAGTTTAGTTTATCCTTCGGCTCACTCAAAAAAGAGAGAGGAAAAGCCATAAGAAGTACACACATTTCTGTTCTCTCTTTTTTTTTTTTTTTTTTTGCCCCAGTAAAATCCTTAAAAAAGTTTCACCTGGCAAAATAAGCAGATGTTTTCCATCCCAAGTCACTTGCTTGTCAGCGAGCATCTGGAATATGACTGAGACAAAAACCTAGTGAAGAAATGAACTGTATTTAGGCAAGCCCATCTGTCTGTGCACTGCCTCTAGGTTATCCAGATACCATTTCCCTCTTCCCTGCCATATGAAAGCCTCAATTCAACTGGCTCTCCTTTCAGGTTTTCAATAAAATGGGAACTAACCTGGCTAGGCACAGCAAAGAAGCAGAGGCAGGTGGCTACCAAACTTTTCCAAATGTAGAAAATCTCCTAAATTAAAAACAAAACTTCTCTACCATTTTGTTTCAAAGCAAAGGTTTTAGTATTTAAACAATGGTTTTGACTTGACAATTTCTATATCTCTGTCAAATATCCTTAAAGAGTTAGCAAGTTAACAACTTGAAAGGCTTGTCTGAAAAAGTAAGCTTATGTGTGACCAGGTGCTACCCTGCCTAAGAGCCTGTCCATGTCTGCGTTACCAAGCCTTCCATACCAAGCCATTGCAGTTTTCCTCCCACCACACAGCCTTCTTCCTACTCTTCAGGCTGCCACCCTCCCCATGTTTAGGTCTTCTATCTCTATGTATTAGGTATCTCCAGAGAAGAGACTAGACTGCAGAAACAAGTAGCAGTTGATTCTCCGTACCCTCAATTCTGTGTTTTCCTTACAAACACTGTTGGTTTGTTTCTTGTTTTGGGTTTGGTGTTCTTTTTTTAACACCATTTATTCAATGGCATCATTTCCGATGCCTTTGTTTGAGAAAAAAAAAGCCCCATACATTTATACTAACCAGAAGAATTAGTCAATAAGATGAGATCCTGCAGGAAACTGTGGAAAAAACGTCACTGAAGTATTTAAAACCTTTAATATACAACATGGATTTAATAGGTACTGTTAAATGAACACTGCCATAATGCAAGAGGTTGCCCACAAGTGCTACAGGCCATGCTTTCTGACTGCCATTGTTCTACGAAGTTCAATTTCAAAAGCAGAAAACACTGCCTCTGGACATCTCCTAATCAAGCAGCAAGGGCATTACTTCAGACAGGGCTGTAGAAAATACTTGTCTTTGTTCTATGTACAATTTTGGTTTCTTTTCTTTATGATATTTTACAGATTTTAAAGTAATGTTTTTTTAACATTCTTAAAAGAGTTTAAAAAGCAAGGAAAGTAATTGAAGTTTTGGATATTAAAGGCAAATAATGAAACAAAAAAACGCCTACTGACAAAGCGGAGTCATGCAAAGAGTCAGCAAGTACTGGAATGACACAAAAAACTGAAGTAAGGCATTATTAAATGTTACTTTAAGTAATAGGATGATATTCAGGAAACTGTATTTTAGGTTAGATATCAAGTAAAGCTTCCAGCAATGAAACAAATGCTTAAACAGTCTTCTAAAAGAAAAGGTGGAATGAAGCCAACCTTTGGAAACACTTCATACAAATTTTCACATAGCATTAGACTGTATATTGCAGCAACTTACTTTTTTTTGTGTGTTAACTGACTGCATGTGGTTACTGCAGTTCAGTGGTTCTGTTATTAAAACATTATTTTCTTGTTCATTAACTGAGATTTAAGAAACATAATTTTGTTTTATTAATAAGTACAACAATATTTTTCCCTGTTTTCTTCCTAGAACACTATCACTTTAAAGCTCACTTGACTGCTGAAGCGTTGCACATATATGGAATAAAGTCATTATTTCAGTATGGTAAGTATGTGATAAAAAGAAAGATATAGTCCTAATTCTATGCATGAGGGTGAAGGGGAACAATATGCATCTGATCTGTGCCATTTTATGACTATAATTAAATCACAATTTTTGTGCCTGTCTATCGGCGGGGGTTATAGGTCATGGCTGCCTAGATGGTCTGCCAGCTACTTTCATGCCTGCATGCAGATCTGCAGGCAATCATTCCAGTAAGTTTTGCTCTGTGTGTGCTCTTGTTACACTTTGAAATGCTAGTCTGCTAGCATTTTCAGAGTACATCTTCCTAAAGAACAACAGATGGAGTGAAACAGTCCCGTTGTTCACTTTTTCAGAAACCTTTAGTAACAAAGCGGTGACATCACTAGCATGATGATCAAATAGCTCCATTTGGAAATTGTTCATATTACTAAGCATCTAGTGATCTGGGTGGCGGGGCACTAATTGTATGAGGTGATTCTGGGTGGATCATATCATAACAGAGAAATCAGAGTGCCTCCCTCTCTCCAAAAAAAAAAAAAAAAAAAAAAAAAAAGAGATGGAGGGTTAGGGCGACAAATCAACAGCATGGAGTCAGAAATGGGACCCAAGATCCAACAAAGAGTGATTTTCCCCAAGCAAAGTCCTCTACGCAGTACCACAAAGTACTCTGTGGAGGACTCAAGGATACTACATGGACCATCAAGTACCACAATGTTTAGATGCAAGAGTGAAGGAGCCCAAGTAAGCTGACTTGTAACCAAGCTCAGCTAGTGCAGGACTGACCTGAGAAGGCTCCAGCTAAGCATCCCCGAACGGTGGAGCACAGGAATCCTGCAGCTCCAGCTCTCAGCCACCAGCTTCTGCCACCATCCCCTGTCCCAGAGCCTCGGCTGGAAGGTGGACAAGTGGCTCGTGACAATCACTGCCTCCTCCAGCTCTGCAGTCCATCTGTACAGCCCACCAGCCAGATGATTTTCAGTGAACCTCCCTCTCAGCGCCAGCCACATCCTTGCAGGTATAGCCTGCTTTGCTACCATTACTATATGGTAATTCCTTCAAAGTATGTCTCTGTAGAAAACGCCAACAAAAAAATTGTTGTACCCTATTATGCCCGTGGCATCCATGCTGCTGACACCTGCCCACTGTTTTGTATGAGCCATGTTAGGGGCACCCTGCCTGGCCTGCAACCGTGCTCCCAACCCTCCTGACTCTGTGTGCGTCACCAACTCTCAAACTCAATCTCTGAAGAATGATTTTTCTCTTAATGCACCACTTGCCAAAGCTGACACTTTTGTCAAGGGGAATGAGCATGAGTTGGGGAGTCCTGGACAGTGTCTCTCAGCAGTGAGAGAGGCCATGCAGAAGAGGCAGCTACTGAGCAACCCCCTGGTGCCCCGCCTGACTACTAGTCTCACATGATTGTGAAATATTAGATTTATCAGTTCTAAAAATAAAAGCATGTGATGCAGACTCATGCACTGGAGAGTCTGTTGTTATGCAGTGAAACCACAATAGCTGAGATACTGTAACTATGAGCCAGTCATCTAGAGTTAATAGTGTTATTTGCATTTATGATCCAGTTAGTTAACACTATTTTAACAGAAATCATGCTAGCTCTTTTATTTTTCTAATATTCCGTTGTTATTACTGCACAGGCATATGCACTATTTATTACCCATTGATTTCCTAAAACTCTCAGGTAGGGTGTTTTTTACCATGCCATTTTACTGATTCCAGTCAGCATGTTTGTGTTATGCTTGCCATTTGAAGTCCAAATATCAACATTTTCCATTAACATTTTGGAATTACGTTACCTTCTGGCAATTAAGCAGAAATTAATTTCTTTTTTTGCACATAGAGCTTTCCTTTCTCAAGAGGATTTGATTACAGAAGTCCTTTCAAATATCTATCTCAACCTTTAAGATCTGCAGACAACATCATTAATTACTGTTTGGGGTTTTTTGAATTATCCTTTGGGGTTTTTTGAATTATCCTAAAATATCATGCCACCTGAAAAGAGGCACAAGTCAGAGAGTAACTATACACCAGCACTGAGATGAATGTGCTTGTAAGAGTGCAAGTACAGTTCCTGAGGAGGTTACTATCAGCTAAAATGGCAGGACTACGTGAATGGGCTATCTGACATCTGGCAAACGTCCTAGTCAAATTCATTTAGGGACAAATACAATCTAATACAAGCAAAACCTTAACAAAAATGATGAACTGCTTATCACCATGTATGCGTATACATATCATGTACTCACATGCATACCCATGAAAACCATGCATACTGGAACTGCACCAAGCAGATGTGCTTTTGTAGGCAAACAAAAGAACATTTTCTAAGTTTGCCTATTTACTTGAACAGTTCAACTGAAGATATCAGGTAAAGACAACAGTTGCTCACTTCCTGTCTTCCAGTCACTGTAAGCAAAATGAACTCCAGGACATAAGTGCAGAAGGCACTCTTGCTTTAAGGGAATTTTTAAGAGATGGAGATCTTTTACTCATACATGTAATGTACATATGACCAAAAAAAGGCAACTCAATACCTTCTACCCAAATTTACAATTGCATCAGTTCCTGACCTTATTACATTTCTAGAATCACGCACCTGCCTGCTTCTGTTTAGCCACAGACCTTGGTGACTTCAAGAGATGCTGGGAACCACCTTTACCATCCTCAGGGCTACTCTGTTCAGCCAGTGCCGGAAAACACTGTACTGCTCTGAATTCAGGTATCACCCACACAGGATGTTCTTTAGGATGCCACTGAGAATCAGAACTAATTTCACACGTTTTATACAACTATTATATGAATTACACCGTTAAAGTCCTACCTAACACTTCACATTAGGAAGGAAGAACAACCACCAAAAGAACAGAAAGATATCCCTAGTAGCTAGAGATTGTCTTAACATCTCAAGTGTGAGGCTTAATATCCCCTTCAAAGTTTGTCAGCATGGATTATGGCAGCTGTAAATGTTTCTGATATCCATTAAAATAACGTTTTTAAAACCTTGTTAAAGTCTTCAGCCTAACACTGCCGCAGTGACTTTCATAACTTAATCACAAGAACCTCCTTTTATCAGTTTTGGAATTTGCAACCAGGAATGAGGCACTGCTGGACTTGCTTATTCACAAACCGAGAAAACCTGCTTTGTAATATCTCAGTGATAGCCTTGGCTGCAGTGACTACAAAATCGTGGAGTTTGGGATCCTGCTGAGTGTGCCAAAGATCAGCTCTAAGACAAGGGTTCTGGATTTTAGAAAAGCAAACTTCAGTTCACTCAGGGCTCAGTTGGGAGGGATTCGATGGGAAGCTTCCATGGAAGATAAAGGAGCTAGTGAGTGCTGGGAGTTCTTCAAGAACTCTCTAATGGAAGTACAAAGCCAATTGATCCCCTAACAAAGGAAAGGGAAGGAAGTGGAGCAAGAGGCCCCCATGGCTCAACCATGACCTCCTGGTCTACCCAAATCCAAAAGGGAAGCATACCAGAGATGGAGAAGTGGAGGATTATCTGTCAAGAGCTACAAGGGCATAGCCAGAGCATGCAGAGATGCAGTCAGAAAAGCAAAAGCCCAACTTGAATTGAAATTGGCTGTAGACGTAAAAAATAACAAGAAAGGTTTCTTCAGGTATGTCAGCCATAAGCAGAAAAAGAAGGAAAACATAGGTCCACTGTTAAACGGGAAAGGAGAGTCAATCACCAACGATGCTGAAAAGGCAGAGG
Source organism: Phalacrocorax aristotelis (assembly GCF_949628215.1). Taxonomy (NCBI): domain Eukaryota; kingdom Metazoa; phylum Chordata; class Aves; order Suliformes; family Phalacrocoracidae; genus Phalacrocorax; species Phalacrocorax aristotelis. Next base: position 67,838,838 of record NC_134278.1, read on the forward strand.
TCCTCAACACCTTCTTCACTTTTGTCTTTACCAGCACTGCCGGGTCCCAGGCTTTGGGAACAAAATTGCCGGTTGATCCAAACACCGACCCACCATCAGTGAAGGAAGAGTTAGTATGTGGATTACTACAGGAGCCTGAACCCCACAAATCAATGGGCCCTGATGCCATCCGCCCGAGGGTGTTGAGAGAGCTGGCTGACATCATCGCAAGGCCACTCTCCATAATCCTTGAGAAGTTGTGGAGAACGGGGGCTGTCCCAGAGGACTGGGGGAAGGCAAATGTTACCCCTATCTACAAGAAGGGCTCAAGGGAAGATCTGAGTAACTATAGGCCCATCAGCCTTACTTCAATCCCTGGGAAAGTTACGGAACGAATCCTCTGGGGGGCCATCACAAGTCAAATGAAGCACATGATTGGGAAGAGCCAACATGGCTTCACTAAAGGCAGATTGTGCTTGACAAACCTGGTGGCCTTCTATGACAAAGTGACTTGCCCGGTTGACATGGGGCGGGCGGTGGACATTGTCTACCTGGACTTCTCCAAGGCCTTTGATTTGATACAGTCCCCCACAGTCTCCTCCTGGTGAAATTAATGCGTTATGGCCTAGACAAGTGGTGTGTGCAGTGGGTGGGGAACTGGCTGACAGGCCGCACCCAAAAGGTGGTGGTAAATATCTCCTTTTCCAAGCGGCAACCTGTCACAAGTGGAGTTCCCCAGGGATCGATATTGGGCCCAATGTTATTCAACATCTTTATACGCGATCTGGATAATGGGATCAAGTGCAGCCTGATGAAGTTTGCTGATGACACCAAATTGAGTGGGGAAGTAGACACTCCCGAAGGGAGAGCTGCTCTGCAGGGAGAGCTGGAGAGGCTGGAAGAGTGGGCCAGCAAGAACCTTATGAAGTTCAACAAGGACAGGTGTAAGCTCTTGCACCTGGGAAAACGTAATCTGGGAGTGCAGCACAGAGTGGGATCCACCTGGCTGGAGAGCAGCTCTGTGGAAAGGGACCTGGGGGTCCTGGTGGACAGGAAGCTCAACATGAGGGAACAGTGTGCTGCTGCAGCCAAGAAGGCCAACAGGATGCTGGGTTGCATCAAAAAGGGCACCACCAGCAGAGATAAGTCATTATCCCACTCTACTCAGCGCTTGTCAGGCTACACTTGCAATACTGGGTACAGTTCTGGTCCCCGCTATACAAAAAGGATGTGGACAGGCTGGAAGGGGTCCAGAGAAGGGCCACCAAGGCGATCAAAGGACTGGGAAGCCTGCCATGTGAGGATAGGCTGGGAGAGCTGGGTTTGTTCAGCCTTGAGAAAAGGAGGCTCACAGGGGATCTCATCCCCATGTACCAGTACTTCAGGGGAAGCTACAAAGAAGACGGAGACTCCCTTTTTAGAAGGAGTCACATGGAGATGACAAGGGGGAACGGACACAAGTTGCTTGTGGGGACATTCCGATTGGACATGAGAGGAAAATTTTTCACAGTGAGGCCAGTCAGCTATTGGAATAATCTCCCCAGGGAAGTGGTTGACTTGGCCATGTTGGACACCTTCAAGAGTTGGCTGGACAGGGTGCTGGGCCATCTTGTCTAGACTGCGCTCTTCCTAGAAAGGTTGGACTAGATGATCCCTGAGGTCCCTTCCCACGTGTGATTCTGTGAACCTTCTGATTCCTTTAAGTATCCACTTCCTTTAGTGCTTTAAGACAAGGAAAACAGAAACTACCCCAATCTACCTTCTCTATTACCATTTACTGGTTTATGCAGTTTTAGCAGGTCTCTCCTCTGACTCATCTGCTTTCTAAGGTAAACAGTCACAGTTTTCTTCAGCCACTCTCCACAACTGAGATTTCCCTGATCCTTTTTCAGCTTTATCTCGTGTTCCCAGAACTCCCACGAACTCTTGAGTGCTATTTTGAGGTGAGACGAGGGTGTCCTCGATATATCGGCTTTTACTTTTGGTATCATTCTCCATGCTATTCCTTATAACTTTTCTTATTCTTAATGTATGTTTTCAAAATTACTGGGAGTTTTTCTTTTACTACTGTATTTTTCAAGTCAGCTGCATCCCGAGAAAGAGCTTGCTATTCTCAGGTCCCAGGTCTTTCCTAAATGGAGGGCTCCAGGGAGGGGTGTAGGACTGACAGCCTTCTAGCCCTCCATACTCAGGGATCAGACACCATTTAGACAGCTCCCAATTCCGCCTTTCAGCAGGGCTAGCAGGGCAGGCACATCCCACACCAGTGCTGCTTTGTGCCTGTAAGAATGGAGCAGTCCCCACCAGTTTAAAGGGAGGATTTATCAACATACCACTGTTAGAAGGTCTAACCAGTGAACATGCCTTTTGCTTCTGTCTCCAGTACAGGTTTTGAGTTGTGCCAGCAACATTACCCTCATCTTAGTAGTACCATGTTTCTTAATAACTGTCCGTGAAGGACAACGAAACTTTCAAAAAGCTTTCCTTAGTTAAACAAAATTATTTTCCATCTGCCAAAACACCCTCCCCCCTTCAGTTCAGCACGACACCATTTTCTTCTGTGCGATCTTGATGGCTGCAATCTATGAATTGTGACCTGTTGGTAACTATTATTTCAGCTAATTTACTGACTACTGGTATAAGCTTACTGGACTGTAATTCTCTAAATGCTTCCTAGAGCCTTCTAACACATTTAGTTCCACACTCTTATTATGTGCATATTTTGTCTAATGCCTCAGCCACCTCATACTTATGCATCCAGATTTGTTGAGAGAGCACATCTGCAGTAAGGACTGGTACTAATAAATAATTTAACATCTTTGCAATATTATATTTTCCTGAATTGCTTCCTTTGCGCATGGTCCACCAGTTGCCTCACCAACTTCCAGCTTCTGATTCACTGAAAACACTCTATGGTATTTGTTCCAGAGAGTTCAGCTACGTGCTCCACTGCCAGCATTTCAGTCTTTTGGGGTCCATTTTCACCTGTTGTAGGATTACCTTATGGGCTTACTTTAAGACTCCTACAGTCAAGCACCTTCTTAAGACAGCAGTTTTCTTATCTCCAGGCAACGTGCACATGAAAGACCATCTGGTTACTGGATCCTAGCTGCAGAATACCAGGGCAGAGGCACTGCCCGGGATCTACTGTGGATGGGGGAACTGCCTTCCCTGCTTCTCTCACTTGCAGGACTACAGGGAAAAAATGCTCTTGGTGCATGGGCTTGTGTAAGAGATCACCTTTACTGTAACTTTCTCCCTGTTTGTTAGATCTCAAAGCACACCAGAAGGTGACAAAGTAATCTCATTTACAGTTTAACAAAAAAAAATTTCAAGTATTTTTCTGTGGTCGTCAAGAGTAAAGTAACAAATATTAAGAGTTCAGAAGACAAAAAGCCAAAAAACTTTGATATTTTTAAGTTAAAAGCATAAATTTTGGGTCTGAGACATGACTTTAGAATGCTTGTGTAAAGAAACACTACAGACCTTAACAAAGAAACGTAAGACAATTAATGAGACGATCTCCTATGAACCCTTGGTCTCTTATCTTCTCTTACAAGATAAGGAGAGTTAATAGTTCCACAACAGATTCAAGCTGAATCACCATCTCTTACTCTTTGCCCTACTCATCACATTTATATACCATCTGTATGTATGACACTCCAAACTGAAATGTCTCCCCTTGTGGCCTCTAGCAGACAGAGATGAAAACTAAGTAGAGTATGTTAAAAGTACAACATGTGCAAAAAACAAAAAAAAAGTCCCATGTTGTTTGATCTTTTTATGATCAATAAGCATAATAAGCCTTCATGTTCTGTGCTACCTATGCTGAACAAGTATTTATTAGGCTACTCTGTAACCAAGTTCAAAATAAGTATTTGAGTTGCTTTAACAATACAGGGCATTGGGTTCCTTTAAAAGTAACCCGACTTGGCAGTTGCACTATGTAATACTCTGTTTTTCTAAACAAGGCTGTGACTCTAAAGTAATTCTTACTGTAGCACTAAGCGGAATGACTGTGGTTCAGCTCTAAGTGACATGAGACATGCGTGAAATGGTATGAATTGATGCATGCTTCCAACAAAATATTAAGACTGTTGAGTAGTGCCAGTGCAGCGTTTGGGATCTACACAAACACTCCCAGGACAGCTGAGTCAGATCTGCCAAGTGCCATGCTTTGTAGGCGGTTCAGGAAGAGCTGGTGTATAAATTTTCTTCAGTGGGCAGAGCTCCCATCTCAGCTGCTTGTTCCCATGCCTGGTTCCCATCTTGCTTTTCCTTTTGTGCCAATCCAACTATGTGAGCGGCCACAGGGTAAATCAGATCACAGAAATAATCCTTAGCAATGATCTTTAGCAATGATCAAGTGTTGCTGAACTATGGTGCAGGAAAATAAACTTCTTGATTAAGTTCTGATACCAAAAGGCTGTCCATGAAACTGCATTCATGCCCCATTGGTACCCCTGCAGTGACGGAAACACACAATGGCAGCACAGTGAAGCATGTTCATCTGATGGCAATGGCTTTGCGTGCCCAACACAGCTCAACTCCTACATGAGTTTCATCTGACTTGCTAAAGTCCAGAGCCCCCAGCCAAGAGGAAGCCTGTTGCCGATGTACTCCCTGTGCCGAGGAGCACGCAGCACTGGCAAATACCAAACCTGGCATTTCTGCCAGTTTGTTTTTACAGCCCAGTAACCTTGACAACATCTAAACAGGGAGGTCATCTCTGGCCATTAAAGCCTATTCAAAGTAGCAGTAAGGCATTTATGAGTTAAAAGAGGATGATCTGCTCTTCTCATCATGAGGCTGACACATGCCGCAAGACTCTGTGCTTTGCTTCCTATAATTTGAGAAAAGATTCTGATCATGAGTGAGACTGGTGAATTCTGGGGGATTTTAGCACTTCTATTTTGGGTGTGAAATTATTGGCATCGTGCCCCAAACTGGCATCACAATCAGAAAAAGAATTAATGATTGAAAGGTTTATTTTTCTTTCTTCCACAGTACTCTTTCCATCTCCCACACTCACTATAAATAATGCACAACTCTCATGTGAAGTGAATTAAAAAAGGTTGAAGGCCAGAAATACATACTCCACAAGCGGGTCCTAAAAAAAAATTTCTTTTCGGGCAGCTAAGTGTTCCCAGCTAACTTAGCCACCCACTCAGCATGTACCCAAATTTAGAGGATGTGATAATTCATCCACAGTAAAGAGATTTTCTTCCAAATGGAGTTTTCTGTGAGCTAAATCCATGCTGCTCTAAGAATCAAGCTGTGCATACCCTTACTATACGACAAGGCTCTCAAACACTCGTCCCTGCTTATACAGCCCAAGCATTTGAAGTCTACATAAGACTTTTCACTGTTTCTGGTGAATCTCAGAGAACCTGAGTCTCTGGATATGGGATATAAGTAACCCTCATTTTTTTCACAGGGAGTTCTCACTATCCAGCAAAATGAGAACAGAGCTCAAGAAATACGGGTAAAATTGACAAAAAATATTTTTTTTAGTCTTAAAGAGCCGCTATATAATGTATAGTCACTACACTAAGGGGACAGCAATGCTATTCCTAAGAAGAGAAGGGAAGATTAAAAGGCTTCCATAGATCACAGACTAACATTACCTCATTAACCTTCTTGATTTTTTCCTCCTCTTGCTAAAACAAATCCATAGCAGTTAAATCACCTTTTCTAATTACATTCTCTGTTCCTGAGAATGAGGGATATACACTTCGGTGTCCACTCTATATCACCACTGTGTAATATCATCCACAATTTACAGCCCTGTACTTTGTTCACTAGTCAAGGTATCTCATGACTGATAATGGCAGAGTTACAGGCAACGCAGGGCTCCTGCGACAGCGCACTGGAGTGTCACTGGAAGTATGTGTTCTAGGCCAGAAGTTCTCAACTTGGGAGTCATGAACAGCATTCAGGAATTACAGCCACCCTCTCTTTTCTCAAAATAGATGCGAGGAGGTGATCCAAAGAAAATGTTTTTGTAATGAAAGGCCAGTGCACAAAGACAACTGTTCTACAGTACCGGACTGAATAATTTTTAGTGGCTTAGGGACTATTTTCAACCTGCAACGCATTAAGGCAAGTATTATGGCAGTAGATAAACATGACAAACGCAAGCATATCAATTTGCCAGGGAAATTGTAAAGACTCCTAAGCATAACTGCAGGCACATGGTAAGAAATGTGGTCAGCCACAGAGCCAGGCTTGCAAGGAAGAACTGCGTCATACGGCACAGACAACAGCTCTCTCAAAGTAATGCAACACTACATGGAAATGCAACATAAAATGTAATTTACTGGATATGTTTCCAATATAATGTTTTGTGGAACTTTCTTTTCCCTTAAAAAAAATCAGCATCTGTATCTCTTCACCCAAATTTGAGACAAAAGAATATCAAAACACTTTCATCCAGCTCTTGGCTTCTGTTACTGTACAAGGACGGGCTACAGAAGAGGAGCTAGGACAGAAACAACCAAAGAGGTTGAAAGGAGTACTGCAGTTGAGAAAGATATCAGCCTCTGAAGTTCACAACCATCTGGCTCTTCAAAACTAGCTGAATTGGGCTTATTCCCAAAAAGAACATCTAAGCGTTTTAATTTGTTCTGGTATCGACTTCCCAGCAGAGTTTGGAGGTTTGGTTGAGGACCAAACTTGCAACAGCTTCTGGGAGCAAAGCAGCAGTGTGGATACCAGGCTGCAGAGCCAGCCTACAGCCTGCTGGCTTCCAGCTGGCCTCACTCTCATGAACATTAAACCTCAAGAATAAAAACAACAATTAAAAACAAGCAGGAAAGAAGGAAAGATCTTAATCTAATGGTAGGTGGTGTTACAGCAAGAACTTGAAAGAATTAACTCTGCACTTTCCTCAGCCAACTGCCTTTTGAGTCTGACTACTTTCGCAGACTCCTGTGGATGAGGCAATGCTCTGATTTCTACTTCAAAAACTAGTAGTAAATGAGATATTTGCTTGATCTCTATGCCACATATGATAGCGTCTTCTCCTCTAACAATAAGACGTACCAAAAACTTTGACCTGAGCATGTTCCTCACTGACATTTTTGACAGCATAACAAGGGTGTTAGATATTTATAACTATTGTGCTAAATATAACACACAAACAACTCAGATGCAATTGCTTCTCAATACTAGATACTTATGACATTGAAACAGATTCTCATTTGAATTCAAGTCCAAATTCATAGATACAGGTATGCACCGTAAACCAGCATCCAAGCCATCTCTGGCACAGAACTGAGGTGCTCTCTCTGCTTGAAGAACGCTGTGAGGAGTAAGAAGATCAAGAATAAACATGAAATTAAAAAGCTACCTTGTTCAAATGAAGGGCAGCTGTATAAAGTTCTTAAAACATTCATGTAACAACATATGAAAACAATTGTGTTATTCTGCAGTTTCTCCATTCCTAGCCCTGCCTTTCACCCTGCCACGTTCCCGTGGTGCTGCCGATCCCGCAGTCCACAAGATCACAGCACAAGTGGTGGTATCACACCAGCTACAAAACGAGCACTCAGTGCCAGGGTCCAATTCACTCACTCTCTTAATAAAGTCAGATTCTTCAAAATGATTTTATATAAACTGACTGTCATTAGGGAGGCCTGTATGTCTTTGAAATTGCTCCCTACCAAGTTTGAGTCAGTCTGGCTGCAGACACAAATGCATCCAATGCTGGCTGAGCAGTAGGTCTGGATAATAGACAGAAAGCTGTCCCTGTTACACCACACCTATCATTCCCAGCACTTCCTTTCTTTCTTCTCAATCTTTGTCCTACCACAGTCACACAATGATCCAAAAAGAAAAAAGAAACAGGTCACCAGTGAGATAGAAAGAAACTGTCACTAATAACAGGACCAGAATCTCTTAGCTCTTGCGTGAACTGTGGCATTTGGAGAGCTCAATGGCCTCTACAGAGGGTGGTTAGAAATCATTATCCTCGAATTATTAATGGAGAAAATGAAGCACATTAAGGTGAATTAACTGGTCCAAGATCATACAGCCTGGGAGCAGTCAACTTGGGAAAAACCTGGGCACCTGGAGTCCCAAAACAAGAGTATCTCCAACAGGGTGGCAGGTTTCTACATTAACTATACAGAGATAATAAGGACGATCTGACACTGCTGAAGAGCAACGGAGGTCAAATGCTGACCTTTAAACGGCACCAAGTGGATAAAGTGGAGGTAATCCTGCTTTGATACTTTTGGGTCCTTGTATGTCACACTGGGTCAAAAGAATCACCTATAGTCTCCCATTTTGATAACCCTGAACACCTGATCTTTCTACCTTAATGGCACTTGCATGTTGAAGTCCTGTATCTCTGGCATAGGAACTAACAGAGCAACCTGTAACGTTATCAGCCTGCTGTCCCCCTAGATCGCCACCTCTCCACAGTGCTGGGAGATTTTACTGGTGGGCTTCACAGATATTTGCTGACAAGAGAGACTCATGAATGGAGGGCTTATCATAGCTATGGCAGGCCATGGTGTTTAATACTGTTATCTTCTGCCTTTTCACACCATACTTTAACTTCCTTAGCCCCTTTCTATCCAAACTGTCCTTGGCCCCATCCTGTTTCTTCCCCGCCACCAGATCGTCATCCAACCTCATTCTACTCTCCCTTCCTCTGCTATCTCATGTCCTTTTGAAGAATGATCCCTTGACCATTTCCTCAATTTCCCCTTGCCAGTTGCCGCTCACAGCCTCCCTGGGGTGCTTTCCACTTCCAATTCCCCTTCAGCTATGCCTTGCTTCACCTTCCAATCTCCTTTCTCAGACATATTCGCTTCTCTTCCCCCATGACTGCTCTTCTTCACAAACTCTGCCCTCCCCTCCTACCCGTTCCTGCTTTCAGTTTGTCACATCACTTTCAACTCACCTGTGCTCCCTGTTTTCCCTGTTCCCACCCTCAGCTTGGTTGTCTCAATGCAGAAGCCACCAAAGCAGAAACAGTTCAACCTCATCCCTGTAGCATCAGGCACCATCACACTGAGCCACTTTGTGGGATGGTTGCATGTGCGATTTGACTAGTGTGAGGGAAGATGAGAAGGTAACTCAATAAGGAAGAAATATTCAAAGATCTAACTCATAAAATGTAAATGGCCTCTTCCCAGATTTCAAGGAGTTATAAATTGGTCTAAAAGCAGACCTGGGGAATAAAGATACAGAAATCCCTATTCCACAATACAGAGATAACAGAAATATTCAAAGAAAAAAGAAGCATCATCCTGAGCTAGATAAACAACTTATAAAAATTTCAGCCCAAGTGGTTCCAGCTGACAAACCTGAGGCACTGTAAAACACAGCCTCTTAACAAGAGGTGTCAGACAACCTCAGTAACAGACAGGGCTTTTACCTAAGTGATTACATTGCTGTTTTACCCAGGACACTAAGATATAATTCCCCTCCCGGCAAAATCTACTCTGTTAACCCTAGCTGTAGTTACTCCAAGGAGCAGCAGAGGACACGTGCTGCGCCCACTCGTCTCTGAGATTCACAGGCTACCTAACAACTTCTTGCATGCTTTGCTCCTGATACACATCCTCTACACAGAAAGTTCACGATATGGATTCCCCAAGCAAAACACAACTGCACCTAAACAGATCTCTCTATATTATATTCAGTGAAGTTTCCATAGCAGTATCAGTGTCTGGTTTACAACTGTGTCTCTTCAGACACATTAATTTTAAAACTGTCTAAGGGTAAAACCTTCTGAAATTAAAATTACTTGCTTTTGCCTTTGAGATAGGTTAACAAAGAGATCTTGAGAAGAGGAGGAGGAGAAAGAGGAGGCAAGGACCCCTCTTTGCTGGCAAAAGTTTGGGGGAGAGAAAGAAATGCTTTTGAAAAGTCAGTATAATGATCCCAATGCAGGTTAAGTATTTGGTGCTGTTACATCATCTACTGTATCTGACAAGTTCTTTTTCTAGACTGTGCTCCAGATGAGTGCTAAGAGATCAGAGGCTTTGAATCCTGCTCACATTCTTCCCCAGAAGTTCCCCTCTACTAAGCAGCCAATGCAAAAACACTGTATACAAAAACAATTCAAGAAAATTTTGTTCCCAAGTGAGAACTCGGTAACTACACACATGACAAAAAACATCTTGGGAGCAGTTGTAGCTTTCACTGATGGACTGTCACATACATCTAAGTACCTGGCCCATTTACTCTACATACTTTATTTTCAGACAAAAGCATCTCAGCTGATGATAACCATTTGAAATGGAGAGAAAACCTTTAGTAAACAGTATTTCTGTGATTACATATGCTAAATCCATAGCACGACCCATGTGTGCAAAGCCCACTTGGAAATTATTTTAGATAGTCTGAAAACAGTGAAATCACAGATTTTCAGGAAGATGTAAGGTTTCATTTTAATTAGTCCAACTGATATCTCCATTCAGCAAGTGTAGCTTCAGTAACAGAACCGTATCAGAGATGTGTCCTCAACTGGTGAATAGTCATATTCATGCTGTAAATCAGCTAAAAATATACAAGTGTACACACATATGCAAAGATATTTGCTTTGACTTCAATTAAACTTTTTTCCATCATGAATAATCCATTTAACTAATCAACATCTGAATTACTCTGAGGAACACTTAATTCAATGTAAAATTAAACATAAAAAGAGAGCATGAAGTAATTAAAGGAGGACATTATTCAGCTGTTAGTCTTTGCCTTTTGCTAGCGTAAGTATTAAGTAACTTCCAGTATTCGCTGGTTGTAGATCAAAAATAAAAGCTATGCCAAATAACGTAGAGAGCTCTCAATTTACCAGTTCAGTGCAAGTGAATTACTTTTAAAAACATTATTTCAGAAGGGTCTTTCTGCTGTTAAATTATAGGCTGTTTTGCTCTCAGAAACTCTCAGTAAGAAAAAGTATGTACAAAGACAACCAATGAAGTTAGTAGAGGGGCTAGTGATTTACACCATGTAAATGAAAACAATGCTGCATTCTTCCTTTCCAAAACTAAGCGAATAACCAGATGGGTGCTTTCTTGCTGAGCTATTTATTGAGGCATTGGCAGTCATTCGTTCAACAGCGTGCCTAAAAAATAAACAAACAAATCCAACAATCATTCAAGTGAGATGTTTTTTCCAGGTACCAAAAATATACACTCAGCAATGCTGCCTTGTTTAATAAGACAGCACACTGGGGTTACTATAGGACAGCCCGCAATCAAGTCCATGGAGGGGAACACTTGCTGACCTGAAGAAGTCCTGCTTGACTTCAGCATTACTATTAGAAACACACACTAGCTGCGGAGGGAACAGCGAGGCCAGCAGCTGCTCTCCCTCACCAACACCCAGTCCCTCACCACACTGGTTTTGAGCTGAAGAGCAAAGACCCATTTGGGAAAGGTGCATAACTATGAGGCATGCAGGTATTTTCTTTCAAGCTAGCACCAAATGACAAGATAAAGATGGGGAGCATATCAAAACACAACCCCATAATGCAGCCCTACAAACATCTAAGAAAATCAAGATATGGGACTTTTCTAAAAGTTGCTACAGATAGTAGTAATAGGAGTTAAAAATAAATCTGATATGAATTTAGCATTTCAGTCAGAATGCTTACTACAATAACTATTCTATTTTAAAATCTAATTTAAAATACCACCATCTTAAATTTAAAGACCTGTCCACGCTGCAGTTTCACTGAATGGTCCCATCGAAGGCTTATCTTACCCCTGAAAGTTTACAGATCTATGCACTGCACGCTTCACATTTCCATAGTGTATTTATAGCTCACGGTGATGATACACTTTGCAGTCTTTTTTTTTTTTCTTTCCCAATTATTATAATGGTTCATTGCAAAGAAAAAATTATAATTAGCTCTACTTGACAAAAGTTAAGGCAATAGCAAATCAAATGATCTGTACAAGATTAAAAATAGTAATATGAAAATTATTCCCTCCAAAGTACAAAGGGCAAACCTACTGAATTCAATCATGTAGCTATGCAAAGACACCAGATTTTTCAGGTAATGTCTCCTATGAGGCCCTTGGAAACCAACTGTGGAGTTCTAACAGTCTTCAGTCCGTAAGATAAAACCTGGTATCCTTAATTACAAAAGCTTAGTCTATAAGAGTGCATCGCCTGCTGCTCTGGCCATATGTTAACACAGTTAGAAATAACTCATCATTATATGAGAAAAGCTTCAACATCACAGACTGAGAAACTAAACCTACAACTGGGACCACAGCTTTTCATTGCCATCACATGAGAAGCAATGGGCTCAGATCTATGACTTTCAGAAAAAGAGCAAGGAAAAAAGGGTAAACAAAAGAAAAAAAAGAAAAAAAAAGAGCTGTGGACAGTCATCCCAACCCCCTTTTCACCCTGAAGTAGTCTATAGAAAGTCACATCTAGATTCATTCAAGAGCCAGTAATGCATACATTCATCTTGGTTTATGCACCTGTATGAAGCTACTGAACTGAATGCTTGCAAGGTCCAGAGAATGAAAAGGCTTTAACCTGAGATTTTTGTGCTTCCTTACCAGGTGCAAAGCACAGTTTTCCTCTTCAGTAAATCAACATTTTAGTAACAGTTTAATCAAGTACCAAAAATCATCTACAAAAAGGCAGCCTACTGCTTACAGGAAATCTAGCCAAAGGGATCCTGGTATTTCCAAAAAGTAAGACAATTTAACAGATCAGAAGGCATCTAAAACTTAATAACCTATAGATCAGTGATTCTTACACAAGTGCAGGAATAAGGGAGAAGAAAAAGGAGATTTAACTATAAATGAAATCCAAGCAAACACCAAAAAATGGTTGGGGTGTAACAGCTTCTATTTTCCTTTAATCCTCCTTCCACTGCTACAATCTAAGACCAGAGACTTCCTTATGAAATGGCTCCTCCACCATGGAGATGCTCACAGGTTGCTAGAAGTTGACTACTCCATACAGGCTAGGAGAAATAACCTGATTTAACCGAAGAGGGTGATAACTGTGTGGTTTTCTTTCTTTTACATCACTCACATTGTTTGAGCTGTATTGTATAATGTGAATTTTATAAATAAAACCACATTTGCTTTTACCTTAACCTGAGTTAAGGAGAATACCAAGGCAATTTAAAGGAACCCCTTGGAAGGGAGGTAAGCAGACAGCATCTCAACACATTTTCCAGGGTATTCCAGGAAGGTGGTTCATAGCATGAGCCAGTGCAAACCTCCTCACTGGCAACCATGATTAGGGAAGCTACAGAGCATTCAAAAGAGTTGGGAAAACACCTGCATTTCCAGAGTATTACAGGCAACATATTCTTGTATTAACAACAGCAGCGTATAAATTCAGAAGAGTGAGTCATTTCTCAGTCTATTACTTACAGACCAAACAGATTAGTCTGGATTTATGATGGAGGCCTTGCTCCAGCTATAAAGTATAGCCCTTACATTATAATATAAACTGATATTAATTTAAAATTCTAGTTTCTACAGCATGTATATTTTCCTCACCTCTGTTCATCTACTTAACGTCTGTGACACTTCATCTCCTTCATCAGTGTATGTCTCTCCCAATTCTGTACTCCTGCCTCTCCTCCCTTTATATTTTGTTTCTTGCAATGATTTCAGTGGTTTACTTGCTTTCCAGCACCATGTGATGAACTAGAAAATAATTTCTTTTTGTTATCTGTGCCTATCTGAAAGCTCCAAAATAACAACTGCACTTAGAGCCAATGAATGGACCAGGTGGATGGCAGTCCCTGTACCATGCCCCAGCTGAGTGACCAATGCGGCGTGAACCACATGTGGACACAGGGGTCTCCATTGAAGCACAGACCAGGAGCCCAACTTCAGAGTCATAAAGTTCTCTAGAATTACCCACTTACAAACACGTTTTCAAGGAGTTGAAAAGAAAAATTAAAACTGCAGTCCTTTTGTTTTCACTATAATATTTTATTCCGTTACTCAGAAGTAATCTCCCTTAGGCTCCAGGCCCGTCTCTACAGATTGCTGGTGGGCATACTTTTTGCATATCTTCTACATACATGACAGTGTACTGTTCATATTGATATCTGACTTTCTGGGTTGGTAAGCGAAGACGAACAATATATGAGACAGAACTAAAGCTCTTACAGACTAGGAAAAGGATGAACAAAGTAAGCTTACATCTAGCTACAGGGCAGGCTTTGCTCTCTACAGTTGGCCTCCTTCAGTTTTTAAATGAAATCCTGAACATGAGACCCTGGAAATACTACTTGTAATACCACTGATAAAGTGGAGTGGGTTTAAGGGCTGAGGACAAGTGGAAGAGCAGTGTTCTGTGGTTGAAAGAAGGGCTCTACCATTCTGTTTTTCACCCTCCGTTCTTTTTGTTTCCTTCTTGAAACCAAGGCCGCATCTGCCTTCACTTGTTAAAGGCTAGGAAGCTTGTGTTCAGACTTCAATTAGTGCAAAACTGTATCAAATTTAAAAGGTAAATCTTATTGGCATTAAAAGCAAATAAAATCTTTCAACTAAAAAAAATTTTCTTTCCGTAAATTCTGATCTGATGTACCTAAAAAAAGTTGATTGCCCATGGCAACTAATACAGATCAGTTTCCTACATACACCTTTCTTCCAACAACTGCTGAAACACTCAGGTCAATGGAAACCTACCGCCAACATCCAGATTTCACAAATTCAAGCACCTTTAAAAATTATATTTTTCTTAGCGTTTTAAAAAGGCAAATTTCTAATAATAACCACAACTTTAATAGTAAAGGTGCTGAAGTTCAGTCATTTTCTTTGACAAGATCATTACAGTCGGGCACACATTCATGGAAGATGCTCTCCCAAGTCTGGGTGCAAGTGTGTGTCAACTGTCTTGATCAACTGGCCCTTCAAGACTAATGTTGTCTAATTGGCCAAGTACTAAAAATCAGCAAGAGATTAAAAGAGTAAAGGAACAGGTGGAAAGCCACTGGTGACCTTGAGAAAATGCAGCCAGGGCAAAAAGCCTTCCGGTACGGGAAATTAGCTTAAAGGCATATGGGCAGGTGTAAATTGGAAGAGTGACAGGCAGTAAACACACAAGATAAAATATAACATTTACAGACCTGTAAAGTTATGCAGTTTGAGAGGGTTTTTACTATTATTAAACCATGCAGCCATATAACAGAATTAAGCGAACTCTAAAGAATTAAATTATGATAGAAGCCAATTAGAAGAACAAACTTTTCAAGTAGATGGTTCAATTGGGTTACCAATATTACATTACAAGAGACAAATTTAGACCCTTCCATCTCAAGATAAAAGTACAGTTAATGAGGTGAATAGATTATAACTTTTCACAGACTAATTACATAGGTTTGAATTTCATGCATCATCTGTCCAGAAACACTGATGTACCTTCAGCACCTCTTCCAGCTAATGACCTTGGGGCAATACTAATCCTACAAGTTTTTCCATGACAAAGCGCTATATATAGTCATTAAAGCACAGTATTCCCATACCAGTATGTGTGTAAACATGTCTAATCTTCCACACGTGGGCATTATGCAGACATTGAAAGGTAAAGTATACTTTCAACCCAGATCTTTGTCCATGAGGAATCATCATCAGTAGGTCTTTGTGCCCCTTCCAGCACATCACATGCTAAAGTTGACTGCAGAGTTAGAAACGAGACTCAGGTTTATCCTCCAAATTCAGTAACTGCAATGGAATTTCAATATATATTAAAAAAAAATTTCTCCTTTCATCTCAATTAGAAATAACATCCAGTCACATGTTTCTGCTCAGGAAGGAACACTGGGAAACCTCATAAATATTACATTAGTTACTCTGGAATCCCAGTTCTGATGTTCAATGCCACAGGGGGTCTAGCTATTTTTTTTACTATTTGTAAAATCTTCAAGGAAGAAGTGAAGAAGTGAATCACCTCTACATAAACACGGTGCAGTGAATTCTTTCCATTTCACAGGGGATTTTTCCATATGGTATTGAAAAGGTAACCAATGGAAGAACACAGCACAATTTACTACCCTTTTTATCCTATTTAGAGGTTCTCAATAAACTGCTCTTTCTAACTGAAGCCCTGGCCACAAGGCCATTTGACCTCATTGGGAATAAATGGAATGCTATATATAAACCGCTTCATCTTTTTCTGAAGAGGTCTGCCTGGAGCTGCCCTGGAAGCGGACGTAGTGAATGCCATCAGCAAAATAAGATGAAAATATCCCACATGACAGCTTGAGAAGCAGGGCTTCGGAAAAATAATTTAAGGGTGACAAGATTATTGCACAGGTCTGCTGCAGCCTTATCGCTCTTTCAAAGGCTTTATAGCATTAAAAAAATATTACTGCACACATTATAAATAACTGACACCTCTTCATATGCAAACATTATAAATGCAGACAGTTCTATGTAGTATTATAGCAATCAAAATGAAAACGTACTCCTAGTCACTAGTAATAAAACTAACCAAAGCCCATAGGGATACACGATTGTATCCGGGTCCCTTTCCACTAACAGCAGGAACACAAAAAGCATGCAATAAGACAGCGGAATTGACAATTGTCTATGTGATTTCTGTGACTGAATACTAGGTTTAATATCTGTAAGGAATACCAAAGGCACCATTACATGAAAATAAACATTACTAATGACTCCAGCTCAGTACTGCACTTAAACCCAAACAAATTGTATTTACTGTAGTAAGCCTGAAGTATGCACTTAAATGCTTCCATGGACTGCAGACCATAAAACCTGGTTCTTCATCCCACCTCCTGTCCCATGTTCACTATTTTATACCACATACTGTGCTATCTGGACTCAGAGAAGTTGTGGAGTCACAGTTCTTGGAGTTGCTCAAAACCCAGATGGACACCGTCCTGGTCTGCTCCAGCTGACACTGCTTTGGGCACAGGGGCTGGTCTAGACAATCTCCAGCGGCCCCTTTAAACCTTGATTATTCTGTGATTCTGAGTAGTTACAGATTTGGTAAACTCAGGAGAATGACGCTTTATCCCATTCAAATATCAGTGTTACAGCAGAGGGTTGTTCTTTTGTTGTTGTTTGGTTGGTTTTTTCCCCAGAAATATAAACTGACACACACACAAAAAAAAAAGAATAAAAAAATTTACAGCCACTCTGCCCCATTACAAGCCTATACGTAATTACACAGTTCATGTTCACGCACAAAAATATGAAGTGGTTTGATTTTGGCACACTTAGCATTATTTGGTGCTGTTTTCTTCACTGTTAAAATATCCCACGCATTTTTATATTAGAACTGCCACGCTTTCTATACAACTATAAAAGATATACCTATATATGAGCACCAGACACTGAAAAGATCTGAAGAGGGAAGATAAATTTTTTTTCCGTGTATAAAACTCTTAATTATTTATTTCTGATAAGCTGCAGTCAAATACAAGCTACACAATATTCTAGAGAAAATCCTTCCTTTTTAATATTTCAGGCAATTTCTACTTTTCATGAAAGTTTGAGAGAGTGCCAATTACACAGCTCTCTAATGCAATCAGTAAGTACTGGGAGTACAAACAAGATTATGTATCTCTAAAAACATTCTTAAATATATTGGAAGGAGAGGAGCATAAAACTCCTTTTATAACGGGGTACTTCAGAATATATACATGAAAAATGTAGTGATACCCTACGCTCTTCTCTCCTACATTATCCTCAAAAGTAAGGTCCAGCTCAGGTCAATAGCTTGCTCAGAAAAAGCCTTTTACAGAACAGCCTTTGACATGACTGTGTTACCAATCCCCCTAATGTAGATGCATCTGTAGAAACACCTCATAATTTTAATCAAACACTTTGTGAGACAGGATGACAAAGCTCACTTCAGACATATACAATATTAAGGTGTTAACACGACCCAAAGGGCACCACAGCACTTTTTTTCCTCTTTCTTCCAATTCCTGACGTGTAAGATCAGGAAGCCAAAGAGGCAGAAGGGCATTTTTGACCTCGCACTGCCCTAACCTCTTCTCCTCTCATTATGTACATGCCAGTTATAACAACAGTGCATCAATCACCTATAGCCATTATATGAATTATTCAGCCAAAACATCTAAACATCCACAAAAATCTCAGAAAATCTCAGATTTTTTCAAACCTCTACTGCAAGATGGAATTTTTAATAATATTGTTCCTAGTCAGACCCTTAGTTCCCAGGGTCCGTTATGTCCCCCTTAGATCTGAATGACACTGCTGTGCTGAGCCAATCTAACTGCAGGCTACTCCTGAAAGGAACAGTTCCTGTCCAACCTCTTCTCCTAGCACTCACACAACCCCTACTTCACGGGCTAAGCTGGCAGGAAACTATGAGAAATAAAAAATAAATTAAAAAAAAAGAACACACTTGGGGGAGGGAGAGAAGCCTGCTTTTTTGGCAGTAACTTGTCACTAGATTAGCATCACTGTACTGTAGACCATATCTTGTCATAGTCATGATGTCATCACCACTCTTGCCTACATCTCTTCAATCAGGCCTTGGAACTACATTGCTGAGAATATAAATACTAAAGGATTATAGAACTATTTATCTGCCTCTTAAAATTATTTTTCCTGAAAGCATTTTCTAACCAATTACTTAATCCTGGATGTGTGTTTTACTTTGTCACACTTTCTCCTCAAGCTTTTTATTTCAACACTCACATACACTAGCAAGATCCATCACAGTTTAAATTCAGGCAAGAAAATCAGTCAGAGATGTGTAATAGTGATGATAATTATCGGCTAAACCACAGTTGACCTATCAAGCTAATAATAATAAATAATCCATGCCTGAGCTTGTTAATACACTACTTGAAAGATGCCCCAAGGCCTAGAGTATAGAAGATATGATTGAATGTTTACAACGGTCCTTTCTAACCCCAAATATCTGTGTACCTCTGGCCAAGAAACAGCCCGAGACAATACAACCTCAAATTCACAGCTCTTCCCGGTGACTTCATGACCCTAGAGAGGGAGGAGGGAAGTTGTGTTGAATACAGAACAGTCACAGCTCATGTTCCCAGCCCACCGATGCAACCATCTTTGCCACCAGCAAGCCTCTACCATCAGCTGCCCTGCAAGGGTGGCTTCCCTGGTCATGCTGCTGCCTAGAGGTAGGCGTCAGGGGAACATAAGGCACCAGCTGAAAGGTACCACTTCTGCTGTCACACTGCCTGTCAGGCTTTCCAGGAGAGAAAAGGAAAAAAACCAAATAAAACCAAACCACCCTCGACCTTTTGTCATTAAGACAATGCTGAAACAACTATTTTGCTCACCTTTCACTTGGGTGAAACCACCGATTGGTATGCGGAAGATTCCAGCCATGGACAATCTAGCACCAATTCTTCATTTTCAAAACCTTTAAGCAGCTGCTAACTTACTTCATCAACTCCGCTATTCCATTTGGTTTGTACTGCACCTGAGATGATAATTTTTGTTATTTATGACATCCTTGTCACATCCATCCCCTAGTTACGTTTGAGCTCCTACCTCCCCCTTACAATTACTTACGAGCGGCCCTGATTTCTACAGTTGCTCTGGAGACATTTTGCAAGAACATTTATGGCCATGATCTGCCAACATTTTCTAAGCTGCCATCAGACAAGCCTAGCTACTCTTTCAGTTGCAGTCTGTGGATGTCCCAACGCTTTCAGCACTTTTTAATAAAAGCTATCCCTGTTCGCTACCACAAGCACAGAATGGATGAGGTGGGAAGGGACCTCTGGAGATCATCTAGTCCAACCCCCTGCTCAGACCAGGGTCAGCTGAAGCAGGGAGCTCAAGGTTGTGCCTGGTCAGGGTATGAGTAGCTGCAAGGATGGAGACTCCACAGCCTCTCTGGGCAACATCTTCCAGTGTTTGACCACCCAAGTGGCAATGGAAACACAAAATTGTGCTGCAGTATCCAGAGGGCTAACTTTGTAGTGATGAGGAATGGTATGCACTGATGACAGAGTTATTAAACAGCAGTAGTGGATACGTTTGTTACCAGTGTTATTCCAAGCCTTGAAGGACTCCAAATACTCTGCATGCACTGTGTTGCTTTTTATGTGCCATGCATTTTATCCTGCAAATAGTTCAGCATATTTTAGCTTTAAGCCTCTGAAGTCTCACTGGCATAAAAGCTATAGATAAAGTGTTTCCATGAGATCATTATCTTCCTGCTTCTCTTTTTCTTGCCAGCGTCATTCCTAAATTATTTTTCATTCCTACAAAAAACCTTTACATACTATAGAAAAGCATAATACAGAAAAATGGTGAAGTATACCCAGCCTTTTTACTCAAACCATGTTTTTTGTTATCTTTCCAAACAGTAGATATTAACTAGTTTCTATTTTCAGTTCTAAATTTGGAAGGCTGGAAAGAATATAAATATATTTGTTTTTACCTTTGCTGCTGCTCATCGTTATGCTGAGGCATATTGCTATTTGCCAGGAGGTAAAAAGAAATATCAAATTACGTGGGAGATAAGTCACGCAAATGGAAGAGATAATAGACTGTGAAGTGCACTAGCCAAAAACCCAACTATACACATAGCATGCCTTCTTCCTCCGAGTCATTATTTTCAAATGACCTTTCTCAATTTTATACTGAGTCCTACAGATCAATAACCACTTCTAATATAAAGCAATCCACAAAACATGGGGCTATACAGAAAGCATAACTTTTAGAGACTGACTATTGCAAGTACTACAAGGGAAGTTATAAAAAAATTCTACTCATTAAACAGATTAAGACTGGTTAAAAGCAAAAAAAGGTTGACTGAAACTTTAAGCTAATGTATGACAACGCAAGTATTAGGAAACGCCAACCCCTTAAAAATGCTTGCCTTAACATTTGCATAATTACATATTTTTAGCATTCTGTGACATTAGACAAAATAATATTTTTCAGTGCACCCAGAAAATATTGCAAATAATCTCTCTTTCAAAGTCTCGTTTCAGAAGATCAGATTCAACTTATAGAAGTTACATAAATTCAGAAAAACATAGTAACACTTCTTGGCTGTGGAGAATGTGCCTTTGGAACGGCAGGTCTGAGCACACACGCCACCTTCTCCCGGCGGCTCTGCGCACTGGCACGGAAGCGTTCCTGTCCAGCATGGCATATAAAGCATCTGGAGGCTCGCTACTGGAGCGGTCAGAGTCAGTCTAGATCCCTACATGCAGCAACTTTTCTCTTTTATCCTGTACCACTCAAAATGTGTCCTGTGCAAGGGAAAGAATCCAAAGAACAAAACCCATGAAATGTAGCATCTCTGTAATCAGATAGCCATAATATATATGAAGATTTGAGGACAGACCAATAGCCTTAATGCTAACATTAATTCTTGATTTCATATCCTTGTTTTCTTTTTAGATAAGCAGTTTTGTTTTCCTTCATTTTTGTTTCCCCACCTTTTCTTGCTACAGAAGAATACAGAGCTGTTCTTTCATGACACAATGGGTAACCACAACAGCAGAGAAACCATGGGAAATTAAAAACCCCAAGTCTATCTAATTTTAGGTATGGACAGAATGCAATGTAAAGACCACACAGCTAGGTGTGTGGACGTACTTAGGTGCATTTCTGTGCCACCAAATTTCAAAATTACAAACTCCACTGTAGACCGAAAGTGCATGGCATTGGAACTCAATTGTCAGAGCCCACATTTCAGATAACTGAACAGAGCAGTACAGCTCCTACAAGATTCAAATATGCAAATAACTGTTTGGCTGAAATCTTAGCCTCTAAGGCACAGGGGTTTTTCCCATGCTCTTTCTTTGCCTTGGTTTTCTGCAGAAAAAAAACCCTGTATTCAAGTAATGGGAAAAAAAACCCTTTCACCAAAATATTTCCATTCATTTGGGTAATGTTTATTCACAGGTAATCAGCAATGTTTAGTAGCAAAAACACAGGCATTTACCACTTGATTTTCTAGGCACTGAAATTTTCTAGCAAATGAAATCTTTATATGATTAAAGTAATACAGGACCGTTTGCCTCAGTAATGGTAGATGCAGCTCTACACTCTCCCAAGGCAGTCAGCTTGGCCTTTCAAATGTAGAATTTTTTTCCAGATAATCCCCAACATGTACATCATGATTTAGCCACACAGCACTAACCTGCATGTATCTGTCTGGATCAATTCCAAGAATGTTTTTCATCCCTTTCTCTTCCATATTAACAGATCTTAAGGACCAAATTCAGGAATAAAGATAGTATATTTGCATACAAATGAGCAGTATTATAATCCAGTAGCTTCATTCTCTGTCTCCTCTGGATAATTCAGATGCTATTTTTATTTCTGCAGCAGATTATCTCTGTCTTTCAAATAAGCACATATATTGAAAGCCTTCCCAAGTGCTTGCCTAACAGATTCTATCCACTGGACAATTGATATTTTAGCTCAGCTGGAGGCTGAGTCTGTAGAAGTAAGAAATGAGGCTGGTAATAAAGTAAGACAAAATCTGAATTGCAAATTTATGAATTGTAGACTATACGGAAGGGTTAATAATCAGAAAAATTAGATATTTACTAACATGTTTTGTCTCAGCAGGCGCTAACCGTAGTTAGTATTTCAAGATTTGTCTATAACACCACAATTACTGGGTGTGGGGAGAGTATCTATATCTGTAACTACCTACAAGTACAAATTTCAAGTTCTGATCTTCCCATACTGCAGAAATACGAACTACCATTTTTATATGTTGTAAGGCTTTCCAAGTAAACCAAAGACTCACCACAGTTATGTATGAATAATATTGTATACACCAACATCACCAGGTGCAATACTTGCACAACATGCAGAACTCAGAGGTAAGCCTAGATATAAATGAAATTAAAAACAAGTTACTACAATTCTAAAAATCTTGCTTTAAATCATTCCTGTGTCTCAAGGAATCTTAGTGCAAGACTCTCACATACTGTAAAAGCTCCCTGAAATCTCATGCATCTTTCAAAAATTTTGCCTATTTATCTGTTTAAGGATTAATGGCCACGCCGTCTTCCCCCACTCTTTCTAAATTAAGACTGACTAATGACTTTTGCTCCATAGTAGAAGATTCAGTTAAGAACCGTACTGCAAAGGGACGGCCACATCCCAGTGCACCTGAAGGACCAGTGATACAATCTGGCCTTAGGAAGGTGACAGCCCCTTTCTTTCAGAACCACCACCATCCTCCACAAGGGAAAAATATGTCACATGGAAAGGCTTTGCTAATCAACCTGTAAGGCTTTCTTTTTGTTCCCTGGCTATAAACTAGGTGGGAAAAAAATGAAAGAAAAAACAGTTCTATGTTTTTTAATTAATCAGCCTGATCTGAACTGAAACACAATTCTATTATTCACAGTCACAACTTTCTGATCACTAAAGAGCATCACAGAAGACTGATAGTTTATGCATTTTAACTATGTATTTCTGAGCTTAGAAGAAAGCCAAGCACATGAAATTTAACATTAACTCCAGAACATCTTGCATTTGGGGTTTTCTCTCTTTAATGCCAGGCTGTATGGTTCTCAATCTTTACAACAGTTTTTTAAATTCACGTAAATTAATTGCATACATTCTGAACATGACTTACATCTTAATGAGGGCTTACACTGGGACTATACGGTTGAAAAATTAACTCCCTCGTAAATTCAACTTTTGTTCTGCTCAGTTCATATGATAATTTCCTGATTAAAACCTTCAGCAGTCTGCTGGGTCTTACGCTAAGTACCAACCTCAAGAGCTCTCTTACTTGTCTGAAGGTAAGGACGAATAGGGAATGGACTTGTGATTTCTGCCACTACTTATGATAGTGCTCTGAGGCTTCAGCTGAGGATCTCACAGTGCTAGATTTTGTGCAAATACACTGTAATAAAGAGTCCCAGAAGTTTAAAATCTACATACAAAAAAAAGGATGCTAAAAGGAAATTAATATTGCTCACATTTTACAAAGGGAAAACCGAACCAGAAAAAGACTAGATGACTGGCCAAAACAGTCAGTTACAAAAAAGACTGAACAGTTGGAGCTGGCACTGAATCACCATCTATTGCTTACTGAAAGACTGTCCTCCTCCTCCTCTGCGAGCTTTTATAGATAATGCTGAGGAACACCAGAGGTCCTGAGAGCTTGTGGTTGCCTACTACATGGGCAGAAGCTTTCTTGGCTATAAAGGAGCAAGCTTTCAAAGTGACTAAAAAAAAAACCAGACCTTTTTATCCATACATAAACCCACCTGCAAATGAAAAGGGCAGAAACAATTCAATCCAAGGAAATAACTGAGAAAATATGTCATCTAATCACAAAAAGAAAGATTAAGATCAAGACTAGAGAAAGCAAAGCCTCTCCATTCCCTCTATAAGCCAAGCCTGCTCAGCTGAGCTGATAGCAAAGATGCAGCTCAGAGAACATATAAATCAACAGGAGTTTACTCTGAACCTTATACTTACTACAGCCATTAAATAACCAATACCTAACATGGTTTTTTTTTTTGTTTAAAAAAACTCCTTAGCTGCTCAGCCAGCTATTTTGCTGCCACATCTCAGAAACGATGCCACTGGCCCTTAGACACCCCTAATGGATGGAAGTCTGATCTATGCTACGCTTACCTGGAATTAAAATAACAATTTTACTATCTCCTTTGGCAATTTAGTTTATTGCCTAACTGCTCTTGTGTTTTTAACCCATGCACCCTTAAAGTTCATTTTTCTAGGCTGCAGCAACATAGGTTCATTATTTCTTTTACCATGAACAGCCAGAGCAAGCAAGAGCCCAATTTCTGTAAAACTGCTTTCCTCACACAGCCTTCATTCAGTTCCTTTCCTACTTCTCTCTAAAATACATGATTTTTTCTCCCTTCCTCTTAAATGACATTCAGAACTAAACACAAGCTACGTTAAAACCCAACCACTGCCACATAAGACCCACATGATGCAGACTAATCTCTCCAGTGCATGAGACTTAAGTGCCCACGAACTGCTAAGCACAACCCAAAGAGAGAAAGAAACAATTAATAGCTCATACAGAGAATAATCCTAGTAAGTAAAGCTGACAGCAACCTCAGAAAGGGAAACATGGCACTAATTCATTTACAAAACTAGTTTTGTGGGGGCTCAACCAGCTCAGTCAACCCTCCCTGGAGCTGCTAAGCAATAGATCTGATGCAAAGGAACTGGTGAGAGCACAACTGCCTCCTTGCCCCATAAGATCATCTTAGCTTTTATGTCCAAGATCAGCATTAGTAAACAAATTCAGTCACTAAGAGTAAGTTCAATGAGCTAACACAAATTATCTAATATTTGCTGCAGGCGAAGAGCACACACAGAGAAAATGACCATAAGTTGGAGCAATGAACAGCAACTCTTCATCTTCCCTAATTTGCTCGTGTCAGAGCCCGTGCAAACGCTCGCCACGTTGCAGCATTTAGGGAATACAGCCCCAGTCCAGTAACTGGCTCCAGGAACGAGATCACTGGAATTGTCTTCAAAATGAGATCAGCTGTGGGATTAAAGCCTATTATTGTCTGTTACCAGTGCAATTCTAACCCCTTAACACCTACTAAGGCTGATTCTTCATTGCTAGCCTCTACTGACTTCTTTTTTTATTTCAGTTTCTCTAATCAATTTCTCTAATACAGAATAGAAAACACATTTTCTTAGTTTTCAGCACCATCAGTTTGATATGTGAAATGGGCATAGCTCTTTATAGCTGCAGATCTCCTGACATATATTTCTGTGCTTAAGTGCTACAACCCTGCTGAACATCTCTTAAGCCTTGTTAACAGACCTCTTACTGCATGCCAATCAGGGATTTAAACAATTTGCCAAGAATCCTACAACGTCATAGGCAACTGGTAGTGACTTTAGCACTTAACTTGGGTTGGCATGTCTCCTGTGTAGTCTTTTTGAGGTCTTTTTACTTTTGAGCACCAACTATTATAACAGGTGGTAACTCCAAGCCAGTTTTGGAGGCTCCCAGAGTAAATGCAAGACCACCAGGTATTCTGTAGCATGAAATAGAAGAAACGCCTCTATGTGGTTATGTAGTTAAAGACCTGTTCTTGATGCCTGTGCATAGAGAACTCTTGTCACACAGCCAAATTTAATTCAGGAATTTTGTGACATTCATGCACTCAATATTTCATCTACCGTAGTGTTCTTTCACAATTTTTAAAATACATTGTGCCCACTCGTTTCAACACTAGAACAGGTGCACATGCCAAGCAACAACCTAGTACAATCCCATTTTAGATAAAATGAAAGCATTTCACAAGTGAGAAGACAGATTACTAGCACAGATGCTTTCAACTTCAATACACCAAACCATTTGGGCATTGGACTCTCCTTGCAGTTAGAATAAAAGGTATCAAGACACTAAAAAGCAGCTCATTCCAGAGCTGCTTCTTCAGTAGTAATAAAATTAGCAACAATTGCCATCTGTCATTAATACGCTGTGTGCAATGAAAGATCATATAATAATATAGCAACATTTCTTTCATTACTAGCGCATCTTCCTGAAGAAAAAACCCTAAAAGACAGGAGGGGAAATTATTACAAAGAAAATTTTTAAGGATATGCATCTTTTCACAAATATGTTATTTATTTTAAAGCTAAAACCATGACTGAATCTATTGTAATCAAAAGAGGATTTTCATTGTTTCCAGTTGGCTCAAGATTTGACCCCAAAATTTGTGGTTCACCTTCAAAGCTCCTTTAGAGCTGACAAACTTTGTGTGCTTCTGAAGCCAATTCTTGGGCCTTGCTTGGGCGCTGTACGTCAAGAAAGGTAGAAAAAATAATGCCATTCTTTCTCTTATCCATGGCAACTGTCACCACACAGATTGTGCAGAAGCAGGCAGCTTAGTGCAGCCCAAAAGGAGGCAAGTGGACAGTTAACCTGATTTACAGGAGTATTAAGCAGCCTTCAATCCAAGTGGCTTTACTGATGTTCCTCCAGTTTTTCTGAGAGCAAAATTTGGCTCTCTTTCTCAAAGCCTGTCTGCACAGGACTGCAGGAGCTGGGACTGCTGCAGAGCTGCACTCTCAGCCCAGCATTCAACTCAGCTGCCACTCTACCGCCTGAATACAGACTAGTGGTGACAGTGGTTCCCTGTCCCAATACCAGAGTGAGAAAGAAAAAAGAACCACAACCAATCCATAAGAGCCAGTAATTGCATAGAAGTGCTGTCAAGTTAACACTCCAAAATTAATAACTTATTTTACACTATTAAAATGCATAGTAGTACTGTTCCCCTACAGGCAGAATACAAATCAAATTTAAGTAGGATGAGCAAAATAAATAGATATTCACTGTCTCACAAATCAGTTCATTGCTTAGATTCAATTATTTATTTTGTTCTTTTAAAAAGTGTCCTAAAACCTAAAAATACTCTAGGTGACAATCTCTGTACCTGTTCTGAGCTCTAAAAGACAGGCAACATACAAAACAAACCAACCATCCAATTCACCCATGCATACGCTTCCAAGAACTGCCATTAGGCAGACAAGTTTTTTCTTTTCCATAATCCAACCCGTACGCACTAATTTTCTAGGAACTTAGGATAACCTAATTGATTTTTACACTGTATGTTTAAAAGGTAAACTCAGCTGCATTCCACTTGCATTTTCATCTCTCCACAGCCCACGTACAAGCTGTAAAATGACAGCATGTGCTGAGATGTCTTCTCACACAAAGGACTGATTTGGGGTGGTTTTCATAGCAATTCAGCAACTGCATTAAATACTACTTCATTTTCCCTTTCCCCAAAGGAAAACACTGAAATAATTGATTTTGTGAAATTTCTATGGTCTTTCATTAGAACAATGACAGACACTTAAAAAGACTTCTGACAGTATAAGGAAGACAATACCGGGAGAGAAGCATCTGGTTATCCAAGCACACAGTTACAAGCAGACCGCCTTCAGGTCCCATTAATTCCTACCAATTAATCTGTCTCAAGTAGCCCTCTGCATTTCTCTTGACAGCTACATGCGAGACAGTATTTCAGTAGCACTTTGAAACAATTTACAGATTATTGATAATGTTGTCACTGGATATTTACTTAAAGAAAATATATTGCAAGGGCTTGTAATTTTAATTTTCTAAATGAAACAGAAACTTGCAACATCTGAGACAAAAGGAACGTACTTTTTTCCACCGCAAAAGAAAATTTTTATCTGATACAAGTTGTGTGACCAATTTTCAAGTTACTGAATTCTGCACTAAGCTTGGTATTGCAGTTTGTGACGTACTGGTGGCTGGACTAGATGATACACTGATCCCCTGTTTCCTTGGGCTCTTAAGATTTGAAGAGTTTCTTTCTCCTAAATCACAATGTAGACACTGACATGATGATTTTAAGAACTTCTCATCATTGTTCATACTGACATGCAAATAGCTAGACATAAATACTAGTACCAAATTAATTTTTTTTTTATGTAAATGAAATAATCTGCAGAGTACATCTACAATGTTTCTCTAGGAGATCACATAAGTCCATTGACTTTTGTAGCTTCGAATCTTTCATTTTTATTTTAAAATAAGATTGTTCAAATAATTTCTCTAATGTTTGCTCTACAAATAGTGGCAGAGTTGAACAGCACTGGCCATCACAGATCTTCCTAGAAAATTAAAATCACCTAATGTTAAAACAAGCCTGTTAACCACCAATCAGCTTGGTCACCTAACTAGGATGTTATTGTAGCTTCAAGTCATCAACAACAACAACAACAACAAAAAAAAAAACCAAACCAAACCAAACAAACCCAAAACACAAAAACAAACAAACCACAACTTTTGAAACAACTAAGGAAAGGCTCCCAGAGCCATGGAAAATGTGACTACTGAAGACAAATCAGATGAAAAACAAGCTACTTCTCTCCAGTGAACTAAAGAAAGTAGAGCATTATAAATAGGTCATAACAAAAATAGATTCTGCCTATAAAAAGAAACATCCAGTCCTACCCACGAGCAGATTTATTTACTCACTACTGGAAATTCCTGGAAGACATCTGCTGAAAAGAAAGGCCATTCCCTGCTCTGGTGCAAACACTACTTCTCAACACCATCAAATGGGAGGGGGGTCAAAGCAAAAGGGGGTCTTGCTGGATATTTTTTCTCATTATTATTATTATTGTGAGAGCTTCTGCTTTGATCTCCTTTCTTCCTCTGCTCTGCTCTTCCATCTCATTTCTTTTACCACACTTGAACATTGCTGCAATTGCACGGCTGCCAGAGACAGAGTCCTGAATGCTCCCCCATCAAGTCAAAGCATTTAACTACATAGTGCTTGCTACCAGACTTCCAAAGCGAAATTCCTGCTGTTAACAGCTTCTGCTAATGGACATTATTATTATCACCAATGGGTTTTTTCCAAGTAAACATATGTTAGATTCCCCAGAAACATTTCTTTTTCCACTGATGGAAGCAATCTAATCTTAACTGACTAGTTTCACTTGCAGTTAACTTTTTGAATCTTTTCCATTTATGAACCACTACAGAATATAAAATTGGATGGTTTCACTTTTAAAAACTGTAAACAGCACCTTTTCCCATAAAAGCTGAAATCCAAATAGGCCAACTAAATAGCGAGGAAGTTCTTGCTTAATCAAATGTAAAGCTAAATTTTTTTCCCTTGATTTGTTCAAATATTAGGAAGACCTTCAGCTTCCACAGTATTTTCTTTCTTTCAAAGAGACCTACAAAGGCAAAAATCTGGTTTCTTGGACAGCAAAAGCAATTTCCTTTTCACTAGCTTAACCATTCTTTCTTATTAAAGTCTTATTTCAAGTTGCTCCATAGAAATCAAATTTATCTTGTAGCATGCAGCAAGACAGTCAGCTGAATTGCAGGTGGATTTGCATCCATCAGTTACAGTGATATAGGGAGGTAGTATAGGAAGCAAAATCCAGTCTCTTGAAAACAATAACTTCTGTATCAAAGCAAAGATGCAGTCTAAATTTTATTAAGCTTCACAGACACGGAAGACTCACGTGTTATGTAAACGAGATACAATATATTTGATTACTACTGTGTCACATATCAGGGAACTAAGATGACATTTCATATTAGGTGTGATTTTTTTTTTTAAGTAATAAAAAGATACCTATGGCAATTCAGAAGAAAGTGAAGAAATATTAGAATTTAGATTTAGACACTGGTAAACAATTTGAAGGCTTGAACACTCTCAGAAAAAGGAAAAAATAAAAAAATGGAATGCATCAGTTAGGGAGACCAGCACCACAAAGGGTCATTAAGTCATCTAAGAAAAATGATGAAAAATTCAGCTTTATTCTCAGCTAAGCCATCTATCCCAAGCAACACAAGCTGTAGAAGATAAAGGGAAATCACAGGGAGACTGGACTTGGAGCACAAATTCATGCAAGTAAATAAATTAAGACTAGCCATCCAAAGACATAACAACACTTTGCACTTATGTAGCATTTTTCACATTCAAAACACTGTGAAAACATGAACTAACTAAACAACTGTGCCATTAAAAAAAAAAGTTGTAACTCAGGTCAAGCTGCATCGATAATTACAAATGCAAGTCATCGGATGAAGTTCAAAGAAGTAGACACAAAATTTCCTTTGACTGGAAGTTACTTCTCTCCTTTTCAAGCCAAACATCATAGAAAATGCAGTAAGGTCAGCCAATTAGCTTGTATCTGTCTTGGATAATACAGCCTATTCTGTCTCTCTGAAAGTAGACTTTTCCTCTTCAGTCCTCTCCAAAGCGCTTTACCTTATCTAATTTTGCATGCCTGCAATGATTCTGTCCCTCAGTAAGCCATCAATTTTTTTTTTCATATCCCTTATCAGAAGCAAATACCATTCTCCCCAGCCTGCAGCTCAGACTGAAGGATTGATTTTAAAATAGTATTTCTTCCTAAAGTGAGTCATCTTAAAATGCCAGTGCTTTACATTTCAGTATCAATGCCATCATCATTTCAGATCAAGCACTGATGCTGATGGATTTACATATGAAGCCCTGCTAAATAATCCAATTTGGATGGCAATTAATCTATCATTAATTTTGCACTTTTACTTTAAAAAAAACTAATTTCTTGGACAAAAGTCTGTAGACCTCACTCAAGAATACATTAGTAAGCATCCCAGTGAGTCACAAACACCAAATACTTACTCAGTGCTGCTAACAAGACCCCACCAAAGTTGTTTCTTAATATTATCCTCCATAACAAGACAGGTTTAATCAACAGTGGTATACAAAACCTCCATTTTACAGCAAGAGGAGATAGAGCCCCAAAGCCACACTGCAGTCTGAATCTTCCCTCTGTCCTCTCATCACTGAAACATAACAGTTTTAAACATTTATTTGGTTGGAAAGCTCATTTTAATATCTGAAGGTGAATGTTTCTTTTTACAAGTGTCGACTATGTTGGCTGAGCTGTTTACATCATGCAAATGGGAATATTCCTTTTTATAATGAAAAGACTCTTTTGAAGAGTCACAGAACGGCTGAGGTTGGAAGGGACCTCTGGAGGCTATCTGGTCCAAACCCCTGCTTACGCAGGGTCACCTAGAGCAGGCTGCCCAGGACCATGTCCAGGTAGCTTCTGAGTATTTCCAAGGAAGGAGACTCCACAGCCTCTCTGGGCAGCCTGTGCCAGGGCTTGGTCACCCTCACAGTGAAAAAGTATTTTCTGATGTTCAGAGGGAACCTCCCGTGTTTCAGGTTGTGCCCATTGCTTCTGGTCCTGTCACTGGGCACCACTCAGCTCTCTACTCTGAAAAAGGAAGAAAAATCAGAATTTACAAGGACTTAAGGGAAAATGAAATCAAGTGCCTTTGACATTTTAAAGAAAATTTAGGTAACAAGGCTGCAAGAACCTCATTTATGTTAATGTCTGCATTCCCTTGCTAAATTTCTCTTTTTCCATTTCCCAATACAATGACTCATTTATACATTTTAGCTCTTTAACTACTATTGTGCACTAGCTTTTTCCTGTTCTTTACAAATCTTTGCCTTACGGGAATTTTATTCCTTTGTACATTTGCTCTAGTTTGTAGGTACCTGTGTCTTTCACCTACTCTTTGCATTTTAATATCTTCTCAAGGGAATGCGCTCATTAAATTGCATCATTTCTATGTATTTATTTTACTCCATTCAATGAGACAGATATTAGGCATTTAATATCTTCATCATTAAAACTTTAAGAAATGTTCACTATTTTCAAGGTGGACAAATACTCCTGAATTAAGTGATCTGCTAGCTGAAATCAGAGTGAAGTTACCTTATCATGAAACACAGTGTGTTTTTCTTATGCCACTGTATGCAGCATGATCAGAGCCAGGAAGGTGGACACCTCTAATAAGACCCGCAAATTCTTCTCCTCACACCTGAGACCTTTCTGAGAAAGGCAGTCACAAAAACTAGTTGCCAGAAAACAGATCAATACTTCAGTCAGTATTACTCTGGAGCAAGCTTAGTAAAATAATGCATACCTATTACCTGGTCAACAGAGACAAATCAAATATACTGCCTACATAAACACATTTTTAAACGCTCACATTTTAAAACAAATAAAGATTATCTTATTTCTCATGACAAAACTATAAGATGAGGATAATTGATTATACTAAAACTTTAAATATGTAAAGGCTATAGATGCCAGAAAGACGCATCCACCAACATTTCAAACACATTTATTTCCATTTACTTGGAAACTGAACAGCTGCTCTGAATTGCCAAACCTATAATAACAAAACCTCTCGACCTTCTAGCCAACAGGTAAGTAGCTTCTGTTTAACTTCAAGGCTTGATACAGTTTAAAAAAAAAAAATTTCTCCAAGGTGTATAGGACAGGCTTCCTGGGCACAGGCCTGGGCATGTCATCACCACAAAATCCAGGCAGAATTCAGGTCCCAGGGAGGTCTTGTTCTGGAGGAACGAGCAGGACTCACAGCATGCACCCTGCCTGCCTCGTACCCTTCTTCCCTACCTTTCCAACATGCAAAAGTAGCCTCTGTTTCATGATTAGCTTCCCTGCAGACCCTTCACAGCATGAGCAAAGGTGAATGGAGACAGCAGCTCTTCTGCCCCCGCACCCCTTGGGTGAAACCCCCTCACAGAGAGGGGCTTGTGGAGACCCCAGGATCAGGGCCAGGGCAGTAAAGGTGGCCAGTGCCCCAGAGAGGGCACAGTGCCCAAAGGCAGTGCGCCTCCAAGAGGGAAACACGGCTGCAGGAAAGAGAGACACTTAGGGAAGCTTCTTGCAAGGCGTATGAAGCTGCAAGTGTATGGTCACAGCCAAGCAAGCCTGCAGCTCTCCGCAGTAATCTTGTCAAACCAAGCTCCCTTTTCTCCCATGAGCAAACAGATCTCACTTTCAGGACCCATCTGTACACACAGCGCTCCAGGTCTGCCAATGTGATTTTGACAGACTGACTGACATAGCTTTTGAAGCTGTTCAATGTCTTTTATCTGCATGTGTGCATGTTGAATGCAGCCATCCTTCACTCAAAAAAAAAAAAAAAAAATACGTATCATAATTCATTGACACTGTTTTGATAAATAGTACATGGAACAAAGAAGCAGGAATTGTACTGGCAGTCCACGTCAAGTCCTTTATCCATCACCAGTTAAAATATCCCCCACTAGGCCTCTTTCAGTGAAACACATTGGCCCTAACTATACCAAGTAGTAACTGTCATTATGTTGGCCACCATTCACAACTGTAAGTGAAGAACAGAAATCAAGAAATGCTAAATAGTAGATCGCATACAAGGGTGCAGAACGAATGATTCCTTTCATGACACTCCTCCTGCCTGTCTGGGCATACCACCTATCTGTGGGTGCATTCAAAGCTACAATGAAGCGGATGGGGCTTTGCATCAGTATGATGAATTCGGATTTATGAAGAAAATGGCAGTGTCCAAGAAAGCTTTAGTAGAGGCAGAGCTCTGCCTGATGCAACGGAAATTGCTACTTCACATTTGCTTAGCTATTTCAATTAACGTAGGTTTTAAATGAAAACAGACATTCTTTTTTGACTTACAAATACCAAACACGCATTAGTAAAAAAGAACTGAAATTTGCAATGCCGCACTCCTTTGGAAAGCTCCAGCCACACTGTTTATAACATCCTACAACCCCCCAGTTTAAGAAGGATGTGGAACTCCTTAAGCAAGTCCAGCAGAGAGCTACGAAGATGATCAGGGGACTGAAGCATCTCCCATATGAGGAAAGGCTGAGAGACTTGGGTTTATTTAGCCTGGAGAAGAGAAGACTGAGGGGGGATTTCATCAATACCTATAAATATCTAAAGGATGAGTGTCAGGATGATGGGGCTAGGCTCATTTCAATAGTGCCCAGTGACAGGACAAGGGACAATGGGCACAAGCTGGAACACAGGAAGTTCCACCTCAATATGAGAAAAAAATTCTTTCCTGTGAGGGTGCCAGAGCAGTGGCACAGGCTGCCCAGGGAGGTTGTGGAGTCTCCTTCCCTGGAGACATTCAAAACCCAACTGGACACGGTCCTGTGCCCCCTGCTCTGGGTGTGCCTGCTCAAGCAGGAGTGTTGGACAAGATGATCTCTGGAGGTCCTTTCCAACCCCTACCATTCTGTGATTCTGTGATCCCTTGGATATCTGTCACAAAGCAGCCAGGTTGTGACTCTCCAATTTATACAAGACTTTAAGAATTTGTAGCATCTTCCTCATCACCTGCAGACTGCCTTTGGTTACATATTTAAGACAGGACAGTAATGACTTAAACCTGTTCCAGTGAGATGACCATTATACACGAGCTCCTGATCCTGATGCATAGGAGATTCCACAAAGGATCTGCTCCAGCATCTGCACCAGGAACACCGGCAACAGGTGAGCGTAAACCTTAAGGGTCACAGAGAGCAAGACACGGGAGTTCTTAAAACTGCTGCCTTTTTGCACATCTACTCTGCCCAGTATCTCTCTGATTATCCTCCAGGACAGTCAACTTCCAGTTTCCACAAGCACTGATTTCACTTAAAGATATTCAAAAGGAATGAAAGAAAAAAGGGCAAAATATAGTAACATTATTATTAAAATATTTTTAAGGCAGAAGGGTGTGACTGCAAGGGGGGAGGGAAGGAGAGAAAACCACAGGAATGCTGTCTGAGGAAAACAAGCAGTGGAACTAAAGATATATTTAATTATTTTTAAAAATTTACTTGTACCATTTAAACAAATACCTAAATGGGCCAAGTGGAAAAAAAAAAACAACCGTTGGTAAGAATCCCATAAAGTGGCAGCTATGCAAAGCAGAAACCAAACACTGGTTGCCAGGAGCTATAATAAAAGAACATCATAATGTGCAGGGTGTGTCTGTTTTGAATTAAGAGCTGGGAGCACGGGTGGACCCTACCAAAAATGCCAAGTCACATGTTAGACTTTTCTCCTGCCCTCAAGAATTTAACCTGTTTTGGGACAATAATTTGACACAGACGAAGGATTACAGTTCAGATTACAAACATGGCAGCAACAGAAATTTCATTTAAATGATCTTATAACAACTAGGGTCCATTTGTGGATAAATAATCTATTAAAAAGGTGATGTTTTAGATAAGCCCTTGTACTTGGTCTTCATTTACCTATAGCATTCTGATGGCTACAAATCAGGAAGGTCAGTAAAACCCAAAACCTCAGAAGGATGCATCTTTTTACAAATTCTAGACCTCATCCTACAAAATGCTTCGGTTCTTGGGTCTTCTGTACTTAATGGGTGGATAAGGGCCCTGATACTGTAATTCCAATCAAATAAAGCAAACCCATGTTTCAAAGAGCAGCTTCCTGACTTGTATCAGCATTGCCGTCTCCTTCCTTGCAGCTGGTCATTCACAGGCAGGTTGAAATGGCCAGGCAAAACTGAACTGAAGCCCGCGGGCCGCACATCAGCGAGGCACTCCGCCTGCTCCGGATCAGATCCAGGCTCAGGATGCCACATTGCACCATGACTTCCACCCCTGTATAACAATGCACAGTTTTGTGTAACGTTTCAGCATGCACTTCTTTTCTTGCCCTTTTTAAGCCAGCTTTAGTGCAAGACTTGTTTATTTCAACTGAGCTATTTTTATCTATTTTGGGTCTCCTCCCTTTGCTCTTTTATCTGTTACCGTATTTTCCCCATTCCTTTGAGTAGCTGGGAATTAATCCCTTTGTGGGTGGTTTGCAAGAGGTCTGTTGGGCTTGTCCTTGTGCCTGATTATTTTTTTTTTTTTAAAAAATCTTGCTTGGCTATATATTTTATTTGTCAGTTTTATGTAGAGATTTGGTTTTAGTGTTTGATATCTGTTCTAATTCAGGCCATAGATACCTCACAATAGGCAACTTAATACATGAGCTAGAATAAATAAGGATGACATTCAAATGGTTTCACACCACACATGGGCAAGAATAGGGTTGTTGCAATAAAGCATTTCAGTGATAAATGAATTAACAGGCCCAGACAAGAGATAAACATCCAAAGGCGCCATTATCTAATGCCTTTCATCTGAAAGGACCCTGGAGCACTTTATTATATAGCTTTATTTATAAAAGGGAAATCATAAAATAGATTAATATTTTAAAAGACCCAGCATGCTATTTGTACTACAGTGTCTCATATACTTGTAAATTTTAACAGCTTTTTGATGTCAGATTGTTTGGCATCTTTGTGACTGAGACATCCTGCCTTGGTGGTCTTCGCTCTGTAGCTTGACTCAGTCTCTTATTGCTGGGATCCTTCACTAGCAAAAACCCTGCAAAATGGGGTAAGCGAACGAAGAGCTGCTGCTACAACTCAGCTTCAGGACTAAGTCTGACTCCAGTGACAGATCAACGCTGGCTACCTACAGCACAGAGTGCTACCACCATAAACATGCAGTGGCTCTTTCAGCTGTGGAAGGCAGAAGAATTTATCAGTGCTGGTGGCAACAACACAGAGAAGGGCAGCCAAATCTCATTCCTTAGCACAGCCATTACAACGCACCTGGGCTCCACATTTGTACCACCTTCAGTGAAACAAGGTAATGAGCATACTCTACAGCTGCTGCTCAGGTAACTTCCACCTGAGGGTCAAATATAACTCGCTGGTACAAGGTACCTATTTATTTTTATTGCTTCTGGAAAGTACATGACTGTAGTGCCCCACACAAAGTCCAGTGTGGCAGAGGAGGAGCCAAAGCATGCCATTTTCTCATAATACTTGAATAAGGTATCCGTTCATCTAGGTAGAAAGACTGGGCATCACTGGTCTAGATAAACTACACCCCTCATCACCACCTGTGAGAAATGTGGTACAAAATGCCAGGATGATCCCTTGGAGTGACACCCACTGCTTCCATTAACAATGACAAGAAGTGACAGGAAATTTCAAAACAGCATCCATAGTTATTAGCTTGCTAATAACCGCCCAAAAATGAATACAAATTGGTGAGAAGCCTTCCATCAAACAATTACATGATTGTCATGAATAGATTTCTTCCAAAAATTTTCAGCTGATCAAAACCAAGCCTCTTCTTTTCAACTTAGACTACTGTTGGCTCATAGAAATGGAAAATCCATGTCTTCAATTTTATTTTAAGTATATTCAAGGTTTCCCCTCCCTACTTTTCCCAAGTAATGAATGAAGAAAGCAGCAAACTACTTTCTTTAAGCAGAATTACAAAGATTAAGAGGAGTGAGTGAAATGGCTTTTGAAAATTGTATCGTAAGTTAAAAAGTTCAAATACTATCAATTTGTTAAAAAAAAAAAAAAAACCCAAGTAGAAAGTTGTCATTATCACCAGACTAGATTAATACTTTACATAATATAACATGCTGCAATGAAACCAGTACTGTCCACACAAATATTTAAAAAATAATAATCCATCTTTTGCTATTGAGGAAAATTATGGAGGAAAAATTCAATTTGCAAGAATAATAGGTAAATCTGTACTTACAGAAGCTACCCACAAGTACCACAGCACAGTACAATGGAATTGTCATTGCTAAAGAACACTTGTAAAAATGATTTGGAAAATTAACCATCATCACATTGGACAGTGAACCCAAAAATGCACCTTCCACAACCACCTGGAAGTATAAAGGGCATTTAAAAATATATTTTACCACCTTTTTAAAGCCTCCTTTACAGTTCACATACCTTCTGTAAGGTGTTTTATGGGCTTCTGCCTCATTCTGGCAATGTAAAGGCTTTAAAAGGCAGCCTTAAGGGTGATTTATTTAACAGTAGCAACTGTTTACTCAATAAATTTGCTCCCCGTGTATATTCAAAGCTCACCTCTGCTGACATTCAAGATAAAAAGTTAACACCACAGAGTTAGCACAGTAAAGATAAAAGATTACATGTTTTTGTTGCTTTCACAACCAAAGAAATCTCTGTACTCATAAATACAACAGTTCATTCCATTATACCCACTTAAACCCACTGCAGATACCATGTTGGACAGATGACATAGGAGAGCTAACCCACAGTAACTTAAAATCCCTTGATTACTGGTGAAGATTAAGAGCTCAACTTGATTTTTCAGACTGAGGTGGTATTTGCAGTACTGGTGAGGATGCAGGCAGTTTATCAGCAAACTTACTGTATTTCTCAAGTGATTCTGGAGTTAACTGACATTAAGAAACTTCACGTACTATCTGACTTTCTTCTAGCTTTCACGCCTACCCAAGGGAGTCACACTACCATGTTTCAGATTCAATTAAATGCCTGTGATTCTCAGCTTAATAATCACTGCAGCATATAAGTACATCACAGAATTTTTTTAGAACATTTTAGAAGTCAAGCTCAACAGGACAATTTAGATCTAACATCTCTAATGTTATCATCAACAACACTGAACTCAATTATTAACACCTCCCATTAATGGGAATCGTGTTATACATCCTCTGGGCACAATCCACATCATTATGATTGTTCTGAAGTTCTGAAAGGTGATTTCTAAGATGACGAACTGCCTGAATCTCAATGAGCTAGACACAAAACATAACTAAAAATCCCCTAACTTTGACTGCTATACACCTAAAATCTCAAGTTTTTAAGTTAGCTATGCTGTCCATCAAGGATTCCCTCGATATTAGGTAGATGTATACCACAAAAACACTGCACTGGTGCCCATGTGCTGTGGGGCCAAATATTACTTACAATCAAACTCTGGAGTTATGAAAATTTATTTTTAAATTGGCTTGTGAAATTAAATCCCCAAAAGAATATCAAGATTAGAGTCGCAAATGCTTTAAGACCAAGAAATGCTGGCTACCTGTGTGGAATTATAGTGTCTGAGCATTTAATGAAAATTAATTAATCCATCTTCACAGTTCCAAAGATAGTAAAATGATCACTACCATTATACAGAAAATGACAAATACATCCTGGTTATGGTGAATGGTGAGAAGCTCAGCAAAAAACCCCAGTCCTCCACAGCAACATTCAGCTGCCTCAAACACAGGAATTCACTTTTCTTCATGCCCTTCACTGCATACTTATTGATTTCCAATAAAGAGTTTGCTGGGCACCTTTCCCTCATCCATGGGTACCATCCAGGCGCTGAAGGGAAGAGAATTCCAGAGAGTCAAAAAAAAAGAAAAAAAAAAAGGTATGTGTTCAGGTAATTGAAAACTGAATCATAATATGTATGCACCAACACATTCAAAGAAATGAACTGACAGTAAAACAACTGTAGGTAATGCTGACATTTCATAACTTCTGATAGCTTAATCTTTCTCTCCAATACACAATGGCTGTCTGACAAATTGCTCAAGCTTTACAAAAGAAATAGGAAAAACCTACATGTTGCTCCTGACATCTACCATCAATCCACAAAACGATGAGCAGGACTGATATCTACTATCTACATTTAACTAACAGCTATTAAAGTTGTCATCTCTGGTTTGGATCACTCATTACAGAGGATGAAGACGTTTTGAGCACATCTGATAGCTGTTTATGAAACAAGGGGAGTTCGGGACCTCAGAACCATAGCTTCAACCCCAGGACCTGGCAGAAGTCTCCTCGGAAAAGCGGCAGGAGGCCTGCCCTCTCTCTGCCTCCTGTCCCCTCCAGGTACTCCTGCATCTCGCATCCAAACAGTCCCAAACTCCCACCCTGCCCTTCAGACTGCCCTGTTCCCCAGGGCCTGCTCATTCCCACTTCTACCTAAATTCTCAGCTCTCTCCCTGCTCTCATGGACACTGCTACCACTTCACATATAATTAATTACAATATGAGATCTCTACATCAAATTGGTAAAACCCCCTGCTTGAATAAATGCTGGCAAAAACAATGTATGCGTATCATGTAAAATTCTCTATTTCTCAGCACTACAAAAATAATACAGGAAACCTTACAACTTCTACAGAGTGAGTAGAAACAGTGCCAACAATTCAGGTGCTGCTATTATTCCCACCAATAATTTGAAAATAACATTTTTATAACAAGTTATTTCTAATAGTACTAGTAGTATTAGGAAGAAAGAAAAAAACAAACACACAAAACAAAACAAGCTAAGAAACAAGAGTGCCTTCAGTATTAAGAAGTTTTCAAATTTCTGTCCTGAAGATTACAAAGATAAAGAACGCAAGAAACAGCTACCCAAAAACGTCAAGTTTAAAAATCTTTTAAGTCTGTGTCTTATTTTCAGACAGGAGATATACCTGTCACTAAATCTCCGTGCGTTTCAGTACACAAGTGTCACACTCAGAACCTACCCTGATAAAATATCTCAAGTGAAGTAATAAAACGCCCAGTGCACAGCAATAATTTTCATCTTGGGTACATATATCGAAAAGGTGTCTCTAGTTTCGTTTCAGCCATTATTATCATTGAGTATTTACAGCACTAAACATGAGGAACTTGTAGGAAAGAAACACTTAAAGCACACAAACAGCCATAGTAAAAGCAGACATTATTTCTTCCAAAAGAAAGCATT
The DNA here is from genome assembly GCF_949628215.1 of Phalacrocorax aristotelis. Lineage (NCBI taxonomy): Eukaryota > Metazoa > Chordata > Aves > Suliformes > Phalacrocoracidae > Phalacrocorax > Phalacrocorax aristotelis. Next base: position 67,879,675 of record NC_134278.1, read on the forward strand.
TGAATAGGCAAAATATGAGGACAGAAAGCTTACTCCTTCAGTTAGTATGTGATTCACGCCTATTCACAGTAAGAAAAACATTCAAAGGTTTCTATAAAAAATGCTGTGCTCTCATTTAAAATACTATCATATGTTATGGTATGTCTCATCTATTTGCACATTTATCGATCTCCATATGAATTTTTAGCTCAATATAAAACATTTGCTTTATATTTCATGAAGCTAAGTGAAGTAAAGCATGAAACATTAGGAGACTATTAGCTTACTTTTCTGTGGAACAGAACTCTTCAACAGCTGTTATTTTTGCAACAGCTTAGCTTGCATACTGTCAGATAAAATAATGTATTACAAATCCTTTTACATATATATGTAGAATACAATTTCTTTATATGATGTTTTCTAGTCATAGGAACAAACTGAATCCTTCAAGTCTTACAAACAAGTTTTGATTATTGTCATAATTATGCATCAGAGCTGCAGAAACAGCAATTAAAATAAAATTGAGGCATGTATGAAAATTTTAGATATGTACAGAAACAAAATTACATGTATTTGCCTCAAATGGTAGCTTAGGCTCATCTATTTTTAGAGAAGGCATCTTCCTCTCCCATCTCAAGCGTAAGGTAGCACGTTTTAGCTGTTAGCGGCAGCTCAGGACCGTCGGGACGGAGAAGTGTCCTACCCCTGTAATTACTGACACCCACTGCCAGCCATTAAACACAGTCACCTCCCTGGCCAGTGTAATCACAATCACATCTCACTTCTTCACTCGGAGGGAACTGAGCAGGAAGCTGGCTGAGGGAGGACAATTTTAACACGGACCCAGTGACCACAGAGACTAGAACTGTTACCACAATTAACCCAATGAAACTCCAGCTCCAAGTAGGGCCTTTAATAACACATAATAACATTGTGTCAAAACCTAATTTGAATCTGTTTAATCAACAGAATGACTTTATGGCAGCCATAAGACATAATAACAAGGTATAATCGGTTGCGTAAGTAGTATGTATTAAAATTACAATACTCTAATTTGTTAACCTCCCCGCTGGATTTGTTTCTTCTGGAGAAAGTACTTAAGGCAGGACAACTTTTATCCTTAACAACTATTCTTAATTTGAAATACTGCTTCAGAAGACTTCCAATTTCCTTCAAGCAAGAACAACAAATATATATTCCAATACATATTTCTCAATGAACAAGTGTTGGTTTACATTTTTATAACTTGCTTAAGTGTTGCTTATATTCAAGAGAGCATATGACACACAGACTTCTCTCCCAACTGGACTGCAGGGTTTGGGTTCCCTAATTAGTGAAAGGACTACTAAATCTGAAGAAACCATTAAGGGTATTATTCTGGAAACAGTAAGAATGCTGGAAACGCAATGAAATTTAAATGAAACACCTAGATGACTGATAGTGTTCCATGGGAAAACACCAGTTCCTACTCTAATCAATGGGGCATCTTGTGGGCAAAAGCAGAATTGCTAAGATGACATACGTGAGAAAGCATTTATCTTATGCACCGATAAACATAATTTATGCTAATGGCTCACATTGTACAATCTGTGCTTTTAACTCTAACACCAAATGTCCTTCCATTTCATGCACTGTATTCTGTATTGGTCCAATTTAGGTCATGAAGTACATGACTCACACATGGTATTACCAGAACAAGAAGTGACAGGAACTCTCAAACTGCAGCCTTTCTTAGCCACTTCGTCCTCTATGTACTTTTGAGACACCTATTTCATGGAACCACATTTTGAGCATCCATTCCCTACAATAAATATAACTCCTTCCACAGCAACACTGTTTATTAATTAACAAGGCATTTAACATTATCACTTCTGTGCAGCAGCAGAAAACACAGATTCATCATATGCTCCCAGAATACTTCTGAACTGAAGAGCAAGATATTTGTGTATTACCAGGCTCAAGAAATACTTTGCAGGACCAAGTCAGAATTAAGGGAACAGAAAGAAAAAGGAATAGGATCCCTTTTCCTTAAGATAATCCTAAGGTAAAGGCCTGCTTGTATCCCTGTAAACTAAGCTCTCTAGTATGCAATCAACACTCCTTTTACCAATAGCAGAGAATTAGAAAGCTGTCTCATATCATCATAACAGCCTGTTGGGTTATCTTCACATGTGCAGCCTTTAAAGATAAAGTAATTCCTCAGGAAAGGTCCTCATTAGGGTAGCTAGAAATTACAAACATGTCTTTACTTTTAGATTCTTGTAATTGAAAAATCAAGCCTATTTGAGTCTCCTTCCTACCCTTCCTTTTTCCACTGACATAATTGTCTGTCGTGTCTCCACCTGAAGAATGACCAAAAGGATTAATTCCTTTTGGTGGAATCAGATTTTTTGCGAAACTCAACTTCCTCTAGCTCTTTACAGGTTAAAGGCTTTAGCGCTGTCTCTTCCCTGAGTAGAAGAACCCTCTGTCATTCTTTCTTCTGTAGCTGTACGCTTCTACGGGAGAACTTACCTTGGGCCGCATATCTCCGGGACACAGGGCTCTACCCACCCTGGGGACAGTGATGCACAGACATCAATATGATGGATACAAAATGTCCGTTTATTTAGCTGCGTCACACGCTTATATAGCTCTTGCGCTTCCTGTTCCTGCCACTCCTATGGGGAGGAGTCTATCTTTCCGTCACATCCCGTGATCTTCCGGTCGCCGATCCCTGTCTATTCCCCTACATCCTTCCATCTTACTCAGATGATGGATTTCTCCTCCAAGAGACAGAAACGCTCCCTCTTTCTCCACTTCTCCAACACCTCTTGCAGGTCCCTATGCTTGGCCCCCTCACTAGGACACTACTCAAGACACTAACTTCAGGAGGTCACCATACCACCGATAACTGGCCTTCAGTTGTGTCTTCTGCTGCTGGCCATTATCCCCTCTAGAAACTACATCTGTGGAACTGACTGCTGCCTTCTGCTGACTGTCAGTGAATGCCAAATCCCCCCACGTTTGCTCAGCTTCACAAAAGCCACTGTCATTCTCAGCTCGGACAACATTTCTGAGACTGGCTCTACTCCAGCTACACCTGTCTCTCCTGCACATACGCAGGTACATGTACACTCCTGTCCTTGGTAGCGATGATCTGCTGCTGCAGGTTTTTTCCCAGTTCTGCCTTGTCTCTCCTTGCAGAAACAGTTACTTGCCATTTTCCCATTTTACACACAGATGAGCCAATTCAGTATTTAGGGCAGTACTATCTTCTGATACAATTTCTTCCAGAAGTCAGATCTTTCACTGTCTACATTTAGCATTTTTTTATTACTTCATTTTAAGCAGGGCTGCAGACTTCTATAGCTTACAACAGACCTATGCTCTGCAGCTTCTTCTAAAACTTCTCTCCAAGGGGCATAGCTTTTGCAGTTTCTTCTCGTCTTCAGCTTAGTAACAATTTTCCTTCCCGAATTCTGCTTCTCTTGTGAAGTTACCCTCAAATCCAACAGCTTTGACTTTCTTCTGCATTTTAATTATCTCTGCCTGTAACTCCTCATGAGGATTTTGACTATGGTCTCCAACTGCTTGACTACTTAGAATATCAGCTGGATTTATCCTCAGAAGAATTCTCTCTGCCTCTTCTAGCACATCAGTTTGTTCCTTCATTTTAGCCAAACTTGGTTGGCTTCTCTCCACACTTTTTCATATTTAGCACTTCTTGCCTGCCTTCAAGACTTGTGGGTTTGGTTTTTTTTTTTGATGTTGCTCCACCAGTTTAGGTGCAAAGGATTTCACAAACAGATTTCACAGAATCACAGAATGGTTGGGGTTAGAAGGAAACCCTGGAAGGTCCAAGCTCCCTGCTCAAGTAGGGACACAGAATTGGTTGCCCATGTTTAGATGGGCATGTTTAGATGTTTTTTACATAGGACCATGTTTAGATGTTTTTTTAGTATTTCCAAGGATGGTGACTCCACAACCACTCTCTGCAACCTGAGGCAGTTGCCCTCACAATGAAAAAGTGCTTCCTCATGTTCATAGGGAACCTCCTGTGGTTTAGTTTGTGCCCATAGCCTCTCTCACTGGGCACTACTGAGAAGACCCTGACTCCATCTTCATTGCGCCCTCCCTACAGGTATTTATATACATCAATAAGATCCTCCTGAGCCTTCTCTTCAGGCTTAACAGTCCTAGCTCTCTCAGCCTTTCCTTATATGTGAGGTGCTCCAGTCCCTTCATCGTCCTTGTGGCCCTTTGTTGAACTCTCTCCACTTTGTCTACGTGTCTCTTACTACAGGGGATCCCTCCCAGAACTGGACACAGTCCTCCAGGTATGGCATCACCAGTGCTGCACAGAAGGGAAGGATCACCTCACTCAACCTGCTGGCAATACTTCTCCTAATGCAGCTGAGGACACCATTTGCTGCCTTTGCCACAAGGGCACATTGCTCGCCCGCATTCAACTTGGCATCCACCAGGACCCCTAGATCATTTTCCCCAAAGAGGCTTTCCAGTTGGGTGTCCCCCAGCATATACTGGTGCATGGTTCTTTCTCCCCAGGTGCAGGACTTTGCCCTTATTGTTGAACTTCATGAGGTTACTGTCAGTCTATTCCTCCGGCCTGTCAAGGTCCCTCTGGATGGCAGCACAATTCTCTGGCATATCAGCCACTCCTCTCAGTTTGTTGCCATCTGCAAACTTGATGAGGGTAAATCTGACCATCCATATCATTAATGAAGATGTCAAACAGGACTGGACCCAGTACCGACCCCTGGGGTACACCACTGGTCACTGGCCTCCAACTAGACTTTGGGCCACTGATCACCACCCTCTGGGCCCAGCCATTCAGCCACTCTTCTATCCATCTCACTGTCTATTCATCCAGCCTGTACATCAACAGCTTGCCTAAGGGAGACATATCTTATGGGAGCTACACAGCTATCTTATGTGAGACAGTGTTGTCTGTTGTCTACAGACAACAAGCAAAATTGCGAAATTGGGCACCACCAACCTGAGAACCCTGCTCCTACTGTTAATCAGGGCAATGGGTGTAAAATCCTTCCTGCCAGAGGGTCCCTTTGGAATAGGGGAATAAATCCACTGTACTTTGCAGTTTCATTACATTCTGACCAGGCTAAACAAAGCTGTATTTTCTTCATTAATGAAGTAATCTACATACATTTCATTTCCTTAAACGCAAAAAATTAGAATGTATAGGGATACCATTTTCCAATATACTAATTTGTCAAATAATTCCAGAACTGGAACATCACAATTCTATTTTGAAAACTTAAAACCAGAGCTTGTTTTAGAAAACTCACACACAGTTCCCCAACTCAAATTCATCTTCATTACCTCCTGTAACATTTTTGTTATAAAGGTGGATTACTTCTCTTTAAAGACGTTTCTAATGGAAAGAGAATACTGAGAACTCCCTCAGAAGTTCACACATGTTCCTAAAAGATTTAAAAAGAGAAACAAGAAAAAGATTCCTAAAAGAAGTTCACACATGCTCCTAAAAGATTGCTACCAGAGCACCGATGCTGGTTGCCCAAGGACAAGTGCTGGTATAATTTCTTTTGTCTGTCCCGCTACATTCTAGCTGTACTTGACAAGCAATTACTTGGTGCTCTATGTTCAATTATATTGTGAAATGTTTATGGTTTGTAATGGGTATCTTATCAATTCAGACTATCTGTAATTTGATTAATTCCTCTGGGAACTGTTCAAACCAAACTGTCCTTAATGATTATTATGGTTCAGAAATCCTACCATAAAACCTGATTTCTCCATTATTCAGATGCTCAGTATGTAAGTATGCACATACAAGACCTTCAGAACTACATATTGAGATGTGACCTTCCTTTTTTAGAAGATGCTCATATTCCAAGCTTAGGTATCACCTCTTAGTAGTAATCTCACCTATTCACTACATCTATAGGTCCTCATCATTAAACTTTTGTTAAAGAAAATGCATTTATTTTCCTTGAACACCCAAAAGTTTCATGCTGAACAACTGCTCCTATCCAGAGCAATAAAGTGTCTTCACCTGTCCTGGTTTTGGCCAGGATAGAATTAATTTTCTTCCTAGTAGCTGGTATAATGCTGAGTTTTGGATTTAGCATGAGAATAATGTGATAACACACTGATGTTTTAGTTGTTGCTAAGCAGTATTTATACTAAGTCAAGGACTTTTCAGCTTCCAATGCTCTGCCAGCGAGGAGGAGCACAAGAAGCTAGGAGGGGACACAGCCGGGACAGCTGACCCAAACTGGCCAAAGGGATATTCCATACCATATGATGTCATGCTCAGTATGTAAGCTGCGGGGAGTTGGCCAAGGGGCAGAGAGCACTGCTCAGGGACAGGCTGGGTGTCGGTCGGTGGGTGAGGAGCGGTTGCATCACTTGTTTTTCCTGAGTTTTATTTCTCTCTCTCCAATTTTTGTCATCATCATCATAATTATTATTATTTCAATAATTAAACTGTTCTTATCTCAACCCGTAAGTGCTCTCACTTTTACTCTTCCAATTCTCTCCCCCATCCCATGGCAGGGGCGGGGGAGCGAGAAAGCAGCTGCGTGGTGCTTAGTTGCCAACTGGAGTTAAATGACATCACCACCCTAATTTAAAAGGCAAGAAACACCCCTTGGGCATATCAGTATCTTGAAATATGCATGTTGCTATCTTTCACCAATTTAACATGAATAAAAGCTTAGGGTTCATTTCTGATAAATGTGAGCTTGATTCCACTTCAAACTTTTTGAGTAGAATTGTCTAACAACAAAACTGTAGCCACGCGTTATAGCATGGTAAAATACAAAGCCACACTGACAACCGGCTTACAAATATTATTAGTTTTCTTTAAAAGCTGACAATACTGTTCCCATGTCATATATTCCTCTTTTACCCAGCCTTGAGGGATGATTTTTCTAGATGCTTTTTGAAACAAAAACTAACTTAAAATTTTCCTGAGTGCATGACCTATCCTTTGCAGGAAACACTGTGTATGCACAACATAGAAAAGCAACTTTCAAGAAGCACATCAATGCAGCATTACCAACTCTCACCACTCAAGTACAGTTGTAGCAGTATTGGATGGTTTGCTTCAAAGTCATGTGACTGTGTAAGAAAACAGATCAAATATAATCCTGTACCTCAATAAAAGGAGAGGGTCCTGAGCAGCCAACCCCCCCTGAACTTGGAGAGCTCACAGGGAGGCTGGGGTTCTGAGGCAACTGAGAGACACAGACAGACAGAAAGGCCCAAGTATTTATGGAAGTAGAAGCTGAGTGTGGCTGGAAAAAACAGTAACACAAAGAAAAGATAAAAGACATACTGAAAGTGGTCACACTTCTTAGAGTGAATAAACTATACAGAAGGTGTACCGGTACAGTTTAGGCCACACTTTGGGGTTTGCAAAGTGATATAGGGCACAGAAACGGGAAGCAGCAGGACTGTTATTCCCTGGTTAAGGGAAGCGGATCAATCCCTTCCAACTTCCAACTCCATTTATTTTCTTTGCTAATTCTCTTAAGGCAAGGCTGTGAAAGACACTTCTTCCATGCCACAGAGCGTATTTAAGCTTCATCAAAAGTTTGATTTAAAACAAATAATTTTAAAAGATTGGTAAGAAAAATACTAACAAAGGGGTTTAACATGTATTTTTTCTCTTTTAATACTTGCTTTAAGAAATAAAAGCACTCAAGTACCTAGGCCAAATGCAGATCAGACAGTTCAAGAACGTATAACAAGGAGCCTGCATGAAATCCCAATGTGTTTGTCCTTTCTGTAAATAAGTAGTGAGAAAAGCCTGGAAATTGCAGTCACAATACAGATTTAACAGAGCCAGCCCAGCTAGGCCCAGGAGCTATTCTCCTACAAGTCACTTCCCACAGAAGCACTAATTCTGCCTCTCTCTGCAGCACTATTCTTCTGTAGCCATAATAGTTTAAGGACAGAAGAAGGGCATGGTTTGTAGACAGATTTAGCATTGTATCAGCTAGCAGGGTTGTAAAAACTAGGAAAGCTTTCAAAAATACAAGTTCTTCTTCAGAACATTGTATGCCCAAAAGCTTGTCTGTCTTTTCCAATTATACTAGCTTGCTTTAACAGAAAGTATTTCTGCCAACTAACCTTGTCCTGTCTTCTGCATGCAGTGACAGAAAAGCAGAAGAGATGATCTGCAGTACCACTGCAGTTTACATCAGCGTATGTCTTGTACCACTGAGGCTTCTCTAGCCAAAAGGCATCATTATGGTACTGCTTTACCTCAAGATTTCTTAAGTGTTCGTCAGCACCGACTGTTCCAGCCATGTCTGAAGGCAACGACTGATCCGAGGTACCCATGCTGACAACACTCACTTGGTGTTTCTGTCCAGGAATCATAATAAAAATAACATTTAAGGTTCAAATGCTTGTTACTATTAAAACAGACAAAAGTGTGGTGTGGGTTTGGTTTTTGGTTTTTCTGTGTTTGTTTGATGGGGGGGTGGGGGGCCCTGTCTAGGTTTTTGTTTCCTATATTCCTACCAGTAACACTACAAACCAAGAAACACTACTGAAAGGTTTATTTGTTTGGTTTTCTAAAAGATGTGTTTCCTATGAAAGCAATAGACTTCTGGAAAGAATCTGCTCAGAACTGTCGCATACAAGATCAAAAGGTGGAAAGAATAAAGAACAGCTTTCTTTTTAGAACAGGAAAACCAATTTGTAACCAACCGCCTTCCACTCTAAACCAAAACAAAACCAAGAACTGTGCAGAGACTTCCATAACTAATGTAGGATGAAAAGCAACACTGATTGAATATTTTTAAAGGACAGTATTCCTTTCAAAAGCTGTAACTAAAAATAATTCATTTGACAGTCCAGCTGAGATATGCTTATGTCCCTATCTACTTCTAAATCCTGTGCTAAACAAAATGAGTGTTTTTCCAGCTGTAGTCATGCACTTAGGACACTCAAATAACACCAAATGTAAATAAAAGAGCAATTCACTTTATGTTCACAGTAAAAAATGCTATGCTTACTCAATAATGTATTCAGCAAGTTACTTAATTCACCGCATGAGAATTTGCATATTCTTGCGGTACTTTTTAATACTTCAGTCCAACAATTAGCATACTGAATCTTATTAAATATATCAAAGATGTCTTTTTAGTTAGCAGTAAAAAAAAAAAATATACACCTGCAAAACACTTTTTAAAACTCTAATAATTTAAGAAACATTAAGCGCCATAGGAACTGTTACCATCTTAATACTCTAGACACAACAGAACCCATTAAGAGAAATACCTACAGCAGCACCATCCAACCAATTTGATTTGCAGACATCCTGTAAATTTTTCACTGGAAGGAAAGATCCCTGTAAGGCTAACTGAAATCCACTGAGGATAACTTTGGGCTTTTTTTCTAATTATCTTTCACAAATCCCCTTGAAAATCTCTCCCAAGAAACATCAGGATGGACCAGAAGCTGAAAGCCAGTGTCTCTGTGGTACAATATAAAAAAAAACGGAAAAAAAAAATTCAGCCTGGCATGCTTCAGAGCTTACTAGTCACACTGGGTGAAAACCTAACCTTGCTGAAGTGGCCAGGTATTTTTCATTTAATCCTTAATTTATCACAGAAATACTAAGAGTCAGAAAAGGAATGGGCTCAATTACTTTTCTAACACTGTTTCCCAGTGCAGCCAAGGAAAGTCAAGTTAGGTCAAAATCAGAGACTTTCAAATGTCACTCTAATTTCTGCACAGCATTGCATTTACACGTGCAAGGGAGGGGAAGGTATTTTAGGCTACCACATCTCTGCTTCCTGGCTGCTAATTCACACATGGCGGTACAAGGGCACACCTTCCCGTCCTCTAGCCTTTCTACCAGACTTGAGGAAGAAATCCACTGAACACCAGCCTCCACCAGTTTGTTCTCACAGACCAAGGGAAATGCTCCAAAGCCAGACTGAACCATACGCCTCTGCAGCCATTCATATCTGCTCCATCCACTGCTTACCTTCACAGAGACACCTCCCATCCCATGGTCAGAGATGCAATGTGTTCCTATTACATGTGAAACACGTTGTAGCTGCACAACACGTATTTGCCCTTCCTTTCGCATCAAAGTTGCTTCTGCCTTTGATATCTACCCATTTAATTTTCATTTTTAGAATGCTGAGCCTTACATAAATGAGATTCAGGACTGTAAATGCAATGCTGAAGTTAAAAAAAAGATCACAACACGAAGTATTTTCACCTCTTGCTATAGAATAAATGCAAAATGGTTATTTCAATCACTTCAGTGTTCCTTAGAAATTACAAAAAAAAAATCAGGTTGTTCATTAAAATGATATGGCAGCCATTTCCTAGTTGCAAACCCTAAAAAGCAACCTTGAAGCAACTGTAAAAACACAAGTGTGGCTCATGCTACAAAGCATTTAATTCTCAATTATTTTTCAATGCAATGAGTCATGCAAGTCCACCACTGCAATATATGTGTCAGTAACTCAGTCCTGGGGATTCTTCATTCTTATTTGTTCTGATATGCTGCAGGCATGCTATTACAGGCAAACAAGGAGCTGTGTACCAGAAGGTTTCAGTGAATCTCTTCAGCAATCATGAAAACCAAAGCAAAAATACATGACTAGCATCCACCTTCATTACCCCCTTGAAAACAGTCTCACGTTTTTGCCAAAAGCACAGTGCTGCCACATTACCTTTTCCAGATTTTCGCCCTCAAACCGAAATATAATGTACTGCTCTGCCCACAGCATATTGCTAATTATACAAAGCATTTAGCTTCTGTGTTTTCACCTCTTCCACTCTGTTCATTACAGCATTTCACACTTTATAACTGAATGCATACTAATATTAAAGCAGCAATGTATGTCAGGAAAGCAATAAACTTGACTTGTCACCCTAGCTTTATCCCAGAGGAAAGTATGTAGAGGTATACATCACCATTTCTGGGAAACAAGACAATACAATGTGCTCCTACAACTGGTCAGTGTAACACGCAGGCTCTTAAAGTGTAAGTCAACCACGTCCCTTTGGCTACATTCTGTACAACAAATGTAGCTTTAATGAGACAGATATACCAGGATATTAGCAATAAGTGGTGCTGTTCAACTTTTTTCTTTTAAAGAATCTTTCAACAGACAGATTTAGAAGGAAAGGTGTTTTCTAAAGAAAAAATCTTGTTGTCCATTCAACTATACACCTTTAACAACTAACAAATCCTGTATTACAGTTTCATTCCTACTAAAATCAGTGGGATTCTCCTACAAAAGGCTTACATTCTGTAAGCCTGGTGAAGAGTGCTGTGTAACACACCATCTTGTAAGGATGAACTTTCATCTGCACCAATGTTCAAAAAAATATGCCAGCAGGAAAATCTGATAGCAACCACAGACTCATCACAGAAAGCTTGTTGCACTGAAGTAATTTTTCTTCCTTCGGTACGACACATTTTTGACCACACCATACCAGCTTTGTAGCACCATACAGAGAAATGAATTGACACTCTCTATTCTGGTCATTCACGCATTTTCTGCTATCAGGAAGATTATCTACAGAAACACAATTCTTTATTAATGACAAACTTGACTCAGCACATTTTAAGGGCCCAAATAACAAAAAAAATTCAAACAGAACATTTTTCTCTCATGAGAGCCTCTCTCATGCCAATCACTGTTAGATGAAAGGATGCGCAAACAGCACAGCTCAATCCACACAACACCGATGCAGTGACCCAGAAAGAGAATCCAACGGCCAACTGAGTAAACAAAGCAAAACTAGCCAAAAACACTGGGCAGCATGCACATCAGCATCTTCTCCACTTAACTGGCACATACTTAAACCTAGTCTCGTATTACCACATACTGCAACACAACTTCACATTCCCATGAACAGCACTTCCTCCATTGTTTCCAAGACACATATTATCATGTACCTTTTCCATGGTTCACAGAAAAGTTAGAGAATAAAATATGGAGAAATAAAAAACAATCATTGTATCACACATTTCAAAAATAAAATGCAATTTGCAGTTGAAAATTATACTGACAACTAGAGATGGCTCAAAACAAAATGCTGGATTCAAACATCATTCTTCCCTTTGGGAAAAGGTGGCTGTAATTTTTTGAATGAACCTGACACAAATATATACACGAATCTGCTCTCATCTAGAAATAAAAATATATAATTTAAAACACACCTACGCAGCTGCATATACACAAAGTGTGTAGAAGCAATTATTTAAGACTAAATATTTATCCCCTGCTCCATTTTCTTCTTAAAAACATGATTGTTATTAATGTTAACAAGAACCAAAGCCACCCACCTCCAAATCTTTGGTGCAGCTTACATCAAAAGGGCAGCCTGCATTAGAGCCTGAGGAGTAAGTGGCACCAAAGATGAGAAAAACCACATTGTATCTTCGGTTTTCATTTCAATACGTACAATGTCATTCCACCCACTAACTTAAGAGCAAAGCTTTGATTCAGACAGATTCTTTTCAAACAGCACATCCAAACTCAGCCTAACTAAAAAGCAGAAACAAACTAAGTCCTCAACCTGCCCAAGAAGCTCTGCATGCTACGGGGCATCATCTGCACTTTGCGTGAAGCATTATGCAGAGAAAGACATAGGTGCCAGGAAGATGGTAAACCACAGCTGAAATACCAGCTTTTACCAACAGATTTATCCCTTTCAGAAAAAATGTGCCCTGCACTCTGAAGTTACAGTACTTTACTGCAGGACATCTTAACATTTTTCTGAGAAGTCCCACTTGGCCCTTTTTCTAACAAAAGTAAAAGTTTTTCTAGTGATGACAGCTGCCCCCTGCTGTGGGCCATTCCAGTTCGCAGCTTTTGAAAAACTGGCAGACTTCAGCTGAGCTCCTCTCCCATTCCTCTGCCTTTCCATTAGTCTTCCAAGCCAGACATTAATACTGTGCAAAAGCAGTCAACCATCACAAGTTTTAACTCTCTTCACACACATTTATTGAATTTGCCTGGAAACTGGCAGGTGCTGGGGAATGGAGGAGAAAATAGGCCAAACCAAAACAAGACCCGTTTCCAGAGAACCTCTCCACCATCAGCCTCATACACCTGAATCTACTAGAAAGATTCCAGCGGATCCCAATCATATTTGGATTAGTCCTGAGCCTCCTTCATACTACCCTGTCAAATTTCAAGTAGAAATACAATTAAAAGAAAAAAAAAAAAAAAGACTGCTATCATTTCCTTTAAAGCGTAACACACATTTTGCTTACCTCACTGTTGTGGCCCCTCAAATTGAAGTTGATTCTCTGAGGGGTGTTCCGGTCCCTCCTGCAATGGCTGGAAGTAAAAGTGACGCCTACAACTCCTCTGCCATTGCCTGTTGCCAACCAGCCTTCCTCATAGTACCGCCTCCTGCACACTGGTTTCTCCTTCTCACTTTTGGGGACTCTGCCTTTCCAGGAGAGGCAGAGGATGTTGGAATCGCTGCAAAGAACAGGCCCATGTTCCACTGCTGCATACATGCTTTTTAAATATTTTATTTTTTGACATAAGAAAGTAATATGTCTAGTGCACAAAATTTAAACCAATTTTTTTTTTTATTGATAAGACTGACCTGGGATAGATCATTGAAAGGGAGGAAGATGGGGTCAGTGTTTATAAATATCCACCAAATGCATAGTGAAAAATTCCTCTATAAAAGATGATGGCAGTTGGCTAAGAAAAAGTAACACTTAAAAAAAAATTCAGGTTCATTTTTGTTTTTGAGTCTGTAGAGTGAGGGTGCACTTATCCTTTGGAGAAACAGCTACTTCATAAGAGGCGCTCAAGAAATGGTTAAGTCATCTTTTTGCTCAACTTGATATAATCTTTATACAGCCTGAGATTCCAGTTTAGCGTAATGCAATTCCAGAGACAAAGAGTTGCAAATGTGTAGGTTTCAAGTAACTTAAGGCTTTTAAGATTTCCTCCAGTCAGATTTTCTTCAAAAGTTCAGTTGCAGAAATTTAAACACACGCACATACATATATATGTATATATATGACATTCATCTTTTCCAAGCTGCCCTCTGGCATATCTTTTCCATCTGATGTATTTCTGCTGCTAAAGCTGAAAGAGATTGCATAAAGGGAAAAAAAGGCACACAAACCGTGCGAAACAACAGACCCGAACTTGTGCAGGCACTGGTGTGCCAGGCCAGCTGGGAAATCCCTCTTGGTACTGAACTGCTTGTTGGACTCAAAAGTTTTTGCAATCCAAAGCCAATCCAATTTTCATTGCAGCACTTTTTTTCCACCAGAGACCCAACACAGCCTGAACTGTTTATCACGCTATCTTGCCTGCTTTCCCACTTTTTGCTGCCACACACGAATGAAAAAGAAACCCCCTCTTCATTTATAGCAGAATCAAAAATGCTCTAAAGCTTTTAGCTCTCAAAGCAGATAAGTTTGCCTCAGGTGAACCATGAAGTTTTCTCTCCTCTGAAACAGGCTAAAATGTCAAGCTGTTTTTCCTTCACTTTTCCCTTTTTTTTTTTTTTTTTTTTTTTGCTACAAGGAATCACAGACTTTTCATCCTACCGTAAAAAACAAATGCCAGAATTAAAGCACATCAAGTAAGCACTCTTTCAAAATCTTCTAAAATTCAAGGAAGGAAGAAATATAATCATCTAAAAAAGAAAGAGAAGCAGCATTAAAAATCTGACTTCCTGGGTTCACTATTTCTCTAAGTATTTTCCTTGCTTGTTTGAGCGGATCTTTCCTTCTTGATGCTTGTCTACAGCACAGATTCATAGTTCCAGACACAACATTTGCAGCTGTACAAGAAGGAAACATATGAAGTATTCCAATTGTTTTATTTGAATAACATTTATGAGCTCAATTAATTAGTATTTATACCACACTAAGTGAAAAGAGGAAAAAGGAGAGGAAGAAAGAATATGCAAGTTTGATGACCTGGTTAACTCAAGAAGGACGATGAGATTTGCTCAGTTCAATGCCCAGACTTGTCCCATAGTTCCTCAACTTATTTACTTCCAGTCATCATTACTCAACATATGGTCACGATTTATTAGTCCATTCACAATCTATTGAGCCCAAAGCAAAATGTGCCAAAGACCACACATTATTCCTCTGCAGTAACAAAATCAGTTTCCTCTACCCTCTGTACTCTTCTGTTTCCCTCGCAGCTATTGATTTAGATTGTGGAGGTATTTATTAGGCGTTTCCTGTGCAGAGTGTGTTTTTTCTTCCTCTTCTTGCAAACTTTTTTCACCAGTGAAGACCATGTAGAAAGTTGAACATTACTGGCAGGTGTCTTTCCATGGGTTACTGATTCCTGTGCTATGAAGGTGCTCCATCTGGTTCTCAAATTAATTTTCATCAATTGCAAAGCTCTCAGGAATATGCAAGAGTAACTCTACGTGATGACAAAAA
Source organism: Phalacrocorax aristotelis (assembly GCF_949628215.1). Lineage (NCBI taxonomy): Eukaryota > Metazoa > Chordata > Aves > Suliformes > Phalacrocoracidae > Phalacrocorax > Phalacrocorax aristotelis. Next base: position 67,895,066 of record NC_134278.1, read on the forward strand.
CATGTGCGTTTTCGTGTACATGCAGTGCACACCCCAGCTCAATCTGGTACTCAGAGCTGCATCTGCCTTTTCAATTTAGCTGTGGTAATCTTGTAAGACGCCTGTCATTCAAAGCATGAAATCCCTGGATACTTCCAACTCTGCAAGACAAAGCACACACACACAAAAAAAAAAAAAAAAAAAAGAAAAAAAACATAAGTGAATAAAATAAGCCACAACTTAAAGATACAAGGACTATTGTTACAGTAATCAAAGCATTATGATTAAAGTTCAGAGAGAACCTCCCGTGTTTCAGTTTGTGCCCATTGCTTCTGGTCCTGTCACTGGCAGCACAGTAAAAAGCCTGGCTCCCTCATCTTCATTCCCTCCCATCGAGTGTTTATACACATTGAGAAGATCTCCCTGAGCCTTTTCTCTGCAGGCTGAACAGTCCCAGCTCTCTCAGTCTTTCCTCATATGAAAGATGCTCCGTACCATGAAAGTACATTCCTAAAGTTATCAGTCTCAAAGGAGCCTGAGAAGATTCCTCCAAGGCTTAAATTACCACTTTAAAGAGATCTAAGATACTCCAAAATTAAAGCTTAGAAGTTTGAATCAATACAGATGAATTTTAAAGATTTAAAGACTACTCAAATCCTGTGTAAGTCTCCATCTGAAAAAGAGGGAAAAAATTACCCAAATTCAGTTATATACAGAAGAATGTAAATGGAGTAGAAAAGACCAAGCAAAAGGCTGTCCAGGATATTCCAGAAGTTGTATCTGAAGTGCACACATACACACAGTTATTGCACCTATACAGTTACTGCTAAAGACAGCTCATTTAAATTAAAAATTGCATTCATTGTGTTCATGAGAGCCATAAAAATGGTTGTGTCTCTATTACATAAGGCACTGTACTAACCTTACATTTCGAGTAATTAACTACTTTTTTCAGTCTAGCATAGATGTACAAATAAGAATTTTTTAAAAAAAGATGAGAAGAAAAATTTGTAGATGTAAAGGCAAGGTCATAAAGTAGTTTACAACACTGTTCATCTAGCTCACTTATCAGGAACACTGTCCATGAGGTCTGGTGAGTCACAAACAGAACTTTTCAGCATTACAACTAACAGAAGCTTTAAAAATAATGGCTGCTACCAACTTTTTTCATCACAGTGTGATGAGGATATGAGAAACATCACCTAGACTTTCCAGATTTATGATGCTTCTCAATTACTGTCCAGAGAAAGTTCATATAAAGGAACATTTAGAAAAACTTTCAGAACACAATGGCTTGAAGAAAAATTTCTGCGCTTATCCCATAGGCAAACTTGATTCCATCAAGGATTAGCGCTATTATTTCCATATGCACTGGTGTCTTCCTAACATCTGCACTGAAGAGCTGACATTTTATATTAGCAGCACGTGTATAATGATGCAAGCCTTTACTAATCCTACAGAGAAACAAAACCAATGGTTTACTGAGAAAACAGAGAGTCTCTGAAACATCAGTTAGAGCAGCATGAGCTAAGTATTAAACAGAATTGTCTGAATGGTGCGAGTACCATGACTTTACCAGTGGACTTTAAAATAGAGAGAACTATAGATGCAGTGGCTCTGCACAAAATCCATATGCAATTTCTGTCCTTACTCACTGCACAGAAAATTAACAAGTTTGAGAAAAAGATTCTTCTGCGTCTTGGCCAATAACCTTCTCTCACCTGAGTCCCATTTACCATCACTTTCGAGATTAGACAAACCAAAGGCTTCTCCTCTTAAAAATATCCTAACTGCATTAGGAATGCTGGACAGGGAGAGATTAAAATCTAAAATAACCACAAAAGGAATAAAGTCACTCATTATTCAAATACCTCTTTCTCAATACAATACACCCTACGAGAATATTTTACCTTTAAATCACTGAGGGTCAACACTTCCTTTGTGTTGTACTTACATTCAGTAGACAGGGTAAAAAACTGTAATGTCAAACACTCAAAAGATAGGCTGGATTAAGATTACATATATTATATATTCAGATTTAATGCTTTCCATACCCCTCTCCTCGATTTCCACCCACTCAGTATTTCCTAAGAAATAATCTAATTAAAACATTCAGATGCTAGTCTTACCTCAAGAAAATCAGTAACTAATTTAGACACCCCCCCTTCTTCCACCGTGACAGCAGTCCCACAATTCTGCTCCTTTTCACATGTTTAAAGCAAGCTTTTTGCTTTCTTTTCCCCACCATGAAACGCAAAGGTAATGGTTACTTCCTGTATTGCAAAGCATGTGTAAGAGTCGAGGATAAAAAGCATTACAGAAGAGGTAGGTGTTACTCGCACGATCTTACCATTTGCCTGAATTCAGTTTGGGCTCCCCGTATAAACAGAACTTGGCCTTCTAGACGAAACTCACCCAAACTAAATTCTTTCATATTACACAACAATACAAAACTAATTTGGAGGACATGATTCTAAACAAACACCAACCAGCTCACCAGTGGTTGTAAAAATATTCTTTACCCCTAGAAAAATTAAGGAAGAGCAGCAAGGAAAAGTTAGATGTTTGATTTTTGTTCTGTTTGTTCTTAAATGGTTTTCTCTCCCCAATGTTTGTCCTTCCACTACTCAGGGACAGATGCATGGCCTGGGCAAGACAGTCAATTGTGCTAATCAGAGACATGAAGAGATCCGTAATCCCAGCATAGCTGCACAGAAACAGATACATTGCAAAGGTGTAAGGTCGGGCAGTGTTACAACTGCCAGGGCATTAACACAGACACTGTAATGTCAGCTATATGCACCTATATATCATTAAGCCAATAAAACTGACAGAAAATGTATTTGTTGTCATATTGAGTGAAGTGAAGCTTGTATTAGTGGCTGTTCAGCAGACATTCATTGTGAATACTGACAAAATTTATTTAAGTGCAATACTCCAACAAACTTACAACGATATCCTCCACCAAGTTACACTCTCAGAGAAGTGAAAATAAAAAATAGTAGCAGCTGATCAGCATTTCTGATGTGCTGAATGACCTGGGTTCTTGTAGTAGGGGAGAAGGCAATATATGTATGTTGTATACATTCTTTAAAGTGCAAGGTCTTTTTTCATGTTGCTGTCTTACATGAAAAATAAGGGAAATATTTGCATTATTTCTAGAACGATTATATATACTCCACTTTCAATGCTTGATGCTCTACCATCAGATTAAATGAAAGTTAAATTTAAAAATACAGTTAGGATGAACACACAAGAAACATTTTAAAATGCCTTCAGGATAAATATTTTCAAGAAAAACACCAAGGGTCCTTAAGCAAACTGTTAGAAGCTATTAATTGTGAGTTGCCAAATTTATACACATTCTGCAAAAGGTGGAGGCCTGAAGACATGAAACACAGTAACTTGTTAAAAACCCTGCCTTTGGAGGAAGTGAGGTAGAGAGTTATGCTGTTCACAAGGAAATTAAGTTAGAAGAGATAGAAACACTGCAGAACAGACTCAGCCCCAAAGCTAAGGATATTTGAGCTAAACAGAACCTACCAAAACATGCAAGAAAGAGAATACCTAACTTGGGTGTGTTTTTTTGTTTGGTTTTGGTCTGTCTTTTTAAACACTTTCTTTAGTAACTATATACTTTAGATGAATAAATATTATATCCGCTTGTGGAAGAACTGCTGGCGAGTCCCTTTAATCAGATACTGGTCAAACACGCTCACAGGAAATTTCTGAGTCAAATAACGCTAGATCTGTTATGCTTATATGGCAGGGAAGCAAACCAGAAAAATAATTGAGGGCTAGACGTCACAATAAAAAGCATTCAGCTGTAAGACAAATGGAAGATATTTCTGCTCCTGCAGCCCTCATCGCTTCTTTTTCAACCCCTAACATGGCACACCGTGCCTCTCACTTAAGCCAGGATGATCACTGAAGGTGCTGCACTGTGAACTACATCAGAGAAATGATGTAATTAAAAATTTCAGAAATGAAGTTTCAAAACAGCTTAACCAATATCAATCTGGTTTGCTAGATTCAGCTGTGCTCTCAGATTAACCTTGTGACAAGCCATACCCCTCCAGCCTCTCCTATCACAAGCACCAGGTCTCTTCCAATTGTGCAATTCAGGAAGCTGATCTTGCCAAAAAGGTGCCCTCCAAAACCAGCAAGTGATTTTAAGGGAGCTTCCCTTAGTGAACTCACTACGCGCATGCAGCAGCACTACTGCCAATGTAAGAAAGGGGTTGGGAAGTATGGCACCACAGCAGCCTAGATTTCAATCAGTTTGAACTGTGCTCAAAAGCTCTTTCTTTTTTAAGTTGAATCAATCTCCAACACAATCCCAGCGTGGTCCCACATTCAGCTACACTGGCAAAATGCAGAAGGTGGAGCTGTACAGCACATGTGATAAACAGAAGGGAGGAGTATTTGCAACTAGTATTGCCACTTGAAGGCTATGGATGACAAATTTTGGGCACAGAGCATTTTTGAACTCAAAGATTTGCCCTCAGAAGGGAGGGGAGCAAAGTTTGTCTTTTGAGGTTGCATTTAAGATGGCTACCACAACATCCTGGTGCCAAGGCTACCCATCCGCCATGAAAATATGCCTCTTTTTCAAGTAAATTGAAGCGGGCTGAAATACTTCAGACAGTGAAAGAAAAGAAAAATGTACAAACATGTATTAGCCTTTTAAACAAACTGGAGATTTACACCACTGAAGCATGCATTCAAAATCTTTAGAGATTAACAGAAATGGGAAGCGTGACCACAAAATTCCCTTCCCTTACAAGTGTGAATCTTGTCTTTCAAGAAAGGGCTGCAGTCCTTGCAGCACAGAGAACACTTACACAATGTATACTTCAGGGGACATTTACTTAAGAAGTGGTAACAACTGTGTCTCATTAATGACATTCAAAGATGTTCAAGGGAGGGAGCCCCAGCTCTTACCATCTCTCTTCTACTGAACTGACTGCGCTGACCTTGCCTGTAATTACAGAGCAATTTCTTTCCCGTAGGAATGTTCTGCAGCCTGCAAACATCCCTTGAGCCTGCTGCAGTTCCAGCTAGTTCCTAATTATCTCCAATACCTGCCCACAGGCTCTTTGAATACTTTCTTATGAACATACACTGAAGTTTTTATATCCTCCCCCAAAATCCCAAGACACCTTTGTATGTGACACAGGCACTGTAACACTGGAACTAAAAAATAAAATAAAAAATAGGAGGGTGATACGAAGGGAGAAAAAAACAGAAGCCACCATTTTTTAGAATTATAAGAGCCCCATAAACAAGAATTATTTCTGATGGACAGCAGGACATACTCCAGACAGAAGTCCAATAATCTCTGCGGAGCAGTTTGAGCCCAGCGTGTTGCAGCAGGGAAGGACGCTGCGTCAGCCTGTGGGAGGGAGCTCCTGGTGATGCCTGCAAGCTGCATCACAGGTGTGAAGTGGATTGCGGGTAACAGCTTCCCACCACACTGCCCTGCTCACCATAGGCTGCACTCTTAGAGCTGTGAAGCAAGGCACTTCTCACACCAGAGCCCTTAATTTAGTTGGATATTCATTTATTTAAATAAAAAAAGACAAGAGTTGCAGTTTTCAAATGACAAGGGTTTCTTGGTCCTTGGCTTTGGCATGACGAACTTAACTCTCTAGTCCTGACTGTTCCTCAAACATACTGTAACTGAAGTCTTTGGTCTGTGTTGAAGGACTTGCACCCATCTCATAACCACTGCTCAGAGGTCTAAACAGAGAGGAGAGATACTCCTGGCCTCACATACGATGGATGCAAAGCTAAGGAACAGCTTCATCTCCTCCCCATACCTGTCCTCTTTTGCTTTAAGCTCCGTGTTTGTTCCTCAAGGTTCTGCAAGGTCGTGCCAAGGCCTCTGGGTTAAAAGAATATAATATCGTGAAGGCAGACAGACTGAAAGAGTGGTTGCCTCAGAGCAACCTTGACAAGCGGCAGTCACTGAAGAGGCCTTTGTAAGAGTTGGGAGCTTTAAATTAATTCTTGCAGCAAAGACTTCTGTACAGAAGTGAGTTGTTTCACTAGCAAAACTCAGAGGGCATGACATCAGCTGCATACATATGTGCTCAGTTAAGTGAATGATGTTTTTGAGCTGCTCTGTCTGCATTAACATGCCAAGTGTTGACTGCTCATGGGTATGGAGAGAGGCGAGGAGGCCAGCAAGAAGCAGGCATCCTCTACGCACAGTTGTACTCTGGTGGGAAAGCTGAAGCCAGGAATGTGGATCTGGACCTAGGTAAACTAGCACAGCAGTCTTGTGTCTTAATTATTTTTACTTTGTAGAGATCTTCACAATTATGATTCTCTCTTCATCCTGGCCAGATGCTCCTGCTAGACATACAAAAGTTTTAGGTACATAAAATATAAAATTTTGAAGTGGGGATAAGAAACAGCACTGTGTTGTACTCACACACAGCTCTATCATTCTCCTTGCATGACAGTGTGACACTACAACCTTTCCAGTAGGAAGTCCATAATAGGTAAAAATTGCTGATTACAGAAGTGTTCAGTGGAAGGACAGCTATCAAGGACTGTGTCTTCTGTTTTCTTAAATATGATACAAAAATATGTGTTCAAATGATCACAGATGAAAATGAATTACCAGATTTTCAGAAACTCTGGAAAATTATCTTCAAGAGCAACATGAGTTTTTTTAAGTAAAAATTCTAAATATTTCACTTTAATGTTGTCAATGTTAAAAAGAGACTACTCAAATTTTGTTTATAAAATTAATTTTCTATAATTAACTAAAAAATTAGTTGAGATGCCAATTCTTCCCATTCAGCTTTGTCAATCTGCAAAGAGCAAGCCTTTGATAGGTATAATTTTTAATATAAAATTTATTTATTTTATATTGTATTCATATATATATATATTTCTCAACATGGTAACATCCTAAGATAGCCAGACTTTGTGTAATTCATTTAACTCTGTACAACTACCCGATAATGCTTGCTTCTAAGCACAATCTCTGCAAGTTTTGGAAAATGCTCTTCCATTGAACAAACATTCAGGTTCACCAAGGAAGCAAACAAATGTTGTAAATATATGGGGGGATTTAAAGTAAAAGTAATATTCTTACTACTGCTAGTCCTGTAATTAATGTTATTTATTTTTCCCAGGAAGTTATATAAATGCAGCAACTGTCAAATTTCTTGGACCCAATTATTCTTCTTCCTGAACACAAAACTCTCAATGCCTTTCAGCATTTACCTAATCTATGCTTATGAGATTTTTTTGGGGTAAAGCTCAGTTTCAGAATCTACACAGCATGAAAATCAAAAGGGAAGATTCATTGTTGCAGTCAAATGTATACCTTTCAGGCAAATATTCACACAGAATATGTGTGAATGTAATGCATTCACATACACACAAAGCTAAAGCTATCCATGGCTTAACAGAAGAAAAAAAACCCACTGGCATTCTTTCTTTGGATTTTCTTCTTTCTCATTGCCAAGTTTCACCTTACTGCCTTTCCCAAGTAGCACAATGATCTTCAGATTAAGATGGTAAACTTTTCAAAACAGCTAGAGAAGAGACTGACTTGACTGAAGAATGTCAGCTTCATACATTTTCTACCTCATTTTGAAAACTTGGATATGGGAAAGTAATATGATTGTATTTAGTAGATGATGTGCTACTTAGCTTGCTGCTTCTGCTAAATCTGACAAATATAGGTCATATTCCTGCACTCATGATTTGCTCATGCAAAGGTTGCCTTTTGGTTTGGGTTTTGTTTTTTAACATGACTCTAAATTCCTCAGAACTCCATGATACTTGCAGATTCTAGCCAAAAGCAACAATAAGAAGATAGAAGCAATCTGAGGTCATTTCATAAATAATGTAATTTTGACACTTTAAAATAATGAAATTTTAAAGCTATCTTACATACAGCCACTTTTTTCCTTCCGTGTCTAGAATTACTACATATTTAGACAAACTTGTCCTAGTACAAATCATTTTTTATTAAATAAGTACTTCAGAAAGTACCTCCGAAGCTGCATAAAAGCCTAATATTTACTATATTAAATGCAATTTCTGTATGTCTATGTGAAGAGGTGAAAAAGCAGAACAAACAGAAAAAAAACCCCAACTGGTAACACATAATCCACCCTGATCACTCCCTCTTTTAAAACTCAACGTCTGTACTAAAGGTTCCTTTCCTGTATTGAAAAGGTCTGCTTGCAAACTGCTCAAGGAAAATTCTGCTGCTTTTTCTGGTAAGCAGCTTGGCAGGGTAACATCATAATCTTGCAGTGTCAGTGGTCCCCTTGATCTTATAAAGTCTATTAAAACAAATTACATGAAAACATATTTTCCAGGATTCCAATTCTATAGCTTAAGAGGATCAGTATATTCCGGTTTCTTTTTAGATTCAAGTAACATAAGACAGTATACTACTACACTATCTAATGCTGTCATGACATCTCAATACTTTCTCCATTAACTGTGTATTATGCCCAGACCACAGAATAACAGGAGGTTACAAGGAAAAAAATATATGCTTTCTTGTTATCTATACTAGCTAGACTGTAATGAAACCAACACTTCAGCATCTGCTTGAAACAGCCATTACAATTTATCTGTAGTAGATAGATGCATAGAAAGAACATTACTTAGACAAAAAGGTTAAATATACAGTATTTCATAAAGCTGATACAAAGCTTCTGAAATTAAGTAACTCAAGAATGGCCTTTTAAGAAAATTCTACCCCAATAACTAAAATGATGTATCACTTTTCACATACTGTTCTACTGAATGACAGCATGAAACAAAGACAGCTGATGAACAAACAAATTACAATGTCAGAATACAAAAATTCTATTTCTAACTGTTAAAAGAATGAAAAACCTAAATTAAATATGGGAAAATCTAGTTACTCAGTGATTCTAAAACCTCAGATAATACCTGATACAGATGCTGACTTCACTGGATTGTCAACCTACAGTTGGGCTGGTTGATTAAAATGATGGAAAATATAAAACAAAAAAATGATTTGTATATAATCTGTTTGCTTGAAATCAGCCTATTTCTTTCTAAAAAGATATAAACCAAGGCATTACATCTAAATATCCGGCCTTGCTTATAATCACAGACTATGACAGCAACAGCCATATTACTGCTACTGCTGTTTCTCCTTGCGTCCATATTGTAATGTATTTCTCTGGTACAAGGGACTGCGTAATGCTTGTGCCTCTGGTCAAAGCAGAATATGGAAAGGCTAGCTAGGATTATCTGGGAGAAGAAGGATGAGTAACAAGCCCATAATGTTCCCAGAATGAGCATTTCAGTGTGTTAACAAAAATGCAGGGCTACAAGAGAGAATAAGGAAATGGCATACACTGTTCCAAACATGTTAAACAGAGCTTTGAATAACTGTAACATGGACAGTGAATAGATAAATGCTCCACCACTTTTTTACTTGATAAAAGCAAACCCCCAAAGATGATTATCATATAGGAACAAATAATTTTACAAACTAATGCACCTGACAGATCAGTAGTTTGTCAGAGTAATATCTTCCAAATATTCGCCACATTGTCACTCCTACAGTAATCCATCCAAAATCTATCACTAAGAATGGGAGTAAACAACGTTTTACTGATGGATAGCCACAAACACCGTAAAACAAATACTCAGTCATCTCCAGTCCACCCCTACTGGACACAAGTCCTTAAGCAAGTAAAACCCAACAGGTCGCACACATACATGGCATTTAAGGGGCCTGCTAACAGAACCAAATTTTCTTCCCCTTGCTCTCAAGACTGATCAAATTACAGAACTAGGACTTGGAGCTCTCTAAAACTTCTTTCCTATTTCCATTCATGTAGAGAGAGATATTCTACCATCAGTACTCCATGACAGCTATAAACTGCCTGCAATGCCTATCTGGTCCATTTAATTATCTTGCATGTATTTTTTTTTGTTGTTATTTCTGCTGGATATCAAGTAGGTAGGAGACAGTATTAACAAGATTCATGGATTTTTTTTTAATTCCCTTTAAGGGCAAAATATCAATGAAATGATAATACCATATCCAATCTATCAGATTTCTTTTTAGCTGCTTAACTACGATTAGTATCCAAAGCAAAGTACTTTCTGAAGTCTTGTAACTGATGTAAGCAAAAAAGGCTGGAGAGCTTATATTATCACCTCACGCCTTACGTTGATTAAAGCTTGAGAAGCTCACATCCAGAAAATATGTTAAATTGATATTTCAGTTGACTGAAACTGGTAACGTGGCTTTTTATAAATGTAACTAACAAGCTTTAGTTTGCACTTTTATGTTTACAAATTTTCATTTCCGATGAAGAAATCCATCTCACAGAGAGCAATGTGAACCCTAAAAGAAAGACATTGCTAGATTCTAGACAGACATACTAGAGCAACACAGAGCTGCAGGGATCTGATTACAGACAGTATCTACTGCTGGGCAGTCAGTCTCCCACGGGGATGGGGAGCACATACACTGGATTGTTCTACAACAAAACAGTGTTTCTCATACAGAGCCTTACAGATGTCACAGGATTATTCCTTCTCAATGCTCCAAACAATTTATCAAAATTTTTAAGCAGAGCACAGCAAGGCACTTACAGTTTCATAACATTCCCCTATGCAATGTGTTCCGTGATTCTTGGGTGTGTGGCTCTCCTTGCAAGAACCAAAAGCCAAGTACAAAGCAACTGCTATGAGTTGATAGCAAATGCCTTTTATTGCTGCTTCTCAGAACCGCACCCAGATTAGCCAGAGCTCTAACAGACTGAAAGCAAACCCAAGCCTACCTTCTGGAAGGCCACATGCAGTTGCAAAGAAAATCAGGATACACACAGGTTACTTGCTCTGTTCAACATTTGTTACTGTTTTATTTGTTCTGAAGCAGAGCTACAAATAATTGATGCCTTATCAATTTTCAAAAGAAGCTTCTATAATTACATTGGTATGCCCTGTGGAAACACTACTGGGTTTCTCATAGCAACCTTCAATGATTCAAACTGCTCTTCCCACAAAATTATTAATACTAACAGAGCTTCATAATTCTTCAATGAAGAGCTGATATGTGACAGGCAGAATTACCATTATCAATGGTAATCCAATGGCTTTATGACAACTTATCTCGAGAAACAAAGTTTTATGGCAAAAGTAGTAAGTACATTCAGTATACAGTAAGGCAGGATTGCTTCTGTAAGATCTTTCTCACCATTTACAATGCCTTGAACACACACACACACACACATTGCAAAGTCTTTTTAGAAACCCTGTAAGATAGGCAAGCGTGATTCCTGTTGTAACAGATGAGGAAACTAAAGGTATAGGCCTGCAAGACAAGCAAACTGTTCAAAGCAGCCTATGCCACAGAAAGACTTCATAATCTCCACCACGCCTATGACCTACACCAATTTGCCTTCCTAGATCTGTCTGCTCCTCATCCCTCTGTTCACCGCCAGGTGCCTGCCTTATGACATCTCACAGATTCATCTTCCTAAAACATCAGAAAGTAAATACTAAAAAAGTGAGGTGCCTTCTGTGGCCTTAGGGAAGGCGATCAACTCACTGAAGGGTCAGATGATTGTCAGGGCTGAAGCAGAGGAGCAGGCAGGACCCACAAGATTTAGGTGCAGGGAGACCTTTCAGAAACAGAAAGGTATTAATTAAATCGGCTCAGCCGCACCATGGAACTTCCCCATGGGACAGAGCTGCAGCAGCATCCTTCATACTGAAGGGAAAGATAGCATCGAAATAAGAAGGAAGAATTTACCATTACTGACTTCCAGTCTGTGCTACAATCGTATCACCCATTGAGTGTGGCTCCTGTGATTTTTCCCTGTCCATTTCCGTCTTTCTTCAAAAGTTGCCCATTTTGGATCCACAGACAAAGTCATAACCAACATTCTGCTTTTTGTTTTCATATTTGAAAATATCCATCAACATTTGGTAAAATGCATTTTGTGCCTAAACACTCCTCCCGCAGCTCACTGCAGAAGTACAGATACTCAGGCTGGGTTAAGTCAAAATTATTTACAGTAACCAAGAATAGTTACTATTTCTATCATCAACCAAGGAAACTTCATTTAAATAAGCAATTTTAATTTGATTTTGCATTTCTACTTCTTTTCTGAAAGGAAGCCTGTTACTAGGTAGTAACCTTAAACTGATGTTAATTTGCAAGTAAACATAGCAAAAACAAATATCAGATGTGAGGTATAAGCTAACTGTAATGCTATAATACATTAATATTTAAGTAGTTGCATAATTTAAATACACATTTATTCAGATTGATGGTTTTCATATTTGATGTTAAAGAATGGTAAATGGTCCTTCTCATTTTATGGAACAGATGTTCTCCAAATTGCCATATATGCACCACTGACACACAGTCTATGCATATGTAAAACTGCAAGTACACACTCTGAAGTGTTATAAGACCCAGCCTAGAACATGAAGTTACCACTAAACCTACTTGGGATCCTTCACCCTATCTACCATCATTATCCTCCTATCAACACACAGACTTAAATTAATGGCCCCAAACATCCGAAAATCCCGCCCCTTACTAAAAGTAATTAACAACTCCCTAATCCATCTTCCCACCCCTCCCAACATCTCCACTTGATGAAACTTCGGTTTGCTCCTAGGCATCTGCCTAATGACACAAATCCTAACCAGCCTACCACTAGCCATGCACTACACCACAGATACAGCCCTAGCATTCTCATCAGCTGCCCATACCTGCCAAACATACAACATGGCTGATTAATCGCAACCTACATGCAAATGGAGCCTCATTCTTCTTCATTTTTATCTACTTACACATCAGACGAGGATTCTACTACCGTTCATACCTATGCAAAGAAACTTGAAATACAGGAGTCATCCTCTTACCTACCCTCATAGCAACTGCCTGCGTAGGATATGTCCTACCATGAGGACAGATATCATTCTGAGGAGCTACAGTCATTACCAACCTATCCTCAGCTATCTCATACATTGGCCAAACCCTTATAGAATGGGCCTGAGGAGGGTTCTCAGTAGAAAACACAACATTAGTCCGCTTTTTTTGCCCTACACTTTCTACTTCCCTTAATAATTGCAGGCCTTACCCTAGTCCATCTCACCTTTCTCCATTAATCCAGATCAAACCATCCACTAGGTATCACATCAAACTGTGACAAAATCCCATTTCACCCCTACTTCTCCCTAAAAGTCATTCTGGGGTTCATACTCCTACTCCTCCCACTAACAACCACAGCCCTATTCTCTCCTGACCTACTAGGAGACCCAGAAAACTTCACCCCAGCAAACACCTCCCCACACCAAGCCAGAATAATTCCTATTCACATATGCTATCCTAGTCAAATCCAATGTCACCAATGTTGCTGGGGATTGCAAAAAAAGTTGCAATACATTAAAGGATTTAATTTTAGGATTATCTTCCAAACTCACAACTGTGTCAGTTAGTTTCAAAGGAAATTAGAATTTCATTTACACAAATCCAAGTTTTACAAGATTTAGAGAATGCTACTAATAAAACAAAACTACCCTAGATGTTTTAGATTCATATGCCTGTATAAATCACTGTTTTCTTTGAAAACTAAATTTATTTATTCTGTTAAAAAAATCAAAGTATTCTCTTTACCTAGTGAACTGAGATGACTTTCTGGATACTATATCACTACTTCGGTAGAAATAGTTGATCTCAACATCACATTTCATTTTTATTACATTTTGCAAGAGGAAAACAATCCTTTACAGTTTCTCCTTTAAAAAAAATTGACATAAACTATACTGAAATAAACAAGATTTTCCACCTATGCCTACTGAAGAAAATCTGTTGCACACTGATCTGCCCCTTCAGCAAACTAAATCCAATTATTTGCCCAGCAATTTCTCTCATTTCAATGATCTGATGTACTTTAAGACTTCAACAAAAATATTTAAGCAATACACACATATTTATTAGCAAAGTTATTTTATTTAAAATTGACAGCTTATGCTAAAGCCTAAATTTACTGTAATACTTAGACAAAAAGTTCCACTCAAAAATAGTACCTTTTTATATCCATTTTTAGCTACCCTGTAAATGCTTTCTAACGTATCGTAGTAAAAAAAGACTTTTTATGGTATTGTCAGAATGATTCCTCCTCTGTTACGGACCCACGTCTGCACATCCATCACAACACAAAAAGGTCCTGAATCTTAGTTTAAAAGCTGACAATGAAGACAAGACCAAGATAGAAGCCAAACGCTGAAGTGAATTATGTGAAGTACAGGCACACATTCTCTTCTAATCATTCAGCAGTGGACTGGTGATAGCCTGTACCAGGTACAGCAGGAGAAAACATATCAAACACACACATTTTGTCTGCTAAAGCCCTTCAGACATACTACTTCTATTTCTTTAAAACTTCAGGAAAACAGAGCCTTCATGCCTCGAATCTCAACATACACCGTGTTTCAGACGGATGAATATAGCATCAACAATGCATGTCAGGTTCATAATAGAGGATATATGCAGAAATTAGTATTTCTACTTCCCTCCCCATGCTAAGCTATCTACACATGCACACATGAGAAGAAAAACTCTAATGGTTATTTGCCAAACCCTGCAGTGTCAAATGGCAGCAGTAGGTAAGTCTTTACAAGCCAGCTCCAACCTGACCAGTGACTGATCTGCTCCCTTCCAGGTGAGACATCAGGTCATGACAAACATTATCCCAGTCACACAGCTAATGACTGAGCTGGAGGGGATCCCTCTAAGAGGAAAGCAGAGACACAAGGAGAAAGTTTCCTTCTGGGAAAATGGGGTCAATTAAGGCCGTACTGAGAACAGGCAGGTGGCTCACAGGGTAAAAAGAGTGCTAGATTAACAAGTGGAATTCATGCAGTTATTTTGAAGCCGAGACGCTAAAGCTCTTGGGCAAAAGGCCCGAATCAGACTTCAGGCATAGTATCAATTTCCTGGACTGAGTAAACAGGCCAACAGCCTGTACACACACTACAGAGCGTCATCTGCCATCTAGTACAAGGGATGTTTAATTAGCTTAGTAGGAATAAGGGTTTGGGCGGAGGGTGGTCGAAGAATCTGTCCCCTTCAGTCGCACAACAGCATTTGTAAGACACTTCTACACTCAAAAACAACGCCCTGAAAACAAAACCGAAGTTATTGAAGCATTTTTTTATTAGCATGCCAATGAAATGCTAAATCATCTGGCATAAGAAATTATATGTTCATAAAATTCACTTTGCAAGACAGTCTTGTCTCAATAATTTAGACACTAAGTTCACATAGGGAGATAGGAGTGTGTTATTAGAAAAACAATGTACAATCAGCAATTAACCAGAACAGAGGTAAAAAACTCATGTAAAAATTAAGATGGCAGTGATTCCTTTCTTATTGTTCCCATAAAGGTCCAACTGACAAAAGTGTACAATAAGTGTTTGCCTTAACAAATAGAGACTGCAAACTCCTGAGAGGAGAGAGTGTGTTATCCTCATGCCAGATTCTTTCCAGACACATTTTTGGCCATTACTGTAATCATATACCATGACTGGGGCTGGGGGAACAGGACAGGACAAACAAAAATACCTCTTTGACAACAAATATGCCTGTCTCAACCCAAAACCTGTGTATAATACTGATACCTTCATTTCATTTTTGTTTCGGCACAAGAGAAACATGCCCCAAAAACCAGTAGTGGAAAGCAGGAAGCAACCTTTCCAACCAATCAAGGCCTAGGTTCAGCAAAATATGCCTTCATACGCTCAAGCTATGAACACGCTACGATACCCTGCTGATTTTGGGTATAACCACAAAGAGCCAGGGCATTTGACTGAAGGATGTTATGACTATACCACACAAAATCAACTTCTATGATACTAAGGATCTAACAAGCCACTGTCAACAAACATTTCTTTTCTAGATGAGAAAGCAAGTGTCTGTGTGGCAGCATTTTCAGGCTTTCCACTGATATGATGCTAAGATAGAGGTAATTGTCCCAAGGCAGATTTAGACTTATCAGCATGAGGGAATGTCTTGTTTATAATTAGACTCATCAGTAAGGATTTCAGAATTTAGAGGACAAAAAAAACCAAAAACAAACCACCACACACTAAACAAACCTACTCTGGGAAAATCTAGGCTTCTGCCCACTTTGTTTGTAAATACCAGAAAAATTCTGCAGAAGATACTCCATGTGAATGGGTGCTAGGGCAAATAAGAAACATACTTAAAAATTGTGAGTTAAGACTTTGATCCTTCAAACAGTAGAGAGTATGGGACATCTCAGTATTAAGTCTGAAAACCTTAACACAAGAAAAAAGATTATGGCTTTCAGAGCAGTGGCTATATACCATTTTTTGTTTGAATAGTGCTTTGACCAGCTTTCTGGGCCTAAAAATTTCCAAAACACTGAACAAGAGGTCTTTTGCTGTCACTTCACTGCAACTGTGCTGCAAAGTGCACTAGATATCCTAATGTTGCCTAGTGTACTTCTAAGAGTTTTATTTGGTGTGGAACCCACACTTTCCGACAACTTTTCCCTATTATCACTTATTCATATATTAACACAGACAGCTTTGAAATATCCTGCAAGAAAAGCTTGGAAGAGAAGGCTTGAATACTACAGCACCGGACACCTAAAAAACATCAGTCTGGAGAGCAAAAGCCTTAAGAGTCCACTTTGAGGAACTATGCACAGTGTCAATCACATAGCCACAGGAGCTTGTCCTGAAATAAAACGCAAAAATGCAGAGGGACAAGGCAAGAAACATGACAGCGTTATCTTTTGACAAATTTAAATCCCTGAGAGACCCCTAAATTTACTCAGCTACTCAAAGAAGGCAAGTAAACCTCTGAAGACAGAGAATAAGTCCCTCAAAAAATGGAAAGGAACAAGGTAGGTAAACAAGACACATTCCAAAGAGAGCTCATGGCAAGAAGCTCAGGGTGAGCCACCCAAGGAGCCTCATGAGCACCACAACTTGAGAAACCCAGTGAAGAAAATTATAATGAAAGAATGCAATTTAGGTCATTGCATTTTTCATGGCATGTTTTGTTTGTTCAGTTAAATTTCTGAATAAACATCTGCACCAGAACACTGATAAGCCTCAAAATGAGAAGCAAGGACCTTCTTGCGTTTTCTTACCCCTCTCTGACCTAAGGAATTTTATCTTTGCCTCTTTGCTTTGAAGTACTATTCCCCTCTTCACAAGGTCTCTACAGAAAAGAACAGACCTATTAACAGTTGACTACATGAGGGAACCAGCTTCGTACCCATATAATAAATTTAAGTCTAACAATAATAGAAAATCCCATAATTACTTTCTCTGAAAAGAACACTGCTATAGTTTAACCTAAGTGCCCAACTTCACATAGACTGCAAAGACAGTGCTGTGCAGAAGTTCAGGCTACATAACCTCAATGTTTAATTCTTGTCTTAACAAATCTATGACATGGACAGATTTTGTGTGTCATACTACACTGTTCAAACATAAATCTGGGGCATAATAGCTGAGTAGGTATTAAAGAAAATTATTATAGGAATTAAGAGTCTGTCCTCCAGAAACAATCCCAAACAGGTAGTATTAGACTTCTCAACAAAAGAGCATCCCTGCTTTATTCTTACTGCCTCAGTAGACACAGACATTGCTAAAGGATTGTGAGGATGAAAACTCCCACAATCTTACTCAAAAATCTGTGGCCAAAAAGCATCTCTATGGATAAAGCTGATTAGTCTACAGATGCATTTTCTACTACATACAAGAGAAAGAAATGCACTATGCTGCTGAATCAACCTTTCTGTCACAAACACACCCTTGCAAATGAATGAGCAATACAGACTTGTCACTGCTAACTCTCAAAACTCACAGCACACCATATTCTAATTTAGCAACACTAGGGATCCTTTCCATGATTCACTATCTGCTACAAACAGGCAGAGGAGTCTTTCAGCTAAAAGAGCGCTTTAGTGGATATGTCTGAATATGTGCCCTACAGAGGTACCTCATTCAGACATGTACTTTTGCCAATCTTATTATTTTAAAGTATCATTGCTATGTCGCATGGTTTACAGATCTGAAGTGATAGTCCAAGAGCCCACAGTCTCAAGAATCAACAAGAAAACAAGGAAATAAGCAGTCACAGAACAGTATTTATAGCTTATCCTGTCCTATTTTGGTCCCCTCTCTTCCTGCAACTTTTTTAGTTTAACCTATACCTAGCCTATTCATCTTCGATGAGTGAACATGTGACTCATTTCCACCTGCATGATGATTTCTTTTAACAAGATCCTGAACTACGAACCTTTTATCCAATGTTCTAGAAGTGCTCTACTAGCCTCAGTTATCCTAAGAGAAGTAGGAAAATAGCATTATTCCCATTATCCTGCTGAGTAAAAGACAATTAAGCATCACAAGGCAATACATAAGCTCATGACAGAATTGAGAGAGAAGTACAGGAGTTCTAACTCTCAGTCTGCTGCTGTAATAATCAACTAATGCACAACAAAAATAAAAGCCAAATGTAACTGTTAGCTTTGACTGACACAGATTTAAAAAATGAAAACAATATTTCATCAGAACTCTCATCTACATGAGATTACAGTAGCCTTTTAATATGTTGTATTTATATGGCAGCAACCTCCCACAACCTACTTTACCTTCCCAATCACAAGACCCTCCTAGAGTAAACACCAAACAAGCAGAGGCAGAACTTCAAACACACTAGACATTATTGGAATACCTGAGGTTATCTGACAGATAAGGAGGGCTTCCCCTACACAAATTATTTTGAAATCTGATCCAGAGGGCGCACGTATTTATCTATTAGAAACGACTGGAAAAGATGTCAAAATTCATTAGGATTTCTCAAATGAAGGTAAACCTCCAGATCATTAAAGCCAAGTGAAAACAGGACAGAACCCTTTTCTAAAAATAGATCTTGCTGTGCAGCCAAGTATGTCTGTGTGCAATTGTTATTTATTTTTAAGTTGGGGAAACTTTCCGGATAGATTTTTAGATCAGCTAACATAATAGGGTGCTTCAAAACAAAATCAAAACCCCCAAGATTTCTCTCCTGCCTACATTTTCTATAAAGATGTAGAGGAAACAAGGAAGCAATAACAGAACACATTCTCACCTAGCATACCACAAAATTACAAAACTGTAAATTTCAGTGAAGGCAAAGACAATAACAATATCAGCATCTAGGGAACAGGGTTGCAACTCAACCAGAGCAATTGGAAGACACTGTCCTAACCATTGTAAAAAACAAACCAACCAAACAACGCACACAAAAAACACACCACACACTCACCCCAGAACCCCAGCCTCATCAAGGACAAAACCTCGTAGAAGTCACGTGCTCTTCAGTATGTTCTCCAGTGCTTTCTCCATTCAACTGGCATCACCTCAGGCCTATTCTTATCAACAGTGTTATCAGCCCACACATAGAGAAGTGCATTCAAAAGTGTCATTGGGGGCAATCAAAATAGGAACAGAACTGAGCATTGTCAGCATTTAAAGATCTTTCATTCAATGCTTCCGCACTAGTCCTGCCAGTGAAGAAGACAACAACCCAAACCTCTTAATATACTCCAAGGGAGAAAAGTTATTCCAAAAGCTTGAGTGAGTGTTACGCTCAGAAAGCAATGAGATCTTAGTCTACACATCAACAAAACAAAGCAGAAGTAGACACAAGTGAAAACAAATTGACAGTTGCACATCAGTATGGACACTTACTCATCAGCCATGATATTTGTCAAACCTGTGACAATGCAGCTGGAAGGGAATCAATATGATCCAAATCCTCACGACACATCTGTCCCATTATATCTTCCTTAACCAAAAATGGACAACTAGTAGAAGAACTACTCCTGGAGACACTATAAAAATTATATTATTGTTTCCCATGGAAAGGTTATTTGATTGTTTTAGGAGAGTTTTAATTCTCTGCCCAACATAAAGCAAATGTCATTTCTTGGTTTTCACACACATCCCTGGATGGCAAGGACACAAATTCAAAATCCAAAACAGGTAACAAAGTCATCCCAGTATTTCTGGAGTTTCAATGAGCAATACTATTTTAAAGCACTTGACTATTAAAATCACAAATATTTTCTCTTTAAACTGACTAGAAGCTTCTTCACACCAGAATTATTTAAATCAAACTCCAGAGGGGGAAGGGGACGACTGATTTCTGTAACTATCCAACCTTTGGAATATAACCTCCCTAGGACAGTGACAAAACACTTTACTTTTCCATCTTGTGAAAATAGGACACTATCTTTTATGAAATCTTTCAGAACTACTGGTCACTTTTAGCCCAGAACAATCACTATTCAGGTCATCTGCTCTCTGCATTAATAATGACTGCAAAACCCACAAACACAGTACTGAAAATGAAACCGGATTATGAGAATTTTCCATATAATCTTATTCCTTATCTCCCAAGCTGCAACATTATTCCCTAATCAGTGGTCTCTTATTTAAATCTTTGGAAGAGCAATTTCCAATTCCTTTAAGCATTTAGCCTTCTAGAAATACAAGAGAGGGACTAATACTATTCAGGCATACTCCTAGCACTAGTACTAATCTCAAATTATACATTTTTATGGAGTATACTCTCCTCAATCTTATTACAGGCCCAGTGAGCAGACTTTCAAATTAAAAAATTTTTGTTACAACACTGGGAAATAACGTATATTGGATTTAATACATGTTCCACAGGATTATTCTACTGGTATAAAGGAATACAGAACATCTCCTTAGCAGGCTGGCCAAATCTGGAAGGAATCTACCTCTGGAAGGTCTGTAACTCAGAGGAAGAGGACTTAATCATTTAATCCTATGATTTTTATTTGCTTTTAATAGAACTCTGTTGCTGCACTGAAGTTTTTGTTGTTGAGAGAAACAGACTAATTCGTGCTCATGGTGGTCTACTACAATTCATAATTCATAATAGGGCTCCCTATAGGTATCTTTCAAAGAACCACGTCCCCTCCCCATCCCTCTAATCTTATTTCTTTTCTTTTTTATATCTTCATCTCCACCTTGAAAAAACTGCTCACGGTTCCAAATCACATACCTGTAACTGGTTTGATTTTATCCCTTGATCATTCACGCAATATAGCAGATTTTCACTGTATAGCTTCCCATGTCATTATAAGATTCAAATGCATTTATTTAAATCTCTCTCCTAGAATTCAATCACTTTCATTCCTTTATCTAATTAAATTCATAAAAAGTTACCAGACAATGGGAGCTGTAGCCCCATTTTTTGTTCTGACAAATTAAATATATATATATATATACACACACCCCACACACCATTATATACAAGTATACATACATACACACACACTGCCTTAAAGGATCCTTTGCCTTAGGTATCAAACATCTTTAAAGATCTGCCAACAAACCCTAACACTCAATACGAGGAAGGAGGAATCCAACCCAGGGATAAGTCCACATCAAATTGTAAAAGTCCTCAGCAGTCTCCAGAGCAATCCAAGTCTAGAAAGGCAAATCAAACCAGTTTGATTTATATCACTGCTTCTTTACAGACTAAGTGAAAGGTCAAATATTGACCGTAGGAAAGAGCTATTTAATTTACATATTATTCTGTTTCCAAATTATTCAGGAAGGTATTACTTTTTTTTTGGATGACCATATGATAAATATGGGTATAATACCTGTCCCCTGTTATCCCACTACAGAAACTTCACACCAAAATCTGAATCAAAACTTTCTTTATTCTTATCAACAATCTCAAACTTGGAAATTACTTTTTATGCTTGCAATGTTTCTAAAGATACAATTCATATACAGATATGAACACTGTAGTCTTTACAAAAAGATTCACAGCTTATAGCAGTTTTGCTCTTAGCAATTTTCAGGTTCCATTTTAAAAGAAATGCAAAGTGTAAACACACTGGACATTACTGAAAGTGAGAAGATTCCATGAAGAGTTCTTTATATTTCTTAGTAAATAAAAGAGCCTCCACACAAGGTGTGCACATTCCACATGCACACATCAAGCAGACAACTTTATCCATACCAGTTTGATATCAAACTTTACAAGTTAAAATAACAGGGTTTTTCACAACGCAAAATGAAAGGAGTGGAGGATTGTAACTTTTAAGATGGCAACAGCCTAACCAAAAATGGATGCTTATATTTCTGTCACACTTGTGTCACAGGATGCTGTGGATGCTAAAGCTATGAAGGTTTCAAACAGAGATTGCATGAATTCACCACAACTATTGAAAACCAAATAATTAAACACCAACTCTGCGCAGACACCCTTAAACCACATCCTGGTAGAAGCCAGTAATACTTCCATCAGACACTCAGCTATTTGCACATCCTGATACTCTTCCGTAGGCATCTGCTATCATCCATTGGCAAAAACAAGACATTGGTGTAGAAACACCTTTGGTCTGAGCTGATACGCCATTCTTAGGTCCATATTTTTGTGCCTGGGAAAAAGGAAGGTAAAACATCTAAAGCTGGTTCAACACCTACACTGTTCAGTTCCCTCATTTCCAAACACTATGTAGGGCACTTGTATGGCAGCCAAGATATTTATATAGTCACAGTTCTTAATATACTTACATCACTCATGAGAGCTGGGGAAGACACCACAAATACATAACTCTTCCTCCTTCTCCCTTAGCTGAATTCAGTCCCTCTTTCAAGTCCTACTTAATGCTTAAAATAGCTTTATGAGTAACAATTTTTATATTTTTGTACATTAACTATTATCCACAGCCTATATTATCCGCAAGAGAGGATTTGTGTTAGTCAATCTCCCTTTTGTGTATTTTACTCAGATTTTAGACAGGTAGATCTTTGGGCCTGTGTTTTATTTTTTAGTTATTTACAACCGAAGGGATTTCCTAGAAGTCATTCCACCATGCCATTACAATAGGGGGATCTGTTCTTTATCAAGTACAGGCAGCAATAACACTGCCAGTAATGCTCAGATGCCCAACAGACCAGGGCTCCCACTGTACTTGATACTGCACCAAAACATAATAAAAGAGCGCTCTCTCCCTCTACAATTTAAGAATTTTGTTAGCTATGGTCTTTCTCCAACTAAAGAGCCTCCTGTGGACTCTGATCCATCACAATCACAGCGGGCAGCCAACCTTTGCTTTTCGCAATAACTTTATTTGCTACTTATCTTTAAAAACACTGCTCTTCTATAGTATTCTTAATACGCGTGCAGGAAGATTCTTTTCTTTCATATTGTGTCCAACACTAATGGCTCCTTTCGTCTGCTTACATAGTGCCAGGTACCACTGGTAATGTATTTGCAGTAATTTTCTTTAAATGGCTATGCAAATGGGTTTGGCCTTCTTCCAAATTTTACTTTGCAATTTTTGTTCAAACTAGTGAAACAAGACATATATGAAGTTTTTATTTAGAAATCAGTTTAGCTGCAAGATATTTGCTTCAACAAATATTTCACGAGAAGACTGTCTTCAAAGGCAAGGAATCTATTCCATTGCATGTACAAAGCAGACAAAGAACTGACAGGATGGATTGAGAAGCGCTAGAACTTTATATTAGAACGTAAGAGTTAATCTTCAAGTACATGCTTTGCAAAGAGTACTTTGCGCTAGACAAAGATGTTGGAGACTGTTCAAACCCAGGGTTCTAGGAAAGTGTATGACTATTGACTGGGTCTGCTAGCTCTGAAACTATGCAGAAGGCAACAATCACAAATGAATGAGGACCTCCACGCTACAAAAACAGCCCAGCTTTCCAGTGGGAGGTTCTCCAGACCAGCTTTGATATATTATAGCTATCAAGGATATGATGTGCAGCTGAGTAATGCCAAGGTCTTTCACAGGCACAAGCACGAAGAGAAAACTATTGTCACAGACCATTTAAAAGACATTGAAGTTTTAAGTACTGTAACATGATGTAAACAAAGGCATAGTTAAAAATAACACAACATAGAAATAATGGATCAATTACAAAAGCGTGGGACAAAACAAGAGTCACACAAAAACAATGAACACAGAAATAGGCAGAAAAACTTCTTGGAAGTGGATGTCTCACATTATTTTCTCTTGGGCCTTTTTTTCCAAATAATATGAATATGAATCCACACAGATCCAACTGAAGTCTAGGTGCTAGCCTGCCAACAGGCAGGCATTGTTTTTACAGAGAGTCAACCGAAATCAGTGACTACACCTCTAAGACTGCTGGCAAACACTTCACTACAGTAGGTAAGCCTTCATCCCCTTTAATAAAGGGTTTACAACTTAGAGATAAGCTGTATGAGCTCATGTTTCTGGATAGCATTACGCTATCTGGGAACACAGTTCCCATACTATTTGGTATACAGTATACACATCATTTCCAAATTATAATAATTCCATTATCAAATCTTCCATATATTTTCTAATTTGTATTTTATCCCTGAAACACAATGCTTTAATGTATTGTCTTCAATTAAAAAAATACATAAATGTCTTTCTGTCATATTTTGGAAAATATCAACCTAGAAGAAGATCTCAAGTCCTAAACAAAACTATTAAAATGCACCAATAATGTAATCAGTGATATCATCTATGCACCCTAACTGGTAGAGGTAGTTGGAAAAAAACACTTCACACCTCTAACATCAGAAGTTCGTTCTGTTACCAAATGCATTACAAAAATGGGACACCAAAGGTGACTGGAACTGGTGGTTCCAGTCAAAAAAAATGAAAGGCCAGATTCCATACCACTTCTACGAGCTATGCAAGGTGGAAATGAAGGAAAACCAAGAAGATATGAGGATGCTGGCCATGTAACTCATTCACACAGACACCCTTTTTTTTTTTTCCTGATAGACACTAACAGACACCTGTACAAACTCTCTTACCAGTCAAGCTCGCTGGTAACTGAACTAGAGATACGCACCATTACTACTTTGATCACCTTAACAGAAACTGTCCTGAATCATTCTCTAACTCGTCAATGAACCTGGCTAAGTCTTCGGCAGGGCCTCTGTGACACTAAGAAAAGCCTGTTCTACTTAAAGCACAGGCTTAGCTTCCAACCTTGGTACGGCAGGTACAGTATAAAATTACCTCAGGCATTAAACAAAATAAAAATGCTACAACAGAAAACTACAAAAAAGAAAGGTGCGTTTGTGGGGTTTTTACTGCAAAAAAATTAACTCAAAAATCTGATTTTATTATTGTTAGACCTTCTTATACAGTTTTTTTACAGCAATCACAGGCAGACAATGATCTCTTTATGAGGACTAGATAAGATGTGAATAATTACCCTTAGATAAGAAGGGAATAATTACACTGGATTCTTTTGCAAGGTGCTTTGAGACCTACTAATGAAAAGTGCTGTTAAAAGCTGTGTATTGTAAGTATGCTTAATAATTACATGAAACAAGTACAACTTTTTCTGGTGGCTAGTTATAAAAAAACCTGATTTTATTTGAAAGTTCAGCTGAACTAATTCTTATTTTTTGTGATAAAAGTGATTCAGTGAGCTAAGGAAAGTTGTACTGCAACAGTTTTCTTGGTGTAAGCTTACAACAGCAGCACTTAAATCTGTCAACTTACTGAAGAAAATGAATACTTTAAATTGTCCATCAGGGGCTCAGTATAGCTCAAAGTGAGTAGGGTTTTTATAGAAGAGTGAAATATGTTAGGGTTTTCAGAATAAACATCTGTTGGCTAGGTGAAAACAAATTCCACAGTCTGTTGTTAGAAACAGTGATGTGTCGTACAAAAAAATCTTTCCATGGAAGTCATTCACAACAGTTATAGGTATCAGCTTTCTAAGCTATTTTTAATCTCATAAACATCTGCCCCTGCATAGGCACCCTCCTCCTCCACCCACCACCTTCTTTCAGCCACCACGAAACTGATAATGACCTCCTTATAAAATTCTATTGGGGGCGTGGGGGGATATGCAATTTTTGAAATAGCTCTGCTTTGCTTGACATTCACATTGCCTGTGAAAAACGAGGCCCACTCGTGCAAATGTTCCTTATAAGAGCAATCACGTTAGGAGCTCCTGGCATGAAGCTATTTCTTGAATTAGGATTGTAGGATCAAGTTGAGAGCTAGCATCCCTAGGGATCACCATGATTTTGCTATTATGGAAAAATCTATGATGGTATTATTTAAATAATTTTAACAGAAATCTTGATGTAATGAGAAATCTGTTCCATGAACAAACCTCTTCTTTTTATATAACTCTAAGCTTAGAGTTAGTAGTTCAATGTTAGTGGTTCATATAATCATCTTCAAAGCTGTCAATATTGTATTACGGTAAAACACTTGCTATTTTGAACAAGTTCTTACTTCACGGCATTTTATTAAACAGATTTTCGGTTTTAAGACTTAAATTTCACAAAGTGTCTATCAAAACAGACGTTAAAAAACAATTATTTACAGCTCCCATACTTGTAGAAAACATCCACTGCAAATACCCCTACCTATTTAAAACATAATATGTTGCTCATGAATCAGTAACCCTCGGACAGGCAAATTTCATCGTGGCAAAACAAAACTGCCTATGACAATAATATGACTGCCATTATATTGTTTTTTTAAAAGGCAACGAAAAACCTTTTCTATTAAGAGGCCTTTGTCTCGTTCTTTTTGAAAACATGTATATCTTAGTCATGGAAGAAAAAGGGCTCTTAAATACTATGCCATCACATTTGTCTCAGGAAGTCCCTAAACCTCAAACCGCTGGAGGCCTGGCTGGTTTCCCAAAGCTTCACAGCACGCTCTCCCTGTTGTTATGGTGTTTCCTAAGCATCTGCTATGTGCCACTTGCAGGAACTGGAATCTAAACTAGACGGACCTTTGATCTGGCCCCAGACAGCTGCTTTAATTGTACGTTTTACTGTTTAAATCAAATTTAAGTACTGGATGGGTAAACGATCCCTGCACTTTTCAGGAAACCTTTCGGAAGCCGAGGTGCTCCAACACGTCCGCACACAAGCGGTTTTATTGCAAGGCGTGATGCGAGGACGCGACACAAAAGGCGGCGAAGGAGTTGCGCCGGCCAGGCGAATTTCACCGTACGGCAGGGCGAATTTCCGAGCCGCCTGCCCCCCTCCCCCGAGACAGGTAGGGAAAAATAAAGCAGAGAAAGCGAAAACAGACAAAAGCCGCCGCGCTACAGGCGGAGGGTCACAGGTGATGCCGGCAGCAGCGCCACCGCCGGACCCCGGCCGCTCGGCGGGGCGGTTCGGGGGCCCCCGGGAGCGGGCGGGGACCCCCCCCACACCCCGCCGCCCGGAGCTGCGGGTACGGCGGAAGGGTCGGGGTTCGCGGCCAGGCTCCCGCCCGCCGTTCCGGGGGAGGCTGACGGGGGGGGGGCGGGACCGGGGTCGGCCCCTCCACGGAGGGAGGCTTAGCCCGGCCGCCCTCCCTCAGGCGCGCGGGGGGACCCCCACGGAAGGGGGGGCGGCGCGGGGAGCAGCGGCACTCCGGGACACACACACGCACACCCCCCCGCCCCAAACACAAAACCGGCTCGCTCTGCCGGCCCGCCGGTGCCCACCGGAACAAAAGACAAACAGCCCCGGAGCCGCCCGCGGCTCCGCACAGCGCCCCCTCCCTGTGCATCGCCCCCCCGCCCCCCCCCAACCTCCCACACTCACCTCGGCGGGGCGCGGCGGTGGCGGCGGAGCGGGCAGCGGCGGCGGCCACTCGCACCCCCGGGCTCCCTCCCCGCGCCCGCCCCCGCCCCGGCCCTGCGCGCCTCCCCTCCCCTCCCCTCCCTCCCCGCCCTCCCGGCTCCGTCTCTCACCGCTACCGGAGCGGCGGCGGCTGGGCCCGAGTCCCCCGCCACGTGACCCCGCCACGTGACAACCACACTTCCCCGGCCCGGCTCCGCCCCCGCGTCTCTCCCGCAGCGCCGCGGCCGCTCCGCCGGGACGGGCTTTGGTTTGGACGGAGCGGGCGGCCGCCCCCGCACCCTCCCCCGCGGAGCCACGGGCCACCCCCGGCCCCCCCTGCAAGGCCACGATCCCTTCGTGGGGCCCGGCCAGCGCCGTGACGGAGCGACAGTGTGACGCGACGTGATAACGGCTCATTTGACAAGGGGAAAGAGCCGGGGGGGGGGGGGGAGGCCAAAGCTGCCGCCCCCCTCAGCCCCTTGCCTTCCTCACCCTCCTCTGAAAAATCGCACCATGCCTTTCGGAAAGCCCAGGCTGGGTGATAAGGAAGCGCCTGGAGCGGACTTTTCCCTCCTGCCTGCCTTGGGGGGGATAACCCAGCGCGAAGGAAGACAAGTCGGTGCCAATAGCAGGGGCAGCGCACGCCTCCCAGCAAAAACTGCCGCCGCTGGCACCACCGTGTTCCTGCATTTTGACTTAAAAAGCCACAGCGAGTGAAAGTTAACCGTGTTGACCACCACCCCATCCTAAGCATAACCTTTGCTTCCAGAAAATAATGCTTACGATAACGAGTCGAGGGGGTGTCTTCTGCGAGAGAATGCCTCTATCCTCAAACTAGACAATCCAGGATACAATGCAGGGATGCCAACACTGCAAGACCTGGCAGGGCCTCAGTAAGAAGGGATCTGTATTGCAAACAAACTCTGAGGCTGTATTCTGGTATCACGTTCACTGCACATTCTCTTTCTTCAGAAAGGCGCAATGAAATGCCTAAACATAAAGAGCGCAGCACAGTAGTTCAAGGAAACCAGGAACAAACTGAAACCATCAGCTCTTAAAAAGCCATCTAAAGAATAGTACACAGGGAGCAAGAAGTGAAAAGGCCCAATGCCCTGCTGGCTTTAGTAATCAAAACTTACTGACCATTTCAGAAGCTAAAAAGGTAAATGTTTTTCCACACACTCTTCCCCAAAGCTCCCTGTGGATTTTATCTTGCAACCTATAGCAAGAAGAGGCCAAACTTTGTGCCAGAGGACCAGCGAGGCCTGTGAAAACCTGGAAGACTGAAGCCTGAGATAATGTGTTATAGCTGGCTATAGGTTTTGTCTGTTGAATTCTCATCTAGAAAAAAGTAGCTTTTTTATTGAAGATTTTCAGTTGCACTACACAGGCTAAACCCTTGGGCATCTCTTACAGGTAGAACAACAGTCCTATAGCTAAAGTGCACTAAGTTATGAGGGGGTTAGGGCTCCATTCCTGGGTGCATTACAGCAGTTATTATGAACTGGTGGGCTGTGTCCCTGAATTACCTCCTGGATATCTGCAAAAGACAACCACCACCACGACCACTTGCCTTACTGGTATTTATTACATTTATTCTATTGGGATTACTTCTTCGGTAGAAAATTTTGAAGAGCCAAAAACAGTTAAAACCACTGTATCACTCAATTCATGTGTTTAACTTAAGCCATCTGTGCCTTAGCTCAATTCCTAATTTACAGGCCATCGTAAGAATTAAGTTTCAGTAGTAAAGCAAAAAAAACATCACAGAGATGTTTCCAAAACACAGCTACAGCTTTAACCCCCCTTGTAATCCTCTCCTCTCCGCCCATGGCTCATTAACTACAGTGTAACGGTGTCACCTACTAGTCCCTTCTCTCAGCGGTATTAGTAGTTTTCTGTAGCTGGGTTCAGAATCACAGGCAAGAACTATGTCTGGTAGTTGTTCACCAGCCTCTAAAAACTATCATCATGACTTCGAGCGATACCTTGCAGGAGTCCTACCCATGCTGTACCCTATTACGTGTTCAGGACTGAAGGAAAATACACAGGAAGATGAACTCTCTTATCATTGCTGCAGCTCATTCTATCAACATAACACATTTCTTTTCCAAAAAAACAAATGCACACAGACGCACAAGGGTCCCAGGAACTAGAACCAGATGCTTCAAGGCCATGTTTAAATCTCACAGCAGAGGAGCAATTGCCCATCTTTTTCGTGTGAATCAAGAAGACCTGATTACGCATCAGGGATGCGTATAAATGCAAAGGCAGATCACACTTAGGAAAATACCACTACTGCATTTGTGCAACTGCTATTTTGTATTTTTTCTGTGAATAAAGGACAATCAAGCATTTTAAAACCCACTTAATTCACACTCCAAAGTATTTTTTTAAAGACATTGCCAAAATGCAGAAAACTCGAAGAGGAGAGACAACCTTTTCCTTCACTATAGTCTACTCCATCCCTTCCACCAGTGTAATATGCTTGACCTAAGCCACCGGTTCATTATATTATGGAGCTAACAGCATAAACATTTCAGTAGTACAACTGCAATATTTAATGCAACTTCAGCAGTACAAATGAATAGAGAGATTAGCCTAATATTGTGTTATTAAAATCATATCATGCAACATTGTTAATTTTATTATGAGGCCTAAAAACCCCACTTTTTTTTTAGAGCTGTGTTTCTACTCGCTTCTTGGTATTACTGATCTGAAGAAAAGCTTAGTTGTAGTTACCTAGACAACTTGACTGGATAATAAAAGATCAGTCAAGAAACTGTACAGAAAAGTTAAGTTCATTTTTACTATTGGATTATTGTGAATTTAAGGTCAAAGCCAGCAAGACATATGCCTGCTCAGAAGGAACTCAGCACTGTTCATTTCAATCATGAACAGGCCTATGCTTTTACATCTTATCCAGCTGTGAGAGTAAGCAGCTACTCCAATATCTGTCCATTTCTATAAGCCATTCATCCCATATTCACAACCCTCTAAGGAACCAAAAGCTGGCCTCTTTTTTCAGGAAGATTTTCTTGTAATACCTCTTATTTTTTAAGGGCAGACACCTTTAAAATAACTAGCTATGACCATTCATGAAGCAGATGATAAATCCCACTTGTCTATGAGCAACTACGTGAACTTTTTTGAATGTTGAAATTTTATATTTCAAAAAGAAAACACAAGGAAACAATTTCAACTCACCTTCCTTAGTCTACCCAACCGGAACATCTCAAATTTTTTTCTCTTCAGGTAAAATAATCACATTCTCTCACATTAAGCATTTTCACTGCAGGCACGGGTTTTTTTCCATGTCATTTCACTTTTCATGATTTCTTCCCCATTCAGAAGCTCACTCTTTTCATGCTCATTTATACAATTTGTGTATGTTGGGACAGAAAAAAAACCACAGGACTTGGTTGCCCTCCAAATGCAAGCAACATTAGCACTGCAAAGAACAAAACTGTGATCTCTGCAGGCATTTTCACAGAACTGGTGAGCTGACAGTTCTCTATAAACTCTTTATATGTAAAACCAAGGGTGTTTTTTTTTTTATAATACAGTCACTTCCTAGGAGTGGTTCATATGCTCAAGGAGAAAGGGAAAGCACACCTGAAAAAAATAAAATGTAACCATTATTGTTAAGACCCTTTTGAATCCCTTAGTTTAACTCAGAGCTTTTTTTTTATTTGGGTTTTTTTTTTTTTTAAGTCTCTTTTGGGGATAATCAATCTCATCCTAAAGACAGTTCAATTTAAATATGCAGATCTATAAGTCCAGATAACTAAGGTAGGAAAAAGGAAAAACAAAAGCCAGTTCCTGAGCTACCCAAGGGAAAAGTAGCCTGTTTCTACAAAAAAAAAACCACAAAAACCCAACTGTTCTTGCCTCTGTCAGGTGTAATCATTAGCAGGTAAGCAAAATGAGTTCAACACTGGGATGCAGTTAAATCCACACTCAAGCCTCACTGTTATAAAAACTTATCAATGTCTTAAGTTCAACAAACTTACATGCCTAAGTATTTGCAGGGCTGAGGTCTTTGCATTGGAAGTTTGCCCTGACTTCCTGAAAAATGTCATTTAAATTCTATTTAAACTGCCAACAGAAAAATATATTTTATTCCATTTCAGTCTAGAACAGAGGTATATAGGGAAATCCTGCTCATACCTCTCATTGCTTTTACCATCTACAAGAGCTGCCTCCATCAGACCGCAAGTACCTTTTTTTGTTGCTAGCCAGTGACTTTTCAGAAGACTGCATCAGTCATTGCTGCTCTACAGCTCCCGAGTTGGGCTTTCCCAATGTTTAGTAAAACAGATGTGGAAGGATGTCTAAGCTCAGGGTAAGATTTTGGCACAAATTTCTTTGAAATATAGGCCAAACACTGTGGAAAGCTCATTAATATTTACAGGTTTCAAGACGACAAAATTCTCCAATTTCAGTTGCCCAGCCTGAAGTGTCTCTGGCTGGCAGTACTGGATGGATTTCTTCAAATGCCCCTGCCCCTCCTAGATGTAGGGAATTCTGGTATGTTTGAACAAACATAGATTTCTTTTGAGCCCAGAGTCCATCAGTGGTACTATTCATCAGTATGAAGACATTGAAATTTAGCCTTTTAGTTCAGTTTGTTTCCATCACCATCTGTTTAAATATAATTTAAAATAATCAAGTAAAGATATTAAAGGATTCCCAATAACTACATCTGCTACACAATCAAGCAGCCTAAAACTCACATTAAGGTATGTCATTATTTCACTCCAGTTTCTCAGTCCTTCAGCAAAGAAAGGGAAGGGAAATACCAAAAACCCCTAAATTAGAAGAAATTGTAAAAATTACAGATAGTCTTTGTGTTGCAAAAAAAAGGACACAAACAGTTCAAATTGCGGAACACTACCTCACAGGACCTAAACTGGAATAGGTACTTAAGTGTCTTGTGTCACATAGGAAAACTGTTCTTGTAGGTGCCTCTGTTATTCTGTCTTCCTCCTTCACCTCTATCTGGATTCCCAGCATGAATGAATGTCCTATTTTTAATGCACTGAAGAGTTTCACATGCAAACTTACTTTTTTCACATGCAAATCTATTCACTTGTACTTCTACACACAAACTTAACTCATTTTTGTTTGCTTTATACACTCAACTGATTCCAAAAGGCATTTTCCTTTTGATGTACCTAGCCTTGCAGTTTTCCTCCACCACAGAGGAACACATCAGAGAAAGATAAACAAGTCAGCTTGCCTGGGCAGATTCCCCCAAAGAGCAAGGATTTCCTTGGTAGCTGAGAAGAACAGCCAGGCTGACTGACGATTAACCAAACACTCCAGTAAACTGCCTGTTCGCTCCAGCTTCCTCCTGCCTCATTTTTGTTGTGGAAGCAGCTCCAACCTTCAAGATATATTTTTTCCCCACCTTCTTCACGGAGCTTAATGCATCATCAACAAGGAACACAAGATATCATCCCAGGATACCAAAAGAACAGACATATTAAAAGCAGCAACACTTTTTTTAAATTAAGTTTGCCAACCATAGCATATATAAGACATTGTACCTGCATTCAAGAAAGGGAACAGTAAGGGCAAGCTTAGAGTTATCCATCTCGTGTGAATAGCACAGAAGGAATTGAAAAACTTTTTGTAGATAAGAACAAATACACTTTAGTAAATAGGAAAATGGGACAATAGTTGAACACATTCACCATTCATCAATTACATACACCAAGTTGAATAGAAATGCGACTTCTGCATTTTTTTCTTCATCAGATAACTGATGTGCTAAACACGGGAAATACATTAATTTTTTTTTTACTTTACTTAGTATTTCAAATGGTGCCACACAGGATATTAATTAAACTGAAGAGAATTAGTACAGATGGCAAGGGATGGGAACTAATAAGGATGGCAGTGGATGGTTCTCCAAAGAAAACAGACTGAAGAGATACTATAAATGGGGTCCCTGAACAATCAGTCATTATACTCACCTTTTTAATATTTTTGTTATCTGACCTTAGAACAAAAACATGAGTGTGCTGATGACAAACCTGAGAATCATCAACACAGCCTAGAACCAGCATATATATATAATTCAGAAAAAAAATGGATGACCCACAGAAGCAGACTAATGAAAAAAGGGATGAAATGTGATAGTAGAGAGTTCAGAATAGTGAACTGAAGGACTTACAAATGTTAATTTTAAACTGAAGGCATCAACTTAAAAGCGAGAAGGAAAAAAATCTGTATCTGCCAGTATGCAACAGAGCATCCGTAAGGCATCAGTCTGATGAGATCATGAAAGAGGCTAATAGTCCCAGGATTTCCAAGAGAGATCTGGAATATAAATGCTACTGCACTGGTACTGGAAAGACTTTACCTAGAATTCTGCATACAGATGTGATCAATTACATTGAAGAATGATAAATTAAACTTGAAATGGGTACAGAGAAGGGCCAGGAGAAACAGACATGGTTCTATGTATGTGTTACTCTATTAAACAAACACAGTCAATTTTTGCCTATTTCATTTGCTATGTCAGGTTAGGCCCACTTCTTATGCATTACATAAGAGGTTTAGCATTATGAAACCCTAGTTCAATATGAGACCTTTGAATATGTCTACAATATAAAAAAGCAATTAATATAACGTTCTCAGAAAAGCTTCCATTAGAATATTAAAATAAATAGCAGCTGGTAGAAATAATTCCAAGGTCCCGAGGCTTTTCAGTCAACTGCTTTAATGGCTAAACTATAAATTTATATCTTTTTTATCTTAAATCTACAGAGACCCATGCCATCTATATATATTCTTCAAAACCTTGTATCATTTCAAAATATGGTCTCATGAGCAGTTCAAGTAAGAGGACAGCACAGCAAAGCCTAAGCAATCCTTTTTTTCCAAAATTAAACAGAGACAACATTCAAATATAAAAATAGAGAGTTCTTGAAAAATATGAAAGAATAAGCGAAAAGCCATCAAAATATTCAAGGTTTTAAGCACCAGAGTTCTAACAGCAGCTTATCACCAGAGTCGCCAAATAGGTATCCTCTGTACTACCACCCTCCATAGTAGAAAATACAACAAATGCAGAGGTTGCTGCAAAATCAAATGTTAATTCTTAAAAAAAAAAAAACCACCAACATAATTACAGGACAATACCTGCATTTGCTGTGGGTAGTCCTTTAAAAGGAACATGATTAAATATTTAAGTCCTTTTACTCCACTGAAAAAATAATTTCAATCCAGATTTAACAGTAGGAAAATACATTGCAAGTATATGATTAATATACTGATTTTTTATATTTTCTATGGTTTTAGCAAAAGATATACAACGATAAAAAGCAGCTCTATATACAAAGAAAATAAACCCCTTACTTTCATGAATGCCTGATTAGCAATCTCACTGATCATTTTAATCCCAGTTTTAGAAGGACACAAAATAAATTCCAGACGTGAAAGGTCTGGTTATCCTTATTAGCACCCCAATTTCCTATGTTTGTTACCCCTTGAAACCCATCCCCCCCGACCTGCTTGAGGCTTACAGTGATGCTACTCAGTGCAAGGACTGCAGAAGCATCCATTTCCTCCCTACATTGTAAGAAATATTGGGTAAGGAAGGATATCTTTCTCACAAAAGGTAGCTACAGTGATTATCTATACATAGTGCACATACATATATATGCACACACAGAGAGGTGGGGGGAGAGGGGGGGAAAGAAGAGGAGAGCAAGGGAGAGACACACACACACACACACAGACACAGAGTATGCCTAACCTGTCACTCAGAATTGCAGTTAGGCCAGAATGTGATGCTATGAAGACCTAAGAATCTTTGACAGCAATATTTAACATGCATGCATGTAACCCTACATACCAGCATAGTAAGGTCTCCTACAACTGAATGCATATTTTCCTATGTACGTTATGAAGTACTGCAACATTTACTTTTACTAGAGAATATTTGTATTTTAACAGGAAGAGCACGCAGGACAGACTTCCATTGCACATTTTGTATTGACAGAACACAAAGCAAGGCCACAGTCCTGTTTAGTAGGAGTAGCAGAAAAATAGGGACTCTTATCCCCATTTTACTGACAGGAAATCTACATTGGAGCAAAAGAAAGCTACCCCCTTGAGAACATAGAATAATGTCAGACTCTTCACTTCTCCACTAGGTCATACTAGTTAAAGGTGAGCTATTCTTTAAGTGGTGAGATAACATCTTCCCTTCCCAGACAGAACTAACAACCTTATTTTGGTGAGACTAATTTTCACAGCTCTAGTAGTAAGACATAAGTAAAAACATTACTACTAAATGTAGTGCTTAGTATCTTATATGATCAGGTCTTGAAAGCTAGCAGAACAACTCCGAGTAGTGAGTTCACTGCACTTGATAGTAAGTTCACATTTGCATCAACAAACACTTAATTGCTTTGCAAATATTTGCTTTGTATGTTAATCTCTTTTTAATGATTTTCTTACCAACATCTGGAAGAAATTGGAACTAATGACTTGGCCTTTTGTCTATGTTCTCAGTACTAGTTACTCAATTTACATGTATTTAAGTGGCTGCTTCATTAAAAAAGATGACTTGGTGCCAGAGATCACACTTAGAATGAATTGCACTCAATACTTACTGGTGCACACACAAGTTATTCTTGTATGTATTTTTGTTTTCATACTTTTAGAAGAGAAGAAAATTAAATCTGTATATCACCCTTTTAATTGTACGTGTTACTTCATTATTGCTCTACTTCATGCCATCACAGACTTCACAAATTGCATGACCATCGCCGTTACATACTGGGTGCTAAGACAAAGGAGAGAAGTACCCATTCATGTTGGAAGCAGCAGTTTTTAAGATGGAAAATCCAGACTTTGGCACTCCCTTGACCCAAGAGTGAAAGTTTCCAGCATATTCAACTTAAGGTTCTGCCCTAGACGTTCAAGGCAATCCTCATGACTAGTGAAAACTAAAATATTGGCACAAGCAATTAATGTTAAGCTAAGCAAGGATAAAGTGTTGCCAATGTCTGACCACTAGTCTTAAATTTAGGTCATTTATATCAGTCTTTTCTCTTTGTTTCTATGACTTGTTTTGGCTATGATCTTCATGTAACTATGACAATAATGAAAAGAAGTCACTACATGAAAGCCTCCTTCACTGTTTCAAACTCAGAGGTGTAGCAGGTTGCTTCTTGCAGTTAGCAATTCAAACAATAAAAGTTCTTTCCAGCACCTTTGCAGTTGTTCTTGTTTTGTAGTATATTTTTTCTACCTCATTTCTTGTTTTTTTAACTCTGCATATTGAAAAGACAGTTTCAGCTTGGTCTAGTTTTTCATACTTGTAGCAAACAACTTTAGGAAGCACCTTCTGAAACACATACACCCTCAGAATCCCTCCTTCCCACTCCCTACAGCTCCTTCTGGCTCCTGCTGTCACACAGAAGGCTAAACAGGCAGAAATGGCTTTTTAAAAAGCTACTCAAAGCCAAAAGGGGAAACATTTACTAGTTCCAAGACTTCAGATTCCTTGGTCCTCCTGACAGATTTGTTCAGATGCTTAGCTTTGCCCACTCCTCATCCCTACTGTCCTGCTCCTCCCAAACACTGCAGCTGCCTTTGCCGAAATAGCAACTTGGCCAGCAGCAAAAAGCTGCCACAGTCCCCTGTCTCACTGACCTCACCATGGCTGCGCTTGACAATATCAATTTCAAACACTCCTAAAGAAACCAGGCCTTTTTTCTTCCGTTTTATACTGACTTTATAACTTTCCCAAAATTAAAATATATTAGTCTCATTTTAGACTAAAAGCAAAATCAAATGCAAGGAGCATGCTTCATATGACAGCTGAAGATAGATATTTCTTTCATATCCTAATTTCAAGCTCATTGATGATACAGAAGGCTATCATTATTCCAGGGTTACTCATTGCTGCTGAATCTCTAGCTTCTGGTATACCTATACATCTAATGATATACATACCATACACATGCAAAAGACATTTTACATCCAATAAAGTTGCCAATGTAGAATCCCAAGATTAAAAGGAAGCAAAACTACACAATCATTCCACATGGAAAAGTGGTCACATCCAGGACAGAAGCAAGGTAGAATAATATGCATAACATTAAGAAAACTTGCTCTCCCAGTCCTCATCATATGTTGGCTCTGATGATAAATACAGGACCTTTTGTAAGCCAATGAAGTTCTAATTAATTGCAAGTACATTTTTAGATACAAAGTTAAAATTGAGTGCAATCTCTCTCAATTTTGTCATCATGCTCCTTTTGATCTCATTCAATATCAGAATTAACAGGAAACGTTAGTTACAAGTCTAAAATACTCTTCCCCCTCTTTCCTACCTTCTTTCTCTTTTGACCTCCCATCTCTCCCCTCTAGCTTTGAAGCATCAGGAACACAACACACAAAAGCTGACAGATTATAGAGGTTTGCTTAGTATGTTCACCTCTCCCTACTGACAGGGTATCAGCTATGCCAACATTGTAGAAGTGTGCCAAACTTTATCTGCAAGCGATATCTTCACAGCTGCAAGTGTACCCGTCGTTCTGCACATCCTGTAATTTATGACTGGGTCCATCTTTTCCTGTAATAGAAGAGTTAACAGCTGTATAGCTCTGACAGCCAACTCCTTCAATCTATAGTCATGCAGAAATTTTGCTTGCTGCTTCTTTCCTAAGGAGCTAGTTTTATGGCTAATCAATTACCTGTCAGTTCTGGTGTTGCGTGGGTTTTCTTTGGTGTGTTCAAGCACATTCCTGCATGGGTATTATGAGTCTGCTTTTTTTTTTGGTAAAAGAAAAATATTATTTTGAAAATGACATTTCTTCCAGAACCTTATACTTGTTATTGTTACTAACATCTAGAATTGCTCAAGCACAAAAAGCTAAAAGCTAACAATACTCTAAAATTTTCAGGTTTTAAGTTTGTTCACTGGACAGCAATTTTACAGTCTTTTTTTATTCTATAATCAATCTGCTTATTACTGCTACAAAATCAGAGGAGAGAAAATTACTTTTTCTGTCTAATATGAAAAATACAACCACTAATATCCAAGGTAATAGGATTTTCCCCCCCCTCATATTAAAACTTAACTGGTAGGTGTTGTGGGTTTTTTGTTTAGGGAACATACCGAATATCACCTTTATATAGGTATAAACCAATAAAGCTGTTCGCTTTTGGGGGTAATGAGGGAAAGACTTTCTATTTATCTCATTTATATGTACTATTAGCAAGACTGTAGGGATACAGATGCAGAAGTCCCCAGTGCAGACTGAAATACAGTAAGACTAAATTGCAGTTGTATATGCCTTCCATACGGTATGGTGCATGTGCTCTGAGGAACAGGTACCCTACAATCACATGCATTTTGTATGATGAGGAAATAAAGAGAAAAAACTTCATAAAAGTTACTTCTGGCTGTATCAACAGTATCTTCCTATGATTTACGCTCACTAAAAATGATGTAACTAATAGAGAGAGCAACTCCTAAGGTAGGCTAGTGGTGTGGAGATAAGAGACCTACGAGTAACATCAGACGGGAAGACCCCATGTCAGACACATCATTTTAATCTAACAGGACTGTGCACCTAAGCACAGAAAGAAAACATTGGATAACTAAACATCTAAGATATTTCAGAGCTAAAGATACTACGCTCCAAAATCTCCTACTGCAAATATCTTTCTAGAAGGATCCTTTGAAGCTGAATGTTCATCTCTCACTGAAAGCATATCCAGAGAGAAAGATATTAATGTACCAAAGCATGGTTAAGTCACAACCCGCTATTGCCCATGCTGCAGCAATTCTTTAAAAAGCCGTTTAAAATATTGGTAAGAGCTCCCCTTACTGGTCTGCCTTCAAATTGTGAAAACCTCAGTCATGAAAATCTTTTTATATGAAACAAAGATAGGTAAAATATTACTTCCATTACACATTTAAAAAATCCACATCATATATCTATCAGAGACCCTATTTTTAAAATTTCTTATTAGTTTTTAAGTCATAAGACCAAAGATAATGACTTAGTTTAGGAAGAATTTATTCTTCCATCATTAAGAATCCTTAATTTTGTACAGCACATGTAAGCCTTGCCAAGGTCTGAATTACAAAACAAACAGACATGCAATTCTGACATACTGAGTAATGCCTCATTTCACAGTAACCACCACCAGCTTTAATGGGATCATTTGTGGGATAATCAATGAGTCAGTGCGGGAAAAGGATCAGAATCTGCTGTGGAATTGGGAACTGCAAAAAGACTTATTACAAAAGCTTACTGTTTTCTTCAGTGGCCTGCTACCAGGTTGCAAGAGCAAAATATACTTCTCAGTCTGTTTTGGTTTATATGATTAAGGACTTGCTGATTTTATACACACACACATATATATAAACGTTTTTTAGAGCCCTACTTTTGCAAGCTCAACCTAGGCTGACCTAATTTCAGGGCTGACTGAAATTGGTCACCTTCATGGTGATGATGCCAACTAAGAAAAAGTATCAGTCAGTAACGACACCATGAAATACCATTATCTTCAATTCACAGTAAACAATCGTGTTCATGCATAAAATACATGTTGTCTAGTTTGCTCTCACATACTTGAGGCAGCCCTACAGTTAACTGCAGTGAGAAAAACCAGTAAAATCTGATGTTATGCTGCATTAAAAAGAAAAAACATCAGAAGATATACTTTTGAATATACCCTACAATTCTGGGAAGACTGCAAAATAAGATTTCTTAATGTACAACAGCACTTAGGTAAGTTTTTGCATAGCATATCACGCTAGCCATCTAGCTCTCAGCACTGTGCTACATCGAACAAAAACCAAACTATCATTATAAGCACATTAAATTTCTAAACAAACACACACAAACACTCTATTCTCCATTCCAAATGGATGCACATGCCTACCTTTTTATGAAACAACACTGGCAGTCTAGCTACAAAGTCAAATCCACTCAATCTGGGTTCTCTCAGGTAGAACAGTGGAATTCCCTGAAGCATTCTCCATTTTCTTTCAGGTTTTCTTTCTTGAGGCCACATCCATTTTCTCCACTGAGTGTTGGTTGTTTCCTCCTTTACTGCACTGGACAATTATTCTCCCTGGGCTAACTGTTGTATCAGAGAGAAGGAAAGGTGACTTATGCACTGGTAACAGGCTAAGAAATTCATTATAATCCCTATCTATACTGATTAATTCAGGGTCATCTTCCTTGTGCTGCCAACCCTCATGTTAAAAAACCCACCCCCTTATCCCACAATTTCTAAATGTATCTAAATATGCGACAGCATTTAGGCTTATTTGCTTTTGTGGTACACTATGGTCATATTACACAGCTTTCTTTGAAGACCATTAATAAATAATCCAAGGCTTGAACAAAAACCAAAACACCAAATAGTGTAATTTTCAATAAAAAAAGAGATGCTATTTTGTTATTTTAATAGGAAGCTGTATTTTCAGTTTCCACCCACCTCTTCCCATTTAACATAAATACTCTGCTTGCATTGTTCACATTCTCTTACCTTGCTTTAGAGATCTGTCTCATCTTTCTGTCAAATATTACTCTTTAGCCTCTGCATTTGTGTTAATGGAAATGCTATTTATAGGCCTGTTCAAAGTTACAGTAACAACCAAGAGCAACTGCTGACATGACAAAAGGCATACAAATGAACTTGCAAGCTTTTTTAGAGCTAAGTATAAATAAGCAGCAAGTCAGAAGTGAAGTTCAAATATGTGTCCTTTAGGTAATTACTCTACCATGCTCTTCCTCCAGTAGACAAGATACTTTCAGCTCATGCCGAAGGCAAAAAGTGAAGCACCAGCTCAACCCTCAGTAGTGAAGGCCCATCAAGATAAAATTTGCTGCTTCAACAAGAAGCAACAAGAAGTCTGTCATTCAGGCCCTACCTTTGCTTCTCAAAGGGGCCCTGAGCAGAGTACAGTCCCAAAGCAAGACAGCAGCAAAAAAGTGAACTTTTTAGCTATGGATAAAAATGTTAAATTAACATAAAATATTCCAAATACCACGAGAGCGGATGTTCTTACCATATGAACTCTTAGCAAAACATGTATATACAGATCTCCTCAACCTTTTATTCTCAGACACTTCCAGCCTTTAAAAAAAAGATATTCTTAACACAATGTTTCATTCCAAGCTCCACTCACCAATAATATTTCACACCTAAATGAAAGCCAACAAAAACATTTAAAATCTCTCAGTGTAAATGTTAACTATCTCAAAATGTCTTGATATTGATAAAGTTAGTATCTACTTTTCTCCCATCTGGGATATATATGTGTATATATACACACACACCCCCCCCTGTATGTATTTTTAAAAGCATGTAAGTTCCAGGATTATATGCATTAAAAAAAGTGTGCCTTTCTGAGGTCCCAGTTTATTCAACCCCAGAAACCCTTGGATGTTTTAGGTTTTTTTAATATGTGTACATATTCAAGTTCTAAAAGCTTCCTCATTGGATTTCCTTCACCATTTTACATGATTCAAGACCCTTTTTTCCATAGAAACTACAAAGAACTCATCTCCTTAGACCCCGTAAGGAGATACCAATTTGCTTCTTTATACCTTTCCGTATAAAGAAGGTTTATTCTTCCAGCAGAGAATCAGTTAGACATGGTTAGGTTGCAGGAAGGATTAAGTCTTGACAAGTTTAGAAGTTAAAATCTATAAATGTTTGCTTGGAAAAGACTGAGAGCAAAGAGTATAAGAATGCACATTTAACTGTTTAGTTTATACAGTTTGGAACTCCTATCCCTCTGTGTTACCTAAGCCATTTATCACTGGAAACATAACTGGAAATATAACCTAAAAGACAGGTAATGCAACAATAAAGCTCTACAATTAACCTGGAGAAAAAAGCAAGAAAATTACCATAGACTTAAAAGGAAAATCACAACAGAAATGTAGCCCTAGACATACTAAATAGAAGTTTAACAGGTGTAATTCTAACATGACTTTTTAAATACTGTCATTTGAAAAGAGAGTTGAGGGATCATTTTCCTTTTATCCAAATCTGGATGGAAAATAAACTAGGATTCCAAAGAAAGGATATAAGACACTTAAATTGTGTTAAGCTATCATGCCATGTTAAGACTACTGATTATCACTCCATTAAATAAGCATCCAATAATCTTCCACAAAGTAACAGTTACAAGGGCAATGTTTGACCAGGCTCAAGAATGAGGTAAGGAACCATAAACCATTCATAGAAGATTTCAATTGTTTATTTCAAGTGAAGATGCGGAGCTGGTTCTTGATCTGCATGACTGGAGAGGCATCCACTAGTAAAAGAAAGGGATGAAACAACTTGGACCAAAATCCCTTGTTCTATACAGTCAGAGAGAAGGGCAGGTACCAGAAGCCACATGAAGCTAAATTCCACAGAGCTATTTGCTCATCCACATGAGCTGGAATATATGCAATTCTACAGAACTTTCTTTGGACAGCTTTTTGATTAGAAACATCTAATGAAACTTTCTCCTGAAGCTTCCCTGTTTGGGGTGGGGAACAAAACTACCAACTAATCTGATGTCTACCAGACAAGAAAAAAGCAACAGTGGGAGAGTCAGTAAAGAAAACTGTTCCTTAGAAAAGCCTATTTACACTTGGTTTTCCCGCAAAAATAAAAAGATGGCATCTATCTGATGTACGTGAACAGCTCCGAAAACCAAGCTTCCCTTTGAAGTCATATCCTAGAAGTCTTTCATTTAGAAATTATTACTTAAAGATCCAATATATTTGACTATTTTGAGTAGGGAGCAGGAAGTAGGATAAGAGAAGTGGTAATACACGTTATTCTTCTTGTTTCTGTATCAGTATCTGCCATATTTGTAGAAGAAAACTTCACAGGTTTTATCATCATGCACTAGCTAACTTACTAAATAAGCCATTGTCTGAGATAGCGAGTTAAAAATACAGTGTAAAAACCCCCTATGAAATTATGAGGCTTTTTCCTTGCAGCAAAGTGCAAAAGGGGAGGAAGAGCTAAGCTGAAGGGAAAAAAACAACCCAAACAAACAAAACAAAAAAAGAAACCACAACAACACAAAAAGAACCCGAAACAAAACCAGCTTTTTTCTTCACAGGTAGAGCAACCAAGTATTTATTTCCCCTTCCTGATCACACAGCTTACTGTGACAAAGTATTAGCTTCAGCTGAAAAATACAATTCTGTCTAAAGAATTAGTCTCCCATTTACATTACACCTTTAATTTGCTATTGTTGATATGCAGGTAATCAGTTTACAATTAAAATAGGATGATCTGGTGTAATGGATTTTGTTGTCCCCATCCCTCCATATCTCTGCCTCCCCTCCAAAATACTAGACTCACCCTACCACTCCCCAAACCCAGAAAGCACAGCCTTGGTAAAAGTAGGCAAGTAGCATGGGGCATCTGTAAAATGTTTGGGGACAAAAAAAAAAAACCTCCCACCCCCACAAGAAAACACACCAACTTTCATTTTGGTGTACAAAACCCATTAAGTTAAAGCAGTATCGGACCATGTCTTCAACTTACAGAGATGTTCCATCAAGCACAGATCACACTTTAACAGACATTCTTTACATTCTATCAGTCACACTATAACCATATTTAACCAATTCCACAGGAATGTAACATGTCAGAGGAGTTCATATACCACTCCAGTACAGAAACACTAATTTTGAGGTCATACCATCTTGTAAGATAAAAAATCCTAAAGGAAAAACAGAGACCATACATCAAAAATTCTCTAGGCCACTCCTCAAGTACATAATTTTAAGGATTTTAATAAAGATACCATTATCTTCCAAATGAGAAATAAAATCCAGTTTGAATATTTCGTCTATGAAGATGATCCATTTTCTAGAGTAGCCACTCCTGTGTAGACCTTACTAACCGCAGTGTATCTACTAAAACAGTAACAACTCAAGCTATTGAAATTCACTATTCAAAACTCACAGCAACCTCATTTCTCTAGTCTTTTTACTTCTGAGTAATAGGAAAAGAGTTCTGGTCCATTAACTCTCCCACTCTCTCCTGGAGGAAGTTAACCAACTCGGCTAACACAAAGACATGAGTGTCATCCAGGTCTTGTATGATGAACTTCTTTCCCAACGCATTTGACTCATCCAAGTAGAGCAGAAACTGC
Organism: Phalacrocorax aristotelis; assembly: GCF_949628215.1. Classification (NCBI taxonomy): domain Eukaryota; kingdom Metazoa; phylum Chordata; class Aves; order Suliformes; family Phalacrocoracidae; genus Phalacrocorax; species Phalacrocorax aristotelis. The sequence goes on from NC_134278.1 coordinate 67,939,891, forward strand.
TTCATTGCTGGGTCGCTGTAGAGACAAACACACATCAGATCCCACCTCATTGTAATAAGATACAGTTAAAAACAAACAGAAAACCCACCCTTTGAAGACACTGCCAAAGTTCTTTGGGAGGTTAATATTAATTTCAAAAGTTGCTCACAATTTAAAGAAAGTTTATGAAGCTACTGAAAAAGTTGTTTCCTTCACAATAGTAATTGCTTGGGTTACTTTAGAGATACAAATAAACTGATAACAAAGTCTAAAGAAAAGATCTGGCTACTTGATTGGCAGAGAAGTGCCCCTATGCTGCTGTTAAAGCAGCTTAAAAAAACAACCAAGAAAACCCCAACAAAACACCAACAAAAAACACCAAAAAAACCCCACCACCAAAACCCAACCAAACCAACCCTTAATGAGGCAAGTTTGAACTTATATTTCTATCTTCAGAAACAACACCATAAAACCATATTTCTTAAAGCATATCGTTGTTTAAAGGAAACCAAAACCCAAAACACAGCCCTCACTCAAGTAGTATATCACAGGGTAAAAGTGGTCATGTATGAATTCTACATTTATCACACTGCATCTGAGCAGTGCCTTCTTTTTCATGATGTCACCATGTAAGTTAAACTTAAATGTTCAGATGAAAACATTTTGGAAGTATGGAAGTTACAGGTGACTGAAACAGCTGCATTACACTAAGCAGCTAGATAAAGTGCCTTCAAAATACAAGCTTTTTGATCCACTGAAATTTTGAAGAATTCAGACAATATTATTCTCATACTAGTTTTACAAAACAGGAAAAATGCTCTTTAGTAAAACTAAGCATATGATTGCAACAACTGATGAAGAATATGCGCAAGACATATGGGAAATTGCAATCATGTAGGTCAGGAAACTTTCCAGATTATGGACATAGTTGTTTTGGCAGCACAGTAATTTTTAAAAAGAATTTGTAATAACATAGTAAATCTTAAAAGAATTCTTTGGCTAACCTTCTCTCTTTTAAATGCAGTATGAGGACCAATTCTCCCTCACCTAAAAGTATATGTGGCACAAAGGCAGGCACTATAAGACCAAACCCTTCTCCTGCCCCCTACCCAGCAACACAAAAAACAATCTTTAATATTGGCCTCAAACCTGCAGAAGCAAGACTAGAATTAGTACAGAGTAAATGCTAATACTGAGTGGGATGTGGCCATCGAGCTGAATAAAAATACACAGATCTTTAGGTTTATGTAAAATAAACACATAAGGTGCAAAATACAATATTCTGCTAACTGCTTGAGATTTTAGAACTTCTTGCTAGGCATCAGTCGAGAATTCTGCTCTGGGCACCCTTACATACTCAGCTGCGTGCAGGCAATTTATCATGCTTCAGAAGGTTTGTGAAGGTACCAGCATGGAGCCAAATTAGAGAAGATAGGCTTTTTGTTATAGCAGTGTTTAGGCTCTGAACTGCTCACACATAGCCATAGACATCCAGACTTCAGCTGGCTAACATCCAGTCAGCTCAGAAGACAGCTGCTGCAAGCTCACAGCAGCATGCACCATGCAGGCACAAGAGGTTCAAAGCTGTTCAGCTTTTATGCAGTTATTGTTAATATCTTTGCAGTCTAAGTGTACAGCAGAAATCTTATATGTTATATAATGCTATGCAGTATCCCCACAAATCTTGTCTGATGCTTGCTTTTATTTTGGAGGTATCTGTTTCTTAGCCTGGAGACTTCAGATTGCACGGGAACATGCTCACTGCATATACATCAAAAGCTTACTTTTACAAACAACCACCACGTTCCTTTTAAGTATGATCTACAAACAGAGCTACACGTCAGCCTTGAACAGAATTTGGACTGGAGTTGATTGAAAAAAAGACAGGAAGGAAGGATGAAAGATTATCTGCTCCCTCCAGAATCATTAGAGAAACACATTGCTCACAAACAACAAAAAAAACATTATTTGTGAGCAATATAAAGAACAAGAGGGAACATCTAATGGTTAAGCATAAGTGGAAAACAATTACTTGAAAAGGAAAAAGGAGTTTGGAGTTAGGATTACCTAGAAGTCCCTCTCTCCTTCTTCCCCTAAAGGCCACATTTTTGTCTGCTTGTTCAGCATCATCCCTTCTCATAACAATTACTTTTTTTCCCCCTCATTCTAGACTGTCAAGTTACTTAGAATATTTCCAGCTCTAAAGAAATAAGTAGACTTCGACCCCACAAGAGGTAATAAGTGCTGCCACTAACCATTCAATCAGAACGCCTTTCAGAACATTCACCATCTTCGCACTTCTCTTGCGAGTGCTGAAAGGAGCCGGTGACAAGAACAACTCTTGCTTTGGGTTACACACGTAAACAAACGAAACCTGAAAGAAAAAGAAACAACGCCTCGGTAGAACTCAGCGACCCCTCATGGCAACTCGCCGGCCGCGCCAAGCTGGAGATGGGACCAGGCCGGGCAGCAGGGCCGGCTCAGGTGTGCCGCTGAGAATTGAAGCCCTCACCCCTGGAGCAGTCAGGGCAGGGGTGAGAGCGCCCCGCCCGCCGAGCTCCGCCAGCGGCCGCGGCCGGCTACCGGCCCTCCCGCCGCCGGGGACGAGACAGGCCGCGGCCTTGCAGAGGGCAGCCTGGACGGAGGTAACGAGCCCCAGCCCACCCTTGGAACAGCCAGGAGCGCTGAACGGGCAGGGAGGCTTCGCGGCCGGCAAGTCCCGCCGCCGCCAGGGGCTCCGGTCCCGCCCGCCCTTTACCTCTGCCGCCGCCTGCCGCTACCCTAACGAGAGAGGGAGGGAGGGAGGCGCCACCGCCGGCGCGCCAGGCGCATGCGCAGCCTTCCCCTCTCCCACCGCCGCTCCCGGCAGCACCCCCGATTGGCCGGGCCGCCCGCAGCGTCCTGGCGTCACGGGAGCGCGTGGGGCTGGTGCCGGGTGTGGGGCGGAGCGGCGGAAGGTATAGGCAGCGCCGGGCCGGGCGGGGCGGGGCGGGGCGGAGCGGGGCGTAGGCGGCGGGAGGGGGCCCGGTAACGGGGGGCGGAGGGCCGGGCTCTGGGGCGGGACGCGACGCGACGCAACGCGACGCGGGGGTCTTGTCCTCGCCTGCCGAAGGGGGGTGCTTGTTTACCTCAGAGGGTTTGTGGGGGGGTTTCCCGGTTGAATGTTTATTATCATTTAAACGATCTCGGCCTCGAAGTCCCTCCGGGAGCCCGCTGCGCCGGCGCCCCAGCCTCGGCCTGCCGTGGGGCGCCACCCGCCCGGGGGGCTGCGGGGCAGCCCCGGGGGAGCCCCGCTTCTCACAGACCTTCAGGAACCGTAGCCGTGCCCGAGGCCTCGCCTGCTCCCTGGGAGCGCCGGAAAGGTAACAAATGGGTTTTGTCCCCTCTTTGGGAAGAGGCACAGAGGTATCCCCGCTTTGCTCCTTGGCCGTTTAGGTGTTGCATTGCCTAAAGTTGTAATTTTTTTCTTTAAATGCCCCCCAGTTGTGAGGCAGCAGCGTTCCTGCCCCGCGCAGGGGTAATGGCAGGAAGGTTGGTACCCCGCAGCCTCATCGGCACGGGCCGGTGCGGGAGCTCCTTGCAGACGGCGGAGCTTGTGAACCAGCTGTGAAACAGGTCGCAAAATGGGTCCTTTTGCATTATGTTTTTATATGCCCAAGCATATTCGCTCTAAGACCTGAACAGAAGTTCCCGGCAACAAAGAAATGGTACTCGCTTTGGCCTCTTGTGTTTGCAGGTGCATGTTATGAATTCAGGGAATCGTGGCACCTGCTGTCACCGAACTACATGTTTATTGCAGTAACAGACTGCAGTTATGTAGAAGAATAAACGTGAAGGCTGTGGTTCTATGAATAAAGATAGTAAAGTAACTGCCACTGATTAAACAGAGGGTTTGGAGGTGGCGGTGATGTCTCCAGGGGGCTGATTATTAAAGTCTTAGAAGTGATTTACAGTGTTATGTACTCTGAAGTGAATGGATAAACATGACAGAAACCAAAAAGTTGTCTGTTGTGATTGCAGCAGTGCTGGGGTAATGCTGACTTTTTTTCGAAAATCTCCCAAATACAAGCAAGAGAACAGGTAAAAATTAAAACTTTTGGGGAAACAGGGAAAGAGGGGAGATATATTAATGGAAGGAAACAAAAAAGTCCCTTTGTTTAGAGACATTAAAAGCGATATAAGCTCTTGTTTTGGTCTGTAGACATTACCTCAAATTCAAGGAGAATATCAAGGGCTCCCATATTTCAAGATCAGATTTACTGATCAAGATTTACATGCATGACATCTTATCATTTTCAGTTAATTGTCATTGTGGTGGTACAGACTTAATTTGACATTTTTAAAGGATGCCTATGTTTCCAACATAATGATTTCTTAAATGTGTGATAGTGGTGTGGTTTTAAATCTGTTTAAACAGACTAACTTAATTCAGTATTTCAGTCAGCATAAGCGTACTGATGCAGACACTAAGATTTCATCTGTCATAAAATATGAATTTCATGTTACTTCTGCAGTGTGCGCAGCTGCAGATTTTTGTGCATTTTGTGACTGTTATAGAAGTTTAATATTCTTTGTGGATTTGGGCATAATTCTGGCACTAAAAATACTACATGTTCTATCTGTTAAGACTTGAGATTAAGTCTTCAGCAGATGTACAGAATTTTTGTTGCGGGTTGTCAAAGCCAATTTCTATATTTTCCTAAATTTACCTAAGTTTTTCTTATATAAATCAAACGTAAAGGCAGTAACATTTGCTAATACATAAAATGGTAAATATATGTCAGTGGTAGAAACAGGAATTGGTGCTTTTGCCTGGCCTAAATTGCCTTGGCTTTCAGTGTTTGACTAATACAGGCACACTTTCTTTCAACTCATTGTACAGTGGTTAAGATGCAGCCTTGATCAGTGGGCTAAAGAGCATGGCTCCTTTATAGTCCCTCCTGAATAATCCCACTTGTTCAAAGATACAAGGTAGTATCTAGTATGTGTAAGAAAGCTGCAGCATGCTTGTCTTATTTTATTTTCCTGCCTGTAAAATGGGTAAAATTCAGTGTCTTGCATCACAGATAGGTCAGGAGAATAAATCCTTTCATATTTCTGAAGCACTTGGATACTACCTTCATAGAGGCCATATTACTGCTAGAAGATTCATGCTCGCATTGGATTGCTTCTACGTTCAGAAGTTTGGTAGTTCTAAAATATGTTACGTGCATTCGTTTGTGACATTTGGGAAAAAAATTCTGTATTGCTTGGTTTGATTTCAGCATTCAGTGAATGCAGTGCAACTAGTCTGTCAGTATTCTGTGTCTTCATAGTGTTGAATTGCTAAGTCCTTAATTTTAAAAAAGGTTCTCTTCATCATCATTATGGCTAGGTTTTCATTCTTTTGTATGTATAAGAATATTTCTAGAAGGAGATGCATCTTCTATGTTTTACCTGTAAGCATGCCCTATGAGTTTCACAAGCCTGTGGAGTCAGAGCATTTGAGAACCAATACTTCTATGAACTGTAGAGTATTTAAGTTCTTGAAGTATTAGTCTGATTTGCCCTTTAAAGGCAAAACCAGGTAGTAGTTCTTGGAGCCTTGTTAGTCAAAATAAAAGACTTATTTGCTAACACAGTCAATTATGAGCTTTAAAAGTAAACGGTTACTGAGTTGTATTAAAGCCCATGTCATATTGAGTAATGTCGTGATGGAGATATGACCGTATCTAGTATTTAAGGGAGAGCTACTGAGAAGTAGGAAAGGAGACTTACAAGCACAAAAGTTAATTGGAGATACCTACTCACTAAAATAAACAGTAATGCATAATTGTATGAAAAACTGATGTAACATTTTCTTGTAATTGAAATGCAGCCTATTAAATTGAGGAGTTTATAGACTTCTTTAGTTAGAGCACTTTATATGTAGTGAAGTGACATAAATATGGCTTATTGTGGCCTTTGCTGTAAATCAGGACCTTTGCTGTCATGACCTTTGCTGTAAAAAGACAGGAAAGGAAAGTGCTACTGGGTTTCTGATGTAATTCTCAAATCAATCATTACTTTCTTTTTTTTTTTTTAATATACAGGATGTCAGTGGCCGCTTACTGTATATTTTGCTATAGACAAATAGGAACTTCTGGTCCAGCCACAAAAACACACCTACCATGGAATGATATCAGTAAGTACAGTTCTATATGTATTGATTTGAGGTCTTAATAAAAAGGAAGAACCTGTGTTGGTATTACGCCATGCGTAACTAAATGATACAAAAGATTTAAATCCCTGAATACTTTGTGATCAAAAGCTTTTATTTGCCTAAAGTGGATGTCTGCTTCTGACCTTGCTTTGCATGATATGTAAAATGACACCAGCAGATTATCTGGGATTAGAGTATGAGATGAGGGGTTCCCCCCCAGATGCAATCTCATTAAACTAAACTATCTTAAACTCCATTTTGTATCTGATTTTTTTTTTAACCTTTACAGCCATGAAACAATTACGTTCATAAAGTTTGAATAACGTTTGTTTCTATTGTTTCTTCCTCCTTATTTACTGGTATTAATTCTTCAGTCTTCCCTGCTTAGTCTCTGCTTTCTTTGATGCCTTCTGTATAGAATGATAATTGTTACAATTCCAAAGTTTTATTTTTGATCATTAAAAGATAGGGTATTTCCATCTCTGCTTTACAGGAATTGTTGCATTTTTTTGCCTTTTCAACCTTCTCTACCAGTTCTTTCTTCAACGTCTAGTTGCCTCTTGTCTGCATGCCAAAATTCTTATGGTCTCACAAAAGCAGAACCTGGTGGCTGTGGTTGTGGGGCAAATGAGGAAAAGAAATTGTTCATGATAGGTGAGATGTGTTCCACTGGGTTTGCTGCTTCTGGTAATAATAGAGTTTCTCTGTACTGAGATCCTTACATCCAGAAAAAAATAGCTCAAATCTGACAGGAGTCAGACTTAAAAGGGAAATTGTTGCAAGTGGCATGTGTTTGTTCAGATATTTGCTTTATAAATTAGATTAAATGGAATTATTTTTTAAAATATTCTTTCTTGGGGAGTTTCTGCAGGACTTTCCAAAGAACATACATACTCCTGTATGTATTCATATACGTGGAGGAAATATCCACACCATGCAAGAAAAAGTTAATGCCTTAAAATAATCTGGAGTTCCAAATGAGTGCTAGTGATGCAGGCAGAGAAAGTTTCCTGTTGATTTCTGTAGCTGAGCAATGAAGGTAATTGATAGGTAGCAATACTCAAAGTAAATAGTGCTGGCGGGATATGTGTTTTATCATCTTGCTTAGGGGAGCAGGAAATTCTGATCAAGTAATATTTTAATGTTTTCTCTGTTTCTAAATATAGGTAATGATTTCCTGAAAGCTAAAAGCAATAGAAAAATTTTTAAAAAGCTTACTCTAAATGGCTGAAATTCTTACTGTCTGGTAATCAAATGCTAACTGTGTTTATATTGAGGTGATGCACGCAACTTTGTTTGACATGAATTTTTTGATTTTTTTAAGGAAAAATTGCAAAGGTAACTGGATCACTTATACTAGGGTAAGTTGTAACTGACAAGCATATGTGTAACTTCAGTGTACACTTAAATTTTTAATTCATGTATCTTTCAAAAAATATGACAATATTAGGGGACCTTTAGACATGATAGAATATAGTTTTTAAGCATATTTTCTGATAGTTATTACTTATTTAAAGTATTTTAGGGTCTTTACTCTGCTAAATTAAAATAATCTGCTTATTATTATATATTTGGTAAAATCTGGATATTGATACCAAAATTATTGTTAACGTATTTTTGCCATCATGATTTTTTAAATTAATATTCATATGCGGTTTTCTTTTGTTTAAAGAGGTTTTGTATTCATTACATATGAAGTCCTGTCCTTAAAGAAGTTACTGAAAATTGATACTCAAGCTATACATCAAGAAAAACTTAAATCCTATGTATACATACGTTCAACTTCTCTAAATCGAAGTGAATATCAAGGTAAAATGCATAATTGTTTGGATTCTAAAAACAGAATTTTAAGAGAACAGAATGTTTCTAGAAGTAACCCTTATATAAGGAAATGTGTATTTCCTGAGATGTGTTATGAAATTAATATTCTTCACAATGTCACCAAATTTATTTTAAGCTGGTAGCTGTTTTTTTAAGATAGTTCTGTACATACAGTTCTCTATTTATGAGGTAATTCTGTATATATACGTCCATATATATATGTGTGTGTGTGTATTTCATGTATATATCATAGAATGCCAGTGTTATATATATTTAGATAATATATATTTATATATTATGTATATAATACTCAAGAACCATCTGGTCCAACCTTTCTTGGCAAAAGCGCAGTCTAGACAAGATGGCCCAGCACCCTGTCCAGACAACTCTTGAAGGTGTCCAATGTTGGGGAATCCACCACTTTTCTGGGGAGATTATTCCAGTGGCTGTTGTTCTCATTGTGAAAAGTTTTCCTCTTGTGTCCGACTGGAATCTCCCCAAGAGCAACTTGTACCCATTACCCCGTGTCTTTTCCACGTGACCCCTTGTAAAAAGGGAGTTTTCATCTTTGTAGCCACCCTTTACATACTGGAACATGGTGACAAGGTCTCCCCTAAACCTTCTTTTCTCAAGGCTGAACAAACCCATTTCTCTCAGCCTTTCCTCATGTGGCAGGCTTCTCAGTCCTTGGATCATCCTGGTGGCCCTTCTCTGGACCCCTTCCAGCCTGTCCACATCTCTTTTGCATAGTGGGGACCAAAACTGAACTCAGTACTCCAGGTATGGCCTGACAAGCACTGAATAGAGCGGGATAATGACTTCTTTCTCTCTGCTGGTGGTGCCCTTTTTGATGCAACCCAGCATCCTCTTGCACTCATGTTGAGCCTTCTGTCCACCAAGACCCCCAGGTCCCTTTCCACAGAGCTGCTCCCCAGCCAGGTGGATCCCAGTCTGTGCTGCACTCCCAGATTATGTTTTCCCAGGTGCAAGAGCTTACAAATCTCTTCGTGTATGTACATACATAGGCACACACACACACAAAATATTGTAATAGAACTGTCTTTCAGACTTCCAGTAATCTACAAATACTCTCACAGGGATCACATACCAAGCCAGAAAAGAAATCCATAAAGCTGTGAGGAAAATTCTGGAAACAGAAGCTAAAATTTTCCGGAGACCTTTTAATGGTAGGTATTGAAAGCATGGCTTCATCTATGATTATTGTTTTTTAATGATAAAGCATAAACCTTTTAAAAAGTAAAATAATTTTTCTTACAAGCTTAACGTGTTCTTTTGTGTTTGAAATGTTGGTAATATTACTATAACTTTCTGTATTAATATAGTACATTAATATATTTTCTATGTATTAAAACCATTCCTTTTCTTAAAGTAAATGAAAGTGATGGTTAGGAAGAAATTTGAGATTTTTGTTTGTTTGTTTGTTTCAGAAGAGATTTGAAGCTTAAGGTACGAGGTTAATATCCGATACCAGTTTTGTGTACAAAAAGTGTTTGGGGGATGAAAAACACTAAAAATTTCATTTTAGGAAAGTGTGTTATGCTTTCATCAGAATTGCCAATAATAAATGAAAGCAGCACGGTCTTTTTGTAACAGTGTGTCCCTGCTTTTTAGTGTAATTTAAAATAAGAATTTCAATTCATATAAGAAACTGTGCTCCTGAGGCATGCTATCTGTTCTCATTTAAGTATCTGTTAAATGGTTGTAACAATATGTATCTCCACTGTGGTCCAATGAAATTAATTGTCCAAGGTCAGAGCCTCAAGAGTTGCTAAGGGTTTCCAACTCCTGCTGGAAGCTGGATTTCTGGTTGGTAAGTGCCAGCCAGGGTGTGTATGTGTAACATATATGCAATATCAACCTGGCGCCACTGAAATGAATCAAAACCATCCTATTAATTTAGGGATCAGCATTTTCCTAATGCCTTTCTGTCATTGTTTACTGTGCTAATTCAGTATTAAAAGATTACACTCTAAATTACTGTTAACAACTAATATTCAAATATTAAAAGAAACAGGGCTTTTTTACTCAATGAATAGAAACATGGCTGCTAAAATGTCATTAATAATAACTTGGCTTTTATCTGTTTCCTGGTAAAAGAACAATTCAGTACCTTTGATGGAGAAGATCACGAATGTGCCTTATGGCTTCTCTTGAAGAGAAGTCAGTCTGAAGACAAAGAGGTCCGACTACAGGCTGTACAAGACCTGGCAAACAACAGTCACTGGCATGGTAACGTATGCTGATGTAGCCTAATTCATCCCAGAAAGATGACAAAGTCTCAGTTAGCTGTTGCAAGTCTGCTACCAACATGAAAAAAGGCTAGTAGCTGCAAGGAGTGTAAACACACTCTGAAATTTGGTCTAAAATGTGGGGGGTTTGCTTACATTTCAAGTAATTCTTCTTTCCTAATACTCTGACACAGAGTGTGTATCTGCAGTGCAGGCCTCTCTCTGTTTCCCCACCAGAGAATCACAGCCACTGCCATGGTGTGGGAGAGCAGGTCATGTTCATAGTTCCCTAGCTTTTCTATTGGAACTGCTAACAAGGTCACTAGTTCTGGCAGTGATTTTTATAGGGCTCTGTATGGGAGTGGGTTCAAGACCATGGTTCAGTTAATAAAAATTGGTTAGGACCTAATAGGTAGTAATGACAAACTAGAGGTAGAGGACTTGTATGTGCAAGCATTATTTGTAAGCCATTTTCCATCCTAGTTATTATTATTTGGCAGTAATATGTCCTCCCTGAATGTCCTTGAAACCCCAAGTAAAGGGGAGGGGAGTATAGGTGTGTCTTTCTCCCCCTTCCATCACTAGTCCATATAAACTAGGTGACACTTTAATCTTGACTCTCATTATTCTGGTAATCCGGTCAGCTGGGTACCTTTCACTCTTCCAGTGCAACTCCACACCATGGGATTTATCTTGTTTCAGATTGCCTCTATACAATTCTAATTACCTCAAGCAGTTTACATCAAAAAAGCTGTGTTTGAAAACATTTGAAAGCTAGGCTGTATCAAAACTGAAGCTGTGTGTACTAATTTAGTATAACCATCTCGTGTTCATAGGAGAACACTGTTAGCAGGTGATCTCAGTGCACAAGACGGCCAGTGCTTGGGGACCTAGTTGCTTTCTGTTATCTCCTTTTCTCTGTAGTACTCATTGCCGTAGTATTTGGTGTTTCACAAACACTAATTATTCTTGCCAACTACCTCATGAGGGGAAACAGGGTTTTTTTTAAACCTGATATTCCAAAACAGAGTCCAAGGAACAGCGAAAACATGTGCTAACTTTTCACAGCTAGGACCAAATTGTTCAGCATACCTGTTTTTGTAAAATACAGTATTCTGCTTGTCCAGAGCACCGCTTCAGTGACTTCAATTCGCAGCTGTAAGTGACCTGCACCAAATAAAAAAGACAGTCAATCTGCGACTGTTTGTGAAAAATGTATTTTAGATGGCTTGTTAGTTCTGTTGTAGAATTGTAGAGCAATAACAAGGATAGAAACTAAGTTTTATAGAATAAGTATTGATCCACTTTATATTTTCTTTTCCTTCAGTTTGCCACTTAATTTCAGTATGTAATTTTCAATTTCTCTAGCTATTAAATAGGTAAGTTTTGGGAAGGAGCAGTAGTTACTGTTTCAGTCTGTTTTTCCTTCAGTAGGGAAACGGAAAGTCATCTTGTATCTTCAGTAAAGAAGGGCTGCTTAAAAGTGTACTTTGGTGCTGTCCTGCTTTTCTGAGGTCACCTGATTTTGTGACTTGAACAATTTTATTGAAACATAGTTTTTGTGTGATTTAAAATTAGGTGTCTGTGCCTTGGCAGCATTTGGATTTAAGACTCTGGGTTTTAATACTGTATGCAGAAAAAAATTATGCGTATGCCTTTCAAATTTTAACTCTAGTCCAGGGGATTAAGCTTGGGTTTGTAGTCCTTGTACTCCTTTCACAGTGGCAATACTGAACGTTTGTTTTTGCTTGTGTTCAACTTATATCTGAGGACCTTTATCAAACTGGTCTATAATGAACAATTAGTGCCCAGGTGCCTTCAATTCAGTATAGTGCTGGTCTAACAACTGCCAGATTTGTCTTTTGGACTTTGTGATTACAAAATCAGAGCTTATTTATGTAGATTACAGAGAGGTGGTTCTGTCTTCAAGTATATTAACAAAGTCAATCAGAAACTGCATTTAAAACCAAATGAAATATTTAAAGTTAGTTATAACTCTAATGCCAAAGTTCTTGTACTACAGATTATCAGTATGGTACAGTTGCCCAAACCTGTGATCAAAGGACTGCTATAGGTTTGGCTCGGTCCAAAGATATTGACCTTCGCTTTTTCCTGCCTCCACCACCATTGCCAAAAATAAAGAATGTAAGTAAATGAAAAGTAGGTATTAGATTACTTTGGCTTGCTTGTTTGTTTTTAGTACTTTTGTTGTTGGTAACCATATTAAAGTGGAGTTCTTCTAAAGTAACTAACAAGTAGAAAAATTAAGACCAAAATACAAAACTATAATATAGTGATATACCCCTGGGGTGTATCTGCGTTAGTGAATGCCGTGAAGGAAAGAAGTAAGGATGGGGGGTTGATCAATTATTGTTCTCGGAGTATATGTCCACATTACACATTTACTAGCAGTGAAGTTTGAGCCAGTTACCAGTCTGATGTACACACTGCCTGCCTGTACGTAATAGGCAATGCAAAGCAGTCTTACATTACGTCATCCTAGATTGCCTTGTTGATACTGACAGAATCCTGTGCACAGAGAGCACTGCGGGAGGCCTTTTCATCCTCATTGCTAGTGTGGTGCTCTGGCACCACACTTGTTAGTGTTCTGGCACGCAGCTTTAACCTTGATTATATAAGTAGGAAAATAATTTCAAGTGCACCATGTGACTCCCAAGTGCAGATGCAATGCAGATTTTCTGCCTTGAAAAATTCCTCCAACAAACTGAATCACTAATGTAGACATACTCACTGTCTTTCACCTGTTCTGCTGTCTTCTCATTTTGACATCTTAATCTACTTATGTGTGAATCTAGATGTTATAGAAAGCATTTGGAGATGAGCTTAGTGTTATTGCTATTAACTAAGTTTTATTTAACTTCAGTTATCACAGTACTTATTAGATTTAATTGAATAGTATTCCAACAGAAAATTCAATTATTTTAGCTACTGAAAGGCATTGTACCTCAATACAGTAACTGAGACTTAATCAGGTAAGCAAATATGTAACATCTAGAACTGCTTTAAGAAATCTGTCTTAAATTCCCAAATACCTCCAGAGGTTCTGAGGTGGAGATGTGGCTCTTCCCCATCCTCTTTACTTGCAGTAAGCTCTACCAGCCTTGTCTTCTTTATGCCTAGGTCTGCTGTAGGCCCACCTCTTTTTTTGCCAGCTTTTGGGTGCCAACAAATCCGTATTGGATAGATCTGACCTTGTTTTGGGTTTATGTGAATTAGTAAGTGTGTGTATATATATGATGGTTTGTTCAATCATGTCATCATATCAGCTTCTTCGGTAAACAGAATTGGCATCCAAAGCATAATATAAGAGGTCTTTTGTAATGCTAATAGAATGAATGCTGGCAACGGTCCCTGTCAGAGAATACCTGTACATCTTAACCAACAAATTGAAAACCAGCTTTGATTGGTAGTGATATTGTTAGTTTTTGCTTTCTTATCTTTGTAACATTACGTGGTAGTGGATCTGTACCTGTCAGTCCTGAAGTAGTAGGTTATACTAGTATATGGTTCTGTATATAGTTTTTACAGCACTATGATTGTGAGGTGGTTGAAGCTAAGAGTTCCCAATCTGTTGCTTAGGAAGTTGAAGCAAATCATTGTGGCAGCAAGTGTTGCTCTGCACATTAAATATGTCTCCATTTCTGACTGTAGCAAGGATTAGAGTAACTGCAAGTTCCGTGACCATGGGCAAATAAAATTACTTTTTTGAATCTGTTTTCCTGTAATCTGCCCTGGATTACTAAACAAACATCTATATGAATGCTTTGAAGAGAAAAGATTAAAAGAAATGTTGTCTATATTTTTTACTAGGAATTTATACATTCATTTTAATGGAGGAGCACCAAAACCAGGATGTAGTTAACGGTGAACTTTTAAGCTTCCTGTGCCAAGAGGAACAGTTCTTTCCTCTGCCCTTCTGGACCTATTAGAAGGCCACCAAACTGTGAAGTTTAAAGCTTACCTTTCATCACTTGGTTGGTGGTTTTAGAATTATCAGTTTCCGAAGTCTTTACAGGTGTAACTATTAAACCAAAGCTGCAGAGCACTCAAGTTCAGGGTTCATATTTTACGGCCTTATTAATACGGCTGATTCCATTATTTCAGATCTTCCTTTTCTGTGTTTTGCTTCATACATTGAAGAGAACTAAAAGCTATTTGTGCTTACTTCTCACAGGATGATCCCATAGAAGATGAACTTCGCTTGTTGTTAGTATCTTTACCTCAGACTGGTCTTGATCCGTGTGTCCAGTACTTCACATCTCTTGCTTTACGTGAAAGTAGTCAGACTCTCGCTGCACAAAGGGTGAGTTCCCACCTGCAGAATAGAACTATTTGGCTTCTTTGCTCCTGCAGGGCTCAAAGATACAAACCTATTTCCATATTTTTGAGCATTATAAGAGGAAGAGAAATACAGAGACTTTGTGACCATACAACATAAATAAAACCTCTTCTATACACAGCCTGTCTGCTTGAAAGTTTGTTTATCTTTCCCAGCTGTACTAGTCTGTCTCGTGAAAGATTCTATCTTTATTTACAAGCCTTCCCGTGAAGCAGATATTTCAACATTTTGTCTAGAACATTTCCTTCCCCTTGCAGTGCATATAAAATTATTTTTTCACATTTCATCTTACCATTGTCGGAGTGTTCTTTGAATGCTGAGATGATTAAACCTCTGTCAAGTCTTACTAGAAAACTGGTAAATTGTTAGCACACCTTAAGTGGTAAACTCTTTACTCACATAGAAATGCCTCCCTGTAACAGGTCACTGTTGCCAAAACCAGAACTGGAATAGTGTAGTGGTCTGTTTGGACTTGGAAACTAGGAATTCTTCAACTCTGTCCAACAACTTCCTAAGTGGCTTTAGGAACATCATTTGAAGTGCAGTTATTGCTTAAAAATAATAATTGTAATGCCAGTGTCATCCACTATCTCATGCATTTTATTTTTATATTGAAAAGTTGTGACTTTTTAAATTGGTGATTACAATAATTAAAATGACTGTCATATTTTAATAATGATGTCTGACAGGCTTTATTTAGAGAATTCAGAGTGCAATAACTCTTTCTTTCCTATGACACAATTATGTGTACTGTTTTTATGCTATGACTTCTTTATTGTTTTCACAGCCAGAGCTCTTGCTACCAAGGGAGCTTTGGTAAGACACCACACATGGAAGCGTTTTGATAATCATGCTGTTCTAAAAAACTGTTCTTTAGGGAGGTTATGCTGGTCTTCCTACTGCATGATTGCGAGAGGCTGATCTTCAGAGACTATGCTAAGTGCTGAAGACCTTTTTCCTCTCATTTTTGCAACTGTGGAAGTCTAGATGCAGTCTGATTCTTGCTTTTTATGCTTAAGTAAATGATCTTAAAAGAAGACATTCATTAACAAAATGAAAAACCTACATTTCCCCCTTTATTGTATGTTTTGAAGTTAATAGACTATGGAGGCTACTGACTGAAAATCTATTTAATATTTTAAGTTAAAAATAGTTGATATTTTTCTGGTGTACTTGTGTAGTTTGTACATTTTGAAAAATGCATGCATGCTGTGCACTCTTTATAGCAATTTCTATAGATCATTACACACGTAACGTTTTAGTTTAGAAATGTGTATTTTATGTAGCTATTTGGAATGTAGTATAATTTTTACTGATTCTCATTTCAGGGAGGCTTATGGTGTTTTGGAGGAAATGGACTTCCATATTGTGAGACATTGAGTAAAATCCCCTCAGAGACAGTGGAACTCTTTTGCTTGCAAGCTTTAGTACAGCATTCGAAGGTAATTTGTCCTTTAAACTATAGCTGAAAAGCTACATTTATAAACATTCCTTTCCAATGCTCTCTTATATATTGGGAAGGAGTTGCCATTTCCTTGTCTCCTACCCCTCACCCCTTCTGTAAGGATGTTCAGACAACTGAGACTATTGTGAATTGGAAGGCAGCAAATAAGTTCCCCTGTAGCATACCTGTATGTATCTTCCAAGAAGTAAAAGGGCAGCTCTGACACAGAAAAGCAGGAGAGAATGCCTGAAGTCTAGATGGCTTAACAAGTCTTTTCTATGTAGGGCTACCTCCCACTGGCACTCAAAGTCATTGGAGAGAGATGTCACAAGGAAACCATGTTTCCACTGCAGCTTCTCAGTAAGCAAGATAGTGATGATGTGAAATTCTCAGTGCAAAGTATGTGTGGATTTGTGTGAGTTGGTGTACATCAGTTCAGAAAGCTTACAAGCAGTCTCTTCTTACCTGTAGTGCCAGTTTTCCAGAAAGCAAAGTAACCTCATGAATTCACTCTAATCAGAAGCCAGAAAGGAATGCAAACCTTGGCTATTCACAAAGGTCAGTCCTTTAAGGGTGTCATGGTTTAACATCAGCTGGCAACTAAGCACCAGCAGCTTGCTCCCTTCCCCCCGGTAGGATGGAGGAGAGAATTGGAAGAGTAGAAGTGAGAAAACTCATGGGTTGAGATAAAGACAGATTAACAGGTAAAGCAAAAGCCACGCACACAAGCAAAGCAAAACAAGGAATTCATTCACTACTTCCTATGGGCAGGCAGGTGTTTGGCCATCTCCAGGAAAGCAGGGCTTCATCACGCATAACAGCTACTTGACGAAGACAAATGTCATCATTCCAAACGTTCCCCCCCTTCCTTCTTCTTCCCCCAGCTTTATATGCTGAGCATGATGTCATGTGGTGTGGGATGTCCCTTAGGTCAGTTGGGGTCAGCTGTCGCAGCCGAGTCCCTTCCCAGCTTCTCGTGGGCCCCCAGCCTGCTCACTGGTGGGGTGAAGTTGTTATCCCAAAAAGCAGGTTCGTTCACCCAGTGTGCAAAACACCAAACTACACACAGAGCGGGGGTATTTTATTTAATTCATTTTTACCCAAGGATTGGTGCTAGGTGGTAACCCACAAAGCTAGCACCCCACACCGAGAAACTACAAGATATTTATACAGTTAAATGTGTCAGTCACAGCTAATATTCACACACTCAGCTAATAATTGGTTAATTTCTTTCGCGCTTCGATGTAAAGGTACAGCTCACTTTTAATTTACCATGCATGCTCAGAGAGTAAGGGACTTACTAGAGGTGGGGCAGTTCCTGGCCTGTGGGCCTGATTTTTAGTATTGTAATGAGGATAGTTCCCCTAATGGGCACTTTGTTTTAGTTCTTATCAACATCCCAATTAGTTGTTCTCCTTGACTATACACTTTATTATCCTGTTCCCAGTGTCTTCTGAGGCGGGATGTTTGCTTTGATCAGTCTTTCAGCTCTCCTCAAGGATATAGTTGTAAAACAAGTGCTTCCCTATCTCTCAGTTCCCATCTGTGGCAGCCAAATTCTGTTTTGCCAAGCTCACATAGTTCATTGTTACGGCTTAGCAGAAAATTCCAAAAATTCCATTTTCTTCAGGATATCAATCTGAGGAGCAGAAAAGGCCTTGACTCTGTGTAAGCACTGCTCAGCAATAACAAAAACATCCCTGTATTATGGACACTGTTTCCAGCATGAATCTAAAACATAACCCCCGTACTAGCTCCTATGAAGAAAAGGGTCACTGCCTTTGGGCAGAATATTGCACAGCACACAGCTGATACAGTGCATTTCCAGGACAAGACTGTTCTTTGGAGACACAGATGAAGAGATGGAAGATTTTGTGTAACAATGATTCTTCTTGATTCCTGTTGCTGCACTGTTCAGTGGGCGCTTAATTTTTCAGAAGCCTAGATCACTGAGAAACGGCATTGAGAATACCAAATTGTTATCGGTGGTAGGGACGGATAAAGTGCAGTTTGCCAATATTCCTTTCACATCTTCCATATACATAACAAATTCTAGACTAAGTCAGAACTCCTCTATTCCTGATTTTCAGTTTTAAAAAAGTTACGACTGTACTCATTCCAAATGTGTATCTCTCTTTGTTGAAAGCCACAGACTTGAGGGCATCAACAGTTCCGTAACTGCCACACATTTTTAAGTACTGTAGGCAACATGATCAAGTCATAAGCATTTGGCCAATATCAGTAGTTGACACTTCAACTAATTAGTGCATATTCATTTACTTGGACTAGAATCTATGTTGTCCTTAAGATCAATAACGATAGTGGTACTATTTGGAGTGTAGAAATACCTTTACATTTCAAAGAGAAGGGATTATAATGATTGAAGTTATGTGGTGAAGAGAAAGATAAGTAGCTCTGGTTAAGGTAGTGCTTTAATAAATGCAGACAATTGTCCTGTTCAAACTCTTGAACTTTAGCTGAAGTTTGATCATGCAAAGTGAAGAGCATTCTCATCTCCCTCAGATGTGGAGGAGAGTAGAGTGATGGTACTTAGCATCTTTCAGGTTGTCAATCCATAGAAATCATGCATTTAGCATATTAAAATATTTACTTCCTCTTCAACTATAGCATAATAAATGCTAGATCAATAAGAATTTCTATCTAATGAGGGCTC
Source organism: Phalacrocorax aristotelis (assembly GCF_949628215.1). Taxonomy (NCBI): domain Eukaryota; kingdom Metazoa; phylum Chordata; class Aves; order Suliformes; family Phalacrocoracidae; genus Phalacrocorax; species Phalacrocorax aristotelis. Next base: position 67,958,599 of record NC_134278.1, read on the forward strand.
TGCTTCATTATCAGCTCTTTAAACTCCCCTAATTTGTGAATTAACAGCATCTCAAAGAACCTTTTGCAGAACATCTATTTATTGTCATTGTATTGACTGTATAATTGTAGGTTTCTTCTCACTGTGATAAAATTGAAGCTAAAGGAGGCCTTCAGCTACTACAGAGGATATACCAGCTACGTAAAGATTCAGCAAAAATTCAAAGGAACATTATTCGTATTATTGGAAATATGGCTTTGGATGAACGTCTTCATTCATCCATAGTACGTGCAGGTAAAATGAAAGCAAGCGCAAGCGGTCTGAATGTCAGATTTCTATTCTAAAATTTTCAGAGGATTCAATGCTTCTGTAAAATGCAACGGACCATGGCAGTGGTGGGTTTTATATTTGGGGGCGGGGGGGTGTTGTTGTTAGGGCTTTTAGATAAAAAAATATAGATGCATTAGATGGTGTTGATTAAAAACTCCTGTATGCTGTCTAACCAATATGTGTCAGTGCTACAGAGGTGCTCTAAGTCTGATGGATGGTGAAAATTTGGACTTGGTTGATGTTCAGTTCACATTACTGGCAAAAATCTTTTGAGTTTTCTACTCTTACAGATCATCTACCCTGTAGATTAATTTTTTTTATTAACTGTGTTTTAGTCTCGTAAAGGAGCAGACAAGCTTGCAGTCCTTACCTTTTGAAATAAAGGGAAACATGCCTTCCAGCCCTCCCTTGCTTCATGTTAGGCTAGTAACTTCTAAGCTTTGCTCTGATGCCCCTTTTTTCATACGCCCTTAATATCATAACGAAATTATTCCTTCTAGTTCTGTACGAAATAAATAATTTCCAATGTTTTGTTAGGAAAGAAATCAAAAGAAAAGTAGAAAATATTAATACGTCCTTGTATATGTCCGAGCTGGTGTCTGCCTCTTAAACACAGTGTGCGTTTTTAATCTCTCTGTTGCAAAAAAGCAGAAGTAGCAAAGGCACAAGGAAAGACCATGAGGGTGATTAAAAATTTGGAAAGACTGTGGTAGAGTAACAAGTAACTAGACTAAGACACTTACTATGAAAAAAGTAGCTGAAGGAGAATGTGATGGAGATTTATAAAAGCCGCACAGGGGTAGAGAAGGCAAAGAGGGAATGGGCATCTGCAGTTTCTCATAATGCAAGACCAAAGGTTCTTGTACATTAAATTATCAAGAGGCAGAACAAATAAGTATATTTTTTCTCCATACAGTGCATGCCCAAACTAAAACTTGCCACAAAACTTTGTGATTGTTGAAGACTTATAAAACTTCACTAAGTGATTAGACAAATTCATGGAAAGAAAAATCCATAAAGCTCTACACACAGAAGCCAAGTGGACTGCAAAAACTGAGAGGGTGTAGTGGAGAATCAGCACTGTGTACTTGCCCTTTTTATTGCTGTATTCTTTTATTGTTCTGCAACTTCCATTACTGCTCGCGTTTGGAGCAAGACAGCTGGACTACAAGTGCCTTTGATCTGAGCTCTAGCACCATTTTACATTCTTATGATGGCTGTTAAAACCATACATGTAGAGGAAGAGATTGTAACAGAAGAGTCAGCAGCTCCCTGGGGCAGAGCTCTTGGTACAAACGGGATTTTAGCCAGTGAACCAGGTTCCAGAGGTGAGCAGTTGGATACTGCTGGTCAAGAGTTGATGAGACTTCTCTTTTGTTGCTATATGATGCATAAGAAGAACCTCTAAGGCTCTTTACCTTTGCTAAAACTTCTGGCACAGAAAGGAAGGAAAGCAATGATGCACTGTGTAGTAGCTGTGATGGGGTGTCTGGGGGCAGAAGGATTCTGAACACTATTTTTGACTTTTCATCTTGGCTCGTTTAAGAGAAATGCAAAACCAGAGACCTTGCTGATTTTAAGCAAACTAGCTTGGCAGTCTTTCGTTGTATTTGGAGAACTGCAAATAGATTTTAGATAGTGTTCTTCTTAAGGAGAACTTGCACAGTGGTCAACATCTGTTCTGCTTAGAAGTGTAATTTAAATAAAGAATTCTTAAAAAATATATTCTTTCACAGTTCTCAAAGGTACTTGCATTTAAACAGAACTCACATGTCAGTTCATTCTTTTCCTGATTCCACAGTGAACTAACTATTCTGAATTAACAACATACTGGCTATCCTAATAACAATATACTGTGCATGATTTTGAAACAGTGCTCACTAAGTAGACTGTTTCTTCTTTTTCAAATCAGCCTTCATTTGAAAATCTCTCTTTAAAGTCTTACCAGCTTTTATTTATGAGCTTGACTTCAATGTAATTGTGATTTATAGACCACTCTTGCTAGCAGCAACAAGATTTATCAGGATTTTAAAGAAATATATGTGTCTGTGTGTATAAAAGATGGTCTTTTGCATTTCTCAGTAGTCCATGAACATCCCCATCCATGTCTAAGAAACTATGTTTTACATGTTGGGTAAAGTATTGTGAAGGGTCTGTTTTTTCTTGAGGTAGCTATGACTTTAAATTTTATTGAGGAATGTATTCAAAGTTTTCCTTCATTAATTCTCTCATGTTTGTTAGGTATAATAGTATACTACATTTAGAATAGCAAGGACATTTTAATACCTTAAACAGGTTTTCACACACTGGATTTTAAAGTTAGAAATGGTTGTACTCTCACAGCAAGCAGCAATTTTTCCACCTGCCATTATTCCTGTGGGTTGTTTTCTATGTCTTTCTTACGCTTTGCACTTCATTTTCTCTCTGGGACATGTCTTTTCTCTGTCTGTCTTGCATCTTACCTGCCAAAAGAGGCTTCAGATCTGTTCTGTCTCTGACAACTGCACTGACCTGCTGATACACTTTCTTTTTCTTCTGAGAAAAAAGTCTCCTTCAGATCATAAGCTGAACAATAGTACAATACGTTGTCTCCTCACCGCTCTGGACTTTTGCATTTTGGAGGTTCTACTTATCTAGCATTGGCTTTCTTGTGGTAAAGAGAGTGGATTGAGATAACTTGATTTGATGTTACCATTCTTAAGTTTTAACATCTATTTTCACAAATATACTTTGAAGGATTATGTTTCTGAATTCTTTCATTTGGATGTTGTTTCTACTTAGTTAACCTGCCACTTTATTTTTTTCAATGTAGGTTGGGTTTCAGTACTTGCTGAAGTAATGAAATCCCCACATGTCATTCAGTCTTCTCATGCATCCAGAGCTTTGGCTAATCTAGACAGGGACACAGTGAAAGAAAAGTATCCAGATGGTGTTTATGTCTTGCATCCACAATATCGTAGCAGGTAAAGCAGAAGATGTTGTACATGCTCTACTTTGAGTTACTCGTTATACTGTTCAGCTATAAAACTTTGGAAGAGTTGACATCAGAGTGCTGCTGTACTCGTGCCGCCTGCTCCTCCTGTTCTTTGGTGGGTTGGGAGGACTGAATTTAGATTCTCAAACAGGAGAACAACAGAAGTGATGGGAGAAGTCCATAGCCATGAAAGGAGTATTATTGTACTGCATGGAAAAATCCAAACACAAAGCATGAGATGAATGATTGTTTTTCATGGGTTGCAACCGTTTAACCTTTGCACTGGCTGCCTTGGGATACAGTGCCTTGTAATTATTCTGTTGGCGGCAGCACATGTTCACCTAAGATACAGTAAATTTACAGCTTCAGCTTCTTTTAATAGTGGTCGTGTGTCCGGGACTGAAGCAATCTCTAGTGTGGTATGTCACTTAGTAGCAACTATTCCCTGGGTCACTGGAGTTAGTCAGGTTACAGTAAAGATCTCATTTGATTATAAAACTGGAACTATCAAGCTGTACTAAGAGTGGCTGGAGAGAATGGTCGTTTTCACTACAGAAAAATAACACTAGTGAGGTTGATATTTTCTGTGCCTTTTTGTATCTCTCTCTCTGAGTGGATCCTTGGTTTTTTGTCTTGATCTGAGCATCCTCTTTGAAATATTGTGAAATGTCTTGAAATGTTGTCCGTAAGACAAGAAAATCGCATATAGTGTTAAAAATAGCGTTTTGGCATCCTTTAGGTTAAAAGTTCTGTGTAAATTTAATGTGCTAAAAGAATATGTACCATGCACCTCTTAAAAATACCTTTTTCTCTATCAGTCAGCCCATCAGAGCAGACATCCTTTTTGTTCATGGTCTTTTGGGAGCAGCATTTAAAACCTGGCGACAGCAAGACATTGACCGCCATTTGGATAAAAAGGCTTCAGAAGGGGAAGAGGACTATAGTCAGTGCTGGCCAAAGGTAAAAAGACATTTTCACATGCAGCTGCTGTTTTCTCATTAATGAGAGCTGTCCAGAGGATCTAGAATTACACTGTCTTGCAGTTGTCTGTTTTGAATCAAATGACTTGTAGTCTGTTATACAAGTAGCACTTTCCAAGTTCCTGATACATTTTTGTTAGCCAGCTGAAATTTCGAACATTTTGAAATTTTGTTCTTGCAAAGGACATTTTTTTTGGTGGAATGTTATTGCTGAGAAAAAGATATATAAAATTACGTTTTAATTTAAGTGTCCTTTCTTACATAGGTATCTGAGTACCTCAATTTTTGCAGATTGCTACATATTGTTGATAAGTAATTACTGCTTCAAGCAACTCACATGGTATAACCACTGAAGTATCTCTGTAAAACTTAAATTTATCAGTCCTGTTGGTAATCTTAGTAATTCTTGTTTCAACCAGGAGAGGGAGCCAGGAATGCATGAGTTAGTTATCCATCTCCATCCTTTACCTACTTAGTGGCTGAGGAACAGGCTAGAGTTCGCCAGCATGTAATAAAAGAATAATAGTGTAGGTATGAGATGTATTTGGGGGTTAAATGAAGAGCAGAAATCTGATTTGATATTGTCCCCATAGCAACGTCTTTGCTCCATTGCTGGTAAATTGCTCACAAGGGTTTAAGTATTTCAATTATAAGCTCCTTTTGGTTTTGCTTTTCCTTAATTTAGACATGGCTGGCTTCAGACTGTCCTGCCCTTAGAATCATATCTGTGGAGTACGACACCCATTTGAGTGACTGGAAAGCAAAATGTCCTGTTGAGGCTCACAGGTAACAAATGTAGTGTCCACAGTTTGGAGCAGGGGCAGGAGGGAGACCTGTAAAGCTGATCCTTGGGATCACCTAGTGTGAAACAGTGAATTTATTTCTTCCTGTTCCATTTGAAAACAAAGTTTGGAAAAACATTAGGTATAGTCATGGTATGCTTGAGCTTTTCAGCCTCCTGGATAACTACTCGTGGCAACTTGTTAAGTTCTTACAGTCTGTTCTGCTTCATGTTTAGGGGAGACACTAAATTATGCTATTAGTTGATGTAAATATAACATCAATTTTATATCTTAAGGGGAATATTTCTTAAACCTAAAATGACCCAATAATGCTTCAAAAACAGCAAAAAAAATCACTGTATTATGCCTTTACACTCATGATAAAATGAAGCATATAATTTTATTCAAGAAGTGTTATTCCCTGGAAAGAGATTCTTATAAGTCTTTGATAGATAAAATACAGCAACTGTATCTGGTTTGGTCAGATAGTGCAATTGCCCATGTCAGAGGAATTGTGTTTTTACTGACCATGACAAGGTAGGTCAGAGGATGATACTACAGCTAAACACGTTCATTCTAAGAAATAGAAGTACTTTGAGCCTTTAAAGATTATTTGGCTTGAATGGAGTTTAGGCTTCATAATTGAGTTCAGTGGTCTTTAAATCAGATCCTAATCCAAGTCCTTCAAACACTTATTCAGATACTTAAGCATGTAACTAGTTCTGTAGATTCAACTTCTGTACTTCAGTGAAGGCATGTGCATGACTGCTCACAGGTTAAGAATCTGAAAATTGATTAAGTTTTGTGTAGGGGAGAAAAAAATTCAGCATGTGTATAATAGACTGGGAACTTGATACTTGTTCATTCCCTCCTCCATATGGATATACAAAGGATCAATGCAATTACTGCATTAAAGAAAGCATGTAAGCAGGTTAAAAATAAGGAAGATATGGCTGTTAACATGCTTATTTGAAATTAGGCAGAAAAATGACACTAAAAAACATGTAGGTGGTTATCTCTACAAGGTCCAAAGAAGACTGGACCTTGTAGAGGGACCTTGTACCTTGTTTCACATCCAAAGAAGGGCAATGAAGTTGGTGAAGGGTCTGGCGCACTAGTCTTATGAGGAGCGGCTGAGGGAACTGGGGTTGTCCAGTCTGAAGAAGAGGAGGCTGAGGGGAGACCTTCTTGCTCTCTACAACTACCTGAAAGGAGGTTGTAGCGAGGTGGGTGTTGGTCTCACCTCCCAAGTAACAAGCAATAGGATGAGAAGAAATGGCCTCAAGCTGCGCCAGGGGAGGTTTAGATTGGATATTAGGAAAAATTTCTTTATTGGCAGGTTTGTCAAGCACTGGAACAGGCTGCCCAGGGATGTGGTTGAGTCACCATCCCTGGAGGAAATTTAAAGACCTGTAGATGTGGTGCCTGGGGACATGGTTTAGTGGTGGGCTTGGCAGTGTTAGGTTTACGGTTGGACTTCATGTTCTTAAGGGTCTTTTCCAACCTAAACAAGCCTGTGATTCTAAGAGAACTCTTTTTCTGTGTCCGTTTGGATTAAGTATAATGGGAGAAAAATGGAAAAAGAAATAAACCTAGATTTCTTTATTTTATGATAATGTCTTTTTCATTGCAAAATGGAAAATTACATTACCTGCTATTTATGGTCACCCAAGCATAGTATTTGATTATTTTATAATTTGATATGGTTAATAAAAAATGAAAGATATTGCAGATATTTTTAACTAGCAGGAACAAAGATGTGGCAGTAGAATCACAACCTTATGATTGCTCTAAGTGTACAGGCTCATTCACTCAAAAGCAAATTTTTATGTCTCAGCTATCCTAAAGCCTATTGTTCAGCTGAAGAGACATTTGAGTATCCTTTTCATATGTGTTATAAAAGCAATTTCTAGTGAGAATGCTGAGAAGCAATGAAGTGAATTACTTTGCACAGTGGTTGCCCAAATACCCTGACCTTTTCATTATCCAAGGGTTTTCTATGTTTGATTCTTGTTACACTGCAAAGAGTAACGATGTTGCACTTTCCAGCTTGGACTGGGAATTGGCATTGGTTTTGTTTTGCTTGTATCATAGGTTCATTTTCAAATTATCCTTTCTAGAGCTCAGTCTCTTCATTTATACAAGTGGAGATTATTGAGCTTTTATACTATTCCAGTACAAAGCATTTGGAGATTATTGTCTGGAAAGTATAGCAGACATTGTCTGTGATTTTATTAATATATCGGTTGATCATGCACTTAGTTATTAAATTCCTGCACCTTGCTCCGGATTTTGAGCATTTTTAGCAAAGTACATTTTTGCCAGACATTAGGTATATTCTTGTTTCAGGGGATAAAGTTCATTATGCATTGATGATGCTTTCATAAAATCAAAACATAATTTTGTTACAATGTGTGAATGAAACTGAAATTCCATAAAAAGATTTGTTGAACTAAAGCCAAAGGAAATGAGTGGTGAGTGAAATTTAAATAAAACTTTCTAGCAAGATCCAGAAGCTGAATTTAGCTCAATTCTTGTTGTCCTTGTGAAGCCAACCTTACAAAAGTTTTTGGCATTTTTCAGTGTAGCAACAATAATTAAGTAGTTAATGTTTTATGTACCTAATTCACTTTCATAAGCATGCAGCACTGTTTTAACATTGCCTTTTATCCTACCATGCCTCACAAGTGCTTGCCTTTGTTTTTTCTTTGCAGGAAGTCTATTGCTTACAGGAGCAATGAGCTTCTTGACAAGCTCAGAGCTGCTGGGATTGGAGACAGACCTCTGGTGTGGGTGTCACATAGCATGGGTGGTAAGCACATTGCCCATTTGATATATTTGTTTGCTCTTATATTTCAGAATAAGCTGTTAGCCAATTTCAGTCTGAAATTCAATTATTCAGAATAGTTTATCTAAAAAATGTGCAAAGAGCTAAAAATGGAAAATAGATTTCTACTTTCTTAATGCATTATATTCAACAGCATATACATTTGAAAGGATTTTTATTGCTGTTTGTTTTTACTGTGTTGATTTAAAAATGCAAAATCAATGAGTTGAAGTTCATGCAAATGGGAATCCAGAGGCAAAATTTTCTCCATGATCCAGGCATACAGTAAATGTCATTAGCAACACTTAAAGCAAACCAATATTGGATTTGGACGATTCATGGACATTTTATTGTATTGCCTCCTCAGGTTCGTTTGATTTTTTTCAGCTTAATGTTACATGTTTGACAAAGCAAGGACTAATCCACTGAGGCAAGAATATGGTTAGTTGTTTCATGAATAATATAGCATGATCATTATTTTCACAGTGGTTTAAATCCCTGCATTAATTCAGTTTCTGTTGCCAGGTCTTCTAGTCAAAAAGATGCTGGTGGATGCTTCCAAGAATCCAGAAATGGATAAAATTGTAAACAACACCAGAGGAATCATATTTTATAGTGTACCTCACCATGGTTCCCAGCTGGCTGAATATTCTATAAATGCCAGATATCTTCTCTTTCCATCTGTGGAGGTTAAAGAACTCAGCAAGGGTACGCTCACTTTGCTACCATTTAACAGCGGGGATCTATGCTAATCTGTTCATGATGCTTTTTCTTTCAATTGGGCTGTCAGAAAAAGCTGGATAAAATCAACAAATCCCCTCTTAATGTTTTGGGTTATGTGTTGAATTACTTAGAGTAATTCAGAGTAACTCTCATTTGATTGCAGAGGTGAGGGGGAACAAGGGAGTCGGAACAAGTTTATAGAAGAGTAGTTCGGGCCATTTAGCAATGTAGTAACTCAACATGTGCTGGATTTTAGACTCTTATCTTCTAAACAAATTCATGCTATGCAGAAATAAACAGTTGTTGCATATGATAGCACGAAAAAGGGATTACAAACAAAACGCTATGCTGTTTACTGGAGTATTAATTTCTCCAAAACATCTTTCTAGGAATGCAGTCTGGCCAGAAAATGCTATAAGCTTATGTTCAAGATAACACTGCAAGAATTATGTTCCTCTTTCTCAGATTCTCCTGCCCTTAAAAAGCTGAATGATGACTTCCTGTCTTTTGCCAAAGATAAGAAATTTTCAGTGCTGAGTTTTGCAGAAACCTTACCAACACACATAGGCAGCATGATAAAACTGCATGTTGTACCTCTGGAATCAGCAAGTAAGTCAAATAGCCATTTAATCTATTTAATTTTGCCTACATTCATGTAAGCATTGATAATGAGGAAGGGATTATAAATGCTGTGGTAGGAAGACCTATTAAAATATATCTGTTATGTTGTGGGGTTTTTTGTTTAAACTTTATTCTGAGTTCAAACTGCAGTCTCCCTGCTGAGAAGATCAGAGGCAGCTACATTTGTATCTTAGAATAGCAATTGTTTAGTTTGGTTTTTCTAAATGTGAGTAACACTTGTTACTGAAAAAAGCAGGGTTGACCCTGGTCTAATGTTACATTGTTGTAGTCCTTTCCTTTGTAATTATGAGTAACTGTTGTTGATCCTTGTATAGGTAAGCTAAACAGTGTTTCCGAAGCTCCCACAAATTCCACCTATTTCCTCCTTTGAAAAATAAGAAAGAAAATTAGTAAACTGCTAATGGAAGGAAAAAGCTGTTTTTCAGTGTTAAGAATCCTTTATCTTCCATATCTCAGCTACTCAAGCAATAGAGTACACCTCCTGAAGAGTCCCCTCCATCTTTTTGCCTTTTGTAGGAGAAGGGAAATCCAGACAGTTCTCTTTCTTGCATTGTTTATGGGTGTTCAACTTGGAGAATTAAGTCAGGTATTTTCAGGTTTTCACTGAGCAAAACTTTCTGCCCTGCCCAAGGTACCCATAAGGCCTTAAACAGAAACCATTGCTGTGTTGGATTTTAGATGAGGCTTTCCACCAGCTAAATCTACTAGGTTAAATGCAAAGTTAGTTGCTCTGAAAAAGGCAGACTATACATCCCTGTTATCCCTGTTTTCCTGAGTCAATACTTAGCAGTATTTCTTCAGTAGATCATCTCAAGAAGCAATTGTTTGCCAAAATGTTACTGATGTAATTTTATTGGCAAGGACTGAAAAGCTGGGCATTCTTTTTTTTTTTTTTTTATTTAACAAAATAAAATGAAAAAGAGGACTGAATAACAAGGTGCACAAATAAGCACTGTGCACTTATAATTTTATAGCATATTTCTCCTCTCCTAGAGATGACACAGTGCAGCATGTGAGCTCTTGAAAGCCTTTAGAGGGTGTCTGATGGTTCAGCGGTATGCCACTCGTTTTGTTCAAAACCCAAGCAGTACACTCACTGTTTCTTACACGCGTGCTTGGGCACATGGAAGCAAACTTCACACTGCTCTAGTGTAAGTTTGCATGGTTAAAGATACGGAGTTCCAAGCAAAAGGGAGGATTTCTCAGGAGACTGAGTGAATAGATAATAGACTGGAATGTGGCAGTCTCAGCATCCTAACTGGAAAGTTCACTACTAGTGATAGCTGTTGGGAAAGAATAAATGCCTTAGTGTGCCCCAAAATCAGTAGCTGAGCACTGAACACTTGTATTCTACAGTTAAGCAATGTATATTTTTCATTTCCCCAGAAATATGTATAGTTATTTGTGGCATATATTCTAGTCCCATTTTTAATCTCCACATCAAAGTATTTTATAAGGAATATGGGCAATTAGTGGTGATCGGAATCTGGATACCCTGGATTAAACCCTATCCCTGTTCATGTCAGTGCTTAAACTTCAGTCAGAACTTAGCTGTCAGTCAGGTGCTGGTAAGGGAAGGTTTGATTTTTCAAAGTTGTCTGTATGGACAAATGTACATTTGTGTATTCCCAGTAAAGACAGTAGAACTCTGACCTAATGGTATACCAGGTATACCAATGTGGGCTTTGTGGCAATGTATAGCTCTGTCTGAGTGCTTTTAGCACATTGAAAAGTAACAAGGACAAAAGGGATAAACTGAAGATAGAAGTTGCTTTTGAGAGAGAAATTGCTAATGCAAGATGTGCTTTTCAGTCTAGGTGATCTTACAAACTTTGGTTGTTTTTCTTTTTTCTTCTTTTTTTTTTTTTCCCCTCTCCCAGAGTTAGGAATCGGAGACCTTATTCCAGTGGATGTTAATCATCTAAATGTTTGTAAGCCAAAGAAGAAGGATGCTTTCCTGTACCAACGTACACTGAAGTTCATTCAGGATGTTTTAGCCCAAGAACTTGGAGACTGAGTTTTTGCTACCCTTGGCTGCTTATTTCCTCCATTTGGTGTAACACAGTAAGTTCTTCTCCTAACATTTGTTAGGGGATCTGCAGAACTGCAAAGATGCTATGTCAATCGTATCTGCTGCTAAAACAGTTTTCAGTACACCTCCAACTTAAACACCTCTCCAACTTATTTATAAAATATATTCAGAACAAATACAAACCAAAATCCTACAAACTTGGCAAAAAGAAAATGTGTGTTGGCTTAGAGTGACCGCGATCTGTCGACAAAATGTGTGTAAATTCTCCAGCAATTTGGCTGGGAGGGGATAGGGATTCAGTGGAAGAGAAGTTTCACTTAGTCTACAGATATCCTTCTGGAGCAACACAACTAGACTGTGGAGAGGGCCCAGGATTTTTAAGTTTTTTTCTTTTTTTAGCAAAAAAAAAAAACAAAACCCACAACTTGCTCTTGGAGGTAGGTGGTCTCCTTAAGGTAAATATACATCTGGGACTGAAGCCTTACAGAGAGGGTCATAAAAAATTGACTCAGGTGGTTATTTGTTGTGTCAAAGTGGAGGAGCACGTGGCTGTCTCAAAGCTTTGGTTTACTGTCCCTGTTGAGTAGTCTGACTGGAACCTGAAGAAATTTGTCCAAGTGAATGAAGGTAGCCTTTCAGTCTAGTGGCCCAGTTACAGGGGTCTTCGTAATTTGCCTTTTCATTTAGTAGACCATTCAGACTTGTGAGCAAATATGGCATGTGTTTTCTGTTTGTATAAATGAAAAGAAAACAAAAGAATTGTTCACCTTCTTGTAGATCTCTCTCTTAATCTTAGCAAATTCTGATATTGCTTTCTTTAGAACAGTGTGTATATGGTCCAACTCAGGGCAGTTCTGTGCTTTCTCATATGGCAGATATAGAACAGAGGCTTAGCTTTTTTGCTTTACTCCTGGGACATACTGAGAAGACGGTACATTCAAATCCCTGGCTCATGTTATTTATTTAGAAACTCTTTCTTCAGCTGATTTTAAGAAGAGCATTGAAAATGCTCAAGCCAAGTAAGACAAATGTAGGCCCTGACAAAAAAGCTGATGCTTAGAGTTTGGTGCTCAGGTAGAGAAAAAGTAAAGCAGGAGAAACTTCAGGTGATCGTAAGGTCCCCCTGGAAATACAGAAAATCCCAGATGTTTGGGTTTCTTCAAGCCCAAGTGTATTTATTGGTGTAAAAACAGAGGAAAGCAGCAGTGTTGTCTTACTTGAGTTTATGTTTACATTAAGGACACCTTAACAGTACTGGTGAGAAATAAGTATTTTTAGAAAAAAAATAATGGCAGTGTTCAACCACTTTTTTAAAGACCTCAATAGTTTACAATGTAGTTAAATGCAGACTAGTCTAATTGTGATCTCTTTCCTTCCTTTCTTTCCACCCCCAACCATCTCTGAAAACAAACATAGGCTATGATTAGGCGATACTGCCCTAGCTGACCATTTGTTAAATAAGGCTTGTATTGATGACAGGCTTAATACGGCTCTTAGCATCACTTATATGAGATGGATTTAGTATCACTGGCCTTAAAATTATGGCTCTGAAAGCTGCCAAAGAGGTGGGATGGGCTTTGCAGTTCTGCATGGGCTTGGTGCAGGCACCAGTGGCCGCTGCAGTCCTGCCAGGTCCTGAGGCCACTGCAGCTGTTCCCACCTGAAAGCACTCCAGCTCGGGAGGATGCGACGTCTGAAAATGCACTTCTGGAAATTGAGTCTTGACCTGCTGGAGTTGCAAAGTAAAATTCACAAGAACAGTAGGGAGAAAGTACAGCACTGCACTGGAGCAAAAAGAGCATTTTCTCCCCCTAACCAAGATGTAGATGAGAACACTGCATGGCAGTATTTCAGATAGAAAATGTAACAGAACTGTCGTAACTTCTAAAGAGGTTTATCCTTTTTACACTGTGGTTTAAACTTCAGAGTATAAATATATTAGAACACTTTGTATTCACAAAGTAGAGGGTATGTGGAATTCATTGTGAATAGACAAGACTGCTAATAACGGAATGTGTGTTAGCGTGACAAATCTTGTATTGATTTTTGGCTTACAGGGATTCAGATCAATTACATTACACATTAATCTCAGTAAATGCATCTCTTTTGTTACTGTAACCACAACTCTAGAGGCAACTTTCTCCTTTTTGTAACTCTATGTATATATGTGTAACTTTTAAAACTAATATTTGGGGAAAGGTGTTGTTGGGTTTGGGGTTTTTTTTTAATATAGTGGTGAAATGTGTTTCTAAAACTGTACTAGATATGCCACAAAATGTATTAAAGGTGAATGATCTGCCAAATGAATGCTCTGGATCACGTTCACTTTTGTTAAAGACCTGAAGTACTTTTTATTCATTGTCTCATGCTGGAAGAATGTAGTGTCTTCTGTAAGAGGTATAGTGCTGGGGAGCACAGCTGGTCATCAGTTTTCCCAAAGTGAACGGTTTTTCTGTTGTGCTTCTAGATTTTGCAAAAGTGCCTCCTCCACCACATACAGACATTGGTCTGTTGCGTAGCATTCGTGCCCGTTTCCCGATAGAAATGCGTGCTTTCGTGCTCCCCTGGTGTCTTGTTAACTCAGAATAGTGCCTTTACGTAAATTCTTGGGTCTCAAACTATGCCTTTAATCCCATCTAGCTGGGAGCCCAGCTGCAGATGTGGCTAGCAGGTATGTGCAAATTGTCTGAGAAGATGGTATTTCACCTGCATTATGGCATCCAAGACTAAAATAGTAAGACGGGAAGGGAAAGCTAATAGGAGCTTGTCAGTCCTCTTGCACTTGTTGTCCAGCACTCTTGTACAACTGTATTTGTATTTCTAGTAGCAACAGTCATCAAGTTTTTAATTGCTGGGATTACAGTAGTGCAAACTGGCTTTCACTGTGATTTGTGCCAGGCAGAGCAGCTCGCTAGGAAGGAGAAATTTTCTGGTGATAATGTCAATTCTGGACAAAAAGGAAAGCAAAAATGTTGTGTGTCAGATGGAAATTCTAAAGAGTATTTTGGGTCTGGTTTTCTTTTTTTGTTTGTTTCAGCGCTCACCCGCCTAAAAAAGCTAAATCGGGCAGTTGCTGTACCAAGGAGAACCACTTACCGACCTCAAACATGAATGCAGCTGAACAACCAGGATGCCTGTAGCAACTTGAAGTTGCTGTACTACAGGGTCCTGGGTAAGCTCGCATGGAGTTAGTCTCTTGCCAAAGCCTCTCACATTAAATTAGCACAGGGATGCTTACATACTTGCATCTGGTAAATCATTCATGCCTGGCTTCGCAGCCGGTGTCAACGATTTTAAGATTTCCAAGTGCTGAGTGAAAAACATCATGGGATAGCCACTCCCTACCAGCCATTATACGGCCCTCAAGACTGATCGCTATCCCTGAGAATGTTGGTTTCCATTGATAACATCCTAGTGAGAGTGGGCAGCGGAGCTGAGGACAGAGCTGTGCTGTGGGTTTCCTAGTTGAGGACACCAGCTGAGGAGGGTTCAGGTTACGTAGCCTCTTTTTACATTGTGGTGGGGCCCGGCTTAATCCTGAAAGAGAAGGAAAGAATCACCATCTCCTGCAGTCAGGGTTTTCTGTAGTGCTTTCCCAAACGCAGAGCAAGTCTGGCCCTGCTTATCTTCTCCTGAGCATTAAAATGAGAACCCAGGTCGCAAGCACTTGCCTCTGAAATAAACACTTGGCTGAGGTGCTGGGCACCAGTGAGGAAGGCAAGATACCGAGACCGGAGATTCATCATTCTTTGCTGTAACCTTTTCAGCTGGACTGTCTGTTCCTTCCCCTTGATTTGCTGCGATTGAACAGTGTATGCTGTCACTGATAGTATAAACCAGCTAGCTGCAGGGAGTCGTATGTTAGTGGGCAGCTTGCCACGTACATAACGCTAAAGGCTACATACTTCTCTTATTCAAGGAGAGTAATAAAGCAGATTTTATTTGACTTGTATAAATCCACTTTAATTGGCTTTCCTGCTAACACTTTCATTAACATGTAAATTAGCTGTCCTAGAGCTGTTAATTATCTTTGCAGAAAATGTTGGATATGGTCATATAACGCACTCTTTCTTTTTTACTGCTCTGAATGTTTTATACTGAAATGTGCCCATAAATATTCACTGGGATTTTTTTAAGAGGATGATGAAGAGTCTAAGGCTGTGTGGCATCTTGTAGGGAAACAACTACCTTGCTTCAGGATTACTCACCAGCCTGCCACCATGTTAAACCGACACATAAGAAGCTTGGCACTGGGTTTTATTGGTTTGGCCTTTGAAGATTTTGGGGATCTTTTTTTAAAGTGTCTGGCAAATGAGGGAGCAGAACAGGATGGCAGGTGCTCAGACAAAGGCAGCATCCTCTTTTACACTGTCTTATGTTCAAAATTTGGTACTGGCAGTGAAACAGGTAGGGATTACAAGCAAGAATGTGGCTGAATTCAGAGTTACCAAGAAGCTGAGAACAAGCCCATTAATTTTCCTGGGGGGGGAAAAAAAAAAACTCTGAGCTTTTTCTAATATACTTTTTCTGCAAGAATCAGCTGAAAACAAGAGGGTTTTTTCAGCTTCACCAACTGCTTAAAAATGTTCTCCTTACTTTAATAATAAAAGATCTTGATGCTTCTCTTAACAAGTTACCACAAGTTGCAAACTGTTTATCATTTCTAATTGCCTGCTTTGAACAAATGGCATCTATGGTGCACAGTTTTACTGCACAGGCAAGGTGAACGCCTGCGCAGCTGGAGCAGGTAACAGGCGCGTTTAGCACTGTGGATGATCCTTGCCAAAATCTTAAGCTTCTGAGAAGCACGACTGCTGGTTTGCTCATCAGCGAGAGGTGACTTCATTATGAAGAGCAAGGCGGCTTTGAGCTGAGCAGCAATACTTGATGAGCCAGCCCACCAGGGTAAGTGACTTTACAGGGTCAGCTGCAACACTTGTCCTATGGGCTCTGGTGGAATGCTGGACAAGTGTGAGGGAGAAGCAAAGCAGGCACACAGGAGTACTCGCCTGGAGTTTCTGCAGTGGTTAACCAGGGAGTATTTCCCCTACCTAGGCTGTCACTTTCTGAACCATCAAACACGATCGTCCTTTAAACCTTTTGTTTGCAAGAACCTGCACAGAACAGATCTTTGCCAGTTGCTTCCCAGTTAGTCCTACTCTGTGCATTGTACCCGCCGCCTAGGTATGCTCCCTGTATGGCCATGTAGCGCACCCGAGAACAGCTTTATTCACAGCAGTGTGCGTGCTGCTTAAATTTATCCTCCGTCTTAGCTGCAGTTGCCCATGCCTAGTTCCATTTCTTAGCCTTCCCAGCTCATGATCAGTGATCATACTGCTTCTCAGGGCTGCTTGGCCCCCGGTGCAGCACAGCTTTACTGTGGCAGCTGCAGAGGTGAATGGGAAGCATGCGGCAGCTCCTTTGCTGGTAAAAAACAGATGGCATAGCTGGTGATCAGCAGAAATGCACAGCAAGAGCAGTAGCTCTACACACTTCTACCCCCGATCAGTTTGGTGTCCAAGCTGAACTTTATTGTGAGTGGGCAAACTTGTTATTAGGCCATAAGCGGCTGTGCCTCTGCAGGAGGGTTCTGCCATCCCCAGTTGTGTGCCTGTGGCTTAGCTTTGGGATGTAACAGCCCGTGTTGCGCATGCATAACGTTGGGTTTCATGACCAGCTCTCCCCTCATCTGCACTGTGGAAATAAAAAAACTGACATGGCATTTTTCTTACAAAGAGGCAGAATGGGAAGAGGGACACGACTACTGAATTACTAAACTGCCTTTAGCATAAGACATTAATATGTTAATGACCTATGTCGTCAGCTGGTCTCAACTATTCACCATAGTTCCATGGTACTTGCACAGATCATACAGAAGCGAACTATAGCATTTCTTCACAAAGGAATGCCATTGTCCACATACTATTTAATAGTGAAGTATGATGTTTGGTCTTGGCTTGCTGTGAGTGAAAACCAGGGTGAGTTTTGGAACCGGCAGAAAAGCAGCTAGGGATGTCTCCGATCTCACTGAAGGGCAGAGCAATGTTTTGAGAGGCCACCCCATCCTTCTGGAATAGCTGAGGCATGTTATAACAGTGCCGCGAACAGCATAGCATGTAGGAGAGGTCTGGTGTCATATGGGGTTCACTTGCCTAGTCTGGAGTAAGAATGGGTGTTTCTTGCTGGTGCGGGGGCACCACCTCCTCGTGGTTCTGCTTCACAGCCTCAAGGCACACACCTTTCGTTTTACTTTCAAGACAGGAATGAGTTTAACAAGGTAAGTACCAGGGCCTGCCAACACTGCAGCTCCTTAAGATCTACAAGAAGATACTGTCTAAGCTTTGTTTCCACAGTAGAAATGCAGTAGCAGAACAATACCAGCCTTGCTGCTGTAGTTATACTGGTATGTATTCCCCTTCTGGATGTTTGTTTGTTCCAGAACAACTGTAGCAGTCTAACTATTCAAGATAAGGGTTCTTTATTTCAAGTGACAGAGATTGATTAATGTATAAATTTCACAGGAAAATGTTTTTCTTAACATCTTTTTCCATACAACATTACGTGTTCTTGTGCATGATTTGTACCTGAAATGAAATAAAACATCTTAAGATGGATTAATAGAAAGAAATAACTTATAACAAAGAATGTTTCAAACAAGCTGTAGATAATGTTAGGCTGTATATACTCTATACACTTCCCTCCAGGGGCAGTATCTTTTTCATGTTTAAAGGTAATGAAATGTAGCACGGACAGATGATCTATTTTCTTAAATAAAAATCTTTTGTGCAAAAGATTAAATTTTATCTTGCATCATAACTGATTCCTGTAGGAACATTAAGAGGACAACGTTTTACAATTCTAAATCAGTATTTGTCTTCATCAAGGTATTTTTGTTTTGTTCTAAGACAAGCAGTTTGTTGAACCCTTCTGACAGCACACTACTGTCTTCGTCATCGCTAAATGTAACCCAGTGACTGAAATCTTTCAAGATGGGGAGTTTTGAATTTTCTGGAGTGTGTGCTGGAGGAGTAGCTGATGCCACCTGTATGGGAAGTGGGCAGGAAGAATCCGTGGCCAGGTCCAAAAGATTGGCATTCTCTGGAAGGGAGCTGGTACCTGAGAGCCGTGGATGCTGGCTTTCTGGTACAGGAGGGCCCTGGAGGTTAGCCATCAATTCTGCAGCGTTTGGTGCCAACAGTGTAGCTGTGGCACTTCCTGGGCTGGCAGAGGCTGTAGGAGCTGAGAGAGCAGCCCGTGCAGGGACAGGGGAGGTCTGAGTCTGAGGGCAGAACCCCGGATTGTTGTTGTTGGAGTTGAACATTAACCCACTAAAAAGTGGGTTGTCACTGCTCTGGAGAACGTGCAGATGAAGAGCTGCAGGAGCCGACTTCTTTCTTCGCGGTGGCACCTTTGGGGCAAAGGAAGCATTCTGCGGAGGCAGTGTGATGGCCTCAGCCATGCTTGGTGTGGGGGGCTGCCCTTCACTGCTCCCCCTGCTCTCCTGAGGCTTCCCAGCTTGTGGCGTCCTGGGTTTAGGGACTGGAGTAATCTTGGTCGGACTAAGAATAGCTCTGGCTTCTAGACAGGGCTCTGGCAACCCAAAAGGAGACCGCACTGTCTGTTGGTCAAATTGCTCTTCTGTAGACATAGGCTGAGGGGGAAAAGGAACAAGAAATTTGAGAACAAAAATGGTACCTTAAACTGAGTCACTTCTAGTGCAAGTCTTAGTGATGGCGTTACGGAGAAAAACTGACAGAAACTGGGTGGGTGGGGGGGGAATAAACCAAGGTAGTACAAAGCGGAGGCTTGACAGCACAGGCTTACACCGTGCCTGCCTGGTTTTGTTCTTCTGCATCATGCCTTGGACCAGTGGTTGTTTACAGAGTGCTATTCGAGGACAAGGATCCTACAGCACATTCATTCCCTGTATGAGAAATACATCTCTTTCTGACCATCTCTCTCTCATGTTAGGATTTTGCTCCAGGCCAAATTATCACATCTCTCTGCTGACTGATATTATTTAAGAGAGAATGCGTCGGGAGGGCTGAATTAGTGGGGCCAATAGCACAGGCCTTTGGGTATGTAAAATACATATGGTTGAAGGACCATTAGCTTAAGCTAACCCAAGAAATGCATTAATGGCTCTGTCATGTCTCACTGATGCTGGGACCGGAAGCTAAAAGTAAGCTCTCAAAGTACAGTCTAGCATATATATATGCAACATTTGAAAATATATAAATAACTGGAACGCAGCTCAGTCCAAGAGGGGAAGGGCTGCTTCAGGTTTCTCACACTTAGTGTGACTGAATGGAAGCATTTTAATTCTCTATTACTCTCCCATAGTATTAAAAGATAATATACAGGCTTTTTAATGCAGTCAAAATATTTAGTCACTATTTTGTGATGGCCATATCCCCTGCCACTTCTGTCTATCTGCTGCTGTTAAGTTGCCTACATTTGACTGCATACTTTTTTAACGATAGAGGTGGATTGGGTAGAGGTTTTCAAGTACACAACTCCCATCTGGACTCACTCAGATGGAGGAAGGAGTGGAAGTCTGAAGCAGAGCCAAGCTGAAATAGATATATTCCTGCAGGAGATTTCATGTAACTAACACCAAAATCGCAGTCCCCCTCAGCACCTTTCAGGAGTGCCCTGGGAATGGCAACAACATAATATAAACAGACCATTCCTTGTTACTGAATGTTTAAGGGAAGGGCACACACTGTGTGGTCTGGTTTTTCTCTTTTGTGAATCTGCTAAGTAGAGATGGCACAAAGTCCGTGATAGAGAAGGGGTGAATGCCTTTACAAAGGAAGGTAAGGCAGGAGTCCTAACAACTCAGAACAGAGCTTCCTAGCAGAGGTTCTGTCAAAGGAAAAATATAAAAGGTTGTATTTGTCTCTCTCCTACTTAAATTGCTTTCACCATTAAATACTCATTTTAGCGGCTCTAGCAGTGAAGAACTATTATCTCCATGTAGAGACCTGACAACAAGACAAATTAAAACCCCAACACCTACAGGTTTATATTTTTAAGAACCTGAACTCTCAAGCAGAATGCAGAATCCAATGTGAAAGGCCAAATCCCAATATAAGGTCTGTGAGAAAAGTTAGACGTTTCCAAACAAGACACAGCTCAGCACACTGATCAAGAAGCTGCCACAAATCAATACAGAGCCAACCACTCATGATGTGGTCAAAAGTAAACATTGTGATAAAGAAAGGATGAGTCTTAAATCATGACAAGGTTTAGATGAGCCAGAAGACAAGTAATAGAATTGAAGAGAATGGACTGACAAATAGAAAAGCTGAACATGGCTGAGTAAGGAACTCAAGGCTCTTTCTCCTTTCTGGTCTCCTAGTACAGTTTTATGCCTCGGTGACTACAATACACAGAATCATTTTACTGCCTGCTGGCTAAGTACTTTAAATGACAGGACTTCCTACAAATTGTGTAACAGCCCACCCCTCTTGCCATCGTTCACATTGTGTGATGGAGGCTGGATGCATTTTGCTGCAACTATCTTACTTGTTCCGCCTTGGCTCCAGTCCTTTGCAGAGGTACTGGCTTCTTCGTAGCTGGAACTTTGGGTGGCGGGCGATGAGGCACAAGAACTGGTCCTGCCTGTGACCCTTGCAATGGTGCTGATTTTGTGATGCTGGGAAGAGGCTCGGGTTTGGTATTCATTTGGTTTCTAGTTGTAGTGGGCTTTAGTGCATCTTCCTCTAGTCCTAAAAAGCAAAAACAATTAGCATCTTGGCTTGATCAGAATGTAGCTTGAAGATAATTTCTTTCACAATCATGTTTCCCAAAATGTGCATGGCTAAAGGCAACGTGCTCAGGCCGGGAAGGTTGGTTTTAGAAATAAACACAGACCTTTGCAATCCTGTCACATTGGTAAGAGGCAGTTAGGGAAAAGCTCCCCTGTCTGAAATAATTTCGTGCCAAAACAGCAGTGCTGTGCCACCACTTGGCCAAGTGGATGAATTGACTGGCTGGGAGTTCAGGAGTATTGGACTCAAGCCCTGAGTCTCCTTTTGCCCTGGTTTCCTTGTCTGGGTAATCAAGATAATGATATTGAGCGCATCTGGCACTTTGGGAAGAAATATAAATGCCAACTGGTGGTACAGCACAAGGGACTGGAAGTGATGCTGACCGGACTAGTTTCCTTACCAACACTGAAATTCATGTGAATTTCAAAATTAGCAGAGAGTAAAGCTGATTTAAAACCAAATGTACAGCACATTCTAAGGAACAAACATCAAGATGCCTTTATGGTATTTCTAATTAAATTGGAATATTCCTAACTGCATTTACTCTATTTACAAGTGAAAAGGGATGTTTTTCTCCTAAACTGAGAGCCTTGCAAACTCAGGTAGCTATCTCAGAATCACGCTGCATTCTTTCTCATCCATATAGCATCAGCAGAAAAACTACTTGCAACCCTGGGAGGTATATTCACATGGCCTAAGTTTCAATACCTAAGCTAGTTTCCTGCTCTAACCTGCTCTTGCAAGAACCTCTCTTCTCCAGGGATTACATAGAGACCCTACACACAGAGTAGCCTTTCAGCTTAGCTATTCAAGCTGAAGCGGTGCAAGCTTTTACCTAGGTTACAACCATACTTACTGTCCAAATGTGAACAGGATCCAGGTTATTTCTCCCATAGCTGTATTTGCTCTCTAGTCCTGCTTGGAATAGTGAGCATTTGCTAAATAGAGCAGCAAATATCCTTTATGCAACTCTGAGCTAACACAGGCACCATCCGTTTAGGAAGATCCCATCTTTACCTTTCAATTTTTCAGAATAAATCTGGCCATAAATAACCCAAGGCGCTCCTAGTAACAGCTTCTACAACAAAATATACAACTTAAGTAATCTTGAAAAAAAGGTTAGTATTATCAAAACTGACAGAGAACACTAAGTACAGTCTTTCAAGAATGTGTATGTCAGTGTTCAGGTGAGCTTCTGAATAGAAATACGTGCAATTGGGCTATGATGGGAAGGATGAATACACCTACAGTTTTCTTTAAATAAAGATCTTTGTAAGTCAGTTAGAAAGCTGTGCTCACGTCCTTTAGCTTCCATAAGACATCTAATAGCTTCTTCTGCTTCCTCAGCTGTGGTGGTTTTGATCTGCTTGACGTTGTAAGGTTTACTTATTCCAGTCCGGACTTTAGGCTTTAAAAAAAAATATGAAATGAGTCATCTTGAGAAAACTGGTTTTTCTTGTACACTGGTAATCTTACAGCTAAGCTCACACACCTGTAAAGTTCTGGTTTTGCCAGTGGCTATTCAGCAATCTAGAAATACTATGGAAGTGGTGGGGAGTTTTCCACAGATATTACATCTTTGTTACCAGCTGACAGACAGGCTGACGGCTTACTGCCACAGCTAGACCCTTAGCACTTCTCTTGTTCAATACATTAGGGTTCTCATCCAACAAAAGAGGAGTCAGGAGGTGTTTTCACATTCTGTTCTTGATCTAGTCAGAGGGCTAGCAGCCTTGCTGGCAACGGTCAAGACTTTTCTTGTATGCTGGGCACTAGCATGGCCCATCAAAAAGAGGTGAGAAAAGAATTAAAGCACATTTTCATGGTGTTGAAAATTCAAGCTAGCATCTGTCAGAAAGCAGCATATGGAATAAACTAACAGTGCCCTGGTCTTGCACCATTCTCTCTCTTTCCCTCTTCGGCCTTTCTCATCCCTGAAAATTTAATAACATTTTTCTGGTGCCTAGCAGGCCCTACAGCCTAGTATTATATTACAAGAAGTTCATCTGTGCATTTCCAGCTCAGGCACGTGATGGACTTCCTTCCTTGTACGACAGGTGCATCATGTACATGATGCTCAATGTCTGTGTGGGTGGGGGAGACGAGGACAACGCTAAGCGGCCATGCTGAGCAGAAGGACTCACGGGCTGCTGAGGGGCTCCGGGCAGCAGTTTTGCCATTGCCAGGATGGAGCAGGTGGAGTGGCTTCCTGGAGAGAGGGAACCATCTGAGGGGGACTTTTTGCCTGATGTTCCCACTGAAAGAGGAATAAAAATGGATTTTTACATTCAAGAGCTGGTACAACATTTCATCTGCAATTGAGCAAAAGCAATGCGCTTTGAAATTGTCTGTGATAAATAAGAGAGATGCTGTCACCCTCCCTGCTCCTCCAGGGACAGACATATTAGGCAAGACCTTGAGTCCCTCTGCCTGAGTGCCAAGAGCAAGACACTTTGATCTAGGAGGAGTGATGGGCCGAACTGTTACTGGTCTAATCTAAGGTGAAAAAAATCTCAACACAGAATAAAATGCTGAAATCTTACACCATTTCAGGAAGCAGTTTCCTGTTAGTCTTGCTTTCATTTAATCAATTCAATAACCTCAGCTGAGCATTAACATTGCATTCCAGGCACAGAAATACAGATACCAGTGTTGTCACTCCTGTGCAACAGACTCAGAAATGAATGGGAATAACCCCAAAGAACTCATCTTCCAGCAGTGAGTCTGACAGAACCTTTGATTTAAGGCTGGAAAATATACAGAGAAGACAGACTTTTGGACTGCAAGAAAAATATGATGTATAGCATGCATCATACAGAAGGCAAAGATGATTATGCTGATCTAGCAATCAACATTCATCCAGAAGTAGCCATAAAAACAGGAGCGGCATAGAGCTGATGGCATCTCAGCTAGGTAGAGCTCTGGTAAAGAGCATCACTTCTCTGTGCCTCACTGAAAATCATAAGCCACTTTGCATTTCTTTCATAAATACAAAACCAGCAAGAATTGCTTGCAAAGCAGGAAAGGACAAAAACTGTCCAGAACAGGTATTTTGTCAAAGCTTTTTAAAAGGAAGATTACAATTAAGCCAGAAAAAAAAACCAAACTGTAAGAAAACAGTCGGTGTCTTTGGAAGTCAGCAGGCATAAGTACTGATATTTATTTTTATTGCTACAAAGTGGCTGGTCAACTCGCTAACCTGAGTGATTAGTATGAAATGTATGAGCCATTCCATCCTCACTAAAGGCATTTTTTGTGGAGCGTCTGCCATCCTAAAGACAAACTTCTCCTGTTGCTAACTGTTTTCACCCATTGTCAGGCTGAAACAGACTGGGAAGCAAGTACAACTACCTTGACAGCCTGACATTTCAGAACAGGTATTACTTTCTTTGCCACCCAGAAATGGCAGGCAAAACTGTTCAGCTGGGACCGACACAACATTAAAGAAAGCTGAACTCACCAGGAGGGGGAGGCCTCTGCGGCGGCTGAAGTGGCCGAGGCCTGGTAGGAATGGACAGAGACCTGCTTGGAGGCCGGCGGTGGCGTTCCCCACTCACTTCCAGCTCTTGCTTCAAATCAGCCAGGTCTGTATCATCTAGGGAAATTTTAGAAAGGATCTGTATTAGACATCCACTGGGTGAAATGCACTAAATCTGGGCGGTCAGGAGAGAGGTGATCATGAATGGCAAGCCTCAATCAGATACCTCAGCAACACAACATGGCTCCCTTCATATTGTTTTGCTCTCCCCAAATGTCTCCCTTCTCTCACTCCAGGAAACATCTACCCTATTGTCAAATGCTTCTTTCTCTCCTTTTCCAGCATTTGTCAACTGTTTGTCCCAACAAAGACTGCCTCCATCTGATTTCAGGGTTACTAGTCATCTTGTCAGATTCTGAGCTTTTCACAGCCCAACTTGGCAGCAACCTGCTCTCACTCAAACTGGGTCACGGCAGCCACGAGGAGGCTAGTCATGGTCAAGCCCTTCTCTTCCTTCCTGAACACAGGAATTCCCTCTGAGGATTAAACAACTCTCCTTGGTCAGAAAAGTTATGTTTTATGCCAGAGAAAAATCTGTCTGAATGGCTCACTCATCACATCTCTGCTTTCCAGCAATGTCTCTTAACAGGTACACCTGCCTCAATCTGATAGCGCTTGGCTGCACCTTACATGTCTAAGCTATTACACAGTCTTTCATCCTGTCTAAGCCTCTCTGACAGCTGGAGAGGCAAGGAGTAGGAATTGCTTTAGTCTCCCAGTCTGCTGAAGTGAGAGCTTTCACTTCAGTTCTCTCACCTCTCTTCCCAGCCCATCCTTGCAGCTCTGTTCTTTAGGGCTCCAAAATCCACTGGGTTTAGTTTTGTCCCTGCAGTTTGGAGAGGATGGGGAAGAAATTGTGGTAGCAGCAGTCTCTCATACTTCAGGCATTTTTATGCAAGTTCCTGTTTTTCAGAAAGCTGTGCTCTGCAGGGAATACTGAGCTGCCTCACAGTTTCCTACACCCACTCAGCAGCGGATGGCAGCCACAGAGTCAGAGCCTGTGATCTACACAACCTGCCCCCCACCTTCTCTCTGCATTTTCAGTACTTCTAAGCTACTGATACAGGCTCATCAGCAGGATCCAAGGAGTCATGCAGACACCAAAATGCATGGCTTGAAATTCTGGAAGTAACACTGAACACAAGACAAAAACCAGCCACCACCACTCTATCCCTTCCCCTAAAAGGCTGCTGGGTTTAGGCAACAGCTCCCAGGGACATCAGTTTCGTGAAGCTATGCCCTTCTCTGACCTCAGAAACACACATACACACTGTTCTGCCTGTCACTGGTTTCCATCTGTGTCTAACACTGGCTACACAATCATCATGCCTTTGATTAGGAGTTACGTGGGCAGAATTGGAGGCTTATGGAGGCATCTGAAATTGCAGAGACTTTCAAGATGGATTGAATATATCGTATTCTGAGTTGTGTGAGATCATGACCCCACCTTGACCTCCTTCAAACTATATTTTATAATCTCCCTTTACTTTGTGATATTTTTTGTGGAGAAGAGTTAGTGTGGGTGAAAAGAATCACTGCAATTCTCTGTAGCTTAATGAATCATCACACAGTAAGCCAGAGGTGTTTGGAGGGCAAGGCATCCTATAATACAAAGTGATTGGCTTCACAGTATTTAATAACGACAGATTACTCCTTGGCTCAGGGCTAGGTTTCTGGGTCTGGCCACACTGCACCCAGCCCTATGACTCAAGGTGGGCAAGAAAGCTGTATATCACTCTGATTGTTTGGAAAATCTGTCTGTGTAAACTTACGAATTTCATTTAATCTTTTTGAACTCAACTTCTAACTCAACCTTTGAAGTTATTAAATTTTTCACTTTTATGTCAGAAGACAAAGCACTTCTGAGAGAGTGCAGAGACACAGCTACTGAATCGCTTGCTTTCATCATGAGGTGTTTAATATGTGACCCAGCCTGTCAATGGTTGGTCACTGAAGCGTGTCCTAATCACATCCCAATATAAGACCACCACTGGCTCGGCTATTTCTTGCTGCAGTTTTTATCTGTATTCTGTTGACAGCTTTACCTTCTCTTTACCGAGTCATTTCACAATAATGAGCAAACAAGCCAGATGACCAGGAAAAAAGGTAACACATTTATGAAGCACTAGAAGTATTAATATAGCTGTTGTGTGAACCTTGACTTCTTCAGAAATTAATAAAATAGTATTTAGGAACAAAGGAGAAACTTTAGGCTTCTTTGAAGTAAGTCATTTGACCACAACCACCTCCTGGACTGTCCAGCCGACACCTGACTGCACTGCCACAGCTATCGCTCAAAGGACAGGCCAAGCCCATCACTGAATCAACAGGATTCCTTTGGTTTGATTTTGCTCTGGTCCTCACCACTAAGAAAATAATGGACAATTTTTTGTTGTATGGTCTGGTGCCAAACACCATCAAATGGATAAAAAGACTTAACTTCTCTAATTTCTGTAAAAGCAAACTAGCATTTTTCAGCCCTCCTGCCTTGTCCTGGCGTAGAGAGGAGGAGGATCTAAGCTTTATTATTTGTATTGCTGTTATGCCTGAGGGCCTCAGTTACAGTCACTAACTCAAGGGGTGGTCGAGCACTGTATGAACATGTACCAAAAAGATGATCCTTATCTTTAGAGGACCTACAATGAAAATACAAATGAACAGGGAAATAGAGACAAAAGGAAAAAAAAACAACAAACCTTCAGGTCTTACTTTAAGGAATGAAGATTATTTACCTTTACACAGCCGTGGGTTTCGTCCAGATTTGTTTGAACGACCTACGGATGCAGAATGTCCACAGCCATCAGGCATATCTTCTGCTGTGTCTGCTACCAGGTGTTGACACAAAGCATCATCTAAATAATCATCTTCATCCTCCACTATATCACCTGAATTAAAATATTAGATAACAAAGACTTAGTGAGCAAATGCATTCTCTGTCTCTCTCTACTACCAATCAATTAATTTAATACATGTGTTGGGCAAGCTTCTTGTGTAAGCCATGTGTTTCATTACAGTCTGTTGCTATACAGAACTGTACCATACATTGGATTTGCTAACATATGTTATAACACTAAATTGATAGGCTAATCTACGCAACAGTTTTCTTCCCAGGCACAGGGCCAGGTCATGGCTTTAGTTACAATCCTCTTTTTAAGAAGCATGCCTTCATTACAAATTAAGATACCACTAACACTCATACTGTACCTTCTCAGTGCAACCAAAGTCAGTGAAGCGATTTCTCACAACTTAGCTTAGAAACCTGCTACTCACCTTCTGACTCATAGTCCAAACTTGAAAAGTCAAAATTTTCTTCCAGAAGACAGGAGTTTGCTGTGGGGGACATGGGGACAATGCTGTCCCGTTTTCGAGCAATTTCCTCCTGAAGGCCCTTTAGCCAGTCCTTGGTCTTGGGCCGGATCTTCACTGTTCTGCCTCTGACCTAACGCAAAGAAAGAATTGTTTCCCCTTTGCCGAGCAACATCACAAAATGAGAACACCTGAACGCCTGATTCTTATGAGAATAAGCAAGTGCTCCCAGTCTATTATATAACTGCTTCAGAAACTGATATAACTAAAGCTTCATTTCAGAAGCTAAATGAAAAGGAAGTACTCTTCCTATCCCCATAACCAAGTTTTCAGACTGTAACAATATTCTTGAAAGAAAATTAGCTTCTCAGCTCAAAAGCACTGCTGCTGCATTTAGGAAATACTTGAGAAATAGGTGAAACATCAAATATCGTCAAAATGATACTGTGATAGTAATAATGGTGTGGGAGGGTTCCATTTTTGAGTCAGTAGCTTTAAAACACACAAGAATTTGCTACCTGATGCCATCTGTAAGGAGACTTTCTGCTCAGAAAATCCCAGATATGATGGCTGATGTATATGGATAGTATATTATTACACAGATTAAGACCACAGCTGCTTATATGTGTTGTCCCATGACTTTTGGGGTGAGATGTGTCCAAGGAAGCAGCTTCGGCAGCAAAATTACTTTGCAAGTTCCTGAATCGGGTTCCCAGCACCTTCACACATTTTGCACATACACATACAATTGTGTTTGGGTCTGTGCTATAAATGACATCAATTAAATGAGCCAAATTAATAGATAAAACTTCTTTCAAATATGAAAGAAGAATGAGGGTTAAATCCGTTACTTCAATGTTAGGTTTATAGTGCAGCCCCACAAACAGTTTTGTCAGCATAAATTAAGGGGTTGATGAATTGTAGAGTGTGTGTGTGGGAACGACGAGCAGGGGATGGGAAGGTAAACACCTACTGCTAACACTGAGTTTGCCATGGAGGCCAATGAATCATGTTGTTCCGGCTTGGTAGAAGGAGTTTGTTTGATACACTTAAGAGAAACAAGAGGTCTCCAAAACCACAATCATGAGGATGCTTTGACATCCTCCTGGCATCTCAGGAGAACTACTTCAAATGCCGGAACAATGACAAAGTCCATGTATTCTGTAGAGGCCAGATACTAAACACTGCTTAGGAGCTCCAAGAAAAGTTACCTCCTGCCCTCCTGAAACTGAAATACTGCATTAAAAGCCTCAGCAGCTGTGAAAGCTAAGGACTGTGCGAGCACTAGGCTTCTTTAAAATAATGCTACTTGATTTAGCTAGAAACTCAACCACCTCATTCTAAGCAACCACTTTTGAGAAATTTGTTCTGAAATTATTATAGGTTTGGGAGAGTCTTACTTTGACACCATCTATATCCATAACATGAAGAGCTGACTTGCTGTCTGCAAATGTCACCAGCATTTGACCTCCACTGATCCTAGTAAAAAAAAGCAGAGGAGAGAAAACAGTGCATTTTACTTCACCATTGAATGAAAAGCCTTAAAGTATGATAGTTTTGTACAGCTAGGTATTGGGCTTTAGTTGCATTTTCCTCACAACTGTATTTTTGGGGGAGGAGCAAGTGATCTATGAATGCCAGTTGGGCTCTTCTTCCCTGCCACCCTCCCTTGTGTGATCCCAGCACCCTGCCCTTTACTGGGTTGCTCCTGCAGCAGCAGTACAAACATCTCAGCAGCTGTTGACAGGATACCTAGTCTGATATCCACACTCCCTCTGTACTAATAACTTCCATGGCTCTGCATATCCCTCACCTCAGAGGACATGTGATGTTCCCAAAGACTAGTGCATCATCAAGCTCTAAGACAATTAAGAAACCAAAACAAAACCAAACCACCAAAGCATGTTCTTTTCTTGCTCCTTTTCTTCACAAGCAAAGTAGTGCTGCTGTTCCTGCAGGGCTGCTTTTGAACCCTCAACTTATATTTGGTACTTCATAAAACCACACAACCATACAACCAGGTCATCAGTTTTCTCCATTAAGAAATGGGTCAAATACAACATGAACAAGTTTCTGGTCTTGTTTCCCAGGTCAACTGTCAGGTCTTTTGCTTGTATTTCTTAAAACAGAAGTCTCATAGCTATGCTGGAGCCCTCTACAGAACCAACCAGAATGAAATTAAACTGCTCTGTCAGACGGTATCACACTCCCCTCTCAAACTGCATGAAGCTATGCTATTAAAAAACAAGCCGAATAACCCCCAAAATAAAGAAGAGCCAGCCAGGAAATCCTAGTAAGTGTGAAAGAGTGCTGGAAGAGAGCAGACCTCCTTGGAGGATGTGAAGCAGGGCCCCAAGGACCTGCCAGCAGAAGCAACGCATGGAAATCAGGCCCAAATATAAAGGTGATGATTCACATCAAAGCCTCTGCTTTACAGCACTGTACTGAATAGAACTCTCCTCCACTTCAGCTAAGACAGCTGTTAGACAAGAGGTAGAAGATATTCAAAATACTTGTATTCAATTTCTAATGAAGAATTCAACATGCAGTAAAGGTATTCAGCATACTACTTTCTAATACAAAGTTAACTCTGTCAGGACAAAAAGGGAATTTCTAGTCTGTGTTTTTTAATAGATGACACGCCATTTCAGATTCCAAACTTACCTGACCAGAACAACAGTGCCATAATCCTCAAAGATTTGCATAAGCTCTGTACGCAAGTCCTCAGGAAATTCGTTTTTCTCTTCAGGCGTTGGCGATAGCAGATTTACCACTACTGTGGCATCCAGTGGTCCCTGGAAAGATGACACTTCCTGGAAAACACTCTCACGGGCAGCTTGATTAACTTCCTGAACTTCCACTTCTACAATAGCTAACACTGGCCTACATGAAACAAAGGAGAAACGCTTATTTAAAATTAAGATCAACATCACCCAATAGGAAATGCTTATATAAAATTAAAATCAATGTCAAGCAGTAGGACAGGTAAGAACTTAGTTGTGTGAAGGACAAACGGTGTCTTGTTTAAATTCTATACATCTCTGATGATTTTTAACTCCACAATGCCAAATCTCATTGCAAATACTTAATTAAGCCTGCTATACCTTAGAAAGAAGTGATTATTATGTATGTTCTACACAGAAAGAGAAGTGGAACAAATTACTTAAGGTCTTGCTGCAAAAAAGCACTGTGGCTAGTAATATAACCCAGAAGTTCAGAGTCTGGCAGGTTGTTTCATTTTTCCTGCAGTGGAAGTTCATGCCTTGAACACTGCTAATTATATTTACCAGCCCTGCACTAGCTGAACGTAACAGTGAGGACACACCATAAAGGAATTCAAATAACAATTGTGTGTAGCACTTCTGTCAAACCTGCAGTCTAAAAATACCAGGATACTTCACTCATTATCAAAGAGCTGTCTCCCAAAACATCTATAGATTGGGAAGGCAATATATTATTTTCTGTTTGACTAACAGAGGCCACATAAAGATGTCTTCTTCCAAAAACTAAGGACAAGGTACTCCAAGTATATAATGTGGTTACGTAGCAAATGTGTCAATACACTGCAAAGTTGCTTCTTCAGCCATTTCTTAAAAATGACCTCTCTGTGTGTTAAGTCTAAATCAAATTGAGAAAGCTGTCTGAAAGACTAAAGCTTGTCTCATCTTAGTGGATGCTATCCACATTCTCAGATTTCCACCTGCACATACACACAAAGCAGTAACTGGGATGACTACTCTTCTAACTATGTCAAAATTGCTCCCTCCTACTTGCAATAGAGCAGGCTCTGGAATACACATTACCAGAACATATGAAAGCAACAGCAGAGCTAGAAAGTAATAGCAAAGGGGGGAAAAAATGTATAGGAAGTGTTAACTATTTCTATAAGCACAGTGAATCGTAATGCGTTTCCAATATGTCACAAAGATATAGCTAAGCCCTTTTTCCAGCACAAACCCTGGGAAAGCAAACCTGCTGACTGTAATTAAAAAGCAGGTTTTTGCAGTCAGGTTTGCTGAAATAGAAAACCAATGTACAACAGCCATGTTTCACAGACTGCATCCTCAGGGTCCTATATAATGAGTGCAGCAGTTCCACTGTGCTTTGTGGAACACAGCAATGTCAAAGCCTTGACACAGAGAAACTGATTGCAAGAGGCATATTCTTCCATTGCTGGAGGAATACAGAACAGTCCTCGCAGCAAGAGCACCACGAGAAGTACAGAGCCAGCTACTGTGGGTCACTGAGCGCTGCTATGAGGAACAATATTGTAGCATTTCCACAGGGCATGCAAGGGGTGAGACAAAGATTATTCTGAATGCAAGGGAGCTTTCAGGGTGTATTTATTACATAATTTGTTTCAGAGAAGTGAAGCAGTGACAAGTTTAACCAAGAAAGGTCATTCATATCCCTAAAGAGAAGTTAGTGATACGGACCAACCAGAGGCACTGGTCTTTGTTTTTTCCTCCTCCCATGTCCATTTCTAAGGGAAGCCCAGAAGCCCAACACTTCACTACTCCAAAGAGGTCACATGTGGCCCTATGTTCATGGCTTACACCTCTTCAGGCCACACAGTCCCAACCTCCTCCTTTCCCACAGGAAGCAGAGTGGGAGTCCAACAAAGCAGCTTGGTTTTGGTATCAGAGTTTTCCAAAACCAAGCAACAGAAAGCCCTCAGTTTTCTATAATTATCCAACCCTTGCTGAGATCACAGTGCAGCAGAAATCAATACAGGACCATAGATACTTGCCACCCTGGTATAAAACCCACTATGAGGGGGGAAAAAACCCCAAACAAATACTGAACACAGGATAAGGGTGTAATTCCTGTTACAGTCAGACTCGGCCCCTCACTCTGAAGGTGTAATTCAGTATGACACATTCTAACCTAGCAACCCTTTCTCTGATTATTCGCTTAGGACTTTACCTGTGGTCAGACGCTTGAAGCTCTGCTCTCCCATAGTACATCAAGGCTCCAGGGGTCCAGGTGTGCCTGACTTTAGTTTCAGCATTCAGATCACTGTCTAGAAGATCGATCTCTCCAGCTACGAAGCACAAAACATGATTTAAAACTTACTCAAAGCTAGTTTTACTAACAGTTAATAGTTATTTTACTAGGATGCACTTCACAGACCCTAGCAGTGGGAGGTGGGGTTTTTTTGTTCTTGTATGTACCAATCAAAGACGAGCTTGTATCCTGAAAGATTTACAAATGAGGGACTAGGAAATAAACAACACAAAGGACAGGGAGTGCAACAGAGACAGCTGATCACTAGAATAAGACACCTGCAAAATGCCACCCAATCAATTACCTGTACAATCTGGGTTGACAGAGTCATTAGTATTTTTCCTCCTGCCCCACTATTGAGCATAGAAACAGACACTGTACTTGCAAAATACACTGCAAACCTGAATAATAAACAGGAATTGGAGAAATAATACACAAGAGAGGGGAGAAAGCAAACCCATGCAAAACCAACCTCCAAATACTTCTTTTGCAATGCATTAAGGTGACAGTAAGTACTCCATACACTATGCTAGAGTGAGGTATTATATTGCTGTTGGTAACAGGAAGTTTTTGGTAACTGTTTGTGCTAATGGATAACTGTATCTCTTCTGTGGAGCTTAAAATGAGTTAATATGGAATATGGCATTTTGCCTAATCACTCGCACTGGGGCTACACTTTCTTCTCAGAAGGCAAATAGACCCCTAGCCTATAGCAGCAAAAAGAAGCAAGGCAAAAGAATTAGAGCCAAGAGGCAGAAAAGCCTTGCCACCAGCAGTAAAGAGGAGGAACTCTGGCAGAAAACTAATTAGAAAAGCTTTGCAGGGCTGGGAAAGTGGGTGAACAGACAAGGGGTCAGTTATATACCCACGTGAGCTAGCTGTGGGAGGCCTACGAGCTCTAAAGAAAGGAACCTACCTCCGCTCTTGCAGACCACCAACATGGGAATTTTATGTGGACTAATGATTCTGTTGAAAAGCAACAGAACAATTTCTAGATTGCTACAGCTGGATTGTTTTCAGTTCCTCAGTGAGCTCCCAGCACCTTTTCAACCTGTAGCACGAAGCCTTTGTTAACACGCTCAAGAAGAAAGGGCTTTCTACTTCTGCAAGTTATTCTGGTGAAGCCAAAAGAACATCTGCTTGAGTAAAGCCACTGCAATTTGACTAAGCCTATGGGTCACATTGAAAGACAGTTCTCAGCCCAGAGCTCATGAACTCCCTTCCTTGCCATTCCCTACATTAAATCCCCTTATGTGGGTTCTGGACGAAATCTAAACTTTCAGAGAAAGAAGGAGGAAAGATCCTACGCACCTGTTTTTTCAAAAGGCAGTTTCTTTCTCCACCAAAGCACTCTGTCAGTCCAAGCTGGGGTTCTGCACTTATCACTTGTATCATAAGCCTCTGAGCCAACATCATATTTATATGTTGGTCCAAAATTAATAGTCCCTTCGTGGAAGTCTTTAAAAATCTATGAAAAGAAATACCATCTTCCTGATTAAGTTACAGCTGAGGTAAGTGCCATTACGATCTATCAACTTCCTTGCAAACAAACAACATCCTGATTTTTAAACAAATAACTACATTTATGTACTACAAACAAGGGACTCAAAATGCAACTTTTTCACTCTCTCAAGGAATTAGACCAAGCCAACATGCAAGCATTCAAGAAAATGAGACACACTGCCTTACCTTTCCACTGGATTTTTGCTGTTGTAGTTGATCAAATTCCAAAAGTGTCTTCCAATCTTGACGCTTGAGAAAGTAAAAGACTTCCTCATATGTTAGATCAATGCGATAGTTAAAATCACCACACCAGAAGACATAGTCATGTGAGAACACAGTCCGCCCCTAGTTTAGAGGTACAGAACACTGTTAACGTTAAATTACATTTATGAAAGCACCTTTTAAATGCACTGAAGTGTACAACTCAGTCTTTCTGAATTACTAAATACTGGATCTACTGTCACATTCTCTTTGTTAAAATCCATCTTGTGCTAAAATGGATTGGTTCCTTCACTGCCTTTTGCATCCTGCTGAGATGAATTCTGTAAACAAGAGTGTCAGACTCTGACCCCTATTTCCTGAAGGTATGACTAAGCTGGGACACCAACTATATATTCACAATTTGGCTATCATGAATATTAAAAATATACGTTCAAATCCCTAATACTTTTCACATACATATATTTACATATTCTAAATATAACACACAATGTGCTTCTTGGTACCAAGGCACATTCAGCAACAAAGGTCCTGAGTAAGAACAAGCTCCAAATTTGATCTTAAGTGCATGTCACTGTTTTGTAAATGTATTGAAATAAAATGTCAGTGAAAATTTACTCCAATTCTAGATTTAACATCCTATCCTCTAACCAGTCTTTTTTCTTTTTTTCCCAGTTAAGCTATAAACCTCTAAACCCAAAGATTCTTAAAGGAAATGTTCCAGAGCTGTGGCTGTCACAGCACTAGAGGGCACTCTTTATATGCATTATACACACAGGGTACATTTAGCTATTGTAAATGTAAAGGACATAAAATAGTTAATGAGGTATTAGAAGGAAAAACTACCATAAGCACAACTTTATGGCCATTTGGAACAGATATTCTATGCAGGAAGTTCAGCCTGTCAGTATTAGTTCTTACATAAAACAACTGATTGATATGCTGCATGTGCCATGCCTCTAAACCTTGCAAACAACAGGGAGTTAAAATTTTATGCTTTGCAACCTAAATGCCATTTTTTGCTGGCTAACCAGAATACACAAACTGGTCCATTCCCTCCTGGTTTAGGACCACTCCAGAGAGGTCTGAGAAAGCAAGCATTGTGGAAATTAAAGCAACCAATATTAAGGGAAGCAAACCAGCACTGCTACAATCCCATGGGTTACCTACTGGCCTGAGGAGACAAGTGTGAAATAAAACACAAGGGTGATTGATTTGACACGATTTAGGGGAAAAGTTATTCATACAGACCAATAGTGCCTACTTGCCACACTCTGAGGAAAGCCAGCGGTTACTCGACAGTACACATTCATGAAGACAAAACGAAGGGAACAAAGTACTCTATCAGTGACCAAGAACTGATATATTGTACCCAAGCAGGAGCAGCTAAAGCACTGATGTACTGAGTGACTGAGGTGGTCTTTTAGGAACCCTTACTAACTAGTGCCAGCAAGAGCTATCAATATCATACTCTCCAGCACTAACACCAGTCACCTAGATCTTACCCATGAGGCCTTACAGATTTGTCAGTTAATTTGCAGCGTCCTGAAAGATCGACTTCAAAACTGTTCAAAGGCGAGGACTCTTCACAAGCACTCCAGCAACTATATTTTTTGAAAGGCACAGAACTTTTTTAAAGCAAGCATTATACTGGGTGATGTCCAGTCTCCTGTGAAACATGCTTCCTTTTTTTTTTTTAATGTTTTCTTTACCATTTTCTTTTATATGCTCATTCTCCATGGCACTGGGATGACTTCTTTGATGACCTGTCATCAAAGACAGCCTGAGAGCAGCTGTAAAGATACAGCCTTTATCTCCAGTGTTTTTAGCATACATACACCTACACTTACCATTGGGAAGCTGAGCTTCTGTGTGATTTCTTTATAGTCTTCATTCCTCTCTTTCACCTGAGTCTGCCCAGCAGTTAAGTGACTGCATATAAAGCAAAAACTGGTACTATAGAACTGAAAACGAATGCTCACTGCCCCTTTATTTCCAGCTTTTCCTCCCATTCCTGTCTTCACAGTGTCTATTGCTACATCCCTGTATTTAAAAAAAAAAAAAAAAAAAAAAAAAAAAAGAGAGAGAGAGGAGAGTAAATGGCTGTGGGGACAAACATTCAATTAACTTTGGCAGCAACATAAAGGAAAAGACAGTTTACAATGCCATGTCTTCTCCCCTCTAGGAAGCTTGCTGCTTTGAGGCACATCTTTTAGTTTCTTCATGATGTTAATGTACTTATGTTTCAAATTAAGTATAATACAATAGTATAGAAATAAAACTATTTTAAAGTCTTTTCCTCCTCTTCTTGTCCCTTCCAAACAGGCCAGCAAGTCAGCAAGTCATTATTTCTGAAATACTGGGAATTTTTACAGAATATACTCTTCAAGTTTACATCTTCCATGATCTTTAAGAGAGTGACAATAACTAAATTTACTATTAAGTTTCCTTTTACTTTTGAACATATGGTAATCTGTTTTTCAGACAGTTAACAATTTCTTTAGTGTTACTATGTGCTGACACCCAACTTCGCAGTTGGTGTGGTTTTTTCAATCAATTAAAGAGCAACAGATCATGACCCATAATTTGTTAAATCAGATGCAATAAAATCAGTGATTATTAGATACAACTATTTATCCCTAAACTCCTAAAAATGAGGTCTGTACTGATGACAAATTGCTTAGGTCCTCCATGTTGTTAATTACATAGTATTTCAATGTCCTGATTAGCATACACTTTACTATAGAAAGATGACTCGCTTGGCAAAGCAGACCACCTGCTCACAGGATAATTTCTCCCAAATAGCCAGTCTACTCTGAGAATTAAGCATGCCTGTCTGATCAGATAAGTAAATGATGAGATCACTGTTGTAACCAATCCCAGCACCGTGCATGTCCTCCCCAGTGAGAAAATTTTACTTTCCAGACAGAAGTCAAGCAGATCTGGACTAGAATATTACTGGCTTTAAGCAAGGGAAAGGGGGAAAACCACTAAGTCTTATCTGAGTTATTGTCAAGCATTTATGATCTCAATGACGCAAGATGTTACAGGCTCTCTTTTTCCCCTCCTCTTCATTTTCCTCTCTCTCCTGTGCCCCCCCATCTTTTCTATACTTTTTCCCCTTTTTCCTCTCTTTTCCCAACTGCAGAAAACCTCCAGAAAAGACACCCTCGGGGAGGCAAAGGGGACCATCAATGTTTTCTATGAAAAGGTGGGTTTCAAGTGCTCCAAAAGATGCACATGTTCAGTCTTTTTCACCCTAAGGAGTTCTCCCTTCCTGCTGCCTGCCTACCCAACTGCTGACTGATATTTATCTGACTTGCATTCATGGCAAAGGTTATGTTGAGATAACCCACTGTGCATTCAAGTGCTGGTATTTCATCAATCCTTTCCCTGCTGTATAATCTTCAGCTATTCTCTCATTTTATTTCTCTATTCTCGAACTTCTGTCCTAATCTCTTCAATCTCTGTATGCACAGAAGCCTTTTTTTGCACTTCTGATCATTTTTGTTTTCCTTTTCTAGATATGGGAAAAACTACACAAGCATACAGGTTAGGTTTGATTATGTTCACATAGCACAAAGCACCACATTAGCATTAAATGATGAAACTCGGTCACTAAAATCAAACTTTTCCCTTTTTCTCTCGAGTTTCAAAGGGCTACATCCAATTCCTAACAGTTTGACAGCTGCAAGAGAGCCACTGTGCTGTTCTGCTTCAGATCTCCATTTAAACCATGCATTTCTTGTTGGATTACTCTAATTTCTTGTAAGACAGGTGAAAAGTCAAAAACTGACAGAAACTATTCTTTTCTAGATTACTTCATACCACCAAAAATATGTAATTCTTTAAAATCATGTTGAAGAAAGGTTACTGGGAAGGCAGCAATGCAAAACCATCAGGGTTACCTGGATTGCATTACTCTGCCTAGCCCAGAGAACTTGATGTTGCACAAGCTCTGCACTCATCTTCTCAGTAGATCAGGCCAGAGGGAAGAAGGACGCAGCTTTTGATATTTTAATTACAAAATGCAGTGTCCAACCAGTGCCCCTAACATGGATTAGGGGGCACCGTCTGGATCACTCTAGACTTTAAGGACAGAGTGATCCCCAAAGATAATTTGGATTAATTACTCATTCCATACCTATTCACAGTTAGCTGCATAATTCTTGCTCATGGCAAAGGCATTTTAATGCAGAAATCCCTGTGGCTTGGTACTCTTATCTTTCCTCTTTAATAAAAGTAAGAATCTTCTAGGAACAAAAGGAGTTTGACCAGTCTCCAGGGACATCAGTGCTAGTAAGCTGAGGATACACAGCTCTGCACCCTCCTAACTAGGCACATAGTTCTGGTTCTTGCGACATCTAGGAGAGACAATCACTTAACGGTCCCTTATAGCTCCCAATTCTATAAAATGTCAGGGGGCAAAATTAGCTCTCTTTCCCCCCTCCCTTTCCACCTGCTCCACCATTCTTTTCAGACCTGGAACCAGCCCTGTTTCCATATGGAAACACTAAGGAGAGGGTTAGATTTAAAACCTGCCCTTTGGGCAGAGGCAGGCACTTGCCTTTATTTGGTGCTCCAAAGGCTCTCAGCCTTACTAGCTCAGGTCACTCCTTTTCCAGAAAGACAGCACCCAAACAAGGTGCTACACCCTTACTGCTCACCTGGAGCATGCCTGGCTTCTCAGCTGAACTAGAGGAAGGTATTGGGGCTTCTTGACCAGGAGGATGGACTCCAGACTACTGCTGCCTGGAAACACATCTCTCCCACACTGAGCAGAGAACGGAATCCAGGTTTGCACAATTCCCACCAAGCTGAAAAATCACTCCCACACTCTCTGGCCACACTCCAACAGCAGATGTTACTGAAGACACAGGTTGGGGTATTTTTCAATTTTGGTTTTGGTTTGGTTTTTTTTACCTGATGAAGGGGACATGATAGGGTCGTACAAATATGAAAAGACAAACACCAACAAGCTGCGCTGAAGTCAGCTGAATGTAGCGATGAGTCCTGGAAATAGCTTTTTGAAGCTGCTCTCCCCACATTTTTCTATTCGTTGTACTGGAACAAACAAAAAATCATTTAATGGAATCAAAAAACCCCACATACAGTCAATAAAATGAGCAGATTAACCATACCTTAGGTTTAAAGACATCCACTAAGCTGTACACATGCTGGCTCCAGAAATGGAAGTGCTGTAGGATGCATGGCAGAGACAGATCATACTTGTGAGCCAGCCCAGAGTTAGCAGGGTCAGTGAGCCCAGACACAGCTCAAAAATACAGTTATCCTGCTTCTGCTGGACGTGAGAGAGATTTTGTCTACTATGCTTAGAAAGACCCATGCTCACATGGCATTTGATATCCCCATCCACTGGAGGTAACTGTAAGCTGATTGTAGCAATCATAACCATAAAAACAAAAACCCATGTCAATCTCATGAAATGTAAGATTTCTTGTGCTCACAATCTTCTCTGACAGGGAGAGGACTGGCTATGCGCAGCTGTTGGCTGTTCTTAGCTGAAGGTTTGTGGGTGGGTGCATATACCTTCGCTTCTGCAGAACTAGTGTTTCCTCATCTCCAAAGTAAACCGATACACGCAGACAGACTGCCAGCCCAGAAGCCACGCTAAGCACTGCTGTAACTTGTCATTCCCAAAACAGACAACTAACTGGTCAGCCTGACGAATCAGCACGGGAAACGTTATGTTCAGGGTTCCATATCTACTCCTCCTTCAGATTCAAAAGGACCGGTATACATCACAGCCTACTGTACATGTTGATGAGCCAAGCTCAGGGTTTACCTTTAACTCCTTCCGTAGCCATAATTTTCACAAATACAATTAGCCACAGAGACATTTCAGTCAGTTTAGACTCCCCACATCAATGCCAATTATGTCTGTAGTCACTGAGCACATTTTTCCGACATCAGACAGGGGATTAAGGACAAGCGTTAAATCAGTGTCAACCACCAGAACCCTACTCCGACAATACAAAAGACTTAAGAGACTATGAAAACACAGTCTATTCTACTGTATAGAAGTTTACAGAGAAACAGCACTTTCAACACTGTCCCAGTGCCATGGGCTAATGGCAAATACATTTCCAGCTACGATTACAAGCACCAGACTTGGAAGGAAGTATTCAATGCACCTGATCATATAAAGCACAATTCTGGAGACTTTTGCTTGGCTGGTTCCTTTAGGGGAGAAAGTGCTCTTTTTTGTTTTTTTTTTTTGGTTTGAGGTTTGGTTTTTTTTATTATTTTGGGGTTATTTTTAACATACCTGGCATTCACAATATTCCCTGCGTTTAATTCAACCATCTCTTCAAATCCCACTGCAAATATGTCAGGAGGGCAGTTCTCATCATCTGTTTGCAAGAGGGAAAAGTCATACAAGAGTTACTATTTTGTTGTTTCTTCTAACGACTTGTTTTCTAATTTCTGTCAGAGATCATTCCTGTAGTTCTATCTTGTGTATTCCCTGCCAAGCTATACATATTCATAGCTCTTTTAAGATAATCTCACAAAACAACCCCTGCAGTTCCTCTGAAAATTTTTCCTGCTTTTCTCCCACCAGTTGGTCTCCATCTCTCTTGCAGGAAGCAGTTCAGAACAGAGCATTATACTGTAGCAATTTTAAGATGAGAAAATATTCAATGTTCTCTCTCCCTCACCCCACTCATCACTAAAGCCACAACATCTCCCTACCCACCATCTTTCATCCACTTATCATTTCACCCACCATACTTTTCCTTTTCTTTTTTTGACACTGATTGCTATGTAGCTGAACGTACTGTCCACACACCAGTATGTCCCTTCCCTCTCAATGCCTTTAGTAAATTTATCTACTCATTTAAGGAAGTCCTTGAAGTTACTTCTTATCTTCTTTCTTCCAAGTCTAACTTAAGGTTAGGTTAGGTCACTCTAGAGCACGGTGGCTCTCCCTTCCCTGGCCCAGGCCTGTAGATATTAACCTGGTAATACACCAAAGATCCAATGCTCTCATATAATAGTGTCAAGCATATCTGTTGACCCATGATGTCTGTCCGTCACCTAAAGGGATTTTTTTTTTAAAAAAAATGTCATGTGACCAAGGTAACCGTAACTTAATTCAACATGAAGACCTAAATAGTAGACAATCATAGGAACTTAAATCAGACCTGCCTCAGAAAACAAGAACTGAAAAACTAAAAAGAAAACTAAAATATGCAGCAACTTTACGTAGACACAAGGGTGAAAATAGCACGTGGCACCTAGCCTCCTTTACTGGCTTAACATGACAGGCACTGTCATATGTGTATTTCCCATTAATCATTTTGGGCATTTGTCTTTGAACACTTACCCATTGGTGTGGGCACTGCACTGACATTACCACAAACACAGACATTTGCATGGTCATACCCCAGCTCTGCCCCTTTACATAGCTCCCTTCCAGAAGCTGCGCAGACCTATCACATTATGGCTGCCTGTACCATTTAGTCCTGCTCCTCTGGTTCTCTCAGGGGAAGGCCTGGCAAGGCTAGCACATGACAGGCTCTCAAGAAATTTTGATATCGCAGACATAGTCATGTGCTAACACATCTAAACCGTTTCTGAAACAGACTGGACCAATCACCTACCCAAGCTGCTCAGGGTGAAGTTGTCTGCACCTAATCACATATCCATGCACTCTGTCGCTAAGGGTTCAAACAACTCTTGGGGCTTGTGTAAGTAGCCAAGGATTTGAGGAATGAATTCCTGAGCTTGGAGGTTAGGCACAGGAATATCCCTGTGATGCCTGCAGGAAGCTAAATGTTCCACTGTAACAATAAAAGCACAGGTTTTGCCATAGTTCTGCAACCACTCAATTTTTAAACAACAAAACATTCACTTTTCATTTTCCTTAATAAAATCTGTAAATCAATTACAATACCCGACCTTGTTCTGTAAATAAGAAATTCAGCAGCAAATTTAAGCAAGCCACAAGCACAAGAGCTTTCTATACTGCTAAAGAAAGGAAATTGCCTTCAACAAATGTAGTAACTCTTTTTGTCTGAAGGTTTTGATAGTAACATTTCCAGACAATCTCAGAGTCCACACTGTACAGGCAAGTTTAGCTCCAGATAAATATCAAGGAGACATTCTGAGGGCACCTAAGCATGTAGCTCCCACTCGCAATGAAGAACAAAGGACAGAGATATGGAAGAAGAAAAAAAAAAATGGGATGCAGCATAAGCGGATACACCCTACGATGGTGTGAAAGAGACCTCTCACCTGCTGAAGAAAGAATTCTCACCTGCTGAAGTTTCAAAGCAGAGTCACCTGGCACAGACTCACGAGCTGCTCTGACTGTCAGGAGCCCTTCACATGCACTGTTCCACTGCTAAGGGAAGGCAGCACAAGTCTACATGGGGCTGAATACACCCCTGAAAACTGACAGAAAATGCCCTCTAAGATGCACTGCCTTTGGAAAGAACAGCTGGTCAAATCTGTGTCCCAACTCACTGTCCCTAGAGATGCCAGCAAATACTGCTTACACATTTTGACTATGAAGTCTTACCCTGAAATTCAGAAACTCCAGAGAGCTTGGGAGAATCCAGCAGCCAGTCTGTCAGCTCGCTAGTACCAAGGATGTTACTTCGAAACTGCTTCCCTCCATTCACGTTCCAGGTCCCGGTGGCAACACGAACACGGTTGAAGCTTGTGAATTCAAACTGACGCTCTGACATGGCCTTCAAAATACTTGGAGTTACTGATGGAAGAGGAGAGACAGAAAGAGAGTGCGTAAAAGAAGAATGTGCTGTAAAAGGACAGAAAGCATACAGACAGCAACCATACAGTCACTGTGAAATAATGACATTACCCTAGCAGCAACAACACAAAAGCTAAGGAATAAGTCCATAGGCAATTACTACAAGATCAGCAATTTCTCTTCCAGAAACCAGATACCCTTTGAAAGCTTGTAAAGGGCTGGTCAATCAACTTCCAGCATATGTTTT
Source organism: Phalacrocorax aristotelis (assembly GCF_949628215.1). Classification (NCBI taxonomy): domain Eukaryota; kingdom Metazoa; phylum Chordata; class Aves; order Suliformes; family Phalacrocoracidae; genus Phalacrocorax; species Phalacrocorax aristotelis. The sequence continues at coordinate 68,002,201 of NC_134278.1, forward strand.
CCTGCATTTCTTCAAGTAATAAGCAAACAAATTCTTTTTCCTCCCTTAATCTTTCCAGTTTAGCCTCCAGCAATCAAGCATGTCACAAGTTATGACTTAAATTCAAGCCCTAAGAAGTTTGGGTGGGGTGGGGGGGGAAGACGGAAGGCAGTACACAGTCGCACATCAGTCCAAAACTAGCACTGTTGTGGCTCTTTAGCCTGGTCAGAACTCCTCACCGGAAACTGTTATATTAATTTATTTTTGATGAGTATAGAAAATTAGCAGTGTGCTTTTTTTGTGTGAGCACCTGAGGTAACCTTAATCTTCAACTACCTGATTTGCACTGGCAGTCAGGCATAGAGAAGCTATCTGTATTTTCCTTGTGGTCTGCATCAGGGAACAGCCCCAGGATTGAAGTAGCACTGAATGGTTCATGCCTATCCTATTAAAATCCAGTAGTTCTCTGGAGCAAATTGACCACCTGACACTGCTTGTGGGGATAATTATCCTATATTTTGCACTCAAGTATCTTCTCAGAGAGAGCTAAGTTGGATTACTCTAGATGGGTGTAAACAAATGTGTATATGTTGTAGACTACCAGGGCCTCAAGTAAAGCAGGGAATGAACCAACATAACAACATAAATGTGCCTCTAAGGATCCAAATGGCTAAAAGCATGTGCAAACTGCAGGCCAAAATTAAAGAGAGAAAAAATCTGAGCTCAAGAGGCTTCCTCAAGACAAACTCAGACAGGACCAGACTGGGAATATAGCCCTAAAATCTTTCTCCCTGGTCCAAATCCTCTAAACTGTCAGAGGAGATTATCATCAAAGAGCAGACAAACATACTTAGAAGCCCAACACAAAATATGAGAAAAGGACAATGGAATCAGAACACAGAATTGTGTTATGGTCACTTGAGAGCAGTGTTTTAAACAAAAGATTTGTGCAAAAAGTAGCTTATTTATTGATTTTTTCAAAACAGTGCAATTGCTTACATCACACAGCTAAAAACAGACACAAAAGAAAAACAAAGGATTTACACTGGCCTTACCCAGCAGTGCAGTGTGGTCCATGAGCATCTTGCCTTTGTCTGCATATTCCTCACTGAAGAAGTCACCCATGAGCAGCAACTCGATGGCTTCCTGCTTTACTGCATCAAAAAAATTTGACTGAATGGTGCGAGAGACGGAACGGGCGCCATCCTTGATCTTTCCAACCTAGATCGGACAGGAATCATCAGTGCAATACTGAAGAGTAAATCAGACATCTTTCTTTACTAGTGAATGAACAGTTTTGCTTTTTTTTTTTTTTTTTTTTTACCTTGTGCTTTCCCTCGAGGGCACGACTGCCAGTAAATACTCTGCTCAGGTTATGACCGTTGAGAGTCCACATTGCTTTGTAGGATTCCACAAAGCGCTCAGTTATAGATTTAGAGTTCAACCCAAGGCTCTCTAATTGAGCAAACAGGACCTGGATTAGGTGCAGAAGGAGAAAAAACAACATTGTTCTTAAATATGTTTTTGCTTTTTATCCTCAGGTTAAGTATTCTGGCCAGCACCATTCTGTATCATAGAGCTGGCAAGACAGACTTGTATCACTGAGGCTTATGCCCTCTCTTCTGCCCTCCCCATTGAACAGACAATGTATGTGGTACAAGCATCAACGAAAGGTCCTCCGACAAACTCACCTCCAGTGCAATGAAGGACTGTACACTATTAGTACGATCCAGGCAGTCCAAACAATTCATTCGGAAAGTACCTGTCTGCAGACTTTGGTAACCAAACGCAAGAGGAGGGAGGGGAAAAAAAGGGATATTTTAAAATAACATCTAACCATGAGTGGATTGAACAAGATCATCAGATGTTCAGCCTGAATATAGCCACCCACGTTTTGACAGTGCAGGCACATCGTGCACAATGTATTCCATTAACATGTCTAATTACTGGACTACATCTGCAAAACTGTATTAGCAAATCCATGCGCTGGTAATTTTCCAGGTTTCAAACAACAGACATTCATTCAGTCAAGCCAAATAATCTGTTTAGCACCAAGACCACACTTTGTCTAAAAACTGTATTTCAAGATGGTCATTTATGCTTATGGTCCAAACACAGTGAGCAACCTGGGAAGGCCCAGACAGGTAGTGCCTGGCTATGCTGGGACAGAGGGGCAGGGACACTCACCGTGGACTTACATTCTCGCCCTTTGTGAAGATTCCAAAGTCTTCCCAATGCAACTTCAGCTGAGGCCTCAGCAAATTTTCCAGTTTCTCAGTTTTCCCACCTTTTGCAAATTGGTGGTAGTCAAAGTTTATCATGGGAGTGTCTTCCGCATGGGAAGAGGCCCATAGCAGCTTCTGTTTAGATAGAGAATAGAGGAAAACAATTCCTGCTCAAGCTACAGTGTAAGGACTGATGCCAGCATGCTTTTATTATTACTAAACTTTGACTGTTTATCACATTTTTAATATTGAGAAGTTCATAGGGAATTTTGAAAGGCCAGACATGAAAAAAGCAATGAAGTTCCCTATTTGTTTTCTTTCCAAAAGTAAACTGGATTGTTAGACACCAACTTTTCTGCAGGTGAACTCAAACTGTAACTGCAAAGTACACCTCAGAATTGCTGCTGTCTGCAGTGGCAGCCCTGCAGCAGTGGGCTGCTGCCTCTGTGCGTGAGGGTGTACAGCAACAGCGATGCTCTGGGCAGGGTCAGGACTGGGACCCTAATGGGAAGGGTGTCCACAGCTGCTTAAGGTACAGGGGCATAACAGTGCATGGGTGTATTTCTCAGTCATTCCTGAACTGCTGAGACATGGGAAAACATGGCCCTAATTTAGGCAGAGGGTGCCTGGGGAGGAAGTAAGAAAGAAAGAAATGTCCCAGGAAACTTATTATAAAATGTTTGTGGCAAACCACAAAAGTGAAAGAAGAGGCACAAATAGCTTTATTATTTCATCTCCAATTTCCATGACCTCACATGCATTTCCGTAATCACCACAGATTTCATTAAGGTATCTGTAATAGATAGGACAATAATACATCCTGCTTTCCACGACAAAGCCAGAGAGATCTGTTATATTAACTCTAGCTTTGCAAGCCTTTGTCTATTCCCTTCCCTCCTGCACATTCTCACCTCAAGAGACAGATACTTTACTCCACTTGGATTGTGACACAAACCAAAAAAACCAATTCTGATATTACATTAAAAGTGTACATGCAGCAGTTACACCAGCATAATTGTACAAAGTAAGCCATTAAGCCTTTCCTGCAGGAAGAAATTTAAAGCTGTTGCAAGACGTTTGGTGAGAGACGTGCAGAACACGTTTCACTGCACTGTTAGAAAAGCCAAAATGGTTTTCTAACGGTATCTGCTTGTCTGTGGTCGACACCTCAACTTGCCTTTACAGCTGCTGGCACTAGTAATGCACTTTAGGATGCCATTTACCCACTGCCTCAGCATAAATCATTGTCAGAGTATTCGTAACTCTACACTACAGCACTGATTTACTGTAAACATAATTACATACAGATAGGGGATGCTTATGAGAGGAACAGTATTACTGGGAACAGTATTGATTTTTGGTCTGGTAACAGCTGATTCAGGTTACAGCTGAAGGTAAGTTGGTCTTTTACAATTTTTCATTTGTTCCTGTTGCATCAATGAATGGCAGCGGTGACATGCTGATCAAGGAAACCCACAAGAATATTTTTGACCAACTCTGATAAGAATTACTAAGATTACACCAAGACTTGGGAGAAGAGGAAGGAATACAAGCAAAGGAAGATGGAGAAACAAAGAAATAAGCTAATGACAGAAAAGGATAAAAGTTTTCATTCCTAGTAATTCCCCTACAACTTACTTTCTTTTTAATTCAAGCTCTTTTAAATCATCAAAGTAAAAATTAGCTATATATTCTTTCCAAACATCCATTTATTACAACTCAAAGATAAATAAAAGACCAAGAGGTGGTTGTTTTGAATGGGTACAAAACTTCAGTTTCCAGTGCTCTCAGTCAAAATTCTTCCAGCTCACAGAGTGCCTACATAATTGATTTATTTTCAAACATCAATAAAGTTTAACAATTTTAAAAGATCTTTATTTAAAGTAGATGAATGAATACACGCTTTTTATTCTAGAGATGCCCTGTTTCTGACTTAATTTCTGTTTGTATGATACTGGCCAGAACACTGTCTTCAAGAATGCAAGTGTTTGATAAAATACCAGTATTAAATTAACAAGAAAAGTCAAATTTGTATCCTCATAAATTATCTAAGCATTTTGCAAGTGACCATCTCTCACCCCTAAATTTCAATGTTTTTGCAAAATAAACTATAAAAACTATTTTAAAGATAGGGAAATGAAGACATTTTAGAGGCTTATCTGTGACATGCAGAAATTCAGTAAGAAGCTGAAAACAGAAGCTAGGACCAGACTTCACTTATGTACTTTCTTCATTGCCTTGCAAGCTTTAGCCATAATTACTTTTATTTGGCCATATTCTGTACAGGGGGAGACTTTCACTTTGCCACTTTCCACTGGGGAAGCCAATAGTCCTCCCCAGCTCTTTTGGAGGAGGAGAAAATGGTCACACAGAAAAACTGCCAAAAAAACCTCAAGATACTCCTTGTCTCAAGTACATTATTCTGACAGAGAGGGAAACAAATCAGGAACTATTTAACTATTGCGTTTCACACAATAAACATTTGAACGCAGAACTGTTGTATCATTCTTTACCAATGATAAATACATAACACTAACTACAGGTGTGTACCTAAACCATTCCTCCTGTTATTCCTAGGAGGATATACTCCAAAGCACCTATGTCGTATTTCTAAAGCACCAGACATTTAGGAGGCAGACTTCCATCAGCCTCCAGCCAGATACAGGCAGCTATGCACTGCCACAAATCCTACTCAGTGCCAGTCTAGGGCTTCAAGTACACATTAGTTTTAAAAGTCTGGCCGTGAGAATGCTGCACTAGAAGTCAGTGGAGCTTTAATTCTACAGTGCCCGACATCCTGAAAGTATAAACCCAGATGCTTTCAGGTATTAGTTGTGCCTAGGGACATGTAGGGGCCAGGAAAACTGCTCTCTTCATACACCAGGCTGTCATCTAGTGCTCAGGCAACCAGTTCCCATCACAATCAGTGCAAGACAGCTACTTCCCATTACAATCAGAGCAAGATAGCTTGCTTATGTTCAGTGAGCCAGGGTCAGGGCCTGGCCCCCAAGCAGTTCTGGCAATCCCACGAGGGACCTGACTGGATAGGTGACTACATACTATGACAAAGCTGACCACAATTCATTTCTGCAAATGTGAACTACTCTTAGGAGAATTAGGGTGATTTTTTTTTTTAAGTCTGCTTAAAGATAATGTACATAAATGTGTGAAGAAATAAGCAGGAAGACGGTGCTGGAAATTAAGCCATGACACTATGAGGCTCCATTCTCTCAGTATGGAACATCTAGTAAAGAGGTAACATCATTTCTTAAGATATAATATTCATCACCTACTGGGCCAGAAGGGAAACAGAAGAACATGGAGGCTCTGGAGAAATCAGCAGTTTAAAAAAAATTTTTTTAAAAATCTTTGCTTTTACCTTAAAAGCTCTGTTGAGCACCTCCTCCCCTCCTCTGCTTCCCAACAGGTTAACGATCACTTGCTTTCCATACTGCTCTTTCAGAAGCATCATATGCCTAAGGCAAAAGTAACCACAATAAGTACTAAACAAAACCATGTTATGTTGCCTACTACCTTTTTCAAAATACAGAAGTAGAAATTACTGGTTGTTCCATCCAGCAGAAAGTTTCAGCCACAGCAGCTACAGACGTCTGCCTCAGTTTCCTTGCAAGCAATTATAAAATACTACAAATGATGAGTATGCAATTAATGGACACAGTATTTTGTACTGAACTTTAAAAAAAAAGAAGCATTGCTGCTTCTGTCGCTGTTAGCTTTGACATTGCCCTTTATAAGCTTCCACCTCTTGGCTGTCAGCCAGGGAACTACATAGGAAAGACAAGAAGAGAGGAAAACATACTACACTTCAACAGGAATTGCCCGGCATCTTGCAGGGCTGAGCCTACAAAGAGGCAGCAGCAGCAATGGGGCTTAGGTCTCCTGTGCCAAGGCCAGAGAGGCACGAACACATGTCATAGGCAACAGGGTTCAAACACCTCTGAGCTACTGCAACACTGAGACATGCGCTCTCACCTTCATTAGATTAAGCAGGAAGGTTAGTAATCGTAAGAACTGCTGCGCTGGATCAGACCAAAGGTCCTTTTAGCCAAGTGGCCTGGCCCAGATTCTTCAGAAAAAAAAAAAACACAAAATAGGACAAGTTTAAAGTGGGCTTTTTTTGGCATATATCTCCAACCCCTCAAAGCCTGACTCTCAAGTCAAGAGCTTTTAGCCAGGTGCAGAGGCACCTATTCTCCCCTCAATAAATTTTTTTCAGGTTGGCATGCGTATGCTACAGAAGCTGTGCTGGCTCATCAAGAAACAATTAGATCTTAAAGCCATCTTCCATCATGTACTAACAACATTGTAGTAGTACTTAAGGGGAAGCTGGATAGAAATAAACCAGAAAAATAAAATAAACACACAAATGAAAAGCTATTACATGCTGCAAAGCAACGTGCAACGGCAAAGTGTCAGAAAAACAGCAAGCACAGGTCTTCTGGCATGTGCTTTTAAGTCCCATAACCAGAAATAAGCCACACAGAAAATCAGGGAAGTGGAGAAAAGAAAGAAAACATTATCAGCATAGCCTTCAAAAACATGACTAAATATATTTTCTGGTGCAATTTATGTTCCTGATTCTGCAACCCGTTCTCTGTACTCCAACTCTTCCCAAAACATTTGCACCCCTCTGATACCAGCATCAAGATCCTACTTCTCCACCCATCTTGCTTTCTTACAACAAAACTGCTGAAGCTCAGGTCATCTGCTTGAGTAGTGCAACCAGAGCTCCGCAAGGATTTCTCATGGAGAGGGGATGGGAAAGATCCACTAACAAGATTACCATTTGTTTCTCACAGTGCCTTCTCAACACATTAACCTATCAGATGGGAAAATGTAACAGGCTACGTCCACTCTAACACTCTCAGAAAAGCTATAGCAGGTCGTTACGTTTCAGCATCTTCTTCCATATAAGCAGTCACTTATTCTTTGCCCATTTTCAAAGGACTGCCTTTTGCACATCTGTAAGCAGAGATCTCTCTAACTTCATCTGACCTAAAGGCTTTACTGCGCACACGGGAAAGAAGGAATAGCGCAAGCTGATCCTCATGGTCACCGTTCTTACAAGAAGGCTATTCACAGTTGCATCAGGGTCAAAGAGAAAAGATTCTCTGAGCTGAATGGTCTTACGGAGTTGTTCCTTGCTGAGGCACTCTCAATTTCTTGGGCAGCCCAAGAGGATGCTGAATAAGTTATTGTCTTCTTCTTTTATAAATGATCTCTGCTGTGGGATGCAAGCCTCTAAGACAGGAACATTGGCAGGGCAAGTTATCGTGGCACCAGGTGACCACAAGACCATGAGTCTCAAAGGCATTTGAATTCAGTAGGATTTAAGAGCCTTAAAAAGCTTGGAGTATGTAGGCGAAGGCCCTTTGGAATAGGGACTGGTATCCCTTTAGATTCTAATCCCTTTTTGGGGTCTTCAGCGCTGCAAAACTATTAACAGTCACCAATGCCATGTTCACTAACAGTTGCAGAAATCAAGGAATTAACTGGCATTCCCAAAGATAACATAAACTCTGATTTGCCAAAACCAAATCAAAATAGAAATTAATCACATGACCTGGCACTTACAAGTTCAAAATTTCCCACAGACCAAAGCCTTCATGCCCTTTTCAAGCAATGTGCCCACTGATGTCCATGGGAATTTGCCCTTAAAGGATATCACTTCATAGTAAGACACTTAAAGGAATCAAGCTAATGTATGGGGGTTTTTTCATGTTTCCAGCTGACAAGCAGAGTATTAATGGTTTAAAAAGGTTTACAAGCCAGTCTTTGGGTAAAGTAGAAAAGCATCAGCATGACAACATCATACAATATTGATCATAGAATAAGACACTGTTATTTCTGTATAGCAGTAAAACGATTATGAGAAAAACAAATCCAGACTGGAGAGGAAGCAGTGTTTACTTTTTAACTACCTGTGCTACAGTGGTAAAGAACATATGTTCTGTGTACCATAAATGTAAATTCATATTTGTTGGCTCACAAAAGGTTACACAGATCTTGCTTTTGCATACCACTCAGTATTTCTTAGCTTTTACAGAAACAAGCCAGGAGACCAAATTAATTCAATTACCACTGAAAACAGAAAGGAAAATGAACAAAAATAAGTGAATAAATAAAGTAAACCCACTTAATAATCCTGCAACACCTGGGGAATTGGCAATGTCATCTGAGAGGTGTTTCACATCTCTCAGGATTTGCCAGGAAGGCATAAAGTTGCGGAATCTTGGTTAAATGCCAGGCTGCTGTGTTGTTGCCAAAGTGGAATGAAGCTTACCTGTCAAAGGCAGGAGCATTAGCTTCCAGACCTCTGCTAAGCTTTAGATGATGAGAACCCACCTAAAATAAAATATTGGAAAGGGGAGAGAGAAACAACTTCTTAAATTGCTGGAGTCCTAAATCACTAGATGTCTCCCTTTTTCCTTCAGAGAAAAACAGCACCAGACACCTCTAACAGACTCCACACACCCAGATGCATAATATCCGTAATACGAAAGCCACAGCTTTTATTAGACAACAACATTTACAATTACAAGTGAAAACACAATTACCATTAAACAAAGGGGTACCTACACATCTTTTTATGGCCAAACAAATCACATCCCTTTGCCAGCTTCCTCTAGCAAATATCCCACATTGCCTCACACAAGCACGCTGCGTGCCCAGCATTCTTCCTGCCCTTCCCTCGGCAGAAAAGGCTGCAGTTATGCCAGGTCCATGGGTTGTGTGTCCTGAGTTCTTTCATCTTTCATTATTTACAGAAACGAAAAAGCATCAGAACAGTCCTTGGAAAATATGAAGGATGAAATCCTGTGCCATCAATCTAATAGGACTTTTAATATGGGTGTCAACAACAGTAGCCTCAAGCTCCTTTTGAATGCTAGTTACTGTTACTACAGTATGCAGAGGATTTCTTTCCTCTCCAAAAACTACACTGCTAATTATTTATAGGATCATGCATTGTTTCCTGTACTTCATCATCTTCCTTTGTTTTTCATGAGGTGGGTTTCTGCAATTCTTTGTAACACCAGTGCCAGCACACTCACATCCAAAGAATAAGAGTTATGAGCATTCACCAACATAAATGAAAGCTCGATAATCTAATCCAGATCAGGCAAAAAAGCAGATTGTGTCCCTACTAAAAAGTTGAAAATTCTGTTTAATTAGAGAAGCTACCCACTACCCAAAAATACTGGGGGAAAAGCTCTGTGGCTTCATAACATACAGAACAACAGTGCTGGATACAGCTACACCATGAGCAGGATGTGTGCACAACCATACAGGCAGACCTGCTTTATAAAAAGAATCAAGTATTGCACTGGATGGAGCTAACAGACAACAACACAGACCCTTTAGTCATCTTCCTTTTGCGCTAAATCCAATAGTTCTGAATGGTACCTAGGTGCTAGATTTAATGATAAAAAAGTATCAAATAATCTTTAAAGAATCTTAAGAAAACAGTTATAATATGTATTCTCTTTACTAACATATATGCATATATGTGCATACTCATTCCAGTTGCTTATCCCTCTGTTCAGAGAATGCAAAGAGTGCTAGGATGATTCTATTTGAGCTTGTAACTGTATATAAACTGTAAGTCACAGACCATATGCAACTCGCTAGGCTTGATGCAATAATCTCCTGATGAAACCCTACATCTCTGTCTTGCAGAAGATCAGATTAGATCAGCATCACCCTTTTACCTGAAACCTAGAAAATGCACCATCCAGACATTATATTTTGTTTCAAGGTAAAGTGCTCCTGTAGAGCTCCTAGTGTCCTTAGATACTCCAATTTTATTGTGGAGGTCAATATCATCAAGTCAACCAGGCATTTCAAAAGGGAAGGTTACTCCAAATCAAATCAGAAAAATTATAAAAATATTGCTGTAAGCTTCAGCTTAGGACATTAGGACACAGCCCCTTACAAATAGTTCCCTGCAGAGGCACACAAATACATGAAAATGTTAAAAACTTCAGTTAACTATAGCCATTTGTCTGGTTTAGCTCTGTTTATCTAAACACACAAAATTTCCCACAAAGTAAACCTACAATGAAAGAGCTCAGCATTTTCACAGAATACATTTTACAGCTCACTTTAAAAAAATTTAATTTTTATGTAACTTCTAACATGTAAGTAGCAAGAGAGAAATGTACAGTAAGCTTTTTGATTATTTGTTTACCTGAAGCCCCGGTTGCTCCCAGAACAGTGGAACAGAACCTCTGATCTGCACAAAGGAGGAGACATCATCATCCAAGTAAATTGTCTGCAAAAATAAAATAAAGGGAAGGAGTTCTGCAGTTAGACCTATCAGTCTGTGACCCCTTCATCAGGTGACAGTTTAAGACACTGAACTCAAAGGGTAAAAAAAGTAAACCATGTATCTCACTGTATCCACTTACTGCTCAGCCACTTTTCCACAGGCAGTGGAACAAAGCACAACATATTTACTTTCATGTCATCACAGCAGATTCAATTCATTACTCACCAGAAATAAGAGAAAATTTAACACACCACCACTGGCAAGGAAGGAAGGAATCTTTCATCCACAATGAAGATGGATTTGATCTACTGGTGGAGGCACTCAGGAAGACCAGCCATATACTTTCCTTCCCTCTCTCTCACAAAATTTAACTGTGCAAAATGTCATTGCTCCTTGTGACCGATGATGGGTAATGTCAGGTGTGGGATAAGCTTATGTCTTGCTTTATTTACTATTTCTTATTTCACTGCATGTTGAGCCTTGTCAGAGTGCCCAAATAAATCTCAGTGAAACCAGCAGCTTCGCCACTCCCATCTGAGATACAGTGAACAGCATGTGATCTACTGCATTTCCAGGAGCAAAAGGCTCCAAACTCCCCATTTCTTTCCCTAACCAGACCTCAAACTCTCCCTTAATACTTGTTCTTATGATCACTGCTAACAAGCTGATTTTGAGTCAAATCTATGCGAAGTACAAAGCCCGATTTCCCCCTTTGCCTTCCCCCTCCACCAGCCCCCAAGCAAAGCGTTACATTATACGTTAGCTTAGCACAAAAGGTACTATCTTCAGATTCTGTATGACCACAGAGCAACTGTGCAAAGCCTGGCTCACTCCCCTGGCCTATACTTAGCAGTGGAATCCTGGCTGTTTTCCATGAGCGATACATGATACACATGATACACATCTCTGTTATCTCATGCATGACAATGAGTCTTCTGTAGCCCCAAGGAGGAATGGTATGCAGGTCATCCAGGTAGCTGCTTCTCTAACCACATCATATCGTTTAGCACAACTGCTGCCAGCTGGCTAGTAGCTCCCAAAATAGAAAAGAACATGAAAATGGGTTACTCTACAGCTTTGATGTGGTTTGTGCTTTTGGATTTGCCACTAGCTGTGCTGGGTGGGTGGCTCAGGGAAAGTGCCTTCATTTACCTTGACCTCTCATCTTTATAATCACTACCAATGTACAATTTTTAGAGCTACACGTGTGAAAAGAAGTACAGCTACACCAGAGAAGTAGGTATTTAAATATCCTGTCACCAGTTTTATGTAACTAATCTTTACAATATTTTTGCAGAGCACTTCATACTATCCCCGTTTCACTAAGATAAAAGACTTAAGTGGCTTCGTCAAGGACACAATGTCGGTGTTAGAATGATGGCTAGCCCAGGTATAGTGCAAAACTATATGTTTCGATGTTTTTAGCCTCACACCAATGAATTAAGTAGCCTTCTCTGTTGCATCTCATCCTAGCACAAACCCCTGCAAGAGAGGGGGTTTCTCAGAGAAGCTTCCTTGAGAGGCCTGCCTCACAGCTTGAGTAACTGGCTCTAAAGCATGCTCTCCCAGTAAAGTTTTATAAACATTGCCAATATCTGAGTGCAGGAGCTAATTACCATGGCAACACACTGGTGCACCTCCCTTTGCACGTCTATGCTCAGAAGAGTTCATCCTGTAGCTGGACTACAGGAGTGAGCAGGCCCACCTTCTTCCTCTTTATCACATTGTCACAGAGACAGGTTGTACCAAGATGAGTCGGTGACTTTTAAACACTGAATCATCTTTTCACTCACAGTCATGGACCCAGATGAGCCAATTCTAAGGTATAGCAAATTTGTGTAGCTCCACTGACAGCCCCAGCATTATCCTGACTCACACTACATGACGAACACATCCTGAATCTATGCAGAAACGAGTCAGGACTGGCTCACTTCAACATTTGACACAAATCATCATCTTAGTGATGCAATGAGTTGAAATGAAACACCTAATGATGATGATTACAGACAAAGCTTCATACGAACTACAGTTTGGCCACTCAAAGAGCTTGCTACAGAGGATCGGTTTTCTTTACAACCTTCTAGAACATCCTGCTTCCATTACCTAAATGAAAAAATCGACAGCTCAATTATCTCTGGCCAGTTCTTTTAAAAGTCCCAGCTGCAAATTCTCTAGACCCACTGATTAAGAGATAGTAATAATAATTCTAATTTTAATACCTGCAGTTTAACATCTTCCTGAGCTACACTTTAAACTGAAAGTATTTCACCACAGTTACAGACCATGAACATATAACGTGCCTTCTTTATGCCCAATACAGAAGAAAAAACCTGATGAAACGTTTCTGCCATTCTGCATTCTCAGATGCTCACATTTCCACTTCCTAGTGATTCAACATCCTAAGAGTTAACAGATGTTTGTTACTACTATCACTCACATTTTATGTTCACTGGTTTTCACCCGTTACCTCTGCTAACTATTTTCTGCTCTATTAAGCTGTCCATTTGGAGAACTGAACAATAACAAAAAAATTCAAACTATTTGGGGATCATTCCTGTGATCTGAACAGGATGCCCATGTCCTGATGTGATGGGCTGGGGACATCCTCTGTCAGGATGAGGTCTAATATAGAACTCCCCTATGATGATAGGGCATTTTAAAGAAACTGGCATTTTTATGCTTCTAGAAACTCAGATGTGTTTGAACTGGGAGAATGGCCTCTCCAGCACAGCCATTCATGAGAAAGTTCTCCATATTAGCACTTTTTTTTTTCTTTTCACTTACAGGGCTCATCATTCTGTTCTCTGGAGCAGTTCTGTGGTCTTTCACAATCCTCTCACCTCATTTTCATGACCCAGATGAATCCAAAATTATTTTCTTCAAAGCTGCCAGTGAGTTGGAAAAAGACCTAGTATTTTTTAATGAGTGGGAGCGTAACACCCTTTTCTACCAGTCATTCCTTCCTCAACAGACTGTAACCATTTCATTAAGCATTACAACTGTGTAAATCTTCCCTGAATTTCAGCAATACCCACTACCCTTCATTCACCACTCCAAAGAACATGACCTCTGATCCTGACGTTGCCTTCTACTATGTATGCCCCTTGACATTACAATAATAGCGGCAACAGCCTTCCTACCAGCAGACATCTTAAGCATTGAAACACTGAGACTAAGAAGACTTTCCAGTTCAGGAATGGACATCATCTTAACACCCATATACACTATAAAAAACCACATTTGTTAAAGTCTTAAATAAGCCCTGATAATACACCCAGGTTAAATTTACACTCATAAATAAAATATTCCAACTTCATAGCTTATGCAGTTCCATCATTTATGCATATTACAGAATTTCTTTTCTCATATCCTTCCAAGCCTTGATCATTTTTTGTTCACAATGTCATGTTTCCTACAAGCACATACCTGCCCCACTTTTTTGTCATTCTAGTTTTGACTTTATTACCTCATCCTCTAGCAGATCCATTTCTCTTATTCTAAGGCACTACACAAAAGATGAACAGTTAAGAGAAGAAACTATTCCTTCTTAAAAAGCTTTATTTCCAGAATTTTCCTGTCCTCTATTTTCCTTAACTCATGGACAAGAAATATATCCAAGAAGATCACACAAGTTTTCCTCTAACAAGTTCAGCAAAAATCAGTTTCATTTTGGACAACACTTTGTCATCAGGGTTGATACATACTCCTAAATCTTTGTCTTTGGGCTTCATAGAACTATTGTAGAGTCTTATCTTTTGTCCAAATCATTTTATGTTTTATCATTTGTCCAAAATGACAGCAAATTGTTGCCTGCTTACCCCAGGGAGGATGTTCATTCCTATCAAGTCCTCAAAACACTCAAGGACTACTTCATTAATCTCAAAGGGTCTAGCCCATAGAACAATCCAAACCAGTTAGCTAGATGGATTTTCAGACACATTTCCTGCAGTTTTCCATCAGACAACACAATAGCAACTGGGTACTTAACCCATGTGGAGGACGTCTTCACCTCGATAATAGATTGCCTGTCCTCTGACCTCTGGTGTTAGAATTTGCCATGTTTTTTCTTTCGACTTCTGCTGTCTTAGACTCTTTTTGTGGTCTCTTTCTCGAACTCCAGGATCAAGGGTGACAGTGCTGACAGTTCAAGAGGATATTTCTCAATCTTTCTCTTCTGTTGCATAGAGCCAGACCCTGCCCCTGCGATCCAGAGACCTTTCCTGGTAACACAAGCTTCATGCACAGGACAGGTACTGCTAGAAAGAAGCAAACTGGTACCGCTTCTGAGCAAGAAGCAAACATCTATGTCAACCAGCTGGTGTTCTAATCCCAGCGTGCTGCTCCCATTCATCACTTGGAATAATGTATTCCCTAATCTCCATCACTTAGCTTCATTAGAAGGAAATAATTATCCAGTCACAACATCAAATGGCAAAATTCATTACAGACTCAAGAGGCATGGAGACACAGTCCATGATGAAATGGATATTCACGTGGCTTGTTCTGGGATCCCCAGCTCTGCCACACAACCCACAAAGAGCGTGGATAACAGATGGTCTAAACACACCTCTCTGTGAGTCCCTTTAACTCAGACCACGGGATCCAAGGGTATACTTGCCAAAATAATCCTCTTTGCCCCGCCTGGGGCCATACTAAAACTTGATCCAGAAAATAAATTAACCACATGCTTGCATCCATTCCTCTCCTTGAGAGCTATCCAACATGGTCTAGGAGTTATTGTGAAATAGGGATCATTTTTCTTAATCCATGCCTGACATTTTTTTCTTGAAATGGAAGAAATGGAAGGCTAATCCAAATTCATGGTATTTCCCTTTAATGCCTTGTCAAGGTTTCCATGTTTTTATTGAACAGTTCCACGAAGGGGAAAACAACTGAAACCATTAATTTATCCTTGGTAAATTAGAGTTGTTCCCCATAAGTCACATACTAAGACATTAAGAGTTTAGCACAACTCTTTGGAGGATAACTGGGGGAGGAGCTGAAATGTAAACAGTGACAGGCAGACAAAGGAAATGAAGAAAGCATGCTCGTTTCTCAACGCTATCAGCAGAAAAGAATTAAAAGAATGTGATACAGTCTCAACTTTAGGGGATTAATAGGGAAGGAAGAAAGGGTGAAGGGAAACATTTAAGCTATCACTGGGAAACAGTGTGATTTTAAAACTATTTGAGGATTAACTGCAACACTGCAAGTAGAAAGGGCTGATGTCCCACTACAAAATACTGGAAGCAAATCTGTAAGTACACATTAGAGAGATTTCAAAAAAAGCCCTCTTTTCTCTTCCCATCATGTTTTGTTTTACCTTAAGTGTTTCCTACCATTTCTCTTTCTTCTTTCTTTGTAAAGATGCAAGCCAAATGATCAAGTATCTGAAAGGTCTACTAGTGGCTTCTTTTTTTTTTAAAAGCAAAAGTGAAGTGAGATATTTAACTTTTCCCCCCTTCTTCTCTAACACCGTGAGTCACAGCAGTTAACTGAGCCCACAAAAAATGACTCATTGCAGAGCTAAAATGCCACAAGGCTAACTCAGTGGGAGACAAAAGCATACCATCTATGCATAAAAGAGCTGCCTGGAGATAAGACTAATTGTTTCTCCCTCTCCTAAAAACAGAAAAACGAAAAATGTTAGAAGTAATTCCTATAAAGGGGGGAAAAGTCCTGGCTTTTCAGAATCCTAGGGTGCTATTTATCCATGAAAGCACACAGCCCGCATGCCATTATGCTGTACAGGCTGCAGCAAATGGAAACAAAATGTTATTCAGCCAAGATATTACCTCATAGGCGATTAGTCAGTAGTCTACTATGAAAGTAGGAGAGAATTTATTCTAGGACTCTTCCTTCCTAATGGTAAGTGGATGCCAGCTTGAACTGGATCTCAGGCATCCCAGTGGTTAGCTCAACTTCACTTTCTTAGGACACGCAGTTTGGTAAAACCTAGTGTTTATCACCATTAGCAACAGCAACCTTCTTTTCTCCTTTAAAAACAAAAACCAAACAAAACCACACAATCCTTTAAAACTGCAAACCCTTGTTATAATTTTCAACCTACTTGAGCCTTTCACCCTATAACCATTTTGCTCGTGTGCTTTTGCTTACCCAATTGCAAAACACTCAAAAGCCTTCAGTTCTTCCACTTCACAGCAGCCCTTGGCTGAACAGGAACAAAGCACTGCAGTTCCTGTGAAGAGCCTGACCCAGCCCCAGCTAAAGGAAGCATCAGCTACCAAGTACTGTTTTGCCACTCACCAGGAGCCAATCCCCAGGTTTCTGCTGGGATGCAAAGACCATCTTATTTTTCATGCAAATCATTTGCAACATAACGTACTCCAGGAATGTAATTAAATAGAATGAATTACTTCTGACCCAACTAGTGAGCAGGATCGCAGCAGTATTTCCCATAATTAGACAACTGCTAAGTGCAGTGCCACAAATGCGAGACTGATCCAAAAGAAAGCTGATAACCCTTTCTAACATTTTCTTTCCTCTGCATTTCAGCAAGAGAACATTCTTCAAATCCTGAGTAATGTACTTTGCACTAATGCTCATGAGAAGGCACTCAACTAAAATAGCAGACTGTACCAAGTTATTACTTAAAATGGCATATGTCCCTTCTTCTGTTCCCATGTTCCGGGGAAAACTCCGCTTTTTGGTGAGCAGACCTATCTGCACCTCCCAGTGCACTGACAGACTTTCTAGAAAGATGTAGATGCTGCAGGATTTGACTTGCAGTTGCTTTTGAGCAGAGGCACAAAAGAGAATTATTAGCAGAGAATTCAGAGGCTGACATTAGAGACCTAAGCACTGCAGGGGAAGAGTTTGGCATCCAACAAGCAGAATTTTTGGAAGCCTGAACACTAAGTGGAAAGCTGCCAGGCCAGCTTACTGAAAATGCAGTCAAACCAGTAAAAGGAAGGACATGAGCAAAAAGCCACCCACATCCCTGATGAGAACTCTGACCGCTGGGCAGAAAGTCACACATGTAACATTGTGCATGCTTCGAACATGCCTTGGGGATCAATCGTGTCTGAGGAATACCAGCCTGCAACTCCTCCAGGCCTTCTGCTGAGCAACACAGCACTGTCAGGTCTAAGGTAGCTCTACATGTGCCATTAGGCAGAACCAGGTGACGAGGTTAAAGTGGTACCATCATGGCAACATCTTAGAGGAAATTTTGAAAGTGTCCAAACATTGTTGGATTTTGGACAAACAGGTGCCTGAAGGCATGCCTACCTCATGCAGTGGGACAACAGAAAGGACAGCACTGAGTGTGAGCCACCACACTCACACAATGCCATGAGGAAATACTAATAGTAAAGTACGTGCACTTTTGAGGTGGGATGCCACCCTCAGGCACGCTCCTACAATGACACAGCTAGCTTAAGTACTCTATGCTACACTCACTGTGTCATGTAGAGATGACTCACCAGCCTCCCATCATGAACATAACCTAAGCAATCTACTTACATTGTATGTGCACCTACATATAGACGCATACATACACATGCAACAACAGTCTACACTGCATACAGTTTTGTAGATCTGCCCAGAAGACACTGAAAACTACCAAATTTTAGGAGCAGATCCTCATTCTTTGTTGATAACTACCTCCAGCCATTTATCTATTCTGCTTATAGAGACATCCATTTCTGTATGATGGTTCTGACTGTTAGTAATTACTACTTCTATTCAAAATGGAAAAGGTGATTATACTTGAATAAGAAAGCATTCATTTCAGCTGGCACAGAAGATCTCAGATTCTTCAGGGTCCACTGCTTTTTGTTCACTTTCAAGGTAGTAAGCTAAATCACATGTAATAAAACCAACTGACTGTTATTTTGTTTGGCTGCATCAATTAAGGGAGCCTGCTGAATGCATTTCACCCATATATTTTGTCTTGGCATCAGTTGGAAATAAGGTTTTTACCTTGTAAGTATAAAAAGGGTGTCAAACCACCTTTCACTGGAGAGAATCCCCCACAAAGCAAAGGGGAATATAAATCAAAGCCTCTTCCAAAATGAGTTGCACTAGAGTTTGCCTGACTCTGAGAAGATCATTTTTCTGCTCCGTTTCCTTTACTAGCCAAAGATGGTTTGACTCCCGGAGAGCTCAACTCCTTTGCTGGGCAGCTTCCTCTTAACTAGAATTATATATTTGAGCACTGAGAGTTCTTCCTCACCACAGCACAGCACACACTACCTACCTTCTATAAATGCTGTCCTCACTGGTCTGCAAAAGTCCTGTGAGGCAGGAAGTTAATAAGCATCCTCATTTTATAGCTGAAAAATTTACTGTACCAAGCAATGATGGCTTCAATACAATAAGGCAGACAGGAGTAACTTGAAACATGAATATTTATGATCATAAGATTTCATATGACTCTAAGTGACTTCCTTAGAGCCAAAAGCAAACCTCAGCTCTAATCTTTACTGAAAATCACCCCCAGCATCCACAATCAAAGTCTTATACAAAACCGTAGATATAGTTATGCCACTGTAGAGCAAGGGCCTTTCAATGGCCAGCCCAGCAAACCTGGTGGTATGGACTAATAGAGATACTTAAAATGAATGAAAGAGAAATGAAGTGTAGAGACCATTACTTTATAGAAAATCTTTCAAACCAGTTCTTCTCTGCAAAATATATTTTGAAGTGTATGCAGAATGCACAGAAGTGTGACATTTATTCTGGAACAGATTTGAAAATATTCTTTTGTCTAATACATGGGCCTCATGACTGATAACTCTAAGCAAGTTTCGCACAATTAAGAAACTTCTTGTTATACATGTTGATTTTGCATGAACTAACACACAGAGCTCTCTGAATGGTTTAAAAACCCATGCCTATATTTCATTACAATAGCAAATGGCCAGACTTTCACATTCAGGAAAAAAAATCAAAAGTATTAATGAAAATTGAGTGCATGGAAAACTCAGAAACACAGAAAAAGAACAGATCACAAAGAAAAGTTTAATGGGCAAGAACAAATAGATCTGTCATGCAATCATATTTTTAAGCATTTTTCAGAAAAACACTTGCTGAACTTTAATTCTTGTTAGAAACTCTGCCCCAATTAAAATTGAGTGGACTAAATTATTCAAAGCTATCAGATACATCTGCTTACCTGCTCTGTCTCAACGAAGTTAGACACATGCCCATCATCATTGACCCCTCGAATGTGAAACCGGGCACCAGCTCGCTCACAGCTGATGCGAGAGATGAGGCAGGCTTTCGCCTTCTTGTGGGAAGCATAAACAGTGCGAATGTCCACTACACCACAGATCACTTTAAGCAACCAGTCAGAGCAGTTCACCTGGTAGTGTTTGAAGGGCACATGCAATAGCTGGTTCCTGAAAGGTTCAACAATATAAAGATACATTACTGAACAAAATAAGACAGGCAGGCATGTGTGCCACCCCACAACAATCACCAATTTAAGCAATTAATGTTTTGGGACCCTTTTTCTGTTGTACCCTTACTTTATCCAAAACCAGGAAATATCAGGAAGAAATCCTTGTGAACTACTACAGCGAAGAGAACATGGCAAATTTAAATAGCACAGCTACAACCAAGGTGCTGTCCTTATGTCTTGTACCTCTGTCTTATAAATTCAGATGCAAAAGTCACCTCTTTCAGCTCCAGAAATACATTTATATTTAGTAACCTTTTCCATAAATTACAGTGCTGTCAAGCTAATTACTTTTGAACAGTACTGCCTGGACCTTAGCATACACTACAGGATTAAGAGCCATTTTAAAACACACCAGGATTTTCAGGAAAATTTTTCCAAGCAGAAACTGGACCTATAAGTCAATGGAGATATTGCAAAAAGTGCTACTAAAATTAAGGGGAATGTCTGTTTTAACCTTCAGTTTATTTAAGATCAACAACCCAAGAAACCTACAATGCCTGGTTAACAGTGATGCTAGTCTCTTCTATTATGATAGCTTTCATCATTTCATTTTTCAAAATGTGCCTTTAGCCACAGATACAGGCCAAGAAAAATCAATTTTATGACCATTTATTGCTCAACAGCAGATCTGTACGAGAGTTATTACATCTGGCAAAACCCCTGAAGAATTGTTCTTCTAGAGTACAGCATTTCTCTGAAAAAGGTGCAAGACATTCTTATATTTTTAAGCTAAATATGTAACTGAAAAAAGCAACTCAAATAATTTTTGTTATTTCTTCCACCTCCTTCTCCTAACTGTACTCACAGAAGAAGTCTTCACTCAGACAAATTCCAGTAGAATTTTGTTATTGTTGCAGTTCATTTAACAGGCAGTTTGTGTTGCTTATAACTAAGGTCATCTGATACTCTTCATCTTGTGGCTATCCCATTGTTTTCTTTTCTCAAGTATCTATTGTTTGGTCTAAAATTTCCCATATCACATAATTGCCTCAAGATAAATTTTCTTTGGAATGTCTTTTTGCCCTAAATGTGATGTTGTTGCCGTTCATCCCTGTTCTACAGCATGTAGGAGAACAGAACCTCTTCAAGGCCTACTTCTATATTAGCCAGAAGCAGCAAAGAAGGAAAGTTTAAATATTTATCTTCCACAAAGAAAAGTTTCAAAAGACAGTACAGGTAAGAAAAGTTGCTTTAAATGTTGTTTCTTTATTAAGGGATACTGCCACCTTAGGAGTTTCATCACTGTTGAGATCACTTGTGCCATGTGTCTAACCTGACATGCTTGGAGAGCCTTTTTGAGAGATGCATAATTAGCACAGTTGAAAGCAAGTTTTATACATCTCTCTTCTGAGTTACACTAAAAGACTAGACCTTACCAGTCAAAAATCACACCCTGGTTAAAAAGATTATTTAGCCTGAAAGATCTGCGCTCTCATGTTTACTTATCATCCATTATGAACTTTTTTTGCATATTTTTTGCTTATTTAATATTCACCTTTGGGCAACACGACTGATCACACATTCTAGTAGCACACCCACATGTAACTCTGCCAGTTATTTTCCACCTACATCATACAACCCACGTTTATTTCCAGTACATCTATGCTTCCTGTGTGACTATCTTTTTGTTTAATAAGAAAAAAAGAGGGTAAAGGAATTCAAGCATTCTGCCAGAACTTGTAAAGCAAAAACTGAATTACATCAACAGTGAACCCACCTAGGGAAGACAAAACCAAGTACCTGTGTGTTTTCCTTTCCACTCAACCAATACTTGCCACAACAGGAATACTTTTTATTTGCTTTATAAGCACAAGAAAGTAAGAAGGACAGAGCAGAGTATCACAAGAGTTTCCTTCTGTGCAACTTACACTGACACTGAGCTGCAAACATACTAATATTGATGTTTCCAACATAAAAACTAGGGCACGTTATTGAAACATTAAACTACAGACTTTAAAAACACATTCTTTTAAGAAATAGAAGATATTTCACCACAGATGATGGTACTTCAAGTGCAGGTTTTAAAGCAAATTATTAAAAAGAACTGCAGGGGAAACTATTCATGACATGCAGAGACATGTTTCTGTCATGTAAGCAATACATCTTGTGTTTCCTTCTTAAGAACACAAAATAACCAAGTATTAGAATTGCATTTCACTATCAGAATAATTTTAATTAAACAGGATTTACTTGTTTGACCCAGGTTTACCATGAATGCACTAAAGCCACATGCCCTGTAAAATGACATGATAATGAAATGGAGAAGGCACACCTAAAATGCATATGTTCATTTCCCTCTGAGAATGTTTCACCAATAACATACAGATGAGGATGACAGAAGACTGGTATAACATGCAGTACTAACCAGAAGAACGAGTTACCAGATTCATAGTGGTTATCACCCTGCTTCTGAGCCCGCACAGTCAGGTCAAAGTTTGAGCCTGCATTAGGCCAGGAGAAATAGAACATCCCAGAGTTCAGTATTTTCTTCAAGGCAGTAACACGCTCCTCTTCCTTGGTTTCTTCCTGGAGAGGACAGAAATCTGTTGCAGTAATTTTGTAAACTTCAGCGTCCAGGATTTTTCCCACCGACGTACAGCCTGTCACCAGGACCAGAAAGTGCAGCCGAGTGTTACCTAGAAGGCAACAGATAGTTACAAAAGGGTTACAGGTGGACATAGGTTATGCCAATTCGCATCAGTCCTGTCATATGCAATGCTGACAGGGCTCCAGCAGAGGCCAGTATCTTTGCTTCAGAAGAAAGCAAATAAATGAACATAGGCTGTGTGCTTGTTATGTTTCTGAATTCCTTTTGATTTCAGGTGAGTGCCATTGCATAATATTCCACAGTAGTTACACATTCCCATCCTTTGCTGCATTAGAATGTGTTTTTCCTGCTTACTTTATGAGGCACAACGAGCTTGGCGTTGGGACGCTAATCAAAAGTCAAATTTCACCACTCTACAGAACATACAGTTTTCATTGGATTTGACTGAAGGGAAAGGTAAAAGACTGGTCATTTATGAAATAAAGTGTATTCCTCGCTATAAAATTCAGAAGACAGTTGAAAAATTCAAAGATACGAAGCATTCGGATTTCTTACTGGCTTCAGTTGAAGCTGGGTGTGTTCAGCCATTCAGAAAGTTTCAGTATTACCAATTCTTAAGATTTTGGGTTTTTATGTCACAAAAGAGTGTACATGATTAGAAGACAACCTCATTTATCACTAAAAAGAATTCCAGCTCTCACGGCTGTGAAGCAAAGTGTGAAATCATGAAGCAGCTGAATCTCAGGACCCCAAAACTAAAAGAGAAGTTTTGAAGCTTGAGAACACCACTGTAATCAGGTCTCTCATACACAGCAGGATTTCAACCTCTGCTCATTCTCTCTGAAACAATAAAGTAATTAAGAAACAGTAGAACAACTGTCCTGAAAACGCTGGTTTTGTGAGGAAGAAACTGTTTCATACATTTAAATTGGCCTCTAATGGGGACAATGTCATCCTATGCACTCCAGTTAGTAAGAAAGGGTGGAAGTGAGCCAAGATTTATTGCTCTAGCATAGCAGGAATGACGACTGACCTGCCAAAAGCAGGCTAATTAGCTAAGGGCACATCAACAGTGTGGGACAGTATGGTTTCAGACAGCAAAAGGGAACACTTTGTAGAACCACTCTTCAAGCCTCCACGGTGGTCTGCTTCCCGAAAATGTGGACCAACTCTCACGCGACAACTAATTTTTTTTTCTGAAACACCAGCAGGGGATTCCTTGCTTCCTGATTGCAGGTTGTCTACAGAAACTTGAGTTAGGGGTGGTTTGCAGCAGGGCCAGAATATTTGCGTAGGCACATGGGACTGGAATGACAGGACAAGGCGGGAGATTAGATCTTATTCACTCTGTTTTGCTGACTCCAGTTTTGCATAAAGGCCAGCGTAGGTTGTATTTACTAAAAACCTCTGTTCATCACATTTCTTTCTGTAACAAGGGTATGCTGCGTTCTCCTTCTTGAGAGTTTTTCAGAAGTACGTCTTTTGTACTTTTCTAGATGACACCGTAGTAGAGGGTTAGAAATACATAAAACCTGACAGTTTATTCCTCCCCTTCGCACATGAGTGTGCATAATTGTAAAGGATTAAGAGTAGGAAATATATCATTGGTCACCATGGGAGTTCATATCTGACTAAATACTGTCCTGCAGCGTCCAGAAGCGGTTAGGAGGAGTTAGCTGTCTCTCAGGACAGCTAATAGCTTCTGTGACTTTGCTGAAACCATGCAAAACTGATCAGCTCAAAGTAAACTTCACTCCTGAGAATTTGGAAACAATGTATAGAAACACTATTAATATGCCTTACTATCAGTCAGCTTCAGGGACAGAAAACCAGTAGCGACAGACTCACAGAGCTGACTGGCTGGGATGCTGAGACAAAGAATACAAGCACTTTCATTGTGTTCAGTGACCTTAAACTTTCCTAGAGGGTTCAGAACAGATCAAATGAGAAAGTCAACATTAAAATAGCCAAAAAGAACAAAAAATTAATAACGGTAGGCTTTTTATCTGTGGTTCTGTCCTTTGAGGAGCTTGCAACCAGCAGAAAATAACTGGATCTAACAAAGCAATGCTTTAGTTTAAGAAGGCAACAAGTAGGAGTAAAGCATGACAGAAAAGCTAATCAAAACTATACCATTTTGCCTTACCTACAAACTTGCCATCCCTTAGCAGAGACTCTAGACTCTTTTGACTACCTCCTCCACTCAACCACTCACCCCCAAAATGGGAGACACATCTACACCTGCAGAGGTCCAGCATCACTACTCCCCCAAATTACTAAGCTAATGAGCTCATAAATAGTAATCACAGCTAAGGAGCTACTGCATTGTTCCTGAAGCGTTAGGAGATTGATGGCTTTCTGAAGCTTTAATACCCTTTCCTGCCACTGTGCAGTAACCCCACATGCACATGAGAGAGCTGGGGTTGTTCAGCCTGGAGAAGAGATGGCTCTGGGGAGACCTTATTGCAACCTTTCAGTATAATAAAGGGGGCTTATAAGAAAGATTAAGAGAGTCTTTTTCCCAGGGCCTGTAGTGACAGGACAAGGAGCAATGGTTTTAAACTGAAAGAGGGTAGGTTTAGACTAGATATAAGGAAGAAATTTTTTACTATGAGAATGGTGAAACACTGGAACTGGTTGCCCAGAGAAGCTGTGGATGCCCCATTTAAGGTCAGGTTGGATGGGGCTTTGGGCAACCTGGTCTAGTGAAACACATCCCCACCCATAGCAGGGAGGTTGGACCTTTTAGAGGTCCCTTCTGACCCAAATCATTCTTTGATTCCATGTACATAGAATAAGTATCTTTACAGTACTCCAAATCATGGAGCAGCCTTCATCCTTCATGCACTTTTCATGATGCCTTTGAACAAATGCAGGCTGGCAAAGGAGTTCACACTTCCAGGCCAGAAAACTGGAGAAGAAGGAAGTAAAGACACAAATAGCTTTAAGCTATGATAAAGCTAGCCTGTTTTGCCGCTTTGTCCTCCTAGACTGCTCTGCAAGCTGAGGTGGTCTTCAGATCAACTCTAACCTCTCCAATTTGCTTATATCACTCGGGATATGCTACAAACCAGCCAGAATGCAGAAACCCTAAAACACCACAGCCCCAGCTCAACACATATCTCTCTGACTCTGTGCCTTGGAAAAAAAAGCCCCATCCCCTGATACCCCCTTCATCCCAGGTGGTATTTGGACTGTGCTCCTAGGAATCAGCTCTAGGCTATCACTGCACTGCCTGGAGGAGCAAGATCCCTGCCCGATGTGCATGCCTCTCTTGGCATAGGGAGCAAGCTAATAACGATATTCTATTGACAGTACTCAGGCCTGTGCCCTGCCCCATTTTTATTCACAGCACAGATGTAGCCACAGGGTCGTGAGCAGAGGTAGTACTCCTGTCAGCCTTTCACCCTTTTAGAACCTCACACAGCAAAATTAATGCTACCAAAACACTACTCTGCTATTAATCTTTTAATCATGCCTCCATTAAGGTCTAAGAAATTACCCACCACTAAACTACACAGCTATACACAGTGAAACAAAGCTTTCCCCGTCTTCCCTTCTTTGACAGCAACATCACTTTATGTCTGGGAATCTCTTCTTTCAGTCACAAACCCTTTTTCTCACATTGCTTCCCCTCAACGCAGGTTGCCAGTGTTTTAAAATATATTGATAACTACATGGGACAAGTTTGTGATGGAAATTATAACCACGCTACCTCTACTCATGCTTTCACTTAGGCATTTTGTCAGATTGAAAATGCTCCTTCGAGGAATAAAACAAAAGTAGTACATATCCAAATAGCACCTAATATGGCAGAAACCTAACATTACCAGCCACAGGAAAAATCCTTCTGCTGATTTGCCAGTCACTGAAAGTCTGATTGTTATTATAGATGCATTAAAGCAATAAATCAGTCCATTTACTTCTAAATTTAAACCTTAAAAAGTCAATGTGGTTTCCTTTCTGGTATGTAAATGTCAACATGCCATAATATTTCCTGTTGAAAAAACCAGAAATCAGAAAGAATAGATACTTAACATGGAAACAGCTGTATCAACCACAACCATACCTAAATGCACTTAAATTTAAGGGTAAAAATTGCTTCAACTGCTTCAATCAGGATGGATGCTGCTACCAGAGCTAGTCATTTTTTATAAAAAGCAAACTTATAATCAACTTGCTCCATTTCTGAAAATTGCAGATAATAAGTTATTTGGTAATTGCTCATTCATTGCAAGGAAAATAACATTTTTAAGCTGACAAAAATTTACTGAAACATTCTTTTAGTTCCTAAACAATTCATTTTTATTACCCAGTAAATGTTACAGAAGAATGCAAGAAGATGCATTGGTTTACTACACCCACCCCACCCCCTCAAAAAAGAAAACAAAAACAAAAAAAAAACCACCCAAACAAACACAACCAACAAAAAATTTCTGCTATCAACACAACATGGAATTTCCTGTGATAGGCAGATCTGTGAGGCTATGGCACAAGAGAAGATTTTTTAAAATTAAATCGACTTTCCTGAGTAACCTGTAAAAATATCACAACTTTAATGAAATCGATCAAACTGAAACACCCAGACATTTCTTAAAGCTAGAATAATAGTCAAGACTAGTCCACTAATCCCTTCAGCCTTAACTTCTCAAAACTGCAGCTCACTATCATTTCCAATTCTGTAGTTACATTAAAAATACTGCTCCTTTTAAGTTTCCAGTGAAACAGCTTTTGTGCAAGTAGCACTTGAAGTACCAGACTAACACCAATCACAACAAAAATACACCAGACAGTCCAGTCAAATCCACCTGGCAGCAGCATCAGGAAGCATATTGTCGGGTCACAGCCTTTGAAAGGAGCTAAACAGATTCAAGGCATTTGTGTTTCTTCTGTCCAGAACATCAACAACAACATGGAAAAAAAAAAAACTAAAGCCGTGAAATGATCAGTCACTGCTTAAGTATAAGCTCAAATAAGTCAGGAAGCTGAGTTTTAAAATACTGGCAGTGTATCCTCAAGATCAAAGGGAGAATTAACACTAAATCAATTCCCTCGAGTCAGTGGCCCTGCTAGTACTACCACTGAAGCCAGTCTACAGAGGCTCCCAGCTCTTAGGAGCTCCCTGCATATCTGGAGTAGGGGTCAGGCCAGACTCCAGTCTTATTTCTTGAAACAGGAGCCCAACAGCTCCTATCAAAAAAAGTAATTAATGGAAATACACTGGGTGGAAAATTCATCGTAATTTTCCCTTGATTTCATGTGCATTACAGTAGAAGAAAGCATGTTATATTCAGCTGACAGCTGCAAAGTGCATGATGAATGGGGCCAGCACTAGGGCCAATAAGAAGCAACCCAAAAACATGGAAAACACTTTCCTGTGAAGTGATCAAGGCTCCAGGTCTGACTCTTACACGTCACTTTGTACCAACAACCACATCAGCTGCAGACTATTTACCAGCCCCCCCACTCCTTGGAAACAATTTAAAAAGAAAAAAAAAGATTTCTTTTTACAAGTAGTTTAATGTGCAATCCTGCTTCGTATTAGCCTTTCTAAAGTTTGCACATAGATTAAAGTGATTTAGGAACATAAGAACTCCAAGTGATGATCATACCTGTGGAAATGTCCCTCATTTCCTCAGAATACAATCTGGAATGCTTTAAAGAAACCTCTGAAATAATTTTAGAGCAAGAAGTAAAGTGTTCCTTAATGATCATGCTTTCTACATCAACACATGTACAAAAAAGCAAGACTGACCTACAGTACTAAAGAAAAAAAATCTTTCAAAGCTTGTGGACCAAATTTTAAGATAGATGGGTATAAATGTTCATGCATCATGAACAAGATCATTATTTTGCCCCATTACAGCTATAAATCACCACAACCATCTGTAAAGAACACTTTTGAAGAAACATAAGAGATGTTTTGCTCACAGCAATGTGCGCTGAATGCCCTTTTATCAGGTTGCACAAGGGAGGCAGAGGATGGAGAGTATTTGGCATAGAAACAAGACAAAAATAACTTGCATCCATTTTTAAAAAAGCTCTTGTGAAACCAACTGCCTTAATCCAAGTTGAACAGGAAGCACAGTTCTGGTACGTCACACTCTACAATAATAAGCTGCAGCTTCTGTATATAACCTGTACTACATGATTCAAGGCAATTGTTTCCCCTGAGTTTGTGGGATTACTTCAGAGTTGCTTATTATGAACTGCATTGAAAATGAGGCAATATTCCACTCTTATTTTCTCCTTCTTAACTGTAAATATTTCACTCATGACTGCCTTTTCCTTTTAAAAATTAATTTGCTCCAGTTTTTGCTCTTTCTCGATTCCAGTAGAGTCATGCCATTGCCTTATGTTCCCTCAGCCCGTTCCATCTCCACTCCACACATACCTCCACTCCACTTTATAGTCCACTGAAAACCAATTTGCAAGGTGTTTTTGCCTCTCATCTGCCTCCCAAATTAGCAAGAGAACACAGCAGAGGAATGGATTCTAAGCATCTAGCTGAAAATCTGAGGAAATCTATAGCAGAATTATGAAAAGAACGAAGATTTTCCAAACTACAGTTTTTGTCTCAAAGATACTCTTTCTCCCTCCTTTAAATATAACTACATATTAGGAAATGTTCAAAAGGAACCGAAAACTGGTACTTAGCTGTCCTTTTTGCCTTTGAAACTTATTCCTTTCAGCTACACATTGCATACGTGCAAGAGCAAGAGTATATACACAGACAAACTAAATCAGAATGCCTCCCCAAATACAGCAGCTGTATTAAACACAACAACCTATGTGGTGATGGTGTCAAAATACTACCTTATCTACGTACCCCTTCCTGACATCAGTGTCTAAACCAAACACCACAAAGCCAGCTCTTTTAACACTTTGCTTAAGATGTATTTGCTAGATCTTCTTTGGCAGCAAAATCTTGGCTGCGATACAGCTCAGAAACACTGTACAATTCATTCTGCTGCCATCCATCTCACAAAAGAAAGCAGAAGAACTTGGTGAGTCATGTTAACAGACATAAGTACATAGAAGTGAATGTTATTACTGATGGGAAACATTAACTTTGTGATCCAGTTTCACATATTTCATCTACTTTCTTGTGAAAAGCACAATCTACTTTGGCAGGCATACAATGTGATTTATTTGGATTCCTAAGTAGTGATATTTACAGATTAATTAATGGAGATATCTTTCACATCTTGACAAAAAGTCTCCCCTTCTGCTCTACAAATACGCTCTTTTAATATCCTAGTGGAATGTACTTTCACAAATATTTTCAGTTAATTTAGTACTTATGGTCTGCAGGTTTACAGCAGACAGAAAAAATACTGATACTCCTGAACAAAGTCTATGTGATCACTGATGCTCAGTGAAGAGCTAGCCAATTATGCCCTTGTTTGCAGCTGCTAGAATACATTATATAAAAAAGAAAAAAAGTTACATTGTATTCCTTTCTAGTGTTAATCTTTTATGTAAGCCATAGCTAATGGAACTTACATGTAAGATGGAAGATGTAACTAAGACTCTGAATAAACCTGGGCTACCTCTTGAATGGGAAGATGGAATGCAATCATCATTGCTTCTTTAAACATGCTCGACAGCAGGAAATGTTTGCTTACCTTTGCTTACCATTACAGCATGACCCTCCTGACTTTTCACTCAATCACAATTAGAAGTTTGCCACCAGTAGTTAACTTTTTTATCCAATTACCAATAACATTTTTAACAATCCTTTCCAAAGGAAGTCCCGTACCAGGACTTGCAATTTAATGCTAGAAAAAGACAGAGGTGCAGTGACAAAGCTGAGAGAGGGAAAACCTCACACTTTAAGGGCACTGAAGTTAAGCAGGTGTTGTTCAAAAAGAAGTAAGGAGAAAAGAGAAAAAAATAAAGCTGAGACTATTTCATACCCCATTTGAAATAGTTCACCTTCTAATATGAAGACTAAAATTGGATAGATTTAGTTCCCATCACGTACAAGAAACTACCCTCATCTCTAACTTGAAGAGCTTGAATTCAATAGCTACATTCCTTTACTACAACTGGATTCATTAGACTCCTAGGAACAAAAACAGGTCCAGTGCCAAAAAAAGCTAATCACAAGTCCTCCATTTTTAATTACATTAACAAACTGTCATTAATCTCCACAGAAATGCCTAATTAACTCCACAAGAAACAAAACAAACAAAAAGCCCACATTCATTTAAAAAAAAACTAGATGGGCCTTCAGTTTTAAATTATGACACAAATCTTGAAAGATTGCACTCACCTCTTCAGATCAATCTTGAGTCATATTACTCATGCCATAAAATGGTACATGAGCTATAAAAAGATACACATATCTACTGGTCTAAAATCATGGGGCTCACACCACCACTGCATTTGGCAGATTCCTTGACCAAGCATCGAGTTATATGGAAAACAGTCTTGTCATTCCTCCAAGTCAAAATTAAGGCTTACTGTAAGAAGACCATAGTAACTAGGCATATAGTGCTTTTTGTTTTAATGCATTTTTTTCATCAGTGAATGGGAAGTCTGCTGCATAAGGTACTATTACCTTCAAATCAATTACTGCAGTTCTTTTCCTAAAACATGCTATTTCCATTAACATTCCTGTAGGCAGTGTAATAGGAAGTCCTTTGCCAAATCAAGATTCCCAAACTGTACAGAAATTTACAGCAATGGCAATAAATCTACCTTACTATACTAGATGAAGTTAAAGGCCTGGTTCTGCATATCCTTATCCATGTGAATTACCCAATGAAAGGCAATTGGGCTTTAGCAAGGCAACAGTCCTTTAGCAAGGACTGGGAATCTGTACTACTGCAGTCTCAGATGACCATGATTAATCACTCTTTAAACATAATCCTTCAAAAAGAAGTAAGATATCATAGTTTGCCTTGGACAAATGTGGTAGGAGGGAAAGAAAAGACAATTATCTTCAGGCAGCTAAGAATGTTAGACAAAAGTTAGAAAAAAATCAAAAATTCTTAGACTATCGCTTAGCAGTATGCTTTTGGCACAGAACAGAAAAAGAAACAGATCTTTTCAAGACTGAACATAACAAGGTGCAATTAACTTCCACAAGTTAAGGAATCAGACAACTTTAGCCACTTGTCCTTTAGCATTGTTTGGGCATTTTACAATCTCAGTCATACAGATGGTCACTTACCACATTTAAGCTGAAGCTCTCCTAAGCAGCCATAAGCATCTGTGAGTTTTTCATATTGTCCTTTAATTGCATCTTTTTCTTCTGGAGCTGAAAAACAAAACGAAAGGCAGCAAACCTTAGTTTTCCAGTCTTTGTCAAATTTTCAGGTTGCTACAGCCTACACCAATGCTTCCCAGCTGATTTCGCTCAGTAAACAAAACTACAGTACAAAGGTGGGGTTAAAATGCTGTAAGAAAACAGTGATTAAAGCGTGATGGGACAGAAATGCATAACCTCTCCACACACCACCCTAGAAGAAAGAAGGGCACTAACCACCCCTTCCAAACAATGTGATCACCAGTAATGTCCTCCTTATTCTACAGTACAGATGCCACATCAGTTTCAGAATAAGTGAATATGCAGGCACATATAAACTTTACACCACTCTAAAATAATAACAAAAATAAATTTTTTTCTGGGCATAAGCTAAATTATAATATATCTCTTCTTAATGTGCAAAAAGAGATGAGATGGTTTCTGTTTCCAGATCCTCACAGTTTAATTTCAGACAGAATCAGAATTTTTTTATGCAAGATAACATAATTTGATGCAGACACATAAGATGTTGATTTCAAGAGGAATTAAACTTATATTTTAGTGATGCAAGAATTAGCTGTTTGAAAAATAAATAAAATTAAAGGGTCAGATGCTGATGTCAGATTTGTTTGTATTTCAGCAACAACTGACTTCAATGGGCACAAACTGAACATTTACATATTAAGCCACATGGCTCAAACCCGTCACTGGCTACTTTAAAGCAAAACCAAAGCACTTCCTGAATGAGTAAGTCTCCGTTTTGTATATATTTCCTAATGAGGAAGAAGCTTAGCCTCGTGAATGAGGAAAACAGGCTGTGACCCTCAAATGTCCATTTACCACAGATAAACAGCAACATGGTACTTCCAGAGGTTAGCTAATACTTTAGCGTCTTATGCTCCTAATAAACTTCAGCAGTTTAAAAACTCTGTCCTTTTTATGCCCAGAGGTTTCAAACTGAACTGCTTGCAATTGATGAGAGAACAGGAAAGAAAGAAACAGACTTCTCTTTATAAACCTCAAGCGGCAAGTAGCTCAGTGAGAAGCATGGAAAACAAATAAATATCTCATATATCACTGACTTTTTGAAGTAAAAGGAAGGACACTTCCACTTGCACAATTCTTGTGGAGCCTTAGTACAGGCAAGGCCCAAAGGAAATCAAAACACATTTGTCTCAATTTTTGCATCCGTGACAAATAGAGAAGACTTGTTATTTCTTTTCCTATTTTTATTTTTGACATCAGACTTTCACAACGTATCTATTTTGCTTTCTTCCAAATACTGAGTGAATTACAGAAACTAGTAAAACATTGATACCACACACACTACAGTGAAACAAAACATAAGCAACAGAAAGAAGATAAAGGGATTTTTATTGAGTAAGGTAAACCTCTGGACAGCAACAATTTAAATATTCAGTATAAGCACCTCTTAAGGCTGAGACTGTGGAAGCTCAGTTCTCTGGCACTTCAAAAAAAGTCAGCAAAAACAGTTTAGATAAAATATAACAATGTTTCATTTTTTAAAAAAAGACTCCCTCTCAGGCCTTCCTTAAGTATTAACCAAAAAATGGCACCTTTCCACGGCACCTTCACTAGAAAAAAGCAGCAACACCATACTGACTTCTTTCTTAAATTTGTTCTCTGCCTTAAAAGCTTATCTTCGTTCCCCATAATAAAATAAAATAAAAATGAAAAACCGCAAACAAAATTCTTGTTCCAAATATGCCACCCCTAAGAAGAAACAGAAAACGGCAGAAATAGCAAGAGATTCCGATCTCAGACTGATGAAGGAGCTCACAAATGTGAAGCCTAGGCACAACCTGAAAACATTTAGAAGACATCTTGAAAGCACACTAATACTCTTCAAAATAGAATAACAGGTTGGGAAACTGGCTGTTAAAGTGTCTGGTAAGAGCACGATCCAAAACAATGGAATTTATTTCAGTGTGGAAATAAGCAACACACAGCTCATGCTGCTAACAGCAAGAACACCTGACACTGGCACGTACAGAAGCCACCAAAGCTCCCCAGGTCAAGCCAGCAGCATCACACACATATACCAGCGCCTGGCACGGGACTTTTCTAATGGACAGACAAATAGCTGCGTTTTGCCAGTAGCAGTACAGAAATACCCCATCATCTGGACAGGCCATTTGACAGAACATTTGCCTGCGCAGTACCATCAGTCAGGGCACCAGTACAGCAGAGCGGCCTGGAAGGGAGAAGCAGGCTCTGAACACAAACGTCCGGGACCCTGGGCTGCACTGCCACTATTTTTGGCTGACTAACAACCCGCCAATAACCTCTACCAAATGGCAGACTCTGTTATTTACCCTAGGGTTAATTTTGCTTCCTGAAGCAATTTAGACTCAGAAACCAAAAAAGCGACAAAGTGATCTTTACTCAACTCCTCCATGTACTCTCTAAAGATACAGCATGCTCTAAGACCTCACCTGTGGATAGTCCAGAGGGAAGGAGCATGCCAAGCAGACACAGCTATGCCTGTGGGTTACGCAAATGAACAGGCCAGAATATTTTAGTGCATAGAGCCCTAATTTGTGTGGAAAAAAACAAATCCCTTCATTACAGACACTGATGGGATTTGAAGTCAAGCGTCCCGTTATAGTCCTCTGAGTTGCACAAACCCCTGAGATGCACTACAACCACCATCATTTTGAATGGGCCAGGGCAGGGGCCTCAGGCAGCAGAGGTCAGGCAGCAGCTCCCGCACATGCACCCCCTCCGTAAGGGCCCTCACGAGCTGGGAGGATGACTCTCTCATCCCACACAGCCTCCAGCCACCATGGCGCTGTCTCGCTCCATGCTTGCCCATGAGCAAGTGAGGATACAGGTGTCATCTCTCTAGCGCTGGCAGGTCCTAGCTGGATTCTGACACACCCCAGACAATTTTTTTATGTTTTTTGGAGGGGGTGAGGGAGAAGCAGGAGGAATCATCCCCAGCAATCATTATAAAAAGCAATACATAGAAAGGATGACTAAAGCATGACTTTAAAAGGACATTATTGTAGAAGGCTTGAGCCAAGTTTCTATCTTAGTATTAAAAAGAAATATTTATAAATGCTAAAAAATTCTTATTGAACTCTCAAAAAACTGTCACCAAAACCTGGTTGGAAATATCTCCTAGAGTATTTGCAGAAAGTGCTAGGACACAAGAGCCAGAATCAGAAAGGGTGACTAGACAGAACAAAACTCACTGATGTGCTACTGCGTTTGCTGGATGAAGAGGGAATTAAAGGGAAAAATTAATATGAAACTCTAAACGATTGCTCACTAACAGGGAAAATATAACCATATCTAACAGGTTTCAACAGTATTGAAAATATGGTTTTAGCAACAACATGACAGCTAGATGTGTCCAAAGACATAGCACTTTTCTAACCGGTGACCTGAAAATTATTTCTGTGTTTCCCTGATATATGTTCCAAAGTCAGGGTTTTTATTCCGCAATGGCTTTCATAAAAGCTCTGAAATGCAGAGGCAGTGAGAGTGATGTGCTTGATAACCTAGGACGAGGATCGGATATTTAACTATACTCCACTCACATGTAAAATCCTTCCTTTTTCATGCCAGATAGCTTAGGATACATACACATGTACTATAGTTAATGCACAATACTACTACAGAAGCTGATGAAACTCACAGAAAAGTTTTCTACTTAGAGAACAAGTTAAGTCTGCAAACACACAGTGCATTTGTTTGCTACTTAATAATTAAAGAATACACATAGTAATTACCAAACTCCACTAAAGCTTTCCATTAATATTTTTAGTAATCTTTCCTTCCACTAAGCATATAATTGAGTTTCCACCCCTCTGCAATAATTACACCTGTGTTGCGTTCATAACAGCTTTACAGACCTACACGCTGTCTGCATTCCTCAAGCACTTTTCTTAATATCAATTACATAAAAGCTCCTGATGTAAATTATATATAAAGTTGGCATGTTAGCTCAATATTTTAACCCTTGCTAAAGAAGAGGCACACATTAATTCAATGAAACTAAGCTACAATAAACTCAACTAAAAGTGATCTTTTTCTGTGTGTAAGGTATTTCAGAGCCAAAGGAAAACACCATGAAAAGACACAAAACTACATATATCACACGGCCTATCCAAGTGACTTTCTGCTTGTATAAGCTGCAAATTTCATTTAACAGCTAGCAGGAACTGGTCAGACTTATGTAGTTTCCTTTATCAACCCTTCCTCAGGGCTGATCCTCCAGATTTCAGCAGGAACCAACACGGATCTCAACAATACGGTGTCCAGAAAGGCCAGTGACCAGAGGGAGAGGGCAGAAAGGTACCATTGTTCCAAGTCCAACATTAAGAATGGACACAGTAATACCTGTGACTTAAAGATAAAACTGAAGAAACAGCTCTTGAAGAAAAGAGTCTGGGACCAGGTTACAGATTCTGGCTCTCCCCGCTCATTATTAAGCCTGATTTTGGAAACAGAAACCCGCTTAGCTGTAGGTACCACTATACATACATATTCTGAAGCATTTCTAAGTACTTTTACAAACATAGGTTTGATGTGATGGGGTCTTGGTAGCTTGTTTCTTTTATTTGTGCCATTTAGCATTTTGGGGAAAGAGGCGTGAATTTTCCTCAGAAAGAGCAAATTTATAATCAAACAGAAACTTTATATACAAAATAACCCAAAACACGAGACACTACTGTCAGTGTCTTACCTAGAAATCATAGAATATGTCTGGTATTACATAAGTTTAGAAAATTAACTTGCCTCCAAATTATTCTCTGTCATCCTCAGACAGGCCTAATGCACTTTGTTAATTTATTTTTTCATTTATTTTTACTATCTTTCATTACTAAAATCTTCCTGTTCACATTCAATCTGAGCTACACAGGCGTTATGCAAGTCATACTGCCCTCTGAAATACCATAGAGGTCACGCAATACAGAGTTGGGAAGAGGTTTGTGGTCAGAGTTACAGTTAAGAGAGTCTGGATATTCAAAACATTAAGCAATATATTTACAAATTTTCTAGAAAGTGGTACTTCTGGTTGAAAACACAGCAAGCAAATCAAGAAAGTGGCATTTTGGAAAGATCAGTTCACCGGCTTCCTGTATTAGACTGGAAACATTCTGTTTCTAGCGAAGGATTACGTTTTCATGGTTGCATGTGTATATATGAATACTTTATTCACAACCAAAGAAGAATAGACTTCTAAAACCACCAGGTTTCTGCTGGCCAGCGCTGTGGTCTGCAGGCCATCGAGGTAAAAGAGAAGTCCCCAAACCATTTCTCTGGAGCTTGACCATTATGTAGTTTCTTACATATATTAACACAGCAACTTGTAACCTCCACAGACATAAACCACCAAGTAGAATTTGAACCTCACACCCACTAAGAGTTTCCTAGCACAGATCATGAGTCTTGTAATCTACACTCTGTGTTTATACCAACACACCTTCCCTCTTCTGTGTACTCAATTTCCATTTCAACAACAGCAAAAGAATTGTAACACACACATGTTCCTGTAACCTATAGCAGTGAATTTCAGCCTGAGAAACCGTAGTTTGCAAGTGCCCATTGCCAGAGTAACCAAGAAAAGCAAGGCTTCTGCTACGTAGATTACTTCCACAAGTTCTGTAGGGATTTACAAATGGAAAAAGTTTGAACACCACTGAACTGCAGAAAACTTCACCAAAATTTCTAAAAAAAAAAAAAAAAAAAAAAATCAAATTATCCAATTAATTTAAACATGAAGTTTTAGGAATACAGATACAATAGGGAGATTAGCTATACAAATATCCTGTCATAAGAGTAAAAATTAGTGATGCTGTAGGGCTCATTGTTTTGTATAGCGTATAGTGCTTACAAACACATTCACAATGCTTCTACTGAAGTATTGGTGTCTGATTTCCATACCCCACTCAGTGGCATATTTATCCACCTAAATACAAAACTAAAGCTTATTGTAAACAGTGAATGTACATACAGCACAGAAACTGCATTCTGTTCAAGAAAAGATACATAGATAAATAATTGCCACCTCCTGGTTTTGCATCCCTCCCCCTGCAAGGCTGTACCCTAATTTCACTCAGCCACGTCAGGGAACCACACACATACCTGCAACTGAAGCTGCAGAGGAGGCACAGAGCTGCTCTGCAGAGCGTACACACCCCTTAACTCTATATACATTTGCGTCTGGTAAAGGCTTACTTCCCAGATCTGTGGGTGAAAGCCTGGAGGAAAAGCTTCATCCATATTTGCAAAAACATGCACTGTAACAGCTTTGAATTTCATTATTTTCAAAAGACTACAGTCACTTAGGATCCACTGTAACAGGTGTTGTAACATCCTTTAATAAAAGCAACTGCAGAATCAAAGTGCTTACAAAAAAAAAAACCTTCTGTGCACCCTTGGGCTCTACCCTTGCAAAAACATATTTTTATGCTGAATTTCAATAGCAGAGCACTCCTGTTGACATCACTTCACTGAGATTACCTGCTATAGTAAAGTTAAATAATTGTATTTTCTGCATATAGCCTTAGTTTAGTTCAGCAACTGCCTTGACAGGATTTCAGAACTGCCTTGTGCAGTTCACTTCACCTATAAAGCCTCAAAACTGTAATGTGTTAAAAGCAGGAACAGCATATGCATCTATACTCCCTCTTGTGTAAGCAAAAACTTCTAAATCAATGACAATTTTTCTTGATCCTTCATGACTCTGACTTTCTTCCACAAAATCTAATTATTAACGTTCTAGTTCAGAGAATTCCTGGAAGAATAGTTTCAGGCTGTCACCCATCCTTCTGGAGATGACTGAAGTTTCACAGTTGCCAGTGGCAGAAAAAGCCTCTTGCAATATGTGCTGTTAAATTCAAAGCAGTGAGTTTTACCCTCCACCCTACAGTGACACCATGAGAAGAGGAAGAAAAATTCCCATCTTCAAAAATACTATTTAATTTACGATAGAACAGAAAATTGTTCTGTTTATATTACATTGCTATACAGATTAAGTTAAGGAGTTTGGGGCTATATAGCTAGGTTGCCTGCTGTGATTTTTGATTCCTTGATTTTTCCAAAAGTTTCTTAGGTTACATTACTGTTACAGCCCATGTTCATTTTATAAATTGCTGACATCTCAGACAATTAGAGATCTCTGTAATACTTTGCCACTACTGATATCAAATGTGCAAATATTTTTGAGTTAGAAGTATTAAATCTCTGTATGCAACAAGAAAATTCTGAAATATAACCAATTTACAACTAAAATTGCCACCATGATCTTTATAACATACTGAGAGAGGAAAAAGTACAAAGTCATCAATTCACAACACTGTATCAAATTTTTGGTTTACCTATGTGAAAGGATTTATTTCAATTATGAATTTGCCAGAGGTTTATGGCCTGTATAGACACTGCATTTATGCAAGTGTGTGGTTTTTTAGATTTCTTTTTTGTAATGCCACTTCTAGGAGGATCCTTCTGCCACTTGAACTGGATTAAATTCAACATTAGAGTTTCTTCTAGTACCAAAGTATTATAGAAGCAACTGAACTTTCAAAAAATGCGATGTCCTGCCTGTTCTAGGGCAAAGAGACACTTAGTAATTATGGAAAAGAGTAATGAATAATGACTGAAATTTGCTTTCAGGCCTTCCTTGTCCATCCACGATTATTCCTCTCTACACTTCTATTGACACGAGGCTGCTATTGCAAAACTGCATAAACTTGTACAACTTAAGTGCTCCAGGTATTCATATGTGCTTTTACTTAGCTTGGAAGTTTGCATAAGGTGCAGTTGCATAATTCCTCCTCACCACAGGCATGCAATTGTTTAAAAAAAAACTATATTGAAGAAATGGAAAATTAGACAGAGAAGCCAAAATTAACACAATCCTACAATCCTAGGGCTAGTATATCTGAAACCACACGTAATACAAATCGTTAACTTCCCACTGAAGTGTTTCTGGTTAGTTAACCTAAAGGCCAGTCAAACAAAACAGAATTCATGTTGTTTCTGTTACCACCCTGGCTGCAGAGCTTCCTCTTCCCAATTCTTGTAGATTTACCATCACAATACCTACTGCAGGGTTTTCCCTCCTTTTCTGGTCCTTTGCTGCATAAACAGAAGCCATGACATAACAGGCTCAACTGGATAAACTAGCTTTCCCTACAGTATAGGAACCAACCCAGGCAGGAAAAGAGAAACCAAATTAAATAAAATGACAAAGTTATTAACATGGAGTGGGCTGGATGCCAATGCACGCATGATTACAGTTATCTCAAGAGCTGACATTGGACTTTCAAAAGGCATGGCAAACAGGCTTTTACACTGCCACCGTACAGATCATTACTTCAAAATTCTTCTAACACACATTTAATTCTTTTAACACACATTCTAACACACACAAAATTTTCTCATAATTTTTAGCTATAGGAATTCAAACGGTGGGTAGCAACACTGGGGGAGAAAAATCTATTATAAGTTGATGATTCCCTTAATCAATGAGAATGCAAATAATCCTTCCAACTACTGCTCATACAAACGGCTTGGGGTCAGCTAGATGAACACTGATGTCTCAGTTTCAGTCCTGCACATTGGCTTTGGGCAGTGGAGCTGCTTTAGATTTGTATCAAAACAATGCAATACAGACCCAAGCCCACTGATATCTCTGAAGAACTTTAATGTCAACAGGTTTCTGAATCAGGGAAAGTACGTAAAATGCTGCTCAGTAGTACCAGACTTTTCACTTTGTCAGTTCATTGAAAACTGACACAAAAAAAAAAACTACAAAAATTTCACACATTAATGTCCACTATTACCAATTAATTTAACAAGAAACTGAACCCCCAAAGTATCACACAATATAAAATTGCAACAAAATTAAAAAAAAGCGGCACACAAAACAGTGTGGCAATAACATATCTTTATCACAACTGGTGAAAATTTTTCCACTATCAGAACTATTCTCGTGAAAATAAGCTACCACCTGAAGACCTTTTTGGCTTTCTTCATGCAATCCCCAAGACCTTTTAGTCTGGGTGTCTTGTCACTGCATATCATGGAAGATTCAGCTCAGTGGGCCCAGATCCTGAACTGACATTTTATAAACCACAACATACTTAGAGTTCTTATTACAAAGCGTTCTCAGTTTAAGTCTTCCCCTTTTCCTTTAAGCTGCTTGTATACAGACTCCTACAGCACTGTGAACAGTGGCATGATTGCAGGAACAGGTAAGTATTACACAGTAAACAACTTAAGAACACACCACAAGCACAATATGCTCCCCTGCGTTATTTTTTGCACCTTAGATCCTCAGCCACCTTATTTTCCTGTGTCTGCCTCAACATTAGCATCGCATTAACTCATGGGTGGCAAATATCAAAACACAAGATCAGACAACCCTGAGCAAGTTTAGGACTTCCACCGCCTCAGGTGAGACTCGAGCTCCTCCAGTAAGAGCCCGACACAACCATATACAGCGCAAACCACAAGGGCAGGTATGGCACCACAGCAAGAAGCCACGTTTTCTTTACGGGACATGAATCTCAAGTCAGTCATCCAAAACAAACTCTGCTGTGAAATGGATGTCTACGCTGGGGGTTGGCACCAGATGCAGCCGAATAGAAATTCCTTCAAGAGGCACAGGGCCCTTCTCTGCAGTTGGTAAAGGCTCGCAGAAGGCTGTAGGGTAAAGGCTTGCACAGTAAGAGACCCCACAGCCACCAGATAGGCAGGTGGCCTCTCCCGCTTCTTCCACCGCCGCTGCCGGTGAGAATAAAGGCATCCAGAGCAGGAGAGACGCTCGGACGTGGATCGGGCCCGGCGTGGCACCGGGAGGAGATGCTGGCCAACCCTCCGTGGCGTGGCGTGGCATGGCATGGCAGGGCAGCCAGGGGTCACCCCAACCGGGCAGCAAGTGGCCAGGCCTGGGGAGCCATGCTGGAGGCCGGGGTTTGCAGTGAAGTGGGAGATCCCCCCCATAAGGTCGGCCAGTGTCCCACCGGGCATCGGTCTGCGCTCTCCCCTCCCTCCCTCCACGCCGCAGGGGAAAGTACCCCAAACCTCCCGGGCATCGGCCGCCGCAACCGCACCCCGGCACCCCTCGAGTCCCGCGGGCACGGCAGAGTCACCGGGCGGGTACCCACAGCCACGCCAACCCCCCACGCCACAGCCTCCCCCACAGGCACGGCGCGGGAAGCCGCCCGGCCCGCCCCGCCGCGGGGCACTTACTGAGCGCCGCCACGGCGCCGGCCTCCAGCAACAGGCAGTCCTGGCGGGTGCGCGCCTCCAGCAGGGCGCTCGGCCCCGGCTCCTGCTTCCAGAGCAGCCGCAGCCCTTTGCTTAGGGCCATGGGAGCCGCCGGTCGCAGGGAGCAAAGGAGCAGGGGGTGCCGGGGCGAAGGGGGGGATGCGACCCCCGGCGCCGAAGGACCCTCGGGGGGGCTGCCAGCAGCCCCACGACCCCGCGGGAGCTCGTCCGATCGTGGGGTCCCCGGTCCTAGCCGCCCGCTTCTGCCCGGCGGCGAGAACGCCGAGGGAGGCGGTCAAGGAGGGCGGCCGCGTCCTCTTCCCAGAAGCCGGTCACCTCAGCAGGCCGCCAAGTGCCTGCGAGGGGGCGCCCGGCGGGAGGGGAGGGGAGGGGAGGGGACCGGAGGGTTTGCGGCCGCCGCTGCTCCGTGTCCCCAGCGGCCCGGCCGTACGGCGGCTGCTGCTGCCGCCTCCGCCTCCTCCTCCTCCTCCTCCTCTGGGAGTCCCTGGCTGCGGCCAGCGGCGCGGGAGCCACCTTCCCCTCCCCTCTCCGCCCTTTTCGTCCCACCCGCGGTCCCTTGTAAACTTTCCAGTTAACTTTGTCCCTCTCCCTCTCGGCTGCGGCTCCTCCTCCTCCGGGACAGGTACAAGGGGCCGCCACCCGCGGCAGAGGGGCGGGGCGGCGGCGGCGGCCGCGACCGCCCGCACCGCGTAGCCGCGCCCAGCGGGGCGCTACAGGCCCCGGTCCGGCGGGGCCGCTCCCCGCTCCCTCGGCGGCGCGTCCGGGCCGCGGCGGCTGAGGCAAAGCTCCCCACCAGCGCCCAGCGGCCTTTGCACCGCGGCCGCGCAGCGTGAGGGCCGGGATAAGTGAAATGCCTTGAGGCGCCGACGCTGCTTTCTCCGCCCGCCGGGCCAGCGGAGGCTGCCGCCTGGCTTTGCCCCGGGGTGAGGCGGTCCTCCTTCGCGCCTCCCGCGGGGAGCGGCCGCCCGCCGTGAGGCGATTCCCGAGCGTGTCTTCGTATAAAAGTACGCGCTGCTGTTGGTCTTTTGTTTTCCGCTGATATTGTAGGATTCCCATCACAATTCCCTGTTGAGACTGTACGGGATGAAGTGTTAGGTTTTTTTTCCACAGCTCGGCCATAAGGAATGGATTGAGGAGGCAGGCGCAGGTACACAAACGTGTTCAGACGAGAGGAAGCCTGCTGTAATTACTAGCAGAAGGTGTAGTCCTATTTATACACAGGTAAATCAAGCACAATCCTAATTTGTTAAGGCAGAATTGTACTTTACATTTATATGTAGAGAAAATCGTGAAAGTCAAAATACCCGAACTACCATCTGTTCTTGCCGTTTCACATTAACGTTGAGGACATCACGGCTGTGCTCTGCCAGGTGGATATAACAGTCCCTGCCCCTGTTGAACTTGATGGAAACAAACTGAAAAAACAGGTACTGTTTTCCTGTCACACGCCCGTTTTGTTTATTTTATGACTAGTAGTAATTTGAAAAGGAGACTTATTTCAGGTTTGTTTATACTTCTTAAAACAGATAGCATTTCGAAAGGATCTGGTAGGGAAAGTGGTAGTGGTGTTTGCATAGGGCTTTTTCCCCCCCCCGATCCTAATCTTTGATACAGCATATAGGGTGAGATAGAGAGTGCTGGGTAATGTGAAAGAAATGACCCAGAAACTGTAGAAATTAAGTGACCAGGATGAAAAAAAGTGAGAAAGCACACAGCTCGAAGTTTGGGGAATGTGAAAAAGAGTGCAAATTAACCATTCTCGATTTTAAACAGAAAAGAGATGCCTTTCTGATGGCAGACCAAGAATCTGTTTATATCCTTCTCATCTTTCACCATGACCTCTTTCCCTAAAGAAAAGTACTTACTTGAGATTAAATACTCAAAGTATCACTTAAACGATCAGAGTGGCCTAAGACAGTTGTACCACATATGATTTTAAAAAGTTTCCCTGGATCATGCACTTTTGTATTTAAAAACAACAGCAAAACCCCACTCTTTTTTGTGTGTGTGTCTTTGGCTTTGAGGAATGATTTTTCATAGTAGTCTTTAAACTCCATCATGAGAGTAAAGTGTCACTTGGAGGACATTGGTATGTCACTCTCTGTTGCCCATGCTTGTAACTCATTAGTAATTTTTGTCATTAGTGTTTTTCACTGAAAAGTCCAAGAACACAAAATTTAGGATTGTTAATAAAAAGCTTACTGTCGTATTTGTTGGGCAAAATACTAGATAAAGGACTGGTGCACCTGGGATAGTATTTTTTTCAGCACCTCAAATCGATATAAGGAGATGAAGATGTGAGAGGAAAACTCAGATGAAGGTAGGAAACTGGAAGGAAACCTTTAGCGGTGTGTATGACAAAGCACTGCTTCCACAGGTGGCTCTGCGAGCGAGTCTTTTTTAATCTGTTAGGAACAGATCTTTTCAGAGGGGTCTGGTTGCAAAACATCCACAGCTTGGAAAAATGCATTTTTAAAGGTGTAATGTCGTGATTACTGAAAAAGCAGTAAGTCAGTTAAGTTAGACTTTGTGTTGCAGGTCAGTTACCTTAGAAACATAAGACTGAGAAAGCACCTATCAGAAAATGGTGAAAAGGAATGGTGAATAAAGCCATACAATTTACAAACCTCATTCACATGGAACAACGTCCAAAGTGAGGGCTCAGATAG
Source organism: Phalacrocorax aristotelis (assembly GCF_949628215.1). Taxonomy (NCBI): domain Eukaryota; kingdom Metazoa; phylum Chordata; class Aves; order Suliformes; family Phalacrocoracidae; genus Phalacrocorax; species Phalacrocorax aristotelis. The sequence goes on from NC_134278.1 coordinate 68,046,864, forward strand.
GAACCTTATTCTGCATATGTGCATATTCTGCATGCACAGAATAGTGGGAGTATTTTGTGGGGTGGAATATCTCTTGTGAGCAGTAGTGCTCCTTTGCTTTCCTTTTCTCCTTCCAACACCTTTTCCGGCTCTTATCTTTAGAGCAGGGGGAGGGAGATCCTTCCCTCTCCCTATCAGAACGGGGGGAATCCTTAAGATCTCCTGTTTGCTGACTGCAGAACTATGTGAAATGCAGTTCAAACAAAATTGCAGCGCTGATATGGTAGAAGGCCAGCCTCCGTGGTAGGAGGATACAGCCTTCAGCTGCTAAATAAAGTTTAGTTCCTGTTAACTCACCTGTGGCATAAATTCTGTTGAAGATAATGTCCACACAGTGTTTACACAGCTTTTTAAGCACAGTTCTTTTGCTGTCATTAGAAATTCAGCTGTTATCTCAGCTGCAGAAATTACCTCAGTGTAATTTCTGAACACTTCCATCTTCTTCCAAGTCATTATTCAGTTTGGTTCACATTTCCAGTCACTCCCTCCCCCCCTGCCGCCAGCCCCTTGTTTACCTCTGAAGCATGCTATGTGTTATACTAACTCCAGCTCCCAGCTCTCTATAGTAATGGATGTTTACAGGTTCTGGATAACTGCCTTAATGAGAGAGAGTCCTGCATGCTCATCTTAGCAGGCGGCATTGTAATGTTTGTCTGGAGAGGCATCAGTAGAATAACAACAGGGGTGTTACAAAACAGTTTAGCAGAACTGGGGAGAGCAGGACGGATTGGGTTTGGCTGTCTGGAAGGGCTGTGTGAACCCCATGTCCTACGCTTTGAGGCATAGAAGGGGTGAATGTCCCTGTAGTATTACTTGTCTGTCTTTATGTACTATTGAGTGATATTTGCAATCTGTGATTCTTGTACAAAAAGCTTTGGTGACACACAGTAGAAACAAACAAAAAATATCTGTGTCTCCAATATTATGCTACTGGAAGCAATAGTAATTTTTTTTAAAGCTCTGAGACTAAATATAAAAGATGACTTGTGATGGTATTTCCTGGAGATTTCTAGCCACTTGCACTCAGCCTCAGTGGTCACAAATTCCTCAGGAAATGTGTGTGCCCACAAGGTCATTGAAAAGAGTTCGGGTTTTGCCTTTTATGAGAAACTTTTTACTTCAGTAAGTAAAGAAGAACTAGGGGAAATACCTCAGCACAGCTTTTCCTACGCATGACATTCAAAACAACTGGTAACTCCTGCTGCTAATATGCAAAACCTTTTATTGTTTTCACATCTTCTAATTAATATTAGAATAACTATTCTTTAAAGCTGAATTTGCCACAGAGAAGCATTTGCAACACTTGTAGGCTAAAGTGCTCAAAATGTTGCTCTGAAAGTAGCTGTGAGTTTTTAATGTCACTTCTTACACTCTCAGTGAAATCGAGAGATCTTTCTATTCTAGTTGGTTACGCTTGTCTTGACTGTGTGAAGAACTCTGTGTGCAAAAGACATCTGGTACTTTGTTACAGAGACAGTATGATATACTTTGAGCTAGGTCACTGTTTCTTAACAAAGTCAACAGCATTTCCTTAAAAATAACTCTGAAGAGCATGAGAAGCACAAGTGATAAATTAGTATGCTTTGTGTGTTCAGAGCTTGACAAAGAACATTTGATTTCACCGTGAGTGTAAGAGGAGTGATGCAGAGCCATCTTCTGCACTTAAGCCAGTGACAGTATTTTCAACTTTCCACTCTTGTTTACAACCTTTCCTGACAAGCTCCTCTTGCCCTTGCCCCTGAGGTCTGGGATCCCTGCAGCAGGAAAAAGAAAATTTTAAACAAGTATTTCTGTATCAGTAGTATCAGTAGTGCCCATTAACCAATTATAAATAATGAAGTTGTTAAAGCTGACCTGAGCTTCCAGTTCAGCCGGGCACTAAAACATATGCCTAACTTTAAGAATATCAGTAGCCTAAATCTCACAGATCCTTGCTTGGGTGAGACTTCTCAAGCGAATAAACAGTGCCAGTTCAACTGCTAAGGGTAGTTGGACTGGAAGCCAACTGGCTTTAGTTTAGCCTGAGTCAGGGCCTATCTGGCTGCGGGCTGTAGCTCCAGATTGGCAGAAGATTGGGCTGTGAATTCAAGCTCTGAACATGTACCAGAAGTGGCTGAGAAATGCTCTGGTGGAGTGCTAACTGCTTTTAAAATGCTGCTAATGAAAATTTGTGTTTGAAGTGCTGTTGGGAGGTCAGTGGTATTTCTCACCTGCTCTTCCACTTATATTTTAAATGTGTGTGTGAGATAAATTAAAGAGGTCTATCTAGAGAGGCAGATTGACTGCATTCACAGATACTAGCCTTTTCTTGTTAAGAGGCTATTTTCAGTAACAGCAGCTGTTTTAAAGCTTAACTTCCTTCATCCCAAAACTATGTGCAGATGAGCGGCATTAGTCAGACAACGTTTATTTAGGCAGCAAGAGTGACCAGACAACCAGATAAAATTTTTACTCTTTCTTCCAGACTGACATGCTTGTGATTAATTGTAGGTATTCCTCTCTCATATTCCTCTCTCACATTCGAAGGACTAGGAAGCCACAGAGTTTTCCACTGCTTCTTGCCTAATTTTCTGGAACTTCTGATAGAAAAACCAAAATGCTTAATAAAATAGAAGGTTCAAATTTAAAGTGAACTGCTTCAAACCGACACAAAGAGATGCAGTATGTTGGTTGGCAGTTTTTCTCAGTAAGCATATGCCTTACCTTCTGACAAATTGTGCACACCTTTGTTGAACATCAACAGTGAAAGCAGAGTTCCATGATTACCCCTATCAAGGGATATGGTTTTCATGAGGTGAAAGAGGCCTTCCTCTTATCCATGAGTCAGCTATTAAGAAAACTCCAGACAGGGGTGATCCCAGATCGCCTGCTGTGGCATTTCTCTAGTATATAGCAGCTACCATTTTCACAGACAGCATACTGGAAGAGACTGCCCAGTGCAGCAAAGTCACTCCTAACTTCATTCTTAAATAAGAATTGAACTATTCTGTTGATGGTCCATATTTGTAATAAGGAAGAATAGAGTTTTCCTGGTTGTTCAGAATCTGTGAGTTTCATTGTCAGTTGAGATGTTGTAGCTAGCCAGACAAAAACAGATGAGTACAAGGGTGCAAAATGTAAGAATACAACAGAAAACTGATTATGATACAGAAGGTGAACCTGAAAGCTAAATAGTTAAAATGAATAAAAACCAACCTTGTATTTTTTAGACTAACCAAGTCACAGGAAAACTGGAAAAGTTGAGGAGAAAATGCAGTCAGTCAAATCACATCAGGGCTTCATATACATCTGGGTAATTTTCATGGTAGGGTACACTTTATTTCTTGAGGAAAATGTTAGCTTCTGATCTCTCTTACTATAATTGACTTGTAAATGAATTCTGTTAACACAAGAATCTTTAGTTATTTTGTCCTATTTGGTAATACAGGTTACACATCGGAAGAAAGGAGCATACAGGGCAGATGAGACCTACAATGAGACATTTAAAACTGAGGGGTGGGAAGAGAGGGCAAGGACAACAGAGTTTCCATGCTCAATATGTGACTCTAATTAATGCTAATTTATTTAAAGCTTATTGAAACAGAGTCTGCCCTCAGTATGATCAGGCATTCAAGGGAGAATATATTCTATGGAGTTTCAGCATGTAAGCGTTAGTGGGAGTTGTTTGAACATTCGTAAGGATAATAGAGCATGTTAACTGGGTTTATTTTCAGTGCTAGCTATTTACGGTTGTAGCATTTTCTAATAGGATTTTGTTAGATAAGCACATGTTCTGTGTCCACAGAAATGCATATATAAAAGCAATGGAGACTGGTATTTTAAAGTAGCCTCACATTCCAGTTCTGTTTTTTTCTTGCACATATAACCCAAAGCTAAAGCGAAACTAAAGTTTTTTTGTGAACAGAAGTGAATGTTGGACACAACCTGTCCATGTAAAGGTTTCAGATTTACTCAAGTATTTGAACAAAAAAAGGGGTAATAGAAGAGGGTGTTCTATTTGGAGAGCACCACTTCAATACAATCAAATCGTGACATCAATAGATTTTTAGAAGCTAAGTGCTTACCTTGAGAAGCATGAATTTGTAACAAAAGCACATGAAGTCACTGCTTTCCAAAAGAAAAAAGTAACTAACTTTGGAGAATACAAGGGGCAAAAGTCAATTGTTACTCTTTGACTCTTATTTCATCTTGTATAAATTAATATATTATCAGCATTTTATTTTTTTCATACTTTTTTTCAGATAGACCCCATAGGTCTTTAAAAACTGCTTTAAACACAGTGTGTGGCAGCAGCAATCTGTGCCAGTAGTCTGGTGGAACACAACAGCTATCTAGCAGCCAGTACCGCCACCCTGCAACTACTGAGAAAAGGAGCTCTCTCTCTCTGTGACGAATAGGCTGATTTCTCCCAAATCTTAAATATAATCCAGAAACCCAGTTCTCATACATAAGTTCCATGGGAAACATTCCCTAGATGTAAGGTTCAGGGTTTATTTGCTGCATCTTTCTTAGGATACAGAATTTCCAGCTACTGCCTTTGATAACGGACTACTGGTTGTACGCCAGCTACTAACCCACGTAGAAAAAAGCCATGTATTCAGTCACCCTCTCAAAGCAACCCAAACAGCCTTGCATGCATAGATTTGCTCTTCTATTATCGCATGTCAACATTCTTTCCATTTTAGTTGTTTCTAGTTTTTAAATTGAAGTTAGGCCTGTTTAATTTCATTTTATAAACAGATACTTTGTGGTATTACGTCTCCTCATGCTTTAGAAAGCCCTGTCCATTGATTCTGAGATTTAGGAGGCGTTTCAGACCAAAGAGCAAGGGGAGCAAGAGGCACTGTAGTAACACATTTGCATTAAGGAAGGAGAACATATTAGTTTACCTGGAAGACTGAAGGTTTTTTGTATGTTTTTTTTTAAACTGTTTTTTTGTAAATTTTGAAAAATCTTGTAAAAATGGCACTGGGCGATAAATCTTAGGTGTTCTGTTCCTTCTCAGCAGCTTTATGACAAGATGACTTAGACTGAATAGTTTGAAAAGACAGTGAATATGAACTAGTTGACATCAGAATAGTTAATGGAATTCCTTAGTACAACACCAGGCACGAACTGGAGAATGGTAAATTAAAACTGAAACAGTAAAATAGAGCAAACCGGATAAGGTGTCAAGCTATTTCACAGCCCCATAAATTATATGAATTTATATGGTGAATGCAGAGTGAATAACATATGTTTTTCTTGAAAGGAAAGGAGGACTATAGAACGAGGTGTTACATCTGTCAGTACTGCTGTAAAGGAGTAGCTGATGAAATAGCACAGAGTGCTTCAATGAGGGGAACAGACCAGAAAAAGAGAAGGATTGAGGAAATGCAATGGTCTGAAGTTATTTGAACAACCATTTTGGTATGTTACATTATTCTTAACGCACCAATTAAAATCCACAGACTGTGCGTATGTACAAGTGAACATAGGTAGGCTTTCATTCTGCTTGCTAATCAGTATTTGTTTTTTGACAATTTGATGTGTTTATTTAGGTGTTCCATTCTGTGCCACTAAAATAAGAGTTTACATTGCTTTTACAAAAAGAATTGCCTGTAGTTCTAACTTGTGCCATGTCCATTACTAACATATAAACCACTGAGGGAGTTTGAGGTTGGTTCCCACCCCAGGTGCAGGTGGTTTAGATTTCACTGTGCCTGTAGCCATCATGTGACCCCTGCAAGCCTGGGGACTGGTCATGGCACACACAGCAAAAATGATTAGGCCATATAGTGAGCAGGCTAGTGTAGGGCTCCCTGGCCCTGCTGATTCGAAGTTGCAGGAATTAGAGCTAAACTCATTTGTGGGCGACTGTCCTGGCTACTGTCCCTTTTTTGCTCCAAATTTGTGGGTGTGGAAGGGCCTCGAAAATTATCAGGGTGGAAAGGGGGTGAGAAACCATCTTTCCCTGTAGTCTGCACTCTATTCCTAGGACATTTCCTCACTTTTGGTACCAGCCACTGTTACAGGTAACCCAGTAGTACTAGTGACCTGGGCAGGCTGGTGTGCCTGGCAAGGGGTGAGCACAGAGCAAAGGCATGCCAAGTAATCTCAGCAGTTTGGTAAAGCAGGGGGCGGGGTGGAAAGGCTGCGTGCTGTGGGTGTGGCTGGAAAAGCTCAGCAAAGCTGTGGGTTTGGGGGGAAGCCAGCTCCTGGGGTGTGAGGGGCAGGGGTGGCTGGGGTGTGACACCAATGTTCATGTCTTCCCCTCTGAGCCACAGGCCAAAGGTAGCCATCCTACTTCTGTCCCAGGCGCCCAGTCCACTATCGTTCACTTCACGCAGTAACATTTTGCTGCTGTTTTCATTAACTACTGCGCTAGCTCTTCGGGTTGCCTTTCTTGCTGCGCTCATCACCAACTTTATTTTCTGTTCCTTACACTGCCATTACCCTCCCTCTTCTTTGTCCCTACCCCTCCCTCCTCCCTGCTTTGTTCTCTGATGCTTTTTGCCCAACTGGTCCCTTAATCATTAGTTTTTGTTATTAGTGATCCTGATGCACAGGGAGAGTTACTGCTTGGTTATGCCTGCAATTGCTTTATGTGTCTTTTGAAAAGATGGGTGCAATGACAGCTATCCTGTGCTGTTTTTACAGAGTAGCTATCTTGAATAATATTCCCAGCATATTTTGGTAGGAGTTCAGCTGAATTCTCTCTTTACTCCTTCCAGAAATTTGAACTAGACTTTGGTCCTAGAGATTTACTGCAAACTGCATGTAAGGGCCAGAAATGGTGCAGATCTTTTCCACGTGGAAATGCTGATGCACAGAGTTTATAGCCTGCCAGAATAAAAGCAGAGATGCTCTGCGAGCTTAAAAATGCCTCTTAGAAGACAGAGTAACTAAAATCAGTTTAATCCTAGAAGCTGCTGCTCAGAAGGCTGCCCTGATACGGGAGCAGAAGTCTTGGATGGGCCAGGAGGCAACATATTGCAGAGAAACCATTATAAAATGACTACTGTTAAGCAACCTCCTGCCTTAAGAGACAGATATATGCATGTTGACTAGAGTTATTAGATTAATATTTTTTATGATCATCTGCACTTGAACTGTTGCCTAGTGCTGGTCGTTGAGTTTAACTTTTTGGTGGCTGGACTGCCACAGGAGAAAACTGTAAGGTATCCTCAGGCAGATTTCTAGGGCTGTTTACTCACTGTGCAGAAACCAGCTACACTCACACCCTCATCAGCTGTCTAGCAAAGCCTCTTGCAAGGCACAGAGCAGAACCAATACGCTTTGTAAGATCTTAGCTGGCTCTGCACAGGGCCAAGCCGAGGTGTCACTGCACCCTGGGATCGAGGGGGAGTGGACAGTGGTGGTGCACATCTGTCTTGTCTCTTTCCATGCTGTAGAAGAGTTTATCACTAGACCTGGGTGCCACACACACACCTGGAGCCAGCTGGGGTTCAGCAGTAGACCTGAGCTGATTACTGCTCTCTGGCTCCACAGCAGTGAGAAGCAGCCCAGGGACTACGCACAGCTCTGCAGTGCTGTCTGCGCAGCTGCAGGTGTCTGTGCAACCTCCCTTGCAACCACCCAATACAGCATTTACTTGTTGGTTAGTTGGGTTGTGGGTTTTTTCCGTGACACACAATCCCCTTCAGGAAGGGCTGTTTTACTTTGCTATTAAAAAATGGATTAAGGCTGCTAGTCATTTTTATTAGATACTAATGCTGAATAATTACAGCATAAACCTAGCAGCTCAGTATAGCAGTCTTTGGATAGCAACCTCCTCTTACTGACTGTGAGTTTGGTTTAAATTTTGGAACACTTTCATAAACACTTGCATTGTGGTTTTGTTTGTTGTGTGTTTTTTTTGTTGTTGTTTCCTTCTTGCCAAGTGTTAAAACTGTGTTTATAAGCAGCAGATAGACTGACACTAGTTCTTACCCCAGTAAAGTTTATCTCTGGCCAAGAAAGCATAAACATGCTCATACTAGGGAAGAAGTGTTCTGTACCTACCTCCTTCCCAAAGTTTTGTCTTGGGGGGGAAGAAAGAAAAAGTTCTTGCAGTAAGTTTGGTAGGTACGATTTGGAACCAGCCAGAAAAGTGTCACTACTTAAACAGGGAAGACAAACGATGAGTTTCCTGACTTCTCAACTTTCTTTGCAGGCGTAACGAGTCCTGAGCCGTGCAGTCCCAGTAGTGCAGACAGATGGGAACCTTCTGGGGCAGTGGCAAACTCAGCAGCTCTATCCTAACAGCAAGCAGCCTGTTGTATATTTTGCAACTATATTGCAACTGATGCTATGTTTAACGTTTCAATTATTTTCCAGCTGTTGAGTTTTTAACCAAAATCTTTACTGAGCTTAAAAATACTAGTCAACTGGTCAGAAAGTAGTCAACAATTAGAAAACCGTCCCTCATCCCTGTATGGCCCTCGTTTTTGAGGCACCTTCCCCTTTGGCAACAGCACAACTTGGTGAATCATTGCATTATTGGATGCACCGAATCTGACAAGATCTGGTGTCTGGCTTGGAAATAATTTTATTAAAAATAATAAAATAAATATAAAAAGATAACGTTGGATAAACAGTGGTGCTCTGTTGTGTTGGGCTTCTGAAGGTCTGTGTTTCCAGCGTGTCACTGGAAATTACAGTAGCAGGGTTAAAAAAGAAAAAAAAAAGATGGGATTCTCACATAAACATTTTAAGGGGCTTTAAGAAATGCCAGTAGGTATTTCGTATTCCTAGTGAGAGCTGGTAGATCGTAAGGGCATCCTAGCCAAAGCCCTCCAGGTAGTTTTACAGAATGGCAAGAACATACTAGCAGTGATGCCCTAGCAGGAGAGATGCAGGGTCTCAGAGATGCCAACAAAGGGAATACAGTCCTCCCACCTTCTCGGCATGTGACAATCCACTTCTCCTTCAGTTTCCCTATCAGTGAGATACAGAGAGAATACTCATACATCCTGGTACAGCTCTTTCACAGCAAAAGGTAAATACTTGTTTGTCTGTCCATCCTTGCACCAACATTTCCTGCAAAGAAGCCTATTGGAAAAATCATTTACATTCAGAGCACGTTAATTTACTGAACCCACACATGTAGAAACTCTGGTTCTGGAGATCTCATCTGGTGCTTGCTTTCACACTGCTCCAGTCTTTCCTGGTTCAGGGCAGACATTGTTTGTGGGCTCAAGTAAGTCGGAAGAAACACTGTGAGACACACCGAAACATAAGAGCAAAGCACACTCCCTTGCCCAGGCATCCCCGGGCAGCTGTGTTTCAGTCCCAGGGCATTGACCTGCTTTTGTTTAGATAACGTGCAGTGATATTCCTCCCCTAAGCTCAGTGCCCCGTTTACAGACACAGCCTTTCTGTCAGGCACCCATTCTTATAAATGGGACTGCACAGCCCACCGACTCCACAATACCAGCTTCAGGGCCAGCTTTCACTGACCCTATCAGCTTAAGCTCATCCTTTCTAGGTAGTCCAGCACAGAGGCATTTTCCTATAAGACATATGGTTGAAAGTGCATAAGGGTTCCAAATGTAGTTATTTCTGGCAGGGACCCAACAGCTAAACAAAATTAACTTCACCACCACCCCTTCTCTCATTGCTTCTAACCTTTGGCCAAATCTTTTCAGGAAACCTGACAGGGAATTCAAAACCCTGAAGGTGACCTTTAGCTTTATCTTTTCCTCTCCAGAGTCACACACTTCCTCTGCCTTTCCAAGCTCTTCAGGCAATGCTCTTCCACTGCCTCAGCCAAGCCTTCTCCAAGCTGGCCAATGACAAATGCTCTCTTCTGTTTCCCTGGCTCCTCCCTTCCCCTTTATCAATTCTGTTAGATGGTCAAAGAACGTGCCTGGCTACCCACCCACTTGGCAGATCAGTTTTCTCAGTTTGACACCTTTCTTGGCAGGCTTGTCGGCCCATGGGCACTGGCTCAGCATTCTTAACAAGCACAAACACTGCATGTTCCTATGTACGTGTATACATACATATCACTTGTTCCCTATTTCTCACTCTGGGTGCCTGTGTTTGGGTACAGGCTAATAACTAAGGTCAAATAACTAACATAAAATTCAAATGAAACCAAACCACTAATACTTTTTTTTTTTTTAAGTCTCCACAACCTTTTTATATTGTCTGTTGTTCATATACTCCTTTTATTTGTCATTATTCTGCTGGGATTATCCCTAACAAACCTCTTGGAGCTAGCAATTTAATTGCACCTTTAAAATTCTACTCTATTATATATATTTTAGGAAAACCAGCTCTTGGAGTAACAGCTCATCATTTTAATTGTTTGTCTGGGGAAAGACATGCCAAAAGATAAGAGGTACCAGTGAAGGGTAACAATTTTAGATTTGTAGCTACTAATTGCAACAGAAGACAATGTGAATTAAAAGTGACCTTGAATTGATAAACATGCTAAGACAAAATAAGTTTATTAGCAAATAATTTTTAAAAAGTGAGTAGTCTTCAAAGATGCTAGGTATAAGAGGAAAACTAAGGGAAGCAAGAGCCTGCTCTTAACAGAAAAGAGTAAGTATATACACCTGCTGCTTCAGCCCTGACAGAAAAGTATGACTTACAAAAACGTATTTTAACAGGAGCATACAGCCACAGGCCAGAATAAGGGAAGTGCTTAGTAAACAGGAGATGGCTGGGTTCAGATTGACAGGACTGGTTCAAAGAAACTAATCAAGGCTATCACAAAGCAAATAGTTGTTAACTCTGTAGATGCCAAGAACCTAGAGGTCAGAAAGTTCAGCAGAAAGGCAGTAGGCATACTAGCAGGAGTCTGAAGGCAGGCAAAAAAAATTATGGTAGTTTAAAAAAGCACGACTAATTAGGAAAGATTAAAAGGCCCAGAAGATTAAAAATAGGCAAACACAGAATCCCAGGTTGGAAGGGACCTCAGGGATCATCTAGTCCAACCTTTCTAGGAAGAGCACAGTCTAGACAAGATGGCCCAGCACCCTGTCTAGCTGACTCTTGAAGGCATCCAATGTGGCCAAGCCGACCACTTCCCTGGGGAGATTATTCCAATGGTTGACTGTCCTCACTGTGAAAAATTTTCCTCTCATGTCCAATCGGAATGTCCCCAAGAGCAACTTGTGTCCGTTCCCCCTTGTCCTCTCCATGTGACTCCATGTAAAAAGGGAGTCTCCATCTTCTTTGTAGCTGCCCCTGAAGTACTGGTACATGGGGATGAGATCCCCTCTGAGCCTCCTTTTCTCAAGGCTGAACAAACCCAGCTCTCCCAGCCTATCCTCGTATGGCAGCTTCCCAGTCCTTTGATCACCTTGGTGCCCCTTCTCTAGCCCCCCTACAGCCTTCCCACATCTTTTTTGTATAGCGGGGACCAGAACTGTACCCAGTACTACAGGTGTGGCCTAACAAGCGCTGAGTAGAGCGGGATAATGACTTCTTTCTCTCTGCTGGTGGTGCCCTTTTTGATGCAACCCAGCATCCTGTTGGCCTTCTTGGCTGCAGCAGCACACTGTTCACTCATGTTGAGCTTCCTGTCCACCAAGACCCCCAGGTCCCTTTCCACAGAGCTGCTCTCCAGCCAGGTGGATCCCACTCTGTGCTGCACTCCCAGATTATGTTTTCCCAGGTGCAAGAGCTTACACTTGTCCATGTTGAACTTCACAAGGTTCTTGCTGGCCCACTCTTCCAGCCTCTCCAGCTCTCCCTGCAGAGCAGCTCTCCCTTCGGGAGTGTCTACTTCCCCACTCAATTTGGTGTCATCCGCAAACTTCATCAGGCTGCACTTGATCCCGTTATCCAGATCACGTATAAAGATGTTGAATAACATTGGGCCCAACATCGATCCCTGGGGAACTCCACTTGTGACAGGTTGCCGCTTGGAAAAGGAGATATTTACCACCACCCTTTGGGTGCGGCCTGTCAGCCAGTTCCCCACCCACTGCACACACCACTTGTCTAGGCCATAACGCATTAATTTCACCAGGAGGAGACTGTGGGGGACTGTATCAAATCAAAGGCCTTGGAGAAGTCCAGGTAGACAATGTCCACCGCCTGCCCCATGTCAACCAGCCAAGTCACTTTGTCATAGAAGGCCACCAGGTTTGTCAAGCACAATCTGCCCTTAGTGAAGCCATGTTGACTTTTCCCAATCATGTGCTTCATTTGACTTGTGATGGCCCCCCAGAGGATTCGTTCCGTAACTTTCCCAGGGATTGAAGTAAGGCTGATGGGCCTATAGTTACTCAGATCCTCCCTTGAGCCCTTCTTGTAGATAGGGGTAACATTTGCCTTCCCCCAGTCCTCTGGGACAGCCCCCGTTCTCCACGACTTTTTGAAGATTATGGAGAGCGGACTTGCGATGATGTCAGCCAGCTCTCTCAACACCCTCGGGCGGATGGCATCAGGGCCCATTGATTTGTGGGGTTCAAGCTCCTGTAGTAATTCACGTACTAACTCTTCCTTCACTGATGGTGGGTCGGTATTTGGATCAACCGGCAATTTTGTTCCCAAAGCCTGGGACCCGGCAGTGCTGGTAAAGACAGAGGTGAAGAAGGTGTTGAGGACCTCTGCCTTTTCAGCATCGTTGGTGATTGACTCTCCTTTCCCGTTTAACAGTGGACCTATGTTTTCCTTCTTTTTCTGCTTATGGCTGACATACCTGAAGAAACCTTTCTTGTTATTTTTTACATCTACAGCCAATTTCAATTCAAGTTGTGCTTTTGCTTTTCTAACTGCATCTCTGCATGCTCTGGCAATGCCCTTGTAGCTCTCAAAGGATAATCCTCTATTTTGCCTTTATAAAACAAGGAAATTATGTCAGGTTTAAATTCAGTATCCCAAAGATGCTGGCTTGTGTCAAAGAACCCAAAGTCACAACTGATATGCAAAGAGCCATGGGGGGGGGTGGAAGGCAAAAACCAGCTAATCCAAGTTTGTTGAGGAGAATCTGTGTAAATAGTCAAATATTCTCCTTTGACTGGAACAGCGGAATTAAAAACAGCGGAAAGAGATGCAAACAGAAGGGTTTTAGAAATAATTTTGACAAATTTTTCCCGTTCAAATCTCAGAACAAATTCAAGAGGATGTATTCTAAATATGATGACTACTAGGTAGGCATAAAATTAGTTGAAAACTTACACTAAGACTCTATTAAGTTATTGGAATAGAACATAAGTTTACTAAAACTAAAAAAAACCTCCATGACCCCAACTAGGTCTGGTTGCAAATACAGATGGAACTGAGTATTATAAATCGAAAATGTAGTTGGGAATTATATTTCATCTGTGACAGATGCACAAAGCTCTCGGTATAGTATTTGACCACCACTGTATGGAACTTACACAGCCAGGCAGCACGGCCCATCTTGCCCTGCTGTGTTAATACCGTCAACTGATGAGCTGGCAGCGTGACTCTGTTGGAAGGGTGAGAATTACAACCCTCATTCTGGTATGCATTAACACGAGTGGCGTGAACAAAAGAGATCAGTTTTATGCACCCACGGAAGAAAGGTGATACACTTTTAACGCAAGGAAAGAATTATTAATCCAGCACAGTTTATGTTAAAAAGGTTGCTGAAGGTATACGGTAAGACCTCTAGTACATAAAAACTATTAGATATGTTGGTTCACAAAAGCTCATGCTTAGAGGTAGCATTTTATATACATAAAATTTACAGAAGTCATGATGCAAGGGAAGGCTTTTTTAAGCAATAACATGCAGATTTACTGTAAAAGGGCTATGCTGGCATGTTGTAGAATCTCCAGGATACCAAGAAAATATGTATTTGTGACTCTGATGTCCTTTAAAACAGTATGGGTATAACTGATATTGCCACACTATAGATAGCCAGTTGGCATGTCTCTAATTCTATGACGTTTTGTTAGGGATTCTTTAGACAGAAGAAAAGGGTTTTTTTTTTTCTGCCCAAATGGTTACCTCTTCTGTTCTGTGTTTGTTTGTTATTATATCACTTATTAGTGTTAACTTTTATCAGAAGAGTTATAGAAAAATACGGGAAGTACATGGAGTGGAAAAAACAACTGACCGAAGACCCCCCTTCTCCTGGTGCACGCTCACACATCTCAGTGTGAAGCACTAAGAGGGGCAGAAGCAGCAGTAGCAGGATGCCTGCCCGGTGAGTGCTTTGCTTCCTGGGGATGGCTGCACGCCACGAGGCTGTAAAGCACTTTTGGCCAGTCCAGACTGCCAGAGTGTCTGGTGTATGTCAAACTGACACACCGCACAAGAGATGTGTCTCTTTCTTTACAAGGCTGTTAGTCTGAATTATTCTGCTGCACTAAACAAGGCTAATTTTGGTAGCAGTAGAATTGATGTATATTATTTAATCAGAATTTACAGAATAAGATGTATGTTATGGTAATATTTTCTCAAGTACTTTGTCATAGAAAACAGAAATTTGTTAGTAATGTAAAGATTTCAGGCCTCATTATAGCATTGAAGAATACTCTAATTGCAGCAGGCAGTACTATTCCAAAAGCATACTACGGATTGCAACAACAAAGTCTGCTGCTGCAGTCTAATAACTGCAGACAAGAAGTACAGGTAGCATTCCCTTTCGTATAGCTACATTTTTATTGTTAAAGAACAAATTTAGTATTTTAGCAGTGACAGAATAAGAAATTAAAAAGTGAAACCCAACAGCTAGGGCATTTGGCATCTTTCACAGTCACTGGGGTAATGCCAGTGTTTGGCTATACCTCAACCTCAAAGAAAAACATACACCAGGAAATGGTATTAAGGCTTTTTGATACTCCAGAGATCAATTACTAAGCTATAACAAATGAAATTCTGGAGGGCACTGCTCAAGCCTTACTCTGATTTGTTATTCTTGCTTTATGACTGCATCTTCAGTGTGAAGATTTTCTGTTGCTCCCAACTCCCCCAACCTAACTGTGCCACTATTCACGTCCCATTTAAAACCCAAACAGCAAAGACAATCTAATTTTCATTCTGGGTCAACACCATGCTGACACAAAGCCAGGAATACACAGTAGCACTGTGCTCCACTACTTATTTGCAGTCAGGAGGGTTCCATCAACCATGAGCTGGCCTGACCTGAATAATGAAAGCTTACAACACACGTGTAGCCTTTGCTGGTTTGCCGTCACTAGCACTATTATACCCTTCAGTTGCGATGCCTGCTTTATGGAAGACGCATGGATGCTTTCTCATTCCTCAGCTGGCCAGTGTCTGTAGGCTGATGAAAAGCTATAAGGAGGATTTGCCTCATACTGCATCACCCTGTTAAAAAGCAATGTGATGATTTCAAAGAAAAAAATAAGTCTTGTGGATATACATAAATATTTATTATCAGTTTAACTTCATTTTACTAGAAGTCTTTAAACAGTTTCTTTTTTTGCCGAAAAGTTGCATCTCTGATACAGTTGATATTGTCATAGCTCCCCTGCACTTGGAATAAACAGCTTACACTTATTATCTATTCAAGATAAAAAACCTTCAACTTCAGTGCATATGGAGCTATTTAAAGACTGGTAAAATGACCCCCTTTCCCCCTCCCAAAATAAGAGTCTGTTACAAAGAGATTCCATTACCAAAAAGTGAATATACAAATGCTAAAAAAATGCTGGCTTGAAAAAGTGATTTCAGAATTTACTGTACACATTGTAACAATTTATTATATAAGCTGCTTCTACATGCAAGCAGATCTTACATTTGGTGTAAAACATTTATACACATTCTTTACAATTTGTACATATTTAAATGGCTGTATCAAACAACACCGCACTATGGAATTTTGGAAGCGAACAACTAAAATTGGGAGGAGAAAAAGACAAGGTTTATAAAACGTGAACAAAACCCGTGACACTGAAAAGCATCTAGACTTAGGCCTAGTCTGGTTTGGTTTCAGGTTATGCAGGCAGACCCATATTTTCCTTCTAGCACACAAAAGTAACACCAATGCAAAACAGAGAATAAGGCAACTATTCAACCAGCAGACTGTACCCGTCACTTAGAATGGCTTATTGGTAAAATGCCTTTTTAAATTTTTTCTTTTTTGCTATAAATGTTTATGTTCTAGGCACAATTTAGCAAAAACTGCATTTTGGCTTTCCTGCTTGCTTATGGCGTCAAACGGATTACTGTAGTTGGTGCCCATTGTGAACAGGGTTGGTGGTGGCTTTTTGCTTTGAAAAGCCCAGGCCTCAAATGGTATTTCAGTAGTAAGAAAGAGGACACTGGGCCACCTGGTAAGAGATGATGATCAAAGCACAGAGTTTGTGTGATAGCTGGTGATGTTATTCAGTACTTTTGTCACCTTTTAGTTTGCATGAGAAGGTAACAAAAAGTAAACCCAAGCCAACAGCATACCATACTACTTACTACGTGAAGACCTGAGCTGAGTGGGAATTTGGGGACTTCTGCTAGCTTGGGTTAGATGTGGCAGCGTCCCCTCTGCTGGAACACCTGAAAAAAACTCTGAGGGGTAAAAGGGAGCACAGCACTGAGGAACACCAGTGCCTTATGGCATAACATCGGAGGGTGTCAAAGTGCCGGTAGGGAAAACTGTTTTCCACACCTTCCTGAATGGCTCTTTCCTTGTTTGTACTTTGTCTTTTTACACAGTGCATAGCAAGAAAGAAAGAGCCTGACATAAGCTCTGAGGTGTTGTGCCGCAAGTGCAAGGTCTAGTCAGAAGGAAAAGAAGAATGGGAAGAATGAACAATATTTACCAGAAGTCATAAGGGAAGCAGTATGCCATGGCTGCGTATGGGAAGCAAAACTTGGAACAAAAGTTTTCATTCAGGAGATTATCATGAACATGTACCAGAAACATACACAAGTATAATTGCTCCTGGCTACTGAATCGCTAGAGAGCTGAATTGAATAGGATGACTATTAAAGTCATTTTCTCAAGCTTGTCTGCTTTCCCACTTTAAAAAGATATAAATTTGTAACTCTGATGTTAAGAGTTTTTGGAAGAACATCTGATAGACACAAGCCTGCGTGATGCCCACGGCAACATATCAGTTTGATAATTTACATATCTAGATAATGCTGTCAGTTTAGGTGGTTTTATTTAAATAATGTTACAAATGGCATAGCATTCAAAATAGGAGAACCATCTCTTATGATTTAGGCTGATAAAGTAAAATTTTAAATAATTTTTTTTTCTACAACTGATTTTTGCTGTTGTTGCAGTTTTTTTGGTGAGTTCTTTTGGCTGGCAAAGGCTAACAAGTTTTTATTGCCATTACCCCCAAATCAGAAAAGCACTTCGGAGTTGTTCTTCGTTGTTGACCACTCTTTATTCTCTACATCACAGGAAAGCGGCTGAGTGCCTGCCTCAGCTTCTGTGCAATCTGAAAGAAAGAAACAAAACATATTAAATGTGTAGTCACTTTATACAATGCAGGAATAAGATTGCAAGCTAAGAAATTAAGCAAAGTGTTCCCTCATTTTCTGCAGAACTGCAGTCTTTACTGCAGATTTTGTGTATGTAGAACTCTCAAAGCATTCCATTATAAAGATTTTTCTTCTCATATATACACCTTCTGCCTCGTTCATTCTGTGCTTTCACCGCTCACGTTGTCTTGGAGAAAGTATTGTAGGCAGGGCTGTCCTCCTGCCTATTTTGTTCTCTACCACTGCACAATGCAGGAGGGCTACAGGAACAAACCCAGATTTTTCATTAAATCCGTTTACCTGCTGAAACAAGGCCTCACATCAGAACAGAGCTCCTGTGCTCTCCCCACAGGTCTCTCGGTAGCTAGCACCCCACATGTGAACATGGATCTACTCCCTGTACTTGGGGAGAGAGGATTGGCACAAGGAGACTGGTGAGGCTGCAGCCAGAAACTGGGATAGGCTGTGCAAGAGCCTGAAAGAAGGTAAGGAGAAATTATGCCTAACCCCATCAGGTGTGTCAGAGAAACTGAGCAAGGTGGCCTGATGGGGGATCTGAAGTTCTCATCCACTGAAGGTACCTCAGAAGTCCCACTAGCACCTTTTATTGCTGTGAAGGGCAACTGGTTGCTTATATTACTCCTTTAAGCGACAGAAGTCAGGTTCCAGCACACTCAAACTTACATTTTGCCAGCATATCACATTAGAAATTTCCCTCCTATGGGAGGGAAATTTCATTCAGATGGCTTATAGTTGTGTTCAGTGTGGCAGGTCTGTCTCACTGCATATCACAGAACTAAAGTTCTTTGTAACCTTAGTACTGGCTTGGGGGGGGGGGGGGGGGAATCAAGCTGTCAACAATAATGTTTCTCAACACTGGTTTTTAGGTTTAATGTTATATAGTCATGTACATAGGAACAGTATCTGAAGGAAAACATTATTTTAAGTCATTCTTTGTTCTTTCATTTAATATGTACAATTCTTCAAGTATCTGCTCTCTGGGAGAGGCTCATACAAACATACAAAAAGATGATTAAGTACTGTGAGTATGTCTTATAAAAAGTAGCAGCACAGTGTGTGCCAGGAAAATGGCGCTGAAATACTACATCTTACCGTTTCATAAAACTGTGCCTGCTGCTCCAGATACAGACGAATGACACTGTTGTAGTCATAAATCCGGTTACTGTGGAAGTGATTCATCTCAGCTGCAATTAGACCCAGGAGGCAAATTATTTAAGAGAAGCATTCATAATTAGCAATAGTTTCGCTCAGTTCAGGTTAGTTACTGTGCAACAAGCTCAGTGTCCAGCCCTGCCAGCACAGTTACTGTTCTCCTGCTTCCACAGCCTGTTTTGCCTGCAGCGCTCAAGTTATGATGGAGCTGTTCGTAAAATTGGTAGGGTGTCAATTACTGCTGAAATACAGACGCTTCCTGGATAAAGCCAGGTTCTTGTTACAATACTCAGGTGTACAAAGATTTGATAAAGAATACAAGCAGGATTTTCTCCTTCTGAGGTAACTGCTCTCCTGAAGTGTTTCAACAGAATTTGGCTAGGACACTCAGATTTCCAAGGGTATAGATAAAGTCATAAGCCACAGCTGTGAAAAAAAAGATACAACTAGTAGTGTTTGACCCATTGTTGATTGAGCCTGTTTCAGTAGAAACCTGAGAAGCAGCATTACTGAATCCATAACACCTTTCACCACTTCCCGCATTTCTTGTTATATCACAGCTTACAGCTGAAATAAGAAGTTAAATGTATTTTGAGATACTAAAAGAGCAAGAAGAAATATTCTAGACTGTAAAAGTCATCTGAGAGGTCTCGTCCATGACTACCACTTACACAGCACAGTCCTCTTGCATCACTGTGACCAAGGAGGAGGGGGTGGGGATTTTTCTTGCTTGTTTTTAAAGATCAGTTTTGTGTACTGCTCTGAATTTGTCCTGTAAAATACTGAGTACTCTTGGCTTTAAGTCAGCTAAAAAAGATGCAGCTCCCTCAGCAGCAATGAGAAGTCCCACTGAAGTCAGTAACAGGATGCACTTAAGGGCTTGATATCCCGCAGGACTCAGCCCCAGCTTCTCACTTCCCCCGTTTTTCAAGTGCAGCATGCTACATCTCATATTTACATCATCTCCAACCAAAAGTGGAAAAAGTTCATTCAAAGAACATCCAGGAAATAAAATCTTATCCAGAAGAACATGAACCTCAGCTGGATTGTGTCTGACTAAACCATGAGTCGGAAGACACTTCTGCACATGATGAAATGCTGCTTCCTGCACCAGGACCCATGCTGCTTCTTTGAGATACTATCACTTCAAAAGGAAAGAATCAGGGTGGTTGGTTTTCAGTTTTTTGTTTGTTTGGTTTTTTTTTTAATTGCATTTCCAAAACAGTTCTCTTCTGCAATAGCAATATGAGATTTGAAAGAAAACAATGGACAAAATAACTGCCAATTTAGGAAAATCTAAGCAAAAAAATCACCCAGCCACACCTAGCTCTTACTGTCATTTCTGCTAGAACAAAGACTCTCTTTCAAAGTTTGATACTTAAGATATGACCTTCAGGGGTCTATAAAATTGCCATTTAGCCCCAAATTTGGTTTACCTTGTAGTGCATAAGCCATGGTGCTCACACGTTTCACCATGTTCTGTTTGTCTTGTGGCGTTATTTTACTGGTTGCAACTAATTTATCACTTTCCTTCACTCTTTCTATTGCTCCCTGTAGAAACCAAATACAGAAAGATTAAAAGAATAGATTAGAAGAGCAGTCAACTTAAAGGTCTTTATAGTTACCTAAAATGCCACTGGCTGCTTTTTGAGCTTGCATACACGCACAGTGACTGATTCTGCCTTCCCACATTTTCACCCAACATTTGTTATTTCACTCTATTGCTTTTAAGAGTCCCAACAGCTTGAAAAAAGTGACTTCAAACCCAGGCATGAACACAGTCACTAGGAAGCTGAGTTTGGTAA
The DNA here is from genome assembly GCF_949628215.1 of Phalacrocorax aristotelis. Taxonomy (NCBI): domain Eukaryota; kingdom Metazoa; phylum Chordata; class Aves; order Suliformes; family Phalacrocoracidae; genus Phalacrocorax; species Phalacrocorax aristotelis. Next base: position 68,067,251 of record NC_134278.1, read on the forward strand.
AGGCAGTAATACACAAGGATATATACAGAAAGCACAAAAGGACCAAGTTTCCTAATACAGGTGGCCAACACAACAGACATCCAAAAGCCTCAAACACTCAAACGCCTGTAGAATCTCATTTGCACATTATACAAGATGAGACAACAAACTACTTTCCAAGAGACTACGGCTCACTGAAATTTTTAACTTAACTCAGGAAAATCCTTGTGTCACATAAACAACAAACATAAAACGAAATGCCTCCCCCTTTGCAATGTATTTGTGCCAAACAACATTCATGAGAATCTATTTACAAGTCTCTTGGCAGTAGGCTTCTGTTTTGAGTTTTAAAAACATTTCTTCTCCTTTTTATGGTATTTTTCCCCAAGGATTCTGTGGGATGAGGGACCATAAGTTGTCCTGAAGAATACACAAATCCGATACGCTTTTATCTTTCTTACTCTCAGAAGTATGTTGTTGTTTTATACATTTAACACTTGAAGTGATAAAAAAAATACTTGTGTACTTGTTTAATACTTCAAAATCTTTAGTTTCCCAAAATATGTTACAGCAGGCACATGAACATAAGAAAACTCTAGGACCAAGAAAAAAAGCAGAATATCCAAAACTAGACACAATGGCTAAATTTATTTTTTTATTATTTGGTGGCTTTCCTATTACAGAAAACAAAGTGGTGTTTTTTTGTTCCCGGTTGGTTTCTCTCCCGCACCCCCCCTTCTCTGTTTTTTTGATATTAAAGAAACTTCCAGGCAGGACATGATTATTTATCAATATATCAGTAAGCTAGCCATGTATGCGTGCACAGTTTTCCCTACAACACTGGTATGGTTTAGTATCAGCCACCATGTAAGACTCAAATACTATGAATTTGCACTACTGCTGTTTACCACACTGGGACATGAAGCTGGCCTGAAGAAAATCATGAAGCTTCTAGTGCTCTACTAGAGCACAGTCATGATATTCTCAATATCAAGAGAAGTTCTGGCTCCCCTCCCCTCTATGTATTTTTTTATTTTCAAAATCAGCGTGCCAGTTTCACAGAAACTTTCTGTGCTCTGGAAGCAGGGGCCAGGCTGCTGCACAAATGCAGTGCACCATGCCACCACTTTTGTCGCTGTAGAACTTCATACTGCCCAACCCTTAAAAGGAAGGCCCTTCACATACCTTATGAGCTCCTATGATGTCAGGGAAGCAACCAAGAAATCCCTTATATTCATGATTTGTTTCCATCAAAAAGTGAAGATCTTTCTTTGGCTAATAAACAAAGTGTAAGCATTAGTAAAAGTATCTGCGGCATATTAACATCACAGAAAAGAATCTATGATGCCAAAAATGGGTGAGGGGGAAAAAAAGGGAAGAATAGAAAGAAAAACTAACCCAAAATTTAATTGTTTCTTGCAAGTTTTTAATATTTTAAAAGGTCCTTATTAAAATATAAGTTCTTTAGAGTAAGGCACTGAGCACCAGTGAGCAGATGCTTCTGTTCTTTGTTTTACTCAGCACTAGCTTATGAAGTGAGGGGTTTTGCCTCAAGTTTTCACTGGAGTTACCGGTCCTAGCAATAGCACTATTAAGCAACAATCTCATTACATATCTGTATATGTACATGCACAGGTGCGTCTCCTTATTTGCTGACTTGGAAACTGTTTCAAGAACTTCCAGACTCAACCTTGAGATCAAGAAGATCTGTATTTCGGAGACTTTAAGCTTAATATACTAAACATCAATTTATGACTTGAATGCTGACACCAATCAGAATTTATTTAAGCTAGATTTTTTCTGAAGCAGGCAATGGCATGTCAAGACAATGAAACGCAGAGGGAAGGTGAAACCGTATCTTTGATTAAATCTTTCTTCTGTATTGGTAATGAAGGCAGCTCACTGACATCAGAAAACACACACATTTAAAGAGGAATTAGTAATTTTTGTATTTTAGAAACCAGAATCTGATCTTCCTGATCCAACAGAAATACCCTCCTGTCACATTCCCCCCCCCCCAGCTGATGCATAGTAGAAAAGATGATGAAGGTGCATTTAAAAGTATTAATAGTAATTTCATTTAACTGGTCTGCAGCACTAGCAGTTATGTTCTAACAGGGGAAAAAAAAAGGAAAGTCGAAGTGCTCCAAACAGGTGATGTGTTTGTACACACTACACCAACGCATTCATACGACTCCTACCTGATCTGCTACTAGAGTGGCGATTTCTTCATAGGTTTTTCCTGCTTCTGTTATTGCTCCATTGAGATCAGATTCTCCTAAAAGTAAACATCAGTGTTCAAGTTACAGTATGTCAATTACAGTAAGAAACTTGCCTTGATTCAAGGCAAAGGTCTAAAATAGCTTATTTTACAATAATAAATGCCTAGTCATCATTTTATGACTAGCAGTAATAAAGAAGTTGGAAAAATATTAGTAGTTTTTATGCCATTAAAGAACAAAAACTCTGAAGATCTGAAACTCTGAAAATTAATGTTAAAGGGACCATGCAAACACTGTTCTACCACAGGACTAGCACTATTCACTTCCACATTTCATAATTAGATATAGCTGAAATACACAGGTATGCCCCTACATGGGGCAACAGAAAGCCAACCAGAACGGGAGGGAGGGGAGAATGAAGGTGACACTAGAAGAGAGACTAACAAAGCTGAAGAGACACCTGCTGTTCCAGTCTTTAATGATTTTCATACCTTATAAGCAGTAAGTTTTCCACGATGCCCTATGGAGCAGTGATGCTAGCCCTAAGCTCTCCAACAGTGCTGGACCATGACTGTTAGAAGGTCAGAGAAGCAGAAGGAGGCCCAGCTAACTTTTTTCCTTGCCAACAAGATTTCTGACCCGTTAGGGAACTCTTGGAAAATATTGTCAAGCTCTGTAAGAATCACTGCTTTTGAGAGCGAGTTTCTAACCTTCATCATCATATGAAATAGATCAAAGGGCCCCACAAACCATACTTAAAAATACAGACATCACCACAAATACTAAGCTAGACAACACCACAAATGCTCATAACACTGTATCACTAGCAGGTCATAGGTACATGGGTCAAAGATGGAAACAAGCCTTACATTCTTGGGTTTCTCATGCCACTTCACCTTCCCAAGACACCACAGGTTTTTTCCATCCTTGTTAGCTTGTCCAAAGCATGTAGTCAACAGTACGAAAAGCAAATTGAGGTAGAAAAAGGGGAAGGTATAACTTACAGATATCAAATAGTAGTTATATAAAAAATTATTTTTCTCATCTTTTCAGACATGTCTTGATATTAGGCAGCAGTTAGTCTTCTATGAACATTTTGTTTTTATTCTATAGATGTTAATCAGTGACTTAATTGAAAATTACCAAACACTGATTTCATTAATGATTAATTTGAACACTGAAGTACCTTCTTTTACTACAACATATGGACTAATCTATGTTAGAGATTTATTAGATAGGATCCCTTCATTTTAGCATGTCCTAAAGGAAACAAGGTAATGACTGAATGTTACTTTTGTTCTATCAGTCAGTTCTTACTTTCTATTAGACTGGTTTCATGAAGCCAAAAGCTTTAAGGGAAAGTTACTGATCCTAAGGAAGAGTAAGTCCAGCAACACAAACACTGCTAAAGAAATAGGATTTTTTTTTTTCCTCTTATTTGAGCCTGTCTGGATAAAATAAACAACATGAAATCCCACTGAAAGATCTAAGAGGTACATAATTCAGAAGATATCTTTACATTTTTTTTAAATTGTTTTACAACAATCAGGGAGATTAGTTATGTTATTTCAAAATTCCCCACATCTGCTCAGAAGTAATCTTGAGTAACCTTGAAGTAACTGCTGCTTAGGCAACGGACTCCCAGATTTTGGGACAAAACATCATGTGGCTTTAATTAGAGTTTAGATGTTGCTGTTCATTTCATAACGCCATAGAACACAATGACTTTTCCTATCTAAGCAAAAAGAAAGAGGAAGAGTATGTATACTTGAGTAGAAAGAGAAAATCCTCCCCTTCTCTGCAGAACTCACTCAAAGGACCTTCATAGGTTGGAGCTTCAAAGAATCTAGACAAACCCTCCCAACACTGATCCTCTCTCACTGGGGGCGGCAGGGCACAAAGCCAGCTTGTTGAAGGCACAGAGTGCATTAAGAGTTTCTACTACTAGCGGAGGCATTCACACTCCTCCAAAAGTAGGGCTAAGGGATGGCATATTTAAAAGTTGTTCCAGACAGTGGATCCCAACAATAGGCAGTCACAGAAGCGGTAGAAGAGTATCTACAGCTCCTCACACTGCATCCTTTTCTTCTACAACCTCTTTTTCAGGTAGCAGCAGGGCAGCCTTAGAGTCAGACTTCATCTCTCACCTGCTGCACCCTCCAAGTTGTAATACACATTGTCAGCAATGTCATGCCATGCTCAGTCGGTCACCCCCTACACCAGGCCACCCTGTCAGAGATGCCCCACGCAACCCACATGCTCGTCCATCAGAGTAACTTGAATTCCAGCAGCAGATTGCTCCCCATCACTGTTGTCAGCACAGGTTTTGGTCAGAATTTTGTTACTTGGACAGGGCCAAGCTGCTAGCTAGCAGCCTCAGCTTCTGAACCAACACGAAGCTGGGAATGGGCTGCTTAACTCAAACTGCAAAAGCTGAGCTGGGTCCCAGTGTAAGGATATACCAGGATGTCAGGGGTTCTTTAATCAATGGAAGAGCAGAAAGTCCCACATGCTGCTGACATTTACAACAAAATTAGGGCAGGGTGCATTACATATAAACCCTCTCTGTTTCCAGTGGGGCTAAAAGCGTTGACTAAAGGTAGTTGTAGAAAGACCAGTTAAGACGGCCAGTAATATTCTACACATATTTAACCCAACCACAAAGAGAAACTGGCATTTTAATTGACTTACAGGCCTGCATGCTGTCATAGGGAGATGAAGGAATATGTAAAACTATAAGGAGTCTTGGAGATGTTTAGCAGAGCATCTCTTAGCAGCTCAACTGCTTGGTAAATTCCAGTAATTATCTCCTCTGAGGGAATACACCAACCATAATTGAGGGAACTAATATTCTGTAAGGCTTGATTAGGGCAGCAGAATTTCTTTTGTCAAGAAATATTTTTGGTTTGTTTTCTTTTCTTTCAAAGCATGTTTTATCCAGGAGCAGGAAAAAGATCAAGTTCAATGTACTAGGCAACCACTTGTAGCAAGGTTTTTTTTTGACAAGTACACCTCAGACTGATAATGTTCAGCACACAAGAAGGTTGGAAAGCGAGATGTGTCTGATTCCTAGCTGGCAAGAGAGTGGAACTTGCGTGTAACTGCCTAACAAAATTCCTGAGGGGCGATGTAGGATTAGGAGATCTTACTAGGGTTGAATGATATACCTCAACCATTCACATTTTCTTAACATAGGAGAAAAGACTCGCCTGGATTTGGCGCTGCTGAAGAGAGGCCATGCTATTTAAGGCTGTGTTAACCTAAGAGCATCGTATGATGTGATAGGCAACATAGTGCCAGGCTGCAGGACACTTCCAGACATATTCTGGAACTGCCCAATATGCATTTTTGGACCAGGTTCATACTTTCAAAGCACGTGTTCTTAAGGCCACTTGGACAGTACATAGGCCTATGACCAAGTTAAATGAGAACCTCTCACTGTGTCCTTAATAGTTTTAAGGGTACTTTTGCCTCTGCAAATACTGGGGACAGATTCCTAATATGCACTGTGGCTGGCAGCTAATTGATAAGACTCATTCTGCAGCATAAGAAGAAGAGCTTGAGTGAGTCAGATTAACAAGTGCATCTTCCCTGGTTCAATCTTAAACATTTTAGGCTAGAATCAGAAGAGAAGGCAGTAGACATTCACCATATAATAAGGCTTTGCAGAACAAGCAGGCAGTGAAAGTAGTAAGGACATTACATACATCCCATCCTAACTGTACAAATAAACCAACCAACAGTGTATTCAGTATGTCAGAAGTCAGCTACCAGTAGCTGGAAACATTCGTGTCATCAAATTAGTCATGGCAATCTTCAGCAGCCCTATATGCTTAAAACTTCCAGAACTCAAGTATTTAAAAAAAAAAAAAAAAAAAAAGAGATTCAGCTCCCAGCAGAAACTGAACTGAGTGCCTTTTAGTATGGCTGAAGGACCATTCCTCTTTACTGATAGTCCAGAAAAAACATACCGCATACTCAGCCTAGCTAGTACTTCTTCATTTGAAGGAATAGGTCCAGCACCTTCTTTTAATTACTAAGATCAGGAAAGTTGCATCCTATCAGTTTAAATCCAGGTGCTCACATCTCTTGCACAGAGTCTGCTTAATCCACAGGCCCGTACCTGAGACAACCATCAAATGAAATTGTACACCAACACCAGGTAGGACAGCATGAGGGCAGCAGTAACGAAGACATTTAAAGCAACACTTGCACTGCACTTATTCTCTCTTCCTGGGAACTCAAATTAAAAAGCAAAGAATCCCACATATTAGTAATTCTGAAAAATACACTGGTGTACCAGTTATTAAAAAGAGCAAAATATATGTAATCAGAACAAAGGCATCAGTGGGCACGGCATTTTCCTCAGCAAAATACTAGAGTACAACCAGGTACAACTGGGCAAACAGCAAAGAGAAACATCCTTGCCTTGTTCCCAAGCATCACGGGATCTATTTTTTCATACCATTTGTAGATATTGGAAATTAAATGGAAGCTTTCCTTCGCAAGGTTAATCTGCAACTTACATCCTAGCTTTAAGGCATATTGTTTTCCCTTTACCCTGGCGAAAAGTCATGTGTTATAGTTCAAACAATTTTCAGTCCTTTCTCAAGAATTCTTGCTACAGATCTTATCTGGCTGGGATTTACAGTTTTCTAACCCATGCTAAGAATACGTAACTATGCAAATACCCTACATGGTTCTCACATCCAAAAGTAACGTTTTAGGCAATGCGCTATGCTCCAATTCCAGCTAAGCAATCGTCCTGTTGAAGGGCAGGACAAAGATGAGAACAAATTAGAGGGAATATGCCTATTTCCAATGTTTCCAGGAGCAGAGAACCTGAGGTTCAGAAGTGGTTGCATTTTAATACATGGTTCATAGGGCAAAAACCTTTAAGAGTACAAAGCAAGGGATAAATCAGTAGTCAGAGTAAGTACTGGTCACCTAAAAGTCCTAAGATGGAGATGCTATAACATTTAAGGTTTTAGAACAGAGTAATTTTGCTATTAAGCCTAGGAAAAAAAGAGGAAAAAAGTACATTTGGCAAGAGAATCCCAGAGAAAATGGACTCTTACTTCCCTCTGGCATATGAGGAAGCATTTCCAGTTATCTGGAAAACATCAGCAGAACTTAACATATCAAAGCAGGACTTTAAGTTTGGCCTAAAGACTACATTTTAGGAGAACTCTGAGCAATTGATGCCCTCCTTTTCCCTCCCATGACTTTCATACCTAACATCACAGGGTCTATTTTAGGGCTCTTGAAAGAGAAGAAAAGGTGAAGGACAAGAAAAAGCTCCAGTAGCCAACCCTCCAGCCCACAAAATGGTAGACAAAAATCTTGTAAGTTTTCCTTCGCTGTGTGGAGTTTTGTTTCATGAAGTCAGTCACACAATAGTTCTGTGACAGATGTTTTCAAGGACACATTTTCCCCCTTGCCTTAAATATCACAAAAAATGCTACAGCATGTTTTGCTAGTCAGGTCAGTGACCAGATCATATATTAGTAAGATCAAGCTAAACTCCTCCACCACCACCAGCCCACCACATGATTATACAGTGAGAGAAAACAAGATTGCAGACTGGAATACAAAAACCCCATAATACATACAAGGAAACAAGTTTTTAAATTTTTTTTCCAGAATCATGTTTGACATCTGAAGCTCAAAAAGGAAAGTGTTAAGGGCGGGGGGGGGGGGGGGGGGCAGCACAATGTAATTACAATATCTTTGTTAAGTAAAGTACAAATGGAGCTATAGAAATACCTTGGTATCCACTAGTGCTGAAGACGAGCGCCAGGCTCTGCAATGCTTTTCCTATCTTCTGGTATTCCTTGGGTAGTGCTGAAAGGGGGAAGAGGATGGGGAAAAGAGGGAAACAGAAGCAAAAACCCACAAGGGTAGTGAGACCAAATCTGCAGCATTTCCAAAACCTGATAGAATCAGATGTCAAAAACAACTAGGTTTTACCTATTTACCTTCCTCTAGTGAAGCACTTACAATCACATTCTTACCCCTTCCCCTGCTACAGACATTTCAAAACTGGATAAAGCAATTGCAATCTGGATTTTTGAAAGCCACAAACTGTTGGGGAAATGGTGTGTGACTGATTTTATATATATATATATATATATATATGTGTAAAATCTCAGTGCACTCCTAGCTTTGTCCTCCTATGCATACAGTAAGATTTTTTTTTCTCCCCCTCATGAGCAGACTTTATCCTCCTGGGGGTGGGTGGGGGGAAGTGCTGCAGTGATATGGAAAACAGATCTCATTAATATTTTAAGAAAGGGGAATATTATACAGACCTATAATACCTAAACTCTCCTGAAATAATGGATTTTATATTTAAAGGCAGTAGAAACCAAGATTATCTAGGGATAAAAACTGATGCAAGTATCTGATTAATAAAACTGTTTTTTATAATCTATTGAAAACCTATGCATAAATTGCTTCCTTATAATTAAGTCAATAAGCTGTGATTTATCAGTATATTGGTTATTAACACTTTGACTACCACCACCTCAGAGGCCTAAAAAGCAATCTGAAAAGATGCTAGCAGAAAAAAGCCGAGTAGATGAGCTTTTCGTTATCAAGCATTTGTATCCAGAGGGTATACTGTCCAAGTAAATAGCAGTGTTTGAGCTGTTCTAGCATCCCACACAATCTGATTTTCACAGAGGAACCCTTTTGTGTGGTAAAATGAAACACAAAAACCAAAAAACAAACCCTCCAAACCACATAATTTTATTTTTATCTTTGATCGAGTTCTTCCCCAGAAGTTAGATTTTTTTTTTTATGACAACTGGTTTTTCTTACACAACAGGTACCATTCAGAGTACTAGAGTTCTGTTATCAGCCATTAACTTCTTACTGGATCCCCTGCAGAAACTTCAGTGAAGAACATTTGGTTTCTTTTCACTTACATTTAAGAAGCTTCCACTGTCAGTCATTTTAAATATCATAGAATGGAATGCACGTAAACTATTTCTCAGAAAGTGCCAAAAATACTTGTGCCTGGGAGCTGGGACTAGAGCTGACAGGGAACTTCAGACCTGAGAGACTACTGAAATTCTTCAGTTTTGCGTGTCCCGATTTACCAGCCTCCTTTTTCTATTCAGTATGAATGTCTGGAAAGTTAAGTTAAATTTTAACACAATCACATCTGACTTACTATGTTTATGCTAACTAATAACTGTAAGCATTAGAAAAGTCATTCTGTACCTAAAGCACTAGTGTCATAAGTTTAGGGAGATTTTAGCAGTGAACGAAATACTGAATTTCTACTATAAGCACAAGTCACAGCCAGCCCTTAACTGTGGTGGTTTTGATCACGGCTTCATTGCACAGCAGTGCTTTTTTTCCTAGACTCATCTGAGGGACCTTATTCCTTCCTCTGCCCTCCACTTCCCCCTGCGCATCATTTCCTAGTGAAGCGAGATCTGCACAATGTTAGAGGTGTGTTCTGTGTTAGACTACTTTTGACCAGCAGAAGGGTCAGTGATGTGTAGAAGGAAACCCTCTTATTCAAAGTGGAGACATGTAAATGATTTAAAGCTCACATCCTACAGATACTAATGTCTAATGTAGTCACTACCAGGAAAGACTGGGCTTCTATACCTCCCATTCCATCTGGTCAGCCCCAGATATTCAACTACACTGTTGGATTCAAAAGCAGCAAAGAGATAAGTATATCTCTTGAGTTATGCCAAGACTGAGGACAATGTCTTTTGGGGAGGGAGCTATAAAGAGGGGGAAAAAAAAGAAAAAAAAAAAAGGGAAAGAAAAAAATGGAGGAGATTTGGTTGCCAGACGCTACATCCTGCCCTGAAGTGCTTCTTATTATGATCCTCAGCTGTAATACCTGCTTCCTTTCAATAGCTGCCTTGTGGTGGCCTCAAACACTGAACACTGCTGTGGACTAGGAAATTAGAGCCCAGGCAGAGTCATAGGGACTTGGTGTGAAGTTCTGCAACCCTAAATATCTGTGGGAAGGAAGAAACAAGATAGGAGAAAAAGAATTGGGCTAAAGATTAAGTTAGAATCAAGTTGGTTTTTATTTTTCCCTTTTTAAAAATAATTTCATCTTTAAATCACTCCTCCTGGCATGCAAGAATCCTAAATAAGGGGTTAATAAAATGCAACAGTTTATGATTTTGTCAACTAGACAGGTCTGTTTCGCCCATGTCATTAGCATGTAGATGAATGACAAATATATGAGAACAGGTCCAACAAGGGCTTTAGCTGGATTACCAGAATTATTTAACTTTAATATTTTTAAACCTATGGGCAGGGACTAGATATTTCTGTTATGAGAGAAAGAAAAAGAAACCAAACCCCAAAACCAAAACACTTGCACAATTTATACTCTTAGACACTGAAGGCAGCCAGAATACCATACAATCCTCATGATAATTTAGGATTTCCTTTAGTTTTAAGATGTGCCTTGAATTATAAGCAACAAAAACAACAATAAAAAAACACCCACAGAGAAAAGCAACACAGAAATGACTGTTGAGTTCAGAAGGGACACTTACGCCCTGTACACCTCTTCCAGTGCTCTTGTCCCACTGTCAGCAGCTCTTTAACTCCATCATCCATTGCTTTGGTGAACCTACCCACTGCGTCACATTTCTGTTCTCTGTGGCATTTGGAAAAAGCAAAGCCAAAAAGCAGTTTAACAAATGTGTTATGCTAACCTGAAACGCAATACTGAAATGTTTAGTGGTATCAACTATGTCTTAAAGTGAAAAAAAAAAAAAAAAAAAATCAGAGAAATAGATTAACTCCTTAATTCTCTGCCATTTCACTGAGGTCAGAATTTCCCTCTTCAGATACAGACATTTTTCATTCTTTTTTTCCCCCTCTATGTTAAACACGCGGTGCTGGACTAGCTAAATATCCTCCTCAACGAGATCAAGTAATAACAGAACAGCAAAGTCTGATATGAGGAAGATGCATCCCTAGAGCACTTAACACAAATAGAAGGACCCCACACTGACAGGAAATTAGATGTTACAGTAACAGAAGTAGCAAAATTCACACTTTATATTTGTTCATTGTTGTATGTCCAGATGTTTTAACGTAAGTCTAAAATAGGTGAATAAACATTAATTAAGCAGTTCTAGGAAAATACATATGCATAACTTCATATTGACAATACTGTTGTGTTCAGTTGATAGAGAGGGGAAAAAAATAATCAGTGATGCTCAGAAGAGAATTCTGAATTAGTATGTGCCTTTTTACCCTGATTTAAGCACGTTTTCATGCAGCTACCAAACCTTTCCATTAACATCGCACTACATACACAGCAATGCTCTGAACTCTACCAAAGAAAACTAGACATATTTTCTAATTTTCAATGAGTGTTATTCAAACTGCATCGGATCTTACAAACGCTCTCAGCCAAAGCCTGTACAAGACAGCTCTTGCAGCAGGGCAACCCTAAGTGACTCCCCAGAGCCAGGGCAGCAGCTCCTGCTGTGACCCAACCACTGAGAGGCTCCCACCTCCCCACTGGCACCTCTTTCCTCAGCTGGAAACCCTACCCAAAGTGTTACTTGCACAGAAACAGAACTGTGTTTTCCAAGAGGCCCTTGTTTTATTCCAATTTTCCCAGTAGCAAACCATCCTTTTTAATTTTCTGTATTTCCTACTTTATGGTATCGTGATCATGGAAGTTCATGGACCAGCACAGGCTTCCCATCCTTTGATCAAAGCCAGGATGACACACGACTGCCAGACTACTAGCAAAATTGTTTCAGTAAAGAGCATCTTTTCATTGAAGAACCTAAGAACTATTGAACAAGCTGGTTTGTTCACTTACAGGAGTAGTGGCTTTCAAGACTATGTTTCTACACACTTTTAACACTCAGACATTCCCAGGCACCGGAACATGGTGTGGATGTCTGAAGTGTTACAGCCACCCCTGTTATGCTTGGGGACAGGCCCCCAAAGCCGCTCCAGGCTGCCAGCCCCAGCCCAGGAGCCAATACCCTCCGGGGAGCGTTTCCCACAGGCTACTTGCCTGCCCTCACCCTGTCTGGGCACAAACTGTTCAGCAGAACGCTTGCTGGTTGTTCCCTGCCAGGGCTCTGTATATAATACAGTCATTCTCTCCTGCACCCTGTATACAAAATCATCCCTCTGGTTCACCATTCAGCTTTTATACCACTGAGATATATAACACACATCATTTAAGAGAAGTAGACAAGTCTGAAATCCTCATGTTCAAAGTGGAAGTGACCTGAAAACGCCCATCTTTTTTACTAGTACAGAACTGCTACCACAGCTATTATATGCATCTTCATATATGCACTGCATCACTTGGATAAAGCCTATGCTGGGATATTTCCAGGTGTAGGTACACTACTGCTTTGCCACTATAAACACTTCTACATAGTTTAGCCACAGTTTCAGACACAAAACATTATCCAAGTTTCTACATTCTACAGCAGCAAGCAAAGCATGTCATGCATACTGCCTATCTTCTATTAAAAATGATTAAGCCTAAAGGAGTGAAATAAAGGCTGCAGAGTAAATCCAGTCTTTCACTCTATGAAACCCAAAGATCTACCACCAAGAGAACTATACATAAAAAGTGTATGTATGTATATAACACACACATATAAAAAATATAGCCATTTGCACTTCTAGAAGCATATCCCAAAAATGTAGTAACACATTTAAAATGAAATCTGATAATTTAAGTCACTTTTCATTTTTAATAGCTCTTCCTTAATTCCAGATATTGGAATTATACTGTGCATGCATTATATACAAGTATTTGACAGAAGCATTGTTTTCCTTGACGGTCCATCTACAGTTATCCTAAGCTACTTCGGAAGTCTAGCACACTTTGGAACTGATCACAATTGAAGAATCAAGATACCAAAATATACTTCATAGCAATATAAGACATAACTCCATAGGATCTGCCAGTACTTTAACTTGTCAGCTACTTTTGCATAAATCTTTTTAGGATCAGTGTTCAGTCACTGAAGTCAAAGTGACATCACATGACGCTCCCCCAAGTTTTGGAGGGGTTGATATGAAAATCTTGTATTCAAACAATTTTTCAGCTCTGCTTGATGAGTACCTCTTCAAATCCATGAATATTATGTGCATGCTTACTATTCTAGTTTTATATTAGCTCAGTAACTGTTGTATATCCAGATGCATAATGTCCACGCAAAAAGAAGCCACCTTACATTTCTACCATGTCCAAGTCAGGAGCTTCTGGTTCCATTGTAGAAAAGATCAGGACTCCTACAGTTTCATCTTTTTCTGCCTTCCGCTTTCCAGTTTTCCACTCCTTTAGGAAAGGGGGGAAGAAACAAAAAAAAGAAAAAGTTTGACCGTCACTGTTCAGGCATCTTTAAGGGCAGGTACCTAAGCACTGAATGAAGTGTTTAGGAGAACAGTTAACCAACAGACCACCCATAAATTGAAACTTTTAAATGAAAGTTTCAGTGGGGCCAAGGTTTCTTAGAGTTTCCCTCCCTCATCCTTGTACACTGTTTTCTGGATTCTGGGGTCAACAGACCCATCTCATATATTACTGAAATACAGCGTAAGAGCGATTATATTCAGCTGTCTCTGCACATGTGATAGTGCTGATATCAGACGCTACTCAAGAAGATCATGAGACTATTACACAATTGCCATACAAAGTTCTCAGTGGGAACAGATGAAAAGGTTAAAAATTCCACATGTGTTGCAACATCTGTTGTGCTTATATCAGTCTATAAGTTAACTACCAAGAGCTGCTGACAAGCTAGCACAATTACACAACTCTCCACTGGCCATCCAAATAGCACTTCACCAGGACTGCTACTTACTATGTTATTAAGCCTCTACTTACAGGATCACAGAATAATTCTGGTTGGAAGCGACCCCAGGAGGTTTGTAGTCCAACCTCCTACTAAAAAATAGTCAGCTGTGACCTTAGTTACTCAGGGCTTTATCCAGTCTAGTCTTAAAATCCTCCAAGGATCGTTTACTTTTTCAGCAAAATCTATGTGTATTTAGAAGTATGACTTTTGAGAAGAAAGCAGCAGAGTTTTCCTGTTTATTTCCTCATTGGTAGATATCCAAATCAGTAACAGAGCTGGCGTTCAGTCATGAAGAAACCATTTACTGAAGGTGAAAATATTAAAGCCTCTTAAAAACAATAAGAAAATGTGGGGGGAGGGGGCATCAGGTAAGACTGGAGCATAATGCTATTACAACCCATTCCAGTGAAAACTGTTGGGGGTTTGTTTTTAAATATAATACAAGATCAGACACATCCTAGATCTGCTACAATGTAACTTCTGTTAGCAAAGTGGTACCAGTCAGAGGCCGCAGTAACTAGTAAGTCCAACAGAGACAGATCAGGGCAACAGCCAAGAGTTACGTATGTTCCTATTCTGCTGCAGGACACCAACTGTCCTTAAAAGACTGGCAACAAAACAACTTTAAAGAGCACGTTTTTGTTGGAACAGCATATGGCGTTTCACACAAGCAACTTTCTACCTCATTTTGATCCATCCGCTAAGTTAGTTAGCAAACCCAGCAGTTTCCAGCGCGTCACTGCTGCCCACAGGGGCGCAGACGAGTGAGAAGGTGACAAAGCTGAACTCGCAGTTCGTAGAGGGATCGCGGTGAGGGGGAGCAATTCCTCAGTCTCAGTCTGTGCGTGAACTTTATTTCCTACCTTCTCATCTCGGAAATTGAGAAATTGCTGGAAAACTTCACTTTCTGAGACAACAGGATGGCGACACATCCTTGTCATCCAAGCTTGCAGTCTCTCCATACGCATTTTTATAAATTCTTCTTCAAAGCGCCCTGTTATACATTGGAGAGTAGTTGTTACATTTCTACTTTAGTACCCTAAACTTTCTTCCTTTAATTAAAAAAAACAAACCACCAAAAAACCCCCCACAGAACCTGTAATGAATTTGGTGAGTTATTAACCACTTAGTGACTCAGAACTTACAAGAAGGCAACATTATACTGACAAATCAGAAGAACCTTAAGTTACAGTATATTGATTACTAACCAAGAGTACTCCTCCTTTTAAAGATAGTCAGGAAATATTTAAAAAAACCCAAAACCCATAATACCCACCCACAATTCAAACTGGGGGGGAGGGGAGGAAGGGGGAGTACAAAAAAAAATTTAAACTTTCAGACAGAAAAATTAGGTATTCAGATGACCCAAGAGAAAAGCTAGGCACAGGCATGGAACGCAGGTGTTTTTTTGATACAGTCTAGCAAATCCTTGGTCAATTTAAGGCTTAAAAGCATTGCAGAGAAAGGAACTACTTACTTTCCAAGTTGTCATGTCCTAGCTAACAAGCACTTGAAATTGAACTGCTCAGATACAAGTAGCAGATTTAGAAAAGCAGTACCTCCTATAAGCATATTTCTGTACAGTTAAATGAATGTGTTGGGGAAAAAACCTCAAAAAATCTCAAATCATATGTATGAACCGGTTAGAATACATACATGCAAGAGTAACTGATTTTTTGAGTAGTTAAGAGACTGATGGTTTTTTTTTCTTTAACCCGTAGCGCATCATCACTGTGTATGTACAGGAAGGAGCCTTTTAGTTTTAGCACAAACTGTGTCTTCTTGAAAGAATCTTTTCCAATTAAAAAAAAAAAAATGTACAAATCAGACTTCTAAATCATATAGTGAATAAGATGTATTTGAAAGGAATGAGAGATTCTTCCAGCATCCAACTCTTCTAATTTCTATAGCAGCACACAGGACAAACCTTGAACGCACGTACTCTTTCAGTATAATTCTACTGCATAGTTACTATGGCAGCAGCTCCACAAGGTTGAGTCTTTTGGGTTTTGTTTTGGGTTTTTTTGGTTGGTTTTTTTTTTTTTAATTGCAAATATGAAAACTAGCAAGACTAGCAGGTAAAGAACACAATTAGTGATAAATGAAGTTTGGGTATGGGTACATTTCCTGCAAATTGGGGGGGAAGGGGGGGGGGATGGGGGACAACATTATATAACCTGCAGTAATATCTTGTTCCACCCTTAATCTATATTGAAATCTCTGCAGCATTCCTGCCAGCATAAGGAATGTAGGGCAACAGGAACAGTAACATTTGGAAGTTACGTGCTGGTCATTAGGTATATCACCACCAGAAACACCATGATCCTGAGCAAGGTCCGTCTATTTGTAGAGAGTCTTGCTTTGCCAAGACTAATGGGCAGGAACACTTTTTTAGACAGTCTTCAGAAAGAAGCCTCCTAAACACAATGAAAAATAAACACTATTTTTTCAGAGTTTCCTTCAATGTTTCAGAAAAGGGAGATAAAGAGGCATATTTTGGGTGTGGGTTTGGTTTTTTTGTGTGTGTGGGTTTGGTTTTTTTTGTTTTTAATGAGACAAATTATCTTCTCCCACAGACTCCAGAAGACTGAAATCCACAAGCAAGGTTTAACTGTGATGCCAAACTCTTGAGTCTTTTAAAATACAGTTACAATAAAATGTAGAGAACCCATCAGGTCGTCTCGCTTCCTTTTAGTCTACATGCACATGTTTAAGCAAAAATACTCGTGAATTCTAAACATGAGACTAAGGGGAGGGGAGGAAGCCGCTTCCTCACTTTTCAGCTTCCTTGGCATTTTTCCCAGCATCTGCATCAATGCTTAGCTTTCTTCAAACACAGCAGAGCTGCTGCATTTTCAGTGATGCCCACAGCCACAGAGTTGGTGACATGCCAGCTTTTGTACGTTTGTTTTTGGCTGGTTGTCTTAAAGGCTGTATAAAAACCTTACCAGAAAACATGCAAGTGGAAATAGGCAAAAGCAACACATTTTTCTCCTACAGAGGTGTCCATTCTTTTCTTCACATGCACTCTAGCACATCCTTGTAGGAAGGAAGCCAGAGACTACTGAAAATGCCCAGGCATTGCCATATTCAGTTGCAATGACTGAACTCATGAGCATTTAAAGGGTCCAATCCCACTTTCTTGAAGTCAGAACAAGAGACTTCCATAAGCTTCAGGAAGTTTGGTCAAGCTGAACTGATATTAAACCAGAGCAGAACGTTATACAAATGAAAGATGCTTTCTAAATAAAGTGTGAAATAGAGCAACGGGAGAAACAGCTGCAACATGACACTTGTGAACAAATAACTTAGTTTGTCAGGGGATGCTCCCTTTCCTCCAGGAGCTTTGCTTCAAAGCTCCTAAAGCATAAAAAAAATTTACAATCAAATGCAAAAGAAAAAACAACCACCACCCCTGCCCCCAAACCACTTCTCCAGACAATCGGCAAATATGGAACATAACTACTTGTCTCTTCTCTCCATTAATAATCCAATAGTAAATGTTCTCTTCTGTAGTAACTAGGTTGGGTTGGGGTTTGTTTTTTTTTTGTGGTTTGTGGGGTTTATTTGTTTGTTTGTTTTTAAATCACTGGACTAGATAAGTAAACCTTGAGTTCTGAAATGATGCTCTTAGTGATATTTTATTCTCAATAGGACATCACGACTCATAACAGTGAAAGGTTGGGGGTTTTTTTATACCTTCTTTAAAAATAATGGGAAAAAATAAATAATAAGATGTAACTGAACCTTGTAAAAAAGTGATCTCTTTATTAATTACCTGTTACTTGCTTGTCTGGAAGAGATGGGATTGGAATGGCTAATCCAAATTTAACCAGGAGACGCTCATACAACCAGTCAAAGTGCTTGTATCTGTGGTTGACAGACCGATTAGTGTTCTGTAAGAGAAACACAACTCTGAATTTTGACATGAAACAAGTGTGACCAGAATAGTAAATATGTGGAATGTAAGTAGAATTTATGGCTTAGAGCCTTGAATCTGTAATTACAGAAGAACCTGAAATGCTAGAACAAAGTAACTCTTTGGGGAAAAAAAAGCGTGACAATTACCACTTACCCTTACAACCCTGTTACCAAGTCACACAAACTCTATTATTTATGTATACAAGCGACCCTATTTTGAAAGAGAGATGGCATTTCAGATAAACTTACAGTGCAGGTCAGCTGATATTCAATGTAGCTCTTGAGACCATACATTTTAGAACCTTTTTTGGGATCTGCCACCACACAGTCAAATGTAGAGGTAGGATAAACCCACATTGGGCCATAATCACCAATCTGTAAGAAATTGCAAATATTATTTTAAATACATCATGTTGTACCAGATGCAAACAAGAAGACAAATACTTTCTCCTCTTGGAAGCTGCCATTGATTTCAGCAAGAGCTTGATAGGCAGGAAATAGAGGGGTTTCGCAAACAGAGATGATTGACCACAGTTGTGTTTACCTTATTCCATATTTTACAACTTTTACCAAATAGCAAAGGGGTTATAGATTCTAGGGATTGCTATTTCAACCACATTTCACCAGAACAGCATGTATCTAGGAGAGTTTGTTTTTTAGATCAGAAGATGACCTGACCATCATGACTGAATATTGCAAACCTTCATGAATGTAGCTCCTGTGTATTAGATATCTAGATAGCTAACAGACGGTGTAATGCATTTGCTCTGCCTCCCAATCCCAAAAAGGCTTATTTTCATGATAACATGTAATGCAGATCCAGCAGGAGGGAAAAAAAAGGTACTAAGAAAATCAGCACACTTAAAGGAGTTAAGACCTGACTCTGAAAAATCCTTCAATGATATATGACTCAGAAATTTAGTCTACCACAACTTTAAAATACTGAAATGGTACACAGTTTTATAATGACAGTTCTACTTCTAATTATATGTTTAGTATCAGTTTCTTCTGACCCAAATACATACAGCAACCCTGAGGCTAAAAGTTAAGTTGGGGAAAAAATGGAAGGGTGGGGATGATTAAAAACAAACCAACCAAAAAAACCCAAACCAAAAGAGACCAAACCCAAATGAAAACCCACCACCACAGACAAAAATCCCCAAAACAAACCATACCACCTACACACAAAAACTATACATACGTCCCCAACTTACAATTATGGGAATTTTCTCTTTGGGTTTTGCTAGCTGCTTTGCCAACAGATACTGTTCCATCCCAGGTTTTGCAAATCCAGGAAATCTAACAAACAAAGCGATAAGTTTATTCCATATTTTTCTTCCTTTGACATATGCAGAATTACCTGCCACTATAGGAAAATAGCTTAGTATTTCAAGTATAGAAAAGAACAGAGGTGGATTACTTAACCAACAATTTGCCCTGAAAAAGCAGAAAAGTTTTAGCTACTGACCTCCAGCTTTTATTTTAGTAATACTGGCCCCTTCTTCCAAGGCAAATTAGCTATTTGTGCTCTGCAGCCCATCAGAGCAAACGTAACAGGAGGACACAAAGTAATATCTGCCACTCGACAGCAGTCCACCCTCTCTGGAAATGCACACACACACCCCCATGCACACCGTCCTGCCATTTCAGATTATGAGAATTCAATCATCTGAAAGAACAACGAATTGCAGATTTGTCAAATGCTTATAAATATGAGTTAATGTTAAATAATTTATCCAGCAATTAGAAAGAAAACCACACCAAAATCACTGTAATGTCCTTAAAGTTTGTGTAAAAAGCTTGTGTAAAAGCAAATGGTGGTTCTAATTAGGAAGATACTGTGCTCTTCAAGTACTGCCAACCTACTGCCTGCTTGCAGAAACACGAGGAGTAAGGTATGACTTCACAGGCAAATAACACTCTTAAATAAGGTACGTTTATGCTGGTTATACTAAATGGGTTTGCAACGGGTAGATGCCAAAATGATGCAAAGGTGCTCTTGCAAAACTGGACAAAATCTCTGCTGAATAACAAAGTCAACCATCTCTGCTTGACTAGTTGTTAATTTTAGTTACCAACCCAAGGAGATCATTATTTTACAGTCCTTTTCCACTCTGCTTTCATCCACTTAAAGATTACCACACAGTAGCTTCTCCAAGTAACAGTAGTTTTAAAATAAACAATCATTAAAGTTGTAACATGAGATAATGCTAGTATAACCCTGACAAAGCTTCATACTGTTCTAAGATTTTTATCTTAAAAAACATATTTTAAAAAGAAAGCAAGCTTTCTGTGGCTCAAGAATCAGCCTGGGTGATGCAGACGCAGGACAGAACTCTTCCCCTCTCCTCGCAACTCGAATTGCTCATGAACTCTGGGGCAGCATGTCTGCTCAGTTTTGCTGTATGGACAAACCTTCCCTCACCTTTCATTTTCACTAAGCACACATAGTTTTAAAGACAGTTAAATTTTAAAGAGCAGTAGGTCCAGAAGTTCAGGCCTTGCAGAAGTGTCATTCACCTGTATAACACCTCCAAATATTATACAGCTTTGTCCTGTACTTTCAGGCTTTCATGGATCTGCATTCTCTGATCACACAGGGGTAATGCTGAGCTACAAATCCATCTCCATTTTTACCCCCAAACTGTAATATTTACATTGCATATTTCAAGAAGGTTGAATGGTCACATATTTACACATCTTGACAAATTCCAATTCTCTTCAATATATACACATTTGCCCTGCATTTTCCATTACTTGTTAAGTGGCAACTTCATAGCAGCGGCACGAGAATTTCCACGCTGGACCCCCCCAGCCTCTGATGCCTCCGTCTCCTTGTAACCAAGATAAGACGGTGAAGTTGATTTTGGGTCATCCCAGTCATCATCCCAATCATCGTCATCAGCAGCTGCTAAAGTACAGAAGGGGGCATGGGGGTCGGGAAAGGAGAGAGTTAAATATTTTCTCTTTAAAAGCACAAGCAGCTACCTCAGCACTCATGCACATATAATCAACAAGGTACATGTATTTAAGAACTTGTTCAGACTTTTATTTTATGATTCCTCCTCAATTACCACCATCCCCACCAAATACAACCTGCAAAACACTACACTGGGAATCCATTGAGGGAGTAGGAAAAAAAAATAAAAGAAAAAAGAAAGAAGAGATGCTGGTGCGTTAAGATGAATTCACTAGTGTTCCATATTCATAGACTCCATGTTAGCATTCCCCAGTTATAAGTTCTCATAATTTAGGCCTTTACTACGAAAAGGTAGAGAAGCCTTCTGAAAGGCTAGCCAGTTCCTAAAATTAAGGATTTAAGAGACGGCTACTTCACAAGCCTGAGGGCACAAGTTCAAGGGTGTTTAATTTCCAGTTATGCAAGCTGAACAACATGCCTGAGAACAGATTACATATGCACAAGGCTTTGGCTTGCCAGATTTCCATACAAGTTTGAGGTGTCTGTTACTGTGGATCTGACTTCTTTTACATTCTATTTAAAAAAAAAAAACACCACACTATTATTTTAGTGTCTAGTTTACCATTGCCATTGCCATCCAGTGGCAATGCGCTACTAGGAAGCTGGTTTTGTTTTGTTTTTTAAATAAGCCATATTCTATAGTTATGAAAGACTAAGCAATTCTTACCTCTACTGTCCACCCTCTCTAATGTATTCAAAACTAAGAGCATATTAGCACACCTGGTCCTTGATATGCCTGTGGATGACCAAATGCTGCTGCTGTCTCCCAGTTATTTGAAGCACTGTTTCTCTGGCCAGATGCACTTTCAGGTTTTGTCGCCCAGCTGTCAACAGCATTTCCATTATCCCAGTTCCCAGACTTCCCAACGTTCCAGCTGGACCAAGGATCACTGGCATTGTTTGCCTACGTTGTATAGAGACAAAAGTAAAGAAGAAATTGCTGAAGAAGTGAGCAATGACCACATCCTTTCTCCTTGAAGTCTTTGATCTCCTGCTGATAGGCTATGAGTTTGCATTCAGCACTTCACTCATTTGATTCAGGAGCAGCTGCCAAATCTTACATTCCTAGCTACACAGCTCTTAAATGCAGTAAGCACCTGGAGAAACTGATCAGCTTTCCAGCAATGTGACACCAATACATACTAATAAAGAGTGTTACACCTCCTAAGGGAAATTAAACTATTTGTTCCAACAGTGTCAGGAAGCACTCTTGCCCATGGTAATTATTTTACACCAACACCGTAAGTATGGTGCATGTGAACTATTAATTACATAAAGCCATGGACTAATTAGCACATTTAAAACAGAAACTCAGAAGTCAAGGATTAGGTTTTTTCAAATGCTTATTTCAAACTCAGATTAGTGGCTTTAGTAAGAGCAAATCACAAATTGCCCACCCACACCATCACTATTGGTGTGACAATCAGGGAGTTAGGGCCAGCAACCTGCTCAGCTTCCCTGTTGGAGCTTAACTCATTCACAGTGAAGATGAGGGAAGGAAACAAACATCTGCCAGGGAACTGTCTTGGTGTCTCCCTGTAGGCCTACTCTCCGCATAAGCTTCTGCTGACGCTGTTGTGGAGGTGGAAACCTCAGTGGAAGAGTGCAGAGCAGACATGCCTCTAACTACTGCATCAATTTGCCAAGTTAATCTGACAGTAAGTTGGAGTAATAGCTTACCATTCTGCTCAGCTCCTTGATTTTAAGATTACACTTTGAAAAAGCATTGACTAGTTAAGTGCAGTCTACTCCAGACACTTAGTGCAAAGACTAGCAGGCAGAAACAAAAAACCTGCACACAAATCAAAACCCACACACCCAAAGTGTAGGAGGAAGGAGGAGGAGAAGGGGAAGGAAAGCAAGCAAAGCCTACAAAGCTTGTCTTGTTCAGCAGAGGGAGAAACTGAGTTTTGTAAAAGGAAGTCTCAAACCCTACAGAAGCCAGCACATTATTTTTATCATGAAGCATCATATCAAAGAATGGAAGCCTAATATAAATTAATTGCTATTAGACTGTAACATTTACATGAAACTTACAGCATTTGCCAGTACAGAAAGTTTAATAACACCCCCACTAAAAGCCAAATTATTCTCTGCAAAACTGTTGAATACGTTTCTTACAAAATACACAAAAAAGGTACTGCTTCTGCACACTCCATTTTTATTTCACTAAAATTCTCTCCTCTCATTTCAGCTTTGAGCTACTAATTAGGAAAGAGAGGTCTCGCTTTATTTTTCCTGCAATACAGTCACCTGACAGTCAGATTTCACAGGCACTATCAAACCTTCATGACTTGAAAATGCTTTGGACCTATACTATTGATATCACACAACACCTATTCTTTAGGTATAGAATCCTCAAGATCTGGAAATTAAGACCAAGCCCCCAAGCTAGGGGGAAATCACCATTCAGAAGACTCAGAGTCAATGGGTGTCTAGGAACTGATGGAGTGAGAGACATTATATGGACAGATTCTATACTGACTGTTTGGGGATTTTTTTTTTTTTTGGTGGATGAAACTGATGGGAGAACGATACTTTGTAAGGGAGCGATATCACTGAGTTCTACCACATTCTTGGAAAGCTGATACTCAGCAATTACGAAGAAGTTGCTGGTAGCTTACAAGGTACCAAGCTGTTCTTCCTTTGATGTGTACCTGATATGAGCTTACTGAAGAGAGAAAACCATACATGCCATCAGTCAGAGTTTATCGTCTTTGCTAAAGGAAAATATACAGTGGGGCACAACCACATGGGAAAGCGTGTCCGCTCCTAACATAACTTAGAGCGCCTAGAAAAGAATAGTTTGCATAATGTTCATTAGCATACACTTCTGCAATAGATGTTGTGCTGATCATTGGCAAATGAAAGCCCAGAAGTGGGATGATTGCCAAAACGCTGAGTAAAGTTTTCCTCTTCTCTGTAGTTCATATGAAGTCTGGTACATCAGTGGGTGGAAAAGAAACCTTAAAATCTGCTGCAAAACAAGGGGGAGGCTATAATATTAACACTGGGTACACTACTAAAGAGTGACTGTCAAGAGTGATCAGCACCAAACTTGCAGACAGTTGCTGATGTACACTAAATGCAGTACAGCAAGGGGAAACAGATTACTTAAACTGCCCTTTTGGATGTCTATGTACCTATACAGAAGGCCTTCTCCAATCAGAAGATTTACTTTTGAAGTGTTTAAGACAGCTCTGGGCTAAGCTCTTGCCCCTAAGCGTATCGCCCACAGGCTATAAAAGGGGTGGGATGTGCTGTTCCTACACAGCTTCTTTCAGTCCATGTTTCTTCCCGAGGCACTGGGGAAGAGGGTAAGAGATCAATTAGGAATGTATAGATAGACAACACCTCTCAAAGAGCATTTACAGGTCTCCTTTCATCTTTCTTCAAATGTATGCCTGCATACACAAACACTGTGGACACTTCTAAGTAGTAGCCAAAAATCAATAAACTTGGAGAAGGATTCAGGAATCAGACCTGCCATGCTCAAGGTCCCATAGCACCATGGAGGACCAAGTAAAGACACAGCATTTATTAAAAGGGTAATCTCAGCTCCAGTCGGCAGTTCTGTAGATCTCAGCAGCTGACCAATTCCATATGAGAAGCCATTTGCATGGCTTGGCTCTGGTTGAATAAACCCTAAGTAAGCCAGCAAGTATTTTGTCAGTGATTAAATTACATGTTCTCACACCTTTAGTTTTCCATAACTGAAATTTATATTCCTCTGATCTCTTTTGTCAACACAAAAAAGATGAAGAGTCCTTGCAAGAAGCTGTTATTTAGTCAATACAACTTGATACAGCACACCTAATGTCCAATCATGCAAATCTCGAATGCAAGTACAGAGGAAGAAATGCCACGCCACAAAATTAAGAAACTAATCAACCTTCAAATGAAACATTGCATCTCTCTGCTTTTCAAGGTAACATCAAACAAGTACACTGAGATTAAATTAAAGGATAAACTCCTTAAAGGCAGCTGATTTTCCCTTATGTACACTACTATGGACTTGCTTGGTCCTGCTGCTCCAGGAGAAAAGATAAAAAGGCTATTTGGGGAACAGACAACAGAGGGAGCACATTACTAAATATTTGAGAGTCTTCCATTAAGGGCAGATTCAAACACTATAGAAACAGATCACTACTGGTGTGGGGCTAGGGGGAGGAAGGAGAAGTCTCGTATGTTTGTAAAGATCTAATTATAGTTGAGTGAAAAAAAAAATTCCATCACAACAGGAAAATCGTCAGCTTGGGGGTGGAATGTCAGTATCTTCACCAAGTGAATAATGAATGAAATAGGAAGAAGTGACATCTTTGCTATTTTCCTGATAATCCAAAGTTGTAGACAGTAAACCTAAGATAAGCCACTGAGGTGTCTCTCTGCCCCAGTTAAAATCGTTTTTTGAACTCCTGGCCAACTAAGCTGTTCCTGGCAGACTCCTTCCTTATATTAATGGATGCTTCTGATGGACAAACACATCCATTCTACTCCTGAGGGACAAATGCCAAACCAAACTTGATGTTCAGATGCTAAAACTAAGTTGAGTACCTAAAAAGACCAAGGTAACCACACCATCAAAAAATGATGGCCTCCAACCATAAGTAATACACCTTGAAACCTACTCTGAGAGACAGAAGCCACATTGAAGTGAGTAGAAAAAGTAGTCTGACCAGATCAAGGGAAGTCTAGGACAGCCAAAGCTGCAATGAGAAGTACTACACTTCTGAATTTAAAAAGACTGGGTTTAAGAAGAGACAGACAGCACAGAGGAATGGGAGAAAATACAAGAAAAGTCATGGTGGCTCAGCTGAATAGCTGACAGGAACGAACATACCTCTCCAGTTTTATGGCTGCCTTAGTTACCTGCATGGAGAGAAAACCTTAGGTATACTCAGACATTACACTAAACTGAAGTTTTTCAGATAACAGCCTCTGAATAGATACATTAAAAAAAAAAAGTAACTGAATCTAGACAGTCACTCTAAAAATCAAGCTTTTTTCCCTCCAGGAAGAAATGTGAAGGGCTAAAAGCCTACTCTGCAGCAATCTGCAGAATGCCTTCCACTGTGCTGTATTTACCATCGATCAAGCGTGCACATTAGCAGATACTGAAGTAGCTGCCATGGCCATGGTATTTTATGCCCAAGCTTTCTTCCTGGTAAATCATTACCTTAGTATTGTGATCCTGGGCACTTTTTTCACTCCTGAAGGAAGGCCCTCTTTTGTATTGTACAATTTAAACATGTTTCCTCCTTAAAGAATCCTCTAGGAAAAGCAACAGTGGAGATAGGCTAGACTTTAAGGGATAACCATCCTTATGGACTCGCACACTAGAATGTTCCTGTAGATAAATAAGTGAAAGCAACAGGAAGGAGGACCTCCAGAAGCAGCTAACAAGGAGGTAGTAGGAATGCTGTCCAAGGAACCTGTTTGTTCCTCAGCTGCTCCTGTCATCTCACTTCCTTCCAGAGGAAAGCATCATTCAGCACTTCCACTCCCTGCCTCACTGCCCCCTTCACAAAGTAGTCCCTGCAGAGGAGCTGGGCTTTTTGCTGGCTCACAAACCACATACAGCCAAGGCACACCCACTGACCCTCCTGGCTTTCAGCAGGATAAAAAAAGCCCCAAACCACTGGAAGAACTGAGTTACTACCATGAAGACCAGAGCAGTTAGTGTTTTTTGTTCTTTTTCCACTTCCAGTCCCATTTCCTTGCCTGTGAGGTTATGCACAGCCAAAGTAGACGAGAGGTTGCATTGCTTCTGCAGCGTGCAGGCACAGGATTTCCATCTATTAACTCCTGATTCAGCTCAAAAAAAAGCCATGTTTGAAGTACAGAATAGTCTTTTAGAAAAATACACAATTGAGACTTGAGCAAATAATACTCACTGATGGGGCAAGGGGAGGGAAAGCACATGTGTATTGTCACCCTCACCGCTTCAGGGAAATTATTAATTTTTTAAGTTTTGCTTAGTTTCAACTTTCAGCCACTAAAAATCCTATAGATGTTTATCCAGTTGAGTGCTCTCAAGCTTCTTGTTTTGTTGCCCACACCTGCACGTGTAAGTGGCAATCAAGTCACCTCTTTATATCCTTGTCTTCCCTTGAGCTGATTTAAATCCCTAATGGTTTCTTGAAACACAGATGAGAAATTTCAGACAGTTTTGCAAGCAGCAGTCACAGCAATGCCAGAAATGGAAGAAAGACTCCCTGTTCCTCTCTGCTGTTCTCTAGACATCCCAGGATCAGGGTACAAAGATTAAATAAGGCTTTATCCTTCCTTTTTGGGAAAAGCACTCTGTGTTTTTGTTTGGAAAGAGGGGACAGGGGTTTCCTTTGCTGCCTTTCTTTTTGGAGGAGGAGTTGGAGTATTACTGGCTAAAGTTTTTCAGCTTACTGCTTTCAATGACAAATGCCAATGATTCTACCTTAAAATACAAAGTGCTCAGTGAACAAACAAAAAAATTTAAATCAGAAGGGAACCATGTACTGCAATAAGCCCCCTGCTGTGGTGAAGGGGATCATGGAATACAGGCATGCCACCGCAAGTGTGCAAGCAAGTAGAAACACTCACAGGAGAGCTGACAAGATTGTCACCATTAGCAAGTGAAAATATTCTTTATACAGTCAATGCCAAACTATGAGACCACAAGGCTACTTCACAAAACAAGTAGTCAAATGAAAACAAAGCTACAATAAAAAGAGCACGCAAACACTGCAAATTGTGGAAAACTGACTATTTCAATAGCCAGATTTTGCCTAAGGGCCTGGGTACAGACCATAGGTGAGGAGTGATCACAGTACTACAGTTTAACAACTTGCTGCCCGAGCCTTTGCATTCCACTGGGACACCCACAAAAAAACCCACCTTGAGACAGCTCCATAATTGGAATTGGTACAGTGACTATCATATGTTGTATATTTTTTTAATATGTGAATGTGATTCATTTCAAAGCACGCAAGCCATTGTCTCCAGTACTGTACGGGAGTTGCTGCCTGGTACTTCAGTTAAACAAGAATTGGTCACAAATTCCTGTTACCAGTCTGAATGCAATATTCCGATTGAGATGGGGCAGGGGGAAGAGAGTAGCTTTTGAATTGCACGTAGCAATGGAGGATGTTATAGCATCATTATCTGTAACAGGAACTAGAAATTACTAATCGTGAAAGCCAAACTAGCATAAAACGCTCTGGGTATTTTTTTCTTTTTACCTTCTGAACAGTTCTAACCCACCAGTTTTGCTTGCACTTCTTGTTAGGTACCTTTTGCACTATGACCTTCTAGACATGACTTATGCACACGTAGTGGCAACTTTACACTTAACCTTACAAACATATACATTTATGCAGAGTTAAGGTTTATTAGTCAGGGAAGCAATAATTTCCAAAATCCATAAACAACTGTCATTGTAACTTCCATGGTGAACCTAACTGTGTATTTTATAAGGTAGTTTAACATAGTGGTTTAACAAGACAAACTGGACTCAACCAAACATGAGTGAGTCACATTTCCCATGACAATACTTCTACTTTACTGCACACACAGCAACGTCAGAGATTGGAAATGCTGTTACAGGAGTGCAATAAGATGCATGTCAAAATTTCCACAGAAGTAGAATAGCGCACTCTTAATAAGAGCACTGCATTTATTAAATTTATTTTCTTCACTCTTAGCATTCATTGCTGCTCATAGCAGTTTGGGGTGGGGGTGAGTTATGGTATGCAGATTTAACTACAACAATTTGCCTTTCCCACACTAAGTTGCAAAGAGTGGAAAAGAAACAATGTAAAGCTCTGGGAACGGCTTCTTTCACGTCCTCTTTAAGGACACGCAAGAACTTATGTCTACACACCAGGTAACTTAAGAGTTGCCTCAGCCCCTGCACACCAAACTAGGTGTGTTCACTACTACTTATTCATCCTGCCTATACAGAAGTCCCACTGTTTTCTGAAGGGAAAGGGCTTTCTACACAAAAGACAGTCTATTTATGTTCATATCCTTTCAACTACTGTGTGGAAGCTTACCTCTCTTTTACTGAAAGAGAAACTATCCCAAGTGATTCCACAATTACCACTGGATAAAACAACACAAACATGAGAGGTTTCTGTTAGTTGCTTCCTCTGGGGCCTTGCTGCTCTGTCCACAACATAACTGAAGACATGAAACGTGGTTTCGCTGAGGTCACACTGGAATTAACTGACAAATCTGCAATTCCCAAAAATGCGAACTCTCAGGATACTTAATCCAGAACTAAGAGCAGCTGTATAGTTATCTTTATAGAGAAGTAGAGTTGGCAGTGATTAGAGAATCTGTGTCAAGAAAAGGGAACAAACTCCTCTACAAATGCAACTTACAGTTAGCTAGAAGAACTATTTTTATATCTTAAATACCATGAAGCCACATCTACAGCCCTTATGTCAACATAGCTGGTGATCCACTTCCACCCTAAAATAGACAGGCAGTACTCCACTTTAATATAATTTATGTGTTTTTAATACTAGGCTTTAAGCTCTAGAGGGAAGGGAGGAGAAACCATACAGACTAAAATATGTAGTACACTGAAATTTATAGCATTTCTATCCTATGTTCAAACAAGCATGTTGCACAGGCTGTAAATAGCTGAACTGCTAATTGTACATACAGTTTGTTTACAGACCACTACTGAAACTACTGTACAGATAAAAAAGTTCTTAATAAGGAGAACCAGGTTGGGCCAATAGTGTTGTAATTTAGATTTAATTTAGATGAAATTTAAATAACTCAGATAAATGCTATTGTTAAAACAGAAAGCTGGTATTTGTTCACAACTGTAAAACATTTTAAGTTAGAGAAATGAAAAACCACCACAAGTTGTGGTTTAGAACGGAGAGCGAGATCATCACTGTTAAAACAGCAGTTTTGGAACTTGGAACATGTGCAAAATAAATCCAAGTACAGCTGTGACTTGAGAAGCATTAGTCTTGATCACAAAAAAACCCACTAAAACACCAAACCAAAAATCAACCCACCAAACAGTTGGAGGAGACTACTCAGAATGAATTTTACAGTGTTGCTTGTATTTCCATACATAGTTTAATTATGAAGGCTCCAAATGCCACCTAACCAAATGCTAACAGCCTCTTGGTCAACTGCAATGAGAAACACCATTTAAAGTGTGAAACAGGATATCCATTGTTGCCACATCCCCTAGAAGCAATTCAGTATCAAAAAAAACACTACAGGAGAAAAATATACCACTAATTTTTCATCAGAAATTAGAACTTCTGCGTTCAATGTATTTCAAGATGATTATTTGGTTTAACCTGCCATGATTTATATTCATGTCAGTGCCATTACTGCCAGTGTTATTCTAATACCAGAGGAGTTTACAGGTAAGTTACTTTACTATATATATGCAATTCTAACAAATAGAAAAAGACCACAAGTGCCAATATACTTACTCACCTGTTGTTCCAAATGACAGTCTAAAATTAGCAGCCTGCATTGCCACTCAGAGGAAGAGTGGATTGACAGGGAAGAAATATTTATCATTCCCTTTGCTTCCTCTGTCCACGGGCTACAAGGTCAAAACAGCACAAGACCCCTGCAAAAGCCATGCAGCAGCCTTCATCTTTGGCAATTAAGGGTTACCTAAATTGTATTTTGTTGAATAATATTTAAAAGGCTTTTCAGACATTAAATCACAAACATTACAGGTATTAGATTCTCCTATCTGCTTTTCTTCTTCTGAGTGTAAAAATAGTCACTCAGAGTCACTTTTTTCCCTGGTTTGTGTATAATTAGCTTCACTGCTTCCTCTGATTGCTTTTATCTCCCCAACATATTCTACAGGTAGCTCTATTGAAGAGCAGCTGCAACCTTTATTTACCAAGGCAGCTGCTGCTGAGACACCGCTGATGCAAGGAACGAGCTGGGAAGAGTGAACTGCCAAGGGTCATGCGGAATTCTTCTCTTCTCCTTAAGAAGAACCTCTGTGCCCTTCTTCTACTGTCACTTTACATCTGTGGCAAACCCAGGTAAGGTACAATAAAGTGTTGCTGTGGTCACTGTCTCTTTCTCAGCAAAGATAAGGAATTAAGAGCTGCTGCTTTTAGTTATTGCTTATTATTTATTTTTCAGAAGATTATTTACTGAACAACACAAAAAACCTTCTTAGAAAAGGACAGAGAGGCAGCAGGGCAGTGTTTGAGCTGATGATGTTTCCTTAACACCAAAAAGTTATGGACTCCAGAGTAATAAACCAAAAGCCTCTTGTTTGCCTGGAAAGCAAAAAGGGATGGGTGTAGACACAGGGAGGATATAAGTTTTATTTCGAGAGAGATATACACATGCATAGAAACTGGTCTGGGAAAACTGTAATGATTTAGGGTTCTGTATTACATGCAGCATCGCTACTTAAGAAAAGCGGTCATCCCCCAGACCTATCAGGGCATGTGAAAATATACCAGCAAAAATATCTACGCATAAAGCTAATAAATAAGTCTGTTGAAATATTTTTAAGCCCTGACAGGAGCACATTGCCATTTGAGCTACATTTCTAAACTGATAGGCTAACCAGTTCAGAACTTTAAAAATAAGAGACAGAAAAAAAGTTATAAAGTGTGCATTCAAATATAACTGGCTGTACTGGTTTTAGCTGGGGTAGAGTTAATTTTCTTCGAAGTAGCTGGTATGGGACTATGTTTTGGATTTGTGCTGAAAAAAGTGTTGATAACTCAGGGATGTTTTACTTATTGCTGAACAGTGCTTGCAGAGTGTCAAGGCCTTCTCTGTTCCTCACATTGCCCCAGCAGCAAGCAGGCTGGGGGTGCACAAGAAGCTGGGAGGGAATACAGCTGGGACAGCTGACCCCAACTGACCAAAGGGATATTCCATACCACATGACATCATGCTCAACAGTCAGTACTACGGGAAAGAAGGAAGAAAGGGAGATGTTTGGAGTGATGGCATTTGTCCTCCCAAGTAACTGTTACACATGATAGAGCCTTGCTTTCCTGGGGACAGCTAAACACCTGTGTGCTCAATTGGAAGTAGTAAATTAATTCCTCGTTTCGTTTTGCTTGCATGTGCAGCTTTTGCTTTACCCATTAAACTGTCTTTACCCTAACCCGCTAGTTCCCACACTTTTACCATTCTGATTGACTCTTCCATCCCACTGGGGGGGAGTGAGCAAGCAGCTGGGTGGGGCTGAGCTACCAGCCAGGGTCAAACCACAACACTGTGGTTTAACTGGTCTCTTAAAAAAACAAAACAAACACACACACACACACACACACACACACCCCCCTCCACTTCAACTCAGCCAGATCTATTATTTTTAATAAAGCTTGGTACTGAAACACTATGCAACAACCTGTTTTTTTACTTACTGTTAGAATGGAATGATTTCTAAGAATTTAAACATCTTTTCACTTATTGAAATTGTGGGGTGGGGGTGCTGTGTAATTACATGTATGTTAAAGTGACTTAATGTTTACAGAAAGTAATTTCTTCAGTACAGTAGTAGTAATAAAAATCCCCAAACATCCTGTGTATTTAGAAGTGCTTTTATAAAGTCTTCTTGTAATAAACTTGTACCCCCATGTTACTATGAAAGACAATAGATAGCATAAAGTGTCAGCATTTAGTAATGTTGCTCTTCCTTACTCAGTTCACCAGACTACATCTATGAACATTTTAGTTCCCACTGCTGTGCCACCTCCAGCATCGATTCTCTTTACATTGACACCTAATTTGTCATTTTTCTTTGCTCTCCATAGCCTGAACACAAAAGTTTCATTTAAGATGAAGAGTTTTGTATATTGACCTACTCACTCATTAAGGCACTTGAAAAGAGTAAGTCACTCATTGTTCACTCAGGCACGTTGGATCGATCTGTGTTATCATAATCAAGTGCAGAGTAATATGTCTAGGAAGAAGGGTCATACCCACAAAGTAGAGTATCCTATTCTTATAAGCAGTGGCTCTAAAAGAGAAGCCAGTATGCAGGGGATAGGCAACTCAGTATAATCTCCTGATGCAATATTACAGGAATCAATGCAGTCTTTCACTGTATCAGGCTCTTCTACACCAGAACAGGAACAAACTTGTTTGACGTCATGCGACGTACACAGGAGCAATGCACACATTTTACAGAAAAGTCACAAGATCAGAGAGACCACAGAAGCAAGCTTTTTTTTTTTTTTTTTTTTTTTTTTGAGAGCAGCAAGCGTCTTACACCATACATATAGAACAAACAAACAGAATTTCTTAACTGAGAGGACAATTAACCACAGAATTTCTGCAAGGAGAAAATACCATGCACTAGAGCGCTCCCTGATCTGGGAGAAAGGCCTAACATCTGAAAGTGGAAGCCGGACTGCTTAGCACACAAGTTAAATTTCTATTAGCAATAAGCCACTGGAACAAACCACCAGATGTATGTCAGAAGCTGAAGAAACCAGTCTTCAAGACCTGTGTTTTTCTAGAAAATAAATACAACTAAATTGCAGTTACTGAACTCAGTTAAAGAAAAAAAACTTGAGAAAATGGAAATAACTTATGACATAAAGTGTTTACCATGCAGCAGTATAGTTCCTGCTATGAAAAAAAAAACAACAGGAAAAGAAAAAACCCAGACACACTAGCCTGAGGAAACGTGCCTCCCCCAGCATCTGCCATGGCCTTGGCTGCATCCAGATACACACTCTCTGCCCCTCTCTCTCCTATCAGTGTTAGCAGTACAGTTTTACTATAATACACTCTGGTACCCTGGTTCTCCCAACTGTCTCGCAAAGCATTTGAAGGATAATGGCGAGGAACAGGACACTTGTAAGAATAGCACTGAAACACACCAGATAAACTACTCCTTTCCAAAATTTGTTCAGGCTAAGAAGAAACTGCAATTTGTATGGATTACAGGGCCAGTATACTGCTGATCCTGTGTAAACTGTACCGTAAAGTGAACATATTTTCAAGCTTTTACCTCCTCTAGAAATGCAACTTCCAAAACTACATTGCCAAAGTAATTCTTGATTATTTAGGATATAATAGATACCTTTATTTAACCTATATAAGCAAGGTCTTTTTTCTTCCCTTCTCCAGGCACAAGTACCTTGTGTTAAGCACAGATCAACCTCTGATAAATGCTTCTATCACCATTCAAAATATTGTCTACTCAATCGTTAGTAACCAATTCTTCCTAGGTCAAATTAAGTGATATGTTTCTCTTCCTTCAGAAGAGAAACAGCATTTGGATCTGACAGAAGTAGCAGCTACAAATATTTCAAGCTTACCCAGAAGTAAAGTTTGGCTAGAAACTCTATAGAAAGAAAAAAAAATGGAGCAAGGTTAACAGACAGAGCAGAAGAAATGAGGCTACCACTCTACCTTCAAAATTACCAAAAGTTTTACTGAGGGAAAACAAACCAATAATCAATGCTTTTGGCTCAGTCTGACATGAGACATTAATGAGGCATTTCTGAGTTTAAACTAAGTATTAGCTGGACATCAATTAAAAAAAAAAAAAAAAACAAAAAATTAGTGGTAAACAGTGATACAGTCACAATGAAGTCTGGAGTTCTCACTATGTGTGTGATCACAGAATTACATTCCTGGCATCATCTGGCTCAATACAAGGAAGCACAAATCAAACACCATACAGTCAAACTGTTACATTCACTGCCATACAAGAATGCCCCATGCACAGTTTTCAAGAGATCTTACTTCATGTCAAAGTCCTATGATGTATATTAAAGTTAAAGAAACTAATAACTGATGTTTAACTGATCCACAAACCAGGTGTGTCCCCAGCTGCTACGAGTAAAATATTTACTTTCCAACACGTGAGACCTTTGCATGCTGCTGTTGGGAAAAGCAGATTTTGTTCTTCTGTTGACCTGTGGACTTTGAAATGTTTACCTGCTCCTACATGTGGGACATACAGCTGTCTATAGACCATAACAAACAGCTTGTGTTTAAGATAATGTACATCTTCAGATATCTAACCAGAGACTAAATACCTTCTGCTTAATGAACTGACACGCTGGCCAAAAAGAAAGAATAAAAGGAGGGGGAAAAGAAAAAAAAACCCAACAACCAAACCCAACATTTTTCCAGCAAAACCAAAGTCAGCCTCTTCTCCAGTCGACTAGGGACAATGCATGAACTTGCTTCATCTTTTCTAATCAAAGAAACAACTCTTACTTGAATTCTGGAAGAGATCTATTTACTCGCTGATGATACATGGACCATCCAATTGTAGCAGACATTTTTTTAAAAAGTAAAGTCATAGCTCCTTAAAAAGGTTACCATACTAACACAAGTAACTTGAAAATAAAATTAAATTTGCTAAGAGTGCATTTATACAGAACTAAGGTACAGAGATTGAGGTAGTCGCATATTTATATGATTGCAGGCAGGAACGAATAAAAATGCTCTGGTTTTGAAAGCGTTATAATACTAATTTTTCCAGCAGTGACAGTAGCTGAACAGGCACCCATATCATTAAACAAAAGCGTTCCCTAATGAAAACACAGTTACTCTAATTAGTACTTTTATGAGGGCTCACAAGTACGGTACAGCACAACTGAAGAGTGCAAGTAGTTATGTCAGCAGAACCCACCATGCCCACTGTGCCTGAAAAACCTGGAGACATACCTGATTACTGCTTTTTGCAGCAGAGTTGGTCTGAGCTGTGTTTGAAGAAAGGGAATCAAAAAAGGCTTGGTCAGCTAATGAGTTACCGCAGCTAATTCCATCTTTTGCACCTTCAGTTATAATCTGAAATGGAAAAAGAGTTGCAAGAGATTTTTCATGCTTCCACTAATCAAATTATGCTTTTTATCATATATAATCATCCTAACATTCACGTCATTAGATGTTAAGACAGTTGCATATACCCTTTTTGAATTCAAATTGAATAGAACCTTTTACAAGAAATTGATGTGAGAATCTGGAGGACTTACTTCCACAACAGATGGAACTGGTTTGCATTATCACAGTGTAACATGTAAGACTGTTGTGGCAGTAGACACCTAACTATGAATTCATTGGGCATTAACAAGGTTGTTAACATTACTGCTTGGAGACTGGGAACTCAAGACTCAGAGGATCAGTTTGGGACAGCAAGTTTGGAAAGCCAAAAGCTACTAGACCATGAGTTAGCCGACTGAAGACAGAAAACAAGATTTTGTGAGCAAAATCGCCTTACCAGCCCCACCCCCTTTTTTAAAAAAAACAAAACCAAACCAAGCAAAAAACCCAACCAAACAAAAAAGTAACAAAAAAACCCCAAACTGCACAGCACTGGTGAAGGAAGGGAGGCACACACCTTAAGAGGAGGCTGCAGGATTTACAGCTAGAGTTTCACCTAACTGGCAGCCTGCAGACACTGGGCCCTCCAAGAGTGAATTGGATTCCAGTCTTTGCATTGAGACCCCCATTCCATCCCCACCCCCATGCCACCAGGCTTTAAACAATGAGCAGATCAACACACACTGAAGAGACATCAAAGGCCCTCAGGAAGAAGATAAGCTGAGTAGTCCCTGGATTTGGTATCCCATATCCTGAGAGCCCCAGAAACAGGGTTCCATTCCAGTGATTTATGAGCATGTGGCAAATCAGCCACAGCAACATCAACTTGCATTACTCATTTCGCTTCCGTATCTGTATATTCAGACAGGAAAACAAAACAATTATCGGATCATAAGACCCCTGAAACCAAAAGCAGACTCAAAATAGCTTCTGTTCTGCAGATCACCAGTATTTACTCTTGAGAACCTCCTTGTTACTTTTCTTGGGAAACCACTAGGAAGCACAGTAGCTTTGGATGGCATGTTTGCACTGGTCTCCAAAGCCAGGTACAGTTGCTACAATAAGATTATATATTCCAAGCTTTAACACTGGAATTTTAATGTTTGAGCATTACAGTCTGATCAGAAGAGCACAGGATGGCCTTTTCAGTAGTTCTGCTTTCTTAAAGCTGAACGGTGTAATAGTCACTTACCTCAACGTAATCTGTTGGAACAAGTCCTCTCTCACCTTGGCTGTTTTTCCCTTCTAACCAGCCTCCACCAACATCCTAAAAGAAGTAATAATGTAGAAATAGTTTTGCTAGATGGATCTCACAGCATGCTTTAAACAACTCAGGAGCAAGCACTGTCTTCTTGTCAAATGCAATGTTCGAAACACAGTTGTGACTGTATGACCATGAACAAGCTTGCTTAAATCTGCTGAAGCAGCAGATACTCATTTAAACAGAGCACAGACTGTGCTTGTTTCACACAGCTATTGTGGACTTCAGATTTAACAAGCATGGGGGGGAAAAGGTTTATTTTCAGCACTTTTGATCATTTATGAAACCACAGTCAGTTGTCTGGACACAGACTGCATCAAAACACAGGTACCAGTATGCTATTTCCAAAGCATTAATTTTATTCAACAGATTATAAAGAAACAAGACTTGAGGAATTAAGCTATTGGTAATATCTCTGTAAAATCTCTGCTTCACTGACTGAACGTGCAGAGGTAGGTGATGAGCGGGAGCTATGACCCACAAGAGTATTAAGGATAATCTCAAGGTTAAGAGAGGCACATGCCATGGAAGATCCAGAGACACTGTTTCTGGTTTACATTTAATTTCAGAGGCAGGTCTCACGCTTTTAGTTTGGAAAGAACTAACACAGTTCAGGTCTGATCTCAGTGGGGCATCCTGTTATTCTTTGTTTTTTTTTAAACACATATACAACATATACTAAGAAGCCTTTGCAGACCTTTAAAGTTACGCAAAGTCAACTGCAGGACAACATTATCTGGAATACGCCAGTTCTGCTTTAAATCAAGCTGTTCCTTGAACACACAGATAGATGTGAAGCTAATTCACAGCTGAAAATTGGAATCACATATGCTAGACAGCATTACTGAATTTCATGCTTTCTCAATTTGCTTTTTAATGGATGTATTTGTTTATTCACAATTTTGTTCTTTCACTTGGAAGTTTTATGTAATCCTGCACATAAGTAAGGAGAAGTCTGCTTATGAATTTAAGATTTTAAACACTAAAGATCAATCAGTTATTGAAACAGCAAGCTCTTGTTTGCTTTTTCTTATGTACCTAAAAGCTTACACTGAAGAACACAAAAACAACTAGACACCTCGGATTATAAATTCATCTAGCTTGGTTAAACTGCAAGAGCAATGACATCTTAAAGCAAGAAATCACATTTACACTACTGCACTTAAGAGCAAGCATCAATGGACTTCAATGACTTATGCTATTGCTGTCTAAACTTACCATATCAAAAAAGGTCAAGAGCCTTTGTGGCAGTCTACCCCACAGTTTAATCACAAACAGCATAAAATAAACTTTAGTCCTACTTTTGTGAAACAGAATTAAACTGCTGAACTCATTTAAAATGTTACCTCTGTCACAGAATAGTATCCTATCCAAGAGAGTGATGCTTCAATTAAATAACTACTTCAAATATTTAAAGTCAGTGGAACTAAAAATTATCAGGATCATATGTGACTAGGCTCCTCAAGGAATTAGCTTATTCTGCAGAACCCAGGTTTCCTATGCAGCCAGATAAATAAAACCTGGCATCAAGATGAGGCAGCTTTTGTCTGTATTTGTTTTGAAAGGGAAGCCTACTCACTGAGCTATATTGCTACACAAAAATCAAAAGTGGAATCAACTAACACCGTTTTACTGTGGATAAGAATTATACAGGACAGTAAAAGCACACTCAAATTCAAACAGTATATGCAAATCAAATAGTACTTCTGAGCACTGACAATTAAGAACTCCTTGATATTATTACCACAGTATTTTCACCACACCTTCTCTGTACCTTTTCATAATTAAAGCAATATGGACAAGACATGCAAATTTAGTAACAAATTTTGTGGCAAGTTCTTTGAACAAACTTGGAATGCTGAAGTCATTGATTAAAAAAACCTAAAAACCAAACACCTCAGATTTAAATGCAAGTGGCAAGCACCTGCAAGATTACATACACACAAAATGTGGTACATTAGGCATACAAAAGAGACAACACATTCACATGTAAAGGGTATCACCGCTATTAGCTCCTTCCTCTGCCTTGGCACTCAACCCTATTTAGCGGGGAACAAGACTGAGCAAATTCTTAAGTGTGTAGGCACAAGCTGAGAGGGCCCCTGTCCTCCAAAATCACTCATTGCATTCATTTCCACAAAACTATGAGCAAATTCTTTGTATTTAGTTTATTTGCCACTTCTTCAGGGGTGGGTAGCCAGGGCTTTCACCTAGCACCTTTTTTTCTTCCACCTGCTAGAAGTAGGTGCTGAAGCCTTGACTCCATCTCAGTTTTCTTACCGGGTTCGTAATTACGATAATCTCCCCTTCACTGACGGTCAGCTCGTTGTTTCCAGGCTCAGCAGCAAAATCATACATAACACGAGCCTGCATGTGAAAGAGAATACACCAGTGAGCCTTCCAGCTTACTTACAAGATTTCATGAAGTGTCAGCACAACTCATTCCTAAGTAGTGGAAACACTAGGTGGCGAAAGGCTGGAGGTATAAAGAGCAACTCTGCTTGTAGGAAGCCAACGTTTTCTATATTTGACCTCCAAACCAAACACTAACACAAATTTTACATGATGAAAGTCTCCTGCAGAGCTTGTTGTTAGATATGATCGTTATTTTCCAGGACGATTCACAGTTTAAATGGCGGAGAACAGCCAGTCTTACAGAACTATTTGGACAACTTTTTCCAGAGGAAGAAGAAAACACTCTAACTTCAGCAAACAATCCAATTAACATTTATTCTACAAGATATATTCCAGCTCCAATCTGGGTAAAGAGAACTGTTTCATAGAGCAAACAATTCAGAAAAACAAAAACAAGTTACTGCAGATGTAAGTAACCACTGCTGTACATAAAAAATAAAATCTAAAATTCTGTTTTAAGACTCTCTTTGTATACAGGAGGAACTATGCAAATGCATAAACAAACAGTAAGAGTCGGCCTGTTACATATTGGCACAAGGGGAGGAGGAAAAACAAAACCAACCTAATTTAGGTGTTTAGACACACAAAGGCTTTGCTGTGTATGTAGTTGTAGGAGCAGAGTCAGTAAAGAAATGTTATGATTGAAACACTGACAGAGTTGTCTAACATTTAAGGAACAGTCCTGCTTCTCTATAAAAAGAATTGTGACATAGTCTAAGAATATATTTCCAAACATCTTTTCATTGTCTTCTAGATTGTTTTTATTAAATTCCTTTCCAGAGAAAGCTCTCGGGAACTGTAAAGTGACATTTATTTTCTCAAACTGTTGAAATGGATGCAGAA
Source organism: Phalacrocorax aristotelis (assembly GCF_949628215.1). NCBI lineage: Eukaryota > Metazoa > Chordata > Aves > Suliformes > Phalacrocoracidae > Phalacrocorax > Phalacrocorax aristotelis. The sequence continues at coordinate 68,107,508 of NC_134278.1, forward strand.
AGAAACCACATCTATTTTCCCCTTGACTCTTAAGGAAGATCTAGAATCAAAATTTTAGCTTTCCAGTGTAAAGAGACATATTAGATAAACTTTAAACCTGACTGAATAAGACAGCAAAAAGCCCCTTTATCTAAGCTTCTTTCCTTTGAAGTAAAACTCACCACACTAGTAGAACTTAAAATAGATAAAAGCCTTATTCTTTACACCTCAAGTCTTTGTTACAGGTGCCCCAGAAGAAATTAATACATTATTTTATCTGATTTGCTGTTCTTTGATACTTCAGCATTGGCATCAGAGGGAGAGCTAGACTACAGGTCAGGAAAGCCAAACAGAAAAAGTACATATTTTAAGAGACAGTACTTAACAGTTACAATAAAAAGCTTTTCTTGTAAAACTAAAACACAAGCTATAAACTCACTTTGGGGGTGGGGTGGGGGGGCAGGGAAGGAATCTTTAGTAGCTTGAAGTTTAGGAATCAAGTGTTTTCTAACAGTAAAGTTATGAAGATTTGTAGTTGTAATATGAAGGTGTCTAAAAGTGATAATGTAGTCATTGATTTACAGGCCTGCAATCCACAGAAGGGACAACTAGGAAAAGAAACGTCTCTCTATCATGATAGACCTGCTAAAAAGCTTTTTAAAATAATAAAAAAAATATCAATACTCAATATAGATTACATCATAGTCCTTATTTCTTCAGTTTGTACAGGACTAAGAGCAGCTGAAAGTTTCTTTCAGGAAACAGGCCAATTTCCCTAGCACACCTTGAAACAGGCAAGACTAGGGTCTCATCTTTAGCATCAACACATATGCTTTAGTTACCTCAGGTCATACAGAAATGGGCTCTGTTCCTGCAGATTAGAAAACTAAATCCAAGTAAAACAATTTGAAAATGTTGTTACTAATGTCAGACACTGTGTATAGCAATGAGATCCTGGTACTTGGAGGTCAGGGGGGGGAAAAAAAACCACAACACCAAAACTAATTGTTTCTGCCATAAAGATGACAGTAAAATAATGGTTTCTGTTGAAAGTAAGTTATGTGATAGGAAAAAAAAAAAAAATATATACCAGAAGACACTCACCATCAAGCCTTGACTGTTTCAAAATGGCAGGTTGTTATGATCCCCACCTACATTGTTCTGACATAAAACCAGATAAAACACAACTCCCCTCCCCCACATTTTAATTTCATAAGTATCATGTGGAAATACTTCTGGCTGGTCAAGAGATACTTTCAGTGTAAATAAAAAAAGCGCAGAGAAACATGTGTGTTGTAGTTCAACTGACAAAGCTAATTCTGAACCATATGCACAACAAATCAAACACTTGGTCTTTTCCAGTAGAGAAGCACAACATTGGAAAAAAAACACGCGCCCCAAAGCACGTGAATGCTTTCCTGCATGAAAGCATTTCCCTTAGAATGCAGGCTTTCAGCACTTTCAGATTATGCCGTGCAAAACAAAGATGAATAGATGAAAACTGTTTTCAATAACAACACTGACTGCTTTCCTTCCAGCAGAAAATCAGGCCTCCATGCAAATAAAAGAATAAGCTACCTTACTTTCCTTAACAAGTAAATTGGAGAGAAGAAACATACCTTCTGAAGTACAAGAACATTTTAAGCAGGGGTATAAAAAGTGCCACCCTCCACACCTCTCCCCTAAGCAGCAGTAGATGAAGGTGTTCAAAATGTCCTTTTTACAGCAGGTTACCAATACTTATCCAGTTCCTGCAAGTCGATTTAACAAAGCTCAGATGCTAGGCATCTGAACTGTGGGGAAAACAGCTGTCTTAACCAGGTAGCCTTCTTAGGCTTCTTCAAGCAGCACACGACAGTATTAAGTTCTTGCTTTTAGTCACAGGAATAAAGAGAGTTCAGCAGGACAATGGCAGATTTTACTAGGCTTCAGGAAAACAGACAAAACATCCCACGGTAATGACCAGGCTGGAAAGGTAAGATATATTTGTGTCTAATAAGAGGCCAGATGCAAATACTCAGTTTTCCAGATGTAGCAAGAAAATAAGTTACTCAGAAAAATCTGGAGGTATTCAGCTCGTAGGGAAAGACAGACCGAGAAAGATACACAGAATTTAATACAGTCATTGTGACAAAGTCTATCCCTTCACCTGCTCTGGGCTCCTGTTTCAGAAGTTGTTAAAAAAAATAAAGAGTAGAAGGAAAAAAATACAAACAAACCCAATAATTTTTGCCTTACCGCAGTTTGAGAAATTGAAAAGAAAAAAAATTCACCATCCTACAGAAATGGATTCTTACAGAACATTAGGCATTCGAAGTACATCTGTAACCTGATCCATATATTGACGTCTCAAATACATTCCCCAGATTTTTTTGCTGGTACTCTCCGCTTCACTTGCGTTTCTGGACTCAACTGACTAGTTTGGGAATTAAGCCCCTGAGAACTCCTGGCACATAAGTTTTAAAACTACCCTCTGACTCTTAAGATTTAATGGGAAAGTATACACTCAACCAATACCAAAGTAAGTGAAACTAAGTGACTAAATGTTTTCCCTGAGTTTAATAACTGTATTGTTAACAATTAAAAAGCTCTCCCTCTAGCATTTCCTTGGGCAGAGACATCAGCCCCAATCCCATTTAAATTTTTGACAAATCAGTCCCAAAACACTATAAAAAGGGAAATGGTTTGGTTTTCCAATAAACTTTTTCCTACTTACTGGCCACAAGTATAATATCCAAGTAGTAGTTATGGCTTAGAGTCAGATCCTTGCCAGTTATGCAAAATAGCACATGGGCATGGAAAGAAAAAAGCATTTATCCAGAAAAGGATTTCAGCTCCTGCGCACTGGAATACATGCATCAAATACTAGGTCTAAGCTTATGGACATTCCCAATATTTAGAAAATTTGTGATCTTTGGAATTTGTCAGAGATTCCAAAGATCACAGAATGAACACCACCAAGGCAACTTCTTTGAAACACAGGCTTTAAAAAACCCCAAGACTTGTTCCAATAGCTGTTGTGCTTCATATTTACTTCTGATCGTACGTAAAAGGATCAAACAATCCAAGAACTACAGGAACTTCAGAAATTCAAACATCTGTTTTATTAGTGCAAAAAAGGCCATTGCTTCCTTTACAGATTACTGCAAATCCACAAAACAAGTAAGAATTGCTAATCAATCTATTAGCTAGAGGAAAATTTGTTTCTTTTACTGGCTGCACTTGTTTCTCCTCCACAAGATACAAGTGGTTCTTGACAGTGAAGTTTTTCTGTCACATCCTTTGAGAAAAAACTGCCAACCCAAAAAGTTTAAATAGATTTCACTGACTAAAACGCAGACCTGGTCACTGTACTGTACACCTACTGCCTCCCTTTGCTCAGGTGGCAGTGGAGCTTCCCACACCTCCACTGGGAGTTTGTATCATATCCTGACGTTCATCTCATGCTCCCTCTTGTGAGGAGAGGCTCACGTGGATTAAGCAGAACCCTGGCATAACACATGCCAAGGAGGAAAGGGCTCTCTGAACCCCAGCATCTCTGCAGCTTTGGGATATATTGCAGTTTCTCTGGAATGAGAGGGAGCTGGCAGTTTTCTCTACAAGTTGAAGACAGGGGGAAACCAGTGAGAATTCCTCCATATTAAACAAAGTGGAGCTTTTCAGCAGTAGGGATATAGATGTTCAGATTGTATTAAGGAGAAGAAAACAGAAAGGAAAGCAGTAAATCTCAGCGTTACATCAGCATCCTTATGAGCTTGTTCTACTTGCTGTAGGAGTCAACACATCCAGACTGTGGTTTCCCATTCTACAGATCTACTGACTTATTACAGAGTGAAGCCTCTCCAACTTCTAGAAGTCCTAAGTATTCCCATCAACTACTATTACTGTCTGTTTAGAATGATAACAGTAAGTAAGAGTGCCTAAGCATATTAGAACACTAAAGAGTCTTTGCATTGAAAAACAGTACCTAGATTAACAAAAATATTATTGCTCTGCAGATCTGGAGCAGACTTAGCCTTTCTCCATTACTTACTTCTGCCTGAGTTGAATACCTCCCTCCTCTTCCCAAAATATTAAAAAGCAAGAGGAAAAAAAAAAACGACCACAAACATTTGCCAGTTTATTTCTGCAAGCAGACATAAGACTATGAAACTATAATTGTCAGTGTGTCAAGACTCTTAGCATAAATTAAGTGGGAAGGAAGTTGGCTAGCAAAAATAATTAAATAAAATTCTAGTGAAGGATAACATTATCACCACACTAAGTTACTAGAAGATTATCCAAGATCTCTGCAGACATCTTGATGGACTGGCTCTTACGTATTTCCCCCAGAATCTTGAAAGAGGTGATAAAGCAACAGAAGCATCTATTTCTCATACGAATAAGCTTTCTAAGATGTTTCACTCAAGAGACAATACGATCAGACAGAAGAGCAACTTATCCCCAGGTCTGACAATCCTGGTGTCCACAGGCATACGCTTGCCCGCGTGACAGTCCACCTGCAGGAAGCCAGCTCTTTCATGGAGAAGCAGGACAACAAAACTACTGTGCATTCCTCACTAGCCATGAGCATCCACACTAACAGCTAACGCACATCAGTTGTGCCTGCAGCAGCTTTTACAACTTCCCTGTCTAAACCTCTAAGAATGGTTATGACCCACATAGAGCAGAACCGCTGTGTTACAATGGAAGTATGCTTTCTAGCAGTAAAATTGGAGAAGCCGCTCAAAAATTGGACATACCTTTGAAAATTATTTCCCTACAGACAGGCCTTCATTGTATTAGAAAGAGCTCTTGAGTTATGCCATAGATTCATCTGTTTCAACCATGTGTTAAAGTCTAGGAAACTTGCACCACAACTGCTGCTCTTGGACAGCTGGCAGTGGCAGATAGTCCGAAGGAAATATCCATAAAAGGTTCATAGCATGAAATTCCCATAAACGCACACCTTCCTTTTATAGTAGTTAGTGCTTCGGCAGTTCAGTGCTTCAGCCATCCAGTGAGTGATCTTTTCAAGGGACAGGGATTCACAGGATTAATTTGCTTCACGCCACTGTCTCAGGAGGGTAACTGCTGTATCACAGCAGCAAGGATGGCAACACTTGCCAGGTTCATGCTTTGCCTCCAGTCTCCTGTCCTACTGTTGACGGCAGCAGTTCCCAGATTCACAGAAAGAGGACCAAATCCCATATTTCTGTTTTGGAACTAAATAGATCAGATAAATCTTTTCAAAGAAACCTGCATCCCATTAGAGAAGCAGAAACCATAATTTGCAAAGCCTGGTAAAATGTCCTTTTTTAAAAAAACCAAAAAGTTAATAATTAGCATCAGCTTTTCTGGGGGGAAGAGGGGTTTGAGCTAGGACACTTCTTCACAAGTCAAGTCCTTAAATTTTAAATAGCCTTGACAGTAAGCAGACTCAAACTTTTCTTCTAGGACAGCAGCTTAAGCTTTTAGCTGGAATGAAAAACAAAGGGCTTCTGGTCACCTCAAGTAACATTTCTGTTATGAATAAACTTCAGAGAGGTTTGCTACAAAAACTGCATCAGTTAGTACAAATATTCTTCAGTAGGTCTAGTAAGCATAAGCCTTTGAAACCAGCTGCTTGTGAAACACTCATAAGCAATGATGATCACACCTGGAAGCACAGAACAGTAAAATGCATTTGTCTTTGAATCCTAGAATCATTTAATCTTCCCTGACTTGGTTTTATTCATTCTGTACTACAAACTTTTTGGATATGGGTCTGGGTTTTGTGGTGTGTTGTTTTTTGTTGTTTTTTTTTGTTTGTTTGTTTGTTTTTTTTTTTTTTTACATTTTTGGGGGAGGTTTTCTGGTTGGGATTTTTCCTCTGTGTGTGTGTCCATGTGTCCCAAATTGTTTCTAAAAACAATTGGTGGGAAAAGCAAAGTATTCATTCTAAAGAGCAGTTCCTAAGAGAACAAAATAGGAATAGCATTCCTGGGATACAGGTTGGGATGCCAGGATTAGAGAAATTGAGGAAGCAGAAGGAAAAGAATAAATACAAAACCCTAGCTGCAAATAAATCTGTTCAGAAACCGGCAGTATCTTTTGTTTATATCCAAAAGAATTCAAAATGAAGCATTTAATCTAAAAAGTGGCAATACTCTGCAACCAAAAGACAATTAACCTGAGATGACTTCTGCATTTTCTGTTCTGTGCTGTTTGATCTTTCACAGCGATTTGCCCTATGATTACTGTCTAATATTGTCTTTGAGGTAGTTTACTACTTGGAACAACTGCAAGACATCCGACTTGTTATCAGCTGAAGAGTCAGCATTAAACCCCTAGCTGTCGTCACCACGTCAGTGAAGCTACAGAGATGAGGCAGGGTAGGCAAGGCTCTGAATGACAGTTTAACCATTGTTTCATTTCACCATTTGCAGACTACTTAAGTCACCATGTTTTAGTCGATGTATCTTTGGAAAAACAAAAACAACCTCACCAAAGCAAAACTCTGAACAAGTCAAAACACACACTAACTTCCACCATTGATATTAACTAAGGGTACTGGGAAAAGCTGCAGAATTAAAACAACTAGCGTCCAAAGAGCTTGGAAAACCAGGAAGAAAAATACTTCAGAAACATAGGCAGGAGCTGCCCCTGCCCACCCCCAACCCCTTCCCATCTCAGAGTACACTACCTTTCTTCTAACAGTGGCTATCATTTAGATACACTTAACTTTCCCCCAGTCTTTAACCTGAAACCCAAGCTCGCCCAAAAGCCAGAGGTTTTCACTGCAGCAGCTGCAACATCTGAGGCTACGATTTGACAAAATTGCCTCTTCATTTTAGTCCCTCTATCACAACTGTACCACACTGCTAGGCAAAGCATACATTTGGACAGTCTATGCAGAAATATCAAGCAGCTCTTCAAGTGCCTATGCCTCTCGGCCTGGAAAGGCAGGTACCTTCTGTCCTGCCTGCAGTAAAGAAATCTCTGCACATGCTCCCCTCACAAGCATTCCTAAGAGCAAACAAAAAACTGGAGATAGAAGCATAAGAGGACACTAGAGACACTCTTCTGAGACTTGCTCCTACAGAAATGTTACCTTAGGAATCCAAGGGATTCTACATTATTCTAGACAAAGCCAGTTAAATTGATAAAGTTTTATTACAAAGACCACCACAATGCTTATCTTTTTAACTAACACAGACCAAATAGAGAAAATGTATATTGCTTGTAGAGTGCTAGGCATCACTTTTCTTGTGTATGTGCTCAACAACATCTGCCTAAGGAAAAAGCCTACTAGCCTGAAGAAAGTGAACCATCCCTTCAAATTGATTTTATACTAGGATTTTATTAAACAACAAGTAAAAATTAAAATTTTCTTGTTTAATGAAAACCTCCACTTAGTATTACATTTCCTTCCTAACACAATTGGTTTTTGCTTTCAGCAACATCAGAATCTATTTACTGCACTGGTCCAAGTGCCCAGAGTTCTCCACATTTTTCTTTCTGGATACCAACATATTCTGGGTCGCCAAACAGACTGGGGACTAAACAATTTCAAATTTGAGAATATTACTTCCAGTAATATCCAAAAAGTTAAAATTCAGTAAAGAACTCCACTTCTGGACTAACAGAGATCACAATATTCAGGTATCATTACTCTGAGTTCCCTCACCAGCTGTAACTTCTGAATCCTCACGTTACTCTACAAATTCACATTAAAAATGTGCCTTGTGACCTGCTGGCTCACTTTCTTCTGAGCAATTTTTCAACTCTAAAATAAGGTAAATAGCTTGCAGCTAGTCATTTGAAGTCAACATCACTGCCAATAAGCACATTAAAAGCAAATTAAATACAGATTTAAAAAAGCTAAGAAACAAGGACTTGCCTCACTTCTTCCTGCTAATAAAACATGCTTGCAGACAGAGGAGACTCAGAACAGGGAGCTCGTCTTCGGCCTCAGAAGCTGCATGTGCCTACAATACTTCAGGCATTAATTAAGTATTCATACTGGATTAAAATGCCTACCTCACATTGCAAAAAAATGGTTAAAGCAGCATGAAGAGTTTCCAAAAAGCACAGAACACAAAATGTGAAGCGTTTATAGGGTAGGGGACAGTAATGAAATACTCTATTCCCACCAATATGCATGTGGCTTAAACCACTGGCACTTTTAGGATTAGAATAAAGGAGTAATAAGCTTATCCTGAAAGCATTTCTGTATGATTTTCTGTAAGAAAGAAGTGACCTGGCAAGTTTTCAATTCTTAAAGACACTTGGAAATGTTTTCTCTAGTAATAAAGTCAATAAATTACTAGCCTCTTCAGCAACCCAGGCTCTCCTCAGTGAGGGCAGAAGAGCTCTTCAGATCTACCATGCAGGACTTCCCTGACCAAAGAATGATTTTCAGCAAGACAGTGAAGACGACCCAAACTCTGTTCAGGCTAGTCCAGCTCATTTTTGGTTACATATCTTATTTTTGATTTACAGAACATGAGCTCCTTTATAGATGTCTACCTCTAAGCAAACATCAGCACACCCCAAAGCCCACTGAAACACACTGCTGGCCAGAATGACAGGCAGCACAAACACTAAGAACTTACATTCAAGTGAATTCCTACACATTGGGAGGTCCCTTGTTCAGCTCAAGCATCTAGGACTGAAAGTTATTGATGTAGTATTAGGACTAAGACGGTTGTAAGACTAGGATTTCTTAAAAGTGTTAGAACGTAACAGATCTTAAAATCTTAACTTATTAAAGCAAACTATAGCTTCTTTCCATGCAGTTACAAAATCAGGTGGGTAGATAACCACTGCCACAGAGCATGAAAAAAGGCAAAGAGAAACTGCAACATTTTCCACGTTCGCAACAGTGCTTACGATTTTAAAGTCTGTGGATTATCTATAAGCAGCTCAGTAGTTTTAAAAAGCAGCATTCAAATTCTGATACTTTCAGAAGAACTATCATGCACTATTAAAAGAGGTGCTTAGTTTAGTTGCCTTTTGTGGTGTTCATACAGACTTATTTACGGGGCACTGTCAAATCAAATAACAGAATCCCCATGCACCCAAGCAATAGAGAAACAAGGGAAATTCAGTTGCAGAAACACATGCGAGACGCCCATGTCATTTAGAGATGTTTCCAAATACTGATTCAGATACTCCTATGAATCACATCTGAGCTTTCAGTTGGGTTAAGCACCTGAAGTTTTTTTTTTAAAAACTTATAAGCCAGTTACTAGTTATTAACGATGTAATGCAAAACCTTTAACTGTGAGCGAGGAGCTCCAAGGATATCAGAAGACCTTTTTCAGAATCTATTTACTGCACTGGTCCAAGTGCCCAGAGTTCTCCACATTTTTCTTTCTGGATACCAACATATTCTGGGTCGCCAAATAGACCAGGGACTAAACAATTTCAAATTTGAGAATATTACTTCCAGTCACACAGGACATACAACTGCAGCAAGTACAGCATGGGTTTGTATTTACGGATGTTAGGCAGGATGCATTTATCTCAAGCGTGATTAAAATCTCTGCCTAGATTAATCATTACTGTGTCTCTGAAATCAAACTACCACACTTGCAACTGTTTGCTGAATCAATATTTAACTGTGTTTCACAAGTCTGCAGTGCCAAGTTCCCTGATGTTTGCCTGAAACTTAAGGGCGATCAGTATGGTACCCTCGCAGTCCGGTCCCCAAAGAACAAAGCTGGTAGGAGGTGAAGGTTTCAGAAAAAGCCTGCAGCGTTCACCAGAAAAATTGCCACATTATGACCTACTCATTAAGACAGCTTGTAGTCACACAATAGTGCTGCCTCTAGGAGAGCAGAGATTAGAAAAAACAGTAATTATCCCAATAATTGGAGAGGCACAAAGTTTTGCTAAGGTTATCTAATGAACTTCAAGCCTTTTCAGACTCACCACACTATTACACGTTGTGTATTTCCACGTACCAGCTGCGCTGGCCAGTCTAGAAGCAAATGAAGAACTAGCAAAGCAAACTATCTGCTACTTCAAATAAAACTTGACCTGTAGAATACAGAATTAAATAATTGCACTACTTTGAAGTCCCAAATACTGGTAATATTAATAGGGAAACAAGTGCTCAATAGCATACTAACTGAAGGCAGCTGGGACGGAATCTGAAATGCAGCAGAACAGAACCTCATTGTGGAATTCTGCTAAATTCTCTGTTACTTGAGTAACCAACAATCAACACGCTAATATTTTGGGATATTAGTTTTTAGAAACATTACTTTATGAAAGCCCAATAACTGAACCACTTCTAGGTTTACTTTTATTTTATGAAGACAAGTGAGGAAACTATTACATCAACATAACCATTTTACCATTTTATCAGATGAAGCTTCTTTACTCTAGAAATGGACAAAGTTCAGGTTTTATGTGTTCTAATGTGCCCAAGCCCACAGCTCTTCGAGGCTTTCCTGCTGGCAGTGTAGAAAAGTAAAAGACACTGTAAAATTACAAACTGGGTACTTTAAATGGCAGCTCAAATAAGCAAAGCTCAGTCAATAGACCTGGCCAGAGAAGATCCAGCACTTGGACCGGACATTAGACACCTGCAATTTAATGCAATGTGCAACCTAGCAGTTACTTAACTAGCAGTTAAAACAAAAAAACAAAATCACCACCCAACAAAAAAAAAAATCCAGAAGCATTAAAAAAAGATAAAATGAATGACAGAACTGGATTAAGTCAATACAATATTTAAAGTTTCTCCTTTATAAATCTCCATCTTCCGTTACCTAGGAACTTATTTAAACTGGACGCTGCACAAACTTTTGTTGTACCAGCAGCCTTCACAGTGACAGAAAGCATCAAAGAAGTCAGAAAAGAAAGCTTGAACTGCTGCTTCCTTACAAATTACTAGAAGATTTGGCAGCTTGACAGAACGTGACAGAGCTGTTAATATAAAAGTTACAATTCAACAACCATATACAAACTTCCATGAATATGGTCTAGTTATTTGCAGCAGGGAAGATGCTTGATTTTGTATTCCATAAGCAACCATCTTCAGAAGACAAATACAGGGCTGTTAAGGGAGGAAATTACAGTACTGCTTAAAAAACTGTGTTGTAACTAGGTAAGCACTAAGGACATTATATTATCATACGTTACTGCAATATTCAATTACTTACTTAAATCTTATCCTCCTCCTCCTCCGACCCCCCCGACCCCCTACAAAGAATTAATGCAGCAGGGGAAATAGAACAATTAAACTTAATTCTCAAATCTGATGAAGTTGTAGGACAAAATGAAGTGCCTCATCAGTCATGGCCTTACTGCTGCAGAAAGATGAATTGTATAGGCTCTCCAGGGAATCCCAGGATTTAAATCAGAACTAACAAGAACAATAAATGTAACAGCCTTATATCAATTGTCTTTCTGGAAACCACCCATATAATCATAAAAAAAAAAAATCCTCATACAGAAGACAGAACCAGTTTAAAGCTATCCTAAAAGAAATTTTGTACCAGTTACTGAAAGTTAGCCATTTTGTTGTATAAGACAGGAAAAAAAACACTTTGCTTGAATTCAACTAGAATTAAGAGGACAACTTATTTTTGCTCTGAACAACGAGCACTGCAGTCTTAGAAGGCTGGGAAAAGCAAAGCAAGTCCAAAACCTACTGTGTACAAACAGAGATACCATATGAATACACAAAATAAAAGTACAACAGTTCCCTTGCCAAGGAGGAGCAGATGGCAACTCAGAGCAGAAGTCAGTAACAAAACTATAAGTCATAAGAAAATGCCCATCAACCAGTTGTACCCCAGTCCCATTTTTTACAGGAGTGGGACTGAATGATTTCACCTGGGCAAGTCCGATTTGCAGAAACCCCAGGTCAGGCATGGCTGCCCACCCCAGAAGCAGCTGTTTTGCTTGGACTCCCAAGGGACCTCCCTCAAGCTGCACTGCCTACCTTCCTACCACCCCCTCCTCCTTCCAGCCACCTATTTTGCACATTGGAAACCCCTCCTGTACAGTGGTTTCCTTTAAGGGGCAGGGCCCAGGGGAAGAGCTGCTCTAAAATACAAGAGGAAATTAGAGGTTTTACCAACAGAAAATACCATTCACACACACAGCATCGCTGGTTTGATTTTACCCAGCACGTTTACTATGAGCACGCACCCTCTTATTAGCAGTGCCCAGGACAGCTCACGTGCCCTTCATACCATGCCACGTCCCGAATGTCCCCTCGCAACTACGCAACAGCTGGATCAGCCTGCGTAAGGGCAGCTCCCTACAAGAAGAGCTGCCTCTTGTGCCCTTCTCTTCTTACTGTGGGTCTCACAGAGGACTATCTGCCAAAGATAAATGATTCTGGTCTTAATTGCCTCCCCCCCCTTTTCTTTTTTGACAGAGGGTTCTTGCTCATATGAAGCCTAAAGAGAAAGACTGCTTTGGAAAAAAATGATAAGGCTCAGAGCTTAAATGAAATATTCCAGTAAGCAATAGGCATGTATTTTTTCTTCAGTGGGACTTTAGTTTTGCTTATCGGGCTACTACAAGACTGCTTTGTTTTTTTAACTTTTTGTTACTTGGAAACTCCTTTCCCAACATAAATCGCTGAGAAAGCGGGAATACAACTGAAGAAAGTTAAAGAACAAGCTCTGATTTTTGCCCCCTCAGAGAACTTTAAGTGAATTTGAATGACCTTGTAATTGTGAAACATGCTTTGAAATAGAAGAGGTTTAGCTTTAAATGGTGAACACTGCAATAGTTATCTACTTTAAGTAATTCCAGATATCTAAATGTTGATCTGTCCTACTGCAGTGCTGGCTGAAACAAATCACTCCCACTGTTTTACAGTCTCTATTACCTGCTTTTGTAATGTTTTGCAAGACTGCTTCCAGCATCATCAATGTTGCAATTGCTTGTAAAGGTAATATTGAAGGGAACTTGTATATTTAAAACAGCAAGGTTCTCATATAATTTTCTCTATGTAATTTCTGGAATCACTGAAATTTGCCAGATGTCCTAATCAAATAAGGAGGTTTTTATAAACAGAAGAATGTGTGGATATTCAATATTTAAGAAGCTTTTTGAAGACCTGAAAATCAGAGGTTCTAAAAGAGGAAGATAATTCACTGAAAAAAATTGAGTAAAATAACCTTTATTAAAAAGCCACAGTTAACCATAAAGACTTCTTGCTGAAATAATAACGATACATGGAAAAATTCTACCAGAGTGAATATCTAAATTGCTGAGTCTGTAAACCAGATGAAGCTTATGGACATCTGATACCAGACTTCCTTCTCTTTAGCTACTGTAATCATGTTTTTAAATGATGACCTCTGGTAATGAGTCGCTGATGACTCAATGCCCAGGTGCTTAAAATAACTTTGAAAAACTGAGTCAGAGGAATCATTACCCAAGCATAGCATCCAACATGATTAGATGGACCAAAAATGCCTTGAACAACATTTCCAGGTTTTAGAAGCATTGCTAAGTTGTATCTTCATTTAAGAACAGAATATTCAGTCTAAGCTTTCATCTCAAGGGACTTCTTTCCACAAGAACAAGCCCAGTCCTACAAAGGGAACCAGATACAAATGAGTTCTTAAAGCAGGCGAACCACTGAACAATCAAGAACATAATGGTAGGATACAGGTGCCCCTAGTGTTACAAAGAAAAATTTGCTGCTATTGACACTAAGAGGGGCCTAACCTCCTGAAGCTTATCAACACCTGCCTTGTGAAATGCCTCACTTGTGAAAGTAACGTCACCAACTTCAACAGTGTTACTCCTGTAAATTAGAGTTTATCGGCTTCTAGTTGCGACCTCTAAATTAAAACCCTCATTGCACATTAGCAGCACAGGTTCCAGAAGAACCATCTTGACTATGAGCACGCACGTAACCTATCAACTTCTGTTAATATCATCACCTCCTTCTGAAATCAGGACTTCACAAATGCCAAACATCAGCCTTTCAAGAGGAGGAATTACCTACATTTTAAAATAATAACGAACTCTAAAAATAGACTGAGGTAGGGAGCACATTATTTAAAAGCCAGCATATCACTTCCTGACATTTCTAGCTCTCCCTATTCAACAAAACTCAAAAACAAAAGAAAGGGCATGAGTAAAGCTGGGACTTGGCAAACCCTAGTGGGGAAAGAAAAGGAAAGGCCAAAGAAGTCAAGGAGGAACAAATAAAAGAATGGGAATCTCATCTGTGGCTTTTGCAAGCAAGTATCACAGAAACATATTTACAATATTGCATTTTCTTTGTGATTGAGTTTTGAAAATTTTTTAAGCTTTATTCTTTTAGGCTCAGGCACTTTTTGCCTTCTTTTGTAATGCACAGTTAAAAATAAGGAATTACTAAGCTCAGCTCTGTTTCTGAAGGAAGCATCCAAAATAAAGTATCTAGCTTAATGCATCAGTTCTTAAACATGGATATGAAATTGCCTACCTCTGAAGTCAGGACCAGTTAAATTACTGTAAACCTTTGGAAGTTAGCATCTCCTAAACAATCCTTCTTTTGTTTGCTTTGATTTGTTTTTTCACTTGCTTCAGTTTTCAGAGCATGTGACCTTGAGCAAGCCTTCAGGGAATCATGAAATCCACTGCCAAGTTACAGTAAGGATCTAGCCAACCGAAGAACTGCCACCAGAAGTCTCAGATCCTCCATTTCCCATTTATATTTCCACCCTTCTCCATAAAAGTCTCTCCCTCCCTACTCTGTCACCCCACCCAACCTTTCACATGAGCTCTGAGCAAACTTTCAGCTGCTATACCTCCCTAGGACTGGAGAAGGTGGCCCTGCTGTTTCCGTTCAGTTAATCTTTTTCTATGTCAGCAACTTACAGTAGCTCAAAGGGTGCCTGGCAAGTGTTGGAGTCAACTCCTGGGACGTACAGACAGCACAGGATGAGGAGCAAATAAGGAGAAGGAGCAATGGTGACTGCTAGCTCAGCTCACAGCATCAAACATGGTCTCCACAGCCTTCAGAGTACTTAGGGCCTACAGCCACCCCCAACCAGTTTCAAAGACTCCCTACCAAGTTGCCAGTTAACAAATATGCTAGGAAAGTATCGCTAAAGGTCTTTTTGCACAAAAATATTAGTCCTTCCCCCTAAAAGCTTTTATTATTTCAGTAAGAAACCCGGTGAGTTTGAATGGTACAGGGAAGAGCCAGCAGGTTACACAACCGTAGTCCACGTCTTCACACTGGAAAACTCTAGGAACTTAATTGCTGTGGTTTATCGCAGTGGGAGGCAAGAAAACTGGCCAGGGTTTACAAGTTAGCTGTGGAAGAAATCCCTAATTTCCTCCCACCCCCCAGGAAACCTAACACTTTGATACAAGCATTTGTAAATCTCATAGACAAAAGGATAAAACTAGAAACAGAAGCTGGACAAATTTAGATTCAAAATAAAGAAGCATCAACAGTAAGAGGGTTGATAGGTTAAAAAAAGGGGGGAAAAAAAGGCAGACTGGATTTGCCATCACTGAAAGTGATTGGGTAAAATCAAGACCAAATTTTCCCCCAGCCCTCCTTGGGAAGTATATTCTAAACAGGAATTAGTTCTGGAAGTGCTAGCAGCCCGTGCAGCTCAGGTCAGGCCTTACTGTCAGTTGCCCAAACCAGCTATATAGTATTAAAGTTCAAGAAATTCATACTCCAGATGACTAATTATAGTTTAGTGTTGTTACCTTTTTCACATACAATATAAAACCATTTTGCATGTTTCCTTTAGAAAAAGGTTATTTTGGAAGGAGGGCAAGCAGGTGAGAAGTTTGTTTACAATTTAAAAAATAAAACTTACTTCCCAAGCTTAATGGTGACCGGTTAGTTGGCCAAGCTCCTAAAAACTGTTTCTTGAGCCAGTTACTCCCTTACACTGTTAAAAAAAGTATCCTTTACTATAGCTGACATTTGCACAAGTTTAACAAATTAAAATCCAGAAAAGGGCAATTTGCAGAGAGAGACCTATCTCCTGGGTGAAACTCAGAGAAAGTGAAGTAAGCTTCTCTTCAGTAATGCTCTCAGTTACCAGCATATCAAAATAACAACAACAATAAAATATCAAGTCTTTACTGATTATCACTTTCCAATTTTAACCCTCAAGTTAAAGTAAATTACCACAACTTGCAACGTGTAAAATAAAAAAAACTTGCACCACCTGATTTCAGGCCAGTCCTGGTTCGGAAGTTAGAAATTATACACCCTTCAGAATGAGGCCATGACTCAAAAAAATTATTTCAAGAAAAGCAAGCTAAGAGTTTCCAAACATATCAATAAAATGGCTTCATGTGTTCAGCGCGGAACTCAGGATCTCATGAGGGTACCGCACCTCAAGGCAAGGAGAGAAACAGTAAACTGTTTTAGCACAGTATCTACTTAGCATACAGTGTAATATGTAGTATGTGTGTACACAGAAGTATTTTTTTTTCTTGCTACCTAGAATAGTCAGGTTGATCACATATTATTCATACATGCACCCCACAAATCAGTGGAAACCACCAATATTAAAACTGAGTCTATCAACAATACTCTTCAAACCTCAACAGAACATAAATTTCACCATATTAATAGTTCTTAAACTGCTTAAGTGATCTCGAAGCCTAAAACCAACTCCTCTGTGCTTCTGAAAAAGTTTACTAAAACACGAATACCTATCAACTCCTATGGTTAGAGAGAGAGAGCTACTTATACATTAAACTTGACACAGTCAAGATGCTGAGTTTCTCCAGTACTGAGAAGCACAACACAAATAGCACACTGTATGAGAACCGCCTCAGTAAAAGGAAGTTTTTAAACTGCTGGCGAAGTTTATGGAATCAGGTGACTCAAAGTATTACTTCAAATACCAAAAAAAAAAAGCCTTTTGTGCTTTTTAGACAACTTACAGATGACATTTACTGGTGGACGTTAACCCACACCTACACAAGCAGAGATGCTTTCACCCACCAATAGTGTAAATAAATATTGTTAATTTAGAAAGAGACCAGTTTCAGATAGGATGGGCCAATTTTGAGTGCTGCATTAACAGCTGACACTGTTGAAGAACTGAAAAAAATAATTTCACTTCCTGTTTGGTGTTCCCCCCCCCCCCCCCCCCCCCCCCCCGCGTGAAATCACACCCCCGTTCCCAGGTCACGCACCCCCAGGGGCTGCGGGCTCCCGCGGGCGAGGCCGCACGCCTGCCCCCTCGGTGCCGGCCGGGGAGGGGGAGAGGCAGCCGAGGCACCCCGTCCCATCCCGTCCCAGGCGGCAGGGCCGCCCGGCGCCCGAGGCCTTTCCCCCCCCGCCCCCGCCGGTTCGCGGGCCACGGTGGAAGCGGGGCAGGGGCGGCCAGAGCAGCAGCCCTCGGCCTCCCCCCCGGCCCTGCAGCCGCTCCGGCCGAGCCGGGACGGAAATTAAGCAGAGAACAACTTTCCCTCGCCCCGGAGCTGGCGCTGCCGCGCCGAGCCCTCCGCGCCGCTCGGAGGGGCCGGGCGGCGGCGGCGAGGCCTGAGCGCGGCACGGCGAGAGCGGAGCGGGCGGCCCCCCTCCTCTCCCCCCCTCCCTCCAGTGCACGGCGGCGAGGGGCAGGCCCCGGGGAGGGGACTTGCTCCCCCGACCCCCGAAAGGCAGCCCGTCCTCCGCTGAGAGGGGCTGCTGCCCACCGAGTCCCTCGGCGGGGCCTGCTTGGCGGCCGCGGGGAGTTCGGTGCAGGGGGCGCCGCGGAGCCGCCTCCCGACCCCCCGGGGCCGTGCCGGGATCTGCTCACCTTGGTGGCCATGGCAGTGCCGGTGCGGGCTGGGCTGCCGGTCTCCCCTCCCCGCCGCGGCTGCTCGCTCGGTGCACCCGTCCGTCCGGCCCGCCCGCCGCCGGTGGGCCGTGCAGGCGGCTCCTCCTCAGCGTCCCTCAGTCACCACCGCCGCTGCCGCCTGGGGGCCGTCGGGCGGCTCAGCAGCAAGCCCCGGCACTGGGCAGGCGGGGGCTGATGTAGCCGCACGGCGGTGCCCCCTCCCCATACGCCCTGCGCGCCCTCGCCCCGGCCACCCCCTCGCTCGGCTCGGCTCAGCTCGGCTCGGCTCGGCTCGGCACGGCACCGCACCGCACCGCACCCTGGGGCGGTGGCGGGGCTGCTTGTCCCCAGCCTCTCCGTCAGGGCCGGAGGGAGGGACCCGCGGCGCGGCGGGGAGACCCGGGGGAGCCGCCCCAGTCGGTCCCCGGGGTGCGGGCGGGGGCGGACGTACCCCCGTGGCAGCCGGGTTGGGACCGGCCCCCGCACCGGTTCCCTTCAGCGCCTTCCTTCTGTAGTCGGTGTTTGCCCACAGGTTCCCCGCTCTGGAGCGGGGTCGCCCCGGCACGGCGGCAGCCGGCGAGAGGGCCCACAGAACGGCGCTATCTGTCCCTGGGTTGCTTTTGAATAGAAATTTCGAAGCGACTGTATAGCAAGGACAGCATTTTTTTCCTCAGCCAGGCTCCCTCTGTAGCTGTTAGGGGGATGCGCGTCCTTCCTGACCTCCCGTTTCAGCCGGGCCTTGGGGTATGGCCGTTATTAACAGCTGAAAATAACACCGAGGAGCTGGTCAGGGTCGGCAGCATTCCTGTCGGGCCCTTGACAACCGTCTCATAAAAAGTGACTGTGACCCCACTTGATTTCCAGCCTGCAGGAGAGAGGTGATGGGAGGCTAAAAAGGAGGGGATGGGAAAATCCTGTGGCAGCAATCGCACAAGGTACTGCGCTGTCCGAAATGCACAACTTCTCGTCTGTATATGTGTAGTGGTTGGCCTGGGTCGGGAGACATTTCCCTTCTGTAAAAGGAAATACATGGAGTAACTGTCAGGGCCGCGGAGGAGGAGAGTCCTAAGAGGCAGGTAGGCTGTTGGGAAGCCGCATAACTCTTCACATCTGCATTTCCTTGTCCACAGAAATTTCAAGCCTCTCTTCTGCTGTTGGTGTAGCTTATCAGGGACACAGCTTTATTAAAAATGTGTCCAAAGGGGGGTTTTTAGGTTGGAAAAAACCCCTCCTTTTTGGTAGGGCAAGTGAAATAGTTTCTATAGAGAGTGAGGATGAGGAATGAAGAGGAAGCTGGCTGTTCCATCACCACTACTTTTCAAATGCTTGAAATGATGAATTTGAGAAGTTTTCAAACTCCGTTTAGGCAGGTTTTAACTTCTTCAGACTTCAATTACATACAATGTTTCCAACTTTTTATTCTTTACAACAGCAGATTCTAAAGTGGAACCTTTGTGTGTGGCCCACAAATGACCCGTTATGATACCACTTTTAAGTTGAGGTATTGCGTTAAGGATCACTTTTGCCATGTGATTCCTCCCAAACTGGTACTCCATCCACTTTAGTAGCAAAACTCCCTGGGGCCAGTTTCATCCTTGTGCTAAGGGACCCTGTTCTTCCACCTTCTTGCTAAAGATCTTTCCAGTGTTGTATGTTTTCATCTGCTGATCTAGCAACAATTTTTGTTGACCTTGGACCAGCTTTGGTGGAGGTTGTCCCCCCTCCGCCTCCATGCTACATAGGAAGGAGTCCAACAAGAGGCAGGCTGAGTCACGGGAAGAAGGGCAGGAAAAGGGGCTTCCAAGCTTGGGTAGAAAACAGCCTGTTTACTTCCCACAGGAAATGGGGATTTATCCATAGCTGGAAAGAATGATTGCACACTACAGATACATTTTGTCACTGGCATTTTTAGAGTTGGGAAAGGGGAGCTTCTGGGTAAAAGAGCAGAACTTGCTAATTCTGCTTGGATTTATGCTTCTTTCATAGTACCAGCTGTTGGGATAGCGATCGTAGACAAAAGTAACAAGTACCTTTGTCACAGGTTAAAGGAAGCATAGCCATGTCCATACCACTAGGAAGGAAAAAGGGGCCTGGGACTGATTTCTGTCCTTGGGGCAAATTAGTGGTAACTCACTCACGTCCATACTGCTTAGGATTAGTTCCCAATACAGCAAACTTTTCTGGCTGACAGATAGTTGGCATGGTTTAAAAGGGAGTTAGCTAGGTAGTTAACACTTAAGCGATGTGGATGTTTAAGGATCTTGTGCCCTGGCCATCTGTCCTGTCAGTTGGTGTGGAGAAGGGTTAAGGACCAGTTGTCACAGGTGTAAGGTACAGCAGCAGGATGTGGGACCATGAAAGGCTGGTATATAATTGAGGAAACCTTAAATCTTACAAAAATGGTAGAGGTGTGAAGTCAAGAGACACAACATTGTCTTGTTTAGGGATCCCCAACTGATAGCTATGTGAAGCACCCTCTGTCCCTTCACCAGATGCTATGTTTTGATACGTGATTTATAATAAACTTGTGGCTTTTGTATAAGCTTGAGTCTGTGTCATACTTTACCTGCGGTCAGAACAACTGCCAGAAAAGCTTTGTCTACAGCTGCTAGCCAGTATACTTTGACAGAGGGCTGCTTGCCGTCTGGGGAATGGAGAACAAAGTCGTGATTTATTCAGCCTCTCTATATGCTTAAAATCTCCAGTTTACAGTTTGCCACTGTGAGGTACTCCTAAAAATAAATCGTGCTTGACAAGTTTGAGGGATGAAGGAAATGTCAACATTTCTTTCAGAGTGAGACAATGTTCTGGGAAAATGATTTTTGATTAGTTCTTTCTGATACTATTTGCAATTAATTGCCATTAATTCTTGCATTAACAAAAGCATACTTAGGAATTGCTTTGGATTGCAAATAAACGTATCTCTTCTCAGCTGCAGGCTTTATTATTGCTTAACACAAAGGGCCAAATACCAACAAACTTCTAGTGAAATCACTTAAAATTTCCAAAGCTTTCTAAATCAGTTAATTTTCTGCTACCAAACTGAGTCCTAGTTAAAGGTCTGAAGCAAAAGTTAAAGCAAACAAAACTATGTTTGATTAGCGCTAGACATATAAGAAATCTCAGTGGCTTCAGCAGGGTTGTTTACATACCTAAGAATTTGGTGGGTTGGAAGCCTGGTGCTCTGCGTGGAGCTTATCAGCTTCCAAACACAGTTGGCTCGTTATTCACTTTGTACTAAGGCCCCAGTGCATGCAATGGTAGTTAAATATCTCCACCTCAGGGAAAAAAAACAACAGAAGAAAATCCCTTGCCCAGCACATAAGTGACATTCACAGAGACTCTGTGACCTTCTACATTCTGACTTATGCAAGCTTGGTGGGTAATGATAAAGACAAAATAAGGTTATTCAGATAACCTTCAGGCTGAAAACCATCTGGAGAAAGAAGTACGGTTTGTGTTTCTAAGCTGCTGTCCCCAGGATCTCCTTGAGGTGGTGCACCTTGGATTTCTCCCTGCTAGCAGGGGGTGCCCTTAGCATTACCTAGGTGATGCACAGGGCACAGGGTGACTTGGAGAAGGACAGGTGGCCCTGATGCACTGCCCACAGCTGTGGAGGAATTTTCAGGAACAATTATTACCTTCGGTGGTAGCAACTTTGCAAATGGATCAGCCTGTCAAATGCACGTATTTCCAAAGTCTTTGCAGGAGGCATACTGAGAGTATATTGTCCGAGGTCTTTATTTTAAAGGTGTTTTATTGATTAGGAAGTGATTTTTTTTTTTTGGTTGAGAGGCTATCACTGTGGTGTGTACAATAACAGCAGTTCCACATGACATGCTTTTAGCTCAAGATTTCTAACTACATACATCAGGAGAGCCTAACAATGAGTAGGGAGCAATCACAAAAGCATTTCAAACTTTTCTAACTCCTTTTAATTATCAATATTTAATCACCTGATACTCCTTTTGTTCTAAGAAGGGGTAGAGATTTCACATTTCCAAAGCCTTAAAATGAACTGTTTAAGCAATGACTTTGTTTCTGAACTGAAACTTCATCTTTAGAAGCTGTATGTGCACAGCTGCACCTATCCCCCCCCACCCCCCCGGAGGTTCTCTGGGTATCATTATGTTTCCTCTCAGCTGACCAGTGTTTCTGTTTCAGAGTTGGGTTAACACCCTTTTGTTAGTGTTTCTGAGAAATTTGCCAGGGAGCCATATAGATAAAATATTGCTTCCTCCTATCTTCTGCCTCCTCCCCTCCCCCAAAATTGGAAAGAAATGATAGGAGCTGCCACATCCATGAAACCTGTTATCTGCACAGAGCAACAGGGGAGTAGCTGCTGAATCCCATTTGTGCATCGCTCTCTATGATTTGGCATCATTTGCAAATCCTATCTGTCTGAAAAATATATTTAATGAAACGCATTCTGAGGAAAAAATACAACTATTTTCCTCTATTGTATGATGGGAGTCTTTGGCCAGAAAGGTGTGAACTCTTGAATAGAATGGTATTTGCACCAAAGCCTGTCATTTAGCCAGAAATTTATGTGGCAGTTTAAAATGGTGCTCAAGAGATTACAAACATGCTTTTCAATCTTATTCTGCACCTGCTGCTGGAAGACCATTATCAAACCAGTAAGGCGGCCAATCTTGAAATACTGTAGAATGTTACATCAAGAATTCCCTATTTCATAAAAGCTGCTTAAGAAAAATGCACCCAAAATTGCACCCGAATTCCCTTGAGTTTTTTAGTCTCAAAATTTGTCTCCGAATAAGAAGTTCTGAGAACTGTGCTTCATGCATTTGCTTTTAACTTAAGGGTTTTATGTCCTTAGAGGTGGTAATCAAACGCAATTATTATCTAAACTTGGTGGGCATACTGTGTGGGCCTTTCTCAAAGTAAGTTCTGATTTGACACAGTTACATTTTTAATAAACACACTGCTAAGACTGGTTTGTGTTGTGTATGAATATGCTGTTTTCTTTACGCTGGGGGAGAAGTGCGATTCTGTGCCGTGCCAAATTCTGTGCTCTGAGAGTGTCGGGGGTTTTTTAACACATGTTTGTGAAGCCAACAATTTTGAGTCATGGTGGGCTCCCTGGACTCAATTTTCTCTCTAAAAACCCATGTAAACAACAGCTGACCATTGAAGATGTGGAAAAGCTACACAGGAAAAAAAAGCATGGGTATTCCAGAGACAAAACGTTGTTGCAGTATGGTTTTGCACACTGTCAGTTTTTTGAGAGCGCTTTTTTATTTTTTATGAAGCTGATTGCAAAGGCCATCTTTGGTCCAAATTTGATCACCCTTGAGGGAGAGGGGTGTGTGTGAACTGAACACCTAGTGCAGAACTTCATGGGTGAGCTCTGTGGGTGCAAAAGTTAGGAGGCTGCTTGGTCATGATGACCTATTATTTAGATAACAGTGTGTGAAACTTTTTTTCTCCTTTAAGTGTTGCAAATGTCTTGACCAATTCTAGTACTCTTCTTCTGCCTTTACAGCAGAGTAATGGGTGGTAGATAGTTTCTTTTTTTAGCAGTATAAGCTTTGAAACAAATGATACAACAGCTCATGGTTTCTTGTGCAAGGAACAACCTGAAACAGCTAACATCATTCTAACTTTTTGCATTCCCTCGGGCCTGTACACTGATTGATAGTATATTATACATACTATATATCTGAGCTAGGATACTCATGCATGCATATGTATCATGCACTTTCACTGGTTTGCAGTTGGATTTTTTGTTAATATTTTGTATTCATTTGGGTTTCAGTGCCATGACTGCTGGGGTCAATAGACTTTGAACCCAGTTTTCCTGAAAAATAGAATACTGTTTAGTAAAAAGACTATTTTAAAAGGTATAAATGTTTCCATTTTGCTGTTTGCTAGCTTTAGCAGAAGTGACATATCGTTAGCACTATTGTTTCTTACCACCACCAACCCTTTCCATCCGGAGTGATGTCTGCTTGTGGCTTATTTCTGTTTTTCCCTGTCATGGAGAAGGGCTCTGTCAGCTGCCATACCCTACTATCTCAGGGGACTGCAGTCTCAACAGGCAAAGCAACGGAAGAGGAGCATGGTCTGATATGTACTTCGATTAAATGTACAGGTACATCTACAGTGAGGTCCTGTCAACATTAAGAAGCCAAGGATTGCACCCAAATTGTCTTCCAACACACAGATTGCTAATGGTACTGAATATGTAATCAATTATTCTTTGCAGTCATGTCTGGATAGTGGTCCAGTTATTCATCCTCACTGAATAGCTCGTTGAGGAGAAAGCTACAGAAGGCTGCAGGACTAACCTGAGAGATGTGAGCCCTCTTGTTCTAGTCTCCAAGCTTCTATGGAAGGGAGCGGTGGCACTCTGTGAGTCTGCCAGTGTAGCACCAGGCTCCACTTTTCAAGGCAGCTTAACGAAAGTAGGAGCAAATTTATGGGGTCTTGGCATATATTGCATTTACATCCAAATTAACAGCACGGTCAGTATCAAACCATTGTAAGGCGTGCTTTGCTCTGCATTGTGATAGCAATCATGGAAAGCTGCAGATCCTATTGGTAAATGCTGTTTGTCATTAGTGTGTGCTTTTTACTGTGAATGAACTAATTTACACAGAATCACACACAGAATCCCAGGTGGGAAGGGACCTCAGGGATCATCTAGTCCAACATTTCTGGGAAGAGCACAGTCTAGACAAGATGGCCCAGCACCCTCTCCAGATGACTCTTAAAAGTGTCGAACATGGCCGAGTCAACCACTTCCCTGGGGAGATTATTCCAATGGTTGAGTGAGTGTCCTCGCTGTGAAAAATTTCCCTCTCGTGTCCAATCAGAATCTCCCCACAAGCAACTTGTGTCCATTCCCCCTTGTCCTCTCCATGTGACTCCTTGCAAAAAGGGAGTCTCCATCTTCTTTGTAGCTGCCCCTGAAGTACTGGTACATGGGGATGAGATCCCCTCTGAGCCTCCTTTTCTCAAGGCTGAACAACCCCAGCTCTCCCAGCCTATCCTCGTATGGCAGCTTCCCAGTCCTTTGATTGCCTTGGTGGCCCTTCTCTAGCCCCCCTACAGCCTTCCCACATCTTTTTTGTATAGCGGAGACCAGAACTGTACCCAGTACTACAGGTGTGGCCTGACAAGTGCTGAATAGAGCGGGATAATGACTTCTTTCTCTCTGCTGGTGGTGCCCTTTTTGATGCAACAAATTTAGGTACTCTCCTTTACAAAAATAAGAATTATCCTTTTACCGACCTGACCAACATGGACCTCAAATGTGTTGTATCTCTGGTTTAATGTTTGCTCTCCTGCTTTCCAACATGTAGCGTTCACTCACACTTGTTTCCCCATGACACAGACAGATGTTTTGGAGTAATGCGATTCTGAGTTTTCAAGCTGCATGTGTTTTGCCAGTTCTAACAAATTTATTAGTTCATTATGATTTTTTTATGTTTTCTTCATGGAAATTTTGGAGATTTCAGGGTCTTTACCTGACTGTGTTTCCATACACATGAAATGCAGTCCTGTGGCATTTATAAGGTGACATCACCAACAGACTGAACCAGGCCTTACTGTTCTTTACCCCTTAAATCTTACTTTGAGCCACTGTTTCCTTTAGAAAGAATTGACAAAGGAATCGCTTCATAGAAAGAAGCTGCTGCTGAGCAGCCCCCCAGCATTTGTGAGCCCATCTTTAATGAACACAGGTGAAGATGAAAAGAACTGCTCCAAAGAAAATGCCAAGCAATGTTAATTTCCAGGAGCTACTGTTCATCTGCATTTTCTCTAGTAGGGTTAAGGTGTCCTGCAGCTAGAGGAAGAGTTATGAAACCTCTTTCTAGTGCAGATATATTTCTCTCTGGTGTCAACCCATGTTAGATCTCCGGAGTATAAATTGTCTTCTAGCCCAGATGAGCCCAAAAGGGAATAAATAACAGGGAGAAATTAAAACCTAGCATGAATTTCATTATACTATCACCAGGTGTACTCCTATTATGCAGTTTTTCCTCTCTTGAGGAAGGAGCTTAGAATCTTGAGGACCCTTTTTACCATACTTTTTGTGATTTGCTCTTGCACATTATAGCCAATAAAGACCATGCTATCCTAGTAAAAAGATAACGTACAACAGAAGAAAAAACAAAGCCTGTGGCTAACTGATGGGCTACAAGACAGGCTTTATAGGCTGCATGCCTTGCATTGCTGCTGGGGAAATCATGTGATTGTGGGCAGGTCAGAAAATGTCAAGTATCTATGAAATTGTTTGTAATAACTATCTCAGGTTAGGTTTTTGCAAAAAGCATTTTTCTTTGGTTGCAGGGCACAGGGCCAGTCATTAGTGGGAGTACTAAATAGTTGGCAGTTCCAAGGTACCTTATAGGAGTAGATATTCAACTCTCTTTGAAAAATCCACTATTACTAGCAAGACCAGTAAGTCCAATCAAGCATTTAATTTATTACCAGTGCTAAAAAAAAAAATGATACCTTAGGGATTTAAGAGCTTTGTATCTTTCTGCATTTGAGTATTAAGATATTCAGACTAGCTGACACTTCTTTTCTTCAGATTACCAGAAACAGCCCTAGATGTAGCTGTAGCTACCCTGGAAAGGCAGATGTCCAAAAATCTACAAACATTTCCTGGAAATCTGACCCTTACACTGAGGTTAAATAGAGGAGACAGAGGGGAGTAAATTCTGCAGCTCTTTTTCCCAGCAAACAGATTTCCTTATTTTTTGGTACAGGCTAAAAGCTGAAGCTTGCTTCAATGAAGAGCTGTAAATGCATTCTGTAAATTGAGAGTTCCCTTTTAAGTTTACAGAATATTCTTGTCCAAACTGTTTGAACTGAAGGGGGACATAGCAGATGCAGCACTCAGTCATGTGCCCTGCTTGTGGTTTAGCCACACAAAGCCAATTTTTTTCAGATGCTAAGCTCTACTCTCTTTTTTCTTTTTTTTAAAGAAAAAAAGACTGAACACAGCTGCTCTTGACATCAAAAACAGCCACTGAAGAAATAAAAAAGCACTGTGCTGGCCAACTAACAGCTGACATTTAGAGTCAATCACAGTGAGTTTACCTAAGAAATACTGAGGACAAAAAAAGGACTTACTGTACCACAAAGTACTTTTTCTCATTTGCCTGAACCCCGCCTGTGCATTTTTCCAGCATATCACACTATTCAGCTTGTCTCTGGTAATGCGTTTACCCAAAAGGTGTTCTTTATCAGGAGCTTGCTGGTGGTTGCCTGTCATTGCTGCATCGGCCCAAGGTTTTTACAAGAATAAAATACTGCTGCTACAGACAATGTTGTCACAGAAGAGTTAAATTGAAAGGATACCCGTTTAAAGTCATGATAACAAATGGAGGAGGAGATGTGACTGTAATATGACATTAAAAGAAAACAACACAAAACCCCCTAAGCACTGCAGTGAGCCACGAAACCTACTAATATTGCTAATTTTTTTGGTGAACCTTATATTTCTAAGCTTTGTTTTCCACTATAAGCATGTGGCATCCACCGTCTTTTTTCCTCATGGTTCAAACAGATGTTTTGGAGCACTATGACTGCAAGGTCTCTACCTGCCTGTTTGCTTTCCAATTCTCAATTTATCACTTCACTACGTTTCTTTGTCTGTGTTTTTATCAAGGCATTTTGGGGGCTTCAGGCTAAAGGAATTAATTTGGTAATTTAATTCCCAGGTAGCATGAGAAGTTTTTCCCATACTACTACTTCAGTAATTGGATTGGTTGCAAATGTGATCATTAATGTGTATGATTTTTCTCCCTGCAAACATCCCAACTGATTTTTCCAGAATGCACATTTAATTCTGGATATCTTACTAGAAATACTGCTAAGTCCCCTGAACATCTCCTCTACCCTTGCACTCCTCATGGGCGAGGCTTTCCCAGCCATCCCTGGGATGCTGAGATCTCAGGTGCCCTGCTGCTGCTGCTGCTATGGAGGGAGCTAGGGTGTAAGGTAGGGCTGTACTATACCTTTATAGCTTTATCATGGTATGGTGGCAGACCCTGCCCATCCTGATTACAATTTACACTCTGTGTGAAGGACTGTAACCACACTGAACATTTTGCCTGCGTTTCCAATAGCTGGGATGTCTGTCGTGCTTCCTAATCAGCTCCCTCCCTGGCTCACAGGGCAAATTCAAAGCTTTAATTCCACATCAGACCCAGAGGTTTCTTTCCCCTTGACTGCTTAACAACAGTCAAATTGAAGAGAAGAGTTTCCTAGCACTTTTTTAGGCCCACGGTGACTCTGCTGTGAGACCACCCCGAGTCGGTGATGCAGTTGCAACACAGATAAAAATCAAGGCCTTCCCTCGTCCTGGTACCTACCTTGGGTTTCTAACCCGCCGAGCTGTTTTCCCCAGCACGTGGAAACCCACCTTTGATTGCATCCTCCAGGCCACTTTTTCCACTGCAAACCTCTTCACTGCTCCGAGCAGTCCCCAACCAAACCCTGCTGAGCTTTGGCTTTGACCCCAGCTGCCAACAACCATTTTTTTTTCCTCAGGCTACAGCTGCTCAGAAGCTTCCTTGCACAAAAGCAATTATAACTGCAGACTTCTCCTCAAGGACAGATGATTTATGGACTTAAACTCTCCAGCCTCTCAGACACCTGATTTGGGAGAGGATAGAGAAGAGGCAGAGAGGAACTTCTGCAAAAAGGTTGTTCACCTGCTGGAGTTGAGGGTTCTCTCTTGATCCAGACAAATCCATTCACATGTATCCTATGCCCAACTCGATAGATGTGGTTCCTTTAAAGAAAGAGGACTGCTCCTTTAACTCAGCCATTGGAATACCCTGACCTGATCCAGCAGGGATGTCTCCCATCCATGTTAGAAGCCGTTATTCCCTTCGCACCAGCTGACTGTCTGGAAATGTCTCTGCAGCCAAATCTGCAGCGGTTTCCCCTGCAGCGATTGCTGCTGGCTCGCCATCCTCAGTCAAATGCCTCTGGCTGTGTTACAGCATTGGATTTTGTATTCTGGAGGAATTTTCTCTCATTTCTTTTTTTGTACGATGTAAAGTCCTCCTTATGAGTGTTTTGTCTGAAAAGAAATCTTGACTTCAATTATGTTTCACTACAGGGGATGTGAGAAGGGACACTTCAGGCTACTTTCAACTGCATTCCTCTGACAAAATGCCTCCTTCAGATATCCCCATTAACCAACAAGTTTTTGCTTCAAGTCTCTTTCCAAAATAACTGACCCTGGTAGCTGTTATTCCTACCACTTGGCTTCTGGGACATGAATGCCGGCAGACAGTTCAGAGTAACCTAATAACATTTATTCTTTTTCCTACCTGCTTACCAGAGTCCAGATTTCACAATGTCAAAATAATTTGAATGTTACCACCCTGTGGAAAAGTTAAACCAGCAGATTCTGCTGTGGGCTTTCAGGAAGCCAGTCAAGAGGGGAGATGGGATCCAGTCTTGTTTTAAAGCATTGGTAGATGTAGATGAATTGCTATGCAATGAAAGTCTCTGTTGGCTCAGTGACAACCTGAATCAGCAGAGGGCTGAGGCCTGGCGGGGATGTTGCTGCCACTGCTGCTACTGCTGCTGCACTTTGCTCTCTAAAGCTTATTCTCTGCTGCCAGTGGCAGAAGCATGTGGGGGAGTGCCCTGGGTGCATTAGGGGCTGAAGGTCATTTTAAAATAGAAGTTAAAAGTGTAGTATCTTTTCTGTGTGTTGATGTCAGCTTTGTACTCCTGTACCACAACTTGGCCATTCTTAATATACCTCTTAAGTAGAAAGTTGTCTCTACTGATAAAGGACGTCACAGTGTAAATGTATTCCTGTTTAAGTCAAATTGGTGTCTCATTGGTCAAGCAAGAAGCAAATGGTTTATTTTACTGTGCAATCCTTATACTCACGGGGTTCCCCATAACTCGAGCAGAAGTGCCTCTGGCAATGGTTACTAATTCTCCTTTCTGATCCCATGTAGTCACGAAATCTGTAGAACTGGGTCACTGTTATTGCCCTGAACGTCAACCCATGAAGAATATAAATGTGCTAATACCAACAAAGGCGAACCAAACCTCTATAGCACTCGTTTATCACCAGACACCCCAGAGGTTTGCTGGTCTTCCGTGACTGCCTATACTGGTAGCTTAAATGCAATCAATTACACTGGTAAACCATCACATTGGCCCTTGGCTCTATTTTGGCCCAAGCTAGCTAATGCCCTGCTAAACTACTCATGGGGATAGTTTGAGAAGGATAATATTACCGAGACTGTGCCCAAATGGCAGTTTGAGGCAGCCAGGCTGTTTACCAGCACAGATATGAGCTGTGCCATGCCAATCGGCCCTGGTGTCTGGGAACGTTCCAACAACACTTGATTTACTAGGGTATACACTTAGTTTACTAGTGTATACTAGTGTATGCAGCCTATAATACCAGAGATCCTGACTGTGAAAACCCAGCAGTAAGCTTGGGTTTGGATGAGTAGTAGAATAAAGATCTTGAGTAGTCCTTGAGTTTTGTAAGAGTGTAAGTGAAACCACTCACATCTTAGATGCTTTTCTGTTCAACTAACCACATTCTGACTAACAGAAATTCCTCCAGATAATGCTAATTAATTAAGAGTTACTCCTTATCTTCCCTAATGACTATTTTTATTTGGGAAGCCATATTGCTTATTTTGCAACACCTGCTTTCCTTCACCAGGAAGGT
Organism: Phalacrocorax aristotelis; assembly: GCF_949628215.1. NCBI lineage: Eukaryota > Metazoa > Chordata > Aves > Suliformes > Phalacrocoracidae > Phalacrocorax > Phalacrocorax aristotelis. The sequence continues at coordinate 68,137,922 of NC_134278.1, forward strand.
GGCTGTTCTTTATGGATGGGCAAAACTAACTCTTCTCAAAGGTGAATTGTCTTGCAATCCTTTGAAAGTAGAATTTCAGAATACATTTTATTTCATCAATGTTGAATTTACTGACCCTGAATTTCATCAGATATCTACTTTGGTTTTCAGATTATGGTGGTGGGTGCTTCTGTTTTGCCATATACATTCTCTGATGGATGTCTTTCCATCAGCTCCCCACTTAACCACCGCCTCATTTTCTCAGGAAGACATTCCTAGCCATTTCACACTCTTCATATGACAGTTCTTCCCCAAGTCCTTGATTGCTTTATTCTTGTCTGTACTCCTCCCAGCTTTATAGCCTGCTGCCTAGAACAGTGTGAAAGTGGCCAACAGACAAAGCCTTCCCTGAGTTATCTAAGGCTACAATAGTCATTGATGATTCACCATTGTATTCCTTATGCATCCCAATATCTTGTAAATGCCTTAAATTCAGCTTCCAGATCTCTAGCTATTTGGGACTGTCCTTGCTTGGCTGAGGACCATGTCAGGGCAAAAACCTTAGCAGAAGGGCTGGGATCAGGTTTTACACTGAGCAGTAGAGAGGGAATAAGTGAGATTTATCTAGCATGTAATCTTCTGTGTAGTTTGAAAGACAAAACTTAAATGGGTGCTTATTCTATGGGTCTGATAGGGTTATTAACTTGGAAAATAGTGTGTATAAACATGGAGAATCCTTTTGGACTGGTGGAGGTGCTCAATTCAGCAAATGAAAGACTTTAGATTTATGAATGGATGGATATAACCGACAGGAATGAAGTGCGGAAACAAACAAAATTATTTAGGGTTTCTCAAGACCAAGACTGACACAAGACTTTAATCAGCAAAGTGAACATGTCCTACAAAATGTCCTAGGCTAGAAAGCTAAAAAGAACTACATACTAGCAGCTCTGCTTCCATAATAATTCAGAATTGCTGTTTGAACTGAGGTATACGTTTATTTTCAAACACATACTGCTCAGTAGATAAGTGTACTTGCCAAAGCCTATGCAAAAAGCTAGAAAATTATTTTGTAAAGATATTCTCCTTTGTAATAAATTACAAAGGAATAAATTTGTATTAAATTACAAAGGAATGCTAATTGTCACATTTTGATTACAAAGCTTGACTTGGATAAACTAACACATGAAATAACTTAAAATAGATTTTCAGTCATTTCTTTGGTGAACTGAGCTTTGAGACCTGCATAATTGAGAAGGGAAAATCTGAAAAGTAGATGCATAATTTAACTAAGACAAGTTTCATAAATATGCAGAGCCAGTTTTTAGAAGATGTTGTTTGGGGTTTGGTGGTTTGGGTTGTTTTTTTTTTTTTTGAGTAGCTTAAAAATACTGCTAAAAGAACAATGATATCTCTGACATTGATGCGGTATTTTTGTGAGAAAAATGTCTCTGCTTATAAGGTTTTGGAGAATTCTCAGCTTCAATTCCCTTATAAACCAAGAAATTGTCCTTAACACTCTTTCAAAAGACATTCTTAGCTGAAATTTTTGAATCTGTGAGTTCTTGCTGCTGGATTTACATTTCCAAAAGTTATTGCACTGATAGAAATGGACAGAAAAATTTAATATGCAATTATGTAGATATAGGGGGAAATAATATACTAGAACAATAAAGGAAATCTTAATATTCAGGCTACCAAAATAAACCGGGTAATAATAAAGTTTAGTAAAAAGGGGAGGAAGTCATAGTTCAGAAACAGGCAGGTAATACGTATTTTGGGCAACAGAAGGATAAGTCACAGCCTAATGGGAAAGGAAGAAAATGTTGATTCTTCACGATAAAACTTGGCATTTTGCCTTTGTTAAACAATGTGCTCATACTCCCATAGCATAGCATTTCCTTTTACATATGTTCGAAAGCAGGACAGGATGGGAGATGGGGTTTCAGAAGATAGGAAGAAAGGCTGTGTAATGCCAGTTTTCAACAGAGGAGAAAGGGGGAAGCAGCTAATTATAGTCTTTTCAGTAGAAGGAAACCACTTGGAAGAGCCTTGGCCCTTTGGGAGACACTGGGAAGCGAGGTAGCTGTCAGGATGGCTTTACAGCCGAGTGGTCCCAGCAGACAAAGAGCATCTGTCTAGGCAAGAAAAGGAGGTCACATTTAAAAGCAAGCTAGCTACATAGAGACAAAGACTGATCCTAATCTATTAGATATGTTAAACCTGTTTTAAGTAGCATTTACCATTGGTTTGTTTGGGGGTGGGGGTGTTAAGAGCATGTTAGCCCACATCTTTTTAAACGTGACCTATTTTTCTAATCTGGGCAGAGACAAAATGGAAAATGGGAAACAAACCTGTGCCAGGCACACTGGTAATTTGTGTGGGAAACATACATGTCCTGAATGGATTTCAGTCAAGCTTTTTAGTAATGTATTTCACAGAAGGTTAATTAAAGATTAAATCTTCGACAAAGTGGTCTGAGAGAGACATTCTACAGGAGGCCAAGTGGGAGCACAGCTTAGAAACCGTAATTAGGCCTTGACCCAGAATATTTCACATCTGAGAGGAAGGCTCCTGTTTGGGGCTTTGGGGAGAGCTTTGTCAGGGCTGCTGAACGTCACAACATAGGGTGGGGAGCCTAATAACTTTATACTGGCAGCCTACTAACCTTCTGCAATATCTCTCCTCTCAATCTGCTAAGGTATTTTAGCTTACACCACTCAGCATGGAAGTGAAATAATACTGTTTCCTACTAGTTAACTCAGGTGCAGAGAAGTTATGCACAAGATTTTGTAACCTTTAGTCAGGTTGCTCACCCACGTGCCTTACCCATAGCAGTCAGTGGGATTGTTCATGCGCTTTAATTGCTCAAACACCTGGTACACAAGGTTATATGGGAAGTATGTGGAAGAGCCAGCAGCAGTCTCCTGATTCCAGCAATTCTTCTGATCAAATAGGTGAAAGTTCAATAATATTAAAACATCAAATCATCTACTGCAGTAAATCTAACTGCAAGAGTTGGTGCATGAATAAAAGAGGAGGAATAAGGGACCCATGGACAAGTATCACCCAAAATTGCAGCTAAAACTATGACACCCTGGGTAGGAAATCACAATTCAGTCTGCAAAGTCCTCTCTGTGACATTAGTGGTTTTACTGGGCAGAGGAGCTGTCCCCACAAACACTCTGTGCTATCCAACAGCCAGAGAAAGACTTTTTGGTGCAGATGTCAATGGACCAGGGAAAGACAAGCCAGATGTCAGTCTGGATTTAATGAGTTGAAATGTAGGTGGATAAAGTCTCCCTCTGAATAAAAGTTCTTGGTTCTGACCTAGGAAAGATCACTAACCAGGTCTGCCAAGTAAGCACAGCCTAATGCTCAGTATGAGTCATATAATACTTTAAGATAATATTGGATTGTAAAATCAATCATATTTAAACTTAATGTGCTAAGAGATTGAGAGTGGCTTAGCCAAGCAGTGGTAGCTACTCCACGAAGTGCCCTGTATCAGCTCCACTCTTCCAGTAATTTCTTTTGACTTGCAGCAGATAACTTGTCCCCATGAAAGATAATGTTTCCAGACTGGATCTGCTCCTCTCTTGTCACTGAAAATGCTGGGGCGGGTGCCAGTGTGGGAGGCAGCAGCGTTTTATCCCGGGTCATCTCCAAAAGGGAGAATTACAAGAGGGTGCAGTCAGCACACCCCATGCTAGTTTCTATTTATCCTGTTCTAAAGTGCAGAGGATGTTTTCTAGTTCATGGTAATGATTTCTTGAGGAAGCTTTTAAAAGTCAGATGTGTTTTTGTCCTATGGGAGACAGAAATGAATCAATATTATTTGTGAGATAAACGTTAATTGTTCATTAGAAAAGCTTTCTGACAAGTTCTAAACCCTTTTGTCTTTGCCTGAGCTGATGGAACAGGTACGTTTGCATTTGTTAAAGCAGAGAGAGTTTTTGACTACAGGAAACATCTTTTTTTGCACTTAAATAGCCGTTCAAGACAAAATAAAACTTCTCACATTCTCTCAAACTTCAGGAAATTGTAAACCACTTCTTTAGCGTTTTTTTTTTTTTCTTGTCTCATTTTTCATAATAGCATAAATAGAGCTGAAATATTAAATTTTTATTTATGGAGACTTTAGAGCCTGGTGAGCAAAGGAGTTCTTGAATTAACTCCCTTCAGTGGTGTACTGGCACTGACACTGCACAAACACTCTTAAACCACACTCTGCTCAAGTCTACGTTCTTCATGTTGATTCCTAAAACCAGATATTATGTGGTCCTTTCTGTAGCCAAAGAGACCTTGCACAAATTTTTCCTGACTCTGGGAAATCTCACATAGTTTTAGTCCCTACAAAGCTTGATTCACACAGAGAGGCTACACTGCACTGTGTAATTTTACAAACAGAAGGAGGCTAATGTGTGTAAATGGTACATTTTCTTGGGCACAAGAAGAAAGTTTTAGAAGAATTTCACAAGGTGGAGGGCAATGTACTACCTAATTCTAATATTTCATTATTAAAAATAATTACCGTGTTCCTGATGCACACCCCTTTACTGACTGTGGACAAGCTTTGGATCAACCATTACGTGAGCCACAAGTCAGAACTGTTGCTGGGCAGCCAGATTAACCTCTTTTCATTGATGGAACACATCTGAGTACAATGAACAGGTAGTCATTGCCTGTCAACAGGCAGAGCTGTCTCCTTATAAAATTTAAATTGATTGCCCTTTAAATCCACCAGTGGTGCAGAATTAGGTTGTTACTGTCCATGGACTCTCCTACATGGCAATCTGGGAGGTATAGAGGGATAAGTCCTGTATTTTCTGACTTCTTACAGTTCCTATAACAGTGAATGGGAGCAGTAATTAGTCAAGTTTTAGTGCCGTTTCCCCCCATTGCCCTCCCCACCCAGTCCTCTCTGGGGGGAGAGTTGGCCTGCTGCAGCAACAGCAGTTCTGCCCAGCCAACAGAAACTTCCGTGAGCAACAAGGTCATGGAAACTCGTGAGAACCAAATCCTCATTTATAGCACTGAAGCCTACAAGGTGCTGGCCACCACTACGATTAACGTGGCATCTGTATGTCTATTCTCTTGGAGCACAGGAGTACTGGTTATGTAAGGACAGATAATTGTTGCTTGCTAAGCTAGCTTGCCTCTATTTCTTTGCTTTTTCAGTAACTTATTTCTGAAGGCACTTACAGTATTACAAGATAATCTATTTTACAGAATGTTGTGGAGAGCTATTGTATAAGTATACACGGCTACCCATACTCCAGTCAAAAATTCATATGCACTTTAAAAATTCTGGAGCATGTTAAGGTTTCTTAGGCATTTTGTTGAAATATTACAGTTTTAAGAGGGATACACCATTCTGTAATCACAGCAGGATGACTGAATCCATCCTTAACGTAACTGCATTGATTCTGACAGTGCTACAACAAAGTTATATTTGATCACAAGTCTTCAAAACCAAAAACTGAATGTCTTGCCACCAGGACTTTAGAATGCCAAAGGAGGGAAAAAGCCCCTCATGGTTTTTGTCCAGTCACTGCTGCCTTTACAACTTTGGTTCACTACAGTTTGAATTACTTTTCTATTGAAGGTAGCATATATAATTAGCATTTATTGAGCTAGATATTAACAGCACCCATCTGTTCTCAGACGTGTAAGAGAGCTGTGCTTTTAAGTCTTGACAAAATGTTATTTAATCCTAACCTTACAATTAGCTGTATGCTCTGTGTTGCTGACCCGCTGCCTTTCTGCTTTAGAAAGGCCCCTGATCTGTGCCAGTGAGCTTGTTGTCGAGGTTGCATCCACTCTGGCTGACATCATCCCTGTCACCTGAAGGCTCACACCCAGAAAAACACTCAGTGATTCATCACTGTAGCCTGGAAAGGCTGAATTACCCAGTCGGGGATTCCTAAGTCATGAGTTTGTTGCTATTTCATCACGTGTGTTGCTCTGGATTGTAGGCAGCTTCCTTTTCTCAACTCTTCAACTCTGATAGGGCAGCAGTCACTTAATTGACTCTCTACTACTCATTATTTACATACCCTTCCTAGATACTTGGTTCTAGGTGCACCGTGTGCGTGTGTGTGTATGTGTACATGCGCGTGCGTGTGTTTTAATGACTTGCTGGCCAAACTTATTTGTGGAGTGAATCTCACTGTTCTGCCAAATCATTCCTCCACCACTGACAGCCGATAGAGCCTATTCACATTATTCAGACATAGTAGCCACAAATGAGGACAGCGGGATAGGAAAGTCAGGAGGAGCTTGAAAAAGATAGTGAAATATCATGTCTCTGAGAGGCAATCTATACTGGAGCCACACAAATGTACAGGTCTGGTGTCCCTATGTGCTGTTCTTCATCTGCAAAATAATTTAATCTGTCCCCTGGTTTTGCTTTAAGATTCTTGTACTCTCATGCCTACAGAGAAACCTGCTGAAGAAAATCACCCAATACACATGAGTAAACCTAGAATTGCCTCCATACCTGATTACTTTTTCCAAGGTAGTACAAACTCTCCCAATACACCCTAAGTTACATTTTCATATAAGCTCAGTTTATACAGATAGATTAAATGAAAAAGTTTTCAAAAGGGTTTTGCACTCAGTGCATAGAAATCTCAGAAAAGCTAGCTCTTGATAGCTGGCATGATGCCTGTCACAAGTACTTTGGAGGAAGCAGCAATTATTATTGGCAAGAGTCAACATTTTTTTCCCTAAAACCATCCAGCAACTATCAAGATTGCATCCTCTGAGAACATAACCCAACACAATCCTACTGTCTCTAACAAATCTTGAACTTCACCCTAATGACCTACATACCTTTAATCAACCCTCATCACTGTATTTGTATGCATCTGTTTCAGGCTGGTTTTATGCATAATTACAAACTAATTTTCAAAAAGACCTGCAAAGAGCTTCACAAATGCCTTTGCATATTTAAGTATCTCCAAATCACCCTGACTAGCAAATTATATAACTAGATCCAAATGGGAGCAAAATTCAGGATGTTTGATGAAATATTTCTTTTTCACAAGCCAGTGAAGGAAATTCAGTGTCAGACACATCCTGAGAAGATGGATGGTATCCTGCAATTAAGAGGCCTCTATTCTACAAAAAAGGCATTTCCCTTTCCTACCTCCTCTACTCATCAAAACTGTATTGCTTACTTGGGGAAAAAAGATTGGGATGGGGTTATTTTTTGAACAATATTGTGCTAAACTTAGGTTAATGTCTTTGTCTGCCTTAGGGTGATATGCCAGAGGGATCAGGAACTAAATGTTACCACTACATTGTTACAGAGATGGCAAAACATACTGCGGAGACAGATGGATTCAATTCGGTCTGAGGCAACCATTTTTTTTTTCCCATCCTCTGAAACAGCTGAGGATATTCCCCTGCTCTGTGTGTAATGGGCCAGCCCACCCTTTCCCCAAAACAAACTGGGCAGCTGCTGTCCTTCTCTTGTTTCTTCAGGAGAGTTATGAAACCACTTCATGCTGGATCAAAGAGCAAAGCCTCTTTACTGTCCCCCTAATACTTCTGTCTAACGTAAATTATTAAAACACACACATATGCCTTAACTTACCGCATCTCATACAGCTTTGATTTGCTGTATTCTTCTGCTCTGTATCCCAAGCTGCTCACTAGAGATTGAATTTCCCGAAAACTGGTTCCTAAATCAAAATTTTTGTTATTGCCACAATGCATCGTAACTAGGACTATCAGCCCCTTGCATACTATGCAGAATCCTTTGTCAGGCCACCTGCCCAAACCTCAGCAGATCAGAGCAGTTTACGCATCCTGGTGTCCTGAAAATGTGCTATTAAGATTGCACTTTGTATTATTTGTGAAAGAATTGTCATATCTTTTCTGAAATAATTCTTGAAATGACTTTCACCACTCACTATGTCTGCTAGTTTGGCTGTAATTACTAAACTCATTTTTAGAAACAGATTATTATTATTATTGATATGTTAAGTAATAGGAGCATACACCTTAAAAATTAGATTTCCTTTTCAGCTAAAGAATTGAGCGTGTTTTTTGTTTGGCAGAAGGCACACAAATACTTAAAGATACCAGAATAACAGTATCCTAAGTCCTAAGAAGAATGGTACCCTATAGACTAAGAAGCATTTTCAGCTCTTTCCAAAATTGTATGCCCATGCCGATGCTGACATGTACTTGTTCGAATGAAAATATACCAGTGATCACATTTTGTGTTTGAAAAGACATAATTTTCCTCATCTTGACTTTTTCTCTTCTAGCTGCATTCTCAGATTTCCTCAGATTTTATACACTCTTATGCACTTAAGTAGTTTTGGAGAGCCATTTTCCTGTGATTATGTAGAGTGCAGATCAAAACACTACAGATAGACCCATACGAGGTCTGAAAAAAATCAGTTGCACAGAAGGCCAGCTGGAAAGAAGAAGCTGTGTTACGGGAAAACCAGCTCTATTGATCTTGAGATGGATGGACAAGGGGGACAGGAATTTCCAGCTTGGATGCAAGAAGACAAAAGTAATTTTGGCTAGAAGTTACAGCAGTTATTGTCTGAACACTGGCATCCCCTTAAATAGATACTGAAGAAATCAGTATATCAGATAATAGATACTGACATATTTAAACACATCCTAAAAATGGTAACAGTTTCCTGGTTTTGCTTAATCAAGATGTTTCATATTTTATTTGGTTTAGATGTCCAGCAATTGACGTTTTTAATCAGATGCACGCAGCTGGATCTGACTTGTTTCAGACCAACATTTTCCTCACATTAGTCACTTTTGGGAAAGATCAGCTCCCTGGGACTTCAGAGCATTTGTTCCAGGGTCATCTTTTACTGCCATCGGGTCTGTTTAGACAGAGGCTTTTTGACACAAATATTGCGCAAAGCATAAATATAGCACGACACCCTCCGTGACAGTCAGCTCAGTGACAGAACTGGATGCTTCTGCTAAACAAAGCCAGGAAACAGTCAAAAGTATCTTGGAATAAAAAGGCAGGAGGACAAAGAAGTAACCTTTTAGTCACCTTATGTCATCAGGGCCAAGAATACAAGCAACTTAGCTTTACTTAATTCTAGCATCATACTATCGTCTGACAAGTTCACTAGAATTACATGTCATACATTAAAAAAAATTACATTGATTTGCACATCAAGTGGCAGTGAAAGAAAATTATTTCCAATATTGCCTTCACTGCACTGTAAGGAGTATTGCTCTTTCCATGGACAACTGCTTCACTGGGAGGATGGATTTCAGCTGTACAAGCTCCAGTCTGGACTCAAATCTGGCATCAAACCATCTGGATTCATAACATTAATAATACTAATCAAAGTATGCAATGCTTTCAGAAGAGGTCTTTTCATCTATCAAGTCAACACATTTTCTTCCCCTTGTCCTGTTACAAAGGTGGCCAAGGAGAGTGCTCAAAACTCGGAAGCAAAGTGGATCTTGGTGTCTCATGAGTTCCCCCATCCTCAGACCTCTCCAACTTACTGAGGTTGGAGAAGCACCACAGTGTGGTTTCCCACCAGCCTTCTGCAGATGGACACAAATCCTCCCTCTCTCTCCCCAGGTACGAGCCTGGGTCCGGCTGTAACAGCACAGCACCGTAAGCCCCAAGTGGTCCTTTCCTGCCCAGCTGTGCCAGCCTTGGGGCCACACTCCTCCATGCAGCACAAAGCAGCTGCGGTGCAGGAGAGGATCTGGCTCTGCAATTAATGGCAGGAGCGCACACTGAACTCCTCAGAGCATCAGGCACAGACAGACGAGGTTGTGTTCACTCGCACACAAGTGAGTATTTATTCGGTCCTCTGCAGACTGTCTCTCTCGCAGATGCCTGCCTCTCAGCTTCCCGTCTCCTCAAGCAGGAGAGAAAACACAGGAGCAGAAGCCAGCAACTCCCAAGGTTCAGTTTGACTGCTGGTATTGACTCATTGTTTGGCCTTACTTAGTCATTTAACCTCTCTGCCTTTGGTTTCCTTGCTGAAAAAGGACAAAGAAGCCGGATTTGTCTGGGCAAGACAGCCCTCCCCAGGAAAAAAATGGGGCTGTTTTGGAGAGCAAAGGCAGCTCTCTCCCCAGGGCGGCTGGCCTTCAATGGACACAAAGCAAAGTGCAAGGGGCAGAGTCGGACTGTGACCTGTAGTATACCACTACTAATCTTTGACCTCTGAAAATTGTTGTCCTGAACTCCAGGAGCGCAGCTCCCTGCAGATGGCATGATGCAGACACCCAGCTATTCTCTCTCTCCCTGATGTAATGAAGGAGATCATGGCTTACCTCTGCTTACCAACAGTGTGGTCCCCTCAGTTTGGAGCAGGTGGCTGGTTGCCACATTCTTCTTGGAAAGAGAAGGTCACAGAAAAGGCTGCAAGTAGGACCAATAGGCCAAGCTTTTAACACTGAGACATTCGAAGCAAGGGAACTGCTCTGCCTCAGAAAATACCCGAGTGTCCTTGCTAACAGCAAGGGACCTTGTAGGTACCCACCATCAAACCAACAAGCCTATACTGCATGAGATGAGAATGGCCCGAATGGCCGAACCAATAGAGAATGAAGATTTGGGTCAGTGTGTTGTGGCCTGGAGAATTTCCTCCCAGCAAAATTTCACAGTAAAATTTATATTCTGTGACCATTGGTAAGGGTTCTTCACTGCCACATATCCCATGCACAATATGACTAGCAATATAACATCATGGTTTTATTATTATTAACAACAATGAAGATTCAGTTTGTTGGGGTTCGCCCCCCCCCCCCCCCCAGTTTCCAGATTTTAAAATTCTGATATGGTAGCATTTCTTCCTCAGTCATAAAAACCAAGGCTAGAGGCTGTCATGTATCGTTCAGCTGCAGGAGCTGAAGCTTAGCAGAGCAACCCAATGGCTTTTGACAAAAGCATGAAAGCTGGCAACACAAGAATCTGCCAACACAGGCACTTGCCAACATTAACAGAGAGAAGAGATGGGAAAATATTTCAAAGCACCAGTGAAGAAGCTGAAATGCTTTTTAACTGAGGGGTGTCTTTCTACATCAGTTCAGCTGGGATGAAGGTAGAACAGGGAGCTATGCAGTTCTGGCCAACGCAGCTACAATAAGCAGAGCTTGAATACTTGCCAGGCCACCGGCTGGCTGGCTGCTTTATAATTTCTATTGCTCTTGTAGGGACACAGCAACAAAGCGCCCAGCGAGGGTGGAAATCAGAACTTGGGCATGTGTGAACCCCAGTCTTCCCACCCTCACAGGGCACTGTCCATAGGCAGGTGCAGTGACAGGTTCCCACCCACAAGGCAAGAGGCTGTGCTGGGGGCACAGGAGGTACAGTTAGGGTGGGCCAAGATCAGAAGACTTGACGTCCTTTTTCATCCCCAAAAGAGGCCAAGCAGTGGTCAGAAGAAGAAACTCAATCCATTAAATTAGTCAATCCATTTGGCCTTGGAAGACATACTTCAGCTCCCTGTTCCAACATGGCCTTAATTAGATGCTTCACAGGAAGTCCACAAAGGAATTTAAGCACGAGCTACCTATTTATGTGTCTGTACTCCTATCAAAATCACCAAAGCAGGTAGAAAGTGCCTACCATCTTTGCAGAGCCCGTCTTTACTAGCTGGGTGTGACTGCATTGGCAGAGAAGCAAAGGCACAAACAGCCCATCTTCAAGACTTGAAAAGAGGTGATGGAAGAGCCCAACTGTATTTAACACCTCAGCCAGGGGGCCTCAGGCAGACTGAGCATGGGTAAGGTGAAGTGTGTTACCAACCAGTCTGCCAGCACATATCCTGGGCTACTTGCAAGAACACGTACAAACTGCGCAGACATGACAGTGTCAGATACTGTACCAGCACCTCAGACAAAAGTAACACCCCCACCCCGGCAGCTAAATATCCCAAGGCAGCTGCAGCTCAAGGAGTTGAAATAGGGGAAAGCTCCTATACAGAAGCAGAGAGTCCTCTACTAGGTCTTGTAAAGTCCCAGGTTTTGCCACCCCTCAGGGAGGTTACTCTGGTACATCAGGTCCTGCCCCAGTGAGGGACTGTGGTGCAGTCTGCTGGCAGAGACATTGTCCCTCAACTTACCCCAGGCCTCTTTTTGCAGAAGGAATGATCAAGTCTTAGGTAATATTTCAGTTCTCACATTTTAGAGAAGAAAAGCTAAAGCATGCTGATTAAAAAACACGATTAAGGGTTATTTCAATGACTAATATGTGACATGGAGAGATAACTCACTGGTCTGTTTCAGAAGTAAGGTTTGGGCAAGCTGTTCATCAAAGAGGCTATACTGCACTGAAGGGATTTAATTAATACTGTGTCCGCAGTAACAGGTTATGTGCATTAAATCCCATTATTTTACATGACAAATCATGCTATATACTGCCCCACAAATTCATATATTCATCTCAAATACATGGATAAATATGTGAAAAAAATTGCAATCTGGAATATGAATGTTGTCCAGCCTCATGCGGAAGGACATTCTGCTTCACAGTGGGTTTGCAATCTGTTAGGGCTCAGGTTGGCTCTGAAGTGGTAGTTACTTAATAGAGTTTAACATTTGGGAAGGCAGTAATTGCACATGATCAGGCTGAAGCAGGAGAGGACAGCAAAAAGTGTGGCAGGAAGAAAACTGAAACTCCAGGCTCAGGTAAAGTAAAAATGGGATATACTAATGATCCTATCTTGTTAATTGAAGGTTCTCTGTTGCAAAACCACCCTGAAGAGAGCAGATACAGGATACACCAACTGCACGGTGAGAAGCAGAATATATAGCATGATCAAACCCTTTTTATCGTCTACAGCTTGTCACTAGATGAGGTGAAATCCAAAAGACTTTCACCACTAGGTAAGCAAGCATGGCTTTCTATACTGCCTTTTATAGGAACCTAGCATGAGTTTGGGACCACTAAAAGATGAATGACGCTTCAGGCACACCTTACTGAACATGGCAAATGATATGAAAATGATAAGGAAAAGGTCACAAACTGGTCTTGGTAAAAGTAAAGCTGTTTCAGAGCACGGGTTTTTTGGAGTGGTTTGCTTAGGGAACAACACCTTATTCACAGACATTTGATTGAGCCTCAAATTACCTAACTTGGCCAAAAAGGGTTGTACAGCGTCATCAATGCAGTACACAGTCTAAACCAATAACTTCTGCTGAGAATACATTACACTGAGAGCACTCATTTCTGCTTTTATTCACCAAGAAAATTACTTGTTCAAACAAAACTATTTGGTTCACTGGACTAGCGATGGAGTTACTCCAGCTGGATATCTGTGCAGCAGGCAGCAGAATGCACCCCTTTTTGTTAAAAATGCTGTACAAAAGAGGTGACAAGTGTCATGCACAAAAGCTATAAAAATGCTGATGTTCAGACAACCTATACAAATTGCTTTGAGAGGTCAACAACACAAGCAACCACAAGGCAGCCAAACCCTTTTTGTACCAATCTCTCACTGCCCTGGGAAGAAAGCCTGAGCATTTCTCCCCGAGCCTGCTGTGATCAGTCTTGGTGGGCAACCGTTCCTGCCCTTCTGATCAGAAGGTCTTATTTCACTAAAAGAAGGCAGAAGGGGCGAGGAAAGGAAAAGCATGGGCATAATTTAAAGCTCTCTGAAATACAACAGCATTAGCTGGAACCCCTGTGGGTTTACTAAAGTGCATCCTAAGAGCAAATAACACATCAGAGACTGAGCACAGGGCTTGGGTGAGAGATACTGGCTTCTGCCACCACCATACAAATATCAGGGGGCCAGAAGTCAAAATTACACGCACAGCATTTGTAGCTCCCAGTTAACACTGCAGCTCCCCATGCAGGCGCTGTGAAAGTGTCATGTAAGAAGTCATCTGTCCGTGTTACGGTGAAAGATGCTCTACAGCAAGCTTAATGTATGTTCTTTCAGCCTCTGCTGAAGGTTTTGTATATTTAAATGCACACTTAAAGCTCCGTAGTGCCTTGCGCTGCCAGGCAGCTGCGCTAAAGCAGGTTTTGTAGTCCCTGTTCACCTCTGAAGCCCAGGTAGCCTAAAAGGAATTTTCATGGGGTTTGCCTGGGGGAAAATCTCAAGAACTGAGGTTGATGCTGAACACCTGTTTTCCCTAAGTGGCTTAACTGGATGCAAGTCCTGGAGAAAGCTGTTTCTGGAGACAGCCCAGGGGGTCCTGAGCTTTGCTTCTGAAGGGGAAAGGCTGAGGAACCTGTGTATGATCTGCAAGGACTGCTGCTCTCAAGAACTGGCCCCACATGTGCCTCTATGAGTAAGCAAATTACAGTAAGCCTAAATCCAGTGATGAACTAGTACCATAAACAAATGTTGGATATTTATTTGTATTTATTTGCTTTGCCTTAGAAGGAAACATGACAAAAAAACCAAAACCCAACAAAGAAAAGATTTAACATAGAGATCAAAAGTGAGGAACTAAAAAAATTTAAAAATTATTTTTGGGAAAGCAACATGTATTGAATAATTAGGGAAACCCGCTACCACCTGTATCACAAATGCCAAGATCTTAGTAGGAGTCAAAAGCACTGGAAATTTCTAGGAAACACAAAAACATATTTTTTTTTTTTTAAACCAAAACCCAAACACCATCATCCGGGGTGTTATGAAATGGCTAAAAATCATCAGGCTTCATAACTCGGGCCTGCACATCCTGGGAAAGATTATTTCCTCACTGCTCACAGCGGGATATTTTGCATCTCCCTTCTAGCTGTTGCAAACAAATGTGACTGGACTAAACAGATCAATGACCCGATAATTGCTCTAGTTCTATGTTGTATTTGTAATTAAGACTAAAGAATAGGCAAAGTTTAAATTTTTAACTTATAGTAACACATAGTTTTGCTTCTGAAACTTGCTCTGACTTTCTATTTTATTAATTGTACAGAGACATCTCAAACTGATTTAAAGTATCCTGATTAATAAGAAAATGAAGAAATTAACCAGTTCCAGGAACATTTTCATGTGAAACCAGCCCTGATTGAATTAGTCTTAAATGATTTATTAGGACACTACAGATGCCACCCCTCCTGGTCTCAGGGAATTAAATAAAAAAAATAAATATTTAAATTCAGTTTCTTTTGAACAGGTTTGATCTACTAGTTGATTTTTAGGGAAGAAAACTCTGCTATTTATGAAAACTTTTCTACATAACAGCTTTTTATTTTTATGCTAGTGCTAGTGAAAGAGAGAGGAGGTAAAAACTAATTTCTCCTGAAGTTTGTTGAGATAACTTAATTTAGAAAAGTTCTTTGCTGTTTTCTGGCCTTTTCAGTGGGAAAGAACTGATTAATATTCATTTTATTAAGCTAATTTGTATAGAGCAAATGCTTCAGAATGAAATAAAATTCACTGAGCTGCTGGCATCTTTTCTTGTTTGTTTGGGCATTGGGAGAGTGGTTGCAAGCCAAGGAGATACAGCTGGTCCTCACTCTCCTGTGTCAATACCCTCCTTTATCCTCCAGTATCTGCCCCTCCTCCTTTGCAATCTATTTTCTTATCAAAAAAAAAAAAGGCTACAACCTGGAAAACTGTCATTCACATTTCAATACAATTTAATGATGCACTGAAAATAACGTGTATCTTCCCTTTAAAGGTGTAGTAACTTCAGCCAACATGAAGGTACCTGAATCATCTTGAAATGTGGGTTGAAAGGACAAAAGTTGATGTGCTGAAATAAGACTCTCTTAATGATATAGACCTGTGTATCATGCAGAAATGCAGATCACAGAGAATACCGGTTTGCACACTCTTAGGAGGTAATAATGAGGGTCTAGAAGGCTAATAACAAGGATAGCTACAGCACAGGCACGCAGTCAGCTCTGTATAACCATGACGTTGTGGGAGAACTCATAGTTATTGGTACTTAGAAAACCTGCTCTCCACGTTGGCTATGGTTAGATCTAGGCTGCAAGGGAAGGAAGTCGGAAGGACATTTGTCTTCCCTTTCCTGTTTTACATCTGCTAGGGACAGTCCTAGCATTAGGACCATAGAATTTTATCACTGCTTCTCAACTCTCTCAGCACACAGCTTTGCCAGACGTTAGTGAATATAGTTGATCTATGCCAACAATGAGATAAACTCATTCAGGGCAGAGCCCAAATATGAAAAGCAAGAATATTTCCTCTTCTCTTCCAACCCTATATGCTTAAAAAGGGACTGGCCTGGATTCTAGCTTGCACGGTCACTGCTTTGAACTACCCTGGCAGCACTAAAAGGCTCTAAGGTTAATGTCACTGCAAGGTCTCCACATCGGAGACTAAATCTCCAGTGGCACCATGACTGTGTAGCGTCTGCATGGCCTTCCTCTTGGATGAGGACACCTGGATCCTTGCACTCTGCCAGCTCTTTTCTGCTGCAGTGGATCCCTGAAGATACTATCAGCTAAGCCTGGGCTGCAACAATTTATAGGGCACCAACCTGCTACTCACAGAGCAGCAGAGCGTGCAGCTACCACTGGTTGGGGCAGCACAGAGTTTGAAGTCACTTTTCTACAATCTCCCTCCAGAGCTGTACCATCTAGCCTAGTGTAGGATCCATCTCTTTTGCTGTGTGGTATAAGCAATAAGTACTCCATAAAACCTGCTTCAGGATCTGGAAGGTGGCAGTGATATGCCTCAGAAAAGTACTTCCCTGATGCCTTGGAGAGGCAGCTGGAGGAGAAGAGTCATGATTTAGCATTTCAACACCTTGGCATGTTCGAACCCCTGTGCAGCTCTCAGCAGTCTGAAAGACACAGGTTTATAATGAATTCAACAGAGTTGCACTGAGATCTTCTAAACCTGGACTGCAATCTGTCCCACAGATTCTGGAAGAGCAGAAATAGGTTTCAGATCAGTATAAAATCATGTGGCTTGGCAGCTGCCTACCCCAAAGATACTGGAGAAACATTGCCTGGAAAAGTCTGGCAGAGCCAGAGGTTCTCAGTTCTGTTCCTAGACCATGAAAATGACCGCTCTGCCTTCTGCTAGTGACTGATACCATCTCTGTGACAATGGCAGCCATTTGTTTCTTACCAAGGTAATAGATAAAAAAAGAAAAATTAAAAATTTTGAATTCTTTTAAGTCCAGTGCAGCAGCAACAGCCGCAGCAAACAAGAACAGCAAATTTTTTTATGGACTACTAACATGAAGTTCAAAAATTGCAGGCAGTCTGACAACTGGAATTTGGAAACTATTAGACCTTATTCTCTTAATATTTTAGCTATCGTTAGATCCCTGTATAGCATCTAACATATCATAGCCCAGGTTACCACAATTCTTCTTTCAGCAGTGAACCGTAGGAAATGCATTCCACTTAAGAAATATAATGGTACTTTGCATTAATAAAGTAAACATCAGTTTAAGTGCAACATTGTCACATTTTCTTTCCTTACGGATGGCACAAGAATAAAGCATCCCCAAATGGAGGCAGTTTAATGCCTGATGATAATTCAGATAGCAAGCCTGTAGCCTGCCGCGGCTATTAATAAGAACACATGTTTATCTACACACAAATAGTTATTCCAATGTGTGTAGGTGTAGTTATGTGTGTACATATGCACATACTAAATATATATGGTAAATGTCTGTGTGAAAAATACTTCATCCATGGCAATTCTATAGTGCAGTATACCTAAACCACATCACAGTACAGCACATATTACTCCATCAACCTGGATCACCTGGGCACTGCAGAACATGGTAAACCTGATTCCAGAGTTCTCAAATTCAAAATCACTGGTATGTGCGTTCATTGTAGCAAGTAAGTTTAACTAAACACAACTCTTTTCTGGGGAGGGAGGGGGATGGAGGGAGTAGAAAACCACATTTTATGTATGAAGAAACAGAAGATTAAATGAAATTGCTTTTCTGCCTGGGAACTGCATCTTTGTATTGTAACACAACATTCATTCCCAAAATGAACCTAACCAGTCTGTGGAACATTTGGTACAGTAAACATGATGACAATAAACAACTTGCTTGAGATCAGACAGCAAGTCAGTGATCCAGCTTCCTGACGGAGTCCTACGACTTAGTCACTACGGGTAGGTCTGCACAGCACACTTACTCCAGATGACTGGCTCTACTGACTGAACACCAAGATTAATTAGCCTATGGTTACTGTGCAGATGTGCCTTAAATGGTTCCAAATCTTCCAAAAACCCCTTAGTACTACTGTCTTGTATTCAGAACAGGGCTTGAACATCTTTCCAATTACAAGAAACACACCCTGAAAGATCATGAGATTTGAGTGTTTGTGAAGCATCAAATACCCATAGTTATTCCAATTTTTTTGTGTGTTTCCCTCCTTTGGTTTTATCTATCTATTTATTTATTTATTTTATTCCCTGTGTACTATAGCTTCAGCCAAGTGGCTGGTTTGGAGCTCTGTTCTTTCCAGGTCATTGACATTTTTACAGGATTTCTGGGGACTTCTACTTTCACCTCTGCTCACTGAGGCGCCCATCTTTTCCGAAGCATTTTTTTGCTGAGTGCTGAGCTGCACCGGAGCCTGACTTGCACTCTAGGCTCTACTTGTCTTTCACACATCTCTCTTCCTGTGCAGCTATCTGTTCTTACCCCATCAAGCCATTTCTAAATAATAATAGAAATTACTTTGGAAAAGACTCAACTGTTGGAAATGCAGTTGCCAGTTTAGGGCAGGAGGTACCTGTACCTCCTGTCTTGCCTACACACCTTTCACCCACTCCTTAATGCTCCCCTTAAAATCCTTATAGCGCTGTATGAACCACAGTATAAGGCAAACGTTACCTGGCAGTGATTAGTAGAACTCTTCTGGCCTTATACAGCTTCTTGTCAGAGAACACGAGTAATGCTGCTTAATTCAAGTTCTCTGATAAATAAGTAAATGCAGCAATAAATCTCTCTCACAGAAATGCGCTGCATTTCCAGTATGGGAGGGGAGGGAGCTAAGGAGCCCTGACCTGGCCGGTTTGTTTGCATGCTCAGAGGAAGAATGACTGCTGCTCAGACAGCTGAGCCCCAGGATATTGCACTCTAGAACAAGCGGACTCAGCACTTACTGGAGCATTACTGGGGTGCACTGATGTTCCCCATGACTGAGAAGGAAGCCTGAGGGACTAACTGAACACTGTAAATCCACAAATGCTTTGTAAATGGTAGGTGGCTTGAAATTCCATTTTATGTTGCATTTGGTTGGGTATTTGCTATTGTTGCAGTTTTATCTGGGGTGAAAGCATGGGAAGTGCTGTTTTTAAGGTCCTTGGAGGGTAAACTCTGTTCACTCTGTGCTGAGCAAGCAGAACTTGCATGTAAAAGTGTAGCAGACTCTATATATCTGAAGGATTTCAACACAACACATCCTAAAGTACAGAACTGTGTACAGATATCCTCCTTACCTAGATTTAAAACAGGTATTAGTTCATCCCTGTAGAAATACAAGACATGTTCCTCCTTTTCTCCCTTCCCTTCCTTCTCCCATCAGTCTCCCAAAAGACCTCCATTTCAGAATATGATGAAGGCGTGACATTCATGGTACATACAGAATGAGATACTCAATGGGTAGTCAGAGCATCACCCAAATACCTCACAGAATTATGCCTTTTCCAGAGCACAGGAACTACCAGGACCATATACACAATCCATCCAGCTTTGCAGCCTTTCTGAGGGCACTTTAGCTGAGAGTATCTGGCAGAGATGTACAAATGTAATGCCTCTCGTGTCACCGTGCAGTGTTGCCTAATGTAACACTTACAGGACCATTGCCAACAGAGTCCCATGAGTGTCTGGAAAATGAAGGCCTCCATGCTACTTGTCTTTTCATAGCAAGGAATGGGGATCTGTATTGTACTGAAACTTTATCACAACTGCATGATGAAGACAAGACCTCTTTCCAAAGAATCATGCCAGTTTTATTAACTTTGGATGAGCTGGCATAAACAAACTGTCACAATATACCCACTGAAAGTAAGTTATTTTAAAATTTCCATCGCTTTCCCTGCGCTTTCATGTAAGACAGTAGGATCTAAATACTTGTTCAGCTTTTCTTCACTTCGATTGCATCTTAGAAAAAAAAATTCAAAATCAAATAAAATTCAGTAAGATGTTCTGAATCTTCTGTAAAATGTTCTATTCAAGACCTTTCCAAGCAAAACTAATCAAGTCTCACAAGTGTCCCTAAACAACTACAGTTATCCTTTTTTTTACAGAACAGCCCCAAGTGCCTCATGGAAACAGCGAAGAACATGGCTCAAGCAAGTAGAGTTGGCTGAGTAGCCATCCTTCAGTAAAGGATTTAGGGCTCAGTTAGAGTCTCAGATTTGGCTTTCCACAGGCCTTGCACCTTATCGGGTGCTGCGGCCCAGCAAAACCTGTGAGAAGGGGAATGAGCACGGCCAGAGAGCTGGAGCCCCACCAGTGCGAACCAGCAAAGTGTCAGCCCAAGGGGAACGCAGCTGCCAGTGCTGAGAAAAGCGCAGTCTGCCCAACATGCCCTGAACAGCCACGACATGGGGTAATGGGCGTGAGATACCTTGCGGGTGATTTAATTTAGACAGTAAGAAAATGTGTCTAATGGTGAGGCTACTGAAGCAACAGAAGGTGTGAACCTGGAGAGGTTATGAAGTCTCCCTCATTACACACTGTATAAGCAAAAATTGTTCAGGTGTTACAGAGACAGGTATTTGTATGTGTCGGACACATGGATGCATTAGATGCTTTCAGGGTCCCTCCCAGCAACACTTCTTAGTGACTATTTCCTGAATTTAATGTGGGGTGTAACACTTTCAACCCATATTTTTTGATTTCAGTGAAATATAATCTAGTGCAGTACTAATACAAGTTTAATGACTTTACTGGGCCACACACTTCTAGTTTAGTTTCCTCACAATGAAAGAGGGTGTGGGGAACAACAAAACCACCCTTATAAAGTATATTTCACTTCCTTGTAGAGCTAAACTTTCTCTTCCCAGAGCCTAGGACATGGGTTAAATTAGAACAAATGACCCCAATTTTGAGACTGGGAGGCTTCAAGCAGAAAAAAGCCCAGACGGTTTCCTGAAAGACACAAAAGCTTCTCACTTTCTTGGAAATTATAAAAGACAAATAAAAACTCCAAACCCCAGAATTTACTGAGGGGAACATTAAAACAGCAAACGAGAAGATAGCAAAATGTGACCTGTTTACCAGCTCGCACATGCATCTAATTCTCAGCACCACAGAGTACTGATTCCACATTTTAAGAATTGAACCTGGCATTGATAGAAATCTATTTATGTAATTGTTCTTGTAAAACTTTAACCTGAGGCAACCGGTAATCAAATCTTGGCAGACAGAGCAATAGAGAGGTCATTTGAAAAGGGATTTGTTTTCCTAATTGTTAATTTCATCTAAATCTTAGTTGATCAAATCACTGGATGACAAGGTTTTGGGCAATACCATGTGTGCTAGCTTCCAATACCTGTTATATATGATAAGTAAAACTATCAATTGCTTAGCCAGTTTCACAGTGGTACAGATGGGTAGGAAAACAGTTTCAGAAGACCTTGATTGCAGATAAAATTTTATCTCTTGGAAGTGGGGCCTTTTTTGCTCATGGGAGTGATTACAAAACTCTTTCCTATTCACTAAATAGCTGCCTAATACCACCAACCCCCAAACCACTTTGCTAATTGCATTGGGCTTTTTTCACGGCTGTTTTTTTTCCCCTCTGGAACATGAATTCTTCAGTTATTGCAATTTAGTCAAACCATGTTTTTATAGAGGTAATGCTTGCCGATGCAGGACACAACAGTTTCCAAAAAGAAAAGAATGCTGCTCTGAGAGGAATTAGTCTTTTTGCAACATCCTCCTGTTGTAAAAATGATTACGAATGGTGAAGGTGAGTTTTCTGTGGTCTCTTAATTACGAATTCGTCCAAAGTATCTTCTACATAACTGTCTATATCAGATCCTTTGAAAAGCAATTATTTTTATATGATTGATAAATATATTAATTCCCAGTGAAACTCCCATTTCAAGAACAAGGTCTTCACGTCATAAAGACCTACAGACAACAGTTACGCACAAGTGTTGCATGGGTCTACTTCACAGTGTTTTTTCATCAGTTTAATAACTGCAGTGGAAATTTCCCATATTGTTGCAAGTGGGTACAATTATTGCCTGGAAACTTTCCTTTTTAAGACGACAGTGGCTATGAATTATACTTCAGTAAATAAACATTTACCTAAACAAATGGAAGAGCATGCATCTTAAGATGATCTGATAAACAATACATACGTTTACAGCACAGATACCTACTGCAGATACATATTTTCACAGGAAAAGAGCTGTTACATTTTTGTGTAGGATTAAACTAGCATATCATTGAACCCAACTGCACTGTAATAAGATGTTATTCTGAAGGGAAAAACAACAAAAAACATTTGTTCTTATAATCCAGTAAGATTTAAATGCTCCAGTGCAACAGTACAATGTTACTGTTCCCACTGCCTTCTAGACCTGGGTGCATAATCCTATATTCCTGACATTACTGAACTTAGAACGATGAACATTGAAATATGATGAAAGAAAAAAAATTACAAGCAACGGATTTGCTCTAATACTGTGTGAATCATGTTTCTTTTTGTATATGCCTGCTCACTCAAGTGTTAAGTATTTTCTGAATTATAGAACACACAACCTAGCTTCATCCCTTCTGGAAAGACAGGCACTAAATCATTTATAGGTTGCGTCATCCACCAAGCCACTTACACAAAGTAATCTGCTAGCTTGAAGCTTTCAGCGGACTTTCAAATGAGCCTAAGGAATTACTTTATATCAAACTCAGAAACACTGGGGAGCTGCACTGAAAGCAGCCCTATTCAAAGGCATATTTTCTTGGAATAAGAAAGTCAGGCGTTAGTCGGCATGAGATGTACGTGGCTGGAAGTCCATGCTATAGTGGACTTGCATGTAAAGGAAATCAAAGTCTAAAGTAAAATTGTATGGATTGTTTAGAAGGGTTTTCTACGGAAAAATTGACTTAGGCAATCAGCCTGAGCCTGTGTGTGCGCATGTCGGTGTGCATCCTCCTCATACCCTTGAAGCTACCAGGGAATGATGACAACAAATTGTTGTAGCAGGTGGAGGTGGGGGTTCGGTCAATGTGCCGAGGGCACAGCTGCCATTCAGAGACCCCAAGGCAGGCTGGAGGTCTGACAGGATCCTTGTGAAGTTCAGCAAGGACCAACGCAGAGCTCAGCAGCTGGACCACAATAGTCCCCTGCAGCAATACAGGGAGTGGCATCGCAAGGCTGTGGGAGACTCATGCTGCTGTGGTAAAGAATCACAGAAAATATGAGTCTTGGGCTGGAAATTGATAGCCCAGGCCTTCAAATGAAGAGGAGGCGGCAACGTATCCTTCCATTACCTAGCTGAGACTCAAAATTGGAGTTTCCAGTTTAGGAAGTAATTGCAAACACTGACCAGAATAGTGCTCACTCCATCATAAATATAACTGCACCTTTGTTACACTTGCAAATTCCTATGTTCACTAAGGAAATTTATACAGACCTGCACAAGCTGGGAAAAAAAAAGCATTTAAAGTCCTGTCTCAAACAGAAGACATGACATTTGAGGCCCAAAAGAAGGCTACGGACTTCAATCTCCAACTTAAGAACTGAACATCTGAAACTCTGTTTACAGTTAATTCCTCCTCCAGAGAGGTGCAATTAGAAATCAACGAGGAACATTGCTAAATGTCCCTTAGAAGAAACTTCCTAGTAGAACATCCTCCTTACAACAAAATCAGAAAAACAAAGCAGGACAGAGCAACATCCAGAATTGGTCATTGCCACCTGGAAGAAGAAACTGCAGGACAAATTACGGAGGTAAGTATTTCTGCAACTCAAATTACAGAGAAGAAACATGAAAACATTTCCCGCTCCCTCCTTGGGACAGAACTGTGACCAATTGCATTGTCCATTAGAAAAAGATTTACCATTGAAAATAATGAAGCAAATCACTGCCTAAATCTGTGAGAACAGGCAAAAAAAGCGCCTCAGATCTACACCATGATACTGTCTTGGGACAGCACCTGGCTCTGTGAACTCAGCAGAGCACCTTGGCGAGACACCAAACCTGGATGTTTGTTTCATTATTGATTTGCGTTACACATTATCCCATATAATAGACATAGCATGTTGAAAGCTGTGTTTTAAAAAACATAAAATCAAACACGCTTTGTATACTGAAGAACAGTGCCCTGTTCTTTTAATCTTATTCAGAAAATATGGCTCGTTTAATTACATATGTCTACATATGTCAATGATAATGTTACACCAATACAGTAGTTGCCATTTATGTACCCCCGAAAAAGTAAAACCAAAATAAATACAAACTTTTAGTTAAGTGGGGCTGCCTGCACTGGGTCAGCGATTTTGTCCTCTGAGCTGTACTTTTCTGTTGGAAATTCCATGTCTTATTTAAGCTTACTAGCATGCTAAAGACAAATATCCAAAATTCTGCAAATTGCAAATTCTGCAAAACCACCCACACAATCACAGAATCCCAGGTTGGAAGGGACCTCAGGGATCATCTAGTCCAACCTTTCTAGAAAGAGCCCAGTCTAGACAAGATGGCCCAGCACCCTCTCCAGATGACTCTTGAAAGTGTCCAATGTGGCCGAGTCAACCACTTCCCTGGGGAGATTATTCCAATAGCTGACTGGCCTCACTGTGAAAAATTTCCCTCTCGTGTCCAATCGGAATCTCCCCAAGAGCAACTTGTGTCCATTCCCCCTTGTCCTCTCCATGTGACTCCTTGCAAAAAGGGAGTCTCCATCTTCTTTGTAGCTGCCCCTGAAGTACTGGTACAATGGGATGAGATCCCCTCTGAGCCTCCTTTTCTCAAGGCTGAACAACCCCAGCTCTCCCAGCCTATCCTCGTATGGCAGCTTCCCAGTCCTTTGATCACCTTGGTGGCCCTTCTCTGGACCCCTTCCAGCCTGTCCACATCTTTTTTGTATAGCGGGGACCAGAACTGTACCCAGTACTACAGGTGTGGCCTGACAAGTGCTGAGTAGAGCGGGATAATGACTTCTTTCTCTCTACTGATGATGCCCTTTTTGATGCAACCCAGCATCCTCTTGCACTCATGTTGAGCCTTCTGTCCACCAGGACCCCCAGGTCCCTTTCCACAGAGCTGCTCTCCAGCCAGGTGGATCCCACTCTGTGCTGCACTCCCAGATTATGTTTTCCCAGGTGCAAGAGCTTACACTTCTCCTTGTTGAACTTCATAAGGTTATATTTCTAAACAACTTGCAAATTGTAAAATTCATCTTAATAACTAATTCTTTTACACTGCATGTTATTTATCGCATGTTAGTACTCAAATATTTCAGTTATATAACACTGCCTAATTATAATCCTGAAGAATGATCCTATAAGTTCTTTCTCTTTTTTTGAGCGCTGCTATCCTTTAAAGTGTATGGATTCTTTACAAGGAAACGGGTCAGCAAGTGAGAACCAGTATCTGACCCATACTTGCCAGTCCTTCAGGGCTTCAGTCAGACTGAATTACCAGTGAGCATGAACTGTGTGGATGAGCAGCATGCAAGGCCACAGCTGGGAACAGCTACCCTGCTGGCGACGGTGGGAGTGGGCTCGCAACTCCTGCACGCTACCAAACCGCAGAGCAGGAAAACGAGTCAGTCTCGGGTGTGGTTGGATCTCTGGGTGGGGAAAGGCACAAAATAACTTTTGGTATCAAAGATAAGCCCTCTTTTTTTCATCTCTTTTTTTAACTTTCTAAGAGAAATCAGCAAAAGCCACCTTCAGAAAAGGCAAGAGTTTCTGTGTGTTTTGGGACTGATTACTTACAGTGTAAGTATTTTTAGTACAGAATTCTCAGTATAAGCAAATGTCTAAAATGCAGATGTTCAAGCACTGATAATGCGAATGGCATGCTGGGTCAACAGCTAACACCTAGACTAAGACAAAGTACTAACAAGTTGTAATTTTTAGGCCTGTACGCGTGCTTAGTTTGCATATAGGTATATGTACCCCATATAAAGGGCTCCATACAGCATCCCCAGTCTTATTTTCCTCGTAACATGTATGCAATGTATCTGCCACTGTACTGGTGCTATTAACAACTTGTTGCGACGTATCTCAGTGGAAAGACAGTAAATTAAAGGCTTTGAGGCTACCACTTTAAAATTCTGTTGCTTTACGTTCCCCACTAACACTAGTGACCACAGACAAGTATCAGTTTGTATAAGTGCGATACTTCTCATATGACACTAGATAAAATCCAACACACTATGCCATGTTTCTATTTTCTCTAATGTAATCTGATGTTCTTTCCTTACAGGCAATGAGAGAAATGCATATCTTTAAGATGTTTTATGTATGTATTCTAATCAGCGCTGTGCTCCGTAATTATTCTTGAAATATGTGTTAGGAAAATTCTGTAGGATGCTATTGTCATTACAGCCAGTGGAAACATGTAGGAAGAAGAAATGCAATCATCAGGCTCAAAACATGAATCCATTCCTCAGGCATCAGGATCATTAATTACTAAGTCAGGAATGTAAGATCAGAGCAACTGACTGCTGAGCAGATAGGAGAGGAACAAAACTTGCCGTAATTCAGAAACAACGTAAATAGTTAAAATAATACATACTTTAATC
Organism: Phalacrocorax aristotelis; assembly: GCF_949628215.1. Taxonomy (NCBI): domain Eukaryota; kingdom Metazoa; phylum Chordata; class Aves; order Suliformes; family Phalacrocoracidae; genus Phalacrocorax; species Phalacrocorax aristotelis. The sequence goes on from NC_134278.1 coordinate 68,164,544, forward strand.
TCTTCAAATAGATTTCCATAAGTTAAAACAAAGCCTTGGTTTAAGCAGAAGCAAACCAGAAACAATCTCTTCGTAATAATTCATGTTAAGGCTCATGAAGTAATGAAAGTGCTATCTACAAGAAATCAGGCCCTAAAATTTCCAGACAACAGGTTGTCAGAGTGAGTGGGTAGCTTATGGAGGTATGTGATGCTACTGAAAGCATGTCCCTGAATTGGATGCGTTAGTCTTGCATTTGACAAAATTCCAGGAGCATTTTCAGGGCTCATAGTTAATGACTTCCTCATGTAGGAATTATTTTTCATATTTTTAAGAAACATGTCCTATAAATGAAAAAAAGCGAATTTTGACAGATTACTAGGTATTTTGGTACTTTGTTCTTTTAAATAAGGAAAAGCACAACTTCAGCATTATGAACCAGGGGAACAATACAAGTTTGTTGGGAAATCTATCTACGGTTATATCTACTTTCACAAGTAGTGAGCATAATATGCATAGATTTCTCTAGCAAGACATTTGATGCTGGTCACCTGACCCACACTGTATGTGTTTTAGGGACAGAAACCCTGGACTAGCCCCAGTCTGGTACTGTTAGAATTTGGACTGCATTAGGTACGCTGCTGGAAACTATCTTCTGGTTTATTTTTTATTTAGAAGAAATCTAGTTTGTACTACAAGACTGCTCCATCATATGAGCTGAAGTGCAAAGCAGAGATAACAGCAAAATTAATTTCAAAAGTGCATTAAAATACTAATGTGGATTAATACAGAACCAAAGGCCAGAAGAAATTAAGTCCCAGGCATGTAGTGAAAAATTTCCTGAAATAAGTCTTCTCACTCCCTCCTCACCCATATATACCTTTCCCATAACATATTTTAGCCTGTCAACACAAATTTTAAATAATTTTTTTCAGCCTGGTTTCCTATGCAAGCGTATGGCCAGTGTGTGCCTCTGTCTTCATGCCCCTAAATAATAATATATTTCAGTCAAATTATATAAAAGGTAGGTGTCTTGAAAATACAAAAAGCTTGTGCTTTTCATGAAAACAAGCAACTGAGAAACTCCTCCTGTGCCTGTGTGCCTCCCAGGCCTTCCAGAAGAACTCCCCAGTGAGCTCAATGACAGTATTAATTTCAAGAGCATCCCCACGTGAAAGAGCAGCAGGAAGCTGGGCTTGTTTTGTTACAGACTGTGGGTTTCTCAGGAGCCACAGAAGTAAAGGAAGCCACATACCAGGGTGCTGGGCAAGTGCACAGAGGGGTGGTGTGGCTAAGGGGGTAAAGGCTGAGTCAGATGCATCTGTCTGTTCAGGCTGGAGGATCCTGAGCTCATTTGCCCCAGGATTTTCTGAGGAGGTGGGGGAACAGGAGGATGGAAGGGAAAAGATACCCTAAAATGGAAGACACAAATTTTCTCTGCCACTCTTTCATATCAGAATCTGTAATCTAGAGCCAGTCATTTTGTATCAACAGTGCTAATTCTATTAATATTGTGCAGCAAAATCTTGTGACACAAGTACTAAAATATAGTGTGGGTTTGCTCTTTTTTTTTTTCTGATTTGTGTAAACTGTTTTTAGTATTCCTGACTTATCCTATCAGAAGTATGATTATTAACTAATTAAAAAAACCCAAGGTACGATGTGTTACAGAATATTGATTTAGGGATGGAAGAGGATTTTAATCTTTGACATGAAAGAAAAAATATTCAAGGGTAAGACAAGAATATTAGAAACAGCGGCTACTCATGTAATTATGGAATAAAGCATTTAACCTTGTTTTCTTCTTCAAATATAACTATAATAAAAGATGACATTGGGAATATGAAAACAGCGGTAGGACTTTGAGATGCTTTTAAATATTTCAATAGAGATGAAAAGTCAGAGGTAATAAATACTAAATACATAAACCTACTATTTATTTAAAGGTTAAACACCATTTGTGTTCCAAAAGGTTTTTCAACTGAAATTTTCAGGATCTATGGAAACTTTAGAGAACCTTGTTTTTCCTTTCAGTTTAGAAAGAGAACCAAGTACATAAAAATATGAAGTATTTTCTGCATGCCAGAAACTTAGCTGGTTAGTCAGCACTACTGAGCATGCTTTTAATTTTCTGTGACCTACCTAGAAGGAAACGTAACACTTTGTTAAAAAAAAGAAATCAAAAGAAAGCTGTCTGGCTGTGGTTTCTGCCAGGAACACCTCCTTCCTATTCCAGCCAATAACCACAATCAGCTACTGCACCACAAGGCACGTAGCAGGGCAGGCAAATTAGAAATCCTGTAACCAATTTTCTCTTTACTGCAACAGTTGTGGTTCATCTGCGAAACCATGCAATAACTGCACATGCTTACAATGAATGAAGTTATTAAGTTAATACTCTCACTTAAAAGTAGATTCAGAGAAATGAACTTTCCTGGTGGCAAATGGTGTGAACCCATCTTGTACTAGTGCTCTCTCTCCTGACAGTGGAGGAGACTCAGGAAACAGGTCACAGAACTTTAACACCTTTGCTACCAAAAACCTCATGCTGAGCGAACACACACGCAACAGGAATCGCTTATACCCTTCACATGAACACTGCTTTAACTACAGTGCCACCACCTCGACTGAACTTTCCATCATTCTTTGAAGCTATTCCTTAAACAAGTAGGACACCTACATAGTCTACCTCATTGTCTACCTCACAACTGGCAGCCCCCAGCGCAGTCAGATCCCTGCAGATTGCTGTGGTCAGACTATAGAGCATAACACGTAAAGTGAGATACTTTTGAGCCTGCAAAATTCACATCCTTTTCTCAATTTTATATGGTGCTTTTGAGAGGAGCTCAAGAAAGCTCCAAGAGTTCCCCTCACATCACAGATCACTCAGCCAAGATGCTTTAAGGTGGCCCCTTTTTGTCCTTTGTGTAACTACACCTAAATGCACACAGATAAGTCCCAGCAGCTGTTGCCAGATTCGGGTTTGAGATTTAAATTATAGCAGGGTTAAACTGAGTTTTGTTTTCCCAAGCTTTCAGAAAAGACAATGTAGCTGAAGTTGGGAAGGGTGTAAAATACACCAAGGTAACATTGGCATTACCCTTTTCTTGCCAGTGGAACTGACTTCAGTATATACTGCAAAGTAAATCTATCTCTGTGGGACAGATTTTGGTTCGTAAACCACAAAGTTTATCTAGCCTGTAGTCTTAATTCCTATTTGCACACTAGTCACAGAAACTCTGACTGAATTCCAGGTTTCATGTCCAGTTGGTGACACTACTGCTTAGGAAAACACTTTTGCTTAAAGGTGAGCAAATTTGATGAAGGCATCACCAAGAAACACAGAACCATACTATGCCATTCATTTTCCCAGTGCAATGGCACTTCTGGTATAGAAATATAGAATGCTAAAACAATTATCAGTACGGAAATGCAAAACGCTAAAGCAATTCCCATTTTTAGCACAGTCAATGTCTTAAGCTTCCCATCAACTTCAAAGGGACCAAGATTTCACCTGTTTTTACATTTACAGATGTATTTTCAAAACAGAAATAGAAAAAGATATTAGGGGATAGGAGCCTGATAGGAGATCAACTCAATTTTTTCTCATCATCTTCCTACAGTTGCTTTCTCTTGAAAGTCTGACCTTATTTCTCTTAAAATTTTTTTCCAGAATGACTTTTGAGAAATTTCTCACAAAAAAATTTGAATAACAGCGAGCAGTTATGTTGATTTTAAAAAAGATTTTGTTTGGTTAATGCTGACAGCTGCCCTCTTTTTTCCCCATGTGGCTTTTTTGTTTATTCCCCCTCCTCCTCCTTCCACAGCTTACAGGTAATTCCCCTTTTCATCCATGTCACCTGCTAATCTTCTCTGTTCTGCTTTCACTCGGTCTTTTCCCTTTCATCTTCTTACTCTTGTCCTCTCTGACCCATCTTAGAAACACACTCCTATTTTATCTTTTCATAACATCCAAAAGTTGTTCTCCTCTCCACCCTGCATTGTTTGTGGTAAACTTTCAAATTCCATAGTTCAATGTTAACAGACAGTTGCCTTCTGGTGATGGAACTGAATTGCTGCATCAACTCAGAATTAATCTAGATTTGCACAGATTTAAATAGCTCACTTAATCCCATCAGTCTTTTGGAAGTCCAGACAGTGCACTCAGGCTGATGTCGAATTGCAATGTCTTTGCAGGCAGGCAGGCAAACAAAACCAGGAAGCCCTGACCCAGATGGATGCTGAAAACTGGGACGGTTCTAGTTTAAATGAACTAAATCTATCTGCAACCTTCTAAAACACATTCCATTCATATTTTGGGCCTAAGAATATTTGAAAGGGTGTTGAAGTATATACACTGCCTCATTTCACTTCAGCCCTCAAAACAAAATCACTTGGGCAGCAACTGATATTTAAAACAGAGTCAAGCTGGTCTGAGGCCCAACACATCATGCTCATCTTCAGGGGACCACTGCTGATAAGAAGGGGAAGGGGGAAAAAATAAAATCAACTAATACATGGTAGCAAGTTACCACATACAATTTAAATCAGAAGAGCACTAAAGTAAGGATTAGACCCCTCTAACATTGCTGAGCTGTTCTCCAAGCTGTACTGAATTTGGGAACTAAAAGGTGAACAGAAGCTCAGTTTTGTCAGTTCTGTAGAGATGTTCCTTCATTTAGTATTTTGAACATTAGGTCATAATTTACTTACCATGACTTACTATACTCACTGTATAGATTGAAAAAAAAAGAAAAAATCAGCAGCATCACAAGTTGGTCATCTCCCTTGTAACACACGCTGCAAACCCAGCGGTCTTTGGGTTTATGAGATAGTTTGCTGCTTCTAGGACCATTCACTGGGATCAACTGCAAAACAGCTAATCATCCATCCATAAGATTATTTTTAATGAATGCATTAACCATTTTATGCAGAAATACATCTCCCCGTATAATGAGTTAACATGACCAGATTAAAAGTTGATAAAGGATGTAGTGTTATACAAAAACACAATAATATTTTGACATTTATTACATTACTGCTTAACTGATAAGAATATAATCCTCCCTTTTAAAATAGAAATGACTCTGAGAAATCACATGAATGAAGAGCCTTTGAAAACATTACACGAAGCACTGAATTTCATTCTACATAGAATATTATATAGACATCTAGAAGGGAAAAATGTTATTTAAAAAACTCAAAGCAGAATAAATATTTTTATCAGATAAACTAACCAGTTTTTACACAAAGATTTTAGATTTTTAAGAAAAAAACCCATTTACTTTCACTTATCAGTATGCTAATTGTCAAAGAAAAACCATGGGAAAAACCCTGTGCAGTATTGACTAGGATTATGAATTTGAATACCTAGCGTGCATAGTCTGTAACCATAGTTCAGAAAAACAAAATCAAAATTTAAAAAATCAAATCATAGGGTAGGTGATGAGTAGTTACTTTGCTGACTCATCCAGGTGTATATACAAGTTCCAATGAAGGGAGCACCCATGGTTGAAGACAGCTGTGACAGCGGTGAGGGGAACAGACCAAAAAGCATTTTAAAGGCATCTCTTCGATCAGCCTGCTGCTACAGGACAACCAGGGCATCAGGCCCAGTGAGCATGGGATTATGAAAGGCAGGTCCTGCCTGACCAACCTGATCTCCCTCTATGACAAGTTTACCCGCCTAGTGGATGAGGAAAAGGCTGTGGATGTTGTCTACCTGGGCTTTAGTAAAGCCTTTGAATCTGTTTCCCACAGCATCCTCCTGGAGAAGCTGGTGGCTCACGGCTTGGACAGGTGTACTCTTTGTTGGGTAAAAAACTGTGGCCAAAGAGTGGTGGTGAATGGAGTTAAATCCAGTTGGCAGCCAGTCACATGTGGTGTTCCCCAGGGCTCAGTGTTGGGGCTGGTTCTGTTTATTATCTTTATCAATGTGATAAAGGTGGGGTGAGGGGATCGAGTCTATTTTCAGTAAGTTTGCAGACAACACCAAGTTGGGTGGGAGTGTCGATCGGCTCGAGGAGAGGAAGGCTCTTGGGTCACAACAACCCCATGCAACGCTACAGGCTTGGGGAAGAGTGGCTGGAGAGCTGCCTGGCAGGAAAGGACCTGGGGCTCTGGTTGACAGCCGGCTGAACATGAGCCAGCAGTGTGCCCAGGTGGCCAAGAAAGCCAACAGCATCCTGGCTTGTGTCGGAAATAGTGTGGCCATCAGGAGGAGGGAAGTGATCGTGCCCCAGTACTCGGCCCTGGTGAGGCCGCACCTTGAATTCTGTGTTCAGTTTTGGGCCCCTCAGTACAAGAAGGACATGGAGTTGTTGGAGCGTGTCCAGCGATGGGCAACGAAGCTGGTGAAGGGTCTGGAGCACCAGTCTTATGGGGAGCGGCTGAGGGAACTGGGGTTGTTTGGTCTGGAGAAGAGGAGGCTGAGGGGAGACCTTGCTCTCTACAGCTACCTGAAAGGAGGTTGTAGCGAGGTGGGTGTTGGTCTCTTCTCCCAAGTAACTAGTGATAGGACGAGAGGAAATGGCCTCAAGCTGTGTCAGGGGAGGTTTAGATTGGGTATTAGGAAAAAATTCTTTCCTGAAAGAGTGATCAGGCATTGGAAGAGGCTGCCCAGAGAGGTGGTGGAGTCACCATCCTGGAGGTATCTAAAAGACATGTAGATGTGGCAGAATTGGCAGTGTTAAGTTAATGGTTGGACTCGATGATCTTAGAGGTGTTTTCCAACCTAAATTATTCTATGATTCTTTAAATCACTGCCTGCTGTCAACAAAATACTGCAAGTAACACACCATGTGTGTTAACAGACTTAGTTCCAAAATCTTCCAGCAGATGTCCTCACAAGGCAGTCGTGTCAGGGAGGTTAGAGATGTCACCATTTAAAAAAGACCGAGATGGGAAGGAAAACAGACTTAAAATAAGGGTGATATTTATATCTAGATAGACAAATTCAAAGTATTCAATTTATTCTCAAGTGCCAAACATAAAAACACAGAGAATATGTTAAAAATAAAGCTGTGATCTTAAAAACTAAAAACCAACCAACTGAACAACAAAAAAACCCACAAACCAAAACAACAAACAAAAAAACACAACAAAACCCCCAGAAGCTAAAAAAGCACATCTGTTTAGTAGCACATCTGTTTCTGTTTCAATTGTCAGGTAATACTTATACCTCAGTTATAAACAAAACAAAAGGTTAAAAAAATGATGGTGAAAAGCATGAGCACAAGTTTCACATGGAAAACAGCATAAAGGCTCTAATCCTGTCCTCCTCCCCTCTGTTTCATGTTAAAATTGACACTAATTTTATCCTGTGCACAGAGCTGATGTGCAGCTTTCTGCACTACTCCCTAGTGACAATGACATACAAATGTTATCACGAAGTTGGTATTCCTGGAAGCATAAAACCCCTCGGGTATTTCAGGAGAGTTAGGAAGAACTATTTCCTTAAAATAGTGATCCTCACCATTACTGCTCCAAGTGGGAAGTTTTGATACCATTAAAAATATTTGACTCGTACTTCTGTGTAGTGAGTAACGCATCCACAGTTAACTACCCACAGAAACCTATGAAGGTAATGATTCTACTGGTCTACAAACTCAAAGCTGGGAGCTTACCCCCAGGCCTATAAGACCAGTGCCTCCAGACCTCAATCCATTACCTGCTTTAATGCAGACATTAATGGCTTCATACATGAGAAGCCACATCAGGGAAAGATGAAATCAAGATGATGAACATCACTGACTCTTCTTCAAGAGCAGACACAGAAATAAGTGCCAATAATTGGGGCTTATTGGGAGACCAGCCAACTGGGACATGTCAGTCACTACAGTTTGGCTGGTGGAAAGAACTCGAAACTGTCCCAGCTTCAGGAAAATGCCGGGAGGGTGGCTCCAATAGCTGCGAGGGCAGACTTGTCTGCCAGAGGTTCTTTAGTGGATCCATTACGGCACTCATAGACAGAAAGCGCTGCTATGTTCTACAGGCTGAATTAGGTCAAAGCTAGCATAATCAATTATGGAAACAGATTGCTTATGAAATCTTAGAGGAGTAGGGTATTTGTCAGTATCTTGTCTGAAGCTCCAATAGCATGGGTGACTGACTTTCTGCAGGCTGCCTTCAATTTCAACAATGAGAGTAAAACCAAAAAGTTTTTTTGCTTGTTGTCAAGTGAATGACTGTGGTGAACAACAGAGAACTGTTATATTTCTTAACTGGTGAATGCTTTCATGCCATAGAAACATCAGATAAATCACACTCAGATCTTAGTTTGTTCTGAGAAAAGAAGAATCCAGGTTCCACATCCTGAAAAGCATGGTAAATACAGTATTAAAGCTATTAAACTTTCTCAGGTTAACTACAGCTCTCTTCAGCTATCACAGAAAATAATTACAAAAATCTCTTCAACCTTTTTGTTGTGCTTTACTTAAAAAATAGCAGAGAATTCTAGGAAATCAAGATTTCAATTTAAAATCTTAAAGGACAAATACAAATGAAGGATTATGGCTGGGGGCAGCTACAGTCTATTGTTAACCATTTAAGATTACTTCACTAAGCTGTCTGTCTTGAATCTTAAGCCCTTTACCCTTTAGCCATATGATAAGGAACACAGAATTACAGTCCAAGCAGAGGCTAACTCTACTGTTTCCAAGTAAAGACTTCTCATGGGAACAAATACACATCTCAAACAAAACCATAAAAGATGCTGAAGCAATCCTAATTGTAACCAGCTCTTCCTCCATAGCTCTGGTTTCATTATGTAAACATATTCCAGTCAAATCTTTACAAACTATGTCAACAAATCATGATTTCCCCCCTCTTTCCCCAGGAAAACTGTGCAAGGACAACTGTACACATGTCCAAGAAATAGAGGATGTCATTTTATTGGAGGTCCACAGGTAACTGTATCACATTAGGGAGTGGAAGAATCTCGTGGTATGGCACAACACAATACCTCATTCTAAACACTTAAACAGAAGGTTAAATGATATGCAACATGATCAAATCAGTAATTCTCCGTCTTCTAGGCACCACTGATTAATTTAAAATAAACTTTAATGAATTGAAAAAATAATACAGTCCATTACTTCGTTGGTTGCACTGTCTTTAAATGAAACAGCACTTTGAAAGTCACAAATAAAAAAGCAGCACTTTCTCTTAATACCAACACCACTGTAACACATACTGTAGCGTGGCATGCAAACCCATATCTGCAGTCTTTTTTTTTGTTTTTTTTTTTTGTTTTTTTAACTAACAAATGGAATGGTAATTTTCTATCTCAAATATTAGTAGCATAACATGTAAGTGCAGATCATTCTGGCCACAAGTGTGGTAAGCCTTAACAAGTGTGTATTACAAGAGCATAGAACACAGAGCATGACACTTACATCCAAGAATCTCTCTCTTTTGTACTGTACATGGTGTTTGTTACAGGCTGAATTCCAACTTGCTGTACCAAGCTTCAGGAAACAAGATTACTGACTGTTTCTGGTTTTGCTTAAAAATAAAATGCAGTCACCATCAAAGCACAACCATTAACAACCCGGTCAAAAAAATGCCACAGCTCCATCGAAAAAGTGACTTGTCTTTTTAGTAGACTCCATTACGTGATAAAGTTTCCATTATAGGCATGTTACGAAGTCTTACAGTGGTACTGCAGTGTCATTCCTGTTAAGCAGAGATTTGTATAGACACCAAGAAATGGTGCAATGTTCAAAAAAGCTGTTCAAACAGAGCTAAGCTTCACAAGACCACGTACTGAGTCTTCATGCAATGAATCCTGGCTGGCTAGACTCAGGACGTGCATTGTATGGCTGTGTGTAATAGGACTTCCACTTGGCAGCATCCCAGGGGGTGATGGAGCTTCTTCAGGAGTGAGAAACTGATGGCCTTCATGTTCCTCTTTTAATGGTATCATGTCTGTCAAACCTGTATCTGATGTGAGATTTGGCATAGAAGATGGTGGTGTTGGTTGCCCTAGAGTTAGAGTTGCACAAGGCCCACTGATAGTAGTCTTTCCTGGTAAAGGTAGCTCTTCACTAGTTATGCTTGGCTCACTCTGTAGCAGAGGGGTGGCAGCGGCCTGCAAAACGAATTTAGTGCTCTGAAT